>NC_139024.1:103788227-106435909 GCF_964662115.1 Mustela nivalis
AGTGCCCTCCAGGCAAATGTCCCTGCCATCAGGTGTGTCTGAAACCAACACACGTCGTTTAATTAGATAAACTATGGGTGTTTTCTCATTCTGGTATTTATTAAGTCTGGTGTATACTTGTGCTCCTTTATTTTCTCTCTATTAATTTCTCATTCATTAGCCAGAACCAGTAATAATCAAGCAGAAGTACCTAGGGTTAAATAACCCCACTGATTCTTTATATAAAACAAACATTAGCTTTGATAATAATCTATCATAGCAGAAATTATTCTTACTCATACAACTTTCCATCCCTCCATAACTTGAAATATAAATTGTGTTTGACAAAACATGAAACTTAAAGTGACTTACGACTCAAAGGATTTTCACTATTAGTATGAATTTGCATAGCAAACCTCAGGTCTCTTTCTTATTTATAAAAATTCTTTCTGAAACATCTTCCATTTAATTGGTGTTGAAAACAATTCAATTTATATCACCTTCAATCCAATTAGCATATATTTATTGATTAAGACAAAAGCAACCATGATGTGATTCTGCCTCTATCTAATGTTCAACCTAGAGGAAAAGACATTTATTTATTAATATAATCTTTTTACCTCTAAAACAAGGATTTTTGAAAAGATTTATTTATTTTAGAAATAGTTTGTGCACCAGCAGGGGGAGGGGCAGAGGAAGAAGGAGAAAGAGAAAATCCTCAACTAGACTCCCCACTGAATGAGGCTAGATCCCATTACCCTGAGATCATGACCTGAACCTAAATCAAGTCAGGGGCCCAACCAACTGAACCACTCAGGTGCCCCTAAAAAAAGGATTTGAAGTACATCATCCCTTCATGATTAAGAAAACTACAAAAAACAAAACAAAACAAAACAAAAACCTCAACAAAGTAAGTTTAAAGGGAACATACCTCAACATAATAAATGCCACATATGAAAAACACATACCATGGGGTCCCTGGGTGGCTCAGTCCCTAGGGCTGCTGCCTTTGGCTCCAGTCATGATCCCAGGGTCCTGGGATGAAGTCCAGCTACTGGTTCCCTGCTCGGCGGAGGGCCTGGTTCTCCCTCTCCCTCTGCTGTTCCCTCTGCTTGTTCTCTCTCTCTCTCAGTCAAATAAATAAACGGATAAATCTTAAAAAAAGAAAGAAATAAAGAAAGATAGAAAGAAGGAAAGAAAGAAAGAAAGAAAAAAGGAAAAAAAGGAAAAAGCAGAGCAAATATCATCCTCAAATGGGAAAAACTGAGAGTTTTCCTCTATGGTCAGGAATAGACAGGGATGTCTATTCTCACCACTGTTCTTTAACATAGTACTAGAAGTCCTAGACTCAGTCATCAGACAACAAAAATTAAAAGATAAATAAATAAAAGGCATCCAAATAGGCAAGGAAGAAGTAAAACTTCCACTGTTTTACAGATGACATAATACTCTATATAGAAAACCTAAAAGACTCTACAGAAAAAACAAAAACAAAAACAAAAAACTCTTAAAACTGATAAACTCTTAAAACTGATAAAACAAAAAACTCTTAAAACTGGTGCCTGTGTGGTTAGAAAATTTGAGGAATCAGTCCCATTTACAATTGCACCAAAAACAATAAGATACCTAGGGCAAAAGCCTAACCAATGAGGTGAAAGGCCTATACCCTGAAAACTATGAAATTCTGATGAAAGAAACTAAAGAAGGCACAAACAAATGGAAAAATATTCCATGTTCATGGATTGGAAGAACAAATATTGTTAAAATATTTATACCACCTATAGCAATCTACACATTTAATGCAATTCTTATCAAAATACCAACAGCACTTTTCACAGAGCTAAAACTAATAATCCTAAAAGTTGTGTGGAACCAGAAAGGACCCAGAATAACCAAAGTAATCTTGAAAAAGAAAAGCAAAGCTGGAGGCATCACAATTTTAGACTTCAAGTTAAAATACAAAGCTGTAGTGATAAAAACAGTACAGTGCTGGCACAAAAATAGACACATAGATCAATAGAACAAAAAAGCAAACCAAGAAATGAACCCACAACTCTATGGTCAATTAATCTTTGAATATCCAACAGGAAAAAAACAGTCTCTTCAACAAATGGTGTCGGGAAAACTGGACAGCCACATGCAAAAGAATGAAACTGGGCCATTTTCTTATATCAAACAGAAAAATAAATTCAAAATGGATTAAAGATCTAAATGTGAGAACTGAAAACATTAAAAAAGCATATAGGAGAACAAAGGCAGTAACTTTTTTGACATCTGCTATAGCAACTTCTTTCTATATATGTATCCTGAGATAAGGGTAATAACAAAACCAAAAATTAACAATTGGAATGTCATCAAAATAAAAATCTTCTGCACAGAGAAGGAAACAATCAACAAAACTAAAAGGCAGTCCCAGAAAGGAAGAAGATATTCGTAAAGGACATATCTGATAAAGGGCTAGTATTCAAAATCTATAATGAACTTACCAAACTCAATATCCAAAACAAAATAATCTAGTGAAGAAATGGACAGAAGACATAAATAGACATTTTACCAAAGAAAACATACAATGGCTAACAAACATGAAAAGATGCTCAACATCACTGATCATCAGGGAAATATAAATCAAAACTACAATGAGGTATCACCTCACATGTCAGAATGGCTAAAAACAACACAGAAAACAACAGGTGTTAGTGAGGATGTGGAGAAAGGGGAACCCTCTTGCACTGTTGGTAGGAATGCAAACTGGCACAAGCATTTTGGAAAACAATATGGAGGTTCCTCAGAAAGCTAAAAATAGAACTACCCTATAGTCCAGGAGTGGCACTACTAGGTATATACCTAAGGAATACAAAGATACTGATTCATTAAGGGATACATGCACCCCAAGGTTTATAGCAGCAGTATCTATAATAGCCAAATTATGGAAACAGCCCAAGTGTCCATCAACTGATGAATGGATGCAGAAGTTTTATATATATATATGTTACTCAGCCATAAGGAGAATGAAATCTAGCCATTTGCAATGTTATGGATGGAGCTACAGAGTACTGTGCTAAGTGATGTAAGTCACACAGAGAAAGACAAATACCGTCTGATTTTATTCATTTTCAGAATTTAAGAAACAAAACAAATGAACATGGGGGAATAAGGAAAGAGAGAAGCAAACCAAGAAACATACTTCACTACACATAACAAACTGATGGCTACCAGAGAGGAAGTGGGTGGGGAAATGGGTGAAACAGGTGATGGAGAATTAAGGAGCGCACTTTTTGCGAAGAGCACTGGGTGTTGTATGTAAGTGTTGAATCATTATATTGTACATCTGAAACTAATAGTACACTGTATGTTAGCTAACTGGAATTTAAATAAAAACTAAAAAAAAAAAGAAAAAAAGAAAAAAAAAGGGATTTGAGAGAAGGGCAAGGGAGGCGAGAAGGAGAAAGGAATGGGGTCTGAAGATGGCCAGGGGTGGACCAATGGCTGGCTTGGCTGGAGGGCTGTTCCCTGAAGAAGGCTGCTCCAGCCTGAGTCTCCATCCACAATCTTCCCCGATCTAGCATATTCAGTGCCCAGAAGTTGTTATGGATGACATTTTCACCCAGTGGTGGGAGGGCAATGTGGTGGCCATTCACCTGTAGGCTGGACAACATGAAAACAGCCTCAACCAGGAGATGATCATGGCTTCTCCCCCTTGCCCTGGGCCTGCCAAGAGGGCTGTTGTCCTGTGGTTGAGATGCTGATCATGTGGGGAACATGAATCAATGTGATGAACCGTGGTGATGACACCCCCTAGCACCTGGCAGCCGGTCCCAGACACCGAGATATTGTGCAGAAGCTGCAGCAGTATAAAGCTGACATCAATGCAGTGAATGTACATGGAAATATGCCCCTGCATTATGCCTGTTTTTTTGGGCCAACATCGGGTTGCAGAGGACCTGGTGGCTAATGGGGCTCTTGTCAGCATTTATAACAAGTATGGAGAGATGTCCAAGGACAAAGCCAAGGACCTCTGAGGGATCTCTTCTGAGAGCAGGCAGAGAAGATGGGCCACAACTTTAACCATATTCAATACAAGGACACATTTTGGAAGAGAACCACCCGCACTTGGCCCCAGAATGGGACTCTGCACAAACATGCTGGCACTGACTTCAAACAGCTCAACTTTCTGGCAAAATTCAATGACCATCACTCTGGAGAACTATGTAAGGGCTGTTGACTGGTCAATGACATCGTCATGAAGATGCTAAAGGTTTGAAACTGGGGTACAAGGAAGAGCAGGAACTTTAATGAGGAATGTCCCCATCTCAGGATTTTCTCACATCCAAATGTTCTCCCTGTGCTAGGTGCCTGTCAGTCTCCACCTTCTCCTCACCACAGTCTCACACACAGGATCCCTGTACAATGTATTACATGAAGGCAGCAATTCACTTGTGGACCAGAGCCAGGCTGTAGAGTTTACATTGGACATGGCAAGGGGCATGGCCTTCCTACACACATTAGAGCCCCTCATCCCACAACATGCACTCAATAGCTATAGTGTAATGACTTATGAGGACATGACTGCCCTAATCAACATGGCCAATGTCAAGTTCTCCTTGCAATGTTCTGGGTGCATGTATGTACCTGCCTAGATGGCCCCTGAGCTCTGCAGAAACCTGAGGATACAAACAGATGCTCAGCAGGCATGTGGAGTTTTGCAGTGCTTCTGTGGGAAATGGTGACATGGGATGTATCCTTGGCTGACCTCTCCAACGTGGAGATTCAAATGCAGGTGACATTGGAGGGCCTTTGGCCTACCATCCCACTAGCCATTCCTCCCATGTATGTAAGCTCATGAAGATCTGCGTGAATGAAGACCCACTAAGTAGTCCAAGTTTGATATGATTGTGCCTATCCTGGAGAAGATGCAGGACAAGTAGAGCTGGAAAGCTCTTGCCTAAAGTCCAGAGGCATCAGGATGCAGTTAGAAGAGTATGTCTCCCCAAAGCAGCAGGCTTCTGTCATGGTACTAGTCCAGCCATGGGGCCCATCGCTTTCCCCCATCACTACCACTGCAGCCCCCAAAGAGGCTAGGTTCAGAGCTTTGTCACTTGCCACATGGGATCTCCCAGCATGGGAGGGAACAGCCTTGCCTGTCACAAGAAAGATTATTATGGGGGGGTGGGATTTGAAGTGGTCCTCAGTGAAAGACATCTGTACAGAAAAAACAAATAAGAATTAAAAGTTTCAAGGCAAATGGGAAACCAAAAAAACAGGTGATTAAATATCATGCAAAAGGAGAATAAAATAATACCATAACATACTAGGTGCTGTTGAAACACAGAACAGGGAACATTTCCTTCAAGATAAGAAAAGATGAGGGAAGATTTCTTAGATTTCTTAGTGGGATTTGAATTTGAATTTGACAAGAAATGAATATAAATTAATAAAGACATATCAGGTCAAAGGAAAAGCTACAAAATCACAAAATTTTCAGAATGAGTATTTTTGTGATGTTAGTGTACATGGGATGGATGTTGGTAAAGACAAAGCTAAGAGAGACCGAATGGAATCACATATTGGAAAATCTTGGGCTACATGTTAAGCAATTTAGGGAAAAGGAGAAATGGGAACATTTTGAGAAGGGTATGACATGAGAATTTAGGCAGCTTTAAAGCAAAAGGAACTGGATGAGGGAAGAACAATTATATAATTACCGTAACAATACAGGTAAGAAAAGATAGCAATCAGAACTAGGTCAGTGGCGATATTCTTTAAGAATAGGAGCTGCTTGGGGTGCCTGGGTGGCTCAGTGGGTTAAGCCACTGCCTTAGGCTCAGGTCATGATCTCAGAGTCCTGGGACTGAGTCTGCTCAGCAGGGTGCCTGCTTCCTCCTCTCTCTCTGCCTGCCTCTCTGCCTACTTGTGATCTCTCTCTGTCAAATAAATAAATAAAATCTTTAAAAAAAAAAAAAGAAAAAAGAATAGGAGCTGCTTTTTTAATATATATATTTCCTAGAGCTAACATACAGCCTTGCATAAAATTAGTGCTTAAAGATGATTTATTGATAGAAAGGATATAATTGTAAGGAATTCCTTCCTATCCCAGTGCATGATAGAACTCACCTCATGATGTTATGAATTAACTTTTAATCTCTTCATATTTTTAGGAATAAGGATTGATTCTTGGAAAATACGAATATGTTAACTTGTATACATTAAAAGAATTGGGTTACCAGTAAGAATTTGAATAAAAAATTTAGATTGTTAACTCAAAAAGCTTAAAGTATCATAGATAAGTAATTTACTTTAATTACTTGACTTTTAGAAAGACAAATTATCCAAAGGAATAATGTCAATAATAAAAAATATTTAAATAAATGAAGATTATTGGCCTAATTTCTTGCTTAATAAAATAAATGTAGTAATCACATTATTGAATAATTGATTGTAAAAAAATTTTTGAGTAAATCATAAAATCCTATTTCCTTTTCTAGCTTCCTTTTATCTATTTTTCCCTATTCTATACATTATTAAACAAACAAACTTTGTGGTCCAGAGCTCCATTCTCAAGGCTGAATTATCTCACTGTTAGATGTTTGAATTGCAAGATTATCCTTTAGAATTCCAAAACCTACCTTGGAGCAGCCATCCAGACCTTACCTCATGGTTTGGATGATTTCCTTTATCTGCCTCCTTACTGCCAATATCTCCCATTTGTCCATTGTAGATAACAGCAAGTGGGATTTTAGTTTGGACATTGGTGAATAGGAGCTGTCACAAAGAATTTAAACAGTTCAGCACTCCTGAAATCTAGTATTTCCTCCCTCTTCCTAGTTCTTATTATCTGTACTTCCCACATTCACACACTGGCAAATGGGGCCCAAATGTGAAGTAGGTTGTCACTGTTTCCTATGAGGCGTAGAAACTGCAGGAATATCATGTACAATCCTTCTAATGCTCTCAGCATAATCTCTTCAACAAGAACTCCCGAGAGCTTATTGTTTAAGAAAACTATGCAACTCTATGTTTATTTATTTTCACCTTTTTATTCTCTTCTAATTTCATTTTTCTTTCTGATTTTTGTCAAGGCTGTGGCTTTAAATTATTAAGCTTCTGCTACAAGAAGCTCTTTGGAATAAAGATCAAAGGCAAATATGAAGAAGCCTAACATTGAACTGTCTCTTCAGTAGGGAACACAATGTGTTGTAACAGTAACAGCATATATATGGAAATAATTAATTACATTTAAAATGAGAAGTGGGAAATCCCTTGTCAATGAAAACCTGAACTTGCATATTAAGTTCCTAGGAGGCTCATGGAGATTATTAATCAAAGCAATGTGTTTTCATCATTCTTTAAAAAATAAACAGAACTCTTAAGCTGAAGTATTCTTCTAAAAAAATAAGGCTCAATTGCTTTGTCATCATTATCTGAAAGCCACCACTAATATCTAGGTTTGTTTGGAATAAAAGGTGAATGTTGCACTTTTTTGAGGAACGTAGTTTCTCAATGAAAGATCCTCTGGAACTCCAGAAGTTAAGGCTGACTCTAGTAGTCCTGCAACAGATCTCTCTGTCCTAAAAAAAGCTGTAGCCACAGAGAGAGGCAGACATCCCTCTCATTTTTAAACTCCAACACAATTGGATACCTGGGTGGCCATGATCTTGGGGTCCTGGGATGGAGTTCTGCATTGGCCTCTCTGCTCAGTGGAGAGCCTGCTTCCCCCTGTCTTTCTGCCTGCCTCTCTGCCTGCTTGTGACCTGTCAAATATATAAATAAAAATCTTAAAAAAAAAATTAACTCCAACATCATGAAATTATAAAAGACCAAAAGTAATTTTACATTCAAGAACTTGATATAAAGACATACTCAAGAATACATGTAGTATATATTATTTTGAACTATAATTATAAAAGGATAAAGAGTTCACATACTGGGTATGTCAGTGTTACCGATTTTCTCCTGGTTTCTTTCAAGGTATTTATAAATAAGAACAAGACCAAGTGGTCTCTCAAAATGGAGGTTTTATATTCATCTATGGAGAATTGAAAGCAACAGGAATTTTAACCCAGGAAATAGCTTAATGTTATGGCAAGTGTTCCCAAATGCAAGGGATAATGCTACCAAGTTCCTCATTGTCTGGTTTTCTCCCTTATCTAATTAAATACCAGTCAGATTTTGGGAAAAATAATTCACAAAATACAGTGGCCCTCTGTCTTGCTACATTTCCTTTTTGGATTGAATTTTCCTTTGTATTTAATTACAAATAGGACTGTTTAAATTATTACATCTCAGGGAAAGACTAATAAGATGTGTTTGTTCAATTAGACTGAAAATTACTTTGAAATGTTCAGGAAATAGAGCAATAAAATCCGTTTTCAATCTAATCAAAGTAAAATAAACATCACCTAATATAGACTATAGAAAAACTTATTCAAAGATTGCAAAAAAGAAACATTTATTTAAAATTACTTTGCCATGATTATTTGAGAGCCACCATTAATGTTTAAGTTTATTATGGATAAAAGATAAATGCTACATAATTTCTGGAAAATGCATTTTCCAAAAGACCTTTTTGGGACACTTTCATGATAGATTTTTATTTACTTTATTTTTATTTGCTTATATATGTGTATATATATGTATTTGGAGATTTATATGTATATATGTATATTTATATACAAATATGTATACATATATATGTACACATATAGGTATATTTTTTATTGGCTTATATGTATATATGTGTGTATATATGACTCACATATGAAAGAAATAAAGTCCATTTGTACTCACAAAGATTACAAAAACGTTCTGATAGGTATAGATGAATATATTTACTGATAAAAGGAATTTCATTAAAATCTATGATTTATCTATGATTTATGACAAATGCATAATAGATTAACAGATTAACAAACTCAATGCTCTTAATATTTATAATTTGGTGTTTTAAAAATTTCACCAGAGGAAGAATTTCATATACATCAGTTTAAGTTAATTGGCACTCTCCTCTGTGTTACTACAGCATCCTTATTTTCAAATTTTGCTTTTAATTTTGCTTAAGTCCCTATTTGCAATACTTCAAATGTTTTCTCCTAACTTTCTGTTATCTTTTCCATGAAAGCTATGGATATTATGAAGTAATACTGACATTTGTGGACTTTGTTAGAATATTTATTTATATTCATATTTAAATGTTTAGATGTCATTCAATTAATTTTCACATTGGTTGTCTTAGAGTTTCCCAAATGCCAAACCTAATCTCATGGAATAGAACATATTTTAGTTTGGCCTTCTGTCCTTAGCCCATTCCTATTTTCCTCAAAATTACAGTGATACCAGTTTTAATCCTTCCTGAATTCTGAAGGATGTTCTAACTCTCATACCTTCTCATTCACCCACTGCCTCTCCTGGCCTCTCTTCTGCCTTTAAAATTGCCCAAATCTCGATTCAGATTAAAAATGCCTTTGATTTAAAGATAGTTTTCGCTGAGTTTTTCTCTTTTCTTAGTATCTCCAACTTCTAGGAAGAATAATCTACAAACTGAGATATGCTTTCCTTATACCATTCCCTCTCTCTGATCTCTAATGTTAATTTTGTGCATGTAACTGTGTCCAAATTGCTTTTCTCACCAATTTTAGAGTTTTTGTCTCAATTTTCACTTTTTTAAGTTCTTTGACTTAGGCAACAATATGTTCTCATGGTTCTCTTCCAATTCCTGTGAAGAGAAACTTCTACTTTGTTTTTCTTACCTTCTCCGGTATTAAATGTAAACTGATATTTGATACTCTACAAAGGTTAATCTTTAGACTTATACCTTTTATAAATTTTCTGCTTTAGATAATTCAATCATTATCATAGAATTAATACGTATTTTTAGGTCTCAAATTTCTTTTGCAATGTGGCCAGTGTTTCATCTGCCAAAATTATCATTGTTTGTGATATATTTATTTATTTAGGAAATCCAAGATTATTAAGTTAAGAAATCCATGTAAAACAAAGAGAAAATTTGGTGAGATGCATGCTAACAAGAATGATGGGTCATTTACAATAGTAACAACAGACTTTTCAGAAAAAAAAAATACAAAGCTAAATGTCATCTTCACTTCTATATCAAAATAACTTCCAGAGAGATCAAGGATTTGAATGTAAAAATGAATCCAAGATTTCTAAAAGCAAAAGCTCGATAAATTTATTTGTGATTTTAGTAAACAAATTCAGAAGAATGACAAGATATATGGTAAATAAAGCACCATTTATCTTACAAAAAGCATACAAGGAGATATGAAAATCAGTGTTTTACAGATAATAAGAAAGTAAAAAGGAACCAAGCATATGTATAGTCAGTATACTGGAAGAGAAATAGCAACACAAATGATAAATGAATACATATGAAAAAATGTTCAACTCATGACTAAATAAATGAGAAACTATTTTTTTAATCAATCATAAGTAATACCTAGTCCTGACAAAGTTCTGTATGTGCTATGGAGGGAGAAATCTGGGGGAGTAATTTAAAGGTACCTGTAAAAATTTTAAATGTGCATCATTTTGATACAATAGTTGCACTATTAGGTGCTTAACTATAAATATATATACAGACATATATCAAGATAATCTATAAAGGTTGAAATAGCAAAAAGATGCATAATTTTTCACCAAAAGAGCATCAGTGAAAGTGTCTATTATATATGTATGATAATATATAATCGAAATAAAGCACATTTTCTAATATAAAAAGTACTCAAATATATTATTAGATTAACAAACAAGATATAGAATCACATGTATTAGTTTGAGTCATAAAATTGCTGGTCAATATTTAGCAACTTTTATATGGCTCAAATTAATATACTTCTATGTGTAATAAAATGTAAGATAACAAAAAATTCTTAAAATGGTTATCATTGGAAGAGAAAATATATCCAGGTTTGGGATGGGGGTTTTACTTATTTGTTAAATTTTCTAATTTTATGGATTTTTTACTTTTATGTTAACAAATCTGTATGGATTGCCTGAGTTATGAGCTTACAAATAATTTTGTTGTTCTCCTTTATAGCTTTCTTTGTATATATGTTTGTAGTATTAAGGATTATTTTAAAAGTAATTTTTGCTACTAGAAAACTATCATGGCCACTGGAATTACAAACCATGTATTCTGTAGAATATTCACTTTGAATACTGACTCTTCTACAAAAAGATTTGTTAGCAAGCTTTACTAGTGCATTTAAATATCATTTTATTGTCATTAAACATATTTAAAAGAAATTTATGTACAAATGGAATGCCCATTAAAATAAGTATTTTCTAGCTTGTTTATTTATTTATTTTTTTAATTTGACAGATCACAAGTAGGCAGAGAGGCAGGCAGAGAGAGAAGAGGAGGTAGGCTCCCCGCTGAGCAGAGAGCCAATGCGGGCTTGATCCCAAGACCCAGAGATAATGACCTGGGCCGAAGGCAGAGGCTTTAACCCACTGAGCCACCCAGGCGCCCCCAGCTTGTTTATTTTTAAACCCTTTAATTTTCTGGTTTATTGGGAAAGAAATAGCTTTATTAAAAAGTAAATGTTAAAATATCTATTAAAATTACAGATGAATTTGAATTGATGTATTAATACAAAAGAATTTTCCACTGCATGATAGTTTTAAAAAGGATATGGGATGTGGAGAGAATGCATTATTCATATCAGAGAAATATAACTCCGTATCATAGACTTTTCTATCTGTTTAGCTAAACACTCAATTATAAATACTTGAAAGTTAACTACCACTATCCCTACTTAACACATAATTACTATTTAAATTTATAAAATCTATTAATGCTATTATCAATTTATCATTATATCAGAATTGATACAAATC
The DNA here is from genome assembly GCF_964662115.1 of Mustela nivalis. Lineage (NCBI taxonomy): Eukaryota > Metazoa > Chordata > Mammalia > Carnivora > Mustelidae > Mustela > Mustela nivalis. The sequence goes on from NC_139024.1 coordinate 103,800,060, forward strand.
AATAATTTTGTGTGTTTTGGCTAAAGATGAATTAGGGCATGGTGATAATCTGCCTAAAGCAAGAGAATATTTTTATAAATACATCTTAATTGGTAGCCTTTCTATCCAGAGTTTTACTTAACAAGTCATAGAGAAGAGAGCTGATTGGGATGCCTGGGTGGCTCAGTTGGTTAAATGTCTGCCTTCAGCTCAGGTCGTGATCACAGTGTTCTGGGACTGAGTCCTGCATTGGACTCTTTGCTCAGGGGGGAGCCTGTTTCTACATCTGCCTGCTGCTCCCCTTGCTTGTGCTCTCTCTTGCTCTCTTAAACAAACAAACAAACAAACAAATAGAAAAGAGCTGGTGGGGCGCCTGGGTGGCTCAGTGGTTAAGCTGCTGCCTTCGGCTCAGGTCATGATCTCAGGGTCCTGGGATCGAGTCCCGCATCGGGCTCTCTGCTCAGCAGGGAGCCTGCTTCCCTCTCTCTCTCTCTCTCTGCCTGCCTCTCTGCCTACTTGTGATTTCTCTCTGTCAAATAAATAAATAAAATCTTAAAAAAAAAAAAAAAAAGAAAAGAGCTGGTGAATTATAAAAACTTCTCATTTTTGGTCAGAAAGAGGTTCTATATTAGTTGGATCACATCTGTTAGGGTCTGAATTATGTCTTCCAAAATTCATATGTAGAAACTCTAACTGCACACTCAGACACAATAGCAAACACTCCCAAGTGATGGATACACTGAAGTATGACTTTTATCTTGGTAATATATATATATATTTTTTACCATTTTTAAGTTAATGAAGCAACTGGTCATTTTAAAGTTAAGCAGAAACTATGTCCTTAAAGGTATATGTAACATTCTCTAACTCCTTTTATAACTAACTGTAATTATACAAAATATAGGAAATTCTTATAAGATTCTCAGAAGTAATAACCATAGTCTCCTTCATGTGGATTCAGCATTTTTTCCTGAGCTCTTCTGTAGCTGTGTTGGAGTATTAAAATATGTATACATGCATTTGGGGGAACAAAAAAAGGACTGTTTATGCAAAGACAGAAAATTGAAGATACTCTAATTATCTTCCTATTCCTTTCCAAGAACACTGTATCTGATGGTTCATCACTTCTGAGAGACCCAAGGGTAAAAGCACCAGATACTTTAAAAGAGCTGTGGTATATTCTCCAAGCACCAAAAGGATTTATTACATGCAAATTTCCATTAGTGCTAATGGAGTTACTATAGGTGATTCAGACTTTAAAGATAAAAAACAAAAAGCTGGTTTCATTTTGTCCACTTTGAGTAAATCTCTCCTTTTGTTTTGCAAAATTCATGGGAAAAGATGAGAAATAAACATCAACAAGCCAAATATTAAAAAAATACTGTATGTTAAAAGGTGCTCTTTATGGTTGATCAATTTCAAATGCTAATGTCTAGATTCTCAACACATGACACTGGCACTCCTTTCTCATTTATCCCAGTATGTAATTGGGCAATGAAGACTAATTTTAATATGAGGTTGATATGCTGCCATTACTAGTCATAAATATAGGACAAAGCCATATAAAAAGGAGTTTTTCATTGTTACTTTAATTTCAAGTATAATTAAAAGCAGGTTATTAACTAGCAATCATATTTTTTGCAATCGTATTTATTGGAAACGTTCAACATACTAAACTAGATTGAGAAAAGAGCTTTCATGTCTTCTTTGAGAAACATGTGATAAGGTAGAAAAACAATGTAAATAGACATGAATGCAGCTGTTCTTACCCTTTCCCCCCGTATTGCCTGCTATCCAATGGCCCTCCCCTTTAAGTCAGGTAAGATCTCTTAAGCTTCATATTAATGCTGAAATTCTGTGGCTTTATAATGAAATAACCCTGAAGATTGAGTCTGAAATGCTAGAAAATCTATTGCACATAGATTTATTTTTTTCATTTCATTTCATTTTATTTTATTTTACTTATTTTCAGTGTTCCAGAATTCATTGTTTATGCACCACACCCAGTGCTCCATGCAATACATGCCCCCCAACCCCCCACCATCCTCCCCTCCAAAATCTTTAGTTTGTTTCTCAGAGTCCACAGTCTCTCATGCTTTGTCTCCCCCTCCAATTTCCCCCATCTCACTTCTTCTCTCCATCTCTGTATATCCTCCATGTTATTCCTTATGCTCCACAAGTAAGTGAAACCATATGATACTTGACTCTCTCTGCTTGACTTAATTTCACTCAATGTAATCTCCAGTCCCATCCATGTTGATACAAAAGTTCAGTATTCACCCTTTCTGATAGAGGCATAATACTCCATTGTATATTCAATGGACGAATGGATAAAGAAGATATGGTCCACATATCTTGAAAGAAGTTGCTGTGGCCAATGTCAAAGAGGTTACTGCCTATGTTCTCCTCAAGGATTTTGATAGATTCCTGCTTCACGTTGAGGTCTTTTATCCATTTCAAGTTTATCTTTATGTATGGTGTAAGAGAATGGTCAAGTTTCATTCTTCTACACACAGCTGTCCAATTTTCCCAGCACCATTTATTGAAGAGACTGTCTTTTTTTCCCCACTGTATATTTTTTTCCTGCTTTGTTGAAGACTATTTGACCATAGAGTTGAGGGTCTGTATCTGGGCTCTCTACTCGGTTCCACTGGTCTATGTGTCTGTTTTTGTGTCAGTACGATGCTGTCTTGGTGATCACAGCTCTATAGTAAAGCTTGTAATCAGGCAACGTGATGCTCCCAGATTTGTTTTTCTTTTTCAACATTTCCTTAGCAATTCGTCATCTTTTCTCATTCCATACAAATTTTAGGATTGTTTGTTCCAGCACTTTGAAAAATGCCGGTGGAATTTCGATTGGGATGGTATTGAAAGCATAGATGGCTCTAAGCAGTATAGACATTTTAACAATGTTTATTCTTCCAATCCATGAGCATGAAATGGTCTTCCATCTTTTTGTGTCTTCTTCGTTTCTTTCACAAGTGTTCTGTAGTCCTTTGAGTACAGATCCTCTATCTCTTTGGTTAGGCTTATTTCCAGGTATCTTGTGTTTCTTGGTGCTATAGTAAATGGAATCTATTCTCTAATTTCTCTTTCTATATTTTCATTGTTAGTGTATAAGAGAGCAGCTGATTTCTGTACATAGATTTACTTTTAAGGTCAGTTTAAACATGTACCCTCTGGATTATGCTTATGGATTCTGATGATTCATTCCCATTCTAGTTTCTTTTTTTTTTTTTTTTTAATTTTTTCTCACATATACTAGGCTACATTCTCTATTATTTTATTATGTGATCTCACAGAATGGAACTCATTCCCATTTATGTTGTTTCAGTGAATATTTCAATCTCAGGAATAAACAAATCTCTGGGATTTTTGCTCATATAATGGCATAATGCCAGGTTTACAGTTTTGCTGAGGAGCTTACACATGGCCTTTGTCTATGTGCAAATGAGCAGAGAAGCTTTTCAGAAAACCAATCATTTTCACAGACTGCAACTTCCAATATTTCATAACAAATCTTAAGTAATGGTTCAAAATGCATGCTGATCTTGATGACATATGCAAAGATGAGTAAAATCAATTTTAGCACTACAGGTGTGGTTTGCAGTTTCAGATCAGTAGCTGGTGCAGCAAGCAGATGTGGCTTTTTTGCAAATTTTCTGCTCTGAGCTCAGCATTTGTGATTTAACCGTGTAGTTTCAAGGGATGTTCATAAACAGTCAAAGAACGAAATTTAGAGATAAACAGAAAAGAAATAATGTGTGTTCAATAAAAAAAAAAAGTTAACTTGATTTTCAAGTGTGAAGATTAAAATGCCCAGTAAGGACTGAAATACACTTGCAGTTTTGGCTTGAGAATGCATGATGCACTTACAGGTTTTATCAATATTTATATTTGTATACTGATGGTGACTGAAATGAAGTCCTTATTAGAAATAATAATGCAATTCAACAAATATTTCTGAGTACCTTTTATTCTCCAGATACTGTGCTAAGCATATAAAGATGATTGACAAGGTACCTGCCTTTAAAAAGTTCATGGTTAAGAGTGAAGTGGAAGACAGACATAATCACACAAATAGATGCTGTATGTATCCAATGCATGCAAGCATGTGTGTATGTATGTCTGTATATATGTACTTAAAAAACAAAGCACAGGAAGTATGCTAATAAAATAAACTAGAAACTTTAAAAAAGAAAGAAAGAAAGAAAGAAAGAAAGAAAGAAAGAGGGGAGTCAAAGGTGATAACTTGAATAAAACTTTGCTGTTTTATAGGATACAAGTGACAATTCTACCCTTCTTGAAAACTTCCTTTTCTTACTTTTGGCAGCAGCACAACTCACTGGCTAGTCATTTCAGACTCCTTCGCCATCTATATTACTTCTATACATAGTGTTAATGTTGGAGAACTTCAGGAGTGAATCCTAGTGTGTCTTTCTTCTCCCATCCTTCGTTTTAATTGTCATCCATATTTTGATGACTCCTAAAGATTTGTCTCCATGCTAGTCTTCTCCTGTTAGATCCAGGTTGGTATAGCCTACTGTCTACTTGATAGCTTTACATGGTGTTTATATTAGCATCTCAAGTATATTAAAAATATTGGTTTGAAAAAATTCCTCTTGGCAGCAAACATTGTTATACCCAAATTTCCCTATTCTCAGAGAACAGTCCTAGCCCTCACCATGTCTACAAACTCCAGACTGTAGGAGTAGTCATTGATCTATCCTTTTCTCCATTCCTCAAATCCAGCTTAGCATCAAATGTGGTAGTCTTTCCAACCAGAATATCATATCCACTTACCTTAATTGTCTTTGCCACTATCAATGTTTCAGCTAAATCATCAAATCACCAAAACCTTGTTTGTTTTTAATAAACAAACTAGTGTAAAATCAATTGTTTAAAAACCAATTCATAAAAATGCAAGTTCCCTCAAACATCTATATTAAATATTTATACAGTTTTTCAGCATATTGTGGAGACATGAATTATTTAATGAGATTTTCAGGATTTTAAAATAATCTTCAAGATGAGTTGATCCATAATAGTCTTAATACTGTTACATATTACTTACTGTAACTGTTTTGCAGTGAATTTTTGGTGAAATTTATTTAAATGTCTATTTTAAGAGGGATTCACAATTTAGTCCTTAAGGAATTCTCAAATATTAACTTGTTTGAGTTTATTGATGAATTTGTGACTCTCAATTTATTGGAAGATAGAAACTCACTTATTTTAAAGTACCAATATTGAATATATGCCCAAAGCTTGTCACTGAAAATGTGTAAGATCGTCTCATTTTCAACAAGGAAATAGTAAAACAATCAGGAATATACTAGATTTTGGCTTGCCTGAGTGAGATCACTCATAATAAATTTAAAGCAAACTGAATTAAAACTTAAATTCCTTGACTAAAACATATTAGGAATTTTTGAAGTTTATTAAAACCATCCATTTTAATCAAAATATCTCTAAACTTTATGAATAAATAACATCTCCAGTAAATTGGTAAATTTGGCAAATTTACCACTCAGCATATTGATCATTCAGCATATATATGAATTATTTGTAGAGATTCAAGAATTTTGCAATTGATGCATATTTTCTCTTGGACAAACTGAACTAAAGTAATTCATTCATTATATCTTAATGGGAATATTAAAAATCTTTCTAACTAGTCTTCCTCTTTTTGTTCTCATGCATCCTTCAATCTTCTCCATTCGCAGCAGCCAGAGACCATTCCACTTTGAAATGCTCCGATGATCATATCACTGCCTATTTAAAGTCTATTAATGGAGTCCCAATTTACACAGTAAAATCTAATCTGCCTGGCAGAAGCCTAATATCCCCTGAGTGATCTGACTCCTGACTCGGTGTCCAGCTTCTTCAGGCCACTCTTTTTCTGTTTAACCACACTTCAGCACCTGGAGCTCTATTTGAATCAAGAAAAGAAAAAAAATGCTTTCTCTTTAGGGTCCTTGTATTATTCTTTCTGCTAGAAATTTTCTTTTCCTGGTTTTTCACTCAGCTGACCCCTTTTAATCTAAAATATAACTCCCTTCAGCAGTCATTGCCTAAACTTGTATCTGTGAAAAACTGTCTCTATTATTCTCTATCATAGCAATTTATTCTTTTCCTTTCTAGTTCTACTTCCTTCTAGATTTCTTTTCTTTGTGCATTAAGTGGTGCCCCTCCCTATTGTCTATTGAACTCTCTAGAATATAAATTTCATAAGGAAAAGGATCTGTCTGTCTAGTTCAACATTGCATCACCCCTGGGCTTAGCACAGGGTAAGTGCCGTCTGGATATTTGTTATTCTATAAAATAAAAACAATAATATGAGGCTTGGGCAATAAAAATAAATGGAAATGGATTATTTAATAGAAAAAATAATGGAATCTGGAATATATCATATCAAACCAATATGTTCAATGTCAAGATAAAAATTCCTAGCAGATTATTAAATGAGTGATTTGTTAAAGAATACAGAAGTAATACTGAACCACCATCCCCACTAAAAGGAATCATGTAAAAATTAAATTGACTTACTCTATCATAATTGGGTCTTTATACTAATAGATGAATTTGACTGCTCTATAAACAGTATGTTGTTAATTTAGTTTACATTCAGCAAAATTCTCAATGTATTGTGGATAAGGTGGAGAAATAGACACCAGATTTATAAGCATATGATTAATGGTTATTTGAGTAATTGTCTCAAAAAAATGAGTATTTATCAATTAAATGCTGTCAACTTGGAGAAACTGCTCTAAGGCTATGCCATAAGATTCCATATTAGCTTTATTCTACTTAACTTTTTAAAAAGTCAAGATTTTTCCAAAGATATATAAAGCATTCAGTCAATGTTACAAATCAGGAAGGATTGTTAAAATAACTGACAACAGGATCAGAATAGAAGTATGTGAAATTAGGCTAGAATATTAAGCTAAAACAAGGCAGATAAGGTTTATTAAGAATAAATATAGGGGCTCCTGGGTGGCTGAGTAGGTTAGGCGTATGGCTTCAGAACCCTGCATCAGGCTGTCTGCTCAGTGGGAAGCCTTCTTCTCCCTCTCCCTCTGCCTGCTGCCCTGCCTCTTCATGTGCACATGCACGCTCTCTCTCTCTCTGTCAAATGAATAAATAAAATCTTTTCAAGAAGAATATAAAATTTTGTATTTACATTTTCAATTTAAAAACAAAGATATTAGTTCTTTAGGAGTGACAGGTAGGACCCTTTAGTGGAACTCAAGCTTAACCAAAGTCACCCTCGTAACCAAAAGTGTGTGTGTGTGTGTGTTTAAGATTTATTCATTTATTTTAGGGGGCAGGGGCAGAGGATGAGAATCTTCAAGCAGACTCCCCATTGAGCATGGAGGCTGAGGTGGGGTTTGAGCCTGATACTGGGCTGGACCCCATGACCCATGAGATCATGACCTGAGCTAAAACCAAGAGCCCCACCCTTAACCAACTGAGGCACCCACGTGCCCCATCTTCTTGTGGTTTAAGGATGAAAGTAGAATTTGGAAAAAAAAGTTCTAGTAATAGAAACATATTATCCAGACAGAGAAAGATATTAATTCCATTCTAATATATGCTGGTCCAATACTTAAGGTATAGTAAATCTAATTTGGGGGCCCACATTTTGAATATGAAATTAAGAAACAAATGCTTACCTAGTAAAAATGCCTGGAAACTATTATTTAAGCAAAAGTTACATAAAACTATAAAGAGAAAGCAGGCATGTAATATAAAGATTAAAGGATTTATAATCTTTGTTTTTTTCCTAATAATTAATTTTCCTGATTTTATTCTAGCTAAAAAGTACTTTTTGAAATTTAAGCAAAGAAATAATATAAACAATAGTTCCACAGGGAATGAGAGTCTTGTAATGATAAAAGTTGTCATTTTTAAGCACTTACGAGCCATGCCCTATAAAAAGTGGCTTACGTGTATTATCTTAGATCACTTACATAGACTATCTTGGGAAAATGGATTTATTGTCCTTATAAAATTAGCAAATTAAGGTACAAAAAATTAATTAATTTTCCCCAAAGTTCATATTAAGAAAGTAGAAGTATTGGAATTTGAGCCCAAATCTATTGAACCCACTAGTCCTACTCTTTCCAATATAACAGGTTATCTTTATCTGCTTATTTATATCTTTTTTTAATCTTATATCCATTATAATGATTATTAATTACTTTCATGTGGAATATGTTTAAGCTAAAACAATAAAAATTCTGAATGCATTGAGTATGTCAAGAACCTAGAAGTAAAAAAATGGCTGGCTTGTAACAAAGGAAAAAGATTTTATTTATTTATCTGACAGACAGAGATCACAGGTAGGCAGAGAGGCAGGCAGAGAGAGAGGAAGGGAAGCAGGCTCCCTGCTGAGCAGAGAGCCTGATGTGGGGCTCGATCCGAAGACCCTGGGATCCTGACCTGAGCGGAAGGCAGAGGCTTTAACCCACTGAGCCACCCAGGCACCCCACAAAGGAAAATTTTTCAGGAAGAAAAGTATTTTTCTCATAAAATGCTTATATTTATTCACCTCAATTTCATACATTGACTTTAATGACCAGGAGAATATTTTCTGTCTCTAAAGTAAAACAATATGGTTTTAGGTAATTGGCAGAAAACAGTTTCAACTTTAGAATACATCCTCAGAGAGAGACAGAGACAGAGACAGAGACAAACCAAGAAACAGACTCTTAACTATTGAGAACACACTGACCATTCTGTGTGTGTGTGTTGGGGGGGTGGGGTGGTTTGTGAAATAGGCCATGGGGATTAAAGTGCACTTGTCCTGATGAACACCAGGTGGTTAAAATAAAAACTTAAAAATTTTTTTCTCCCATTTCATTCTCACAAAATGCCTCTTCATTTTCCAGATAGCAGAGAATGGGAAAACTGGAGTGACATATTTGAGGCCACAGAGAAAGCAAGTGGTAAAATGAGAACACAGTCCAGTAGGCCCAAAATAGAAGAGGCAGGGAAGCACATGTAAAATAATACAAAATAATATCCATTATAAAAGCAGCATTATTGACAGGAATTCATCAACAGCAAAAGTATTAATGCTGAGATTCTGAGTTTAGGAGACAGTGCTCTTGTCTAATTGAATATTCTCAAAATCCCATGTGATCATGAACTCAAAAACAACAACAACAACAACAACAAAAAAAGAATCTATATCATTTTTAAGACCATCTTTATTTTACTTAACTTTTTATTTTGCTCGCTAAATAATCAGTTATAATCTAGGAGAAAAAATAGAACCTTACCATGTTTCTACCAGGAGTAAATTCTGTAACTGTCTTTTTATACATTTGGGGATTGGTTTTGTTATAGCAAAATTGAGCTAATTTATATCCAAGGTCATGGTGAAGATGCATGTTTTATAGAAGCATGGCTTAAACTTTAAATGAGTGAATATGATTTTACATAACAAATATCCTAACAAATGCTGTTCCTTATGACAGCTTCTGGAATTAAAATCAATCAATAATACTTGACAATATACATACCATTTTTTTTTTCAAAATTCCAGGAAAAGCCTTTGCCTTGATTAACAAATGGGCTTACACAGAAATTCAGATTTATGATGCTATTATACAAAATACACTTAAATTTAACTTAAGTTTTAAGGTAACATATAAATATTTGCTAACTTCTTTCTTAACAGTTCGTCAACAGAATAAACTGTCCAGCTTATGGATTGTCCTCTCAAATTACCTATATCCAAAATCTATCATTCTTTTAGGGTTTTTTTTTTTAACCAATAATGAAGTTATACCTAGTCATGACCAAATTAAAGAACACAGAAATTGTAATTTTGTCTCTCTACATCTAAAACTAAACTTGTAAATCTAATTCTAAGATATTTCTGCGGTGTAACTGAGCATGAATTGGAGATAGATGTATTTGATAATAGATAAATGTCTTATCAAATCATTTTTAAGGCTTTAATATGAATGTATATGTGAAAGTTTGTGAATATATAACTTCATATAATATTTAATTATTCTATCCAGACCAATCATACCATTGTTTAGTCTGAATTGATTTCCCCTGTGTCCTCCCTGTTTTTTTCTCTCTATTCTCTACCAATTCTCTAAGAGTATCTTGTAAAAAAGTTAATTTTGAATAGAAAAAATATCATAAAAAATAAATCATGATTCTCCCCTTTCAATCCTGTACTTCTCTTTAAAAGGATCTTACTTTAATGAGTGTTTAATAATTGTTATTCAGTAATGTTAATAACTATAATGAGTCTGAAGTTCATCTAAGTGGAAACCACATCATAGCATAAGAGCATAAAACCTTTTACTGGAGATGAAAAAATAAAAATTGATTATTGAATTTTACCATTTTGGCAAAATATTAAACAGCATGATATTCAGGAAATAGAGAACAAAATAAAGAATGCCAGCATGTTCCCAGAAAGCCTAACTAACAAAATGTGACACCAGTGGAGCAAAATGCTCCTAGCCAAGCTAATAGCCCATAGAATAGTGGTAGTATGCAATTTGAAATTTGACTGTGAGACCTAGATTTTCACAGATGCTGCTAAATGTCAGTACTTCCACCATGTCACAATGAACAAAAGGGTAAGCCCTTAGATGAAACCAACAGCTGTGTCACCACTGAAACTCATCTTAGGTAAATAATATGTCAGATTCATGAGGGTATTAAAGCACATGCAGGGACAATGCCATTTGTTCAACTCCATGAGCAGTAGGGATATTACAAGTCTAGGGTCTGCCATTAACAAGGCAAGCCCCCATAAATCCTGAGCCAACCAAATCTTTGAGACATTCAATTCTGCTGCAGTCAAATAAAATCAGTGTAGAAATGGATTACAAAAAATGGATTACTGTTCTATGCAAAACTGAGAACAACCAAAATCACAGCAGAAAGATGAAATTCTATGAGGACATGCCTAAGCATAATTTCAAGCAACAGGGCATAGCCAATGACTGCTGGGAAACCATAGCAACAGGCAGACCAAGCTGGCATGTTAGTAATATGAGATGGAATGGTTCTTGTAAACAGAGGAAGCTAAGTTGTAAGCAGGATCAAACCTGTAAACATAAAGAAAGTATACTTTCTCTCTTACAAAAAGAGATGTAGACTTATTAGTAACAATATTCTAATAGATGTTAACAACAATAGCACGGCCATTAAACAAGAATCACAATGGAGCACCCTATACCTTTAGAATTCATGTATCAAAAAAAGGGATAATTTTGGTAATTTTATAACTTCTCTCTCGGATGTCATTTGAGAAAAATATATTTAAATCTAAGCAATAATAAAGCAGACTAGAACAAATCCCTAACATATACCATCTAAATTTAGTGACAAAGAATTTTATTTGGTAGTCTACATTTAGAAATTGATATTGTACAAAAATGCTATAAATGATAGCTTTTTCAGACAGAACATGGAAATTTAAAATATTTAAATAGTCCTGTGTGTCAAAAATGAACACATCATTTTCCTAATATAAATCCTGACAACACAAAGAACATATAAATCTATGGAAATAGAAGCACTAGGATTCATTTTATATTTCTGCAAAGGAAAATACTTTCATTTTTTCCATGTCTACTGTAAGGTATTTAATCTATAGCATAATGTAAAAGAACTACTGACGACTAATAAGATATAAGGTAATCTCTATACTTCTTCCCATTATTACTGTCCTGAATATTTATAAAGCTGGGCTACACATTTTTCTGCATGCATTAGCTGTAAATCTCAAGTCATATTTTAGCCAAGTAAATACATCTTTAAGGAAAGACCTCCAAAGAAGAAAAAATGGGATTTTGAAACCAAATTTTAAGTAAAACATCCTAGACTGTATTTTATTTGAGACACTTTGCTGTGCTATCAGTATGATAGAAGATCACATTGAAGATGAGCATTTTTATGAATTGAGATTGAAAGCAGTTGAGTCCAGCTATTTCTAACAGGACAAAAGAAATTTTGTAGAAGCCTAAGTATTGTATGTGTGGTTTTTAAACACACTGGTTTAAGAAAATCAATACTATAAAAATGGTTCTTAATAACTTAATAGAGATGTTCTTAATAACTTAATAAAAGTATTTCTTTATTTCCACTGATTCCTATCAATTAAAATAAAGTGAATAGATCCTGGATTTTGCCCAAGATGGTGGAGGAGTGGGGGACTCCATTTCAACTAGTCCTCTGAATTTAGCTAGAAATTTACCAAACCACTCTGAACACCCATGAAATCAGTCTGAGATGTAAGATTATACACATCTGGATCTCTATGGGCAGAGGATCATTAGTCAAGAGGGTGCACTTTGCCTGAATTGTGGTTGATATTTTCAGCTGTACATCCCCTCAAACACAACTCAGCAGAATGACTAGGAGGAGCAACTCCCAACAAAGAAAAGACCCATAGACAATGGTCTCTCCCACAGAGCTAATGAATATCAGCAAGATGTCAGAAATAGACTTCAGGGTAGCACTTATGAAGACAATAGTCAGACAGGAGAAAACTATTAATGGTGAAATAAATTCTCTAAGGGCAGAAATGAGAGCTGATCTGGCAGAACTTAAAAATGCTATCAATGAGAGCCAATCTAATCTGGATACTCTAACAGCTAGGGTAAATGAGACGGAAGAATAAATCAGTGATCTAAAAGACAAACTAATAGAAAGAAGGAACAGGAGGAGGAACAAAGGGCTTAAATCCATGAAAACAGAATTAGAGAAATAAATGATGCCATGAAATGCCCCAATGTCAGAATTATTGGGATCCCTGAGTGGGTGGAAAGAGAGAAGACTAGAAGATATATTTGAGCAAATTGTAGCTGAGAACTTCCCTAATCTGGGGGATGAAACAAGAATTCATGTCCTAGAGGCAGAGAGGACCTCTCCCAAGATCAAGGAGACAAGACCAATGCCCCAGCATGTAATAGTAAAACTCACAAATCTTAGAACCAAGGAAGCCATTTTAAGGACAATTGGGGGAAGAGATTCCATATGTACAGTGGGAGGAACACTGAATAGCATCAGACCTGTCCACAGAGACCTGTCAAGCCAGAAAGGTCTGGCAAGACATAGTCAGGGTACTAAATGAGAAGAGCAAGCAGCCAAGAAGTTCTTTATCTGGCAAGGCTGTCATTCAGAATTGATGAAGAGATAAGGAGCTTCCAGGACTGGCAGAGATTAAAAGAACATGTGACAACTAAGCCAGACCTGCAAGAAATATTAAGGGGGGTTCTATAAAAGGAGAAAGATCCCAAGAGTGATATAGAACAGAAATATTCAGAGACAATCTATAGAAACAAGGACTTCACAGGCAAGATGATGACAATAAAACCTTATGTTTCAATAATCACTCTCAACATGAATGGCCTAAATACTCCCATAAAATGGCAAAGGGTTGCAGATTGGATGAAAAGACAGGACTCATCCACATGTTGTCTACAAGAGACTCATTTTGAATCTAAAGATACATCCATACTGAAAGTGAAGGGAAGGAGAACCATCTTTCGTGCCAACAGACCTCAAAAGAAAACTGGGGTAGCAATTCTCATAACAGACCAATTAGATTTTGAGATTATAGTTAGAGATACAGAAGGAAACTATATCATTCTTAAAGGGTCTATCCAACAAGAGGATCTAACCATTATCAATACCTACACCCCCAACATGGGAGCAGCCAACTACATAAGCCAACTGTTAACCAAAATAGACATATTGATAATAATACATTGATAGTAGAAGACCTCAACACTCCACTCTCAGTAACAGACAGATCATCTAAGCAGAAAATTAGCAAATAAACAAGAATTTTGAATAGCACACTGGACCAGATGGAATTCATAGATATATACAGAACATTCCTCCCTAAAACAACAGAATACTCATTCTTCTCAAGCATGTATGCAACTTCCTCTAGAATAGACCACATACTGGGTCACAAATCAGGTCTCAACCAATACCAAAAGACTGAGATTATTTCCTGCATATTCTCAGACCACAATGTTTTGAAACTAGAACTCAACCATAAGAAAAAGTTTAGAAGAAGTTCAAATATGTGGAAGCTAAAGACCATCCTGCTCAAAAATGTTTGGGTCAACCAGGAAATCAAAGAACTTGAACAATTCATGGAAACCAATGAGAACGATGACACATTTGTCCAGAACCTATGGGATATGGCATAGTAGGTCCTATGAGGGAAATATATAGCCATCCAAGCCTCATTCAAAACAATATAAAAATCCCAAAGACACAAACTATCTTTACACCTTAAAGATCTGGAGAATCAACAACAAATTAAACCTAACCCATGCAGGAGAGGGGAAATAGTTTATTAGAGCAGAGATCAATGAATTAGAAACCAGAAATACAGTAGAACACATCAATGAAACTAGAAGCTGGTTGTTCAAAAGAATTAATAAGATCGATAAACCACTGGCCAGACTCATCCAAAAAAAAAAAAAAAAAGTGAAAGGACCCAAATTAATAAAATTATGAATGAAAGGGGAGAGATCACTACTAACACCAAGGAAATAAAAATAATTATCAGAAATTTTGTCAACAGCTATATGCCAATAAATTAAGCAACCTGGAAGAAATGGATGCATTCCTGTAAACCTATAAACTACCAAGACTGAAACAAGAAGATATTGACATCCCAAATAGACCAATAACCAGTAACAAGATTGAAGCAGAGATCAAAAACCTCCCAAAAAACAGGAGTGCAGGGTCTGATGGATTCCCTGGGAATTCTACCAAACATCCAAAGAAGAAATAATACCTATTGTCTTGAAGCTGTTTCAAAAAATATAAAAAGAAGGAAAACTTCCAGACTCTTTCTATAAGGCCAGCATTGCCTTGATCCCAAAACCATGCAAAGACCCCATCAAAAAGAATTTAAGACCAATATCCCTGAGGAATATGGATGACAAGATTCTCAACAAGATCCTAGCTAATAGGATCCAACAGTACATTAAAAGGATTATGGGGGCGCCTGGGTGGCTCAGTGGGTTAGGCCGCTGCCTTCGGCTCAGGTCATGATCTCAGGGTCCTGGGATCGAGTCCCACATTGGGCTCTCTGCTCAGCAGGGAGCCTGCTTCCTCCTCTCTCTCTCTGCCTGCCTCTCTGCCTACTTGTGATCTCTCTCTGTCAAATAAATAAATAAAATCTTTAAAAAAAAAAAAAAAAAAGGATTATGCAGCACGACCAGGTGGGAATTATCCCTGGGATTCAAGGGTGGTTCAACATACACAAATCAATCAATTAAAAGGAGATAAAATGCATAAATAAGAGAAGAGAGAAGAACCACATGGTCCTCTCAACTGATGCAGAAAAAGCATTTGACAAAATACAACATCCTTTTCTGATTAAAACTCTGCTGAGTATAGGAATAGAGGGATCATTCTTCCATTTCACAAAATCCATCTATGGAAAATCCAAATGATTATCATTTGAAGATCAGGAACACAAGGATGCTCACTCTCATCACTGTCGTTCAACATAGTACCAGAAGTCCTAGCAACAGCAATCAGAAAACAAAAAGAAATCAAAAGTACTCAAATTGCCAAAGAAAAAGTCAAACTCTCTCTCTTCGCAGATGACACGATACTTTATTTGGAAAACCCAAAAGATTCCACCCCCAAATTACTAGAACTCACAGAACAATTCAATAATGTGGCAGGATACAAAAATCAATGCACAGAAATCAGCTGCATTCTTATACACTAACAATGAAACTGTAGAAAGAGAAATTAGAGAATCTATTCCATTTACAATAGCACCAAAAACCATATGATACCTTAGAATAAACCTAACCAAAGAGGTAAAGGATCTATACTCTAGGAACTACAGAACACTCATGAAAGAAATTGAAGAAGACACATAAAGATGAAAAAATGTGCCATGCTCATGGATTGGAAGAATAAACATTGTTAAAATGTCTATGGTGCCCAGAGCAATCTTTCGGTGCCATCCTGATCAAAACACTAATGGCATTTTTCAAAGTGCTGAAACAAACAATCCTAAAATTTGTGGGGAACCAGAAAAGACCATGAATTGCCAAGGAAACGTTGAAAAAGAAAAACAAAGC
This sequence comes from Mustela nivalis, assembly GCF_964662115.1. NCBI lineage: Eukaryota > Metazoa > Chordata > Mammalia > Carnivora > Mustelidae > Mustela > Mustela nivalis. Next base: position 103,816,151 of record NC_139024.1, read on the forward strand.
TGAGGGCATCACATTGCCTGATTTCAAGCTGTATTACAAAGCTGCGATCACCAAGGCAGCATGGTACTGGCACAAAAAAGATACATAGACCAATGGAACATAATAGAGAGCCCAGATATGCACCCTCAATTCTAAGGTAAATAATCTTCGAAAAGGCAGGAAAAATAACCAATGGAAAAAAGACAGTCTCTTCAATAAATGGTGCTGGGAAAATCGGACAGCTATATATAGAAGAATGAAACTTGACTATTCCCTTACACCATACACAAAGATAAACTCAAAATGGATGAAAGAACTCAATGCGAGACAGAAATCTATCGAAAACCTAAAGGAGAACATAGGCAATAACCTTTTCAATACCAGCCACAGCAACTTCTTTCAAGACATGTCTCCAAAGAGAGGCAAGGGAAACAAAAGTGAAAATGAACTTTTGGGACTTCATCAAGATAAAAAGTTTCTGCATGCAAAGGAAATAGTCAACAAAACAAAGAGGCAACCCACAGAATGGGAGAAGATACATGCAAATGACACTACAGATAAAGAGCAGGTATCCAAGATCTATAAAGAACTCCTCAAACTCAACACCTAAAATCATGTCAAAAAATGGGCAGAACACAGTTGCCAAACTGTGGAAAGAACCAAGATGCCCTTCAATGGACAAATGGATAAGGAAGATGTGGTCCATATACACTATGGAGTATTATTCCTCCATCAGAAAGGATGAATACCCAACTTTTGTAGCAACATGGACAGGACTGGAAGAGATTATGCTGAATGAAATAAGTCAAGCAGAGAGAGTCAATTATCATATGGTTTCACTTATTGGTGGAGCATAACAAATAACATGGAGGACATAGGGAGATGGAGAGGAGATGGGAGTTGAGGGAAATTGGAAGAGGAGGTGAACCATGAGAGACTATGGACTCTGAAAAACAATCTGAAGGTTCTGAAGGGGCAGGGGGTGGGAGGTTGGGGGAGCCAGGTGGAGGGTATTAAGGAGGACACGTATTGCATGGAGCACTGGGTGTGGTGCAAAAACAATGAATTCTGTTAGGCTGAAAAGAAATAAAAAAACAAATGGGCAGAAGACATGAACGGACACTTTTCAAAGTAAGACATACAAATGGCTAACAGACACATGAAAAATTTTTCATCATCACTAATGATCAGGGAAATTAAAATAAAACTCATGTTCAGATACCACCTTACACAAGTTAGAATGGCCAAAATTGACAAGGCAAGAAACAACAAGTGGTGGAGAGGTTGTGGAGAAAGGGGAACCCTCTTATACTATTGGTGGGAATGCAAGTTGGCACAGCCACTTTGGAAAAGAGTGTGGATCTTCCTCAAAAAATTAAAAATAGAGCTACCCTATGACCCAGCAATTGCACTACTGGGTATTTGCCACAAAGACACAGATGTAGTGAAGAGAAGGGCCATATGCACCCCAATGATCAAAGCAGAAATTTCCACAATAGCCAAACTGTGGAAAGAGCCAAGATGCCCTTCAATAGATAAATGGATGAAGATTTGGCCCATCTATACAGTGGAATATCACCCAGCCATCAGAAAGGATGAATACCCAACTTTTGTATCAACATGGGTGGAACTAGAGAAGATTATGCTAAGTGAAATAAGTCAAGTAGAAAAAGTCAATTACCACATGTTTCACTTACTTGTGGAGCATAAGGAATAGCATGGAGGACATTAAGAGAAGGGGAAAATGAAGGTGGGGGGAAATGGAGGAGGAGACAAACCATGAGAGACTATGGACTCTGGGAAACAAACTGACGATTTTAGAAGGGAGAGGGTTGGGGAGACGGGTGAGTCTGGTGATGGGTATTAAGGAGGGTATGGATTGCATGGAGTGCTGGGTGTTATATGCAAACAATGAACCATGGAACACTATATAAAAAACTAACAATATACTGTATGGTGACTAACATAACATAATAAAAATTTTCTAAAAAGTAAAATAAAATAAAGGGAACAAAATATAGACAAAGATACCCTGTTGATAGTTCATAGCTTCTGTTTTACCAGTCTTCCTGGTGTTAATACGCTGCTTTGATTTTTATACTTCTCTTCCCTAATTAGCCTATCTAATGCCCCAGAAGTTGACTCCATTTTCACTTTTGGGACTGATACTAGTCATAATCAATCATGCTAATACTTTCTTCCTTGCCAGATACAGGATTCCAATGTTAAGCAAATCAGTACTTGACATTTTCCTGACTAATGATATTGGTCCATAGGTGGACACATGACAAAATTTGGTCTTAACATACAAAAAGCAAACAACAACAACAACAACAACAACAACAAAACCAAACCCCAAAAGACCTATTTTTCCAGATTATCAAATAAGTTTATCTTCATGGGATGTGTCTATCTTGTATATATTGGTTAGACAGTTGAAAAAGGGAGTCTTTTTTAATATAAAGATTAAATATATTAAATTGAGAATCAATTGCTTATAGGCAACTGTTATGTTGAAGAAGAAGAGTTTATAAAATGGATTTGTAAGAGAAACTTTGTTTTATTTCTCCATATCTCTTTACTTATATACTGTAACTTTTCTAATCAATGTTAGGCAATAGAAAAGCCTATAGTTATTTAAGACCCAACACAGTCTTGAAGAAATTATTGACAATATACAGTGTCAATGATAACCAAAACTCTGATTTAGATTTAATAATAAATTTGCTCCTTTCTTCTTGTTGGCCTCTTGAGGTGGGATAGAACAGAGTCATCCTACTTCTCTCTCTATAAGCCTCCTAAATATGGTTTCACAAGGTCCAATCATGAAAAGGGAATTGAGCTTGGTGGGAAAGAATGTTCTCACACAGATTTATAACTCTCTTAGATAAATCTGTTTGTTTGGGTCTGGTGTATATTTAAAAACTATGTTTTTTTCTCCCATAGATATTTTCAAAGATACTTCAGGGACCCCCGCTGGTGATATTTGATTGCATAATAAGGTCAGGGGATGTGTCTTTTCCTTGGATCCTTATTTGTGATAATTTCAATCAATTCTTTTTTAGCCTCCCATTCCTCTTCTGGCAACGTTCTTAGAGGATTTGAACTGGCCTCAGGTTGCTTATCTTTCCTTTGCATCACTCACCTCTGATCCATGGAAAATGCTCACATATTTGGTATGGACAAATTCCAAAAGTCAGGCCAATTCCAATGAAGCAACAATTCTTCTTTCCTCACTTACTCAAGTAGTCAACCAAATCATCTTATCCTTAAAATCAGTCCCTGGATGAGAATCAAGTACGAGTACACTTGGCCTTACCAATTTTACCAAAGATATAAAATTACTAAACAGAACTAATGAAAAGTACTTCTCAGATTCAGGAAACCCAACAAATATCAATCAGTAAAAATAAAAGGAAATACATATCTAGATACCTCACAGTGAAACTGTTATCTCTTTCATGCTTGTCTCCTTTGTTTCAATATCCTATCCTCTATATAATTTCTTCAAATGTAACTTGGAAGTAACTAATTCTCTTTCAATGGTGTTTAATGAATAAAGTGTTTAAAGAATAAAGTAAGAATGAAAGGTCCTCTTCTGAGTCCAGAATGGCTGAGTTAAATACTAAATTTTCTATTTGCTAATCATACTATCTTGGGGTAAATACTCAATTTTTCTGGTTTTAGCCTTTCCTGTTGTTTCTGGTGTTAGAAATATATTCCTTCTTTTTCTGCCAGCTCACCTTTGCATAAATAAGTAGGATACATTGATTGATTGATTGATTGATTGATAGATTAAAAGACAGAATTGGAAATTGATATTTAACTTTAGCAGTGGGAAGACCTAAAGATATATAAGCAAATGAATAATATGATTAGAATCACATGAAAGAAACCATCTGTAAGCAACACATTGGCTGTATTAGTAAGTTGGACAGTATAGCTGGTGATCTCAATGAGAATTTAGTCTATGCTTAGGAATACTTAAAAATACAGACAAGAGGTATTAGAAACTTACTGCTGATTAGAAAGGATGGGATTGTAAATGGGATGAGTCATTTACAGAATGTTGTATAAATAATTGCACATCAGGTATGAGGGATCAAATATTACCATTTGGAACAAAAGAACCTAAGAATGAAATGTGCTTAGTTGTTCAGAGTATGCTTGATGTCCTAAGATGATGCCCAGGATGGTGTATCCAGCATGGCATTATTTATGTAGATTTGTAGCTCAGAATTAGATAATATACACATAGAAATGATAGCTAACTCTGCTAAGAAAGAGAGTATTGAGAGAAAAGTAGTGGACAAATAGTACCCACACATCAAAGAAAGTTAATTAGGTAGAAGCTAGATAAAAGCAGTGGAAGGAGTGCACAGAGAAACCTTCATACCTTGACCTGAAAGATTTTAGAGTCACAAGTCTTTGAGAGGGGAATGATAGAGTAGGAAGTTAGTTAGGGGCTGGAGGAGAAGAGGGTGATATATAGGTTACACATTAGAAGCCTGAGGGCACAACATTTTGATCTTTTGGCTCCATAGGCACTGGAGCTAACAAACCAAGAGCCACAAGCTAAGCTCTCTTCCACTTCTGCCCCAGCGTAACCCCTCTACCCATTTACATTACAATGCTACCACCACCCCATGGAGGAAGGATACCATAATAAACCTTGTAGGGTTTTGTCCCAACCTGGAGGAGGAGTCCCCCAAATGATTGGAAGCAGCCTCCATTAGAAACTACACTATGCATGATGCAAGCACACCCCCACCCCCACCTCACATAAGAAGAATGAACTCCCCTCCTCCATAGCCTCAGGGCAGTTGCCACCTCTGAGACTGCCTGGTCTCCCACCTTGAGATTGTACTGTCCTTAATAAAACTGTTTTCTGCTTTCACTTTGGGCACTGGTCTCTGTTTATTGCATTGGTGCCAAGAGTGGTTTTCATGCAGAAAATGATACTTATGGGGCACCTGGGTGGCTCAGTGGGTTAAGCTGCTGCCTTCGGCTCAGGTCATGATCCCAGGGTCCTGGGATCGAGCCCCGCATCAGGCTCTCTGCTCAGCGGGGAGCCTGCTTCCTCCTCTCTCTCTGCCTGCCTCTCTGCCTGCTTGTCATCTCTCTCTGTCAAATAAATAAATAAAAAATCTTTAAAAAAAAAAACGAAAATGATACTTATAATGTAACCGGGCCCATCACTTATATGTGCCCTTTCCAAGGTCATGGGAGGGTCTCTAGGAATAGCTTCATATGGTCACATGGTTTTGTAAAATTTGTGAAACTAATTTTTTTTTTAAATTTGTACACCATTATTTATTTTTGTGCTTCAAGACACATGTTTATTGGAGACACAACTCCATTGCAGGGATGATAGGATCTGTACCAAAAATAGGCCCTTGAAGGGGCTAGCAGGGTACAGTGCCCCCTCACCCTCACCCGTGTACAAAAATAAACTCACACCTATGGACAGTACCCCATCCTCTGCCAGACCTGAGACCCCTTTCTTTGATCCTCATCCCTGCCACTTTAAAAAAAATGTATGTCGGGGACATCTGGGTGGTTCAATGTGTTAAAACCTCTGCCTTCGGCTCGGGTCATGATCCCAGAGTCCTAGGATTGAGCCCCGCATCTGGCTCTCTGCTCAGCAGGAAACCTGCTTCCTCCTCTCTCTCTGCCTGCCTCTCTGTCTACTTGTAATCTGTCTGTCAAGTAAATAAATAAAATCTTTAAAAATAAATAAATAAATAATAAAAATATATGTTATGTATCTTTTTTTAAAAAAATTCAATTAGTCAACATATAGTACATACTTAATTTTAGATGTAGTGTTCAGTGATTTATCAGAAACTAACATTTTTTATTCTTTTTTTTTTTAAAGAGATCCCCTTCCCCATAAAATATTTATCTGCTTACTTAGTTTTCATTCTTTTGAAAGCAGAACCTGAACCAAAGACAAAGTCAGGTCATTTATTTGGAAGAGGACCCCAGGAAGCAGGAGAGAGGGAACAGGCAAAGTTGGACAGCAAGGAGGGAAAAGCCTAAATATAAAGATGCATCATTAATGTTGCTGCTGTAAATAACTGGGCTCGGTGCCACCATGACTTGCAAGAAGCATAAAAATTATCTCCTAGAATTATCCACCTAAAAGCCAGAGGCCAGAGCATTTAGCCACCATTTCCCATAACCCACTGGTAGATGAGTGCCCACAGAGATTAATTCTTGCTGAATTTCTGGGTGGCTCCCTGTTAAATAGCCAGTTCAGAGAATGCCCTTGAAGTGGGACCCTGATAGCCAAGATGATTCTGAGGTTGCTCTGAAATGTCTATCAGAATGCACATTTGAGTCAGAGTTGTGCCGAGGGCAATGGATGATTTTATGAAAAAGACATCTGCTTCAGTCCTATGGGTCAAAGCACAAACTTTGGAATGCCCTTATTCGGGGTGCTCAAAGAGAAAGAGAGTAATAATGAAATGGGAAAGCTTACATAGTATGAAGATAAGAAAACAGCTAAATCAAAGCAATATAAAAGAAGCAAAGAAAGGAAAGAATGTTAGAAAGAAGTCTGGCCAAACATTTTACAGGGTGCTCAAGAATGATATGCTTAAAACCTGCTATTGAACTGGGTTAATGAGAGAAGATAATCGACTTTACAGAAGAATTTCATTGAAAAAGTGGGTCAGAAAATCACATTAAAATCCATAATTACTTTCTTTTCCTGCATTTGTGATATAGCTTATTTTTTTCCAGAAAATCTTTTCACCTAAATACCTTTATGTTTCTGTAAGGGTTAAATGAGTTAATATATGTGAAGTGCTTAGGACTATGTCTGGCACATTGTGGGCACTATGGAACTGCTTTCTATTATTATTTTTATTATTTAGAAGATTGTAAAGACATGTGAATAATGTAATAAGAAGCCAAGTAGAGATAAATTTAAAGATTGTTAAGAAAATAGGTTCTTTTCAAGTCAGGGAAGATTACTTCATAGTGATCTCAAGAGGGCTTGGAAGCTCAAGATCAAAACAAAAAAGAGATGACAGTGGGGGACAACCAGGTTTAGGGACATGAGAAATCAAGAAGGTCCAGAACAGGCTCAGAATTAGAACCACAGGGATAAGTAAAGTCTGGTTATAGTTGGTCGAAGTACAAATAGGGTAGTAGTTAAGAAGTGGAGCTGTGCAGATTGTTTTCAGAGAAGAACTGTAGAGATGGACATATAAAAAGTACTACAATTCTAATGTCCACAGGCACAGGAATAGCTAGACCTGATGGCAACCAAGTAGAGTGAACATTTTAGAATTAATATAATAATAACATAAACTTATACTTTAAGCTTACAGAACCTCACGCTTCTCATAATAATGTATATACACAGAGACACATGCATATGTATGTATATATACATACACATTATATATATGTATACACACAAAGTGAAGTATATATATAAGGCTATTCATCATCCTAAACTAGAAGGAAGCCAAAAGTTTGGAAAAATAAGAAGATAGATTCTTAGCTTATTATTCCACTAGAATTTCACTAATGATTGCTCCTTCAATCCTTTATTCTAATTAATAAAATATGGCAGTGATTTACAGATATAACTTTTCCTATCACTAATTCCTATTACTATTTCCCATTACTATTATCTTTTCATATTCTTGTTACTGAAATATTTTTCCTCTTATAAAGTAAAAAATCCTCTCATAAAATAAAAAAATACAAAGCATCTCAATGCCTATGACTAATAGGTTTTAATCAACACATATTTTTATATTAGCTTGCTAACTTTCTACTCATTCTGTTCACATGTATTGATGACTTCATTTTTAGTTTTAAGTTTTCAAAGAGACCTCTCTCAGGTTTCTCTTTCATATACACACATTGGCTTTGTTTGTACTTTCAAATAATGAGTTCTGATTTGTCACAACATACCTCTTTTTGATCTTTACAGCAGTCACTTCCATACATTCTAGCTGGGTCTGCTTAAGAAATATATGCTCCTTTTTTTTTCCATCAGCAGACAAATATCAGAATATTTAAGATGTCCCTAATTTTGCTATACAAAATATTTTGAGACTGTAAGCATTGGTCACTTCTTTTATAAGCACAGAACATTACACTGAAAGATACAGTCACCTCAATGCCTTCTAGTTTTCTCAAAAGATTATTTCAAAGTGTAATTGTTTTATACGAAAGAGTGAACACTCATATGTTACCATGGTATTGACTGCTGCAAATCAAAATGAGTACACTCTTACTATCCAAGCAGGAATATAGAGAAAAAGCACATTATGGTCCCATGTGAATAACAATCCCTGGATGAATCTTTACTGTGGAAGGTTAATTTCATATGAGGAGCAGCCTTTTTTGAATTAGTATATGAATCAACTAGTTACTATGTTCTACTAATGCAGAATATTTTATGGAAATATCTCTTCCATGAACTTTGAGCATAAAGGATCAAAATGAAGGATAGAAAGACATAATTTTATTTCACTAGTAAACGAAGAAAATGAATCTTTCTTATCATTTAGGGAAATTTTTAACAAAATGTTGTAAAGTCCTTTTTGAAAATTTGTGGAACTTACTCTATTTGTTTTATCAAATTAGTAGCAAAATAAGAAACTGCACTGATAAGAAAATACCTTTCAACTTTAAGATGCAATGAGATGACCCTTGTTTAATGGCTCTGTAAGAAGGGAACTCAACATTCACTATTTAATAAGGTTGTAATTTGAATTCAGTGAAATTACTATTGGTAAAGGTCCTCTTCTAATTAAACACAAACAAATGTATCTTAATTCATGTCCCCAAAGAAGTAATCCCTTTATATTTTAACCAAGTTCAGTGCTTCCAAAGGATTTAAATAACTGAGAAAGGAGCTTAATCAAAAATAGCTACTTATTTCAATTAACTTTCTGTTAAACATGAATGATGCTTCATTTCCCATGTTCTGTGCTATAAATGGTGACAGTTACTTTATTCATTCATTTGTGGTCAGCCAATAAATATTGGATAACTACTACATGCATAGAACTATTCAAAACTTTGGAAGTTAAAAAAACTTTCCAATAATAAAAGTACATAAAATCTAACAGGAAATACAGTCATATACATATAGGTAAGTAGCTAAAATAGAACAAGGTAAATTTTAAATTGATGATTCCACTCCAAAATAAAAAAATACTATAACTTACATCTTTCTTTTCTCCATCATCATCTTTTCTCTATCATCATCTCCATCATCTCCATACATTTTAATGGAACTTTAATTTTTGAAATTTTACTTTATCTGTTCTTGACAATATCTACTCCTAATGATGATGTGATGGTGGTGGTGTTGGGTGATGATGGAGATGATATTAACTAACAGTTATTGGACATTATGTGTCAGTCACTGCCCTAAGTAAACAATACGTATTTTCTCAGTAAATCCTCTCGACATCCTTATCAGTTAGATGCTATTATTAAATTCACCATTCATAGAGAGGAAACCTGAAGGACACAGTGGTTAAGTAATGAATGTGCCCAAGTTTACATAGCTAGTATGGGCAGAGATAGGAAGCAAAATTAGACTATCTGGTTCTAGAGCTTAGATTGTCAACCATCACACAAGACTGTATCTTAAATCGTCATTATATATACCATAGAATATCACAACATATGTTCTGTAATAGAGAAATATTAACTCTACATAAAATTATAAAAAATATTCTCTAGGGGTGCCTGGGTGGCTCAGTGGGTTAAAGCCTCTGCCTTCAGCTCAGGTCATGATTGCAGCATCCTGGGATCGAGCCCCACAGTGGGCTCTCTGCTCAGCGGGGAGCCTGCTTCCCTCTCTCTCTGTCTGCCTCTCCGCCTACTTGTGATCTCTGTCAAATAAAAATCTTAAAAAAAAATTATTCTCTCACATCTTCAACTGGTTCCATGTAATTATTCCTAGTCCCCTCTAAATTTTTGAGTAATTGCTTCTGCTCTACCTACTGTGTGACCTTAGAAAAATTAAGATTTAAAGAATTTAGGAACTTTTCCCATCTGTAAAATGTAGCTACCAAAATAATTGTCCTACCTAAGTTCAAATGTCCTACCTAAGAAACTACCTACATAAATTTCTAGAACCTCCTTTATCAGATCAACAGTCTCCCTTAAATTTTGTTCCTCTTCAGGACTGGACAGCTGATGCTAGTTTTGGGGGCTTGCCAGCCTGTGGTGCAAAGTAGGGGGAAGTGCTCTGATGCTATCTCAGTCTAAAGCAGCTGGTGTGTCCATGTGTCTTCATGGTGGGATTTTGTTTTTGTTTTTGTTTTTGAAGTTTATTTATTTTTTTACTTACTTACTTAGAGTGCATGAGTGGAGGTAGGGACACAGGGAGAGGGGGAGAATCAAGCTCAAGCAGATTCCACACTGGGCATGGAACCCCATGTGGGGCGTAATCTCACAACCCTAAGATCATAACCTGAGTCAAAATCAAGATAGGATGCTTAACTGACTGAGCAACCCAGGTCCCCCCATGGTGAGACTTTGAAATAATTTTGTCCATCCTCCAGATGAAGAAAATTTTGAATGATCTAAGCTCAGGACTATACTGTCCCTTTCTCAAGGATAGAGGGATTTTTCATATCCCCTTCCTTCAGTCAAAAATGGGTCTTCACATGTGTTTTAGGATCAATATAGAGTTTGCTTCCCTTCCCCAAAAGACAAAGGCTTTTGTTCTGTAGGAAATAAGGAACCAAGTGAGGTTTCCTCATTTTTCCAAGGTGGTGAACGCTTTCTTCCTCCAAATCTGCAAAACTGAGGCAATTATTGGTCAAAAACCCTACTTTCACTTTGCTCATGAGTATTCAGTGAAGTTCTTTGTAGAAATGCCAATGAGTGAATGCAAACATCCTTTGTGTCTGCAGTTCTTAAGGCTTCTAAACTCTCACATTAGCCCGCACAAAACCTTCAGCATTCATTAAAAGTTTTAGCTGAATTATTTTTCCCACTTGTATGAAAACTTCATTTTCCTCCCGTGGTTTGCCCTATATAAGTCAGCTCTCACACTGCACTCCTACTTGAAAGGGCTGCCTGTCCTTGGATTATAGACTGGTTAGTTTCTCTATGACCTATCTCTGATGGTTTGAAAAGTTATATACTTCTGTAGATTATCTGTTGTCTAGATGCTCAGCAGAAACCAGAAGTCTTACGTTTTCATATAGATTGTTATTTGTTATTTAACCTTTATTAAAGCATTGAATCTTGTGTGCTACTATCATCTCTATTTTGTATATAAGTAAATCGAGTTGCAGAGAATTTAAATCCTTGCCCGATATAATTTAACTATTAAATGACAAAAACCAGTTCTCTTGGCTTTGAGATCAATTTGTCGTGTACAGTTGATTATGCCATAGGTCAGAAATGTTACAAAAATGAAAAAAAAATTTCAATAGTATTCTACTATAATCCAGGGAGTCACCTGGGTGCTTTGTAACTCAAAGGAATTTCAAAAAGCGAGTATGTCAGTATTCCTCCCGCATTGTGCTAGGGACAATGAAAATTATGCTGAGCAAAAAAAGCCAGGCACAAATGGGTATATACTGTATAACTACATTTACATAAAGTTCTAGAATAGGGAAACTAAGCTCTGGTGATAAAAATAAGAATGTTAGTAGCTTCTAAAAAGGGGGAGGTGGGTGGAGATTGTCCAAAAATTGGCACAATTAAACTTTGCTCTGTAATAATTTCCTTTATGTTGATTTGGGTGGTGGTTAAATTGTATACATTTTAAAAACTCATACTATAACTTTAAAATCTGTTTATTTTATTATAACTAAATTACACTTCAATAAATTTCAGCTAAAACCAAATAAGGAAGCTGAAGTTAAATTAATTAATTTAGAAATTTTGTGAGTTCAATGGGAAGTTTTACTTTTATAAGTGATTCTTGTATTTTAAAATATTTTAATGTGCATTATTTCATTTAATCGTTACTATACTGGGAAATCTGTATTATTATTATGTCCCTTTTATACTTGGGTCTGCCTACAAGTTTGGATCTGTTGAAAGAGTTGGCTACATCATGAGTTTGAAATGTTAAAAGTAAAGTAAATGCAATAATATCTTTCTGTAACTCACAGAATCATATGTGTCATCTTGCAACTCTACATGGGAGGAAAAGAGAATATAGCCACTTTTTTTTCCATATTACAAAGGCAACAATGAAGCTCCCACCTCTTCATCATGAAAATTCCACACCCTAAATAAAAATGGAAATGTTATTCTAAAGTAAATGTCTTCAATCATAATATATCACTATCATTTCCCTTTTTAAGTCAACTGATGAGAACATTTTTGCCCAAACTGACTGATGTTTCAGGACATGTCCAGATAATGGGCCCATCCTGTTACTGGGTTAACTAAAAATAGTTAGTTGACTGTTATTGTCTTTGTTTGCATATCACATGTTGCCAGCATGCCTGGAATATTTTGATAGGACTATATTCACACAAATTATAATGAGAAAAATGGAACACATAATTATCCAAATAAAACACAGCATAATAAAATAGGAACCATTATAAAATAAATATGGCTATCACACAGATCAGGCAAAGCTTCACAAAAATTGATTCTGTTTATACCATAATAACAGTATATAATATGGCTTAGTCCTCACCCTCCATTAAGACAGGTTGTTATTGTTTATTATGTTCAATGTTCACATGAAGTCCTAAGCCTTACAAATGAACTTAAGTTCAAATATGGTAATAGCAGTCCATTTGTAATTTCAAAGGTACAGGACCACATCCAAATAGCTACTTATCAACTGGCACACAGATTTAATAATCCAACAAGAGTCACTATCAGTAAGTATTTTACAAGCCTTACACTCTTCCCTGTCTACTCAGTGGTATCTGCAGAGATGCTGCTTAATGACGGAAATGACTAACATAATTTGAGCTTCAAAGGTTGACTCATAATATGCCTCAGGGATGGTCAGATAATTTAGATCAAATTGAGCTTTCTCATCTCCAGTTGCTACACACACTAGTTCTGGCTCCCTACTGTTGCTATTTTCCTAGTTATCATTTGCTCAAAAATGTATTTTCTTTTGCCTTTTGCTCTTGTCTCTGCCTGCCGGGCTTGTGATTGGCTCCAAGATGGCAAAGCCAAGTGGATGGGAGCATTTGTTTAGTGTCAGAATATTGACTACCTCCCAGGACATCATTATTTCAGGGTTTCCCTAGCATTTGGTGCTGATTATAGTGTCTGGAGCCACTAGTGAATTATTTTCAGAAGGACCGTATGGCTTCATTGTCAAAGTAAGGTTTTATACTATAATTGGAAGGTACGCTTAAAAAAATTGCAGGGCTGAAAAAATGGCTAAGTAGTTGCCAGTTTTCTCTCTGATGACATTTCTTATATTTTATTGACTTTAAAAAATCTGTCTTCTCTTCTGACCATTCAGTATAATAAGGGAGAACAGAAATAAGGGTGGTTGTGACTTGTGAGATCACAAAGTTGGTACTCACTCTCCTTGGTCAGACAGCAGAGAGCCAATGCTCACTGAAACCTCAAAGCCACTCACTTTTGGTTTAACCAAAACCAGAATCATCTTCCTTTGTCTTGAGTTTCTTGACTCCTATTTTTGCCTTCTCATTACTCGGTGTGGTGCTGCAAGTAGCAATGAGTTAGTAAATCAAATGATCACGTCCCTTTCTAATTTGCCAGCTTACACTGCTACTTCTAAAAGACTATGGTTTGGAGTTCTACGTGTAACTTGAATTACTTATTAAATTAAACAGAAAAAATTCTGAAGTCTCTATGAGCAGAATGTATTTTTTCTTGATTTTTTTTTTGAGACACTATAAGCAGATACTAATAGGCCAGAAGTCACAAAACAGACATAGAGTTGACAAAACAGAAATAAAGTTGTCCTAAAAGAGACAACAACCCATGCAAATGAGACATGACTTTAGAATGTGTTTAAGTCTTAGGTCCTGCTCTATGCAATACATAATGAATGTATCTAGAGTCCATTCTGCCTTTGTTTTTGATGAAGAGTACTTCATATAGGTGCCTCCATAATGAAATCAACACATATTTTAAAATCTTTTTTGAAAACATTTGTTCAAAAGTCAGTATATTATGTTTTCCAAATCTGATTCCCGGATCTGTGTTTGACTCAAACTTTGAGAAGTATGTGCTCTTACCATTTCACCCCTTGTCCCTTCCATGCTGCAAAGACAATTGTGGCATATAAGAAAAGGTATTGATCTTTAAGTGGACTTAATTTCAAGTTCCATGCCAGAGTTCCTAGTTATGTGATCTGAAATAAGGTGAATAACAATTTGTGTGTCTTAGTTTCTTCTTTGCAAAATAGGGAGACCATTCACCTAACAAGTTTATTTGGGAGTTAGAATGCTATGAGACAATGTGCTCTATCATTAATTATACATCAAACAAAGATAAGGTCCTCTATAATAGAATTCAACTTATAAATAAAATATTGTCATCACAATGAAGCTTTAGGTTCCTATTCTTTCCAACTGTAGGAATGTGATTGAAAATAATATAGCGTATATTATGATTATAGATTTTCCTTTCTAACAAACATAAATCTGCCTTAATGCTCAAATCTCTGTCCTTATTGTCATTCTTCATGCACACTGATAATCAGAGTACTGAAAATTCCCAGAATGCCGAGTGTTGACAAAGATCCCATGCAGTCATCATGAGAGAATTTCATCTCCAGCTTTGCCTTTCTCAGCAGTAAGCCATCAGTTCAGGGAGTAGAGCTGACAGTAATTTAAGATGGTGTCACATCTCTGGTGCCACTTTTTGGAAAATTATAGGCTGTTGTGTTCCATTTGTGTCAAATTTGGTGCTAAGAGATGGCAGAAATGCTAGTGTTGCTACCAGAAAACCACTTTTCTGCTCTGTGACAATAAGAAAACCAGCCATGTTCCTTAGAGGAATAGGTGTGGTGATGACAATCTGTCAATCTGAGAAGTTCAGAAAGTACCTCAAAACTGAAAATGCTGTTTTCCTTCATTCTGATTTAAACTTCTGAATACTTTTCCTTTGCTTAACTGCTGATGTGATGTATTCAAGAATTACAGTAGATGAAATAAACTTTTTAATTTACTATACCAAAGTATATCTAATTGGATGGTTACAACTACTAAAATATTCACATGCAGAGCAATCATTTTAAGAGCCATCACAGGAAGCAATTGTAAGATGCCTATATTTTGTGTAATTATATAGTTCATTCTTTGTCTTTCTCGAGAGAATTTTGTATGAGATAATAACTTCAGAAAATGATATTAATATATCTGATACCAGAGCTATTACCAATCCTAATTTGCACCTTTCATGCTACTTTGAATATTTTATTTATGCCAAAATGTCAACTATGTAACTGAAAATTGCCTGAAGGAACATTAGCCATCCATCTCTTTGGGTAGAATGTACCCATATCATCCCTGATAATATGAAATGCTCTAAGATACAGGTTTGCATACATTTTGTGTTTATAGATGATTGCAGAAGATCAAAAAAGCCATAGATAACTTACCCTATTTTCATAAATCTCTATTACAGAGATATACTTACAAAAGTGGTTATGAGGTACTGATTAAGATCTATATTTTAGGTGGATGCAGGAGTGTGGCTAATGCAAATAATGCTGTCATTAAAGTATAGTTACAGAAAAGTTTCTAACTGCTCCAGAGTCAGAAGAATACCTGGATCTTCATATAAAATTCTCATGCTCCCTGGTATTAGAGGAAGGTCAGACTCTTAGTGAACTAATCAAGAGATACAATAAGTAGACCAGGAGTGAGAAAGTATGGTCTTTACATGAATGAAGTTATACAGCAACAACCAATCCATCTCTTTTCTTTCCAACTTCTTCACCAGAAAGTGCCTAAAACACTTTTTTCTTAAGTTCTAATAAATGATGCCCTCTTATCAGAAAATTGCTGAGTCATTAAAACTGCTCAGTTTCTGCTGCTATGAGAGCACAAAATGGGCAGAAGAGAGGGAGCAGAGATGAAATGAGAGCTTGGATTTTCTTCACTTAACATAGCAATGGTTAGGGCCTTCCCATGAGTCCATGAGATACTTTGGATGGTTACAGCATCTTAAGTATTCTTGCCAATGCCTCCAAGAAGGCCACTCTCTGGAAGAGGACTCTAACTGCACAAGGCTATGAGATAGTTAGCCATGGCATGGCTTGGAGTTGGGGAGAAAAGGAGAAGGTTGCACTTCAAGTGGCTCTCTCATGCACAGAGATCATGTGTGAGTAAGATCTAGAACTTTGAGGAACCAGCAAATGCCTCACTAGGAGATGGCTTTAAAACACACAAAATACAGAAAGAACAAATAGCCAGTTGGTATTGGACAGAGAAACAATAAGGACTAGCAGTACCACCACACCCTCCATTCTTGATAGATGAAGCATGGGGTTACTCACATTATCCTGTCCAATAAGAACAAGCACTGAAAGAAATGCCTTTACCCTCTGTCTTCCTTGTCCCAAGATGAGGGGAAGAGCACCAGGACAACCATCGTATAAAAGGGCAGCCCACTATTCTCTCTAACTTCCACAGTGGAACTCAGCCTAATGTTGCTAGACATGAGAACAAGGGATAGTTTGACTCCTTTTCAAAAATATTCAATGCAATTCAATTTATTAGTTTTAAAATTTATAATTTCAAAGGCTTTACAATGTAGCATTTTCTAAATTGCTTGTTGGTATAATAGCTTTATTAGTTCAAATCAAGAGAGAAATCATATGTTCTAACCCATCATGATGATGCAAGATATTTAGCTCTCCTTTGGCAGTAGAACTCAGCAATTTGTTTCCTCTACATCTGCTGGGTATTTCCTAAATATGACAATATTTGCCACAAATCTCTGTGTTTACTTGTTAATTTGTAAGATACCTTGGTTTTTTGATCTCTCACAGCTACGTTCCAGTCATCTGTGAGAGATTCTTCTGGACTCCAGTCCTTCTTGTCTGGCCACATACATTCCCTTCTGAGCCTGTCCCCTCATTCCAAGCTGTTCTATCCCTTCACCTTATAAACCATACAAATGCTCTCATAATTACCATGCTTTAACATGCATGTACTTACTTCTGGAGGGCTTTGCATCAAATGTGAAATTGAAGCATTTAAAGGAAAAAGATCAAATTTTAATTACTGAAATGAGACTCTCAATAACTGAAATAACTAAAATTTTATGGATTCAGACTAAAATATCATTAAAGGACATGCGAACTATAAGAAAGGGGTAGTTATAGAGAGCTCAGTAAGAGCAGTTCACAGAAGAATAAAACACAATTTTTTTTCATTGAGATAAGATTCCTAATTTAAACTGGTAATAAATTTTTAATATTTCCATTTGGAATTTTCAAAGATTTTACAAAGGCAAAATAATTAGTGTGTCTTTATGCATAAACTTAGAAAAAAAATTTTTTTGCAAATTTCTTTAACATTTATTTTTTCACCAGACATTTTCAGAAAGCCTAGTTTATGTAAAAATTCATAGTAATCATTGTTACATATAATAAAATTGGTATTTTATGCCATGAGGTTTAGGCTGCATTTATAATGCAGCAATATTTTGTAATAATATTTTTGTTCATTTTATTTTCCAACAGACACTAGCCCTTTCCTCTGTCAAGTAGTTAGGGTAACAGCTGGTTCTTCCTTAATTTAAACTGAGCTGCAATTGGAGTGGTTCACATGTACTCAAGCCCAAACTTCCACCATCTTATCAGGATATGGTATTGGTCTTACTAGTAGTACAGCTGGATTGTGTTGGGGTAGCTGTTTGAGATGTTTTCTGTTTACCTTGTGCTTCCACTCTGTCAGAGTTCTGGAATCTAACACCATGAGATTATGTGGAACTATGCAATTACTCTGTTATATAACCCCTCTTTCATGGTACTTTGTTGGTTAAACCTGAGTGTGTGCCTTAAGAGAAAAACTGGTCATTTGATTTGCTTCTGCATTGGGGTTCTTCCTGACTTTATCCCCTTTCTAGCTACCCTTACCTCATCTAATGATCAACTGATTTCTCTTTGTCCCTGCAATTATTCTCTATGTTAGGGCCACTCTTCAATTGACCTGTCCCAGCCTGCTCCAGGTGTGGAAGTTGTAGCCCTGTTACTTAGGTGAGAAAGGCTGTTTTTCTCTGGAATATAATTCTTCAAGGGTTTCTTGTGTCTACTGCTCTTCGATAGCCACATAAAATACTACAGTCACTATTTACTCATATTTTTCTTGTTATCATGAAACAAATGTCTTTCACATTCTTCTAGATCCTAACTAGAAGAAGTCTAAGCATTTGTAGTTAGGGCTGTTGTTAGCTATTTATGTCATGATTCCCTTTACTAAAATAACCACTTTTGCATTATAACTTCCAATTGAATGATAATTTTATACCTTCTTTAATTCAAAAAGTTAAACCTTTAATTCAATTTTATGCCTATTGCATTAGATAGAATTTCTAAAATGGAACAAAACAAAACACCTTCAAGTAAAATCTGGGCTGGCAGTGGTAGCACCAGCAAAATTTCACCACAAAATATGATGTTAGCTATTAGTTTATATCAGAAAACTTTCATCATAAAGGAAATATCTTGCCATTACTAATTTTGAGTCCATTACTAGGAATATTTATTAAATTTATACTATCATTTGAGAGAATTTTTTTGGATCTATTAATGTGATAAATTATATTAATAGATCTCCCAAGATATTATTATTCTTTGACTCCTGGAGTGAACACATCTTACTCATAGTAACTGATTACTATTACTATAATATTGAAATTGATTCTGATGATGCTATATGGGAATTTCTATCTATGTTATTTCAAAATAGTTTTTTAGCAAGAATGGAAAATGCTTGTCATCTGTAGAACCACATGTGTTCATGGCAGATATCATAATTGGTGAAAGCAAATGAGGCTAATGATTCATTATTTACATAATACTTGTCAGCAGCTACTACTAATGAGTCAGAGTTGGAATGAGACCTGAAACTGCTGTCATTAATCAATGCTTTTCATTTTTTATGTTCTCATTGTCAGTTTTAGCACTAAGTTGCATAACATTCCCTCTTTTTATGTTTTACCATGGGTATCATAACATGTAAGTTTCCTCTTTCTAGATAGTTTAAAATAATTCAAGCTTAAAAATGTTTATCCCAGAGCCATTTTAGGAGGCAATTCCTTAATAAATTTTCAATGTCTCCTATGGTTGTAGATTTTTCTAGACCTTTACAAATTTCTAGTTGGTTTATTCTTAGTAAGCTAAGCATTCTCAGAATATAGTTTAAGTAATATTTTCCACTCTTGATATAGAGACAATCAACAGGAGGTACTAATTTTCTAATGTCATAAAAATGGGATTATAGTTCTGTATGTTCTTATAGTTATATACTTTTACATTTCAATTCTGCCTAAATATTGATTTTTAAACTTATTTTGAATAATCATATTTTATATTTACTTTTAAGATTGCTTTTCTTAATGTTCTATATGTTCTTGAGAACGCTATAATATCAACTTCCTCAGTGGAATTTTACATATGTCTATTAGATCAAGCTTATGTTGTATAATTTTTCTAAACTCTTACTAAATTTTGTCTGCTTAATCTGTCACTTAAGGCAGTATATCATTATCATTGTCTTAGTTAATTATTTGATTTGGCAACAAACATTAATCCTTCTTACTCATATCATAGTATTTCCACCTGGAATTATTTTCTTTCTAGCTCAAGTGCTCATTTAAAATTTCTTTTACTGAGATTCTGTTACATACTGTTATGGTCCGTGAAAAAAGGAGCAAGATTGATACAAAGCAAAGGTCAAGCAAAGCTTTATCTTGCGCCAAGCATTGAGAATCAAACCAACCGGTTGCGGCCGCCTCTTACAGAAAGAGTGATCGCTCTAGTTCCATCCATGTTGTCGCAAAGGGCAAGGAACTAGAGCGTATCATGCTTAGCGAAATAAGTCAAGCAGAGAAAGACAACTATCATATGATCTCCCTGATATGAGGAAGTGGTGATGCAACATGGGGGCTTAAGTGGGTAGAAGAAGAATCAATGAAACAAGATGGGATTGGGAGGGAGACAAACCATAAGTGACTCTTAATCTCACAAAACAAACTGAGGGTTGCTGGGGGGAGGGGGTTTGGGAGAAGGGGGTGGGATTATGGACATTGGGGAGGGTATGCGCTTTGGTGAGTGCTGTGAAGTGTGTAAACCTGGTGATTCACAGACCTGTACCCCTGGGGATAAAAATAAATGTTTATAAAAAATAAAAAAAAAAATTTAAAAAAATAAAAAATTAAAAATAAAAAAAAAAAAGAAAAAAAAGAAAGAGTGATCGCTCCCAGCATCACAGACTAACTTTTGTTTTTTTTTTTTATTTCTCTTTCTTCTGTCGTGTTGTTGGTGTAGGGAAATGCAACTGATTTCTGTGCATTGATTTTATATCCTGACACTTTACTGAATTCCTGTATAAGTTCTAGCAGTTTTGGAGTGGAGTCTTTTGGGTTTTCCACATATAGTATCATATCATCTGCGAAGAGTGATAATTTGACTTCTTCTTTGCCGATTTGGATGCCTTTAATTTCCTTTTGTTGTCTGATTGCTGAGGCTAGGACCTCTAGTACTATGTTGAATAGCAGTGGTGATAATGGACATCCCTGCCGTGTTCCTGACCTTAGTGGAAAAGCTTTCAGTTTTTCTCCATTGAGAATGATATTTGCGGTGGGTTTTTCATAGATGGCTTTGATGATATTGAGGTATGTGCCCTCTATCACTACACTTTGAAGAGTTTATATTAGGAAGGGATGCTGTACTTTGTCAAATGCTTTTTCAGCATCTATTGAGAGTCTCATATGGTTCTTGTTCTTTCTTTTATTGATGTGTTGTATCACATTGACTGATTTGCGGATGTTGAACCAGCCTTGCAGCCCTGGAATAAATCCCACTTGGTCGTGATGAATAATCTTTTTAATGTACTGTTGAATCCTATTGGCTAGTATTTTGTTGAGTATTTTCGCATCTGTGTTCTTCAAGGATATTGGTCGATAGCTCTCTTTTTTGATGGGATCCTTGTCTGGTTTTGGGATCAAGGTGATGCTGGCCTCATAAAATGAGTTTGGAAGTTTTCCTTCCATTTCTATTTTTTGGAACAGTTTCGGGAGAATAGGTATTAGTTCTTCTTTAAATGTTTGGTAGAATTCCCCCGGGAATCCATCTGGCCCTGGGCTTTTGTTTGTTTGGAGATTTTTAATGACTGTTTCAATCTCCTTACTGGTTATGGGTCTGTTCAGGCTTTCTATTTCTTCCTGGTTCAGTTGTGGTAGTTTATATGGTTCTAGGAATGCATCCATTTCTTCCAGATTGTCAAATTTGTTGGCGTAGAGTTGCTCATAGTATGTTCTTATAATAGTTTGTATTTCTTTGGTGTTAGTTGTGATCTCTCCTCATGATTTTATTTATTTGGGTCCTTTCTCTTTTCTTTTTGATAAGTCGTGTCAGGGGTTTATCAATTTTATTAATTCTTTCAAAGAACCAGCTCCCAGTTTCGTTGATTTGTTCTATTGATTTTTTTGGTTTCCATTTCATTGATTTCTGCTCTGATCTTTATGATTTCTCTTCTGCTGGGCTTAGGGTTTCTTTCTTGTTCTTTCTCCAGCTCCTTTAGGTGTAGGATTAGGTTGTGTATCTGAGACCTTTCTTGTTTCTTGAGAAAGGCTTGTACCACTATATATTTTCCTCTCAGGACTGCCTTTGTTGTGTCCCACAGATTTTGAACCGTTGTATTTTCATTATCATTTGTTTCCATGATTTTTTTCAATTCTTCTTTAATTTCCCGGTTGACCCATTCATTCTTTAGAAGGATGCTGTTTAGTCTCACGTGTTTGGGTTCTTTCCAAACTTCTTTTTGTGGTTGAGTTCTAGCTTTAGAGCAAGGTGGTCTGAAAATATGCAGGGAATGATCCCAATTATTTGATACCGGTTGAGTCCTGATTTAGGATCGAGGATGTGATCTATTCTGGAGAATGTTCCATGTGCACTAGAGAAGAATGTGTATTCTGTTGCTTTGGGATGAAATATTCTGAATATATCTGTGATGTCCATCTGGTCCAGTGTGTCCTTTAAGGCCTTTATTTCCTTGCTGATCTTTTGCTTGGATGACCTGTCCATTTCAGTGAGGGGAGTGTTAAAGTCCCCTACTATTATTGTATTATTGTTGATGTGTTTCTTTGATTTTGTTATTAATTGGTTTATATAGTTGGCTGCTCCCACGTTGGGGGCATAGATATTTAAAATTGTTAGATCTTCTTGTTGGACAGACCCTTTGAGTATGATATAGTGTCCTTCCTCATCTCTTATTATAGTCTTTGGCTTGAAATCTAATTGATCTGATGTAAGGATTGCCAATCCTGCTTTCTTCTGATGTCCATTGGCATGGTAAATTCTTTTCCACCCCCTCACTTTAAATCTAGAGGTGTCTTCGGGCTTAAAATGAGTTTCTTGGAGGCAACATATAGATGGGTTTCGTTTTTTATCCATTCTGATAGCCTGTGTCTTTTGACAGGGGCTTTTAGCCCATTAACATTCAGGGTAACTATTGAGAGATGTGAATTTAGTGCCATTGTATTGCCTGTAAGGTGACTGTTACTGTATATGGTCTCTGTTCCTTTCTGATCTACCACTTGTAGGCTCTCTCTTTGCTTAGAGGACCCCTTTCAATATTTCCTGTAGAGCTGGTTTGGTGTTTGCAAATTCTTTCAGTTTTTGTTTGTCCTGGAAGCTTTTAATCTCTCCTTCTATTTTCAATGATAGCCTAGCTGGATATAGTATTCTGGGCTGCATGTTTTTCTCGTTTAGTGCTCTGAAAATATCATGCCAGCTCTTTCTGGCCTGCCAGGTCTCTGTGGATAAGTCAGCTGCCAATCTAATATTTTTACCATTGTATGTTACAGACTTCTTTTCCCGGGCTGCTTTCAGGATTTTCTCTTTGTCACTGAGACTTGTAAGTTTTACTATTAGGTGATGGGGTGTGGGCCTATTCTTATTGATTTTGAGGGGCGTTCTCTGAACCTCCTGAAATTTGATGCTCGTTCCCTTTGCCATATTGGGGAAATTCTCCCCAATAATTCTCTCCAGTATACCTTCTGCTCCCCTCTCTCTTTCTTCTTCTTCTGGAATCCCAATTATTCTAATGTTATTTCGTCTTATGGTGTCACTTATCTCTCGAATTCTCCCCTCGTGGTCCAGTAGCTGTTTGTCCCCCTTTTGCTCAGCTTCTTTATTCTCTGTCATTTGGTCTTCTATATCACTAATTCTTTCTTCTGCCTCATTTATCCTAGCAGTGAGAGCCTCCATTTTTTATTGCACCTCATTAATAGCTTTTTTGATTTCAACTTGGTTAGATTTTAGTTCTTTTATTTCTCCAGAAAGGGCTTATATATCTTTCGAGAGGGTTTCTCTAATATCTTCCATGCCCTTTTTGAGCCCGGCTAGAACCTTGAGAATTGTCATTCTGATCTCTAGATCTGACATATTACCAATGTCTGTATTGATTAGGTCCCTAGCCTTCGGTACTGCCTCTTGTTCTTTTTTTTGTGGTGAATTTTTCCGTCTTGTCTTTTTGTCCAGATAAGAGTATATGAAGGAGCAAGGAAAATACTAAAAGGGTGGCAACAACCCGAGGAAAATATGCTTTAACGAAATTAGAAGAGATCCCAAATCGTGAGGGGGGAGAAAGGGGATAAAAAGAGGTTCAAAAAGGGAGAAAGAAAAAAAAAAGAAAAAAGAAAAGAAAAGAATTAAAACAAAAGAAAACGAATAAGTAAAATATAAAAAAGAAAAAATATATATATTAGATAAACTGCTGTCTCCTCTCTCTCTCTGCCTGCCTCTCTGCCTACTTGTAATCTCTGTCTGTCAAATAAATAAGCAAAAAAAAAAAAAAATCTTAAAATGCTAAATTAAATATATCCTTCTGCAGAATGTTATCATTTATTACAGCAAATGTGAAGAGTAAACTACAGAGTTGGTTATTCCTTCAAAGAATCAGATCAACTATGCAATAAGGCCAATTTCAACATGGATTCATGGTTTTCTGGTGTGATTTCTTAAAACATAGGTAGACAAGAAAATTTCAACAGGGGGTGAGTTCAGAAGTTGCCCATATTTTGACCACCTCACAAGTGTTCTTAATTTTCTTGTATTTCCCTAAAAGTACTCATACAAATGAAACTTCAAAAATTTACCTGATGATTTAGTGTTTGAATGTTTGATATTCATGCCTATGTTTGTGAGCTAAACTCTAGCTACTGTGTTTGATTTAAAACAATGCATAATTAGACTTAGTTTACTTAATAACATTATGCTGTGTTTTGACAACCAAATAGTGAAATCCACTGTGCTCAACCTCTTTTTTATTGAAATTAACAGACAGAAACCAAAAATAATTGTTACAAGCCCTCTGATAGTAACAATTAGTTAACATCATAAAGAAATAGCTGTAAACAGGAACAGTGTTCCAGCCTGAGTTATGAATTATAAATTTACAAATTGATTTTTCTTATGCTTCTCCATTGACTTGAATCTTAAAAACATGTAATTGATTAAGCAGGTCCTATATTATGTATGATGATGAGAAAGAAACCTGAAAAGACTAAAACAACAAAAAACATAGCAATGCATTTATCTTAACAAGAACTATTGATAGGGGAATCTACTTATTCACCATTTTTCTAACCAATCCTATTATTGGAACTCTTCCTTTAGACTAAGCCATAATATATGGTATGTTCCAAGAGATTTTGTGAAGGCAGGAAAAATCTTAAGAGGTAAGAATGAACCATAGATTAGTCTATTTTTGTCTCTGCAAAACTTAGAGACATGTGAGGTGTTTAAAAATTCTCTTCCTAAATATTTCCTCTGAGAAATGTGCCTTTCCATTATTTTCTCCCTTTATACTCATGTCATTTACTCATTTATTCATTATTTCAAATATGGATTGAGTTCTACTATATCACACAAAATGCTATGTGCTGACTATCCCAAGATGAATAAGTAACAATAGCCCCTTTCAATGAACTTATAAACTAATGAAGAGAAATAGATGAGAAAATCAATTATTGTAACAAAATGTAAAAAGTGCTAAAAGCAGAGACCTGTGTAGTGAAACAGAAGAGGATGATTTTTCTCAGATTTTGTGTTGGTGAAAAGAAAGTACATTTGAAAACATTTCAACAAGGACATCCATAAATGAAGAAATTATCCTACATTCTTATTAAAAACTATTTTCCTTAATGTCTTCATGGAAGACATTGGTGTGTACAGCCTAAGCATGGGATGAGATAAAGGTGAGGAAAAGGAAAAACCATACATGGCTCTTAGAAATTCCAGCCCAAGTTCCAACATACATCATGAGGGATGGTAGACTAAAAGTAAGCTAAAATGTAGGTCACCAGTGAAACAAGCAAAGCTATAGTTTGCATATGCATTCCCCTACTCAATCCAGAGATAAAAATATTTAAAATTCATACTTCTTAAATTCTTCTTTCATTGGATTACATCAAGTAGTATTTTCTCATTTATTCATTTAGAACTTTAAATCAAAGCAAATAAAACATTTTGTCCCTAAAAGCATCCATATCTCTTTTAACTATTAATTCTGATTCTTGCAAACTCTTGTCCTTCAGATTAGTTCTAAAATACGATCTTGACTAATAGACTCAATATACAGGCAATTCCACCTCAAAGATCCATTGAGTGTTTTCACCATGTAATTTCAGAGTTCTGATTTGTTTGTCACCTTTTTCTTATACTATTAAATAAATTCCAAGTCCAGCCTTTCCAACCCAATATTATGTATGAGGAACAGATAGATATTAAACATGTTTATCCCTTTCTTAATCTCTGTCTCAGTCTTTTACTTTATTTGAAGAGGGACAAAGATTGTGAGGAGACGACTGGCCTCTTTTGAAGATTAGAATATTGACAAGTATGGTTGTAGGTCAAGACATAGAAATTAATATGGATTCAGTCTGAATGATCTTATGCAAACTACATTAAACAGCAATGTGCAGTTAGAACAGCAAGGGTGAGAGATCAGATCATTTGATGTTCTTTCTTCTTTTGAAATTATGTTCATTTATTTGAGTTCAGTTTTGTAAGTTCTAAAAAGAATCTTAATATCACAAGCCAGCAGTAGCCTTAATTTTTCTTTCAAGTATCTAGCTATTTCTATACAAAATATTTTATCTCAAATATTCCAAAAAATGTGTGTTTTTATTAAATACCCTTCAAAACTGAACAGATCATTATAGCCAACAGCTGCATATAAAAATTTAACTTTGTTTATTTGAGATTCATTGCAATTCCTCATTATGGTAAGTTCCCAGGGTTCAAAAATAAAATGGTCTAACTCCAGAACCCAAGTTCTAAACAATTATGCAATGGGGCCTTCTTTTTTAGCTGCTAGTTTCCTAGACCGTGTGCCTAGCAAAAGGAAGGAAAAATTCTTTGCACAGATAAATATTTTGAGAAAAATTAATAAAAGATTTGTAAAAGCTTCCTTTTCTTGTTTTTGTCTCCCTGTGCTTCTCATTGTGTTTTTAGTTTCTCTATTTTATTGCACTCATATCTTTTCATGTGTGTCTTTTCCTTCCTTACATTCCTCTTCCCCTTCTCTTACTCTTCTCTTACTCCTCCCCACACTTGCCCTTTCTTCTCCTTCTTCCTCCTTTTCCCTCTCCTCCTCTTTGTCTTCTCTTCCTTCTCCTCCTCTTTCATCTTGTCTTTTGTTTTCTTCTTCTTCTTCTTCTTTTTTAAAGTTTCATTTATTAGGCAAACTCTACACCCAAGGTAGGGCTCAAACTGATGACGCTGAGATCAAGAGTCACATGCTCCCCTGACTGAACCAGCCAGTTGCCCCTAGTTCTTCTTCTTCTTTTTCCTTTTTCTTTTTCTTATTTCTCTCTTTCTCTCTCTCTCTCACACACACACACCCATATACACACACACCTGTGATGTTTGGATCATGCAGCTGGGTATATAACAGGATCACATAAAGGAAACTAAATGAAAGAAAAATGTGTCATTCAATCCTCTAGGTTTTTTAATTCAACATGTCCTGGAGATGGATGATGGCAAAGACTGTTTAATCATATGTCTTTCCTTCCATGTCAAAAGAATTTTAGATGATATCACCATGAGCTACAGTCAACCTAAAATACAAAAGAATAGTAAAATTTTAAGATCAGATTAATTCATTTCCAATACAGCTTCAAATAAGTATAATTTCTATTTAAGTTAATTTATTATTTATTTGGAATCTGCATGTCTCTGATAACTACAGGTTTGATTAAAATGATACTAAATAATCTATATATATAAAGGGTGTTACTCCCATAGCCCTTTGGAAGAAAATAAATCTCAAACACTGTTATTAGAGATCATTCCAAAGTTAAAATATAGCAGAATATAATTCATTTTGAGAATGAGTACATATATTCATATATATGTAAATATTTATATATATTATTCATAAAAATATATGGTGAATCATTCATTCATTGTTTCATGTGAATTAAAGGGTTTTAAATATGTTCTAAGTAAATTCAAAGAAATCATGGTTGTACCACATGGGGATGCACAGTATGAATTCTGGTATCAGAAATAACACTGCTTTAAGTAACTTCTAGTAAGAAGAGTTTTGCCAACCAGAGCCCATCTCCATTTTCTTCTCCTATTTACAATGGAGAATTGGATATTCTAGAAAAGGTAAGGTGGTTGCTTTCAACAGAACTACAATGTAACTTTTCAATAAGGATTTTTAGTAAATCAAAGTTCTGCTTAATTCTTTCTTATTACAAAACATTCAGAACATGTCAGAAAGTGTAATTTTGATTTGCTACTACATGTAATTATATATTATAAGAGCAGGTTAAAAGAGCAGGTTAAAAGAGCATTTGGAGTAAGTAATTACTTAATGCAGAAAAATATTTATTGAAATAAAAATTTAGACACCTCCCAAAAAGGATGAAAAAAAAAAAAATAGATCGCTTAAATAAATCAAAGTGGTTTAAATGTTCATTTATTTTTTATCTTTGTTAAAAATAAGACAACAAGCTCAAAATGGAGTCAGGTAAGGTAAGCCCCATTTTGCCCAATTTGGACTTAATTACAGTTTTGGCTCCCCCAGTGATGGAACCTTAAACCACTCAACCAGGAATTCCCTGGTTAGGTAATCTGCCTGATAGGCCCCTTTTATCCCCTCAAGGAAAATGGTTTTGGCATAACTGATCTGCTTTTTTTGTCTACTGTAACCTCTTTTACTGCTCCCTTCTGCTTATAAAAAGTTTTTCATTTAAACAGTTCACCGTAGCTCTTTCCTATATGCTAAATTGGATGTTGCTCACTTCATGAAGCATTGAATAAAGTTAATAAGATCTTTAAAACTTACTCAGTTCAATTTGTTTTTTAACATCTTGCTAAACAATTTATAGAACAGTTTATGAAGACATTTTCAAATGTTAAAAAGTTCAATTTCAAAAACTTCTATAAATCAAGACACAGAATAATGATGAGTAGTGTCTATTTCAGGAGGTTTAAAGCCAATCCCCTGGAGTAGAATGAGGATAACTACATGTATGTTCCCCAAAGCTATTCTATTATACTGAATATTCATTCTTTTTGGTAGTGAAAGTTTGACCCTGGAAGGAGAAATAAAATTGCAGTAATTTATAGACATTGTTTTTATTTATTCATTGAAGAAACAGTTGTGGATATAGTGATAAGGAGAGAGATGAGCTTGTTTTCCTTGCCTGAACATAAAGTTTGCAAATTTTTACATGTTTTTACAACTGGCAAAGAGTTTACAAGTAAACAAAATTTAAGTTAAATTAATAAATGAAATTAATAAAAAGGAACTCTATATGATGAACTATAGAATTTGTGCCATATATGTATGTAGGGTCAGAATGAAAAGCACAGAGACCATCTATAGAAACACGGACTTCACAGGCAACATGATGTCAATAAAAACTTATCTTTCAATAATAACTCTCAACATGAATGGCTTAAATGCTCCCATAAAATGGCACAGGATTGCAGACTGGATAAAATGATAGGACCAGTCCATATGCTGTCTACAAGAGACTCATTTGGAACCTAAAGATACAACCAGACTGAAAGTGAAGGGATGGAGAACCATCTTTCAGGCCAATGAACCTCAAAAGAAAGCTGGTAGAGATTTTCATATCAGATAAATTAGATTTAAAGCTAAAGACTGTTGTTAGAGATACAGAATATACTACATCTTTCTTTCTTTCTTTCTTTCTTTCTTTCTTTCTTTCTTTCTTTCTTTCTTTCTTTCTTCTTTCTTTCTTTCTTTATTTTTGTTTTTTATAAACATATAATTTTATCCCCGGGGTACAGGTCTGTGAATCACCAGGTTTACACACTTCACAGCACTCACCAAAGCACATACCGTCCCCAATGTCCATAATCCCACCCCCTTCTCCCAAACCCCCTCCCCCCATAAGAGTCACTTATGGTTTGTCTCCCTCCCAATCCCATCTTGTTTCATTTATTCTTCTCCTACCCACTTAAGCCCCCATGTTGCAACACTACATCATTCTTAAAGGGTCTACCCACCAAGAAGAGCTAACAATTGTAAATATTTATGCCCCCAATATGAGAGCAGCCAATTACATAAGAAAACTATTAATCAAAATAAAGAGTCAGATTGATATGAATACATTAATTATAGTTGATCTTAACACATCACTCTCGGTAATAGATCATCGAAGCCGAAAATCAATAAAGAAACAAGAGCTTTGAATGACACATTGGACCAACTGGACCTCATAGATATATACAGAACACTCCACCCTAAAACAACAGAATACTTATTCTTCTCGAATGTACATGGAACTTTCTCCAGAATAGACCACACACTGGGTCACAAATCAGGGCTCAGCCAATACCAAAAGACTGAGATCATTCCCTGCATATTCTCAGACTACAATGCTTTGAAACTGGAATTCAACCACAAGAAAAAGTTTGGAAAGAACTCAAACTTGGATGCTAAAGACCATCCTGCTCAAGAATGTTTAGATAAACCAGGAAATCAAAGAAGAACTTAAAGAATTCATGGAAACTGATGAGAATGAAGGCACTTGAGTCCAAAACCTATAGGCTATATAGCAAAGGCAGTCGGAAGGGGGAACTACATAGCCATCTAAGCCTCACTCAAAAAAACTGGAAAATCCCAAATACACCAGCTCTCTTTACACCTTAAAGAACTGGAAAATCAACAGCAAACTAAGCCAACCTCATGCACAAGAAGGGAAATAATCAAGATTAGAGCAGAGATCAATGAGTTAGAAACTAGAGATACAGGTAGAACACATGAACAAAACTAGAAGCTGTTTCTTTGAAAGAATCAATAAGATCAATAAACCACTGGCCAAACTAATTCAAAAGAAAGAGAGAGGACTTTAATTAATAAAATTAAGAATGAAAGGGGAGAGATCACGACTAATACCAAGGAAATAGAAACAATCATCAAAAATTATTATCAACAGTTATATGCCAATAAGTTAAGCAACCTAGATGAAATGGATGCATTCCTGGAAATCTATAAACTTCCAAGGCTGAAACAGGAAGAAATTGACAAGCTGGATAGACCAATATCCAGTAGAGACTGAAGTAGTGATCAAAAACCTCCCAAAAAACAAGAGCCCAGGACCCAACAGATTCCCTGGGGAATTCTACCAAACACTCAAAGAAGAAATAATACCTATTCTCCCGAAGCTGTTTCAAAAAATATAAACAGAAGGAAAACCTCCAGACTCTTTCTATGAAGCCAGCATTACCCTCATCCCCAAACCAGGCAAACATCCTACCAAAAAAGAGAATTTAAGACCAATATCCTTGATAAATATGGATGACAAGATTCTCAACAATATCCTAGCTAATAGGATCCAACAGTACATTAGAAAGATTATCCACCATGACCAGGTGGGATTTATCCCTGAAATGCAAGGGTGGTTGAACATTCACAAATCACTCAATGTGATTGAACAATTCAATAAGAGAAGAGAGAAGAACCACATTGTCCTCTCAATTGATGCAGAAAAAGCATTTGACAAGATACATCATCTGTTCCTGATTAAAACCCTCAGGGATGCTTGGGTGGCTCAGTTCGTTGAGTGGCTGCCTTCAACTCAGGTCGTGATCCTGGGAACCTGGGATTGAGTCCCATATCTGGCTCCTGGCTTGGTGGGGAGCCTGCTTCTCCCTCCCACTCTGCCTGCTGCTCTCCCTTCTTGTACTCTCCCTCTCTGTTAAGTGAATAAATAAAACCTTAAAAAATTATTTAGAACTCTTCAAAGTATTGATACAGAGGGAACATTTCTCAACTTCATAAAATCTATGAAAAATTCAGAGCAAATTTCATTCTCAATGGGGAAAAGCTGACAGCTTTCCCTTTGAGATCAGGAACATGACAAGGATGCCCACTCTCGCCACTGTTATGCAACATAATACTAGAGGTCCTAGCAACAGCAATCAGAAAACAAAAAGAAATAAAAAGTATTCAAATTGCCAAAGAAGAAGTCAAACTCTCTCTTTTCACAGATGATGTGATACTTTATATGGAAAACCTGAAAGATTCTACCCCCAAACTAGTAGAACTCATACAGCAATTCAGTAATGTGGCAGGATACATAATCAATGTGCAGAAATCAGCTGCTTTCTTATACACTAACAATGAAAATATAGAAAGGGAAATTAGAGAATTGATTCCATTTACTCCAGCACCAAGAAACACGAGATACCTGGGAATAAACCTAGCCAAAGAGGTAAAGGATCTCTACTCGAAGAACTACAGAAGACTCATGAAAGAAATTGAAGACACAAAAATATGGAAGACCATTCCATGCTCATGGATTTGAAGAATAAACATTGTTAAAATGTCCATACTGCCCAGAGCAATCTATGCTTTCCGTGCTATCCTGATCAAAATTCCACTGGCATTTTTCAAAGTGCTGGAACAAACAGTCCTAAAATTTGTATGAAACAAGAAAAGACCCTGAATTGCTAAGAAAATGTTGAAAAAGAAAAACAAAACTGGGAGTATCACCTTGCCTGATTTTAAGCTTTATTATAAAGCAGTGATCACCAAGACAGCATGGTACTGGCACAGAAACAGACACATGGACCAGTGGAACACAGTAGAGAGCCCAGATACAGACCCTCAACTCTATGGTCAAATAATCCTCAACAAAGCAGGAAAAAAAATACAGTGGGAAAAAAAGACAGTCTCTTCAATAAATGGTGCTGGGAAAATTGGACAGCTATGTGTAGAAGAATGAAACTTGACCATTCTCTTACACCATACACAAAGATAAACTCGAAATGGATAAAAGACCTCAATGTGAGGCAGGAATCCATCAGAATCCTAGAGGAGAGCATGGGTAGTAATCTCTTTGACATTGGCCACAGCAACTTCAAGATATGTCTCCAAAGGCTCATATCTGGGAACCTAAGTCCAAAAGACATTTTTTTCAATGCATAAGGTATGTATTGTTTGACTACCTGTCCCAATGACCCAACTTTCTCCTGCTGGAGAATCAATTTATCTCTACACAATAATCCCCCCCCCCCCCAAACACAATTATATAGAGCTTTCTTCTTCATATACTTTATGGCACCTTTCTGACTAAAAGAGTCTCTCTCACCTTCCTGTCATGAACTGCATCCTGTTAAATGTCACCTTACTGCCAGAAGTGAATTGTACCCCTTTCATTGTTATTTTAGAGTCCTAGGTTGTAGTCTAGATTCTGCTACTAATTATTCATGTGAGTTTATAAGTTGGCTATAATTTCTCGTCCTCAGTGAAGAATAAAAATGTTGAAGACATTTTTTCCTCTGAACTTTTGTCAAATACATGTATTAAGCAACACTATTTGTTCAGATTGTTCTCATCATATCATGAGAGGCCCAGTTTAAAGTGACTGAAATAACTGATACCTTTTTACTAGAAGAGAAAAGTCAAGAACTCCAGTGGGTGGACACACAGAGTTACTTAGAGAGCTGAAGGAATCAAAGTTTACAATCTTCGTTCATCTTTCCATTTGGTTCTATTAAATTGAAACCACACCCTAAATTCCACTTCTGCCA
The DNA here is from genome assembly GCF_964662115.1 of Mustela nivalis. NCBI lineage: Eukaryota > Metazoa > Chordata > Mammalia > Carnivora > Mustelidae > Mustela > Mustela nivalis. Next base: position 103,849,353 of record NC_139024.1, read on the forward strand.
AGCAATTCTTGATGAATCTAGTATTTTGAGATGAGAGTTCTCTGATTTGAGTCAATAAAGCTCTTAAGGCTACTTTCCAAGTCTTCAAACTTATCAGTTTTTATGACACTTTTCCTGTAACTTTGAAATAAACTTCATATGAATTTATTTTTACCATCAAATTCATCATAGGAAAAATGGCTTTTGTCCCTCTTATCCTGTCACTTGTAGACTTACCTACTGTGGTATCTGTAAGTACCTGTTTTCTTCCTTTAGGAAGAAGAAATATTACCTAGCATGGCTCAGTCTTTCTGCCTGCTTGCCTGCCTTCCTTCTTTCCTTCCTTCCTTCCTTCCTTCCTTCCTTCCTTCCCTACCACCTTCCCTTCTTTCCCTTAATCCACTTAGTCAATAAATATTACACGGCTCAACTTTTCAGATATATTAACTGGGCACATAACACTCAAACCTCCTAAACACTTCAGTATTTGAAAAATGCATCACACACTTCATATTTGCTTTCTTTGACATGAACTGTTCCTTTTGCTTTTTAATAATCTTCCTTTTTCTACCCTGAAAATGCATGACATTTTAAAAAACTAAATCCGTAACTCCTGCTCTATGAAACTACTTATAGCTCCTCTCTGAAAAGCTAGGCACTCTTTTTTTAGTAGACATCTGTCTGTACCTTATTCAAAAGACCAATTATGTAGTACTTTATATGATTTTTATTGTTTAGACTAGTTCATTGAGACTTTTTTCAAAATGTGGTAACTATAGTTATCAGTCTAAAATTTTAAAACAGTACTTTTGGGGGGCGCCTGTGTGGCTCAGTGGGTTAAAGCCTCTGCCTTCGGCTCAGGTCAGGGTCTCAGGGTCCTGGGATCCAGCCCCGCATCGGGCTCTCTGCGCAGCGGGGAGCCTGCTTCCTCCTCTCTCTCTGCTTGCCTCTCTGCCTACTTGTGATCTCTGTCTGTCAAATAAATAAATAAAATCTTCAAAAGAAAAATTATCAAAAAAAAAGAACAGTACTTTTTGTGTCACTCTCTTTAAAACTGGCAACTTTACATTTTATTTAATTATGAAGAAAATCTCCCCCAATAATGAATAGGGGAAGTGCATAAAACCTTGAAGACTGCAACAACTAAATGTTTGAGAAATTAAGAGCTTGTGTAATAAGATTTCACATCTGAGAATACTGATATTTTCATACAGCTGAAACTAGCAAAGTATCAAGGGATATGTAGTATGTATGGATTTTTGTCTTCTTAAGCAGTATAAGCAGAGGAATAACAGAAATGGGAAATACAGTCATACTATTGATTCATATCCATATATGTCCAAGATAATCTAATATTAGTGACACATTTCTAAGATAAAAGCTAACTTAGATAAACTACCTAATGATCCAGAACTGATTTCTATTTGACAGTTTGAAGCAGATGAAAGTAGGAATTTTCTGAAAGTGTGGACCCTAAAATTAATGTTTACATAAGAGAATGGTGGTTAAGAGTAACCACATCAAATAAAATTTTAGTGCAAAGAGCAAAATAAGCATATTATAAATAGCATATTTTAAAAAATGGATACAAGACTTATGAATAAAAATTAAATTTTGGCTTAACATTTAAGAGAGTTTTTTTAATGCGAACAGATGACTTTCATTAAAAAATGTCAAACTAATAGTAGCAGTAGTACTTACTAATAAGAACAATAACCATTATTTTTGAGTGTTTACTGATAAGCACTTTAGACATTTTATGAATATTTTCCTAACATTCACAGTAACATGATTTAAAGTATATGTTTTTATTTTATAAAAAGCAGTCTCATTAAAGTTAAAATGTATCTCAAGATTACAAAACTAGTCACAAAAATAAAATTAAAGTACAAGTCTAAATTTTGTTATTTTCAATGTACCTGCTAATTATAACAACCCTTCCTCTATACCCAGCTCCCAAATCCCCCACCCCCACAGGCCCTCCCGCCCCAAAACAGCTAATATATATAAGGTATCTTCTTTTTGTTAGGTTCTTTGCATCTGTTATCTCCCAGATTTAAATCACAATCTAAAGCCATTTTGCCTTCATTTTACTAGTGACAATACTACACATCAGAGTTACACAATGTTATCACATTAGAAAGTTAAGAAGATAGAGCTAGCATTCTAACTTGGTTTTGTTTGAAAAGCATATACACCTCTTTCATCAACATACTTCTCTTACTACCATATCTTTCCTGCTAGAGTAAAATTACTTACATAGAAGGGTAGAAAAGATAGCTGTAAAGAAAAATGACCTGAGATAATCACTCCCCCCAACACATACACACTTACATTTGCATGTGCATTTTAGGAATTTATATTAAATTTGCTAATTTCGATATCTCTTTCCTGTGCTTAGTTTTTGCTATTTTATATACTGTTGATATTATTATTATTATTATTGCAAAATCAAAATCCATTTGCTGATTTTCACCTTTCTATATTCAGAATATCATAATCATATTGAGTATTCATTCCTTAATTCATTTAAATATTTTTATATATTTAAATCACATTTTTAATATTTCTTCAAAAAACTTCCAAATATTCTTTCATAAATCTCATGAGAGCTGTATTCTATATGATTAATATATTAAGAGATTTGGCAGAAAGGTGGATAACATAAATTAATATGTGGGAAATCATAAAAAGGGAAATGAAAATACTAGATAACTGTTTATTTGTGATGTGCTTACATTTCTAGTTATTTTGGAAACTACTAAGGTAAGGAAAGAAACAGAACAGAGCAACAAAACTGATAAACATTATCTTTTTCTTTTTTATGACTTTTAAACGTTTTTATTAACATATAATGTATTATTAGCCCCAGGGGGATAAACATTATCTTAAGCAGGCTCCACACCCAGTGCAGAGCCTGACTCAGGTCTCCATCTCCCAACGGAGACCATGACCTGAGCAGAAATCAAGAGTCAGACGTTTAACAACTGAGTCACCCAGGTGCCCTGAGATCTCTGCCAATGCTAAAAATGGCTCACCGATAGCTCACCTTTGAGCAAGTATCTTCTTTAAGCAAATTCCCTCTTCTTCTGCTTCTTCCCCCACCTCCCTCCCTAAAAAAACAAACAAAACATTGGTAGAGACCTAAATGATGGGGAAAACTGAGCTGATAAGATCCCAGTGGGAACTAGAAGGAATGACTGAGGAGGCATTTGACACTGACACAGAATTTGGGGTGGTGACAAAAAACATAGTAATCAAGGTACATTTAATACAGTATTTAAAAAAAATCAAAATTAATGCCAAAAAAATCCCTGGTGGAAAAATATCAATACTTTAAATAAGATAGGATCCAAACCTCAACTTGCCTCCCTTGACCACACTCGCTTTCATTCAACTCACTGTGTTTCCTGCCTTGGATAAATCTAAATGTAACTGTCCTCTTACTTCCCTAAAAGTTGGTTTAATTTCCAAAGAGAACAGCACTTCATTTTTCCTTCTAAGTTAACAGACTGCAGATGAGGGTGTTATAGAAAAGGATGTTACAAGGGTGGAGTGAAATTTTCTATTTAAAGTTTTCAAAACGGTACTCTGTTTTCAACCCAATTTCTCATCATTATTTTTAGTTATTTTTTCATGGTCTTGAGCCTATATGGAATTTTTTCAGGTAAAATGATTATTCGTTAGGTTAAAGCTAAGCTGTTTTAAGAGGGGTGCCTGGGTGGCTCGTTGTTGGGCATCTGCCTTTGGCTCCAGTCGTGATCCCAGGGCCCTGGGATGGAGCCCCACATTGGGCTCCCTCCTCTGCGGGAAGCCTGCTCCTCCCTCTCCCACCTCCTCTGCTGTGTTCTCTCTCTTTCTGTGTCTCTCTCTGTCAAATAAATAAATAAAATCTTTAAAAAAAGATGCTCCAAAATACAATCCTTTAAATAAACAGAAGTTAATTTCTTTCTAACATAAAAGACCGAAAGTTTGTGGGTAATTCATGGCAGATAGATGACTCCACTCCATGACATTATCCATAGACTCCCAGCCATAGACTCCTGTTACAGACTGGCTGTAGCCATTTATTTTCCTGTCAATCTAAAAGGGAAAGGGGGGCGGAAGCCCCACAATCATCTTTCTTTTTAAGATTTTGACTCAGAAGTTTTACACATCAAATTCTGCTCACATCTCATTGGTGTGCATTTAGTCACATGGTTGTATTTAGTTATAAGGAAAACAAAGGTGTAAAATCTCTAGCTGAGCCATATTGTTAAGAAGGGAGGTTGGATGTCAGTGTTCTTTAATTATCAAAAAGGAAGAAAGGCAGAATAGATGTTGGGGAAAATTAGCAGCCTTTACCATGAATTTTCCCTTCCTTTGGTGTATCACCCTTTGCATGTTGTTCTATGTAAGATTTCTTTCCTTCTGTTTCACCAGTCAACACTCCTCCATCACCTTTTCTTTTCCCAGAAATGTGACAGAAATCTCATCCAACAATATATCTCTCATTCACTTTTGTTATCAGTTTGTATCTTTTTGTTTGTTTGTTTATACCATTTAAAATTATGCTTTTCTGTCATTATATTGAATTCTCATTATGGAGAAGAAAGAAACATATGTTCCCAGTGTTTAAGCCTGAATTGGTAACTATCATTTTTAACAGTATCTGTAATTCTTCCTTAAAATTCATTTTTTAAGGGAGTTTGAGTGGCTTAGACAGTTAAACGTCTGAACATTTGGCTCAGGTCATGATCTCAGAATCCTGAAATCGAGCCCAGCATCAGGCTTCCTGCTTAGTGAGGAGCGTGTTTGTTCCTCTCCCTCTGTCTCTTGGCCAATACTTTTGCTCTCACTCTCTATCTCAAACAAATAAATAAAATCTTTAAAAAAATACATTTTATGAGAAAAATATTTCGTATGAGCTGTTCAACTGATGTTCTAATATAGAAACAATAGAACTAAAAGCATTGCATTAAATAGTGACACTTTCATAAGTTCATTATAGTAAAATGGAACATTGTATATATTTACCTTTATATTTGTGCTTTGGTTTGTATAAATGGGAAGAATTGTGGAGGGCTGGGGGAACTGAAAAATTCAGGAAGGGGATTTTAACCAAATAATATGGTATTGTTGAAATTATCCCATGTCTAAAAATTATCCTATTTACACTGAATCTAGAATTCTGGAACAGAGGAAGTGGAAAATTAAAACATTTTAACACTTGAAATTTGTACAGTAAAGATACTGTTATATAATGGTTCTAAGTGACAATCTTTTTTTTTTTCCTCTGTTGAACTAAGATGAGCCATTAGGGAGTTTTGTTTATAGGATTCTTCTAAAGAGCTGTAAATTTCTACTAGTTCTTTTATATGCCCTCTCATAACAATCAGAAGTATTAATCATGGTACTTAACATTAATATGCTTCATTATGCTAACAAAGTGTTTTGTGTAGATCAATTCACTATTCTTACCAAATAAATTACAAGATAGTTTAATGCTATCATTGCTTAATTTTTTGAAGAGATAGGAAATGGGTACAGAGATGTGAAATTATGTAACAGATGATTACAAAGGCCAGCATAAGGAAATATACCAAGGTTTTCCCATTAGGGAGTGTTTACTCAAGCAGAGAAATGGTAAATTCACTTCTTAGAATAAAACCTTAAATTTCATCCATCAATCCATCTATGCATGTCTCACTGACTGTGGACCATGTGTGCAACTGCTTGATAAGTCCTAGCTGATAAATTTTTCATTTAAATTTTTGTACTTTCAGCTCTATAACTTCCAATTTGTTTTTATTTTAGTTCCAGTTCTCTATGATTATTTCTTACTTGAATCTTATTAGCACACTGCTTAATTCTTTGAACACATTTATAAGGTTACTTTGATGGTTTTGTGACTAACATCAACACTGGAGTCCAGAGACAACTTCTATTGAATGTTTTTAGTTTTCTGGAATTTTGACTATTTCTTTGCATTTTTACTAATTTTTGATCGAAAACTACATATTGCAAATGATATATATCAGTGTCTCTGCATTACATGCTATTATTCTTCTAAGGGATTTTATTTTTTCATTAAATGCCTGGACTTAACCAAAGAACTCTCTCCTTTACTGGGTTGCCTGTGTGGCTCAGTGGAGCCCAGTATCAGGCTCTCTGCTCAGCAGGAAACCTGCTTCTCCCTCTCCCACCCCTCCTACTTGTATTCCCTATATCACAATCTCTGTCAAATAAATAAATAAGTAAAATCTTAAAAAAAAAAAAAAGAACTCTCTCCTTTACTGTAATAAATAAATAAATAAAGCAACCAAACAAATGTGACAAAGGTAAAAAGACCCATCAGCTTCTGAATCTTGAGTTGTGAGATCTATTCCAATAAAAAATGTGTGTAGATGTCTATTACTCTCTTTCAGCCCCTCTGATCTCTGAACTTGACAGATTCTGTTAGTATACAGTCTTTTAACCTTCCTCCTTTCCTGTCATCTTTATATAACCAATCAATACAAAAACTTCAGGAAAATAAAACTCCCAAGAAAACACTGAGGGTGCATAAGGAAAGTATAAAGTGTTGACTGTACATTGTTTTCTGGGAGGAGTAACATCTTTATAAGAAAGGAAAGGTTGAGTAAAAAATGAATAAATGTGTATATATTTTTATGATGAACTTCAAACATATGGAAATTTAGAGAGAACAGTATAGTGAACTTCAATGTACCTCTACCCAACTCTGACAATTCATGCAGGCCAATTTTGTTTTATCTCTTTTCCTTCACCCCAGAACACTTTGCAGGAAATTTGAGATGATACATCATTTTATCTGATAATATGTCAGAATCTTCTCTAAGTAGATTTTCAATACTATTATCACACCTGAAATAGTAAAATACTTTCTAAATATTACCTACCTATGTTCACATTTCTTGACTTGTTACATAATTTGTTAGTTTGTCAAGCAAACTAACAAAGAAACAAAGGTTTCTAAAATGTGATTGTTGATATGTTATTATGCCTCTTACCTTTTTAATCTATAGCTTTATCTATAGTTACAAAATCTATAATCTCTAATTACTTTCTTGTTTAATTGCTTTGGCTAAGATTTTCCATTGAATGTTAACTAGTAGAACAAAAGAATTGGTATGTTTATCTTTTTCTTGAATTTAGTAGGAAAATCTCTCTTACTTTGCCACTAAGTAACATTCTAGCAATTGCACTGAATTATGTATATTTTACCATGTTAAGGGAGTATCCATAAATTCCTATTTTATACATGATTTAACATAAATCAGCATTGAATTTTGTCAAATGCATTTTCTAGTATTTATGAAGATAATAATCATATGATTTGGTCTGCCTAAATTGTTTTATAAAATTCAAAACAATCCCAATCAAAGCACAAAGATTATTGTGGAACTTGACAAATAATAGAAATTTAATCTAAAAAAATAACCTATGAAAAGGGCCATTTAGATGCTGGAAAAGAATAATCATCAAGTGGGCCAATTAAGCTCTAGAAAATGTTGAAGTACATTCAAAAACAGGATAATTCAAGAGATTTCTTACTATTAGGTCTAGACAGCTTGATGGAACTGAATGGGAAAGTGCAAAATCAAATTTAAGTCAATTTCAGAATTTACCATACAGTAAAGTTAGCATTTGACAAAACATTATTTAAAAAAAGAAATTTGGTGGGACGCCTGGGTGGCTCAGTTGGTTAAACAGCTGCCTTCAGCTCAGGTCATGATCCCAGCGTCCTGGGATCGAGTCCCACATCGGGCTTCTTGCTCAGCAGGGAGCCTGCTTCTCCCTCTGCCTCTGCCGGCCATTCTGTCTGCCTGTGCTCGCTCGTTCTCCCTCCCTCTCTCTCTCTCTCTGATAAATAAATAAAATCTTTAAAAAAAAAAAGAAATTTGCTGTTGAAGCAACTGATTAGATCTTTTGAAAAGAGTATAATTATCAGGTTGTACATATTTAATATTTTTTATACTGATTGTTATTAATATTTTGCACACATCAATTTTTATAAATTAATCAGGTGGAAATAATGTAATATTTTAGTAAATTCAGGGAATGGTTGGGGAAAATCTAACAACATGAAGAATTGGCACAAAAAATGCTTAAATTTTTTTAGAGCATGAGGGAGTGATGACAGACAAGTTAAAACAAAACAAAAAAATCTGACATGATATTCAAGTTAAAATGAAACTATACACATATCCCTTAAGAATGTCCAAGTGATTAGGCCTTGTTCCTCATGAGATTAACAATACAATGAGGAAAATAATGGGTTGAGAATCACTCAGAGGAAGAAATGAGAGGGAGCCAGAAGTGGGGTGGTTTTGGTTGCTCAGTGAACTAGCTATAAATTAGCTTAGCGAAATAAGTCAAGCAGAGAAAGACAACTATCATATGATCTCCCTGATATGAGGAAGTGGTGATGCAACATGGAGGCTTAAGTGGGTAGGAGAAGAATAAATGAAACAAGATGGGATTGGGAGGGAGACAAACCATAAGTGACTCTTAATCTCACAAAACAAACTGAGGGTTGCTGGGGGGAGGGGGTTTGGGAGAAGGGGGTGGGATTATGGACATTGGGGAGGGTATGTGCTTTGGTGAGTGCTGTGAAGTGTGTAAACCTGGTGATTCACAGACCTGTACCCCTGGGGATAAAAATATATGTTTATAAAAAATAAAAAGTTAAAAAAAAAAAAAATTAGGTGATGGAGAAATGCAGTTGAGATGTAAACTAAAGCCTGCAATGAGTATGAAGGCTTTAGGACTTAATGGTTAAGGCAGACCTATTTTATTGTTCTGTGATTTAACTGGCGTCAATGTAAATAAGCTAAGCATTCATATATCCATACTTCCTCTCTTGCTCTGTTTAGGACTGAGGACAGCTAGAAAGAGAATCATCTGTGTGTGTCACAGTTATGCCTTTGCAATTTAATGAACCAATCCAAAAACTAGTTGCTTAAAACACTAACCATGCATTCGGCTCATGATTTTGTGGGTTAGCAATTTGGAATGGACTGACCTGGACAGTTTCTCTGCTGATTTCAGCTGAGGTCATTTATACTTGTGTGTTAAGTGATAGTCTGTTATGCTCACAAAAGCCATTTTTGAGAGAATATGAGGAGAAATGCCTACCAGTCTGTCAGGCCATTATCAGTGTCTCCTCCTTTTCCTTCTACTTCAATTTTCTTCCTGTAGACTTTTGGTTTTGTTGGTTTAGGTTGGTTAATTTTGGTTTTCACTCATTCATTCATTCACTTGGAAAGAGAATGTGCTTATTCAGTGTATTATACTTAAGATGAGCTTGAAAAAGTAAAATTTGAATGGGTTTCTATAATATTCTAGAAACATGGGATAAATATTGTTTTAAGAAGACATTGGACTTCAGTTATTTTTTAAATATTCAAATTTATGGCATTCTATCATTGCAAGTGTTGAGACTATTTATTTAGTGGAAAGAGGATAGGACTTTAAAGATTATATTAAGTAGATGAGAGAGTCAGATGATGGTAAGGGAGTATAGAAATAAGATTGGTATGAAGGTACCATCTTTCTTTATTCTATACAACAATGCCTTAAAAAAATTAAGTGATTTTATAAATTATGAGGGCACTACTTTCCCAAAGTGTAGCTGATCATGTGGAGAGAATTCTAATGGTAGCACCTCGGTATTTTCAGAAATGTCAGGAAATTACTTCTTCTTGTTATGTCATCACTACTTAATCACATATCACAGACTTATTCTGATTACTCATGTTCTATTTAATATGTGTGTGTGTTCTAACAAAATTCCTCCCAAAAGTCACATGATGACATGGAAATTTTAATAAATGGCTGCATCTGTGATCATATAATAAGGGAAAATGATGTTAGTTGGGGGCTTGTGTCACAGGACAGGATGCTATGGAACAGCAAAGAGATCGCTGAAGGCTAGAAGTTTGCATCAGGTATAACAGAGGCACTGTGAAAATGTAGGAAGTATATATAAGTTCACAAAAGGAGCTGACAATATGCCATAGACACTTGGTCTGCTTTAAAATTATGCTCTGGGTCTTAAAGGTAACCAGCATTTGGTGGTATTGTTGAGAATTATCATGTGTACTAGCTTTGGAATAATTATCATTAATTGATACCTACTGTAATGCAACAGAAAATTTGCATTAAGGTGCATATGAAGGTAAACTTCTTCATCAATACACACATGAAATGATATAGTGGTAGACTTCCACTGCCACATCAGCTGTGCAATCCTGGACATATGCAATCATTAAATTGGCAAAAGTCAAACAGTTCATCACTAGAAGTTGAGACTCAATTAGCAATGCAGTTGCTATGAAAGGAAGATTACCCACTCAACTCTGTGGCTTAACTGTTTTCTTCCGTTTTATAAATTTAGCTGGTTAGAGTCTGCTAGACTGCTGAGTGAAGAAATTATTAGGAGATAGATCTGTGGTGGAAAAGAAAAGAAGTAGCTAAAATGAGTGCATTTATTTAAGCTCATGTTGTTTTTAAAAGCAGAGATTAAGTTTATTTTATTGTAAGATTTCTGTTAAATATCAGTCGAAATTTCTTCATCTGACTCTGTCCTCAAAGAAATAAACAAAACCAAAATTAGGCATTCTAGACAAATAGAGTATTTTGGATTTAAAGATGCACAACAAAATCTTTGTACCTCCTTTAATTAAAATGATAAATGGAACTTAAATTAGATGTGGTTTCACCTAAAGTTCATCACATGCTTGTGTAATATTTGGGAGGAACATGAACACATTAGCACTTAGTATACTTTTTATTTTTAAAATTTTTAAAAGTTAAAATTAGTAAGATTCAGTATTTTAAATATTACTCTTACCTATATCAGATAATCAAAATTATTAAATTTGTGCTAGATTTATATACCATTGCAGCCACTGGAATGCTTCCCAGCATAAAACTGCTCCATGATTCTCCCAATTCTTATTATAATGAATTGATGTGGTTCATGTGTGTTTGAAAATGCATATATCTGAATGCCTTGCAGGAGAAATCTACACATCACTGCTATACATGGAATTAAAACACTAATCTTGTACAATATGGGATTGCATTATTGAAAGAGCAGAGAAATGACTAGATAAGTCTGCTGTTGAAAAAAGACTGCAAACATTATTATAGTCAATTTTGCTTTATCAAGTGTTTGTTTAGTTTTTATGAAGAGAGCCACTAGATTTTTTCTTTTTTTCTTTTTCCACATATTTTTATCCAAATTGTATGCAATCACACTCAAAATCCAAAATATTTGGAGGAAATTTTTTTTTTTGGTCTTCTGCAGCAAGAGCTTTATTTGTTTATTTATTTATTTATTATTTCTTTTCAGCATAACAGAATTCATATTTATGTATCATACCCAGTGCTCCATGTGATACATGCCCTCCATAATACCCACGACCTGGCTCCCTCAACCTCCCACCCCCCGCCCTTTCAAAACCCTCAGGTTGTTTTTCAGAGTCCATAGTCTCTCATGGTTCATTTCTCCTTCCAATTTCCCTCAACTCCCTTCTCCTCTCCATCTCCCCATGTCCTCCATGCTATTTGTTATGCTCAACAAATAAGTGAAACCATATGATAATTGACTCTCTCTGCTCGACTTATTTCACTCAGCATAATCTCTTCCAGTCCCATCCATGTTGCTACAAAAGTTGGGTATTCATCCTTTCTGATGGAGGCATAATACTCCATAGTGTATATGGACCACATCTTCCTTATCCATTTGTCCATTGAAGGGCATCTTGGTTCTTTCCACAGTTTGGCGACCATGGCCATTGCTGCTATAAACGTTGGGGTACAGATGGCCCTTCTTTTCACTACATCTGTATCTTTGGGGTAAATACCCAGTAGTTCAATTACAGGGTCATAGGGAAGTTCTATTTTTAATTTCTTTAGGAATCTCCCCACTGTTCTCCAAAGTGGCTGCACCAACTTGCATTCCCACCAACAGTGTAAGAGCGTTCCCCTTTCTCCACGTCCTCTCCAACACATGTTGTTTCCTGTCTTGCTAATTTTGGCCATTCTAACAGGTGTAAGGTGGTATCTCAATGTGGTTTTAATTTGAATCTCCCTGATGGCTAGTGGTGATGAACATTTTTTCATGTGTCTGATAGCCATGTGTATGTCTTCATTGGAGAAGTGTCTGTTCATGTCTTCTGCCCATTTTTTGACTGATTATCTGTTTTGTGTGTGTTGAGTTTGAGAAGTTCTTTATAGATTCTGGGTATCAACCTTTTGTCTGTACTGTCATTTGCAAATATCTTCTCCCATTCTGTGGGTTGCCTCTTTGTTTTCTTGACTGTTTCCTTTGCTGTGCAGAAGCTTTTGATTTTGATGAAGTCCCAAAAGTTCATTAAACTTTTTCTATAAAGGGCAAGACAGTAACTATTTTTGGCTTTAAGGGCCACACATGTTACAACTACTCAACTTCGTTATGGCACCATGAAAGCAGCCATAGAAAATACCCAAACAAATGGGTGTGGCTATCATCCAATAAAACTTTATTTATGGACACTGAAATTTTATTTTCATGTAATTTTTACATGCCATAAAATATTCTTCCTTTGATTACTTTGTAACCTTTTTAAAAATGTGAAAACCATTCTAGGCTCATGGGCAATGCAGAAACAGGTGGCAAGCAGAATTGGGCTCTCAGGGAATATCCTGCTTAACCCTGCTTAATACTAATTTTCCTATCTCTTACAGCTTTTAGGTAAAGTCATACTCATTCAAGATATATTTATTAATTACTTTCCATGTACAAAGCATGTGTTGAATTCAACAAATGATACAAAGAGAGTATGACACAGCTTCTATCTTCAAAAGACTTAAAAATCTATTAGAAATTTTGAGCGATCTACTTTACACAGAGACCACTTGGCATAACTGCCCAAGTTGAGAGGTGCATAAGTACTTAGAAGTTCCCAATGTGAGCTGATTGCTGACATCTTAGCGAATGTTTTCATGATATAGAGTATCTTTTTTCTAACTCAATGGATGACAGTATATTTACAAGCAGTTGTTAAAGACACAAAAAGATGAGATAAATTCTAAGTGTGGCAAGGCAGAATTACCAGCCAATATCTTACAGATAAGTAATTTCACAGATAGGTAACTTTTTTTTTTTTTCTTTTTGAGAATAAAAATGGTGAGACTAGGCAATTTACAGAGGAGAATTTCTCTAGTTCAGAAAAAAATACTATTCATTTTAAGGTGAAATTAACCAAATTAAAATTTTGTATCTACTATGTACCTCTCACAGGGTCCATCTCTAGGTTACAAAAATTAATAACACAAGTACTTTCTGTCCAAGTGTTTCAGAATGTAACAGAAGGCTGTAAACTGTAAAACATTAGTTGTATCCTAGCACAAGGAGTAGAATATAATGTCTATAAAATGATGAGGGAACATTGTGTTGCAGGATTTCTTCTCCTCTCAGTGCCCATGGTTCTTGATCATGCCAATTGGAAGAATGAGGAGGTAGGGTAGACAAAGAGTGGTGGGCAGCAAAAGCAAAGTTAATTGAGCCACAGTGAAATGACAGCAAAAGCTCCCAAAGCAGGAAGGAACCTGAGAAGGTTGCCACCAGAGTTTCTAAATCTGGGGTTTTTAGGGGCTTGTTGGCAGGCTGTTTTAATCTGATTAACCCTCCATGTACTTATCATTCAACCAGGTTTTTGTCATCTATCACATGGGAAATGGTAGAGGGCTCTTTCTGAGTGGTGTAGAATCCTTAAGGGTGGTTTCCTCCTAGGGCAGGGGGCAGGGGGCGTTTTGTCTCTGCCTGCCTCTCTTCCAATGATCCTTCATCAATTGCAGATATTGATATCTGATTAATTCTAATGGGAGTGGAGAGGTGAAGACTTTTTTTTTTTAAATTAGTAATACTAGGAATTTTCAAAGAGAAAGGGTAAAAAGAGAATAGGGTACCAAAGGACAAATACAAACTTACAGAGATATAATGAAATAAATTGTTTTCCAGGATACAGAGGTACAAAAGAAGAGAAGCAAAGAGCATGTTAGGAAGAAATGAAATTAGAAATTCATGCCCAAATTATAATTAATTAGGCAATATTAATTTTTCAGGGCATATGCTGAAAGTAAATGTGTTAAAAGGCAAAATTATTTTGTTCATTTTATTATTTTCTGGTAAAGCGAACCCAGGCTTCTGAAGCATATTAAGTGTGCAGCTAACTCTGGAGATTTTATCAGAAAAGTGAATGAACATACTGCTTCAGTTCACATTTAAAATGATCAATATTTTCTATTCACATACGTAAGAAGATAGGTGGGAGGTCAAGTAAGTGGAGGACACAGATATTATCAGATAATTCTTCTACCTCAAAAGGACAATAAACCATTTCAGGATAGATTGATACCAATTTTATTGGTTTCCAGATTTGGGGAAAACTATTTTCCCTAATGAAGGATCTTGAATTTTACTGCCCATTAAAAATGGAAGAGAATGACGATGACTAGTTTTTTATGTCAAAATACTTTTTTAAAAGATTTATTTATTTATTTATTTGAAAGAGAGAGAGAGATATCACAAGTAGGCAGAGAGCCAGGCAGAGAGAGAGAGGGGGAAGCAGGCTCCCTACCAAGCAAGAGCCTGAAGCGGGGCTCGATCCCAGGACCCTGAGATCACGACCTGAGCTGAAGGTAGAGGCTTAACCCACTGAGCCACCCGGGCACCTCTCAAAATATTTTTAATCATAGACATAAACAGAAAAATGTAATGTTTGTCTACTGGCAGTTTACATCATTTGAATTAGTTTTTTCCAGTTGTCTTAAGAATGAAAATAGAGGGCGCCTGGGTGGCTCAGTGGGTTAAGCTGCTGCCTTCGGCTCAGGTCATGATCTCAGGGTCCTGGGATCGAGTCCCACATCAGGCTCTCTGCTCAGCAGGGGGACTGCTTCCCTTCCTCTCTCTGTGATCTCTTCCCTTCCTCTCTCCTACTGTGAATAAATAAATAAAAATCTTAAAAAAAAAAAAGAATGAAAATAGAGTGAGGCTCAGAATTTAATGCAGATCAGGTTGAAAGGAACAAAAAATGGAGTCCAGATGAATGAACCCTGTTCTTACAAGCGTTTTGTTCTTCAGAGCAGAGAAAGGCTCTGTGGAGCTGATTTTCAGTGAGGAAAGGCGCTAGGTTCTCTAAGGAGTTTTACTAGTTAAAATAATTTACCAACTTTGTCCAATTTTTGAATATTAATGTGCTTCAGAGTGTTTATTTTATAAGTTCTATTTGATTAATTATCCTAAATATATATTTTCTCCTATGAGAATTTACCTTTTTAACTTATCTTTTTCTCTCTTAATAGATGATCTTAATATAAGGTGTTTAACTGGAAAGTGAAAACATTGATCAAACAAAGACATAAAGCCCCAGGTTATGCAATCTGCTCATCGTCATTAAGCTGATAAGGAGATGAAATTTAATTCAAACCCCAATTTTTCTTACCCCCAAATCACCACATTGTATTACCACTGAGTATTACTCTGTGTAAAGCCCTGTATACTAAATGCAATATGAGATACAAGAAACCAAGGGAAGGTAAGGCATCATGATCATATTGTTTTCTATTCTCTAAATGTGTCTCCTTTTTTTTTTAGAGGGAGCAAGAGGGGCAGAAGGAGAGAGAAAGAATCTTAATCAGGCTTCCAAGCCCGGCCCACAGCTCGGTGTGGAATTTGATCTCATTATCCTGTGATCAGGACCTGAGCCAAAATCAAGAATCAGGTGCTTAACCAACTGAGCCACCAGGAGTCCTTAAACATGTCTCCTTTAAAGGCGTTTGCTAAGCACTTATCGTTCTTCACCTTGTCAAGTCCACTTCTGCCTCCTAGGCTTTGTAGTTGCTGTATCCTCTCTTCAGATCACTCCTTCCTCAGAGAGTGGCGTGGCTTGCCCCTCTCCTTTGGGCACTCACATATCTGCTCACTTCTGTCATCTCCACAGAGGCCAGCTACATACTCATTGTCACTCTTTATTCTTTTAACCTGCTTTATATTTTGCATATGATGTATCTCCTGCAATTACATATATATTTATGTGCTTCCATTTATTTATTACTATCTGCCTAAACTACAGTCTAGTAAACTCCATGAGGGCAGGGATTTTGTCTTGTTCACTATTTTACTTTCAGGCCTTATAGCAATTCTGAGCTCATAGCAGGCATTCATCAAATACTTGTGTAATGAATGAATAGATAACTCAATTAATTATCTGAGAGAAACACATCAGGAAAATGGGGCCTATTTAATAAAACAGAGAGAAATATAAACCATATTATAATTAGATCTGTAAACAAAACTTTATGGGATTCCAAAGAAGGAAGCAATTATATCCAATTTAAGATATATGGAAGGCATAACAAATGAGCCAAAACTTGAGCTATCTTGGAAAAGGGGTATTTTAGAATAAGAGGGCATAATGAATATAGGCATAGGCAGAAACAAATTCTGGCAGTACCTGTTATTAAAGATTCTTATGGAAAATGAGATTGAAAATACAGGTTTGCCTCAAGTTTCATGGAAAACTGATTGGATGCCTGCAAGCAGTGGGAAGCCAAGTTTTACTGAAGATGAATGCCTGTGTCACCAACTGGTTCTATCAGGCTACGATGGGTAACATGTAATTCTCAGACACAAATGAACAAAATTAGGATCTTAATGACTGATTTCTTGACTGGTAAAAATACTAATTCTTGGTCTTAGCTGAAATATATTAAATTAATTTGAAGCTAACCAATTCTATTTAGTTGGTGTATAGTATGGTGTATACTTGTAATTTACATACCGTTGAGATAGGAGCTGATTGAACATAGAGATTTTGGCAAATTCAAGACTTTATCACAAGGAAGAAGATGATAAAAATAATTCTTTTCTCAGTCAGGAGATATTAAATTCAGTATAATATCTATTAACAACTTAATATATGAAGTAAATTCTGTGCCTTGATCTCATTTTTTTATTTACAGTGAAAATAGTACTACTACCCTATACTTCTAATCCTAACAAAAGAAATAAGGTATCTTTTTTGTGTTCTTGGATTTACTCCACATGAGGGGACTTTCCCCACACTGCTCCACAACACCAAGCAATTCTCAGATACCAGTAGGAGTTCAAGAATAAATAAATAAATGCCAGATCAAGTGCTTTTCTTAATGTTCACTAAGAAATAGTTCAAGTTCAACTTAATTCTCATGTGTGAGAGATAATATCCAATGCCCAGGTTAAGGGTTCAGTCCTACAAGAGCGCCTTCATTCCCTGACTTCAAATACCAGTTGCAATTTCAGGTGTTACCTGTACTTCTTCTGACTGATTTGTTATAAATCAGAGGTTCCCATGATCCTCTCTTTGACTTCAATTAATTTGCTAGAGCAGCTTACAAACTCAGAGACCTGCTTACCCATGAGATCACTGGTTTATTTTTAAAAAGTATCACTCAGGAATCACCAGAGAGAAGAGATATATAGGGCAAGGCAAGAGGAAATGGCTCTGAGCTTCCATGTCTTCTCCAGCTGCAGCACTCTCCCAGCATCTTCACATGTTCACCCACCCAGGAGCCCCCAAATCCAATCCTTTTGAAAATTTATGCAGGCCTCATTACGTTGTCCACATTGATTAAATCATTGGTCATTGGTGATTAATTCAGTTTCGGGCCCTCTCCCCATTTTGGAGGTCTAAGAGGTAAGAATGAAAGTTCCAACCCTTTAATCACGTTGTTGGTTCCTCTGAGAACTAGCCCCCATCCTTAAGCTACCCAGAAGCATTCCCAAACTCTCATTAACATCACAAAAGACACCTCTATCACTATCATCACTTAAGAAATTCCAAGGGTTTTAGGAGCTCTGTGCCAGAAATGGGGACTGGGACGAAGAGCAAATACATATATTTCTAATTAGTCACAATATCCCAAGATGTTTCATATAAAGTATTACTCTAGTGGAAATATCAGAATGAATACAGACAATAAAATACATATATGCCAGGTCAAGTGCTTTTCTTAATGTTTACTAAGAAATACATTTTATTCTCCTGTTTTTGAGTGATTATTATTCATATTTGTTTCTAAAGATACAAAGTAGACACTATAACTATGAGGATAAATAAAATAGCACCTGGTCCTCAACAAACTCACCTCTAACTATAAAAAATGCATTTAGTTTGTAGGCTGAACTTTAAAATTCAAACATGTCTGGTAAAACATGTCAGGGAGAAAGAATTTACTCTGTCCTTCAAGGTTCTTCCAGCTGGACTAAGAATTAAAGGACAGGAGACAGATAAACTGAAGTTTAGTTTTATACACACAGGTAATCCACACAGAAATTCCAAAGATAAGGCAATCAAAATGAGGTATATAGAAACTAAGGAGAAGTGGGTAGGAGTTTAGGACTTCGAAGGGAAGGAATGCAGTTCCCAGGAAGATGAAAAAGATGTTTGGTAAACAAATGTTTGCTGGCACTCAGAAACAATGGAACATAGAAGATTTTGATTAAACAGACCTTGCTAGGTTCCTTGCTGTTTACCATAACTAGTTCATAACATAAAGTAGATATCTATGGTAATAACTTTATTTCTGGATCATGTCCCCTGTCTAAATTCTTTTTGGGAGTAGATGTGGAGGTAAAGAGCTCTTTCTGAATCTGTTGAGTTCTGATTGCCTTAACTTAAAATAATTATATTCAGGCCAAAATGGCCCATCTTGGGGCAGCTTGACCTTGAAGCCTATACACGTAAAAAAGGATATTTTTTTTTCAAAAACTTATCATTGATATTTTGAATGGATATATAAACTCAAAAACATATCTTAAAAGAGAAAATTAATCAAAGTTCATCTTTAGCTTGGCCTATATTCTTAGTGAATAGAAATTAAGAAATGCTATGTAAAGGATATATATATATATATATATATATATATATATATATATATATATATAAATACTCAAGGGTCAATGTTAAAGTAACTACATTGTAAAGTGCTGATGGTAAGATGGTAAAATAGAAACTAATTTTTTTTTTAAAGATGTTATTTATTTGATAGAGAGAGAGATGACAAGTAGGCAGAGAGACAGGCAGAGAGAGAGGGGAAGCAGGCTCCCTGCTGAGCAGAGAGCCTGATGTGGGGCTCCATCCCAGGACCCTGAGATCATGACCTGAGCTGAAGTCAGAGGCTTAACTCACTGAGCCACCCAGGTACCCCTGGAAACTAACTTTTATTAACTAAAACATTGACTTTATTTCAATAGTTTCTAGACCTTCTGAATGTAACGCATGAACAGAGAAAGAGTCAGAAGCATAAACATATTAGCAAATAAAACTGTGCATGGTTTAAGTGATTTGGGGCATTTCTTTACTGATAGTGGCCCAGATGTTCCAAAGACACATCAGCCTTATTGTTTTAATCACTACTAAAATATTCACACAGAAAAAGGACTCAAACTTGAATGGATACTTGCAGCACTCTAGTGGCCATTCTTTATAAGTGCAAAGACACTGCAGCGAAATAAATCACAATGGATGACACAAATGTTTTTGAAAAGACAGTCTATACCCATAAACCAGCACTGAAATTAAATCTGTTATTCTTACTCGGTACATAATTGAATTTAAATTATCAAATTTATCCTGCTAATTTTCTTCTTTTCTCAATGCTGCACGTTTTGGAGGATAACACTTGAGGGCTGTGGAAGTACAAAGTGATTAAGGAGGTAAGGAAATATAAAGGCTCGGGAGCTCACTCAAGTCAAAGACCATAAAGGGATTAGTCTGGAAAGATTTCGTTAAGAATCATATTAATTAGAGTTGCAAATGAAGGTAGATTAATAACTTCACACTCTTAGAGTATAAATCAATTTTGTGTCTGTAATAAATAATTTTGTTTGGCTAAGGTAGAGTCTTCAAACTTATATAAGAAAAAAAGTTAATTGGATGAAATACCACCTAGGGAACACTTGAAAGTGTTTACCAGTGTTTATTGGGCAATATGGGAGATCATTATAAGAATGGGGAAGGACTAGATTATAAGAATGGGGAAAGACTTGCAGGGGTTTGGGGGAGTAGTTTAAATTGTACAAGGAACTGATTAGGGAGAAATGATATTGTACATGATAATGAATTAAACAGAATTTAGACTTAGAGATGTGAATGTAAGTCCACCTACAAAATAAATAAACATAAATCTATGAAATCATGTATTTATCTATCAAAAGGATGATTTTGGTTAACTTGTGATTATTTTCTTTCCTTTTATCAACGACTGACTTTACAATTCCTGAAAGATAATAATTTTAGAAAAATATGCTTTAAATAATTCGTCATCTGAGTGTTAAAATGCCACTCTCACCATTTGATAAAAATTTGGTAATAAAATGTAAGCTGACAGTTGGGTAAATGAAATACTGTTTAGATAAGCTTATCTGTTCTTCAGCAGAAATATATGCATAAAGTTGTCTTTACTTCATAAATGATATACACATCTCCTAAAAACTCACTTTGCCGAAAAACAGCTTAATAGACGTCAGAAAAAATAAGGTAGCATTTTATTTTAAAAAGCTTTGTTTTTAGTCCATTGATTTGAATTTTTAAAAACAATGTTTAAAAAGATCATTTTGACCTTAAGTATTCCCTTTATTAGGATCTACATATATATTCATGCACAAGTCAAATATTAATACGATGACCTAATGCCAGGACATTTTTTAAAAAGATTTTATTTATTTATTTGACAGAGAGAGATCACAAGTAGGCAGAGAGGCAGGCAGAGAGAGAGAGAGGAGGAAGCAGGCTCCCCGCTGAGCAGAGAGCCTGATGCAGGGCTCCATCCCAGGACTCTGGGATCATACCTGAGCGGAAGGCACAGGCTTTAACCCACTGAGCCATCCAGGCGTCCCTGCCAAGGCATTTTAAAAAATTAAATCAAAGGTCTTCATCAGGGCAACTGGGTAACTCTGTCAGTTAAGTGTCTGCCTTCTTCTCAGGTCCCGATCCGAGGATCTTGGGATCGAGTCTCACCTAGGGCTCCTTGCTCAGCAGGCAGTCTGCTTCTCTCTCTACCCCTCCCCTCTGCTCATGATCTCTTTCTCACTCTTTCTCTTCTCAAATAAATAAGTAATATCTTTAAAAGAGGGATCTTCATCAGACATTTGCAAACACAGTTCAAAGGAGATAATACTGAAAGGATCCCATACCTAAACAGTTCTGAGATGTTTTTTCATACAATAAGAGAAAAATACATAATATTAAAATCTTTCCATGTGATTGCCAATATATAAATAAGTGGTTAAGGGAATAAAATGTCAAAATAAATGTGACTATATTCAAACTCAGTAATATATTCATTATTTTTAACATTTATGAAAGCCTTGTCTGTATATGATCAGATAAATGGAGCAGTAGTCATGACATGTCTTAAAACATAAATAATTTCTCAATTTGGTTTCAGCACTGAGATACAGGAAATTGGTTAGATTCAGTGGTTCACACTTTATCTGTCACAAATTATTGAATGCAGATTAAATATGTACACACAAATCATACATGATGTGTTTCAAAGTCATTTATATTAGGTATTTACTTTCTGTTAAACTAATTTTTAGAGTAATAGAAAATACTCTATTTAAAACAAAAGAAAGTATTTTATAATCTTAAATCTCATGATTTGATTTATTAGATTCTCTTCATTTTCAAGGGAGAGAATGGAAAAGAAGCAATGGGTGGAAGAGCTGTCAAAAGGCAACTGCTCACGTTAAAGAAAAATTATTCTGACACTTAGTAAAATGGCAAGAAAGACTTCATTCACAGCTAGTATAATAGGTGTCAAGAATATAGAAATAAAGAAGAGAGATAGGGCTCCATTCCAAACACAACAAAGTCAACTGGGGATTTAAAGCCAAAGAGCAGAGTAAGAGGGTGAGTAGATTAAAAAAAAAAATTATTAAGGGAAGACCAAAGGTAGACGTATTCTTGATAAACCAACTTCACAGAACACTTACTGAAGGCAGGCCAGGGTGATCGGCTAACAAGAGTGGGGAATTCTTGCTCAACTAGCTGAGCAGGGTTCTTGATACCCTGAGGTAGGCAGGCTGAAGACAGGGCTCAATGATGAGGTAGAACAAATGAACTTGGGAACACTTTGGCTACCATGGGGAAGAAAACTGTCCTACTTATCTCAAAATGCAGTATTCCTGAACTGGTAATGTCACTTTATCTCAGCCATCCAAATTTCTTAAGATATAAGAAGAAGATCCTAAGAGCATGCAGAGAGTAGTCTTAGAATTCAAGAAAATGCCAATAGATATTTTACCATTCAAGACAACAGAAGAGAGATTAGGGAAACAACAACAACAACAATAAAAATTATTTTTAAAAGATTTTATTTATTTATTTGACAGAGCGAGAGACACACACACAGCAAGAGAGGGAACACAAGTGGGGGGAGTGGGAGAGGGAGAAGCAGGCCTCATGCTAAGCAAGGAGCCTGATGCAGGGCTTGATCCCAGGACCCTGCAATCATGACCTGAGCTGAAGGCAGATGCTGAATGACACCCAGGTGCCCCTAAAAATAAAACTTGAAATAGAAGACAAGCATAGTTTCTATAAGCCTTAATAAGATAAGAAATCCATTTCAGGTATTATGTCATTTGTGATCTCTGCCAAAATCAAGAAAACATGGGTAGCATGAAGAATGCAGTGAAAGATAGAATGATGAAATCTTTTACCTAGATAAAATGTCATTTAAAAAGAAAGCTAAGTGAGATAAGAAAAATTGTAATCACAAATTATAATGGAACAATGCAAAAATCTCTTTTTGTACTAATAAACACAGAACTGACAGTGTAAAAAAGTCAAATAACTTAGATGTGAGTAAAAGTGGTCAAATGATTGAAAGAAAATGACAAATAGATTAAAACAGTTTAAGGTGACAGTTATGAAGAAGGGAAAAGTGTTAACAACATGTATTTTTGAGAAAGAACAAGTGGGATAGAAATGAAAAGTATAGATAAATAAAAATATAAATTTTCTGTGCTAAGACTTAATTCTATACATATGAAGAAATCCTTTAAATAGCACCAAATTCCAAAGAGAATATAAATTCTTAAGTGAATCCTGCTGAAATTATTCAATAATAAGGTAAAATAAAATATGCCGTCTAAACACATGGACAGAATTTTTCACTGAAGGAAAATACCTGACTTCAGTTTTCCTTTCTGCTTATTAAACAAAAGAAGAAAATGGAGAGATTAATGGTAGAAACAAATTCACCCCTCCCAAACCACCTTGTAATGCCAAGAGACACTCTTTGTACATATGCAAGGATTTAGTCTGTGAGTATCCACTCCATTCATTCAGTTGAAAAATGAGTAAAAAAGAAATTTCAAGAATGTAAATTTGTGGTCTAAAAAGATGGGGAATGTAATCATTATCTAAATAATTATTGGAAATATGGTTACATATTGGAGGAAATTAATTGTTTCACAGTAAGGAATGTTAAGCAAAAGAAAGAAAGAGAAACAAATCAGTTCGAAAATACCATATTAGGATGGATAAAATAGGCGATGAGAATGAAGGAGTGCACTTGTCATGACAAGCATTAGGTGATGTATGGACTTGCGGAATCACTATATTGTATATCTGAAACTGATATAATACTGTATGTTAGCTTACTGGAATTTGAAATAAAATAAAATATAATTACCAAATTATGTAAGCACAAACTGAAAACAATTTTATTTCACATCCTAAACTATTTTTGCAAAAATACTTACTTCAATTTTATCATAATAAAAAAGAAAAACAAATGAAAGATTCCATTATATGATATTGGTTAAATACTCTTTTATCAAAAGATTTAATAAAATGTGAATATATTCATAATATGTGTCTAATGACAAAGGCAGGTTACAATAGAGTACACTGAAATTATATCACACTCAAGTACAAGAAAAACTTTATACAGAATCCATAACTATACTGTCACAGATAAATCAGGGAAAAATTTACAATTGGTAAATATGATTTTCTTGAAGATCTATAAACAATTATTAAGTTTTCTCCAGAGGAGTTAAAAAGATAATGGTGAAAAACATATGTGCAAGTATATGTAGCTAAAGTCAGAAAGTGAATATGCTTTTACATTGCACATCAATATTTGAATTTTCCCTTTAGACTGGAGTTAACGACTATTGATGAATAACTAATATTATTGTTATTATTTAAAAGATAATACCAGAATTGTATTGTAATGATCAGTAAGGAATATTATAAATCCATCAATGGGCTAATTAGCTCACCAATAAATATTTTTAACCAATTAAGGATTTTAAGAAAAAATATGCATTAGCTCTTACAGTTGCTGTTTGCTGTTATATGCATATTATATTAGGGGAAAAGATTAATCTTCTAAATGAATAAATATTTAACATCAAATTTCACCTTTCTACACTTAAATTTGTATTTTTAGGTCTGCAGCAAATTTCTTTATTGGTGACGACTTTCCAGTTTGTTTATTTTTGGTTTTTTTAAGTCATGAAAATTGATTTCTATAGAGAAATACTAACATGCCTTTCTTCCAAGGGAAACATAACACTTAAATAGAAAGGCTACAAATGTGAAGCAATATCTACTACAATCATAAAGACAGATGTTTTACCATCATATAATCTTCAATTTTCTTTTAGCTATACCTATGCTCTTAAGTATGTCATGTTGAAGTAAAAGTAAGTGAAGTGGAGTACTTTTATTCATTTCATGTAAGCTTAATAGTGTCATAATTGCTTCACCTTTTTGATCCATATCATTTTAGTTTTGATGATGTTAGCGTTCTACTGAACAAAAAAACTTTTGTTTATACAACAGGTTCTCCAAGAAGAATGAAAACTGATGATGATGCAGTTTGTTAGCTCCATCTGCTTTCAAGGGGCTTTCATTTTGAGTTATATATATCTACCTATGCAAACCAAATTAAACGATAATTCTCAATAAAATGTCAAAAATTTCACTTAGCAAGAGAGATGGGGAAGGTGTTGGGACTTTCCACAATGCTAACTACTAGACACCTAACTGCTAGGCTCACCTCAGTCTTTCCTCGGTCCTATTTATCTTGGTTTGCAATTAACTAACTTGTGTGATTATGTCATAAACATCTACCCTCACCACCATACTTTGAGCATGATGAGAACAAAGGCCACATCTGTTTTCATCACCATATTATCCACAGCACATAGGGTAGGGTTTGACTGAAGAGAACACAGAAAACAGAGCTGCTACAGGAAAATACAGGCTGCTGGATGAATGAGATGGCTGGATGAATGAGATGATTGTGGACAAATAAGTTCTAACTAATCTGTGTTTTCATGTCCTTTGACTTAGATTAAATTTAATCTTTAGATTAAAATGCCCAGAAAAGAGACTCAAATTATTCTAGTCTGGGTCCTTTGTCTATTTCTTTTCAAAATGAACACAGTGCACCTTGATTGACAGCCACTGAAGTTGTGTAGCATCGAAGAGTAGAAATTCCCCCTGGAAAATTTAGGTGATATTACCAGACCAGAGTAAAGATATATCCAATGAAAGCAAAACCAGAAGTTTTCAGTATAGGGAATAAAGAGATGGTCTATATTTCTGACAGTTTGTTATCATAGAAATGCCAGAATCTGCAAAGGAGTTACTTAATTCCTCTTAATGTCAGTCTCACCTTTTTGAATAACCAACAGCAAATTAATTAATCTTCTATTAAGATTTATTTGCCAGCAAATATCTCAAAAGAATTATCTTGGACTATATAACAAGAAGGCACATACCTATAAGCTTTTTCATTTTTAAAGTTTTTTTTAAAGATTTATTTATTTATTTGAGAGAGAGAGAGAGACTAGGGGGAGGGGCAGAAGGAGAGGAAGAGAAGCAGACTCCCCGCTGAGTGTAGACTTCAGCGGTGGACTGGATCCTACAACCTAAGATCATGACCTGAGCTGAAATCAAGAGTCAGATGTTCAACCAACTGAGTCACCAAGGTGCCCCTATTTTTTTTTTTTCAAACATTAATTGTGAACTGTTTGATTTCCCTTTAGATTGCTACTCCAAGAAAGCAGAAACCATGTCGGTTGTGCACTTCCGTATTCCTAGCATATGCCAGAGCCTGATAGAAAATAGATACTCCAAAACTACTGAACAATAAGCCAAGAAAGGACTCTAACAGGTTTCTAATGGTGTAAACCTTTCTAATTCCTTTCCCTTATGAGAACTAAAAGCAAAGCAGAAATTACTTAAAGAAGTGTTTATATACAGAGACACCTGGGTGGCTCAGTTGGTTAAGGGTCTGCCTTCGGCTCAGGTCATGATCTCAGGGTCCTGGGATCGAGCCCCGCATCTGGCTCCCTGCTCAGAAAGTAGTCTGCTTGTCCCTCCCCTTTTCCCTTCTCCTCACCATGCCCCGCTAATTCTTTCTCTCTCAAATAAATAGATAAAATCTTTTAAAAAAGAAGTGTTCATATACAAATATGGAATCCAAGAAAGCCAACTGTAGAGTTTCAAAAAGAAAATATCTTTATCACTTTTGGATTAGGTTCAATTTAGGATTCTCACAAAACATTTTAAAAACATAGAAAATGACGTAAGTTGATCTTGTGCTACTTTACTCATGCCCTAAAGCAGAAAAAAGTAAACTCTGTGGATGGGTTTGAGGGCTTTAATTCCTACAAAATAATTCTAAATATATGAGGACTAGATCTTGACACTAATTCATCCAGCACAGTATTATTTTCCTGAAATAAGACTCTCTGGCAACTTGTCACGAGAATCTATCAGATGGACATATATCCTCATCTATTAAATCTCTCCTGCTGACATCTCTATTAAGTGATATTATTCATTCTCTTCAAAAACATAATTCCATCTTGGTTGTCCTCTCTATCAAGGGCTGAGATATTCATACTGGCTCTTGCTCACTTTTTTTTTTTTTTCGTTAACTAAAGGATATGGTTTTCTTGAAAGAAAATAAGCTTTCTAGCCCTAATTCTTTGATGCACTAGTTTACTACTCTATAGACACTTCTTCAGCAAGGAATTCCTGCACTGTGCTATGTCCTTGGTCAGAAGAAAACCTGTTCCACCCTAGTGTTGTTAATCATATAGCATCTAGGTAATAAAAAGATCACTGTCCTGAATTAAAATTCTGGCCTGATAGTTATTGGATGAGTGCCCTTTAGAAAAAAAAATACTATCTTTTCTGAATATTTGAACTTTTGTCTGTAAATGAGTGTAAGAATATAAATAGCAAGTCTACTGTAGAAAATGGGATAGCATAAGAGAATGGCTAGCACACTGACTCACGGCAGTGTTTGGAAAGGGTTATTTTCCTCATTTATTTCTGAGCACAAGATGACTACTTTTTCCCCTGACCTAGTATCTCTACTAGAAACTGAAAAGTTTCCTTCAGGTATAAGTTGCATATATGTTTTCTAATAAAGACACTGTGTGGCCAACCATTCATATAGAAAGTAAATGGAAGCTTATGTAAAATCTAATGGAAATTTAACTTCTAGCTCCAAACAGGTGTTGAGACATTAGTATGTTTTTGTCAATCATATACCTATAAATGCCTATATTAGAGCAGAAGTGTTTGCTATATTCTTACCTAGTATATATTGCACTTGTAACTGGAATGACAAGATTAAAAGCTCTAAGTATCGTGAAGTCAGAGCCATAACTATTTTCTGTAACCAGCATATATTCATCAAGTAACACAGTGCCTAGCACCTACTGGATGTTCAATAAACATATACTGAAGGAACTAATAAATAAATGAATAAATTAATGAATAAGAATAAGACAAATTACAGAAAATTTTTTGTGTCTATAACAAAATATCTAAACATTCTTATAAAACCATCCTTTGGACAGGATCTCACTGCTAACCACATGCTGACAGACTATAGCCACTTCACTTTGCTAGTACCAGGTATTTTGTTCAATAATGTCTACTCTTTAATAAAATACACCAATCATGAAATGTAAATGTGACATTATACTATGTTGTATAAAATACTATTTTGCCTGATATGTTAAAGACTAGGTAAGATAACTTTCACATTATTTTATATGACATGTTTAAGACAAAACAAAACAAAATAGGGTCATTTTAATTTTGGGGAAATAAGTTTTGTATTTCATTTTTAATGTGATCTTAGGTAAATGAACTTATCATTACCACCCCCCCCACCGCAGGCTGGATATAAACACAAAGACACAGAGTACAACAAAGGGTATGAGACCCAAGATAGATGACAAGAGGGTTGGAAGAGAGATTGTCCAGGAAAATGTTACAAATCAGGCAAAACTGAATTACATACACGAATTTTTCCAGGCAGAAAGAATTCCAGGTAGAGGGAGCCACATGTACAGAGGCAAAAATGAAATGAAACAATGCAAAACACAGAAACAAATACAGGAGGATGTAAGACGTGTGAGGGTTGTAAGGAATTCAGTGGCTGGTGGGAAGCTGAGTGATGAGCCAGACTCACAATGAGTCTGATTAGTGGAGCTAAGTCATTTGGGTTGTGAACAAAATTAAAGAAAAGACATCAAGAATTTTGAGTACAGAATGACATATTCAGTCTATATTTTAGAAATATCACTCCGTCAGTGATACAGAGAATGAATTTGGTTGGTAGCAGGGGTAAAACACAGGTACAAGGAAAAGCACCCTAGAAGGTTAAAAATGATGAACTAATGCAGTAAAAGAGATGGGACCAGGGAGAGGAATTAGAGTGATATTAAAAAGCTACTATCTGGAGATGAATTTGCCAAATTGAAGATGAGGAGTGTCTTTTTTCTCAGACACTAAACAAAAGAAAGGAATATTATAGCAAATTTGTTAACTTTGCTATTATGATTCTGAACCTGAAGGAGTTTATGGCTAATCAACTTAACCCATTCATTTAGAGTCAGAGAAAAGGCCAGAAAGTCTACCAAAAATGGCTGTGGTAGATGCTATGAAAGAGACTTAAGAAAAGTGCAAAGCTGGAGGAGATGATTGAAGAATGATGTACAAGCTGGGTAAGGCAAAGAAAGATTTTCAGAGATCAATGAGGATGCAGCTAAAGTTGAAGTCTTCAAGAGTGATGTGCAATGGCATTGGTCTACATTATGATGCAATACCTCAGCAGTTACTTAATCTTTTAGGTACAGTTATCCTCCCTGCATTCCCAGAGGGGAATACATTCCAAGACCCTGAGCGGATGTCAGAGGCCAGGTATTGAACTAAACCCTATATGTACTGTGTGTTTTCCGACACATATATACCTATGATAAAATTATTTTGTAAATGAGGCAGAGTAAGAGATTAACAACAATAATTAGGGATAAAATAGAACAATCGTAACAATGTGCAATAAAAGTTATGTGATAGGGTCTCTATCTCAAAACATCTTGTAGTCACCCTTCTTGAATTGATATGAGATGATAAAGACCTACTCGATGACAGCATGAGGCTTCCACGGGCCTTCTGATGATATGTCAGTAGGAGGATAATCTTTCTGGACTGCAGTTGACCATGGATAATTGAGACTGTGGGTAAGTGAAACCATGGAGAGTGAAACCGTAAATACGAGGGAACTACTGTATTGTACGTGTTGAAGGCAGACTATTATGTATATCCAGGCAGATTTTTCTAGTGAGTGCAGCAAGGTAATAGTGTGAGGTAGGAGGATTTGAGGCATGAACAAGAGTTGTGAAAGTGATCTAGGCAACGAAGGCAGGAAGAGAATAAGGCAAGGTGGATAAAGTAGGGAAAAATAAATAGGTTCAGAAGTCTAGATGAGGTCAAAGATCAGAGACGGAGCTAGAGATGGTGTAAAATAGGTCAAACACAGAAAACAGTGATTGGAGTGCAAAATATTTGTTGTATTCTTTCAGACATGATGAAGTGTGAAACCATATGGAATATTCAAGTATCAGGGCATTATTACTCTACAAATGAGTGGCTAAACAAGTGTTCAGGAGAGGAGAGAGTCATGTGGGCTGAAAAAGTCTTGCAAGTCCTCTTGGAGAAAGAGAAACCTGCCTGGAAGGAAAGACTTAAAATAGACACGGGCAGAAAAACAAAAAGAGAGTATGTCCCCCTCCTCTTTCCCCATAGAACTGCAAGAAAGAGTGGTGACAGCACATTTGCAAGACTAGAAGTTTCTGTTAAAGCAAAGATACTCTTGAAAGACAAATGGAAGAAAATGAAAAAAGAAGCATTGTTAAAGGCAGAATTCAAGAATCTAATTGCCAAGACAAAGTCTTCTGAGACAGTGCTGTTAAGTTAAAATAATTTAGATTGATTAATAAAATATTTAACAAAAGCTGCTCAAATATTTTTATCTGCCTTTAACAAACCTATCTCTAAAAATATACAAGAGAATTATCAATTCAAACAAGTTTCTGAGTTAGTTTCTGAGTTTCTCAGAAACTAATTTCACTTGTGCTATTTATGATAAACTCAGCATCAATATAGCATAAGGGCCAACTGATTGCCGGTAAATTGAGTACAAACTATGTTCATTATGACATTTAAATTGGGAAATTTTCCTAAGAACTCTTATCAATTTCATCTATTTAATTCTCTGGCAAAATGTGCAACTAAAGTGGCAATATTCTATAGGAATTTCACATTATCTGAAAGTATCTAATAAAACTGTGTTAGTTGTTTTAAAGTTGAATTTTTAATTTTCTTATTATATAGGCTATACTTCTTTTTGTAATATTTTATTAATATTAATATTAAGATTGGATCTAACTAAAGTTTGTTTATAAAATAATATTTTAATTCATTTTGTAAATGATGTCTAATGAAATTAAATATTGTAAAGATTTCTTTTGGTAAATATTATAGTAGAAAGATACTGGATCATATTTATTATTTAGTCTTCTGTCTTAACTTAAAAAAACCCATATATTTAATAATGTTATAAAGCAAAGACACCAACATTTTCTCACATAAAATATAATTATATATTAACACCAATTAACCAAAGACTACATACTATCATATTCTTCTGAATTTGACCACACAAACACTGGGAATGATCAAATTATACAGTATCTTAATAAATATTTTTGCTTCTATTTTTTGTGAAGACTTTAGATATCTCCTCAGTCCTCAGTTTTTATACCAGTTGGATAATTTAGTCAATGTGATTTAAAATAAAAATACAAGATAGAAATCCAGGTATAGTATGAGAAGCATATAAGTAATTTCCAGTAGCACTGACTCCACTACTTTTTTTTTCCTGGAATAAAGAGCACAATATAAAAAGGGGATAGGTGAGTTTTCCTAAGAAGAATTAGAAAATACACCTTTCATTTTGCCTAGTTGGGGAAAATTTAATATTAAGTAAGTGCAAGTATATACTGTAAATTCCCTTTGCTAGAGAAGGAGAACATTGACTAGCTGCTGTCAATGATTTCTAAATTAGCCAGAGTAATCAGGATAAAGAGGGGAAAAGTTAATAATAAAATTCTAACCCATATGAATAATTTCAATTCAATTTCAGGCATTTATAATGGAAATACTAGTATTTGGATGAGGTGGATTTTATGACGACCACCCAGGGTGACCCCAAATGTCCATCCTACTTAATCATTCCCAGTCCCAGAGAAAAACCACTTCATAATCTGAGCATTCTACAGAGTTCTACCCAGATTTTTCTATATTTGAGATTATCCTTACTCGAGCCCAGACTCCTGTTTGGTAGTGTTTGTTGGTGACAGGATGGGGGAAGCTGCTCGGAGAAGAGTTAAAAAGATGTCATTGAAGGTGGTCAGTAAGCAGCAAATCTAGGTTTTGTGGAACATGGAACTCATGCAATTTCCCATACTCAACTTTAGCAACAGAACACAACAGTAGGCACACAACTGAATATTTATTTAAAACGAAAAAGCATTCATAAAAATAAATTTTAAAGCTGACAAGCATCAAAATCATTACAAAATCTAAAAAATCTAAATCTTAATTTAGAAAGTTTTTTCTTTTTAAGACTTATCTGAGAGAGACAGAGAGAGAGAGAGCATGAGCAGAGAGAGGGAGAAACAGACTCCCCAGTGAGCAGGGAGCCCAATGAAAAGCTAGATTGCAGGACACTGAGATCATGACCTGAGCAGAAGGCAGATGCTTAACCAACGGAGCCACCCAGGTGACCCCATTTTTATTATTTAATTGCCTAGCCCATGTTATTAATAATAACCAATTTTTCTACATTTTGTTGGCTACAAATTAATAATAACCAATTTTTCTACATTTTGTTGGCTACATTTTGATAGCTTGTTTGTAAGGTAACTAGTGGAGAGAATAAAAAAGTATTTTTTCTCTAGTATAATTTATAAAAATGTGCTTATTATTGATAGTTTAGAAAGCTGCTTTCAGCTTTACAGCTCATTATTGGTAATACTAGGTAAACATCTAGAACTGTCATCAAATTACTTTTGTGTGTGATTCAGAAGGTGTTCTGAAGATCAATTCTGGCCCCAAGCATTTCACACTCCTCCACTACCTACATACTTGAAAACAAATATCTTTCTTTTGTAAAGGGCATAGATTATAATCATTTAGACATTTAGAAAAGGAATTTTTTTATCACTTATACTGTAGGATATTAAATTGTTTTCAAAATAATATAAATTTTAAAATATTAATGTCAGTAGAACTGAGTTTTCAAACTAATACTTTACATGAAGAATAAATAAACTTTAAGAAATGTTTTTTCTATTTGTTTATGATGGAAAATGAGAAAAATTAAAGGCAAAAATACTAAGTTTGATTTAACTGAGGAAAACCATCTATGGGCCAAACCATATATTCTTAATATATATTGAAAAGAAGCAGAATATGCGTGAAAAGAAGCAGAATAAACAAAATAAGTCATTTTGGCATATTGATTATTTTGAGTTAAAGTTACTTAAGAAATAGCCAGTACAACAAGGACATTCTGATCTTCCTTTGTCCCCTTGAAAACAGAAAACAAATCTCCCTTGTGAAAAGTGTCCTTCCTGTACTAGGAGAGCAGAAGGCATCCTTATTATCAGAAATACGAAATTTAGGGCTGAGAAAGATGGATAATCAAAACTTGTGTCCTCACTAATTTCCTATCCCAAATCTAACCTTCTTTATCTTATCAATTCTTCACAAAGTTATTGTTTCTTTGTTTAAAAGGTATAAAAGCCACTGGTTTGTTCACTTCATTAAGCCTATTTCTTATGGGGCTCTGTATGTACATACAAAATTAAATTTGTTTTCCTTCTGTTAATCTGTTTTATATTAATTTAATTATTGGATCAGCAAAAGAACCTAGAAGTTTAGAAGGGAGAAGTTTTCTACCCCTACAATGTCTTAAGCTTCAGAGTACTGAACACATTGGTATTGCTAAAATAGTGTGAGAGTAATTTCATGTCAGACACTCATCTAATATTGCAATATATTTAACAGTACCTTAAGACATACCCCTTACAGTTATATTCATTTTTTTCAGTACTCAATGAATTAAACAAATTATCTTTTTCTATAGGAAGCAAAAACACAACTTGTTTTTCTCCATGTCATATAAATATAATTTTGTTGTATCAGATGAAAAATGGTTTAAAACATTTGGCTTTACTGGATTACTGTATTTAAAAAAAAGAGAACATTTTCATTAACTTTAAAAAATTAAATTATTGCCTTGTTGATGGCGAGGCTTTCTTTAATATATAAATAACCTCAAGACATACTTAAATTCATCTTCTGTCTAGGAGCACATTTGTAGCTAGGTTATCCTTAGATATAATCTACACTTTGCAAGGGACAAGTCATACTATTGTAGAGAAAGGAATGCCTAGGGCCTCTTCAGCAGGCTGGCAGGGATGAAGAGGACCAGAAATTAAAACTAGGGCAATAAATCTTACCAAGGGCAAATGGTAAAAAAAAGTTTAAATAACAGTATGTAAAGAGAAATTACAATCTCAATCTGGATATATAATAGCAAAATATATATATAATCACAAAAATATAATATATATATAATAGCAAAAATATAATATATATATATATAATAGCAAAAAATATCTAAAGAAGTCAGATGTAGTGGTAGACATGGAGGAGCAGACTGTGGTAACCTTCATTATCAAACATATTCTAAAGCAATTGGGTTTGTGATTGGGATTGTTAGTCTTTACTTGCCCCTCCAAATCCACTCTCTCCCTTTACTTGTATTGCTATGCATTAGAGATGACTTCTACAAGTTGTATCACCCAGGTTCCCTTCCCCTTGGTTTTCCCACGGGGACTGTACAATACAAAGCACCAACAGGAGATGGATGTGTGGAAATAGAGATAGTCTGGAGTTTCCTTCACTTTCTCCCTGCATCTGCATTGTGTTGGTTTATGCGAAAGGACCAGTAGAGATTCAGTAATTAAAAACTCAGGAGAGAGAAAGGAAATAATAGAGTAGTGTCTATAGATGCAGCTCACTGGATGACCCATTTCCAAGGTTTTTAGCTCCCTACAGGCTTCATTAAATAATTTCTTCTCTTGCCCCTCTTGTTTCATATAGTAATGGCTTCCTAATGTTCTTCACTAAAATTTGCTGTTCCATAAAACTCTCCATACATTCGTTGAACTGTCCTCAGTTAATACCCTAGTTAATACCCTAGAATGTGCCATTTATTTCCTGCCAGAACTCACTGAAACTTGGCAATCTGCCTGGTTTGAAGAGTCCAGATGCGACCAAGGTGATTCAACAGAGACTGACTTCTGGAGTAAACTGAAGGGTGCAGTGGCCTCACTCCCTAACAAAAACATTTAACTGGAGAAAATTTAAAAACACAAATAAAACAATTTGAAGTCTCTGGAAATTGAAAAAAGGGGACATTCAGATTGCTAAGGGAAGAAATAAAATCACTATATGCAGGTGAGACAATCTTATATACAGAATATACTTAAGGCATCCCCTAAAATTATTGGTCCTAATAAAGGAGTCCAGCAAGTTAGTAGAATAAAGGATCAATATACAAAAATCAATTGCATTTACACGCACTAGAAATGAACACTGCAACTATAAAATTTTTTTTTCAAATTCTTTAGCAGTAATATTGAAAAAGAATAAAACACACATAAATCTAACAAAAGAAGTACAAAACTTGTACAATGAAAATTTCAAAGAGATTTAAATAGATCTAAATATATGGAAAGATACTGCAAGCTCATGAATCCAAAAAATTGTGAAAATGGTATTATTCTCCAAACTGATCTACAAATTCAACATGAGCCCTTTCGGTATTTCTGTTATAGTTTTTCCAGAAATTGACCAGCTGTTTCTTAAATCTTGTGGAAATCCAGGGGCCTCAAAACAGACAAAAC
This sequence comes from Mustela nivalis, assembly GCF_964662115.1. NCBI lineage: Eukaryota > Metazoa > Chordata > Mammalia > Carnivora > Mustelidae > Mustela > Mustela nivalis. The sequence goes on from NC_139024.1 coordinate 103,884,736, forward strand.
CACTTTTATAAAGAAAAATAAAGTTGGAGTACAAACACTTTCCAATTTCAAAATTTATTACAAAGTTGTTATAATCATTACAGTGTTCTACTGACATAAGGATGAATCTATAGATCAATGGAATTAAATTGAGAGTATAGACATAAGCTCAGATATTTATGGTTTAGTTTTTGAAAAGATATCAAGATAATTCTATGAAGAAAGATATAGTCCTTTCAACAAATGGTACTGAGAAACAATATATCCACATGTAAAGATGAAGTTGAAACACTACTATACACCATACAAGCATATTTAATCATAGATCTAAATATAAGATCCAGAACATTAAAAGTCTTAGAAAAAGAGTTTACCTAGGGTAAATATTCATGATCATGGGTAGAAAATGCTTTCTTAGATATGATATCAAAAGCATAAATGATAATATATATCCAAAAGAACTGAAATCAGGATCTTGAAGAGATAGCTATTTTTACCCTCATGTTAATTGCAGCATTATTCACAATAGCCAAGATAAGGAAACAACCCAAATATCTGCTAACAGATAAAAGGATAAAGAAAATGTGGTACACCTTTTGGTGGTATATCCAGCTGGTATATCCAGCTTTAAAAAAAAAAAAGGAAATGCCATTTTTCACAATATAAATAAATAAATAAACATAGAGGACATTAAGTAAAATAAGCCAATCACAGGAGAACAAAGACTGTGTGATTTCACTTTTATGAGGTATTTAAAATAGTCAAACCAATCAATAGAAGAAGGGAAGGGGAAATAGGAAATTATTTTCAAGGGGTATAAGGTTTCTGTCATGCAAGATGAGCAAGTTCTAGAGATCTGCTCTACAACATAATACTTAGAATTAATAATATAATATTTTGCACTTTAAAATATGTTGAGAGGATAGATCTCATGTGTTCTTTACCAAAGGAAGAAAGAACACCACAAAAGAATACAAAGAAATTGCTAGAGGTGGGATATATTTAGTGCCTTGGTTGTGGTAACAGTATCACAAACATATGCATATGTCCAAACTCATCAAAAGGTATACATTAAATGTGTGCCTTTTTTATATTGATCATACCTCAATAAAACTAAAAATAAATGAGTGGTTAGACTAATAAAAAAGAAAACCCATGCAATGGGAGACAGTATTTGCAATTCAAATATTGATAATAGACTGTATCCAGACTATATATAATATATATTATATTATATATTATATATTATATATATTATATATATATAAAACAGACTATATATAAAAAATTCTTACATCTCAGTAATAAAAATACAAATCACCCAATGAAATGTGGACAAAGGATTTGAATAGATATTACTCCAAAGATTATATACAAATATATATAAACGAGATAAGCACATGAAAATACGCTCAACATTGTTAGGCATCAGGGAAATGCAAATCAAAACACAGAGAGATGCTACTCTATATCCACTTAGATGGCAGTAATAAGAAAGAAGATAACATATTTTGGTGAGAATCTGGAGACACTAGAATCTTCATTCATTGCTGGTGGCAATGTAAAAATGTAGTCACTTGGGGAAAAAAAAGCTTTGAATTTCCTCAAATTTTGGTACAGACACTTTATCATATGACCAAGTAATTCCACTCTTAGGTATTTATTCAAGAGAAATAAAAGCATATGTTCATACAAAGACAAGTACATGAATTTTTATAGTGGTATCATTCACAATAATCAAAATCACCTAAAGCTTCCCACAGAATTTCCCTTCTCTTAAATCAGTGCCAACCATGTGAACTGCTTTAATCAATATAATATGGGCCAATAATCAATATAATAATGCTCAGTCAATCTGAATCCCAAGCCTAAAAGGCCTACAAGCTTATGCTTTTATGCTTTTGGAACCCACTGCCACGATATGAGGCGGGACCAGAACCAGGAAGCTCCAGCCAATAGACAACATCAAATGTCAGCTATGTGAGTGAGTTACCTTGGTTGGACATCTGGGCTCAGTAGAGCTTTTCAGATGACTACAGCCCCAGCTAACACCTTGTGGAGCAGAACTTCCCAATCAAGCCCAGTCAATTCACAGAATCATGACATACAATAAAATAGTTGTTGCTTTAATTTTATTAAGTTGAAGGGTGTCAGACAGGTACTTGAAATACAGAGCATGGCATATCTCAGCCCTACTTAGTAGTGGGTAGAGGAGGGTCCTAACTTATTCCATGTTCTGGTATTGTGCTCAAATATGAAACAGATAAATATGCAGTTGAAAGATAATATAGCTCCTAGTAACCTATTCAATAATATATGGCATGTAACTTTGGATTGTAAACTGAAAATATTTAAGTAATTATTGAACATATTCAAAAGCAGGAGGAGCTGGGTGGCTTAGTCAGTTAGTCATTTGTTGATTTCAGCTGAGGTCATGATCTCAGAGTTGTGAGATTGAGCCCCGCATTGGGCTCCACGCTGGGCATGGAGCCTGCTTAAGATTCTCATTCTCTCTCTCTCTCTCTTTTTCTTCTCCCACCCTCTGCCCCTCTCTCCTACGCCCTCCTTAAAAAAAAAAAAAAAAAAAAGTGAAAAGATTCTAAATCTATGTTTCTTTTCAATGAAAATAAGAAAAATACCAGGTTAACCTTTATTCACTCAAAAAAAAAATCTATAAAATTCTTGTTTTGTTTTGGGCAGTGTGCTAAGAACAGAACAGAACTTTGAACAGAAAAGGACAGTTTCACTGACTGCACAGAGCTGCTGGTTTTGGAGGTTGTGATAATTCGTATGAGCTGCAGTGCCCTGATTTTGGTAGAAAACAGCATGAGAGGAGAGGATAGGTTTGAAAGATGTGTAATTTGGAGATGATATAAAAGTTTCTGTTTAACTAAATCTGACATGAGGGATAGAAGGAGAAATCAAGGTTAGCTGTTGGGTTTTCAATTTAGAAAAATAGCAGAATTGGAAGCAAGTTGATTTTTTCTGTTTTGTTGACTTTAGGATATCCTCGGGAGAGCTTTGGGAGATATTTAGAATGAAGGTGGAAGTATAAGCCTAATGCTCAGAAAAGAGACATGGGCTGGAATTATAATTTGCAGTCATCAGAATATGGATGTGCATAAATCTATGGGAAAGGCTAAGTTTGCTCAGAGAATATTTTAAGTGGGAAGATAAGACCATCTGAAAGAGAAGCATGGGCATTTTAAGACATGGCAGAGCAAGAAAGACCGCCAAAGAGGATAATGGGAGCAACAGAAGAACTGGAGATGTATGACATTACAAACTGTTAAATATACCTGAAAGGATATACAACATAAATACTATGAATTATCAACTGGACTTAGAAATGATTCAATTCTTAGTGACTGGAAAAAGTGAATTCCTTAGCATAGTATGATCTCTATGAGGAAGCAAATACATTGAGCATTGAAAATACTCTCAAGATGTTTGGTTTTGAAGGGAAAACAAGAAACAGGGCAATAGAGGCAGTGATGTGAAGGGGTTATGGGCAGAGCCAGTTGGTGTTTTCTGCCCAACATGCAGGGGATAAGACTTTGCACTATATCTATAGAACTGTAAAACAGTAAGAGAACTCAGTAAAAATCTGTCTGTGTTTATTATCACAATGCATAGGCAATTCAATGATGAAATATTCTTCTTGGTCAGAACAGACCACTCATCTCCATCACTTCCTGCCTACACCACTTCACAGCAAAAGAGAATAAGGGGTCGAAAGAAGAATTAGGGTTTATTTGTTTGCTTATTGTTTTAAGAAGGGAAATAGTTGTGTCCTTTAGATAGCCACAACATTCCTCTCAGTGTGATTAAACTTTAGGTGGATTTCTTCCTGTCTCGTAGCCTCCCTTTGCTCAGGGCATTTACTTAAGAACATTTGTACCTGCAAAGTATTTCTCGGCATGTTTGAGATATAAATCTTTCAAAAAGCCTCTTGTTAGCTTTATAACCTTGGACTGTCTTTCTCAAGGACCTGGGAACTGCCCTTTGAAATGTGAACATCAGGGAAGGTAGCACCCTATCTCCCAGTGTCTGTGGGAGGGTCTGATGGGCACCAGCCCAAACTGTAACCACCTCCTGTTGTGACGGTATCAGAAAGTTTACTTTTCCTTTGGGTAAGGTCAATCAGGAAATACTAATCGCCTACAAGCTCCCTACTCCATTTCCTAGAAACTATGGTGCCCTTTGTTTCAGCAGAGTTAATAGTGTGTTCTGTATTGCAACAGTACTGAATAAAATTTTTCTTACCTGTTTAACTTTGGAGGTGCTATTTTTACTCTGACAGGCAGGAACGAATGAGTAGAGTTTGTACATTCAGGTGAGTGAAGAGATAATCAATAAAAGAGAGTTTAAAAAAAAAATAGATGAGAGATTTGCTTTAGCCTAGAGCAGAGACATCTCATGGTGTGTAATGTACATGATATTCTTTCAAATGACACCAGACTGAAGTATATTGGCTTTCTGTTTGGGAGTGGGTAATGACACTCTTATACTTTGACAAGAAAGTGACTATGTTGACATCTTTATGTCAGGTGTCTAAAATTAGCCAACTGTACTTATGGGCACATGTAAGATTTTCAGTCACAATTTTTACTGTCACTCTAAATCTCTTCAAGGTTTAAGTTAGATGATAATTGAGAGGAAACACTAATTAATTGTTTCTGTTCTTACCATTCAAACTTAGCTCAATTAATTTTGCATATTTCACAGGACTTTTGACATAGACATGGTCAGAATTTATTTCACTGAATTGAATATCTACTTTTAGTTATGACATCATAAAGTGAAGTACCAAAACCATTTTGTCTCCAAACAGCAAAGAAACTCATTATTGAATTCAGATTTAATGTTATGTTCTTTATTCTTTAATAACAGCCCTGGAGGGGAGGATGGGTTTAGTACTTTCTAGATGAGTGACTCAACATATTATCTACTTTTACTGGGCTTCAGTTTGCTCATGAGTAACTTTTTAACATGCTGTAAAGTTCAAATAAGCTACAACTAACTTATTTTGAAAATTATAAATGAATATATGAGCATTCAGTGTTTAACCAATAGTTTTCATCATAAATTTGTTAATGTAAATACACTAATTTATGTGCTTACATTAAACAATACTCTAAGCATGATATCCAACTTTCAAAAGATACACCGTTCTCATTTCTAACCTCGACTGATGTCAGATGCTGAGTGTGGAAGTTGGAGATAATCAAGTACTCATCCTCAACTTCTTTTTTTTCCAGTGTTTTCTCAAAGTGCAGTGAAAGTTGAGTTCTCAAGAGTTGCTGGTTTCTGTCATCAGTTGGTGTTGTTTCTACAATCTTACATGAACTATTCAGGGTTGAGTAGAGGCAAGAGAGAGGGTACAGGTGGTCTCGTTGCTTTTAGGAACAAGTTTCCCATAGCTGAGAGTGGAAGTGCTCACTGAATGCAATAAAGGCTTATCAGAACAATGATAGGTTCATGCATTCTAATAAGTATACTAGGTTTTTACTTTGAAAACACACCACAATCTCTAATTAACTGAATTTCCCATTCATGCTTTTGAATTAGGAATATGCAATTCTGGCAGAAGAACATGAGTGAAAATTTGCTTTCTATTAATGTGGAAACACAGCATCCTTAAATTATATCTGTGGAAACTGTATATCCATAATGGATACAAAACATGCTAAGACATTCAATTAAAACTAGTAGTTGAGAGATCCTAGCCTCATGAAAATTCTAGGTGTTCGGTTTTAGACATTAAAATGGTGTTGATAGTCCAGTCTAGTAAAGGATGAGGAAAACAACTTACTGAAGGATAAAATGTCCAATGGCCATTTTGTCCTTCAAGAGGAAGGTAACCATAAAAATTAATTACACATTGGAGATCCAGGGTGCATTAGATAACATATTTTAAAACTGAAGCTTGCAACTATATTTAAAGCCTTGTAATGAAGGACCAATTGTGTTACATTTTCCCCTTTTTTTCTTAGCTTTAAAATTTGTTTAAGGCATTCTCACCTTGTTTAGGTACTTGTTTACCTTGTTTAGGTACTAAAAATTTGGAACTCTAAAGTGAGGTTTGACACGTTATCTGTGTCTGGGTAAATTCAGCTATGTATCTCTAATATAGCCATTTATAGATCACAGATGGCTATAAGCTCTTATTGGTATTATATTCTTCCTTGGAAAGTAGTCAACTAGGCGTGACCATATACTTGTTTCAGTAATGACTATTTCCTTAAATATATGTCCTTCATATACTTTGGTGATCATAGTAAGAGGGGCATAATGTCCTGTGATAAACGCTATGTTAACTTTGTAAGATAACAAATTTGGAGGTAATTTCTCAATTTTTCAAAAAAAAATGTTAACATTGATGGATTTTATGAAGAAAAGTTTAAAAATATTATAAAAGATTAAATTTGGCTTACCAGATCTTGCATGTGACATTTAGTCACCCTCACTTTTTTTATATCATTTTCTGTATAGATGGCATGTATACCAACATATGCCTTGAATTTTGTGAGTAATATATAATTATATTCCCAACTAGTTTCATTCAATAACTTGTAATAAATTATTCTTAATTCTCATTTATTTGAAAAACCAAGTAATCTCAAAATCAGAGACTATTGAATTTAGAAAATTAATATTAATATCAAGTAAATACCACTTTTATTTTATTCTAAATATATAATTATTTTATTCCCATTTCTGCTGTGTTATGAATCTACCCTGGTAGGTATTTTCTTATGACCCATTTGCAAGTATATATTCTAGGCTTACTTTCTGCTGTATTTAAATGCATGATTGTATTATTTTATGAGTATACAATCACTTTTAAAACTTTTTATTATGCTAATTTAAGACATTACTTTCTATTTAAATTGTGTAATTTGATACCAAATAGTCCTTATCTTCTGTTTATTAGAGAGGAGAACTAGTAAGGAACATAAGATAGAATTCAAACTGGAATATGGTGCCTGAGAAAAATTTGAAACATTTTAAATGAAGGCACAAATTTTAATCCAGTTCAGTATTTAAATGGCCTCATGAGCTTTGAAAGAGTCATCTCATATTAAGAGAGAGAAGGAGTACTATGGGAAGACTCTTGAATATGCAAATTAACCAGTATTAATTAGCTCCAGCAGCCATATATTTTAAGTTTAAGTGTTAGAACTTAGCTAAGGCAATAAGACCAAATCAGGTCTTAGTAATTTACATTTTTATAGTTCTTCCTAAAGCAATCTAGGATTGACTGTTATTGCCAAGAGAGGACATCAACTAGTATCTAAAATGCACTGCACTCTAGGCTATGCGTTTAAGTATGATCCCTTGTCGATTTTGAAGAGTTCTGCTTAAACGGGTAATACTTTAATAAGGCATAGTCTTTTCTAAGTTGTTAAATGATGGTAAATAGTATCTCTGAAATCAAGTGACATTTAAGGTGACCAAGGTATCTTATTTTCTTTGGAACCTGTTCATTTTCTCTAGCCGTTTTCATTTTCATCCTTGCTGTCCCCTTAAGGCATACATCAGAGTCTCCTTTAAAAGCACTTTAAACTCAGTCCCAACATAAAAGCAAACAAGGAACCAGGACTGAAACCAGCTTTAAATGTGTCCTTATATTTGTTTTTTTAGACATGTTGCTCAGACTTAATAAGTGTTACTCAGTCATCTCTGATGTAATGTTATCCCATACATGGAGAATTTGAAGCCACTAAAAATAGTATTTTGCTCTTCACTTCGGCTATTTCAGGTATTTAGAGAAAACTTACTTGAAGAAATTCATTTCACAAAGGTAAAGAATTCTGCCTCATTCAGTCTTGTTGCATGATTCCAGAATGCTCATTTTCTTCTAGAGAATCCTGATGATTGTACAGGGGCAATAATCAGCAATTACCTATCACAAAAAGAGTGTTAAGAGGGTACTGTTCCAGACACACAATTTTCAGGAGTGTAAGTTCCTTGTGGAGATTTCAAAGGACAGAGTTTTAAAAAGTGATCTTGAAACGATTATTTCATCTCACATTATTTTCACCATACTTTAAAGCAGACTCCTTATCTCCGAGGCCCCTCCAAGTGTGGCCTCATTTCCCACACTTTCAGTACAATTTACTGTTCATGGGATAAGGTTAAGCCAACCAGATTTCATAAAAGTGGACTGCCAAGGATAAATAGTGGTCATCAAAAATGTAAGAGGGTCATCAGAATCACAATTCTAGAAGTGATGTAGAAGAGGAATTAGCAGTCAGCCATGACTTCGATGTACTGCATTATGCAGACTGTGGCTTATGCTATTCCAGGTAATTCTTTTCAACAAGAACATTTGAGGCCATAAGACAAAGACCTTTTCTACTCTTCAACACACAGAGTTGTTCAACAGCATATTATTTTATTTCCCAAGAAGGGTTTTTTTTTTTTTTTAATGGCTCAGACAACCATTTCATCTGGTTCTCTCCTAATTAATATTGCTATTCTCCATTTTACTGAGGTAGGGCAGACTGTTGGAAACTTCGTAAGGGGTATCACAAAAATGACAGAGCATAGAGAGAATATGAACCAAGAGGTCCAATAAAATGATGAACCTGCAAGGAGTGAAACTTTGCTTCTGCTTTGATAATAGGTAGTTGAAGGCATCATGATCTAAAAATCCAGTCCTAGTAAAAACTGTCATTTACTGGCTACTCTAAAGTCAGTTGCAATATTCCATTCCCAATTATTAAATTAAAATAAGTTAAGACAGTTAAGTAAATAACCCAAGTGGGTCTCTTAAGAATTTAGTGCAATTATTATATTTCAACATCTTTAAGTCATCAAACTATAAAAGAAGCACCAATAATTACTTAGAAAAAGTGACTCTGAATACTAGTCTTAAAATTCATAACAGCTTTAAACTGTAAATACACACTCCTTTTAAGAACAAACATCTGCATATTGTTCTCCAAACCAGAAGTTTCTGTATAGGAGCAATCATTCTCCCCCTCTCCCCACCCCATAAACTAAGAAAGCCTTAAAAATTTTAATTATTAAACTGCCTTTACAATAGTTTGCCTATAAATAAGACAGCATTGTTTATTTTTCTAAAGGCAGGTGGGATTTTTCTAACATAATAATAAGAAGAAAAGCCATCTGTTAGAATCTGGTTACATCATTCATTTACCACAACAATGAGATATTCCTATATATTTTCCCTTTTTCTAGTATAAGAACATAGGTGTGCCTTTTTTAAAAAGCTCTTTTAATTTTGACTACTAACCCCTCCCTACCACAGGACCACTAGAATACTGGTTTATGTCAAAAGATGAGTTTGCTTCTCTTCGAATTTTCCATAGTCACTCTTCCAACCAGATTCAAGTGAGACATACCTGCATCATCTCTGACTTAGAAAATAACTTGTTACAAAAGTCTCCGTTAACATTACACTTTGAAATTAACTTGTCATTTCTAACAACAACATTCTAATTTGAGTCTTTGAGAATGATTTCACCCATTCTTCCAGAACTTTCTGTCCACACTCTCTGTTCCCTCCCCCCTCATTTCATTGGCTTATGGTACCAGTATCACAAAAATATCTGCCGCAGTTGCCAACTATAAATTCATCTGGAATGGCAAGTAAGGATAATTTTTTCCTCTTTCAGCTCATGGACATTAAAAAAAAATCCCTACTGTGTTTCTACTGTTTCCTCTCTACTTATTCATGTGACTACTTTATAGTTTAACAATAAGCTTAAAATTCGACATGTGGGGGGAGGGGGGAGTCTCTGCTGGCCAATAACCAACTGAAAATTGTCCACTTCTGTACCTTTCCTAACTAAGTCCTTACTGTTTATTTGCAAACTTTCTGCAGTTTTGGTTTGGGTTCCTCTGGAGGTAGGTCTCCAGACAAGGATTTGAGTGCAAATGATTTATGTGGGAAGTGAAGGTAAGACTAACAGGAATGGGAAACTGAGGTAGGAAAGAGAAGACGGCCAATAATGTGTACATTACTAACTCAGCTAACATTGTGGCAACAACTCAAAAACATGGGGAAACTCTGGGAAGTGGTGTACAACCCATACCTTGGAATGACTAACCCAAGAGGTGAAAATACTGGGATATTTAAACACCAATCCACTAACGGCTATAGATGGAAGGCTAATCAGGGAACCAAAAGAGGTGTTAATTCTGGAATATTTCAGTCTCTCATGAACCCATATCGAAAGGCTATGGCATTGGAAATTCTCCAGCAAACACTGAAGTGAGTAAGGCTCCAAGATGTGGGCAGGGCCCCACAGAGTTTTTATATCTGCAACCCACATCACTCCTGTAACAGGGAGAAAATTAGCACATGTGACTCCATATTGCCTCTATCTGCCTTGCTGCTGTGATGTATGGCTTAGAAATTCTGCTTGGCCCTGCACACAGCTAAGATAGGCAAAACCCGCTCTTTACCCCAAACCTACTTCCCCTGAGGAGAAACGGAAGTCCAAACAGAAATGACTATGCTCTGCTTCAGATTCACAGGAACAACGTGACCATATTCCTCGGTGCACAGATCAGCGGACAAGGACAAAGAAGTTATACGACCCTCCTCAGAGGTCTACAGATGTGAGTCATCTTTTGACTCCAACCCCTTCCCACTAACAAAAGCAGCTGGAAATTTCAGGCCAAGAAGAGGTGGTTCTTTAGGACAATAGTTCACCATCTTGACGGGTTGCTGGCTTCCAAATAAAGTCGCTTTCCTTACCCCATCATCTCGCCTCTCGACTTCCTGGCCTGTCCTGTGGCAAGCAGAAGGAGCTTGCACCGGGTTACAATTTTGCGACGCCGCCAGGAGTTTACCTCAGGTAGCCGGCCCGCCCACCTTCCGGCGGTTCTTCCCGGAAGTCCCTTTTGAAGGGGGCGGGGAGATGACAGCATTGGTTTGGGCGCCTTCTCGGCCACTTCCTGTAGCCCGGCACCGCCCTTGTGTCAGGCTGTCGGGCGGCAGGAATCTGCAAGCCTCTGCCAGTCCCGCAACAGAAAGTAGGGCGAGTCGCTGCGGCGTGTACATCCGGGAACTCCCTGCTAGTCAGTTTGGACTTTTCCTTGGGGAGAAGCCACTTGGTTTGCGTTTGTCTCAGGCGCCCTGTTGTAGAGGGGGAAGAATTGCTGGGCTTTGGACAAGCTCTGTCTGTGAACCCCTTCGTTTGTGTTTGGTTTGTTTGTTGCTGCAGCTTTTGGTATCTTTGGATGAAACTAGCTGTGTTAGACTTGTTTCCTCAAAGGGAGATATTTGGAAATTGGGACTTTAATGTTCCCTGCATAGATATTAGTGATTCATAGCTTTCTTTTCCCCATTTGATTGCGTCCAAATGGGAAATTTGGAATTTTTTGGAAAAGACTGGAAAATGTGGAGATCTTTTTCTCATTTAGTTGCCTCCAAATGGTTCCTATTTGGTTTGGTTCTCTGAGCTTGTCTAGGAGGCCGTTTGGTTTAGTCCAACTCCTGACCTTTGGGGAGGAACATTGCCCACAGAGGTCCCTGGCCTTCGTTTAGTTATGGTGGTGTTTCTTCTGTGTTCTTTCTGAGCTTTTGCCTAGGAGGATAGGGAATATTCATTCTGTTCCCAAATAAAGTCTGCTAGGGACTATTTTCAATGAATGGTGCAGAGTGCTGAAAAGCAACCAGAGAAAAAGCCTAATTTGCAGGAAGGAGAGCCAGGAGATGGAGATGGAGGAATGTTAGTCCAAACTTTGAACCCCTGCCAGCTCTGGCTTCACCTTCCCTTCCTCCCGCTCCTGGACTATCACCAGTATGGCCTGTGCCGATGGTTTCTGCACTATCTTCCACACCCCCAGTGCCATGGGCTCCTGCTCCTCCTACCCTCAGTATAGAGGAGCAGAAAGCACCCCAACCTGTTGAGCCACCTCCTTTCAAACTGAAACACCTCCCAAAATAACATGAAGGGGCCCAGGGGCTTGAACTTCCCACTCCAAACTTCCCCATGGAAGCCCAGGTAAAACTGACCCGGGAGGCGAGGACGTGGGTGGCCCAGGTGGTTGGGCATCTGCCTTCCACTCAGGTCATGATCTTCAGGGCCTGGGATCAAGCCCCACATGGGACTCCCACCCAGTTCAGTTAGGGAGTCGGCCTCTTCCCTCCCTCTGCTCCTCCTCCTTGTTTGTATGCTCTCTCCCTCTCTCTGTGTGTGTCTCAAATGACTAAATAAAATCTTAAAAACAGGGCGCCTGGGTGGCTCAGTGGGTTAAGCTGCTGCCTTCGGCTCAGGTCATGATCTCAGGGTCCTGGGATGGAGTCCCGCATCGGGCTCTCTGCTCGGCGGGGAGCCTGCTTCCCTCTCTCTCTCTCTCTGCCTGCCTCTCCATCTGCTTGTGATTTCTCTCTGTCAAATAAATAAATAAAATCTTTAAAAAAAATCTTAAAAACAACAACTGACAATGGGGAGCAAAGTGGTTGACTTTTAGTGGCTACAGGTGGCAACATTTTGATGTTAAAGCTAATTCAGGCTTGTTAACTTAAGATAGACATGCCTTTAGAATCATCAGCATTAGCTCTGAAACTTATTCTACAAGGTTCACTAAAAGTCAAATAAGCTTATGTTATCTCTCTTGCATGTTGTCAGTGAAAATGACTTAAAAATGATGGTTGATATTGTCTCATGAAGTTTTCATTGGTAATTGTTAAGAGCGAATAAGTTAAATAACAAAAGGTTTATAGATAAAGTTTTAAATAGCGTGAACACTATCTTTGGGAACCTAAAACTAAAGTTTTGCTCAGTTAAATGATAAATTGTGTTGAGTTCCTTGAATATCTTAAGTCTTTTACAAAAAAGATAAGGGACTAAACCATTAATTGCTAAACATGGGTTTGTATGCCTTTGTCTTATAGAGAAACCAAAAATACTTGGGTCTGTTAGTAAACATATATTTACACTCTATTTTCTACATGAAAAACGCATGTTTCTAAAAATTATGAAATCTATGTATAAATTTGCCAATCTAAAGAATTCTGGTACAATAGTTCACCATTGGTTACTCTTTAGTTTTCACTGGAAACTAAGGTTTTTTTAAAAGTTAAAATTCTGAAAACATAATTAATGCTAGAAATGATAAGGAAAACAATATGTGTTATAGGTTAAAAAAAAAAAAAAAGTATGAGGAATGAGAATACGTTTTTACTGAGGGGAAAAAAAAAAGGTATCATCCTAAAATGAGACTTGCAGTGTAGAGAGGGAAAACTTAGGACAAAATCTGAATGAAAAAGGAAGTTGTAGAGGATTCATGAAGGAGAGTCTTTGAAAAGAATTTTATGCATGGTCAGGACTGAGATTGGAATGAACGTGTTTTAAGAGTACACTGATATAAGAAAATTTGGTTTCTTAGATTGTTGGTCTGCTTTTGATAAGAAATTGCAAATAAGGTTTTTTTTTTTTTCTTTATCGGCTCAGGAAAAACAAAGTTTCTATGTTTTGCCTCCATCAGGACTCTGAATACTTAAGAAAGGTAAAACTTCTGGAGAAGCCTGGATGGCTAAATTGGTTAAGTATCCATCCATTTATGTATGTATGTATGTATTTATTTATCTATCTATCTATTTATTTATTTGACGGACAGAGATCACAAGTAGGCAGAGACAGGCAGAGGGAGGGGGAGGCAGGCTCCTGGCTGAGCAGAAGCAGGCTCCCCGCTGAGTAGAGAGCCCAATGCAGGGCTCAATTCCAGGACCCTTGGATCAGGACCTGAGCCCAAAGGCAGAGGCTTTAAACCACTGAGCCACCCAGGTGCCCCTAAGTATCCAACTCTTGATTTCAGCTCAGGTAATGATCTCAGGGTCCTGGGATCAAGCCTTGTCTCCAGACTTCAAGTTCAGTGGGAAGACTTCTTAAGGATTTCCTCTCTCTACTCCTCCCCCTGGTCACTTTCGCTTTTAAAGTAAATAAATAAATCTTAAAATAATAAAAAAAAGAAAATTAAAACTTCTCAACATTAAAGGAGCTAAGTTTTGTTAACTATGTGACCTGTGAAATCTCTTATTGCAGCTTTGGTTGGATAGAGAATTAAATACTAAATTTTCCAATAATCTGTAATCCTATTTAGGCATGCCCTTTAGAACCTTCTGAAGTTGTTAACAAAATCCCCCAAAATTCAAATTCTAAATGAAGTATTTTTGACTAATTAGGCTTGTTTACTTGGTATGTTGAGTGACACAGGAAGCATTGTAAAAACTTCTGAGGTTATATTGTTTGGGTGAATGCTATAACTGTTGCAGAAATTTTACGAAATTAAAGTTTTATTATGTCCTGGTATAATGTCATCATATGTAATTCTTTTTTTTTTTTTTTTTAAAGATTTTATTTATTTATTTGACAGAGATCACAAGTAGGCAGAGAAGCAGGCAGAGAGAGAGGAAAAAGCAGGGAGCCTGATGCAGGGCTGGATCCCAGGACCCTGAGATCATGACCTGAGCCGAAGGCAGAGGCTTTAACCCACTGGGCCACCCAGGTGCCCCAATCATATGCAATTCTAATTACTGAAATGTGTGTCACAAAAATAACCAGATTTCCTTATCAACATTATAATGAACTCTCATCAAGTTTTTACTCATGGCCATTTTTGAGTCTGTCATTTACAGTTGTTGTTTGACTCTGATACTCTTGTAAATGTGTTTAGCTTCCAGGAGATTCATGAAAAGGACTTTTGACAAATACAGGCTTCTGCTATCTTTAAGATCATTAAACTGAACTAGGGATTTCAGAAACTAATAGAAAACCTGCATGCAAACAGAACAAGAATTGGTTACATGAGACTAAATAAATTGAGAAAAATGATGATAGTTTTTAAGACTTTTGTATGAAACATCACTGGTTTTCTAATATTTGCCCTTCCAGATTTAAGGAAACTTTTTCTCTTAAGCTATCTATGATTTACAGAAATTTGATAAAATATTCTTTTGTGCACGAATAGAAACATTTATCTTTTCTCCCTACCTGAACTCTCCAGAATTCAGAAACTTTCAGTGCGAATTCTTTCTTTCATGGCAATTATTATTGTTTGCGTAATTCAGTAGACATCTGTTGTCCTTATAACAGAACACCATTAAAAACATCGGTTATATTACCAAGGCTTGACTAGAATGTTATATTTGAGAGAGACAATAGACTTGGAGATGACTAGGCAGCTTTAAGGAACTAAGGTCGACTTTGTGCAGCCAACAAAGCCCCTGGGGGAAAAAAAAAAAAAACAACAGCCTAATACTCTGCTTAGAGTTTCCAGCAGCTTTACCAGGAGGGTAAAGAATGTCACTTCCTGACAGGTGCAAGAGCCTCAAGATATTTTGGGGACCTTGAGAGGAGAGGAATTCACCCAAATAACCAACACAGGTATTGCAGGCAAATCTGATGACAGACATTTGGCTTTAAAAGGCTGTTTTTTAGAGGGATGGCTCAGTCTGTTAAGTGTCTGCCTTTGGCTCAGGTTGTGATCCCAGGGTCCTGGGATTGAGTCCCTCTTCTCTGTCTGCCTTTCTCATTCTCTCTCTCTCTATCTTTCATGAATAAACAAATAACATCTTTAAAAAAAAAAAAAGGCTTTTAGAAGTCCAATCTGAAATTCCTTAGAAAAAGGTCAGTGAGGCAGATTAAAAAGAACCGATATGGCTAATTACTAATCACTATTCTTGCTGCATTTATGTAAATAATTAGGTCAAGTCTGTTAAAACTGGTCTTATTTCACAATCAAATTATTCTTCACTTAGCCATCTTTGATCAAAATGAAGGCGATTTTAGAGTGAAAAATTTTGTTTCAGAAACAGACTTCTGTAGATACTAGATGCTAGTTCTGTCACTAGATTCTAGTCTTTGAGTGTTATTTGATTTTTTTAAAGAGTTTTTACTTTATTTATTTATTTGACAGAGAGAGAGAGAGATCATAAGTAGGCAGAGGGGCAGGCAGAGAGAGGAAAGCAGGCTCCCTGCTGAGAAGAGAGCGGAATGCGGGACCTAACCCCGGGACCCTGAGACCATGACCTGAGCCGAAGGCGGAGGCTTAATCCACTGAGCCACCCAGGCGCCCCTGCTTCTAAAACTAATCTGGGTCCTGAATTATTCCGCTTTCCTCGAACATTTGGTCGTAACGCCCCAAATTAAATTTCCAGTTTTCTCCCATTCTCTACATTTGAAATCACCAAGTTCTAAAACTGCCTTGTTTCCTAAAGTCCTGCAAACTGAAGCTAGACAACCTGAAGTAAACTTCAGAGAAATTGCCATAAAAGCTCTTACATAGACAATCTTCATGCCTGTTGTGTGAGCCTTTCAAAAGGATCACCAGAGACATTTGAACTACAAACCAGAAACATCTATCAGAATGCTGCTGCATGCCCTCACTCCATCTGAGAATGCTTTGAGCCCAGCATCTAAAAATCTTCTCACTGGCAGTCCTTGGGACTCGGGCACTGGGTTTATAATTTGCTTCAACCATTAACCTGTGTTTATCTTTTATTTCCATAGAAATGGTTATGGTTACTTCTAAAACCCCAACGCCAAAAAGAGGCACTAAGGAGTATTTCACAGTCAAGTCAAATGATTCTATTCTACTGTTGCCCCTTGTTGACCTTGTTTCAACAGGAAGTAATCAGATGAGTGATGATGTCCCCTTGTCCCTTATCCCGTATGATTGTGGAATGGACCTTAGACAGTAGGCAGTATAAGAGGGAGAAATTTGGCATATGTGACTCCATATTGCTTCTGTTTCCCTTGCTACTGTGACTTGTCGCTTAGAAACTTCTGCTTAGCCCTGTCCAAAGGCATGTTACAGCTAAGATTTAAAAAAAGCTGCTTTTTACTTCAAATCTCCGTCACCTAAGGAGAAAAGTAAGAGTGTACAGAAATAACTATGCTGTTAAGATTTACAGAAACAACATGACCGGATTCCTGTACACAAAGATCTACTGACCAAGGACAAAGAAGTTGTACAACCTTCCCCAGATATCTAGAGATGTCATTCATCTTGTGATTTCAGTCCCCTCCCAGTTCCTTCTCTTGCTAACATAAAGGAGCTCATGACAAGGGGAGATGGTTCTTTAGGACAAGAGTCCACCATCAGATTGCTGGCTTTCTGAATAAAGTTGTTTTTTTTTTTTTTAGCATATTGCCTCATGACTTACTAGCTTGTCCTGTGGTGAGCTGGAGCTTGGACTCAGCTACACTCCCCATTCAATGGCATGTTTTCTTGCCACAAAAGAGTATTTTATGGGGGCGCCTGGGTGGCTCAGTGGGTTAAAGCCTCTGCCTTCGGCTCAGGTCATGATCCCAGGGTCCTGGGATCCAGCCCCACATCGGGCTCTCTGCTCAGCGGGGAGCCTGCTTCCTCCTCTCTCTCTCTCTGCCTGCCTCTCTGCCTACTTGTAATCTCTGCCTGTCAAATAACTAAATAAAAATCTTTAAAAAAAAAGAGTATTTTATGGATTTTCTATATATAACTTTGTAAGGGGTTCTCAGTGTTGAGATTATCTAGGTTTCCATGCTTGGTTGTCTTCCTTCTGTACTCTCTTTTGGCAGGATCACTTACCTCTTCCTCACAGGTGACTCCCCAAATTTTATCAGTGTCCCAGCTTACATGACACTTCTGGTATGACAGTTCTTCTAGTGTTTATTCTCCCCTCATTAAGGTACTCACATTTTTCAGCTTACGAAGGATTTTGCTATATTCTTTTTATATATGTCTCTCTCTGCTGTGATTTCTGAAAGAGATCAACTTTAAAGTAGAATGAGCAGTGTTAGCTCATGTTCTTGAGAATACATACATTTTCAGAATGATGTAAGCTGCTGTGCATGTTATCAGCAACCATTAAAACACCTAAACTGTTTTAGTTTAAACTAAACAGTGTGACATGAAGATAAATAAATTTTCATAATGCCATGCAGGATTTTGAGTTTTGCTTTGCAACAGTGATATTATACCTATCTTCTAGTTTTTAATTAGGTAAATGACAAAAGTTAATTTGGCACAAAATTGAATACATGGTATTATGAGAAAGTAAAATTCACCTGAGATATTGGTAGCCAGAGGTAACTGCCATTAACTTACTGAATCACTATAATCATATAGCTATTTATGCATGTAATCATGTACATTTAAATAATTGACATCAATGGTATTATAACATAAGATTTATGAAGATATCTTTTAAATAGTCTCTTTTCACACTCCCAAAATGTTACAAGAATGTAATTATGCTTATGTAGACTCTAGACTTATTTTCAGATACCCTGTTATCAGTCACATCCTATTACAATTACATTTTCAGTTTAATTCTGGTAAATAAAAACACAACTAGTTTTATACTTTTTTCCTTCCAGTAAACTTGCTCAACTATTAATTGCTCATGTATTTATTCTAATAACTTATTTATAGGTTTATTTGTATTTTATGTGTAAGCAACCAAAACATCTGCAAATAATGATAGCCTTGGGTTTTAATCCTTGTTTATCTCCTTGTTTTATTGCACTAACTAAGACTTCCCAGGTTGAATAAAAGTGGAGATAGTGGGATTTTGATATTTTATTGATAATATCTTCAAAGGTTTTTAGTATATTCAAGTTATCATATTTGCTAATTAGAATGGGAATGACATATTTATTGTGGAACTGACATTTCCTAATTTGCTACCACTATGCTACTGAGTTTCTGTGTTAATTGAACTTTATCATAGTATACTATCTCTCATAGACATGGGTGGGTTCTCTATATGAATGCTTTAATATTTTTGCTTTTTTTTGGTTAGTCATATTTTTCTTTTCTATATCAGTTTGTCTGGTTTGGAATCAAGGTTAGAAGAGTCACATGCAATAAATTTTAGGAATATTTCCATGTCTGGTCTTTTTTATTTTATTTTATTTTATTTTATTTATTTATTTGACAGAGATCACAAGTAGGCAGAGCAACAGGCAGAGAGAGGGAGAAGCAGACTCTCCGCTGAGCAGAGAGCCCGATGTGGGGCCCGATCCCAGGACCCTGGGATCATGACCTGAGCCGAAGGCAGAGGCCTCAACCCACTGAGCCAACCAGGTGCCCCTCCATGTCTGGTCTTAAACAGTGATAAACTCCTGTGGTTTGGAACCTCTTTGAGAATCTGATGAAATCTACCTAGAGATTCCTGATTGGTAAACATATGAAAGTACTGGGAGAGTGGGGTACCTGGATGGTACAATCGGTTTAGTGTCTGGCTCTTGGTTTCGACTCTGTTGGTGATCTCAGGGTCATGGGATCAAGCCCTGTGTGGAGCCATTGAGGCTCCCCACTCAGTGTGGAGTCTCTTAAAACTCTCTCTTCTCCCTCTGCCCCTTCCCTCACACTCACTCTGTTTCAGATAAATAAATATGATCTTTTTAAAAAAAGAAAGTACTGGGAGAGTCACCCATCCAGAGAGGTGGTGGAAACACCATGCCCCTTCCCACATACTTGGCCCTATGCATCTCTTCCATCTGGCTGTTCCCGAGTTGTATATTTTATAGCCAGTTGGTAATTCTAGGAAGGAAGGAAAGAAGGAGAAAGAAAGAGAGCAGGAGGAAGGAAGGAGGAGAAGGAGGCAAAGGAAGGAAGAGAAGGAGGCAAAGGAAGGAAGGAAGGAAAAGAAAAGAGAAAGAGAAGGAAGGAAGGAGTGAGGGAAAGAAAGGAAGAAAGGAAAAAAGAAGGAAAGAAAGAAGGTGAGAGGGAGGATGAAAGAGACAAAAAGAAAAGAGGGAAAGGAGAGGAGAGAAAAAAGAAAGAAAAGAAGAAAAGAGAAAAGAAAAAAGAGAGGAAAAGAAACAAACCTATGCTTTTGCCAGGAAAAGAATAAGCACATGAACACAAATACTTTCGTACCTATTGAGAGAATTTATTGGCCTCCTAGAGAGCATCCCTTGGCCCTCAAGGATGCCTATCATATTCCTAGAGGTTTCTAGATTCAGGAATATAAAAGTAAATGGTCTAATTTTTCCAGAGTTCATCATCATTATTAATGTCTATAATAAATATTCAGCTTTTTGTTTTCATTCATCATTGAGTATCGTGAGCTCCACCAACGGTTCAGGAAAATAAATGCTAACTAAAGACTAAACTAAAACTGAAGACAATTCTTAAAAAATCAGTAAGAACAAAGTTAACAGCATTGAAGAAAAATGTCCTGAAAATTAAAAAAAAAAACAAAACTTAGGAAAGAAAAATGGCTAATAAAAATAGTCAATCTTTGTTAAAAAAAATACTCAATCACAGGAAAATGCAAATTAATACAACATAATATTTTCTTGACCTCAGGATACCAAACAATTCTATAATATTCAGTGCTGCAAAGAGAATGGCAAACAGTACCTTTGATACTAATGATAAAATTATAAACCAGTGATCTTTTTGAAGTCAGATTTTCAATATTTATCAAAGCCTTTGACACTGCAATTCACCTGTACTCAAAGATGTATGAAGAAGCAGAATCATTGCATTCAGGTTTGTATAGTAAAACTTAAATTTCTCTCAGTGGAGAATGGTAACATATATATGTTATATCTGTACAATGGAATACTGAGGAATAATTTTAAGGGAAGTGTTATAGACATGGAATTATTTCATAGATATTAGGATATGTATGGCATGGTTATATTATTAAGTAAAAAAAGGCACTCCATAATAGTATTTAGTAGTTTTCATTAGGGGAAATATATGAAACAAATATAAATATACATACATTCATGAATGAAAGTTTAGTAATAATTTTAAAGGTCTGGAAAAACAAAACCAACATCAACATATTAATATCCGGAGAAAGAAATAAAGTAGATGCAGGGCTACAATGAGGCAGACTTTCCGAACTATATTTTCTGTACAACTTGACATTTTTAACAAGTACACATTTAGCTATAATTTGTATAATTCAAAACACATTAAAAAGTGTAAAAACTAGATAAACCTCACATTATTAAATTATGTTATTTTCTGCATTGTTCACATTTACTCTTATTTAGGCTGTTGTTTTGACTTGTTATATACAAGTAAATCTAAGTTAATGAACCTATTAACATTAATGCTGTAAAACGCTACTACCCTAGTTTTCATACACAATCTTGAGTTTGCAAATTACTTGTAATTTTAAACATACTTTATATATTGAAAAGAAAAAATACTGTTGAAAACATAACTGCCTAAATTGGAGAAAAGTATTTTTAATACTTTAAAGATCTTCATTGTCTTTAATGTGCTCTCAGAGAAAAAAAATCCAACTTTAGAGAAAATAATTTTTCTGTATTAGAACAACGTAACCTTTCTGTTTAATTACTCTGTAGTTGTGTATGTATATCTGTGTATGGATGGGTATATAAAAAGGTATGACTCTGTGCATAAAGTGTAAATTCAAGATAAGCAAAGGCTCTGCTTTGAGATATCCTTGAGCAATCTGACCCAAATTCAGACTCCCAATTCTTTTTAAAATTAGCCAAACTCTCGGAAGCAGGTTGGTCTAAATCTGGAAAAATAAAGGTTTCAGGCCATTGACACATTGAAAGTGTATTTATTTAATATTGCTCAATAAAACAGCATTCTGCATTACAAATTAAATGGAAAATGCAGTTAATTTTTCAGAATCTATTTTTAAGACTTAATTAAGTCTTCATCTTTATTTTCAACATTACTCTGTCTTTGAAAATAAAGTTATAGAAAGATTAGTCTCTTTCTAAGATTATTATGAATGTGAATAATTAGCTCTTCCATCATGCATTATATACATGTTGGACTTTTCCTTAATTGAATTTTTAATTACTGTAAATACTCTAATTTAATTTGTTCTAAACTGTCTTATTAAATAGCCCAGAGGTGTTGACTTATTATAGAGGTGAATCAAATGTTTAAACTGCACTTCAAGAAAAAAAAAAGCAGCATAATTTTTTTTAGCTTTAGTTCCTTTTTCTTTTTATGTATTTTCAATCTTATAGAAAAATTGCAAGAACAGTAAAAAAAATTTAAATAACTTACACTCCAGTTGACCAGTGGTTTATATTTTGGCTTACTTGATTATCTCTCCTCCCTCCCTCTTTCTCTGTGTCTCTCATCTTTGAGGATTATAATTGCACATGTATTTGACTTCTCAGTATTGCCTGACGGGAAGCCTCTATGCACTATTTAAAAATCTTTTCTTTTCCTTTTTGTTTTTCTGGTAGGATCACTTCTATTGCTCTATCTCCAAGCTCACCATGTTTATTGGCATCTCCACTAAGCTTGCTAAGGCCATTTGAGGGATAGCTGATTTCATTTCATATACTTTACCTCTTAATTTTAGAATATCAGTTAGTTATTTTTTTAATGGCTGATATTTCTCCACCAAGATTCTCCATCTGTTTTGTTTTGTTTTGTTTTGTTTTTAATGGCCGTATTTCCCTTTAAGTCCAAACATTTTTATAATAGCTGCTTTGAAGTTCTGTTTTTTCACTTCCACATTCAACATTTGCGTACCCGCAGATTCTGTTACTAATGATCACTTCTTCTCTTATCTAATGGTCCGATATTCCTTCTAATTCTCAGTATTTTGCTTTGTTTTGGTATTTGGGGCACTGTGAATATTACATTGTAGACACTGAAACCAGATAGCTTTCTTTGAAGAATGTTGAGTTTTGTTTTTTCAAGTAGTGAATTTGGTAGGACTTAAATTCTAAATTCTGTCTTACCTTCAAGAAAGGAGGAGTTAAAAATCCCTGCTCAGTGCTGTAATCTTTGCTGTAATCTTTGCTCATCTATTGCTATATGTAGGGCACCTTTGTGTACATAATTTATGGAAGAATCAAGGATATTGAGAAAGTTTATAATCAGGTTTTGGTCTATCCTATCTGTGGATACTCCATATTCCCTGGATGTTTTGATTCCTCTGGAATTCCTAAACTCTGGCTTTTCAGACTAGTTAGACTCTGACTTTGTGCTTCTTCACATTATAAGGAGAGAAAAGCCATTTAAACTCAAGTATCACCCAGTGAAAATTACCCTTCCTGCGATCATCTTCCCTCCAGTTCTGCCTGATGTAGGTTGTTTTCCAGTATTGTCAGTAGTTGTCTTTTTAGCTTTTTCACAGAGTTTTCAATTGCCATATATAAGAGGATGAGCCTCATACAAACTACCGACTGCTATCAAAAGTAGAAATGCTTTGTCACTAATTAAGTGTATTTGTTTTCAACTGCGTGCATTGGCATTTGAGGCACTGAATATTGATTCTGTAAATGTTATGCAAAAGATAATTGTCTTTAAATCCTTTCACCCCCCACTCCCAAAAGTAATAAAGTAAAATAGAAGCTTAATGTAGGAATCATTTTTGTGCTACCTACTTTGATATGATTAACAAGAACTGTATGAGGGGAGTTCTGTGATTTTAAACATGAGTAATTGAGTCTCAGGAGTTGGATATCTTGTACAAGGTCAGAAGATTGCTAGACTCTACCAAAAAAATTAATTCAGGGTTCCAGAATAACCTAATCATGCTAAAACTTCTATTTAAAAAAGTTACTTTATTTATTTATTTATTTTTATTTACTTTTTATTTATTTTCAGTATAACAGTATTCATTATTTTTGCACCACACCCAGTGCTCCATGCAATCCATGCCCTCTCTAATACCCACCACCTGGTTCCCCCAACCTCCCACCCCCTGTCCCTTCAAAACCCTCAGGTTGTTTTTCAGAGTCCATAGTGTCTCATGGTTCACCTCCCCTTCCAATTTCCCTCAATTCCCTTCTCCTCTTCATCTCCCCATGTCCTCCATGTTATTTGTTATGCTCCACAGATAAGTGAAACCATATGATACTCCACTCCCTCTGCTTGACTTATTTCACTCAGCATAATCTCTTCCAGTCCCGTCCATGTTGCTACAAAAGTTGGGTATTCATCCTTTCTGATGGAGGCATAATACTCCATAGTGTATATGGACCACATCTTCCTTATCCATTCGTCCATTGAAGGGCATCTTGGTTCTTTGCACAGTTTGGCAACCGTGGCCATTGCTGCTATCAACAGTGGGGTACAGTAGGCCCTTCTTTTCACTACATCTGTATCTTTGGGGTAAATACCCAGTAGTGCAATTGCAGGGTCATAGGGAAGTTCTATTTCTAATTTCTTAAGGAATCTCCACACTGTTCTCCAAAGAGGCTGCAACAACTTGCATTCCCACCAACAGTGTAAGAGGGTTCCCCTTTCTCCACATCCCCTCCAACACATGTTGTTTCCTGTCTTGCTAATTTTGGCCATTCTAAGTGGTGTAAGGTGATATCTCAATGTTGTTTAATTGGAATCTCCCTGATGGCTAGTGATGATGAACATTTTTTCATGTGTCTAATAGCCAATTGTATGTCTTCATTGGAGAAGTGTCTGTTCTTATCTTCTGCCCATTTTTTTGATATGATTATCTGTTTTGTGTGTGTTGAGTTTGAGGAGTTCTTTATAGATCCTGGATATCAACCTTTTGTCTGTATTGTCATTTGCAAATATCTTCTTCCATTCCGTGGGCTGCCTCTTTGTTTTCTTGACTGTTTCTTTTGCTGTGCAGAAGCTTTTGATTTTGATGAAGTCCCAAAAGTATAGTTTGATTCATTTTAATGTAACTAGGTCTCAAAACTGAAATCCTTTAGAAATTCCAAACAAAAAAGTTGTTATTGACTAATACATAAAGAAGTGCCATAGTTGGGGTTTTGGGGTTTTTGTTTTTGTTTTTAATCAGGACATTAGAACACTGTGGAAGTCATATGAAACACCCTTTGGCATTAAAATCAACAATTAGGGGCACCTGGGTGGCTCAGTGGTTTAAAGCCTCTGCCTTCGGCTCAGGTCATGATCCCAGGGTTTTGGGATAGAGCACTGCATCAGGCTGTCTGCTCAGCAGGGAGCCTGCTTCTTCCTCTCTGCCTGCTTCTCTGCCTATTTGTGATCTGTCTGTCAAATAAATAAATAAAATCTTAAAAAAAAAACTTAAAAAAAAAATCAACAATTAAACATAAGTTATTCTTAATTCAGGATAAAGTTTTTATTACTCTGAATTCATTCTAAAGTAGCCCACAGTTTGTCATCTTTTTAAATGCTTATAGTGTTGGTGTCAAAATGAAAAAATTAATGAAGTGACTCATTACCAAATAGTTCTTAGGCTAGTTCTTATCAAAGTTTTCAGAATTAACTGTGACTTCCTTGAAAAAAAGTTCTGTTGACTGAATCCCTCTGTATCAGCAAATATAGGACTGGGTTAACGACAATCTCTAGATTGTGTTTGCAAACATATTTATTTATGATTCAGTTTTTTTAGTAGAATTGTGTATTATCTGATAATGTGCTGAGAAGTTTTAAATTTTCAGTTTACTGCTATGTGTTGGTTGCTCTTTTCTTTTCAGCCTTTCCAAGTTATTTTATTTTATATTGCCTGTATATAACATGTAGTTGGGCTTTGCTTAATTATCCAATGTGAGCATACTTTTTCTTTTAATAGATAAGCAAACCTCATTTAAATTTATGGAGATGAAATTAATTCTTGGATTAGTTTTGTCTGTTTATTTTTTTTCTAAAATTTGTATTTTGTTTATTTTCTTTCTCAAGAAGGTCTGTGTTTCCTTCTCTGTGTATGCTTACCTTTGATAATTTTAAAAGTTTATGCTCTCTTAAAGTTATTGTGGGCCTTCATAATTATGATTTATTTAGTAGAATTAATCTGTGACTTTATCAGTGCCTACTGATTTCCTACTGCAAGTGATGCTGAAATTTCTATACATCTACTTTCTTCCATCTCTGTAATCTCCATGGTTTCACAGTAATTTGTAGGTTATATAATTAATTCCTGGCTTTTCTAGAGGTTACCTCCATACATTTAAACACACTTAAATTGCTTACTTGATTTTCATGTCATACATAGTACATCTTTTCCCCTGGCACATGTTTTTCTTTAGCTGAAAACTGCTTCCAACCCACAGGTTTTCTTCCACCTTGCCATTCGGTTGCAAAGATGGTGGATTTTCTCATCTTCCCTTGCAAGATCCTAGTATGAACAAAATGTGAAGGTAGTTTCTGTAGAAGTTCTCATCCTTGAGACAAATCTTTTTTCAAGGAAAAGATCGTTGACCTTGCCACTTAGAATAACCCACTTCCCTTGAAAAGCTAGTTTTCCAATACCTTTGCATGAAATCTGTACCAGCAGGCATGCTTTTAGGCATTCATTCTCATCCCTGTGTTATTTTTACTATAATGGGAGGCATGTATATATGCATATGTTTTTTTCTATATCTATTTTTTCTCATCATCAAGGCAGATTTCCATTTTTCTTTCTCGTTCGTCTTGTTATCTGGTAGAGTGGGACAGGAAAAGAGGAGGTATCTGTATTCTGTCTTAAAACTAACAGTCCATTTAAAGATTGAACATTGATGGTTGTTATACACATGATTACATTTTAAAAGATAACCACAAGAATATAAAATCATTGCCACACATATTGGTTCAGCTATGGTTTTTCTTTTAAACACCTAAAGATACTTTAGATATCTGAGCTTATCTAAAAACACTTCTGTTACAAGGCACCTAATGATACATAATTAAATTTTGTATTTCACACAATAATTGACTTAAGAAATCCAAGTGTGACTTGATAGCCTAAAGACCCATGGAATCACCTTGATTTTTTATTAATACCTGAACTTCTACCTTTAGAACTTAACAACCTATTCTTATTATTTGGATCATTTTTATTCTAAAAAATATCAGTTACTAATAACATTGTAAATGACAGTCATTTACTCACACCTTAGTATTAATAAAAATTTTGAGAAACATTTTTGAGAGGGAATTGATTAAAAGAAGGATATGGGTTCTGGGGAGCAAGAGGTTTTAAAGTACAGACTGAAGTATACCTTTTTGCAAGTTCGAATCTGAAGGAAATCACCAGCTATAAGAACATGGAGTTACAAACATGTAGTTTGCAACTACAAGAATAAGAAAAACTTCATTAAGACATGATATTTTTATATTAAATTGTACCTTTAGGTGTTTAGATGTTTTAAGACATGTTTAAATAAAATCAAGTTCAGGCAGAGGAAACAAAACACTTTAAGTCTCACAAAATATTGAAAATATGAAGCGATCTGAGTAGGCTTAAACATAATGTAAAAATGGGTGGATAATAGAACACACATGGAGGTGAGTGCATCTGTCAAGACACTTTAGAGGCCAATGACAGAAATTCAGTTTAGAAGAGGCAACTCTTAAATAAGAGTGTGTCATCTCTTGAGTTTAAAACATAGGAAGGTAAAAAATGAAGCTGTCCTCAGAGTCAACAGGAAGACCCCTGCTTAGGCAAAAATTTTGTCCTTGGTTGGGTACCTTTCTCTGAGGTTAAATTGTAAGTGTCAGTCACAAAAGGAAGAAGAGAAAGTACTATATTCAGTTATAAGTGGGACTATGAATTAGCTTTCTTGACCTGGCAGGGCAGCAGGATGGGAACCAGGGCCTGTTAAGGCTCATTGTTTGAGCGTTATCAAATCAATCAAGAAGACCACACTGAATTCCCTGCTCACGTGGACCACTGATTTTGCCTTGCAGATGTGACCAGCCATCTAACCAGTTTTCCTATGTGCTCTGGAGACTGTATACAGTAATAGGAAGGGCTACGAATTAGTTTTTCTACCCCACTGCAGTGGGAGAAGCAGCTCTAAAACTAGTAGAGCTCTTTGGTGTCTTAACTCAAACTGACCTGCACCTCAATTTCTTTGGTTTAACAGGTCCATTGGCTTTGCTTTGCAAGTGATCAGCTCTGCTAGCCCTTCTCTGAGCTTGAGTGCTGCTGGGCTATACAGGCCCTCTGGTCAGATGTGACTGGGAGACACTCTTCCAACTGGAGGAATTATGACTCATCTCCTTGCTTGATCCAAATTAAACAGATCTTTATCCCCCTGAGTTTCCTGGTCAGAGTGTACCACTGACTTGGTTCTACAGAGCAAAGCTGCTGGTTGGGATTGCCATTTGGGCACTGCAGGCATGAACTTAGTCTGCTAAAATATGAGTGCTGGTTGTTGTAGGTCCCTCCTCTGTTCTCCATTATAATCAGTTTCCCAGTGGCTGGTTCCCATAGATTGCTTTGCAATCCCAGTGGGATGAGATCAGACTGGTGCCTCCCACAAAGAGACTGACAATGCTGGGGAGCATTGGTTGTCCCCCATGAGTTTTTTCCCCCACTAGAGAGCCGAACACTTAGGGAGGACTTCTCCTTATGGTGCTGTGCTGGCCTGGGAGAGAAGCAGTCCAGTCAACATGTAGCCATTTCTCTTACCCTTCGAATGCAGTCTGTCTTGATCTTGTGTTGTAGTATGGTGCTTTATCCTTATGCCTATGTTCTCAGATTCTAGAACCTGTCAGTGCTGTCCTATTATTGTATAGAGGTTAGTTGTTCTTGTTAGGGGTAGCAATTCAGGAATGACACATATTGCCATCTTGGTTGACTTTTCTAGGTTTCAGAGATGCATTCCTTGCATTATTTGACTGATGGCCCCTTCCTCCATCTTCAAAGCCAGAAGGATAGCATTTCAAATCTCTGTTCTCTCTTTACATCTCCTTCTGTCTCTCAGACTCCTTTCCTTCCTCTTGTAAAGATCCTTGTAATTACATCAGTTCTACCTGGATAATCCAGAATAATCTATGAACTCAAGCTCTTCATTTTAGCTATACCTGACAAGTTCCTGCTGCCGTATAAGGCAACATTCACAGGTTCTAGGAATTAGGACATGAACATTCTGGGAAGCCATTATTCAGCCAACCACACGTAGTTTATGCTTTTAACCCATGTATACTACTGTTAACTGAATAAAGTTTGAGTAACCTCGCTTGAAGAAGATGTATTTTTTTAAAAATGAGAAAGCACTGAATAGCTTAACATAACTTTGCAATCACCAAATATATAACATATAATTATTAGATTTCCTCAGAAAGCAATTGTTCAGGTAATCAACATGATATAAGTCAACATTAATTTTCCATTAACATTTTTCAGTTACTAAAGAGTTTATTGACTGTCTAATAGAGTAATTGATACTGCAACACATTATTTATTTATTTACTTACTTATTTAAAACATTTTATTTATTTGAAACAGAGAGAGCATGAGCAAGGAGGGGGAGAAGCAGTCTCCCCTGCTGAGAACAGAGCCCAAGGCGGGGCTCAGCCCCAGGACCCTGGGATCATGACCTGAATTGAAGGCAGACACTTAACTGACTGAGCCACACAGGCAACCCTACAATATACTTTTAATATAAAATTTATTTTGAATATAGTATTTTAAAATATTAAGCAAACTAGAACTTAGATTTATTTTTGAAAACTTGTCTGGTTGGGATTGAAGTTGATTGGCTGTGCTTGGTTCATGATTTCCTTCACTTCTTTCCTCTGTATACAACAGGATACAAAGCCCATAACATTGAAAAAATGTGCTAGTTCCTAAAAGGAATTACCTTCTGCTACAACATGGATGTAAAATTTATCAGCAAGTAAGACACGACTACAAGACAACTGTGTCAAGTTTTCCAAAAATAGGAACATCAGGTTTTAATAGCATATCTAATATCTCTTGAGACAGCCCAATTGTGAGATGATGCCCAAAAGAGCAAGTGGGGAAAAAGCCACAGTACAAACCCATGCTTGATGACCTATCCTCAGTATCTAGAAATAATTTTCACAGCTTATAAAACCAAAAATATTAGAGAAAAGTAACAGTGACCATATATTTTTTACTTCATGTCAAAGAGCTGTGCTAGCTTTCTGAACAAAAATAGGAGGATACACTATAAATTCCCTCTTCTCTGGCCCTGACCTAAATATTGCATCTGGCATGTGGCTAACATTATTTTTGAAGAACTTGAAGTATGTTAGTAATGCCAAAAACTTTCTATACTTTACACCACCCTGGAAAATAATTGACAGTTAGAAGAGTGGTATAGTAAATCAGTGCTTCTCAAACATAAAGTCAGTGCTCAAAAGGTAAGTGCTAAATGAAGGAATGATTGTATTTATTATCATTACAAATGAAGCACTCTTAGTGCAGAAATTGTCCCCCAGCAGTATGCAACTATTAGAAATGCATTCAGCTTTTCTGAAATTCAACTTACAGTGGTTTTATAAATAGGAATTATTTTTCTTGTAAAGGAAAGAATTTAGGAGTCGGGTTCCAATGCCCCTTATGCCAGAGCCCAGGCTTCAGGTAGCTTTTTTATCTGCCTTCTCCGTTTGTCACTTTCATTTCTATTTCTTTGGGGGTAACACTCATCCCGACATGGCTACTACACCACCATACACTGCATCTACATTAATGAATGGGCAAAAGTCGGGGCTATGTGACCCTTTTACTTGGAAGAAAGAAACTTTCCCAGAAATCTTTTCAATAGACTCGCCATTAGATTTCATTGGCCAAAACTGGGTATAGGTGAGTACCACATATACAAGTAGAAATATAAGGCACATAGTTAAATTTGCATTTGAGGTAACTATAACTATGACTAATTTTAACTCTAAGTATGTTCAGTGCAATATTAGGGACATAAAAATTAGTCATTGTTCATCTGAGAGTCAGATTTAACTGGATATCCTGTACACTCCATCAGGCAATCCTAACAGGATCACACACCTACCCTACTATGAAAAGAGTTGGGAAATCAAATAATACAGTCATGCTATCGTAAACCAATTATGATTTATCATTTAGGCTTGAGCACGTTACCTGCATGGAAAAAAAAGGCAGTTTTTGTTGTTGTTGTTGTTGTTGTTTTTCAAGAAAGAGAGGAGAGAAAGAGAAAACTATTAACTGTGTCTGACATAGGCTGCTGGAATATATTCCTCATCAGTTCTAAGAATTGGAATAGTATAGAGCGTAAATTGTGGAAGACTGGGAATCAGATTTTTTTTTTTAAGATCTTATTTATTTATTTATTTGACAGACAGAGATCACCAGTAGGCAGAGAGGCAGGCAGAGAGAGAAGGGGGGGGAAGCAGGCTCCCCACCGAGCAGAGAGCCCGATGCGGGGCTCGATCCCAGGACACTGAGATCATGACCTAAGCCGAAGGCAGAGGCTTAACCACTGAGCCACCCAGGTGCCCCGGAATCAGATATTTTAATCTGCTGTCCAAATATAGATCTACACACAGCCAAGTGGATGATGACTAAAACAAAAATAAATCCAATAACCAACATTTGGTCTATGAAAGAAAATATGGAATTATGGGTTGTTTCATTTTTTTTTTACAAAATAAAAATATAAATAAATATTTAATGTTGAGGGAGGGGATATTTTCTTCCAAATAAAATCAATAGAAAAAGTTAAAAACTCCCAAAGCAATAGGTTTAACAAAAACTGTATGGAACTTTAATAGATTAAAAAATCATAATGAAAACAGGAAGACAAACTGGGAAACCTTCTGCAGCAAATACAACAGGCACAAGGTTAATGTGCTTATTTTTAAAGGATTTCTGCAAGTTAATGATTTTTTAAAAGATTTTTATTTGAGACAGAGAGAGGGTGATAGAACAAGCACAAGCAGGAGGGAGGGGCAGAGGGAGAGGGAGAAGCAGACTCCCTGCTGAGCAGGTTGCCAGACATGACCTGGGACTGATCCCAGGACCCTGAGATCTTGACCTGGTCATGACACGACCCAAAGGCAGATGTTTAACTGACTGAGCCACACAGGTCCCCTCTACAAGTTAATAATTAAAAATATCACTAATAGCCTAGAAAATGTAAACAAAAGATAGGAACCAATGAGTCATAGAAGAAAATGTACATGGCTAATAACATGCTTAGAAAAAAAAATCTAACAAATTGGTAATGAAAAAAAATCAGGTGAATAGAATGTAATTTTTACCTGCCATATTTTCAATCTATGATAGCAAAGCATTTTCTTAGAGCAGCCTTGTACACTAATTGTAGAGGCAAAAATTGATGCTGGGAACTCCTGGAAAGCAATTTGAAATACCTATGAATCAATCAAAAGGTATGCCATTGAATAAGCAATTCTGAAGCCAGAACTTACTTCTTATAATATAATCATTTTGTAAATAAATAATTCTGTGAAAAACTTCATTTCTTAATTTGAAACAATATGAAAACATTTAAGGTGAAAATAAAAATTGGGTTACCCATTTACTTGATATTCTGGAAAAGGCAATAGGAGGCTATAGGAGTAGAGAACAGATCAGTGACAAGTGACAAGGATCTGGAGTAGGAAGAGAGTCTGAGTACAAAGGAAGAAGGGAGGGAATTCTTTGGGGCTGTTGAAATTGTTCTATATTCTTTTGGTGATGGTAGTTATCAGAATACATGAGTTAAAACTCATAGAACAGTTTATCAAAAGGAGGAGGAGAAAGTGGAGGAGGAAGAGGAGGAAGAGGGAGGGGAGAGAAATGAGTATACCGTGTGCTTATTTTAAAAAGTGTTGTCACCAATATGTATAAAATGCATGTTGGAAAAATTAGAAAAGCAGTGTAAAAAACATGTAACTTCTTAATACTCCCTGCTCCAGATAGCACAAATAGCTAATAGCAACTAGATTAAATTTTTAAAAAGCTTTACTCTATATTTGTGTATCTTTATCTATAAATGAAATGTATATTTGGATTATACTATATTTATATCTTGCTTTACCACTTATAAGTATTTTTCTATAAATTATATATTTTGTATGCACATTGTGGAATAACTGATCATCTTCCACTTAATTTAGTTAACTCATTTTTATATACTTAGTAATATGATGATTAAATATGATCTTTATACATTTATGTATATACAGTAAATACACATATACATATAAAACTGTTTTAATCAGAAAGATATAAATATTTTTTAACAAAAGTTGTGATAGTATTCTTAGAGAAAAGTTGCTGTGGTGATCTTTGTGTCAGTTTTAAACTGAGTTTTAGATTCTTGTTATATTTCTTCTTCACACCTGTTAAGGTGCTGTTAGGACATCCTTTTTAGAATGATATGCTGCTCTCTCTCTTCTTTTGTCGCGAACTACAAATGTAGTGATTACAGAGAAATGGTCATCTTTAATACTTTTTCCTTCTCAGGGAATTTTGAAAGAATAGTGAATCATTAGGAAGATTTGTTTGTCTTTGAACCTTATCAAATATAGGATATGAAGGCTCTAATATTTGTATACATGATAAGCTTATGGATAATCAAACTCTGTGATATATTTGTAAATTTCTCATGCAGCAAACATTGTAAAGACATAGAGGGACCACTATGCTGTTAGAAGAGGCAGTTCTTTGAAATGTATGTGCATCAATGGATTACACATACACAAAACTCAAAAGCAAAGTTTGTTTAGTTCAAGATGGAGCTCAGATTGGAAAACAGAGATAATTCATCTCCATGCATGTATGTGTGAGTATCTTGGGCAGCAATACAGATGTCAGAGAAAGATGAGATTTCCACAACACATTGTCCTACCTGTCCTCTGAGGTGTAACTCAAAATCAGAGGACCATGTTGTAATGCACAAGTAGGAAGGGGGTATATCAGAAGTGAATATTTTTTGTTGGAAACCCCGGTTTAAGTTCCATGACATTCCAAAAGACTATAGTCTGGTTACCAAGTCCAGGCAGGCAGAAGAAGGGGCTGGGGATAGGGTAACTCTTGTTGAGTATAAAATACTAAGTTATGTGACAGTCATTAGGCAGCAACATGGTGGCTACCGGGGCCACCATACCCACTTTTGGAGCTGCTAGTTTGCCTTGCCACACTTCAGTGGATCTGGCTAATGAGGAAAATGTTCTGAATGAATTCAGACAATATATTACTTGCACGAATGGCAGCAGCAAGTTCTGCATGTTGTCAGCTTCTGTGTCCTACAGGAAGATACCAACCAGAAAGGCAGGAAACAGGCAGCTCTTGGGTGGTGGTTTGCTCTGACTTTGAAGAGTCAACACTCAACACTAAGCCAAGGGGTTTTAAAGCCTTTAATTGTACCATAGAGGAAGATAAGGTAGAAAGTCCTGTGTCCAACAGAAATTAGGGAAATGGAATATAGAAACAGATTGTGGCAGTTCCCTCAAGATGGGGATGTGGATGAGAAATGGCCTTATGGCATCTCCTCACCAAGCTCCTTATCTTTCCCTGTTCCAGAGAAATCAGTGTATTTCACAAAGACTTGGGCATAGATTTCAGTCGATCCTTGCCTACACGGTGTGTGTGGACTTGTGCAAAGTTATCAGTATACCAGAGTAGAACTATTCCCCTACATAGAATGATTCATGGGATGTTAGGCACTGAAAGTACAACTGTGAATAGCTACAAGAAACTTGTTTATGCTTTTTTTTTTTAAGGTCAAAGAGATGAGCATGTGCTAAGCTAGTGAGCTTTTAATCATGACACAGGTGTGTCTTGACATACCAGAAAGCAACACATGGAGAAAATTAATTTGTAAAAAACAACATATGGTTTTTAATCAGATTAATTTAGGCTCTGAGCTGCAATGTATTAACCATGTTTTGGTGGCCCTAAACCACAATTGATTCACAAATCAATTAATACTCTAATCTATTTTTGTCACTCATCCCCCACTAGTGAACACACTATACCTCAAATGAAGCCTAGCCTCTGGAAAAGTTCTCATTTACATACAAGATCTGATCTTGTATGTATCTCTGCTTGAGCACTTAGAAATCATGACCTCATAGAAGACTTCTTTACATCACAAAACAATTCTCATGATCAGGAGTGTTTGCACCTTAGTTTGTGGCCAAGCCTACAATTTTCAACTTACCTCTAATTGCAAAGTTCATTTTTTGTGGGGTTTTTTTTTTCCCCTACTGGCAAACATTGGGTAAATATGCTACCTCTTCTACAAGGTTGTACTCAGCAAATTAAGACACACTTTCTTTCTTATTATTAGTTTTTAACAAATGTTGGGGGTCAGAAAAAAGAGTGCTCCAAGTTTGCTAGCTTCCCCCAATATAGTTACACAATTCAGTGCTGTGATCTTCAAAAATCAAGTGCTGGACAACATTAGAGAATTTAGATAGGTAAAGAAATGGACATCTTTAAAATCTATGATATTGCAGCTATGGGAAGCAGCCATCAAAATAACAGTTTAGTGATAGGTACTTGCCAGGGGACTTGGTGTCTTTTTTCCTACACTGAGGCCTGACCTTGCCTCTTCTCCATTTTTAAAATTGTCTACTTAAATTTATATCATGAACCTCTGAATCCATCTAGTTAGTCAAAATATATTTATTGAGCAATGCTGAGAACATTGTAAATTTGCCTTTGTGAAGTGTACATTATGTAGGAGACAATCAACAACTAATAAAGATAATTTCAAAGAGTCAGAACTGTAATGAAGAAAATGAAATAGGTGATGTGACAGAAGATGGGTGGAGAGTTTCCATAGAGGTCTCCTGTGTGTATAGCAAGTTTTCAACATCAGCAACTAAATATCTTCCTGGGAAAGGTCAACCAAGATGATGATACTTTTTTACAATTCAATTTTCTATTTAAAGTTATTCAATTTATCCCAGATTTGCTTTAAGAAATATTGTGGGTCTACTGAATATTAAAAAAACCTAATGGAAAAGACTAATTCTATCTATTGGATCAAAATATAAACCCATTTGAATTTATATGCTTTTAATATATATTGAAATTACCTTCATTTTATAATCTTACGGAATTATAAATGACCTTTCCTTCTTCTTTAACCTTGAAGGTTTGTGCAAATTTTTCCAGATTCTGTTCAGATTCCATCTTGCAAGGAAAACCTTTCCCATTCTTCTGGTTTTGTTTGTTTGTTTGTTTGTGTGTTTTTTTTTTTTTTAGATTTTATTTATTTATTTGACAGAAACACCAAGGGCAGGAACATGAGCATCGGGAGTGGGAAAGGGAAAGCAGGCTTCCCGCAGAGCAGGGAGCCTGATGCAGGCTGGATGCAGGCTCCATCCTAGGACACTGGGATCATGACCTGAGCCAAAGGCAGATACTTAAGGACTGAGCCACTCAGATGCCCATCTTCTAGTTCTGTTTAAACCCCAAGCTCCTACCCTGCTCTATCCCTTTTCTCATCTCTGGGGATTCCATTTCCCTGACTACACTATGAACTCCAAGAGGGCGACAGTCTGCTGTCTGCCAGAGAGAAATGAAAACACAAATCAATGACTGACCTTGGGAGGTAACATGCTGTGTCATGGCTATAGATGGAGTACTGGAGGCAACTGCATATATGACAGATGAATTTTATTTCCAGTTAAAGATTTAAGTTCCAACTCAAAAATTACATGTTGCTTCTCTACATAAGAAATATGTTTTAAAATGCTATCTAAGAATAGGTTTGCTTCTCCCAAAGATCTGGATTATTTTCTTCTCATAGATAATGAAAACCATGTAACTAACAATACCTTCCATTTTGCTTTGACTTTTTGGGATGTCAAACACAAATTTATGTCTCAGTTATAACAACCATTTTGGACCTTACATCTGCTTATCTGTGTTCTCTTTCCCCCTTGGTCTGTTCCTTCTATTCTAATTTATATTTTCCTTGATCCTGATATTTTATTTATGTTTTACTATTTTGTTAGTTGTGTTTTTAGAAACCATCCTAAATCCTTTGTGGATTAACTCAAGATATAAATAAGCTACTTACTTAAAATCGTTCTGAGTGTATTACTTGTACCATCTCTAAACCACATGGATTCTCAGAAAAAATAAACTTTTTTCTCTCAGCTTTTAAAGTTCTATTTTTTCTCTTAAATTCTCCCTCCAAAATAGTAAGCTTATTTCAAGAACATTTGTATGGAATTTCATCTATGAAAAATGCACTTAAATTTTAGACATTACTATAAATTTCATTCTCTTATTTTTAAACAGTTTTTAAAAATCAAGGCTGTTTCGGGGCACCTGGGTGGGTCAGTTGGTTAAGTATCTGCCTTTCGCTCAGGTCATGATCTCAGGGTCCTGGGATGGAGTCCTGGATTGGGATTCCCTGCTCAGCGGGGGATCTGCTTCTCCCTCAGCAGCCCATCCCCCTCCCCCAAACATGCACTCATGCTTTCTCTCTCTCTCTCTCTCTCTCTCTCTCCTTCCCTGTCTGAAATAAATATATAAAATCTTTTAAAGAAAATCAAGCCTACTTGATTTTTTAAAAATCAAGCCTAGGATGAATCATTCTTTCAAGGCTTACTGCTTTCATCTCATTTGCCTTTTAATTTGCAGCTTCACATTTATGATTTTAATTTCTGGATATGACTGTGGATTTGTTCATCACCTATGTATATAATTCTTACCTAATATCTTCAAGAAATGGTTTGGCCATTTCTAATGAAACCATTTAAAACACTTTCAGAAAATGAATAATAGCCTAGAGGCCTTTGATAAGTTTGCCTACATAAATTTTAAACACTTGTGCAGAAAAATATCATTACAGAATTTTTAAACACAAAGGAAATTCTAGAAAAATTAGTTCACATAGTTAACTAAGGAAGAATTTCTTTAATGTACAAATAGCTTTTGCAAGTAACTAAGAAAAAGACTAGTAGCTCACAAGACAAATGGTTAAATTGTGTAACATTGAGGTCACCAAAAAGTAAATTTAAATGTAGAAAGATGTGGAACTTTTAAAAAATTAAATTTAATTTTTAAAAATTAAGTATCATTGACATACAATGTACATTAGGTTCAGGTGGACACAATGTAGTGATTAGACAAGTATACACTATGCTTTGCTCACTAGAAGTGTATGTACCATCTGTCACAATACAATGCTATTCCAGTACCATTGGCTATGCTGCCTATATTGTACCATTCACCTCTATGATTTATTCATTCCATAACCAGTGGCTACTATACTTCCCACTTCCCCACATCCATTTTGTCCTTCCTGCCACCCTCATACCCTCTGGCAACCACCACTTTGTTCTCTGTATTTATGGGTCTGTTTCTGCTTTTTTGTTTGTTTCTTCTTTTTTTTTTTTTTTTGTTTGTTTGTTTAGGATTTCACATATAAGTGAAATAATATAGCATTTGTCTTTCACTGTCTGAATTATTTCACTTAGCATAATACTTTCTGGGTCCATCCATGTCATCACAGTTGGCACGATCTCATCTTTTTATGGCTGAGTAATATTCCATTGTGTGTGTATACCATAGAAAGCTGTGAAACTTTATCATAATAAATGCAGCATAAGGGGCGCCTGGGTGGCTCAGTGGGTTGGGCCGCTGCCTTCGGCTCAGGTCATGCTCTTGGGGTCCTGGGATCGAGTCCCGCATTGGGCTCTCTGCTCGGCAGGGGCCTGCTTCCTTCGCTTCCCCTCTCTCTGCCTGCCTCTCTGCCTACTGTGATCTCTGTCTGTCAAATAAATAAATAAAATCTTAAAAAAAAATGCAGCATAAATATAAAGAATTATGAGGGGCGGCTGGGTGGCTCAGTGGGTTAGGCTTCTGCCTTGAGCTCAGGTCATGATCTCAGGGTCCTGGGATCAAGCCCCAGATCAGGCTCTCCACTCAGCAGGGACCCTGCTCCCCCCTCCTTCTCTGCCTGCCTCTCTGCCTGCTTGTGACTCTCTCTGTCAAATAAATAAATAAAATGTTTTAAAAATATATAAAGAACTATGAGATGTTTTTTATTTATCAGATAGGCAGAGATTAAGTTGTTTGATAACAATGAGTTTTATTCAAGGTATTGGAAATAATCTTCTCTCATGCTATTGGTGAGAGTGCATACTGCTGTGAGTTTCAGAAGGCAATGTTTATCAACATTTTTTTTAATTTTCTATTTTTTATAAACATATATTTTTATCCCCAGGGGTACAGGTCTGTGAATTACCAGGTTTACACACGTCACAGCACTCACCAAAGCACATACCCTCCCCAATGTCCATTACCCCACCCCCCTTCCCCCAACCCCCCTCCCCCCAGCAACCCTCAGTTTGTTTTGTGAGATTAAGAGTCACTTATGATTTGTCTCCCTCCCAATCCAATCTTGTTTCATTGATTCTTCTCCTACCCCCTTAAGCCCCCATGTTGCATCACCAATTCCTCATATCATGGAGATCATATGATAATTGTCTTTCTCCACTTGACTTATTTCGCTAAGCATGATACGCTCTAGTTCCATCCACGTGGTCGCAAATGGCAAGATTTCATTTCTTTTGATGGCTGCATAGTATTCCATTGTGTATATATACCACATCTTCTTGATCCATTCATCTGTTGATGGACATCTAGGTTCTTTCCATAGTTTGGCTATTGTGGACATTGCTGCTATAAACATTCGGGTGCACTTGCCCCTTCAGATCATTACGTTTTATCTTTAGGGTAAATACCCAATAGTGCAATTGCTGGGTCATAGGGCAGTTCTATTTTCAACATTTTGAGGAACCTCCATGCTATTTTCCAGAGTGGTTGTACCAGCTTGCATTCCCACCAACAGTGTAGGAGGGTTCCCCTTTCTCCGCATCCTCTCCAGCATCTGTCATTTCCTGACTTGTTGATTTTAGCCATTCTGACTGGTGTGAGGTGATATCGCATTGTGGTTTTGATTTGTATTTCCCTGATGCCGAGTGATATGGAGCACTTTTTCATGTGTCTGTTGGCCATCTGGATGTCTTCTTTGCAGAAATGTCTGTTCATGTCCTCTGCCCATTTCTTGATTGGATTATGTGTTCTTTGGGTGTTGAGTTTGCTAAGTTCTTTATAGATTTTGGACACTAGTCCTTTATCTGATATGTCGTTTGCAAATATCTTCTCCCATTCTGTCAGTTGTCTTTTGATTTTGTTAACTGTTTCCTTTGCTGTGCAAAAGCTTTTGATCTTGATGAAATCCCAATAGTTCATTTTTGCCCTTGCTTCCCTTGCCTTTGGCGATGTTCCTAGGAAGATGTAGCTGCGGCTGAGGTCGAAGAGATTGCTGCCTGTGTTCTCCTCAAGGATTTTGATGGATTCCTTTTACACATTGAGGTCCTTCATCCATTTTGAGTCTATTTTCGTGTGTGGTGTAAGGAAATGGTCCAATTTCATTTTCCTGCATGTGGCTGTCCAATTTTCACAACACCATTTATTGAAGAGGCTGTCTTTTTTCCATTGGACATTCTTTCCTGCTTTGTCGAAGATTAGTTGACCATAGAGTTGAGGGTCTATTTCTGGGCTCTCTATTCTGTTCCATTGATCGATGTGTCTGTTTTTGTGCCAGTACCATGCTGTCTTGATGATGACAGCTTTGTAATAGAGCTTGAAGTCTGGAATTGTGATGCCACCAACGTTGGCTTTCTTTTTCAATATCCCATTGGCTATTTGAGGTCTTTTCTGGTTCCATATAAATTTTAGCATTATTTGTTCCATTTCTTTGAAAAAGATGGATGGTTCTTTGATAGGAATTGCATTAAATGTGTAGATTGCTTTAGGTAGCATAGACATTTTCACAATATTTATTCTTCCAGTCAAGGAGCATGGAACATTTTTCCATTTCTTTGTGTCTTCCTCAATTTCTTTCATGAGTACTTTATAGTTTTCTGAGTATAGATTCTGTGCCTCTTTGGTTAGGTTTATTCCTAGGTATCTTATGGTTTGGGGTGCAATTGTAAATGGGATGGACTCCTTAATTTCTCTTTCTTCTGTCTTGTTGTTGGTGTAGAGAAATGCAACTGATTTCTGTGCATTGATTTTATATCCTGACACTTTACTGAATTCCTGTACAAGTTCTAGCAGTTTTGGAGTGGAGTCTTTTGGGTTTTCCATATATAGTATCATATCATCTGCGAAGAGTGATAATTTGACTTCTTCTTTGCCGATTTGGATGCCTTTAATTTCCTTTTGTTGTTTGATTGCTGAGGCTAGGACCTCTAGTACTATGTTGAATAGCAGTGGTGATAATGGACATCCCTGCCGTGTTCCTGACGTTAGCAGAAAAGCTTTTAGTTTTTCTCCATTGAGAATGATATTTGCAGTGGGTTTTTCATAGATGGCTTTGATGATATTGAGGTATGTGCCCTCTATCCCTACACTTTGAAGAGTTTTGATCAGGAAGGGATGCTGTACTTTCTTTATCAAATGCTTTTTCAGCATCTATTGAGAGTATCATATGGTTCTTGTTCTTTCTTTTATTGATGTGTTGTATCACATTGACTGATTTGCGGATGTTGAACCAACCTTGCAGCCCTGGAATAAATCTCACTTGGTCGTGGTGAATAATCCTTTTAATGTACTGTTGAATCCTATTGGCTAGTATTTTGGTGAGGATTTTCGCATCTGTGTTCACCAAGAATATTGGTCGATAGCTCTCTTTTTTGATGGGATCCTTTTCTGGTTTTGGGATCAAGGTGATGCTGGCCTCATAAAATGAGTTTGGAAGTTTTCCTTCCATTTCAATTTTTTGGAACAGTTTCAGGAGAATAGGAATTAGTTCTTCTTTAAATGTTTGGTAGAATTCCACCAGGAAGCCGTCTGGCCCTGGGCTTTTGTTTGTTTGGAGATTTTTAATGACTGTTTCAATCTCCTTACTGGTTATGGGTCTGTTCAGGCTTTCTATTTCTTCCTGGTTCAGTTGTGGTAGTTTATATGTTTCTAGGAATGCATCCATTTCTTCCAGATTGTCAAATTTGTTGGCATAGAGTTGCTCATAGTATGTTCTTATAATAGTTTGTATTTCTTTGGTGTTAGTTGTGATCTCTCCTCTTTCATTCATGATTTTATTTATTTGGGTCCTTTCTCTTTTCTTTTTGATAAGTCGGGCCAGGGGTTTATCAATTTTATTAATTCTTTCAAAGAACCAGTTCCTACTTTCGTTGATTTGCTCTATTGGTTTTTTGGTTTCTATTTCATTGATTTCTGCTCTGATCTTTATTATTTCTCTTCTCCTGCTGGGCTTAGGGTTTCTTTCTTGTTCTTTCTCCAGCTCCTTTAGGTGTAGGATTAGGTTGTGTACCTGAGACCTTTCTTGTTTCTTGAGAAAGGCTTGTACCGCTATATATTTTCCTCTCAGGACTGCCTTTATTGTGTCTCACAGATTTTGAACTGTTGTATTTTCATTATCATTTGTTTCCATGATTTTTTTCAATTCTTCTTTAAAATCCTGGTTGACCCATTCATTTTTTAGATGGATGCTGTTTAGTCTCCATGTATTTTGGTTCATTTCAAACTTCCTCTTGTGGTTGAGTTCTAGCTTCAGAGCATTGTGGTCTGAAAATATGCAGGGAATGATCCCAATCTTTTGATAACGGTTGAGTCCTGATTTAGGACTGAGGATTTGATCTATTCTGGAGAATGTTCCATGTGCACTAGAGAAGAATGTATATTCTGTTGCTTTGGGATGAAATGTTCTGAATATATCTGTGATGTCCATCTGGTCCAGTGTGTCGTTTAAGGCCTTTATTTTCTTGCTGATCTTTTGCTTGGATGATCTGTCCATTTCAGTGAGGGGAGTGTTAAAGTCCCCTACTATTATTATATTATTGTTGATGTGTTTCTTTGATTTTGTTATTAATTGGTTTATATAGTTGGCTGCTCCCACGTTGGGGGCATAGATATTTAAAATTGTTAGATTTTCTTGTTGGACAGACCCTTTGAGTATGATATAGTGTCCTTCTTCATCTCTTATTATAGTCTTTGGCTTAAAATCTAATTGATCTGATATAAGGATTGCCACTCCTGCTTTCTTCTGATGTCCATTAGCATGGTAAATTCTTTTCCACCCCCTCACTTTAAATCTGGAGGTGTCTTCGGACTTAAAATGAGTTTCTTGGAGGCAACATATAGATGGGTTTTGTTTTTTTATCCATTCTGATACCCTGTGTCTTTTGATTGGGGCATTTAGCCCATTAACATTCAGGGTAACTATTGAGAGATATGAATTTAGTTCCATTGTATTGCCTGTAAGGTGACTGTTACTGTATATTGTCTCTGTTCCTTACTAATCTACCACTTGTAGACTCTCTCTTTGCTTAGAGGACCCCTTTCAATATTTCCTCTAGAGCTGGTTTGGTGTTTGCAAATTCTTTCAGTTTTTGTTTTTCCTGGAAGCTTTTAATCTCTCATTCTATTTTCAATGATAGCCTAGCTGGATATAGTATTCTTGGCTGCATGTTTTTCTCGTTTAGTGCTCTGAAAATATCATGCCAGCTCTTTCTGGCCTGCAAGGTCTCTGTGGCTAAGTCAGCTGCCAATCTAATATTTTTACCATTGTATGTTACAGACTTCTTTTCCTGGGCTGCTTTCAGGATTTTCTCTTTGTCACTAAGACTTGTAAATTTTACTATTAGGTGACGGGGTGTGGGCCTATTCTTATTGATTTTGAGGGGCATTCTCTGAACCTCCTGAATTTTAATGCTCGTTCCCTTTTCTATATTGGGGAAATTCTCCCCAATAATTCTCTCCAGTATACCTTCTGCTCCCCTCTCTCTTTCTTCTTCTTCTGGAATCCCAATTACTCTAATGTTGTTTCGTCTTATGATGTCACTTATCTCTCGAATTCTGCCCTCATGGTCCAGTAGCTGTTTGTCCCTCTTTTGCTCAGCTTCTTTATTCTCTGTCATTTGGTCTTCTATATTGCTAATTCTTTCTTCTGCCTCATTATCCTAGCAGTGAGAGCCTCCATTTTTTATTGCACCTCATTAATAGCTTTTTTGATTTCAACTTGGTTAGATTTTAGTTCTTTTATTTCTCCAGAAAGGGCTTTTATATCTCCCGAGAGGGTTTCTCTAATATCTTCCATGCCTTTTTCAAGCCCGGCTAGAACCTTGAGAATTGTCATTCTGAACTGTAGGTCTGACATAATACCAATGTCTGTATTGATTAGGTACCTAGCCTTCGGTACTGCCTCTTATTCTTTTTTTTTTGGTGAATTTTTCTGCCTTGTCATTTTGTCCAGATAAGAGTATATGAAGGACCAAGTAAAATACTAAAAGGGTGGCAATAACCCCAGGAAAATATGCTATAACCAAATCAGAAGAGATCCCAAATCATGAGGGGGGAGTAGGGGATAAAAAGAGGTTCAAAAGAAAGAAAGGGGGAAAAAAAAAAGAAAGAAAAAAGAATTAAAAAAAAGAAAATGAATAAAGAAAAATATAAAAACGATAAAAATATATATTAGATAAACTAGTTAAAAAAACATTAAAAAAGAAAAGAGTAAAAGTTAAAAAAAATTTAGCAGAAGAAGAGAAAAATGAAAAAGAAAAAAATTAAATTAACTGCAAGAGTAAAAAAATCACAGGGAAAAAGCCATGAGTTCCGTGCTTGGCTTTCTCCTCCTCTGGAATTCTGATGCTCTCCTTGGTATTGAAACTGCACTCCTTGGTAGGTGAACTTGGTCTCGGCTGGATTTCTTGTTGATCTTCTGGGGGAGGCGCCTGCTGTAGTGATTCTCAAGTGTCTTTGCCCCAGGCGGAATTGCACTGCCCTTACCAGGGTCCTGGCTGAGTAATCCGCTTGGGTTTGCTTTCAAGAGCTTTTGTTCCCTGAGCACTTTCCCTAGAGTTCTGGAGGACGGGAATAC
This sequence comes from Mustela nivalis, assembly GCF_964662115.1. NCBI lineage: Eukaryota > Metazoa > Chordata > Mammalia > Carnivora > Mustelidae > Mustela > Mustela nivalis. Next base: position 103,929,198 of record NC_139024.1, read on the forward strand.
AAATTGCGGCCTCCTGGTCTCCGGTCTGGAGGAGCCAAGAACCCAGGGCCCCACTCCTCAGTGCGCCCTCAGAGAACAGCGCCCAGTTACTCCCGTCTGCCTGACCTCCGGCCGTGCTCCGAGCTCACCAAGCCTGCGACCGGTTCAAGGTAACACCAAGCTGTGAGCTTACTGTTGGCTCTGTCTCTGTAGCCAGCTTTCCCGTTCCAGTACGTGCAAGCTCTGCGACACTCAGACACCCCTGATCCTTCTGTGACCCTGCGGGACCTGAGGCCATGCTGACCCCGCGTGGGCTTCGCCCCGGTTTAGCCTCTGGAGCGATGTCCCTCAGTGGAACAGACTTTTAAAAGTCCTGATTTTGTGCTCCGTTGCTCCGCTGTTTGCCCGGGAGCCGGCCCCTCCCCCGGGGTCTATCTTCCCGTCGCTTTGGATACACTTTTCTGCCAGTCCTACCTTTCAGAAAGTGGTTTTTTTTTCTGTTTCCAGAATTGCTGTTCTTCTTCGCTTCGATCTGCTGATGGATTTGCAGGTGTTTGCAATCTTTAGATAAGCTATCTAGCTGATCTCCTGCCAGCTGTAGTAGTCTCAGACTGCTACTTCTCCGCCATTTTGACTCCTCCTGTTTATCAGCATTTTTAAATGTACATATTCTTTAATCTAGCCAGTTGACTTCTGGTATTTTTTACACACATACTTGAATTATAGAAATAATAAAAAGATCTTATTTCCAGTATTGCTTGTAATCTTGAGATAACTAGGATAAATATTTACCAAAAAAGTGACTAAATTTGATCATTTACTCAATAAGTACTTATAATCTGTTATAAGTCAGGCTTAGTCCTAAACTTTGTAAGTAGGCCAAAATGAATAAGATAAAGGCTTACATTCTAGTGGAAGCAATGGAAAACAAATAACAAATTTTTGCTTATATATATGTATTCATATACATATATTCAGGTTATAATGCATACTATGAAGAAAACAAAATTAAGGAGCATGATAGAGGAAATAGGAAGCCTAAATTAGGTAAGGGGGGGTCAAGATAGAACTCTGAAGAGGTGACATTTAAAGTGTGATCAGAAGAGCAGGGCATAAGTCATATGGCAATATGGGGAGAGTGTGGTGGTAGTTTCATATATACAAAAGCTGCTGTTAAAAAGTAAGGGGATAAATATAAATGGACTTACAAATTCATTCTATTATCTTTCTGGTTAGGAAATTATTAATGATTAACAAATGTTACAGTGTGGTGTGTATTGTATAATCCTGTTTGTTTAGATGAATTTGTACATGTCCTTCTGTGTTTCTATGGTGTCTACATACACATGTCTATCCATTGAAAATGGATAAAAAATATAAGCCCCCTTCCCATCAACAGTGATGGCACTTCCAAGGAGTAGGCCTTGGATATCAGGGAGCTTGTAGATTTCATCTTATAACCATACATTTCATAAACACTTTCATTGTGTTATTTTTTAATAGCAATTTCAAATTTAGAATATATAAAATATGTATTAGAAATGAATAATGGGACTAGGAAGGAACAATTTTAAAACAGCTTCCTCTGAATCACATTATAGGTTTTCAGGCCTTTCTTAATCCTGCTTTTATTACTTAATGAAATTATCATCAGCCTATTTGTCCATCAGTTTACACTTGGATGAATGTATTCTTAAAATCAATCTGATAAATTTCTCCATTTATTTTACTGAAGTAATATTACATTTTTTGTTAAAAGAGCATACCATTGTTTAAGAATTCAGTCTTGCTATAAATATAATATTAATGTGGGTGTGGTAAATAGATTACTGAATTACAGCACCAAACTTGATTCATAATTAGTTATTTTAATTAACTATTAATTATTTGTGTCTTGTTCAGAAGATGGCCATCAGAGAGATCTTTCTCCAGAATTTAACATATAAATACTTTTTTAGTATAAACACATTACCTTTTGCAAAGCACTTCTGCATTTATTTCAATCCTGATGTCACTTCCTAGGTGAGTCTATATTCTCCAGTATAACAGCATATTATCTTGACTCTGTCATTGTTGTTGCCCTGCTTTTATAATTTATATTGATTGTGTTGTCAGGCTCCCTTATAATATTCTGAGCCCCCAGAGGAAAACTGATATGTCTCTCAAAACAAAAACAAGTCCTAAAAGAATTTCCTTAAACCAAGAGCTGTTTGAGCTTAAAGAAGCAAAAAAAGACACAAAAAAGCTATAATGGAAAAAAAAAAATTACTGCTATTTTTTCCTGCATATTCTTTTTATCTTCTGACATGATTACAGATTATATATATACAAAAATAATTTCTGAAATATTACTTTGTATTTATTCTTGCATAACCATTTTTTGACTCAAGAATATATCATGCATATGTTTTCAGTGTTAAGTATTACTCAACAAAAGCATTTAATAGCTATATCATTTCATTCATATGCATCAGTCAATCTTCTAACAGAATTTTGGGGTAGTTTCTAACTTTTTTTTCTGAAGGAAATGGTTATGTTAGATAAAATTAAAAAGATAAATGTTGAGAATAAAGAGAAAACATACATGTGGCAATAGCTGTATTGCATTCAGTATTTTCTATCTTTTGCACGCTACCACCTATCCTCACCAATCCAATTTACCCACCACTCTCCTAGCTTTGGTCAGCTCTGGGGTCTCACCTGATTTGCGTAAGCTGAGGACTACTTCACTTATATTCCTTCAAGACCTCAGCTGTCTCTTTTCCAGGACACAATCAAAATTGGGCTTGTCAAGATTATGATTATTTAAGTCATACACAAAACAGTATTTAATGCCATTGTTCTGTAGCTTGAGTAAATCCTAGGGAAATCTGTTTTTTCTTGGGCTTGAAATAACAGGCAATTTTGCTCCTTTCAGATGCTTCCTGGAATCCTGTCTAATTAGTAAAATTCTGTTGCCAAAAACCAATTTTGATTCAATGGTAAAAGTTGGATTAAATGAGAAAGCTTTAAGGTAACTGGGGGTTGAGGTAGCATGTTCAAGTGTTTGGGCTCTACTAAGAAGAGCCTGGACCTTTTTCCCAAAAAAGAGTTCTCTTCAACCCTCCCGGCAAAGAGCTGATGTAGCATGGACAGGTACATTGGTTTTGCTGATACCAAACATCCATTGGGATCTGATGACTTAAGAGACGAGATGAGAGAGATCCCACTCCTGGAGACCCACTGGCTTTTAGCATTCATTTCATATTTTTCCATAGTTAACTGTACCATCATATCGTGCCCTTCTCGTAGAAGCAGTAAAGTAACTTTGAATATGTGTTTGTTTCTCCTCATTAGATAAAATCTAAAAGCAAAGAAACTGTAAATGGCTCCTGCTTACAAATCCAATTTATGCAAGTGCCACCCTCTGATTTAGAATAGTAGCTTGAGTGCTTCTTCATGCAGAAATTTGCAATTGGAAGGGACATACACAGCATCAAATAATGGAACAATGAATTCTTATTGCACCCTATCATCAAAAAGGGCAAACAGATTTGAAAGGTAGTAAGGGAGCAGAGCACTATGCTATGCCACCTGGAATGCTCAGGGAGAGAAGGCTCCACAGGTATTTTGGACAACAGGACAGCTCAGAACAACTGAAGCTAATCCCTGGCATACAGAAGGCCTTTTTAATCAGTAGGGTTGAAAGATCAAAGGTTGACATTTGAACAGATTGTCAGGATGAGGAGGTCATACAGAGGGAGTAAATAATTTTGAGTGTTTATGTTGTAGTTAAACCACACATTTTCCCAAATGAGAAGCTCTGGTTTACATTGCACAGCTAAATAATGACAGAGCTGGTGTGTGTGTATATGTGTGTGCGTGTGTGTGTGTCTGTTATACATATATGTATATATAAAAATGTGTGTATAAATATATATATATTTAAGTCTGGCTGTACTGTCTCTGAAATAAGAACTTTTGTTAAAATAACTTCTTTATCTGCTTTCTCTTGCTTTGATTCTACCAGTCTTCATTAAACATAAACATTCAAAGCAGATGTTTTGGCCATCAAGACTAGTAATAAAAGATTTTCCAGGAAAAATTCACTATTATATAGTTTAAAAGTACGTACCTATAATTAATATTTGATTTTTCCCATATACTAGTCTCAAAATGATGTCATTCACCTATATTTACTTAAGTATACCTCACAATAACCTTATACAGAAAATACTTCAACCTAAATGTATTGATTCATAAGATCTTCTTTCTGGAATAATGTGCTATTTCTGGTGCTTCTCAGAATTTTAGAAGTGCTACATTCCACATCTCTACCCCAAATTCTTCTGTTGGTATTAGTGAGATTCTTATCTTACCAACTTGGCTAGCACAGGTTCAGCTTCTTTTTAGAGGCAGCTGCCTCACTTTAACATGCTGCTATATTACTTTTACAGATTGAAAAGGCATAGGGACAACTTCATTTAAAATAAGGAGATGTGTTTCAATAAGGCTGGCAGTGTTATAGCAAAGGGGGAATTGACCTTTTATCTCTTTGAAATCCTGTTCTGATGAGTTCTATTATCTCAGAAACATTGTAATAGCAGGAAATTTTTAAATGGTGAGGTAAATGCTTAAAGTGTAGACGTTTTTCCATTTTCTATTTTTGCTAATTTTTATCTGTTCACCTATATTTACGTGCTTTATTTCCTTCTTAAAATGTTTTTCCAGGGCACCTGGGTGGCTCAGTCAGTTAAGCATCTACCGTCAGCTCAGGTCATGATCCCAGGGTCCTGGGATTGACCATCATGGAGCTCCCTTCTCAGGAGGGAGTCTGCTTCTCTCTCTTCCTCTGCTGCGCCACCACCCCCCAACTTGTGCTCTCCCTCTCAAATAAATAAAATCTTTAAAAAATGATGTCTTTCTTTTGGATGAAATACAGTTTTCATTTTAAAGTCAATACATTTAAATGAAATTAATGTATCTGAATAACACATATTCAAATAATATATTTAGAATGCAGTCTGGTTTCTTCTTGACTTAATTCTGGAACAACCCAAAGACTAAATGACAATAAAGAAAGCTTTCTTTACTTCAAGTAAAATTGCTCTTTGATGAATAAGGGTGTCCTGGGAAATTTTATGATATATGTCTTAGATTTATGATACATGCCTTCTTCTAAACATAGTTTTCCCTTTTTAGATATTCTTTCCTTCTCTGGGGTCATGTTATTCTCATTACATCCTTTTTGAAGAAATTTTCCACCCAGTAATCGTTACCAACTTACTGTCTGGAAATGCATTCATTGAATTCCTCATTTATGCAGTGGGCTTTCCTTTTTTCAGGAAGGGCTTCCAAGGATAAGATAAAGTTTAACCCAAAAGAGAGAACGTCATTCTGAAATAACAGGCACTGGGACAACTTGACGTATTAATATTTGGTGATAGGAAGTCCTTCTGTTTAACCTTCAAACCCATACCACATTACCCAAATTTATTTTAAGGCTATATCTTTGTTAAAGCACCCACATTTCCCACATATTACAATTTGCTTGAGATTACAGAGCTAGCTAATGAGAGTACTGGATTTTTCCTTTGAGTAGACCATACTACCTCCCGAACATGAAATTTTATTGAAATCATTACTCTTTTATGTCTAATTGTAATCATTTTGTTCTTTTTCTCTACCATTTATCTATAGATCTTCATTAAAAATAAATATCCAAGGCAAGTGCTTTGATATTGTATTATTGTTATTATAAATTATTTGTTAATCCTTTATGTGTGCTTTCTTATTTTGTCTGCCTATTATGATGCTGAATGGATAGGCCTAAACCTAGGTTTCAAATATCTGAGGAATAATAAGGATTTTCATTTCAGAGTTAATATTTTCACTATAAAATTATCAATCATTTTAAACAAAAATTGTAACATTTCCCAGAATATTTATTTTAAAAATACTTATTTACAACTACAACAGCACTTTAAATATGATTATCTTAGAGAAGATTAATGCTTTTGAATGCCTCATGCACTGATTGTTTTATGTCAGGCTTTTATTGTATGTTGATATGAATCTCTGAATGTAATTTGACCTTGGTGATATGATTCTCTAAGGTAGTAAGTTATGTCATAATGAAAGTCTTATATAATAAATTTTTCCCAACAATAACTTTTAAAAAATCAATTCATTATTTTATAATATTTGATTGAGTTTGGGTTTTACATAAAAAGATTTCTAATTTGCCTACCGTAAAATATGAAGTTAGTTGTGCCATCCCTATTACTTTTCTAAGTTTGGAATTATTCTTGTTTTGTTTTGTTTTGTTGTTTCCAGATCTATAACATCTCCAGTCTTTGCTGAATTCATCTAACCAATTATTACCTAGAGTATCATTATTTTCTAGAATAAATTATTTAGTAGTGTGAGACTTAATGAATTCTCGAAATGAGGACTGAGACTCAATAAACTCAGAAGTTCAGAGTAATTTGTCAAAGCTCAGAAGAAAAAAATCTCATTGAGACATCGGAAATTAGCAAGGAGGGCTATGGTAAACCTTGCTGTTCTCTTTAGTACTGCAAGTCAGTAAGAATTGGGGGCAGGGCAGGGGGAGGGGGAATAAAGCCTGACTAGAGCACTTTTTCCTTAGGATCTTTCTATCAAATTAGAGAGTGCCGTTTGTTACTATTTTTCTGAAGATGGCATCAGATTATAATAAAAGTGGCCTATGCTTTTGTTTCTACCATTTGGAAGTAAACAGGGAAGGAAGTAAACATTAATTTTAAGAAATGTTAAACCTAGAAAACCACTGTCCCAGGAGTTAGAAAAGTGAACTGAATTCTCAACTAAGCTTTGCCTCTGTCAAGTTTGATACTTTCTACAAATCATTGATTGCTCTGATCTTCAATATACTTTTCTCTAAAATGAAGGAAACAGACTAGGTGGTATCTCTATTTTTTTTAATAAGGAACTAGATTTGTATATATGTAAAGACACATTAATGTAGACTAGTTAATGTAAAAAAAAAAACAAAAACAAAAACAGGGTGCACAAAGGCCAGGCAGGAAGGAGGTTTCCCTCAGACTTGGACGGGCTTCTTTGGGTCAGCTGAAACATACCCTGTGGGGAGAGTAAAACCTTAGCCTTACAGGAGCAGCTACAGTGGACTGAATAAAAAAATTATAGTTCCCTGAATGAAGCCCAGCACAGGTTGAATGTGCAGTCTGTGTTTGCTAGAAAAGTCCATCTCAGACTTTTTCAGGCTACATATTACAATCACTCAGGGAGTTCTAAACTACAGTGGCCACAGTAGGCAACACTCTAGAACAAGGAAATCAATCTCTCAGGGTGTTGCATAAGAAGAAGTGGTTTTTAGGTGGCTGTCAGGTGATTCAAAGACATAAACAAAGCTGAACACCAGTGATTTCACACACCATTGGTAAATTCACATTCATTTTAATTATCTACCAGTCTGTCGTTGGTGGAAAAGACAACAGAGGTAGCGTTATCAAAAATGATTCTAGGGAGGGGTGCCTGGGTGGCTTAGTCTTTAAGCAACTGCCTTTACCACATTGGGCTCCCTGCTGGACAGGAAGCCTGCTTCTCCCTATGCACTCCCCCTGCTTGCATTCCTGCTTTCTCTGTCTCTCTCTCTGTGTCAAATAAATAAATAGAAGCTTTAAAATAAATAAATAAAATTAATTAATTAAAATTAAAAAAATGATTCTGGGGACCTGGGTGGCTCAGTCAGTTAGCGTCTACCTTCAGCTCAGGTTGTGATCTGGGGGTCCTGGGATCAAGACCCTAGTTGGGCTCCCTGCTCAGCAGGAAATCTGGTTCTCCCTCTCCCTGGGTCCTTCTCCCCTTGCTCATGCACATTCTCTCTCTCTTTCTCTTTCAAATAAATAAAAATTTTTTAAAAAAATGATTCTGAGATCATTCTGTTCAGCACAAAGAAGAGCTATGGTGTGTCAGTGAAGGCCATCACTGGCAAATGAGAACTGAGTGAGGACTTGCTATCACATATTTGCCATCCCTGCGTTAGAGTTTTTGTTTCTGCTTTTGTTGTTTTGTTTGTGGTGTTTTTTTTTTTTTCCCTGCCGCAGGTTTTCAGAGCAACGAGTAGTGTCTGCTCATAGAGAGTGTTTTGAAATATCTATAAGTTCTTTAGAACTTGCATGCTTTTACCTACTATGAATAATTTGGCTTTACTTCTATATACTTAACTTCAGGTTGCATAGGTTTTACTCCTGGAACCCTCCCAGGAAGGGCCAAATAGTTGAGAATGCATAGGAAAAACAAAAAATCACAGTAAACAATAAAAAAACTTCTCCGTTTTATGGTAGCTTTGTAGACGTTGGTACATTGATTCCCATGAAACACTTTTAAAATAAGACGTATACTCATTGTGAAAGTTTAAAAATCAATGCCCACAATATAACTGACTTTTACAGTCATGGTAAAAAATCATCTTCCATTCTGAGTTTAAACCTGCATCTTGCATCTACCTTTCCAATGTTAAAAACTAACAAAAATTACTTGAACATGTTTCTTTTCCTGCTTCAATTTTATTTCTTCTTAATAATTTCAAAATTATTTTTTAAGAAAATAAAAAAAATAGCCTGACCTATTGCCTCCATATCTTTATGGATATGAATCCTTTACTGAATCCTTTAGACCCTTGTAGCTGACTTCTAACTACTACATTATGTAGATTGTTCAGTTTAGGACTTCCATACACAGATGGTGTGTTGACACCAGATTACAAAATCTTCCTTCTCCAGTGCTTGATAACATGCAAAACTTAAAAATTTTAAGGCAAAAATTTTATAGTATTAAACAGACAAGGATTTTAACTTCATGTCATATACCTCAAAGGTGACAGCCAAGAAAACTGGCAGACTGTGGATAATACTACTCTTAAGTACCCCTAACCCAACCTCAGAGCTGTACTCTGACTAAACAAAATCGTCACAGTGCTCACTTAGACCATCATGTTTCCAAGTCATTAGGCTTATGAATATTATTTTTTTCCCTTCTTAACTTGGGAATGAGGATTAGACAAGGTGGAAAACCACAACATGGTTGAGTGAAGATAGAAGTAGTTGCCATAGAGAGTCTGGCTAAATAGTAGGGATGAAATATGGTATCTGACTCTCACTGACAGAAATAGAGCCTCTAGGATCTGTTGGCAAATTAGGGAGCCATCAGGATTTATTTATGCCCTTATGATAAATGACTGCATTCCCTACCAGGTTAAGTATAGCCTGGCATAGGACAATTAAAATAATCTCAAATAAGAGTACAGAAGTAATTCCATCTAAATTCTCCTTATCTGGACAAAACTGCTTAAGTTCAGCATGAATATGAAGAAAAGAAGAGTCATAGTGGCCAGTGCAAAACCTGCTACTGTAAGAGGAAAGTAAATTAAAGTAAAAGAACAAAACATGTAAATGAAAGGTGAAGTACTGATCTAGAGGAAGAAACTCAAAAATGAAAATTTCTCTGGAATATTTAATTTTTTAGATAACTCATTGAAATAAGAGGTCATAGATCATTGATAAAATAACAAGGTAATTGGGACGCCTGCGTGGCTCAGTTGGTTAAGCAGCTGCCTTCAGCTCAGGTCATGATCCCAGCGTCCTGGGATCGAGTCCCACATCGGGCTCCTTGCTCCGCAGGGAGCCTGCTTCTCCCTCTGACTCTGCCTTCCACTCTATCTGCCTATGCTTGCTCTCGCTCACTCTCTCTCTGACAAATAAATTAAAAAAAAAAAATCTTTAGGGAGGAGTCAAGATGGCGGAGAAGTAGCAGGCTGAGACTGCTTCAGCTAGCCGGAGATCAGCTAGATAGCTTATCTAAAGATTGCAAACACCTGAAAATCCATCGGCAGATCGAAGAGAAGAAGAACAGCAATTCTAGAAACAGAAAAACAACCACTTTCTGAAAGGTAGGACCGGCGGAGAAGTGAATCCAAAGCGACAGGAAGATAGACCCCGGGGGGAGAGTCCGGCTCCCGGCAAGCAGCGGAAAATAACAAGGTAATTCCATGTTTGATTTTATCCCAAAATTTCAGAATAATAAAGCCAGTTTGTAACTCCAAGTGGATGCATATTGAACATTTCAAGGTTAACAAGATCAAAGCAAAATTTTTCAGTCATAAATATCTTTGTCTTTCAGTCTTCCTCATTATAATAAAAGTCACCCCCAAGCACATGTTTACGCAAGCCAGAAATATGCTCTTACTCCTTCTTTCCATCATCTCTCATGGCCAGTTCATCAACAAATCTTATCTAGATAGAAAATCAATAAAGAAACAGTGGCTTTGAACTATAGTTTAGAACAGAAGAATCAAAGAGATATATGCAAAACATTCCATCCAAAACCAGCAGAATACACATTCTTTTCAGGAGCACATGGAACATTCTCCAGGAGAGATCCTATGTTAGGCCACAAAACAACTCTCAATAAATTTAAGAATGAAATCACATCAAGCATCTTTTCCGGCCAAATGGTATGAAACTAAAAATCAATAATACAAAAACAAAAGCAAAAACAAAACACCCCAACCTGGAAAAAACATAAATATGTGGAGGCTAAACAGCATGCTACTAAACAACTAATGGGTCAATGAAGAGAACAAAGAGGAAATTAAAAAAAAAAATACATAGAAGCAAAACTAATTCTGAATTATCACACACACACACACACACACACACACACACAATATCAGGAAATAAGATCCAACAAACTCAACTCTTGAAAAGTTTTCTTGAAACACAACTGAGGAAAAAAGAAACTATAAGGCAACATTCCAAACTGAATGAATAGGTTTCAACAAGCATTGGTCAATAGGAAAAACCATGATGAATGAAAAACTAACAAAACTAGAAACAGAAGTAGAAAAAAAAAAATGAGGAATGAAAAGAATTGTTAGATGTCAGGAAATGGACATGAAAGAAAAAAAAATTATGTCCACAACAATTAAATTACAAAGTGCATGTGAGAGGCTTAACTCAAGTGATAATTTAATAAGGATCATTGAGCAAAGTAGAAAATAAACTAAGAATGAAATAGATTAAAAAAGAATCCCTGAAACAAGAAATTGTAAAAACTGTGAGACTGCCCATGTTTATTTCTATGTGAATACATTTGAAAACCTAATTGAAGCAGATAACTTTCTGTGGAAATACAGTTTATCAAAATTGATCCCATTCTATAAAGAGAATCTAAAGAGACTGATTTTTGTACAAGAAATCGAGATAGTAATTAAATAACTGTTCCCTTTTCCTTCTAAGAGCAACTAACCCAGATATTTTTACAAAGTCTATTAAACGTTAAAGACCAGATAGACCTAATGCTCTATGAATGGTTTCAGGGAATTGTAATGAATTATATCCCCTAATTATTTTTATTAATTCTTTATATATAACCTGGTAAATACAGAAACATTGTTGTGAATATTAATGTAAAAATACCAGATAAAGTGTTAGAAATCTAAATCCATACTAAGAAAATGATACAAGTGATCAGGTGGAATTTATTCTAGTGATAGAAATTTGGTTGAATATTAAAAAATCATTTAATATAATAAACTATGATAAAATGGCAAAGAAAAAATAATGTAATCATGTATTTCCATATATGCTAAAACTATAGCAAAATTCAATACTTCTTCCTGATTAAAAAAAACAAAATAACTCAAGGAAATAGGCTATCTTACTTTTTATAGAATGAGAAAATGCTAAGGGCATTTTACAAAGACAAGGAACAAGTAAGTCCAGGATGCCCATTTTCTCCACTACTATTCAGCATTCTACTATATACATTTGTCAAAGAAATTAAACAACTCAATCAAAGATATATATATATATATATATTTAAGTAAAGGTGTATCTATTTATAGATGCCATAACAGCGAACTTTGGAAACTGAAAAGAATCATTGCTAAAACTAACAATTAACTAATATTACAATAATAAAAAACTAATAAAATAAAAGTAGGCTAAAAAATTACCATGCAAAAATCATTAGCCTTCATCTATGTAGACAATAACCAACTAGAGGACATAATATATGAAAAATAACCTATTTGCAATAGCAACAAAGATTAAATACTTAAAAAATGAACAAGAATTGCATAAAACATATATGAATAATACTTTAAAACACTCCTGAAAGCTACTGAAGTAGACCTTTAAAAATGAGACGCCATTCGTTCTTGTATAGGATGACTCAACAAGGGATGACTCTTGTATAGGATGACGTTCTTGTATAGGATGAGAATTGAGGATGTCAGTTCTCCCTAAAGTAAAGTGAAGTCAATGTAATCCTAATCAAAATACCAACAAGTTTTTAAATAAAGTTTGACAAATCAATACATGTATACCTCATTGTATTGTGGTTCATTTTATTGTGTTTTGTAAAAATTACGTTTTTTATAAATTGAAGGTTTGTGGTAACCCTCCAGTTGAGGAAGTGTATTGGTGCCATTTTTCCAACAGCATTTGCTCACTTCATGTCTCTGTGTCATACTTGGTAATATCCTATACTTTTACATTTGTTACAATGATCTGTGATCAGTGATATTCAATGTAGTAATTGTTTTGAGCCACATTCATATAATATCACAAGCTATTCATAAATGTTCCACCATTTTCTGACTGTTCCACAAACCAGCCAATCCCTGGTCTCTCTCTCTCTCTCTCCCCCTCTCTCTCCTCAGAATTTCCTATGCCATAAAAGCAGCAATATTGAAATTAGATCAGTTAATAACTCCACAATGACTTCTAAGTGTTCAAGTGAAAGGAGGAGTTGTATGTCTCTCATTTTATTTATTTTTATTTATTTTTATTTATTCTAGAGAGAAGAGAGAGAATGTACAAGCAGGGGGAGGAGCAGAGGGAGAAGGAGAAAATCTCAAGCAGTCCTTTTCCTTCATGCTGAGTGTGGGACTTGATGCTATAGCCCTGAGATCATGACCTGAGACAAAATTAACAGTCAGATGCCTAACTGACTGAGGCACTCAGGCGCCCCACGTATCTCATTTAAATCCAAAGCTAGAAGTGATTACACCTCATGAGGAAGGCATGTTGAAAGCCAAGATAAACTGAGAGCTAGGTCCCTTGTGACAAAATGTTAAGCAAATTGTGAGTGCAAAGAAAAAGCTATTGAAGGAAATGGAAAGTGCTACTCTAATGAAAACATAAATGATAAGAAAGCAAAATAAAAATAGACTTACTGATGATCAGAGAAAGTTTTCATGATCTGGATAGAAGATCACACCAGCCACAATATTCCCTTACTCCAAAGCTAATTCAGAGCAAAACCCCAACTTTCTTCAATTCTATGAAGGCTGAGAAAGGTGAGGAAGCTATAGAAGAAATGTTTGAAGCTAGTAAATGTTGGTTCATGATGTTTGAGGAAAGAAACCATCCCCATAACATCAAAGTACAAGATGAAGCAGCAAGTGCTGATGTAGAAGCTGCCATAGGTTACCAAGATAATTCATGAAGCTGGCCACACTAAACCACAGATTTTCAACATGGATGAAACAGCCTTATATTGGAAGAAGACGCCTACTAGAACTTCTATAGCTAGAGAGGAAAAGTTGATTATTGGCTTCAAATTTCAAAGGACTGACTGACTCCCTTACTAGGGACTAATGCAGCTGGTGGCTTTACATTGGAACCAGTTCTCATTTAATATCCTGAAAATTCCTAGGACCCTTAGGAATAATAGCATAATTTATATATTAGCATAATAAATTATGCTAAATATACTCTGCCTATGTCCTGTAAATGGAATGACAAAGCCTGGATGACAGCACATCTATTTACAACATGGTTTATTGAATATGTTAAGCCCACTGTTGAGAAGTACTGCTCAGATAAAAAAAAAAAAATCCCGTATTTCAAAATATGACTGCTCACTGTCAATGCATCTGGTCACCCAAGAGCTCTGATGGACACCCAAGAGCTCTGATGGAGATATATTACAAGGTTAATGATTTTTTCATGTCTGCTAATACAACATTCTACAGCCCATGGATCAAGAAGTGATTTCAACCTTCAAGTCTTTTTATGTAAGAAATACATCTCAAAAGTATCTGAGGAGCTACTTCTTCTGACTGAACAAAAAATAGTGGTTTCTTGAGATGGAATCTATGCCTGGAGAAGATGCCATGAAGATTGTTGAAGACAACAGAAGATTTAGAGTAAAAACATAAATTAGTTGGTAAAGCAGCAACAGATTTTTAGAGGATTAACTGCAATTCTGAAAGATGTTCTGTGGGTATAATGTCCTCAAACATGCTACAGAGAAATTGTTTGTGAGTGGAAAAGTCAGTCAATGTGGTAAACTTCATTGTTGTCTTATTTTAAGAAATTGCTGCAGCCACCTCAAACTTCAGCAACCTCCACCGATTAGTTAGCAGCCATCAGCATGGAGGCAAGACCCTCCACCAGCAAAAAGATCACTCACTAAACTCAGATGATGATTAGCAAATTGCAGGGTTAAAGTGTCTTTAGATTAAGGTATGTACATTTTAGAGACACATTGCACACTTGATACACCACAGTTAGATATAAAACATAACTTTTCTATGACTGGAAATCTAAAAAATTCATTAGACTCTCTTTATTGTGATATTTGCTTTGCAAAACCAAACCTGCAGTATCTTTGAGTCTATATTCCCCAAAAGTGTATAACTGAAGAAAGACAGATACTTAAAACAAAGTAATTTCTAATGCTAGAATTTCTAAAGCTAGAGTAAATTCTGATGATTTCTTATCACACTTAGAAATAACCCAAATACTGATCCTTATTGATAGGGTTCTATGTGATCTGGCCCCTGTCTGTCATCTCTGAGCTCATCTATCTCCCTTCCAGATTCAGCTTGTTTCAGCTGCTTGTCTTATATTGGTTTATTCACTCTCTACCCCTTCACCCTCTATCTCTTTACCCTGTTGTGTTTACTTCTTTTGTATTAATTACACTTAATCTACCTCAAATAAACTCAAATTAAGAGCCACTCTTATGAAATGCAAACCCAAAGGAAGTATGCTGTTGTCTTCCTCATTTCTTTTTCCATCTCTTGCTAGTACATTGCCTGGCACATTCTAAGTACTAAATAATACTTTCTAAGCAGTCGTCACTCATGACTTCAACTGGTAAATTCAAGGTTTTGTTTTGTTTTGTTTTGTTTTTCTTTTCTTTTTTCTTTTTCTTTTCTTTTCTTTTCTTTCTTTAAACTAATCCATAATACTATGGCATTTAACTCTGGCTCACTCATAGCTTCATTAATTTCTGCCCTTCCCTGGCTTTTGTGCCACTGTCTCCCTAGTTTTCTTTTTATCTTTCATACTCCTTTTTCTTCTTCATGCCTTTGACCTCCCTTGATCTCCACTTAAAGGTTTTCTACAGAATTCTGTTGGACTAGAATGCCCACCCATAAGGGAAAATGACTAAATTTGGAAATATAATAAATGGCTACAATCCCAAGACTTGCAGTGTAACATGTTCACCCTCATTAAAAGAATCCTATCTGCCTTCATGTCTGAACTGTAGGAGTTTTTCATTATCCTTCTATGCACTAAAGTAACATTAGCTGTAACAAACAATCCTGAACATTACCCTAGCTTAACTGTGTATGAGTGTATTTCTTGTTCATGTTGTAGTCTACCTGTTTATACAACTCTGTTCATATTGGGAATCTAATGCACTCTAGGATTGGAATCATTTATGTACAGTTAGTGGATGGAGGAAGAGCATGAAGGGAGATACTGTGCACAAGGGCATCCCTTAAGTATTTTGCACCATGTCTACTTTTATGGCACTGACCAATAGCACTCAATCAGAAGTCTGAGAAATATAGTCTAGTTGTGGGATCAGGAGGAAGAGGACCCAGGCTTTGTGAACACAGTAGTCTCTGTCATACCAAAGTAGAAGCATAGTGGAAGTCTACAAGGCAAACATGATGGTATCTGGTAGTTAACCTGATATAAGAGGAAGCAATAAGACATAAACTTTATGAGCATGTTTAATGCAAAGGACAGACTCTTTGCTAAGACCTGATCTTTGTTTCTAGTATTGCCTAGCAGGTCATCAACTTAAACTCTGAATTGAGGATTTGAGAGCTACATTTATGAAGACTGTTAGCCTCCCACCTCATATGGGCCCTTGGTTTAGACATTATAGTATTGGATTTCTCAAATTTAGAGTGTCCCTATAACTCGTTCCTCAGTTTTCAAAGACAAGCAGTTCTTACATGGCCTGTCAGCTTCTTCAGCCATGCCACAGTGGAGCTGTGGTCTAGCATCAGGACTAAGAGACTCATTTGAGCAGACTTTCTTTGCTCCTCTTAGGTCCTTATTTCTCTATGCATTCTCCCTTGGCAAGCTCAGAAATAGGCCCAGTTTCAAGTGTTCTCTGTGCATTATAATACAATTCACAGCCATTTTCTGAATGTTTTAACTTAGATGTCATGTTTGTAGTTAAAAATGTGAGCTATGAAATCAAATAGATTTTGGATCTATTTGAAAAATAGATCTAATTTCTCATCTAATAGCTGTGTGTCTTTAGGGAATTTACTTAACCTGCCACCACTTCTGGCTCCTCATCCAAAAAAATCAAGATGTGATGACACCTGTTAACCTGTTGCTAACATCACTTAATCGTTAAAAAAAAAAAAAATCTGTAAGTGACATTTTCTTACTGTATTTCTTATGCTAGTTCAAAGACATGAGTACCCCCTAAACTGCCCAAGTGAGAAATCTGGTTGTCAGCCTAAACACCTTCTCTGTCACACTAATTAGTTGTCAAAATCTATTAATTTTACCCTTGTGACAGAAACTGCTGGCTGCTCAGAAAAACTCTTCTTTCTGGTCATCTAGCTAGATGACATTATAGTTAGGTGTGGTCCTAAGACTGACCTCTAACCAGGGAAGTATGGGTGGACGTGTTACGTGTCACTTCCAGGGGTGGCTCATAGAGACTTACAGCTTGATTCACCATACTCTTTCCCTTCTGCTTGCTGTGTTTGCACTCAGGGTGACCTTGAACATCACTTGCTGAAGACATGGAGCTTGCCTCACTCAGATTCTGTGAATTACTGTGTGGAGCAGAAGATCACTGTCCCACTGCCATCTTTCCTTTTTACTTTTTTTTTTTTTAATTTAAATTCAGTTAACCAACATACTAGTTTCTAATGTATTCAATGAATCATCAGTTGCGTATAACACCCAGGGCTCATCATATCATGTGCCCTCCTTAATACCTATCACCCAGTGACCCCATCCCCCCATTCACTTCTCCATCCACCACCCTCAGTTTGTTTCCCAGAATTGAGGGTCTCTCATGGTTTGGCTCCTTCTGATTTCTTCCCATTCAGTTTTCCTGCACTATCCCTGCCATCCTTCCATTAACAGTTAAGGTAGACCTTCCGTGGCTGTTAGGACTTCTCTGTTGAGCAAGAAATATACTTGTGCTGCCAAATATTTGGGAATCTATTTGTAATAGTGGTTTGACTACTTTTAAAATCCTTTAAAAAAATTCTGTTACCTGTTAGATACTATTTATGACCCACGAGTCACCTGATAATTATAAATTTTCTCTTCATTCAAAATCTGCTTCACCTTCCTCCCTGTGCATATCATGCTATGTATCTATACTAGAACACCTCACCAATACCATGATGGAACATGTGTTATTTTCCCTTTGTAGGTTATTCTGTGTACCTTAGATGTCTGACTTCTTTATCTACAAAATGGATTCCCATTAATATACAAGGACTCAATTTAGATACCACTCTGTGATTCTTCACTTCATTCTCCAGCTCCTACTTGGAATGAAATATGTCTTCATTTCTTCTCAACACTCTGTACATTTTTTAAATATTTCTCTTAGCAGGTCTTTGTGTAACTATTTGCTTACCAATTTTTATTGTGAATACTAGGATGTTTCTTCATTTAAGACTAGAGGTTTTTCTTTTTAAATATGATCATTTTTGTATTACTCAACATGCAGTCATTTTCTGGGGAAGACATTTCCTGAATGAATGATTGTCCTTTCCTCACTGTGTCATAACAAACTATCCCAGCATTTGGTGGCTTGAAACAAACATTTTATTTTATTTACAATTTCAGAGGTCAGAAGTCTGTGAAGGGAGTGGTTGCTGGGAGAATGGTTGCTTCAGGATTCTCTTCTATGATGGCTGTTTCATTTACATGTCTGGGCCTTAGAGCTCCTTGGTGTCTCTCTACATCTCTGTCTTTATCTCTATCTCTGTCTCATCTCCATCTTTATCTCTCCTCCCTCTACATGGTGTCTCACCTTCCAGAGATTCTTCATGTGGCTTGTGCTTCACACATCATGGTAGTTTCAGTGTTGCACTTCTTCAATGAAGCTGACTTCCACGAGGATGTGCACTCAACAAAATGTTCAAAATAGGCTTGGTAGAACCTAAAAAATTGGTTATGATCTTACCCTGGATTCCCAAGACATCTCTTCCTCTGCATTTTATTAGACATGTAAA
Organism: Mustela nivalis; assembly: GCF_964662115.1. Taxonomy (NCBI): domain Eukaryota; kingdom Metazoa; phylum Chordata; class Mammalia; order Carnivora; family Mustelidae; genus Mustela; species Mustela nivalis. The sequence continues at coordinate 103,947,688 of NC_139024.1, forward strand.
GTCATAAGGCAAGCCTGATTTCAAGGGAAAGAGTCCCTCTGTCAATGGGAAGAGTAGCATCTTTAATGTAACAGTACAACAAATAAATGGATATACTGAACATACTCAATATCTGAGTAGTGAATATACCGATAATTAAAAATAAAATCCCCAAACAGTTCCACTGTACGGTTATAATGTTATACACTTAAGTGTACCAGATACCATATTAATTTGGGAAAACCACATGATCTGTGGATTTGGGGAGTCAAAATCTGAAAGTGGATATGTATGTAAGTGAATCATAGTTCCTCCTATTCCGTGTACAGAATACATTATTGTATCTCAAGTAAACTCAGTAAAAGACCAAAGTGAAAATATTCATAAAAACAAAAATTGATTTTAACATTAGCTAACGTGCATAGGTCTTTAAGAAGATGGGTAGCTTTTTCAGTCATAGAAAAGATAAGAATAAACGTGTGTATAAAAATGCCCAATTTCGATGTGTTAATAAGAACTACCCTTTTTCTGGCTTAGGATTTTTCCAGCAGGTATAAGGTCATAATTACAGCTTGTTCTGATATGATAGTTATAAGTATTATAAAGCAAACGAAGACAAAATAGGATATTTTTTTCTTCGAGGAGTATATATGTATCAGTTGCTATCACGTATCTTGAGGATAGAGGAAAACTTGTGAGTGAGGGTTGTGTTTCAACTGAAGGGAGTTGAAGCTGCCAATCACAACTATGAAGGGGGAGATTATTTCTAGGACAATTAATGAAGTAGATTTTTAGATTAGTGGTAGGGTAAAGTTGGGGACCTCCTCTTTGTACTCTGGAACTCATATGTCCCTGATTATAAGACATTCCAGAACTATTTCAGGAATGATCTCCAACTATCCCTCACCATGTGAAAGTAGTTTGGGAATAAGGTTACTGAAATGAGTGTATCATTCATCAACCACAGCAACAGCTGCAAATGTAGTGAAATGAGGCAGCAAAAGTCTCTGAAGCCAGTTTGGGCAGCCATGAGTGAGACTCATAATGAATATCTGTCATAGTTCAGTTGCAGAAAATAGCAACCATTCTAGTTATTTTAAGGAGAAAGAGATTTAAACCAGGAAGTTGTCACAAGAATTATGGGCTGAGTGAACCCCCCAAACACACTGCTTAACTGGACTTCCAAAAGAGCTGCTACCTGTATCCCAGTGAGGATGGAGGGGCCTCCAGAGGCCATCCTGTACACTTTGGGGCTTAGGGACTAAGTAGCAGTGATCCAGCATATCTACATGTCAGCAATCTCAGAACCCATGACCACAACACCACAACAGGCTTGTCCACACCTCCATGCCCCTTTCGCTTGCAGCAACGGCAGCTTCTCTGCAGCCTCACTTCTGCCCGTCTCATCTTGAGAGTGCGTTTAACTGGCAGGTGCTAATTCCCATCCATAACTCTGGATATAAGGGAGTTTGTGCGAAGTAGTTTTTAGCTCTCCAGCTCTCTCATGGTTAAGGAAGGCACTTAGGAAGAGGCTGCAATGGCTGATGATTGCCCCTTCACCTTATCCACCACAGGGTGCCCTGAACATTAAGAGCAGCCAGAGTGGTACATTGTGTGGAAGAAGGGCACTGACCTCCTCTACCCAAGGCTGTCCTGTGGCTATCAGACTTCCAGCCTTCTTCCCACAGAGTCCATGCTCCACACAGGGCCAGGAGGTTGTAGAACTGGGAGCCCGTGGTAAGATGCAAATTCTGGTGAGTGGCGGGACAGAGGAAATAGTTCTCACACAGAGTTGGACAACACCCCTGGGATAGGGTTCTCCCATGAAGCTTGTGTAAGGCTCCTGCTCTAGTACTTTGTTTATATGAAGGAAATACATCTTGATTTTGTGTGGTTTTGGATGCACGAGGCCAGGCATGTGCAGCTTTCATACTTAAGAAAAAAAATCCCATAAAACAAACTTTGAGCCCAAACGTCAAGATCTCCCAGACAAAACTGTGATACAATTTACCCTAGGACCCTGAAGCCCTGGCCAAAACAGGGCTATAAAATGAAAGCTCAGAAGCATTTTAGAAGTTGTTCCAAATATTAAGGAAATTATATATGTTCATTATAAGGATTATAATGTGTTTTAGTGCTTTTATATAAAGAAATTGCTATGTCAAGCCAGTATCGATAGTAAAAGGCACAATTTTGCTAACTTATGAGAAGATGAAACATGTAATTTTTAATTAGGCAACATTGGATTAGCTTTTAAGTTGAGCACTTGGAGTAAATGAACACGGAAGATAAAGCTGCACTGGGGTTGTCTCATCAGTATTGCTTGAATGAATCACACCTACCACTGGAAGTATGAGCCCACAGATTGTGCTGCTTTCTGGGTAGGATTAAAAATAAATTGATAAATAAATCTGCACTTGAAATAAAAATGTACTCTTATGGCAGCTATGTTACTAGTTTTTCTTTTCATGAGAAAACTAATACCTAGAAGCTTCCTAATTGTCCTCAACTATGTTGTATAGCATTTAGTATAGATGGAGATTTAACAATGAATAAATTGGTCTTTCACATGGGTAAAACAATATACATAAATGAGATTTATTACTTCGGGACCAGGGATTATTAAACACAAATAAAAGTAATCATATTAAATCTCTATTGCACTGAAGTTCAGACACTAACCCTTACCCTCTGTCAGGTTCTCACTGACTCTGCCCTGCAGACAATCCACAGTCTTCCCCTTTTTGTTATTGCATCTTGGGTTTTCCTCTCTGATAGTATAATTGCCTTGAATTTTAACTTTTGGTGTGATTTCCTTTCTACATCAACAGAGCGTGCTCCATGAGGTCAGTGTTTTTGTTTTATTTGCTTTGAGTCCTCAACATCAAAAGCATAGTGTCTCACATCAAGGAGGAGCACTATAAATTTGGGTTGAATAAGGATCTACAATTGCTTATGCCTTTGACTTGCTTATTCAATTCACCCCCCGATGTTTCACTCAATGAGAAAACAGGTGATAGAGGAGGTTGCTGAAGAACACAGTTAACATTTCTGCCTATAATTGTATTGAAGAAAAAGAAAGCTAACAAACCAAAATAAATTCATATAATATACCAACAATGGTGTACAATCTAATCTATTTGATAGACCCAGAGCTTCAATATGACAGCTAAGATTATTCATAGGAAGGAGAGATGGTAATAGATATGTGTGCTGATGAACGAATGAAAGTATTCCTGCATGGAAAGGTCAAACTGAGGTGAGTGATCTGACTGGAGATTCTCAGATTTTTACATTGGTAAATATTTGTTGGGCACCCACTGGAGAAGGTGTCCTTTTTGATTCCATAACTAATGCCGAAATATAGAAACAATGGTTCTCAGCTTACTGGAGATAACTTTCTAGAATCCTCAAAGATAAAAGTAGGAAATAAAATTGGAAATGGAGGGGGCCCTGAGATACTGTTGCAATGTTTGTTTTAGTGAAGCCCTGTCCCATGAATTATGTATTGTGCCTGAGAAATATTTCAGAGGAGTACGAGGGTTATTATCCAACACAAACAACAACTATCCTGATGCCTGAGAAAACATTAGTCCCTAGTGAAAAGCAGATACCTAAAAAGCAAATAATGGGCTACGAAACACAAGGTAGGACCCAGAGTGGAGGACGGATGAACATTAATAATGACAAAATTATCAAATTGGGTTTGAAACAAATTAATTTCATTACCTGAATTAGATATTTTTATTTTTTAAATTTTAGATGTTTAAGTTACAATTATAAATCTACATAAATTAAATTTTAGTTTTATTTTCCTTCATTCCACCTTTCTTTCACCTACCTCCTAAAATGAGTTGAAAATAATATTGAGAAAAAAACAAATGCAATTAACTTATTGAAGATTATATATTAAATCATATAAATAATGTTCAATTATTTTGTTCTTGGGTATTTGCTTTCAGGTGGTTGCTTCCTCCTGTGAATTTAGTAACAAACTATTCTTAAGCAGCATTAGTATCATCACCAATTAATTGAATTACATGCAATATTTATGAGCTTGAAAAAATTCAATCCTTATTTTATGATTAAAAGAGCATAGTTGAAGAAACACTGGGTGGATACATAGCTCTAAAGGTTTCAACTGGATCTGATAAAAGGGAAAATACTAGATAAAAACCCTGAAAGAAAAATGCTTAATCTCTATTTTCAAAGAAAATTGAAACTAAACCTCTACATGTATCAGATATTAACCACTAAATATTATTATATACTATAAAATAATGTTCATTCTCCCACAACAGAGACTTCATGTATCTGCTAGTTTGTAATTCGAATGGATTTCCCAAATGAGTCAGTTTGAAAATATACTAAATAAAATACAATGTTTTTATGGAAGATTTTTGAATTATTATAAGCAATTTTGAATGAATAATTTGAGTATAGTTTTACATTACTTAAAAGGTAAAATTTACATTACAAAAATGATGCAGCATTCATGAACAGAACCCTATATCCTTTGAAATTGCTCAAAACAAATGACTATCTACTCATATTCTAACAAACTGGTTTGATATTATGTGGCCATTTTAACCTTAGAAAGATTTTGTTGTTTTCATTTCCTAGAAATATAGAAAATGTCCCTATTATCAGGTAGCCTGCTTTTCCTTTTCTTCTTCTTAAGAAGAAGAAATGTGCTCTTGGCATATTGCTTAGTTTTCTCTCATTAGAAAAAACAATAAATGATCAATGTAAAAAATGAATAGTGGGTTGATGGACTTCAGGGAGTCAGTGAACCTTCTGAAGTCGTGTGAGAGATACTACATGTATCTGCTCATGTACATTTTTTAGGGGGGGTTGGGCCTATATTCTTATGGATTCTCAAACTGGTTTGTGGAGGGAAAAAGGATTCACTGGTGCTCAAGCTTAGTTAATATCACTTAATGGTTAAGTATTTATGCTTTATGGTCCTTATCTTTATATCTATTTCCATTTCTTTATGTCTTCCTCACTCTCTTGCGCCTCCTTATCTATATAGTTATTAATATCAAGTGTGGCTAGGTAACCATGTGTAGAAAAGAACATTAGTGCACATTTTCTTGTTTGCATATTATTTATGTTGGTAATTTTAATGTATATTATTTCTGAGCATTTATGTATATATTCATTAGTTACTTTATTTCTTGTTTCACTTTCTCCCTTTCCCTTACTCTCTTGTGTAAGGAGAACTCACAGTGTTTTTGACAGTGTGATTTAGTCTTTAGATTGCTGAATAGGGAGGATGGATATTGAATATACTAGAAAAGAAATTAACACCACATAGACATGGGTATGGAGACTTCTGGGTCCTTGTACTTCCCATTTTTCTGAGAACAGCTTAATTTGTACAAAAACACTTGCATTTTTAGGTGAATGTATGATGTCTGGAAGCTGAATAGGGGTACAAAGGTGAAAATAGATTATCAAGAGCCATAGAGGTAAGTGAGAAAACTACATAACCCAGACTTCCTTGGTGATGGATTCCTAGATACTTTCTGCTAATGGGAAATCCTAGTCTGAGTATGAAAGTTAGGAAAGAAAAGTATTATTGTTTCTGCTTCTAGAGTGCTTCCAGCAGCACCTGCTGCAGCGGTGGGAGAATCTGTGGATTTCGTTGTCATTCTCAAGCAGTAGGGTCCTATTGCCAGCTAGGGCGGGAATGCTAGAGCAACTTTGACTGTGGTGTTCATGGGTTCTGGCTGTGGCCCAGACAGTGCTAATTGCGGGTACTATCAGATCTTCAAGCTTCTGCCAGAAGTGTGTGGGCTTTTATGTGTTCTACAGGTGGGAACATGACCTTCAGAGAACTGTGAAAATTAGAGGGATGGGAAAACATAGCAAGAACAGCTAACTTAAATTTATAGCTCTTTAATGTTGGTTAAAGTCTTCTTTGCTGGTTTTTGTGTTTAAATCATAAAACTAGAAAAACAATTTTAACCAATACTGGAGGCTTACCAGTTTACAAAGGAGAACTTCCGTGAATGGCACAGTGACATAAAGTCAGATCAACAGGTCTTATAATTGTAGGGATGCGATAAAAATTAAGCACTACTGTGCCCTAATTAAGTGAAGAATTTAATTCAGAAGAATGCATCAAGAGGCAAAAGCAGGTTGTGATTTGCCAATAAAGCCACTTCTTAAGAACAGAATTATATAATGAATCATTTTTTAGAATTAAAATTACCTCAGAAATCATCAGGTTAATAACCTTTCTTTCCAAGTGAAAAGGATATTCTGACAGCAGTTTCTTAAAATTTACAAGACTAGTTGGTGACAGACCTGGAAAAAACATCCAGATTTCTCTCTGAATAACAGCATTTTGCTATAAGTAGAATGGTCAGGATGAAAGAGTCTGAACCTTTATGGATTTACTATACTAATTCCTTTTTGGCACATTGACCTTGAAACCTTGCAAGGTCATTAGGTCAGTAGAGAGAAAAGATTGATGCTTTGAAAAATCTGATTTTGGCATTTTGCAGAGTCTGGGTGATTTCACACAGATTATAGATATTTGCTGAATGTCTTCATTTTATAAATGGCATTAGGTTATTTCACATGTACGTGGAGCCTCACATGCTCAACAGATGTTTTTAGGTGATTTTGTTTTGGCTTTTAGAAGCCTATTTTGTTGAATTTAAGAAATTGCTATTTTTTAGACCAAAAATGGTCAAATATCAGCAATTCCTATAGTTCGACCAAATAAAAAGGAGATGGTATTCTGATTAGATTTTTTGGCTTAAGAAAAAAAAAAATCAAAGAGGTTTCAAATGCATCATATATCAGGAGGATTTTGCTAATTTTATCTTAGAGATAGGAATTCTCTGAGATCAATACAGACCTCTTGACTTTCAGTCTTATTGTCTTACTCCAGCATCAGGTGACAGCCAATCTGTTCACTTAGTGTATGGATCATTTCTATATTGTATCAATTATAATAGAGAATTTATGAAGGATATGAGTGGAAAAAACACCCCGATTAGATTGCCATTGAACCCTACACTCTCTAAAATCCACTAGGGAACATTAATGATTAGGCTTTGGTATCGGTTCAGGCATGGCCAAAAAAGACTGGTGAGTTTAGTCTGTAAGGTGGAGGCCTGTGTCCAGCAGATAAGACAAGATTATAGAGTCAAGATCATTCTCAAAGTCAACAATTTGCATATTTTTTTCCTTATGTATAAGGTAAACCTGCAAAGAAAAACTATTTCCACTGACCTCTACTTTCTTTTTTCCCTTCCTTTCCCTCCTTTGTATGTGTGTGGAAGGAAGAACTCTTTAATCATAGACAATGTTAGACTGTGCAAGCCTTGCTAACTGATAATGCTTGAAACGCAGACTGATCAGAAACACTGAGAAAGGTTACTTGTCTAGTGAAACGTATCAGTAGAGATCAAGATACAGATAAATGTGTTCATTATAGTTCAGCCTAAATGGTGAACATGAATCTATCTGGTAGATAAATCTGTATTTGGACAGTCCATTAAAAAAGGCATTAACAATTTTAAATGCATCATTGAGCATTTTATTACCCTTACCTATTGGCTTGAAAACTCAATAAGTAGGGAAGAAAAATATCCAAATTAATACACATTTCTATTTTGCAATGTATGTGTATTGATTTAGTTTTAAACTAATTAATAAATTTTTTAAATGTCAAGTTCAGCAGCATAGAATTAGAATTATGTGTCTCTAAGTATAAATACTGTATATCTTCAACAATTAAACATGTTTTATGGAAGGTAATTTCTTGTTCTTTCTTAACTCACTTTTGCTGTGATTTTAAGAACATGTTAATTAGAAATGTGAGTTATAGGAAAAGAATATCCCTAAAATTGATGATAATTTTAATATATTAGGAAGATTTTATAAGAGAATTGTAATAGTCATTTTTCTGAAAGCTAGATATAAAGAAAAAAGATATTATTATATAAAAATGACATGGGTTTCTACATTATTTAACATAATTCTATTAGTTAAAGCCCAGGAAGGTAAAAAATTTAAAAAAAAAATTATTTAAAAAGATGTTAACTGTTCAAATTATAAGAAACTGACTAAAAGACAATCGGAGAAAGACAACTATCATATGATCTCCCTGATATGAGGAAGTGGAGATGCAACGTGGCAGGGGTGGGGGAGGTTGGGGGGTAGGAAAAGAATCAATGAAACAAGATGGGATTGGGAGGGAGACAAACCATAAGCGACTCTTAATCTCACAAAACAAACTGAGGGTTGCAGGGGGAGGGGAGGTTGGGAGAGGGTGGTGGGGTTATGAACATTGGGGAGGGTATATGCTATGGTAAGTGCTGTGAAGTGTGTAAACCTGGTGATTCACAGACCTGTACCTCTGGGGCTAATAATACATTATATGTTTATAAAAAAATTAAAAAATTATAAAAAAAAGAAAAAAACTGACTAAAAGAAACTGATTATTCAGATGAGGGAAAAGTTGTGAAGCCAGAGAGAGCAGTGATTGAATCCAGAGATGAATACAGATGGGAAACTCAGTCTTCCCTAGGGCTAAAGAGACAATGAGAGAAGCCCATTGAGATCACAAAAGCCAGAGTCCCAAGCCTGGAACCGTAGCAGGGACTGTCCAGAAATTGCATAGACAGAGGAGCTGTAACTGTAACTCTTCTCTGATAAAACCACAAAAGAGGTACAGTTGTTTTTGGTCATCAAGCAAAAGTGAAAGAGAGGGAGAGTAATTGCCTGGTATCTCCCTGTCTTTTATCAATATGCCATCAGTGCTTTCCATTGTACTTAATAGGTAACCAGTTGAAAAGGGAGGCTGAAAAATGTGTTTGTGGCAGCCTTGCTAATGTGTGACTGGATCTTGTGTGGAGGGAAATTAAGACTGAGGTCTTCAGCTGCTTCTCTTCTGGTTCCATCTCTGTATTTGCGCTGTATTTCTGGAGGGCAGTACCTAGCCAATTAACATTGCAGAGGTACTAATACAGGCTCATTCCTGCAAGATGCGGGACTTAAAAAAAAAAAAAAAATGGCTGCAGTTCAAGGATCTCCCCATGGGCTTAGGCAAGCTTTCTTAGTACTGTACTGTGGTCTTACATTCTTCTGCTTAAAAGGGGTCAGACATGCATTAACATGTGAAGGCACTTTCCACCTTCTCTTGCTTTCTCTTTTTTTTCCTCCATAAGCCTCGTCCAGTAAGTCTCTTTCATGTGTCTTTGGTAGCTTATTAAAAGGCTTTAGCTTGTGCAGGGGAATAGCTGATGTAACTAAGTAGAACTGAGGTTCTGATAATTAGTCATAGAGCTCCAGTGACATTTAAAAGCTCATCCAAGGCAAATGACTTGTGTTATAGTCAGGGTCCTGATTGAGAACATCTGGGACTGGAAAATGTAGGAGGGAGACATTGATATGCCTCTGAGCTTATTGGTTCTGCAGATCTCCTCAGTGACCGTAGCTTGCATAGGTGACTTACACCTCCCAACCAAAGCTAGCATTTCCCCCATGCTGGAAGACTGCAGAGGCCTCTCCCTTGCAAGTTAACAGGTATTTCCATTTAGGAATAAATAGAAATTTATTCCTTCTCCTTGTTGACAGACCTCTAACTACAACGTTGCTGGGGAGTTGCTGTGCCTAATAAGGAAGAAAAGAGAGTATAAACCAATAGTAATCGATAGTACTTATAAGTACTATCTAGCATGCATTAACAGGAACCAGAGTAGAATAAGGATGCTCGATCAAGGGAGTTGAGACAATAGACTGGATAAGTGAGAATTCCATTAACTTGAGGGCACATCCTCAGACTTAATACCCTGGAAAATACTCCAGGGAATGAGGTCGAATTGGCTCTTAGAAGCCCGGCCCTTAGGAGCTCTTAGAAGAGAAGTCAAGAGCCAATGCTGTAGTAGAAATGCCTGGGTTGCTCTGGTAGACAGCAGAGGAAGGAATGAAGGGGCCAAGAGAAATGGTCATGACTGAATGAGCATTTTATGTAAGGCCACAATAGATTATGCTCAGCGGGAGGGCCCAGAGTGCATTCCTTTCACCATGGCCATCAGGAATGGGCTGAAAAGAACAGCATGGATAACACCAAGTAGTTCTGGGGTGGTTCAGGCAAGTGATAATGGGAAAGGTGATCACATAGTTGGACTCATAATATCCAAGGACATAATGCTCAGTCTTCTCCCTCAATTCTTAGTAATAGAGGGCAGGTGATGATGACTAACCTCACTACTGGATACAAGAGGCTTAGAAGTACTGCAACAACTGGCAACAGTGGAAGGGCACCAAGAAGCTGAACTGGCATGGATATGTGCAGATAGTTAAGAGAGCATACCTAGGGATAAGTGGACAGGCTGGACAGAAGTTTGCTATTCAATATTTATAGACAGAAGAAGGAGGAGCAGGAAGCCTAGGAATGTCTCCTCAGTGAAAGGTTATGATAACTTTCTTTCATTTCCCATGGATAAGCCCATTTCCAAATCCAAATCACATTTGTGGACCAACCAGTTGTCATTTATAATTGGGATTGCTGTAGTTGGTAGTTAGAATAACCTCCACATTGTGGTGTTGGCCTGTGGGTTAATATTTATCATGATAGAGACGGTCAAGTGGAAACCTCTGAAACTTCCCCAATCTCCTTGGCCAAGAGAGAACTCAAAAGCAATAGTGTACCCCATCATCTAACCTTGGGCTCTGAATGATTATAAGTCCTGATACTTGAAGGACTGTACTCTAAAGACTAGCAAATATACTACTGAGTTATAATTTATGGATACCTCCAGAGTAATTTGGATTTCTTGTGTTAGGGATCACTACCTTGCAGGGTTAGTTAGCCCTGATCAGGAGAAACACTAGGCATACTATTACACAATGCCATCAGGGAGGAGTTTGTGTGGGGTGCTGGTAATCCACTGGAGAGCCTTCTGGTAATCAGAAGTTACCAACATGGTAACTTCGGATCAATACGTGAAGAAACCCTAGCCTGCGAAGTTTCTTATTACTGAGGTCTCAGCCTCTGTAGGAATGATGTTGGGTCACATCACAAGATAAGCCGTCAAGATCTGCCAAGGTGATAGCCAAGTCTGATGAGAATTTAGAATGGATAGTAAAGGAGGGACAGGATGAATACCATATGTAGTCCCTGACTCCAGTCACGACAGTGGAAGCTCATCCCAGTTTCTTCTCTTCTCTAAGTCTGTCCTCTGGAAGAGAAGCCCACAAAAAAACACAAGGGGGCTGTTCTTGAAGACATTTTTTCTCTACAATGCATATGCAAGATAAATTATGTAAATAGGCAAACACAGCAGGGTATCTTGAAAAATTAAGAAAGCTTTTAGAAATTTTTTGAAACCTAATGTTAGTTGTAAACCCTATATAATTACAGGTTTTAGTTCTCCCTTTTCTGCAAGAAATAACAATTAAGAGATGTCTAACATAACAATATATGAGTCACCAAAATGTAAAATTAAATGTTTGGTTTGAACATTGTTAATTCAATGCCTGTCCTCCAACCTATAAATTTTGTTACCACTCATTTCGAACTCTTTAATCAACAAGAAATTCCCTAATTTTCTATTTTTCTCCAGTATCTTTAGCATATTTTGACTCTGTTGTTAAATTATGTTATTAATAATTCATTGTATTTATGTATTGTGGCTTAAATTATGTATATAAAAAATTCACAAATGAGGCTGCTACCCTAAAATAATGACCCAAACCATCATACTCTGTGCTTAAAAATAAGTGGATAGAAACAACACAAATTTCCATCAAGAAAAGACCTGATAAATCAGTAAATATTCCAACAGAATAGCAGTAATGGAAATGAACAAACTACTGCTACATGCAATAACACGGATGAATCACAAGCACAATAGTGAGGGGAAGAAGGCAACTATAAAAGATTACATGATATAAATTCAAAGAAGCACACGTCAGACCTCAGAATGGAAGTCAGCATAGCCATTTTTTGGGAGAAGGGCAGGTACTTATGGCATGAGAGGGGCTCCTGGAGTGTTCTTGGTGCTCAAATTCGTCACCTGGCTGGAGGCTACATGAGCGTGGTCACTGTGAAAATTGGGGCTATACTTTTATGATTTGTGTATGATTTGTGGTATGTTTCGATAGAAAGTTTTTTAAAAAATGAATGTTCAAATAGAGGTTAGCATTGAGATTGTGAGCTATCCTTATATGCTGTAATAAGTCATTGTATATCTGAATTGAGAAAAGAGATTGTTGTGCCATACAGACATGTCCGCTTCCCTAAGAGAAAAGAGTACATGTATTTTCCTAAGACTAATCAGTTGTCCTCTAATATGTAGAGCATCACAGAGACTTTCATAATAATCTCGTTACTACCAGAACAAAATTAATATTCTGTATCATACCATACAAGTACTGCATTATCTAGTCCCCTCGCCACACTGAGCATCCTTTCTCACTTTGCTGTGTATTCGAGATGAAGAGGGCTTCTTTGAGCTCCAAATATTTGCCCAGATCTCTCACATCAGAGTCTTGACAGGATTGTCCTACCTGCCTGCTGTGCTCCTCCCAACCCGTTCAATTAGTTAAGTTTCTCTTAGTCAGCATCTAGACTTCCAGAAAGAAGTATTCTCTGGTTATACAACTGGTATAAATCTCCAAGGCTATGTTTTAGAGTCTTGCTTCATAGCACTTGTTACAGTTGAGATTGTTGTGACTGTTTACTTAATTCCTCTCTCATTTTGTATGCCATGATACCTATGAGGAGAACTTCCTTGTCTTTGTTAGTTTTAATTTTGAAATTGTTTATTTAACAAGCAGTTGCAAAGATGGTACAGAGTTTCCCTGTACTGTTCATGCAGCCTTCCTCATCATTAACATCTCAAATAAGGAGTACATTGTCAAAGTGGGAAATTAACATTGGTGCCATATTATAAACTTGAATACAGCATATGACTCCTTCTTATTATCATTGTAAATTACCTTCTACTACAGCATTGATGCTGCATAACTAGCTTTACACAAATATTTTAAAATGAACACTATTTGGATGAGAATATGAAAAAAATCACATTTTAACCAAAATTTCCTCATCTATGAGAGTGTAAGACTGTTTTACAAAATGCCTTAACTTCCACATTTTTTGAGTTATAAAACATTGCCACTGTCCTCCAGTAAAGGAATATATACTTAAATTATTTTTTGCTGAAGTTGTAATAATCCTGCTTGATTTCTCTACTCAGTTCTTCCTAATCATTGCCAGTGAGCTGATGTTGAAGTCTTGGGTTCTAGAAACTTGTCCTTTAGAGGAGGGAATCAGCATTCACTAGCATTCTATTTTATAAAGCAGAATTAAACAGTTCTGTGAATGAGCAGAATTATTCCCAGAAAAAGGATGTGTTTGAGAAACTTCATTATACAAAAAAGAAAATCTTGGAACACTAATTAATTTTAAGTTTGTTTCAGAGTTAAAGGAGACCTGAGACATTGTTATAGCATCATGAAGACTCTCGTTCCTTGTCTTGATCCCTTTATATTTTCTTCTCCATATTCTTATAACAATACCCAGTGTTTTCAAATCAAACTCAGAATTAGACAACCTAGATTCAAATGTTTGAGTTATGGCTTTTTAGTCATGACTACTAAGCTCCAAAGTGACACCCTGTGTATTTTTACAAGACCCTGGACCCATTTGCTTGAGGAACACACCTCAGACTTTACATTATTTCATAGTCATATTTACCCAACATCACCACCACTCTTCATCCAAGCCTGCTTTAATTACACTCCTTCTCATCAACTTAGTTCAAAGAACCAGAGGACTAGCTACTTTCTTACTTCCTCTTCTATATTCTCCACCACTTCTTACCTAAAAATATCTCAATACCAATCTGTAGGTTGAAGATACTTCCCTAAGCCTTGCTTTTATCTTTATTAAGGGAATGGAAGCTAGCGTTGTGCCTTAACCCAAGTTCTTCTTAATGTATTCTGTGTGTTAACTATCATGGGGACTCCCTAGTACTCTGCTCTGCTCATAATTTTAAATTTTCCTTATCTTGAACTGCCCTCGAATTAAGCCTGAGATAGTTCTGTCTCTTTAGAGATGGTGTCCAGTCTATGAAGCTGCCCTGATGTAGTCTTTGAAGTGAGTTCATTCTCTAGGCTCAGGGAATACCTCTCTCTGTACATGCCTGCTCAGTGCTCCCTCACAGTACAGTCATCAATGATGAAAATAAAAAACTTGCATAAAATTTATTTTTCCTGAAATGAAAAAGATGCTATTAATTATGTTCCATTACAGAAATACCAACTTCTCACCAGTACTAAACTTAAATAGCGATTTCAATGGATGGCAGAGAGAAAATATATTCAATGCTAAATTCTGTTTAATCACCTTTTTATATCTCACAGCATGAATATGTTCATCATTGACTCTTTAAAAGTTGACTGAGGTAATTATCAGGAAAAATTATTTCATTTTGATTACTAGAAAAGCATCTTTTAAATTATTAAAATCTTCAGGCAAATGCAAAACCTATAATTATGCATTTAAAAACAAGGCAGCATTTTACAGCTATTAAAACACCTTCCCTGAAGGAAGTAAGCAGTGTTGCCATTATTCAAGCTATAAAGCACAGCACAGAGATGGGACTCATAGAGCTTTAAGAACTGAACACATTCAAAAGGATCTTAGCATGTTCAGTTGGAGTGTGGTCTAAATGGTTGATCCAGAGTCCCACATGGCTAATTGAATTGACAGACACTCAGTTATTGAAATGGTAAAGCTTTCCAACTTATCCACACCAAAGAGATGTAGAATCTGAATAATTCAAGCTAAATCAACTCTTCCTGAAGTTAAGTGAGAAGGCCAGAAGACCTACTTCATATAGAATATTCCAATAATTAATATATTATATTTATTACAACACTTGTTCATTTTTTATATCATGAATGGAAAATTATTTTTAATGGAGGTAAATTGATGTGGTATTCTGTCTATGCCATTTTCTAGAAGGGCATTTTAAAAATGTTTGAAAAGAATGAGTTCTGTAGAAAGGTATGACTCTGGTTGACTGTATATATTTACAAATTAGAAAGAAAGACATCAGATTAGGTAACATCTAAAGAATATTTCAATCACTAATGCAATCTATGTAGAAATTTTGCTGCTTTTAATCAGAAAAATTAAAATATAATAAATAAAAATATTTTTTCAGTAGCAGAGCTAACAGAATAAGAGTACAAAAGAAGTAAAGTCTTTAAAAAAGAAAAAAAATAAAAGCTTTAAGAAAGAAATAAGAGGGGCCCCTGGGTGGCTCAGTGGGTTAAAGCCTCTGCCTTCGGCTCAGGTCATGATCCCAGGATCCTGGGATCAAGCCCCGTATCGGGCTCTCTGTTCAGCAGGGAGCCTGCTTCCTTCCTCTCTCTCTCTCTCTCTGCCTGCCTCTCTGCCTACTTGTGATCTCTGTCTGTCAGAAGAAAATAAAATCTTAAAAAAAAAAAAAAAGAAAGAAAGAAATAAGAAAGAGAGAAAATTTTTTTAAAAAAAGCTTAAGTATATGTAACTTAATTTTAGTTGAGAAAACTGTGTATAGGTTTCCTAAAACTGATCATTCTTATTAGCCAATAAAAAAAATTAAAATATTTTTCATGTCCTGTTTTGATCATAATCTAATTCATTCAGTCATTAAAATGAGTGTGATTCTATGACATTTTACAATTTCTTTTGAAATTTTAGCAGCTTAAAAATGAAAGGAAAAATTATTACCTTTTTAGACTCATGTAAGATTTTAAAAATCTAGTAAAATTTAAATTTATTTCATCAAGAGACATAAACATTTTTTTAAGATTTTATTTATTTTGAGAGAGAGAGAGGGTGCACCAGCACATGGCGGGGAGGGGTAGAGGGAAAGGGAGAAAGAGACTCCAGCAGACTCTACGGAGTGAGGAGCCCTACGTGGGGCTGGATCTCACAACCTTGAGATCATGACCTGAACCAAAACCAGGAGTCTGACGATTAACCAACTGAGTCACGTTGGCGCCCTTAAAGACAAATGTTTTGACCAAAAAATATGTTTTCATTCTTTTGTACATATGCCTGGGGTCTATTTGTTTTTTCTGGCCTAT
Source organism: Mustela nivalis (assembly GCF_964662115.1). Taxonomy (NCBI): domain Eukaryota; kingdom Metazoa; phylum Chordata; class Mammalia; order Carnivora; family Mustelidae; genus Mustela; species Mustela nivalis. The sequence goes on from NC_139024.1 coordinate 103,963,780, forward strand.
ACTGGTCTATTTACCTGTGTTTTATTTTCTTCCTTTAAAAATTCTTTTGAAAGAATCAGAGGTACTATAGGAGTAGGACACTAAAAAAAACACAAAAAACAAAAAACAACAACAACAAGAAACAAGTGGAATCAAGAGCAAGTACTAGGTGATGGGAGCTGGGGTAGAGGATACATTTGGCCAGGTCACACTTGTGCAAGGTTCTGCTATTCAGAGCTTTCCAGAAATGAAAGAAGAGGCCAGGACAATTGACAGCCAAAAGTAGAGTCTATAAAGTGATTGATATTAATCCAGTTCTATAAAGAAGATGTAAATAGATGTCAGGAAATACTTATACCATACAGACTGGGGGGAAAAAAACCCTCATTTTCAAAATCAAAAGTATTCAAATCTTGCTCATTGAAAATGGCACTATACTGAGGGGCATAATGACAGTTTTTATTTTATAATAAGAATTGAGGTGTTTGTAATTTTCAGGCTGTGAGAGGACTATATATCCTTTTTATTAAAAAATATTATTGTTTCAATTGTTATGCAAGAAAAAATAAAAAATATTATTCTCATTTCTTCTCCACAGGATATTTTATTGAGTCATGATCTGGAAGAGCAAGTTAATAGTCAGTTAATAACATTTTTACATGAGCTAATTTAGAACCTTATTTAAAAACTGTGGGAAAAAATACAGATCAGTTGTGGAATCTTGAGTAAACAAAATATCAAAAAAATAGTCAAACAGAAAGAAATTGTGACATATTAAACAAACACACTCAAGTGTGTGGACACACACATTATTCTGAGTTAAAAAGACAGCCTGAGAGAGTTGTTATACTAGAGTACAATATTTTTGCTAAAATAAATCTACATCTCCATGCCATTTTATGCTACATGAGAATATAAAGTTGCAATCTCTAGGAATATATAAGGTGAATTCAATTTTTTGAAAATTCTAGATTCAATTTTTTGAAAATTGCTATTAGGTAAATCATTCTTGAATATGTAAGTCTTAAGCTGTGGATTAGCAAAAAGAATGTCAATTCCTAGATTCATGAAGTTGAAAGCTCATAGACTTTTGACTCAGATACATTTATATCTAAATCTTAACTTTACTGCTGTCTTCTATAATCTTGGAGGAAATACTTTCTTTCCCTGTGCCTGCATTGTGTTATCTACAAAATACGGGTAACATTACCTATTTCAAGAACTGTTAGGAGAATTAATTAAAAGGATGTTTGAAAGGTTCATTATTTAGATCTCTGTTACCACCTGTATTGTGTACAACTATGCACAAAGTTAAATTATTTGTGCTTTTGAGGGCATATTCAAGGACTCAGAAATAGAAGCATTGTAATGCTTGCGACAAAGCTAAAGCTGGTTTTTAGAGTGGAAGGATTGGTCTCACAATACAGATGTGCTGGGGAAGGAGTGCGAAAGGTAGTTATTGCTAACTCTCCTGACTAAACTTTATTCCTCAACACTACTGTTTCATTGGCATATATGCATTTGCTGTGATTTCAAAAGGCTCTTGCACAATGAAGGACCTGTAGCTGTGCTTTGAGGAAGCGTTAGTGAGAAAAACTGGAGAGCTGGGTTTTGAGTTTGGCGACTATCAGGCAACTTAAGGCCGTTAAAACCAAGATATCAGATAGAGATTTATGCATGTGTAACTTACACATGGCATGTGGGCTAAAAAGGCAAGTTTGGAAATCATTAGCATATGGTTACAGTTGCACACACAATCACGAATAAATTGCCTAGGAGGAGAGTACAGAGTACAGAGTGAGAGGAGAAGAGGGATTAAGATTTACTCTTGTCAAATCCACTTAAATACACATAGAGGAGAGTGGATGGACATGCAGTGGAATCTGTACTGAGAGAGAGTAACCAGAAAAGTGAAGGAAATCGGGACAGCTCAGGGTTCAAGAAGTCCCCACTACAGTATCGAGAACCTCTGAGACTAAAGTTACAGTAGAGCTGAGACATCACATTTTACAATTTGATAAAAATGTAGCTCCTGAAAAATCCTTCATTTCATTCCATGGTGCTGCAGTTCAGAGGCTGAGTTTTTTCCTTCAGGGTGACCTCAGTTCTTCTCTCCAGGCCAAACAACTGATTGGATGAGCCCCATCCAGATTATTAAGAGTAATCTCCTTTATTTAAAGTCAACTGACTGTAGATGTTAATCATGTCTTCAGAATACTTTCATGGGCAACAAGTAGATTAGTGTTTCAGTGAATAACTGGGTACTGTGGCCTACACAAGATGAATGCAAGACTGACCATCATGCTTGGCCTCTAGCTACCCACCAAAGCAATCATATAATAAATAAATAATTATATAAGAAATAAATTTGCTTAGCTTATATAAGAAATAAATATAAGAAATAATTACATAAGAAATAAATAAGAAATAAATTTATTCTGCTAGAAAAGGGACAGATTTTTGTTATTGTTGTTCTATAACAAGGAGCTAAAATTTTAGGATTAGATGTACCTTAGAGGCCATATAGGTGTCTATACATAAAACATTGATTGTACACTTATGTTTGCACACATTATGCATGGTAAACCTCAGTAAAACATTAAAAAATTCACTTATGAAATCTCTCAATGGCTTTTATTTAAAAATAGTTTTTCAGTACATATCTATATGACATTGGTAATTTAACTAAAGGGTTTTTTTTTAATTTTTTATTTTTTATAAACATATATTTTTATCCCCAGGGGTACAGGTCTGTGAATTACCAGGTTTACACACTTCACAGCACTCACCAAAGCACATACCCTACCCAATGTCCATAATCCCGCCCCCTTCTCCCAAACCCCCTCCCCCCAGCAACCCTCAGTTTGTTTTGTGAGATTAAGAGTCACTTATGGTTTGTCTCCCTCCCAATCCCATCTTGTTTCATTTATTCTTCTCCTACCAACTTAAGCCCCCATGTTGCATCACCACTTCCTCATATCAGGAAGATCATATGATAGTTGTCTTTCTCTGCTTGACTTATTTCGCTAAGCATGATACGCTCTAGTTCCATCCATGTTGTCGCAAATGGCAAGATTTCATTTCTTTTGATGGCTGCATAGTATTCCATTGTGTATACCACATCTTCTTGATCCATTCATCTGTTGATGGACATCTAGGTTCTTTCCATAGTTTGGCTATTGTGGACATTGCTGCTTATAAACATTCGGGTGCATGTGCCCCTTTGGATCACTACATTTGTATCTTTAAGGTAAATACCCAAAAGTGCAATTGCTGGGTCATAGGGCAGTTCTATTTTCAACATTTTGAGGAACCTCCATGCTGTTTTCCAGAGTGGCTGCACCAGCTTGCATTCCCACCAACAGTGTAGGAGGGTTCCCCTTTCTCCGCATCCTCGCCAGCATCTGTCATTTCCTGACTTGTTGATTTTAGCCATTCTGACTGGTGTGAGGTGATATCTCATTGTGGTTTTGATTTGTATTTCCCTGATGCCGAGTGATATGGAGCACTTTTTCATGTGTCTGTTGGCCATCTGGATGTCTTCTTTGCAGAAATGTCTGTTCATGCCCTCTGTCCATTTCTTGATTGGATTATGTGTTCTTTGGGTGTTGAGTTTGCTAAGTTCTTTATAGATTCTGGACACTAGTCCTTTATCTGATATGTCGTTTGCAAATATCTTCTCCCATTCTGTCAGTTGTCTTTTGATTTTGTTAACTGTTTTCTTTGCTGTGCAAAAGCTTTTGATCTTGATGAAATCCCAATAGTTCATTTTTTCCCTTGCTTCCCTTGCCTTTTACATTGTTCCTAGGAAGATGTTGCTGTGGCAGAGGTTGAAGAGGTTGCTGCCTGTGTTCTCCTCAAGGATTTTGATGAATTTCTTTCTCACATTGAGGTCCTTCATCCATTTTGAGTCTATTTTTGTGTGTGGTGTAAGGAAATGGTCCAATTTCATTTTTCTGCATGTGGCTGTCCAATTTTCCCAGCACCATTTATTGAAGAGGCTGTCTTTTTTCCATTGGACATTCTTTCCTGCTTTGTCGAAGATTAGTTGACCATAGAGTTGAGGGTCTATTTCTGGGCTCTCTATTCTGTTCCATTGATCTATGTGTCTGTTTTTGTGCCAGTACCATGCTGTCTTGATGATGACAGCTTTGTAATAGAGCTTGAAGTCCGGAATTGTGATGCCACCAACGTTGGCTTTCTTTTTCAATATCCCTCTGGCTATTCGAGGTCTTTTCTGGTTCCATATAAATTTTAGCATTATTTGTTCCATTTCTTTGAAAAAGATGGATGGTACTTTGATAGAAATTGCATTAAATGTGTAGATTGCTTTAGGTAGCATAGACATTTTCACAATAATTATTCTTCCAATCCAGGAGCATGGAACATTTTTCCATTTGTTTGTGTCTTCCTCAATTTCTTTCATGATTACTTTATAGTTTTCTGAGTATAGATTCTGTGTCTCTTTGGTTAGGTTTATTCCTAGGTATCTTATGGTTTTGGGTGCAATTGTAAATGGGATTGACTCCTTAATATCTCTTTCTTCTGTCTTGCTGTTGGTGTAGATAAATGCAACTGATTTCTGTGCATTGATTTTATATCCTGACACTTTACTGAATTCCTGTATAAGTTCTAGCAGTTTTGGAGTGGAGTCTTTTGGGTTTTCCACATATATTATCATATCATCTGCGAAGAGTGATAATTTGACTTCTTCTTTGCCGATTTGGATGCCTTTAATTTCCTTTTGTTGTCTGATTGTTGAGGCTAGGACCTCTAGTACTATGTTGATTAGCAGTGGTGATAATGGACATCCCTGCCGTGTTCCTGACCTTAGCGGAAAAGCTTTCAGTTTTTCCCCATTGAGAATGATATTTGCGGTGGGTTTTTCATAGATGGCTTTGATGATATTGAGGTATGTGCCCTCTATGCCTACACTTTGAAGAGTTTTGATCAGGAAGGGATGCTGTACTTTGTCAAATGCTTTTTCAGCATCTATTGAGAGTATCATATGGTTCTTGTTCTTTCTTTTATTGATGTGTTGTATCACATTGGCTGATTTGCGGATATTGAACCAACCTTGCAGCCCTGGAATAAATCCCACTTGGTCGTGGTGAATAATCTTTTTAATGTACTGTTGAATTGTATTGGCTAACTAAAGGGTTTTTTATTTCCCCCCAGATATCTTGGAAAATACTTCTCACAGGTTACAAGTGTAATTATTTTCCTCCTATAGATTGAAAAAAATCCACGTTAATAATTAGTTTTAAAACACAAAAAATAAATCACCCATGTGTATCCTAGGTCCTGAAACCTGAATATAAAAGTATATTTCAGACTAATACTATTATTTTGTGATGAACTGAGCATATGGTCATTTTAATAATATAGTTGTATAGAATAAAAATAATTGTAGGATTTAAAATAATAAATTACTGTTTATAATGTCTGTCTTTCTCACTAATACAGAGAAGAAACCTAAGCCAGTAGTTACAGGGAAAGATTATCCATGATTACTCTGGGATACCATGGTCTGAATAAAAACCAAACATTAAATCGTGTAATTTTGGGGGATGCCTACGTGGCTTAGTCATTTAAGTGTCTGCCTTTAGCTCTGGTCATAGTCCCAGAGTGCTGGGATGGAGCACCACATCAGGCTCCCTGCTCAGCGGATAGCCTGCTTCTCCTCCCTGTGCCTGCTGCTCCCCCGGCTCATTCTCTCTCTCTCTCTCTGTCAAATAAATAAAATCTTTAAAAACTTTTTAAAAAACAATAAATAATTAAATAAATCCTTTAATTTTTTTTTTTTTACTTTCAGATATTGTGAGAAATATGGTAAGAATCAAAAGAGAATCCAAGATATGTAATTACAGTGCTATGAACATACCAACATCCTGTTATAACTTTAATTGTCAAGCCATTGTCAAAAAAAATGAATTTACTGGTTTCTTTTTTTGGTGTTTATTTTATTTTCCAAAAATTCTGGTCTTCAGCATCAGCAAAAAAAATTCACCGTGAGGGTATGCTATTATTCTACAGTTGCACATAAAGGATATTATAAGCATTTGGCCTTTGGTTCCCAATCACAAAACATATCTTGCCTTTATGATCCAGAACAGTATTGTAAGTCTTAAGGAGTCCAGTGTCACAGCAGGTGATCAAGTGGAAACTAGGCAATATTTGCCATATGCTTTTGTATAGGTCATTTGACAGAATGAGGAAATATTTTATATAATAGGTAAAATTGTTACTTTTACCATAGAACCTTTAGCATAATGTGATATAAGTATATTTCAGCCTTCCAGAATCTCCTAGAAAGGACTTTGATAATATTTCAAGGGCTCCAAATGTAGAACTATGTTACCAACACAATAGTCTTTAACACCTTGGCTTTGTTGGGAGGGGGATCAACACTTGTAAGAATCATTGACAATACTGCAAGATTCTGTGTTCACTGAGTCAGAGGCATCAACAGGCAAGGCAGTGGAACTACTGTCAGGATTTAAGAAAAGCCAGATCCTACTCTATAAGTTAGGGAAAAAAGAATTATGTGTCTGAGCTTAGTAGTCATGAAATATTCTGCTAAATTTTAAGACATGTCTTTATACACTAATTATAAAAAATATATGCAGAATATCTTCCTAAGATTTATTGGACAGATAAATCAAGGGAATAGTTAATAGATTTTCAAAGAACAAAGCATGGCAATAAACAACTTTTACCCATATTCTAGGCTTCTGATAAGCATTACCATAATTTCTGGCATGCTCTGAATTCTTCATAGTAAGTATAGTTAAAGGAAGAGAATTCATAGAAATATAAGAAAATGCTCTAATTCCCAATATTAAAATGTAGGTATTTGAAATTTTCTTTGTGCATAATTTATGTGTCATTTATCATATGTGAAAAGATATGAATAGCAGTTAGAAAAGCTATGAATAGCAACATATCTTGATCTGGTAATTTCAGACTCTGAAATCCACATAGAGTTGGTCCACATCTGATTTGTCTAGGTCTTTTGAGTACTGGTAAAATTTGGAAAGACCTATATATTACAAGATGTTCTTCATATCACAAGCTTATCTAGTCGTTGCCACAATTTCCGAGGAGTGAGTGGTACTTTCTCCCCCCCCCCCCCGATCCTAGTACAACAAAAATACAATAATAAATATAGCAAAGAATCTATTTAAAAACTCTTAAATATTAATTGAAATATTATAGCTGCTTCTTCTTCTTCTTCTTCTTCTTCCTCTTTTTCCTCTTCTTCTCCTTCTTCTTCTTTTTTAAATATTATGGCTTCTGAAAAAATCCAAAGCAATCCCTTTTTTTCCTTATGTCATTCCAAATAAAACTCAGGTTGGTTTTGTTTTGTTTTGTTTTTTTTAAACTCAGGTTGTTTATCAGGAAAAAAAAAAAATCCCAGCTTTGAGATTGTTTCATGAGCAGGAAAAGTTGTCATGAGCACCAAGTAAGAAACATAAAATGGATGCCCCAGGGAGAGAAGCATTCCTCAGGGTATGTTACTATTTAAAGACTCAAATCTGCATGCCCTTACCTTTTGACTCTTAAAAGGATCAGAGTTCAAAACAACTTACTTGTCAGTCTATCAAGAGAAGCTGCCTGGTACAGTGTACATTGTTCTGGATCACAAGCTAAAGATTTGTTTTCTCATCCCAACTCAGCCATTGTGTAGTCTGAGCAATGCATTATACAAGTACAATCTGAATATTATACAAGTACAATCTGAATACTTTACAGTACCTGTAAAGCAAAGCATTTCATCAAGAAAATGTCTCCTTTACCTCAAATATTCTGTGATTTAAGAATTTAATGTCACTTAACCTCTGGTGATATTTAGCATTCTGCTAGTTTTTGTGTGGAGGTTAAAGAATCACACTGTCAAAGTGTTATTGCCTTTAAAAAGTTAAAGTTAGCAAAGACACACTTGGGATAGCTAAAAGGTATTAGAGATATATTTCAGAAGTAGAAGGAGTGGAAATTAGTCACTAAGAGATGATGTAGAAAAGACAAGGAAGAGCTAAAGAGAGAGTCAGATACCCCCTAAAATGTGTAAAATAAAAAAAAAAAAAAGAAAACTAAGAGTATCAAATTCTGGCAAGGATGTGGATCCATTGGAATTCTCACACAGTACTGGTAGGAGAAGAATAAGGGTACAGGCATTCTGGTTAATTCTTTGGCTTTGCTTTAAAATGACACAGACATTCTGCTTGTAGATATTTGCTCAAAATAAGTGAAAACATATATCTACAAAAGATTGTGTAGATAAATATTTATAGTCACTTTTCTAATAACACAAAACTTGTAACAACCGAAATGTTCATTAATAAGTGAATGAATAAATAAATACATTCATATAACTGAATACCACTCAGCAGTAAAAATGTATTCATTCTGAAAGCATGAAACTATGATTAATGTCATGAGCTTTATGCTAATTAAAGCCCCTGAAAGTGCATATTAAATGATTACATTTAGATAATTTCCAGGAAAAGGTAAAACTAATCTCAATAAATACTGTAAATATTGTATATACCTTTTTATGAATATATATAAATATGCATGAAATAATATAAAAAATAAGAGCTAATGAAGGGTTTTAGATAGGTTGTGGTATGCAAGGTTAATACAAAACGTCAATTGCTTTACTATATATCATCAATGAACAAGTGAAATTTGAAATTAAAAACACAATTTCATCTATATTAGCACCCCAAAATTGAAATACTTGAGTTAGAAATCTAACAAAATGTGCACAAAATCTATATGCAGAAAACCATAAAATGTTAATAAAAGAAATAAAAAAGAGAGCTTAATAAATGGAGAAATAGTCCATGTTCATGGATAGGAATAAGAAGGCTCAATTTTGTCAGAATATCAGTTCTTTTCAACTTGGTTCATAGATTCAATGCAATCACAATAAAATCCTAGTAAGTTATTTTATAGGGATTGACAAACTGGTTCTACATTTTATATGGAGAGACAGAAGACTCAGAATAGCCAATATAATATTGAAGGAGAAGAACCAAATTGAAGGACAGATACTACCTAACTTTAATTTTTATCATAACCTTACAGTAATCAAAACAGTGTGGTGTTGGTGAAATAATAGAAAAAAGAAATCAGTGGAAGAGTAAAGATCCCAGAAATAGATCTCCATAAATAAAGTCAACTGAGCTGTGACAAAGGAGCAAAGGCAATACAATGGAGAAAAAATAGTCTTTTCAATAAACAGTGCTGAAAAAATTGGAGATCCACTTTCAAAAAAATGAATCTGGACATCACCCTACATTATTCACAAAATGTAACTCAGAATGGATCACAGAACTACATACAAGATGCAAAACTATGAAACCCCAAAAGATAACATAGGAGAAAACTTAGATGCCCTTGGGTATGGTGATGACTCTTCAGATGCAACATCAAATCCTGGCCCATGGAAGAAATAATTGAGAAGTTGGACTTCATTAAAATTAAAAACTTCTGCTCTGTAAGATAAAACCAAGAGTGAGAAGAGAAGCCATGGACTGACAGAAACTATTTGCAAAAGACATATCTGATAAAAGACTGTTATCCAAAATATAAAAAAAACTAAACAGTAAGAATAGAACTAGCTCAATTAAGAAATGGGGTAAAGATCTGGGGTGCCTGGATGGCTCAGTGGGTTAAGCCTCTGCCTTTGGCTCAGGTCATGATCTCAGGGTCCTGGGATGGAGCCCCTCATCAAGCCCCGCATTAGGCTCTCTGCTCAGCAGGGTCCCTGCTTCCCCCCCTGCCCCATGCCTCTCTGCCTACTTGTGATCTCTCTGTCAAATAAATAAGTTAAAAAATGGTGCAAAGATCTTAACAGACACCTCACCAAAGAAGATGTCCAGATGGCAAGTTACCATGATACACCTATTAGAATGGCCTAAATCTGGAACACTGACTGACAATACCAGATGCTAACGAAGATGTGGGACAACACGAACTCCCATTCACTACTGATGGGATGGCAAAATGACACAGCCACTTAGGATGTCAGGCAGTTTCTTAAAAATGAAACTAAATATGCTCTTACTTTACAATCCAGAAATTATACCCCTTGGTGTTTACCCAGAGGAACTGAAAACTTATATACATACAAAAACCTGCATATGATGTTTATCGCTGTTTTATTCAGAACTGGCCAAACTTGGAAGAAACCCAGATATCTGTCAGTAGGTGAATAGACAAGTAAACCATGGTACATTCAGAAAATTGAAGATTACTCATCACTTAAAATAAATTAGCTATCAAGCCACAAAAAGACATGAAAACAAAACCTTAAATGCACATTGCTAAGTAGAAGAAGCCAATCTGAAAAGTCTACATACTATAGATTCAAACTACACAACATTATGGAAAAGGCAAAAATCTGGGACGCCTGGGTGGCTCAGTGGGTTAAGCCGCTGCCTTCGGCTCAGGTCATGATCTCAGGGTCCTGGGATCGAGTCCCGCATCGGGCTCTCTGCACGGCGGGGAGCCTGCTTCCCTCTCTCTCTGCTTCCCTCTCTCTCTCTCTCTGCCTGCCTCTCCATCTACTTGTGACTTCTCTCTGTCAAATAAATAAATAAAATCTTAAAAAAAAAAAAAAAAAAAAAAAAAAAAAGAAAAGGCAAAAATGTGGAGACAATTAAAAGGATAAGTGGTTGCCAGGAGTTTTGAGGGAGCAGGAGAAGGATGAATAGGGTTGTCAGGGTAGTGAAAATACTCAGGATGATACTTTAACAATAGATACATTATATATTTGTTGAAATACAACACTAAGACTGAACCCTAATATAAACTCTTGATTTCAGGTGGTAATAATAATACCTCCATGTAAATTCATCTATTGTAACAAATGTATCATTCTGGTGGGAAATACTCATAATTGGGGAGGAAAAGTACAAGAGAAGGAAGCATTTGGGAAATGTCTGTACTTCTTTCTCTATTTTGCCATGAATTCAAAATTACTCTAAAATTTTTAAAATTATTAATAACTTAAAATGTATCTAAATTACATGTGTGAGAGAACAAGAAAGTGATCAAAGATTAAAGAAAGTAGTTTTTCTTTATGTATTGGAATTTAAGAAGGGAGAAGAGAGACTAAATTCATGACCAGGCACAAGTACATGGTTTTACAATTACAGAGAGAGAGAGAGAGAGAGAGAGAAAGGGATAGAGAATATATGTGAAGCTATGGAGGAAGGGCCCCTGTGTCTATGATAGGGCAAAACAAACATGAGAGGGATGTTACTACATCCATATATAGTCTATATAAAGCTGTACTAATCAGAACTAGAAGGCACTTGAATAATATAAATTTAGACAGAATAAAGTCAGGTGAGCTAATAATGGCTAATCTAATCTCAAGAATCCAAAATTTTTTAAGAACCCAAGAACTATATTAGAACAAATTTGAGATTTCTTAGCTGACTTTCTCTACTTTTAACTGAACTTTTGATTCTTGCTAAGATTACACAATGTTTCAAAACAAGTCAGTTAAAGAATAATTTCCCTCTTAAATATGAGGCAAATATGAACATTCAACTTAGTCTTTGTAGTTTAATCAACCAGCAGTGTAAGAATATGTGCTTCTAAGGGTGTATAGAATGCATTCTCAAATCTACTCCATTCAACCATAATAACTGACACCAATTATAGTTGAGGAAAATGCATACCTTGTTTGATTTAAACTCTGAACCACTGATAAACCTCATGAACACAATGAAATTGAGCCATTCCCCTGTGGAAGTGCTGCAGCTGGGGGATATTTACTAGTTTGCTCAAGCATTAATTATGGTTTTCCTATTTAATATCCGTGAAATAATGTGCAAGAAAATGGAGTTAAAAGATGTCAACATGAATTTACACACACACACACACACACACACACACACACACACACGACATATAAGAGGCACTTTCAGCATTCATTAGGAGGCCAATAGTTTTTATATGCCATAGGCTGTGATACTAATGGTTTGGTAATGAACAGTACCTAATCCTACTGTAAGTGGCTGTATTACTGCCAGTTTGTTCTCTTTTCTCTCTTTTTCTTTCCTTCCATTTCCATTCCCAGTGGCCTAATTCAGTCAGGCTCCCCTATCGAACTTGCTACAACCACATTTTGTTTTTCTCTATTCAAGCAACTAAAAACTATGCATAAAATCTGACATATCAGCATGTGTTTTTTTTTGTATTAAAAATATATGTAGGTTAATGCAAAGAACTACCACATAATACACTGCTGGACCTCTAAAACTTTATCTCCCCCTTTTCTGTGTATTGTAAGGTAAAGACCTCAGGACATTAGCTATAGGTAATACTATTTTATTGTTGTAGTATGTCCTTTTTCATTATCTTCTGGAAAGAGTAAACTGTTTTTCTTGCAAATCTAACTTGCTATAAACCAAACATTACTTGTTCTTACAACTTCTTTTTATTACCAATAATGCTTGTATAAGCCCTCTTGACACACTTATACAAATTCTGCTTATTATAGCAAGTGCAGCTAATCCCCATCCAGAGCCTCTCCTGCCCTTTGTCCCATGAATCTGGTAAGCAGTTTTATTTGTATCCTTATCTTTCAGTTAAGCTTTCAGAGTCATCTCTACTTGCTCTTTCCCAAATGTGTGAGAGTGACCTAAATGTCAAGTATAATTTCAGTGCTCTCAATCTTGGATTTTTTTTTTTTATTCCTTCTCTTTCAATATTGCACTCAGCCCATTCATTACTCATCCTTTTTCTACAACAAGAAACAAAATTGTTGGCACTGTTGTCTGAGGATTGTCCTGTGATATTCTTTAATATAAGCTTAGAAATATATTTATTTTTTGGAAATGGTCTACAACTAGTGATAATGGTTTAAGCTACTGAATAGAAAGAGATAGTACTAATTCCATTGAGATTCTCTAGGATGGACACTTATGGTCCCAGTTATTGAGTATTTTGTCACTCTTATATGTATGTCACTCTTATTACATTGGGGAAAATTAATCCCATAAAAAACTACTGAGTTATCTAATCATGTAGGAGTCTTCTGAACTCATCTCCTCTCACGGACATAATGAATCTACACTGACATTCAGAGAAGTCCCCTTTGCAAGAAATTCAGAAACTAGCTAGGCAACTCCTATACATCAGGCAAATGAGAAGATACCCACACCACCCACATCAAAATGGGCAGTAAAGGCTGAGACATGCTCTCACCATAAACTCCGCTACCAGCATAGTGCCATGCAATCTGAAGGGAACACTTAACTTCCAGCTTCTCCCTAAGGAGGAAAGAGTTGGAACCCCACATCTAGCATGACAACTTTTAAGACTCCCACCTGAGGGAAAGGTGGCCCAAACGCCTAGCTCTGAAAGCCAATGGGGCTTGTGTCCATGAGACTACAGAATATAGCTAACAAAGAAAGAATTTTTTTTAAAGATTTTATTTATTTATTTGACAGACAGAGATCACACACGTAGGCAGATAGGCAGGCAGAGACAGAAAAAGGAGGAAACAAGCTCCCTGCTGAGCAGAGAGTCCGATGTGGGGCTCAATCCCAGGTGACCCAAGCTGAAGGCAGAGGCTTTAATCCATGGAGCCACCCAGCTGCCCCAAAGAAAGCATATTTTTAAAAAAGATTTTATTTTATTTTTTTATTTGAGAGAGAAAGAGAGAGTGGGAAGAAAAGACAAGAAAACTCCAAGGTGAGCATGGAGCCCAATGCGGGTCTCCATCTCAGGACCCCCGAGATCATGATCTGAACCAAAATCAAAGTCAGTTGCTTAACCAAATGAGCCACCCAGGTGCCCTGAAAGAATTCTTAATGGACTTATAAAGACTTACCATGGCTATTCCTCCAGATTCAATGCAGAGGGAGCAAAGAAAAACAAACAAACAAAATGCCCATTTTCCAGTCTTGCTGTGAAAGAGGCCATCTGGATACTTTCAAAGCTGCTGCCTAGGGGTCAGGCTAATTTAGTACACATCTAGGAGCTGACTGAATTTTCCCCAGAGACTTGGAAACCAGAAGAATGCACCTGGGCTTTTCAAAGCAGCCTTCTGTAAATCACCAGTATCTCCCTAGAAGGACCTTGTGCAGAACCCATACAACTCAATGACAAAAAGAAAGAAACAAAAATAGAACAAACAAACAAACAAAAAATGCAACAATTAGAAAATGGGCAAAGAAGGGGCTCCTGGGTGGTTCAGTTGGTTAATCATCCAACTCTTAATTTCGGCTCAGGTCATGATCTCAGAGTTGTGTGATGGAGTCCTACATCAGACTCCAGGCTCAGTGGGGAGTCTGGATATATTAACTCAATTGTTAGAATCATTTCACAATGTATATGTACATCAAAACATCACTTTGACACCTCAAATACAGTTTTATTTATCAGTTATTGCTCAGTAAAGCCTAAAAGAAATGAACAGCACATAAATCCAAGCCACATAGATATTCTTTTACTAGGTTCCTTTTATTTCTGTTATAAAGAACAAAGCAGGACTTTTTGACAAAGTTGTTTAAGCATTTCAGGTTTCCTACAACATTTTATTTTCTTTTATTATTATTATTTTTTGTAGGCTCCACGCCCAATGTGGGGCTTGAATGCACAACCCTGAGATTGAGTCTCATGCTCAACTTACTGAGCCAACCAAGTGCTCCAGCTCCAACTTTCTAAAATTGAATATTCATAAATAGCTTCATGGCAAATTCATTGTCAGATTTATCTGTCTTGTTATGACAATATAATTTTACAGGAAAGAAATCAAACTCAGGGTGGTGAAGTAAACTAATGGGCAATATAGCAGAAAACTAGCAGGTATTAGTCTCCATTTGATCCCAAGTCTGTATGACTCTTAAAATTAATTCTCTTAATGGATGTAATACCTTAGTAATAGAATAAGTGGTGATGGTAGTTATAAATGTATACCAAAAAAACCATAAATAATGTTTCTGTATTGCAATCCTAGGACCAATAAAGAGTAAGAACTATGTGATGTGAGAGAGGCACATAAAGAGTCACACTAAGCTTTACTCTATTGCATGAAGTTATTTTGGGTAGAAGAGGAGCTCTCTAGAAATCCCATGCATTGGATAGAAAACTAAATGCTTCTAGTCTGGTGTAACTACAGTTTCCTTATTAAATTATGCCAAGCTATGAATGATTAAAAGAATTACTTAATGCTTTAACTTTAAGGAGAACTCATATCCATCTAATAATTTCAGGGATGTCACAAATGCATTGAAAAATGTTTCAAGTACTAATGTTCTCCTAATGTCAATATAAGATTTGGGAAAAATTAAAGGTTATTGCAGAAGGCATATGGGGTTTAGATAATGATACTAAGGCGAGAATATCTTTAAAAAAACAAACAAATTATTTCGGAAGAGTGGACAGTTTTTTCCCAAGAGATGCTCTCAATTTATTGCTTATTTAATTCAGTTAACAATTTGAAAGGCAGAGAGGGTTCTGATATGCACCTTCTAACTGACACACTAATTTAATGATTATCCCCATTGTTTTCATGTGAATAACTATAGGGAATGTTAAATGTTTTTAAGATCAAAATCTTCCCATTTCCTTAGGAACTTGATTTAACTCAAGCAAACCAATAGTAACAGAGTATCAGCTATCTACATTTTGTGGGTATTGTAGGAGCTATAAAGGTGAACACAAAATCCCTGCCTTCAGAGAGCTTATACTTTAGTAAGAGATATTTAAAAAGCATCTAGATAACCAAAGTAGAGGGCTACCATAGAAGAGGGAAGCAAGACAGGATATACATACAATATTACAGTGGTAAGACAGAATTTTAAAAGTGAAATGACATTTGCTGTGTGAATGGTGTGTTTAGTAATATTTCAACAGAGGGTAAGTGTTAGGAAGGAGGATGGCATTTGAGGTGGATATGTAATTCTACACAAACAAGAAGATAGGGACTTGGGGATATTTGAGTTCTCAAGTTCAGTTTAATTAGAGAAGGCTTTATAATTATATAATTCTTTATAGACTTCTGGCACTTTTTAATGAATAATATAAATATATTTATGCAAATAGATTATCTTTTATCCTAGTAAGAGTGAGTTCTCATATCCACTGTGATTTGAACAAGAGAAAAAATATGGCATTAACAGTGATTTGATAGCTTAGAATAAAAGATAGGGGCACTTGGGTGGCTCAGTCTGTTAAGTATCTGCCTTTGGCTCAGGTAATGATCCCAAGGTCCTGCGATCAAGGCCCACATTGGGCTCTGTTCAGCAGGTAGTCTGCCACTTCCCCTGGCGTGCTCTTCTTCTCTGTCAAATAAATAAATAAGTAAAATCTTAAAAAAAAAAAAAAAGAATAAACAGGTATAAGGAAAAAATAATTGATTGGCTCCTCCAAGGATAGGATTGGATTCAAGAACTCAAGCAATATCATTGGGCTCTGTCTCTCTCTGTTTCTCAAACAGCCTTTCTTTTATGGTAGAATTAATTAGACCATATCTTTCAGTTTATCAATCACAGAAAAGAGTGTGTTCCCTGATAAGTCAGGAAAAAAATTTCCACCAAACTCTCTGATGAGCCATTTTGCATCACAGACACATCTTTGTCAATGTTGATTCTAATTGGTTAGCCATTAATCAACATATCTCTATAAATTATTCAAATTTATGATTTAATTTTACACATTTGATTCCAGCAATTCTTTGACTATAACCAGCTGTTATTATTATTATACTTATTTCAATGTTGAAAAAATTGAGGCTTAAAAAGATGATAGATATCCTGGATGACGGAATTTATCTGAGATCTTCAAATTCGGGCAGTGAGCAGAATTGATTATTTTGGAGTATTTATATATGACGACTGGAAGGTGCTAAGGAACTAGTGAAATATATACCAGAGAGGTAAAAAGAACATTCTAGAGCCATGGAATAAAGGGCACAAGAGCAAACAATTTCACGACAGAAAAAGTGATAAAATACCACGTGATATTTGAAGAATAAAGCTGAAGACAAGGCTACGAGATTTTAAATACTTATGTAAAGGAGGAAAGTTATACTGCACTGAAGACATGTTGAAGAAGATTTGGGATTTTGGAAACTGACATTCATATAGCTTAAGAATTGCACTGAGAAAAGCAATGGGACTATAGTTAGAGTAGCAGGAATGAGGAATAAAGGAAATTTTTGCTTTGCAATTAAGATAGCAGTTACCAATTTTTATAGTATCTGAGCAATGAAAATAAACATAAAATGCATTAGAAATATTTTTAAAAGTAAAAGCATCATTAGAAAAATATGTATTCAAACTGGTCTGAATTCTATGTTCAATTCAATATAAAAAGTTCTAATAAGCTTATTAAAAATCTATCTCATTTCTTGATATTTGACTTCCCTCATCATGTGACAAACCACTGACCAGAAACAAATTCGAAGTCTCCTATGGTCTCAGGTCTAAATAGCAGTGACCATGTCTCTATCTATTATCATTTCCTGATTGTAACAGAACAAATAACTGTTAGAGGTTATCAAAGGTAAATTCGTTACCTTTGCTAAACTGTCACAAGCTTGGTGATTTTATCGACTTTGGTCAATAGGCTGTCTTCTCTTGAATTGCCCAGCAGTATTTCTGATGTCGGTTGGAGGCATTCGCCTAAGATTTCTAGGCTCCAACATTCTAACTAGACCTTTTACTCTTTTTTTAAGTCTCTGACATGTGCTGAGCACTCTTAATTAGTTTGAGTCCTTGAGAGGAGTTGGGATGCACATCGAGCTGCATCGAGCTCCACTGTCTTTTTTTGTTCTCCTTAGTTCTGGCTTCTGGCTGCTAATAGAAGTATATTTGACTTCATAATGCATTTCCGTAGATGTTTTTTCCTTGAATAGCCAATAAAATTGTGCCTCACTGGAAGCATTTTATTCAGGGACAATTCTGAGAGGCAACACAAAGTAAAAAATGTTAGCCTCCAAGAAAAAGGAATCCAAATTTAGACACATTTTTTTATTGCATGTTTCTATCATTTTTGTATGGTTCTTTTTTTTTTTTAATGTGTGAACTACAAAAAATAACTTATGTTGGCTATAGGCTTCAGAGTCTTCATTTCAGTGCCTTAATTTATTTAAGCAGATAGTGATATAATGAGGTGAATTAGCGTTTTATGCTTATAGAATGCAGAATTTTTTTTTTTTTAACAAAATCCTACCAGAGATCACTAATCAGTTTTTAATCAAATGAAAAGTGACAGGAGCTCACAGTTCTGCCTGATTGTCCTTCATGGTTTGAAAACTTACTGACTTGGGCAGGTAATATCTAAGATAAATCTTCTCTCTGAAATCTTATGGGAAATATGGTAACAATGTTGATCTTGGATTTTAGGCAGCTGTTGAGGGAGGAGGAGAGGAATATGTTCTCGTAGCATGTGTAATGTAGTCAGTGTTTTTATCCTATTGAGCAGAGTAGCAATCTACATATAATTGATAACCCTAAAAGTTTGGGGTTGGCCCTACTGTGTCTTTAAGAATTGGGCCCTGGTGCAGCCTAGGAACTAAAAACAGGGACATGGTTAGCATGGCAACTAAAGTAACAAGTTAAACAGTCTTTGAAAGTAACATGTCCCAATTTGGCAGCTAGAGAAAACATGTTTGTATTCTGATGGAAATAGCTACTTATAAGCTATTAACAAGAACATTTCTACACTTTGTTCAGATAGTCAGAAGCTTTTCTAAAGCATCCAATCTATTTCCACTTTTGTCTTTCTATTGTTACCCTGGGTTTTCAAAGAACATACACAATCTTCAAAATGCATTTTTTGGACTTAGGTATTGAATGCCTCTTTGCCCCATTCTTTGGTTCATATGGTATAGAACATTTAGAAGTTCTCAACAATTTATGTTGAATGAATGAGTAAATGAGTGAATAATGAAGGGTGCCCATGAACAGAGCCGCAGCAATTGAAGGAGACTAAAGGAGACATGGGTGGGTTTACAAATGGACCTACCAATGGAAATCAAGAGTTAACATATTCACCTACTTTCCTACTTTTAAAATGATGACCTCATTTAATTCAAGCTTTCCTCTGGAGCAGGAGTTTTTCCATGTCAACTTATAATAGAGTTGAAGGTCTATGCCATATACTTAAATTTCACTTCTGCTGAGTTACAAATTTGGAGGGGCTGGAGAGGGAACAAGATTTTCTTTTAACTTTCATCACAGACCAGGCACCTCCCTTCTATACTACAGTGAAGGTTGGTTTTTCTCTACTCATTGGTGTGAACACTTTAACTTTCATACTATTTTTGTCCATTTTTAAAGAGAAGCACAAGGAAAACAGCGCTCTGTAGAAAGATGACGCAAGTGGAATGCATTTAACTATATTTACAAGTGACTTTCTAAAAAACATTTAATGGGAATCTAACAAATACTTTTCAATTATAATGTACTTTATGAGGGTATTCTTTTACTAAGAGATTTGAGAATTCCCAATTAATAATAACCTTCATGATCTACTGAACAATTTCAAAATTCAAGGTTTTTAAGATACATTAAAATAACATGCAAGTAAACATCCTTAGAAGAGTACGTAGGTGAATAGGAGAGAGGGTGATTTCTTCACAACCAAATCCCAGATTGAGCTGTTATTTCTTGCTTTGGATCAAAACCTGGACTTTCTAGCTGCCTTTACAACTTCTGTGCTTCATACTCAGTTTCCATAGCAAGCTAGGAATCGTTCCTGTTGGAAAATTTCAATAGGAAAAGGAAAGTTTTGAGGACAGAAAAACGCATCTAACAATGTGCCCTGCAGCCTACAGTATAATTGCTTTAAAAACCAGGGAATGGAAAACAGTTTAAGTGTTATACCGCCATACATCATACAGGGATTAAAAGTGATCATTTTTCAGACTTGCGCAGGGCAGTTTGCTTCAGCATGGCATTCTGCCACATGGTGATATATTTGCCTGCAGAGATCACGCTGAGGTAGTATAATACCCAGTTCTGCTTTGGATTTTTCCTAAAGGCAGACACAATTACTACAACAATCATGACAAATTGCATGGTGCTCTTTCCAACAGCAAGAGATTCCCCCCAATTTTTGCAACTGTTTGAAGTGGGTTATCCATGCTGGGGGGTTTTTGTGTGCTTTGTTTAGCTTTTTTAATTATGTTATCCAAAGGAAATACTGACACCAGGATATAACTTTGCCAATACTGATAACAAACATTTTGTTCCATGCCCTTTAAAAATTGTAGCCAAAGTATTTTGAGTTTTAAATCATGGATCAGTTAAGGCAACAGATAACTGGTTTCCTATTTTGGTAGAAATTGAATTTTGAATTATGTTTATGTTCTAGTGATACATAAAATGGCTCACCATCTCAGTTCATTTCAGAACACCAAAAATATTCAGTGCCTTCTATGTGCCAGAAAATGGCCTAATTGATGAAGAAACAAATGAACATGATATGTTTCCAGTCTTCAAGGAATTTCATATCTAGAGGGTCTTCCTGTGACTTCAGTATGATCACATGATTTTCTTACTTAATCTTTCGACAACAATGCTCATGAATGAATCCAGACATTACCTTCTATTCTAAAAGTCTCTGTTATAGTTTTGCAGCAGGACTGTCAAAACTTAATGGCATTCAAGGACAATTTTTGCATTTGAAAATGCGTTAAAGTGGGGAAAAATGTGAGAATGACGGGTGTATATGCCAAACGAGGAGAACATGCATCTCAATAATCCAGTTTTATTAGACTGAATACTTACTTGAAAAACTCAGAAGAATCATATAAAATGAAGTCATCTGTATGTAACGATCATAGCTGAACATGTGAAGAGAGAATGATCTGACTACAGAGAAGGATTTCTCTTCTCAGATAGATAATGAGGAGAACAGGATAATTAACATCTGGAAAAACTAGAGTCAAAGGAGATTTGCGAGGCTTTGAGATTAGAAGTGATCAAAGTTTTCCATAAAATGGCTAATACTAGACTTCATGGTGAACTGGGCAGGGTGACTTTTATTCTGCATATTCAAAGGAGCCAGAAGTGTAACAAAGAAAAATTCTCAGATAATTTATTTCCCCAGCTTAATATTCCCCTTTGCTGACACTCTTACCCTATATTTACATTCCAGTGCTCACTTTTAGGATGTACATCTAGAATCATTCTTCCAAATAACTTTTGGAAATCTTACATAGATTCTCAGCAGTTTAAACTTATTCTGTCAAAAATTCAATTCATTATGTCTCCTTTTTTTCGTGGTTCCAGTCTTTTCCCAATGACTCAAATTCATAATTCCACACACTTCTCCTTTGTTTCCTATAGATAACACATTGCAAAATCGATTTTCATATTCTCTTCCTCTCTCTTCCTCCTGCAGTCTGGTTTCTTTCATATTCTGTCAAGAACAGGCAATATAATACTATAGGAAGACCATAGGTTTGCAGACAGATAAACATTGTTTAGAATACAATTCCCTCTGTTATAGGAGTCTGTAAAATAATTTCATCTGTCTAGGCTTCAATTTTATCATCCTTAATAAGTACAAAATATAGCATAAAATGATTAAAAATGATTTTCCTAGATAGATATGCTATCATCACATTGGTCTATGTGTTCATAGACCAATTTCAAAAATAAGTATCAAAATTTCAAAAATTTTGAAACTATTCATAGACCAGTTTCAAAAATACATATCAAGTGTCTGCTGTAAACTAGAAACTATGTTATGCCCTGGAAGTGTCCCATCTGGGAACATTTTGGTGTCATTAACTGGAATGAGGAGCATTAGAAGATGCCTAGATTGGAGGTGGCATAAATCAGGGAAGCACATAGCAGAAATATAAATATCTGCCTACAGGAGGTGGAATACAGAAAAAGTGAGAGAGGAAGAGAGAATGGTGTGCTGTTTTCATAATGAATCCCAGAATTTCATAGATAGAAAAATTGAATCCACGAAGTAGATGGCAGAAAAATCAGAGGGGACAGGAGACTATTGTGTCATAGAAATCAAGTCCAAAGCATATTTCAAGAAGGAAGTATGTAATCCGTGCCAATTGATGCTAAGAAGTGGCACAAGAGTAATATGGAAGAAAGACCTATTGGATTGTTGTTATTTCCAGTTTTTATTTAAATTCTAGTTAGTGAACATACAGTGTAATATTGGTTTCAGAAGTAGAATTCAGTGATTCATCACTTATATATAACACCCAGTACTCATCACAAGTGTCCTCCTTAATACCCATTGCCCAATTATCTCTTCCACCCACCTGCCTCCCTTCCAGCAACACTCATGTTTTTCTCTATAGTTAATAGTCTATTTTGTGTTTGCCTCTCTTTTTTCAAGTATGTCCATCTATTTCATTTCTCAAAGTCTACATATGAATGAAATCATATGGTATTTATCTTTCTCTAGCTGATTTATTTTGCTTTGCATAATGCACACTAGCTCCATCCATGTCATTGCAAATGACAAGATTTCATTCTTTTTGATTGCTGAATAATATTTTGTTGTACATATATACCACTTCTTCTTCTTGTAGTTCCATGCAAATATTAGGATTGTTTGTTCTAGCTCTATGAAAAATGCTGGTGGTATTTTGATAGGGAATGCATTAAATGTGTAGATTGCTTTGTGTAATATAAATATTTTAAGAATATTTGTTCTTCCAATCCATAAGCATGGAATGTCTTTTCATTTCTTTGTGTCATCTTCAGTTTCTTTCACAAGTTTCCTGTAGTTTTTAGAGTACAAATCTTTTACCTCTGGTTAGGTTTGTTTATTCCTAGGTAACTTATGGTTTTTTGTGCACTTGTAAATGGTATCAATTCCTTGATTTCTCTTTCTGTATAGAAATGCACCAGATTTCTGTACATTGATTTTGTATCCTGTGACTTTACCGAATTCATGTATCAGTTCTAGCAATTTTTTTGGTGGAGTCTTTCAAATTTGTAAATAGTGAAAGTTTGATTTCTTCCTTGCTGATTTGGATCCAGTTTATTTATTTTTGTTGTCTGATTGCTGAGGCTAAGACGTCTAGTACTATGTTAAATAACAGTGGTGGGAGTGGACATTCCTGTTTTGTTCCTGACCGTAGAGGAAAAGCTTTCAGTTTTTCCACATTGAGGATGATATTAACTGTGGGTCTTTTGTATATGGTCTTTATAATGTTGAGGTATGTTCCTTCTATACCTACTTTGTTGAGGGTTTTTATCAAGAATGGATGCTGTACTTTGTTAAATGCTCTTTCTGCATCTAAAGAGTATATCATGTGGTTCTTATCCTTTCTTTTATTAATGTGGTTTATCACATTGATTGATTTGTGAATATTGAACCACCCTTGCAATATAAGAATAAATCCCACTTGATTGGGCTGAATGATTCTTTTAATGCCTGTTAGATTCGATTTGCTAGTATTTTGCTGAGAATTTTTGCATCCATGTTCATCAGGGATATTGATCTATAATCCTCTTTTTTAGTGACATCTTTGCTTTTGGAATCAAGGCAATGCTGGCCTTGTGGAATGAGTTTGGACATTTTCCTTCCATTTCTATTTTTTGGAACAATTTGAGAAGAATAGGAATTAATTTTTCTTAAAATGGTGGTTAGAATTCCCTTGGGAAGCCATCTGGTCCTGGAATTTGTTGGGAAATTTTTGATTACTGCTTTAATTTCTTTTCTGGTTATCAGTCTGTTTAAGTTTTCTATTTCTTCCTGTTTCAGTTTTAGCAGTTTATATGTTTCTAGGAATTTATCTATTTCTTTGAGATTGCCCAATTGTTTGGCATAAACTTTTTCATAATAGTCTCATAATTGTATTTCTGTGGTGTTGGTTGTTATCTCTCTTCTCTTATTCATGATTTTATTTATTTGGGCCCTTTCTCTTTTCTTTCTGTTAAGTCTGGCTAGGAGTTTATCAATTTTATTAAATTTTTCAAAGAACCAGCTCCTGATTTGATCAATCTGTTATTTCTTATCTATATCGGTATCTATCTATAGATATTTATATATATAAATGTATTTAGTGTATAAGTATATCTATTTCATGTGTGTATATATATATGTATATATACTTGTTTATGTTCTAATCTTTATTATTTCCATTCTTCTGCTGCCTTTAGCCTTCATTTGTTGTTCTTTTTCTAGCTCCTTTAAGTATAATGGTAGGTTGTGTATTGAGATTTTTCTTGCTTCTTGAGGTAGGCCTACATAGCTATATACTTCCCTCCTAGGACTGCTTTTGCTATGTCCCAGAGGTTTTGGACAGTCAAGTTTTCATTTTTATTTGCTTTCATGTATTTTTCTATTTCTTCTTTAATTTCTTGGTTGATCCATTCATTCTTTAGTAGGATGTTCTTTAACCTCCATGTATTTGTGGTCTTTCCAAATTTTTTCTTGTGGTTGACTTCAAGTTTCATCACACTGTGGTCAGAAAATATGCGTTGTATGATATCATCTTTTTGTATTTTTTGAAGCCTAATTTGATCTATTCTGGACAATGCCATGTGCACTTGAAAAGAAAGTGTATTTTCCTGCATTCTGAATATAACTGCTAAGTTCATCTGGTCCGGTGTGTCTTTCAAAGCCATTGTTTCCTTGTTGATTTTCTGCTTAAATGATCTGTCTGTTGATATAAGTGAGGTCCCCTACTATTATTGTATTATTACCAATGAGTTCCTTTATATTTATTATTTATATTTATTATTTTATATTTTTGGATGCTCCCAATTTGGGGGCACAAGTACTTAAAGTTATTAGATATTGTTGGATAGACCTTTTAATTATGATATAGTGTCCTTCTTTTTCTCTTTGGCTTAAAACCTAGTTTGTCTGACATACATATTGCTACTCCAGCTTTCTTTTGACATCTATTTACATGGCAAATGGTCCTCCATCCCCTTAATTTCAATCTGCAGGTTTTATTAGACCTAAAATGAGTTTCTTGTAGGCAGCATATAGCTGGATCTTGTTTTTTTCTTTTTCTTCTTCTTTATTTTTAATCCATTCTAACACGCTGTCTTTTGATTGGAACATTTAGTCCATTTACATTCAGAGTAATTATTGATATATTTGAATTTAGTGCCACTTTCTTCTTCTTCTCTTCTCCTCCTCCTCCTCCTCCTCCTCCTCCTCCTCCTCCTTCTTCTTCTTCTTCTTCTTTTTCTTCTTCTTCTTCTTCTTCTTCTTCTTCTTCTTCTTCTTCTTCTTCTTCTTCTTCTATTTTTATTCTTATTCTTCTTATTATTATTATTTTAGATTTCCTATGTTCCATTTTAGTCTTTGTCACTTTTGGTCTTTCTTTTCCATTCAAAGAGTCCCCTTTAATATTTCTTGCAGGGCTGGTTTAGTGGTCACAAACTCCTTTCCTTTGTGTTTGTCTGGAAAACTCTTTGTCTCTCCTCTATTCTGATTGATAGCCTTGCTGGATAGAGTATTCTTGGCTGCATGTTTTCCCCATTTAGTACATTGAATATATCATATTACTTCTTTCTGACCTGCCATTTCTGTGGAGAGATCATCTGCTAATCTTACTTATCTAACCCTATAAGTTTGGGACTTCTTTTTCTTACTTTTAAGATTTTTTTCTTTATCTTTGTATTTTGCAAATCCAACTATAATATGTCTTGATGGTGCTATGCTTTTGTTGATTTTGATAGTTCTCTGTGCCTCCTGGATTTGGAGATCTGTTTCCTTCCCCAGATGAAGGAAGTTCTCAGCTATAATTTCCTCAAATAAGCCTTCTGCCCCCTTTTCCCTCTCTTCTTTTGGAACTCCTATGTTACAAATATTATTACATTTTTTTGAAGTTACTGAGTTCCCTAAGTCCACATTTGTGGTCTAATATTTTTATTTTTCTCTTCTTTCCAGCTTCACTATTTTCCATAATTTTATCTTCTTTTTTTTCATATTTTTATCTTCTATGGTATTTATCTGTTCCTCTGCTTCTTCCATCCTTGTGGTCATTACATCCAGTCAGTTTCAAATCTTGGTTCTTGCATTTTTCATTTCTGCCTAACTAGTTTTTATTTCTTTCATCTCTGTGGTAAGGGAATTCCTGATGTCTTCTATACTTTTTCCATGCCCAGCTAATATCATTATGAATGTTTCTTTAATTTCTGAATCAAGCATATTACTTATATCTGTTTTGATTAGATCCCTGACCTTTTCTTATTCTTTCTTTTGGGATGAATTCCTCCATCTTTGCATCTTATCTAGATCTCTGTCTTTTTCTGTGTGTAAGGAAAACCTGCTGTTTCTTGCTCCTGAGCATAATGGTTTTATGAAGGAGAGGTCATATGCTATCCAGGACACTTCAGGAGGTGTCTCTGCTGTATGCTGTGTGTACTCTGCTGCTGTGTTTTGTTTCTTTCCCCCAAGTCAGTCCTTTGCAGAGCTTCTCCTTGCCTACAGTGGAGAGTGTTTGGACCTTGGCCAGAGTGTGGTGGGTTTTAAGTAGCTGTGTTCTGGTCCACTTGTTAGAAGAAACCTTGTGCTATTTTTGCTAGGGCTGAAACTTTGCAGAACTCTTTGGTTAGTAGACATGGTTTGTGTAAGGGATATGTGCTGGTCTCCTAGGGGAAGGGGCCAACTGTGCTGATTCTCAAGCACACTTGCCTGAGAAAAGCAGTACCTGCAGAGCACTGGAGAGTAGGGTTTGATGTAAGTGGTTTAGACTGTCCCTACTGGCACTATGCTGATTGCTGAAGTTAGTTTGTAGGGGGGAGAGAAAAGTGCCAGCACTCACCCTTATCACAGAGAGGGGAGTTTGCACTTACTGCTGTCTGGGAAGCACTCCCAGAAGAGTGAGCAGTCTCCCCTTGCGTGCCCCAGCTGTCCCTCAGATCCCTATCTTTACCCTCTCTGTGTCTAGGCTGTCTGTCCACCCATCAGCACAGTGCACCTTGGGGTCTATCCCAGGCAGGCCTGCTGAGTTTTAAAATTCCAAAAGTTAAGGACCTTAGGAGACACAGACCCATGTTAGTCCTCTGTGGGAAGTTCTCACTGTTCTGGGATTAATGAAGGTTTGTCCCAGTAGGGCAACTGCACCAAAATATAGGGGCATGGAGTTTATAGTAAAGCACAGCAAATAGCCAGTGTCCAGGTTAGCCACCTCAACAGGTGTCTCTGCATCTCTATGCTGAGAGACAGGTGAGGGAAATGGAGCCTATTAGCTTTTTTGTCCTTGGCAAGGTGATGCCACCTCTCCCAGTGTGTCCCAGAGGATCCTCAGATCACACCATCTGCTCTCTTGTTCTTTGACCTATTCTCCACAGGAACACTGTGGGGGGGTGCCACACCAACCATCCCCTACAGACCTCTTAATCTCTGGTCTGTGAGCCCCACTGGTTGTAAAAACTTCTGAAAATCAGCCCCCTTCATTTTCTCCGTCATTGACATTGGGAAAGTATTTTTTTTTTTTTTTGGTGTGATTCCTTGTGTGCTCCTCTCTTTCTCTCACCTTCCTTCCTTTCTTCCCTCCCTCCCCTCTCTGTGACCACATCTCTGATCCTTTTCTTTCCCAAACCACATCTCCACTCCTTCTACCCTCCATGATGTGGCTTCTTCTCTCTCCCTAGTTATGTATTTTGTTCTGTCAGTCTTCAGATCAATTTCTTGGTATTCAGAATGATTTCATATTTATCAAGCTGTGTTTGAGGGATGAGGCAAGACTCAAGTCCTACTATTATTCTGACATCTTAGCTCCTCAGACCTACTGAATTTAAATTTATAGACACAATCATCATTCTTAGTGGAAGTTCTTTTGGAGGAGGGCATATAAAATTGGTACATTCTTCCATGTGTTCTCCACTATCCATTCTTATCTTCTCCTACAGAGTAATAACCTCCCATTTTTATCTGTGCACTGGACTTCCAAAATTAAGCCAATATTTCTCTATTACCATCATGGTTAAATGTGATTATATTTTTGATTTACGGATATAGATATAGATAACATAACACAACTTCTTAGTAATACTCTTTCTTTCTCCTATTCTTTCACCCAGTTACTGGAATGTGGGTATGTTGGTAAGCTGTATTTGTCCAAGCAGGTAAAGGCAACAATTTATGGATATCAGAGCAATAAGAAGGAGCATGAGTTTTGAAAACTTATCAGACAGGTGCTGCCACAACAGTTCCAACTTTTACAAGAGAAAGATAATTCACTTTTGCTTAGCCTTTTGCTAAGTCTGGATCTCTGTTGTAGCAGCTGGGCTTATATCCATACTAGCACACAGCAAATATGAAATAAGAGCAAGATGCAGAAATGAAGACAGCTTATATAGAAAACCTTTTTCGTAACAAAAGAGAAGAAAAGAGAAAGCTACGAAAGTAGCTATAAATGAATGAGTGAAAGAGTGACTATGGTGAGGTGTGTTTGTTGCCAATGGTATGAATATGATAATTCTGTAATTGTCTAAAATCCAATGGTAAGAATCCAGGTACAGGCTGAATATAAAATGAGAAAAGGGTATTCAATAATATTAGAATATTGAATTTAAAAGTCCATTGGATTTATAGTACATTCATAGTAAGGGCCTTTCCTCTCTTGTAATAAGAAATAGGATGCATCCGCAAATCAGTCAATGTGATACAACACATCAATAAAAGTAAGAACAAGAACCATATGATACTCTCAATAGATGCTGAAAAAGCATTTGACAAAGTTCAGCATCCCTTCCTGATCAAAACTCTTCAAAGTGTAGGGATAGAGGGCACATACCTCAATATCATCAAAGCCATCTATGAAAAACCCACCACAAATATCATTCTCAATGGAGAAAAACTGAAAGCTTTTCCGCTAAGGTCAGGAACACGGCAGGGATGTCCATTATCACCACTGCTATTCAACATAGTACTAGAGGTCCTAGCCTCAGCAATCAGACAACAAAAGGAAATTAAAGGCATCCAAATTGGCAAAGAAGAAGTCAAATTATCACTCTTCGCAGATGATATGATACTATATGTGGAAAACCCAAAAGACTCCACTCCAAAACTGCTAGAACTTATACAGGAATTCAGTAAAGTGTCAAGATATAAAATCAATGCACAGAAATCAGTTGCATTTCTCTACACCAACAGCAAGACAGAAGAAAGGGAAATTAAGGAGTCAATCCCATTTACAATTGCACCCAAAACCATAAGATACCTAGGAATAAACCTAACCAAAGAGACACAGAATCTATACTCAGAAAACTATAAAGTACTCATGAAAGAAATTGAGGAAGACACAAAGAAATGGAAAAATGTTCCATGCTCCTGGATTGGAAGAATAAATATTGTGAAAATGTCTATGTTACCTAAAGCAATCTACACATTTAATGCAATTCCTATCAAAGTACCATCCATCTTTTTCAAAGAAATGGAACAAATAATTCTAAAATTTATATGGAACCAGAAAAGACCTCGAATAGCTAAAGGGATATTGAAAAAGAAAGCCAACATTGGTGGCATCACAATCCCGGACTTCAAGCTCTATTACAAAGCTGTCATCATCAAGACAGCATGGTACTGGCACAAAAACAGACCCATAGATCAATGGAACAGAATAGAGAGCCCAGAAATAGACTCTCAACTCTATGGTCAACTAATCTTCGACAAAGCAGGAAAGAATGTCCAATGGAAAAAAGACAGCCTCTTCAATAAATGGTGCTGGGAAAATTGGACAGCCACATGCAGAAAAATGAAATTGGACCATTTCCTTACACCACACACAAAAATAGACTCAAAATGGATGAAGGACCTCAATGTGCGAAAGGAATCCATCAAAATCCTTGAGGAGAACACAGGCAGCAACCTCTTCAACCTCAGCCGCAGCAACATCTTCCTAGGAACAACGCAAAAGGCAAGGGATGCAAGGGAAAAAATGAACTATTGGGATTTCATCAAGATCAAAAGCTTTTGCACAGCAAAGGAAACAGTTAACAAAATCAAAAGACAACTGACAGAATGGGAGAAGATATTTGCAAACGACATATCAGATAAAGGACTAGTGTCCAGAATCTATAAAGAACTTAGCAAACTCAACACCCAAAGAACAAATAATCCAATCAAGAAATGGGCAGAGGACATGAACAGACATTTCTGCAAAGAAGACATCCAGATGGCCAACAGACACATGAAAAAGTGCTCCATATCACTTGGCATCCGGGAAATACAAATCAAAACCACAATGCGATATCACCTCACACCAGTCAGAATGGCTAAAATCAACAAGTCAGGAAATGACAGATGCTGGCGAGGATGCGGAGAAAGGGGAACCCTCCTACACTGTTGGTGGGAATGCAAGCTGGTGCAACCTCTCTGGAAAACAGCATGGAGGTTCCTCAAAATGTTGAAAATAGAACTGCCCTATGACCCAGCAATTGCACTATTGGGTATTTACCCTAAAGATACAAACGTAGTGATCCAAAGGGGCACGTGTACTCGAATGTTTATAGCAGCAATGTCCGCAATAGCCAAACTATGGAAAGAATCTAGATGTCCATCAACAGATGAATGGATCAAGAAGATGGGGTATATATACACAATGGAATACTATGCAGCCATCAAAAGAAATGAAATCTTGCCATTTGCGACAACATGGATGGAACTAGAGCATATCATGCTTAGCGAAATAAGTCAAGCGGAGAAAGACAACTATCATATGATCTCCCTGATATGAGGAAGTGGTGATGCAACATGGGGGCTTAAGTGGGTACGAGAAGAATAAATGAAACAAGATGGGATTGGGAGGGAGACAAACCATAAGTGACTCTTAATCTCACAAAACAAACTGAGGGTTGCTGGGGGGAGGGGGTTTGGGAGAAGGGGGTGGTATTATGGACATTGGGGAGGGTATGTGTTTTGGTGAGTGCTGTGAAGTGTGTAAACCTGGTGATTCACAGACCTGTACCCCTGGGGATAAAAATATATGTTTATAAAAAATAAAAAATTATATTTAAAAAAAAAAAAGAAGTAGGATGGACAAGGTGTTCACAGATATAATTTTGTATGGTTGCATTGAAAAATTCCTGTTCTATTTATTATAGATCTTCCATAAAGACTTGAGGATTCATTGGAAGACTCGAGATTTAAGAAGACTGTAGAGTTGTGTGTTTGTGTGTATGAATACATGTGTAAATTATGAGGACAAGGTAAAGGAAAAGAATAGAGTGGAATTGTGGGGATGACTGAGTAGCTCAGTCAGTTAAGCATCTGCCTTTGGCTCAGGTCATGATTCCAGGGTCCTGGGATCAAGTCCCATAACAGGCTCCTTGCTCAGCAAGAAGCCAGCTTCTCCCTCTGCCTGCTTCCCCTTCTGCTGCCACTACCTCTGCTTGTGCTCTCTTTCTCTTTTTCTGACAAATAAATAAAATCTTTTAAAAAATAGTACCTGTACACCTGGGGATAAAAATATATGTTTATAAAAAATTAAAAAATAGAATAGAATTGCCTATTTGATTCCATTTGATATGCTGATCTTAGGTTTGTCATTGAACTTACCTACATTCTCCAGCACTGTTTGATTACTAGAAGGCAGGTACAGGAACAGTAGATAGTTGGGTTAGCCAGCAATGAGCCTTTATCATATTAGTGTGATGAAAAAAGAGCAGAGAAGGGGGATTTATGATGTCATTAAAAGTGTTTTTGAGATGGTAAACTCTGTTTAGGCTCAGACATGATGACTCTCCTGTGCTTGGCGGTATCACTGGAAAGCTGGCTTCATCCTGGTGTAGTTAAAATGCAGACATCTAAGAGACTGATTAAGAGTCTGATACCTCCTCCATTATTTTCATATCTCTCTTTTCTCCATTTAAGATCCATGGTACTGTTGTTTTTTAAACGTTAGAATTAATTCAAGAAAATCAGATAAATATAGAAAGAATTCAATGTTTCTTGAATGAGTGTACGAATGAATGACTACACACATATCCCACCTAATCCTCAGTGTTTTCACCTTTCCATACCTAAATTTGAGAGCTAAGTGCCACAAAACATAAGTATAGTGGAAATAGACATATTTAGATAAGCAGCAAAAGATTTCCACATTATGATTTCTTTAGGGGAAACACACATGTATTTCTGATCTTCTTCATTGTACTGTACTTAGAATGGTCATAGACGTTTCTCATCTATATCTAGTATAAGTTGTTGAAACTGTATTTGGTGATTTTATTTTCTATGTTTCACTCATTACATTATATGCAGATGGTTAAAATCCACCATTGTTTTTTCCTATTTCATAATTAAAGTCAAGATTCCACTTGATCATGATCAGTTAGAGGTTTGGCCTGCAGATCTTTGTCAACTTGCACTTAAGTATCAGTTTCCTTCTTTCCTTTGGGAGTCATGTATTCCCTAGCATTTCTATCAGCTGTGGCATTTCCTTTGCAAGGAGTCTCTGGTGTAAGCTGGCTGCATATGTTTCTTTATGTTTTCCCAGTAACTGACACACCAAAAAAACCCCATCTAAAGGCAGTTTCTAATTGCCATTTGATCTCCCTTTCTTGGGGAAGAGGGTGTTCTTAGATATTTTCACCCAAAGGAAATAAATTTTCTTTGAGCTTCCTGAAATTTGTGCCTCATTGTTCTTTAAGATTCCAAGGGATTAGAACATTTGTATAAAAATGAAACTGAAATATAGAAGTATAACAACCAAAATTTCATATTTCAAAGTGTCTACATAGGGTTTTATAAAGAATCATGGGTATAAAGCACTTGACAGAATAATAAAATTAGTTAACAATCGTCTGTGAATACTAGGAGCTCAGTTAGCTTTTTCAAAACCAGTCTTTAGGATTTTCAACTTTTGAATGTCAAAGCCATTGCAGAATTTAACCCCTGCCCTTAGAGATTTTAGAACATGCAAACAATTTTGAGAATCAAAAATCAGAAAACACTTACAATATGTTTTGTGTGCTTATCGGAAGAGGGAGACCAAAAAGAATAGGAGTATGGAACAGGGGCAGGAAGATGTAAGTCAATTGCCATTTGTAGATTATTCTCATTTATTTATTTTTAAAAAGATTTTATTTATTTATTTGCAATAGCACGAACAAGGGAGGAGCAGAAGGAGAGGGGCAAGCAGACTCTTATCTGAGTGTAGAACTGGGCATGGTTAATCTTAGGACCCTGAGATCATGGTCTGAGCTGAAGTCAAGAGTCAGCACTCAACCCACTGAGCCACCCAGGCACCCATAGACTCTCCTTTATTTGCTAACTTCTGGTCACTTTGAATGCCTCTTAGGACCTCTTCTATAGTAACACTTTATATTATGTGATGATTATCACACTAGAAGTTGAAAAATACTATAAATCACTGTCTCCTCAGTGTTCTATATTACCTTTTTGAGGCTGTGATATTTTGGAGTGCCTGGGTGGTGCATTCAGTTAAGTGTCCAACTCTTGGTTTCAGCTCAGGCCATCTCAGGATTGAGAGACTGAGCTCTGTATTGAGCTTTGTGCTCAGCACAAAGTCTGTTGGAGATTCCCTCTCTTTCTCCCTCTGCCCCTCCTGCTCATTCTCTCTCTCTCACTCTCTCTCAAATAAATAAATAACTCTTTTAAAAAGAGAGAGAGGTTGTGCTATTTTAATGAACACAATCTAAACTCTGACACTGGACGCACATAAAGTTTTTGTGTTACTCTAATGATATACTCAAAAGGGGAAACCAAAGAGTAAGCCAAGCAAATTGGAGGAATAGGAGAGAAGAAAGAAGTAAACAACTCAGAGGAAGTCAGAAAGATCAGAGGGAATAAATGGAAAGACTATGTGTAGATATATATGGGAAAAAACAATCATTGGCACCTAATACAATGAACTAATGAATGAACAACATTCCCCCATGCCTAATTCTTCAGTTGTGATGAATATTTACTGAAATAAGTTCTCTTACCTGGGGGGTATTTTCATAACTTAGAGCGATAGTAATGGTCCAAGAAATGTGTAAGTGTTACAAATACATCAGATATGCCCAAATATTTATTTGGTATCTGTAATTATAGGATTTGTTGAACACTGGAGCTTATACTACTTAGACAACTAGGATGCATCACTCTTATGGTTATAAAATATTCTTCCTTAAACCCAACTTCCATTTTTCCAGTGTGCAAATTTTGGAATAAAATGTAATAATGGGTAAAACTAGACGTATTTGGTCTGAGAATGCACACACACACACACACACACACATATATATATATATATATATATATATATATATATATGTCTGTATGTATGTGTGTATATATACATGTCTGTAAGTCTTATGTATGTGTGTTTTATATATACATACACATATGTATATGTATATATATACACATACACATACATACAGACATGTATATATGACTGAGATGTGTGAATTACATAAGCAAATTCAATGAAATTTTATGTCTAACAAGTTAAAAAGCAACAATTTAACATGCATATTACCTTCTTTAAAATGCATTTTGAATATTTGAGCTGTATCCCTAGGTAGCTTCATTTTGGCCCATCTTAATAGTATTTAGTCTAGGTTTCCCCTTCATTTGAGGTGGCTGATCTTTACCAATATGTAAAAATCTTCTGCCAGATTCAAATGTAATAAAATGTTAGAACAATAGCTGCTAATGTCCATTTTATTTCTTTTATTTCTCGGGAACTTCAAAAAATACATTAGGGTCCTGGGTTTTAGTTTCTTAAAAGCTTGAAAGAAACTGAAGAAGGCACAAAAAGATGGAAGACCATTCCATGCTCATGGATCGAATGAATAAATATTGTTAAAATATCTATACTGCCTAGAGCAATCTATACTTTCAATGCCATTCCGATCAAAATTTCACTGGCATTTTTCAAAGAGCTAGAGCGAACAATTCTAAAATTTATATGGAATCAGAAAAGACCCCAAATTGCTAAGGAAATTTTGAAAAAGAAAAACAAAACTGGGGGCATCACATTGCCTGATTTTAAGCTTTACTACAAAGCTGTGATGACCGAGACAGCATGATTCTGGCATAAAAACAGACACATAGACCAGTGGAACACAGTAGAAAGCCCAGATATGGACCTGCAACTCTATGTTCAAATAATTTGTGACAAAGCAGGAAAAAATATACAGTGGAAAAAAAGTCTCTTCAATAAATGGTGCTGGGAAATTTGGACATCTATGTGTAGAAGAATGAAACTCGACCATTCTCTTACACCATACACAAAGAAAAACTCAAAATGGATAAAAGACCTCAGTATGAGCAGGAATCCATCAAAATCCTAGAGGAGAACATGGGTAGTAATCTCTTCGACATTGGCCACAGCAACTTCTTTTAAGAAATGTCTCCAAAAGCAAAGGAAACAAAAGCGAAAATGATTTTTTGGGACTTCATCAAGATCGAAAGCTTCTGCATAGTAAAGGAAACAGTCAACAAAACAAAGAGGTGACCCACAGAATGGAAGAAGATATTCGCAAATGACAATACAGACAAAGGGCTGATATCTGGGATATACAAAGCACTCCTCAAACTCAACACACACGAAACAGATAATCATATCAAAAAATGCGCAGAGGACATGAACAGAAACTTCTCCAGTGAAGACATACAAATGGCTAGCAGACACATGAAAAAATGTTCATCATCACTAGCCATCAGAGAGATTCAAATCAAAACCACATTGAGATACCACCTTACACCAGTTAGAATGGCCAAAATTAACAAGACAGTAAACAAGTGTTGGAGAGGATGTGGAGAAAAGGGAACCCTCTTACACTGTTGGTGGGAATGCGAGTTGTTGTAGCCACTTTGGAAAACAGTGTGGAGATTCCTTAAGAAATTAAAAATAGAGCTACACTATGACCCTGCAATTGCACTACTGTGCATTTACCCCAAAGATATAGATGTAGTGAAAAGAAGGGCCATCTATACCCCAGTGTTCATAGCAGCAATGGCCACAGTCACTAAACTGTGGAAAGAACCAAGGTGCCCTTCAGTGGACAAATGGATAAGGAAGATGTGGTCCATATACACTAGAGTATTATGCTTCCATCAGAGAGCATGAATACCCAACTTTTGTATCAACATGGATGGGACTGGAAGAGATTATGTTGAGTGAAATAAGTCAAACAGAGAGAGTCAAGTATCATATGGTTTCACTTCCTTGTGGAGCATAAGAAATAACATGGAGGACATGGAGGGATGGAGAGGAGAAGGGAGTTGGGGGAAATTGGAGGGGGAGATGAACCACGAGAGACTGTGGACTCTGAAAAACAATCTGAAGGTTTTGGAGGGGCAGAGGGTGGGAAGTTGGGTGAGCTTGGTGGTGGGTATTATGGAGGGCACATATTACATGGAGCACTGAGT
The DNA here is from genome assembly GCF_964662115.1 of Mustela nivalis. Classification (NCBI taxonomy): domain Eukaryota; kingdom Metazoa; phylum Chordata; class Mammalia; order Carnivora; family Mustelidae; genus Mustela; species Mustela nivalis. Next base: position 104,000,074 of record NC_139024.1, read on the forward strand.
GTGGTACATAAACAATGAATTTGGGAACACTGAAAATAAATTTAAAAAATAAATTTAAAAAAAATTAAGTATTTAAAAAAAGCTATTTTAGATTAGAATTTTAAATACTCAATTGCAATTTATATTATTATTTTCTTTATGTAATTAACATCTATGTAGCCTAGTCTCTGTCTAAAAGAGAGTCTTGAAGAAGAATGAGGAAAAAAGATCTTAAAGTTAAATATAAGTAGGGGTGCCTATGTGGCTCATTTGTTTAAGTGCCTGACTCTTGATTTTGGTTCAGATCATGATCTCACACTTGTGAGATCAAGCCTGGTGATGGGCTCCATGCTGGGCATAGAGCCTGCTTGAGATTCTCTCCCTCTCTCTTCTTCTGTTTCTCTGCCTCTGCTCTCTCTATAAATAAATAAATAAGTAAATAAATAAATAAATGTAAAAATAATAGTAAAATATAAATAAATTATATATTATATATTGAAAATAAATACAAGTAAAAAGTATAATTTTGTACTGATTCACATCTACTGTGAATCTAAATGTGGCAGTCCTTGTCCTGCTCTGTAGTGTTAATGCATTATAAATGACTGTATAAGCTGAAAGAATACAAAGTGGTCTTAATAGCAAATGATAAATTTATGATTGCCTTATTACCTTCAGCATTTTTGGCAAGAAATGAAAATGTCAGTTATAAATGTATATAGAAAATTTAAAAATAGTAAATTCACATTTTATTTTATATATTATAATTTAAAATATTAAGAACGTTGAGAATTGAGATGTTTTATATCTTGATAAAAAATATGTGTCAGGGGTGCCTTGGTGGCTCAGTGGGTTAAAGCCTCTGCCTTCGGCTCAGGTCATGATCCCAGGGTCCTGGGATTGAGCCCTGCATTGGGCTCTCTGCTCAGTGGGGAGCCTGCTACACTTCCTCTCTCTCTGCCTGCCTCTCTGCCTGCTGTGATCTCTGTCTGTCAAATAAATAAATAAAATCTTTTTTAAAAAAGTGTCAGCAATAGTTGAACAGTGTTTGACTCCTTTCTGTCATTATAACTTACAGTACTGATTGAGCATCCTTTCTATGCCTTGTGAAGTGACATACTTCTTTCTAAGTCTGGATCCACTTCCAACATTTTATCCTTTGTTCTTTTGAAGTCATGAAGTGACTCTGAGAATTGCTTTAATGTTAAGTTTTTGCCCACATTGCTTCTGAGATATCTTCATCTTTTTCATCACAACCATTTTCTGTCATCATTATTTCAGTAAGTGTGCCTTCACGAAGTTCCTCTGGATGCATACCTAGTATCTCCCAAACAGCTGTAGTGTTGACATTCCCATGATCAGCTATTTCTTCTGCAACCCCTTTTATGTTTGATTTGAATTCTGAAAATTATTTGCACAATGTAGTTTCTGCTGTACTGCATGTATTTTCTTCTGTTACTTACACCCATCATGCTTAAATATTTTCCAAGGCATGCTATAAGTCATATTTTTTCCAAAATTCATCTAAAGAAATTCCATGATCTTCCATTGTAGCATCATTAGCCTGTCTATGACAATAGGGCTTCAAGTGTTGAAATGACTCTTTGGTCCATTAGCTGAACTGATGAAGTTGAATTTGGTGGTAAAAATTAAATGTTCACATTTTTATTCAAGTTCCAAAGAGAATCAGGGTAGCCTGGAGCATTATTCAAAAGAAATGGTACTTGAAAGGTTTTCTGATTATAATTTATAATTTGCCTGTAGTGTCTCTCACCTATAGGAGATGAGGCAACACAACTACACTCTTTGCTGTCTGTGTATGAGCTAATAACTGTTGTGCAATGACCTATTGCTGACAGCCTTTGAAAGAAGTCACATACTTGGTTCCTGATTGTAATGCACATTTGTTATTTATGCAGTCAGTTTATAGACTAAAAAGCTAAAAGCAAAGTTGATATTTTGTGTAATTACAATTAATATACTGTGATAATTGAAATTTGAGTTGTGTAGTTGGGGTTGCATATTGAATCACCAAAAGTGAGAACTGTCATATGGTTGCTAAATTAAATAGCCTCACTAAGTATTGAAGCCAATATTCCCAATAATATAATTGAAACATATATGATTTGATTTTGTCCAAGCCAAAGGAAATGGAATGACAAATGTTTGCTAAGCGATGAAAAACCAGTGAATTCCTAGAGGTCATTAACCATAAGCCACTCAGCAATTCTCACCGGAACCTAATTGTGTATGTGTAGTACACTCTTATTATGAATAAATGCACTTAAGAATGAATGAATAGAAAGAAAGTACTTCTTTCCAGTATGTATAATATATCCAACAAAAATACATTTAATTTACTAAAATTAAGAAATTCAATCCTTCATCTTTATATAAAATTATAGACTCATAAAATCTATAATTACATTCATTTTATGAAGCTAACAAGATTTGATAGAATCACAATAGACAATGAAACTATTTTTTTTTTTTCTTCTGAATACTCCCCAGGAAAAAGAAAACAAATGTCATGTTTATGTGCCTTCTTTATTCCTTGGAATGTAGGTTGAACAGCTCTTCTTCCCCACTTTTTCCATCTGAGTTTTTCCAGGAAATAAATATCCGCTAGGTCTGAAAAAAGCCATTTGTGTCTTTGACTTCATTTTTGCTTCCTGCAAGCTCAGTTAAGTTTTAAGTTTTATGATTCTCCTTTCCAAACCATTGTATAAATCAGTAGTGTTCTGGGTGTGTTTATTCTGATACTACAACATTTTTGGCTTACTGACTAGTATGCATTTCTTGCTTCTCTAAAAATAAGAAAACTTGATTAAGAATTTATTGTCCTTATGCATCCCACTTTGAAAATTATAAGTGACAATCCCTAACAAACAAAATCAGACAAACGAAAAATAATGAAACATAAACCCAGGAAACCACACTGTGGTAAGTGAAATCTTTCTCCGAAGGGGAATGTAAACACTTGATTTTGTGTATTATAGACAGGTGTATAGAGATAGCATTTCATGTTAAATAAGAAGCAATCTGATTAATTCTGCATCACTACAGTAAACTCTGCCTTCAATGTTTATGGATAATTAGCAAGCAGTCATATTTTTGAAAGTGAGAACTGTGTCCTTGGCACTACCTAACATCACTTGATATTTTATTCATCATAACTTTCTTAAAGTATACAGATGACCCTTGAACAATATGGAGGAACATTAAGAACATCGACCTCCTGCATAATTGAATATCTGTATATAACTTTTGTGTATGTGTAGTACACATACCCAAATTACCCCCCAAATTAACTACCAATAGCCTACCATTGGCTCGAAGCCTTACCAATAATGTAAACAGTTGATTAACACATATTTTGTATGTTATATGTATTATATACTGTATTCTTAAAGTAAGATAAAGAAAAGGAAATGTTATTAAGAAAGTCATAAGGAAAAGAAAGTACATTTTAAATATTGTACTGTAAAAAAAAATCCATATAGAAGTGGATCCATGCAGTTTAAAGCTCCTGTTGTTCAAGGGTCTATATATATATATATATTTTTTTTAAAGACCTATATCTATTTTTGAAGCAGATGTCTAAATAACTGATCAGCAATATATCCAACATATTGTTTCAAATCAAATATCCAATATTGCTCAAATAAAAGGAATTAATCCTTGTTTGTCATAGTAGATAGAGCCTTCTTTAAAAACTCTATTTTTGTCTTTACTATTTATATTTATCAGTCTGAACTTCTTAGACAACAAAACTAGTGAAAATTGGTTCAGTGGTCCTTTTTCGTTTTCCCTCATCTGGTTTCCTTCAAATTATGAAAAGAAACCAAAACAAAGAAACCATAACAAGAAAAGATGTTGTGCTTCCATGGGCAATTAATACATTAAAGGGAAGTAGAGAACAACCACTAAAACTCTAACCATAAAATAAATGTTTTTATTTATATAATTAATTGGTTTTTTTCTGAGTTACATATGAGTAAATCTCAACATTTCTATTGGAGCAAATATTTTTATATTTAGGGCTTGCTGAATTCTTAAATTCTTAAATTAATTCTTATTAAGTTAGAAATTTTCGATTCCTGAAATTTTAATACCTCTGAATTCTCTTGCTTGAACTAAATTTTGCTTAAGTCTCTTGAGGTTGCAGTAATGGAGGCGCAAGAAGTAAAAGCATTGATTGAAATTATGTCAAATAAAGCAAGCCTCAGACCCCGATATTTCCAACATCCAGAGTGAACATATAGTCTCTCCCACTGGGAAGCTTCTGAGAACCAAAGAAAGTACTATTGTAAATACATTGGGGAAACAAGAATGAACTGGTAATGTCCTTATCTTGGCACACCTGAATGTAAATCCCTCCTCTAACTGATGAGTTCACATGGGTAGGGATCAAGCATTTCTCCATCTTTTACTCATATATCTTTGAAATCTTGACTTCTGGCCTGTTTCAAGTATTTACTGCATTAAAACTGAAATATAAAGAAAATAGGGGTAAAGCAGGGCAGAGCAAAAATAAATAAATAAAAGGAAGCAAAATGAGAGGAAAGGAGAAAAGAAAGGAAGGAAAGTGAAGTTTAAGAATCCTTATACCATTTATTCACAAGATGAGATATGGGATATTTGTATTTGAAGAAGGAGGACTAGAAATTTAAAGAAATTTGTATTCCTACAGAACTCTGTTTCCATTAAGAGATAGATTGGTATATTTTAAATATGAATACAGTGTGATGGGAAACAGGGAATGGATGAAAAATCACAGCTCTCATATCACATAATTTGGTGGTGTAGTGTACTATTAGTCTATTTTTTGTTAGTCTCTCTCCTAATTCTGTCCTCCTCAAAAATTCTTTATGACCAAACTATGGTTTTGCAAAATCCCATACATAATCATGTGGTGATATATACCCCAGAGCACCTTGCAAACTGCTTTTCCTAAAAGTTTAATCTGGATCAAAATTAAATTTGTTTAATTATTTTCCTTATGAACTTCTAACATATTGTATCAAAACTTACACTTGTATTCTTACACCACATACATGGAAATGAAGAGACCAAGTTTCATTTCATTGAAAAGCCAAAAAAAAGGTGTTGAATATCAAGTTCTGAGATAGCCCTTGTAAATACAAATCCTTTGTCTCCTGTTTTACTTTTCTCCTCTGCAGTCATAGATATATTTAGTTATTGCAACTAAGTGTACTTCATTCATTAATATTTCATTTTCAGTTACAGCGACACTCCAGGTTCACCACAGGCTTTTAGAATTAGAGACAGCCATGAAATTGCATCCTACTCCAAAAAGATAAAATAGTTCCCCCATTAAGGGAAACTTGTTAAGTGTCATTTCCATAGCTTGCAAACCCATCATTCTCATTGCATATCCAGCCATCTTCCTCCATTTCTCAGCAACAAATCATTAGCTAAGAACTGGAGTGAGACCTCATTATCACTCACACTAAACAGTTTTCACAAAATGTGTTAGAAGAAATTTACTAGTCTACCCTGAAGCATTATCAAAGAATTGGTACTGAAATACATTTGTCAAGATAAAGGAACAAAGTACATTTTGTGATATGATCTCCTTCATTTTTAATCCTGTTTTGCTGGCTTGTTCACTAATTCGTAAAACTCAGTAATTGGCAGTAGTTTTCTGTCAATTTGCCCTGGACTTTCATAACTTTAAAACACAATAGTATTTTGTGTGTTTTTTCAATATGCAAAATATAAATATAGACATAAACAATCATATGTTTATTGAGTAGTCTTTTGTTACCTTTGCAAAAAAGTAGTAGAGGAAATATTTATGGTACAGCTTAAAGTCATAGTAAAGCTATAGCATATCTTATAAGGGAAAACATGCTATTTCTAAAAATGAACTGCTTCCAAATTTAATTATATATAAATTAAAATTTTCTAAATAAAATAATGAACAACAAAGCCAAAGACATGCAATATGAAAGCTAAGTGGCTAAATATTTTTAACATACAAGGAGTGCTTATAAATTAACAAGAAAATATGAATAAATAACTCAATATACAAATGGGCAAAGAAAAAGCAAAATATAAATGGACAATGAATTTGAAAGATGTTGAATCTCATTATAAATAATGCAAAGTAAAATAACAAGGAGGTATTTCTATTCACCTAAGCAAAATCTTGAAATATACTTAAAATATGAAATAAGACAAAAAAGGTCACTAGACATTATTAGCAAAAGTACAAACCTATACTCTTTTTTTGGAAAAATATTTGGGAAAATACAAACAAAAGAACACCTAACTTTGCTTTCTCATTAACCAAGCAAATTTACCTCAGGGCAGATAGAGATCTCTAAATTTATATATATTTGGTGAATAAATATGCCTAAACCAAAATTGAAGGCTATAACATAAAAATATTACCAAGTAACTGTCATAATCAAAAAGTGTTCATAAGGAGCAAATTTGTTCAATTAATGGTGGTCGTTCCATTAAATAAAATGGGACAGAGCTTTTAAAATCAGATCATCTTGTATATAGTCGTATGCAATTTTTTAAGAGTTGCAAGTACATACATGTAATACACGCAATATGGAAGTATATCTATTACTTGCGCATGTTTTCATATGTAGATTGTCACTACATGTTCATAATGCCCCATACTCTGGAAAGTTGGATTCATATGGAATCCTTGTTTTGAGGGGTAAGGCAAGACTGGATTACTTTGAATTATAATCTAATTATATTACTTACTTGACAAAAATGAAAACATACAAAAGGTAAGGAGATTTTATTAATTTTCTTCTTCGTATATGAGAATCAGTTCTTGGTCCTCAATACGTTTTAATCTGTGTTGTTTTAGTTTGAAGTTAAAATGAAAAGATAAAAATGGGATAACCTTTTTTAATCTATAACGCTCATAATTATGTCATGTTTACATGATATTTATTTGACATTTAAAAATGTATAACATAGATATGCAAAAGCATTTACTTAAAACTCAAAATTGCATGAACTGCTAGCCACAGAGAGAGAAATACTAACAACAACCTTGTCTAGGTGACTAAGGTAATCCTTTGCAGCAATGTCTTTACTGCGTGGAATGAATAATGGGTAAACCATATCCTCACGACCTCAAACAATAAATGTAAAATCACCACCGGACGATCAGGCTTATTATCAGAGAATGTAATTAGACCTAATTACATCTCAGACTTATTTTCCCTAATTTTTCATTCTCCTGGTACTCATGCATATTGATTATACCACATAATCGTGGGCTTACTGATTTGTTGCCTTTTAATTGGTCTCTAGTGCTTCACTGATGTGTATTCCTCTTCTTGATATCACTGTGGGGCTTTTTAAAAATGCCTTCCTCATATCCCTTATTACAATTGACAATCAGGAAATGTTTCTTTAATGAAAACAGAGTGAGGCAGAAGCTTTTTCAGCATGGACTATTAAATCACTTAATTAAACAGGAGAAACCCAGTAGGAAAAGTGAGATTCTGGTTGTCAATTGGATAATGATAAAAGAAAATTAAGTGAAAGCTGTAAAGGTAAGGATGAACCAAGGAATCTCGGTTCAGTAAGATAACTGGGAAAAGAGAGATGGTCATACAAAAAAATTTTTTAATAAATTTCATAGGTCTAGTCATGGCAAGGGGGTGAAATAATGCTAGGTGTTGACATGGTTCATTTTAAAGTAGTAATACAGGTATTATACTATACTATACTAATATGTACTGATCTATACTAAAATACAAAAAAAAATTAAGAGATCCTCTTACTGAAAGGACAACTCAGAGGCAACATCATTATTATGTATATATATATTTTCCTAATCCATTTCCTTTATCCCAAAAACAGTAGGGATAAAATTTCTAAATTACTTTTTTATATTTGGTCAATGAAATAAAAATATGCTAATAAATCTTATACTTTGTCATTGAAAAGTAATGAAAATTAGTAAAACTAGATTTCACATAAAATCATATGTATATCTGAAGTCTCATAAAATGCATTGGAAAATGTTATTTTGTAGGCAAAATATATATATTTTGTAGGCAATATTTTGATTCTTACATATCTGGAAGAATAATATTATTTTAAAATCTAATTTATTCAGGGCATCTGGGTGGCTCAGTAAGTTGAGCCACTGCCTTTGGCTCAGGTCGTGATCTCAGGGTCCTGGGATCAAGCCCCGCATCGGGCTCTCTGCTCGGCAGGGAGCCTGCTTCCCCCCTACTCTTTCTGCCTGCCTCTCTGCCTACTCGTGATCTCTTTCTCTCTGCCAAATAAATAAATAAATAAATAAAATATTTTTAAAAAAATCTAATTTATTCAATTTTGCTGAAGACATTTGTCCACATACAGGGCTAATTTCATGCCAAGATTAAAATTTTAACAGATAAAATATGCATAGGCTAAAATGTATTGGGAAAAGTTTCTAGGACTTCAGTAGCACTCATTGAAAAGCCATTTTTTACATAAATATTTTATCAAATAACTTTAAGTTATTGAGCAACAACCTGCATCATATTTCTTTATGTGTGTGATCAATAACAAAAACAATGCTTTTCTCAAGTTGTTTAATTTGTAAATACCTTTCCCTTTCTCTATGATATTTGACTGATTTTTTAAAAAGATTTTTTAAATCTATTTGATAGAGAGAAAGAGAGGGAGGGAACACAAGCAGGAGGAGTGGGAGAGGGAGAAGCAGGCTTCCCACTGAGTGGGGAGACTGAAGCGGGGCTCAATCCCAGGACCTCAGGGTCATGACCTGAGCCAAGGGCAGATGCTTAATCACTAAGCCACCCAGGCACCCTGACTGTGGTTTTTTGACACAGAAAATGGTTGATGTAATGAAGCACGAGTCAAGATTGCTATCTTTTTGAGGGTAAAGATTAAACTTTGTGCCCCACAGCTTATTCACAAACATTTATATGATACTATGTCAGGCACTGTTTTAGGCACATAATAAATATTAACTCACTTTAGTCTTCCTACAACTCTATGATATAAATATTATTATAATTCCTACTGTGCAGGCAAGGGAACTGAGGCAGAGTGGAAACTGAGACAAGGTTCCACAGCCAGTAAGTGGAGGTTTAAAAAACAGGGCTTGTATTTCAGATTTTATATTCTTAACCAGTATAAAATGTTTCATCCCTATAACCTCTGATATAAACACTTAAATGAGTGAATTTAACTGAATAAAACTTTTCAAAGTATTTAATCCAGTATGTATACAAACCCACACTGAATTCCAGATTCGGTAGTTTCTGTCAGCATGCTATATATGACTTGCTTATTCATTAAACTGTATCAAGTCCTAATTCAGGACTAAAGTTAAGTAAAATTACTGTAGGTAAACCTACTTTGAGTAACTTTAAAGTTAGTATTATAATAAGTATATCACAATATTTCACAATATAGATCAATTGTGCTTGCTTCAGCAGTGTATATACAAAACAATACTGAACTTAGATATGTATTAATACATATATAAAATAAAAGTCAATTGCCCATTGCCGCAGGTTTTTTTAATCATAAAAAATTATAATTATCTGACCAAAGACAGCTTACTTTCTTCCTGATGAAAAATTTATTTAATGAAGATATTCACTGTGCCCAGTTACACCCTCAGAATCCTTCTTAACACAAAATGTCCATCACCATTGCCAGTATATTGAAGGTACTTTAATGAGAGAAATCAATTTGCCATCCTTGTAATGTAATCAACAAAATAGTAATTGCTTCCAATATTTAAAAAGTCCTGGTATCAACTATACTCATTTCATGGAAATCACTTATAAGTGTTCTTCTTTTTTACATATTCTGAACATTATAGTTAGCATTGAGATGATTCATATATATATATATATATATATATATATATATATATATATATATGTATATTATATATATTAATGACTTTTATAACTTGTGAATTTTGATGAATAATAGCTTATTTCATTCAGTGTTTTTGCACTGAAATCTAGCTTGTCTGATAAGAGAAAACTCCACTTTCCTTTTGTTTGGAGTCGCCTGTGTGCTTTTGGTCCCCTGTTTATATTCAGTTTTTCCTAATCATCTATCACTATAGCATAGAATTGGTTTTTGCTTTGAAAGACAATCTGGAAATAATTCTGATAGGTGAGCCATTCTTACTAACCTTTTTTTTTCTCATTTTTTCTTACTAACTTTTTTTATATAATCAGTATATATGTAAATATTACTCTCACTAAGTTTTTAATATTTTTTCATCATGATGATAAAAGTTGTAATATTTAGTAAAGTTCCCATTTTTATTCCAGAAATTACTTTTATATTAGCATGTAGGGTTTTTTGCCTCTTTTTCAAATACTGTTTATTGATTCCCTACTGTGAGTAAAACAGACTAAACTTGTTAAGTCTTCATCTCTATTTCTCTTCTCCTTCACCCAGCTTGATTTAGTGAGATTATTTAATGTTTATCTTTTATATACTTAAGATTCTACTATTTGGGTTATCAGATTTAAATGATATATTTTAATCTCCCACCTATTGCTCCTAAACTACAGAAGTCAGTGGTTTCTATCCTATTTTCTATCATTGTTCTCTATTTTCTTCCTATTAAAAAGTGATAGTTGTATTATTTCTTTTTTGTAAAAGTACATGTCATGTACTTAGCAACATTTCATCCTAATCCTTTCCTTTCTTTAGTTTTATTTCCAGATATGAATAGTAGTTTCAATGTTGAGTAGAGTATTCAATTTATTAAATATATTCAGGTTTCACCAGCAGTGCTGGGGTTTCCTAACCATTTCTGTTCAATCAAGCTCATCCTCTACTAGAGTGCTGTTGAATAGAACTTTCTGTGATGATGGAGGTATTCTAAATGCATGCAATAAGTAGCACAATGAATGTGTCTTGAAATCTGGCTACTGTGACTGAGGCACCGAATTTCAAATGTTCTTTAATTTTTTAAAAGATTTTATTTATTTATTGGACAGAAATCACAAGTAGGCAAAGAGGAAGGCAGAAAGAGAGAGGAGGAAACAGGCTCCGTGCTCGATCCCAGGACCCTGGGATAATGACCTGAGCCAAAGGTGGAGGCTTTAACCCCTGAGCCACCCAGGTTCCCCTAAATGTTATTTAATTTTAATTAATTTTAATTTAAATGTTTTTAGCTACATGAGGCTAGTGGCGGCTGTACTTTGCACAACACAGCTCTAATACTTTTTATGTTTTTACACTTTCAATATCACTTGTTTTTAACTTTTTACTTAATGGACTACTTGGCTGAATATAAAACCCCTGGCTTAAACTCTGTTTTAGTAAAACTATTGCCAAACCACCAACAGAGAGGTAAAGAAATCAGGTTGTAGAGCTAGCAAATGTGTTCTTAATATTCATCCATAGGAAGAATCAAGTGCAGTTTTGAATTGCATGGAAAATACAGTGGCATATATTCACAACAATACCCCAGAGTTATAATGCCTTGTAATTTTTCTTTTGTTCCAGAGGAATCTTGATCACTTAACATTCTTTAGAACATCATGGTTTTTCTTTGTATTGCAGATAGTATGCAAAGTTGAGCTGGAAATAAGTGGCACACATGTTGAAGTTTCTAATTAAGTACATGCATATTGGCGGTCAGAAAGTACATTTAGGAAAATTAAAGACTTTCCACTTCTGTGAAGTACTTTGGGATTGAACATACTGGTGGCTGTTAACTCTGGCACTGTCTTTCATTAAGAAAGAGGCACAGAGCTTCATAGGAATCTTTGATTTTGCCTCACCATATACCATGTTTGGGAATACTATTCCTATCACCATTCATCCAGGGACTAAGAAGATGTCCAGTTTTCAGTGAACACAGAGCAAGAGAGCAAATCAAGTCTGTATGGCAAGATGCCTTAGCTCTCTGGCTATATGATGCAGAAAGTCCAATGGAATAAGAATTATCTGTGAATAATAGTTTTCCTATGTGAAAATCCTACAGATTTCTGGAAAGCCTCAATAGGATAATTGAAATAGTGGCACTAAGGTTCCTATAAATATTTCATACTGTGTATTTTGGAAAAAGAGCTCCTGGTGGGAATCAAAGATTTAGGATAAGGAAACACAGAAAGAGATGTGTAGCTAGGCCTATGGGACTGCCCACAAAAGCAGTAGGTTGTATTCCTTTAGAAGATGCCCACCACAGAAGTTCTCCAACTAGGTAGATGGTATGACCTGTCCAGTGAATTTCAGCCATGACATGCCCCAGAGCATTGCCTCAGATCAGAGGCCCATTTTAGGAAGGAGAAGTTAAAAGAGGGACACAAAACCACATGATCCCTTATCTTATCATGTATACTGTTATCCAGAACAGCCAAATAAATCCTAATGGATGATAGAATGGACAATAACATGCAGTGGAGTTGCTGAATAAACAACCAATATGTGGTGGGTGCTGTGTTTCTAGTGAATAGAATGCTCAGTTTGAGGAACAAAGGATTGGTTACTCTTACAGACCCACTAACAATAGTGCTCTTATCTCCCCAAAATTAGTCTTCCAGATTTGAAGTCCTAGTTCCAGTTCTTGTGAGAATAGACAGATAATCTTCTGCTGAACTGGAAGCTGAAATTACTTGTTCACTTTGGGTTACTTATGCCCATGGATCAAAAAAAAGGACGTGCTACATGGGTGGGAGAGGTGGAGAGGGGTAATCCATTTTGATTAGCATAAAGAACTACCTTTGCTTTTACACACTGGGGTCAGGCATGAGTTTGTAAGGAAAACATAGGATTTACTGGGTGCATCTGTGTCCAGTGATAATGGTGACATAACCACAGTTCAACAAAATTGAGGCAAATAATGGCTCAAACCAGTTGAAATACTGTCTGAAGATGAGGGAAACTTAGAAGTGAAGAAGTAATATTTAGAATACCATTTGTATTTGTATTAGCTCTCAGTCCTTTCTGCTTTGTTCTCCTCTCTCACTCCTGCTCATTAAATGATGAGCTCTAGAAAAGCCTTTGCACATAACCATTTATTTTAGTCTCGGATTTCTGGGGAACCCAGACATAGATATAAATGAACAAAGATATTAATTGTATCAACACTCTTATTTGTATGACAAATTGAAATAACTAGCAAAAGATAAATAATTGAATAAAATTTGATATGTCCTTATTATGAAATACTATTCAACTATTAAAAAGACTAAGTTAAATATACATGAATCAGAAGCATTTATAAATTATGGAGAAACATATGTAATATGATTTCATTTTGAAATTTTATGAGGCAGTCATTTGAAGGAATGTTTCATATGGGTACAAAGGCATGATTAGAATGATCTAGAAATTTTTCTAAATGGAATCATACTATATATTTGTGTACATATGATTGTGTAAGATTGTATGGTAATTGAAGAAACATGAAGAATATTAGACAATAGGTTTTTAACATTGGTTATTTCAAGAGACAAAATGGGGGAGACCATTAATTCTTTATTCATCTTTGAATTTATTTCTCTGGGAAAGAAAAAAGAAGAAAAGAAAGAGGAAAGAAGGAAGGAGAAGAGAGAGAAAGAAAGGAAGAAGGAAACAGAAAGAAAGGAAGGAAGGAAAAGGAAAAAAGGAAGGAGAGGGAAGGGAGGAAAGAAGGAAAGGAAGAGGGGAGGGAAGAAAAAAGGAAAAAAGAAAGAAACCTAGAATTTGAAAAAATAAAACAAAATAATTGTGCCATACTACTGATAATTTTTATAAGGTAAGACAAAGCTTCTGACATGGGATATTACAAGGCAGTCATTTAAAAGAGTGTTTCATACGGGTAAAAAGCCATGATTAGAATTATCTAAAAAAAAATGAGAAGTGAGAAATTGGAAAGAATGAGTATAGTCTGCTCTCTTGAGTGATTTTTCTATATAGTTGAAAGAGGGAAATGGATTTAAGGAAGGGAGTTATTAAATTATTAAAAAATATTAAATTAATTATTAATTTAAAATTATTAATTATTAGATTGATTATTAAAAATTATTAAAATGAGAATTAATTTTGTATTCTCATAACAATCATCCTGGTGAGGTGCAATATTGATGATATGTGAGAGGGGAGAATTACTAAGCAAATTCCTTCAGGAAGTCAGGGTATAGGATCTAGAGGAGCGGTGTTGGCCTTGATAAGAGCAAGGTCAGGAGTGAAGGGAGAAATGGAAGCAGAGGCAAATGGATTGGTGTAATTGGCAGTTGCCTATATAGTTGACCCTGGACAACATGGGAATTAGGGTTGCCAACCTGCAATGCAGTAGAAAATCCACATACAACTATTGACTCCCCTACTATTGACTGGAGCTATTGACTGGAAAACTTACATGTAGCATAACCGTCTACACATATTTTGTATGTTCTGTGTATTATATGCTGTATTCTTATAATAAAGTAAGCTAGAGAAAAGAAAATGTTATTAAGAAAATCAAGGAAGAGGGGCGCCTGGGTGGCTCAGGTGTGAAGCCTCTGTCTTCAGCTCAGGTCATGATCCCAAGGTCCTGTGTTCGAGCCCCACATAGTGCTCCCTGCTTGCAGGAAGCCTGCTTTCCTGCTCCCACGCCCCCCTGTTTGTGTTCCTGCTCTTGCTGTGTCTCTCACTGTCAAATAAAAAAGTAAAGTATTTTAAAAAGAAAGAAAATCAAGAAAGAGAAAAAGCAAAAGAGAAAAGTTTATTTATATATTTACCAAAAAAAAAAAATCCTCATGTAAGTGGACCTATGTAGTTTGAACCTGTGTTGTTCAACGGTCAACTGTAGTCTTGTTGTCTCAGTGAAATAAAAAGTAAGATCATCATTCAAGAGTTAGGAAAGTGTAAAGGGAGATGGAATTTTGAGGAGATAAAAGGAAATATAAAATCTGAAAGAGAGAAAGAGAGGGAGTAAATAGTGACAACAAAAAAGGATTGCTGAGTAGTGCTCAACTTGAAGACTTTTGATTATGTTTTAACATGAGTCTAGAATCCAGATGGGTTTGTGTTTCTAGCCGTAGTCATCTCTGTGGGTTTAGGCAAAGAAATTGATACGTTATGCAAATACACTAGAGAATGTGCTAAAATACAGGCTTTTCTACACAATTAGAGCATTCAATAACCACATTTCTATTATCTTGTTACCACTGGTTTCCCCTACCTTCTACTATAATAATATGTAGGTAGCATAAATGATGAGAGATGCCACTCCCTAGTGGCTGAATTTCTGAGTTTGCTTTGCTCAGGAAAGCCTTCTATGAGGCTGGGGATGTTTCATGGTCTTTTGTAGTTTTGGACTAAATGTAAATGATTTTGAAGCAAACTGCTTCCTAGAAGACAGCTTCACAATTTTTCATCTCTCAATATATATTTCCCTATTGTAAAGTTACCTTTTGTCTTTAAGCTTTTATAGCACAGTGCAATGGAAAAAAGCAGTTTATTTCATTCTCACTACACGAGGTTTACATTAATTAATAAAACATTTAATTAAAGCAGTGCTTTGGGAATTCACCATGGCATTACTAGAAACATGTTTATTAATATAAAATGGCATCATGTACAATGTGCAATCTTTCTTATAAATTGCTTGGCTCCAGAGAAAAATCACTTTCTCAATAACCAGTGGGATAAGGCTCTAGCACAATTATTAGAATTTTTCATTGATTTTAAATTTTGATGAAATGTGTTACATGTTTACAGCCGACAATTAGACTTATTTGAAGTATATGTTATAGTAGGTTCCACTTTTATCTCTTTATATAACATAATATATATAATATATGTAGTAAATAAGGTTTAGCCAGCATATAACATCATTTTTTAAAATTTCACACATTTCACCATGCTACTTATAATCATTTAAAATCAAGAAAATTTGAGGAAAATTTTATATGTAGAATTTTTTGGTTAACAAGTTTCAAGTTATTCTATTTTAATAAGAGAAAGTGCTGGAGATTTTGAAATATTTAACACAATCAAAGCAGTAAAAGTTATTTGAGAATTCCATATTAAGCAAGGAGTCTACATTACAAATGGAAAACACATCACCACCACATTTAATAAGACATTTCTTTTTTTTCTTTTTAAAAATTGTGTTAGATATACATAAAACAAAATTTACCATTTTAACCATTTTTAAGTGTACAGTTCAGTGGCATTAAATACATTCACATTTTTGTGCAGTCATCACCACCATCCATCTCCAAAACCTTTTTGATCTTCTGAAACTGAAGTTCTGTACCACTTACACAGTAACTCTTCATTCTCTCCACTCCCCCCAACCCCTGGCAACTACCATTCCAGTTTTTGTCTCTATGAATCTGACTACTCTAGGTACCTCATGTAAGTACATTACATGGTATTTAACATTTTGTGACTGGCTTATTTCATTTAACAGGATATCTTTAAGTCCCAAGCATGTCATAGCACGTGTCAGAATGCCTGCTTTTTTAAGGCTGAAGAACAGTCCACTATGTATATACTACATTTTGTTTATTCATTCATCTCTTGATGGACGCTTCGGTTGCTTCCACTTCTGGTCTATTGTACATAATGTTGTTATGAACATGGGTGTACATGTGTCTGTGTAGTTCCCTGCTTTAAATTCACGTGGAATTGCTGGATCATTTGGTAATTCTATGTTTAATTTCTTGAACAACTGACATACCATTCTCTTTAGCAACTGCAGCAGTTCACATGCAATGCCTAGGGTTCCAAATTCTCCACATCCTCAGCAATACTTGTTAGCATGTGTGTGTGTGTGTGTTTCATAATAGCCAGTGTGAAGTAGGATATCCTACTTTGTTTGGTTTTCTCTTAGTAATTAGTGATGTTAAGCATCTTCACATGTGCTTATTGGGCAATTGTATATTTTTTGGAGAAATGTCTAGCCAAGTTATTTGCCTATTTTTAAATCAAATTTTTTTTGTTGTTGAGTTTGAGGAGTTCTTTATATACCCTGGGTATTAAGCCCTCCTTACATGTATGATTTGCAAACATTTTTCTCACATTTCACTCTGTTGGTAGTGTCCTTTAATGCACAAAAGTTCCTCTTTTTTTTTTTTTTTTTTTTTACAAAACATGTTTATAAAACTTTCTTTAAAGTGGAAGTTTAAATCTAACTATTGTGTTTCTCTGCACTATTGAAATTAAGATTTAGATTAGATTAATGAATTTAAGAAAAATGATACAAGTATTATCTGTGCTTTATCATTAAAGGTTTTCTGAAGACAAGCATCACTTAATTTTGCCCTTCTAAATGAAAATTTTTATAATCTTAAATACATTTGGATCATATTTTTTAAATAGAATTGTACTGAAGTAAGAATAGAATAAGAATAAGAATAGAGAAATAAATGACTTAAGATTACAGTAGATGAAAGAATCTGTGAATTTTCACATTTGTGATTTTAGCTTTGCTTCTTTTCTTCAGTGTGAGCACCAATGACAGTCAAAGTTTCCAAATAAAATATCAAATAATATTTATGGAACCTTAACTATTTTCTACCGAGAATCTTAATACTTGATCTTCAGCCAGCAACACTATTCTTTTATAGTTTTGTATATTTGGTTCTAATACAGGATTAGGAACAGCTCCAATACTATTCTTTAGAGAGGTTTTCACTGATCTACCTGAATTAAAAAGCCCCACTCCTACCCTACATTACTCTTTCCCCAGCCAGATTCCAATTATCTATACTTTATAGCCCTGCATGTATAATTGCCTGAAATTATCTATATACATTTTTGACTTGGGCAGTGTCTCCTCCACGCTCCCACTAAATGTGTGCTCCATGAAGGACCTCATCTGTCTTGTTTATGTGGATACCCATTGCCTAGTAGCTGGAGTATAGTAGGTAATGAATAAAATATTTGCAGAAGAAGAAATAAAATGACAGTTGTGCCAAAAATTCTTATGAAATTATATCCTTTTCTTCAAATTATTGACATTATATGACCTTGTTATTAATTACATAATTATATATGAAACCAGATTATACATGGACTATTTTTCAGTTATTTTACAAGACCCATTTATGGGTTTGTGCATTCATTGGTCATTACAGAAAATACATGATCCTCATCTTATCTTTCATAGTGAATGGATATGTTGTAAGTAGTTGTATCTCAGGGTTCAACCAAGGTATTTATTTTCTTTACTTTCTTTTAGATCTCTTGCCCACAGAGCATATATCTTTCTCTTTGATAATGAAAAAAATATTTTGTAATTTTCTAAACTTTTCAGAATTCTTTTTTCTCAATCTTAGTTCCTTAATTTAAAAATACTCAGTAGAAAATTAGTCCCTATTTCTGAGAACTGTGTGTGAAACATAAATGAGACATTTAACAGCATAGTAACATTTTTCAAAATTTATGTAACACTTTTTTTTAACATTAGTAGGAAACCTTATGATTTAAAGAAATGAGGTATTAATTTGAATTCTGTTTTTCCAAATCTCTTAAAAGGGCTACAGATATTAAATAATTAGCTTTTGAATGTCACAATTATAGGAAGCTGTTGCTTTTAATACACCTCACAGCATATCAATTTAAGGGGAAATTCTGGCTGCTGTTGCTTCATCTGCTTAGACAGTATTAAAAAATTTTTTTTTTCAATTTCTTGTTAGGAAACACCTCAGGTTCTTCTTCTTCTTCTTTTTTTTAAAGCACTCTTTCATTTTAGGAGAATGATACATTGGAGACAATCTTACCCATCTTGAAATACTAAATACCAGAGTGATTATTGAACGATAGAGTGTTTCCATTACTTTTTGTCTTGCAGACAGTTTTTTGTGTCATTAATTTTTTAGTGCCAATAGAGTATTGCAATATTCTAAAATTCAACCTCTTTCCCAATGAATCTCATAAATCTTACAGCCGCTGTGGCTGGAAAGCAAGGGGCTTTTATAATGGCAGATATTCCTGGCCCCAAGACAAATATCTTCAGTAGGGTTTGTTTTCGCTGTTGTAATTACATAAAGGAGATACTTCAGGAACAATTGCATAGTATAGCATGATGGGCTGTAGGAAAATAGTCAGCAAAGCTTGGTTCTGATTGCAGCTAAGTTACTTGCTTGCCACATGATTTGGAAATACCAACTTCTTCCAGTAAAAATTGGAAATTTTGCTGATAGTATGTTTTAATTTGTATATTAAAATTAATACATCAATATGCTATGATTTTTTTCAAAAAGGATGAACATTTTCTCTAAAAGAAAACCATGACTTTCTAGAAAGATTCTTGCTGAATAAGTTTGATATTTCTCATTCAAGATGAACAATCCTCTTTCTCTCTCTCTCTCTCTTTTTTTTTTAAGATTTTATTTATTAATTTGAGAGAGAGCAAGACAGCACTAGCTGGGGAAATGGCAGAGAGAGAGGGAAAAGCAGGCTTGCCACTGAGCAGACAGCCCTTTGTAGGGTTTGCTGTGGGGCTCGATCCCAGGATCTTGGGATCATGACCTGAGCCAAAGGCAGGTACTTAAATAACTGAGCCATGCAGGTGTCCCCAAAACAATCCTGTCTTGTTTTCTAGTTAACTTTTTTGACATTCTAGTTTGGGACTCTCAAAATTAGATCTCCTCAGTTGATAATATTTCAGATATTCAACATGGAAAGCACTAGTTTGATGTGCTCCATATATAGATGCCTAAAGATTGAAAAAATATTTCCTACCTCAAACAAAAGTTTTCACAAATGAAAGTTAGTGTCCTTATTAAAGTATTCTGGAAAAGTGGTCTCAGGGGAATCTGCCAAAAATGGTTGATAATAGCTAATACTATACTAACTCACCATGTGATTTCCAAGTGTAGGAGGTAAGAAGTAACATTTTCAGTACAGATATGTGTCCACCACCATTTTTGTAATGCCTGAAACCATTCAGGCAGGTAGTATATAAATAGATGATATTCACTAAGGTCTTGAAACAATTTATGAAAGCAGTCAAGAAGTAATGGATTTATTAGGTAAACTTTTCAGGATAAATAATAAATGTTATATCATTTAACTCACAAATCACTTAGTTCTTTATCCTTTTAATTCAGAATATAAGATACCTATTTGATAAATGTTTTAATTTAACTTCAACTAAGCAACAAATAGGCACTATTCACCTTAGGTAGACATTATGTCAACTGATAATTTTCTCTTTTAATACTATTTCAAACTACTAAATGAATTAAATCCTTAAAATAATGTCATTACATTAAACACATGTAATTACTCAAGTTGTACTTCTTGAATTATATTCCTTTGCCTATAAATGAAATATTTGTCATCCATATTTTGTCAACCTGAGGAAATTAAAATGATCTATTGTATACTTTCTGCTAACTTTTTAAATGATGATTATTTTTTAGAACCCCTAGCTCAAATTTATCTTTTCACATAGATTTAAATTTATTTGCAATTGTGAAAGGATAACTAACTTTATTATATATCTTTTAAAATTGAAAATAACCAGCACAGTTGTGGTGTGGTATTTGATAAGGTCTTAAGGTAACTTTATCTTACCTTACCAGTCTATATAAAGCTTTTTATATTTTGTCTTTACCATGTTCGTATATGTTTACATATATATCCATTAAAGAGGTAATCTTTTTTGTCACTTGTTCTATATTTAAGACATTGTATAAACATTGGAAATTTATAAAGAATTTTGAAGAAATTTAATTTTATTTCTACTAAAAACCAAAAGGATATTCTTTGTATTCTATGAATTTATAAGAATGACAAATAAGATGATAATTGATTACTTCTTGTTTTCCCACAAGAGAAAAGTTTTAAGTTATAATGTGCATAACTTCCAACTATATACTTATACCTAGTTTTATGTAATGTGTTATTTTGTGCTCAATTTTGGCATGAGTAGGTATTAAATGATAATTGGGAGTTCTTTCCAATATTTGACACAAATCTCCCATCAAGGAATATAATAATAGTGTAACTGATGATTAAATTTTAAAATTGTTAGTATCATAAAAAAAATACATCTGTCCCTTATGCTTTATGTTTTTTTAAATAAAAGTAAAAAATAAACCTTAAAGGAAGATCAAAGTGCAAGAAGACAAAATTAGAAGAAAACCCCCGTAACTTAGGTAGCAGGCACGCAGTAGGTAAACTCTACTGGAAATCTTTAATTCTTTCTTAAGAATTAGGCTGCCGAGAGACAACTGAGTGGCTCAATCTGTTGAAAATGGGACACTTGGTTTCAGCCAGGTCATGATCTCATCATGGGTCTTGGGATTGAGCCTCCCATCAGGCTCTGGGCTCAGCAGGGAGTCTGTTTGATGATTCCTACCCTCTACCCCTCCCCCTACTCACTTGCGTGCTCTTTTCTCTCTCCTAAGTTTTCTTTAATTTTTAAAGTTTTCTTTAATTTCTTTTAAACATTTTTGGTTTTCAGAATGTTCTACATTTTGCTTTTTAAATTTATTCCTGAATATTTTATTCTTTTTGATGCTGTTATAAATGAAATTGTTTTCTTAATTTCATTTTCTATTTGTTCATTGCTAGTGCACAGAAATATATTGCTTCCCAAAACTGATCTACAGATTCAAGGCAATTCTTAACAACATCCCAGATGAATTTCTTTTGCATCATTTGGAAATATAAGAGAACCATAATAACCAAAACAATTTTTTAAGAAAATCAAAGTTGGAAAACTCATACTTTTTAATTTCAAAACTTACTACAAACGTCAGTAATCAAAACAGGATAGTATTAGCCTAAGAATAGACATACAGATCAATGTAACTGAATTGAGAGTCCAGAAATAAACCACAACTTTATGGTCAACTGATTTTTGACTGGAGTACCAAGACAATGAAGAAAGAGTAATGTTTGGGGGGGGGGTACTCAAATGGCTCAGTTGGTTAAGCAGCGAACTCTTGGTTTGACTTAGGTCATGATCTCATGGATTTCAAGACTAAGCCCTGCACTGGGCTTCACACTCAGGAGTCTGCTTAAAGATTCTCTACCTCTGCCTCTTCCTTCCCCAACTTCCTCTCTCACTCTCTCTGTCTCTCTAAAATAAATAAATAAATCTTCTAAAAAATAATTAGGCTGCCAGATTAATTAGTGAGTTATAAACATTTATTGGAGTATAATGAAAAGAAAATGTCAAAGAAGTAATCCAACCATGTAGAATAGGAAAAGCTTTTTACCTGTTCTGTAGGCACTGATGTGTGAAGTATAACAAATTTGTCTCTGGCAAACTTAGACTTATAGGTACTCTGTGCCTATGAACATTTAGTTTCTCATAATAACACTATACCCCTCCCTGCTTTTTTATCAAATATATTCTTTTTAAAATTAACATATAATGTGTTTTTTTCAGGGTTACAGATCTGTGATTCATCAGTCTTACACAATTCACAGCACTCATCATAGCACATACCCTCCCCAGTGTCCATCACCCAGCCACCCTATCCCTCCCAACCCCATCCACTCCAGCAACCCTCAGTTTGTTTCCTGAGATTAAGATTATTTTATGGTTTGTCTCCCTCCCTGGTTTCATCTTATTTCATTTTTCCCTCCCTTCTCCTATAATCTTCTGTCTTGATTCTCAAATTCCTCATGTAAGTGAGATCATATGATAATTGCCTTACTCTGATTGACTTATTTCACTTAGTGTAATACCCTCTAATTCATCCACATCATTGCAAATGGCAAGATTTCAGGTTTTTTGTTGGCGACATAATATTCCATTGTGTGTGTATACACACACACACACACACACACACACACACCACATCTTTATTGATTCATCTGTTGATGGACATGTAGGCTCTTTTTATAGTTTGGCTATTGTGGACATTGCTGTTATAAACATTGGGGTGCCTGTGCCCCTTCAGATCACTACTTTTGTATCTTTGGGGCAAATAACCAGTTGTGCAATTGTTGTATCATAGGGTATATCTATTTTCAACTTTTTGAGGAACATCCATACTGTTTTCCAAAGTGGCTGCATCAGCTTGTGTTCCCACCAATAGTATAGGAGGGCTCCCCTTTATCTGAATCCTTGCCCCACCTGCCGTTTCCTGACTTGTTAATTGTAGCCAATCTGACTGGTTTGAAGTGGTATCTCACTGTGGTTTTGATTTGTATTACTCTGATGCCAAGTGATGTGGAGCATTTTTTAATATGTATGTTGGCCATTTGTAGGTCTTTGAAGAAATGTCTATTCATGTCTTCTGACCATTTTTTGATTGGATTATTTGTTCTTTGGGTGTTGAGTTTGATAAGTTCTTTATAGATTTTGGATACTAGCCCTTTATCTGATATGTCCTATCAAAGATATTATTTTAAAACTGTGTTTTCAACCCCATCATTAGCCTTCATTGTTGCCAAAGTCACTGGCCACTTGGCTGCGCTCATATTATTCCATCTCTTAGCACAGATGGCCACTGCTTCCCTGAAACATTTTCCATTCTTGGATTCCACAAAATATGTTCCTGATTTACTTGAATTGTTTGCCCTTCCTCAGCGATTGCCTTTCTTGAATCTTCCTGTTATGACTGACCTTAAATGTTAAGTTAAACCACCGTTTGATTTTTAAACTTTTCTTTACTTATATCATTTTCTGGTGATTATGGCTTTAAGATTATCTGTATTTATCTGACTCATAATTGTCTGCATCCATCACTTGCCTCCCTCAAGTTCCAGACTCAAAATATCCAGCTTTCTTCTATACATCTCATTGTCTTTTTTTTTCCCCATAGGAAAACTTTTATTTTTCATTCATTCCCACTATTCTGGTTCATTTATATATATATATGTATTTTTTTTGACCTTTGTTTTGTTTTTAATTTATTTTTTATTTTCAGCATAACAGTATTCATTATTTTTGCACCACACCCAGTGCTCCATTCAATCCGTGCCCTCTATAATACATCTCATTGTCTTAATAATAGTCCCTTCATTTACCATATTGAACATGAGACTCTTAACCCATTAAATAACCCAAACACATAACTATACCCTATTTCTGGTCTTCCCCGTCATGATAAATGGAACTATCTATAAGATTAGGTAAAAAATCCAAGAATGTTCCTTTGATTTAACTCTTCTTTCCTCCCTGAATTCAGTTAATTAATTGGTGAATCCTATTGACTTGATTTCCAAAATAAGCTTAAATAAGTCTTAAATAAGTTTCTCTCCAACCCCACTGACAACCTCATGTTCCGTCATTGATTAGTAAATAAATAAATAAATCTGAAATTGCCATCTTACACTTACACCTCCCCACACTTGCCCCCTTCAATTCATTCTTCAAAAAACAGACAAAATAATTTTTAAAAATTAGTTAATCAAATCACTCTTGCTTTAAGACATCCTCCTGTGCTTAGAATAAAATCCAGACTCCATACCATGACACATAATATTCTACACACCTCGTACTTGCATATCTATTTAATATTATCTTCCAGACCTCTCCCTCTTCTCTCCACCTTAAAACCACACTGGCTTTCTTTCTGTTCCTTAAATGTTCTAAGCTTGTTTCTATCTCTGTACCTTTGCACTTACTGTTTGTTCCTCTTGGAACTGTCTTATTTAGACTTCTCACATTGTTTTCAGTCTGATTTAGATTTCAGCCTGATTTCACCATCCCAGAGAACCTTGGCCTGATTTTCCCATGCTAACCATGGTTTCACTTTACATCCTCCAACAGTGAAGGGACCTGTCTGTGTAACTCATTGTTTAGCATGGTGTCTGGCATCTAATTATTACTCCGTCAACATTGTTTGATTGATTCAATAAAGATCGGTAAATGAAACCTCTCAGAAAGTATGAGGACTGTATTCCCACTGAAATATAAGCAACTGATTAAAAAAAATTTCTAACTTATTATTAAATTCTTAAATGTAAGAAATAAAGCTTATTTTAAAAAGTTACTATTAGGATAAATTTAAGGCACCCTTAATTAGACAGTAGGAGGATTTGAGGAATGTTGTAGACTATGCTGGGTGCTTCATGTAATACACATAAGTTATTCCTTCTAAACCTATCTATTAAAAAAACCCAAAGAAATTACACTTGTATTTTCCATCATTTTCATTTTCCAATTTGCTTCACTTTTAATTCGTTAAATTGAAGTAAAATGTACATCAAAGAAAACAGCCTATAATACCAACACAAAAATTAATTCAGAAATGTTTGCATCTGCATGCTTTATAAACATACTTTAAATATATACTACTCAAGTATAGAAGTTATAACAGCTAAGTATGAATTATGGAGTTATAATTCCACTGATGAAATCTCAAGGCACAAAACCATGGGTCATATCCTACTATAGATTTAATATGAAACTCTTTTCACAGTTAGGGAATTCCGCTTGAAAATTGAGAAGACAGGTTGTGAATTAATAGTCATAAAATGCATTGTTCTATGAACCCCATATTGAATTAATAAAAGAAATATGAATCAGGCTCATGAGAGAGGAAGGTATATTTTCTGGTTTAGTGAAAGAGTGTACCAGCTTCATTTTTAGAATTAGAAATAAATGCTGTAATTTTTTTCAGGTTATAATTACTGGTTTTTTGTTTGTTTGTTTGTTTGTTTGTTTTTGTTTTCTAATCAAATAAATGAAACCTGGGCAGATAAAATATTTTGGTGTTGGGAATTCTAGGAAGTGGGATGCTGGCACAGAGACGGATGGACAGTCTGTTTTATTATTTTAATCATTGTGCTGTGCCACATGCACATACTTTTTAAAAACTTAACTTTTCATTTTTTTTTTTGGTAGTGTCTACAAAGTGACATAGGGTTTTTTAGTTTTGTTTTCTCTTGTTTTGGATCTCTGTTTCATTTAATATTCATTTTTTAAGTGTAAATGCAATTAATTAACATAATGTATTTTGGTTTCTAGGGTAGAGGTCAATTATTCATCAGTCTTATGTAATACTCATTATATAATGCTCATTACTTCATATGCCTTCCTTAATGTCTATCACCTAGTTACCCCTCCCTCCATCCCCTTCCCCCATCAACCCTCAGTTTTTTTCCTATGATTTAGAGTTTCTTATACTTTGTCTCCCTCTCTGATTTCATCTTGTTTTATTTTTCCCTCTCTTCCCCCATTTTATCCTCCATTTTTTTTTTCATTTTAAATTTTTTATTTTTTTTATAAACATATATTTTTATCCCCAGGGGTACAGGTCTGTGAATCACCAGGTTTACACACTTCACAGCACTCACCAAAGCACATACCCTACCCAATGTCCATAATCCCATCCCCTTCCCCCAAACCCCCTCCCCCCAGCAACCCTCAGTTTGTTTTGTGAGATTAAGAGTCACTTATGGTTTGTCTCCCTCCCAATCCCATCTTGTTTCATTGATTCTTCTCCTACCCACTTAAGCCCCCATGTTGCATCACCACTTCCTCATATCAGGGAGATCATATGGTAGTTGTCTTTCTCTGCTTGACTTATTTCGCTAAGCATGATACGCTCTAGTTCCATCCATGTTGTCGCAAATG
The DNA here is from genome assembly GCF_964662115.1 of Mustela nivalis. Lineage (NCBI taxonomy): Eukaryota > Metazoa > Chordata > Mammalia > Carnivora > Mustelidae > Mustela > Mustela nivalis. Next base: position 104,026,520 of record NC_139024.1, read on the forward strand.
GCAAGATTTCATTTCTTTTGATGGCTGCATAGTATTCCATTGTGTATATATACCACATCTTCTTGATCCATTCATCTGTTGATGGACATCTAGGTTCTTTCCATAGTTTGGCTATTGTGGACATTGCTGCTATAAACATTCGGGTGCACGTGCCCCTTTGAATCACTACGTTTGTATCTTTAGGGTAAATACCCAATAGTGCAATTGCTGGGTCATAGGGCAGTTCTATTTTCAACATTTTGAGGAACCTCCATGCTGTTTTCCAGAGTGGTTGCACCAGCTTGCATTCCCACCAACAGTGTAGGAGGGTTCCCCTTTCTCCACATCCTCGCCAGCATCTGTCAATTACTGACTTTTGATTTTAGCCATTCTGACTGGTGTGAGGTGATATCTCATTGTGGTTTTGATTTGTATTTCCCTGATGCCGAGTGATATGGAGCACTTTTTCATGTGTCTGTTGGCCATCTGGATGTCTTCTTTGCAGAAATGTCTGTTCATGTTTATCCTCCATTTTGTTTCTTAAATTCCACATGTGAGATCATATGATAATTGCCTTTCTCTGATTGACGTATTTCACTTAGCATAATACCCTCTAGTACCAACCTCATCATTGCAAATGGCAAGATTTCATTTTCTGATTGCTGAATAGTATCCCACTGTGTATTTGTGTATATATGCATACACACAAATATATATATATATACACACAAATATATATATTTTGTGTGTGTATATATACATTCTATATATATATATATATATATATATACACACATTGGTGTGTGTATTTGCATATGTGTGTGTGCGTGTGTGTGTGTGTGTGTCAATATATAGGCATTTGGGCTCTTTCTATAGTTTGGCTATTGTGGAAATTTCTGCTATAAACACTGGGGTGCAGGTGCCCCTTCACATTTGTATCTCTTGGTTAAATATGCAGTAGTGCAATTGCTAGGTCAGAGTGTAGCTCAATTTTCACTTTTGAGGAACCTCCACACTGTTTTTCCACAGTGACTGCACCAGCTTGCATTCCCACCAACAGTATAGGAGGGTTCCGCTTTCTCCACATCCTCACCAACATCTGTTTTTTTCCTGACTTATTAATTTTAGCCATCTTGACTGGTCTATATCTCATTGTGGCTTTGACTTCTATTTTCCTGATGCCGAATGATGCATTTTTTCATGTGTCTGTTGGCCATTTAGTTGTCTTCTTTGGAGAAATGTCTGTTCATGTCTTCTACTCATTTACTTATTGGATTATTTGTTCTTTGGGTATTGAGTTTGGTAAGTTCTTTATATATTTTGGGTAGTAGCACTTTCTATGACATGCCATTTGCAAATATCTTCTCCTATCCTGTTGATTATCTTTTGGTTTTGTTGACTGTTTCATTGCTGTGCAAAATGTTTTTATCTTGATGAAGTTCCAGTAGTTCATTTTTGCCTTTGGAAATGTGTCTAGCAAGAAGTTGCTGCAGCCGAGGTCACAAAGGTTGCTGCATGTGTTTTCCTCTGGGATTTTGATAGATTCCTGTCTCATTGAGGTCTTTCATCCATTTTGAGTCTATTTTTGTGTGTGGTGTAAGGAAATGGTCCAGTTTCATTCTTCTGCATGTGGATGTCCAATTTTCTCAACACCATTTGTTGAAGAGACTGTCTTTTTTGCACTGAATATTCTTTTCTGCTTTGTCAAAGACTAAGAGTTTAGGGTCCATTTCTGGACCATTGATCTGGGTCCATTTCTGTCCCTGGATCTATATGTCTGGTTGGTTTTTTTGTTGTTGTTTGTTTGTTTGTGTTTTGTTTTGTTTTGTTTTTGCCAGTACCATATTGTCTTGATGATTACAGCTTTGTAATAGAACTTGAAGTGTGGAATTGTGATGCCACCAGCTTTGGTTTTCTTTTTCCAACATTTCTTTGGCTATTCCAAGTCTTTTCTGGTTCCATACAAATCTTAGGATTATTTGTTCCAATTCCGTGAAAAATGTCAATGGTATTTTGATAAAGATTGCATTGAATGTATGGATTGCTCTAGGACACATAGACTTTTTAACAATATTTGTTCTTCTAATCTATGAGCATGGACTTTTCCATTTCTTTATGTCTTCTTCTATTTCTTTCAGGAGTATTCTATAGTTTTCCCAGTACATATCCTTTGCCTCTTTGGTTAGGTTTATTCCTAGATATCTTACAGTTTGGGGTACAATTGTAAATGGAATTTACTCCTTAATTTCTGTTTCTTCTGTCTCATTGTTAGTGTATAGAAATGTAACTGATTTTTGTGCATTGATTTTATATCCTGTCACTTTGATGAATTCCTGTATGTGTTCTAGCAATTTTGGGGGTGAAATCTTTTTGGGTTTTCAATGTACAGTATCATGTCATCTGCAGAGAGGGACAGTTTGACTACTTCTTTGCTGATTAAGATGCCTTTTATTTCTTTTTGTTGTCTGACTGCAGAGGCTAGGATTTCTAGTACCATGTTGAAGAGCAGTGGTAATAGTGGACATCCCATTATGACCTTAGAGGAAAAGCTCTCAGTTTTTCTTCATTGAGAATGATACTATCGCTTTTCATAGATGGCTTTTATGATGTTGTCTCTATCCCTACACTGTGAAAAGTTTTATTTGTTTTTGTTTTTGTTTTGTTTTGTTTTTTAAGATTTTATTTGACACACAGAGAGAGACAGCCAGAGAGGGAACACAAGCAGGTGCAGTGGGAGAGGGAGAGGAAGCCTTCCCACAGAGCAGGGAGCCTGATGTGGGGCTCCATTCCAGGACCCTGAGATCATGACCCAAGCCAAAGGCAGGTGCTTAATGACTGAGCCACTCAGGTGCCCCCACTGTGAAGAGTTTTAATCAAGAAAGAATGTTGTACTTTGTCAAATGCTTTTCTGCATTTATTGAGAGGATCATATGGTTTTTGTCCTTTCTTTTATTTATGTAGTGTATTACATTGACTGATCTGTGGATGTTGAACCACTCTTGCAGCCCCAGAAATTTATCCCACTTGGTCGTGGTGAATAATTCTTTTAATGTACTGTTGAACCTTATTGGCTAGTATTTTGGTGAGAATTTTTGCATCCATGTTCACCAGGGATATTGTTCTGTAATTCTTTTTTGGTACTATCTTCGTTCTGGTTTTGGGATCAAGGTAATGCTGGCTTCATAGAAAGTGTTTGGAAGTTTCCCTTCCATTTATATTTTTTTGACACAGCTTCAGAATAATAGGTAATCATTCTTCTTGAAATGTTTGGTAGAATTCCCTTGGAAGCCATTGGCCCTGGACTCTTATTTGTTGGGATATTTTTGAATACTGCTTCAATTTCTTTGCTGGTTTTGGGTCTGTTCAGGTTTTCCATTTCTTCCTGTTTCAGTTTTGGTAGTTTATACATCTCTAGGAATGCATCCATGTCTTTCAGATTGCCTGATTTATTGGCATATAGTTGTTCATAATATGTTCTTGAATTGTGTATATCTCTGTTGTGTTTGTTGTGATCTCTCACACTTTCATTCATTCATTTCATCTCTCACTTTCATTCATGATTTTATTTGGATCCTTTCTTTTTTCTTTTTGATAAATCTGGCTAAACTTTCATCAATCTTTTAATTCTTTCAAAGAACCAGCTCCTAATTTCATTGATATGTTCTACTGTTCTTTTGGTCTTTATTTCATTGGTTCTTGCTCTAATGTTTATTATTTCTCTTCTCCTGTTGAACTTAGGCTTTATTTGCACTTCTTCCTACTGCTCCTTTAGGTGTAAGGTAAGGTTGTATATTTGAGACCCTTCTTGTTTCTTGAGAAAGATTTGTATAGCTGTATACTTCCATAGGACTGCCTTGGCTGCATCCCAAAGGTTTTGAAGTTATGTTTTCATTTTCATTTGTTTCCATGTTTTTTTTTTTAATTTTTTAATTTCCTGGCTGACCCATTTATTCTTTAGTAGGATGCTCTTTAACCTCCATGTATTTGAGTTCATTCCAAATTTCCTCTTGTGATTGAGCTCTAGTTTCAAAGCGTTGTGGTCTAAAAATATGTAGGGAATGGTGGCAATCTTTTGGCACCAGTTGAGACCTGATTTGTGACCCAGGATGTGATCTATTCTGGAGAATATTCTATGTGCACTGGAGAAGAATGTGTATTCTGTTGCTTTATGATGGAATATTCTGAATATATCTATAAAGCCATCTGGTCCAGTGTGTTATTCAAAGTCCCTGTTTCCTTGTCAATCTTCTGCTTACATGATGGGTCCATTACAGTGAGGGGGGGTGTTAAAATTCCCTACTATTATTGTATTATTATTGATTTGTTTCTTTAATTTTGTTATTAATTGGCTTATATAACCAGCTGCTCCCATGTTAGGGACATAAATATTTACAGTTGTTAGATCTTCTGATTGGATATACCCTTTAATTACCATATAGTGTCCCTCTTCATCTCTTATTACAGTTTTTGTTTTAAAATTAATTTTTCTGATAAAAAGATTGCCATCCCAGCTTTCTTTTGATGTCCATTAGCATTGGATGGTTTTTCACCCCCTCACTTTCAATCTGGAGGTGACTTTAGGTCTACAATGAGTCTCTTGTAGACTGCATATCAGTAGGTCTTGCTTTATTATCCAATCTGATACCCTGTGTCTTTTGATTGGGGTATTTAGCTCATTTACTTACAGAGTTAACTATTGAAGGATATGAAGTTAGTGCCATTGTATTATCTGTGACAATTACCTGTGAAGTCACCATTCCTATATATTGCCTCTGTTTGTTTCTGGTCTGTGTTACTTTTGAGGTCTCTCTTTGCTTGAAGGATCCCTTTTAATATTTCTTGTAGGGCTGGTTTGGTAATCACAAATTCTTTTAGTTTCTGGTTTGGTCCCTGGCAGTCAGTATTGCCTGTTGTTCTCTTTTTCAAGGTGAGTTTCTCCATCTTGTCATTCTTGCAGAAAGTGGTCAGTTTTCTATTTGTAGAATTGCAGCTATCCTCTTACATCTCCAGTTGAGTTCACAGCTGTTCAGAATGATTCGATAGCTATCTAGCTGAGTTCCTGGAACCAGACGAAACTAAGGTCTCCTACATCTCTGCCATCTTGATTGTTTCTCTCTCTGCTCCATTTTAAAGAAATGCCTGTCACCTCTGAAACAGAGAGGGAACCTCCAAAGTGACATAGGTTAAAAGATTATCTGATCCTTCCTTTTTTTAAAAACATTTGAGACTACTGAGTCTGAAATAAGTTAAATGATAAATGGAAATAACTTGGATTTGGAATCAGATTCCCAATCTCTAATATCAGCCAAGCACTTACTAGCTGTGTTACCTTTTCCAAATTACTTAGCCTCCCTAACCCTATTTCTTCATCTGTAAAGAAAAAAATGATATTTACCTTGGAGATAAGTTTGTAACCAAACCAAGTAATGCAATGTTATGTGTATAAAAAGCCTACCTTGGAAATAATAATAATAAGTGATTTCCTATAAAGCATATAAAAGGTATTTCACTAAAGAAGGAATTATCCTTTTGGTAAATGACACTAGACCTATCACTTATCCATATGTGAATACAATGGATTTGGTTCCATCCTGTGTATTATATAGAATAATTATTCCAAATGGATAACAGACCTAATGTAGAGTCCAAAAACAATAAGTTTCTAAAATAAAACTTTTGAGAAAATCTTTATGAATATTTTCTTAACACACTCTATTTAAAAAGTATAATCCATAAAACAAATTGATAAACTGACTTCATTAAAATTAAAAACACTGCTCTAGAAAAATATTATCAGAAGAATAAAAGACAAGCTACAAATGAAGAGGAAATATTTGTACTCATGTATCTGATAAAAACTTGTGTTTATAATATGAAATAATAGGAAATCAAACTAATTTGTTTAAATGGGCAGATTTAGACACTTCAGAGAAGACAAGTGGATGGCAGATAGACCCATGAAAAAATGCTTAACAATATTAGTAATTAGGAAAATTACCACTATACACCCATTTGAATGTTTACAGTTGAATAGATTGACCAGGATGTGGAAATAATGGAACTCTCATGTACTTCTTTTATAAATGTAAAATGGTGCAATCCTTTTGGAAAAAGTTTGGCAAAAATGCCTGAAAATGTTAAACATACACATACTATACAATCCAGCCTTTGACTCCTATATATTTACACAAAAGATGTGAAAGTCTATGTCTATGACAAAGTTTGTAATAGCCTCAAACTGAAAACAGTCCAAATGTCCATGCATAGGTGACTAGATGAACAAATTATGGAATATCTATACAGTGGAATACTAGTCAGCGATGAAGTGATTAAACTATTGATACACATAAACATGGAAAAACCACAAGTAATTATTCTGGGTAAACCAAGACAGGAAGAAAGAGTGGCAAATATAAAATTCTAGAAAATGCAAACAAATTAATAGGGCAAAAACCAAACAAACAAAAAACAAACAAACAAACAAAAAAACTAGGATCAGTGTTTCCCTAGAAATACAAGCATTAGAGTGAGGGAAGTTTTGGGAGGGGGGAATTCCAACCAGGCATGAGAAAACTTTTAGAGATGATTGACATGTTCACTTTACTGACTGTGATGATGGTTTCTCAGATACATACATATGTCAAAACATCAAATTATATACTTCATGTGCAGTTTGTTTTATGTCAAATATATTTGAATAAAACTGTTAAAAATAAAATTTAAAAAACAGGTACAAAGACAGCATGGATTAAAATTGAAGAAAGCAAATAAAAGTTAGAATATAAATGGTATGTATATTTTAAATATCTGTGTAGTGTTTTAGCAGGGACCAGTGTCCACAACTTCCTGCTCTTATTCATTTTCTTAGTGATATTAACTCTCTCACTTCACCATGCTAATTTATAACTTAAAAGACACACACTACTTTGAGATGCAGTGATTTCATTTAGAAATGTCACCTGCCTAAAATGTCATTTTATTTTGAATTCTGTTAGTCTAAGTCTGTCCTTCTAGACCCCAGAATTAATGATCTTCCTTTCCCATGAATATATCTGAAAATAGTTGAATAATGCTATATTTACACTTCTAAAGCCATTCCTTCTATGATAAAAACATACCCAGTTTATTCTGTTGTTTCAAAATATTATTTGATCCTATTCATCTCACTCAGGAGTCCCCTGAGTTTGTTAGTGTCACTCTTAAAGTATGGAATCCAAAACTGGAAGCAATAATCCGGATTTAATGTGATCAGTACAGAGCACTAGGAGACTATAATCATCTTTGTTCTGAACCATACAACAGCCTGAGATTGGATTACCTTTTTTAGCAATAGTGTCATGCTGTCAGTTCCTATTGAACTTGAAGCTAAATAAAACTTCATGTTTTTCTTTTTCAGTGGAACTGCTACAAATCCTGTTTTTCCACTTTTTATTTATATAAAACCAACTGTTTGAACCTAAATGTAGGAATTTATATTTGTTCCTTTGAAATTACATCTTGTCTTATGTTTCTCATTTCTGTCAATTGAGATCATTTTGATTCCAGTCCTCCTATCTACTATATTTATAGTTCCTCTCAGCTTTTAGGTAATTTCCAAATATCATACAAAACATTTTACTTTATGTGAATTCCTTAGGCCTTATATTCCCCTCTAGCTACCAATTTACCTTTCACCCTCATGTCACAATTACAGTAAATACATATTATTTACTTCCCTTCATAGCTTTCTTTAAAGAATCATCTCTTCTATAGAACTGGGAAGTTTAGCAAACCACTCCTCCTCCACTAGAGAAAATATGATCTATACTGGTTAATCTGAATACTCTATTTCCAGAGGTGGAATATGATCTATACTGGTTAATCTGAATACTCTTATTTCCAGAGGTGGAATATGATCTATACTGGTTAATCTGAATACTCTATTTCCAGAGGTGGAATATGATCTATACTGGTTAATCTGAATACTCTATTTCCAGAGGTGGAATATGATCTATACTGGTTAATCTGAATACTCTATTTCCAGAGGTGGAATATGATCTATACTGGTTAATCTGAATACTCTATTTCCAGAGGTGGTTTGTGGATGGGCCCATTAACCATCCTGGGTCAATCAGAATCCTCTGCAAGAGTTTTATGCCAAATCAAATGTAGAATACATTTGTGGTCACACCATAATAACTGGGAGAATGTGACCATTCGATCTGCCATGACGATGAAAATCTGTTGGTATTAGGATAGCATAAAACCAACTCATAGTTATAGGAGGTTGGATGGAAAAGGAAACTGAAAATTTGTGTTAACCTTTGGATCCAGCTATAACTTGGTCACAATCATGCCTTAACATGTTGGCTACCTAATTGTTTCTATAGGAACTACCTTGATTCGGATGTTACATAGCTTTCCTTTTTGCTGTTAATAATAAGAGTAGTATTTTTTTATTGTAGAATAAGTGCAAAGTATGGAAAAGCTAAATATATATACAGATATATAATACCATATTATTGATATCAATATATCTTTAAAATATTACTTCTTATTCCACCAAGTCCTCCATGAATAAGTACTTTCTATTCATTAACTCTGTGTTGTGGAGAGTCAAATGAATGTTAAATAGAGCAGACATAGTCTGCTCTCCTAGAATCCAAGATTCTAAGTAAGCTTTGCACATGGCACACCTTGAATATATATTTTTGCAATTCATTACTCAAGGAAGTCTCTTTTCTTTCGTACTTTCTTTCTTCTTAAAAACAAAGTAATAGTTGCTCAAAGCTCATTTCCTAGTTACTTTACTATATTTTAATGCCATCGATGCTCTTTAAGTTATTGATATCTGTATGATGGAACTATTAAGTAATATGCTATCGTGGGTCCCTTTCCAGCTTCCATTCAATGACTTCATGACGGATGGGATCATCCATGATGGGAGTGTTTGCACCAAAGACATTAGCAAACACTATAGACCAAGTCTCCCTCCTACCCACCTGGTTATGAATAGTTTATCAGCACACCAAGGAGTAGAGTAAAAGAAACAGAAAGAATTAAATGCTGCTGCCATGTACCTTTTGGTCCTCATGCTTTAAATTTGTTATCCTATTTATGTATTTTTTCAAGTATAATTCACATACAGTGTTAAATTCACTTCATGTTTATAATGTAATGATTCAACAATTCTATACATTATGTTATGTTACCTATTTAAATCTCACAATAACACTGTGAGCCAGCAACTTTTTTTTTTCATGTTCAAAGTGCTTTATTATTTCTTATTACCTGATGAAAACAATCACACTTTACTCTGACCTTGACTTGAAGAAAATAATTTTGCCTTAGTCTGACATCATCACCTGGAGAAAACCCTGCCTTAGTCTGACTTTAACCAATCTTTTCAGTCTAGCCCCTACTATTTTGCTTATTACACTTCACATTCTGGAAGTTCATTAACTTTATTTTATTTAATAAAATAAAATAAATCTAGCAACTATTTTTATCCTCATTTTAAGGGTGAGAAACTAAGGTACAAATAAGTTAAATAATTCCTCTGAGGTAGTACAATTAGTAAGTTACAAACTGTCATGTCTTGACATTACACAAGAACTTACAATTTATAAACCTTGAATGATAGCTTACATTTTTTAAAGGATTGGGCAAAGATTTCTCCAGTTTGGATTTTGAAAGGACTCACTAGATTCTATAGAGCATACTCATAAAAGACTTATATTTTCTTCATTTTCTTGCTTGAACAAACAATAAACAAAAGACTCTTTAGCAATTATCTTTAGCTTCTAAAAATATAATCCTATAACAATGTAAGGTTTTCATATCACTGAAATTTTCAATATATTGTCATACCATTTGTTTGTTAGCAAAGTTATTTGATACTCATTTCAAACTTATATTTTGTTACCTTTTTTTCCAACCTAAGTTTTTCATGGAGGTAATTGTCACATGCCACTTCTTTGGATATTTCCTAGTTTCCATTTTTTCTTTCTTACTGAGGTTATTCAAAATGATATGGTTGGATTTGGGGGGATGTTTTTCTGAAATTTATTTGGTACCTGAGTCATAATGCTTCTTGCTCTGCTAATAGGTCATGGCTTCTTTCTCTTGAGATATTCAAACATGCTTTCCTCGTCTTTGGCCCTGTGGGATTATAGACCAATATTCCTTTCTTTTGGTTTTGCAAATATTAAGATGGTATTCTTTTTTCTATGGATAACCATTGTTTCTACAAATACATATTTTCATTATTGGTAAAATTGAATTTTAAAGTAATGCTTTTCATTATTGTTTCTTTTAGGCTCTAAAATTATCAACAAATTAATTCAAATATATCAAGCCTTTATTATATATTTTACTTTCTGTGTTTTAATTTTATAAAGATACAACCTCATAGATGTTTAATATAGGGGCACCCGGGTGGCTCAGTCAGTTAAGCGGCTGCCTTCAGCTCAGGTCATGATCTTGGGTCCTGGGATGGAGACCCACATCAGGCTCCCTGATCAGCGGGGAGCCTGCTTCTCCCTCTGCCTGCTTCTCTGACTTACTCGTGCTCTCTATCTGTCTGTCAAATAAACAAATCTCTTTAAAAAAAGATGATTACTATAAAGTATGATGAAAGAAAATTATGAACCATCAATTTTGAATGTAATTGTTGGATTTCTCTTTTACTGTGTTTAAAATTTTCAGTGAATTAATCTAAGTTCTATGATATTAAAAAATAGTATAAAAGATTGCATTAGCTCCCACATAATTTTGTAGCAATATTTATTTATTTATTTATTTATTTATTGAGACATGACTTCTAAATAGCACAGTAAGCTTGGAGCTCTTAACATAATGCCTGGCACTTAATAAGTACTAAAATATATTGGTTTACATACCTACTCAAAAGAAAATAGTGCTTTAACTTGAAACATTCTTCGAGTTAAAAAAGATGATTGAATTAAATTAAAAAAGCAGCTCAATTATTCCTTTGATAACAATGGAAGGGAGAGATCTAGTCTTTTTTTTTTTTTTTTTTTACAGATTTTATTTATTTGTTTGATGGAGGGTGGGGGGTGGGGGAGGAGCAGAGGGCAAAGCAGGCTCCATGTTGAGCAGGGATCTTGATGTAGAGCTCAATTCTAGGACCCTGGGGTCATGACCTGAGCCAAAGGCACTTTTTAAAAAATTTTTTCTTTAAAGATTTCATTTATTTATTTGTCAGAGAGAGAGAGCACAAGCAGACAGAGTGGCAGGCAGAAGCAGAGAGAGAAGTAGGCTCCCTTCCGAGCAAGGAGCCCAACGTGGGACTCGATTCCAGGACGCTGGGATAATGACCGGAGCTGAAGGCAGCGGCTTAACCAACTGAGCCACCCAGGCACTGAGCACCCAAAGGCACTCTTAACCAACTGAGATACCTAGGCACCTCAGAAAAGATCTAGTCTTAGCAGATGATAGTCATGTTCACAACATGCATATAGTGCCTAAATTATATATCAGATTCTATGCATATACCCTTGCTACACAAATTTGCAAATGTGGAATATATAAACTAATTCTATCATTTTACACATGGTCAAATGGAGCTAAGAAAAGTTAAGTTGTTTATCCAAGACCATCCTGTTGGTGGCAGATCTAGGATTCACATTTGTCTGATGTGAAAATGTTTTTCCACTATATTGTGCTGACTATTCCAGTCTATGTTTGGAGCCCAAATATTTTCAAAGTCAAGACTTAGTTTCTAAGTAGGCAAATCCACAAAAAGATGTAACATTCGCTAGTGTGCCACATTCATAAATGGTCCACTGTAATTTTATATTAAGTCACACATGGATGATGAGCAAGTGAATGGATGAATGAGTAGATAACTTCCAGTTCTTGGTCCTTAGTCAAATTAAAAAACCTTACTATCCTGGCTATACCAACACATTAATATGCAAACCATTTTCAAGTCACCTGCTGGGAAAATAGGAAAGAAAAAGGAGTCAGCAAAAAGAAAAAGTGTCATTTCTTTCATGCATAAATAAAATTTAAATTGCTGTAATACTAGTCAAGTGTTATTCATTAATAACTAGCATATTGCACTAGATATCAGCTGGATTAATTAGTGCACTCTACTTGTTACAAGTATAATTTCTCATATTACTTTTAATGACATTTTTAGGCTGTTAAATTGCCAGTGAATGCAGAACTTGAAATATCAACATTCTTTCAAAATGTTAATTTTGCTGATTATGAAGAGAACTATTATACTGTGAAAAGAATGTGGAGCCTGGGGTCTAAAGACCATGGATTAAATCCTGAATCTGACATTTACTCAATTTATTAGGCAAATTATTTCATTTTATGACTTAGTTTTCTCTTTACTAAAATTGTAGGGAATCATATTCCTAAAATGAGATAATGCAGGTGAAGAACTAACACTAGCTTTCTTCAGCAACTTTGGCAGACATAAATACAATGAAACTGACCCCCCAACTACCTCTTCACCAGATGTTTGGAAGCATGACTGACCCCTTATAACTGAAGAGTTCTGAGTTCTTTGGGTAGTTTAAGCTCAAGGTGGGCCTCATCAGAAAGAATTGGATGTCTTGATATAATTTGAGAGATAGACACTATCATATTTTATATATCATATATAATGATATATGTACTTTATAATGATATATATACACACACAGTAATATATAATATATAAGTGCCATGATAGAAAAACGTATTTAAAAGAATAAAAAGTTAAATGGCCATAAAAAAATAGTAGTGGTATATATAAATATAGATAACTTATTTATATGTATTTATATAAAACCTGTTTTTTAATGTATAAGCTATTTTATCCTAGGAATTCAAACATATAAATGTAACATGTAGTCTGTTATTGAGCATATAAATGGATGAATTTTAAGTAGGGCATAGCCTATATATCATTAGACTATACAGTCATAACCTCTGAAGCTAAAAAAGCCATGCTTTCTCATTCTCTACAGAATGACTATATTTTTTAATGTCCCCTAATGACAATTCAAGTGAGTTTCACATGTACTATATAGTCTTCTTTACCAAACCAAACTGTTCCGAGCTTGTTCTTCAAATTTAGTTAAAAGATCTTTATCACTTTTGAGTAATTCTGTAATAGATGGATAGATGGATAGTGTCATTTTAATTTTGAGGATAATTAGTTTAAGTGATAATCTTTGAAGTTCAGAGTATAACACACTGCATTTTAATTTGCACACTACTCCAACTGCAAACATTTTAATATCCTATTTATTCATTAGGATTTCAAATATAACATTTCTTTGCTCAAAAAGGAACTATGGAGAAAAGAAGCATGAATAGTCAATAATAAATTAATATAGAAAAAAATGCCCTTTCTAAATCCAGTGTGTTGTTAGTTAAATCTGCAAATATGTATATTTTACACGGGTTTTGTATATGTAAGAATTTTACTAGTATTCAAGAAAATAATGTGATTTTAATTGTCTTGTTTTTGGTTTTGTTTTCTTTGTAGCATTGCTCTTTGAGTTTCTTAACTATGTAACAAAATTTTTGTAAAGTAAGGGCTGAAAAAAACTACATTTTAGAGCCCAAAGAAGTAGTACTAGGAGAAGCTAATGATCTACTCTTTCAGTTAAAATAACTTTGCAAGTTCCTCCCCATTGCATCTACCTCACTATTTATGACTCAGACAGTGTATGAAAAGACTTAGTCTTTCCTCAGAAGCAGATCACCAAAAGACTAAAAATTTAACCTAAAATGTTTATTACTCTGGACAGGAAAAGTGGATTATTCCATCATTAAAGCTAATGCATATATATTTGACAAGCCATATATATTTTTTAAGGCAGTTTATTTTTGTTCTATTTTATCATAAGGCAGTTTAGAGATTTACCTGTTTTCACAGCATTGTCTAGCTGTATTTTATAATAAATGAACACAAACTCTTTACTGCTATGGAAATCATTTCTTTGTGTTTTTAAAGTGAAGAAATTCTAGAAATAGGTACACCCTCAGCAGGTGTATAGATATGCAATAGCGCATGGCTTATCAGGCTGCCTGATAAAATTATTATGACATCAAGAGCTAGGTGTTAAAGCACAATAGACTAGAAGAGTATGAGCCATCAAGATGTTCAGGAAGACAACTACTTTGATACTCATTTCAGTTGTTGAAGGCTGTCCTGCAATGCCATTTTGCAGTGTAAATGTTACTACGACATTTCATCCTGATGGGTCCTGTGATATTTCACTTAGCCTAAGATGAATCAAGAGGACATGAGGTGAAAGGGGTTGGTGAAGATCAATGAAATAACATCTGGATAGGAAGAAGGAAAATCAAACAGAGCAAACTCCAAGAGCTAAGACAACACTTTAGGGGAATGATTATCAGGGTGACCATGCTTTAGCTGATAACTTACATTATTAGTTCACTAGCCAGGAGGAGGAACGGTTTGGAGAAACAAGTCTTTTTCAAGTTCTTTCTGTGTTCTATTTCTATTATTTCATTTAAACATCTGATTAATTCACATAATATTTGATATCTAGAATACCCTAAAATATTAAAAGGAAGAGTTCAAGTACCTGACATTCTGCTTTGATCCTTGACAAAATGGTAGGGAAGAAAAGATGCAAATAAATCTCCATTCTTTATCTACCCCCAGTAAAGTGCTCCAAATAGTCATGTTTTCATCTAGTATATGCCAAACTTGTGCCGACTCTTTGGAAAATGAATAAAAGGGAGTCTGTTCATGAGAACTTAAAGAGCTATTTCCATCAGAGCTTCCAACCTAGAAAATGTCCTACACTGCTCACTGTTGCACTTAGCTATTGACTTACTTGTCTTGAATTATTTGTTTTGAATGTTCTGAAAAATATTTTGAAGTAAATGGAGCAATAAACCACTGATAGATATATAAACACCCAGATATACAGATATACACATAGGTAGGTAAAATGAGGAAGCATGTAGGGTATAATACCTTGGAAGAAAAAGAAATCTGTAATTTATGTCCATTATTGCTGATGCTTCCAGATAAACCATCTCAAATTTGAAAATTATGTTTTCTAAGAACATACCAAGCCTGTAAGTCAGGTTTCTAAACATACTTTTCCTTATATGTAATTAATCAAGAGTAGATTTTTATCTGTTATCTTTATCTTACTAGACAGTTAATCGATGGATTCAGCCCTAAAGGCAGTGGCACTGGGAGTGTAACTAATGCAATATTCACAAATGCGAATCCATTTGCAAAACTCATTCTTTGACTCACAAAATAAATGCTACCATTGAAAAGTAGACATTTTCTTCTTGAAATATTTTACTATAAATACAAAAATATTTGCATGCTTTGTCATGCTCAGAAATAATAGTTTCATGTGCTTTATTTATCAAAAAAGTTTTAAGTATTTAACAGTTTTACTGTTCTCTGGTCATTGCAAAAAAGTGATAAGAAAACAGCTTCTAGCAGGTCCAAACACCTTGTCCATAAATCAATAATTATGTTACTGTTGATATTTTTATAATTGTTCAAAGAAACACAGTTTTCATCAATTATGATCAAAGCCCTGAATTTCTCAATAAGATAGCTTCTTTTAAAGAAAAGTAATTTAATTCTTATTTGTAGTTCTTTTAAAAAACACATCATTTCTTAATTTTGTTTACATTATTACCTTTTTATGCAGAAGGCAATAAAAATTCTATTGAGTAAATTTCTAATGAAAATTAATATTGACTGAGTAAGTCAGCGTGCTATCTTCTTTTTTACCTGAATACCTGAAACTAATACTAGGAAATATTTTTACTTTTTAAGCTTTAACCACTTAAAGCTTAACAAAATTGATTAGCTTTTGAAAACTGCTTTCTTTCATGATGATATATTAACCAGTAAAACAGGCAAGGGAAGAATAAGAAGCCGATCATAGCCACTGAAAAGAGAAATTTATAATGTTACGCTCATATTAACTTATGTGAAATTTCACAAAAGTGTGTCTGCTTATTTGTAAAATTAATCAAGTGTACTCGGGGTTTAAAAAGAGATATAATGAGCCAAAGTATTCATAATTACATTAGATTTAATTTAATAAAAATTTGTATTTCAAAAGTGACCTACTGAAGTGACATCAGCATTGGTGGGAAAGGAAGCTCCAAGTTCACATTCCCCCAACAGAAACACTGACTTAGCAATAATATATAGCCCAAATTACCTTTCTACAAACTCCAGAAACCAAGTAAGAAGTTGCAGCACCACAGGTGAGTACAAATCCAGAAAAAGATGGCTAGAAGCCAGTGAGAATGCTCCTTGCTTTTACCCACCATAGTCACCCCAGCGTGATCTGGAGAAAACTCCACAAACTCTCAGGCTTCTCCCTCCACTCAGAGAGAAGCGTGGACTGTGAGTCTAACGATCTCTTTTTTCAGAGACTACTCAAGGGACTGCTTTCCCTCTTAACTGATTCAGAGCCCTGAAATAATTGTCGGTTTAGCGCCAGACCAAGGGCCTCTGAACAAAGGCAAGCACGCCTTCTTGAGGCACTACTAGAGAGACTGTTTTACTGCTGGTAGTCACCAGGGGGCGCAAGAGATTACAGGATGCAGAGAAGGGGGCAAACTTCTCTAACTGGGAAATTACCTGTACAAGCCCACAAAAGGTTTTAAACACTCCCCAAAATTTCTGGCTAGGCTTATTAACCAAGATCTTCCTTGGTATGAAGATAGTAAAGACTGAGAGATATGGCTGTTTTGTTGTTGCTGTTGCTTTAATTATTCAAGATTATTTTTTAGAAGTTGTAGGCAAATGTATTATTGGATAAGTTGACTTTTCATGCTGTTGATTATTTCTTTTGCTGTGTAGAAGCTTTGTAATTTGAGGCAAACTGAATCACTTATTTTTGCTTTTGTTGCTGTGCTTTGGGGGTCATATTTTAAAAAATCATTTCCCAGACCAATGTCAAGAAGATTTTACCCAATTTTTTTCTGTTAGTTTTATGGCTGCACATATTAAATTTAAATTTTTAAACCATTTTGAGTTGATTTTTGAAATAATAAAAGATAAGGGTTCAATTTGATTCTTGTGCATGTGACTATCCAGTTTTGTCAATACCATTTGCTGAAATGACTTTCCTTTCCCCATTATATATTCTTAGCAACTTTGTTGATGGCTATTATCAAAAAGACAAAAAGTAACAAGTGTTAGTGTTTATATATGAATGAATGTTATTTAGTCTTAAAGAAAAAAAAAAAAAAAGAAGGGGGGAATCTTGTCATTTGCAACAGCATGGATGAACCTGGAAGACACAATGCAAAGTGAAATAAATCAGGCCCAGAGACAAATACTGCACAATCTCTTTCATATATGGAAACTAAAATAGTCAAACTCATAGAAGCAGAATGGTGGTTGCCAAGGGGTGGGGGAATAGGGAGTGTTGATCAAAAGATACAAAGTTTCAGTTATGTAAAATATATTCATTCTGGAGTTCCAATGTTTAACAATGAGACAATAGTTAATAATATTTCATTGTGTGTTGGAAATTTGCAAAGAGGGCAAATCTTCAGTGTTTTCACCACACGCACGTGCACACACACACACACATACACACACAATGATAATAATGTGAGGTGATGGATATGCTCATTAATGAATGTGCTGGTTATCTCACAATGTATATGCATATTAAACATCAAATTCTACACCTTAAATATATACATTTTTTTGGTCAATTATATTGAAATAAAGCTGAGAAAAAATGCGGACATTAAACCTTCCCCAGATAAACAAAAGCTAGGGGGCTTATTAATATTATTCCTGCCCTATAAGAAATGCTAAAGGGATGCCTTCAAGTATAAACAAAAGGATGCTAGACAGCAACATGAAAGCGTATAAAAATATAAAGCTATCTGGTGAAGGTAAATATATAGACAGGAAAATGATCCTTTAGTATTATACCACTGATGGTTAAATCACCTTTTATTCTGATATAGAATTTAAAAGATAAAAGTACCAAAATAACTGCAAATTTATGACAATGATATACAATATAAAAAGATGTGACTTGTGAATCAGAAACATGAAGTGGAAAAGGCAGAAATGGAAAGGAATAGAGTATTTTATGCAATTGAAGTTGTTATCAATTTGAAATAGGTTACATAATCAAGATGTTAGGTAATCCTCATGGTAACTGCAAGGAAAATACTTACAGAATGTACAGCAAAGGAAATGAGAAAGTATTCAGAGCACAAGGTTGTGAAATATCAATGAAGCACAAAAAAATGTAGTAAAAGAGGAAGAAGGACAAAATAGCTACAAGACATAAAACAAAAAGAAAACGGCAATGATAAGACCATCTCTATCAGCAATTACTTTACATGTGAATGGATTAAACTTCCTAAGCGAAAACGTAGATTAACTAAATTAACAACAAAAAATTCAATTATATGCTATCTTAAAAAGACTCACTTTATGTTTTGTTTGTTCTTTGCTTTTGGGGGGTGTTTGGGCATTTTTTAAAATTTATTTATTTTTATTAAAATTCAATTAACATATAATGTATTATTGCTTTTAGAGGTAGAGGTCAGTGATTCATCAGCCTTATATAACACCCAGTGCTCATCACATCACATGCCCCTGTTAATGTCCATCACCCAGGTACCACATCCACGGACTCGTCCCCTCCAGCAACCCTTTGTTTGTTTCCTGTGATTAAGAGTCTTACGATGTATCTCCCTCTCTGATTTTGTCATTTTATTTTTTCGTCTCTTCCCCATGGTTCTTTACTTTGCTTCTTAATTTACACTTATAAGAGAGATTGTATGATAATGGTCTTTCTTAATAGACTTATTTCACTTAGCATAATACCCCCTAGTTTCATCCATGACATTGCAAATGGCAGGATTTCAGGGGTAAATACCCAGTAGTGCAGTTGCTGGATTGGAGGGTAGGTTTATTTTTAACCTTTTGAGGAACCTCCATACTGTTTTCCAGAATGGCTGTACCAGCTTGCATTCTCACCAACAGCATAGGAGTGTTCCTCTTTCTCCACATCTTCACCAATATCTTTCATTTCCTGACTTGTTAATTTTAGCCAATCTGACTTGTGGGAGGTGGTATCTCACTGTGGTTTTGGACTGTATTTCCTTGATGCCCAGTGAGGTGGAGCATTTTTTCATGTGTCTGTTGGCCATTTGGATGTCGTCTTTGGAGTAATGTCTGTTCATGTCTTCTGCCCATTTCTGGATTAGATTATTTCTTCTTTGAGTTTGATAAGTTCTTTATAGATTTTAGACTAGCCCTTTATCTGATATGTCATTTGCAAATGTCTTTTCCCATCCTATTGGTTGTCTCTTAGTCTTGTTGACTGTTTCATTTGCTGTGCAAAAGCTTTTTATCTTGATGAAGCCCCAATAGTTTATTTTTGCCAGTGCTACCCTTGCCTTTAGCGATGTGTCTAGCAAGAAGTTGCTGTGGCTGAGGTCAGAGAGGTTGCTGCGTGTGTTCTCCTTAAGGATTTTGATGGATTCCTGAAGACACTTTAGGAAATGATAGATAAAGATATGCCATGCAAGTGGTAATAAAAAGAGAGGAGAGATGGCCATATTTGTATCAGATGAGATAGATTGTAAGTAAAACACTGTTACATTTAAAAAAAAAAAAGACTTTATATAATGATAAAAAGGTCAGTTTACCAAAAAATACAGCATTTACAAGTACAGGTATACCTAATATCAGTGCTCCCAAATATGTGAAGCAAACACTGCAGAATTGAAGGGAGAAATATATCACAATAAACATATCTATACAAGGCCAGAATTTCCTCATGTACTCCCACCAAACAACATACTGCTGTAAAATGAATGCAGAAGTACATAAAGGAATCTGACATCTTCTATTAAGCTCGATAGTAAAGAGGCCTAAAAAATGTAAAACTGGGGCACCTGGGTGGCTCAGCTGTTAAGCGTCTTCCTTCGGCTCAAGTCATGATCCCAGTGTCCTGGGATCGAGCCTCCATTGGGCTCTCTGCTCAGCCTGCTTCTTCCTCTCCCACTTCCCCTGCTTGTGTTCTCTCTCTCCCTGTGTCTTTCTCTGTCAAATAAATAAAGTCTTAAAAAAGTAAAACTATGCCACTTTTACCTTTAGAGAATTTGGGGAGGGGGAATCAAATTTTCTTTTAAAATAAATAAATAGTTATTTTGAATTAAAATATTTATGTGACCATGTATATTGTTTCTTTAATAAAACCTTTAAAATCTATTGTAAAAGTGAAAAGAGGCATAGTTCTTCAGAAAAATTTAACAATAATTGTCTTGAAACAAATGAAAGTATTTATCAATCCAGTTTGTTCAACAGGGTGCAACAGCCATGAAAGCAGCAGCAAAAGCAGCTAGCTCGCAGCGAACCCTGAGGTCAGGGTCTCCATCACCCCTCGGCACTATGCACGTTCTCCGCACATGTTCATGAACTGCACAGCCCCTTGAGTTTTCGTGGATGAGGTAGAAGTGTTATCAGGCTCTCCTCAGAGAGAGACAATATGGATGTTCCCCTCAGTACACAAAACAAATTTCAGTCTTTAAATAAATAGTAGCCCATGTGGCATGTGATACATCTGATTTTCTCATCTCTTTTTGCCTTTATATTTTGATCTCAGCAAGTAGCAATTTTCATCCATACAGTCTCAAAATGATGTGACTGCTTCTACAAGGAAAGGGATGAGAATGAGAAAATGACAACAGCCTGTTAATGACCACCTTGGTAATGAAGCGTAATTCTTAACAATTGTTTGTTACGTTGCAACCCTGCTGTATTTGTAGTAGTTTGGTAGAAGGTGAATAAATACCTCCTCCTAAGGCAATGACAAATGTGTTACAGAATTCAGGGGGGAAACTTTTTATTTAAAAAAATAAAATACTGGATGACATAGGGGTTCAAGTAAGCTGTACATAGACAGTAGTACTCAAAAGCTGTTTAATGAGGCCCATGAGCTCTTTTACTGCAATGAGTTCTTATCTCTGCCCTCCACTTCTTCCCCCACTTTCCTTTGCCTTCCATTAACAGAATATTTGTTACCTTCAGTGGCATGATTCTCATAAGCAATGATTCTTAAGAAGAGGAATGACAAATTTATCTTTCTTTTTAAAGATTGTATTTATTTATTTGAGAGAGTGAGCACAAATGGGGGATGGGGACAAAGAGCGAGAGGCAGACTTACTGCTGAGCAGGGAGCCAGAGGGGGAACTCTATCCCAGGATCCAGGGGTCATGACCTGAGCGAAGGCAAGCGCTTAAGGGACTGAGCCACTCAAGGGTCTCAGTCTTCTTCTATAAAAGACTGCATAGAAATATTTTTAACCTTAGTGGATCAGGAAACCTCTATAACAACTATTCAACTCTTCATTGTATCCAAAAAACAGCGATAAGCCATGGGTGAATCATGCATATGACTGTGTTTCAATAAAACTTTATTTACAAAGAGAAGCTGGGGTTCATAGATTTAGTCCACCGGCCAGTTTGAGACCCCCTGACTTAGAATATTGCTTCCTGTACCCTTGCCATCAGTAATAGATGTGTGAGGTAATTAGGGCGTTTTGTGTTTCTATACCGGGATTGTCTCATGGAAGACAATAAGAATAAATGGTGATAAGAAAGATCACAGAAAATTAATTAAAAGCACTAGAGATGCTGTTGCTCTTTATCTTTGTTCACAGAACTCTCCTCTACCTCTTTTTCATTTTGGCTCAGAAACATGAAACTTCACATATTTACACTGATTCTGTTTTCAGTTAGTTTAACCATGGGTAGTGACAACCCAATTATTGGATATTACTTTGTAAACCAGTTAAGGTTGAGAAGAATTTTTCTCCCATCTTCTGTACTTGCTAAAGGTTACATATAGAAAATAGAATTTCACAAATTGCTAGCCCACCTAAAACTGTACCCTGTAGTAAGCAAATCCCCCACAGTCATAAACACCATTCTAGTGTTGCTATTTAGAAATTTACTGCATTTCACAGTCCAATGGCTCAGTAAAAGCAATTTTTATTTTTACTTCCTATATCAGCCTGTGTGAAAATTTTTCCGTGTCAGAGAGGCAGTAGGAGGCAAACATTAAAGTACTTTATTATTTTACTCTCAGAAAAACAGGTTTCAAACCACCGTCTATCTCAAAATGTTGACACCTGAAGGACCAGTCAGAGGTAGCCTAAAAAACAGATTACTACACTGCAACAAATGTTACTACATTAACACATTCTTGATATCTAATAAAAATTATTAATAAAACTCTAGCTTGTCTGGCTTACTCATATATGTTCTCACTTATATTCCTATTCCTCCCTCTTCTATCTTCCTTTACCCGTCTTTACTTCTTAGTCTCTTCTACCATCTCCAACTACTTTTCTTACATTATCATTATCAGTGGTTCTGTTCACAAGTGCATATAATGATCCATGTTTACAAACCATGGGAAGAAAATCAAAGTCCACTGAGGGTTAGAAATAAGAGTTTGATTATTTAGAGAGGTCAATTTTCTTTTTCTCTGTTTTCCTTTTATCTCTTGTCTCTAATTTACTCAAAATTGCTGGTTAAAAACTTCCAAGATTATTGATTTTCTATAAAATCCCACATGAAATTCCTTTCAGGTCTTCCAAGGCCATTAGTAATTTAATTTCACCACAATTAGCCAGTCCCAGAATGTTTCCTCTACTCAAGGCACACTAGGCATCTTATCCTCGAAGACTCCTAGGTAATTTTTACTGTGTCTTTGCTAATATTAAGCTATAATATTATATCAATAATGACACAACAATTCAAATTCTATCCACTCATTGAAACCCAGTTCAGAGCTGAAATCCTGGGGATATCCTTTCTATTCATTCTCATCCCAAAACTCTCTTACACCAAGTTAAAGCCAACATTGTTCCAATGACCTATGTATGTTTAATGATCTGGTTCTGACTGCATTACTGCTCTCTCTCCAGTCACACCACACCCACTATTCTGCCCTCTTGATCATACATACTTCTGCTGTAGATCTTTGTACCTGACCTCCCCTCCACATGACTTACGCTTTTCCAGTTATCTGCATGGCCAGTCAATTTATCTCTTTCACTTGCTGCAGATGTCTATTCAGTGACCCACTTGCTTCAGATTTCTATTCACTGGATACCTTACCAAAATTCCTCACTCTGTCCTGTTGACATTTTGCATACCCCTTTCCTCCTCGTTGTTTCTGCTTAGCATTATTTACTCTTTAATGTATTTACCTATTTATCTTACTTATTGTCTGTTCTACTGCACTGTAAGTCATTCGAGAATAGGTATTTTTTATCAGTTTTGTTCAGTACCGTACCTGAAGAGGAATACCTGAAATGAGGTACTCCATTGATGTTTGCTGAATAAAGCAGTGTCAGGAGCATAATTTAACACTTCATATTTCCCTATTTTACTGGCCTTTATTATTCCCTGAATGATACTAATCTGCCTCAGACTGTCAGAACTTAAGGTCATGGCCTGGATTTTATCTTCCAAAATATCTAGTACAGTGGTATGTAATATGGAAAGGATTCATATACATATATATATATATATGAATCATATATACATATACATATATATATATATATATATATATATATATATATGTTTTGATATACTATTCAGGTCTTATGAGTGACAAAGAAGTGAAGGAAAAGGAATTTGTGAATTTACCAAAAATAGAGTAAGCTCACTGTTTGGTGATGAGAGTTTCTGGAAAATGTGTTTCTGGTTAGAATGAAAAATTAAAAACCAAGTTTCATTTACTAGCATCTCTCCTCAGTAATGCTGTAAACTTACTTAAACACTGAGCCTGGGTAATTCAAGATATCTTAAAATGTGAGGAAGACAAAGGTGAACAGGCTAACAGAAAACCAAGAGAATGCTAAAGGGAGATTTCCAAACAGTCTAACAAAATCTATAGTCAAAATTCCATTTAGAATGAAAATAACTTCATGCAATATTAAATTAATATTAATATTAAAGTATGCTTTTACCAGTTTCAGACCCTATGGGTATTACATGTTAATCGTATGCAAACTTAAATTTTTTTGTTAAATATTTTGCTCTACTTAGAAGCATTATTACCTAACAAAAGCCCTTAAATTGTACACAGTGACCTCAATTTAGCAGGTAGAAAAATCTATGACTTAATGCATGTATAGTAGCTGGTCCAATAATAAATCAGCTCCAATTAATGCAGTAGTGACTACCAGGCAGCCTCCTGTAGTTAGAAATCTGTGGGGCCAAACTTAGAGAGCTCACCTGCTGAGAATGTCGAATCGTCTACAGTTTAGCTATTAAGCTCATTTTGTCTTCATCTAGCTGTACTGTGTATGAGAACCGACCCTCATCACCTGAGCTGAATCAGCAATCCAAGGAAACTGCTATTTGCCAAATACGTCTCCCCAAATCAGTTCTGTGCTGGGGTTGCTGATGCTATGATGTGTTTTTTTCTTTTTTTAGAGGAAAGCTTTGAATCTGTAAGTTAAGCATGAAATAATAGATGTATTTTTGAAAATATTTATAATTATTACACAAAAGGTAAGATTCGGAACTGAGAAAAAGTAACCCTGAAAAGGTAAATTAATGTGCATACCTGTGTTCTCTCCCTTGGACATCGTTTCCAATTTCATAACTCTAGTCCCTCCATCCCTCCATTTCACCTGGCATGTAAAAAGTTTCTGATCTCACCTTTAAAAAAAAAAAAAAAAAGTATTTATTTATTTCTCAGAGAGAGAGAGAGCACAAGCAGGCAAAAGCGGCAGGCCCTGAGCAAGGAGCCCAATGTGGGACTTGACCCCAAGACCCTGGGATCATGATGTGAGCCGAAGGCAGCGCCTAAACCAACTGAGCCACCCAGGCGCCCCCTGAATTCACCTTTTTGGTGCGTTCTCCCTACCCCCTTCTGAAACTGCTCACTAGCATTTTCAATAATCTTGCAGTTGTGTCTTTTCACTAGGGACAACATTGCAATTGTGACTCAATCCCTTAGTCTCTTTCTTCTTACCTAGGCAGCTTCCCAAGCTCTGCGAGATAAAACTAAACAACCATGCAGATTAATGATACCAAAAAAAAAAAAAAAAGTTTTTCAGACAGAACTGGACCCTCATATCTATTTAATAATGCATTTATTTGTTCTTACTTAGTTCCATCTTCCATTTCCCCTCACTGAAGGTTTCATTTTTCAAACTTTAACTTGCCACATAATCTTTTGGTAGTTTAACTCAACTTCGAGTAGAAAACTGAAGTAACTAGAAGTAGATATTTCCAATTTTCCAACACTTTTACTTATTAACATATCCTTATCCATATTTCCCTTCCTTTTTTCTAGTCTCAGCTCAAGAAGTCCCACCTTCTATTCAGGACTAGTTTCCCTGTTTTCACCTGAGTGATGGATCCAGTTTCCTCCAAGGCAATGCCCATGACATATTTCTCCTCTTTTTCTAGCCCTCCCTGCTGGCTCCTATAAACTTGCTCTTTCAAGACTCTTTGTTACTCTTTGTTATTCTCTAAGAGCAGATTTTCAGAAAGAAATATTACCCACTCACACCAGCTCCCATCATCACTATAAATTCCATTCATTCTTCAATACACTGAGATTACTTTCTTCTTCCATGGCTTTCCACTCCCTGGAAACTATCCTGGAAATGAACATATAGTCTTGATGTGTCAAAGCCAATAGCAGCTTTAATGATCTGAATTCATTTAGAGAAAACTTCTCTCGTCTGCCTTGGCTTCTATGTTACCACTATGTCTTTTGGCTTCCATGTTACCACTATGTCTTTTAGATTTCCGGGTCCCGGTCTTCTTAGCAGAATCCTTCTATGCTGGTCTCATCAATCCATCTCAAACCTCTCTCAAAACATGTCGTTCTTCAGGTTACTCCTTCCGCTATTTTCACCAATTGCCATTCCTTGTCTTAATTCTATACTACCTCTTCCATATCTCTTTCCCAGTGAGAATATTTTTTCTTTCTCTTGGTCTCTCACTGTATTTTTACCTCTTCTATAGTATTTACTGCAACATTATATCAAAGGTCTTTGTGTCTCTCTTCACCAAATTGTAAATACCACCTGGTTGTGTTCACTTCTATTTACCCTAACATGTTAGACATAAACAGTGCTCAGTAAATTAAATTAAATGTAAGTTTCATACTCCTTGCAGTTTACCCTATATTCTTCAAAAGCCAGACCTCACTTAAAACTACCAGGAAACAAAGTAATTACATTACATAACATTGATATTCTTGAATGCCTTCTAGGAAATTCCTATCATTACTAGGTAGTAAATTTTCTTTCTCACATAAAAATTTCCCCCTCTACACTTTAGAAATTGTCCAGAATACCAGTACTGTAAAAGAAGGAAGTCAAACACCTATAAAATTACTTGCTTAAGCTTGTTGCTTTAAAAACCCATTTGCCTTTTACTTCTCTGCAAAGAATTTAGGAAGAAAATGACCAGATTTCTCTTCATATTTCAAAAGAGAGGAAGGGAATTTGTGATTGAATATCAATAAAGGGCCACACTTGTTGATTCTGCACTAGTGCCCTAAGATGTAGTCTGAGTGGGTCAAAATACCCCACCATCACCATCCACATGCTGTACAGAACAATAATCCAGGTGATCACAGGTACATTTCACTGTGTCACTTGATTATGTTTACAATCAAGTGATTCATCTCAGTTTTAGCTAAAGGAATTCTCTTTTAAAATTTCCTCATAGTATCAGGAATCTTGAATGTGACCTTTGAATATTGCTGATCAAATTTAAATTCTAGTTCTTTCTAGCCCTATGTCTTCAAACAAGTTCCATACCATTTCTGAGCTCTATATGCAGCATGGTAATAAAAAGAAATCCTTTTTGACAGGGTATTTATTAGGATTAAAATGAGATGATGCTCCTGAAAGTATTTTGTATGTATAATGCATTATTCAACTATTGGTAATTATTTCCATGTTCAAATTTGCCTTTCTTTTGGGTTACTTTCCCATTTGGACCCCTAAGCCATCCTATTGGATCCAATTAGGATTTCTTCACCATTACACCCTGATAATGTTTCTCCATACAGATAGCACCATGGATATAAGTTTTTCCTATTTGGAGTCTGCTAAGTAGATCATTCTCTGACAGATTTAATTTTAAGAATGATTCTTTATGTCTTCACTATGCTTTATACCTCACCACTGGAAAATTACCTCAGGGAACATTCTTGTAAATTTATTAATAACACCTCAGCAACTAATGTTCAACACAACCAATTGAGGAAAATAAGTATTCAGTGATGTAATATAATTTGAAGCCCTTGCCTTTTTGCAATGCTTCTAGGGCCTAACATGTACCACATTCATATTTAGTCAAGTTGGATGGTCTCAGATCTTGACAAATAACATTCTATTAATTAGTACTTGGATTTTCAGGTGATTTCTCTGGCTTCAGTACTCAAGTGTCTGAGGTCTTAAATGGAGTTTATTCTTGCCATTGTTAATGACTTCTTCACATAAAACCTATAATTATGGCCATGTTTAGTAATTATTTTTGTTTGCAAAGATAATGATGCCATCTCTGGGAATATTCAAAAAGCATCCAGTGCAGTCTGGACACACACTGTGCATTCAATATTTGAATTCATTTTGGCAACCTTTTAAGGCATTTTTCATTTTTTCAACTAAGGTCTTATAAACTTTCATTTGCCAAGCATAAAATATATTTTCTCTGACATATGCAAAAACATAATTTAAGCAAGTATATGTATGTACATAAATATCAGAACCCTTAAAAATAAAATCTACATTGAAAATGTTGCTTTTCTTCCCATTGCATGTAGCTATTATTGCATAGTCTGAGAACAAACCAAATTCTCTTTGACAATTTGAAAGTAGAAAATACCATGATATCATGACGGATGTATGGCTAGATACAAAGAGAATAGATATATATTCTAGATTAAAGAGAAAGATGTTTTTATTGTGATAGATTTAAAAATCTTAAATATATACTTTAAATGCAGGATTTTAGGTGACAGGTTCCATTTCTTTGATAATGATTTAACCAACAGTATATATTGTAGTACCTACATTCCAAGTTTTATTCAGAAATTAGGTAGTACCTCCTCTAGGAATCCACTAGGAATTCTCTATCCTGTTACAGGTTCTTTTCTCTAAGGGTTCCCATAATATCCCATGCATATCTACACATTTGCATTTAATACATAGCTTTTATATGGTTTTACATATAGATATGAGCTTTTTGAGTACAATGCCTTTTTCTTACTCATCTTCAAAACAACTGCACCCAGCCATAGTGTTTGGCACACAGTATAGTCAGAACAAAACAAGAAATGATTAGGTGAATAAATTAATAAACAATCCATAATCTGCCATCTAAAGTAAAAAATGGTATTATTATCATTGATTTTGGCTCATTGTTCTTACTTCCTTATTCATTCTGCTTATAACAATCTAAATGAGAATATCACTGTACCTTCTATAAACCAAAAGAAGGGATGCCTGGGTGGCTGAGTCAGTTAAGTGTCTGCCTTCGACTCAGGTCATGATCCCAGGGTCCTGAGATGAGTTCCCCATCAGGCTCCCTGCTTCTTCCTCTGCCTGCACCTCCCCCTGCTTGGGTTCTTTCTCTCTCTCTCTCTCTCTCGCTCTGACAAATAAATAAATAAAATCTCAATATATATATATATATATATATATATATATATATATAATCCTTATCAGAAACTATCCTATTGTGATTTATATCCAGTGGTTTGCTCAGAAATCTATAAGAGTTGGTTCACTGGGCTACAGGTAGAGAGAAGGAAAAAAGATGAAAAGGCTTGATTTGTAGCATTTTCTGATTTCTCTAGGGGTAACACTCCTACCATGGCCAATTTCAAGTTACTGACACAATGTCACTGACAGAGTTGGGAAGACAAATGCACAACGGGCTCTCCTGAGTTGGTGAAAACAGGATCCAGATACACTGGCTGCTTCTTTCACTAGCTTTACTGAATTGGCTTCTGCTACAGGTTTTCAGAGGCTCCATTCAAGGACTGACTTCAGTGGGGGGAGGTAATAAATCAAGGACACTGGAGCTAGTTGTAGGCTGCCCGGTTCCTTAAAAATTTTATCTTTAAATACAATTCTTAAGATCACCAATAACCACAAGAACAATTATACCTAGTCTTTTTCAGGAAGCATATTTCAAAACACAAATAAAAGCATGTAAAGTACAAGATAAATGCTTTTGGAATCTATTTTGATTTGTATTGGAGAAGGCTGTACCATAGTTAATAATTTCATCCTTTTGGTTGGGGAGAATAGACCATTATCTCAAAAAAAAAAAAAAAAATCCCGTGTTGTTTTATGTTAATGACTTCCTTCTTCATTTTTCAATTAATTTAAGCTTAGATAGCCTCTGCTAGTAAAACTCCAGAACTTTAAACATTTGTGGTAAACCACATGTTTACATATTTATGCATCTTCGGTATCTTGGTTTCTGGCTTACAGTTATTAGAATCGAATGAGAAAAGACCAATTCAGCAACACTATAAACATCCTACTGACTGAGGCTTTGAAAGAAATTAAGAGTCATGAGAGCTATTTAATCCGTAACCTGACTTCTGGTGATTCATTGAATCTTTTTTAACCATCTGGGCTCATGGACAAATTCTGAAATATTTTATTAGTGATGAAGTCCTGCAATTATTTTAAATCACAATACTGATTAATGTACAAGGGAGAGAGGGATTTCAGATAAACATTTTTGGAAGTCTTCACTACCCATACTGTCAACAATTATTTGAAATTATTCAGTAAAATCTTGATATATATAAAACTTTCAATAGTCAGAATTAAGCACACCGATGGCAATATTATTCTTAATTTGTTACCTACAAGTAACCTTTGGAATTCAGCAAACATCATCATTTTCTTCCAAGAGTTTAAGCTTAGTATATTTTTAGAGGGAGCAGGAAAATTCTTTGAATTCTGGGTTCACATATTAAGTTCAGAAGTCATATCTTTCTAAAAATAGGAGCAAATAAATAGACATCTTGAGCATAAAAATATTACAAAGCTTAAATTCCAAAGACAGGCTACTCTTGCATTCAAATTATATGCAAAGTAAAAATGAAACAGTATGCTTTTAATTGATTCGCACCAGATTACACAGGATAAGAACTTCTCAATACCAAATGAAATGAAACCAATAATTGGAACATCCTGGGGCCCTTAAATACAATCATGCTTATTTTAGTAAGATGATGAATCACCAAGAGAAGGTCAGTTATGATCAACACATATATTTATTACACCTTGTTGAGGCAGAAAGTTGTGTAATATATTTAAGCAATTATATAGCCACATACACATTTATATGAATATGTATACACAAATGGTATAAGGGAAGAATTCATTAAAGGTATTTTTAAAACTCATGATAAATATTGAACATACTTTTTAATAAAATCCAGATTTTGCCAATTTGTACCATTTGAAACAGCAAAGGCATACATACATCTCATTTGCCTTACTTCCAAGACCAAAATTATTTTGTGATAATGTTGGTGCTCCACAGAACAGGTGGTTAACATGTGAAAACCTTTTGAGTCACTTTTTTTTTAATGTCAGTCTGGTTCTTAAATAAATACAACAGATTATCTAGCTTTATCTTTTTAAAAAAGATTAGTTATCTACTTTAGAAAGAGAGTGTGTGTGAGCAGGGGTAGGGGCAGAGAGAGAGGGGAAACAGATGTCTTGCTGAATGAGGAGGTGCTCAATCCCAGGACCCTGAGATCATGACCTGAGCCAAAACCAAGTCAGACACTTAAGGGACTGAGCCACCTATCAAGCTAGGTGCCCCCTAGCTTTCTTTAATCTTTATGTATATCGACTTCCAGTAATTCTTTTTTTTTAAGGATTTTATTTTTATTTATTTATTTGAGAGAGAGAATGAGAAAGAGAGAGCATGAGAGGTGAAAAGTCAGAGGGAGAAGCAGGCTCCCCGCTGAGCAGGGAGCCTGATTCAGGACTCGATTCCAGGACTCCGGGATCATGACCTGAGCCGAAGGCAGTCCTTTAACCAACTGATCCACCCAGGTGCCCTAAACTTTTTTTTCCCCTAAACTTTAATTAATTCTAATATGTCTAGAATTTCTTATTATGCCTATT
This sequence comes from Mustela nivalis, assembly GCF_964662115.1. Classification (NCBI taxonomy): domain Eukaryota; kingdom Metazoa; phylum Chordata; class Mammalia; order Carnivora; family Mustelidae; genus Mustela; species Mustela nivalis. The sequence goes on from NC_139024.1 coordinate 104,057,668, forward strand.
CTTAAATTTATTTGTAGAAATGATTAAATGAAAGTGTGTTCAATTAAAATAATACAGAGCTATTTCAAACATTTTAAGTAATATACATACAAAACTAAGGGGGAAAAATCAACAAAAGTTATTGGGCAACAAAAATTTCAAAATCAATTGTTCTTACACAAATAATATCTGTTTTAGGTTGTATTGCATAGATGACATACATTATGAATTTTTTGATACATAATCTTAGAGACAAACAATAAAGTACATATTAAACATGTTATATTACATAGCATATATATTATAGAATCTTAATGAGGGAAAAGTCATAACACTGCTAAGGTTTATTGACTGCTTTTCACATACCAAGTTGCACTCTGCTAAGCACTTTACATAAATTATCTAGGGTAATTATCTCAAATATTTTTACAAAACAGGTATCCATATCATTTCCATTTGCAATTTAAGAGTTTAAAGCACAGAAAAATTAAGTAACTTGACAAAAATCACAGAGCTGAGCAAGGGTTGATCTAGGAATCAAGCCCACGAAGAGCTGCCAAAGCTCTGAGTTCCAAAGCAGCACAGCTACCTCACTGATATTTCAGTCCCAGTTTAAGTCTATATTTCTGAATGCTAAAGCTCAGAAATCAGTCAGCAAACTCTGGCCCATGCTCTGGCTTCAAATCCAGCCTGCTGCCTGTTTGTAAGTTTTATTGGAACACAGCCACACCTCTTGGTTTACATATTGTCTGTAGCTATCTCACTACACCAGAGTTGAGTAGTTGCAATGGACACCATATGGCTTGCAAAGTCTAAAATACTCGCTGGGAGACCCTCTACAGGTAAAGTTCATTGACCTCTGCTTTAGACTGCTAATTTGAAATTTGAAATTAATATTCTATAATTTTAGATATTTTCTGCATTTTCCAGTTATCTAACTTTTCAATCAGTTGATATGGTTGAAGTAATCATTGTGTATTTAATAAACATGTCAACATTATATGATTAAACAGTTGCTTGAAAGAGAAACAAAAAAGAATAAAAATTGTCACCACGTGTCACAAAATTAGGATTTGGGGGTAAAGATTCCATCATAAAACCTGCTTTTATGTAAATTAATTATTTATAGTAGCTATTACATTTCAAACTAAGAATTTTCCTAGTTAAAATCATATTGGGCCAAAACATAGCTGGTAGATGTCATAAAATAATGCATATAACTCCAAAGAAATAAAGATAAAAATGAGATTTCTTTGGCTTCATTGAAAGAGTACAAAATATAATGTCAACATTGACTTGAATTCTATTAAAGAAGTTAGTTCCCCTACATACACTTACTGGCTAAACCAATTTAGCTATTAGAAATAATGTTAGTTACTTAGGAAATAATGGACAAACAGCTTTGTTTACAAAGGATGCAGCACAGTAATCATTTTTGCAGATTTATATATTCAAAATTAAATTTAAATTTCTCAGAAGATTTCTTTGCAGTAGAAGTTAAAAGTTTTGAGGACAATATGATCTAAAGCAACATCTCACAAGAAAAGTTAGCTGGGCCCCTGGACCAGTCACATACAGTGGTATTCTCTTGGTCGATTCACTACAATCTCAACATCTGGTCGATTCACTACATCTCAACATTTGATAGTCCACTGAATGGGCTTCTCTCTTGTGACTTTGCACTTATTAAGTTCACAGAAATGGTTGCATAAACTAAATTGCTGTTTTATTTATATTCAGTCAAGAACTATAATTGCTGACAGATGAGGTTCTCATTCATCGTCTTTAATAGTTTAGGAAACTTTGCTGTGACATCATGATCTCCGGCAGCAGATCATCCCACAGGTATAGACCATGCCATTTTCAATACCTCTTGAATCTGTAGTGTCCCTTTATTGTTTTTTTCAGGGCCTTATGCAAATATTCAAGTTACTGAAGAGCATGTTTGGTTTGATTCTTCCAATCAAGTGTATCAGAAGGATGGATCTTAACCAGATCTCTCTTAACATAATCCCATATAATTCCTCACATGATACAAGAAAGAGGGAAGAAATAATTGTCATGTTGTTTTAAAAAATGACTGACCAAATAATGCATTTAAAAGATCAAGTATTATTTAAATATTTAGAATAATGGAGTCTGCTTACGTTCTAATATACTGTGATAAGAATATTGGGCTTTGCACTCACAGGGTGATCTTGAGGTGATAAGCAAAGAGAAATATACTTAAATCTTCCCTATAGCCAGGTGCATTTATTTGTACCCATCTCTTATCTCTTGAAGATATGCCCCTATCCACATGGTAAACATAGGATGGTTAAAGAGGACAGAGACCGAGAGATCATTCTAACTTTGGAAGAGTAAATTTTATAGAAAAGAGACCAATTTTCCTTTGCAAAAGTTGAGTTTTAGATTCCATCAATTAACTTAAAAGTTTCTTTTTATTTTTAAAGATTGTATTTATTTATTTTAGAGAGACAGAGAGGGCACTCACAGTTGGGGAGGAGCAGCGGGGAAGAAGAGGAAGAGGGAGATAATCTCCAGCAGACTTCACTGAACATGAAGCCCTTAAAGGATACTCAATCTCACAACCCTGAGATCATGACCTGAGCCAAAGCCAAGAGTCAGCTCAACCAACTGAGCTACCCAGGCTCCCCTAATCTAAAAGTTTCTTGAACAAAATTCTATGATTTGAACATTCATGAATATACTATTTTTTCCTGATACCAGATGTCCTTGTCAAATCTAAAAGCTGTTTCCTAGTCATCATTCCTCTTGATTTTAATAGCGTTTAATATTTTAAATAACCTTCAAGAAACTGATTTCCACTCTTTTTTTAATTCTTACTTCTTTGTCTTTCTATTCACTAAGTGGAATTTGAATATTTAAAGTTTCTCCTAAATTCATATCCTCCATGATATAGTTAAGATTAGAGAATTGAGTTTGTTTGTGGTCTGGAATGTTGTATTTGTATACTGGGTTGGTGGGATATAGAAATTAGTTTGGGAGCATCTGGGGTCTCATTCATCTTACTCTTACTGGCAATCAACTGGTGAGGTTTTGGAGGCTGACAAGATAAAATTCTTTGGATCCCAACTGGTCTTCAACATTATAGTACCCTGGACATAAACAATAGAGCAATCTTGCCCCCATGAATAGTAGGGAAGTTGATACATGATTCAGCTCCAAAGAGCTGGTTATTCCTGGTTGCTCTGGTCGGCCTTCACTATATGTGCTCACCCAGGTGTTCTAAGAGAGTGGAATCTTCTCCACTATGACACAACTTCTTTAAGATTGACTGGTTTCCTGCCTCCTTAGTCATCCTCAGGTGACATTTTTTGAGGTCTTTCTATACTCAAAGATACCAACTCTCCTTTCTATAAAGACAGGAAGGTCTTAAATCGTTCTTGTTGGATTGTTTCATTCTTTTGTGAGTAGTAAGAAGAGTGGGTGGAAAGAAAACAAAATTGCTCCATATCTAAATTGTCTAAATGTTTATACTTCTTACCATATCATATTTACTTGCCATGACAATTTCATAAATTAGGTATTGCTTCTCTGTTCTATAGTACTGAACATTTAAGTAATTTGTTTAGTGTCACTTTACTATTAAGCATTGAGTGAAGAAACAAATTTGGATTTTACTGGCTATTAATCATAATATAAATCTTACTGGTTTTGCACATACGTTCCTAAAAATGAACATTATGGAAGCATAAGACATGAAGTATTAAATATTGTAGAAACCTTGCTTTATTTTTAACATATGAAATTTACTTCTTTAATGTGATGAAACCGCACCTATGTTCTTGCTGAGGAGAATCAAAATCAGGCATAATGCTGTGTTCTTGAACAGACATTTACTTGTTTAATCTAAATGACTGAGTCTAGGCTGACTTATATCACCAAAGAATTTTTATCAAAATATGTTTATCAAACTTTGGATTGTTTTACTCTAATCCTCTAAAATAACATCAAGGATTTTGTTTCCATATAGCTAAATTCACTTTTCACCTGACAATAGGCATGAGTCATTTCATTTCACCAGTTAATTAGTTTGGTTATAAGCTACTAAAAATAGAGGCTTTGAAGTAGAAGTGCCTTTCAATCATATTGGTCTGAGTAGATGCATTCCAAAAAGAAATGGAAATCACCAATTCAATGTGAATTGCTGCAAAATGGACCAATGAGTAAACAACAAATGAAGATTTTTTTTTCCTCTGTAAAACCCTTTTCAACTAAAACTGAATCAAGAATCTGCCTGCTTTAAGCAGCAGAACTACCTGAAAAATAGGTAGAAATTTTCCTCCTTTAACCTAATCACTAGGGTTTTTATTCATGATGTGCAAGCAATAGTACCAAGTGCATGGTCTTTGAAGTACATCTTTAAAGTCATCTGATAGCCTTATATCCAGTTAGGACACAGTTACATTCATTTTTGAAAAGATGAAGTTATTTACAAAACATTTTCTGTTTTCCTCCGGTAATGTCATAAATGGCTTCACAGAAGAGACGACAGCAAAACAGGATTTTGAAACATGAATTGCAGTCAAATACAATTTTAAGGTGGGTGTGACTCAAAACTTAGGTGTTTTCACAAGCAACCTAATCAGCACCCTTATTATCCTTCCCAAACCACTCTCCAAGAGGGCGTGCTGAGCACCAGTCACAAAGCCGAGCTGATCGGGGATGCTCCAAACCTCTAACTATTTGCAGAGTAGTGAGTGATTAATAGACTTTGTAGAAAAAGAGAGAGAGAAAATGACTTGAGAAGGAATTCAGAGTTCTTTTGAGGTAAGTATCAAAACCAAGTAAAAGCTTATTTTTATATGCCATTTTTCTCAGCTGAGAATCTCAATTAAATATTCTCCAAAGTATCAGTGTATGTTCCTGTTCACCTGGGACCACTTTAAAATACTTAAGTATAGTCAGTTATCAAAAACATACTAAGTAATGTTCAATAGAGTTTTAACATTAATATGTCTTATTTCCTAATTCCCTAGTAACAATGAGTCAGTCTATTTTTTAATCAATCTATTTTTTATAAAATATACTCTAGTGTACTCAGAGAGCCACACTTCAGTTATGAGCCTAAGGACTGCTCCAGACCACTTATGCCCCACTGAGAATTCAGTTTTCAGACCTCAAGTTCCTCATTTGTAACACGGGGCCTGATTTTACATGATTGCTAAGTTACTCCACTATTCTTTGAAAAAGTCTCACATTTCTAAAATTATTTCACATCCATGAGACTTTGCAAAGCTGCTCCACACAGTGTTGTTTATCAGGACTACTTTCACATTAGTTTCCGTCACAACTTAAGAGTTAAAATTAATGCTGCTCAAACAAAGTTGACTCACAGAATCAGCTAGAGAACATAAATTACCTTATAAATTCAGTGAATTTTCAATTAAATATCTGGATAGGGTTTATTAAACTCTTCAAAATGCTAACCCTAAAATTCACTACTAAAAGTACAAGACCAAGAAAAGTCATAACTAATTATCGAGTAGTTACTATTTGTCAGGAATAATTCTAATGCTTTACAAGAATAAGAACACTTAATTTTTGAAAGAGCATTCTAATATTGAATCTATTAATACTTTAATTTTGCAGATGAAGAAAATGAGACACAGAAAGTCCAAGTAACTTGCCAGTGTCATATTGTTAAAAGAAGATAGAATTGAGATTTGAACTCTAATAATCTATCTCCAAACATTACATGGTAAGCCAGTACATTATATCCCTTACATAGAAAAGTGAAGTGGGAAGATTTGACTTCATAAATAGCACAATAGGATGAAATGAAGATATTACAATTTTGGGGCAGACAGAGAAATAGAATTGGAGAGGTGCCCCAGAAGCAGATAGACGCAGATATGTCAACTTGGAATATTCCAAAGTTAGTGATTTTACAACCACATCAAGCAGAGAGATAATGGATTATTCAACACATGATGTTGGAAACAATGGACTGCTAAATGGAAAAAAACAAAATATAAAAGAATATTTATCCTATATTATGAAAAATTTAATCCCAATGGAATAAACATGTAGTTTAAAAGAACAGTTATATGTCCTCAGGGTAAGAAGATTGTTTGGAAAACAGTATGGAGGTTCCTCAAAAATTAAAAATACAGCTACCCTATGACTCAGCAATTCCACTACTGGGTATATACCACCAAGATACAGATATAATGAAAGAAGGGCCATATGCACCCTAGTGTTCATAGCAGCAGTGTCCACAATAGCCAAACTGTGGAAGGAGAGGAGATGCCCTTCAACAGATGAATAGATAAAGTTGTGGTCCATATATACAATGGAATATTACTCAGCCATCAGAAAAGATGAATACTCAACTTTTGCACCAACATGGATAGAACTGGAAGAGTTTATGTTAAATGAAATAAGTTAATCAGAAAAAGTCAATTATCATATGGTTTCACTTATTTGTGGAACATAAGTAATAGCATAGAGGACATTAGGAGAAGGAAGGGAAAATTGAAGAGGGAGTAATCAGAGGGGGAGATGAACCATGAGAGACTATGGACTCTGGGAAACAAACTGACAGTTTTGGATGGGGGAAGGTGAGCCTGGTGATGGGTATTAAGGAGGGTACAGATTGCATAGAGCACTGGGTGTTATACGCAGACAATGAATAATGGAACATCAAAACTAATAGTGTACTCTATGGTGACTAACATATAATAAATAAGTAAGTAAGTAAATAAATAAATAAATAAAGTGGTCACCGAAGTGATAATGTGGATGAAAAAAATTAAAAATAAAATTAAATAATACACAGGCACACACACTGAAAGGAAACAAAGGAAAAACGTGATTCATTTCATTACATTGAAATTTAAAATTTATGTATGACAACAAAAACAAATATTAATCATGACCCATAAACTGCAAAATTATATTTGTATTGCCTATAACTAATCAATATTTAATTTCTGAATGTATTATGTTTCTAAAAATAATAACAAAAAAATAAATAAAATGAGCCAAGGATTTAAATAAACAAACCATAAAAGGAAAAATCTGAATTCGCAATATACATATTTAAAGCTCAATATTACTAATAATTAAGGAAGTGTTTATTAAAACAATGAGATATAATTTCACACCTATCAAATTGGCAAAAATAAAAATGTGTTATATATACATATAAAACTATATAAGATATTATCAAATAGGCTAAGATTTGGAGAAGCAGAACCTTGTTTACATTGCTAATACGCATGAATACAAGAATAACCACTCTGAAGAACAATATGGAAATATCAGCTGGAGCTAGATATCCACATATATTAAAAATCAACAGTTCTTTGTACATGGGTATCTACAGAAAAATACTTTTAATATTGATAAATGAAACAATCTAAATTTTGAATGGAAAATGAACTAATAGTTAATCATTCTGTATTTTACTAAAATCTAGAAATTTGTATAATGTATGTTATTAAAATATACTATATCTACATGTGTTAATGTGGATAAATCTTGATAAGTGTGTCATTTACATAAATATGAAAACAAAGTAATGCTATGTTCATAGATATTATTATTATACATATGAGTTTGAATATACATGACACAAGGAAGGCTTTCAATTTTACACCAATATATTAGTTCTTTTTAGAATAATTTACTTAGTTTTCAAAGATTCATGTTGCAAAAATTACCAAACCATGTGTTAAATATGGGTAGTAAATACATTGTTCTTACTCTGTGTACCTTTCCTGTACCTTTTTAATATTTCACAATTTAAACATTGAAATTTAAATTATTTTAAGCTAAATGGAACCAATGTAAATTTTATGGTTTTGCTTTTCTCTGGTCATCTGAAATACTGAAAACAAGCTCTTTTAACAACATAATTATCACGTGGCTCAACAGATTTGATTTCTACAAAAATATTTTGAAATTTACATACTGAAAATTCAGAGATTAAAGGTATAGTGCACCTAACGAAATTTCTAGACTTCGAAATACAATGTGAAACAAAGGAGTAAAGCAGTGCAATTATCAAACAGGTTGTAGTATCTTACAAAATATCACATTTTTATTTATATATATAACACACACACATACACATACAGAGTGATTTTTATTTTAAAATGCAATGCCTAGATCTTGATTTCTAAACATCGTAGTGAGTTGAATAGTGTCCCTCTAAACTTGCCATCTACCCAGAACCTCAGAATTTGCCCTTATTTGGAAAAAAGTTTTTTGCAAATGTCATTATTTAAGATGAGGTCATACTGTACTAGGGTGGGCCCTAAATCCAATGACCGGTGTCCTTATAAAGATAGGGCACAGAGAGACAAATAGCAAAGAAGGCACATGTGATGATTCAGACAGGGACTGGAGTGAGGCAGCTACAAACCAAGAAACGCCAAGCCCTTAAGCAACCAACAGAAGCTAGGAAAGAGCCAGGGATGGAACAGATTACCCTTCAGAGCCTCCTAAAGGAATCAAGCATTGTCTTCTAGTGACACAAAGTATGAAGTGAACACACACACACACACACACACACCCAAAGCCAAAATTTATGATGGATCATGTTAAAGGGACCTCCAAGTCAATCTGAGAGAGGTCCTAATGGCAAAAGCAAATTAAACAATATAATAAGTAATAATAATATTAGATTATCATGCTAAACATAAAGTAAATCTCTATAAGGGTATACTGACATAAATAAATAAGTGGATGGGGCTCCTGGGTGGCTCAGTGGGTTAAAGCCTCTGCCTTCGGCTCAGGTCATGATACCAGGGTCCTGGGATAGAGCCCTGCATCAGGCTCTCTGCTTGGCAGGGAGCCTGCTTCCTCCTCTCTCTCTGCCTGCCTTTCCACCTACTTGTGATCTTTGCCTGTCAAACAAATTTAAAAAAAGAATGAATCTCCTCCCTTTAATAAATAAATAGATAAATAAATAGATAGATAAAACAATGAGAAAGAAGGGACAGATCTTTCTTTTTTTTTTTTTAAGGATTTTATTTATTTATTTGACAGAGAGAGAGATCACAAGGAGGCAGAGAGGCAGGCAGAGAGAGAGGGAAGCAGCCTCCCTTCTGAGCAGAGAACCCAATTTGGGGCTCGATCCTAGGACCCTGGGATCATGACCTGAGTCAAAGGCAGAGGCTTAACCCACTGAGCCACCCACGAGCCACCCACGAGCCCCAGGACAGATCTTTCTTACAGAAAAATTCCAGTTAATTGATATAGAAGGAATTGTAGCAGGCATGGTCCATTGATGAATGCTAAAATCTGTAGATGAAAGTTTAAAGAGAAACAAGATCTTTGCCTAGCCCCAAAGTTTCTCCCCCAAATTTACTAATAATGGCAAAGTTTCAATGACCACAAGTTCCTTGATACCCATCCCTCTAGGAGATGTAGCTTTATTTCCCCTTCGCTTTTGAGTGGGCTGGACTTGGGGGCTTGCTTCTTTTCGCTAGTGTAAACAGAAAAATAGTAACTTTAGAATAGGAAACCTGACAGACCATATTAACCAATGATCAAGATAAACATCACCAATGAAAAGTTATGTTGATATCATGTTACTCCTGATATGATGCAATGAAAAGAATATATAACATCTATGATATTCCTCCCCCATATCCAAAACCTCTATCTATTCCCAAGAAAATATCAAACATATCTAGTATAAGGGACATTTAACAAAATAGCTAATCAGTATCTTCAAAAGTGTAAAGGTCATGAACACAAGGATAGACTGAGTCCAAGTTTAAAAGAGACTTAAAGAGACATGACAACTAAATGTGATATGAGATCTGGAATTAGGTCCTGAAATAGAAAAAAGGCAGTAGGAAAAACATGAAATCAAATCAAAGCTTGAGGGCGCCTGAGTGGCTCAGTGGGTTAAGCTGCTGCCTTCGGCTCAGGTCATGATCTCAGGGTCCTGGGATCGAGTCCCGCATCGGGCTCTCTGCTCAGCAGGGAGCCTGCTTCCCTTCCTCTCTCTCTGCCTACTTGTGATCTCTCTCTGTCAAATAAATAAATAAAATCTTTAAAAAAAAATCAAAGCTTGAGGTTTATACCATTATATAGTATATAATATTAGTATAATGTTATACTAATAGTTTTCTCAAAACTTAGTTTTGACAAAGATATCATAGCCATGTAAGATATTATCATTAAGGGAAGTCAAATGAAAAATAAATAAATAAAGGAAGTCAAATGAAAAGTATAGAGAAACTGCCTGCTATCTTTGTCATTCTTCTATTATCTAGAATTATTTCAAAATAAAAGGTTAAAAAATGCATAGTACCAAAACTTTGATACATAATTAATTTCAGACTATAAAGCTCAAATACTCATCATCTTAATTATATATGGGTTTAATCAAAAGCCTAGCCAAGTAAATAATTTTCTCAAAGTCAGAGAGCATATTAACTATAAAGGAAAAAAATTACCAAAGATTAAAGGCCTATTTATGAAAGAATAAAGAATATTTCCTTTGAAATAAAAGAGCTAGAGTGACTAAAAATGTATATATAGAAAGAGACCAGAAAGTCTCATCCAAAAATTTTTTGTAAGTATTTTAGTAGCTCTCCCAAAGGACTATGGATGTCATACTCAACGTAAGATTCCATTAAAAATTCAACATAGTTTAATTTCAAGACTTTAAAAATGATATTAAATTTTATTTTCTCTACCATAGGATAGAGGATTTATGGATAATTTCAGAGGAAATGGTCCTTAGAATTAAGTGCATGAATTCATGCTGAAATGTTTGATTAAAGTGAGAAAAAGGACTAACTATTCATCGGTGGCTGAGGTTCTCAAAAGGTTTGGAATGGTCTGTAAATATTCAAAATGGATTAAGGTAACCAGATTCTTCATGGAGCACATTGAAAAATATAATTAGAAACAAGACTACCTCTGTGCGATAATATTTATCTTTTCATTTTTTTCTCGTAGATTCCCTCATAGTCTTAATGTCCAGTATTTTGAATGAAAGAAACTATCAAAATAAAAATTAAGTGATTGTTTTTCAAGAAGGAAGGTTGAGCTCTAACTAAATTGCTATGTCAAATCATAGTTGGGATCCTCAGAGCTTAATCTGCATACAGAAATGATTGAAAGTGTTTCTTTGCAACTTATCTTTTCTACAGTTTATTTGGGAAAAGATATTAGTCAAAAGGTGAAACTTATTCTTTTTCAGTGAACACAAATTAATTCCAGGCTGTGAACACTTTAGCTCCATACTCATTCAGAAAATTTTATGATTTAACTTTGGACTCCTTATACATTTTTGATAGGTGACTTCTTTTGTGACTTGTAACTGAAAGTGACTGCTTATGCTTTAGCTTATGCTGCTAAATTATCTGCTCTACATTTCCTCTTCTCATCCACCTCCAAATATACGCTATCAAGTACCTTTAGGATGATGTCCTCAAGTGGTTTGCAGCACACAGGATCTGACTCATTAGGGTTGTGTGTTGAAAAATGCCTGTTAAATCAAGAAAGAATGAGTCTAAGTTTTCATCCTACTCTCTGAAAAACTTAGGCTAACATAAATGAAATTGGTTTTTCACTTGGTAATGCTACTAACTTTTTCCCTACAATGCTGTGATACTCTCTTCCTATCTTTCAAACGTTTGATTGATTGAAGTGGGCTTCTTCATTTTAATGACATTTCTAATACTGTTCACTGTCCAGAAAAATGAAACTCTCTGTGCTCTTACTGACTCCCTATCTTTACCCAGGCTATGAGCTTTAATTTTTATGTGTTCTGTGTTCTGAATCTTTCCCATTTATTGTCAAGAGCTCAGTAAATGTTTAGGAACAAACCTAAGGACAGTTACTATGAAATGAGGGACCGTAATTCAGTGCGGTGACCAGACTGGTAACGTTAAGTTACGTAGACCAGCAGGGGTTCCAACCAATACAGCTCCCTTTCTATGAAGCAGTACTACTTAGCTATGGCTGGTGGTTGGCACAAGGGAAGGCATTCCTAACATTGGCAGATGTGCCAGTTTATCAGGCAGTGCCAGAAACGACTATTTTTATTCAGAAACTCCTGGTTTTTAAATGCTGACTCAAATGTTTCTTTTGAGCTGCTTAAGCCAAACTCTAACATGTCTGCAGGCTGGAATTGACCAAACATCAATTTGAGCCTACTGATAATTCGAATTACATTTTATAGCAATTCCCTGCTAATACATAGAGAGTTGAAGCTGAAATCTCTTCCTCCCAAAGCCTCTTTTTAAAAAGTTAAAATAAAAGAAAGCTTGTTAAGGGCCAGTCCACATCAAAGGAATGATTTCTGAAAATCTGGAGATAGATGAACTCTATAGTAATTTTTTAAAATTATGTTTTGAGAATCCTAGAGTTCAGAAAGATGTTAATAGGTGTTAGAGAATATAAATTCTGAAGAATAGGCTTTTGGGACTTTTAGTTAAGCATGACTTTTTAACTACATAGCCTCTTAGAATCTTTAGTATGCCAATATTAGGATTTTTCCTGAGTTCTGCAGGGTCATTTGAGTTAAGCTATCACTCAAAGAATGTTTCACTTCACTTTACGTAAGCAGAGCCAACTACCTTGAGAATTAGAGATAGATAAAGAAGAAAGACAGAGATTTTCTCATACATCTATCAGAAGATAAAAATTTAACAATGAGACCAATAATATTACAAACAATCTCATGAGGTCTCCCTCACTTATTTTATTTTTCTATATACTTTATTCCTGTTCAGTTCCTTTTGGGTAGCTAGTAGTCTACTTTTGTGAGATACCTGCCTCTGCACTAAAAGTTCCAGAAATCCTGACTTGGTTTATCAGACAAGACTGATAGGAGTGTGCTCATGGCAGTGCCTGCTTCCACTGGGAAGTCTACTCATGAGACTGCTATATGGTTATGAATTCTCAAGAGTACATGGCAGAGGGGTGACTGGATGGCTCAGTCCATTAAGCATCTGCCTTAGGCTCAGGTCATGATCCCAGGGTCCTGGGATGGAGTTGAGCACCCTGCTCAGCGGGGAACCTGCTTCTCCCTCTCACTGACTTGTGCTCTCTCTCTCTCCCTCTTACTCTCTCCCTCACTCAAATAAATTTAAAAATCTTGAAAAAAAGTTTTAAGAGTAAATGACAGTGGGGCACTTGGGTGGCTCAGTCGTTGGGCGTCTGCCTTTGGCTTGGGTACTGGTCTCAGAGTCCTGGGATCGAGCCTTGAGTCAAGCTCCCTGCTGGGTGGGGGGCCAGCTTCTCCCTCTCCCACTCCTATTGTTTGTGTTCCCTCTCTCGCTGTTTCTTTCTCTGTCAAATATATAAATAAAAATTTAAGAGAGAGAGAGAGAGAGTAAATGGCACTGTCCTTATTGAGGTATTCATTCTTGAAGACTCTGGCTCTCGTTCATTTATTATAGTTACAAACAGTATAAGAATTGAGGATTATGGACTCCATTTATCAGGTACTATAATACTAAACTATTGAGTGAATCTTTAGATTACCCTGAGGATAAGAACATATTATGGATAGTGAGGACAATGACAAGTTTCTAGAGCTTTCCAACTCTTTCAATAAACTATGTGTCACAAAGTCCATCAATTCACGAAGATACTTTAAAACCATGAAATAATATGTTCTATAATATCAACTTAGTGACAGTCATTATGTCAATCTTTGCACATGAACATTAGTGTGCATCTATGCATACTAAAAAGTAAAAATTGTTGAAATGTATTCATTTAAAGAACAGTTTACATTTACATAATAGATTAGGGAAATTTTAGCTCCTTTAATCTATTTCACTGACTTTCCCATATTGCGGCTTAATAAAAAGACAACTCATGATAGTTAGTGAACTAATTAAAAATAATGGAGGGATGCCTGGGTGGCTCAGTCAGTTAAGTGGCTGCCTTCAGCTCTGGTCATGATCCCAGAGTCCTGGGACCAAGTCCCATGTCAGGCTCCCTGCTCAGTGGGAACCTGCTTCTCCCCCTCCCTCTGCCTGCTGCTCTGTGTACTTGTGCTCTCTCTGTCATAATAAATAAATAAAATCTTTTAAAAATAGTGGAAATACCAATCATATTTAGTTACATTCAACCTCTCTTGAAGGTGAAAAAGTTAAACTCAGTGCTATCCAATAGTCAAATGGTGATCTCTAAAAATAGTTTGCATGTGAAAAATCAAGTAGTTGTATTATTCTCAATTTGGGGACTTAGAGTAATTATTATGTAAGCTATGAGCATAAGTCATAGATATTCATCAGAACACAAGAAATAGCTCCAGTCTTTCTTTGGGTAAGAATGCTCAAAATGAGGATAGCAACAAGTAGTAATTACTAAGAATTCTAGCTTTTTGTTCCATATCACTCGGCATCAGGGAAATACAAATCAAAACCACCATGACATACCACCTCACACCAGTCAGAATGGCTAAAACTAACAAGTTAGGAGACGACAGATGCTGGCAAGGATTCAGAGAAAGGGAAACCCTCCTACACTGCTGGTGCAACGACTCTGAAAAGAGCATGGAGGTTCCTCAAAAAGTTGAAAATAAAGCTACCCTACAACCCAGCAATTGGACTACCGGGTATTTACCTTAAAGCTACAAACGTAGTAATCCGAAGGGGCACGTGCACCCGAATGTATATAGCAGCAATGTCCACAAGAGCCAAACTATGGAAAGAACCTAGATGTCCATCAACAGATAAATGGATAAAGAAGATGTGGTATATATATATATATATATATATATTCCATTATATATATATAATGGAATACTATGCAACTATCAAAAGAAATGAAATCTTGCCATTTGCGACCATGTGAATGGAACTAGAGGGTATTATGCTTAGCAAAATAAGTCAATTGGAGAAAGACAACTACCATATGATCTCCCTGATATAAGGAAGTGGAGAGGCAATGTGGGGGGTTGGGGGGCAGGAAAAGAATAAGTGAAACAAGATGGTATCAGGAGGGAGACAAACCATCAGAGACTCTTAATCTCACAAAACAAACTGAGGGTTGCAGGGGTGAGGGGGGTGGGGAGAGGGTGGTGGGGTTATGGACATTGGGGAGGGTGTGTGCTATGATGAGTGCTATGAAATGTGTAAACCTGGCGATTCACAGACCTGTACCCCTGGGGCTAATAATATATGTTTGTAAAAAAATTTTTTAAATAATTAAAAAAAAAGAATTCTAACTTTTTCAGAACTGGGGAAATTTTGCTAAAAACAACACAAACAACATCTGTACTATTTTACATAGTGGCTATACCCACAACAGTGCACCAAGATTCCCATTTTTCTACATCCTCATCAACACTTGTTAACTCTTGTCTTTTTGATGATAGCCATTCTAATATGTCTAAGGTGATAGCTCATTGTGGTTTTGATTTGCATTTCCCTGATGATTAGTAATATTAAACATCTTCTCTTATATTTGTTGGGCCATTTGTATATCTTTCCTGGGAAGACATCTGTTTGATTCCTGTTTTTTCCTTTTTCTTTTTCTTTTGCTATCGATTTGTGTGAGTCATATATTTTGGATAGTAAGCTCCTATCAGATATGCAATATGCAAATAATGTCCCATTCTCTAGGTTGACTTGTTATTTTGTTTTTTTCTATTACTGTGCAGAAGCTTTTACTTTGATGTAGTTTCACTTGTTTAATTTTGCTTTTGTTGATTTCACTTTGGTGTCACATCCAAAAAATCATTGCCAAGACCAATATCAAAGAGTTTACCCTTGTTTTTTTCTAGTAGGATAATTGTTTTGTGTCTTACATTTAAGTTTTTAATCATTTTAAAATAATTTTTGTGTATATTGTAAGATAATTGTCCAATTTTTATTCTTTTGCATATTTTTATATGACTTTATAAAACAACTACTTTTTTGAAATGTAATTGATCTTAAATGTCTTCCTAAATACTGTTGCCTGAAGTAGACGAATGTTTTCCAATGGCATTTCATATATTTACTGTAGATTCCCAATTCTCAAATACTGATAATAGTATGTTTTTAAATACATAACTAGGGTTCAAAAATTTTTGATAAATTGGGCTTTATCAATAATTACAAACAAAACAAAATGTAAATCACCAAGAGTAAACCCTTGTATAGACTATGGGCTTTGGGTCATTATGATGTGTCAGTGTAGGTTCATCAATTGTAAACAATATACCACTTTAGTGGGGTGTATATTTCATGGGGGAGGCTATGCATGTGTCAGGGGAGTGGCATATGGGAAATCTCTGTACCTTCTATTTTTGCTGTGAACCTTAAACAGCTCCGCCAAAAGTATTTTTAAATAATAATAATAAAATTAGTTGTATGCTTAAACTTTTTTCTCAAAAGAACTCCCGCACACACATGCAAACACAAATTAAAAAAAAAAAAAAAAAAAAAAAACTTTTGCCCATCAAAACACAACATTGAGGGATGCCTGCATGACTCAGCTGGTTAAGCATCTGCCTTTGGCTCAGGTCATGATCCCCAGGTCCTGGGATCAAGCCCCACTTCAGGCTCCCTGCTCAGTGGGGAGCCTGTTTCTCCCCCTTTCTGCCACTCCACATGTTTGTGCTCTCTCTCTCTCTCTGACAAAAAAATAAATAGAATCTTAAAAAAAAATTTAAAACGTTAAACACACACACACACATCATTGAGAAAGTAAACCGAGAAGCCACCGACTGGGAGAAAATATGTGTAATGTATATACCTGGCAAACTGCTTATATCCAGAACATATAAAGAACCCTTAACGCAATAATAAAAAAAGGAAACAACCCAATTAAAAATGAGCAAAGAACTTTGTGAAAGGCCAATGAGCACATGAAAAGGTGTTCACCATAATTAATCACCATAAAATGCAATTTAAACTATACTTCACCCCAATTATAATGGCTTAAATTGAAATGCCTGGCAGTGCAAATATCAGCAAGAATGTCTTAGTATAAAATGTTTTAACCGTTTTGAAAATATATTGCTAGTTTTCTCCTGATCCAACAATTTATTCTTATTTATTCAAAAGAAATGAAAATGTATATCTATAAGGCAAGAAAGTTTGTAGTAGTTTTATTCATAATGATCAAAGACTGGAAACAATTTAAATGTTCATAAAAGAAAGACAGAATGGATAAATCATGGCATATTCATACAATGGATTAGTACTCAGCAATAAAAAGGAACAAACTATTTTTGTACACAACTACATAGATAACCTAAAGCATATATGGATGGAAGAAAGCCAGTCATAGAAATGGTACAAGTATATGATTCATTTATAAGAATTTCAACAACAACAACAAACAACTCCTAGAGATAGAAACTGGAATAATGGCTGTCTCTAGGTGAGGAAATGACTGGTGCACAAATGAACTTGTTGGAGTGATGGAACTATTCTGTATCTTGGTAGGGATATAAGTTAAATGGGTGTATGTGTTTGATAAAACTGTATATTTAACTCCCTGTGAATTTAAAATTTTCACAAATAGAAACATACATAAAAGGTAGAACACCCAGACACTGAGATTAATTACATAGGAAAATGGGCCTTCCACATATGTTTAATTGAGGAAGTTGAGAAAGAGATTACCTAGCTTATAGTGGTGGCTCCAAGGTAATCAAAAGGGTTCTTAATAAAAGGGAGATGGAAGGGTCAGAGTCAGAGATGTGGCAATGGAAGCAGAAGTTATAAAGAGAGACATTTGAGGATACCGCCTACTGTTGGTAAAGAAAAACAGTTTAGTTTGAGATATACATTTTGGATATATCTCTAATTTATTAAAGTAGAGTTCTCAAAATGTTAGTTGGATAAACAACTCCAGGTGGTTCAGAAGAGAGATCTGGGCTGGATTTGGGAGTTAGGAGCTTGCAGATAATACTTAAGAATGTGAGACAGGTTAAAATCACCAAAGGACTGAGTAAGGGTCCAAGGGCTAAGCCCTGGGGCACAACTCAAAGCATTAGAGTATTATTGAGTGGTACTGATACATCTAGAAAAAAATTTAAAAGTGATTTTTATGGTAATCTCCAGAGATAACAAAGAATATTTTTGGATCAAGGGAAAATAGAAGCAATATATCATATTTGCTAGAAACGGAAAGGGCCAGAGGAGATATTAAATTGGATTTTTTTAGAATTAGAGAGTGAAGCTACCATAAACTTAAGGTTAAATATAAATCAATAAAGGGAATATGACTTTACTGATAAACTTTTCAAAAATTTTAAATGTTTTAGGAATTAGTGTAGATGGAAAATCCTGAATAAAATGGCAGTTGAAGGATTAATTCTATTTACTTATTCTGTGGACAAAAGATAAATATGCACATACATACCATAGTTGATACTTTCCATTCAGTAATGTCCATTAATAAACAGGAAGTTGCTGTTACAGAGTTCTGATAATGTGTTCTGAAGTCAAAGCCTTGTAATCCCTGAAAACCTTTACCATACTAATATTTGTTAATCTATAGACTCAGTAGGGGAGGGATTCTAGAGAGTCAGGGAACTGGGAAAAGTAAAATAAGCAAAATTGATTACTTTGCCAGACTGTATAAATCCTATTTTGATGTGTTAATACACACTCTAGATGGGTAGAATACTTAATTAAGTAGGCAAATAAACAGGACACTGAATGGAGATGTGACAATGGAAAAATTTTACTTCTAGTGAAATTTGAAAAGATCATATTCAACCATATATTACACTGCTAGATCTTTTAAGTTAAATGTTTGAAAAATTAAATTACTTATAAAGTAAGTTAAATTTGTTGATATATAATAAAATTGAGCAAGCATTTTGAACTTATATTGAATTATGTATCAGAATTTTAAGAAAGCATCAGATAAAATTCAGTTTTTCCTTATGTACTGGATTGCTTTAACAACGTATCCATAGGAAATTCATCCATTAGACCAATGTTCATTAAGCACAGACTATGTTCCCAACATATTTACTGTTTTCCATAATAGAGACACAGAGGGAAAATACATAAAGTAAGGGGTAAACTGTCTCTCCCTAAGTGGTGTTGAGGAAGCCCAAATTTGTTACATTCACTGATTTCCATGTTATAAGTATTCCCACAACTGCTGATTTCACGCCACTAACATGAAGAGTTAGAAGAGATGTGCCCATTTAGCTCTTGCAAGCCAATTCAAAGTAGTTGTAGCATACCACCAATTGGTCTAAGGTTGTGCAAAAAGTGTACTTGGCTTTTAGTTATAATGAGCATCCGGTCTGCAACTTATTCTCAATTGGTCCATAAAAATATTTATATAAAAGAAAATAGTTATATAACTATAAAATATATATCTCAATCTAAATATATATACACATATTGAGAGAGAGAACCATAGGTCAAGTAAGATAAAATGAGTAATAGCATATGGAAATATTTTCTAATATTCTTTTAATTTTCTGTTTAGATCATTTCAAGATAAAAAAATTAACTGAAAATGAGAGAATGACCAAGAGTAATTGGAGAAGAATATAGTTGATAAGACAATGTACTACTTAATATAATAAAGCAGGTAAAAACAAATGTAATTATATAACCAGATACCAAAAAATAATTTTAAAAATATCCCCAGTACATAAGACAACTTTGTACCTTAGAAAAGAAAGTGAATTGTAAGATATTATACTCTAATAGCAACTAGAGGTGATGTTTGTCAGTTTGAAACATTTTAATATTGCTATAGTCCATGAGTAGTTCAAAATAATGAATAATCAGTCAATATCATATTCTTAAATTATGTATTAAATGCACAAAGATAGATCAGAGATTTGATAATACCAGAAACTCAGCAGTGGGTAAAATTGATTGAATGTACTTTATGCATGAATAAAAGAGTTTTTGATTTATTGACACTCCGCAGATTAATCTCAGACCACATGAAGCAATGAAGCAGAGTAGCAAATCTGATTTGTGGGAATCTGAAAGAACAACCTGGGAAGTTAAAAAATTGATCATTCTTTAAATTTTTTTTCAATGGGGCGTCAGGATAAAATAAGAAATGTGACTCATAATTTTCTAATGCTTAAGCAAAAATGCCTTTAAAATATTTTTTATACAAACAAATATTCCACAATGTAGATTGAAATTTCATAAACATATTTTGTGCCTATGTAAGTAAGGGGAAAAGTTAAGATTAATATTTTTAGTATGTGAGTTTTTATAATTTGTCCTATTTCATGACTACCCATACTGAAAGAAGTGATTTATCTTAATATAGATCCCTATTTTATGGGCTTTTTGTGGCCATGTATTCTACGAAATAGATACAAAAGGAAAATGGTTTTTGTGCCTCAGTATCAACTCTCCAAATGAATAAGTAAAGCCTTAAAACCTGTTTTGTGTAATGTGTTTTTCTATTCGCTATGCAGAGATGCCTTACTCCCCATTTATCTCCCCCTTCTATTACATATGTTAGGGTGTTATAGTAAGATGTTCCTTCATAGCAGCTGGAAAAATATCAAGCCCTTATTTTATAGTAAGTTTCATCACTAATAAACACCATTTATTTTCTCTTTTATATAATACAAAAAATTGACCATAATAAGGTCATTTCCGTGAACAAAAGCACAATGGAAAATTATCAATTAACTAGAATTACTTTCTCATTTGTCTTCCATATTCAGATTTTGAGGTAAGAATTCTATCATAAGACCAACAACCAAATGCATTTCTGGGTTTTGTCCTATAATTTGAATAGATACATCCAACACCTCATTTATTTATATGCAGTACAATCCAGAGTTCATTGGTGTTCAGAAGGATGGTCCTGAGACTGGACAAGTCCTTCAATCATCAACAAAAGATTTTATTAAGAGAAATACAATGCATTTTCTACAAATATCATCCAATTTCCTGACTAAGAAACATGTTTAAAATTTTGTGACAATGCTAACCTTAACACCCACTTATTAAGTAGTCTAGTTAATTAATGCTTTATTACTAAATGTAACAATAGTAAGGCACTCTTTACATTCAAGTTGATAACTCAAACCAGTGACTAAATTTGTGATTTCTAAAAACTTAAGGTCTCTAACATTAACAACAGCAGAAGAAAATATTCAAAGAAACAAAAATGCACCAAAAGAAGTATTAATTGTTAAAAGCCTTGAGATATAGAAAAAAAAATCAACTATTAACTAGTATTTAGAAGCCAGTAAAAAAAATGATGTGAATTATTTATAAGATATTTGAATTTAAATTCAAGTACTATAATTTCTACACCTTGTACTACTAAGAAAAATATCCAAATAGAAAAAATTGTTTCTCTCTAACAAAATCCCTATTTCTTGATAGCTATGATATTCATGCTCATCTTTCCAATTCTGTTAGTGTAGTTGTGTTATTAACATAAATTTCAAAAGCATTTATTGAATGGCACAAGTGACAAAGCAGAAAGATATGTTGTTTTTCAATCCCTTGGAATTTTTATTTAGATGAGATTTCTGCATTAATAAAAGAAAAAATATGGTACAGTTTAAGTATTTGATAATAATATGCTTTTTAAAGCAATTCTTTTGGAATGCTGTCATAGACTGTCAATCACTTCTTGGTGATTTTAAAGTATTTACTAAGGATATACTTCCAATATGTATTACTTAAAATAATATATAATAATAATAATATGATAATGATAATAATAATAATTTATAATAATAATAATTAATAATAATATTACTTAAATATACCCAAAGCAACCACAAAAAATCACATCCAAACATGTTTGGGATGTATTGAGTACCAAATTATCTCTTAAAAAAATGCACATTTAAGTCTGAGAAGTCCTGAGATAAGAAAAGAGTCTATCTGAAGAATATTTAGGTGTATGCTAGCTCTTTATATAAATATAATTTAAAAGATTCAAAGCAACTAATCTTGGAAGGACATACAGTGTATAAAGATCCATGAGACTCACATAATTCAGTCTGCTATTAAGACTGCATTAAGTGGAATAACATATACGGAATGACCAAAATGAAGATTTGGCTTGCCAATTCTTAATATTTTCCTCAGTTCATAAAATTTTAAAAAAAATGACTTTACTGAAGGAATTGTCATACTTCTAGCACTATACCATAAAGAAGCATTGTAAGATGTTTCCCATTCTAGTTAATAAGGAGATGAAGAAAAATTATCCAGTATTTTAAAGAAGGATAGGAATTCAGAAGATAGAAAGTTAAGATGACTCCATGAGGTTGAATTCAAATTATTAAAATAGATACCAAAAAACATGTATTTATAACCAAGATGTAGTAACAGAAACTGGATTTAAGTATCTGAGGGAAAAAAAAATTTAAAAAAACATTTAAAAAAAGACAAAACACATGAAACAATTCTCAAGATATTAGACATCAGGCAATAAAGGTCAGTGTTCCCTGACAGATGGAAAATAAATGAGGTAAGCTTTAATGTTCCTCCAGATTTCTCCCTGGGTACCAAATAACAATGCAAAAAGGGAAATCCAAAACAGAGTTAGGTGGTTTTCTTAAATTGAATAGACTGACATGGAAATCCAGGAAAGCCAAAGCATCCAGAATTCGCAGGGTATAAAACATAGTACAGAGACCATTTTAGATATAAGCAAGATACCCATTTGAGTATTCAGCTGAGTATTGATCAATGCACACTTTCAAGGAAGCCATGCAAAGCTGGGTAAGAAAAAACAACAAAAAACGAAATAAAACAAAACAACAACAACAAAAAAACTACCCCAACAGATTAGAAGAAACAATCAACAAGGAATAGTGTTCAGGAATAGTAACTGTTTCCATTAGCCAGAGTGAAAAAAAGAAAAAAATCTCATAATTCAGGAGACAATGGGAAGAGTACTTAGAAAAGTTTTGCCTCATTTGGGGAATAATTAGCTTGAGGCTGAGACCTGCTCATGAACTGCCTAATTTGTTGTTAAAGAAAGGCACTAATTATTTCCAACTAACTTAACCACATCTTGAAATAATATTCAAAAATACTTAAAGAAATACAAATCATCCAGCACCAACAAGGCAAGGTCCACCATGGTTGGTATCCAGTTAAACATTCTAGGTTTTCAAGGAAGAAAAATACTACCCAAAATTAATTTTACTTTTTAAAGATTTTATTTATTTATTTGACAGAGAGAGAGAGATCACAAGCAAGCAGAGAGGCAGGCAGGGAGAGAGGGGAAGCAGGCTCCCTGCTGAGCAGAGAGCCAGATGCAGGGCTCAATCGCAGGACCCTGAGATCATGACCTGAGCAGAAGGCAGAGGCTTAACCCACTGAGCCACCCAGACATTCCCAAAATTAATTTTAAAAACTCAACAAATCTAATCATGCGAAAAATGATACATAAAGTAAATCTGTTATATAAGGATATTAATAAATTATTAAAAATGTATGCCATATGCTTAAGAAGCTACAGGACATTTGAACATATTAAGAGGTGATATAGAAAATACAAAGGAGATCTATATTGTACTTCTACAGATGAAAACTACAATGTCTAATAATAAAGATACACTTGATGGGATAAATGATAGGTTACACATTGAAGAAAATATAGCTAAAGGCATAGGAATGGAAATCATCCAAAATGAAACACAGAGAGAAAATTACTGAAAAACATTGAACAGAGCATCAGTAAACTGTGGAACAACTTCAAGCTTCCTGGTACTTTTATAATTAAAGTAGAAGAAAAGGAGAAGGGTGTGGGGACACCAAAAGTATTTGAATTAATGACCAAAATTTTTTTAAATTGATGAAATTTAGAAATTTGCAAATAGAAGAAGCTGAACAAACCTCAACCACATGGGCACCTGGGTGGCTCAGTGAGTTAATCCTCTGCCTTCGACTCAGGTCATGATCTGGCATCCTGGGATGGAGCCTCGCATCCTGCTCTCTGCTCAGCAGGGAACCTGCTTCCCCCCCTCTCTCTCTCTGCCTTCCTCTCTGCCTACTGGTGATCTCTCTGTCAAGTAAATAAATGAAATCTTTAAAAGAAAAATACCTCAACCACAAAATTTTACAATTTTTTATAAGACCAAGACCAATTACAATCAATCACTTAAATTATCAATAAAGGGGAAATTATATAAGGAATCAGAGGCAAAACACAGAAAATACAAAGGAACAGAGATAGCAGATTTCTTGTCATAATGCAAGTTCAAATAGTGGAGTAATATATTCAAAGTATAAAAGAAATAATTCTATCAACCTAGAATTCTCTATCCAGGGAAAATACCTTTAAAAACAGAAGGTGAAATAAAGAATCTTTTAGGACCTAATGAAGCTAGGATCTAATGAAGAAAAATTATTAATAGACTTGAATATAATTAATAGACTTGAATATAAGAGGTGTCAAAGAAAAGTCTTCAGAATGAAAGAAAATAATACCAGAAGGAAATGCAGACCTGCAAAAGAAATGAAGAGAATGGAAATAGTAACTATGTGGATAATTATATTTATTTTATTATCAAAATTCTTTGAAGGATAACCAATTGTTTTAAACAAAATAATAAAAATGTATGTGAGATTTATAATATGTAGTAAAATAAAATATATAGCATTAACACAAAGTCCAGAAGGGAAGAAATGTAGTTTACTATTATAAGATTCTTGGGACACCTGAGTGGCTCAGAGGGTTAAGCCTCTGCCTTCAGCTCAATTCATGATCCCAGGGTTCTGGGATCAAGCCCCACATTGGGCTCTCTGTTCAACAGAAAGCCTGCTTCTCCCTCTCTCTGCCTGCCTGCCTCTCTGCCTACTTGTGATCTCTGTTAAATAAATAAATAAAATCTTAAAAAAAAAAAGATTCTTACATTATACGTGAAGTATGTTTAATGTCAATTAAAGGTAAGCAGTGATATCAAAGATATTATAAAACATAAACCAACCATTAAACTAACAAAAAAGCTATAGCTAATAAATCAACACATAAAATTAAATGAAATCATAAAGTACTATCTAATTAATCTCCCCCAAACAGTGGGAAAAATGGGAGGAGAACAAAGAAAATATGGGACAAAGGGGTAAAAAAAGCATGACAGTAAAATGAAACTTGCATATATCAATAAATACATTAAATGTAAATGTTTAAACACCCCAATTAAAAGACAGAGATTGTTAGATTGGATGAATAAATAATACTTAATTGTATGGTGTCTATAAGAAACTCACTTTAAATGCAATAACCAAATAGTTTCACAATTTAAAAAAACCCTAAAAACAGAAAAAGTACCATGTTAACATGAGTCAAAAGAAAGCTGTAGTGGATTATTAAATCGGACAAAATAAGTTTTAGAACAAAGAATTTTACCAGGGATAAAGAAAGCCATTTCAAAATGATAAAGAGCTCAGTTCATCAAGAAGACATAATAACCCTACGAATTTATGTCTCTAATAAAAGAACTTCAAAATACACGAAGGAGCTACTGATAGAACTAGAAAAAAAAAAAGATAAATCCACAATTATAATTGAAGATTTCAAAACCTCTCAGTAATTGACAGGGCAGGTAGACCCCAAATCAGTAAGAATATAAAAGTTAGCCTAGATTGCCATGGCAGAAATCATTGCTGTACTTTTCTTAAGCTGTGTAGTTGAAATTTAAGAATGCTATAAAGAGGGTATAAAAAGAAAACTGTTTCATAGCAATTTACAAATTTATAACACCACATGATACCACTCACGTGGAATTTAAGAAACAAAACAAATGAACATGGTAGGGAAGAAGAGAGGGAGGTAAGTCAAGAAACAAGACTCTTAACAAACTGATGGTTACTGGAGGGGTGGTGAGTGGGGATGGGTTAAAGAGTTAATGGGAGCTAAGGAGGGTACTTGTTTGTTTGTTTTTAATTTTATTTCTTTTTCAGCTTTCCAAAATTCATTGTTTATGTACCACACCCAGTGCTCTTTGCAATATGTGTCCTCCTTAAAACCCACCACCAGGCTCTTGTGAGGAGCACTGGCTGTTACATGTAAATGATGAATCACTAAATTCTATACCAGAAACCAATATTACACTGCATGTTAACTAACTGGAAGTTAAATAAAAATTTTGAAAGGAAAATGATGTGTAACAAACCATAACTTTGATGCTACATATACTCATATTACCTGTTTTAGTTTTTCTTAATTTATATAAAATTATTTAGCCTGTGCCATTTTAAAGAACTCACTAATACCTAGTGATAAAAAGTTTCCATAAAGTGGTTCTTATATACCTGCTATAAATATAATGAAATATAATATGGACATTGTATATTTTATAGTAATAAAACTACCAAGAATGCTATCTAGTACCTATAGTCCATGAAAAATTTTTTAATTTAAAAGAGCTTAAATACTGATTGCTACCAGATAAAATTTCTGTTAATCATTATTAATAAGTTTAGGATAGAAACCCTGAGTTTAATTAGACTTTGTTGACTAAAAAGATAATAAAATATAATTAGGAAAAAAAATCCTTTCAAGGCAGTCATTATTAATATTTTACAATAAGAGTTTGACTTTAGTCTTAGCAGTTTCTAGATGAAAAACTCTTAGCACAACTTTCAGCATTAGTGTATTAATGTCTAATAATCAGGTAAGTGATTCTTCCATTAGAGCATACTTCCTTCATGATGGCAAGACTCATAAAGAGGGTGTGAAATTACTTTATCACATCTATTTCATAGAAGTTCTTTTACACAGAAACACATTTCAAGGTACCATGTGTAAGCAAATTATAGTTTTAAAGTAAAGCAATGAAGGGGACTGGGTGGCTCAGTTGGGTAAGCATCTGCCTTGGCTCAGGTCATGATCCCAGGGTCCTATGATGGAGTCCCTGTTCAGTAGGGAGCCTGCTTCTCCCTCTCCTACTCCCCCTTCTCTTTCTCTCTCAAATAAGTAAATAAATTTAAAAAAAATAAAGCAATGAAGTAGATGTATTTGTCTTTCATACCTCATGACTATTTTGACACAAGATTCTATGTATAGATAATTTTTCTGAAATCATATTGGGACACTGACCTTATTACTCTTCCTCTGTTTCAACGTCCACACTAAATAGTTTTTAAGATGTGAAGAAAAAGCCTTTATTCAGCAATCTACCTAAATTGATTTAACTCCTCAAACTTGACTTGAACTTGAATCTTCAGGAATCTGAAAGCTGTCAACTTTTCTTAAGAATACCAGTTAGGGAGGTGAAAGTACACATGTAGTTGAAGATTTATATGGAAGAACTGACTCAGTGTCCTTAATTTAGACACTGGTTATAAGTTCTTTATACCAACACTTTCTGTGCTCTAAAAAAGAAATACTAAAACAATTATAAAATAAAATAACAAAATATAAAATTAATTTCTATTAAAGTAAAATATTGTATAAATGCAAACCAACTGTAACATCATAGAATAAGATGCATATTGATAGATGTTACATACAGTACTTTGATGCTTTATGTAAACAAGGTATTAACCTCAAGTTTTAAAGCTAACATAAACCATAAAGACTATCTGGAAAAATTCCAGATGGCCTAAAAATTTGGGAGAAACCTCTGCTCCAAATTGTGTCATCAGTAGAGAAAATATACTAAAAGAGCTAACTAAGGACACCTGGTTGGCTCAGTCAGTTAAGCGTCTGCCTTCGGCTTAGGTCATGATCCTGGGGTCCTGGGATGGAACCCTGCATTGGTCTCTCTCCTCAGTGGGAAGCCTGCTTCTCTGTCTCCTTCTGCTGCTCCCACTGCTTGTGTTCTCTCTCTCTCTCAAATAAATAAAATTTTAAAAATCTTTTCTAAAAAAAAGCTAACTAAAAGTTATTTTTTAGGTGTATTAAAGATGACTATTTCAAAAGATTATAAGCTGAGCAGAAAGTACAAAATGCTGTTTGAACAATAGCTGTACAGTAGCTGTACTCCAATCAGGGAGCAGGGAGTGAAGTCCAGGGAATCAAATTTTGTAGAGTGACTCAAAATGCTACAAAGCAGAAAGTTAGGCTTACTATTAGTAACCAAGATTAAAGCTTTCCCTTGACATAGAATATTTAAGTAACAGTTACCAAACCACTACAAGAAATACTGTCTATAATGGAGGTAGAGAACTCTGGTTTGGACTGGGAGGTAGAACAATGAGTATTATGATGAAGGAAACCATACAATTGTTAAAACACTAGACAGGTAGCATTAGGAAGAGAAAAACAGCAATTACTAGTACAATATAAACATACAAGTGAAATAACTCTGAGTCAAATTGCAAATACAAAACAAAATTCCTAAACATGGAAATATTTAATGCTAAGAAAAATAGCTGCCAAAATGTACAAATCAATTATGAATTTATTCCATATGTATAATTAGATAAAAACTATTGACAGTGGTTTAAAAATAAATATATTTATGTTCCTCAAAGATACTGTGTGACATCATAACATTATTTTAAAAGTATACCTACAGAACATGAAAAGATGCTTGGCATCAGTAGCCCTGAGGAGTATGTGAATTAAAACCACTATTTGATATCACTGCAAATCTACTATAATGGATAAAATAAAAGTATTGACAGTATGCATATTACTGGCACTACATACATATGTACATACATACATACTAAACTCTCACAAATTGTTGGTAGTAATGAAAAATATTATAGCCTCTCTGGAAACTGTTTTGGCAGTTTCTTATAAAATTAAACATATACTACCATATGACCTAGCAATCCCACTCTTGGGAATATACCCTAGAAAAAGAAAACTTGTGTTTATACCAAAACAAAACAAAAAAACCTTTGCTCAAATATTTACAGAAACTCTATTAAAATCTCCAAAATTATAAACGACCCCAGTGTCCTTCAACAAGTGAATATATTTAAAAAAACAAAAACTAAGGGGGACCTAGGTGGCTCAGTCTATTGAGCATCAGACTCTTGGTTTTGGCTCAGGTCAGCATCTGCAGGTAGTGAGACTGAGCCCTGCCTCAGCCTCTGTGCTCAGTGGAAATCTGCTTGGAAATCTTTCTCTCCTTCTCCCTATGCACCTCCTCCCCTAAAATAAATAAATCTTAAAAACAATAACAGCAAAAAACCAAACCAAAACAAAACAAAACCTACATCACGATCACACTGCATTATTCTAAATATACTAACCTGTATATGTAGAAGTAAAATTTGTAAAAGTAAAATTTCGTAAAGTAGAGCAAAGAACAATTTCTGGGAGCTATAAACTGATGAATTCCCAGGGCTCAACTGGGTAGAAAATATTTAGATCCCATTGATATGACATGATCAAAAGAATAAAGGTATAGTGATAGAGAATAGCTTATTTGTTACTAAGGGTTAAAGATTTGAGGAGAATATGCTAAAGGATATCATAGCAGTGGATTGTGATGACAATGTCCATATCCTGATTGTAATGGTAATTACAGTGTAAGAGTAAGAGTTAAGAATCACGCATGTGAGAATAATAAATTTTACTGTATGATAACTTAAAAATTAACACACACAAAGTATATAGGTAATATATGCATATTACTTAGAGCTTCTGCTTTCATCTACAAAGGAATAACTAGTATAGGTCTTTATTACCAGCTATAAGCAATTAGAAACTGGACAAAATATGTGAAACAACTACTCTCGGACCTTGAACCAGAGGCAGGGAAGGACTGTTGTACATAAGGAAGGGAAACAAATAAGAAGAGTCCTACAATCTCCTGGATAGATTTCACATAAAGTTAGACACTGTGAGAGAAAGGATTAGTGACCTCGACACAGCAATAGAAAATATCCAAACTGAATACACAAAGAAAAAATACTGACAATGAGAAAGGAGGAGGAGAATAAGGAGGAGGAGAGGGAGTTGGATGAAATGGAGGAGAATAAGAACAAAGAAAAGAAGGCAAAGGAGGAGGAAGAGAAGGAAGGAAATTCAGGAACGAGGGACACAATATTAAATAGTCTAATATATTATATTTGTCATTGAAAGTCCATGAGAAGAAAGAGAAAGAAGAAGGTGGAAAATATTTAAATAAGTATCAAGGAGAATTTTCAATTTTGATATATATTATAATATTACACATTCAAGAAACTCAATAAAATCTCAGCAGAATACACTAAAATATATCGGGACACATCATTATCGACTTTCTGAAAAGTAGTAGTAGAAAGAAAATCTTAAAAGCTACTAGAGAACAAAGACACAAGGCACACAGAAGAACGTGGTATTATTAGACTTTTGGCGATGCAATCCAAAAGACATGGGAATGAAATTTTTAAAGACTTATTTATTTGAGAGAGAGAGAGTGAGCTGGGGGGAAGGGCAGAGAGAGAGAGAGAGAAGCACACTCCCCACTGAGCAGGGAGCCCTATGACTCGGGACTTTATCCCAGGACCTTGAGATCATGACCTGAACTGAAGGTAGTTGCTTAACCAATTGAGCTACCCAGTTGCTCCTGGAATGCAGTTTTTAAATTGCTGAAAGTCAAGGAAGAATTTAATTCGCAGCAAAAAGAAGAAAAAAAGCTTTCAAAAGTAAAAATAAAATTTAAAAGAATTGTTAGGTTTCTCAGGTGGAAGGAATGATGTAAGTTGAAATCATAGAACTACAAAAAGTAATAAAGACCACCAGAAATAGCAATATGTGGATAAATACAATAGATATTTTTTCTCATATGTAAATTATTAAAAAAAAAAAAAAAAAAAAACCTGACTGCTTAAACTAAAAAATAGTGGCAATGAAGGGCAGTATCTTTAAGATGGTGGAGTTGGAGGTCTCTATCCCACGTCTCCCCACAAAAATGAAACTGTGGCAGCTATCCAGAGGGGGGAAAGTACCTTTGGGGGCACTTACAAAGGAAGTTACAAAACCCTGGTGTAACCCAAAACTGAGGAGGTCTGTTTTGGCAAGGCAGTCTCATGTACAACTAGCAGGTCTGCCACCTATAGTACTAGTTGTGGGCTGGAAGCAGCTCTGTCTCTTTGTGAATTTGGTTTCAGCCCTGTGTGTTCACATCCTATCACCAGCCTCTTCTGCCAAGGGCTCACGAGGTGCTACACACCTCAGTAACTCCAATAACTGACCTGCCAGCCTCAGACCCAACTGTGGTCCCTACAGCAGTCCCATGACTATACTCCAGACCTGCCCTCTCGAGGTCCTATGGCAATCCTGCCTGCTCACCAAGAGGCCTGCCCAGAGACCCCAGATGCACCTACACTAACGATCTTGCAGAACTGGGATCTGACTGTAGTTCCTGAAATAGTCCTGTGGCCTGCATACAGCACCACTTTACCTTAGTTTGGTGGCAGTCCTGCTGCCCAAGGATCTGCCCAAGGATATAGCAAAAACCATATCCATAGGTCAATATTTCAGAGGAACATAGATACAAAAGTCCTCTACAAAGTACTAGCAAACCAAATTCAAAACTTTATTAAAGTGCTCACATACCATGATCAAAATTTATCCCTGAGATACAAGCATGATGGTTCAACATATGTGAACCAATAAAGGTGGTACAACATATTAACAGAATGAAGAAAAAAAATCATATGATTATCTAATATATATAGAAAGGCATTTGACAAAAATCAATATGCTATCATGATAAAAATGCTCAAAAAATTTAGTACAGAAGGAATTATCTCCATATGATAAAGGCCATATATGACAAGCCCACAGCTCATATAATAGTCAACAATGAAAATGTGTTTTCCCTCTAAGATCAGCAACAAGACAAGGATGCCCATTGTCACCATTTTTATTCAACATAGTACTGAGAATCCTAGTGAGAGCAAATAGGTAAGAAAAAGAAAAAAAATTAGAAAAAGAAGAAATTTTAAATTTTCTCTGTTTGTAGAGGACATGATCTTAAATAATAGAATACATTATAGAGTCCACCAAGGTCCTAGACTGTTAGGACTAATATATGAATTCAGTAAATTTGCAGGACACAAAAAATCAATACAAAGCAAACATTTTACAATAACCACAAATTATCTGAAACAAAAATTAACAAAAAATCACATTTTACAATAGCATCAAATATAAAAAATATATCTATCATATAAATAGATCATATAAACAAATAACATACATATGTTAAATATATAATATATATTTATATATTTTATATAACATATGTTATATTTTATGTATATATGTGTATAATATGTATTTATATACCATATAAATATATATTTGAAATATATAAAAGTATTTATATATATGTATATATATACATATTTAGGAATAAATTTAACAAAGGAAGTGTAAGCGCAATACCTGAAAACTAGAAAACATTGATGAAAGAAATTGAAAAGGACAGGGCATCCGGGATCCTGGGTGGCTCAGTAGGTTTAGAGGCTGACCCTTGGCTTTGGCTCAGGTTACGATCTCAGGGTCCTGGGATCAAACTATGCATTAGGCTCCACTGGGGAGTCTGCTTGAGATTCTCACCCCTTGCTCACACTATCTTTCCCTAAAATAAATAAATAAATCCAGGGATGCCTGGGTGGCTCAGTTTGTTAAGTATCTGCCTTTGGTTGAGGTCATGATCCCAGGGTCCTGGGATTGAGCCCCATGGCTCAGTCCTCATATCCTACTCCTTGCTCAACAGGGAGCCTGCTTCTCACTCTCCCTCTGCCTGCCATTCCCCCTGCTTGTTCTCTCTCTCTGTGTCAAATAAATAAAATCTTAGAAAAATACATAAATAAATCTTTAAAAAAAAAGAAATTGAAAAGGAAATAAATGGAAAGACATCCCTTGTTCATAGCTTGAAAGAGTTAATATTATTAAATATCCACACTACCCAAAGTGATCTATAGAGTCAATGTAATCTTTATCAAAAGTCCAATGGACTTTTTCACATAAATAGAAAAAAAAATCCTAAAAAATATGTGGAAGTACAAAAGACATCAAATAGCCAAAGCAATCTTGAGCAATAATAAAGCTGGAGACCTCACTTTTCCTGATTGCAAAATATAAAGCTACAGTAATAAAAATAATATGGTATTGGCATAAAGACAGACATTTAGATCAGTGGAACAGAATAAAGGTCCAGAAAAAACCCACACATTTGTGGGTCACCTGATCTTCAACAAGCATATCCAAAATACACAATGAAAAAAGGATAATCTCTTTAATAAATGGTGTTGGCAAAACTACGTATCTACAGGCATAAGAATAAAATTTGACCTTCAACTTATACCATATACAAAAATCAACTCCAAGTGGATTAAAGGCTTAAATAAAAGATCTGAAACTAATACTACTACAAAAAACTTAGGGAAACATCTTAACACCAGTCTGAACAATGAACACAAAAACTGTGTGTTAAATTCCCACTATGGGCTAGGCATTGCATTAAGTGCAGGTCATATAAAAATGAGTAAGAAAAGGAATCTGCCCACAAAGAAACCGCAGTACAGATATGCAAGTGTCCAGGAGTCTAATAAGGAGTTACAGTTGCTATAACTGAAACTTGTGTGGGTTACTGTGGAAGAAGTACTGAGTATTTCTTCACTCTTATTTTCCCTGGTGTCACCCAATGGTGTCACCCAGCCACACATTACTTTTCCCCTAATGCCTAAAATTCATGACCCAGGCCCTATGCTGTAAAACCTTAGTTGGCCACATTAGTGGGGGGGATCATGGAATAATGAGCACACATGGCCTGCTGACTGCTCTGCAGGAAACCC
The DNA here is from genome assembly GCF_964662115.1 of Mustela nivalis. NCBI lineage: Eukaryota > Metazoa > Chordata > Mammalia > Carnivora > Mustelidae > Mustela > Mustela nivalis. The sequence continues at coordinate 104,091,273 of NC_139024.1, forward strand.
TCAGCTCTTTCGCATTCTATCTCTGAGAATAACGACTAGTTTTGGGCCTAAGTCTACAGAGCAATTGCTTGGACTGTTGGGTCCGTTATCAAAGGAACGAGACTGAGACAAAGTTACGCAAAGCCTTATTCTATGCCAAGCATTAGATGTTTATAAAAAATAAAAAATTAATTTAAAAAAAATTAAAAATAAATAAATAAATAAAAAGAAGTTAGACTGATGGGCCAGGGAAATGAGGCTGAGACAAAGTGAAATTATGTAAAGCTTTTTCTATGCCAAGCATTAGAAGTCAGACTGACCGGCCAGGGCCACCTCCGAAGAGAGTGACGCCCCTTGGTCTTACAGGCTAGTTTTTATAGGGCACAATCGCAGACATCTGCATTTGTTGACCATTTGTGGCTTTGGCTGATTGGATGTCTCCTACCTGTGTGTTTTAGTAACGGTTACCAATGGCCTTGTTTTAGGTATGTGTTTTAGTAATAGTTACCTGGAACTGGCCTTGTTTTAGGTGTTGTGTTTTAGTAACAGTTACCTGGAACCAAGAGCAGTAACTTTTCTAGAAAACAAAATGTCTACCTAGGCAACATGGAGTCACTATGGCTAAGTAGGCCCAGGCAGGCCCGGAGGTTAACATGTTTTAACGTGGAATCGACCCCAACAGGACGATATTTTAAACAATAAATACCTAATCTGAAGTTCAGTCAGGTGTAAACCAAGGACAAGTGTTTTAAAGTCATCATGATTTTACTTTGTTTTAAGAGGAGATGGAAACAGTTCAGAACAATGAAGCTTTGGACGTGACCTCAAAATCACAAACAACGGAAGCAAAGATAGTTAAGTGGAACTACATCAAACTCACATGTTTCTTCACAGCAAAAGAAACAACCAACAAAGTGAAGACACAACCTATGGCATGGGAGAAATAATGTGTAAATTATACATCAAATAAAAATCAATATCTAAAATATATAAGGAACTTGTATAACTCAATAGCATAACAACCTGTTTAGAAGAGCAAAATAGAAACTTCTTGAAAGAGGACATGCAAATGGCAGACAGGTATATGAAAAGGTGCTCTACATTACTAATTATCAGGCAAACTCAAATCAAAATCACAATGAGATATCACCCATACCTAGTAGAATGGACATTGTCAAAAAGATAAAAGATAACAAGTGTTGACCAAGATGTGGAGAAAAGGGAAAGTTTGTGCTTTGTTCATGGGAATGTAAATTGTTAATGCCATTTTGGAAAACAGTATGGAGATTTCTCAAAAAAATTTAAAAAGTAGAACTGTTGTATGATTCAGAAACTCCACTTATAGGTATCTATCCAAAGGGAATGAAATTAGGATATCAAAGAGGTATCTGCACTCTTATGTTCAGCATTATTCACGTCAGCCAAGATATGGAAACAACCTAAATGTCCATCTATGGATAAATGAATAAATATGTGGTATATACGTATAGAATGGGATATTACTTACCTTCAAAAATATTAGCTTTTAAAAAGAAGAGAAAGATATACAGACATTTGTGAAAACATGGATTGTGGCATGTGACAACATGGAAGATAATTATGTTAAGTTAAATAAGCCAAGGGAGAAAGACAAATACTACATTGTCAGACAAGACAAATACCATGCTTATATGCGGAATCTAAAAAGGTCAAATTCACAGAAATGGAGAGTAGAGTGATGGTTACAAGGGGCTATTGGGAGAGGGAAGTGGCAAGAGGTTATTCAAAGGGTATAAAGTTTCAGTTATACAGGGTGAGTTAGTTCTGGAGAGCTACTGTACAGTATGTTAACAATAATTAATAATACTGGATTGTATAGCTGATATTTTAAAAAATATTTTTATTTATTTATTTGAAAAACGGAATGAGAGAGAGAGAGGAAGAGATCATGAGCAGGGGGGAGGAGCAGGGAGAAGCAGACTCCCTACTGAGCCAGGAGCCCGACTCGGGGCTCCATCCCAGGTCCCCAGGGACATGATCTGAATCGAAGGCAGACACTGAACGACTGAACCGCCTAGGTGCCCCTGTATATCTGATATTTGATAAGAGTAAATCTTAAGTATACTCACCACATACATGTACAAAAAAGATAGTTATGTGAGATGATAGATATGTTAATTAGACTGATTATAGTAATCATTTAACAATGTACACATATATCAAAACATAAATTTATCCAACTTAAATATATACAACTTTTATTTTTTATTATACCTCAATAAAGCTAGAAATAAATAATGACAATGAATTATGGAACCTGTAACATGCATAGATGTATAAGGAATGATATAATAGCACAGTGGAAAACATTAAAGAATATGATAATGTCAAGAGTTGATGGAGATGTAAGATGAAATAAAAACTGTGATACATTTCTTATAAAAATGAAAATTAGCACATTTTGAAAAATATTTGGTAATGCCTCGTAAAGTGGAAACTACCCTTAACTGATGACCCAGCAATTATACTCTGAAAAGGTGGAGGAACATTTGTCTACTAAAAGAACTTACACAAATGTCCCCCAAAAAATATCGGTAAGGAAGTTTATTGCAGTACAGTTATAATGGTGAAGACACAATTATAGACACAAGAGAGAAAACGACAAAATTACTGAACAGGGAAATGGACAAGTTTAAATGTAATGCCTACTTAAATTCACATAATTAGTAAGGAATCCAAGAACAGGATCCTGGTTGGAATGCCCTGGACTCCTTGTGGTACACCAGAGAAACTATGTCTAGTAAAACACTCTTCACAAGGAACTGAATTGCAGGATACAGGGACCATGTCAAAGGATTCCTAAACAAAATGAGAATAAGAGCAAACTGTGTAGCTGAAACTCAGTCTCAGACATGATAAGATTAAATAGAGTACACTACCTCTTTTTTGTCTTTTTCTGTTCTGTGCTGATAATTCATTGATTCAACATATACTAATTGAATTCCTTGAACACATTCAAATGAGGTGCCTGTTTCATTTTGTCTAGTAAAGAATTCAACAAACTGTCTGTTGGTTTGCAACCTTGGGAGCTAACTGGGTAAAATCTGAAACTGGCCCCTGCACATGGAGGGCAAGGACAAACTGAAGAAAGAGGGAGGTCACTCCAGGCCAGTAGGGGGCAGATATAATAAGCAAAGGAACTTACTCACAAGGTTTGTCTTGGACAGTTGCAAAACAAGTAGATTTCCAAGTCCACCTGCCAGAATCTTTTTTATTTTTTAAGATTTTATTTATTTATTTGGCAGAGAGAAATCACAAGTAGTTGGAGAGGCAGGCAGAGAGAGAGAGAGAGGGAAGCAGGCTCCCTGCTGAGCAGAGAGCCTGATGCGGGACTCGATCCCAGGACCCTGAGATCACGACCCCAGCCGAAGGCAGCGGCTTAACCCACTGAGCCACCCAGGCGCCCCCACCTGCCAGAATTTTGTAAGATAGACATAGATCTATATATAAATCTTAATGGGGTTCTTCATTCACACATACCATCCAGATGGTCTCAACAACACCTTGCTTTCTCAAGTCTGCATCCTTGAAAATGGTCTGGTAGGAGGAGTGGGCAGAATGTACATTCCAAGGACGGGGAGGGGGTGAGGGACTTCAGATTACCCAGGCCCAGCTCTGAGGTCAACCAGTGGTCATGTATAATATAATTGAATATAATTGCTGGGTCATTGCTTAAAGGTAATTTCCACTTTACCAGGCATTACCAAATTTTTTCAAAACGTGCCAATTTACATTTTTATAAGGAATGTATTAGAGTTTTTATTTCATCCTACATCTCCATCAACTCTTGACATTATTATATTCTTTAATGTTTTCCACTGTGCTATTATATCATTCCTTATACATCTATGCATGTTACAGGCTCCAAAATTCATTGTCGTTATTTCTAGCTTTATTGAGTTATAATCAAAACACTCTTTTCAGGAATGCCTACTCAAAAATTACTCATTTGTTAATTTAAAACTAATGGCTGAATTCCTTACACTTCCCACTATTTATCTCCTACCATATCTATAGTCAAGACTGGATCAAAGGGTCTGCTACATCTTAATTTATTTTCCAGTGTAAACAGAAAAATTCCCTTTGTCCCTTTGACATTCTTTATATACGTAGCTATTTTAAAATACCAAATTTGAGAAGGATTTTCCCTTTGTTTAATGTTTTACTTATAGGAGTTAACAACTTTATACATATCAGCCCCCAGTGTTATGATACCATTTTAATTTAGAAACAGATGACCATTATTTCACTGTAAGGCATTTTCCAGATTTATAGAGTCATAAACCTGATGGCATTTTGGGGATGTTCACAATGGAAAGCAATAAGGAGCATCAGTATAATTATAACAAATAGAAATGTTATCTTGCCTGGCAATTGTTTTATGTTTCAACAGTTTTTCTTTTCTTTTAGTGAATTCACTGAAAGGCAAGATTATTATGGATATTCTGCATTTAGCTCCTAAGTAGCCCTTGATGATTAGATAAATTAAAAAATCTTGATCTCTCCCCAATTTTCAATCAAAAGGTAAAATATCAAATTCTTCTTACTTGAATGATTCTTGAAAATTCTATGATGTGTTAATAAGTTCAATTAATCAAAAATAATATTATAAAAGATAAGTTGTGAGTCTCTTCACATTCAAATATTTTCATCTCTTCCCTGCTTAAATAATTTATTTATAAATTCAATAAGCAATCTCTCAACTGAATGCCAGCGATTACCAAGGGGTAAATTAGTATAAATGTATATCCCCCTATAGGAAAAACATCTTACTAATGATGAATCAATGACATGATCTCTTTTAAAAACAGAGATTACTATTATTGCTGTTATTATTTTTGTTACAAGCTAAAAACAAACACTTTTACCCCTATCAACACTTTCATATTTAAATCCTAAGGATCTATATGAGCATACCAATATATTAATGCACACCAGTCCTTTTTTATTTGAAATATAGTTATTTTTCCATTATTCAGAAAACAGAAGAGAAGAGTCATATGGATAATTTAATAGCATGTCAATGAAATTCCTCTCTGTATTCGGATTGCATTTTGTAATAAGTTGTATAGCAGATTGTCTTTTTTAGCTCTTTGACTAAGCTAAAATGAATGGATTATTTTATTCCCTAAGCACATACATGTTCACCAAATTTGGTAGATTAAGACAAAAACAAAAACAAAAAAGGAATTCTGTAAAAGCACCCCAGATGATTATATTCAAGTCCTACTTGGAAGTTTTACCTTGCACATGGCCAAAAAAGAATTAATCCGAACCCAGTCTTTCTTCAGATAGAATTTTCAAAAAGATTCCTTTTCAAAAAATATTTCTTAAACTCCTTAATGCATAGCCTTCTGCTGATTTGGGATAATACAGAAAAAGATACAAGTCTCAAAATTGAATATAGCCTAGATAAGGAGCTAAGATATCTTCTCATCTTAAAGTTCTTCTACTGAAGTTCTATCATCAGTGTTGAAACATATTCACTCTCATACTATTAATGACAAATCATTTCTTGAACCTGAATCTCCTTTTTTTTTATGGCTCTATCTTGCTGTTGACTTGACAACAAATGTTTGAGAGAGGTTATTTATCCACTCTGTCTCCATCTATGTATTGGGGCTTTATTCCAATGTCCCATCCACATTATTAAATCAAATGAACAATCTTCACATGCTTGGACACTGAGAAGTTTTACACACTCATTCTCTTTATTTGTCTAAAAGTCAGCCCTTAGCTTCCTAATTTCATACCAAGGTCCTCTTGTTCTCCTTATCCACATTATACTCTTTACAATTGGCTGGATTTTCTTCTGGCTTTCTTTTTAATTGATCTCTTCAGACAATTTCATTCATTCCCATGACCTCAGTGAATATTTTTATGCTACTAACCCCCAACTCTCTGGCTTACGTCTTTTTCCTGAGGTCCTGACCCATTTATCCAGCTGCATACTAGAAACCTTCCCTTTTACATTTCCCAGTCATTTCACACTTGACATATCTAAAATTGGCCATAATTTTGACTGCCAGATCTACTCTTCTGATGTTTACTTAGTTGATGGCCCCATCTACCTCCTTGTTCAAATATAGGTGATCCTTAACTCCTACTATTTTTCATTTCCTGTATGTATTTAATCACCAAGTCCCCATGGACGCTGACAAGTGAACCTGCCTTGCATCTGCCTTCTTCTCTTAGATGCCACTGTGGGATACCCTAGTCCAAGTCATGCTCACCATTCCAAAAGCTGGCAACTGTTCTTTTTCAATCTGTTTTCCATATTTTACCATAGCCTACATATCAGGCTTAATGTCTTTTAATCCTTTGTCACTGTTTTTATGATAATGTTCAAAATCTGTAACGCATTTGATAAGTGGATGGGAAAAGACTAACAGCAGACCTGCAATACATTCTCACTATGGAATGTCTTCAAAACAGAAAGAAAGATGTCAAAGAAAGGGGTCAAATTCCCTTGTAAACATGCTATTGACAGATCTGCTGTCAAGTACGTTATTGGCATTTACCAGTGAGAAAGTCACTATTTATAGAATGATTATAGCAGGATGTACCAGGTTTGTATAGGATTGTTAATGATAAACAAATATGAACTCAGGATTTATGGGGCATGGCTTCAGGAAAAATGTTATGTAATGACCAAAGTAATTCTTTTTCATGTAAATGATGACCTCATGCACCATTTAGATAGTTCATGTTTAAAAAGAATACATTTTAATATGTCGAGAAGGACCTGTGGGTTTACATTCGTTTTACCAAACTTTCTTATTTTGCCTAGTTCTTGAGATTACTTATATCCTTAATATTATTAATAAAGCTTGATACCAGATAAGCTTGCTGATTCTTAAGAGTCTGATCTGACAGTATGATCCTTTGAGTTAATTTAATAAGTCTTCATGCAGGTTAGTTTGTAAGTCTTTGAGCCTCATCTTTTTTAGATCATAAACACTATAATCCAGCCTTACTAGACTTCTTGGACTCATTTTGGTTTCTTAAGTGCACTCATGCTTCTATTTCACTCTCAGTTTTTGAATCAGCTGTTTTCTTACCTGGAATGCTATTCTCCTCACTTCTCTCTCTGCCTTCTTAATCTATTTAGCAAACGTAGTCACTTATTCTATGTGTCTGTTAATCTCTAGTTTTCCTATACAGTTTCCTACTGAAGACTTTCTGACTCTACCTATATGTTATAATAACATCCTCTACTACTTCTTCAGTAACATTGATTACAACTATAAGACTGTACTCTGTGAAGGAAAGAATCTCGTCTTTTCTAGACCCCATTCTTAACCATAGCTTAGCAAAGCTTGTTACATAACAGGTAGGTGTTGAACAAAGTTTACTATTTTGGAACGTCTCATAATTATTGGCCTAAAATAGTTCATAGCAGTTGAGATATCAGGAAGTTCTTTATTATATTTATAGAACTATTAAAAAAAAAAAAGACGGGTCTAGAGAAAATGTTTAAGAATACATCATTCTGGGGCACATGGGTGGCTCAATCCTTAAATGTCTGCCTTCGGCTCAGGGTCCTGGGCTCCCTGTCAGGGAGGAAGCCCACTTCTCCCACTCCCCCTGCTTGTGTTCACTCTCTTGCTGTCTTTCTCTATGTCCACAGAAACAAAACAAAACGAAGCAAAACAAAACAAACAAACAAAAAGAATATATCATTATATTTTCAAGTTTCATATTATCTGAGAGCAAATTTTTTCTAATATGTGACCTAAGGAAAGTCACATAACCATTTAAGTACCTCACTATAAAATGAGAGTGGTAATAATAAATTCTTAAGTGATAATGAAATACATGTATTAAGATGTGCACTTTAATTATAAATAAATAATCTTAAAATTGGACAAATGCCATTTTCTTAAAATGTTTTTGTGCATGCTTTTATTTTATTAAAAGTACATGTAGAATATATTCCACCCTTCAATTCCTTATAGGAACTACATCTGCTTTATATTTACTACTCTCCTTTTGCTAACACAGTATTCTCAAGGTATAATAGCAAGTTTGATAACTCATATATGTGTTTCTGTTAAACAATGCTGAACAACCTCCAAATATATTTTTGTTAATATACAAAAAGGCTAGGAAGTATATTAGAAATGCAAAATGTTACAGCCAAACAATAATAACAATTTTTCTACCCTCCAAAAGGCACATTACTTCCGCTGTAAAAGAGCCTTCATGTATTATAAATTCCTTCCTGCATTACCAAAGTGACTCTATCATCATCTATACTCTTATCTGATTACCTAAATGTATAGGATGGACACCAGTCAATACTCCTGGAAAAATGCAATGTCTAGTGGGCTTCATGATTTTAGAAACAAGATAAAAGCCTTTTGACTCAAAGAAAGCAATCAAATGCATTTTTGTAGCCACAAGCATCGTATTTACTTAAAGGATTGTGACTATAAAAGCAAATCTCTCTTACTGGAAGCCGGGACAAAAGCTGTCAGGGAACAGGGTAGTAAATAGCTCTGAAATTGTTTTCTCTGCTTCATTTCAAAAGCTTAGGGCCACCAATGTTTGACCTTTTACAAATGGAATGGTTTCCTGCAGGTCCTGATGCTGCACTGAATGCTGTTGGTGGTATGGGCTTGATGCAGTCATCAAGAATGGTAAATACGCTCATCACTGGTGCATTCTTCTGCATCAAGAACATTTCTTATTCAGTGACATTTGCTGGTTTCCTCTAAGAAAAGGTAGAGTAATTCTATTTTCTCCCCCAAACATTTTCCCTCTAGTATCTTGACCAAACAGGGCAAGGAAAATTGTATAATTGTCCAAAATGATGCCATATAGCTTAGTCTAAGGAAAATAAAGTCAGGTTGAACAAGAAGGCATTTTACTGAGAACATGTGGAGTCAACCTGTTGTCTCTTTTACTTGGTGATGGAGAACACAAAAAAATATATTTGAGGATTACTGCAATATGCTGTCCTTTTGTAGATTGTAAATTAACATTAATCTCAATCTCTGGTGTTAAGATATTTGCCTTATAGTTTCTAATACACAGGTATTGGATTATTAATGTAGGATAATCTGTGGACAGTTTTTAAAGTAAACTATCTATGTAATATAATTATTTATAATATTAGAAAGAAGGGTGCCTGGGTAATGCAGTCAATTAAGCTTCCAACTCGTAGTTTCAGCTCAGGTTGTGATCTCAGGGATAGGAAATCGAGCCCCATGTTGGGCTCCACACTCAGCGTGGAGTCTGCTTGAGATTCTCTTTTCTTAATCTGCTGCCCCTGCTTGTGTGCACCAAATAAACACACACACACACACACACACATACGTACATATATCCTTATAATATTAGAAAGAAAACACTGAGAAACAAAATAAAGGTCTATCTTACATCTATGCTCTCTAATATACAGTACCATATTTAGCTTCTAGGATAATATTAAAGCATACCATTATGAACTTCTAAGTGCCTGTCATGTGTTAGACTATTTTATTTTTGGTACACATCTGTAAAGCAGTAAACATGATTTCCTTATTTTTATAGTTGAAATCGTATGAAATTGGATCATATGAAATACACAATTGCTCAGGTCAAATGAAATGGTTAGTGAAGAAACTGGAGACCAGATTGGAGCCTGGGCCTTTCTGAATCCAAATCTGAGGCCAGGAATGTTTTTAATTGTATAAACTATCTCTGTATTTACATCATGAAAATGGAAAACATATTCTCAGATTCTATTGAATTAAGAAAATAATTAGAGAAGAATTATTTTTGCAAGTTAAGATACCTCTGGTCAGAGCTTTGGGCAACTTCCAGAGGGTACTTTAATACTTAGCAAGTATTAGCAATGCACTAAGCTTCATGTTAAATGCTTTGCATCCATTCTCTCATTCAACCCCTCACCAACAAGAAGGAAGTTATAATCGCCAATTTACAGGAAGGCAAACTGATAATTTGTGGATATCTTTATTCTTTATTTTTCTCCATATCTGTTCTTTGCATTTTTCTGCCCTGTTCTCCACTTTAAGAATCTGACCCCTAAGAATTTCTTTTCCTCCATGGCCCTTTGACTACTGGTTGGGCTTGGAAGGTAGAAGAACTAAGAGGGGACAGAGTGTAAGAGAAAAGATCAGGAGACTGACTGACCTTGCTAAGGTTCTGCCATGGGCTACCTTTCTTCATGACCGTAGCTCAAATTAGTGGTCCCACTTCTGTGTCTATAGCTGTCTCTGTCCTGTGGTCGCACCTTTCCCTCTCCTTTTCTTTCATTTTTTTTTTTTTTTAAGATTTTTATTTATTTGTTAGAGAGAGAGAGAGATACAGAGCGCAAGCACAGGCAGACAGAGTGGCAGGCTAGAGGCAGAGGGAGAAGCAGGCTCCCTGCCGAGCAAGGAGCCCGATGTGGGACTCGATCCCAGGAAGCTGGGATCATGACCTGAGCCGAAGGCAGCCGCTTAACCAACTGAGCCACCCAGGCGTCCCTCCCTCTCCTTTTCTTTTCAGGCCCCAGCTGGAAAGAACTCCCTGCTATTGTTCTAGATTTCATTACCCTTTGTTCCTTCCTGAATTCTGCACACCTTTATTATGTTCTCTTCAATTACACCCCTTGAAGTATGCCAATTGATGACTGCTGGGAACTTGACTGACATATAAAGTTAAGTAAATTGCCTTAGGGTTACTTCATTAGGATTTGGCAGAGTCTGGAGTTCCACTCGGGCTTGTTTGATGCCAACACCATTGTCTGTCATTCTGCCTCACAGATTAATCACCAGAGGGAAGACAATGAATTGTATTTCAGCCCCTAAGGATATTTGCATTCTTTTCCCAGGGTCTATTCTTTATTTGGAAAAAGGCCCCCTCATAGTGAAGATACTACTGTCAGGGAATCTGACCACAGGTCATCAAAAACAGTTCAAATCCTGAAGATCTAGCCAAGCAAAAGGTCATTGAGCAGGTAGAAAAAAAAACTTAAATGTTAAAAGGGAGTCATAGTACTCTGGCAGTGGTTAGAGGGATTACTGCTATGAACTTCTCCTGCTGGTCATACACAAATTTGGAAGGCTCTGTGCAATCAGACCTCAGTTGCAGATACTGTCCTATTAATTCATCAAGCCCCATATCACAAAACCTTAGTCATTATTTATTTCTTCAAAAATTGTGTGTTAAATTCCCACTATGAGCTAGGCATTGCATTAAGTGCAGGTCATATAAAAATGAGTAAGAAGGAATCTGCCCACAAAGAAACCATAGCATAGATATGCAAATGTCCAGGAGTCTAATGAGGAGTTACAGTTGCTATGACTGAAACTTGTGTGGGTTACTGTGGAAGAAGTACTGAGTATTTCTTCACTCTTATTTTCCCTGGTGTCACCCAATGGTGTCACCCAGCCACACATTACTTTTTCCCTAATGCCTAGAATTCATGACCCAGGCCCTATGCTGTAAAACCTTAGTTGGCCACATTAGCGGGGGGGGGGGGGGGGGGGGGGGGGGGGGAGGATCATGGAATAATGAGCACAATGGCCTGCTGACTGCTCTGCAGGAAACCTTCAGCTCTTTCACATTCTAACATCTCTGAGAATGACTAGTTTTGGGCCTAAGTCTACAGAGCAATTGCTCTGGTGTAAACCAAGGACAAGTGTTTTAAAGTCATCATGACTGTACTTTGTTTTAAGAGGAGATGGAAACAGTTCAGAACAATACTTCTGACTGTTAGGTCCCCCAATAATGGGTCTGTGATTAAAGGAGCGAGACTGATATAAAGTGAAGGTCAAGCAAAGCTTTATTTCACTCCTGGCATCAAGAATCAGACTGACCGGCCAGGGCAGCGCCTCTTACAGAAAGGGCGACCCTTCTCTGTTTCACAGACTAGCTTTTAAGGGCAAAGGCCATGCGGTTGGGCCTGGCCGCGCACAGGTGGCCAATGAGATTGTAACAGTGTTGCTAGGTGACCAACTGAATTACAATTTACCCTATAGTTGACATTTGACCTAGCCTATCACAGGTTGGTTAGAATTGGCACCCAAAAGGCTCCCAAAGTGCAGGGCCCATACTCCTTGATAGCTAGGGAGACAGTATGCGACCCCCCACTGATCGGATTTCTCCACCTGGCCAGACCCATCCTTGTATCTGGGCTTTGTTACCTGGGGCTGGTTTCCAGGACTTGTTTTTAAGTAAGTCCCCTGGGGTAAGTGGAGCAGGGACAGTTTAAGGGTCAAACAACAAGGTTATTGTTTAACCTTAATGGAAGCCTCTGGCTAAATAGGTCCTTACTCTGACTTGCCTTCCCATTGTCCCTTCTCTTCCTATCTCCACTTTTCTTCCCATCTTCTCATAACTTTCCATTCTCTTTTGCCTGCCTCTCTGCTCTTCTCAAGTCATCTTTCCTTCTCTTCTCTTTTCTTCTCTTAGTCAACTATTATGTAGAGGATTATTTCATGAGAGATTCAATAAGCAATAAAACTGATGCAGAAAATTTCGATTAGTAATTGTGAAACACCTCCAGCAAAAAATTGATAAATAGAAAAGGGGGAAAAAAACAGTGAAAAAGTGAAAATATGGTGGGAAAACCTAGCAGATACCAACATGACAAAGTGAACAAGATTTCCACTAGTGACTGCTTAATATTGTGATGCAAAACAGTGCACGGAGAAATTTATAGCATCATTTTAGTAATATTACTGCTAAAGGAAATGGATTTGGTCATGAGAAAACAACTTATGGGTACAGGCTGAGGGTTATGCAGCCTTATCCAGAATACAAGGTTTGTATTCTTTAAACCTCTTGTGCCCAGAAAACACTGAGAAACTCTTTCAGATTTAAAACTCTAATGCAACACACGCAACTGGATCAGATTCTAGACAAGAAATTAAAAGGAAACTTATTGGTGCACCTGGAAAAATGTGTATGAGTTCAGTATTTGGAAGTGGTTGTAATATATCAGTGTTGATTTCCTGATTTAGAGGATATACCCTGCTTATATAAAAGAGTGTCCAGGTTTTGGTGAAATACATACGATGAAATATATACTACAGTGTTTGTGGTGAAGGGACATTATTTCTACAAGTTGCTTTTGAAAGATTTAGAAATGGACTAGTAATAATATGCATGGAGGTATGTGGGGGTGGGGTGTGTATTTGTCTGGGAGGTAGCAAGCAAATGCTATACATTTATTTTTTTTTTAACTCCTATACATTTCTAACAAATTCTATCTTGAGTAAAATGTATATTGGGGTTCTGTGTACTGTTCTAGAAACTTTTCTATAAGTTTGAAATAGTTTCAATATTACTTATCTTAAAAAATACTGCTGGTCTCATATCCAATCAGGTAGGAAGGAATAACCAAGACCAAACTTGCACTCTAAATTAAACAACTAAAAATCCAGATAAAATATATTAAATAAATTTCAGACATTGAGCAATACACATCACTTATAACTGTTGATCTCTGAGAAAGGAAAAAACACAAGATGAAAATTCTCCATATTTGGTGAAAACTATCATTTACAAATCCAGAAAGCACAACAACCTTGAACATTTGATAATCAAGTTGCCTGATACCAGTGATAAAGTGAAAAATTTAAAGCAATCAGAGAGGAAAAAAATCACATTACATATTGAGGGGGAAAATGAAAGAATGACAATAGGTTCTTATTTAAAAGAAGAAAGTAATCCAAAGCATGAAAGAGTAAAAGATGTATCTCTAAAGTACTGGAAGAAAAAAAGGTATAAACTAATTCTATATCCAACAAAAATTTTTAAAAAAAAAAAAGGTGAAATAAAGACTTTTTAAGTATACAGAAGCTGAAAGTATTCTTCATCAGAATCTGTTATTTGAGAAATATTGAAAGATCTTCAGGTCAAAGCAAAATGATGTCAAATGGAAATCTGGATCTACATGATGGAAATGCTGCCGGGTGAACTGGAGAGACCTAGAACCCTGGAGACCTGACCTAGCTCATCCTGAAGGACTTACCGAAGATTCTTGGTCTTGTCTTGAGAAAGAATTCAAAGACAGACATGCAACACAGCAGATGAAAGACATGAACGTTTATTAAAGTGAAAAGTACATTCTTGAGATGAAACCTGGAAACCTCAAGACTGAGAAGCTTGCTCTAGGAAGTTAGGTTTCTTTTATTGACATTTGTTACCTAGGGGGTGGAGTATTTGTTCCTTGGGGTAGGAAGCAAGATTGTGTGCTTTTTCTTCCTAATTTGGCCAGGGGGATCTTGTCATGGCATGTGCCATCTTGGACCTGTCTGGTTTGATTCAGTTTCTTGTGGAGGGCTGCCAGGATACAGGTCAGGCCTCTGACTCCCTGATAGCTGGCCATGACTTCCCCATTTCTGGCTCCTATTAGAACCTAACTGCCTACACCAACAGAATAAAAACCACCAAAAATGTTTTTGTTTTTGTTTTTTTAAATACCTCAAATGATAACTGGCTATTTAAAACAAAACAAAAAAGCAGGTAAGTGGAATCATAAAAATACTAAATGCCAAAGAAGGCAGAAAAAGAACAAAAGGAAAATGATAGATTAGGCAAGCAGAAAATAAACAATTTATGGTAGTTGTAAACTCACCAATAGCAATAATCACATTAAATGTCAATTAACTGAATACCCTGATTAAAAGACAGTTATAAGATTGGATAAACAAACAAGACCAAACTATGTGATATCTAACTTAAGTGTAACCAAAAACACTAACTACCAACTTGGTGAATACAGATCTAATTGGGAAATAATTCAAAATTTTGAGTTATTAACATTTCACTGATTGTGCAAGGACTTAAAAGAAATGGTGTGTGTGTGTGTGTGTGTGTGTGTGTGTGTGTATACTCCTAGGGAAAAGATACCAAAACCTGGGAGGAAGCTTAGAATGGAGTCCTTCCCTTTCATTTTATTTGATCAAATCTATCATATTTTGATAGATATTTTATCAAATATCTATCAAAACTCTACCCTTTTTCAAGGTGCACTTCAGTTGATACAATTCCATGAAAAGACTTCCATGAGGAGTAAGGAGTGGGGAACAGAATTCAATTCATGTTGTTTAGTTCTCTGGTACTGAACCAAAAATCTGCCTTCTCAAATTTTATAGTTTACATCTTTTGGCTGGAGGGGGAAGGTTGTTCTAAATTCCTTCCAAAAATTGTCTTATTTTTCATGAGAAGCTAGTCGGTTTCTGGTGCTCGTTGCCATAGTACTTGGAACTATAGTATATTGCTTGCCTACTGTGAATGCTGTAATCTGGACTATAAATATTCATTTGCTAGAGATATTTCTCTTTCACAATTATTGAAGCAGCTATTTTATTTAGAAATGAGTACAACCATTAAATAGAAAGCAGAAAAATAAACTATGTGGTTTTCCAAAAAGTCAGTTTAAACATACATAATCCACAAATACTCTGTATGTGTAAGTGTGTGTGTAAATTGGTATATATATGTGTATGTGTGTGTGTGTGTATGTGTGTATGTATATATATATATATGAGATAATATATGGCATCATATATGTATTTCCACATGTCTCTGTTGTGAAATACCAGTCTCTACTGATGGGAGAAAACCTTAGTTTAGGAACCTCAAATAGAAATTTCTCAGTTCCAATTTTAGCTCTTTTTTGTTGTCCTTATTAAATATCGACCTCCCATCCTCTTCCAGGCACTGTGCCAATTCACACCTACTCATTTGCTCCTGGGATCTGAGTAGACAGGTCAACTGCCAAGAAACACATTTAACTTTGTTGTCTGTAATTACTACAAGTTAAGAATTTAAAGTCACTTTAGAGTTATACTTTAAGTTATCATTTTTATAGTTCCAACAATTTCTATTCCTACTGTCAGTGCAAAAATCTGTTGAAATTTGAGGAATCAGAGATTTATAGTCAAGTCTCTAGTATTTGCCTTTAAAATCACCTGCCACTGTAGCATACTAAAAGCAATTTCTCTCTCCTACAACCCTAATGGATGTGGTGATATAGAATTCCCTACTTCCAGTGGGGAAAAAACGAAGTTCTGGGCTAGTTATTGCTTTAAAAAGTTGACCTACAGTTATTTTCTGTACCTTTTAAAGAAATGAACAAATAGTCTCCTCTACATAGCAGGAGCTCTGGGTAAAATAATCCACTTATCTCCTTCCTGATTTTATTCTTTCTAAATTCTCTCTATAATATTTTAATCCCAGCTATGCATGTTATTTATATTACCAAATTACAACAAACAAAAGGAAATATGTTTTCAAGAGTGTCATAAAAGACATATTTAATTTGAAGCTCTCTCTCTCACCCTTGCTTTGCTTAGTTTTGGGAACGAGCAAGGGCACACACTACTCTCTTTTGTACTATGTTTCTATACTTCTTATACTTACCCCCGAGGACTGAAACCATGAGAAGGTGGAGAAAAGCATCTTCTGCGTGACTGTCCTTGGCAAGGTTGCCACCTTTTTATTGCTGGTCTTCACTGGTGTTGTGGATCATTGTCTATGAGTTAGGGAAGCTTGTAAAAGACCTGCAGGCCCTGCTGATGAGGGACTCCATCCCCAGCTGATTCACTAGGTAGCAATGATCTTTGGGAAAACAGTTCTATCTTCCTGCTGCCCTCTGTGGGCAACCTTAAACTGCTTACCTCTGATCCACACATCTTGACTCCCAGACTAGGTTGAAGTCTCCAATACAAGGCCAGTAGAAATGGGCAAGATCCACCTTCCGTACTGCTTTGGAACTGGGAAGTCAGTGAACTATTCTTTTCCATTCTCTGCTCAGTCATATCACTAAGCATCTCTGTCCCATGCTATCCTTCCCCCCAACCCTGGTAGGTTGATAAACTCAGTGCATAAGGCATAAGACATGACCTCTCAGGAATGATAGGTCAGTCTTTGGTTTGTGCACAGGTTTTCGTTTATTAGCTTTAAAATGGGGGAACCAATCAAGAACCATTTCCCCCATTTTTAACAATAATCCCTTCTCACTCTTCCCACTCCATGCTTTTATCTTTTAAAAAGAATGTAGACAAATAGTTCAGCTTCCCTTAGCACCGAAGTGAGCATGGTAATTTCATGCCAAGAACTGTGCCATTTTTGAAATTGTCCCTGGAGACTCTATTAATTTTCTCATCGGAATCATTTTCTAGAGTAATTCCTGCAACAGTTAGTAATCGCCTGGGGCAGAAAATGATCCCAAGCATAATTTCCCACCATGCTGCCACGCAAGGTGAGAGAATTGCAAGAGCTCATGCAGGAACACTGAAACAAGAGGGGGGCCATCACCGAACACATCTTGCTGTGTGGATAAGGACTATAAGAGGTTTCCTGTGGGTGAAAGTGACTCCTGAGCAGTCTTCAAGGATGACTAGCATCGTAGGGATCACGAAGGAAAAAGGCAGAGGTGTGAGAATGAGCAAATGAAGGGAATGAAAATCAACAGAGGCTATGAACATTTCACTATCTAGGTAGAGAATATTAGTGTTTTCTAAACAACAGGGTCTGACACATGTTTGAAAGCACATGCATGTGTTTTGAGGGATGAAGTAATGAGTTTATAAACAACTTAGAGAGGCTCTGCTATATCATTTGTTGAGATTTTTATTTCAATGAGATTTTAGAATCAAGAAAAGTAGTCTTCCTTTTTGACTTGAGGACACAGATTTGGGTCAGTGAAAGCTTTTACTATAAAAGATCAAGTAATTTATACTTAGAAAGTTAGGTCACTATTTATTGATAGTTTTTCCATTCTTAAATGAAAAACCCACATCCTCAAATTTTTCATATATTCTTTGTAGGTTCATTGTTAGAGTTATCTAGTCTATGTTTCTTCAACCACAGATCTAAACTTTCTATAACATTCAACCGCTTATAAAGATATCTTGGGATTTTCTCAATATATAAAGTGAGAGCTCCAACATCAATAAGCCTTAAAGGCAAAAGCCG
This sequence comes from Mustela nivalis, assembly GCF_964662115.1. Taxonomy (NCBI): domain Eukaryota; kingdom Metazoa; phylum Chordata; class Mammalia; order Carnivora; family Mustelidae; genus Mustela; species Mustela nivalis. The sequence goes on from NC_139024.1 coordinate 104,109,213, forward strand.
CATGAAACAGTTCAATTAAGAAAATAAGGTGGCCTTTAGAATTACAAGAGGGACCCATGATGCTATCAAAAACTACTCCTACTCCTTAATAAGAAGTAACCACCATAAATGAACTATCCAAAAACCCTGTGTTACAGTTTTCCTTTTGTGTTGGGGCCAACATCTGAAAATATCATGCATTAGCTTTTAAAGAGAAAAAAAAAGAAGGCAAGAGTACACAAAAGAATAGCAAATTCCAGAAGATCCTCAAAGTTTTCTGAAATCAATAAAATAAAAATTTAACTATTAATTGAGCAAGATCGAAATGCTCTATGATTTCCTACATTATCAGTCTTCAATTTAAAGCCAACTTCACTCTTCCTAAAATTAGCCAAAATAAAAATTTTAAACCCCCAAACACAAATGTTTTGAGTTAGAAAGCAGGCAGTTTTGTATTGTTATGACATTCTACACAAAGATGTTTCATTTAGCCAAAGACCATGTGATGATTAATTTTGTATGCCCACTTGACTGGGCCATGGAATACCCAGATATTTGCTCAAACAATATTCTGTGGAATGGAACGCAAAGGCGTTTTGGGATGAAGTTAACATTTGAATCAGTAGACTGAGTAAATAAAGCAAATTGCCTTCCCTAATGTGGGTAGGTCTCATTCAATTAGTGGAGGGCCAGAGTAGGACAAACAGGCTGACCATCTTACAGTTAAGATGGTCCTCCTTCTGCCTGCCTGCCTTTCCTGGACAGAGACATCAGGTTTTTTCTACCTTCAGTCTGAAACCAAAACATTTGCACTTCTTGAGTCTCAAGCCTGCTAGTTTTTAAACTAGAGATTCGCTATTGGCTCTCCTGGGTCTTCAGCTTGCTGACTGCAGATCTTAACTTCTTAGCCTTCATAATTGGGTGAGCCAATTCCATATAATAAATCACACACAAACACATGCACACACAACACACACACACACACACACACACACACACACACACACCTGCACCCTCTTTGCTCTGTTTCTCTGGAAGAGACACTTAATACAGAGCATAAAGAAAGCTTTACTCAACTACAAAACATATTTTTATCTAATTCCTCATTCTCTAGACCACCTGATAAAAAGGATGAGAGAAATAATGACGGACTATCCAGCAGTCATTGAAGGAGCTATTTTTTAAAGGAAATGAAAACACAATAGGGACATGTTTCTTTTACTCTATTTGAATTTAAGATTAATAGCAACTCTTGTCAGAAAACTGAAATTAAAAAAAAGTCTGAAATGTACATATCTAATGTTTTTTAGAATTGGGAAAATAATGGATAACTTTTAAGTAATTAATTTCCCTGTCATATACCCCCCCACACACGCATGTAAGTTCAATTAGAAAACATCAGGAGTGTGAATTTTTTAAAAAGACTATTTATTAGAGACCTGATAACTTATGCTAACTCTGTAATATATTGTTCTCAGAGGGAATTTCTTAGTACAAGAGTTATTGTTTGAAAGCTATATAAAGGGCAAACATGATATATTATCCACAGTAGTTAAAATTTATAACGAGAAAAACCTGACAAAAAAGATAAACAGCTATATATATTACATATCAAATTAGTCAAGAAAATAGTAAAGTTGGTTTTGGGGGCTATATTTCCTTGAAGAAGGGTGTCAGTGCATGATTTAGTCAGAGTATATTTGACAGTGTCAACAACACATATAATACTGTATAGGTTGGCACTGGGGGAAAATGATGAATCTTGAAATAATCTTAGTTAATATTTTAGCTATATTCTTAAATCAGTCGCTTACCGACCTATATGCAGTTTGATCCAGGCATCATATTCCTCAAATAGGATTTGAGATCATAAATATTTTCAAGAGTAAAATATTAGACCTCCAAACTGAACTAGATAATGATCCTAATGACATATTTGAGTACTTGAATTAAAAAACTAGTAAGTCAGGACACCCGGGTGGCTCAGTCAGTTAAGCATCTGACTCTTGGTTTTGGCTCAGGCCATGATCTCATGGGTAGTAAGATGGAGCCCCAAGTGGGCTCCATGCTTGGAGCTCAGCATGAGGAGTCTGCTTGAAGATTCCCTCCCTCTGCCCTTCCCGCTTGTTCCTATATACACAGTCTCTCTCTCTCTAATAAATAAATGAATCTTAAAAAAATGTCATTGAGGCAGAAAATGAAAAACCCTTCCCTGAGAAACCAGGAACAAAACCTCACCCTCTGCAGTACAGGTAGAGTACACATGCTCAGTGTTCCAAAAGAAAGCAGTTATTATTACCCACAGGGTAAGCCACTCCACATGCTTGGACTAACAGTAGCATGACTGGTATGCTTATCTGCCTTACATAAAAATTTCATCAGCTTTTCATTAATTGTGTGGCCCTTATTCATTTTCCTTTATCACTTCAAGTTAATTGAAGCTACCTTGCATGATGAAAATAGATAATATTTTAATATCTTAAAGTTTCACTGTCCATTTGGTGTTTTGAGCTCAAAATTATTTTCTGAGATAAAATAATTCAACCTTTATAAAGTGTTATTTCCCTCGGTGTCATAATATCTAAAAAAAATTAGGTGTGCCTTATAGCTTTTTAGCTTTAAGGATTAAGCAGTCTTACTTTTTCACAAATACAGGTTTTTGTTTTGGAGGGGTTTTTTGGTTAGCTGTCATTTATTTTCAAAGTACTAGATTTTATTTTGGATGACATTTAAAATTGTTTATTACACATTTTAAGATATACAAGTACATAAACATGTATATAGAAGCCAGCTGTATCTAGACTATTGATTAAAACTTTTAATAAATCAACCATTATGCTTAGCCAGTTCTGAAAAAATAACTTCCACTGAAAATTAATAAGTATGGAGGAATAGCTGTCCCATCCAATAACTCAATAACATTTTTTTCCTTTTTCTTATTTATTTATATATTTTTTTAACATCTTAATTTTATTTTATTTTTTTCAGTGTTCCAAAATTCATTGTTTATACACCACACCCAGTGCTCCACGCAATACATGCCCTCCTTAATACTCACCACCAGGCTCACCGATACCCTCACCCACTTCCCCTCCAAAACCCTCAGTTTGTTTCTCAGAATCCACAGTCATGCTTTGTTTCCCACTCTGATTTACCCTAATTCACTTTTCCTTTCCTGTCCTATAGTTGTTGTTTTTTTTTTTAAGATTTTATTTATTTTTTGACAGAGAAAGACCACAAGTAGGCAGAGAGGCAGGCAGAGAGAGAGAGAGAGGGAGGCAGGCTCCCCACTGAGCAGAGAGCCCTATGCAGGACTTGATCCCAGGACCTTGAGATCATGACCTGAGCCGAAGGCAGTGGCTTAACCCACTGAGCCACCCAGGTGCCCCTGTCCTATAGTTTTTAATGTAGTTTTAGTTTTTCAAAGAGAGAGAGTGCACATCAGGAGGGTAAGAGGGAGAAAGAGAGAATCTCAGACAGACTCCATACTGAACACAAAGCCCAACATGAGGTTCGATCTCATGATCCTGAGATCATGACCTGAGCTGAAAATGAGTTGGAAGTTTAATGACTGAGCCATCCAGGTACTCATTTAACATAGTTTTTAAGGTGATGGACATTAAGGAGGGCATGTGATGTAATGAGCAGCGGGTGTCCTATAAGACTGGTGAATCACTGAACTCCGTCTCTGAAACTAATTATTATACTATATGTTAATTAATTGAGTTTAAATAAAAAATAGTACAAAAGAAATAAAGAGAACAAAACCCACCATAGACTAAATAAGTTATCCTTTGGGAGATTTTTTCCACAGTGGGAAATAATGGGCTTTCTGCTAAAAGAGCTTATGAGTAATTAAGTAATTGTCTGGAAAAAAATAAAAGTATTGTGAATAAAAAAAATAGTAATGTCAATTTGCCTTTACAGTTTCTGTGTGAAGACTAACCCAAACATTTTTACATTTGTGTTGCTTTACAAGGATTAGGGATTTTATTATTTATTTATTATTCCACACTATAGAAATTCTTGGTTTCATAATACTTCACATATTTGTACAATTCATAGGTATTTTGTTTAAACAAATACAAGAATTATAATTTTTTATAAAGTGCTCTTTGAAAATTTCAAGTGTAATAATCAGAAAAAAATGTTAGATTTATTGTAGATTCTACTCTCATTCATGGCTCCCACAGATTTTTTTTTTATTATATAAAACCAAATCATAAGGAATCCCAGCCCCCTTACAAGAAACATTTCTTCTACAAGTCTTTCAAGATTTTTTAGTATGTAAAACATGTTCTACCTGAGTATAAGCATAGCATAGAAATATTTTTTAATTTGCTGTTTTCTTTCAACATCATACAAAGTATGTTTCCACATTATCAACATTTTTCATATTTATCTTTTTAGTGGCTTGAAACTATTAAATATTAAGTGTTTTGCAAATATTCCTTTAAATTTGGCACCATAATTCACTAAATCAATTTTTAATAGGACATTTCAACAGTTGAAATTCATTATTATAAGAAATGTATTCATGACAATCTTCATGTATATAGATTTATAGATATTTAACTTTTTTAACTATTTAAAAATATAAGTTTTCAAAAGAGATATTACTTGGACAAAGTGTACAAAGATGTTTGGTGTTTTTATATGAACTAGGATATTACCTTTTAAAATATTGTAATAATCTAAAAAAATACATAAATAAAATATTGTAATAATCTACAATGATAAACATAATGTATGTCAATTTTATAATAGCCAATAGTCGGAATTGGGAACGATAGTTGCATTTAAATTTTATTGATTTAATATATATGGAATAATATTTAATTGCTTTTTAAGTAATTTTGATGTATGTAAAAATTGAGAATTTTCTGTATTTGTTTACTAGCATTTATTTTACATATTTACATATTTTACATATTTACTTAGTTTTTTCCTATAATATAAAAAATAACTCCTTATATATTTATATTTTCGTAGCATATGTTCAGTAAATATATTCCAAAATTGCCTTGTTTAATTTTATAAATGATATCTTGTCATGTAGTTTTTAGTATTTATGGTCTTAATTTTAGTATTTTCTTTACAATTTCCTTTATGGATGGATTACTTAGACATTATTATTTATCCACAAAGCATAAATTTTAGCTTTCATTTATCCAGAAATTGTTGTTCAATATTAAATTCTATTTTATTATTATTTTGCTCCATATATCATAGTGGCTTCAAGAACAGAAACTTTAAAATAGTACATTATACAAGAGGAATGTGAAAATTTGAATGAGAACACCATTTTACCAAAAATCTTTAGAGCACATAAATGACAAAGTGTTGCAACCTTTTCATTGAGGTTATGTTTTTAGAAGTTTAAAAAAATACTCATTTCCACTCCCTTGCCAGATATTAGAAGTGTTACTTTAAAGAACAAATTGAAATATTAAAAGAGCAATGCCAGAATTGAAGTTGCAACAAAGCTCACATATTTAGTCCTACCAATTTTTCTGCCCCAATGACCCAACAGTACGGTTGGGAAATTTCAGTACCACTGTGCATATTAGAGAGGGAATCCTCCAGCAAAACTTCAAAGGAAGTGTGTGCCAGGTTGGTTATAGCATCAGCTGGTTTTCGTGTATTACTCTGTGTGAAATCTTGAAGAGATAGTGAACCAAAAAAATTGTATTTCTTCTTTGTCTTTCCCCAACCTTGCAGAAATCAGTTAGCATCCTCTGTGCAGGAGAAATGCAGGTGTTGGTCCTAATAAACATCTGACTGGGGTTAAAGACAATGGTTCATGAATAAACTGTTGCAGTAGGCAAACACTGCTACTACCCTGAGGGGATAGGCCTTGGAGAGAAACTAGAACACAGATTAGTTCTTGTGAGGGTAGGTCAATGGAAGAATAGTTTTAATTGTGTCCACAAGGACTTGAAAGGGAGACTGTTTCTGGATAAAGAATTTTATTAAGATCTGCAATCTCTGATAGAGTATTCCTCAATTACCAATAAATACTTTCTTTTGTAAATGTATGAAAAGAGAGGAAAATCAAAAGAAACAAAAGAAAATTCACTGGGTCAAAAAAGAGGAACTTAAACAAAACATAAATTTTGTCATTATTTGTTAACAATAACTCTAAAATATTCATAGGGGCTTTTATATTTCTACCGTGTCTGTGAAAAGATGAAAGTACCAATGATCTCCTTCTCATTTCACTGAGAATACTAAGTATTTAAACCATTAGGCATTTGAGATGTCAATTTCAATGTTGTTAACAGAAAAACACAGCTGAAAGAGAATCTTCACAACATTTTTTCACAGATTGTAGCAAGAATTTCTAAAGTCTTGGGAGGTTCATAAGATCATAATATCCCTTTGTTTCAAAATGTATTCTCCTGGGCACATGTATTAAATAGGGAACAGAAAAAGTTAATAGTAGTTATGAATATTCATGTATGTATGTATCCATTTTACACAAAAGAATAAAATTGACATTCTTGGGAAAGTTCTCATTTTAACGCTTTACCACCTGAGATTATTTTTAAAAGTTTTATGATGCAAAAGAGTATCTTTCCCCCAACTCTGCAGAGAGAAACCAAACTTCCTTCATTATTCCTTAGACTCCTTTTGTTAGTTATGCAAGCTTGAATTTCTAAGGGAAGGATCTGGAGTTTCATTATTTAGCATTATAAGAAAGAAATCTTTCTATAGGACCCAATTTTACTGGAGGGAATAGAGAAAAAGCTGAGTAAGATATTAAGAATTTTATCTAATATGGTGTGCACTTAGTAAAAAATCTGTAGCAATTTTCTTCCAAAGGAACCAATGTAAATACTCAGATGACTAGTGAAACAAAGTTTCTAAAAGAAGAATGCATTTTAAAACAATCCAAACTGTATTTACTATGAAACTTAACAGTGCATTACATTAATATATGATGACTATGCTTTTACAGAAAAGGAGCAATTTGGGGAAGGAAAGCATTATTGGAGATGTAAAATAAAACTATTAAGCTAATAACCTCAGTGCAGCAGTAAGGAGCCAATTAGATATGGCAAAAAGCTGGATTCCCAAATTTAAAGGCAAGAAGAGGAATTTTCTCAGGGAAGAAAGGTGAAAAGATCGACTGAAAAAGTGTATGAAATGGATATAGAAATTGATATGGATAACAAATATAAGCTATCCCATCTGTATATAGTAGCATCACCAAAAGGGGGGAAAGAAAAGTGAAGGTCAAAAAAGCAATTGTCAACGAAATGGTAGTAGCACTTCAATTTGGGGAAAAGAAAACATCTTTAGTTTCCATATTTGAAAGTGTTCTGGTTTTTTACTGTTGCTAACAAACTACCTTAAAGCTAAGTTGCATAAGATAAAAACCATTTTGTCACATTCACAGTTTTCTGAGTTTTGAATTTAAGCAGGAGCAGTTAATCTTTGCCCATGGTGGTAGGGTCCTCAGCTATGGCAGACTGAATGGTTCTGACTGACTCAGACCATGTGCCTAGGGCCTTCAGTCTGGATGCTGGTAGGTGTCCTCTCTGCTTCATGTAGCATCTGTTGTGGCTGGTGTGTGCAAAATAGTTTCTTCATTTGAGTGTCTAGTCTTGAGCTGAGAAGGCTGCAACAGGTGGGATGAAGTTACCCCAAACCCAATGGAGTTACTCCATTTCTCCCCATATGACCTTTCGTTAGGGCTAACATGGCTTCCTTATGGCCTGGTGGTCTCAGGATTGTTGGATTTCTGATCTGGCAGTTTGTTACTCTTACTGTTATAGAAAAGGCCTGGGTAGAAGTTACAAGGTTTCTTATGACCTGGCTCTAGAAGTTCCATCATTTCTGCATATTCTTTTTTTTTTTTTTAAAGACTTTATTTATTTATTTGACAGACAGATCACAAGTAGCCAGAGAGGTAGGCGGGGTGGGGTAGGGGGAAGCAGGCTCCCTGCTGAGCAGAGAGCCTGATGCAGGACTCGGTCCCAGGACGCTGGGATCATGATCTGAGCCGAAGGCAGAGGCTTTAACCCACTGAGCCACCCAGGCACCCCATTTTCTGCATATTCTGTTTATCAAATAAATCTCTAGGCCAATAAGGATTCAAGGATAATAGGACAATTCTGAATGGAGGAAGTAGCAAATAATCTGTACCTACCTTTATTACAGAAGCTTTCATGAATTTCTTCTAGAAGAATATCTGGTTTATAAAAAATAAAAAATTTAAAAAAAAAGAATATCTGAATTGAAAGATAAAGCAATAATATAAGTATCTGGTAAAGACATAGAAATCTATAAACATTCAAGAAAAAGAAAATAATCCTTGCTTCAGATTTCTCTTCCACAGCAAGAAGTGGAGAATATAATTATTCATGATAGTAAAGTTTTGAAGAAACAGTGTTAACAAGGAAAGTTTCTTATTCACAACCAAATCATTTTTCAAACGTAGGATCGAAAGATATTTTTTAAGCCAACAACTTTTCTAAAAATTGTGAACAATTAAACCCTTATTTCTGCATGAAATCTAGGTGATTATTAATGTAAATGTATAAGTTAATATAACTATTAAGAAAGCAGTGTTTAACTTAATCATGTAAGTAATGATAAAAATATTAATTAAAAAATTTAGATTGTTTTAATAAAGTCTGGAAAGTGAGAAGAAAATGAGGCAAGATAACTAGAATATTGTTAGAGACATTATTTCAATATCTATGCATTTTCTTATTTTTATTCTTGATGGTATTTAGGCATACAGATTCAAATTTTTCTAGTTTTCTGGTTTTTTGAGGCAGTCACTATTAGAACAAAAACATGTATCAATTCCAAAAGCACAGAAAGAAGGAACTAGAAACAATACAATTAATGTTTCAAAGAGCACAAAACACAAAGATAGCTTGAGGATAAGTAAACACACACACATTCTAAAACCTTATAGTTGGAATAAAAACCTTAAAGTTTTCAGTTATCTTGATAAAAAAGAATGGGTTAAATGTCCATACCAGATATGAACTAGCTACACAAGGGTCACTGAAATAACTAATAAAATCCAAAAATAAATTAAGCAAATTCATCTTAAAAGAAGGCTAAGATATTAATAATAATATCAGAACAAAAATGAAGACAAAAAATTACAAGAAAAAATTCGGTTATTTTAAATTGATGATATGACTGAAAGTATGAAATCATAAATTTACATAGATATATAGGATAGAAACTCTAAGAAACCCAAGAAACTGGGGCACCTGGGTGGTGCAGCTGGTTAAGCGTCTCACGCCTGGTTTCGGCTCAGGTTGTGGTCTCATGGGTTTAAGAACCCCACTCAGTGCAAAGCCAGCTTGAGATGCTCTCTCCCTTTCCCTCTGCCCCTCCCACTCTTGCTGTTTCTCTCTCTTTGTCTCTCTCAAATAAATAAATAAATCTTAAAAAAAGAAACCCAAGAACCTGACTATATAATTGATTCAGGTTGCTTTAACATGTGTATTTTAGAATAAGATATTTTAAAGTATAAAAAAAGATAAAAATAATACAATAAATCTAAGTGACATAATTCATAGAGTTTCAACAACTAACTTCTTAAAACATAGACCATATACTATATACTTAATATCTATATTTAAATATACTGGAAAATGCATCTCTTTTCAAATAACCACTAATTAATTAAATCCTCAAGGGAGAAATTAACAAACCTTGTAACAAAAATCAGATAAATATGAATAATGAAAAAAGAACCAAATACAGTATAATTATATAGAAATTGTTAAAGGTTATTTTAATGGTGAGTTTCTAATTGGTGGTTCAAACTTAGGTATTGATAGGCATCTTGACAGTATGTGTAAAATTTTGAGTAATTGTGCATATGTGTATATATTTTTTGAAAATGCTCAATGGCTCTCACAAGTTCAATGTCAATGATTCCTACACATAAGCAAGCATTTCTCCTTCAAATAACCCTCGTTTCAAAAAGGAGAAAAAAATTGCTAATGCAAATGATTTGTAAATTAACAAAAACTCTGCTAATAACAAAACCTATAAACTGTGGCCAAAGCTGCATATCTGGAAGTTTATAGTAATAAATATTTATATTTTTATTTATCAAATCAAAAAATTAATATTATATAGCTTTGTGACTTGTTGGCAAAGTGTATTGATTTTCAAAGACAGGTAGGCAGAAGTTATCAATAAAAACAGCTACATATTAAATTAGATACTAAAAAGTAACAGTAGAATTAATAAATAAAAACCATGAGTTCTGTTTGGAAAATCCTAATAAATTAAGCAAACCTTTAGCAATTCTAATCTAAGGAGTAAAAAATGAAGAGAAAAATGTATGCATTACAAAATATTAACAGTTTATAGTTACTGATTCAAAAGACATTCTAAAAATTGGAATGCTCTATGTAGCTTTAGTTTTAAATTATAGTGTTCTAATAAAATGGACACATTTCAAAAATAATAATATAAATTGTGAAGGCTTATTCAAAAAGAGACAACAAATGTGCATACATAATTATGGATTAAAATTGAAAGTTTTACAAAGAACTAATTTGACTAAATATTAAATATGTCTTAAGAAATCAGTGTTAGGTAAAATCTATGTTATTTAATTTGTTCCAGAGTATTAATAAAAATGCGTGCTTTTTTTTTTTAAAGAAACCAACACCAATTTCAAGATCTAAAATAAGTAAAATAAGCTAGAGACAAATGTCTCTCATCGGTTACAGATATGAATATCTTAAATATCTTACTAGTTGTATCCAGCTATGTAATATGTGTACATCATGTCTAAGTAAAGTTTGAGAAATGTAATTATGAGGGTACATGAGATAATTTTAACAAATTTCCCTCCACTGATACAATAAAGGTGAAAATGTATGTGATGATTTTATGGGTGGTGAGAAGGCTTTATACCAGAAGCTTACTGTGACTCTCTTACCTGCCTATCTTTTCACTCCAAATCTGGCAACCAGCAGTGTGTGGAAAGAACTTGAAAGATCTTGTCTCAGCTCTACCATCTTTCTCTGGCTTTCTGCCCAGGGCTCCTTTCCTGCCAGGATAGGAGGCCTATTCTGACATCTACAGCAAGATGGAACTGCAGTGTAGTTAGCCATCCAAAGGTCATAACTTGACAAACAGTTGTGTGTGTGTGGTGGTGGGGGGGGGGGTCACAGCGATCAGATGATAGATAGTTCCCTCTTCTGTCTCTCAGAAAGGCAGTTCTAATGGGAATTCTACACAACTCATCTAAAGGTCCCCAGCAGGATTGAACTTAAGTTGCTCAAGATGCTGGACCAGCTCAATAGCAAGCACATTATTTTTCCCCACATTTTGAATATTCCAGGAACCCATTCCTCCCTTGGAATCACAGTATCTATAAGGATTTTGCTGATGAAGAAGGATTTGACATCTTTGAAATATTCGGTGGTGACTGGACTTTGCAGATATCAGGGAGTTTTAAAATGACAACCCAAAGAATAGGCCAATTCAAAAAAACTGCATTAGTGAGGTTTATTATTGGGGTATAGAAAAAAAGAAATAAAAAGAGAAAGAAAGTGCATGAAGGTAGCCCACATTAACTACAGAGCTGTAGTGAATTTTTTACTCTATTTTATGAAATTAAAGCTACAGTTGTTACATCATTGTACTCTGAATAAACAGTCAGTACCTGCTTGATTTTCATCAACAGCTACATTAACTTTACTTTGACATGATGATTTTTGTAATTCTTTATCAGTACCCCCTATGGTTACCCCCGACAGTGCATCTTCTTGGCAGTACATATGGTTAGTCACAGTCTTCAACATTCTTCAGTAAGATGAAATTAAATTCAATTTCCCACAAGCATTCCAACTTTTGATACTATTTATAGTAGCAGATGTTTTGCACAACTTGCAATGCAGTGTTAATTTCTTTTTGAGTTTTTCTTAATTTTATATGTAGCCAATAAATCAAAAAATGCATGCATAACATACATACAAAAGCAATGATTCATGTTGCAGTGGGGTGAATTACAAAATTAAGTATATTAGCTTTCTATTAATAGCTTTTGAACACATACCAGTGATTCATAGCTAAAACGGATTCTTGGTAGCTACGTCTAAGGATTCTTCATTATATAAAAACTTTACAAATTGTTGATATGTTTTAGTAGCTTATTTTTTCCAAGTACTTTACAATTTGATAGCTATTCTTCAGCTCTTTTCATTTTTCCCAAGCAGCACTGCCTTCACTATTACAACTGTAGAGTAAGAAGCTAGAACATCTGCCAAGAAAAAGATGTTCTAATACATAATTAACATTAGGGACTTGGTAGTCTAAAGTTAGATTTTTTTCTTCATAGCTCAATAGATCTCTTGTGAATATTCATTATTATATATTATATCATACATATCACACCAAGCCCATTACCCATCATTGAAGTTTACACCTGGGGTGTTCATTATAGGGTATGTAGAACTATTAAGTTGTAAGGAATAGGGTTCAATTTATCCCCATGCAATTGGCCATTTCTCATATTTTGCAATGTCAGTAGTAACATTTGAATCAAAATTAATTAATCTTCTTGAGTGACAAGTTCTCATCTAAATGTATTTGTTCCATGTCAATACAGGAGAAAACTTAACACCCTTTAGTGAATACTAGTTTGTTTGGGTTTTTGTTGTTGTTGTTGTTTTTAGAAGTTTCAGCCTACATACACCAGATGTCAACTCTTGTATGGATAATAAAAGCAACCATTTTACACAGTTGTTTATAATCTCTATAAATAGCACCATACTCAATACCTAAGTGTTCTTATAAATAAGTAAAATCTTTAGTAGGTTAGTACTAGCTAGTAAATCTTTTAGTGATTGAATAGCTATTGATCTATGGTTCTATAGCTGAGGGATTGGGACAATTCTTTAACTATGTTCTACTGCAACAAAAATTAATTCAAATCTGTCCAATTCCAGATGATTGTCCAATTCCATTCTGACTGTACAGATGCCAGGTTAGGTTATGCCAGTTGCATTTTGGTTTCATCCTGTCTGCTTCTGAATGCAGTATTGTTAGCTGTGGTCTCTATGCTGCACAGTTGATCTCTAGGACTAATCACTCCTGTATAACTGAAACTTTGTACCCTTTGACTAATTCTTCCCTGTTTCCTCCTCTCCCGACAATGGCCACCACCATCCTACCATTTCTATGAGTCTGACAATTTTAGACTCCTCATTTACATGGAATCATGCACTATTTGTACTTCTATATCTAGCTTATTTCACTTAGCATAATGCCCTCCAGGTCCATCCCTGTTGTCACAAATGGCAAAATTTCCTTCTTTTTTGAAGCTGAATAGTATTCTTTTGTATATATATGTCACATTTTCTTTATCCATGCAACAACTGAAGGACATGTCTTGGCTACTGTGAACAGTGTTGTATTGAACATGGTAGTACAGATACATTATTCTTTTTTTTTTTTTTTTTTTTTTTTTTGACAGGCAGAGATCACAAGTAGGCAGAGAGGCAGGCAGAGAGAGAGAGAGGAGGAAGCAGGCTCCCCTGGAGCAGAGAGCCCGATGTGGGGCTCGATCCCAGGACCCTGGGATCATGATCTGAGCTGAAGGCAGAGGCTTTAACCCACTAAGCCACCCAGGCACCGCAGATACATTATTCTTAAAATTATTATTTCTCCATGTCATTTTCTCCTCTTCTGGTGCTTTTATTACACAGAAATATTATTTCTAGTTTTGTCACTCATATTCCTGAAAATATTTCTCATTCTTTGCATTTGTTTATCTATCCTTTATTTTTCTTGGCAGATGTTCTAGCTTCTTACTCTACAGTTGTAATAGTGAAGGCAGTGCTGCTTGGAATGTCATATGAGGGACCTCCAACAATGTCTATTCTCTATCAATGGCATGCAAGATTTTTATTTGACACTCCCCCCACATTTTCCAATCATTTCTGTCTCCACAAGCCTATCTCATAGTTTTGTTTTACATATTGGAACACATAAACTACATCCTGATTCTATAGCATCTCCAGATTGTGTTTAGTGAAGGAAGTCAGAAGCATTTCCCATTTTGCTGCCTTCTCTTAATACAAACTAACCAAGCATTTCTTTTCTTACCCATCAGTTTTGTGCTATGCAGTTTTTCTTAAGTGAACAAAAGCAAACAAATAAATAAATAAAATATGCACAGAATGTTTAAAACTAATTTGTAACTGCCGTATCTCTTAATTCAATTGCTGACTTCAATTTCAAACTATTTGATTCTAATTTGGATATATTTTTCTTTTTTAAAAGTGTATGTAAATTTATATTAATTTATCTTAATTCTGCAGACACTATATTCTTAACATAGGAAAGAGATACTTAATGTCTATACAAACCTTTTCTGACATAATATGCTTTCAACTCTACTCATAAAATGTGTCAAGATATATTTTCTTCCTGCTACTAGTACCTTGGGAGAGATTAATCTCAGAATAATTGAGAAACACTGGCTAAGCTGTTAATTTTAAATGACACATAGTAACTGTCATTTAAATTGATAGAGCTATAATTGAGAGTAATACTAAAAAGGTAACTTCCTTATCATTGAATATGTAGTTATTATTAATTACTTACCTAATGCAGCCTTGAGCCATTTAGTTGCTTAAGAGAAGATATCTGAATCTTATAACAAATGGATTTTTAACTATTTTTAGGGTGATACTTCATCTTTTATGTTAGGCATTTGTTTCCCAATTTGGAGACTAAATATCTTTCAAAGAAAACTTTTTTTTAAAGATTTTTAAGATCACAAGTAGGCAGAGAGGCAGGCAGAGAGAGAGAGGAGGAAGCAGGCTCCCCACTGAGCAGAGAGCCCGATGCAGGGCTCCATCCCAGGACCCTGGGACCATGACCTGAGCCGAAGGTAGAGGCTTTAACGCACTGAGCCACCCAGGTGCCCCTTAAAGAAAACTTCTAAGGCAATGTGAATTGTCCTGAAATATGTATCTAGTGTATCATAGATCCTGAAAATTCTAAAGAGAAAATTAAGGAACAAGGATGTTAAAACATGCACTGCTCTACTTAGGTATGTTAAACAGGTTCTCTGTTTCTGCACAAAAGAGATCATTTCATTAGTGTAGGTGTAGTGGAGAGAAGAATAGTTGAATTTTGTTCATTTTGTTAATCTTATAATGTAATTATTTTACGTAAAATGGTGTGTGTGTGTGTGTGTGTGTGTGTGTGTGTGTGCAGAAGAGAAATTGATATTGAGAGAGAATTTTTAAGTAATCGGGAGAGAACTGCACTCATTCAGGTTTTCTTATAGAAAGACAGAAAGTCTATGTCCAAAAGGGAATCACTCATTGTTTGCACTGGAAAGAATCTAATGATGGTATTTCTTTCTCTTTTTTTTTTTAAGATTTTATTTATTTATTTGACAGAGAGGCAGGCAGAGAGTGACAAGGGGAAGCAGGCTCCCTGCTGAGCAGAGAGCCCAATGTGGGGCTTGGTCCCAGGACCCTGAGATCATGACCTGAGCCAAAGGCAGAGGCTTTAACCAACTGAGCCACCCAGGCACCCCAATAATGATAGTATTTCTAATACTCAAAATAAAATTTGAGTGAAAAATCATTATTCCCCCAAACTAAAAGCCTTTGAATATTATGTGGACCATATCTTTATATATATTTCTCAAATGATCTCTCTGATGAATAATATTTAAAGTGTCAGTCCCTCTTTGTAAATTAAAGATACATTGTAAATTACTGCTTCATTTTCCCCTGTGTAAAAAGAACATCTTCCTTTTAAAAGAAAAAAGTAGTAATAATCACACAAGACTATCCTTGTGATTTTAGCAGCTCAGTAGATCTTCTATGTTAACAATTTTTTAGATGATGAGTTTTTAAAGATATTGTTATTTATAAGACTACAATATTTAATTACATAATGAAAAGGACCTATGATAATAACTGGATTGTTTCTTTAACACGAAGTGAATTTTTTTATTTGAGGCATTTTAATTTACAGATCAAATTTGCCTGAAATAGGGAGTGAAAAAAAGTTTTTCAACTTAATTGCTTCTTTTCCCTACTATATCTTATTCATACTGACGTTTACTTTTTAATTTGAATACAAATTTATAAAATTACTTGTATAATGTAAAGAATTTCTGAAGTACAATCTTTTCTCCAAAGATTTCTTTGGTCAGAACATAGCCACCTCTTTCTATAATGCTATTTAAGTATATAACATATCTAAATTATACACTTGCCCATTATCCTTAACATACATTTCTTGTTATGAATATGATATAAATAATTCAATCCAAGTAAGCATTTGGTAACTCACAAATAAGTATGAGGCACTATTTAGGCACTGCCGAAAATACCAAAGTACAAATGACAGAGCCCCTGATCTCTAAAGCAACACTTGATAAAAGCTCCTTGCTCCGGATTGCATTCACTTGTTTCTCTTTCCTTTCCTTTCTTTTCCTTTCTATTCCCTTTTCCTTTTTTCTTCTTATTTCTTTTCTTCCTCCCTTTCTTCCTTTCTTTTGTTCATCAAAAATGTAAGTCCTTAAATAGGACAGACTTTTACAAAGTATTTTTATTTGTGCAAGAAAGTATAATTTAAACCTTCAAGTTGCTTGTTTTGGTGTTCTCGGTACAAGTGTGCTGGAAGAGGTATTCTTAATAGCATGTTAAAATTGAGTAAATGAGAACCGAAGAGATAACTAACTTAGAAAATCCTCAAAGAGCAAATAAAGTATTTTATCACTTCTGCCACAGCATCATGAAAGGACCACCCACTGTAACAAATTCAAGTAGTTAGTTCATAAATGCTTGTTAAAAATAAGTCTGCACTATTCAGCTTTTATTTAATGCCCTAGACATTAAATATTTCCAAATTTTGAAAGACATAAACAGTTCAAAATATAAGTGCTATTCTGAGCTATGTGCATTTTAGATAGCACAGTCCTCTCTGCGATGGAGAATAAGTATTTAGCTTCAAAATGGTGCCTATGATAAAAGAATATATAGCTGAGAATAATGGAGACCAAGTGTGAATTCAGGCATTTGATGTGACTCTTTCACTCACTTCTTTAAGTTGGAAAAACAGACTAACAAATATTTGTGGCTTTTTTCTATATTATTGTTAATTGCTGCTAGGAGTCATCTGTACAGACAGGAGCTACAATTCCCAGATTCCTTTGAGGCTAGGTGGAGCCAGGTGACTAGTCTTTATCAATGGGATGAGAGAAAAGTCATGTATCATCTCTCCATCAAAATGAATAAGAAGTCATCCTCTAGCACCTTTTCCCCTTGTTACTTTCCGGCAAAACGTGATATTGTCTCCTGCACTAATCCGTAAATGATAGAACAGAAAACTTACCCAGCCCCTAAGGAAGAACACTTTTACCACACAACTATATAAACAAGAAATAAATTTTTATTGTAAAAAGGCACTAACGTTTTCAAATGTGTTAGTTGTAAGAGATGTTATTGGCTTACCTAATGTAAGTTGCTTCCATCACAAGCTCTGTTGTCACTTGTGTCCCTCAACATATGTGATTGACTTATTAGTTCATTTTTATTGATTCTTACGTTTTGAGTTGCACAGAGAATAACTGGGGATTCTTCAGGGTAAGAGAAGAAGAAAAGAGTAAATGATCCTAGAAAAATCAAGACAAATCTTAAAATGAATGTTAAGAATTTGGTAGATTAATTTTAATGAGACAGTGAGAAATGCATGGAAAGATCAGAGACTTCTAAATGGTGTACCCACTTGACACTAACCATTTGAACATTCTCAAAATGAGGATTTACAAATCCACAATCAAATAGGGAAAAAAATACACCCAGCCTACATTGAAGAAAAACTGTCAAAATACAATAGATATTACACAGATTTTCTTTTTTCCTGGCACAGGGTTAGGCTGAAATCAAATAAAAGAAAACAAATGTAGAAATACAGGGCTCAGAGATGTGAGTGGAATATTTCCACAGCTCTATAAAACATTTTGAAAATCATACACCTGAATCAACACATCGGAATTCAGAAGATGCTCTTACAGGCTGGAAGTGAAAATTTAATTTCATCATGCAAAGAAAAACAGCAAAAATGGCAGAAAGTGCTGTTGCTCTCCAACAAATAGCAAGGGAAGACTTGCATAGTCCTCTTTCTGGAAAGGTAGAAAAAGTCAATGAGTGAATGATCTAGTATCCTTTATGTAGGTCTATTTCCCTAGAGCCTTATTCCTTTGTGTGTAAAGTTCAACAAGCTTCTAAAACCAAAGAGATTTCAGTGTCATAGATTGTAGCTACAGATTGTATCTGCAGAAGGACAACGTTGTAGAACAACATTTGATTATGAACTATGTGATAATGTAAGTGCCATTTGGATCATCAGGTGCCTTGGCCATGCCAGCTGTAATGTTTTGGATAGATTCCCTGTTGTAGTCCATAGTTATATTCTTCTGTGATGCAAGGTGAAATCCAAAGCTCTGAGAGGACATAGTGACAGAAAGCAGCAGGAGCCTTTTCTTTTTAAATATTTGTATGCTGTATTTCCAAGTCATCCTGTTTACAGTATGCAGTGAATTTTAAATGGAATTTTAACAAATTGTTTCATAGATTCAGACTAAAACTTAATCCAGTGTTTTTAGATCTGTAGTTTAAGTTTCTCTCTAGTTTCCTTTTTTTTTTAAAGACTTTGTTTATTTATTTGATAGACAGAGATCACAAGTAGGCAGAAAGGCAGGCAGAGAGAGAGGAGGAAGCAGGCTCCCTGTTGAGCAGAGAGCCCAATGTGGGGCTCGAACCCAAGACCCTCAGATCATGAACCCAAGACCCTCAGATCATTATCTGAGCCGAAGGCAGAGGCTTAACCCTCTGAGCCACCCAGGCGCCCCTCTCTCTAGTTTCTATGGAGAAAAAGAGCTCATGGCAAATCGAGCTTCTTAAAAAAAGAAATTTCACCATGTCTTAGTGACAACCCCAAATTCCAAGTGCCATATGTTGAAAGCAACCAGACTTCAGAACTGTATTGCAAACTTCTAGAGGCTCTGTACTAATGAATGACAAATGCTAGTTCTCTTAATATATCTTTACATATGTCTTTTTTCTAGTATCTATATATTTAAAAGCATGATAGATTTTTAACTTGAGATGAGAATAAGAATTATTTTTCCCCTATGTGTGATGAAATTTTGACATCCCTTAACCTATCATAGGAATTAGTTCATAGAAGTCTTTATACTGGATTTTAATAGAATTGTAAACCAAAGACTAATAAGAAGTCATCTAGCTTAATCCTTCATGCTATCATTGGAGAACTTAAAGCCTAGAGAAAAGAAGCTATTTACCCAAGGTCACATAAATTAGTGCAGAACTAGAATAAAACTTGCACTACATTCTCCTTTTTTTTTTTAATTTTTTTTTCTGTGTTCGAAAATTCATTGTTTATGCACCACACTCAGGCTCCATGCAATATATGCCATCCATAATACCCACCACCAGGCTCACCCAACCCCCCACTGTCTCCCCTCCAAAAACCTCAGTTTGTTTCTCAGAGTCCACAGTCTCTAATGGTTTGTCTCTCCTCCGATTTCCCCCCAACTCCCTTCTCCTCTCCATTTCCCAGTGTCTTCTGTGTTATTCCTTATGCTCTACAAGTAAGTGAAACCTATGATAATTGACTCTCTCTGCTTGATTTATTTCACTCAGCATAATCTCCAATCCCATCCATGTTGATAAAAAGTTGGGTTTTCGTCCTTTCTGATGGAGGCATAATACTCCATTGTAAATACAGACCATATCTTATTTATCCATTCACCCGTTGAAAGGCATCTTGGCTCTTTCCACAGTTTGGCAACTGTGGCCATTGCCCTTCATTTCACTACATCTATATCTTTGGGGTAAATACCCAGAAGTGCAATTGCAGGGTCATAGTGTAGCTCTATTTTTAATTTCTTTCTTTTTTTTTTTTTAAGATTTTATCCATTCATTTGACAGACAGAGATCACAAGCAGGGAGAGAGGCAGGCAGAGAGAGATGGAGAAGTAGGCCCCCCCACCGAGCAGAGAGCCCGACGCGGGACTCGATCCCAGGACCCCGGGATCATGACCCGACTGTTTTCCAAAGTGGCTACACCAACTTGCATTCCCACCAAGAGTGTTAAGAGGGTTCCCCTTTCTCCACATCCTCTCCAACACTTGCTGTTTCCTGTCTTGTTGATTTGGACCATTCTAACTTATGTAAGGTGGTATCTCAATGTGGTTTTGATTTGAATCTCTCTGATGGCTAATGATGATGAACATTTTTTCATGTGTCTGTTAGCCACTTATATGTCTTTTTTGGAGAAGTTTCTGTTCATGTCTTCTGCCCATTTTTTTACTTCATTATCTGTTTTTTGAGTGTTGAGTTTGAGGAGTTCTTTATAGATCTTGAATATCAGCTCTTCGTCTGTAGTGTCATTTCCAAATATCTTCTCCCATTCCTTGGGTTGCCTCTTCATTTTATTGACAGTTTCCTTGGCTATGCAGAAGCTTTTGATATTGATGAAGTCCCAAAAGTTCATTTTAGCTTTTGTTTCCTTTGCCTTTGGAGACCTATTTTGAAAGAAGTTGTTGTGGCCGATGTCAAAGAGGTTACTGCCTATGTTCTCCTCTAGGATTTTGACAGATTCCTGCCTCACATTGAGGTCTTTTATCCATTTTGAACTTATCTTTGTGTATGGTGTAAGAGAATGGTAGAGTTTCATTCTTCTATGCATAGCTGTCCAATTTTCCCAACACCATTTATTGAAGAGACTGTCTTTTTTCCACTGGACATTTTTTCCTGCTTTGTCGAAGTATATTTGACCATAGAATTGCGGATCCATATCTGGGCTCTCTACTCTGTTCCACTGATCTATGTGTCTGTTTTTGTGCCAGTACCATGCTGTCTTAGTGATCACAGCTTTGTAGTAAAGCTTAAAATCAGGCAACGTGATGCCCCCAGTTTTGTTTTTCTTTTTCAACATATCCTTAGCAGTTCGGGGTCTCTTCTGGTTCCATACAAATTTTAGGATTGTTTGCTCCAGCTTTTTGAAAAATGCTTGTGGATTTTTGATCGGGATGGCATTGAAAGTATAGATTGCTCTAGGCAGTATAGACATAACAATGTTTATCCTTCTGATCCATGAGCATGGAATTCTCTTCCACCTTTTTGTGTCTTTTTTAATTTCTTTCATGAGTGCTCTGTAATTCTTTGAGTACAGATCCTTTACCTTTTTGGTTAGGTTTATTCCCAGGCATCTCGTGGCTCTTGATTCTCTAATTTTTCTTTCTGTATTTTCATTGTTAGTGTATAAGAAAGCAACTGGTTTCTGTACATTGATTATGTATCCTGCTACATTACTGCATTACTGTATGAGTTCTAGTGGTTTGGGGGTGGAGCCTTTTGGGTTTTCCATATAAAGTATCATGCCGTCTGTGAACAGAGAGAGTTTGACTTCTTCTTTGGCAGTTTGAACACTTTTAATTTCTTTTTGTTTTCTGACTGCTGCTGCTGGGACTTCTAGTACTATGCTAAATAACAGTGGCAAGAGTGGACATCCTTGTCATGCTATTGATCTCAAAGGGAAGGCTGTCAGCTTTTCCCCATTGAGGATGATACTTGCTGTGGGTATTTCATAGATAGATTTTAAGAAGTTGAGGAATGTTCCCTCTATATCTATACTTTGAAAAGGTTTAATCAGGAATGAATGCTGTATCTTGTCAAATGCTTTTTCTGCATCACTTGAAAGGACCATGTGGTTCTTCTCTCTTCTCTTATTGATTTGTTCTATCACATTGATTTGTGAATGTTGAACCACCCTTGCATCCCATGGATAGATCCCACCTGATCATGGTAGATAATCTTTTTGATGCACTGTTGGATCCTATTAGCTAGGATGTTGTTGAGAATCTTGTCATTGATATTCATCAGGGATATTGGTCTAAATTCTCTTTTTTGGTAGGGTATTTGCCTGGTTTGGGGATCTGGGTAATGCTGGCTTCATAACAAGGGTCTGAAAGTTTTCCTTCTGCTTTTATTTTTTGAAACAGCTTCAGGAGAATAGGTATTATTTCTTCTTTGAATGTTTGGTAGAATTCTCCAGGGAATCCCAAGCTCTTGTTTTTTGGGAGGTTTTTGAACACTACTTCAATCTCGTTACTAGATATTGGTCTATTCAGGTTGTCGGTTTCTTCCTGATTCAGTTTTGGAAGTTTGGAGGTTTCCAGGAATGCATCCATTTCATCTAGGTTGCTTAACTTATTAGCATATAACTTTTGATAATAATTTCTGATGATTGTTTCATCCATAGAAAGTGAAGGGATGGAGAAGCATCTTTCATGCCAGTGGGCCTCAAAAGAAAGCTAGGGTAGTTATTCTCATAACAGATAAATTAGAGTTTAAACTAAAGACTGTAGTCAGAGATAAAGAAGGACACTACATCATTCTTAAAGGGTCTGTCCACGAAGAAGATCTAACAACTGTAAATATTTATGCCTCCAATACGGGAGCAGCCAACTACATAAGACAACTCTTAATCAAGATAAATAGTCATATTGATATGAATACATTAATAGTAGGGGATCTTAACATGCCACTCTCAGTAATAGACAGTTCATCCAAGCAGAAAATCAATAAAGAAAAAAGAGCTTTGAATGACACATTGGCCCAGATGGGCCTCATATATATATACAAAACATTCCACCCTAAAACAACAGAATACTCATTCTTCTCAAGTGCAGTTTTCTCCAGAATAGACCACATATTGGATCACAAGTCAGGGCTCAATTGATACAAAAGACTCAGATCATTCCCTGCATATTCTCAGACCACAATGCTTTGAAACTGGAACTCAACCACAAGAAGAAGTTTGGAAAGAATTCAAACACTTGGAAGCTAAAGACCACCCTGCTTAAGAATGTTTGGATCAGCCTGGAAATCAAAGAAGAACTTAAACAATTCATGGAAACCAATGAGAATGAAGACATTTCAGTCCTAAACCTATGGGATACAGCAAAACTGGTTCTATGGTGCAAATACATAGCCATCCAAGCCTCCCTCGAAAAAACTGAAAAATCCAGAATGCACCAGCTCTCTTTACACCTTAAAGAACTGGAGAATCTACAACCAATAAAGCCAACCCCCAACACAAGAAGGGAAATAACCAAGATTAGAGCAGAGATAATGAGAAGAAACTGAGATACAGTAGAACACATCAACGAAACTACCAGCTGGTTCTTTGAAAGAATCCATAAGATTGATAACCATTGGCCAAACTAATCCAAAAGAAAAGAGAGGACCCAAATTAATAAAATTGTGAATGAAAGGGAGAGATCACAATTAACACTAAAGAAATAGAAATGTTTTCCTTGTACTATAAGACACTGACTTTCATGGTTTGATAACTAGCTATATGTAGAGATTTCTTAAAGTAGTGGAGAATTTTCAAAGTGTTCTCCCTATGACTATTATCCTCAGATAGAAGGGTATTTAACAATCATCAGGGAAGTTTGTTTAAAATGTAGTTTTCCTGAATACTATGGCCAAATATTCTGAGTCAGAAAAGTCCAGTGTGGGACCAAGTCATCTGTTCTAATACAAGTGACCTATTTGCTACTTTATACAAACAGTACATGTTGAATAAATAGTAACTATCTATAATGCCTTTTATCATCTTGCTTCATTAAAGATTACTAAACTCTGGTTTAACATGCTAGTAACAGATTTGTTAACAGTAAGGATTGTACTCAGAATACTCTACAAATTTTGTCATTAAATTGAAGGTTTCCATGATTTTGAACATTTCTCAAGTAACATATCACCATCATAAGATTTATTATGTTTATGTAGTCATATTTATAAATTGCTAAATATTTGCTCTAGTCCATGCAAAACTTTTATTGATACTTTTATTTGTAAGTTATATAAATAATCTCATACTGCTTTGGGTATTGTAATCTCTGAGGAAGGCAACTTGTCTACCAACAGTTATATGTTCCATAAAAAAAAAAAAAAATAAACATCTCATCTAATTCACCCAGTAAGAAATGGAAATATTTCAGTCACTCAAAAGAGATAACTCAAACCTGTTAGTTTAATTTGTTTATGGCAGAACCTATAATTATTTTTTTCAAAGCTCCATACTATCTACTTAGAATTGAAATACTGATACAACCACTTAAGAGTGAAAAATCATAATTCTCCATAAATATCTAGAATTCATACTAATCATCTGTAAATACAAAAGCCAGCATCTAGTTGTTATTTTCAGTTAAATAAATGCCCTGTTAGACTAGTATTTGTTCCCTAGGTTGTGATGGCAAGGATTATTTTATTGAATGTGTGCTGGACCTACATATCCTAATCATTAACATCCAGCAATTTTTACAGAATTAAGTCATAAATTCCTATGTGAAGAATAAGAAGATTATTTGGTTTTACTCAATGTTTCTTAAAAGATATTTTACAGGGTTTCCCCCCCACCACTGGATTTCATCTCTTAAGTAAAATAAAAACCCTATCCTAAAGTCAAGCTGAAAATGTAACATGTTATAAGACAGAGTAGATTTACAGAAAGCATTTTCCTAACCAGACTGCTAAGTCATAAAAGAGATAAACTGCTAATTAAGTTATATGAGACAACTGATATTACATGAGAAAAGCAAATACTCTTATCTAAGATTTACTCTTTGTTTGGGCTTTTTGGTTTACAAGGATAAATGATTATCTGATATAATAACTAGTTCTGGGAATGGAATCTTCTGCATTATGTGACATTCTTGACAACTTTCTCACAAAGGATGGTGTAATTTTAGACAATTTTGCACTTTCTATCATGAATTTTATGGCAGTGTGATAACTCTATTAGTCAGTGATCAACTCTGTGCATTAAAGACCTAATACCACTTTATGACCAAATCAAGAAGCTATCTATCTTTAAAATCTTGTTTTGAACAGAATATTAAGCCCAAATTATTCTCCTAAATTTTGCACTGTATTATAGCCTCTGTATTGAAATGCAATTAATATTCTATACATTGACTTATGTCAACCAACTTAGTGTGCTTTTTATTATTTCTGAGAAATTCTCTGAGAACTAGAGTCTTTTTCATGCTGATAATTATATTATCTATAAATGTTACCCTTCTTTTCTCCCCACTTTTTGTGGGAAAATTTCAAATATCTACCTTCTTCAAATTCAGGAAATAAAACAAACCCTCATGTATCTTTCAATTATATTCAACAGTAGTCAAATCATAGCTGATCTTGTTTTAAACATTCCATACCATAGTCATGCCTTAAAAAATTAGGGGCACCTGGGTTGCTCAGTGGGTTAAAGCCTCCACCTTTGGCTCAGGTCATGATCCTAGTGTCCTGGGATCAAGCCCCGCATCGGGCTCTCTATTCTTTGGGGAGCCTGCTTCTACCTCTCTGTCTCTGCCTGCCTCTCAGCCTACTTGTGCTCTCTGTCTGTCAAATAAATAAATAAAATCTTTTTAAAAATCATTTAAAAAATTAAAAATGATTCATTAGTACCATCAGCTATTCAATCAGTATTCAAATACCTTCAAATGTCACATATGCAATTGTATTTTTAGAACAGCTTTATTGAGATATATTATATTTAATATAATATATAACATATTTTATATATTTATTATATTCAGTAAAATCCACCATTTTAAAGTATACAATTCAGATGTTTTTCATATATTCATGAAGTTCTGCTATCATAATCACTATCTAATTTTAGAATATTTCATCAACCCCCAAACAAATCTCATATCCATCCCCCTATCCCCTAGTAACTTATCTTCTCTCTGTCTATATGTATTTTCCTCCTCTGGACATTTCATTTAAATGGAATCATAGAAGATATGGCCCTTTGTGTCTGGTTTCTTTGACTTAGAATATGTTTTCAACGGGCATCCACGTTGTAGCATGTATCAATGACCAAATAATATTCCATTTTATGGATATTTTGTCAGGCATTCATTATATGATGGAAATTTAGTTTGTTTCCACTTTTTTGGCTGTTATATGAACATACATAATTTATTTGTAGACATATTTTAGCTTACTTGGGCATACGCTTAAGAGTGGAATTTCTGGGTCTTCAGAGTGTTTAACATTTCCAGGAACTCCCAGACTGTTTTCCAAAGTGGCTGCTCCATTTTACAACCTCACTACAAATGTACATCCTCTACATCCTCACTAACATGTCTAAATGAATGTCTTTTTGATTCTAGCTAACCTAAGTGTGTATGAAGTGATATCTCATTGTGGCTTCTTGTTGTATTTCCCTAATGACTAGTAATGTTAAGCATCTTTTCATCTTTTCACTAGTAATGTTGACCATGCTTATTGGTCAGTTGCGTATTGTCACTGAAGAAATGTCAACTCTGAACATTTCTTGTTTTTAAAATTAGGTTACTTTTCATTGTTGAGATGTAAGAGTTCTTTATGTGTTTTGGATCTAAGTCTCATGTCAGATACATGATTTGCAAATCTTGGATTGTCTTCACTTCCCAGGGTCCTGGGCTCGAGCCCCACATCGGGCTCTCTGCTCCGCGGAGAGCCTGCTTCCTCCTATCTCTCTGCCTCTCTGCCTACTTGTGATCTCTGTCAAATAAATAAATAAAATATTAAAAAAAAACAATTTCATTTATAACAGCATCAAAAAGGGTAAAATATTCAGGGATACATTTAAAAACAAAAGGTAAAACATATTCTGAAAACCACAAAAATTTTTTAAAAGAAATTAAAATAAATAGGAAAGTCATTTCATATTCATGAATCAAGTGACAATATTGTGAAAATGTCAATACTTTCCAAATTAGTTGAAAAGACATATCTTACAGGTACCAAATCCTAAGTTGACATTTAATTTCTTTCATGAATTTGAAGATAGTTTACCTTTTTAAAATATTTTTGGAGCTGTTGAGAGATTGTCTATGTTTATTCTTGGTTAACTCTATCCTGTTTGGTATGAATTGTGACTTAATACCCATGGATTCTTACTTTTCTTCAGTTCTGGAAAATTCTTAGCATTATAATTATAACAACCTCACCTTCCTTTTCTCCATTCTGTCCTCTGAACACACTCATTAGACAAATGTTAGATATTCTGTTTTCCTCTATAACTTTTAACATTAAAAAATATTCTCCATTTTTTCTCTCTAAATAATATATCACGGATAATGTTTTTCAGATCTTCCATTCTCCAGTTTTCTTTATTTCTTTCTTACTTGCTATTTAGTTCACCCATCCTATTTTTTCTCAACTATCTCATTTTTTTTCTGATGATTTCATTTGGTACTTTGTCAAATCTGCTTCATCATTTTTGATAGTCTTATTGCAAGTTTTTTGATCCCACCAGTCATTTTTTTTAACATTTATATGTAGTTATTTTATATCCTGCTTCTGATTATTTCTAATATCTGATGTCCTTTGAGGGATTTAAATCTCTGTTTTTCCTGATGATTCTCACTCCTGGTGGAAATTTACTTCTATGCTTGGTCATCTCTGACTCTAATTTAGATGTCACTGGTTTTCTTCTGTGGCTGTTCTGAGGCCCTGACTTCAGAGAGACTGTACAATTGCCTTTGTCGGAAACCTGGAGATGTTACCAACCTTGGGCACTCTAATTCTTTTATAGGATTTCAAATTTAAAAGCAGTAGTATGAGATTTAGCTGTAACAAAGTGCCTGTGGCCCAGAAATAGGAATTCAATTACAGTGCAGATATTGTTCCTTGTTCACAGATCAAGCTGTTACTGGCATTTTCTTAAGGTTCCAGACTTTTTGTTCCAGCTTTGTTTATTTGTTTGTTTGTTTGTTTGAGCAGGAAGGGTCTTCCAGTTTCCTTTATTTCTGCCAACCCAGAAATGTCTTTGGAATATCTTTTACCCAAAAACTTCTTGTTTTGCTGAAGTGGCCTTTTAATAGTGTCTCATTTGTCAAACTGACTAAAATGTTGTTATATTTTTAGTTATTAATAATAAACTTAAGGTAGATTTATTCATCCATAAAATAAGGATAATGATAGTGTCTAAGTATTATGAAGGTTATCTGAGTTAGTACTTGCCAAATAAAAAGTATTTAAGAGATAATTATTATTACTAGTTTCAATATTAATATTACACATTATTCATGTTATATGATACTTAAAATTAAAACTCAGTGATTCTCTGATGATATCAAATGTTTTCTACAGAGTTTATGTTATCTTCATTGATCAGATTCAACATATGTGTTTTATGTGTGTCCTACTAGAATATTGATATATTTTACTATATGTAAAAGCTAAGAAATACTAAAAACATTTTAAAAATACAAACCTCTTACAAATTATTAATTCAGTGAATTTTAATAAAATAGTTTATATGATATGAAGAGACATGTGTATTGAATTATTATTTGGGAAGATATCACAAATGTTTTTGACACCACTCGATAAACATTTCTTGAGCGACAGTTTGTAAGAGTGCACTTCATGGTGTGTGGAATCACCTACATTCCTTCAGTCAAGAATACTTGTAATATGATTCAGGAGACAGGCACATGAAAGGCTCAATGATAATTGCAAAGAAATAAACATGAGTCCATATGCCAAGCCCTATGCAAAATATTTTAAATGCACGATCTAATTTAATACTCAAACCAACAAAATGGGTACTATTATTATGCTTGATTTTTCTGATTAGAAAATTTAAGCCTAGAGGTTAAGTGAATTTCCCCAAAATCATTCTTTTAGGAGCAGGCAGGAATGGATCCTAACTCTCTCACACCTCAGAGTTCGTGCTTCTGGTGACTGCCCAACATTGCTTTTTATCACTAAATTAGATGCAGTAATTAAAATACATGATACCATTCTGCCAGTATTTCACATGAAAGAATTATTCCACCTTGGAGAGAAGAAGAAGTGTCAAGATAAAAGTGCACTTTAGCTGGACCTAGGAGGATGAGTGGATGTAGAACAAGAAAAAAATGGGCCAGGGCATTCCATACAGAGAGAACTGTCCAAATAAGATGCCAAGGCCCAAGAGTTTGATGACATGTTAAGGAAGGCAAGGAGTCTAATGTGGTGGACGCTTTATTGAGAACCCAGCTGATTAATAGACAGACTGAGATCAGTTGGTGAAAGTCTCTGGAGGCAAACTAAGAAGCTTAACTCTATGATATGGGCATTTGAGAGCCACTAAACCCTTTGTGAGAAAAAGAAATATGACATTGCTTGGATGTTAGTGAAGTAACTGTAATATTAGCCTGAAGATAGAAAGCTAAGATCTTATATGCTGGTAGAGCAGTTAAAAAAAATTTTTTTGAAATGACATATAAACATCAAAGGAAGAAGTTAGAGCTGTGAAATGGAATTTTTTAAGCCTTAAAAGTATTATAAATTTTTAAGGTCATAATTCATTTCCAGATTTCTAAAGCTAAAATGTTCCCCTTCATATCTAATTAAAACATAACTTCATATGTCATGATATGGATGATATTCCATATTTACTTCTGTGGCTTTTTTTTCTTCAAATAGTATAAATATCTGGAGGGAATATATTAAATAAGTTTGGGTTATTTTTATAATTCTATTAGAAGTTTTAGTCTTTAAAATAGTCTATGTTATCTAGGTGTTAAACTCAATCTAATTGATGATAAAAATAAGTGATTTCTGTATAGATTAGTATGCAGAAGCAGGAGGCCGTCCGAAGGTTAGGCCTGGTGCTCAGCAACCCAGGCCTTTACAAGGAATGAAATGACTTATAAGCAATCAGACCCACATATGGATAAACACCAGCAAATGATATTTCTACGCTGCCATCAAACCTACCAGTGTTGCATAAAAACTATCAGTCTTTCATATTCATACATATACATGTATTCAGAACTCGTGTTCTTATTTTATACACAAATAAATTATAAATTTAAATTAGAAACCAAAGGATTTACACTTTAATTGGTACTTTGTGCTTAGTAGTTTTTTCTGAGGTCTTTGTAAGATAGTGTCACAGTTGTTGTACTGTCAACATTTCATGAAAATACTGACTATTGTAAGGGCATACATTAGGAAAGCTAAGAGAATGAATAAAGAAAACATCTGTTAAACACTTTCATAATTGATCATTTCAATACTAAATTACAAGATGCATAACTTGGGCTCCATGTATGTGTCCTGCAATACAAAATAAACACATAAATGCAAAAAGATGTCAAAATCATAATAATAGTATCCAGATATAGCCAAGCAACAAATGTAACACAGAATGCCAATGTAACAAGTCATGTTTCTTCTTTTTTTATTCTTCTCATTGTCATTCTACTCTATCTCAGAAGGGATATGAAAATATTCCTGAGACACAGACCAAAGCCATAAAGCATACAAAGAAAAATCAGCATCTCCCAGAAGATCAATTTATTACATTACCAAATTTCTTATTCATGAAGTTTAATCTAATTGCCTTAGCATAGAGTATATTATTTTTATGGATCATAATGATGCATGAATGTAATTACATTAGTGATTTTCACATATTAGCAAAATAATGCCTATCTTTAACAATGAAACAATGTTTGATTTCTTCGAAGTACAGCCTATAAATTACATACATATTAAAATCATCATCTTCCTTTCAATAGCTTATGATACCAGGACAAGTGTAAATTATAAGCATTTCTATGTATTGTTTTTATTTTGAATACATTGTTTCAATGCATATAGGTGAATTTATAGTTCACATAATTCACTATCACTATAATTTATGTTTTGCAATAGGTTTCTAAGTTACTATATCTACTTTATTAAGCCTTTAAAATTTTCTGTCTTTCTGTCCTAGGTCCAGACATGAAAATTAACCAAAAACCAATATAGTATATTGTCAGTCAACCAAACTGGAAAATGCCACTCCTTCTAAAATAGCCTTGCTGATTATTATCACCATCAATTGTGTTAAGAGGAAGTTTTCTTAAAAATAATTAGCTTTCTTTATTTTAATTATTTGCCTAGTATCTTCAGATTTTAAAGGCCTCATTAATTTTTTTGGCCACTGGGCACTGACTTATCAAAGCTCAAGTCATCAGGATCACCTGATTTTTCACACAGACTATCGAGGAACTGATCATTCCTTAGTTTTGTTTTTTGCTTTTTGTGGGTCTTTTAATAATTTAACTTAAAATTTTCTGAACACAACTTAGTAACAAAAGTTTCAAACCATTTCTTCACAGCTTTATTAAGGTATAGTTGTTAAACATAAAACTGCACATGTTTAATACATACAATTTAATGAGTTTGGACACATGTGTACAGTTATGGAACCATCATCTATCCATCATCACCTCCAGAAGTTTCTGCGTGTCCCTTTGGTTTTTGTTTGTTTGTGTTGTTTTTCTTTTATTATATGTGTGTTTTGGTTTACCTTTGTGATGTATGTATTTTGTTTTGCTTTTGCGATGTGATGTGTGCTTGTGTATGTGTGTTACTATGTAACGAGATACTAAGCTATGTAAGATATAAGACTTAAACAAAGAAACCCTCCAGATTTTTTTGAAGCACTTCTCAAACAAGCCTTTTATTTCACACTCACTTTTTGATTGACCTCCTCCTACCTCTTGAATCTGAATTTGCCCCTTAATAAAATCAAGTACGGTATTAGGCTCAAATAGGAGTCTGAGTACTGAAATAAGAGTGCAAGAACTTATTTTGAAACTACTGAGAAGTAGTCCCATTAAGAAAATACATGTGCACAGCTGAAAGTTATCTCAACCTGTGACTCAGAGTTTATGGGTTGTGTTACCATGTGTAATAGACGTTGAGGTCATCTATCACTTCAGTGTCAGCCTCCTTCTTAGCCTAAAGGGGTTGTGATGCTACATATGAAGACCCTAATCCTTTTGTGTTAAGAGTGACATTTGGTGCCTTTCATCTTAATGGATAAGTTAGCATTCCTTCAGTACAGCTTTGAAAAACGTGACTAGGGTGCATGGGGATTATTAAACGAGATGAAAGCCAGTTAGATACAAGAGTGTCTATGAACTGAATCAATAATACAACATTCAAAATGTATTTCTGAATGTAGTGCTTTCTCTCTCTCTTTTTTTTTTTCCAGTAGTTTTGAAGTTAAACAATATAATTGTGTGTTTCAATCAGGGACCAGTGTTTAATCCTACAGGTCACAGATTACTAATGTATTTATCATAAATAGATCAATATTTTCCTAAAATGTTCTAGTATTATAAAAGCTCTAATTATATTAATTTAGGATATTGAATTTCCCTGCTTAAAGTAATTTTTAAAATGATAACCAAATCTTTGACCCATTTATAAACCACCAGAAGGAAATCACCTCCAGATTTAAAATGATGCGTGGATTTGCCTTCATTTACTCTCAGAGCAACAGAGAAAATATTCCTTCCTTCCTCCCTCCCTTCCTTCCTTATTTCCTTCATTTCTTTTCTCTTTCTCCTTTCTGATGGTTCTTCTCGCCCTTCCTCTCCTCCTCTTCCTCCTTCTCCCTCTCTTCTCTTTCTCATTCCTTTTGGATTTTTCTTGTAACATTACTGACATGGTAATAAAATTAATTTTACAGTGGGATCAGTGTAGAGGCATATTGCAGAAATACCCATTTTTTTCCAAAATGTAACTAGAAAATTATGGTTGACCTTACACTTTGAATATAGTAAAGTAAGGTTTATGATTCCTACATTAAATATGAGTTTATAATATGAATTTAGAGTATTTTGGGGAAAATATAGATATCTCTAGAAGTTGCCTTTTGTCTTAAGCAAGTTTTCATAAAAGAGAAAACTGGAAAGAATAATACTATTCTTCCTTCAGGAAAAGGGCCAGGGCACAATTGGATGGTTCTGTAGTGTATGGATGGATGGAAGTCAGTGATGTTCTCAGCTGGTTAAGGTGACAGTTACGTGGGAGAAATTAGAAAGAATGGAAGACACTGAGAACCACAGGGACTCCTTTAGTTGGAAGACATTTTCTGGTTTTAGGAATAAAATATGAAATCTCAAAATCTAGTTGTCCCCATATATTAATATCCTTCCTGATAAAAGGAATACTAATTCATTACTACAAAACTTAACCAAGACACTGTCAACTGCTTAATTCAAAAAACCATCCTCCTGGGGCATCTGGGTGGCTTGGTCAGTTAAGCATCTGACTTCAACTCATGTCCTGATCTCAGGGTCCTGGGATCAAGTCCTTGGAGTCCCTCCTCAGGCTCCCTGCATGAGAGGGATCCATCTCTTTCTCTCCATCTGCCCTTCCACTACTCTCACACCAGAGAGATACACTCTTTCTCTCTCTTTTAAATAAATGAAATCTTTTTAAAAAATATTTTATGTATTTGACACACAGAGAAAGAGCACAAGTAGGCAGAGCAGCAGGCAGAGGGAGAAGCAGGCTCTCCACCAAGCAGGGAGCCTGATGTGGGGCTCCATCCCAGGAGCCTGAGATCATGACCTGAGCCAAAGGCAGCCACTTAACTGACTGAGCCACCCAGGTGCCCCAATGAAATCTTAAAAAAAAAAAAAAAAAAAGAACAATGATCCCCTGAGTCTTCATAAAGCTTGAGGTTAGAACTGAGGTATTAAATCCCCACAAAATGTTATGATCATATATAACCACTATCACTGATTCCTTTATTCCAAAAGTATAATTTTGAAAGCCAAAATATTTACAAAATAAGAGAGCTGTTAAAAGACTGTTCTCAAAAATAAGTAAACAGTGACTGTCATACTCAGAAAAATAAACATTAGCTAACATTTTTTGTTTAACTCAATAATGACTAAACTGGTAATGTATTATTACACCCAATCCAAAGGAGAATCCAAACACTAGGAACATTATAAATCCAGAATATTGAAATGTCCATAGTTGGGGATGGAAGTCAATTTTATCTCCACTGGACAGAATTACATGTTTACATATTATAATTATTTTGCATTGTTACTCACTATCTAGATTTAGAGAGTTACAAAACCAGAAGCAGAAGCAGATAACCTGGAAGGTTATGCTCCAGATAGTGTATAATTCTCCAATGAAACACTTTTCTTCCTATACTTGAATACTTTTCGAAAGTATGGTTGTTTCATTATAGAAGGGATAGGTAAATAAATTTATGAATAAATTATGAGTAAAGAGATAAACGAATGAATGAATGAGTGAACTAATGGAAGACTGTCTGGGAAGTGTTTTCCATGAGCTCTCAATCATGCCCTCATTTGTCCTCAAACAGGAACAAATTTTCATTTCATTTTTCCTCCAAATTGTATCTCCCTTTCATGACTACATTTTTGCACATTTTCTGTTAGCCATTGACCTGATTTAACTCTTTTGCTTCCATTAACTATTTTTTTCTCAGCCTTTTTATTTCCCCAGCCATACTCTCTTGTGCTCCTTTATAGCAATCACTTTTCTTCCCGAATCGTTCAATGGCTAAAAGTAAAAAAGTAAAAGTCATCTAAAACTTTTGAATAGATACAGTAGAAATGAAAGCCTAAAAGGTAGAGTTCCCATATTCTTTGTCCCTTACATTGTTTTTTTTAACTGAATATATTTCACACTGTCTTCATGCTTTAAAAAATTCCTTTTTTGTCTACTAAATGCTAAATCAGGAGACCTCAGTGTAAAATAATTTAATGTTCAAATGACAAAACAAAGTTGAGTTTCATCTGAATGTCTTACAATGGTTGCTGCAGGATATGAGAGTGGAATTGTGGAAGAGAATTACAATTGACAACAGAAAAGCAAAGACTATAAACATTATCAAATGTCTATTTTTATCTTTTAAACAGTACAACAGTACAACATAATGGTTTAATATATGTATATATCATAAGACAATTATCACAATTAAGTTAATTAGCACATCCATTCTCTCACATATTTATTTATTTTTTTATTGTATGTTTTCTTTGGAAAAATATGTGTTTAGGTCCTTTGCCTAATTTTAGTGCAGTTTTTGTTTGTTGTGTTTTGCTTTGCTATTGAGCAATTATTGCAAAATATTTATAATAATTTTATAATAATAAATATTTATAAAAATATAAAGAAATAATTATAACAATATTTATAAACTATTATAAATAATAATAATTGCTATTATTTATTTATTTGAGAGTGGGAGGGTGCAATCGGGGGATGGTGAGCAACAAGCAGACTCTAGGCCAAGCATGGAGCTCCTTAATTTCAGGACCCTGAGATCATGACCTGAGCTGAAATCAAGAGTTGGGTGCTTAACCAACTGAGCCACAAAGGAACTCCACATTATATGTTTTAAACATTAACTGCTTATCAGGAATGGCTCGGAAATATTTTCTTCCATTCTATAGGTTGGTTTTGTTTTTTGATTGCTTCCTTTGCTGGACAAAGCCTTTTAATTTCATACAGTCCTTATTGCTTATTTTGGCTTTTGTTACCTGTACTTTAGGCATCAAGTCCAAAATATTTCCCTACATTTTCTTCTAGGAGTTTAATGGCTTTCATTTTTGAGTTAATATTTGTGTATGGTGTCATGTGAGTCTAATTTTCTTCATCTGTATGTGGATAGCCAGTTTTCCCAGCACCATTTATTGAGATTATCCTTTCCCCATCATGTTTTCTTAGTGCACTGGTCAGAAGTTAGTTGACCCTTTAGATTTATTTCTAAGCTCTTGCTCTTTGTTGGGCTTCATTGGCCTTTGTGTCTGTTTTTATACCAGTAGCATACTGTTTTGATTACTACAGCTTTGAGAGTTTAAAATCAAGCAGCGTGATGCTTCTAGCTTTGATCTTCCACTCAAAATTGTATTGCTTATTAGGGGTCTTTTGTGGCTTCATATGAATTTTAAAATAGTTTTTTTATTGCTTTGAAAACAATGCCACTATAATTTTGATAGGTATTGCCTTTAATCTTTAGATCACTTTGGGTAGTATGAACATTTAAAAATGTTGTCAAATATTTTTTCTGCAGCTATTAAGATAACATAAGTTTTTTTTTTTAATATTTCATTCTGTTAATGTGGTACACCACATTTATTTGTGTGTGTCAAGTCATTCTTGTGTCACAGAAATAAATTCCCCATGACGCTGGTGTATGATCCTTTTTTATGTACTGCTGAATTAAATTTGCTAGTATTCTGTTGAATGATTTTAAATCTTAGGTTCATCAGGGATATTGGCCTGGTTTTTTTTTTGTTTTTTGTTTTTTTTTTACTTGTAGGTTCTATCTGACTTTGGCGTGAGGGCAGTGTTTGTTTCATGAAACAAGTTTGTAAGTATTCTCTACTTTTCCATTTTTTTTTTTTTTTGAAGAATTTAAGAAAGATTGCCACTCATTCTTCTTTAAGTGGTTGGTAAAAGTCAGGGGTGTCTGGGTGGCTCAGTCATTAAGCACTTGCCCTCAGCCCAGGTCATGGTCCCAGGGTCCTGGGATTGAGTCTCAAATCAGGCTCCCTGCTCAGCAGAAAGCCTGCTCACCGCCCCCCCCCCCTTGTGTTCCCTCTCTTGCTGTGTCTTTCTCTGTCAAATAAATAAAATCAATCAGTCAATCAATAAATCTTTGGTAAAAGTCATCCATGAAGTCATCTAATATTGCACTTGCTTTGCTTGGGAAGATTTTGATTACTGACTCAATCTTAGTACTCATGTTTGGTCTGTTCAGATTTTGTATTTCTTCATAATTCAGTCTTGGAAGGTTGTATGTTTCTACGAACTTATCCATTTCTTTTAGGTTATCCAATTTGTTGGCATGCAGTTGTTGATAGTAGTCTCTCATTCGTATTTTTCTGGTACCAGTTGTGATGTCTTCTCATTCATTCTGATTTCATTTATTGGAATCTTCTCTCCTTTTCTCTGGGTTAGTCTAGCTAAATATTTACCAGTTTTATTTATCTTTAAAAAAACTCTAAGCTTCATTGATCTTTTCTTTTGTTTTTTATATATTTCATTTATTTCTCCTTTAATACTTCTTTCTTTCCTTCTGCTAATTTTGTGCTTTGTTTGTTCTCTTTTTCTAGTTCCTTAAGATGTAAAGTTGGGTTATATACTTCAGATCTTTCTTTTTTCTTAACATAGGCATTTTTCACTATAAATTTCTTTCCTAGAACAGCTTTTGCTATATCCCATAAGATTTGATATGTTGGGGGTGCTTGGGTGATTCAGTCAGTTAAGCAGCTGCCTTGGGCTCAGGTCATGATCCCAGGGTCCTGCGATTGAGCCCCACATTGGGCTCCCTGCTCAATGGGGAGTCTGATTCTCCCTCTGCCCCTCCCCTTGCTCCTATTCTCTGTCTCTCTGTCTCTCTCTCTCAAATAAATAAATAAAGCCTTGAAAAAATATGATATGTTGTACTTCCATTTTTGTTTGCCTCATGATACTTTTTGTTTTCCCTTTCGGTTTATTCTCTGATCCATTGGTTTTGTAGAATTGTGAAGTTATCTATAAAATTTGATCACATCTTCTGTGGGGTGGACTAGCTATGGGCAATAGGTGTACACTCCCTGTCGGAGGGTGGGGGTGCATGGAAGGCTGCTGGCATATAAGGGATAGGGTTCTATAGGTTATGTGTGTTACAAGTTTCATGACTGGGCCCCTTCATGGAATCCATGAGGCAGTTAGTGAAGCTGAGAACTTTCGTTCAGCTCCCTGCACCCTGGTTTCTGTGTGTGCCCACTGCTTTTCCCTGCTCCAAGCTTCCCCAACTAGCCATGCTGATCTCATCAATGTTCTAGGTGGAGCAAAAAAGAATTGGGCCTTTTGGGCAGCATCCCACATGGATGGGAAAATTGGATGTTCACTAGATGCTCATTTTCTCCTGGTGAGAGAAATCACCAGTGAAGGGCACCTCTCAGTACTAAAATGTACCGCCTTAGGGAAGGAATGACTGGTAAACTATTGGTCCTACCCTCTTCAATATGTCCATTCTTGGATTTTTTTTTTTGCTTCAATATGTGCTAGGACCTCTTTGCTGGGCTGCTGGGCTTCCACAGAGGTACTCTCTCTCACCTATGAGTAATTGCAAAAACTAGTGTTTCTATGGGGAAGGAGGTGGTGAGGGCTGAAAACTCCTATCTGACATCTTGTTGATGTTACACAAGAGTAGATTTTTAGAAATTGAGATGACTTAGATATATTCCATATGAAGTAGGCAAATCCTCTATTTCTCTTTAGAGGTACATAGTACAGCCACAATAATTGTGCTACTTTGCATGTTAAGTGGTTAAAATGGCTTTAATTTATGAGATCAATTTGGAAGACAGTATTTAGATCCAAACTTGTGGAATTTACTCTTTCCATAAAAAAAAAAAAGTTTGTGTATATATTAGGAAGAGATAATTTTTTCCCAGCCTGCCTGGAGTCAATTCTGTTTACAAAAAAATAGATGTGTTTTGCTAGAAACAATTTATGGTTGGTGATGACTTATGTTGACATCCTTCCTTCGGAATAAGAAAATAATAAATAATAAATAAAACAGACATTTAATAAATAGTTCATTCTGCTCAGTTGGAATAATATAAACAATCCTTATTTTTATGATTTGTAATCATACTTCATTTTTTATATTTATTTTGAATAAGAGCATATGATATTTTTTTCTATTCTTTGAGGAGAAAAATTTGTCACTTATTTGTGAAGAAGGGAAGCATACAAAGAAATTACTTTGGGGAAAAAATGGATACCAGAAAAAAATAAGACAAAATCTTCAGTAAAAGCATCCATACATTTTTTTTTAAACAGCCCGTTTTTATAGATTCCAGAAATAAAAGGTTATAGAGTGTCATCTTAGATTAGGTTTTTGAAACTTTAATTCTCTTCCTATTCCTTGATATTTTTAGTGTTGTTTAGATTTAATCAGTTTACTAATTTTGGCTATGACAGAAATGTATATATTAAGGTTATAATTTTCCTTAATGTTATGGTTAGTGAAAGACACTGAGATATGAAATTCACATGGAAGTCAGTTACTTGAAAAATTTTAACTGAGGAAATGCCCTTGTCTATTTCAGTAGTCTCTCCTCTTCTCTTTTATCCAGTCCACATCTTCTAAAGAAATTTAAAGGCAATAGGAGGGATGGAAGAAAACTTTTTTATAGTTATTCAGAAAATAACATTGATTTTGGTATTCAATGCTATGCAGCTGTAGTGACCAGAATATATGTGTGTGTGTGTGTATTTGTACCTTTTCAAGTTCTAGGGAATAAAGAGGTGAAATTCAAGTTTAAATACTAACTTTGAAACATACT
This sequence comes from Mustela nivalis, assembly GCF_964662115.1. Classification (NCBI taxonomy): domain Eukaryota; kingdom Metazoa; phylum Chordata; class Mammalia; order Carnivora; family Mustelidae; genus Mustela; species Mustela nivalis. The sequence continues at coordinate 104,148,433 of NC_139024.1, forward strand.
AGGTATATGGTGGCTGTTAATTTGCAAAAATTCTCTGAACCTAAGTTTCTTCATTTGTGAAAAGTAAATAACAATACTGAATTCTTAAGCTTCTTGTGAGAACCAAATGACAAAATATATATACATACATATATATATTACTGTTAATTTATAAAAACTTTTAAAAAATGTATTGTGAATGATAGATTGTCAGACAGAGGCTACCTACTGTTAAATGACAGATGGCTTTTTTTTTTTTTTTTAGATTTTGTTTATTTATTTGACAGAGAGAAGAACACAAGCAGGGGGAGTGGGAGAGAGAGAGCCAGGCTTCCCAAGGAGCAGGGAGCCCAACACAGGGCTCAATTCCAGGACCCTGGGATCATGACCTACCTGAACTGAAGGCAGAGGTTTAATAACTGAGCCGTCCAGGTGCCTCGATAGATGACTTTAAGTAATACGTAGGCTACAAAGGAAAGATGAATAGCTGGGGCACATAAATCTTAGCAGCATTTCTGTTAGCAGAAAGTTGGTACTTATTTGCATTTATTATAGTTACATAGTAGATCAGACTACTTAAAATATATGTTCCAATTAGTGAGACTAGAACATTTTAATGTCAGATAGGATGGAAATATTAGAGAATCAGAGTCCAAGTGGACTGTAACATTTACCTTGTGGAATGTGTGTGTGTATGTGGTGTGTGTGTGTGGGTGTGTGTGTGTGAGAGAGAGAGAGAGACATAACAAAAAGTCTACAACATATGAAGTTTATATATAATAATAATTTAAAAAATAAAATAATGATATGATTTATCAGGGCCATTACTTAAACAGTAATTGCAACACCTGATATAAGAGACTAAAGTAGTTTTTTTGCTCAGAGAAGAATATATGCCTTGCTAACTTTTCAAGTTCTAGAGAATAAAGAGGTGAAATTCAGGTTTAAATACTAACTTTGAAACTTACTAGATATATGGCGGTTTTTAACTTGCAAAAATTCTCTAAATCTAAGCCTCTTCATTTGTGAAATGTTGACAGTAAGACTGAATTTTTAACTTTATTGTGAGAACCAAATGACATATCCTATGTGAAAATGTTCAGTACAGACTAACACTCTTGTTCAAATGATTCTCTTTATAATTACACAAAGGTATCATTTTTCCATAAATTAGCTGATTAAAGTACCATAGCACTTGTCTGACAATCCTGAAAATCTGTTCTACAGTCTGGTGAGGGTCATGTCCATTCTAGATCTAGCCTTTCTGTTCCATACACACAAAACTATAGAAGTCTATAATAAAGCTAAGAAATTTCATAATTCCCACATTTCCTTCTGTTGTTTATATATTTTCATAGCTCATAATCTGTAAAAAGATAAGAAAGAGAAAAAGAAAGGATTCCAACAAATAAAATAAAAAATAAAAGAAGAGCTATCACCACTGGTATCCCAGAAATACAAAGGATCATAAGAGACTACTACCAACAATTGTATGCAAACAAATTAGATAACCCAAAAAAATGGGTATGTTCCTAGAAACATACAACCTTCCAAGACTGAGTTAAGAAAGAATATAAAATCTGAGCAGAACAAAGACCAGTAATGAAATTGAATCAGTGATCAAAATCTTCCCAATCAAGAGGTCCCCAGATCAGATGAATTCACCTAAAAATTCTTCCAAAACAGATAGGAACTCCCTTGTTTATTGCAGTATGATTCACAATAGCCTGGGTAGGGGGAAAATACACTTGTCCATTGTTGGATGAATAGATAAAGAAAATGTGGTGTGAATATACAATGGATATTATTTCGCTTTTAACAAGAAGGAAATCCTCAGATGAACATAGAGGAAGGGAGGGAAAAATAAAAGAAGATAGAAACAGAGAAGGAGGTAAAACATATAATAGGAGACAAACTGAAAGTTGCTGGACGGGAGGTGGATAAAGGGGTGGGTAATTGGGTGATGGGTATTTAGGGGGGTACTTACAATGAGCAGTGTTCTAAGCAAGTTATGGATCACTAAATTCTACCCCTGAAACTAATAATACAGTCTATGTTAACTAATTTGAATTTAAATAAAATCTAAAAAAAAAAAAAAGATGTTAGATGAAAAAAAAGAAAAAGAAAGAAATCATGCCACTAATAACAATATGGATGAAACTTAAGGTTATTCTAAGTGACATAAGCTTGGCACAGAAAGACAAAAACTGTTCACTTACATGTGGAATCTCAAACATACAAACACATGAAAGCAGAGGGTAGAATGGTAGCTACTAGGGGCTAGGGAGTGGTATGGTTGAAGAGGCATTGATCAGAAGGTACAAAGATGAATAAAGATCAGAAGGTACAAGATGCATAAAGATCTAATGTACAGCACCGTGATTATAGCTAATAATACAATATTGTATACTTGAAATGTACCAAGAGATCAAATCTTAAGTGTTATAACCACACACACACAAAATGGCAACTATGTGAGGTGGTGGTTATGTTAACAGCTTGATTGTAATAATCATTTCACAATGTATAAATATGTAAAAAAATCACATTTTACACTTATATACAATTTTTGTCAATTTCACCAAAAGCTGGGGAAACCAGTACAATGAAACTTGTAATAACAGTATGTAACACTGAGAAACGTGGTCAAATTGATTTCTATATTTTAAAAGTCCACTCATTTATGGATGCACGTCAGGTCTCACTTACCTTGTGAAAGTAAACAAAACTTATATGCTGTTCTGTTTATTTTAAGAAAAAGAAACTATTGGGGTTTTGAGGGGTTTTTTGTTTTTGTTTTTTAGGAATGTGAATGGCATTTTATTATTTTTTTTCTCTTGAGTCCCATCTAGTTATTCATGAATTAAACTGAAGGATGATCTTCTGCTTGAAAAGCTTTATAAGGTATAATTTTGTGATACAGATGTAATTAGAGGCTTATGTAATCACTATTGCTTGTCATTTTAATAAGTAATTAAACATACCTTTAGCCTAACAAAAGATACTGAGATTAAACAATGCCCATCCCTTACAAATGGTATTATTACCTGTCGCTCTCGCCAGCAAGAACGACCAGGAGACCTCAGCGAAGCAAGCTTTATTTCTGCGTAGCTGTTGGGATCTCTCTCTCCCCCGCCCGTGCATGTCTATATATACCAAGGTTGCACAACCAATCACTTGCAGCCACATAGATACAAAATCCTAAGTTCCGCCTACCGGCTCGCATCCAGCCACCATCTTAATGGCTTGTTTACTTTCGGGCACCGAAAAAGTCGTGCAGCGCCCGGGCCCCCCGCGGGCCCAGCCGGAGCAGCTCCGCACCGTTGCCACCCGCCGGCGGCGACAGCTTGAGGCAGCGGCGGCCGAGGCAACGAGCGGGCACGGCGGAGCCCAGAAGCATCACCGCGCATGCGCTACAAGCCACTCGGGCACCGACATCTCCCCCTTTTCTTTTATATTAGGCATGCAAGGCAGGAGATCGTGCCTGTCTTAGGTTGTCAGCTGCCATGAACATGCTTACCCGTCCTCGGATAATTCCCCCTGGTTGGAGAACTCCTGGCTTAGGTTGCTATGTGCATGCAGCCAATCTTACCCGTCATTGACTACTGATCTAGTGCTGCCAGCCAGATTTGGGGAAATGTACCAGCTTCCAGTGCCATGCAAGCTTGTACTAGCGCCAACTGTTGCCTACATTGTTGTTTACGTAATGATGCAAAACGGCGGAACATAAGGTTTTACAACAGATACCCAATCCCGTAATGGAGCTATGTCAATCTTATCTGCTTAACTCTTTCGACACATTAGCAGCAATAGAAAGGTCATTATAGGCCACGGAGGTTATGCAAAGTCCAGAAAGTGATTGGATGCATCCGGTCGTCAATAGTTTCTGGAGAATGTCCACTTGTTACAGATGTGGTGAGAGCTACAGCCGCTGCAGTTACTGCAGCTGCGGAGGCTGCTACAGCCGCAATAATGGCTGCAGTGATCCCAAAGTCTCTTTTATGTCTTGAGAGCAATACAGGCGAATTGTTAGGATTTACAGAAACGGGCATGGGAATGAAAGTAGGTATACAGGAGGAAGGATGGCGGACTCATTCGTCAGTGGCATGGGGAACGGCCAGGCTTTCACTATTGCCCATTGGTGCATCTGTTGAAGGGATGCTGGTGTCGCCAGGATCGCTATCAGGCCGAGCATCAGGATGGGGCAGGCCATGTTGATCGATTCTTCTGATCAGTCGCTCCGGGACCCAGATAGGCACTTGGGCATCCTGTGGAAAAAGACAAACAGAACCTCGGTGCCATCTTAGGACCGGGTCAGGGCCTCTCCATTGGCCCGTGAGTATATCCTTCCACTTTGCCTGGGCTAGAGTGCGTTCGGTAACCGCCGCATGCCTGTCCGCTGCAGATGTACCATTATGGTCCAAGGACAAAAAATTTAAAATGTAAAGGGTGAGAGATGTAAGATCACGGGGTGACTTGTAGTCATCCCCTATTCCCCCTTTTCTTATTTTTTGTAAGCATCGTTTGAAGGTGCCATTGGTGCGTTCAATTATTCCTTGACCTTGTGGATTGTAAGGTATACCTGTAGTATGGACTATACCAAATTGACTTAGGAATTGATGGATAGATTTTGATGTATATGCAGGTCCATTATCTGTCTTTATTTGTTTTGGGATACCCCAATCTGCGAAGCATCATAGGTAGTGTGTGATGACTTGGTTTGAATTCTCCCCCGTGAGGGGAGTAGCCATTATGATACCCGAATAAGTGTCCACATCCCCAAATATGCACCTTGCTACTTGGAGTAGATGATCTACAAAGTCAGCATAGGGTTCATTAGGCCCCTGCAACACCTTGGAAAGCTGTCCCTGCAAATCGCCAGAACCCTGTATGGTCTTCCAGGCCCTAGTGGGTGCAGCTGCTATCTGTACATACACCCCTGGGGGGTACCCAATCTGATTGTTTTGTCCCACAAATTGACCTCCTCCCATGAGCATGTCAATATTCCAGTGGGGATTCCCTGACGTGGCGTTACACCGGGCAGTTTCTGAGCTACACTCTTGCCAAGCAGTTTTCCATATCAAGTATTGTCCACCAGACAGAGTTGCTTTTGCCATGTTAGTCCAATTGTCTGGGGTAAGGTTCATGCTACCGACTGCTTCCAAAAGTGAAAGTGTATAAGCAGCCTGTGGCCCATAAGTGGTGACTGCTTCCTTAAACTGTTTAATAAGTTTGAAGTCTAGTGGTTGATGAAACCTCTGTTGATTTTGATCTTCTAACACTGGGTATGCAAGAGGGGAGGGTTTAGTAAAGTCCGTAATGTCCCTCCATCCTGCATTTCTACATTCTGGACAACCGCATGCCCCTCGGGAGCATGAAGTGTTATATGGTGGCGGCCATTCTGCAGGTGGCGCTATAGGCCTACATTCAGGGGTAGGAATTCTTGACCTTCTGACAGAGGGCGCTAGAGAGTCATATTTTTTCCCCGGCTTCTTTGTATATCTTTCCCTTTAAAGGTTCGTTAGGGACTTCCTCTTTTAATTTTAAGTGTGTCATGGCTTCCCCAAGCTCACCTTCAGAGGAGCTCTCCTCTGAATTTTCTCCCCCTCTGCTAGATCCTGCCTTAGAGGCTTCTCTGACCTGCTTCTCGATAACATTTTTAACCGTTTTATGGTTAGAGTCTAGCGGAGTGCCGTTAGCCTTAAGCACCTCCGTCAGTAATCCTCCCATCTTAGTAAACTTTGATCCCATTATTTCTTGTCCTATGCCTAGAAACCCTTTTACTTCTCGTCCTATACTTAGGAACTTTCTCACTTCTCGTCCTATACTTAGGAACTTTCTCACTTCTCATCCTATACTTAGGAACTTTCTTATCTGAAGTTTTGTGCACACTTACCAGATCGTTGCGTTCACTGAGAACTCCTCGGTGTAGGTTTCGGGTTTCCCAGGTTTTGGCATCCCCTTGTCGCTCTTGCCAGCAAGAACGACCAGGAAACCTCAGCGAAGCAAACTTTATTTCTGCGTAGCTGTTGGGATCTCTCTCTCCCCCGCCCGTGCATGTCTATATATACCAAGGTTGTACAACCAATCACTCGCAGCCACATAGATACAAAATCCTAAGTTCCGCCTACTGGCTCGCATCCAGTTGCCATCTTAATGGCATGTTTACTTTCGGGCACCGAAAAAGTTGTGGGGCGCCCGGGGGCCCCTCCGCGGGCCCAGCCGGAGCAGCTCCGCACTGTCGCCACCCGGTGGCGGCGATGGCTTGAGGCAGCAGCGGCGGAGGCAACGAGCGGGCACGGCAGAGCCCAGAAGCATCACCGCGCATGCGCTACAAGCCGCTCGGGCACTGACAATTACCAGTTTTTTTTCTCCTTTGTTGTTTTAACATTACCAAAATAAAGTTTAAGTTGCATATTTTCTTTTAGTTAGATAATGTATACCCATCATGGGCTATGTTAAATTTTCCCATAATTATAATAAAGTAATTTCAACAGAGTTCTTTTGTAAGGATGTCTTACAAGTTTATTTTTGGCTAAAACATGGTATCTCTTTTGATAAAATAAAGATTTATATTCATGTGTGAAGATACTCCAGGTTCTTAATAATGATGATAGCCAAGGAGACAGAAAGCTAAAGCCTTCTACCCATTTCCTAGTGCCAGTTGAAGAGAATTGAATGAATGCATTGCCGCTGGAGCCCATGGGGTGACCGACAGATGGGCTGTCTTGTGCAGGTTTTACAAGTATTAGGTCTATGCCTCAACTCAGAGAGTTGAGGAACATTCTGTGAATGACAGAAAAACAACTTTCAGGATGTAGCTGCCGGCTCACACGCTTTTTGGTGGTATGTGTTGGGAGGAAAGAAAAAACCTATATATACCATCCCTGAAGGCTTTCTCTGCAGAGTGGGAGAAAGGGAAATGTTGGATGATAGAGTATGAGGTAAAGATGGGGGCAGGGAGAGGGATGTATCCTCTTTTCCTACCGCATAAAAATGTGGAATGTGTCCGTAAGTGTCTTTCTGTCTGCTAACTCTCCCCTTTTTCATAGGTGCTGTAGATAATGGTAACAGGCAACATTCTGTTTTTTTCTTTTGTAGCTCCCCACAGATGACTTTGCTCCAGCAGGAAGTACACACATGCCTGACTAACCACCAACAGTCATCCTGGTATCCCTTTCATTAGAGCTTGCTCTTTTACAGGTGAATGTTGTTTTCACTGAATATCTGAATTGAATATAATATTTTCTTGTAGACTGCTTCTTTCCAGAAATATTTCATTTTTGCAACCACAAAATAATACTTTGGGGGACTTTTACTTTTGGATGAAATGGTAAAAATGGAGCAATAAAAAAAATTCATGATGATTGTCCAACTTTATGTGCATTTAATATCTGATATAAACTCGCAGTGCCTTTGATGAAATTTCGAAGTTTTTGTGTTCATGAGTGAATGGCTAAGAAAGAAGTCTTGAATCATTTTGGGTCCAAAAATGTGATTTTATTATAGCATGGGGACAGGACCTGTGGGCAGAAGGAGCTGGACTGGGATTGTGAGGTGTGACATTATATACTTTTTGATTAGCGGGGGTTAGGGATACATCTCTAAGGAATTTGGAAGCAAGGTTTTCAAGACCTTGAGGGGCTAGCTGCTGTTAAGAGAAGGCTACCTTTAGTCTTTAATAAAACATAAACATTAAGGCACTAAAGCAGTCATGAGTTCCTTGAGGAAGGTCATGCCCTGCATTTTCAGGTATCTGTCAGTGGGCTGTAAACTGTAAGGAGATTTAATTTAAGCTACATTTCTCTTGCCTTTGTTTCTCTCATCACCTTTATTTTGGATTCTGAATACTATAGATAAAACATTTAATTGATTTCATTTTCACCATCAGCACTGTTGTTTGAAATATATCCATGGCACTGTATAGCTCCCTCTGGTGTTTAACACCTGAAAATTCTTATTAATTTGGTCAAAGACAAGTAGGCAAAAAAGGAAAGAAAGAAAGATGTTGTCTCTGCTGCAATAGAAGGGAGGGCAGACTAACTGGAATTGTTTTTTCCATTAAACTGTCTTTCTAATTGGGCTCTATCAAGGAGGGTATTATTTAAAATCTCTGTCTTTCCCGGAAACCAGTCAGGAAGCTCTGGGCTTGCACCAGGCACTTCGTTATCTATCGTGTGGTGCGTCAGTGAGGGAACTGTTCCGTCAGCCACTGTGAGCGGCAATTAAATCAACTCCCCAGCTATCCAGTCCAATCTCTGCAGTGTTCTAACTGTAATTACACAGAAGATGAGAGAGTTGGAAAGATGGAAAGTGATAGAAGGGAAAGGAAAACAAGAGAAGCTCTAGAAAGGATTAAAGAAAAGAGGTTCCATACAACAATTTGTTCCTTTTTTTTTTTTTTTTTGCTTTTCATTTGTGTATTACAAATTAAGTACGGTAACACAGATCATGATATTCATTCTGCATTTATGGACATGTATGGCATTCTAAGTGTGTTCATTTTTGTGACTTTAAGACATATTTAGAATCAATTTTATGCTCTTTATACTCCAGTCTAGGTATGAGTTCATTTAATTCAATCAGTTTAAAAGTTAAATATTAATCCAATTTTAGAGGTGAAGAAACCCAGTCTCATGTAGGTTTTATAGCCTATATCTCACGAAGGTCTACAACTAGTAGATTGAGATTGGAGCCTGAATCAGTTTGATGCCAGAGCCCATGTTCTTTCCAGCAGACAATGCTTCCTCTTTCAAGTCTCAGGATTTACACATGCACATTCCTTAAAAGTCATAGTATGATTGCTCCCAACTATGATTTTATTATCACCATTCCGTTATTCATTTTAGACAGTGAATACACTCCGTGATAAAGCTGTAACTTTTTCTTCATACTTAGATCTTTTATTGTACTTTTCCATTCTGTTACTGTGTAAAGCAACAGTTTCTACAGAATGAAAAAGTGCTTCAACTTGTAACAAAATATAGGAGGGCCCGTGATGTTTCTAATGTATTTCTTGTATAACTGAATAAAGTACAAAAAAAAAAAAAAAGAAAAAAAATTGCCCTCATAAGAGGCTGAGGAGGCATTCATTTTATGTGAGATCCATGCTAAGAGCTTAAGAAGCAGTAAATAAAGAGGTTAAGATCATATGTTTTGCCCCAACTCAGGTGCTTAGGTTGGAATTTGGACTAGTCCACTGGACAGGTGTGCGGCATCAACAACTTAGCTGCAACTTCAGAGTTTGAGTTCCCTCATCTGCAAAGTTGGCATAATGATGCTATCTACATTTGAGCATGATCTTGTGAATTAAATGACTTCACTGAGATCCAAGTGCATAGAACAGTAGCCTGAAATGTGAGAAATCCACTGTTAAGTATTCCTATGGGAAATCGAGACACGGTAAGAAAATAGGTCACCAAAGGCACAGAGCCAGATAAGTGGCCAAGCGAGGACTTGAACCAGATGATGCTGGATCTAGCATGTGAATCTGAATGATCTCTAAGCGGCACTTAGTGGAACCAATGATCATTTTGGAGTGTCACTGACTTCATTAAGCATAAACAATTTCTGTTGTTTTATGTTCTTTTACCAAAACTCACTGACATGAGACTGACTAGAAGAGAATCTAAGTTGAAGCTACACATATGGCAAGGTCACTGGAGACTTTACTACTCCTCCCAGTTGAGCCTCTGTGAACAGTTTCCCTCCCCATTCACACATGTAATGAATGGCTGAAGATGAAGGCTTAGCTAATCTTTAAGGCACATTCAGAATAATCCTTTATTGAAAAGCAGATTCTAGAAATGATGCTTCAGAGTAACAACAGGTTTTTAACAAATGTCCATGCTGACCTTTTTACATCTCTATCCATGCTTAGTAATGTCCTCATGAGCCTGCGGTTTCTGAGATTGGAGAAATGCAATGAAGGGAAGAAAAACCCTGATAATTACTTAAAACTACTTTTTCTGTCTACCAACCAGAATATGTGTATATATTTGTGTATGAAAAAAATGGGGAAAAAAGTACCTCTTCCTGCTTCTGTTAGTCTCTAGGTCTTTATTATGAAGTTAATCTTCCTACCTTTTATGCAGTATTTTATCCATTGGGAACTACTGAGTGTTTGCAAGGTGAAAGCACATATTGCAACTGAAGGCAGATTTTAAGGTTTACAGGCTTTAGGCAAATACTGCCAAATATCTATGACAGGCCTATTTTTGTAGCTCCAGTGTTAGACTTCAGTATGGTCTTGAGAGATCTGGAAGATTTAGGAAAAGGAAATTTTACATATGCTTTAAAAAAAAAAAAATTGATTTCTTCCAGTTCAGAGGAAACAATACAGACTTAACTGGAGTCTGCACTATTTTCTTTGAAGAAGGGGTTTTAAAAGATGATGTCAAGGAATCCCTCTCTCTTTTCCATTGTTTTTCTTGTCTGTAACATGGAAACCAGTAAACATGGTACAAAAAGTATGTAGCCCAATGTAAGACTATCTTCTCATATTGGGAAGTCTCATCAAGGGGGAGTTTAAATTTAGGTAATCTTCATCTAGAATGAAAATATCTAAGAGGAATTCCTATTACATGATCCAAGGAATAATTCAAGAACATATTTATAAGACTACCTTAGTTTCTTTGTAATAGTGTTGCAACAGTCATACTCATGTTTTAATTAAATGTTTCCTGGGAAAAACCTGTTTCTTTGAGCCACCCAAAATTAACTGAGAGTTCATCCACTTACATAATTCAGTGAAATATGATATAAAGAACTGGGGTAGCCACTATTTTATATTGAAGAGCAAATAGTTTTTTTTTAGCTTTCTTCACAAGTGTTAGAAGAAATGATCGACCCATGGAAACATCTTCATTAGCACTGTGCACACCAATAATAACTGACATTTCATGCATCTTTTTTGTGGTTTAATATTAATAATTCAGTGTCAGGACTTGTGTTTTAGGCTAATGTTTTGGAAAACAAATATTTCAAAATGAAGTGAATTTCAAATCCTGATGTTACAAATGTCTTTGCATTGAAATTTTCTTTTGTAGCTTTTTTGCATTCATATTTTATTTTTTATTTGAGACACAGAAACAAGGTCCACACTTTCCTATTGACATTATCAAGTTACTGGATTTAATGTTTGTAGTAGGCACCTCAAAGCTTAGCTCTTGACCTTTTGTCAAGGCCTAGCTACCCACATGCATGTCAACTCTGCAGGTGCAAAGTAAATATACAATGCTAAAAGAGTTTAGTTCTAATTTGGTTTAATCAAATCTAAGAGAAGGGAAGTAATTTCTAAACAGTGAAAGCTCTTGTGCAAGTTTAAATAAGTAATTTAGTTCTGCCACCTATTCAGTATTATTTACTCTGAATTTATCTGTTTGATTTATGTATATATTATAATGGCATAATTTTATGTTCCAATCCCTAGCTTCCTAAAACACTTCTAAAGAATTAGATGACATAGAGCCAACTTTCAATGATTTTTTTATTGCACATAGAGCAAGGGGGATAATGATACCAATTCCACATGGGAGACAATTAAAGTGGGATAAAACCTCTAAAATGTAGAACCCTACATTTGTAGGGAATTAGAACGATCTCATGAATAGTATTTGTGATTTAAAAAATTTGGATCTACCATGGTGTCAGTTTTACTCCCTGATTTCACTAAACATTTATCTGATGCCTTTTACACATGTCCTGTATTTTCTCTGGGCTGGGAATACGAAGAGAAAGAGATCTACATATGCCTGCTTTATGAGAACTGCCTAGTGAACAAGTGTTGACTGTACTGTAACTTATTTATTAATAATTAGCTTTAATTGGATTGATTTTTATTAGCTGGTATTTCCCCTAGTATTTTTGAACCATTGAAATTATTAATGGTTGAGAAAAAGTCAACAGAATTCCTCATAGTCATCACTCCTTTGACTACATTTATAGATACTTTCAAAAATAGAACTTATTGTAGAGATCCTTGCGCAGAGCAAATTTTATAAAAGCTAACCCACTTCTTTCTTGGAAGTATTTGTTTTATATTTAACAAAGTTTAGGTAGCTTTTTTTGGAATATCTTGTGGAGGTCCATGTTCAAATATATCTTTAACTTTTTATCTACATTTCCTGTAATAATTCTTTTTCCAACCTCCCACTGACAAATTTCATCTAAAGGCAGATTTGATACCAAGAAAAAAGTTACAGTATTTTCTTTTCATCTTATTTGAGATTTAATGTCTTCTTCCCTTAATTTATACTAATACTGGATCAGGTAAATTAAATCCACACAATCACAGAAAAGTTATTTTTTTTTAAAGATTTTATTTATTTATTTGACAGAGAGAAATCACAAGTAGTCGGAGAGGCAGGCAGAGAGAGAGAGTGAGAAGCAGGCTCCCCGCTGAGCAGAGAGCCCGATGCGGGACTCGATCCCAGGACCCTGAGATCATGACCTGAGCCGAAGGCAGCGGCTTAACCCACTGAGCCACCCAGGCGCCCACAGAAAAGTTATTTAAGGGAAAAAAATCCATCTACCAAAACATGTTATATTCGAATTGTTCTTAAAAACTTGAGAACAGATTTACACTTACCTTTCACAAACAAGCAAACTCACACTTACTCTTCCTCATATGTTGATGGATACTTTTTTTTTTTTAAGATTTTATTTATTTACTTGACAGAGAGCACAAGCAAGGGGAGTGGCAGAGGGAGAAGGAGAAGCAGGCTCCCTGCTGAACAGGAAGCCCCCTGGATGTAGGGCTCCCAGAGGGACTTAATCCCAGGATCCCAGGATCATAACCTGAGTGGAAGGCAGATACTTAACTGACTAAGCCACCCAGATGCCCCAATATTTTCAAAGTAAATTCCACAACATAAAATGTCCCTCAGTAGGGGAGATTTAAAATAAATCCAACACCTGAAATTGTTGAATTACCATCTAACCATAAGAAATTATAATTGCTATAATTATGTGGAGAAATACATATGATATTTAAGTAAAAATCTTAGAACACATTATTATAAATCAATTCTAATTTCCATGTTAGGCTTAAAACTTTTATACTCTATTCATTCCCACAGGAAGGAAACTGACATATTTTCAGAGAAAATATGATTGTCAAGTCAAACACTTAGAATACTACTTAATATAGTAAACAAATAAACTTTTATAAAAAACAAGGACTTTTTATTTAAAGAAAAAAAAACTGAACAGGATAACTTCATGTTTTTAAATTATTCCTGGAGCCAAAACTTTTTTCCAAACTAATTTATGTTATAGAATCAATGTCTAGAATTCTCTCTTGTTTGGGTTGCAGACCCATCCTTGGAAAGCGAAGTAAGGTCCAATTTAAGGCTCCATTAGTGGGTTTGAACATGAAACCACAGCTCAGATGTGTAAGAAATATCACCACTTTTCTTTGTTAGTCAATACATATGATACTATGCATCTACAACTTTCTCTACAGATGAGAAATTAGCATTAGATATTATCCCCACCATTTCCTTTCAACATGCCTACCCAGCTTCCTTCCATTTATAAATTCCATTCTCCCCAACATACCAAGATAATACATTGAAACAGAAGTGATTATTGCCTTCCCTGGGAGATGGAAAAATTAGGAGAATGAAAACTAATATTTCTCTAAATTATCCAACTAGACTAGAATGGAGTAGGAAGCTCAGACACAAATGGAAGAGAACAAACTGTTTTACAGCACTCTCTGTTTGGCACTCTGCTCTTTTCTCTCCTACATAGCCAGTGTGGTATGATCTTTGAAAGCAGAGGAAGATGTTGGAAATGGAACTATTGCAAGGAAATCTGCATCTGATATTGCAGGAATTAAATCTCCCAAGAAATATGTGATGCTTGCCATAAAAAAATACTGCAGTATAAGATATCTGCTCATTCTTTAATTGCATTAAATAAATATTGTGCTCTGAACATAGTAAGTTAAGTACGAAGGTATCTGAAGTTGAAAATATCTATAGGACAAGTTCCTTAAAGAAAGGCAGATTCTAAAATGAGTGATTCTTAATGATCCCTACTTGCTAGTCATCACGCACTTGTGTGATCTCTTGCCCTTACAATAGGCTGGCTTTGTTTACTTGTTTTTAATGAACAGAATATGGCAGAAGTAATGGGATGTCACTAACAGATTAGGTTATAAGAAAACTATGGCTTTTGTCTTGAGCACACTCTCACTCTGTCTTGGGTCACTCACCCTGGGGGAGTCCATGAGATTACCCCATGGAGAGACCCACTGAACCAGGGAAAAAGACTTGGCCATGATCTTGGAATTGGATCCTCCTTGAAGCTGACCTTCAGAAGAAACCACAACCTCAGCCCCACAGCTTGACTGCAACCATATGAGAGACCTGAGACATAAGCTCTGCCCAGATTCTTGACCCAAAACAATGAAGTAATACATGTTTGTTAACCTACTATGTTCAGAGTAATGTATTACAGAGCAACAAAATTGAATACACCATGGCTTTATATCTCTGTTCCAGATGTGTTACCTTGGATCTAGACTCTCAAAACGTTTTGTCCAAAGAAAGAAAAGAATAGAAAAAGCTTGAGGATTAATAAGGTAAAAATACAGAAAACTGATTTAAAATATGCAGTGATCACAATGCATGATGTCTCCATACTGATACTGATTTTTTTTCAAGTAGTGAATTCTTCTCTTTTCTAGCCATATTTTCTTCTCATTAGATATATGCCAAAAATCATTTCATAAACATGAATTGGGTAGAAATGTTATAATTCTATGTTGGTATGTAATAATTTGTTCAAACTTTTTAAAATGTTAATGTATCAAAAAATTTTATAGTAACTTGATTTGATATTTGCTTGGTAGTAAATGGCTTGCTTTGTAAATTAGATGGTGCTGCTGTTACCCTTTGATAGCAAACAACTTGTCTTTCTGGCGCTGTTGTACATGCTGACATTCTTAGAGTAGCTGTGATTTCAGGGAGAGGTTAACTTAATTGTTTATGCTACTGTTATTTGTACAGATTTCCTTCCGGAAAAAAAAAATGATACTGTTTAGCATGTTAAATGCCATTTCATTTACGTATGTAAAAGCTTCTATATGAAAAGCTCTGTGTTTTGCTTAGATCAAAAGTGAATAAAGGTGAATCAATATGAATAGACCTAGGAGCAAAGTAAAAATGGTGCCAGAAATTAAATGTTGAATTTTTCACCTTTCTTTTCAAAGTGTTTACTGAGTGCGCACTTGTTTTTAATAAACAGAATATGGCAGAAGTAATGGGATGTCACTTACAGATTAGTTATAAGAAATTCTTAGAAGGTTATAAGAAATTGATAGTCGTAAAATGGTGGTAGATGGCAAATATATATCTGTACTGAGGCATCTCTTATTGAAATAATATTCCATTCTTTGTTCTGACCACAGCTCTTCAAAGCGATACTGTTTGGAGAAGATGATTAAAAGCCTCTTTTTTGTTTATTATTTTTGCATTGTTGTTGCTCTTTGACAGTGTGAGAACTCCTAAAGATGACAGTTAGGCCATGACAGAAAACTGTCAAGATTATTGGTAGATATTATCCTATGTATGATCTAGCTTGTCAATTATTTATATGCCATGTGTTACTCAGGAGTACAACCTTGTGAGTAACAGGATCAGGTGGCCCTTCCAGTCCACTGGAATTCCATGGATATTTCTTCTCTCTGATTTTACCTACTGTTAGCAAAGAGTTTAGATCCAGGAACAGAAAGCTTTGGACCATACCGGGGTGCCTGGGTGGTTCAGTCAGTTAAGAATCTGCCTTGGGCCGGAGGAGTCAAGATGGCGGAGAAGTAGCAGGCTGAGACTACTTCAGCTAGCCGGAGATCAGCTAGATAGCTGATCTAAAGATTGCAAACACCTGAAAATCCATCAGCAGATCGAAGAGAAGAAGAACAGCAATTCTGGAAACAGAAAAACAACCACTTTCTGAAAGGTAGGACTGGCGGAGAAGTGAATCCAAAGCGACGGGAAGATAGACCCCGGGGGGAGGGCCCGGCTCCCGGCAAGCGGCAGAGCAACCGCGCACAAAATCAGGACTTTTAAAAGTCTGTTCCGCTGAGGGACATCGCTCCAGAGGCTACCCGGGGCGAAGCCCATGCGGGGTCAGCGTGGCCTCAGGTCCCGCAGGGTCACAGAAGGATCGGGGGTGTCTGAGTGTCGCAGAGCTTGCGGGTATTGGAACGGGAAAGCTGGCTACAGAGACAGAGCCGACAGTAAGCTCGCAGCTCGGTGTTACCTTGAACCGGTCACAGGCTCGGTGAGCTCGGAGCGCGGCCGGAGGTCAGGCAGACGGGAGTAACTGGGCGCTGTTCTCTGAGGGCGCACTGAGGAGTGGGGCCTTGGGCTCTCAGCTCCTCCGGGCCGGAGACCAGGAGGCCGCCATTTGTATTCCCGTCCTCCAGAACTCTACAGAAAGTGCTCAGGGAACAAAAGCTCCTGAAAGCAAACCGGAGCAGATTACTCACCCCGACCCTGGTAAGGGCGGTGTAATTCCGCCTGGGGCAAAGACACTTGAGAATCACTACATCAGGCCCCTCCCCCAGAAGATCAACAAGAAATCCAGCCGAAACCAAGTTCACCTACCAAGGAGTGAGGTTTCAATACCAAAAAGAGCAGCAGAATTCCAGAGGAGGAAAAAGCAAAGCACGGAACTCATGGCTTTTTCCCTGTGATTTTTTTTAGTCTTGCAGTTAATTTAATTTTTTTCTTTTTCATTTTTTGTTTTTTTTTTTCTCGCCTTCTGGTAAATTTTTTTTTTAACTTTAACCTTTTTCTTTTTTAACGTTTTTTAATTTTTAACTAGTTTATCTAATATATATATTTTTTCTTTTTTATATTTTTCTTATGTGTTTTCTTTTTTTTTAATTCTTTTCTTTTCTTTTTTTTTCTTTTTACTTTTTTTTTCTTTCTTCCTTTTTGAACCTCTTTTTATCCCCTTTCTACCCCCTCACGAGTTGGATCTCTTCTAATTTGGTTAAAGCATATTTTCCTGGGGTTGTTGCCACCCTTTTAGTATTTTACTTGCTCCTTCATATACTCTTATCTGGACAAAATGACAAGATGGAAAAATTCAACACAAAAAAATGAACAAGAGGCAGTACCGAAGGCTAAGGACCTAATCAATACAGACATTGGTAATATGTCATATCTAGAGTTCAGAATGAAAATTCTCCAGGTTCTAGCCAGGCTCGAAAAAGGCATGGAAGATATTAGAGAAACCCTCTCGAGAGATATAAAAGCCCTTCTGGAGAAATAAAAGAACTAAAATCTAATTGATTAATGAGGTGCAATCAAAAATGGAGGCTCTCACTGCTAGGATAAATGAGGCAGAAGAAAGAATTAGTGATATAGAAGACCAAATGACAGAGAATAAAGAAGCTGAGAAAAAGAGGGACAAACAGCTACTGGACCACGAGGGTTGATTTCGAGAGATAAGTGACACCATAAGACGAAACAACATTAGAATAATTGGGATTCCAGAAGAAGAAGAAAGAGAGAGGGGAGCAGAAGGTATACTGGAGAGAATTATTGGGGAGAATTTCCCCAATATGGCAAAGGGAACGAGCATCAAAATTCAGGAGGTTCAGAGAATGCCCCTCAAAATCAATAAGAATAGGCCCACACCCCGTCACCTAATAGTAAAATTTACAAGTCTCAGTGACAAAGAGAAAATCCTGAAAGCAGCCCGGGAAAAGAAGTCTGTAACATACAATGGTAAAAATATTAGATTGGCAGCTGACTTATCCACAGAGACCTGGCAGGCCAGAAAGAGCTGGCATGATATTTTCAGAGCACTAAACGAGAAAAACATGCAGCCAAGAATACTATATCCAGCTAGGCTATCATTGAAAATAGAAGGAGAGATTAAAAGCTTCCAGGACAAACAAAAACTGAAAGAATTTGCAAACAACAAACCAGCTCTACAGGAAATATTGAAAGGGGTCCTCTAAGCAAAGAGAGAGCCTACAAGTGGTAGATCAGAAAGGAACAGAGACCATATACAGTAACAGTCACCTTACAGGCAATACAATGGCACTAAATTCATATCTCTCAATAGTTACCCTGAATGTTAATGGGCTAAATGCCCCAATCAAAAGACACAGGGTATCAGAATAGATAAAAAACAAAACCCATCTATATGTTGCCTCCAAGAAACTCATTCAAAGCCCGAAGACACCTCCAGATTTAAAGTGAGGGGGTCGAAAAGAATTTACCATGCTAATGGACATCAGAAGAAAGCAGGAGTGGCAATCCTTATATCAGATCAATTAGATTTTAAGCCAAAGACTATAATAAGAGATGAGGAAGGACACTATATCATAGTCACAGAGTCTGTCCAACAAGAAGATTTAACAATTTTAAATATCTATGCCTCCAACGTGGGAGCAGCCAACTATATAAACCAATTAATAACAAAATCAAAGAAACACTTCAACAATAATACAATAATAGTAGGGGACTTTAACACTCCCCTCACTGAAATGGACAGATCATCCAAGCAAAAGATCAAAAAGGAAATAAAGGCCTTAAACGACACACTGGACCAAATGGACATCACAGATATATTCAGAACATTTCATCCCAAAGCAACAGAATACACATTCTTCTCTAGTGCACATGGAACATTCTCCAGAATAGATCACATCCTCGGTCCTAAATCAGGACTCAACCGGTATCAAAAGATTCGGTTCATTCCCTGCATACTTTCAGACCACAATGCTCTAAAGCTAGAACTCAACCACAAAAGGAATTTTGGAAAGAACCCAAATACATGGAGACTAAACAGCATCCTTCTAAAGAATGAATGGGTCAACCGGGAAACTAAAGAAGAATTGAAAAAAATCATGGAAACAAATGATAATGAAAATACAACGGTTCAAAATCTGTGGGACACAACAAAGGCAGTCCTGAGAGGAAAATATATAGTGGTACAAGCCTTTCTCAAGAAACAAGAAAGGTCTCAGGTACACAACCTAACGCTATACCTAAAGGAGCTGGAGAAAGAACAAGAAAGAAACCCTAAGCCGAACAGGAGAAGAGAAATCATAAAGATCAGAGCAGAAATCAATGAAATAGAAACCAAAAAAACAATAGAACGAATCAACGAAACTAGGAGCTGGTTCTTTGAAAGAATTAATAAAATTGATAAACCCCTGGCCCGACTTATCAAAAAGAAAAGAGAAAGGACCCAAAAAAATAAAATCATGAATGAAAGAGGAGAGATCACAACTAACACCAAAGAAATACAAACTATTATAAGAACATACTATGAGCAACTCTATGCCAACAAATTTGACAATCTGGAAGAAATGGATGCATTCCTAGAAACATATAAACTACCACAACTGAACCAGGAAGAAATAGAAAGCCTGAACAGACCCATAACCAGTAAGGAGATTAAAACAGTCATTAAAAATCTCCAAACAAACAAAAGCCCAGGGCCAGATGGCTTCCCGGGGGAATTCTACCAAACATTTAAAGAAGAACTAATTCCTATTCTCCTGAAACTGTTCCAAAAAATAGAAATGGAAGGAAAACTTCCAAACTCATTTTATGAGGCCAGCATCACCTTGATCCCAAAACCAGACAAGGATCCCATCAAAAAAGAGAGCTATAGACCAATATCCTTGATGAACACAGATGTGAAAATACTCAACAAAATACTAGCTAATAGGATTCAACAGTACATTAAAAAGATTACTCACCACGACCAAGTGGGGTTTATTCCAGGGCTGCAAAGTTGGTTCAATATCCGCAAATCAGTCAATGTGATACAACACATCAATAAAAGAAAGAACAAGAACCATATGATACTCTCAATAGATGCTGAAAAAGCATTTGACAAAGTACAGCATCCCTTCCTGATCAAAACTCTTCAAAGTGTAGGGATAGAGGGCACATACCTCAATATCATCAAAGCCATCTATGAAAAACCAACCGCAAATATCATTCTCAATGGAGAAAAACTGAAAGCTTTTCCGCTAAGGTCAGGAACACGGCAGGGATGTCCGTTATCACCACTGCTATTCAACATAGTACTAGAGGTCCTAGCCTCAGCAATCAGACAACAAAAGAAATTAAAGGCATCCAAATCGACAAAGAAGAAGTCAAATTATCACTCTTCGCAGATGATATGATACTATATGTGGAAAACCCAAAAGACTCCACTCCAAAACTGCTAGAACTTATACAGGAATTCAATAAAGTGTCAGGATATAAAATCAATGCACAGAAATGAGTTGCATTTCTCTACACCAACAGCAAGACAGAAGAAAGAGAAATTAAGGAGTCAATCCCATTTACAATTGCACCCAAAACCATAAGATACCTAGGAATAAACCTAACCAAAGAGACACAGAATCTATACTCAGAAAACTATAAAGTACTCATGAAAGAAATTGAGGAAGACACAAAGAAATGGAAAAATGTTCCATGCTCCTGGATTGGAATAATAAATATTGTGAAAATGTCTATGCTACCTAAAGCAATCTACACATTTAATGCAATTCCTATCAAAGTACCATCCATCTTTTTCAAAGAAATGGAACAAATAATTCTAAAATTTATATGGAACCAGAAAAGACCTCGAATAGCCAAAGGGATATTGAAAAAGAAAGCCAACGTTGGTGGCATCACAATTCCGGACTTCAAGCTCTATTACAAAGCTGTCATCATCAAGACAGCATGGTACTGGCACAAAAACAGACACATAGATCAATGAAACAGAATAGAGAGCCCAGAAATAGACCCTCAACTCTACAGTCAATTAATCTTCGACAAAGCAGGAAAGAATGTCCAATGGAAAAAAGAGAGCCTCTTCAATAAATGGTGCTGGGAAAATTGGACAGCCACATGCAGAAAAATGAAATTGGACCATTTCCTTACACCACACACAAAAATAGACTCAAAATGGATGAAGGACCTCAATGTGCGAAAGGAATCCATCAAAATCCTTGAGGAAAACACAGGCAGCAACCTCTTTGACCTCAGCTGCAGCAACATCTTCCTAGGAACAACGCCAAAGGCAAGGGAAGCAAGGGCAAAAATGAACTATTGGGATTTCATCAAGATCAAAAGCTTTTGCACAGCAAAGGAAACAGTTAACACAATCAAAAGACAACTGACAGAATGGGAGAAGATATTTACAAACGACATATCAGATAAAGGACTAGTGTCCAGAATCTATAAAGAACTTAGCAAACTCAACACCCAAAGAACAAATAATCCAATCAAGAAATGGTCAGAGGACATGAACTGACATTTCTGCAAAGAAGACATCCAGATGGCCAACAGACACATGAAAAAGTGCTCCATATCACTCGGCATCAGGGAAATACAAATCAAAACCACACTAGTCAGAATGGCTAAAATAAACAAGTCAGCAAATGACAGATGCTGGCGAGGATGTGGAGAAAGGGGAACCCTCCTACACTGTTGGTGGGAATGCAAGCTGGTGCAGCCACTCTGGAAAATAGCATGGAGGTTCCTCAAAATGTTGAAAATAGAACTGCCCTATGACCCAGCAATTGCACTACTGTGTATTTACCCTAAAGATACAAGCGTAGTGATCCAAAGGGGCACGTGCACCCGAATGTTTATAGCAGCAATGTCCACAATAGCCAAACTATGGAAAGAACCTAGATGTCCATCAACAGATGAATGGATCAAGAAGAAGTGGTATATATACACAATGGAATACTATGCAGCCATCAAAAGAAATGAAATCTTGCCATTTGCAACAACATGGATGGAACTAGAGCATATCATGCTTAGCGAAATAAGTCAAGCAGAGAAAGACAACTATCATATGATCTCCCTGATATGAGGAAGTGGGGATGCAACATGGGGGCTTAAGTGGGTAGGAGACGAATAAATGAAACAAGATGGGATTGGGAGGGAGACAAACCATAAGTGACTCTTAATCTCACAAAACAAACTGAGGGTTGCTGGGGGGAGGGGCTTTGGGAGAAGGGGGTGGGATTATGGACATTGGGGAGGGTATGTGCTTTGGTGAGTGTTGTGAAGTGTGTAAGCCTGGCGATTCACAGACCTGTACCCCTGGGGATAAAAATATATGTTTATAAAAAATAAAAAATTAAAAAAAATAAAAGGGATCTGCCTTGGACTCAGGTCAGTAACTCAGGGTTGAGTTGGGCTCCCTGCTCCACGTGGAGTCTGCTTCTCCCTCTACCCCGCCCCCCCCCTCTTGCGTGTTTTCTCTCTCATGCTCTCTCCCTCTCTCTCTCTCAAATAAATTTAAAAAAAATTCTTTAAAAAAAAAAAGAAAGCTTTCAACCATACTTATATAGCTTTGAATGACAAGTAACCAAATGATACATGTTGAAATTAAAGCAGCATGGAGGGGAAAATTTAATAGTTCCTTTAGCTGAGGTATTTTACTCAATTACTTTTGTCTTCTGAGATAAAACACAAACAGATTCCACAATGTTCATGGGCACTGGAATATATCCAATTTCTTATAGTGCTTTGCTTAGAATGATGGGATAGATAGTAATGATGAGACATTAAATTACAATTTATTGTTTAGCTATGACTTCTTTGGTAGCTGCAAAAGGAAATGAATAGGCAAGCCCAGCCCCTGGTAAGAAATAGATGAACTAGCTTAAATATGTAACTTGAAGCCCTTGTCTACCCTTAAATGAGATTCAAGTCATATCTTGTTTCTTAATGTATTTAATAGTTTCATTTTATTGAAGTTTAAACTCCTTTAATAATAAAAGTCAGTTATGTTGGATTACACCTGGCACTTCTACCTTCTTTTTGCTAAGGAAAGGAATGAAAAACTGGTGTTTCCTGAATGTATGGAATCAGATTACACTAGTTTAGTAATATTCATTTCACATGAATATTTCATAAGGAAAAAACCTAAATAAATTTCAATATAACATAATTTCATTTTTCTAGCACTTACTTAGTAAAAGTTTAATTCTAAGTGATATATAAGGTAAAGAAACTTTCTATAAGCAGTTTGGGTTCATAATGAAACAGCTATAATCTACAAGGAATCTCTCATGCTTAGCTGTCTAAAGCTTACTATTTTATTTCAAATATTCACCAAGTTTTCTTTCAGTTCTTGATGTTAGTTAAGAATAATTAGTTTTATCAACTGGTGGCCCACCAAAGAATTCTAAAAAATCAGTTTATGATCTGTTTGAAAGATCAATGTAAATCAGTGCATAAAAACTACTAATAATTAAAAGACCAATTTAAAGATTAATAAAAATCATTAAAAATAGCCTCCCAATAGCCCACAGTTCAGACATAATATTATGGTCTGAATATTCCCCAAGTTTATACATATGTCAGAATTTATTTTGGTCTTCTATAGGTACAGGAGACAATGACTATGTAGAGTTCCACATTCTAGGACAAGACTTTTCTTTTTAACCCTGGAAACAAATAGGATCCATTTATTTAATACTCATGTTCCAACAGTGGAACTTTCTTTCTCTAATGGGCCCCATATTTAAGAAACATATCTCCTGGGAGAGGCATGGGGTAGGGAGGAGTAAGTGCAGATCAGAAATGCTTCTTCTTCTCTATTGGTTATTCTATCTGACAGAGGGGACCAAGATGGATCACCAATAGGTCATCTGTCTTCACTTGCATATATAAAGCTTTACCTATAATTAAAACATTACAGATGTGTGAAGCTGGTGAGGATTATAAAATTAATGGTGCTAGGGATGCCTGGGTGGCTCAGTGGGTTAAGCCACTGTCTTCGGCTCAGGTCATGATCCCAGGGTCCTGGGATCGAGCCCCAAATCAGGCTCTCTGCTCAGCAGGGAGCCTGCTTCCTCCTCTCTCTCTGCCTGCCTCTCTGCCTGCTTGTCATCTCTCTCTGTCAAATAAATAAATAAAATCTTAAAAAAAAAAATTAATGGTGCTAAAGCATTAAAAATTATTGGGGTGCAATTTAAATGTTTTCTTTATGTATTAAACCAAAAGAAATTCCAGAAAATTTAAGTATTTAAAATGTAAATACAAATAAAAATTTAAATTTTAATATAGTTTAAATATGTTAAATATATTAAATATAATATTTAATTTAAATACAATTTAAATTTAAATAAAAAATTAAAATTTTTATTTAAATATTTAAAGAAATTTTAAGTATTTTAAAACCAGGACTAAAAATTTAGAATAGTCTCTTGTAAATATTTATAAATCTCCTTTTGGAGAAAAGTTTTCTAATCCAAAGGGAAAATTGACAAAATGATTCATGTATTTGATATCTCTGTGTTTTGAACTATACAAAATAATTTAAAGTAAAAAAAAAACAAAAAACAAAAAACAAAAAAAACTAGACCAACTATTTGAGAAAAAAAGATATCAAACTTCACTCAAAATGCTAAAAACCCCAAAGTACAACCAAGAGGAATGCATAGATAATGGATGAGATAACTTATGAAATAGAAACTGTAAGGAGCACCTGGGTGGCTGAGTCAGTTAAGCATCTGCCTTTGGCTCAGGTCATGATTCCAGGGTCCTCAGGTGGATCCCCACATTGGGCTCCCTGCTCAGTGGGAAGTTGGCTTTTCCCTCTGCTCCCTCTGCCCTTTCCCCAGCTTATGTTCTCTCTCTCTCTCAAATAAATAAAATCCTTAAAATTTTTTTCGCACATATAGAAGTGTAAAGTAGGCAATTTAGATCTCATATTGTGGCCCCATGATCCCTATAGGGTATCTCAGTCCTTTTTGCTCCATTATTTTTAGTGTACAGTTTCAGGTCTAAGATGGCTGCCTAGAGAACCTGCTACTATTTCCATATTCCAATGAGGAGGAAGTGAAAGGAAGAAGTGTTACCTCTATCCATTTTTAAGAGATTTCCTGGAAATTCCATATTATATAAACAGCACACCCTCTTACAGGGTTAGTAAGACATACTTAACTACGGGATAGTCTGGGAGAGCCTATAGCACTAGCTTTAAAAAAATATCAGAGAGAAGAGGAAATGAATACAGTATATGTTTTGGAGGAAAGAAGGTAGCAGAAGGATAGCAGTCTTTGTACACATGGAAAGTTATTTACATTGTAATATTTTTAAAAATGAAGTTTGAATAATTTAAATGGTAGGATATCAAGTAAATACTGCTTGGAAAAAGACTCAAAGTAAATGCCACCAAATTTTAACAATATTTTCTCTAAATGGCAGTGGAATAAGTCATTCTGGCTTCATTATAATTTTCCAAGTTCCTTTTTTGTGTGAGTTTTTATTACTTTTATAATTCAAAAAAACGTAACTTCCCACTCCACCTAACTTCCACCTCAAAATGTTATAAGACTGGGTTGTCAGTTGGAAACATGAATTCAAAAAGGAGGCAAATTTTAGATGACTCATTCAAAAGATCCAAGGAGTGGAAGTCACTTAATAGTCATTACAAGATTTAAGAAAAGAACCTGAGTAGAAGATGGCATGGACTTGAGCATTAAATTTGCATCATGACAAAGATAACTATGGCAAATCCAAACAGATGCTATGTAATGTGTGGAAAATATCCAACTGGACAGTCAGAGGAGGGGTGAGTCTTTGATACATAGATATGAGCTCATCCACTTGAGTGGACACTACAGTGTGCTCCAAATCCCTTCCAGTTCAGAAATGAGACACTTATTCCTCCAGCTTCTGAGAATATTGACAATTTTGAGAGTTTGGAAAGGGACCCCTCTTCACAGATTCCTTTCACTAAGAAGAACAGCCACACCCAAGATCAAATCTTCTCTGAGCCATTGCAAATCCATTCATGGATTCAGCTGCTAGGTTTGTTTGTGTGGGGTAGGGGAAGAAGGGTTAAGGATGGTAGAGATAATTATAAACAGCGTCCTCTCTTCAGAGCTCTATATAAAAATGCTGCAGGCTTTGTCCAGTCTATGCCTCAGCCCAGCTTCTCACCCTGTCCAAACGTTCTTTCTGATCACAGGTATTGATCTCAAGACCTTCCCAAATAAATTACTAAAAGGATACATATCTCAATCTCAAAATCAGCTTTCCAGGGAATCTAACAAACTCAGATCGTGGTAAAAATTAAAACCATAGAAGTAAGACTTCTACTGAGAGAAAAAGAAAAAGAAAGATGAAAGTCTGGATAAGATGGAAAGAAGAATAATCAAATGCCATGTCTAGAAATACAGAAATACTTTAAGGTGGGGGAGGGGGGCACTCGGGGCAACAAATGTAAATGAACTAAATGTTAGTTTCCCTACATAAAATTGTGGACAGGTTAGGAACCAGATGCCAAGAAAAGAATGAAAGATATGATTGAGTGGTATCTAGAGAAGAAAGTGAGTGGTTTTAAATTTGTTTGTGGGAGCTCTAGGAATAGTTTCAAACAGTAGGAAGATCCTATAATGACAGAGGAAGTAGAGCTGCAAATACAAGAAAATGTGAGTAACATAGGGTGTCCCAAAGGTGGTTATTAGAAGGAAGTTTCAGACTACAGGAGAAATGCCAGGTTTAAACATCCATGAATATTTCTGATCTTTGTTCAGGGAAATGGAGGACTGGAAACATCATTAATCCTATTCTTACTTCAAGAAAAAACAATGAGCTAGATGCAAGTTTGTGACTTTTTAAGAAACTTTCAGAGAGATGAAATTGCAAGACAAGCACCTAAGTTGAAACCTTGGGAGAAGCAGGTACGGGCAGGGAGAAATGAGACGCAAACATTTGCTTCTTTGAAAGTTATGTCTCTGTACTTCAATTAGAAAATCTGAAAGATGTATCGAAAAAGGCTGAGTGCAGGCTAATGAGAAGGGTGAAGCTCCTGGAGACCAAGTCACACCCTCTCTCTCCGTGAACCTTATCAGGTGCTTGAGAGAAGCCTAAAGATAATCCTGAAGAAGACTGCCTCATGGTATAGACTTGTGATAGGACAGCAGCCACTGGGAGATGGAATTCTGTCCAGTTTCTCCCTCATCTCTCCTGTGTGACAAACTTTATAATCTGTGATCGGAACACACAACAGAAAATCCTACCCTTTGAATACTCATGAGAAGTCACTGCTACTGGGAGAAGGGATACAAGGGAAAAAATAAAATAAAAACAACTCCACCACTGGAGAAGATTTGTGTGGGATCCCAGTCTGGACCTGGAAGAAAAGCAGGAGTGCTTGTGAAGACCATGTACCAGGACCCAGGAAGCCAGTGCTTGTCAAAAGCTTGAGACTTAATCAGAACATCAGAGCACAACTCCCTGTTACCTTCAAGCAAACAGTCACCATGTAAAAGTAATAGATAAATATTAATGGGAAAGCTACAAGACACAGGTGCTCTCTGAGATGCAACAGTAGATCAGAAACTATGCATGGATCAGTCATTGAGAAAAGTCTTCTGGCAAACAGTCCTCATAGTAAACCAAATGTGCACTGTATCTAGCCATGGCAATATTAAAAACTCAAACTAAGCTTAAGTCTTGACTTGATTAATATAGTCCTTCACATCTAGAAGAAAGACATGTCCTTTACAAAGCATAAAAATTATGTATCTTCGCCTCTTCAGTCTTATCTATGTGTATCTTTCAACAAAAGACATGCCAATGGCTAGAAGAATAAACACCCCTAAGACAATCGATAGACGTAAAGTCAGACATGACACAAATGTGGAAAATTTTTGATGGGGAATGTAAAAGAAATTTAATTGTTGAATTGGATAAAATATTAATCTCTCTAATAGCAAAAGCATATAATATGCAAGAAAAGGTAGGTAATTTTAACAGAAAAATGTAAAATATGAGAAAAAAATCACACAGAAATGCTAGTGATGAAAAACACAATAACAAAAACAAATAATGCCTTCATCATTTTTACAAGCAAATAACACAGCTGAGGAAAGAATCAGTAAAAATACATAGGTCAATAATAATTATCCAGGGACGCCTGGGTGGCTCAGTTGGTTAAGCAGCTGCCTTCGGCTCAGGTCATGATCCCAGCATCCTGGGATCGAGTCCCACATCGGGCTCCTTGCTCCGCAGGGAGCCTGCTTCTCCCTCTGACTCTGCCTTCCACTCTGTCTGCCTGTGCTCACTTTCGCTCGCGCTCTCTCTCTGACAAATAAATAAAATCTTAAAAAAAAAAAAAAAATAATAATAATAATTATCCAAACTGAAACATGAAGAGAAAAAAATAATACAGCATCCAACATTTATGAGGCAGATGAGTATTCAACTCAGGAGACAAAAGAAAGAGAAAAGAAAGGTAACAGAAGAAATATTGGAAGGAATACTACCTTAAGACTGTCCTAAAAATAGTGTCAGCAAGCAACTAAAAAATCTGACACTCACAGAACTCCAAATAGGATAAATATAAATGCACAAAAACATATTCATGCACACACACACACACACACCTCAGATATACCATAGGATAAACTATTGAAAACAAAAGGCAAATATAAAATCCTCAATTTATCTAGAGAAAAATGATACGTGACAGGAAGAGGAAGACATATATTAGTAGAACAAGACTTCTTGTCAAATAATAAGAAGACAATGAAATCTTTTAAAATATTCAGAGAAGAGTCAAACCAGAATTCTAGACCCAGGGAGGGGGGTGGTGGAAAAACCCACAAAAACCAAACAAACAAGCAAACAAACAAAAAAAACCAGTTTTCCTTAAAAAAATACAGGCATCTGGGTGGCTCAGTCAGTTGAGCATCTGCCTTCGGCTCAGGTCATGATCCCTGAGTCCCAGAATTGAGTCTGCTTCTCCCTCTGCACCTCACTCTGTTCTCATGATCTCTCTGACTCTCTCTCTCTCAAATAAATACGAAAATTTCTTTTAAAAATACAGGAGAAATAAAGAATTTCTCAAACAAAAAGAATTCATGTCCAAGAGACATATACTTCACCAAATGAGAAAGGAAATTATTCACCAGACAGAAACCTAATCAACACCAAAAAACAGAACTAATTGTTCCCCTGTTTTTAATTGTGCTTTAAAAAATGCCTGTTGGGGCGCCTGGGTGGCTCAGTGGGTTAAGCCTCTGCCTTCAACTCACGTCATGGTCTTAGGGTCCTGGGATCGAGTCCCGTATCGGGCTCTCTGCTCAGGGGGGAGTCTGTTTCCCCCTCGCTCTCTCTGCCTGCCTCTCTGCCTACTTGTGATCTCTCTCTGTCAAATAAATAAATAAAATCTTTAAAATAAATAAATAAATAAAAACTGCCTGTTTAAACAGAAATGGAGGCAATATATCTTGTTGATAGTATATGTAAAAGTAAATATATATATGACAATAGTTCAAAAATGGCAGAGTAGTTTGGGAATATAATTTTGTAAGGTCCTTACATAGCATGTAAAGAAATTAATAACATATGAAAGTAGACTCTCATTAATTAAAGTTGTATATTATAAACTTGTGTGTATACAAAATGTGGCATAAATAGTAAGTTGAGAGAACATAATTCTGAATCAATTAAATCCAAAGACAACCAACCAAGAAAAAGAAATAAAAAGCAGAGAGAAAAGATAGAATGGAATACAGCTATCAAAATAATAGTTTTAATTCAAATATGTCAATAATCATTTAAATATAAATGATCCAACCACATTAGGTAGATGGATGGATAGATAGAGAATATAGATACATACACACATATACACACACATGAATTATTGCATAGAGATAGCTGGGGGTATCTGTGCATATACTAATATAATATACAAATATATATATATATGTGTATATATATACATATATATACTATAATATACTAATAACACCCCTATATATGTGCACATATATACCATGCATATATATATATATATGTATATATGTGTGTGTGTGTGTGTATTCCCATCTTTGTTTACTGAGAGGGGATTAGAAGCAATAATACCCTGTACCCAAGAGCACATCTAGCATCCAGATCTTGGTTCCCAAATACTATTCTAAGTAAAAGGTAACTTTGTAAAGTGCCTGATTTCCAACCTGGGTACTGGGAAGTACAAGATGAACTTGGAACATCTTGTGCTGTTCATAACATAAGTACATGCACAAAAGGATGAGAACCTGTAGAAAAGTCACAGAACCTATTAAGAAAGAGCTCCTATTAGCTACAGCTGGAATAATTTCAAAGATAAAATAAACAAAAGTATTGGGTTAGAATTCATAAAGTAAGACCACAGTAATATATAAATTTTGAATAAGTAAATATATCAGAGAGAAAAGGCGATTCATCCTTACAGAAAAATTACAATTGTTAAATTTAGAATAAATGAAGTCAATAAGAAACCATCATTAGAAGACCATCATATTAATTATTGCAAGCAAGATCCATTTATGAATGCTAAAATTTGTGAGTGGAAATTTAAAGAGAAGTTAAGATATTTGCACAGTCCCAAAGTATCTCCCCCAATTTGGTTATTAATTACAAAGGAAAAACTAGTAGCTTTACAGTAGGGAAAACCAGAAGACATAATCTTAACCAACCAACCAAAGTTAATGTCACTAGTATTAAGATATGTTACCATGATGTATCCCTGATAGAACACACTGATAATGTAAAACATTTCGGTGGTATTCAAGTAAAAAATGCATAACCTCAGTCCAATTATGGAAAGACATCAGACAAACCCAAGCAGAGAGACATGCTATAAAATAATAGGTCAGTACCTTTTAAGAACATGAAAAGCAAGGAAAGGTAAGGAACTGTCACAGAGTGGAGATTAGGAGACATTATAACTGAAGATTCTGGAACAAAAATGGACGTTGGAGGAAAGGCTGGTGAAATATTTAAAAAAAAAAAACTAGTTTAGTATTATTGTAGCAATGTCAATTTTTTATTAAAAAACAAAAAAGTTTCCGTGGTTATATAGGATGTTAACATTGGGGGAAGCTGGGTGTGGGATGTATGGCAGCCCTCTGTCAAAACTTTGCAATTGCTCTGTGAGTCTGAAGTCATTTCAGTAAAATATTGTTACTGGAAACTAAGTGGGGCTTGAGGCGTTTCTTCCAGAAAACAAAGACTTGATTATAAGGCATGTATTAGGTTCTGAATCTTAATGTCATGTATTTGTACTTGTTAAAAATTGTTTCAGTAAAAAGTATATTAGTAATATGAACTTCTGGTCTATTTGGAAGTACTCCCATTTGAAAAATGTGATATTTGCATGGAACTGTTTGAATCTTTGTGTTTTCTCTATTTCCCACTAGTTAGACTTGAAACTATAATTTTTCCTTTTGATAAAGGAAGAAAAAGTGAACATGTTATTGTAAATTCATGTTTATTAACAGAGATAAACGTAAATATATTTGTAAACTGATGTTTATTAACCAAGATAAACTTGAAATACTAGAATACTTTATAAGCTTAATCATAGGTAGTCTTATGAAAATGTATCTTTTTAAACTATCTTTTGAAAATATATTCACACTGGTTTTCAAGATATTTTAAGTTATATTTTCACCTCTTTTCAGAACTGCTTCCTTGAGGTTACCTTTTTTTTTTTTTTAAGACTTTATCTTTATTTATTTGAGAGAGGGAGAGAGTACAATCAAGGAAGAGGGGCAGAGGGAGAGGGAGAAGCAGGCCTCCCTCTGAGCAGGTAGCCAGAGGTGGGGCTCCATCCCAGGACACTGCTGTGATCATGACCTAAACCAAGGGCTGCGGCTTAACTGAGGGACCACCCAGGCACCCTGGGTGGAGGGGGAGGGCTCCTTTTTTTTTTTTTTACTGAGGTGTAATTCACAAGGGGTTACTTTTTTAAAAATAGAGCTCTTTATAACTGTGGCTGGGTGTTTTGCTCTAGTATTCCAGGAAGGACCATTTTATTTTTTACAGTCACTTCTAAAGTCATGTGGTCTTTAACTTTGAGGACTATTTTGCATATGAGTGTTAATGAAAATTTAAACCCAAGCAAAACTCTTTGCAGGTCCATGCATAAATGTTGACAACAGAAGAATGCCTTGCCTACCTTGTGATAGTATAGTACCAGTTCTGGACTTTGAAAAGCTGGGAAGAAACTCTATTTTCTTATTTGCATTAATCAGAAAGACAGCTGGTCTGCAGGGTCCTCCCAAAGGAGCTCTTGCTCAAAGTTCTGGGCCCCGGGCAACTGGGTTATAGGGCTTTTTTAGGGGACTGCAGGCAGGTTCCAAGGACCATGCCCACCACTGGTAGGTGGGTTTAAAAACTGAGGGAGCTTGGACTGCTTTAGTTGGAAACAGGAGTGCAGGGAACCTGCGGCGGGAAGCAATGTGTTTACAGAAGCAGAAGGGGCTGGTTATCTCTTGCTCTATTTATTGTTAGTAACTTTCCATCTTCTGGGGCCTCCTGGCCTGGGTCTGCTCTGGGTAATTTTCCTCTGCAGTAGTACCAATTTTATAAAATTCTGTAGTGCAATGTGTTATTTTCCTGAGACAAACCAAAGGTTAATTTCTCAAAGTTCTTGGGGCCTGCTGTAGCAGCGTGTGATAGAGGATCTTTTATATACATTGGTGGTAGGTGAAAAATAAAACATTGCAAATTTTTGTTTTGTTTTGTTTTTCGTTAAGGCTTAAACCATGGACCATATTTTAGGTCCAAATTGTGCTAGTATGAAGTAGAACGAAATTACATTCTATTAACCAATATGAGTGTATTTCTGTAAGCAAGTTATGTTGAAATAAGGTTTTAAAAAGCAAAAAAATTAAAAAAATTAAAAAATAAATTACTTCCCTTGGAAACCTTTAAAGAAGTGACTAAAAAGGGGTCATGGAAATGTCTATGAGCTTAAAAAGTATACGAAAGTAACATTTAATAAAACAATTTAAATTGAGAATTTAAAAAGCACCTGAGGCTGACCTGCAAAGAATGGAGAACTAACAAAGTTAAACTATAACACAAACCTCCTCACCAAGATTTGCTATTGAAGACTTCATTTGCTATTGAAGACCACTCAGGGTCAAGAACAATCTCAGCCCTAATGAAATATCTCATAATAGTAGGAACTTGTTTGGAACGGTATATTCACCTTCACAAACACCATCCTGTCCTTTAAGCAATCCAAAATCATATCTCGTCATTCTCTGCTCACCATCCCACAGTCTTGACTTGCTTTTATTGCTATTTTATGCACATGATCTTTTTCATCTGAAAGTTTATGCTTCAGTTCCCACTCCAAACACATAAGCATTGACTTCAATTTGGCTTCTCACTCCACTTCTTTTCCTCTGCCACAGGTCACCACACAGTAAGGGGAACTTGAACTGACAACAAAGCATATCAGTTCCTACCACTACAAATCACAGCTCTCAGGGTACACTGGGTAATTTGGGAAGATTAGAGGAATTGAGATAAACCTGAAGTAATAAGTAGGATTCAGGCAGAAGACAGTTCGGGCTAAGAGAAGAAGAAGAAGAGCAAAAGTAAAATTAAGAAAGAAAATTTGTAAGTAAGATTTGAAAAATAGCCTCAGAGGATCCGTGATGCAGTCTTCCCATTTTCAAATGAGTATTTAGAGGATTCGAGGAGACTTTGCCTCTCTTTCTCCCCCTTATGTGCATTTGTTTTGTTTCTTAAATTGCACATATGAATGAAATAAAGAATAGGCAAACCAAGAAACGGACTCTTAACTGTAGAGAACCAACTGGGAGAGGTAGGTGGGGGGAGGGTGAAATAGGTGATGGTGACTGAGGAGTGCACTTGCGCTAAGTGTCCGGTGTTGCACGGAAGTGATGAATCTATTCTACACCTGAAAGTAATATTGCACTGTATATTAGCTATCTGGAATTTAAATAAAAACTTGTGGGGGGAGAGAGATGACTTGTCCAAGGTCACATAAGAACTAGACTCCAAATAAGTATTCTTCCCACCATCTGACACCAGCTTAGTGGGGCAGAGAGGACGATCATAGTGTGAAATATCAAGAAGAAATTAGCAATAGCTGTACTTCAAAAGGCAGATGGTGAAAGGATTTGAATGTCAGGTCAAAGAATTAGAACTTTATATAGAAAGTTTATTCATGGTGTGTTTCATTCATTTTGATTATAGTTTTCAATATTCAAGAATCTCAAATATACTTCTTTCTGGGTCCCAAATTTCTTATTTGTTAAATAACAAGGGCAGTAGCCACATTCACTTTACTGTAAATACAGTCAATGTCCATAAATTGCCTAATGTTCCATAAGTGATAGTCATTACTATTGTTGTTACTGTATAATTTCTGTAAAACTTCAGTTGTTTGCTTCATATGTATATCATTTACATGATCTACATTTTACTGGTTTTTTTGTTTAAGAAAACACAGGGATAGAAAGTGAACTTTATGAGATTAGAGATTGTTTTATTCACAACCCACTGCAAAGCAGAAATGCAATAAATTTTCAGCGAGTGATTAAAAAATAATAAAATCTCTGTGGAAAATATACAATAAAAGTGAAATTCAGCTTTAAGCCTTTTACTTGAATACTCCAGTACATCATGAAAACAGATGGCACACTGATGGCGATGGAAATTTGGAAAGGTCAAATCAAAAGTGTTCAGGGAAGAGACTCATATTATCGTGTGTTGTATAGAAAGATAAGTAGGCAATGAAAAATTTTCAGAGATAAGATAACAGAGAGCAAAAAAGTGATAACAGATCGAGTTCATTTTAAAATAGTACATCTAACCCATATTTTTTTTTAAGAGTCCTTTAGTGGATTTATGCGTGGTGTCTCTGGCAATTTTGTCATACCTGTTCTGGGCAGTAGCTTAACCCAAACTTACTGAATGCCTCTGTCGAAACAGGGTTAGAGCTGCAGGCTGGAGAGAATAATAAGAAATTGCTTCTTGGACTCAGGAAGTTTAACTTATTAAAAGTTGTGAGGATAAGCAAGATGGGTGTCCTGTAGCTAATTTGGTATTTATAAATAGACAATTTGGGGGGGCACCTGGGTGACTCAGTCAGTTAAGCTTATGACTCTTGCTTTCAACTCAGGTCATGATCTCAGGGCTGTGAGACAAAGTCTTGCTTAGGGCTCTGTGCTTAGCGTAGAGTCTGCTGGAGATTCTCTCCCTCTCAGTCCCCCTCCTCTTCATTCCTCCCTCTCTCGCATGCATGCTCTCTCGCTCTCAAATAAATAAATAAAATATTAAAAGAAAAATAGGCAACTACCTGTCTATACCTGTAGGTTTAAAGTGGATATTAAAATTTGTTTATAAACAGATGTTGTTGAGCTGCACTCCCATCATCATGGTAAAGTTTGAAGTCAAAGTAGTTTTTCAAATGGAGCTACATACCAATCAGGAAAAAGAGGTACCAATAAAAGCAAACAAAAATACCTTCGTGATTAAATTTAAAATGAATGGCTGATGTGGTCATTAAAAACTTTATAATCATTAATTGAGTAATTTCATTCTTTATTTGTTAGCACATAAACATCTTCAAAGTATAAATAGGAAAATACACTGTGAAGTTGTTGATTTAAAGGTTAGGCTAACAAGTTTTTCAGTTTACTAGGTCTGAATGTAAAAATTTATGTTTATTAACCTAGTAATGACTAACCGTACACTCACTTTCAAGTAAATTGTTTTTCAATGAACAGAAAAATCAATCCTTAACAATAGCCATGAATCTTTACTTCCTCATTTGTAAATATACTGGCAGGAAAAATTATATCATTAAAGAATTACTAAATTAACAAAGAATAATTCTAAAATATTTGAGATAAAAACAAATACACTTGACAGATTAAGCAAAAGGACAACTATCTGTTCATTAACACTAATTTCATTTGAAGAAAATGAAATTCTTCCTATGAGAAAATCAATGCACACAGTCTTTAATCAAGAGACAAATAATTGATTACTTCATTTTTTTTCTTTGAGATTCATTAAATGGGAAGTTTTCCAGAGTGAAACTCATTTATATATTAACTCTTTAAGCTCTCCAGCAATCAATAAATATTTGCTAGCTCATCTTCGAAATTATTTTTCTACAAGGTATTGCACTTAAGCATTTCATTAAAATGAGTTTGTAAGAATAACTAACTACGGGGACATATCTGAGTCAATAACACTACTGATGCCTTCAAATTTATTAAAAGAGAACAAAGAGTCTATTATGCATGCAGAATAATACCCTAACATTTGACTCCCTGCTAGCACCTTCTTCTGTTTGATCCTGTCCTTACAAGCCTGTAATCATCAAATTTCAGGCAGCCAGTTCTTTAATGTAAAAATTGAAATAGGCTGAAAAGATTATTTCCAGAACCAGGTAGCACAGGATTGTGCCCTGAAGGGCTATATGATACAATTCAGAGAGAGTTGTATTGTCACTTAAATTGTGGACATACGGAATGGGATCAAAACAGGCCAGCAGGCGTTGTGGGATAGCTGCCAAGAAGGTCTTACGGAAAAGTGTTTCATTGTCACCTTCACTTCATGGAGATAAAAGCTTAACAAGGAGCAAGTGATTCGTTCTGGTGATGATTACAGAAGGTAAGATGAGCTACTGGAGGGAAGCTATAAAAAGAGCGGGCTGGAAGTTCTAAGTGACGCATTGCTAATTTGGAGACTTTCCTCCCTCCTAAATTTCATTAGTGATGACACCACTGTGAGAAATGTGTTTGTGCAAGAAGTTGTAGGTGGCTGCATACAGAACAGTAGACACTCATTTACCGTCTGCGTTCATACGGGCTGATCAGCTCCTGGCCTTCAACAGGGTTGCGCCAGCCCTGGTCATTTTTAATAACACTTGGACGTCAGTTCACAGCCGTGGAGACAGTGGAGGGCCACAGGCTGCCAGCAGCAACCACGTATTTTCAGCAGCAATTCTCTTTAAAACAATTGTTTACATATAAATATCAGTACCTACACCCAGTCTCTTGGATTTCTTTTGAACCCCCTGTTCAGTCCTTTGAAAACTCTTTTGTATTTTTTATTTTTTTATTAACATATAATGTATTATTAGCCCCAGGGGTACAGGTCTGTGAATCACCAGGTTTACACACTTCACAGCACTTACCATAGCACATACCCTCCCCAGTGTCCATAACCCCTATGTCCTCTCCCTACAACCCCCCACAAACATCAGTTTGTTTTGTGAGATTAAGAGTCTCTTATGGTAAAAACTCTTTTAAATGTGGATGTAAGGATTAACATTTTTTGAGGTTAGGTTATGGATACAAAGTCTGAGCATGAAAGACAATTAAAAATGGTTAAGTGTGTGCATGACATAGCCACCTAGAAAAATAATTAAAGTTGGCATTTCTAGGTAAAATGGCAGAGTGAAGATGAATCACAGAGCTTCCCTTCCCCAATGCTGAAAACAAAATACAAGAAAGAAGCAAGGATTTTAATAACAAACGATTCGTCATCCACAAGCTAGGAATGATGAACAATCTCAAATGTAACGTGTGATATGGCCTCGCCTGACTCCTCCTCCTTCCCTCATCTCCCGGAGGCAGAACAGGAGTGAATAACAATCCCACCTCATCCCCCCAAGCACCATTTGGAGAGAAACAAATTGAAGAGAGAGTAATAATCATAATATTGGTGATTGTAGTGATCTCCTTGGAAACAATAGTCCAGAGTCTTAGCTTTAACCTTCTGGGATGTCAGTTAATCTCTCCAGGGTTTATATAAACCCAGGCTCCTGTTTTCCAGTAGAGAGATATTTCTAACCTCATGGACCTTGTCATCTCTGGAAATGGAGTCACATACCCCCAGAGTTAACTTAGAAATCTATCTCCCGAAGTAACCGTTTGTCTGTCAAAAAGATAAGTTTTATTGGTCTTTCTTTTGGTTTAGTGTATAAAATTGTAAAATTTCATTTTGATTTTGTAGTCTTTTGCAGGCTATCTACATGCATGTACATTGATGAGTTTATGCAGTAATAAATCAGTTTTCTTTCTTTCTATATTAATTATGGAGAGGTTGTTGACAGAAATTTTATTTCCCCAACTGATGAAATAGCGAACTCTCACTAAGTACTTACTATGTTGGCACATTCAGTTTTCTTATGAATGTTGAGTAAATACGATTATTGTTCTAATTTTACAAATGAGAAAACTGAATTAGGGTAAGGTAAAAATAATTGCCCCAAATCATACAGCTAAGGAATGTAGGAATAGGAGTTAAAAACAAATATACTGACTTCTACTATCATGACATTATGGCATTTCAGGAGATTGTAAAAAAAAAAAAAAGAAAGAAGGAAAAGAAAAAAATGAAACAAAGTACCCCCATAAGCCAAAACCTGACCATACTTGAGAACCACCTCTCCATGGGGAAGGCAGCATGAAACTTGAAAAGAGTCTCCCAGAAGTAGATTAGCTAAACAAGAAAGTGGAGTGACTTTTTAAAAATCCTAAAAGAGTAGATTCTCCAATAAAGAATTCTAAAAGACAGTGCTGAGATTTTTCAACCCACTATTTTTGCTGTCAGGCTACCGAAATGGAGAGAGAACAAAATACCTCATCCTCAATCCCTAGCTTGGACTGGAAGACAAATAAGGCTCAAAAAAAAAGTAGGAAGAGTGACACTGAGACTTCATCATTATTAAATCAGACAAATGGATGAATGAATCTTTCCCACAGAGTAAGAGCCAAGATGCAAACAAATAACACAAAAAAGATGCAAGGAAACTATGTGTATCAAAACAATTTGAGAAGGAAATATAACATGCAAAAGACTGATCAAGAAACCAGTCTAGACCTCCCAGAGTGTCCTCCCCTTCATTCATTCATTCATTCATTCATTCATTCACATAGAGGTACTACTATGGTCTGAACATTTGTGTCGCCTCCCTCAAACTGAAATCCTAATCCCAAAGGTGATGGTATTAAGAAGTGGAGTCTTTGGGATGTAATTAAGTCATAGAAGTGGAAGGCCCTTATGAAAGTGACCCCCTCCCCCCAAGAGCTTCCTCACATTTTCCACTATGTGGGGGACACAGGAAGAAGATGTCCAACTGCAAGCTGGAAGAGGGTCTTCACCAGGACCCCATAGTCCTGGCACCCTAATCTTAGACATTAATCTCCAGAGCTATGAGAAATAAATTTCTGTTGTTTATAAGCTCCCCAGTCTTGGGTATTTTGTTATAGCAGCTCAAATGGACTAAGACATGCAGTAAGAATATTTAACATAAGATCCAATACTTAACACAAGATCTTAGAAAATTTTAAATATAGTTTATCCTTGAAAAATATAGGGGGTTGGGGTGCCAACCCCTGGCACAGTTGAAAAGCCACATATACTTTTGACTCCCCCAAAACTTAACTACTAATCTAATAGCCTAATGTTGACCAAAAGCCTTACTAATAAAGTTGATTAACATATGCTTTGTACATTATATGCCTTATATACTGTATCCTTACAGTAATATAAGCTAGAGGAAAGAGAATGTTATTAAGAAAATCATAAGGAAGGGAAAATATATTTAGAGTACTATCTTGTATTTATCAAAAATATCTTCATGTAAGTGGACCCACACAGGTCAGACCCATGGTGTTTAAGGGTTTATACTGTATACAATATAGTATATACAATACAGTATTGTTAGTTACAAACACTCTACATGGCAATGGGCTCACAAAAGTACACTTATTCCCAGACTCACGAAGCTCTATATGTTAAATACATACAGCTTTTCATATGTCAAACATATGACATGTCTTTTTTATGTGACAGAAATAGAAATCAGAAACTGCTGAGCTCATTGGTGCACTTGTACAAAAGTCGTAAGTAAACTAGCAATACATACTGGCTAGAGATAAAATCAAGTAGAAAACTTATAGACTAAAAGAAGTAGGAGATCATTAAAATAGATAAAGAGGGGCGCCTGGGTGGCTCAGTGGGTTAAGCCTCTGCCTTCGGCTCAGGTCATGGTCTCAGGGTCCTGGGATCGAGCCCCGCATCAGGCTCTCTGCTCAGCAGGGAGCCTGCTTTCCCCTTTCATCTGCCTGCCTCTCTGCCTACTTGTGATCTCTCTCCCTCTGTGTCAAATAAATAAATAAAATCTTTAAAAAAAATAAAATGGATAAAGAAAAAATATAAAAATGAGCCAACATAAGGATTATGGTCTCTCCAAATTAGAGAACACAAAAACAGATAATTAAAAAAAAAAATCTAGAATCTTATTTAAACAATGAAAATTTCTCTGAAGAAGGGGGAAGGCTTGAAGAAATGCATCAAAAGGCCCACTGCTAATATAGGGCCTAGAGTTAATACAGTTAGCTAATGTTAACTGCTATAATGATAATATGGAAATAAAAACTGACATACCCCCAATAAATTATTTAATTTCATTGCTTTACAAGCAAACAAACAAACAAACTCTTCTTCATATATTAAGGCAGGAAAAAACAAGTCACAAAGAAGTTAGAAATTATCAGAGTGGCTTGAGGTTTTGCTATACCAATATTCAGTAACAAAAGATGTTGAAACTATATCTACAAAATCCAGAGAGAGAAAAGCTGTATTTCAAGTTATTTTTTTTTTCAACCCAAAACATTGCCCCTTGTATATAGGCCCACAATTCCTTTTCTAAAACCTTTGAGAATAGATTTGTTTTGTAATTCAGAATTTGTTGGATTTGGGGAAGATTGTATGATTGTTATACTATTTCTTAGGTAAGACTGGGGATGGGCTCACATCTTATAATCACATATCACATGCATCAGTATTTCTTTAGAAAAACTTACCAATATTCACCCTCAGAAAATACAGATGATAAATAATGTTTTATTGTTCGTGTCAGAATATTCTGCCAAATAATATTGGTTTAAAATCACACAAACATATTCACACACCCCTTTTCATTTTCTAAGCTTTTGAATTTCAGAATTATGGATAAAGGCAACAGATACAGATCTCAGCCTGATAATGAAATTCCCTGTTTAAAAAAGTATTGAGGACAAAATACAATTAATCAAAGATGAATTAAAATAAGGAATTCAAGAAAAATAAAAGCAGCTGTGGCAAAAGACTAAAGAACATGATATATATTTGAATCTAGAACTATAATTATATAAGAACTATGCTCTCATGAAAGATTATAAATTCCATAAACCTTAATAATATAAAAATGAGAATTATGTGATTATATAAGTATTAACCAAAGAAAACTCTTTGAGTAAGAAGAAAGAAAGAAAGAGAGGGAGGAAGGTAGGTAATGGAAAATGGAAACTTAGTCTATTCAGGCTGCTATATTGGAATAACCATGGATAGACTGGATGACTGGGAAGTTCAGGGTGAGGGCATTGGCAGATTTGGTCTCTGGTGAGGACTGAATTCCTAGTTCACATTTTCTTGCTATGTCCTCCCTTGGCGGAAAGGGTGAGGGAACTCTCTGGGATTTCTTTCATGAGGCCACCAATCCCATTCATGAAGGCTCCGGCTCCATGACTTAATCACCTGCCAGAGGTCCCACCTCCAAACACCATGTGTCATGAACACGCCATGAAGGCACACACAAGCTGTGTCTTTCGCAGTGTGGCTTCATTCAGTCATTAGACGAAGTTAACATAATTACGAAGCAGGTTCAGGATTCCAAACTCAATGACATTTTACCGCGTGGTTAACTTGGCTTCTTACCAGGCACACAAAGCAGAATACAAGTCACACAACAAAGATACCCGGGGGGGGTAGGAAGTGAAGAGCGTCTCAGGCGCACAGTTGAGATACGACCTCTGTCCGGTGTGGCTCAGCTCTTGGCAC
Organism: Mustela nivalis; assembly: GCF_964662115.1. NCBI lineage: Eukaryota > Metazoa > Chordata > Mammalia > Carnivora > Mustelidae > Mustela > Mustela nivalis. The sequence goes on from NC_139024.1 coordinate 104,190,078, forward strand.
TTACTGCTTATCACCTTCAAGCAGTGAAGGATCTCGGTTCTGTTCAGAGATCAGTCAGGCAAACTCATTGGTGGCAGCTGCCTTTTTTAAGTGGTCAGGCATAGTAGAATGTCAGTGTCTGAAGAGTATGAGAGTTCGCTGCAGAAATGCTCCCTTTTTAAAGGGATTTAATCAGGCTTGGGCCCCTGTGGACCTCCTCTGCTGCTGCTTGCTATTAGTTCTGGGGTGTTGTCAGCTGGGGCTGGTCCCGGCGGCATTTTGTAGCTGCAGCATCCGAAACAGCCTGCATTATTGCCTCACCGAGACCCTTGCCTGACATGAGTGATTCCATCTTGCTCTCTACACCATGATCCTGGGGACTAGGTTTCCACACATGAATTTAGTGGGAATACAAACATTCAGTCTATAGCAGAAACCAAAAACCACAGTAGTGAAGTGAAATAAACTAAAATTGTACAAATAAGTACAAATGTATTTGTAATCAAAATAGTGTGAATAAGCTTGTGTTAAGTGTCACTATTAAAGAGAAAGATTCTCATATTGTTTGGAAAAATATCCAGTTATGAGTTCTTCACAAGGTGAGACATCTAACAAGACCTAACACCTAATGGCACAAATAAAATACATCAACAGAGTAAAACTAACCATATAGGAATTTTTGAAGAGATGTACCAGGCATCAAATATTTAAAGCAAAAATTGAAAGGAACAAGAGGAGACATTTTTAAAATAGAAAATGATAGTGGAAGATTTTTAGGTATTATTTTCAAAAATCGACAGATTATGAGACAAAAATTAAATTACAGCACATGTATAGAAATAGAGATTTACAGGTCCATATTTCTATGTATCTGTATTTCATAAATGTTAAATACACATTCTTTTTAAACAGACATGGACTGTTCACTAAAAGCAAGCACTTGGTAAGCTACAAGAAAATTTCTATAATTTCTAAAATGCAAAATTCACAGAAGCCACTTTCCACAAGTAGTAAAAAGAGAAAGGCAATAAAAGGAAATTAAAAAGAAAAAAAAAACTCTACCTAATTGAAAAGTTAAAAACTCTCTACTTAATAACTTTAGCATTGAATAAATGCTAATCAAACTTAAAATATTTTAAATAAGTTTTTTTTTTTAAGATTGTATTTATCTATCTGACAGAGATCACAAGTAGGCAGAGAGGCAGGCAGCGAGAGAGGAGGAAGCAGGCTCCCCACTGAGCAGAGAACTCAATGCGGGGCTCGATCCCAGGACCCTGGGATCATGACCTGAGCTGAAGGCAGAGGCTTTAACCCACTGAGCCACCCACACAGCCTGAAATAAGTTTTATTTCAACTTACTGTTCAACATATCAAAGCCAATAGACATGGGGGAAAAAATGGTCTTCAGGAGGAAAGGTAGAGCATCAATACATATGTGAGAATATGAGAAAGATTTAAAATAATTGAACAATTTCTTAGTCAATAAACTAGAAAAATACCAATAAATGGAATACTAAAAGAATAAAATATAAGCAGTAAAGAAAAATGAAGGCAGAAAATTATGAATCAAAAAGAATAGTTTATTAATAGAGTTGATGACATACCCGAGAACCAGTCCTAATACACTTAAGTAAGTAATTATGTAATTAAATTAGTTTGCAATGCTGATCAAGAAAACAGAAAAAGGGGCGCCTGGGTGGCTCAGTGGGTTAAAGCCTCTGCCTTCAGCTCAGGTCATGATCCCAGGGTCCTGGGATCAAGCCCCGCATTGGGCTCTCTGCTCAGTGGGAAGCCTGCTTCCTCCTCTCTCTCTGCCTGCCTCTCTGCCTCCTTGTGATTTCTGTCTGTCAAATAAATAAATAAATCTTAAAAAAAAAAAGAAAACAGAAAAAGCACACATATACAGTATCAAGAATGAGAAGAACATAAATGGTTATAGAGAGTTCTGTTTTATTTTTCCTTGTGACAGTTATGATATGAAACTTTACGCCAGTAAATTTGAGAGTCTAAATGAAAAATTTCATATTTTATATTATATAAAATATTTTATTTATATATAATTATTTTATAGTTTATATATTTATATTTATAAATATTTATTTTTATTTATATTTTATATTATATATTTAATATTTATGTTTATTTATTATATATTTTATATTTCTAAATATTTTATTTATATATTTTTATATTATATAAAATAAAATATATTTAATATTTTCATATTAAATTTTGACTCAAGAAAAAGTAGAAACTCTGAACAATAACATAGATGTGAAAGTGTTGTTGCTGCATTACCTTAAAACAGAAGCATAAGCCTGCGGTGTTTAACAGTGAGGATTATCAATCAGTCTGCATACATAGAAATTGCTTCATAGCAAGAAAAAGTGGAAACGTCCCCAGTGCATTGTTTAATGCCAACCATAGGGGCGCCTGGACGGCTCAGTCTTAAAGGTCCGCCTTAAGCTCAAGTCCTGATCCTATGGTCCTAGGATCCAGCCCTCATCCTGCTCCCTGCTGGGCAGGAAGCCTGCTTCTCCCTCTACCTCTCCCCCTGCTCTCTCTGTCAAATAAATACAAAAATTTCAATAAATAAATAAATAACTCACAGCATAATAAATCACAGCATAATTGTGATTCCAAGAATGACACAGGACAAGCTAGAGGCTCTTCTTACTTGAGTATTGTAATTGAAATTTGATAAAATATCAGCATAAATGGATCTGGCTGTACCATGTATATGTAAGGAAGACTATACATGGACTATGGGTTTTATCCCAGGAAAGCAGCAATTGTGGACATCAACAAAGTTGTTAATGTAACTAATAAGGCTTATCAGTAAGAAGAGAAAAATATTTCAAAAATACTAATAAAATTAAACTTACATAAAAAAATAAAAAGCACTAGCTAAGGGAAGTTATCTACCTTGCTAAGTGGTGCATAGCAGAAAACTCAGCAGACATTAAAAGTAATGGTAAAATTGTAGGATCTTTACCATTGCATCTAGAAACACTTTTTATTTTTTATTGTTAGAATTTTCTGATAAAGGTATTTTAGTTGTGTAATTAAAAATAACTTTTAAAACTGATTTAAAATTATTGCAGAGGGATAAAGAAAGATATTTCATGCAAATGGAAATCAAAAGAAAGCTAGAGTAACTATACTTGTATCAATCAAAATAGACTTTAAAATAAAAACTAGTAAGAGAAAAGTATGGGCATTATGTAACGATAAAACAGTCAAAGCAACAAGAAGTTAACACTAGAAATAATGGTAATATACTGACATTAATATTGGTTGGTTTTGTGTTTAGACTAGCTAATTATTTGGGTTTCTTTGTGTTTAGACTAATTATTCTCTAATTAGCTAACTAGACTCACTAATTATTCCCTTGCTTATTAAACTGTAAGAAATACTTTTCACTACTTAAAATAAATCAAATAATTGTAAGATAGCCATATTAAATTACATATTTTTGAAAAATCACAATATTGGAAATAAATGAGCCCAAATTTAACAACTAATAATAGATATTCTTCTGCACCCTTATGTACTAATCTCTGAAAGAGAAAAGAAATCGAGAAATAAAAATGCAGATTAAAAAAAATAGACATAGATTACATAGCATGCATGGAAACATAGAGCTAATAAATGCCTATACCACTGTTGGCCCCAAAACTCATGCATTCACAAAGTTAAGAATCTTGTGCTTGTTACCTTGTATCCTTAAAAAAGTCATTTAACTACACCATGCTAAATGTCTTAAATTACAACATGAGAAAAAATGTTTAGATTTATGGTAGCTAGTTCCTCTAGGTACTTTTAAAATTTAAATTTAAAATGTCAATTGCACAGGAAAAGACACTCTTACTGGTGTCTCTGTTCTGAATACAGAGGATTAGATGGATTTTTTCCTAACTAAAATGGTAGTTAATGTGGGCGCCTGGGTGGCTCAGTGGGTTAAGCCGCTGCCTTCGGCTCAGGTCATGATCTCAGGGTCGAGTCCTGGGATCGAGTCCCGCATCAGGCTCTCTTCTCCGCAGGGAGCCTGCTTCCTCCTCTCTCTCTCTGCCTGCCTCTCTGCCTACTTGTGATCTCTGTCTGTCAAATAAATAAATAAAATCTTTAAAAAAAAAATGGTAGTTAATGTTTTAGCTCTAGAAGCAGATCTGAAATGGAAACACACACACACACACACAGAGTGAATAGCTATTTTAATGATTGTGTGCTTTTGTTCCAAAGGGTATGTGTTAACAGGTATTTTTATATTTTTATTTTTAATAGAAAGACAATGACACTCATTTGTTTTCTAAATACTAAGAATATCCTTCAACCAAATAGTGAATTTCTTACACTTTCATGGAGTTTATATTAATTTTTCCTCATCCAATTTGCTTTATCTTGGCTGGTTGTTTTCAATAGTGAAAACCATCATTACTAACATGCAACTTCCTTCTTCTTGGTCTAAAGTAATTTTAGTTTTTATAAAATATTTATCCTGAAGTTTGAAGGTTTCCATTTTCTAGTCTAGAGAATATAACTTTTTAATAGGAACATAGAAACATAATGAGTCTTAGTCTCCTGGGCTCCATGCCTACTCTGAAAATACAATGTTATAATTTAATGTCCCTGAAAGTCTTTCATTGTGTGAGTAAGGATTTCATTCTCTTTCAGTGAGAACTAAAACAGAAGGTGAGTGTTCTTGGGCCTTAGGAACCCTAAGGAAGGGGACAAGTGATAGCAGTAGTCTTCTAACCGACAAACACTTGGTTATGCTGAAGAATGTCCTCTGATCCAGATAGCACCCGAACACTGAGGACATAAGCCTGCTTCAGTCACAGTGTCCAGGAAGCTGGAGGCTTGTTCCACCAGCATCATGGCCACTGCCTGATTTCACTGACATAAAACAGGCTGGTTGGGGAAAAATCAGAATACGTCCCTTTACAGTGATGGCTGTCTTTCTCCATTTCTCTGTTTGTTGTTTCATTGGCATCAACCATCTGATGCTCTTTTGATACAGTTGCTACAGAATATAGTCAATTTCTTTTCACCTGACCTAGGGCTAAATTACTAAAAAGTGGATGAGTTGGAAACCCCACTAATTTTATCACCATTTCTACCTAAGAATGGATGATAGCTAAAATTCATAATCCACAATCAATGGTTTCTTTCAAACCTAATGTTCTCAATGGTTCTAAACACTTAAAAAGTAATTCCAACCCATTTTGCTATTCCCATATCCTTATTATGATTTACCAGCCAGACAAGGCAATTAAAAGTCAGAATGGTTTGCAGCACAGGTTTGCTCTATATTTTCCTTCTATTCCACAGGCAACAAGAAATTATTTATAATTTTCTGGGTAAGAATGGAGAAATCAAGCTTTCCTAATTACTCTGCTCTCGTGGTTGGAAGAACTTCTCTATTCCCTCTTCCAGTATGGACTGCTATAATAGTAAGACGATACCCCTAAGGTTTCAAATCTGAAATCAGCACTCTTGCCAGGACACACATTGCATTTGGAGCTTCATTTATTTTTAATTCCCACAGTTTCCTCATCTCACAGAACACTTTTGGGCCGCCTTTGTGCACCATCCAGCATGAAATGTAATTTACCCTTAGTTGGCTTAAGGGAAACGTAACTGAGAAGGTCCATCTGAAATAAGATATTATATACCTCCTTCAAAAATTTTCAAACATTTGGGATCTCTGCATTGCCTCACAAACCCAACGTTTCTTTTAGGATTCGGAAGCATGATGCAGAAATGTCTTCATCTTCCAGCAATTTAATAAAAGGAATTGGGGGGCTTACAGTACGGTTGAACAGCTCAGAGGCAGGGCCTTAAGAGTACCCTCCACAGGCACACGGGCCAACTGGCTTATCAGGAAAGTGCGCGCAGTCAGGGTGGAGGGAAATTGAGAGGCGTTCATGGAATGCGGTGCTCCAGCAATGACAAGCTGCTGCTATCCTCCACTTGGCAAACACTGTCTGCTGCTTGGTGTCCATGAAGCCAGAGGCTGGAAAGTCGGATATGAACGCAGAAAAATTCCACAGTTCCAAATGTCCCACAAATGCATCAAAAATGGTAGAACCTAATCTTCAATCAGAATTGTAGCTACTTGGTGTATGTAGCAGGAAACAGGCTATTTCACTTTCTACCCTCTACTTTACAGGAATGCACAATAGAAAGAGATTGTTGTGGATGCTAAGAGCCAATCCACCTCCTATACTATATAACCCAAGCAAAGTCCTCCAAGTCTGGTGTTCAAAGTCTTCTGTGAACTTTTCTTAAGCCATCTTTCCAAATTTATCTCCTGCTTATTGTCTCTTTTATAACATATAGGCAGGGCAAACTGAAGTTCTTTGAAAGTTCTCCTGAATATACTGCAAAACTCCTATTTCTGTGCCTTTGATTACCATTTTTCCCTTTCTTAAGTCCGAAACCTACCATATCTTTTGTGCAAAATCTCTTCCTCATCGCTATGCTAAAGACTTATTTTCCATAGATTAGTGACCTTTGAAAGTAGTGTTTCTGATAATCTTAGTCTTCTTGCTATAATTTTAGAATAGTGTCACAAACACAAGAACTCAGCAAACATCTGAAAAGATATAATAAAAGCATATAATTTTATACCACTATTTCCCTTCACTATACCTTATGGATTGAACTTCACTATTAATAGACAATGCAACTCCTAAGGAATTAATTTTCAAAGTTTCCTCAAGGTTCAGAACATTTTATTCAAATCACAAATTTACCCAAATGACTACCTGGCTTAAAAGTTTTCCTGACTTGAATCAGGTGAGGGCCATATAATTTATATGGGCACCTATGTTTCCCACCTCAAACACACACACAAATATACACACACTCAGCATGGAACTCTCTTAGTTCTACTCAAAGTACAGTTTGAAAGTTGCTTTCTTAGGTGCACTCCTCTCCACTCCTCGTGTGTGTGTGTAAGAGAGAGAGTGTGTATGTTCACATGAATTCTTGAAGACACACTGACAACTCAGGTCATTTGTGGAATTATTACCTAACTGGATTCACAAGGTGCTATACAAAAAAATTAAGACTCAGATCTCGTTATTTTACTTCCCTATATTCTTAACTAAACAGTCTCAAAACTTTGGTTGTTGGAGATAGAAGATGGATAAATAGAAATATAAATAAGCCATACAGAAAGGAAGAGAGCAAGAAAGAGATGGAGAGAAGGAGGAAAAGTCAATGGATGTGGGGATTACTGGAATGAGAGGATGATATTTTCTACACATAAAAAAGAAAAAAAAAAAAGGAAGAAAGAAAATATGATGCCAGACCTCATCAAGAATTTTTCAGAATCTCTTCAAAGTCATCCCCCTAGGCTTTTTGTTTCTCTGGAAGTGTTTTGAATATGTTTATAATTTAGAACCATTAAATAGTTCATAGAAATGAAATAATTTAATTTTCTTTTATGTACATATAAAGAAAATATTCCATACAAAAGGTAAACCATTATTTCTACTCTCCATCATATTCAAAAGGCAGGCTATTCCAAGTTTGGTACCTCTCTTCTCTCATCTACAACACAGGTCTATTACATTCTACTGAAACAGTGTATGTAATAGAACACTACTACAGATAGATGTTACTGGGATTTAGAAAATCAGACAAACTACAATGTTTATAGCCTAGACCACTAGATTCCATATGTTCTTTTACTAAGAAAAATTCTGTTAATGTTATGCCTTATTTATGGCAGTCACATTTTATTTTTGATATTTCTGTTCCCACCACATAATACATTATGGTTCCATATGGTCACAGTATTCTTCCCAAACTGTCTTACCTTTTGATATATTGAAGACATTTTTGTCATATATCTTTTTTTTCTAAAAAACAAATATTTCACCAAATTGAAATTGCTCCTTTCTGAAATATTATATTGGTTGTGATTTGCAGAAAGCAGACTTGAAGACAGTCCATTTTGCGGGATTTTACAGAAATATAATTGCTCTTTGCTATTACTTTATTTAGTTGCAAAACGTAGAAAACCAATAACTGTGGTATTGTATTCTTGCCAAGTGTAGTTGGGTTATCAGGTGGTTATAGTAGATTGACAAATCGAAAGTGTCTTCTTTTCCATTCCCTGACCAACTACTGATTCATCATTTGACCTTGGAAAATCAATTGGCCTCCTCATACCTCAGTTCAACTGGAGAATTAGGTAAAAAAATTAGAATTTTGCTAATTTTGCTAGAATTAAGCTAGGTGTTGCATCTCATCTTAACTGACTCTAGAAATTGCACATAGTTTTTTTTTTTTCTTTTGCTATGCAAAAACTTGATCATGATTAAAAGATATTTCTGCTTCAATAAGTATCCATTGTCTTATTATCAAAACATTGCTTACAACTAAGGCTTTTTAAAAGCCTGTGAATAACTATTGCATTAAATTTAAATAATGAGTGACTATGTTAACCTAGAATATTAATCTTTAACACAAACATGAGTGCATTAAAATAATATTTACATAAAATATATCTTTACATATATACCATATATATTATGTATATAGTTGTAAATAAGTCTGTATATATGTACACACTGAGCTGCAAATTCGCCTATGGCTATGAACTTTGATTCATTTCTGCATTCCCTGAACCTAGCTCATCACCTGTGACCCTGCAGGTTCTTAATAAATGTTTGTTGGATGAATAAGTGGACAAAAATGTCTTGACTTATTGCATCTGCAATTACGTAAATAATGCCTGGCTTGAATATGAAAAGGAAAGGTACAGTTATGTTAAAAAGAAAGTCTTCAGTACATCTTCATACTTAAAGAACATAGAGGAATGCTACCTGGAGGAGAGAGCATCGGAGGGAGAAAATATAGCAAGGACTGTCTACCATGTCAAAGTGGTTGTCCCAGGTCCCACCTCAATTTCCACTTCTCTCTCGAAACTCCATATATCCATCTCTTATAGGTGCTATTCACTAATCACTTAAAGAATTAGCAATGAATTTTGTTTAAAATTACCATAAGGACTTGAGTTCATATTACTGTTTATGGGTAGATCAAGCTAATCAACTGACATCATAATAACTGTCTTCCACTCTTTATGTGAGATGCAGAGTATGAACTTAACAAATCTAGGGAAAGACCGCGAATATTATATAGAATTTACATTTCCTGAAATCAAACAAGAAAAATTAAAGACAGGTATTTAATATACACCAAATTAGTTACTGGTCCATGTCAAAATAAATGAAGCTTTTGACCCATTCATTTGGATCAGTAAGGAAAACAATTCATTCTCACCATTTATTTTGCTGAACAACAGAATAAATAGTCCAACTCAACAGCCCATATTTGTGGGTCTTCAATATTGTATGGCCACTGACTCCATTGAGACGATACCAAAGCTCTGGACCCACTCCCAGAAAAATGTGTAGATTCATGTATACCACATATTTTCAGGATATTCTGGAACATATTAAAGCTAGATCTCAATGTAAGAATCCCCACTGCTGAGCAGAAGATACAGAATCCTTCTCACCGACTTCTCATTTTTTCATGTCAAACAACAACTACTAAAGTGACACTACTGGTCTTTTTATTTACTCCTTTATTTATCCTTAGCCCATGTGGGAAAAATATTAGCTGATTGTAGGTGACATCCATCAAACCATGCTTTTAACTTGGGGGGGGGGTGGTAATCTAGTCAAACTCTGCAGAAACTGAGTAATTGGCTTTTTTGCTGCTCCCTTTTCCCAAGCCTCTGTGAGGCAACAATTCAGGATGCATGTGTTTGGTCTGCAAACTCATCTTTAATCTCAGATGTACTATGCCAATGAATAACATAAGAAAGGTAAAAGGATGAGTGTGCTGGTGTAGGCAGGACATGGTGGAAAGCCTGTTTGACCACAGATCAAAGCTTTTCCCTTTAAACAACTGTATCAGTAATAAAGCTCAGTCAGTTACAAACTTAGGTATTTTAGACTTGATATGTTATTGATTGAGCTCTTGTTACCTTAACACTGGTGATATATGGACACATCTACATGGCAGAATAAAAGGAAGAACTTGGAACAAGTTATAGCTAATTTATGATATTTGGTGAGACGGTCTGTTCAAAACTTGTAAAACTCTTTTGTTTTAAACTCAAGCCATTACATTCTGTTGTACCCAAAAATCACAAAAAAGAAAAATTAATTCACTTTCCATCGATGGTACCTATAAAACTACACATGTATAAAGAAAGATGATACTTTAAAGTTTATCTAAGTAAAATATTTATTTACAGACAAGTGAAAAAAATATGTATTATATTATATGGATAGATGAGTACCAGTCCTAGAATTCAGGTTTAATGCATCTCAGTTGTGTTTTCTTTATTGTCGTTAAACACTTCTTTAGTTTCACACAAACAAATAGTGTAGAAGAGAGACTCGAGTTGTATAAATATTACTGTCCTATTCAGCTTGGGCTGCTATAGCAAAATACCATGAACTTATACAACAGACATTTATTTCTCACAGTTAAGGAGAGTTAAAGATCAAGATGCTATCAGAGTGGGCTCCTGGCAGTCTCAGCTCACGGCTAGCATCCTCCTCCTTATTTGTGCTGTAGACAGCCACATTCACATTGTGTGCATGTGGAGAGACAGAGATTTCTCTCACTTTCTTTCCTTATAAAGGTCCTAATCCCACCATGGTGGTGGTGGGCAGTTTATAAACCTAATTACCACCTAAAAACCCCACCTCCCAACATCACATTGAGGGTTAGGTTTCCAACACATAAATTTGGGAGGGACAGAAACATCCAGTCCATAACAATTACCCAATTTTATTACACACACACACACACACACACACTCACACAATTCCTTTCAGTTCCCTTTATTGTTGATATTTTGTGACTAAGATCTTATAGACATTAGAGAGTAAACAATCAAAAAAACTGCTATGTGTAGAAGTTTGGCAGTTAAAAGAATAAAGTCCTAAGCATCTATCTCCTGCCTTATTTTTAAATTTTTCTCCCTGTTTTCCTACTATACCTAACCTTTAAAATTGACCATTTAAATAGATATTTTCACCCTGCCTTCTGAGCATCAAACTTAAATTGTTCAATAAAATGAGTTGTATGTAAAGGCTGCATTGGAATCATGGTCTAAAAGTGTTTTTGTTGTTTCTATTTTATTAGTCCTCATACAGCAGCACAATGAAAGAAGCTAGTTTACTTTCCCCATGTCTTCTGAAATACTGGTTCTTTTTGCCGTTATTAAATCTCTCAAGCCAGATAGTCATTTTACTACATTGTGCTGTCTGTTTCAAAGTTGAAATTTCTTCCAAACTTGAATTGCTGGTATTTATCTTTAAATAGACACTCAGGACTCTTTCTATTTGCAAATATACCTAATCATATATTTGTTGTTCACCTTTTCAATTCTAAATCATATTTTACCTGTCAGAAAGATTAAGCAGTTTCCTAGGTACACTGAGGGAGGTGCAGCATTATTTTTCTAAGTGTTGCTAATGCATTTCCATTTGAAATTAATTATTTAGTACTAACTCACATAGAAGCAATCACTTCAACTGATTGGACCAAAACAATAACCCATTCCTTTACTTGTCAATCAAATGGTAATGATAATCAAAGTGCTGCTTGAGATGGTCAGACTTTACAGCCTCAAGGTGCCCATTATCCCATTAATTAAAACTCATTTACGTCTTACACTTAAATTGAACAAATCAGTCAGTTCTTCTGTAAGAGAGCAAAAGAAGAGCTTCCTGCATGTGGGGAAACAGATCAAATTAATTTGACTCTTTGGCATTCAGTTTGGATGCCCTTTAAAGAAATTGTCAAAATTTTTTAATTAGGGTATCTAGCTGAGAAGCAATCTTTTCTTTCGACATGGAAGAGTCTTCCCCCCACCCCAAATTTCTGGTTAATTATACAATCTTCAATACCTCTATTTAATACAAATAGGTTTAAATTTAAAAAGCATTTTTAAATAAAACATGAGTGATTTTTGTATGATTATTTAGACTATATTATTATATATATTATTATTATATATATTATATATATTATTATTATATATTATTTGTATAATATGATTATACAGCAAGGAAATAACACACAGGATGTTACTTATATTGTTCCCAAGGAAGGTAAGAGAATTTCTTCTACTCCACCTTCTTCTTTCTGAATTCTGTGAATGTTGATTTGAGTAGTTAAGAAGCTGAGGGTCAGCTTCAAACCTGGATGGTAATACGTTTGGTAGCATTTAAGTAGGGCATGTACTAGGTTGCTTCTGTTCTCTTTGTTCAAATTTCTATATACTCTTCTAATATCAACAATTTAAAATGAGATTCTTTTAAAAGAACAGGGATTGAATATAAACATATTTTCTCCTACTCAGTGTTCTTTTTTAACCACAAAGCAAGTATTCTAAAATCTCTGGTCTTTTTTCTTAGTATTGAAATTTGTGATTTTTAGATGCATCACCTTCTGAATTGCCCAGCTCTTTCCATCACATTCCATGTCTCCTGATTATAGACTCATTCTTATAAACAATCCATACACTGTGCTCCACTGTCCTAAACTTAATGTTTATTACCATCCATTTAGAAGTTGCTCACGAGGGCACATGGGTAGCTCAGTTGTTATGTGTCTGTCTTAGGCTCAGGTCATGATCCCAGGGTCCTGGGATTGAGGCCCACATCAAACTCCCTACTAAGCAGGAGGCCTGTTTCTCCCTCTCCCACTCCCCCTGCTTGTGTTCCCTTTCTCACTGTATCTCTCTCTGTCAAATAAATAAATAAAATCATTTTTTTAAATACCATTAAAAGTATTCATCTTAAAGTCTAAAATTATATTTTCATTGTCTTTGAACACAATGAAGATGGAATATCTCTAGACAGTGAAGCTAAATGGCTATGATTTTATACTAAGAACAGATCATAACACAACTTTTGCAGGCTTCCTAAATGTAATGTGCTATTTTACAAGGGAAAAGACTTTCCTGTCAAAATGCAAAATTTAATCTAGATCATGAATGCTATTTTTATTTTTTTAAGATTATATTTATTTATTTGAGAGAGAGAGAGAGAGGGAGAAAAAGAGAGAGTGGGGGAGGAGCAGAGAAAAAAGCAGAGGGAGAGACTCTCAAGCAGACAACACTCCCCCCGCCCCCAAGGACAGAGCCTGACACAGGGCTCAAGCCCACAACTCTGAGATCATGGCCTGAGCTGAAACCAAAAGTGGGATGCTTAACCAGCAGCACCCAAGCACCCCAAGAACTTGAATGGCATTTAAAAAAAAAAAAATAGTCCCCCCCCCAAAATAAATAAATAAATAAATAAATAAATAAATAAAAAAAATAGTTCCCATAAGAAAAATCTCAATCTGGGCTTCTTTATAATTAATGGTGATTATAAGGACCTCTAAAAATGATGTAGTTAAATTTGTAGTTGTCTTCAGCATGCCTTTATCTAGCTGTTCTCCCTCTTCCTCATATCTTCTTTTTCATTCTTGATGTGTACCTTTATTTATGGCATGTGCCTTTTCTCAATGTACTTATTCTGCCTTACTGGTCCAAGATAGATTTTTCAGAGGTTAATTTTGAGTTCATGTTCCTCTGTGCTCTAACTTAACTAAGCTGAAAATGATGCCGAAACTTTATTGTTTAAACTAGAGTTGAAATTTACATTATATCATATGTGCCTCAAAAAAAAAAAAAAACTGTAAATAAATGTGTTTGTTAGGTCTTGGTCACTAAACACATTACTTTTGTTATTTAACAGTCTCTCTCACTCAGCCTTTCTATTTCCAGGTTAATATTAGAATTCATTATCCAAATGGAGTCTGCTTGTGTGGTATATCCAATATATAATTCCTTTTTGGAGGATGGATGACCAACAGGTGTGTTATGTAAATCTGCTGTCATAAATGATTTGTGCTTGTAATTTGCTTTCAAAACTGGTTTTACTCTTTTCTCTTGCTCTGCTTCATACATCATTCCTGCAATATATCAATATATTGTTTAACTTTATTTTTTACTAAGTTCATTTACTTTCTCCTTACCTCATCATTTTTCCTAGGTATCTTCCAACTAATAGAGAGTGTTTTTGTTTATGCTACAAAATTGGTATTAGGTTGTTTTTGACACATTTATGAATAGTAGCCACATAATAAAGAGTTTAGTAGCCTAAGTAACAAAATGTTAGAAGTACTCAGGCAAGCTTCAGATTATTTGCCATATTTCCACCCAGTAGCATTTTCATTTTTCCTTCCTACAGTGCTTTTCTCGGTCTCATAGTTCTAAGATTAGTAAGAGAAAAGCATACAATACATTTAATATAAATTCTACATGACATGGAAGCCTTCATAAGGAAAGGAACACCTAGAGAAACAGACCTGAGTATTTTTGTTTTGTCTTCTTTTGTTTTGTTTAGACCTGAGTATTTTATGTTAAGTTTGAGGAAGGGTGGGCAGTCATGTGGACACATGATAGGTTAAGGAGGGTGAGATAATTATAGTCAACTGTGGGAAACTTACCAAGGCCTGTTTGAAGTCCTCTTGGCATCCCTTTGTCTTTGGAAATAAGGATTTTCCTCTTCTCCGGGTATAAGAAGGGCCCCTCTCATATGAGGGTTTTATAACCTATTGCAGGGAAGACAGGAGGGAAGGGGGGTCAGAGTGACCTTCCTGCTTCTGCCATTTTCTCAGACCCCTTCAGCTTAAAATATTCAATATGCTGCAATGCTCTATTTTGGGATAGCACATCCTGAACCCCATCATTGACACCAATCAAGAAGCAGGAAGAAACTCCTTTAACTTTCATGGATCTCTTTTTAAAACCTGGGCATCCTTGCCAGAAATCATCCACACACTTCCCCTTGGGTCTGATGGCCATGGTCGCTGAAGTGCCCATTCCTTAACCAGTCACTAGTAGAAAAATGGCATGAACATCATGGTCTATGACTCTTCAGCATTCTCTTCTTGTGATTTGGAAGGAGTACCCAATGGCTAAAGGTAGACTCTATATGTAAGGACTGAGGAGAATGGTGTGTGGATAAGCAAAAAATGAGTAACTTCTGCCATAGACTATAAACTCCATGAAAGCAAATCTCAGTGCTCCTTACTCATCACAGTATGCTGAAGGCTTACTATACCAGTCCCTGGTATAGAGTGGGTGCTTATTCATGAATCCATTTCCCAAATACTCGATGATGCAAATACTAATATTGATGAGAATACTACTGTATAGTTCTCAAATGGCAAAATAGGAGGCAACTAACCCAATCTCAAGACGACTATAGAAATAGAACACACAATATTTGTTACCATGGTATGCAATATCTGGATATTTTGAAACTTTATTTGAAAGTCACGAATGACCTCCAAGTTGCTGAATGTAATTAATGGTCAGTTCACAATTATGTTACCTGACACTGCAATCATTTCCTCCTCTTCCTTTTACCTTCTTTGGACTTTCAAGGTCTCACATTATCTTTGTTTTCCTCTCTCACTGGCTGTTCATTGCCAAACTACTTTAATTGTTCTTTCTTTCACTTCTTAATATTGAAGTGCCTTGATTCTCGGTCTTTATTCCTCTTCCCTCCTCTATTTATAATCATTCCCTTGATGATCTTTCCTTTCTCTCGACTTTATATATTCTCCAGATGCTGAAGAACACCGAAAACCACAAATTTGCTGATATGTTTCCATAATTTTTCTTTCTTTAATTGTTTCTTTCTCCTTTCTACTTCTTATTTTATTTTTTATAGACCAAGGTAGAAACAAACAAAAAATGAAATAAAGTTGCTGCTGTGATTGCAAAATTACTCACAGCAATCTTTGAAGAAACATGCCCATTGGGAGAAATGACACAATTCAATTCAACAAATATCTGTGTTGTGCCTATTATGTGAATGACACAGTGCTCAGAAGCCGAATGGGAATCAGTCCCACTCTCAAGATGCTTATAACAGTGCACAGAGAATGTCAGCACACAAATAACTATAACTATAAAAGAAGGCAGAATAATCCCTAGTTCCTTCTCTGTAGCTATAAACTTGTTTCCTGTCTCCTCTGTCCTAAGAAAAAGCAAAGCAAAACAAAAACAAACCACAGGAGCAATTTTTTTTTCCCCTCAGAACTGCATCCTTCCCTGCTCTTTAATGCCAAATCCTTGAAGGAATTTCTCATTACCGTATTCACCTCTTAATCCCTTAATACCTGTTTTATGTCATTGGTACTAAAGTTACCATCGTAAGCTGGAGTGCACTGACCTCCCTGGGTCATATCTCTTTCTCTCCAGACCTCAACTTCCTCAGTTTTCCTGCTGAATTACATGCTGAGAGACACTCTTCCTTCTTAAACTCTATCACATTGTTCTTTGTTCTCTCTTCTTTGTTCACTTCTCATCTCAACTACAAAACAGGAGAATCTTGGCTTACTATAAATTTATGTGAAAGGATTTTATTTGACACAAAGCACACTAAGAATCAGTGATATGAAATATTCATGAAAAACCCAATGCAAGTTTATATTGCACAAGTACAAGTACGAAAAAAGGGACGTAATCATGCTCCCAGGACGGAAGCGAAGTCAGTCATCTGAAGGGATCTGTAATACAAGTCACATGATGAAGAATTGATGATACAGGATTTATTGAGCCTGAGCAAGAGACATAGAAGGGAACAGAATTTTTAACTTTAAATATTTAAAGAATTGGGATTAGGACAAGCGAGCAGAAATTTTGGGAGAGATCTTAAAGAATTCCTAACAATTTGAGATACCCATATTGGAAAGGCTTGTCTCATGAGGCAGTTAGTTCAAGCAGAAGCTAAAAGGCAATGTGTATGAAATGCTCTGAAAAGGACTCTTGCTTTGGAAAGGAGCTGAGACTAGATTAAAGCCCCTTGCAATGTGGAAATACTGTGATGAATGAAATCATTAGGAGACTATCATTAGTTTAAGCTTACAGTTTCAGACCTGGACATCTTTCAATTTATGTTTCCACACTAGTATCTTGGATTTCGGGAGGAGGAGATGAAAACTAGCTATGCTATGAATGATTCATGTGGTCTGAGTCTGTAGAAGTTTTGCATAGGATATGTTAGCATTCGATGTGGAGAATGTTAGAGGTTTTTTTTTTTTTGGTTTGTTTGTTTGTTTTGAAGATTTTATTTATTTAAGAGAGAGAGTGAGCAGGGGGAGAGACTGAGGGAGGGGGAGAGGGAAAAGCAGACTCCCCTCTCAGCAAGGAGCCTAATGCAGGATCAATCCTAGGACCCTGAGGACCATGAGATCATGACCAGAGCCAAAGACAGACACTTAACTGACTGAGCCACTCAGGTGCCCCAAGAATGTTAAGAGTTAAACAACAAAACTATTTTGGAGAAAGTTTAGCAAAATAGAAGGTCCTATGATCATATAAATATTTTCTCTGTGTATTTTGGGTTAAAAAACTATTTCTAGGGGCACCTGGGTGGCTCAGTGGATTAAAGCCTCTGCCTTCAGCTCAGGTTATGATCTCAGGGTCCTGGAATCAAGACCCACATTGACCTCTCTGCTCAGTGGGGAGCCTGCTTCCTCCTCTCTCTCTCTCTCTCTCTGCCTGCTTCTCTGCCTACTTGTGATCTCTGTCTGTCAAATAAATAAACAAGATCTTTAAAAAAAAAAAAACAATTTCTATGATGTTACTAATTAAAGCATTTCATTCATGTTTTCATTAGAGAAATTAAAAATGTAAAACTTCAAAGACTCTATGAGCAGGTAACAGTTATGTTATTATAACCTTCGACTGTTTATATTCTCTTTCAAAATATAGTACATTAAAATTTAAAAAAAACCTAAAAACTAAAAACAAAAAGTCCTGTCCTGTATACATCAGAACAACTTTTCTAGTACCTTGCACTATTGAACATATATGTACATATACACACATGGATATGAATGTGTATGTACACACCTGTGCTTTATATGTATATTCATCACATATATGTGAACATATATGACCCACGTGTTTTATCTCTCCTATAAGAGGATAAATCACAACTGGTAATAATTTCTTTTGACCTCCTCCTAGACTTAGATGCTCCTACTTAATATAGTACTGAGTTTGAAGCCAATTTTCAATAATAACTTACTGATCTTAATTGATATTTTTTGGAAGAATCGTATAGCATGAAAAATACTACATATGAATTTTGCTTCTAGAATAATTTTAAACATGTACTGCACACAGCGAGAAGGAAAGTTGGGGCACCAAGGATAAAAGCTGCATTCAAGGCTGCTAATACAGTAGTCTCAGTGAATCAGAGGCAGCATGTAACTCATGAAATAATAGATTATCATGAAATAAATGAGTCAACTACTAATTAAAAAGTGAGTAACAACAATTTAGGGAAACCTAATTTCATAGTAACAATGATTCCTGCCAGGAAGCCTTCTCGTCTTTAAGGAAACAAATGATTGTCATTAACTTAGTGTAGATGTCTATTAAACATTGTTACTATCAAATGATGTATTTTAGGAATGGAAAGTTATCTTCCATATACAGATCCTCTTGTTTAAATTAAGATACTGTTCAACTTTGAAATGACAAATTATCAATATTGTGCAAGCCCCTCAAGGTCATGGTTCAATTTAAACATTCATTAAGTCTTGTTTATTTTTCCAACATATATGTCAGTGTTCACTACCAAGCTGTAGATTAATAAGAACAATTGATGACTGGTGCTAGACACACACCATTAAAATCAGAATTGGACTGAGTCATTTTAAACAAAATAAAGTGCAGCCAGTGGAACCAAGGTAAGATTCTAATAATATAAACAGATAGTAGAATTCTCACAGCCCTTCATAGACTCCAGTTACCTTTTCTTCCTTCCCCAGGGAAGAACACTGGATTTCAAGTTTCCTGAAGGCAGAAGTGGAATGATGTGGATATTTAAATTTGAGCCAGTGCCTAATACATTACCTAGAGAAGAGCAGAGCATTGAAGGATCACTAATCTGATTTCCAAAGGTTTAGGTGTAAGATACTTTATATTTTTCTTATATGAAAGTATTTCTCTTTTTTCAGGCCATATATTCACAAAATGCAAAAATATATTAAAAATGTACAATAAAAATAGAGAAAGAGATTTTCCATTATTAGTACCATTCTCCATGATCTTCCTGTGGCTCCGTTGACTCCTGCATGGAGGTCATGGAGCCCTCTCCCATGGGATAGAACTTAAAGAACGTATTCTTCCAGCCTTCTCATTCTCCAGGTCACGGGAGAGCCCGCCACAGAACTGCAGTGAAATGGGTTATATAATCCATGGTGTCTTTCCTCCCACATTGTGCCTAATAATCAAATATCTCAAATTCATCAAAGTATTATCAGAAGCCTTTCAACTCAGAGAGACATATATTGGGTTTTCCCCACAAATTTTAATGTAATGTATTTTGAGAACAATAACATTTCACTTATTGTGTCTAAGAGTTGTGAATATTGTTTTATAATGAGTTTTTTTAATTGGATAAATCCTTCCATTAGGAAGGTTATTCACTGTTAGTAATAAGTTTGTTGTGAGGATTGGACAAGTTAATGTTTATCAAGTAAACAGTATAGTTTTTGACCCATAATAAGCATACATGAAGCTGTAATGACAGTGAAAATGATGATAATCATCAAGATCATTATTTTCAGCTTGCTTTTTCCCATTCCTATCTGATCCTGATCAAATCAATGAATAAGTCACTCATGTTTACAGTGCAAACAGGTACACTCTCTTCATTTATCTCTTCCATTTACACTCTCTTTTCTCATCTACCTTTGACAACCGTATATTTTTAGCATGATGTTATGTATTGCATGTTGTAGATTGATATCATCAATGCAAGTGATATCTTAAAACAGCATTTGACAATGTTATATTTATCTCTTTCTTTAATGTGGATTCAATTACATTGTTGAAAATGCAGTATATATCTGTTAACCATTCTCAAAAGAAGGAAAGACATGCTTGGTAGCTCCCTTCAGAGGAATTTCCAAACAGGGCCTCTCTGTCTCTCTCCCACCTCATTCTTTGGGAATCAATGTAATAAGAGAAGTTAAGGATGGAAATGTGTTTAGAAATAATTGATGGTATTCATCAACTAAAGAAGATACAAAACAATGTTCTAGGCCAAAGGGAAGTAATATGCAAATTTGTGCATCTAATTACCATAAAGTAAGAATGACACCTATTTCGTAGGAATTTTGTGAGGATTAAATAAGCAAAATGTATAAAGCACCTATATAATGCTTGGGGAGTAGTAGCTGGTGAATGAATGCTAGTTCCCTTTTGGGTCCCTACCCCACCCCAACCCTCCTCCAACAGATTCCCCTTTAACCCTAGGCTTCCTGCAATACTCAGATTCTTCCAGACAATTTCAGTGACATGTCTGTTTGCTTCATTATAGATAATACACACACCCAGAAGCTTTTTTATCTTCTACCTTTTTTACTCTCTGGCCTGCCATTTAAACATTTAAAGCCTTTTGATTTCTCTACTTGGAATTGTTTCCACTTCTAAAATTGTAACAACAACCAGAGATGGAGAAGGATGTAAATGCTTGAGATGGAAGAAAGTTTTCAATGATATGTACCAAATTTTACAGACATTAAGAAACAATTTTTTTGAACTTTCAGCTTATTGTAGTTGGATCATATCTTTTCATCAATAGCATCTTATGGTTGAAGATGTTTTACTATCACTTTCAGGAAGGCAACAATCTCATCAATTTTTCATTATCGAAGCATGTTCAAGTATCAGGTAATCCAGAATCAAATCTTGCCTGTTGGATTTCAACTTACAAAAATATGTAAGGAACGACAGTGATGTAACCTGTTAACCCTTAGAAGTCAAGTCATGGTGATTAAGGATGTTTATTTACCTACTTAGGCAGGAATCTGAAAGCATGCTAGCTCTACTTAATTGCAAATCTTGCTGAGGAGCACACACTACTAATAAGTTTAATTTGTTTATAGAAATTTAAAAGAATTGTTGCATCACCAAGGCATCTGATGACAAATCAGACCATATGGTGAGAAAAATCATAAACATTGTCTATGACTTGAAAAATTATTTAGACACTGAATGTCAAAAATGTAGTGACACTTCAAACTATTTGCTTATTTTTCTTTTTTATGTATGCACAAAAGCATATAATAAAATTTATGTTAAATTAAGAATGAAAGATCTTTCAATAAATGTTAAATTTCTAAATGAAAAGAAAGCATGTTTCATTGTTTAACTTAAGGGTGTTTCTTCTTTTAAAAATGGTGTTCCTTACAATCTAATCTGCACTGAATTTTAAGATATATGATATTCAATTTGCTTTCCTCAATATAAATGAAAGCTTTGTTATTTTTTTGTCTATTAGTTTTCAGTACTATCTTTTTCTTAGTACCCTGTATCACGTAGTTTTAGCTACTTCTAAGTCAGTTGATGAGCAAATTTACTCGCCTGCATTCTGATTAGCTATTCATAGCTCGGCCTATTGCCTCACTCCTAAAATACCAAAAAAAATAAATAAAAAAAAAATGTAGCTCAGAGAACAAACTGATGGTTGTCAGAGGAGAGATGGATGGTTGGGATGAGTGAAATAGAAAAAGAGGATTAAGAGATACAAAGCTCCAGTTATAAAATAAATAATTCATGCAGGAGTGCCTGTGTGGCTTAGTCAGTTAAGCCTTAAACTCTCAATTTTGGCCCAATTCATGTTCTCAGGTCCTGGGATGGATAGAGCCCAGTGTCAGACTCCCCACTGGGTGTGGAGCCTGCTTAAGATTCTCTCTCTCTCCCTCTCTCTCTCTCTCTCCCTCCCTCCCTCTGCCCCTCCTTCTACCCACAAAAACGCACACGTTCTCTCTCTCTCTCCCTCAAATAATAATAATGGTAATTCATGGAGATGAAAAGTATAGCACAGGAAATATAGTCAATAATATTATAATAACATCATAGGATCTCACTTACACTTACTATGAGAATTGAGTGATGTACAGAATTGTCGTATCAGTATGCTATTCACCTGAAACTAATATAACATTTTATGTTAATTATAGTTTAATAAAAATAATAAAACAGTAATAAAACTAAACAACAAAAGCATAGCTCAAGAGCCCAATGGATTCTGACTTTATTTACTTGATTATTCTCATGTCTCTTTTGCAAAAAACTGCTAATCTGCTCTGTGTCATATTTTATCTCCATTTTTCTCTGTCTAATCTGCTTTGTGTCATCTTTTATTTTTATCTTACATATATATAAATATTATACTTATAGTTCTATCTATATTATAAATAATGCATATTATATCAAATATTTATGTTTATATAATATATTTCTTTATATTATTTATTAAATATTATACAATTACATTAGATTTATATATTTGTTTATATGAAAAATATTTTATTTGTCATATTTTTCTCTTCCAACAACTGGTTCTTATTTTAAATAATTAAACTCAAAGGAAGTGACTTAATACTAACTCACTCTGGAATGCAATTCAAAAATACAGCAAAATTGCAAAGATCTAATAGGCGTATTTTAGAATTTTTTATGATGGAAAATTAAAATTAAAATTCAGGAGGTTATCACTGTGGTCAGTGTCTTAGTTGGCTCAGATCGACATGCAAAATACCACAAACTGGATGGTTTAAACAACAGTTTACTTTCTCACAGTTTCAGAGGCTGAGAGGTCCAAGATAAAATGTCAATGAATTTGGTTCCTGATGAGAGTGCTTTACTTAGGATGCAAATGGCCAACTTCTCGCTATCTTCATATTGTCTTTCTTCAGTGCATGCACTTGGAGATAGAGGGAGAGAGAAGTATACATGTTCCACTTCTTTTAAGGCTATCATAAGTATCCCATCGTTATGACATAATCTAACCCTAATCACCCCCCGAAAAGCACCATCTCTAAATACCTTCACACTGGGGGAGTAGGGCTTCAACACATAAATTTGCCAGGGGAGGGGGACATATAGTTCATAACAGTCATAAAAGAATGTTTATGTAGATAGTAATACTTGAGAAAATTAGGAATAAGTACTCTTTTGAGCTATTTGTAGAGTAAAATGATAAAAAAATGGTATTTTAGGAGATTATTTTTAAAAATACAGTGCTTGATAAACCAATCAGCAGACTTGAAATTAAACACACAATTAGAAAAATACTTTCATAATGTAGGCCAACAGTAATAGGGGCTCCACACTAGGATAGTGACCTCTACAGTCACAGCATGAGATACCATTTGTTGAAGATTTCACCATGTGCCAGGCACTTCTAAAAGTGCTATGAATGCAGTGTTTGACTTGATTTTCAAGAATCCTACAAAGTAAGTACTGTTATTCTTTCCATTTTGTAAGTGAATAAACAGGCTTAGAAGATTAGTAACACCTTGCTTCTCCACGGAAAAAGAAAGATAAAGGGTTATGCAAAGGGCAGTCTGTGGTAATTAAATATGCATGCTTGGGGTAGGCACGTATTGTTAGAAGATGCTAAATTATAAACTACTTGGCTACAAATTAAAGTTGAATTTTTTAGTTTATTTAAAAGAATGGAAACAGAAGAGAGTTTGGGGGTAAAAGAATGGGGAGGAGGAGATGGGAAAATGCAAGGAAGGAGAAAAAGAATGAGACTGAAAGGCTTTCAAATTAGGGAGGAATGAACAAGCAAGGTGTTCGATACTGGACATTTTTTAAACAAGGTAGATGACATTTTTTAAGAAGGTAGATGAAATCTTCTATATCATAAAGATGTCAAGGAATATAAAAACAAGGAACATAGTTCAGAAAGGAGCTGTTCATAATAAAAATGTTTTCTTCTAATTGTTTTATTGGTAGGTATACTTCCGTTAAGGAAAAGTCACCTTCAAGATAACTAGACTCTTTTTTGTAGAGTTGTTCTAAGTCAAACCAAAGACAAAAGGAGAAAAGGAGAAACTAAAGGGAGAGAAGAGAATGAGGGAAAAAGGCAAAGTGACAGGAGGAATGAAGGTATATCTAAAAGCATGGAGGAAAGGAGGGAAGAAAGAGTAGGAAGAAGGGAAGAAGGGAGGGAGTGAGGGAGAGAAGAAGGAAGAAAGGGAGGTAAGAAGCGAGGGAAGGGGGAGAAGGAAGGGAGAAAGAATTATTCATTTTTCTGTTCTATGCACATTACTGTTGATTAAAGGTTAACACATATTTTATGTATAGAAATAGCATCAAAGATTAATTTCAGCATCACATAATATTTTAACCAATTGACAGTATAATAAAACTAGGAGTGATTCTATTCAACAGGGAATCTCGTTTAATAATGTTTTATTATAGCAACAATTTCATTTTTCTTATTAACCACATCCTTTAACGGAAAAAAAAAAGAGCTTATCTATGTAATAGGTTTATCTGTCTTGCCAAAATGAGTGAAGGGAGTTGAATTTATGTTTTCCTAAACTAAAGTAAAATAGACACCAAGACCAGAGTGCTGGTCTAGTAAGTTTTACTCTGGACTGAGCATAAATCTTGTCAGTTACTCTCAACTGAACACAGCTCAATAAGCACCAGCATTTAACTACAAAAGCTGCTTTTGTAAAGAAAATAACCCACAATGTCCAATTAAGAAAAATAGACTAGTAAATAAGATTAAAAAAAAAAAAAAAGCACCAAGGGTATTTTTGCATATTCAGGCAAATAAAATTTAAAAAGAAATCTCTAAAATGTCTTTTTAAATACAAATGCAGAAACAAATTATGAGGGAAGACTAAACATTTTGTTCTATTTTTTCATTGCTTAGTTGTGTTTTTTTTGAAGATTTTATGTATTTATTTCACAGAGAGAGAAATCACAAGTAGGCAGAGAGGCAGGCGGGTTGGGGGGCAGGAAGCATGCTCCGCGCCAAGCAGAGAGCCCAATATGGAACTCGATCCCAGGACCCTGGCTGCGTTCATGACTGAGCAGAAAGCAAAGGCTTAACCCACTAAGCCACCCAGGTGCCCCAACTTAATTTTAAATTAAATCTAAAAATTTATTTTATCATTACTTATTTTAGTTGTGATAAAAACACACAATGTAAACTTTTCCATCGTAGCCGTTGCTAAGCATACAATTCAGTAGCTTTAAGTACATTCACGTTGCTAACCCCCTCCCCACGCACGCAGCTCTCTTCAGCTTGTAAAACTGAGCCCATTAAAGAACTCACAACCTCTATTTTCCTTTCTCCAATCCCTGCAACCGCCACCCTACTTTCTGTCTCCTTTGCTATGAACCTTCTCATTATTGTGTTTTTACTCGTAAGGATAATTTTGGTATTTGTTTTATTTTGTTTTTAAAAATCGAACCATGGGATTCAATCATCCCACATCAGGGCTGAACCAGGAGGACATTATTCTAAGTGAAATAAGCCAGATACAGAAAGAGAAATACTCCATGATCTCACTCATAACTAGCATCTAAAAAACTAACCTTCTAGAATAAGAGTAGAAAGATAGTAGTCAGCGGCTGAGGTCTCCCCTCAGGGAAATGGAATATTGGTCAAAGGATACAAACCTTCAGTTATAAGATGAATAAATTCTAGGGATTTAATTTCCTGCATGGTGACTCTAGTTAGTAATAACTAATCGTATACTCGAAATTTACTTTAAAATGTCATTTTTAGAGTACTCCTTTTATATAATAAAGCAACCATTTAAGAAATTGATAGCTTGGGGTATCTGGGTGGCTCAGTTGTTAAGCATCAGCCTTCGGTTCAGGTCATGACCCCAGGGTCCTGGGATGGAGCCCCACATTGGGCTCCCCTTCTCTGCAGGGATCCTGCTTCTTCTCCCTGTCCCTCTGCTGTTTCCCCTGCTTGTTGTTTCTCTCTCACTCTCTGTCAAATGAATAAAGAAAATCTTAAAAAAAAAAAGAAAGAAAGATTGATAGCTTCCAATAAACAGGAAGACGAGAAAGGAAATTATTCATGCAATGAATATATGGGGATCATAGTCTCTTATTTTGGGAGAGGCACAAATTAGGATTTGAGCAGCAGGTGTGACTGCAGAGACGGCTCCGTATACCAACAAGGCTTTCCCACTCGGTGCCCTTAGGAACATGTTAATAGCAGCTGAGATCCTTACTGTTGTTGTTAGAGTTCTTGTTCCAAGATTCACTCGGTGCCACAGCTCCCTGCCCCCACTGTCTGCTGAGATTTGTCAAGGTACTTCAGGTTTTTGATGTGCTGCAGGCTATTCTTAAATTCTCTGTCTTCTTTGTTGTTTTCTTGCTATAGATTCCCACAGAACACAAAAGCTACACAGATATCTCTTTGCCATAAGTTATGAGCCCATCATAACATCTTTCCTTTTGAAATTTTCTGGATGTTCTGCCCAGGGGCATTCTATGCTGTCCCACTTCCCTAGAGTCCTTATTCAAACCAGTGACCTGAGTCTGATGGAGATACTTGTGTATTGTAAGAATGACCTTATCTTCAGCTTGAGAAAGAGAAAACTGATAGTCCTAGATTTCTCAGGATTGGGATAGAAGACATGAGGTATGTATTAAATCCTGCAGATAATGAATATATTCAATGGGACTTTTCAAGTTTCTTTCACAGCCACATTAAGCATAGTCGATCTTTGTTTTTGAAAGGATGACTGATTTAGACACATTTACAATATTGTGTTAGGGAAAGAACTATACTAGACATCCTCGAATGCCTACGTATTGACCTACCTATTTTGCAAAGCAGTCGATACTATTTTAATACATCTTAAATTTTTTGAAGTTTCTCTTTAGTGTAAGCCTAAGCTATCTCCATTTAATATCCTATTTCTATATTTATGGAGCAAAATAGGACATTGTCTGACAACCCTTCAAATGTAGTAAACGGCTATATTTTGGGGTGCCTGGGTGACTCCATTCATTAAACCTCTGACTTGGGCTCAGGTTATGATATCAGGGTCCTGGGACGGACCATCGGGCTCCCTGCCCTGCTTCTCCCTCTGCCCCTGTCCCCACCTCCATGTGCCCATGCACATACACTCTCTCTCAAATAAATAGTCTTTAAAAATAAACTAAAATAAAACAGCTATATTCTTTTGAATTCTTTTTGTAGACTAACTTTTTCTACCCACCTCTTCATACCTCCCTAAAGCATTCGTCACTATCACTTCCTCATTATCCTTAACCTCCTCACCCTACCTTTCTAGATCAGTGTTTCTCAACCATGGCAGTATGCTACCAGGAGAACTTTACAATAAACATCCTACACCCCACCCTGATTCAGCTAAATCAAAATTTCCTGGGATGGAATCAAGTCATCAGCCTTGTAAAATCTCACATAATTCCAAGGTTGACAGTGAGGGTTGAAAACCTCTGTCCTAGATGTGCCCTCGTTTGCAAATTTAGCTTTTTAAAATCTGGCATTCTAAATTTCTCTAACAATGTATGCTATGTGTTCCTTCTTTGGAAGTCTTCATCTGACTTGTGAAGTAAAAATTACATTTAATAGAATTTAAATGGAAAAAAAATTGATATAAGGGAATACTTACAAAACCTTGCTTCTTAGGGCACCTGGGTGGCTCAGTGGGTTAAAGCCTCTGCCTTCGGTTCAGGTCATGATCCCAGGGTCCTGGGATCGAGCCCTGCATTGGGCTCTCTGCTCAGCAGGGAGCCTGCTTCCTCCTCTCTCTCTGCCTGCCTCTCTGCCTACTTGTGACCTCTGTCTGTCAAATAAATAAATAAATAAAAATCTTTAAAAAAAAAAAACCTTGTTTCTTAAATTGTAGCCTTCCTCAAGATTCTTTATTCATCCCTTTTTTCCCTTCTATATCCACTTTTTCTGGGAGATGTCATCTGCTCCCATGAATTCAGGTGCCTTCTATGAGCAAACTTCTGGGAGCTGGTATCTCATATCCAATCCAAGTATGTAACGTGTTAAAAGACAATTTTTAAAAATGAGGTAAAATTGTGACTCTCATACAGATAGAAAAATGAATCTGTGTTAAAAAATTTATTTAATTCATGAGGGAACCAGAACTGGCAGACATTATGTGTATATTATACCAGTTCATAAAAGTTTAAAAAAATTATAGAGAGCATAAAGATATATTGAAATAAAGGTAAAATAGAGGCAAAAGCAGTTTTACCATGGGGATGAGGGCAAGGGAGAATTGGGAGGTAGGAAATCATTTGGAACTCTACCATAGAGGACAGAATCGGCATATTAACAAATGACCTCTGATTTAGAGCAGCAAAATAGCTCAAGATAATGCCCTTGGGTAGAATGCTAGGGCTAAATGGTGTGTTCTATGTAGACAATGCATAGCCTTCCATTGAAAGACACATTTATTGGGGCACCTGGGTGGCTCAGTTGATTAAGCATCTGCCTTTGACTCAGGTCATGGTCCCAAGAATCCTGGGATCAAGCCCCATATTGGACTCCTTGCTTAGCTGTGAGCCTGCCTCTCCCTCCCCCCCTGTCTGCCACTCTCCCTCCTTGAGCTGTCTGTCTCTCTCTCTGTCAAATAAATAAAGAAAAATCTTAAAAAAAAAAAAAAAAGACACGTTTATATTTTGGACTATCCACTTTCAAAGAAGTAAACTCATCATAGCCTCTCTTCCCCCTAAATCTTTGGCTAACACTCCCCCACCCCAAGATAGGCACACACTGTCTTATTTTCCATCATATCTCCAGTGTATGACATAGTACTTGTTACACAATGAACTTTCAAAAATGTGGCACACATGAATAAATAGAAAGTGCACTCTCAAATCACTGACCTACACTTTCAGTAATTTATTCCATATTCCACTTTCTTTTCCCTACCCTGTTCTTGTCCTTGTAAAATATATGAAATAAACATAGATTTACATCTCTTTTAAATTAATTATAACTGCTGAATTTTGAATAAGCAAGTGGGGGGTTTTTTTGTTTATTTTTGGTTTTACATCTTTTTTTTTTTATAATTTTTATTTATTTATTTACTTGACAGACAGAGATCACAAGCAGGCAGAGAGGCAGGCAGAGAGAGAGGAGGAAGCAGGCTCCCTGCTGAGCAGAGAGCCCAACGTGGGGCTCGATCCCAGGACTCTGAGATCATGACCTGAGCCGAAGGCAGCGGCTTAACCCACTGAGCCACCCAGGTGCCCCGTGTTTTTACATCTTTTAAAAGGAAAGTTGATAATTTGATACAAAACAGGAATAGGAGAATAGGGTTTGACTGGGAGGAGTTTAATGTTCAAATTCTATCATAGTGAAATTATCCAGGAGTCTTCCAGATGCTCAATAAGCCCTTGTTTTTTTTGATTGATTAAATTTTGAAACTTGCAAGGCCAAGTTAATCTCAGACCTACAGTTACAGCAATGTTACAAAGATTAAGAAATCAAAAGGGTTATCAGCCTGGTGATTTACAGAGGACCCTATAAACGATTTGTCATTTAAAAGTGATAGAGGCTTTTAAGTGTTTAAGAGATTAGCACTGTAAGCATGCTTTCTCTTGATCTAAGCTGTAGACTTCTGCTTTCCTACTTACTATCTCAAGATGGATCTTGCAAGCAATTCAATTATCTGCACTTTAGACACTAAGTATCTGCTGCTATTTGTGTTACTTTTGTAGTACTTGATACTTATTTCTTTGTAGATCTTGATACTCTTTATTAAAACCACAAAAATAATAATCTCTGTTTTAAATAAGACTAATAAACTAATGTTTCAGTTAGGTTGTTCCAAGAAAACGTGATGAAACATTTTTTCTTATAGAAGGTATAAAAATGGAAAACCAAATGTAAACTGAAAGTCAATGTTTTTAAACATAGGAAATATTTTAATTCTAGGAGCTATAGATACTAATACTTAATATATATCTTATGGTGAGAAAGTATTTAGTTCCTGTTATCACACAAATAACTTATAATAAAATGTATCAGAATTTTGATATACTAACATAACTAGAAGAATCTAGGGCCTCATGAAAGACTACAGAAAAAATATTTATTTTTCATATATATTCTATCTCAATAAAATCCCTAAATTATTTTCATCCATTTGAATTAGCATTTTTGATTTTTATGTTAATAATTACTTAGGGCACCTGGGAGGCTCAGTGGGTTAAGCCTCTGCCTTCGGCTCAGGTCATGATCCCAGCGTCCTGGGATGGAGCCCAGCATTGGACTCTCTGCTCAGCAGGAAGACTGCTCCCCGTCCCCCCCCCCCCCGCCCTCCCACCTGCCTCTCTGCCTACTTGTGATCTCTGTCAAATAAATAAATAAAACAAAAACTTAAAAAGAAACAATTGCTTAATCCCCTAATTTCAATTAAGCAAAATATTTTCTGTAATATTCAAAGGATAATGAATTAGTTCCTTTGGCCCAATAATATGAATTTCAGTTGTTGATTGTGAAGCATTCTAAATACTGATTTCATAAAGTTCATTTTTTAGCCTAATGGCCTGCCTAAATTATAGAGGGAAATATGTTGGAATAGAACATTCCATTTCCACTCAATATTTTAATTTTTAGACTAACAAATAAGTTATTTGGAGGTAAATATTTGTAAGACAGGCACATTTATAACTTAAAAAGGGCTTTTTACATTAAATGTGGGTAGTGCCCCCTGGTGGATGTATGCCAAAATAAAAACTTGAATAGTTAACGCTACATACTCTTAAAAGCTGAAATCACAGACTCAAAGTTTTGAGTTGAGCATTATTTAAATAGTAAAACCTATTTCAATTACTAAAATTCATCCTTTAGTATTTTATATAGGTTTTACAAAATTTACCCTAGAATGGTTATGTAAAAGCAACCCACTAGTTTCATTTGCATTGTTTTATACAATTTAAAATTAAATTTATAAAGTAGCCATCTAATTACTTAACTACCCCGACCATATCCCAAATCTTTGAACATCCCATATAATTCAGCAACGTGAAGGCAGAGATTTCAAATGCCAAACCCACTGCTGTACACTCGATGTCTAGCAGTGAGTTTGGCCTATGGCAACAGCACAGTAGAAATCTGTTGTGATTCATTTCACAGATTTTTTTCAAAATACTTGAAGGTAGGGGGCACCTGGGTGGCTCAGTCAGTTAAGCATCTGCCTTTGGCTCAGGTTGTGATCCCAGGGTCCTGGGAATGAACCCTGCATCTGGCTCCCTGCTCAGCGGGTAACCTTCTTCTCCCACTGCCCCTCACCCTGCTCCTGCTTTCTTCATCTCTCTGTCTCTCTGTCTCTCTCTCTCTCTCTCAAATAAATAAAAAATCTTTAATAAAAAAATATTGGAAGGTAGGACTTAATACACTTTGCATGAAGAATCTTCCTTACAAACTGAAATCTGTTTTTAAATACCACATAAATATTTCTGGTGATTAATGTGCTAATATGGGATATTTGCTATTTCCCCCTGTTGAACATAATACTAGTGAAAGTTCTGTGTCTCCAGCAACATTCAAAAGTATTCAATATTCACATGGAGTATATAGAAACTTGCATTATAAGACCTTGTCGAAATCTGAATAAATGGCATGAAACTCAATTTAAAGGATTCAATGTAAAATGTTTGACCCTCTGGTTCAAGGGAGTTAAGTTATTCTGAAGCTATATCACTGTTATTCCTATAGCAAAATATTTTATTACTTCAAAGGCTTATTTATGCTTGTCAATGACTACGAAAGGCATGCGTGAACAAACACCAAAAATTAAAAATATGTCCTAAAAGTTTGAACTGTTACCACACTAAATGAGAGGAGAATTAATGATTATTAATGTTACATAACAATTACTCTCTTTGCTTTCAAGTTGTTTGATAACTGAAAACCTTTAAAAGTTAACTGGTTTTGCTTAACTACTGTCCCTTCTTGGCATAGAACACTTGATGAAAAATTGTTGCTATGGAATATTGAGATTATTCATTGTTTTTTTTACAATGTTGTACGTTATTCCCAATGGTTTATTTGCATCAAAACTTTAAAATCTTGTCAGAATAGCTAGAGCCATAAACATTTTCACACATTAACAAAGGAATGTTTTAAGATCTTGGACTTTGACTATAAAATATTTCAGATAGCAATAAATAAATTTCCAGAAGATGTGAAGTATCTATTATGAGGAATTATTATGCAGGAGTATCAGTTACAGATTATAATCAAGAAAAATTATTTAATAAGTATATTTTTGCTTCTGCATAGGCGAAGGTTTGAATATGTATGTATAAGAAAATGTTTATATGTGAATTTAACACCTTTATTTTAGTCTTCTATTCTGATTATACTTATAAACACTTGAAAGTCAATGATAAATTCAGCTACTGTAAGCGTTTTCAAGCGTTTAATTTCATATTCTGTTTAAACAACCATAAAAATAATACAGTGATTTGGGGGCTAAATTCCTTGGGGTAAATTAAGAGGCAGGGAAAAATGAATATCAAATCAAAGTGAATATTTAAAAATAAAGTAAAAATTAAACATGCTCACAAGCCCTCAAATCTTTAAGGCATATTTTAGAATGCAACCACTCTCTAAACAGAAATAACTTCTTTATAATGCTATAAAGAAGTATTTCTATGATGTTGAAACTAATAGTGGAGAATATTATTATTCATAATATATATGTTCTCTCTATCTTTTCTTTCTCAGCAGAATCTTTCATTGAATTCTTTCTAATCAGGACAAAATAATTTAATGAAAGATTCTGCTAATGTAGAAAGAAATATCTGATATTAACCAAATTCTACTCCTAAAATAGTTCCCTTTGAAAGGAATTAAAGAAAACTATTGTAACATTATGATGAAAACATATCTTTGTTTCCATGAGGTCAAATAAAGTTAGAATATGTTAAAGATTATTAAAGAAAATGAAGCTTATATATACTTTTACTTTTAAAATGACCTGAAATTTTTTTGACTGTGTGGATTTTTTTTTTAATAAGAGAATAATCCATTTGAAATGAATAGCACATTAACAGAACTCAATTTGCTGTTACAAAAGAACCAAGTTTTGAAGTACTCTAAATATTTACTTTTCTGCACTGCCAAGCAAAAGAAGTCATGCATGATTTCAGTTCTTTGTAAAACCATGTGCCCTGGACATGTTCCTGTTAGTTGTGGCTTAAAGCAAAGAAAGTAAATTGTAACAATACATTTTTGAAATAACATTTACTCTGGACTCAATGATAACATTTTCTCATCTTTTGAAGCCAGTCAGTTGGCAGAGTAACATGTTTTTTTGGCATGTAAGTCGATAAAAATATTAACTTTCCCAATACAGCCAGCTCCTGAGTTTCATTCATTCTGAGAATTTTGATTCCATCAAGGAAAATTTCTTATTTGACAGTATCCTTTACAAATTGTAATGTTGATCAAAAAGTCGAAATTTGACATGCAAAATTTAGATCAGAAAGAAACTATCAATGCCCCATGCACAGCTAAGGAGGACAATACTAGGAAACACAAGTGGTTTGGCTGACTTGATTTGGAAAAAGCAATAACTGATGGTTTGTCTCACTGTGTTGGTATCAGAGATTCTGCTAATAATCTACATGTAGTCTTGTCTATCACCCCCCAAAATCATGAAAAAACATCTGATCTAGCAACTTGACTGTTTTTTACATGATTATCAAAAAATGGCAGATAAATACAATATTCCTTCCACCAGCACAGATATTTCTTTTTTTCTCTTCCTTTCCTCTCTTTTATTTTTCCTTTTTCCTTCTAGTGGATAAAACTAGAAGCTCTTGCTGACTGTTCAAGCAGAGATTTCACATTTTTTTGAAGGCAAACATATCCAACTCCCAAAATGGTACCATACAGAGAAGTTATTCATAACACGCTTGAATTTGTGAGTATTTTATTATCATAAACTGAGGAATAGCTTTTTGATTTAAGGTTAAGAAATCATTAGTCAATACCAAATACCAAAAATATTTAACTAAGCTACTATTCTGGATGACAAAATTGGCAATTAACAGTTATGAAATCATTCCAAATCTGAGGGAATTGCATCTGCAGAATGGAGAAGATATGAAAAAATTTAAAAATAAGTAAAACTTACCATTTTATCCCCAAACAAATATCTTCAGAGGTACCTAGAAATCTCAAAGAAGTCTGCTTAAAAAAAAAAAAAAATGGGCTGAAGTAATTCGGGCAACTATGAATGGGAGAAAAAATGTAACAAACACCAAAAATTTACCACCAACCATAGGAAAAAAGGCATTATAAAGACAGATAAAAATACCTAGATATTCCTCTCTTTGGAGAGGTCAGTCACTCTCTTGAAGCTGAGTTTCCTAATTTCTGGTATTTTATGATGCCTTATTAATAAATATACAGCATTACTTAACAGTATAGAGCATCATCTCTCAAGTTATTAACCTTTATATGTGACATCATCCTCTGTATATTCTATTGCAATTGTTCAAAATTAGAGAGATCTGTTCATGTATGGATGTGTCATTCTAATTCATTAGTTTTTCATAACTGTGAAATATCCCATTGTATTAGTGTTCTACAATTTATTTAATTCTCCTGTTGATGACATTCAAGTTGTACATCAGTCAAGAGAGTCAAAGTTTATGCTGCAATAGGAAGCAACCAGTAAATAGCAGGGGAAAAAAGCAGTCTGCTATAGTTTAAGATGTTCAGTCTCATGGAATTGTCAGGGTTCTAGGTAATTATGGCTTTCCACCTAGAAAATGACAGCCATGCAGATGCTGGGTAAGAAAGAGAATTATTGTACAATTCACTTTAATTTCTTGTTTGCTGACCAGAACCAGTGATGTGGCTTAGAACAATAGTTTCCATAAACTCCTAAAGGAAAAGAGAATCATTTATAGGTGAACAAGAGCTTTGTTGACCACCTTTTGTTTCTAGTTCTTACTATTGCAAACCCTACTGATGTCTCCTTGTACTGATATGAGAGAAAGACTTCTGAATGAAATTCCTGGGCCTAAGGAGTGCCACCTCTTTGATTTTCTTAAGTAATAGTCAAATCACATGGTCAAAGAGTTCTACTGCACTCCCACTATAAGAGAATGAGAGTTTCTGTTTCTCATAGTATTTGTCAATACTAGGTACCAAAGGTCTCTTGTGATTGGTAATCATATCATCTTACTGTGATTTTTAATTCACATCTGCCTGCTTGCCCATAAGGCTGAGTATCTTTTTTATTTATTTTTTCAGCCACTCAGTTTGTCTTCTATGAATTAAATATTCATACCATTTGCCCATTTTTTCTATTGATTTGTAGAAGCTCTTTATGTATAATGATTTTATGAAGGACAAAGATAGTCTCCAAATCTGTGGATTATCTTCTTAATTGTTATCACAACTTTGGAAGCACAAAATTTCTTTTCTCTAATTCTAATGCAAATTATCTCTTTTCCTTTGCAGTTGGTATTTTTTAAAACAGTTCTTCTCCAAGTATCATAAAGATATTCATTTTTCTTCCAAAAATTGTAACATGTAGCTTTTCAAATTTAGTTCATTCTCACGGAATTCCTTCTTATGTTGTTCCTGAAGGAGTAAATTGGTTTTTAAAATATAGGCAACCAATTGTTTCATGATTATTACTGAATAGTACATTCTTTTCTTCCAATCTAAATGTCACTCTTGCCATATAACCGTCTTCTCATATAGAGATACTTTTCTTGATTCTCTATTTAATTAATCGATCAGTAGGTCTATCCATAATTGATTAGTAGTTCTATCCATAATTATCAGTAGGTCTATCCGTAAAGCTAATATATGTCTATAGCTTTATAGTAAATCTTGATATCCTGCAGGACAGGTAACTTCACTTTGTTCCTTTAATTAAAAAAATTTAAGTAGTATTTTATTTTCCTTTTATTCTTTACTCTTTACTTAACTCTTATGTACCAATGTCAGAATCATTGTAACAATGCCAATAAAAACTCTGTCAGGATTTTCAATAGAGTTGCATTAAATAATCAAGCTACTTGAGAAAAAAATTCATCATTCCATGATACTGAGTCAAAATGATTTTTCATTTATTTAAAATTTTATAAATACCTAGTAACTAATAACATAATTTTCTCCACTAAACTAATACACATAATTTGCTAGATTTATTCATAGATAGTTTTCATTTCATTGTTTTTGTTGCAATAATAAATGACATACTTTTAAAAGTACATTTTTAATAATTTCATGGCTGTGTAAGCATGCAGTTCA
Organism: Mustela nivalis; assembly: GCF_964662115.1. NCBI lineage: Eukaryota > Metazoa > Chordata > Mammalia > Carnivora > Mustelidae > Mustela > Mustela nivalis. The sequence continues at coordinate 104,226,236 of NC_139024.1, forward strand.
TTGCTGTATATTGATATATAAAGTTAATTTCAAATGTATGTTTTTATTTTCTCTTATTTTTCCTATATAGAACTACATCGCCTATAAGTATAGTTTTATTTCTTCTTTATATACTTTATTAATTTTTATTAACTTTTATAATAATATTGAATGTAATCAAGAATAGCAAACATCCTTATCTATTTTCACATTTTAAATAGAATGCTTCCAATATTTTACCATTAATTATAGCTCATTTCATAAATGCTTTGTACCTAAATCTTCAATATATTGAAGGTGTGTCTTTTGCTTTTGCTTTAATTAACAATAGCTTTTATCATGAAGTTATTGATTTTATCAAATGGTATTTTTCGTTTCCATTTATGTCACCAGATGTTTTCCTTTTTATTCTTCTTTTATCTCATATAACCCTTTTATTTCTAGGATTATCCCCACAATTATTACACCACCACCATTACTGTATCAGAGCTTTTGCATCTATATTTATAAATGACTTAGTCTATAATTTTTATTCTTATCCTGTCCTTGTCTGATTTATGTTCAATAGTTATTCATGCTGCATAAAAATAGTTGGGGAATTTTATCTCTTTCTGTTCTCTGATCGACATTCTATAAGATTGAGATTACCTATACTTTAAGTATTTAAAGAGCATACTTCTAAATTCTGGCCTCTTATTATCTACTAACTTATATAGCCTTCACTATTTTCTCTATAAAAGCAGGCATTACAGTTTTTACAGATTATACCAATATGGCCAAGTTCAATCTAATACAGCTCTAAAATCAGTCTTACTGACAGATTTTTTTTTTAAGCCCTATATATCTTGACACATAAATAACATTTTGCTAATATGGCAAAGTATTAGATTCTTAATTTTTAGAACATTTCCTAAATAAGTAAGAAAAAGATGAAGATGTCTGCTAAAATTAACAAGTAATTAATGAAATAAATACAAATAAAAAGAACATGTATACCCCAGACCTCTCCAAACTGAGAGTTCTCTCTATCTTAGAAAAAGTTAAATAATGGTGATCGTGCTGATGACTGTTCAGTCAAATGGCCACTTTTCTATACAAATGATGGCAATATAAATTGGTACTATCCTATTTATTATAGTAATTGATATGTTTTTGTATACATCTAAGATCTTAAAGGAAAGATGATCATTACTATATTGAAGATAGAGTATTATTATCAATACATTATCTTTGTTAGACCCTTAGTAAGTATTTGGATGTTTTGTAATGGTGTAGAATCTAAAATTTGTAATCCCCTAGTCAATCTGAATTTACTGAATATCTGAATCCCTAAAGTATATTAGTATTTCACATATTCAAAAATTATATTTACACTCCTAAACTTCTAATAAGTCACAAATATTCAGCATATTAAGTTGTTTCACTTAGAAATAAACCAAAAATTGACTCATGACAGTCTCCATGAATGCTAAGTTATAACATTGACTGAATTCAAATGTAGGTTTTATGGACAATTAGTCATTTGTCCAACAGTCTATAATAACCTCTGTATCTTTCCCTTTTCCTGTATAGCTTATGTCCAAATGACCTGCAGTCCATTAAAATATCTTTCTGGAGAGTTAACATTATGAATGTTTTCCCAGATTGCTAAAAATAGTAATTTTACCCTGCTTAAGGAAACATGGTGCCAACTCTAAGTATCTTGTTATTAAAGATAAAACTTTATGGTCAATTAGCTTAGCTCAATGCAGAATACAGGTTTATTTGAAGAAGTTTCAATAAGAAAATTTGAAAAAGAACTTACCATCAAATTTTTTTCACTTGACCTGATGAAACAAATCAAGCCCATGATGGTGATTTAATGGTGCAATCAGTAATGTGTCAAAACTGATTGATGTATCCCTTCAGAGTATGGCAGGAAACTTGATCACCAAAGTCTCAGACAAATTTTTCCCAAAAATCCCTCTGACTAACCAGACCCAAAGAGATTCTTTTAGTCAATTGTCTTTCGTTTTGTCCTTGAAGCACAATGATTTTTTTTGTTGTTGTTGTTCAGCCCCTCTACTTTGAATTGAATAGCACACAGTGACCTCAAGATGTTATTTATGATAGAGAGCTACACCTACCTTTCAAAATGTCAAATGTGTAGTCAGGTGGCAAAAAGTGATTTCTCTGTGGAGACTTAAGTAAGAAAGTAATAAATGTAATTTTCACAAAACACCAGTTTTAATAGCTATCAATGTGTTATAAACACAATGAAATTTACAATTGGTACTGAGTCAGCACTCAGTTGCCTTCACTCTTTAATGCTCACCTCTATGGGTGTAGACCTGCTGCTGAGAAGGCAGAACATACATCACTAGTACACACATCAGCTGAAATCTCACTGCAATTCAAAGGTGAATCAAATGATTGTCTCAAAAATAATGGTTTTCCTTTTCCCTATCATCTGTACATTTTGGAAAGTTTTCCTGAAAGTTTTATGAAGTTCAAGGACATTTGTGTAATTTATCATGCACTTCTTGTTCTGCTTCTAAGAGCCTTTATAGAAGAGTGGCAGAGAGGAAATCTTGATTGTGGTGACTGAGAAGTTACAGGAAATGCTGTGTGGTTTATTTAAAGTCCTGGGACCCAAAGTACAGTCTCTGGATCATTAGCCTGGCCATCACCTGGGAGCTTGTTACAAAGTAGACTTTCATGCCTGCCTCAAAACCACTCTTCTCTTTATAAGATCCCCAACAAATTGTATGAGCATTTGGAGAAGCATTCATTTAAAAGACTGTCTTACTGGATTTGAATTATGGGAGACTGACGGCTGCTTTCCTTATTAGCCATACGATGAGCGCCAATCCCTTAACCTTTCTGAGCCTTAGCTTCCATATCAATTCAATAATTAGTACTTATCTGTGCTGACACCCAAGTGGAGTTATTATGAAGATCAAATTATGACACACAGCAAGGTATCTGACAACCTTAGAAAAGATTATCAATCACTGTTGTCATTATTAATTTTTCTAATAGGGAGCTCTCATTTCACCAGTTCAGATATATCAACCTTTTCCATTACCTTATAAGTTAGATATGTCTTTTCTGTGCTACCACAATAAAGATTTTTTTTTTTTTCTAATGCTCTCCCATATCTGCTTCATCTTTTGCTGCCAGGCACACTTCGCTGCCCCTAATGCTTTGTTTGGGCAGGACCACATGATCAATATGGCCAGTGGTCCCAGACTCAAAGTGTCACTTGCCGGTAGGAACAGTTATTTGCCAGTGTAAGACTTTTCAGTGGTGTCTTCTCTCTTCAGTCTTGTCCTTCTAGATGGTGGAGTTTCCATCAGTCTGAGTCTCTTGAGTATAGATGAAATCCCTTGCTGGCATGTGGTGAACATATGTCATGAATGAGATTAAACATTTATGGCATTAAGTCCCTGAGATTTTTGGAGTGGGTTGCTCATACGCCATAACCAAGTCTACAGTAACCGATAGACATCTCTACTTTTCCATGTTAACTATCAAGGCTGCAGGTGATTTTAGACACTTCAATGAAACCATTAAGTCTTCTGGGCATACCTTCACAAAATATACACCCTAAATATGTATGTATATACATATAGTGAAGAATCTGATTCATTTTAACACCCTCTTAATCTCTATGACTCAGCTTTGCCTATTCAGTCCACCCTACAGAGCTTAACCAAACTGATTTTCCTTCAAGTCTCTGGAATCTGACTATGTATTCTAGATCAGTATGGCAGATATAGCTCATGTGTTCTTTCATATTTCAACACAGAAAGGGATAATTGATGATGATAAGTTTTCCTGAAGAGACAAGATATGCCTTTATAATCATTTTTAACTCAGAAAAGTTGAAAGCTTCTAATCACCCATCAAAGTAGACCAGAAAGAGGAAATGAATGCTGTAGTATCAGTCTAATTTTTTCAGCTTAATGCCCTAAATAAATACTCCTTAAAATCTGGTCTCGCTTTTTAAATTCTCATTTTTATTTCCTACAGCTTCTCAAAAAATAACCTTCTCTCAAACCAAAACCCCCGCCATCCTTCTCCCAACAAGCAAAATAGAGAAATGTGAAGTGTGATTCAGAGCTTTTTCTTTCCCTGGAGTTTAAGTAGATTACAATGCAGATAGCAACATGTAGAAAACTAATTTGCAAAATTGCCCAGCTCTTGTCATGAGACACTTGTGTTCCCAGGTATGAGAAGCTTCACTGATTTATCCAACCTTAACAATTAGAAATATAAGAAAGGATAAGAATGAACAAAGCAGCTTAGTTTCTCAGAGATCACGAAACTCATCAGAGAACTTAAAAGACAAGATTGGCATGACTGTGACGGTGTGAGGTTGTTGTTCTGCACTAGTTACATCAAAGGATTGAAAGAAGCAAATAATTTTAATAATAGTGATGGCAATAGTAACTGTTACATATTAAGTACTTACTATGTGTGAGAACTGTGAGGAAAGTGTTTTCTTGCATTTATTTTTCTCACCTGTCTTTAAGATAGGTTTTATTATTACTATTTTATCGATAGGGAAACCAAAACTCAGAGTTAAATAAGCTTGCCCCAAGTCACATTGCTAATAGATTTTGAAAATAGGACTTTTTTTTTTTTAAATGTCCTAATATTGTTCCTGAGTGGATGCTGGATTTTTTTTTTTAAGTTTTTATTTATTTATTTGACAGAGAGAGAGAGCACAAATAGGCAGAGTAGCAGGCAGAGGGAGAGGTAGAGGGAGAAGCAGGCTCCCCCCTGAGCACTGAGCAGGGAGCCCAATATGGGGCTTCATCCCAGAACTCTGGGATCATGACCTGAGCTGAAAGCAGCTGCTTAGGTGACTGAGCCACCCAGTTGCCCTGAAAATAGGACTTTCTATCTCCAGTGCTTACATGCCTTATCCCTTTTGCAAGCCTGCTCTCTGCAATGAGACAGTAGTGGGTCTGGAGTAATAGGGGGTGGGGGAGAAGTGTTATGCCTTAGCTCTAATTCCAACTCTAGTTTCAAGGGTCTGTTTGACCTTAGGACCGCTAACGTGCTTCTGCAGCCAACACCTGTTGACTGTTGGGACTCCTGGTTGGCTCAGTTGATTAAGTGCCTGCCTTTGGCTCAGGTCGTGATCCCAGGGTCCTGGAATTGAGCCCCACATTAAGCTCCTTGCTCAGTGAGGTCCCACAGCAGATTCCATGTTTCTCCCTCTGCCTGCCACTCCACCTGTTTGTGCTCTCTCACTCCCTGAAAAATAAACAAATAAAATCTTAAAAAAAAAAAAAAAAGACCTGTTGACTGTTGTATGGTTCATCATCTTTTACAAAACAGATGCTATTCTGAATAGCAACTTATGAACTAAATTTCTTTGCCTATAAACGTTAAAAATGTTTGTCATTGATTGAATCTTTGCATACAGATATTTTTCTAAAACAAAGACTTATTTTTTTCATGGAAGCTATAACTTCTTATTCATTTCTTTTTCATTTTTATACATTAGTATTTCTTAATAACTAATCTTTAAAGGAACTGGATTTCTCATTTCTCTCCACTGGTCATGTAAAAATTATTTCCAAGTAGTTCAACAGTTATTCAATATTAAGTTCCAATTAACAAAGACACTTTCCATGAAAAAAAAAAAAAGTTTTCCAAGGTCCAGTTTTCAATAAATATATGTGTCTATGAAATTGAGAACCTGAGGATGAGACTAAGGAATTTTGAAAGTGATGCAAAGATTAGAACCAAGAAATTCCGAGCTTGATCACTGATGACATTAGGAGTTTATTTTATGTTTGCGAGCAGAAAGGATCTGTTTATTATTATAATGTTTCTTGGTATTTTTGTGATATGGCAACATAAATGCAGAAAGTAACTACTATCTTGAGAAAGCATTGATTTATCAGAAGATTCTAGCTACAATTTCCATTTATCAGTATATATGGCTTTGAGTTGTTCATCTAAGTTCTCTGAGGTATCTCTTAACCATCTATCAACCTGCCTTGACAAGTCTGTGAGATTGTTGTAAGGATGCAATGAGACAGGCATATGAAAGAAATTTACATGCTTTAAATTATTATTTAAAAAACAACTGGTTTTCTTTTTTAATACCTATTACTTAATCTGCAAAGACTAAAAATGTGTGTAGCCTCGAGTAGTGGTTTCATCAATAAAAGAGAACTAGATTAGGGCCTGTTCATTACTTGTCTATTTTGTGTTTATGAACACATATTTACAGACCCTCTTTTGTCGATCTTTGGGCTTTATTCCAGTCTATGCCATCTGCCAATACTCAAAGAAGAAACATGGAGTGTATGTGTGTGTGCATGTGTGTGTGTAAAGTGATTAGGAATAAGCAGAGGTGATAAAACTGCTAACTTTTTAAATTCTCGATGTAAATCTTCTCAGTGTTTGGTATTTATCCAAACAGAGTTCATCATGACAATCAAATATATAATTATATTTTCTGTCATTAGTTATTGGTAAATTAACTGTGGTAAAGGCGACTCAGTACAAAAAATTCTAAATATTCCTTTGATCCTTTATTTCTTAGTTTGTGGCAATATTAAGAACTACAGTATCTTGTTGAAAAATGCCTACATGCCTGCTAGGATAGCATTATTTTGAAGCCTCATAATTAAATACATTTGGATCTTCAGCATCCGAACTATGGAATAGGGTTCAAAACAGAGAAGTATCAGCACTATTTTCATTGTATAGAGGCAACTTCAATAGTTTTGCTTTCGTTTTGTCCATAGTAAACAAACTTCCAACCTCAGAGCTATTTCAGAAGGTAATTATTTAAAATGCATTTATATTAATATGGATTTCATTACTGAGAGTATATGGAAATGACGAGATAAGAGAAGACTTTTTTCAGGTAATTCATAGTTATAATTAACAATATGTGAAATCGGGCCTGCTAATTTTGAAAAGTGACAGAGTTTTCTAACAAAATTTATTCTACTTTATTAAAATGAACTCAATAAGATTCCCAAACGAAAATCAACTGTAGCTGTCTATTTCTGTAATAACATTTACAATTTTAATTATAAAATTAATTTTCCAGGATAGCAGGCTGAAATTAAATATTATAATATTTGTGTTGACTTTTTTTTTTTACTGGATCACTCATCTAAATAATTAACCTTTTTGCCATTTTGTAAGTCCAAATAACATATTATAAATATTCTATGAGCAAAGCAGAGTCCTAGAAGAGTGATTTCTAAAGGTTCTTTTCTGAAATTGCTATATATGCTTAGACGGTCTCATTGATTTTGAATAATTAAATCATACTTCAGTATTTGAAAGTGATTTAAAATTTTTTATTGGATTTTACCATAACAATTGAAGAGTAAACTAACCTAATCTTAAGGGAACAGTTCAATCAGTTGCCACAAGTAAAATCAACAATGTAGCGAAGTCACAGGTCAAGAAATGGGACATCAGTCTTTGTGTTCCCTCCCAATTCAAACTTAATATGTCTATGAACTTCTAATACTGGAGAAAGGTTTTATAGTTTTTTAACTTTGTAATACTTGTGCAAAGAGTATTATTTTTTTTTTGTTAAGCTTCTTTCACTCATTATTTTTGTGAGATTAGTCTATGTGATTACATAGTTTTGTATAATACACCATCACTTGAATAGTCTCTATCCATTTATATACTTTATATCTATGTACTTATGTTTTTATGTATATTGGGGTTTTTATAAATAGTTCTGCCATTAGAGTTCTTCATGTCTTTCAGTTATGTATACCTAGCAGCTGATTTACACAAATATATTCAATTATTTGGGATGCTGTCAAACACCTCCCCAAAGGGATTGAACATAATTTACCCTCCCAAATGCATCTAGTAAATTCTCCATTACTACAATATTAGCAATATTTGGTATTAACTGTATAGTCTTTTTTATCTTATTTTTTCTGGAAGGTATATGATGGTGGCTCATTATGATGTTATTAGCCTTTCTGTAGTGATTAGTGAAACTGAGAATCTTTTCATGTTTTTATTGGCTTTCTAATATCTTAGCCTTTGAAGTGAAGTGTTCAAGATTCTTGCCCATTTTGCTAATGAATTGTCTCTATTTTTCTAGTTTCTTGAAAGATTTCTTAATATATTTTGGATATGTGTTCCTTTTTCAGGTTTAAATGTTCTAAATATCTCCAGCTCAGTGCTTTGCCTTTACACTTTCTTTATGATGTCTATAGTGACATGAAGTTCTTAAATTTTGAAATAGTTCAATGTATCAAACTTTTTCCTAAATATAGTTACAGTTTTTGTAGGAAATACCTGTTTTAGGAAATATCTGCCTACCTCAAGGTATTGTAAGAATTCTCCTATATTCTCTGGCTGTTTTATCCATAAAAAATTGATTGTTTTAAGGTGGGGATTAGATTTATTTATATATATATATATATACAATTTACCTAGCACAAGTATAAGAAAGATAGACCTTCTCATCTCCTCTGCAATGATGCCTTCTCTATAAATCAAGTGTCCACATTACTGTAAATCACTTTATAGATTCTCTTCTATATTACATAACTCTATTTTCATGAAAAACATTGACCTGTATTTCTTTTGGTTTCTGCTGGCTCATAAAATAAGTTAGAGTGGGTTCTCTTTTTGCCTAATAACATCGGCAATAGTGTGTGGGGTGTGTGTGTGTGTCTGTTATTTTGTCCTAAATTGTATGGAAGAATTCAACAAACCAGAGCAAGAGTGTTCTTCATGGAAAGGCTTTAAGTTATAGATTTAATTTCTTTATTAAATATATAAGAATTATTTATATGTTCCATTTTTCTTCTTAATAAGCTGTATCTTTTAGGATATTATTCTGTAGGATTTTTTTATTTCATCTACTATCTCCTATTGCCATAAGATTGTTTGCTCATATTAAAAAGTTTGTCAACACTTAGGAACAGTGTAATGTTTGTAGGATCTGAGGTGATACCATTTTTTTCATTATTGATATTGTGTCTTCTTCATGAGATATGTCCTTTGCAAATATCTTCTCCCATTCTTAGCTATTTACCTTTACCACAGCCTTTTACCTCTATGTCTTTCTAATTTATGCCTTTGAATGCAGTTAATTTGCTTCTAGGTCCTGATTTAGCTTCACTCTACACATTTTGATATGCTGTTCGTATATTATTTTGATGTTAAAAATATTTTTTGATTTCCAGTGTGTTTCTTTTTCACCTGTTGGACTTTCAGAAGTATATTGCTTAATTTCTATATTTATGAGGATACTCTATTCTCATAATTCATGAATTCTGTATTTGAGAATTTTCTTACTCACTAAAATTTATTTATAACCCCCAAATCAGTACTCCTGTCACTTTACTAGGCATTGGTGGACTTGCACAATGTGGAGAAAAATTTGAGTAATTTGATGTATATGTTCCCAGGTAAGGTAGAAGAAGGCAACACACTATCTTCTTGTTTCAGCTTTTATATAGGGATGGATGGACAGGGTAAGGAGTAATGATATATAGTGCAAGAAGCTTTGGTTCTGGGGACATTTGGGACAGGATTCAAATTCCAACTCTGGCTCCTGTTAGTGGGGACAGCTCTAGGCCAAGTCACTTGACATTTCTGAACCTTGTTTTCTCTTTTGCAAAAGAAAGAAAATAAAATCTACCAGGATGAATATTTCTAGTATTTAAGAATGTAATTTATGTGAGATCTATAAATATGTGTACATATTTCCCCTAGGAGAAGTGGCTCAGTATTTGTTTATTCAGTTTTCATTTTATAGAACATAATATACAAATAATGAGGATTGATCTGTTTCTTTATCTTGAAGGAATTGCTAGCTTAATTGACTTGTGTTCCCAATTCTTTTGACTCTCTTGAGGCTAGATTTGGGACCTGGCATGTGTCCATCTTGGTAAAAATTTCCAGTGCACAGTTGTTGGGTCAGTGATATGTGTTATGGGTTGAATTATAGTCCCCAAACTTCATATGTTGAAGTCCATGTATCTTTACTCCCTTGGTAGATCCCTGATTCTTTCACATGGATTTCTTAATGTTGCTCTCTCAGTGGTGAAGTCTTAGATTAGTGCACTATTACTGAAAGCAGAATCGTCTTTTTCATTTTATTTTCTTATTACTTTATCTAATTTGTCTGTCCTATTATATTTTTCTGTGTAATTTTCCCAAAACAAAACAACATAATTGTATTTACTTCCTCTGCTTATGACTAAATCTAAGTTTATGTCATGAAACTGATTGAACTTAGTTATCATTAAGTCCAGAACACTGAAAGATGTCTCCCCTCACCCACCTCCTGTTTTTGTCTATCAGCCAGGATAGATAAAGTTGGTTACACTAAGAAAATAAACAAATCCCAAACTTAATAACTTCAAACAAACAACATTTTTTTTTCATTTTTTTATTACTCACACTTCATGGGTCTTGGGGTAACAGGAACTCTGTTTTTGCATGATCTCATCAAAGATCTGGGCAGATCTGGAACATCTCTAGCCATAGCAGAAAATAGAAAAGGACATTGCACATAAAGTTCTGGCTCTTAAAATGTTCCACCTGGATACAACACAACTCTTCTACTCACATTCCATTGGTAAACTCAAGTGACATAGTCTTTACTTCAAGGTCACAGAGGTGTTAAATCTTACTATGTGTCTAGGAAGATAAACAGAATATCTCTGAACAGCACTAATGTCTAATCCAACCATTTTTTTAAGTGGCTAATTACCTACTACTAATGGTCAGTTAGTGACTATTACCTACTAGCTGAAAGATTGTAGAGTTCTCAAAGGTAGAGAATATGTTCTGTTTGTAATTGTAGAAATAATCTCTAATATCGTTTTATTAGTTCTGTATTGCTGACATAACAAATGTCCACAAACTTTATAGCTTAAGATAAGACAAATTTATTTTTTAAGATTTTATTTATTTGGAGAAAGAGAGCATTCACATGTACAAGAGAGAGGGAGAGAGAGAAAGAGACCATGTACACGGGCAGGGGTGAGGGGGCAGAGGGAGAGGGAGAAGCAGACTACCTGCTGAGCAGAGAACCCTACCCAGAACTCGATCCCAGGACACTGGGATCATGACCTGAGCCGGAAGCAGATACCTAACCAATTGAGCCACGCAGATGCCCAACACAATTTTTTTTTTTTACAGTTTTGTAGGGGAGAAATCTGGTACAGGTTTCACTGACCTAAAATCGGTTTCACCAATGTGTTCCTTTCTAGGAAACACTGGGAGGAATAGGGAATCCATTTAGTTTAAGTCATTGGCAAAACTAAGTTCTCTATGGTTATAGAACTAAGGTCTCTTGACTTCAGGCTCTAACCTGAGGGCCACTTTCAGTTGCTAGAGGCTATCACATTCCTTGACTCATGGCCCCCTAACTTCATGTTCAAGGCCAACTAAGGCAGTAATTCTTTCTCCCTCTCTCTCTCTACAGACACACACATGCATGCATGTGTGCACGCGCATGTATATAGTATTTATGTATATTATATAATATTGTATTATAGTATTATGTATAATTACATACAAAATCTTTTAAGATTCACTTATTTATTTTAGAAAAAGGGGCCAGGAGAGAGGGAAAGAGAATATTTCAAGCAGACTTCCCACTGAGCTTGGAGCCTGATGTCAGACTCAGTCCCAGAACTCTGAGATCATGACCTGAGCTAAAATCAAGAGTCATGTGCTTAATCGACTAAGCCACTTAGGTGCCCCTACACATAAAAATTTTAATTTAAAAATACTGAAAGAGAATTCTTAAAAATTATCTGTGCTTGATCAATCTCAATCAGGTAAATGAGGGCTATCTACTCCTATATAGGGAGAAATACAACATAGACAAGGACTTCATTTTTTTTTTTTGCTATTAATTAATCTTGATCCCTTAAGGAATAAGTGAAATTAATATTTTATGAAGCATCAAATAGAATGGTGTATGTTAGCAAATGCAAGAAAGAGCTTCAGCAATCTGCTTTGCTACATGATTCAAGGGATGTTGCTGAATAAGCAACTCAATATTTAGGAACAAGTTCTATATATGGTGAAAATAGTAACATATACTTCTAAGGCATAATGTAGTTTCCAAATAAATACCATCCATATTATTCCATCATATATTCCCAATAGCTCTCTGATATACACAGGGTAGCAATAGTTGATCTGCTTTGACAAGTTGAGACTTGGGAGTGAAAAGTGGTGTATCTACAGTGTTAGAGCTAGTTGTGGCAAGGCAAGAAATGCCTTAATATAAGCCTCCTTCTATATCCCTGTCTTCCTTTTAGGGAATCGCCCAGCTTCACAGAAAATGTGTACACAGTTATTCCCTCTACCTCCGGTGCAGGAGTGGAAGTAGGCGGGTATGTTGGTTGATTGGTATGTGGCCAATGAAAATGTAGCAAAAGATCTCAGAATCCTCTCTGTGGAGGGGTGTTCTGTTTTGCCACATCCTCTGCTGTGTAATCGTGGGCAAAAATAGTCGCTCTGGAAAATACAGACATTGATATCTTACGTGATTTATGGTTTTATGACTTTTAAAATACCTATGTGGAAGTGTGTTTCTATACCATTGCTGAAGGTGTCTTGCATTCTCTTTCCGTTAATAAAATTAAATTCTTGATGTGAGGATAAACCACTTCATAGACTGTATGATATCACAGTAGATAACTTTTACCATCCCTGTCAGTTCCAGATATTTCACGTTTTACACGATTGGTTATATTAAGAGGTAGAACAAAATCCTCATTTGGTTAGACGGAGTTCTGCATTATGATAACATACTATATTCCATGGCTTCACAAAATGTGTTTCCATCTCAAAAAGCCTTGCCCTCTGTGGAAGAGACCAAATATTTGCTCCCATTCTCTGTGTTATTGGAGAGATGTATAAATCCAATCATATCACTCTTTGTAACATGTGTATCAGACTCTTTATACTTAGCTTAGGCTTTTAGCATACATTGTCTCCCTTTAATCCAACCATCTGTTATGCAAGTTTTGAAGCTTTACTTCACATGTTATAGACCAGATAGTATGAAACCATCATCATTCACATTGTCAGATATAAGCAACTATTCTCTTCTTCTTTCCATTTAATTCATCTCATTTCTTTTCAGAGTAACTGTAAATTTTAGAAATCATTCTCTTCAAGATCAAGTCACTTCTTTAAACTAGTTTGTCCCTGCACAATTATCACTTTTTAAAATCATCCTTTAAGATCAAACCTTGTCTCCTCTCCCTGAATTTTACTACTTTCCCAATTTCTGCTATCCGTATCTTTGCAAAAAATTTAATCCCACCCCCTCTTTCCATTTTTTAAGCAGAAAACTCTGAGATAGAAATAGATAGTATGATAAGAGCCCATAAAATTATGCTGCTAACAATATGAAATGACATTAGATCATCTGATTTAATATGTTATTTTATGTATTTGAATGCATATATTGAGTGTTTGCTTAGACATGAGCTCCCCTCTCAAGTCAGTCATTGTTCATGGAAGAAAAATAAACATGTAATATCAAACTTTAATATGATGTGTTTAGTATGAATAAATATAGTAGAAAATACTTTGAAAGGACATGAGAAGGTGTAACTCAGCAATTGTAGTAAATAAGAAAATGATTCATGGGGCACTTGGTTGGCTCAGTCGGTTAAGTCTCTGCCTTAGGCTCAGGTCATGATCCTGGGTTCCCGGGATCGAGCCAATCCCTGATCAGCAGTGAGCACGCTTCTCTCTTTCCCTGCCTCTCCTCAGGCTTGTGCTCTCTCTCTCTCTCACTCACTCTTTCTCAAATAAAAAAACAAAAACTTAAAAAAAAAAAAAGAAAGAAAATGATTCATGGAGGAAGTGATATTTAGGTTGATTCTTAAAGGATTATTTTAGTGGGATGTAGAACGGAGTAGAGAGTAGAGTGCAAGCATATTGCAGGTGAAAACAATAGTGTGATTTATTAGTTATCTATTACTGCATAACAAATACTATCAACTTAGCTGTGTGAAACAACACACCTTAATTATCTCATAGTTTCCATGTGTCATCTTAGCTAGGGCATGCTTATCTGAATCATCCACTCGGGGTCTCACACAGTTGTGATCAAGGGGCTGTCCTAGTTCACATTGTCATCTAGAGATCCCATTAGAGAAGAATTGGCTTCCAAGCTCATTTAGGTTGTTGGCAGAATTAATTTCCCTGTGGCCGTATGGCTGAAGTCCTGACTTGTTATTTTCTGGAGGCTGGAGCCTCCCACCATATTGAGGCCACACCTAGCTCCCTTCCATATGGGCATTTCAAACATGGATATTTGCCTCTGTATAAGGCCAGCAAGGGAATTTCTCCCTTTTAAAGGATTTCAGCTGCTTAAGTCAAACCTACCTTAGATAATCTCCCTTTTTATTAATTCAAAATAAACTGATATGAGACCTTAATTGCATTTGAAAGATCCCTTTACTTTTACTCTATACTGTAAATTTATCACAGGGGTGATATCCCACCACTTTTGCCATATTCTATTGATCAAAAGCAAATCACAGTTGCCACACATGCTCTAGGGAAGAGGATTATTCACAGGTGTGGCCACCAGAGGTTGGGAATTATTGAGGGTTACCCTAGGTTCTGACTGTCATAATGGGCAAAGACAGGTATTCATGAAGTAATACAGTAAAGTAAACCTTCAAGTACAATAGTTCCACCCAGTAGCAAGATAGACTGTAAAGCATGGTTAGAGGTAAATAAAGGTCAGACCCCATGAACTTTGAACAGCATATGAAAGAGTTTGGGTCCCATGTTACATGCAGAGAGAAGCTATTGAAGACTATTCATTGAGTAGAGCTTGGGTATAATCAGTCTGAAACCAGTGAATAAGATGGAATGCAATAGACAAATCTGGAAATAAGGAGATCAGTTAGAACAACCATTCAATAATCCAGAGAAAAGAGGATGGGAGTTTTGGCAAGACTAAGGAGGGGAAAAAAAGAAAAAAAGAGAAGCCAGGTATAAAAATATATTTAAGAAAAATGATTACCATGAACATTGAAGATGGGAGAGAGGGAGGGATGTGAGATGAATTATTTTTGTCTGCACTGGATATATAATCCCCGGTTCAGGGACCTACCAACCTGAGACTGAATATAGGTTTTTGCCACTCTATTAAAAAAAAAAAAAGTCTGAAGCATATTTATTATGCAAAGCACTCTGTTAGGTATTTCATGGAATTCAAATATTTGTTCAGTATATTATCTGACTCCAAGAGTGGTTATCTAAATGACCAGATATACAAGGTAGTGTGTAATACAATTTGTGATGGAATGTAATGAGGAAGTATCTAGGGAAGTAACTTAATTTTATGCAAGATTGTAAATCAAGGCAAGATTTAGAGATGGAGATTGGGGCTAATGTAGGGCATTTTGAGTGAAAGTTAAAGAACTTGATCTTTGTCTAATAGGCAATAGAGAATTCAATGATGGTTTTGAAGATGGTGAGAGATGTTAGCAAAACAGTGCTTTCTGAAAATTAATTTGCAAATTAGTGAGCATAATACATCTGATGGACAAAATCTAGAGATAGAGATTATTTTAAAGGAAATATTTGGGGTGCCAGAGTGGCTGGCAGTTAAGGGTCTGCCTCAGCTGAGTTCATAATCTCAGGGTCCTAGGATGGAGTCGTATATGGGGATCCCTGCTCAGCAAAGAGTCTGCTTCTCCTTCTCCATCTGTGCCCCCATACTCATTTTCTCTCCCTCTCTTACATAAATTAATGAAATCTTTAAAAGAAAATAAAGGAAGTATTTGTAATCTAGGGTTAAAGAAATATGAATTTGGGCCAGTGAAATTGAAAAAGGATACCAGGTGGGAATGATTGTCAAGATCTTTAACCAAAACTACACTAGGTTTGTGGCTACAGAAAGTTGCTACAGTGGGCACTTGCTTATTTAATATTTTTACCTCCTGACTAGCATTTTATTTTATTTTTTTAAGATTTTATTCATTTATTTGACAGACAGAAATCACAAGTAGATGGAGAGGCAGGCAGAGAAAGAGAGGAGGAAGCAGGCTCCCTGCTGAGCAGAGAGCCCGATGCGGGGCTTGATCCCAGAACCCTGGGATCATGACCTGAAGCCGAAGGCAGAGGCTTTAACCCACTGAGCCACCCAGGGGTACAGGTCTGTGAATCACCAGGTTTACACACTTCACAACACTCACCAAAGCACATACCCTCCCCAATGTCCATAATCCCACCTCCTTCTCCCAAACCCCCTCCCCCCAGCAACCCTCAGTTTGTTTTGTGAGATTAAGAGTCACTTATGGTTTGTCTCCCTCCCAATCCCATCTTGTTTCATTTATTCGTCTCCTACCCACTTAAGCCCCCATGTTGCATCAACACTTCCTCATATCAGGGAGATCATATGATAGTTGTCTTTCTCTGCTTGACTTATTTCGCTAAGCATGATATGCTCTAGTTCCATCCATGTTGTCGCAAATGGCAAGAATTCATTTCTTTTGATGGCTGCATAGTATTCCATTGTGTATATATACCACATCTTCTTGATCCATTCATCTGTTGATGGACATCTAGGTTCTTTCCATAGTTTGGCTATTGTGGACATTGCTGCTATAAACATTCGGGTGCATGTGCCCCTTTGTATCACTACGTTTGTATCTTTAGGGTAAATACCCAATAGTGCAATTGCTGAGTCATAGGGCAGTTCTATTTTCAACATTTTGAGGAACCTCCATGCTGTTTTCCAGAGTGGCTGCACCAGCTTGCATTCCCACCAACAGTGTAGGAGGGTTCCCCTTTCTCCACATCCTGGCCAGCATCTGTCATTTCCTGACTTGTTGATTTTAGCCATTCTGACTGGTGTGAGGTGAAGGGACTAGTGTCCAGAATCTATAAAGAACTTAGCAAACTCAACACCCAAAGAACAAATAATCCAATCAAGAAATGGGCAGAGGACATGAACAGACATTTCTGCAAAGAAGACATCCAGATGGCCAACAGACACATGAAAAAGTGCTCCATATCACTCGGCATCAGGGAAATACAAGTGCACTCCATTTTTTAATGTGCCTTTGGCATCACCCTTGATCACAGCATAACAATCTAATCAGGAACAGAAAAATGTAACTCTTCTCCACCTAAAGGCTAGAGTTTTCTGCTCTACAAGATAATAATTATTCTATTAATAATACCACTGCAAAAAATAATAATAATACCACTGCAAAATGCTATTGAATACATATTAAATGTAGATAGTATTCTGAATACTCAACAAGAATTGTCCTTAGAAAAAACCATTTAGTTGTAAACACAATGATAGGTGAAGGAGCTGAAGTGAAATAACTTGCTCAAATTCATACCCCTAGTTAGTAGCAGAGTCAGAATTCTAACTTGGAATGTGGATAGAAGTCTATGGTAGAGCGCAGACTCTTCATCATTATGCAATGCTCCTAGATTTAGCACTGCACAAAACAAACAAATACCATTAATACTTTGTAATATTTCAAATTGGTTCTCTAACTATTTTCTTCCTTTTGGATTCCTATCCCAGTAAACTATTTCTACTGATGAATGATATGGCTTTTCCACCTTACATTATTACCCCCAAATGAGGAAAAATTAAATGTTAATGAAGATGGCTTAGTAATTTTGCATAATAAATTGGAAAGGGGAAGGAAGGAATCTGTCACCTGAAAAGAAATCTATCAAAAAATGTATTTCTGTGTTGACAAGTTTTGAAACATTATAATAATCTAGTCTTAAGTATTATAGTTGTCATGGGCAAAACTAACATACAGACTATTCAGTTAAATGCTCCCAATGGTGTAATCTAAAGTAACCATGAAGTCTTGTGTTCAATAAATTTCTCCACTGATTGAGAGCTTTTCTGGAGAATTTATTTATTTTCTCATTCATGTGTTCTTTCAACCGTGGTAGACATGATAAAGATATTGGCAATGCAGAAAAGAAGATGCGAAGAGAGTGTCACTTTTTGTCTTTCTGGGGCAGACTGTGAATTACTTTTGTGATTGGAAGAGGAGTACAGAGAGAGAAGAGATTCTAATCTGTGGAGAGATTCCTTATCTCATTTGATGAAGGGAACTGTCAAGAAAGATAGTCAACATAGGGGCTGTGGCAGGAAATAAATTTCATGGTAAGGACTCACCAAGCGCAAGGACTCAAGGAAGTGTAGGGCAAAGGATGAGAAGAAAGTGTCCTCCTAAAAGCAGAAGGACATCGAGCATACCAATAATTATCTTCTGAATTTTCTGTTTGTTCAGTGAAGAATGCTCCCTTAAGGCAAGCTAGAACAGACTTGAAACAATATAATACTTGTTATAAAAACCAAACCAGGGTGCCTGAGTGGCTCAGTTGGTTGGACAACTGCCTTCGGCTCAGGTCATGATCCTGGAGTCCCGGGATCGAGTCCCACATCGGGCTCCCAGCTCCATGGGGAGTCTGCTTCTCCCTCTGACCTTCTCCTCGCTCATGCTCTCTCTCACTGTCTCTCTCTCAAATAAATAAATAAATAAAATCTTTAAAAAAAAAAACAAAAACAAACAAACCAAAGTCAGAAACTCAGACAATAGAAAAATAGGATGGAAGAGATGTCTGCTGCCCACATGGACTCAATGACAAAAAAAAAAAAGTGTAAATGTGTATTTATATACTTGGTCATAGTATTTTGATTAGACTATGCCAAAATAACGTCATTGAAATGAACTGTTTGACATGTTTGTAATTTACAAACTGTCTGTTTTGAAGTAGACCAAGTTATATACTGCACTCGGCTTTGTAGACGGAAACGTGAGTTTATTACTGCACTTTCGTGAATGAATAGTAATGCTTAACTTTCAGTGGGCGATCCATTCAACCTTCCTTGTTTTAAGGAGGAGATAGTTTTATCACTGGTCTGAATAACAAAACTCTTATTGTTCGATATCATATGAAGTCTGAAAAAAATGGGGATATAAAAAATACAAAGAGATTGGCAAATTAATTTTTCAACTCAAACTAGTAGTAAGCAGGGCCATTTCTGACTGAGATCTGTTTTCCTGAAAGTGTGAATTGCCCAGTGCACCTTCCCTAAACTACCACGTGGCCATCTCAACCTACTGCCTCAGTTTAACAAAACTTTCTCCACATAATGTGGAGAAATTCTTTTTAAAGGTTTTATTTATTTATTTGACAGAGAGAGAAAGGTTTTATTTATTTATTTGACAGAGAGAGATCGCAGGTAGGCAGAGAGAGAGAGGAGGAAGCAGGCTCCCTGCGGAGGAGAGAGCCACATGCGGGGCTCCATCCCAGAACCCTGGGATCATGGCCTGAGCTGAAGGCAGAGGCTTTAACCCATTGAGCCACCCAGGCACCCCTGGAGAAGATTTATTTGTTTATTTTAGAGAGAAAGAGAGAGTCAAGTTGGGGGAGGGAGAGACATAGTCTCAGGCTCCGCACAGGGGGTGGAACCCAAGCTCACCACACCCAAGATCACCACCTGAGCAGAAACCAAGAGTCGGAGGCTAAACCGACTGGGCCATCCAGGCACTCCTGTAATGTGGGTAATTTTTAAGTGTCCTTAATCACCATCATTAGCATGAACATTCAGAAATACCCATTAAGATTCATTCATTTACTAGAACATATTTATTGAGCTGCCGCAGTGAATCAGACACTTCTAGGCTCAGGGAATATAACAGTACACATAATACTTTTTGAGGGAAATAAGCAGACTTTGAACACAGAAATAGATGTGATTGTTTCCGGAGGAATTATGAGGTGATTGGTAGAATATAAAAGAAAATTGAGGCAGTCTAAGAAGATGAGTGGGATTCCTTGTTATACCAGTGGTGAGGGAAGGGAGGAGAAACTGGGGCTAATTATCGAGTCAGCTCCGTGGACACCCGGGGAAACGGTGTCTGAGGCCAGAGAAAGAGCACAAGCAGAAACATTAAGGCTTGGCAGGTTCAAGGAATTGTCAGGAGGATAATGTGCCTGGAATGAGCCTTCAGCTGTAGGACATAGGATCAATTTAAGATATTAAAGCACAAAATTAGTTGGCTAGGGCAGAACAGACCCAATAAACAGAAATGAGTAAGTATCTGCACATAAAAATGTTATTAAGACTCTTGAACTATGTGTAGGCTACTCATACTATTTAATACTAAATGAGGCATCTGTAACTAGCCATTCTCTTCCTTGACTCTATGCTATCCTAAAACCTGAATGTCTTTTCCTACTCTTCGCTGCATTGTTTCCTTTCATTGATTTTGCCACAGTTTTGTTTTAAACATTTTTCTGACTACTTTTTACATCAGTCTACCATCATTATTGGAACATACACTGATATTTAATTTCATTTGATTCACATCCACTATTCTCTAGTAACAATGCTCCTTATAAAATGAAATTTGATATTAAAGGGGCTCTCTTGTATGTTATTTAAATGATTTATTTAATGAATTGAAAGAGGGTTTGTTTTGTTTTTACATATAATTAACAATAAATTCCTTCTCTGTAAACCGCATCTCAGGACAAAAGCTCTTTACCAGTCCCAAATGCAGACTCTACCTCAACACATTAGGATCCGACGTCTCGGTCTCGCTTATATTATTGGGACATTCATCATGCTACACTGTAAACAAATGAAAGAGAGTCTGCTAGTCTTGAGAAAAAAAATAAATGAAAGGGATAAACATAAGAATAGCAGAGAAGTCACCTCTTCTCTTTTCAATCTAGTTGGCAGTAACATCTACATTTCCACATCTGCCCTTTAGATGTATCCAGAATATTTATTTAAAATTTAAAGAAACACTTTAGTCCTCTTGATATTTAAAGCTATGTGAGTGTTTTGTTTTTCCATCTGGGGAAATTTTGTAGTCAGGTTTTATGTAACCAACCCAAAGTGAACACAATGTGTTAAGCAACTGAGAGTTTCAATGTTTTGTGACTCTGGCTCTGAGGAAGGATTGTGACATTACGTTTCAGGCCATTTTCTCTAATAGTAATTTTATTTTCATTAGTTTATGCAGCCAACTCAGCACTGGAAGTTAGCTATGGAGTAAAGGGCACTGTGTATTTAAAACATTATTACTCTGGCCAGTTTTTTGGACATTTTTGTTTGGTAGCATTTCATCCCCACACACTAAGCATTTTTTCCCCTTGCATGCAACGCTCAAATAAAGATGATTCTAAGCTTTTTTCAGGTCTTGTAGTTGCCTTGAAGCACGGCTTTGTGTTTTAGGGAGATGCTTTGAAAAATAAAGCTCTGTAATTATTAAAAATTCACTGACAATTACTTACCTTCTGTAGATGAGCTGACTTCATAGAAACTGAAGTTTCTTAATGACATATGAGCATTTCTTGTAAAAATTCAGAGTCCCTTTCATGTTTTAATGGAGACTGTTTTCTTAGATTCTGGATATAATTTTCCAAGGTAAAAATATTATGTCTCATTTGTTTGTATTCTTCCAACCAATGATTTACTCTGTGACGTATGATCCGTGTCTGAGGATGCACACATGGGGGCGGGGCGGGGGGGGCACTCAGGAAACAGATCCTTAACCGCCTCATTACATATTACTCTATGTCTCCTAAACTCCAAGAATAAAAGACCTTTCTTTCCAGCTCTTTATAATTTTCACATATTCTCTTCTTCACTGAACGCCTCATTAGCTTTATCTTAAGTAGGCTTTGTTTACCTAGAAATTTGTGTTCATTGTTAAATAAGACTGTTTTTCAAAGTGACAAAACATTGTATGGCCATTGTGCTACTTTTGAAATCTGTTACTAAAAGTGGTATACTTAAAAACACAGATCGTATGATTGCTTATAAATGCTCCTGGATTAAAATCTTCCCAAGACCTATCTCCGTGTTATAGCCTCTTAGTTCACGTCTGTTTGGATTAGGTCCAAATTCACGTCTCCAACACAATGATTGATTCTCTGCTCCCTGGCACACAGCATGTGCTCGTGACCCAGGTATCAAGTGTTTATTCGACCTTATGTATCTATTCTGTGACAGTCCTCACTTTGGGAGTGTCTACTATCTAATTTGTATGCTAGATGTTAACCAGATGTGCAATAATAGGAGAGAGTGTTCTCAGATTTTACCTAGAGGTTATATACCTGTGGTGACCATTTTTCTAAACCAAAAATTGAGACAAATTGGTTGACAAATATGAATAAACTTGTGCTCACAGAGGGAGATAGTATTTTAAAGTAGAATAATCCTGGAAAAATTCACAAGTTTAGACACAAACAAGTAGATAGCCACCCCATTCCCCTCAACAGAAATGACCACTTTAGTCCTCTTGATATTTAAGTTTATTCAGTATAGAGATACGTATGCATTGTGTACATCTTCTGATTCAGCCAGCTTAATTTACCTAGGTTTATAGATTCATGCCATGAATGCACTTAAATATTAGATATGTTTCTAATAATCCAGTGAATCCAAATATTTTAACTTTATGTTTAGATATAGCAGTTTGTGAAGTTATAGTAAATAAAAATTTGAAGCCCTTCACCACTGGAATTTCACATTATTTTTTGATTTCCAAACATTCAAACTATTGCGTATAGTATATTTTGTTCAATAAGAGAATAGCAAAAAAAAAAAAAAAGACAAAAATATTGCTTTAAATACCTAATATAATAATTTCATAGTGCATTAAATATGAAAGTTATAATCCCTTACATATTTTCTGTACACACACGTTACACACATATATATGCTTATTTATTTATCCTTAAAATTATAGATCAGTTTTTTGACAGTTTTTAAATTTCTTTTAAGAAATAACATTTCCAAGTGGCTGAAAAAGCAATCACCACAATCAGGACAAGGATTTCACAGTATAATTGTCAATAAAAGTATTTAAAAAAAAAATCATGTTCAGTTTAAAGGTCCGTACAGACAGCCACAGTCATCTTGGAGAATCTATAATGAGGGTAACTCTTATGAGACTTATTCTCTTCCATATGAAAAAAAAAATACAGCCTTGACATTGATATATGCAATATATTTTTAAGATGACATTTACACAATACTGTTCTTGCCAGGAAAAAGTAACAATTCAAAGAAAGAAGGTTTTTTTATAGTATGGAACACTGTGATTGAAAAGGCCGAATGTCCCAATTTCTACACTTTTTCTATTCATTCTTTGAACGAGTGAACACTATCCTAATGGAAAGATTTTTTTAAACGATCCATATATATTGTGATCCAATGTATATAGCACTAAAGTATTTATCTAAGGAAATTTAGAAGGTGGCCAAATATGAGTTTTCAAAAAAACAAAACGGTAAGTATCATACAAGCTTTCAGTTATATTCATGGTAAGAAACGAGCACGTCTCTGTGCATGTTGTATCATGCATCTAAATGAGAGAATAGGAGCTATGCTTAGTTAAAATGGTTGGCAACAATAAATCAGGTATGGTGGCATGGACTTCAGATAATCAGATCAAATTAAAAAATACCTTCTAAAGTCTGTGAGGAAAAAATGAAAAGGATTTAGTTCAAGGGCAGGCTGAGTCAACTCCACAAATATAATACAGAAACTAATGAATGCGCTTGAGACATATAAAACTCAGTTCACAAATTCAGGTGTGAAAGAAATATGATTTTACTTTTTGAAACTTAATTTTAAATTCTAAGCCTCCATTCTGTTGGGTAGATTAAAAAAAAAAAAAATGGTAAATTAACCTCTGTCCTTATGGGCATAGCCTCTGCTGCTGTCACTGACTCCTGTTACATGATTCTGAAATCCAAGGTCATGCTGTGCTGAGGCTGTTTCCAAGGGTACCTTCTACAGCCAACACGACCTCTCCAAGTGCAGACAATCCCTGCTACTCTTTGACACGTGGGGCTCTTTATTTCCATCAACTTAGACTCCTGAGGTAGGCATTTTTCTCAGGATCGTGTTATGTTTTTGGTGAGCTCCCCTGACTATAAGCATGGCCCCCACCCGCTTCCTTCTCCATCTCCCTCTCTCCTTCTCATCTCTCCTCCTCCCTGGTAAAACTACCTTCATCATCTCATGTGGCTAGGACTACTGTATGAAAATTTCAAGTAGGCCTGGTGATGCATGCAGTAAGAAAAAGAACCTGGAAGCTTATAACTCTTACCCATGCAACCATCCCCTCACATGAAAAGCTGTGTGGACGCTGGAGTTCCACCATGGCCTGCACCAGCCTGTGGCCTGACTAGATTTGAGGGAGGGAGTCCACAGTTCTGAGTTTCTCTCAGCTGGCAGATTCCTCATTTCTTGAAGGGTAGTAAGCCCTCTGAATTCAGAGGGCTTACTACCCATATTTCTACATTCTACTATGTAGAAATAGGTATCCTCAGATAGAGACATCCACTCACATCCTAATCCTGGGTTTGTCCCTTGCACCAAACTTGGGTTTGGCTGCAAGCTGGGCCTGGTAGAAATTGTTCAATAGGTGTATTTCTTTTATAAACCTGTGACATTCCTCTTCTTTTAATAGTGATTTATCTGATTCCTTTGTGTTTCCTTTCTTCCTTTTTTCCTTCCTTCCTAAAACCTACTTTGGAAAGGATATAACACAACATTTACAGCGTATTTAGAAAACAACTCTGTAGGTAAGGAAGTTCTATTTGGAGGTGAACAAATTCTTCTGGAATCTTGAGCCACTTGGTACCAGGCACTTCTGTGTCTCTTTTCTAAGGAACATAAACATACTTTCAATTTGAGACCAATAATTATTTTAGTAACAAATTGACAGGTAGATTTTTCTCCCTCCACAAATTAACTATTTAAGAGTATAATTCAATGCCTCACCTATATATTTTACTTGACATTAAATGGAGAATTCTACAAGATTAATTTAGTACTTTGCTTTGAGAAAAAGTTTTAAGCAAGTAGGAACCAGTGCTTACAGAGTCAGCAACACATGATACAAATATTGGGGCCTAGGAAATCGGTGCACAATTAGATTCTCTTTTCTCTTCCATTAACTCCACTATTCCTGCCCATAAATAAAACTTGACTGTAAGTTTATTTCCATGCCATGGGTACGAAGATACAGGAAAAAAAATTTAAGTTAAGTTCTCAGTGAATTTTGAATAACAACACAAATCCATGAAATTGAGGGATTAGAGAGAAAAGAAGCCTTCTTTACCTTAAATATAAAATTGATGGTGAGAGTAGTTTTTAAAGTAGATCAACATCTTATTTTCAACATTTTACTTAAATAGTAATGACTTCATATCTGGATAAGAATATAGTGTTGTGGAAGATATAGTAAGTAATGTATGATTGTCTCAACTTTTTATGGTGGTATTCCCCTATTTGTCCAAGTAAGGCTCAGAAGAAATGATACTGAATCACATACAAAGTAAATTTCAGTAATTGAGTTATATAACGCAATGGAGTTATCATTACTTTAATAATTAATGCTCTTTTAAAAAAATTTGAATTCAATTTGTTTAACATATGCTGTGTTATTGGTTTCAGGGGTAGAATTTAGTGATCCGTCAGTTGCAAATAACACTCAGCGCTCATTACATCAAGTGCCTTCCTTAATGCCCATCACCCAGTTACACCATCTTCCCATCCACCTCACCTCCAGTGACCCTCAGTTTGTTTCCTAGAGTTCAGCATCTCATATGGTTTGCCTCTCTATTTTCACCTTATTTTATTTTTCCTTCCCTTCCTTTATGTTCATTTGCTTTGTTTCTTAAATTCCACATATGAATAAAGTCATGTGTTGGGACGCCTGGGTGGCTCAGTTGGTTAAGCAGCTGCCTTCGGCTCAGGTCATGATCCCAGCGTCCTGGGATCGAGTCCCACATCGGGCTCCTTGCTCAGCAGGGAGCCTGCTTCTCCCTCTGCCTCTGCTGCCACTCTGTCTGCCTGTGCTCGCTCTCTCCCCCCGCCTCTGATAAATAAATAAAATAAAATCTTTAAAAAAAAAAAAAAAGTCATGTGGTATTTGTTTTTCTCAATTGACTTATTTTGCTTAGTGTAATACCCTCTAATTCCACCCATGTTGCTGCAAATGGCAAGATTTCATTCTTTTTATAGCTCGGTAATATTCCAGTATATATAGATATAAAGATAGATATAGATATATAGATATACATCACATATTCTTTTTTTAAAAGATACTAGTTATTTATTTGACAGACAGAGATCACAAGTAGGCAGAGAGGCAGGCAGAGAGAGAGGAGGAAGCAGGTTCCCAGCTGTGCAGAGAGCCCAATGTGGGGCTCAATCCCAGGACCCTGAGACCATGACCTGAGCCGAAGGCAGAGGTTTTAACCCACTGAGCCACCCAGGTGTCCCTATATCACATATTCTTTATTTATTCATCTGTCAATGGATATCTGGGCTCTTTCCATATTCTGGCTATTGTAGATACTGCTGCTATAAACATTGGGGTGCAGCTGCCCCTTCATATCACTATGTTTGTATCCTTTGAGGAAATCCCTAGTAGTGCAATTGCTGGATCATAGGGTAGCTCTATTTTTAACTTTTTGAGGAACCTCCATACTGTTTTTCAGAATGGTTGCACCATCTTGCATTCCCCCCAATAGTGTAAGAGGGTTCCCCTTCCTCCACATCCTCACCAACATCTGTCATTTCCTCACTTGTTAATTTTAGTCATTTTGACCAGTGTGAGGTGGTATCCCATTGTGGTTTTGTTTTTTGTTTTAAGATCTCATTTATTTGAGAGAGAAAGCATGAGAGGAGAGAATCACAAGTAGGGGGGTGGGGCAGAGGGAGAAGCAGACTCCCTGCTGAGCAGGGAGCAGGACTCAGTTCCAGGACCCTGGGATCATGACCTGAGCTGAAGGCAGACACTTAATTGACAGAGCCACTCAGGCACCCTCTCATTGTGGTTTTGATTTGCAGGGATGTGGAGCATTTTTGCATGTGTTTGTTGGCCATTTAGATGTCTTCTTTGCAGAAGTATCTTCTGCCTATTTCTTGATTGGATTATTTGTTTTTTGGGGTGCTGAGTTTGATAAGTGCTTTATGGATTTTGGATACTAGCCCTTTATTTAATAAGACATTTGCAAATTTCTTCTCCTATTCTGCAGGTTGCCTTTTAGTTTTGTTAACTGTTTCCTTTGCTGTGCCAAAACTTTTTATCTTGATGAAGTCCCAATAGTTCATTTTTGCTTTTGTTTCTCTTTACTTTGGAGACATGTCTAGCAAGAAGCTAGCTGTAGCCTAGGTCAAAGAGGTTGCTGCTTGTGTTCTCCTCTAGGATTCTGATGTTTTTTATTAAGCTTTCATACAATTTTTGTTTCAAATGTGCGTTTGGAAAGCTAACATTTAGAAACTGTAGAGGCCTAAGCAGTTTGATTTGAGGTGATGATCATGGTTTGCATTCATTTGAATTGGGACAGAAATTTTATTATGATTACAGTAATTGGCATATTTTTATGGATTCATTTTCTAATTTGGCACCTATTCAACTTCACAGCTCAAACTACAGTAGTGGAATGATGGATTACTGTGGATTCTTTTCATTATTATTAAATGTAATTAATTTTTTCTCAGGTACCCAGATGTGAACAGCATCAGGCTTCTAATCTAATAATACAGACTGTTTGGAAAATATGTGCTGTCAATTAGAGACATTTTATAATGGAAACAATAAAAAGAATCATTAATGAAAAGTAGTTTGCCTCCCAATATAGTTGGTGCTAGTTAATCAAAGGTACTTTGAAATTGAAGTCATTAATAAACTTTTCTTCCATTTATACCAACGAAGTGCTCAGAGATTTTTATTTGAAATTAGAAAGGTATTTTGAAAAGAATGAATTAATGTGTTTTTCTTTACAAATATGTTTTTTTTCACCACCAACATATGGTAAAAACAATAAGAAAAACAACTAAGTAAATAGTGTTTTTAATTTTCAGCCAAAAATTATATATATCCCCTGTAAATTTAATTAGTACTTTTGCAGAGATGGAGATGGTGAAGCTTTTTACTTACTCTGCTAGTTAGTCTCCTCTTTGCTTCCACATCATTTTTTTTTAAATGTAGAAGATATTACTTGGAGTCCCTTGTCCTCTAACCTGCAGAGATTTGGGCCAAGAAGCAACAGCAGGAAACTGAAGGTGGAGAGAAATTGGACCATTTCTTTCTGCTTTCCTCCCTTGGTCAGCACTCTGACTCTGACAGCCACTACATCTCTCTCTTCATAGCTCTTCACTGGGCTCCTGCAAAACACTCTCTCCCAGTGTGGTAATAGTTTCCTAGTGTTGCTAGGGGTCAAAAGAGGTGTTCCAACATCTCTTTTTACTCCTGCCTTATATCTTATATCTTATGTCTTATATATACAGCTCAACCAAAGGCCCTTCATTTAAGCCAACCCGATGGATTCTGTCTTCTGTCAGCATGACTCCTATAACTAGTCTGTTTTTGGACTATTTTAGAATAATCAACTAGGAGTTTCTATGCTATTTTCATATATAATTCTGTTAAGGTAAGTACAAATACAAGGATAAAATTCAGCATATTAAGAATTTTACATGCCGGGCACCTGGGTGGCTCAATTGGTTAAGCGTCTGCCTTTGGCTCACATCATGTTCTCAAAGTCCTGGGATGGAGCCCCATGTTGGGCTCCCTCCCCAGCAGGGAATCTGCTTCTCTCTCTGCCTCTCCCCCTCTTGTGTACAAGTGTGTGCTCTCTCTCCCTCTCAAATAAACAAACAAAATCTTAAAAAGAAAGAATTTTACATGCTATGAAATTTTTCTTGTGGTAAAACCTATTCTATGTACCTTGAAGGAGAACATCTTTTCTTCACTAGGTGTGGCTCATGAATAAGAAGCATTTAAATTTAAGTAAAAATTTAAAAACAAATTAGTTTTTATTTCATTTTGAGTTAATATGACATTAAGGAAATGATGCCGCCCCTGAATCTTCCAATAAGTAAGGTCAATCTTATTACTTATGTACATTATAATCATGAAACTCTTGGTAATTTGCATCAATATGTTAGAATGATTATAATTTCAGAAATAATTATCTGCTACCTAAAAACCTGCAAGAGTTCATTAAACTTATTTCAGTGTTTCTATTTTAATATACTCTCAAATTGGCATTATTTAGAATGATTTTAGTATTAATACAATATTCCATGTTGATTCTGAAGTTGATTGAAAATCAATAACATTTAGAGAAAAGTTTTGTCATCTCCCTTTTGAGTGTACCATTGCCATTAAAAAAATACATCTTGCTAACATTTATCATAAAAGAAATGAGTCAGCTAATACACCACTCTGTACAATAATACTTTCTGATAGATTCATGGGCACCTATCAGAATATCGCTGCTAATATTAATATTTGATTCCAGCAATATGTAATGAGTTTCTAGTATGCAAAACTGTAAGCACTTATTTTAAATAGCTAGTGTTTGAGTTCAAGAAGGATACTGTTCATTTTTGACAGATTTGTGCCCTTTCTGACTGACTGGTAGCCTAAAAGTCTAGTCCCTGGAACATAATAAGTGCTAATCAAATGCTTAAATAAATGAATGAATTTCTGGTTTGAAATATACTCAAGGAATTGGTCAATCTAGAAATAATTAAAAGTTACAATTTGGCAAAAAAAAATCTTTTTAACACTGTTTCGATGAAATGTTTCAATTTTTATTTAATGTATTCTGTTCTTTGCTTTGGCATCCATTAACTCTTCACAAACCTCAATTTAAGTGATTAGTAATTGCATTATTGGGTTTATTTACATGGCTTTTAATATGGTTATGGGAAAAATACTTTGATGTCAAGCTTTTAGAATGTGTTTCCTCCAAAATAGTTTTCCTTGCAAGATAAAGTTGTTTATTCACTTTGAATGTTATGGTATCCTCTCATATAATTACATAGAATAACTTCAGAATCATGGAACACCACTGGATAATACAATGCAATGTTTATAACTATGTTTCCTTTCATCTTTGAGTTACTTGAGGGTATGTGCTGAACAATGTGCCTTCGTCCTCCAGAAGAATTCCCTGCCCTTCTCCGCTCTCCTTAGCCCCCAGGAAACTGAATTTTATGGGCTGAATCTCCCAAATTCTTTTGCCTTCTGGTTTCTGAGGTCTGTCTGGATACTGCAAAGTGCAAGGATATACTCTGAAGGCAGGAAGAGAGCGAGGTGGGACACGATTCCCAGAGCTCTCTGATTGCAGGGTTGTGCACCTTTATGGGAGACCTCATCTCTTTTGGGTAATTCTCCCTTGAAAACCACAGCCCTCTCCATAACCACTCTCTTCCTTGCTTCTTCAGAACAGACATAGTTCTCTGTTGTGCTGCCTTTGGGGTACTACAAACCTTTATCCATGTCCCACATCCTGTCTCTGGCTCTGTAAATAGTCCCCTCATTAAATTCTCTTTAATGAACTCACTTACGGGTGCCATTATTCTCCTCTAAGGACCCTGACTAATGCAAGACATTTTATTAAATAGGTGTATTTTAAGCTTTTTTTACTTCTTGCAAATGGTTCCCTTGGTAATGTGATTTATTTACTCTGTCTTTCAAAAAGATTTATTCCTACTGACTTAGATTTGATAATTGAAATATAAACAGCTGGCATGGAGAATTTAATATTATCAAACATCTTAATTCAATAAGCTTTTTTTGGTTACATTTTAAGTAATCGTGAAGAGAAGAGTTTCAAATATATTCAAGAAGACTGTATCATTATTTAAAAATATAAATAAAGTATTTTCATACATAAAGATAAGATAATAACCCACTTCTCCTCAGATTAATTTGCAAATATATATATGGGAAGTGACGTGATAGCTCTGATATTCTGCAGCATAAAGCACATTAACATTTATAAAGGTAATCATTAATCATATTTGCCATGACATTATGATCCAGTCATACCATCATTTTTCAGGCTCTGCCTATTATTAAAATGCCATGTTGACTTAGATTGTGTCAATATATAACATTACCAACCTAGCTGATTTTGATAAGTCAAAGCTGAAAGACAGAACAAGACAGACACATCTTTTCCAAATGACCCCTTTAAGATTTATTGTTTTTAATAGCACTTCTTAGGCATAAGCAATTGTTTCTATAACACTACATTATTTTAAAAAGTAAATTTGCAAATAATTTACTATTTTAATTATTATTAAGTGATTCAACAAATATTTATAGGGTACATACTATTCTGGTTGTTGAGGTCAGGTGTCACGGTAATAAATTAAGTCACTTTCATGGAGCGTACATTCTAGAAGAGCTAGAAAGACAGTAAATATAAATAACTAACACGTGTAGATAGTCAGGTGCTGATCATGATATGCAGAAAAAATAAAGATGGGAAAGGAATAAGGTGTTCTGGGTGGGGCTGAGTTTAATGAGTATGCGGAGTATGCGTACACTGTTAGCAGACAGTGCAAGGTTCAAGAACAATTTGACTTCTTTTTACCACCTCCTGTCTTCTGGATTATCATTATCATGATTTTCATTTTATATATATGTTAAACCCTGGAAATGACTGTTACTGCTTTTTTATGCAGTTAATATGTATTTATATTTTTCAGATAATCATAATTTTACTATTTTTAATTCATTTCTGCATCATTGGATTTCCATTTGGGATCTGTTCCTTTTTATCAGAGAGCAATCTTTTATTTCCTTTTTCTCATCCATGGTGATAAATTCAGGATTTCTGTTCTCGTTCAAAAATTGTCTTCATCTTGAATCTTAAAGGAAAATCCCTTGGGATTAGCACTCTCGCTGGCACTTATTTTATTTTAGGGTCTTAAAGATCCCATTCCTTCCACCTTCCATTGATTCTGTTGTAAGTCTTATCTCAATGAATTGTCTCTTCAACTGTGTCCAATCTGTTGTTAAAGCCAGACATTGACTTCTAAATTTTAAATGTTGTATTTTTTTTCAGTTCTAGAACTTCCATTTGATTTTTTTACATCTTTCAATTCTCTGTTAAAATCTCCAAGCTTATCTATTATCATTTTCAACATATTAACCATGGTTATTTGCAAGTCTGTATCTGATAAATCCTTTATCTGAAGCTCCATGGTTATGTTTCTATTGTCCATTGCTTTCCCTTTATCTTTGTTCTTGTTGTCTTAACTACAAGTATGCCTATCATTTTTGAGTGAATGTTAAGCATTGCAAATCTGAAATTGTAGAGATAATGTGAGGCTTCAACTGATGGCGATATAATCCTCAGAAGAGAATTTATATTTACCTTTCCAATTTCCTTCTGGTAGATTGGGAGCCTTCTGGGAGCATCCTTATCCAATGTTAAGGCTTGAAATGATTTAAAGCTGGGTTCCAACCTGTACAAAGCTGACATATTTTGATTGCACCCTTACTTATAGTGTGCAGCCCTTCAGGATCTCAACCAAATATGCGAGATTAAGAGTGCCCTCTCTTGGAGTGCCTAAACTTAAATTTTTGTTCCTTCAGACTCGTAACATTGTCAAAGGCCCCTTGAGTTTCTCAGCTGCTCAATGACCTCACTTCAAATCTACAGAAACCCTTTGACGCAAAAGCAGCCCCAAATATTGGATGTACCTCTCTCCTTCCAGACCTTAGTTTTCTCATTCTTCACTGCCTAGTTGGTTTTTCATGTCTTCAAGTAAATAGTCCTCAACTTTTCTCATTTCTCTCAACAAGACAATTTTCCAATCTACCGTGACTGAAAACATAAACCTGTCCATAAATTTATTACTGAAGCCATAAGAAAACAAGTTATAATCAATAGATCCATAGGGATCAGAGAAACAAAAACACTGGGCAGATGTTGGCCAGCTTTAGAATCTCATCCTTAAAATTCTACATGCAGACTCTGAACTTCTAGTTTCAAAGAGTAGACTCTTAGGGTGCCTGAGTGGCTCAGTTGGTTAAGCATCCAACTCTTGATTTTAGCTCAAGTTGTGATCTCAGTGTCCTGGGATTGAGTTCCACAGTGGGTCCATGCCCAGAGTGCAGTCTGCTAGAATTCTCTCCTTCTTGTTCTGCCTCTGTCCCTGACCTGCCTCACACTCACTAGTGCACACACACTCAATCTCTTTCAAAAAAAAAAAAAAGAAAGAAAGAAAGCAAAGAAAAGAAATAGATTCTAATGAAATGAACTGTGATTGAGTAGACTTGAACTGTTTCATTTTCACCTTATATACTATCACCTTGTCTATATAAGACAAATTTAAAAAGAAAATGGTATAAAACTAAGTTTATGCAAAGGCTTTAAAACTCAATTTCACACAAATTAGAGAAGGGATTATTATAAGGATTTTTAAAGATCTCATACTCATATATAAAATTTAATTTTCTTGCTAAAATCAACAAGTCAGGAAATGACAGATGCTGGCCAGGATGTGGAGAAAGGGGAACCCTCCTACACTGTTGGTGGGAATGCAAGCTGGTGCAGCCACTCTGGAAAACAGCATGGAGGTTCCTCAAAATGTTGAAAATAGAACTGCCCTATGACCCAGCAATTGCACTATTGGGTATTTACCCTAAAGATACAAACGTAGTAATCCAAAGGGGCACGTGCACCCGAATGTTTATAGCAGCAATGTCCACAATAGCCAAACTATGGAAAGAACCTAGATGTCCATCAACAGATGAATGGCTCAAGAAGAAGTGGTATATATACACAATGGAATACTATGCAGCCATCAAAAGAAATGAAATCTTGCCATTTGCGACTACATGGATGGAACTAGAGCGTATCATGCTTAGTGAAATAAGTCAAGCAGAGAAAGACAACTATCATATGATCTCCCTGATATGAGAAAGTGGTGATGCAACATGGGGGCTTAAGTGGGTAGAAGAAGAATCAATGAAACAAGATGGGATTGGGAGGGAGACAAACCATAAGTGACTCTTAATCTCACAAAACAAACTGAGGGTTGCTGGGGGGAGAGGGTTTGGGAGAAGGGGGTGGGATTATGGACATTGGGGAGGGTATGTGCTTTGGTGAGTGCTGTGAAGTGTGTAAACCTGTGTAAAACTACACAGACCTGTACCCCTGGGGATAAAAATATATGTTTATAAAAAATAAAAAATTTAAAAAAAATAAAATTTAATTTTCTTTGTAGCAAAAATAGTTTTACAGATATGTATTTTTTATTTGTTTTAAACTTCACATAAATTTTAACTATCAGTCACTGGCTGGTTGGCCAGTTGGGAAGTTACGTAACTTTTCTAATCCTTAGCTGTGTTCTTTCTGGATTGTATTTTATTTTTTTTCCTTTCTGGATTTTAGAGAGAGAAAAAACTGTGTAAAATCTGTGAAAACCACTAACCCAGTGCTTAACATGTTAAATTTAGTATTATATTCTTTTTCTCTTAGTTTTCTTCTACTAAATTCATAAGGCATGATCTGTCTCCATGAGCATTATCCCCTATCTAAACCTTCTCTAGTAACTCAGCAAAGAGTTTAAAAGTCCTTCTCTTGGCAGTTGCAGTTTCTAAAACTAATGATGACTCTTTGACTATTTTGATGTGCCAGTTCTCGAGTGCAAGAAGTTTCCAGGAAGAAAGGGCTGTATTTGTTTGAGTAATATCACCATTTTGTAATGGCCCAAACCTGATTATAATAAAAGTCAAACAGAGGATACTCTCTTCCTTTCCTGAAGCATTGCATTTATAAGGAAAAGAACAGAGGACTCGGTTGCAGATAAATCCAGTTTTACATTTGAAACTCTGATAGTTATTAGTTGCATAAGTTTGAGAAAGTTATTTAACTGGTCTGAGTCCCGGTTTATCTATCTGTAAAAGTTGCCTGGTAATATCTGCTCTTAGGGCTAAAATGAAACATTGTACATAAGATAACCATTCATCTCCTAAGTGTTCTGTAAGGATTAATCTGTTTTATTTTAATAAGTTATCAGATACAGCTATTGAGAGAACCAAAATATCTGTATATATTGTGTTTGTTTTTGTTAAGAACTTTTACAAACAACAAAGCTGTGACTAGAAACCCAGTTTTTTTTAAATGTAATTTTTCTCAGTAGAAGTGTGGCTAAACCTGAAAGCACTTAAACTGAGGGCCTAGAGCCCTTCACTCCATCATGAACTCATCTATGGCAGTTCTGTATCACCGAACGCCTCCTCAACTCCCAGCTCCAATAACCAAACCAAATTCTAATGCTGTCAGTTGGATAGCATAGAGGATGTTTACTTTACTATATGCTTTCTTGCAAATATCATTTGTACCTTGAGATCCAATACTGTAACACACAAGAAAAATTTTCAATTGACTTCTCTACATGTCTTCTCCTCCAACAAAATCTAATGTATAAATTAGATCTTTCAATCACTATTGCAATGATAGAATATTCCATGAAGATAAATGAATTGTTCTTTGGTCTCAGTGGTATCAAAGTATTTTAATCTTTGGAAGAGAAAAAGGGATATTTTTCTTGCAATTAAGTAGGATTTTTTAAAAATGCCATTGCATAGTAAATTGCATCTTTTAGAAAATTGTGTTTTTCTCCCTAGGTTCATTTCAAACATAATCTCAGGATTGTCAGTTCCTAAAGATAAATGAAACATACTTTTTATTATATAGTGAGGAAAACATGCTGGGCATATTTACTCTTTATATTTTGTCTCTTTATGCTTTATTATTTTAAAAGATGGAGGGGTGCCTGGACGGCTCAGTTGTTTAAACATCCAACTCTTAATGTCAGCTCAGGTGATGATCTCAAGGTCATGGGATGGAGCCTTGCATCAGGGTCCACATTGCATCAGGCTCCACACTGTGCATGGAGCCTGCTCGAGATTCTCTCTCTCCCTCTCCAACTGCCCCTCCCCTCCACATACAAGTACATGAACACACACACTCTCTCTCTGTCTATCTCTCTCTCTCTAAAATAAATAAATAAATAAATAAAACAAAATAATTAAAATATAGAGTTTATTTTCTCAGAATTTTAACCTATACTTCCTTACTTATATATAGGGAGTGACCCTTAGCATCTTTGTCTTCTCCATGCTACTTTTAAATCATGCCAGTAAAGGGTTTGGAGCTCCAGTGTTTAAAAGATCAAGATTCAGAGTGGTTGGAGGTAGTGGGAGAGACAGATAAAAGGAATGGGAAAAAGAAGAAAATGAAAAACACAACTGGGAGAATTTTTCCAAGACAGGTTTCTAAGAATGTCTTAGTCCATTCAGGCTGCTGTACCAAAATGCCATAAACTGGATGGCTTATAAACAAAAGGAATTTATTGCTCATAGTTGTAGAGGCTGGAAGTACAAGCTCAGGGTGCCATCTGCTCAGGTTCAAAACTGCAGCCTGCCATCTTCTTGTAGTATCCTCACATGACAAAAGAAACAATGCATCTCTCTGGGTCTTCTTAAATAAGGTCATTAATTAAAGGGCTCTATCTTCATGGCCTAATCACTTTCCAAAGGCTCCACGTCCAAATATCATCAACTTGGGGGATAATTTCAACATATGAATTTGGGGGGATACTTCAGACCCTGACAAGGAAGAAAAACAAAATATATGTGAGCGACTATGTCTTGGTCTTGACTCTTACAAAAATGTATTTTTCTTCATTTAATTCACTCATTCAAAGTTAATTTAGCCTTTAAAAAAAAATTCACATTCAAAACAATCTTGACAAATTAGGACAATGGTCAATAATGACCAAGATAAAATGTAATAGAGATTCATAAAACATCCCACACTTAGATTCAAAATAACTATTGAAATTATGAGTAAGAGACAAAACCCTAGATGTTTTAGGGGTTTATTTTTTTGCATTTTGGGTTTTTTTGTATTGGCAAGGTTAATGTTGGTGTTGGAAACAAATACTTTGCAATATTAGGCTACACTAACTGAAAGAGTTTTGATTTCCTTTGTAGGCTATATAGGTCAGGCCACATCAGCACATTAATGTCAACATCAAAATAAGTATATTCTGTAACTGGAATTCAAAATACTGAAATGCACTCCACTTTAAAATCCTCTTTATGTGAGAAACTTATGAAGTAACCAAGCTGTTTAGCCTCTTAGTTTAAATAAGAAAGAAGACAGCATATTCCTTGCCAGACAGCAGATCAAGGAAAAGGACCCAAGTAAAGAAAAGTATGATTTTGCTCAAACTAAGGTAAATGTTCTTGTAAGTGGAGCTATCAAACAAGAAAAAGTGAAAGCTTCCTTTAAGAGTTTGTGAATTGGTTATTACTCAACATTTTCACAAAAATATGTGAATGACTACTTAACGTGGTTTCATCATTTCAGATGTTGTTTGTTTACAATCAGTATAATCCCCATTCTTTCAAGATCTCCTTTCCAGCCAGTTTCTGATTAAAGGATGGCCCTGGGGATTGTTCAGGCTGGATTTGGAAAGCAGAAGAGGAGAATTGATTAGTCTCTGGAAACAGCTGTCCGTGAACACGGGATCTTGCCTATGTTTTCATTGCAGGTAGCTGAGATCACTGGAGGACCCTTCCTGCTGCTCCTGGATGATCTAGACGTCTCTGAACAATCCCTCACGGCTCTCCTGCAGACTGCTTCCAATTGTATTTCCTTGGAATGGTCTCCATTTTCCTGACTAATACACAACTGAATGGAAGCTAGATCACATGAATTCTACAAAGCGCAGGATATTGTTTTATATATACATAAAATATAGCACAGATATTTGAAACAATTGGTTGAATAAGACACTAGTTTCTCTTCAGGTATTTTTTGACTCAAAAATAAATATATCATCAAACAGCATTTCAAAATATTTTACCCTTTTAAATATGTAATTAATCTCATGTGATTAGTACTCTGGTTCACAGAAGCACATTTTATATATCATAACTGATTGTTCTTAAAATATAACACTTACTTCTTTGGAATGCTTAGCAACGTTAATAAAATCATCTGTCACTAGTTTTCTACATCCTTAATTGTCTGAAAAATTAAACCTGTCAAATTATATTCAAAGTACTCTTTTCCCTTAGAAGTTTGATTTCACTTATAAGATTTGCTTTACTCTGATTTAAGGAAGATGGGTAAAGTCAAGTATATATGAAGACCATGGAGATTGTCTTCAAGTTAAATAATCATGAGACTAGCCTATCTGAATTGTAAGCTATGGGAGAAAGCCACTTTTTTTTTTTTTTTAATTAATTTCAGAAGGTGACTAGCAGGAGCTTTGTTAAAGGATTTCCTTTCCATTAGTGCCCAGGGTTCTTGGTCTAGTTGCTTTGAAGAATGAAAAGGTGGACCAGACAAAGAGTGGTGGGCAGGAAAGCAAAGTTCATTGAAAGTACAAAGCTCCCAAAGAGGCAGGTGACCTGAGAGGGCTGGCATTTGGCATTTAGATCTAGGGATTTTTATGGACTTTTTGGTGGGCAATTTTAATCTGATTAACCCTCCCTCTACCTGTCACCCAGTCAGGTTTTTGTCATCTACTTATCATGTGGGAAAGGGTGGAGGGCTCCTTCCAGAGTAGTGTGAAATCCTTAAGAATAGTTTGCCCTTAGGGTGGGGCCTCTTGTCTCTGCCTGCCTTTCTTCTAACCATGCTTCATTACTGTTGAACTTCAGAATGAATTCCTACACCTAAGGTAAAATTTGTCAGTCAGAGATCAGAGCCCTGACCTATGACCCAAAGACCTGAGTTGTGGAAGTGTGTGCAGAGATCCTGTGGGTGTTAGACTTCAGATTTATAAACTGATTGGGCTGGAATATGTAGACAAGCAAGAGGAACGGGTTAGAAATTTGAGGACATGAGGAAAATGTGACTCAAAGACAACATTGGACAAAAGTAGTTAATATCAATAAGAGAAGTAAAGTTGCAGCTCAAGGCAGGGAATAAACATCAAAATTTTTCATGACATAAACACAATCTGTCTTTTCCCTGACTCCCCACCACATGCATGCGCGCACGCACGCACACACACACACCCCATACAATAATAATGTGTTATTGTGTCAAATAGTATAATGTTAAATATAATGTTAAATGACAATAATGGATGATAGTTGGAAAAAACACAGGCAGGGACAAGGAGCCCCCATCCTAAGAGGAAACTACCCTTAAAATGTAAAAGGCCCCATTCTGTTATTCTAGAGTTTAATTAGTCATTCTGTTATTCTAGGCTTTACTTAGTGGCCCATCCTTAAGTCTTCCTGTGGGAGGACTTATAACTTGTACATGACAAAAAGGAAGGCAATGGACTTGGGTGTCCTAACCCAGTCCTGGGAGCCAGCCCAACAGCCAGTAGGATATTTAAATAGCTTGATCTAGTGGCTTGCAGCTGGCCAGCAGGCCTTAAGACTGTAGCAGCCCCGCCCTTTTGATCCCTGAAACTATGAAACACCACCCTGGAAGGAATCTTCTATCCTTTCCCAATGAACAACTTCCTGAGAGGTAGATGAGCACGTGGACAAAAACCTGATTGGGTGCATGAGCGTAATCAGATTAAAACAGCCCACCAACATTCTCATAAAAGCCCTTAGGACTTTGAAACTCTGGTGACTTTGAAACTCTTGGGGTCCCCTTTGACCTTGGGAGCTTTGTGCCATTGCTCAATAAACTTTGTTTTGCTGCCTACCACTCTTCCTCTGAAGCACTCTTTGAAGCAGCAGGACCAAGAACCCCATGCACTAAAGGAAAAAGAAATCCTGCAACAATAGTCATGTCAAACAAATGTACCGGCTCCCGGCACCTGGGTGACTCAGTCTGTTAGACGTCTGTCTTCAGCTCAGGTACTTTATTATTTTTTTGTAAAGATTTTATTTATTTATTTGACAGACAGAGATCTCAAGTAGGTGGAGAGGCAGGCAGAGAGAGAGAGAGGAGGAAGCAGGCTTCCCACTGAGCAGAGAGCCTGATGTAGGACTCAATCCCAGGACCCTGGGACCATGACCTGAGCTAAAGGCAGAGGCTTTAACCTACTGAGCCACCTAGACGCCCCAGCTCAGGTACTTTAAATTAAGCCCTGCATCAGTCTCCCTGGTCAGCCTGGAGTCTGCTTCTGGTTCTGCCTGCCACTCCCCCCTTCCCTCATTCTGTCTCTCATGGGCACAAGTGCAAAAATAAATAAGCTTAAAAAAAAAAAAAGAGTACAGGGCTCGTTTCTCAGTACCCAGTCTCTGAATTTAAATAATGTTTTGTTTCCCTTTCATAATCCTAATCAACTTCATCTCTTTGTACAGGTATTACCCTCTCTTTGATAACGGGATCACTCTTCTGCAAAGCTTGGAAATTATTGCAGGATACTACGATCCTTTATTTCTTTCCACCTTCCCCCATGACTTAAACAATTTCCCTTTCACTAATTCTTTCTCCTACTAGTTCTTTGGATTTATTTGACAATATCTCTAAAAAGAGTTTCTTAAAGATTGTTTTACCTTGCCCTCATTGCACTGAATATTCACAAATTTACTTAGTAGTAATTGTGAGTTTTTTTTAAGGTATTAAAGTTTTTGATGGATTATAGCAAAAAGCAGAATCTTGTTAGATATTGATGCCAAAAACAAAAACAAAAACATTTACTTTCCAGTTCCACTACTTAACTATTGATGAAACTAAAACTGTTACAATAATGTCCACTTCTGAGAAGGTTTCGGTAAGATTGAGACAACATGTGTAAAGCTCTTAGCAAAATGACTTAACCCCTGCTCAATTGCTATTAACCCCTCCCTCCTTCCCTTGACACAAGTTTTTAAATTCCTCAGAATACCGAATCCCCAATGCCTCCCATCTGTGGTCGGGTGTATCAAGATCATAGTTTCTCAGTGTATCCAGAGATCACTTGCATCAGAATGACTGTACTGGTATATAGATAGATAGATAGATAGATAGATACAGATAATAGATATATAGACATAGAAATAGATGGAGGATAAGCAATTGCACTACTGGGTATTTATCCTAAAGATACAAATATAGTGATCCGAAAGGGCACATGCACCTGAATGTTTATACAGCAAGTCCACAATAGCCAAACTATGGAAAGAGCCTAGATGTCCATCAACAGATGAATGGATAAAGAAGATGTGGCATATATATACAATGGAATACAGTGCAGCCATCAAAAGAAATGAAATCTTGCCATTTGTGTCGACATGGATGGAACTAGAGGGCATTATGCTAAGCAAAATCAATCAATCAGAGAAAGACAACTATCATATGATCTCCCTGATATGAGGAAGTAGAGATGCAACATGGGGGGTTTGGGGGGTAGGAAAAGAATAAGTGAAACAAGATGGTATGGGAGGGAGACAAACCATGAGAGACACTTAATGTCACAAAACAAACTGAGGGTTGCCAGGGGAGGGGGGTAGGGAGAAGGTGGTGGGGTTATGGACATTGGGGAGGGTATGTGCTATGGTGAATGCTGTGAAATGTGTTAACCTGGTGATTCACAGACCTGTACCCCTGGGGCTAATAATACATTATATGTTAATTTTAAAACTTTAAAAATTAAAAAAAAAAAAAAAGAAATAGATGGAGGATAGATAGATTCATGAGCTCCAACTATGGAATGTGTCCTTGGGAGTAGCAGATATATATCTGCATTTTAACAAGCTTCCATGTGCTATTTATGATGCTGATGTTTCAAACAATTAACCAAACTTTCTGTAACAGTTAACTACTGA
Source organism: Mustela nivalis (assembly GCF_964662115.1). Classification (NCBI taxonomy): domain Eukaryota; kingdom Metazoa; phylum Chordata; class Mammalia; order Carnivora; family Mustelidae; genus Mustela; species Mustela nivalis. The sequence continues at coordinate 104,267,800 of NC_139024.1, forward strand.
AATAGTGCTTTTCAAATTTTATCTAAAAGAGAAGTAAAATTTTAAAAATAAAATTAAAACAAGTTTTAAACATGAACATGAGGATTGACTGTAGAAAACAGCACTAGGTTGACAAAGAGAGCATTTGGAGTGATAAGGAGGTGAAACATGGCATCTGGAAAATCGTGGGATTGGAGGAAAAGGCTAAAATCATTTAAGTTGCATGTTAAATAGAGAGGTTTAATGGTTTCTGCACAGCTTAGGCAATGCAATAACTGTGTTGTATGCAGGCAGCTGTCAGTTTTCTTCCTCATCATTGTCATCACGTATGATTATAGCTCTCAGACTCTATTCATTTTCCAGTCTCTATGTTTTTTAGTGTCTTTTGTCCCCAAGTGTCCACTTCAAATTGCACCAAACTGCAGAGGTATAAGAAAAGAGAATTTTTATTCTCTTTATCTAATTTTCCAACTTATATCCTCTCTTTAGCAAGATTCAGATCTTTCCATAAATGATTCTAAGAAACACCAATGTCAGGTTTAGCAAATCAGCATATTTTAAATCCTCTGGGGCACAAATGGAAATAATTTTTAGACTTCATGTAAGTTAATAGGCATATTTTTAGTTTTTTAAAATATTTTTATTTAAAAATTTTGAGAAAAGTGAAAATACTCTAAATTTATTTTTTAATCCCCGATATTGCATTTGCCTTCCTACACGTTTGATAATTGACCTTCCTACTTTTTCTTCTCTAAATTAATTATTCACTTTTTCATTGTAATTTATCAAGAACCGATTGTATCATAGGGATTTGGCACTGAGTTTTCTCTTCTCAAATCATCCCCCAAAATGGTGTTCGTTCACTATATTCCTCTGGGACACATTAAAATGTCATATTTTCTGAATAATAAATTTTTATTCTGTTCTCTGAAAGCTACAGTTACTATATGAGGTAGGATATGGTAAATGCTTGCTTCAAATTGTGGAGGCCAAGAAAAATAAGACTGTACCCACCTCAAGTCTACCCTTGACATAAGTGCAGCCATCTTGGCCCCCGCAACCATCTTAGGTCTCCATGACTGGTAAATGACCCCTGGAAGACTAACCAAAAGTTTCGTCTCTGTGACCGGTAAATGACCCCTGGTTCCAGGAAGACTGACCAAAGGTTTCGAGAACAACACGCCATACCAAAGATCAATCAGGAATAGGGTAACTTAATGATGTAATAAATCATATCAGGAATAGGATAGCTTAATGTTGTAATAAATCATGTCAGAGAAAAACAGGAACATAGGGCCAGCAGTCGTGGCCCAATCACCTACTGCTGAGTCCACCCCTACTCTGCCTTTAAAAACTCTGACTGTAATCTGGTTCAGGGTCCAAGTCCCTATTCTGCTGTGTCAGGTATACTTGGGCTAAGCTTGTCGAATAAACCCTCATGTGATTGCATCGGTGTTGGCTCCTTGGTGGTCTCTCGGACACGAAAACTTGGGCACACCAAATGTCTAAATTAAGTCATAATATATTGTTGGTCCATCAGTAAAATATACTGATTAATAATACCTTTCATTTAAATCATGTTATAAAATACATTATTTTTTCTTTCTTTCTTTGTTTTGCAATGTTGCAAGGCAGACAAAATTATTGTCCCTGTTTTACACACATACAAGTTTGAAGGGTTAAGAATAGATTAGCCCAAAGTTGCCTGACTACTGAATGGTGGAAGTAAATAATACATGGTAGACAGAGTTGAACTATCCTGGAGGGCAGTTAGATATTTGACCCAGAAGGTAGAGTTAATTGGAATGGTTTGCAGCTTTTAGTAGGATCTAAATAGTAGAAATAGTAAGCAAGATTTCAACCCTCTCTTGCCTCTCTAATACAGTATTTTATTTGTAGAGAAACATAGAACCAAAAGTTACGCTAAACTAGTTGTGCACCTAGTCTTGTGATCTGATATAGGTACCTGTGTTAGGTATCCTAACCATCTGTTCTTCCCTGAACATGTTGTGGTATTATTAGACCTGGAATAAATCCAGCTTATTATTACTATCTGATAGTGTGTGTAGCAGGTAAACTCAGTCAATATTTCTTTTATCTCAGAGATTTAAAATCACACGGCAGCATAAAGAAAATATAGTGTTTGAATGCATACAATTCCAAAAGCTGCTCAGTCACTTTCCATCTGGGTAAGCTTGAGCAGTATAAACATCACTGAGTCTCAGACTCCTCACTGTTACAATGGGCATAACCATAACAACTCTGCAGGCAGGCCAGATACCTGATAAATACTCACTACTTGCATTAATTATGTTAATTAAATCTTTAATTCTTCATAGATGGAAAGAGCATTGCGGAAAGAGGATTGCTATAGTATGTGAAGACAAAACTTCCACCCTGGCTTTGCTATAAACCAGCCATTTAACCTTCAATGAGTTGCTTTGGTTCTCTGAATCTCATTATTTAAACGAAGGGATTTCTTTTTCTAACTATGCCACCAGTGTTGTTTAATGATTTACTTCTAAGTTGCTAGAATTTAGTTCCATAATCTTTTATCCCCCTCACACAAAGATCTTCAAGCACTGGTTTTCAGTGTATTGTAAATAAACGCTCTGTAAGATTAGCTGTATTCCTAGCTACCCACTCTGCAGAGATTTTTACATTTGAATAGCATAATCTCTTACATCAACTTAGCTGGCAACTGACTACAACTGTTTACAGCCTTAAACTATGTGAAAAATCATTTAATCTGAGAATCACTGCACCGCAGAGTGAGATATCCTCTGTTCACCAGAGTTGCTGCTGTCTGTTTTTTTCTTAAGATTCTGCTACAACCATCATGAATAAGACTTATTAGAGATGAATCATTATTTATCTGAATAAAACTCAAAACATCCAAATGAGATTTTGCAAAAGACAAAGCTGCTATACTATCTGACAAATTTAAAGTCAATACTGTTTTAAGGCAAATATCTGTTGATCAGACTAAATTTTAATGACTTTTTTCCCTCTTCACTTTTGTCTGTAGAAGATCTGGGTAGGCAAGGTCAGCATCAGATGTCCTTCAGGAAAGTACCTGGGGGAAAGGGGATGGAGCAAGAGCAAGCAAGTTCTGTACATACTGTAAGGACCTATTTAGCCAGAGGCTTCCATCAAGGTTAAAATAATAACGTTGTTTAACCCTTAAACTATCCCTGCTCCCCTTCCCCAGGGGACTTAAAAACAAGTCCTGGAAACCAGCACCCAGGTAACAAAGCCCAGATACAGTGGGTGGGTCAGGCCAGGTGGAGATATCCAATCAGTGGGGGGTTGCATACTGTCTCCCTAGCTACCAAGGAGTATGGGCTCCACCCTTTGAGAGCCTTTATGGGCACCAATTTGAACCAAGGTGATAGGCTGGGTCAAATATCTACTATAGGGTAAACTGTAATTCAGTTGGTCACCTAGCATCACTGTGCAGCTTTCTCTGTGTGTTACAATCTCATTGGCCACCTGTGCATGGCCAGGCCCAACCGCATGGCCTTTGCCCTTAAAAGCTAGTCTGTGAAACAGAGCAGGGTCGCCCTCTCTGTAAGAGGCGCGGCCCTGGCCGATCAGTCTGATTCTTGATGCCTGATGCCTGGCGTGAAATACAGCTTTGCTTGACCTTCGCTTTATATCAGTCTCGCTCCTTTAATCACGGACCCATTTGCGGGGGGGGGGGGGCATAACACATACATAGTAATGTGAACGGGGCATTCAGAAAGATACAGTACTTAGTTGAAGGATAGCTTCAGGACAAACAGCAAGGACACCCACTGGAGTTGGTTTAGCTCAGAGAAAGTGACATAGAATACAGACAATGTGAATGTAGGCTCTGGTGCCAGTGATTGCTGCTGCCCCTTGGAACAATTTGTTACTTAAACTGTAACCCCTGGAGGATTTTACTAGTTACCAAGCACATTTAGATATGGCCTTAAGAAATACATATACTGGGCAACAGGTCTTTGGGGAGAAGGATGATGTACGACCGTGAAGCTGGGCAGCTGGGAATGCCCGGCTCGCTCAGGGCGGAACGCCGCCTGCTTCAGGGAAGCTCAGCACCCGGGAACGCCCAGTCAGCTCAGGGTGGCGCCCGTTGTTAGTTAGATGAGTCCTTTGAATGTGCTTGTTTAACTATAAACTTTATCCTCCTTCTTCCTTGTCTGCAAGACTGGATTAACGTTTGACCTTCATCAGTCCTTCTATTGGCTATTGTTTTCTATCCAGTAAAAGTGAGACTGTGGAGTTGCAGACTGGAAGCGGCAGTGATGAAGTTCTAGAACCTAGGTGAGGTTCGGTGGGCTGAGGTCCGGAGCTGATGACCAAGAAAGAATTCTTGAGACATCTTTGGTGCAAAATGGTGGTTTATTAAAGCACGGGTACAGGACCCGTGGGCAGGAAGAGCTGCTGCCCGGGGTTGTGAGGGATGGCAGGTTATGTACCATGCGGTTGGGGGAAGGTGAGGGGAAGGGAGGTTTCAACGGAGTTTTTATATGCTAAAGAGGGCCTACAAAGTGCCGGGATGGGGATGTCGGAGGTGGAGGCCTACTGGAGGCCTTGCCCTTACAGCTTGATCAATGTTGTTTTTAGGCCAGCCATTAACATCAAGATAGTTGGGAGACTTTTTGGTGGGATGCCATAATCCTGCTATCAATCGTCTTTGTTAGTGAGATTTAGGACATTTGTAAGCCAAGGGAGACTCCTGTCTTGCAGGATTGTGATCTCTGCAAGTTAACTATTTGCTTATCATTCATGGCAGTCAGGGCTGCCTGAGGAATGCTACACATATGACTGAGGGGAGCTGGTGGAGAGAGGGTGCAAAGCTTTTGCTTTTGCTTTGTCCTCAGCCAGCCTCCTGCTCCCTCATCACCAGGAAGGCCCAAACAATCCCCCTACCCCAGCATATTTTTTCTCCTGTGTACCTGTGAATTTTCATGCAGTGACATCAAGATTTGGTGAAATCATTGGGTATAATATGTCATCATTACTCATAATAAAATTGATGGGAGAAGGAACAAAGTCTGGTAGTCTCTAGGCAGCATTCCTGAGCATACCGATTGTAACACTCCTACTGATGGGGTTTTGGAATATAGGTGAGGTTCAGTGGGGTGGAGTCCAGAGCTAACAACTGAGAAAGAGTTTTTGAGACATCTTTGGTGCAGAATGGTGGCTTATTAAAGCACAGGGACAGGACCAGTAGGCAGAAAGAGCTCCTGCACTGGGGCTGTAAGTGGTGGCTGATTTGTAAACTATGGGGTTGGAGGAGGTAAGGAAAATGGGAGGTTTTGAGAAAGACCTTTCATATGTTAAAGAGGATTCACAGAGTACCAGAGGTCTTGCCATAGGCAAGTTAAAGTTGTTTTTCCTTCTAGCAAGGCATTAACATGAAGATAGTAGGGAGCTTCCTGGAGGAACATTACACTCCGCCCTCTTCAAGTATCTCTTGGTAGAGAGCAGGTTAGAAGGACATATAAGTGTGTCTGTACTTCCTTCTGGAAACTAGGCCATTGATGGAAATGCTTTGTTCTTGTAAATTTCTAAGACATTTTTAAACTAAGGGAGACTCAGGTCTTGCAGGATTGTGATCTCTACAAGTTAACTTTGTTTTCCCTCTCCTTAGCTTTAGGGCAGCTGGGAGTGCATGAAGAATGTAACATATATCCAATGGAGGTAGAGTGGGGTGTCCAGTTTGGCTTTGTCATCAGCTTGCTTTCTGTTCCCTCATCACTAGGGCTTCCTCAAGGACTTCCTTTAATGTTTCATCACTGCAGCTTTGCTCTCATTGATGAAGTCTTAGAGTATTGATGAAGTCTTAAGTGAGGTTCAGTGGGGTGAAGGCCAGAGCTGATGACCAAGAAAGAATTCTTGAGACATCTTTGGTGCAAAACGGTGGTTTATTAAGGGACAGGACCTGTAGGCAGAAAGAGCTGCTGCCCCAGGGTTGTGAGGAGCAATCCATTATATGCTTTGAAGTTGGGAGGGGGTTAGGGAAGGCATAAGTCTCTGAGGAATTTTGGAAGCAAGGTTTCCAGGACCTTGAGGGGCTAGATATCGTTGGGAAAAAGGTTATTCATTATTAGTAATAAAACCTTTGTCATGAGACCCTTTAGATGTGTATCCATGGGCCGTATGCTTGGGAAAGATTGTCAATGCTATCTTGGAGGGTTTCGAGATAAAGTTTCCAAAGGTATTGTTAAAGTAGACTTACAGGATCCTGGTTAGGGGTAGGGGTCGGTCAGGCTATAATTGCGCTTTGCCCTTAGCGAAGTGTTAAGATGGAGGCAGTTGAGTCCTTAGAGGAATGTTACTCTACCTTTTTTAAGGGTTTGTCAGTGGGTAAGGAAATTTAATAATTTTTCTTCTGCTTGTTTCCCACATCATCATTAGCCTTACTTCCCTTCAATAACCATAAACAACCCCCCTACCCCAGATATATATTAGCAATCATCTTTCAAACATATGGCCGCTGATATATATCTGAAGGGTCTCATGACTAAAGTTTTACTACCGTAGTAAATAACCTTATCTTAACAGCAGCTAGCCCCTCCAAGGTCCTGGAGACCTTGCTTTTAACTTGCACAAATTCCTTAGAGACAGACTATCCTTCATTCCCACTAACTAAAAGTACAGAATCAGTTACTACTCACGATCCCAGTGCAGGTCTTTCCATGCATGAGTCGTGTCCCAGTGTTTAATAAAAGCACCTTTTTGCGCCAAAGACGTCTCAAGAATTCTTTCTTGACCATCCACTCCACAACCCCGCCTCAAGAATTACTTGTATTTTATATGAATTAAATATTTCCCATAACCTTATTATTTAAGAATCCTGGGGAGAAATTAGACTTTCCATAAAGCAAGTATTTCAAGGAAAAAAATACATTCTAGGACATGTGCCCCTCTTAAATTAATGGCCTAAAATTCATGTCATCAGAAACCCTCAGTCTCTCAGAGTTCCACTGGAGTCAAGAGGACCTTAGAGAAGTCTGCCTCAACAAGAACAAATGCCTTTTTATTATTTTATATTCTGGAGTTACATATAAGAGTTCTGTTATTTAAAACATCTGAAAACCACTGACTCCTGGAACCACAGGGTTCCAAATAAACTACATTCCTTTATAAAAAGCTACATATTGTTTTGAAATACCATTTTTTCAAATATACTACTTGCTTTTTATTAGGGTTTTAATATCAAGAAAGATACAGAACAAAATATTTTATTGTTGTTACTAAAGGGAACAGGCACTTCACTTCAAGGAAATGTCACTTCAAGGAAAGAAATACAAATGTTTGTGATAAAAAAGAGGAAAAAGAAAAAAAAATGTTGCAATAAATAGATTAGAAAAACAAGTTGAAAATCCCTTTTAAAGGGAAATGCTTAAATGTTTAACATATTTTGTTTAAAATGAAAAAAAGGTAAGTCAAAAGTTTTTTCATTAATTTTCAATAAAAATAGGTGAGTTACAATCTCTTGCTATTGTCTTAATTGTAATTTTTCATGAGGGGAGAATAACTGTCAGTGGCATTTCTGTGATGGGGACTACACACACACACACACACACACACACACACACACACACAATAAGTTAATCTAATGTGCATTACCTCATTCATTAACTGACAGTCATTAACTGACTATAAGCTTTTAATAGTGTCATCTGGCAAACACGGTCCAAGTAATCATTTAGTGGTATAATATAGCTATATTTTTAAGAACTTTATTTTAAAGGTGGAATAAAGCACCAAGCACAGGAAATGCTTGTTTGCCAAGAACAGAAATAAGTCATTTTATGTCCACCACAAGCACACCTTACTATATTACTCACAAGTTTCACATTCAGCCAAGGTCAAAGCATACATTCCCACATCACCTTTGGAAACTTTGTAGCAAGGCTTGGTATAAATTTACCTTCATTTTATGAACAGGTAATTTGTCATTCCTCTTGGAAAAAAAGAAAATGGTTTTTGGAGGTTGATTCTGTGCTATGATACATTTTTAACCTTTACTGGGCCCTCACCAAGCATAGTGCCATTTGGGAAGAAGTAAATGTTTCTGTAGTTTGCACAACACAACCATCATTACTGGCCATTAAATTATCAGACCCAACATCCATTTCCACATATTAAGAAGGAAGCATAGAAACTGAAGACAATTTATGGTACAATGAAAGGAAAAAAGACAGAAGGAAGTAGGGGAAGAGGGAAGGAGTTATAAAATAGAACCTAAGGGGTGCCTGGGTGGCTCAGTTGGTTGAGCACTTACAATTCTTGATTTTGGCTCAGGTCATGATCTCTGGGTCATGAGATCAATCAGCCCCATAGCTGCTCTGTGCTCAGTGGGGAGTCTGCTTGAGATTCTCTCTCTCTCCCCCTTTCTCTGTCCCTCTTCCATGCATGTTCTCTCTCTCTCAAATAAATCTTTTTTAAAAATAGAACTTAAAATGATAGATTAGGAAATTGAAATTACCTGGGTATTATGGGATCAAATGTGCCCCCCACCATAATTCATGTATTGATGTTCTAAACCCTAGTACCTTAGACTATATTTAGAGTAGGTCTTTAAGAAAAGTAATTAAGATAAAATGAGGTCATTAGGGTGGGCCCTAATCCAACAAAATGAGCCGTCATAAGAGGAGAATATGACACAGATACACATGAGGGAAGGCCATGCACAAACATGATGGAAAAGGTAACAATCTATAAGCCAAGATGAAAGATCTCAAAAGAAACCAAACAGGCCAACATCTTGATCTCAGACTTTGACCCTCCAGAATTGTGAGAAATTAGAGTCTCAGCTCTCAAAATGTGATCCTTGGATATTACCACCAATATCAATAATTTATCATTTATGAGAAATATGATACATCGGGTTCTACCAACCTAGGTGAGAAGCCTAGTAATTTGTGTTTTATTTAACAAGATTTCCAGATGATTGTGATTCTAATGCATGCTAAAGATTAAGACACCCTCATCTGGAGAATACAAAACTTCCCTTACTGAGACTTGTGTGAAAGCAAGTCTCTTTCAGGACTTCAGCAGCCATCTCGTGTGGTTTAAACCTCAAATGAGGCACTCAACAGCCCCTACGTTCATTGTACTGTTGTCATTAAGAAAGTAAAGAGGAAAGTGACTGCCATCAAGAATCCAAAAAGTCCACCACACCTCTTTTTAAAAAGCTTTATAAAACATTAAAAGGGAAAGTTTCAATACAAGTTTTAAAATTGAAAGGGAATAAACATCTATAAAAGGTAAGCCTTCTAAGTAGGAATACAAGTTACTGAGATTCAACAACTACGTTTCATAAAAAATATTTCCTGATTCAACTGAATTGAAAGGTTTAATGTGCATACTGTTAAAGAAAATCTTCCACAGAGAATTTGTATTTTGTATTGAATTTTGTATTCAATGATTCATGAATCAGGTAGTACCTGATCTAGCAGATAGAAAGGAGCTCTGAAGAGTTGTTGTACAAAGCAAGAAATTTTTAAAAACCAAATGCAACAGGAACCAGGAAGTTTTACTGTGTATTTCTCAGGATGAATGTCCTTATATGGAGCTAAGGGTAGTCTTGGAGCTGAGTTAAGTACTTCTGTGAGCAGGCAATCCCTCACTGGTTGACTTAGGCCTCCTTTTCTGGAAGAGCAGAATAGAGAAATTCAAATTTTGATTTGCTGACATAAGGAGTTGGCACGAGTGACTCCATTCTGGGCCTAATCTGGTTACTTCAACAATGCACACAAAAATATACATTTCTCTTTTTTTATAGTTTAACTCATTCACATTTAATATTGTTATTGATATAATTTTATCATTTCACTTTTTGTTTTCTCTATGTCTCAAGTCATTTTTTCTTTCATTGTTCTTTACTATGTCTTTTCTTATGAAATTATATAATGTAAGAATTCTAAAAATATATTGATGGATTTGTAATATGTAGATGTAATAGGTATAGCAATAATAGCAGAAAAGGGCATAGGGAGAGTAGAATTATATAAGAGTAACTTTTCTATATCCCACTGGAATTAAGTCAGTATAAATCTGAAGTAGATTTAGTAAATTAATATGTATGTGATAAGCTCTGGAAAAATACACATTTCAAACTAATGAAATGTAATATTGAAATTTGTTTTTCTAAGCACAAATAAAAGATGTTTCATTGTGATCAGACACTAATATATAAGAAAAGATAAGTTTGATAGGTTCTGTGTACAATTCATATTATATTCGCTGGAACTAGTGCAATTATTACTATAGCTTTGACCAAAATTTACAAACAGAATTTCATTTAAGAACATCAGTTCAGGCTTTTCAAGGTTGTTACTGAAACCATGATCATAAAACTTGTATAAGCTTCAGGACTGTGTTTGAATATTCAAGTAAGCAATTGCTTATGCAAAGTGGAGAATTTTTCTCTCACATACCCTGACCCTTCAGTTTTTATCATCCCTTATCCCATATGGCTTGCTTAGAAGTATTCTAGCACTTTTTGGAGTATCTATTGCTCCTCTGTATTATGTTGCTCATGTCAAGGCCAAGAAGAACTAAAGAATGAATAATTCACAAACCAACAACCATCTTTTTCATTGGGAAAACTACTTAAATTATATTAAAGCTACTTTTAACTTTATCACAGTCACAAAAAAAAAAAAAAAGAAAGAAAGAACGGAAGAAAGAAAGAAAGAAAGAAAGAAAAGAAAAAAACTGTACCTAAGTATATTTTCTGAATGTGAAACTAAAGGTTTGTAAAGCCTAAATAGTTGTGTTTCTTGATAGTTACTATGCAGAGTTTACTTTATGTAATTGTCACAAAATATTGCTCATTAGCTTCAGTTTTTAAAAAACTAGCATAAAAAATAGGAGCATTCATTCCATCTTACGACAGAGTACAGTTAGATTCTTGGTCATTATAAACATATAATGAACATTATATGGACTAACATATAAGGACTTAGCTTCCCATTCAAGATGGAGTAACAAGACAGGAGTTACCCCTGACTGAAAACAACTGAAAAACAGGGCTTAATGTAAAAATTGATGGTTTCCTATTTTGGATATCCAAACACTGGATATTTATTTGGATATCAGTGTTTCATAAGTGTGAGAACGAAGAAGGGAGCTCTATGATTTTCCAGCTCACTGCTTGCTAGGGGTTCCCAAAGTGTAGCACTTGCATGAGAACTCAGGTGGAGCTCAGCAGTCTCAAAACTTTGAGAGGGTGAAGCTGAGAGTCCAGGGAATCAAAGACAGCTGGAGCTCACCTAACAGAGCTATCAGGGAGGAGAGAGCTGTGCATGGGAAGAGCCAGTGTTGGATACCTGCAGGGGCGCCCCCTTGAGTCAGCAGCTTCCTCCTAATGAATCAGCACAGGCATGCAAGGGAATGACCCCAACCAGGGAAAGGAGCCACCTGAAAGATTTCTTAGAAGCTTACCCAGGGAAGGTAATAGTTCATGTTCCGTGAAAGCAAGAACGGAAGACCTCATAAATCTGGGGCATCGGTTGGAGTACTCAGAAAGGTACTGTCTCACTTCTGAACAAATATTATCTCTAAAGGCCGTTCTGGTCCCTTCTAAGAAAACTTTATAAACTAAATTTGATCAAACTACTTCCAAGCACTTTAACTACATCTCAGAATAGAGATCAGGAATACAATTTTTTCCATCTTCCTCCCCAATTTATATACTATATATAATTGGTCTCTTGAAGTTATCTAATAGTTCCCTGATGTTCTTTTCATTATTTATTTCATCTTTTTTTTCTCTCTATGTTTCTTTGGGTAGTTTATATTTCTATGTATGTCTTCAGGTAAATTAATTTTGTTTTTTGCTGTGTCTAATATGCTATTAATAACACCCTGTAAATTTTTAATAGAATTGTACTTTTCATCTCAAAATTTCAATTTGGGTCTTTTTAGTTCTTCTATATCTCATCTTAAAGTTTTCAGTCTTTCATCACCTTTTAGAACACATATGATATTTTCATAACTCTTTCATGTCCTTGACTAGTAATTCTATCATCTATATTATTTCATAATTCATATCTATTTGTTGGTGTTTTCTCTTATTATAGAGAAAAATTTGCCTATTCCTATGCATGCCTGGTAACTTTTAATTAGATGCCAGACTTTGTGATTGTCATTGTGCTACTTGTTGGATATTTTTGAATTCCTGTAAATAAAAAGTTGTGGACATTTTTTTTCAAATTTGATAAAAGCTATAAACCTTCAAATCCAAAAAGCTCAATAAATCCCAAGCACAAGAAACATGAAGAGAACTACAATAGGACACCTCACAATAAGATTGTTTAAAATCAATGATACAGAGAAAATCTTAAAAGCATCTAGAGAAAAGGGAAACATTTCATATAGAGGAACAAGGATCAGAATGCAAACTTTTCACACAAAACTCTGCAGCTATTTATTACAAGAAATGGTAAAGGAATAAGTCTGTTAAAGAAAGACAAATACTATATGATTTCACTCATATGTGGAACTTCAGAAATGAAACAGTTGAATGTAAGGACAAAAAAGACAGAGAAGGAAACCAAGAAAAAGATTCTTAATTGTGGAGAACAAACTAAGGGTTGCTGGACAAGAGGTGGGTAAATAGGATGGGTTTAAAAGGTGATAGGGATTAAGGGGGCACTTGTGATGAGCACCGGGTGTTGTATGGGAGTGCTGATCACTATGCTGTACATCGGAAACTAATATTACACTGTGTGTGAACTAACTGGAATTTAAATAAAAACTTGAAGAAAAATAAATGAAGTGGCAAAGGAGGTCTTTTAAGCAGAAGGGAAATGATACTAGATGAAATCTGCATCTGAATAAGGGAAAAAAACTAGAAATAATAAAAGTGTGGGTAAATTAAAAGATTTTACTTTCATTTTAAATACTCCTTGGAAATAGAAATGATTATTTAAGACAGATATATTAGCAATGCATCATAGTAACAGTTGTATAAGTAAAAATAATAGTACAAAGGTAGGAAGAAAAGAAATCTAAATATATCGTTGTAAGATTTGGTATGTAAAATGTTAATATTACTTGAAAGGATACTGGTATAAGGTAAAGATTTATTTTATAAACCCTAATGCAACCACTAAGACACACAGCAAAGAGTAATAGCCCAAAGCCAATGAAGAAGATAGAATCTTTAAAAATACTTTGTTAATATGAAAAAAAAAGAGGAAAATGGTAACAAAGAACAAGACGAAACAAATCTAAGTATAAAAACGAATGCCCAACCCTCCTACACTGTTGGTGGGAATGCAAGCTGGTGCAGCCACTCTGGAAAACAGCATGGAGGTTCCTCAAAATGTTGAAAATAGAACTGCCCTATGACCCAGCAATTGCACTATTGGGTATTTACCCTAACGATACAAACGTAGTGATCCAAAGGGGCATGTGCACCCGAATGTTTATAGCAGCAATGTCCACAATAGCCAAACTATGGAAAGAACCTAGATGTCCATCAACAGATGAATGGATCAAGAAGATGTGGTATATATACACAATGGAATACTATGCAGCCATCAAAAGAAATGAAATCTTGCCATTTGCAACAACATGGATGGAACTAGAGTGTATCATGCTTAGTGAAATAAGTCAAGCAGAGAAAGACAACTATCATATGATCTCCCTGATATGAGGAAATGGTGATGCAACATGGGGGCTTAAGTGGGTAGGAGACAAATAAATGAAACAAGATTGGATTGGGAGGGAGACAAACCATAAGTGACTCTTAATCTCACAAAACAAACTGAGGGTTGCTGGGGGGAGAGGGCTTGGGAGAAGGGGGTGGGATTATGGACATTGGTATGTGCTTTGGTGAGTGCTGTGAAGTGTGTAAACCTGTGTAAACCTACACAGACCTGTACCCCTGGGGATAAAAATATATGTTTATAAAAAATAAAAAATTAAAAAAAAAATGAATGCCAAGATAATAACTTTAACCACAATCAAAGCCATAACCAAATTTAATTTAAATAATTTAAATAACCCCTGTAGGGACTCCTGGGTGGCTCATTCAGTTAAGCATCTGCCTTTGGCTCAGACCATGATCCCAGAATTCTGGGACTGAGTCCCTCATTGGGTTCCTTGCTCAGAGGGGAGTGCGCTTCTCCCTCTGCTTCCCACTCTCCCTGCTTGCTCAGTTTCTCTCTCTCTGACAAATAAATAAATAAAATCTTTTTAAAATACCCCCCCTTTAAAAAAAAAAAAAGCATAGATATTGGGTAAGAACTACATGCTGCCTATAGGAAATCCATTTTGAGTATCAAGATGAAAAAGATATATCATACTAACTCTAATCAGAAGAAAGCTGGAGAAGCTATGTTAATATCAATGTAGATTTCAGAGCAACAAATATTGCCAGAGATAAAGAGAATCATTACATAATGATGTGTCACTTATCAAAAGATACAATAATCTTAAATAATTTTTCACTTAATAACAGAACTTCAAAATATGAGAAGGAAAAATTGACAGAGCAGGAGGAAAAAAACCAACAAATCCACAAATTTAGTTGGGAATTTCAACATCTCCCTCATAATAATTGATAGAATAATTAATGTTCAATATGAATACAAAAAACTTGAAAACACTATAACCCAAATGACCTAAATGATCTTTACAAAAACAATAGCAGAATACATATTGTTTTCAAATGCACATGGAACATTCACTGAAACTGACCATATACTGGGCTACAAAATAGGCACTAATACATTTAAGAGGATTAAATTAATAAATATTATTTTCACTTAACACAGTGGAATTAAATTAGAAAGAAATCAATAAGAGAATGATATCTGGAAAATCCCAAATATTTGGAAATTAACCTATGTTTCAAAGAAAAAAGCAAGAGAGAAATCAAAAACTACATTGAACAGAATGAAACATAATATAGTGTAATTGGTGGAATGAGCTAATGTGATATTTAGAGGGCAAGTGTTCTACAGGCCTATTTTAGAAAAGAAAATATCCCAACTCAGAAAGCTCAGCTTCCAATATAGGGCACTAGAAAATGAAGAGCAAATCAAACCAAGTAAGCAAAGAAGGGAAAACAATAAATACAGGGCAGGTATCCATGAAACAGAAAGTCAGACAATAATATAATAAGTCAATGAAACAAAAAGCTGTGTTTCCAAGAAAATCAATAAAATGATAGCCTCTAAGCAAACTGACCAAGAGAAGAAACAAATTACCACTACTAGAAATGAGAACAGTATCATGATTTCAGATTATACAGATATTAAAAGGGTAATAAGAAACATCAATAACTGTGATAATAAATTCAGCAACTTAGATAAAATGGGTAAACTTCAAACTAAAAAAATAAACCTCTGAAATTCAATAATATGAATAATTTCATATCTTTTAAAGGAAGGGAATCTGGAGTTTACCAAAAAAAGAACTTCATGCACAGATGGTTTCAGTGACAACATTTACTTAAAATTTGTGGAAAAAATTATACCGAATCTTCACAAACTGTTCCAGAAAAATTGAAGAGGATGTTATACGCCACAGTTTATTTTATGAGGCTAGTATTAAACCAGACCAAAACCACCCAAAGGCATTACAAAAAAGAAACAAAAACTATAGACCAGTATTCTTCATAAACATATATAAAACAACTTTAACAAAATATTGGCAAATCAATCCAACAATATATAAAAGGGTAATATGTCATGACCATGTGGGGATTATCCAAGGAATTTGACATTGGTTCCACATTTGAAAACCCTATCAGTGTTGCACTATATTAACAGACTAAACAACAGCTGAATGTCTCAATAAAAGCAAAATTTTTTTTGATAAAATTTAACATTCATTCTTGATAAACACTCTTAGCAAACTAGGAATAGAATATTGTCGAACCTAGTAAAGGACATTTTGAAAAACCTACAGTTAATACCATATTTAATAATGAAAGACTAAAATACCGAGGTGGCTCGGTCATTTAAGTGACTGATTATTGACTTTGGGTCAAGTCATGATCTCAGGGTCATAAAATTGAGCCCCACTTTGGGCTCCATACTGATCATGGAGCCTGCTTAAAATTCTCTCTCCATCTGAACCTCCTCTCTCCCACTCATGTGTCTGTACTCTCTCTAAAGTAATAATAACAATAGTTATGATGATGATGATGATGATGATGATGATGATGAAAGACTGAATAATTTCACCCTAACATCAGGATCAAATCTAAGATGCTTGCTCTCGGCACTTTTATTTAACATTATATTGGAAATTCTTGCCATTGAATAAAGAAAAAAAAAGCAATAGAAAATAATAAAATGCCTGTAGATCAAGGAAAATAAAATTGCCTCCTTTATTCACACGCAGATGCATGATCATCAATTTAAAAAAAAAAGCAAAAACCTGTGAATTCTGCAAAAAATGCTTCTAGAATTAATTAGTTTAGCGATGTTGTAATATGTAAACTTAATATCAAAATTAATTATATTCCATTTACTAGTAATGACCACAAATGGAAATTGAAATTAAAGTGACATTAATAACAACTTCAAATATATGACATTAGTAGTTATACACTTTACAAAAATATATGCAGGTTGTATAAACTAAAAACTAAAAACAATTGCTAAGAGAAATTAAAGACTTAAAAAAATATAGAGATATACAATATTCATCAGGTCAACTCTTCCCAGGTTGATCAATAAATGCAACACAGGGCGCCTGGGTGGCTCAGGGGGTAAAGCTGCTGCCTTCGGCTCAGGTCATGATCTCAGGGTCCTGGGATCGAGTCCCGCATCGGGCTCTCTGCGGGGGAGCCTGCTTCCTCCTCTCTCTCTCTTCTGCCTCGCTGCCTACTTGTGATCTTTCTCTGTCAAATAAATAAATAAATAATCTTTAAAAAAATTTATAAAAAAATTCATAATAAATAAATAAATAAATGCAACACAATGCCTGTCAAAATCCCAGTGGTCTTCTTTGACAATCTCTTTCTAAACTTTCTATGTAAATGCAAAGGTCTTCAAAAAAAGAAAAATAAAGTTAGAGGACTTATTCTACTTCATATCAAGCATTAGTATAAACCAACAGTAAGATACTGGTGTAAATATATGCAATAAGATCAATAGACTAGAATAAAGTCCAGAAATAAACCCACACATATGAACAACTAATTTACAGGGTGCTAAAACAATTATATAGCTGTATGACAAAAACTATAAAACTTGACTATTACCTTATACCACGTAACAATTTTTGATTCAAAATATATCCAGTCCTAAATCAATCATAATACATCCCAAAGAAAACATAGGAGAAATACATATCCTTTAGTTTGCCAAAGATTTCTTAACTACAGCATGAAAAACACATTCCATAAAAGAAAATAAAAACAATAAATTGGATTTTTTCAAAATTAAAAATTAAGACTTTTGAAAGATTGTTTAATGAATGAAGAACATACTAACCTTTACAAATTGTACACTTTAAATATGTTCAGTTTATTGTGTGCCAATTATACCTAAATAAAACAGCTTTTTAAAAACTAAGGCAGAATTTTGAGAACATACTTACTAATAATTTGTCTGACAATGGATTTGTATCTATAACATACAAATAAATTCATTAATAAGAAGAACAACCCCAACCACCAAAGAAAGAAAAAATAGAGAGAAAGGAAGAAAGACCCACAAAATCTGAAGAGACACTCGAGAAGATATATGGATGCAAAGAGGCATATAAAAAAAATTATTAACATTAGTCTTTAAGGAAATAACTAAATCTACCAAATCTAAAATTAGAAAAGTTAATCATATCAAATATTGACAAAACTTTGCAGAAACTGGGAACTCATATGGATGACAAAGGAGAATGTAAAATGGTCTATCTGCTTGGGAAAAAAATTTTGGATGTTTTAAAAAAATTGACAATATGCCCCCCATATACCACAGACCTTTCACTACAAGGAATTACCCAACAGAAATAAAAGCACATATTTATACAAACATTTACCTGAATATTCATAATAGCTTTGTTTGTACAGCCCAAAACTGAAAACACCACAAATATTTATGAATATGAGAATGATAAATAAATCATCGTATGGAATGGAATATTACTTAGCAATAAAAAAATAAATTATTTGTATACTCAGAAGCATAAATACACGTCAAAATAATTGTGCTGAGGGAAAGATACCAGAACCAATTTTGCACAATACATTATTCCATTTATATTAAATTTTATGATAGACAACTAATGTATAGTGACATAGCTGTGATTCACAGCTGTGATTGCAAGGCTTCTATGAGAAAAGATTTCAAAGGAGCACCAGGAAACTTTTGGGGGTAAGGTTATTCATTATCTTTATTGTGGTGATGGTCTAATAAACATATACACATATGCAAAGATTACCCAATTGTACACTTTATATTCAGTTTGTTGTATGTCACTTTTACCTCAATTGAAATGTTACTAACTACTTAGAGAGGTAGAAGCAGAGCAAGAAAATTAATGTTGACTCATGAATTGGCACATATTTTTAATACTGTACTAACTCTCAGTTTTCTGCTCTTTGCTATATTTTCACAACTAACAACTGAATTTACATCTTAGACCTAATTTATATGAAGATTATTTGCCATACATCCCTAAGTTTTGTGATTTTTTTTCCATTAGTTGGTAGCAAACTAGGAAGATATAAAATAGTACTAATGTCAAAAATAATTTTCAAATGCTTTAACGATAAATGTTCTTGCTTTATTTCTTGAATCTCCTGACTTATTTAAAAGATTGGCAAATTAAACATATGATTCTGAAATAAAAGACTAACATTTTAATAAATATTATCAGCCCTCACACAGTTTCAGGAAAATATATGGATAAAATTGATAATTATGTATTTAGGTGAAGATAAGTTAAATAAGAATGTACTGAACATCTAACTGATCCACAGGTAGTTAAAATATTAGAAAAATGTATTATGATGTTCAATTTTTTTTCCTTAAAGTATTACCTAATAGATATGCAATATATCATTCTATTCTCTTTCAGGTAGACAATGACTGAATTTCAAAAAATAAATCTAAAAGTTCCAATATTTCATCATCTGCAAAATAAGAAGAAATGTAAATAAGAGAAGAAAGGAAACTAACCCATAGTGAGTGTTCATTTGCCAGGAACCATGCAAGCTTCTATACATACAGTGCTTCATATAATCAATAGAATCAATCCAGAGTTTAACCAGCAGTTTCCAATTTAATAACAAAGCTTTAGTCTGGAACACTGGTCATGTTCCAAGACCCAATGACAAAAGAATAACTGTTGTTGTTGTTGTTTTCTTCTCCCATATGTCAATGCCTAGAGTAATGCCAGATTTACTTTGGATGCTCAACAAATTTTTCTTTGACGAATGCAAGCATTGTCCACTTATCCTGACACTTTTGTTTTCCAATAAGAACATGAGCATGAGTGACAGAAAATGTGTGTCTATAGAATAAGGACCGTTAAGAGAGAAGTCTAAGTGGAAAGTGGATGGCTACAAAAGCAGACTCTTAAAGCCAGAATCACTGTGGAAAGAGTCCATGCTCTAGGTTCAAATCAAAAAGAATTAGATTTTGTCAGGACACCCACAATGTGTCAGCTCAGTGACAGGCTCACATTAATTGAGCTCATGAGAGACTAACTTATAAAACAGATGGCTAATGTATTAATTCAAGTGAGCCAGAACTTTCAAAGGTCAAGAATATTCTTGTCAGCTGGTCAGTATGTCCTGCCCACAGTAATAAAGTCTTTATGGAGAGCAAGGATGATCAGAATATTGCTTGGTGAGCAAGGGCAATTAGGAAGATGGTTGTTAACAGTTAGTGTTACCAGATTGTGACTGTTGGAGGCAGCCATCAGAAATATATGTCCCTTTCCTTGGACAGTCCTGAAATAAATAAATAACATGGAGTAGATTATGTCTTTTTTTTACATCAATTGTATTTCTGTAGTATTGTATTTTGGTAGTGCCTCCCTCAGTTTATACCCTAAGTTACTTGACTAAATTTCAGCAATATCTTTCTCATTTTGATTTCATTTAGGGAAGTATTTTTCCCATGACTATGAACTATGTCTCAGCATGGAGCTGTTGGTTATTATTTTTGCAGATAAGTGATTTCATATATTATAGACTTAACTTTATCTTAAATTATGAAATTATGAGAAGCAATTTACCATAACCAAGTGTGTATAGTCTACATTTTTAGTAAAGCAAATGGTTTGAAATGTCCAAGAATATAAATGAGGAAAATTGAGTAGAATAGTTTATGCATTGAGCCATATTTTTATTTTTTATTTTTTGAGCCATATTTTTAAATAAACATAATCTATATACCTACACTTAGTACACACACTTAAGAAATGAGATATATGTCATGATTTTGAATACTTCTACTAAACACTTTGAGAGTATGCAGACCCAGCAATTTTTTTTGCAAAGAATAACCAACAAATTACCACAGCTATTTATTTTGATGTTTAAAATTTTTACTTACTAACATTAGCCCATAAAAATGGCACCTCTGTTGAGTAATGTGTTATTTTTGCTGCCTTTTAAAATTATCTTTATATAGAAATACCAGGTTTGTTAACAAGATATGCTCCTCTTTTTCTAGCTCTGAAACTGAAATATTAACAACTTTGGAGGTTGGATGAAAAATATTTGTATTATTAATAACTTTCAGACATTAATTTCTAATTGGCAAAAATTCTTTTTATGAGAAAAATAAGTAATGCTTATGCTTACACTCTCTCCATCACCATAAAATATTGCACAGGTTATTGGAAATATGCTTATTCTAGTCAACTACACAGGCTGTGTTTCCCTTCCAATTACCCTTCCCTAGAAGTAAATTACTTAAGCACCCCTCTCTAGGCTGTGATTGTTCTTCAGTCAGCTTTCACTCCAATTATTTGCAACCAGAGCTATTACTTAGGTTGTGTAGGTTATGTTCTCCATAAAGGCACTCATGTTAAAGGTTGAATCGCATCTGAAATCCAGCTTATCCTCTGCTAACTAAGCCATGTAACCTGACCAGGGGCGCTGTCTGTCCTGAGGAAAAGACATCACTTTCCAAAGGTATCCTAAGGACTGGTGGAAGCCTGTTGCATACTACCCAATTATTCAAAGTCTACATTTATGATCATCTTTGCTTTATTTCAACATATTTTCTTCTAATATGTCAATCCAACCTAAACCAAAATATGATTGATTATATATGTAGCTGGCAGGCATACGTAGAAATAGAAATTTGTATTTATTTTTATTTTATTTATTAGCTTTACTTAGTATTACTAAAATAATTACTATGCATTATTATCCAGGTAGAAGTGTGAATTACAATAACCATCTTTAGGAAATGATTTAGTAATACCTATTAAAATTTTAACCATGTATTCCATTTGACCTAGTAATCCACTTTTAAAAATATGTCCTTCAGACAATATATTAGACCATATATACAAAGAAGTTCACTGAAGGTATAGCTTATTTTGAATAAGAAACTGATAGTAATCGAGTACCTCATATTCCAAGATATGGAATATCATAGGACCTATTTTCAAAACATGAACTACATCTGTAAATAATGACCTAGTAAAATATGTAAAATATAAGTTGCTGGATATTGATTTCATTCTGTTAAAAAATGTGGAGTCTGCTGTGTATCAGTTTCTCATGATGTCAAGTCCACTTGCTCATGGCTTCAGGAATGCTGTGTTTTTTTTTTTTTTTTTTAAGATTTTATTTATTTATTTGACACAGAGATCACAAGTAGGCAGAGAGGCAGGCAGACAGAGAGAAGGAAGCAGGCCTCCCGCTGAGCAGAAAGCCCAATGTAGGGCTCGATCCCAGGACCCCGGGATCATGACCTGAGCCAAAGGCAGACACTTAACTGACTGAGCCACCTGGGCATCCCTGGGTTTTCATTTTCGTTTCAATTCCATCGATTTTCATTTTCCATTCATATGTTCTATGAGTATTCCTTGGTACCACATTTTAATGACAGCTCAAAATCATTGCTAAACCTCTTTATTGATCACCCTGAATCTACTCCCAATATACACATAGTTCTAACGTTTTTGCTGTTTTATTGATTTGGAGATAGAGATTGTTTCTCTGATTTTTCAGTGCTATTTTCTACTTATTCTATCTCAACTCATCAAGATGTACCTACTCATTTTCTAGATATTAGTCATTCATAAACCCAAAAACAGATTGAAAGAGGGACCAGGTCTGCTTGGCCAGCATTAATACAATACCCTTGTGCATACCTACAGAAAATATTCTTATGATCATTTCCCCAAGAAACTTAAAACAATTTTCTCGGATCATTGTGCGTTTGAGAGAAGAAAATACTCAGGAGTTGTTGATGGCTGTTAGATAGAGGACCTAAACTGATATTAATAACAGGGAACTCAAAAGGGCCATCTTGTCTCTCAAGTTTGCAGGGCTCTTACAGAATAAGCATTAAGATACATGTGTTCCAGAAGGTTATAGATAAACTCCCTAACAATTCAAAGTGAAGCAACATCTGTAAAAGTTGCGGTTGCCCAGTGATCTGAAGAATGCTAGGACATACATTCTAAGGAAAGGACAAATTGCTTCAACTGTCATCCTCTTCAATTAATAAAGAATTGTGCTTTAGGGGTCTTTGTGGATACTGGTGACTGCATAGAGTGTACTCGGAAATAATCTTCAGTCAGGATAGACGCCAGAGATTCTGGAGTAAGACCATACCTTCCGAAAAAGAAAGCTATTTTCCAAATGCAAAGATTTCCTGAAATGTTACTCAGTGCTTGACTACAAGGCATCAGTAACTATATGATTAGAGCTTCCCAATGATGTAGTTTTGAAATGTAGGTGAGGTTGGTGGGGTCCAGAGCCAACAATCAACAAAAAATTCTTGAAGACATCTTTGGGGCAAAATGGTGGTTTTATTAAAGCATAGGAGCAAGATCTGTTGGCAGAAAGATTTGTTGCACCAGGGTTGTGAGAGATGGCTGATTATATTTTTGGGAGTTGTGAGTAAGGAAAAAGGGAGGTTTTCAAAAGAATTTTCATATGCTAAAGAGGACCTCCAAGATACTGGAGGCCTTGTCATTCAAGTTAAGGTTGTTTTTCCCTCTAGTAGGGCATTAACATTAAGACAGTTGGGAGCTTCCCACAGGAATGTTATACTCTGCCTGCCTCAAGTATTTGTCAATAGACTGCAGTGAAGACATATAATTTTTTCTACATTTCCTTCTAAAAGTTAGGTTATTGATAAGAATAGTTTTTTCTTATCAATCACTAAGACATTTGTAAATTGAGGGAGACTCATGTCTTGCAGGACTGTAATCTTTACAAATTAGCCATTTGTTTTTCCTTCCCTTAGCTTTAGGGCAGCCAGAAGTGCCTGAGGAATGACCCACAGATCATGGGAGCGGGGTTGGGGGGGAGGTCAGCTTGTGCTTTGTACTAAGCTTACCTTCTATTCCCTCATCGCTGACATGATCCAAAATCATAAAAGAAGGCATCTATTTTGTAGAAGAAAAGGGACATTTGGGATTGGACTTGAATTTATTCAGAAGGTATAAAGTAATTACCTGAAAAGGTGGCCTGCATTTTCATGAAGATAGATTACAAGAAATTCTTGGAAAGAGACCTAGGGATGAACCTATGACAGTAGACAGAGAACATGGAAATCTTTGTGTGCCATGTTAATACTCATTGGAAAGCATCTATCACACATTAAAAAGTCACTAAACAACCAGATGGACAGGAATACTTGTCCTTTATATGAAAGCCAGCATTTGTTCTCTGTAATCCCAGTGTTGATGCAATAGTCAAAAGATGGAGAAGACATAGTAATAGGAATCAAGTCATAGACTCAACGATTGTGCTCCTCACCAAGGCGAACCAAGGGAAAGAAATATGATTGGGAACTCTTGCCATCATTTCCTTTTTGTCTTTGCAACCCTATATTTTACCTGAACTCTGTCCTAGTTCTCAGACTCTGTCCTGACACTGGATTCTTGATTGAATCAACAAGCAAAGAAAGGAATCATTAAAATTCATGGCTAATCCATTCTAATTTCTATTAGGACCCACAGTTGCTGCTAAAAATGAGGGAAGATAAGAGTATTTATGGTATCCAGGGTCTTCATCGGAGTGGTTCTTGATGCTTCTATGCCCAGAAATAATGTTTAGAGGACTATTAAAGAAACTATTGTTCAACAAAGGTGAGTCAACTAAGAGCTCAGAATATTGAGGGATGAAGGTCTGAGTCTGCACACAAGGACAGCAATACATACTGGCTCAAGAGCTGTGTGAAGGTAAGGCATATCCACCATCAGCAGTGGAAGAGGCAGATCATTAAAAGCAGTTAGTTTCAGAATGAGCTAGAACAAGGGGGATTACAGTTTTTGTGCTAATCTTCTTTAATTAAGTATTTGTAAATAAGGCTGCTGGCTACTACCTGAATGAGATTATAGGTGATAGATAGGAACTAAGGAAGGGTATAAATATATCTTAATGGTGGAATATATGTATGATATTGCTCATGTTTAAGAATCATTTCAAAATCCTCTTGCCTTATCTATTAATCTAGCTACTGCTACAGAAACTATTTCACTCCGGCTTCCATTAGCTTTACACAGATGCAAACTGACAGTGCTCTGCATCAGTCCTGGGCTTCTGGATGCTTAATTATTGCCCTGGGGCTTCTCTGAGTTGTGGCCATCTATGGGAACCTGCTTGGAAATTACCTAGAACCCAAATTATGGAACAGATAATGCCCTATGGGGAATAATTTTGATCCCAGGTGGCCTCTAGGCTGGAAACTTTGCCTCTAAAAAGGAATGCAGCTCTGTCAACACCTTGATTCTTGCCCCAGTGACACTTATGTCAAAACTGACTTCCAGAACTACACGACAATACATTTGGAGTGATTTAAACCACTACTTTTATGGGAATTTTTTCCAGGAGTAGGAAAATCATATGCCACTTCACCCACTTTCTTTACTTATCATTCTTCCCTGACCTTTTCTCCTTAATAAGACTGAACTTACCTTCTGTTGGTCTCCATGTCTTCACCTCATTGTCAGGGTAATATTTCAGGCACTACAACCTAATATTCCAGACCTTTTACAACCTAAATCCTATCCATTTTTCTATCTTTACTCCTTCAGGTCCTTACATTTTAATACCCAACTCAAAAGATCTGGCAATGTATTTATCAATTACATCTTTAGAATGTGTACTTCTTAGGGCATTTTTTTCTTTTTTTTGCACTCATGATCAATGTGCATTTCCCACCATGAATAGTATCTGGACATAGGAGAAACTAAATTGAGTCTTATTAAAGAGAAAATATGAATAATTTCTTCTGCTGTAGTTTTATAGTACTCTCTATGCCTAATTCCCTGCCTCTTAATCACTGCATATTAAAATGTTAGCAAAACTTTAAGATTCAATACAAATTCAATCTTGTCCATGAAACCTTGTACCCTGAACTAATGTTTTCCTTCTTCTGAGAGTTAATAGTATTTATTTCCTACATTACAAAACAGTATTATCCACATATTGCTATGGATCTGTAAGTCTTTCTTGTCACCACAATTAAATGTAAAACTTCTGTTGTATATCTATATGAGGAAGAACACATGGATCCTGACATCAAGGAATTTATTCTTAAACTTTACAGCAGCACTGGGGGAATGAATTAACTGTGCTCTTAGTTTGGAATCAGAATATAGGAGTCCTAATTCTACCACTACCAGACATGAGGTTTGGACCAGTCACCTAACTTTTCTTGGCTGTATTGCTCATACATTTAAAAAAAAAAAAAAAAAAGTGTTAAATTAGATCAGTAGTTTTCAAAACAATTCCTTTCCACAAACAAAATCATGCATAGAAGACCTAGAGGTAAATTCGGTAAATAAAAAAATGATCCTGGGAGAAGCAGGGAGAAGGCTCAGATCCCAGTCAAGTCAGGCCTTCCAACCCCTTCCCCTCAGTAGTGCTAGAAGGGGCTCCCCCTATTCTTGGATTCACAAAGCATGAACAGTGCACATCAGTGGATAATGTGATCAAGATGCTACCTCCAAACTCTATAAATCTAAAAATCCATACAATACTATTCTTTTGGAATTTGTTTTAAAAATTACTACTTTATTTAACAAGTAGTTTATCTTTTAGAATTCTAAAGTGATAATTCCTAATATTTTTCCTTTTCCTTAAATTTTGGCACATAGCTTGGTTCATCTTATGACATTATCACAAAATTTCTAAGAAAACCATAATTGTAAATGTCAAAATTAACCAGAGGAACAGATCCAGTAGGAAACATATAAATGTGTTTTACAGAGAATCAGTGTATGCCATTGTGGGACATGGCTACATAAGTCCAAAACCCATAGCACCGGCAGTCAAGAAGGGAAGATTGCAGGTTATAAGCCAAGTGGAAATCTTCAGACAGAGATGATTAAAGCTGCTGCCCATAGCCAGCAGAGGACTCTTAACTAGACAGAGACACAATTCTGGCAATTCTCTATAATACTTGCCTCCCCCCCGCCCTAACTAAAAGAAAATTCAGTGAGAAGAAGATGGGAAAAATCAAATGGGAAACCATTAAGATATTAACCTCAACCTAGCACTGACAACATTTCTAGAATTGTATAAGGAAAGGAAAAACCAATATGATTTACTATTTTTCATGATGAATCTTTTTTTATTATGACAAGAACACTTAAAAGTGAGATCTACCCTCAAATTTTCCAGTGTACAATATAGTATTTTTAACAATAGGTACAGTATTGTACAGCAGATCTCTAGAACCTATTAGTTGCATAACTGAAACTTTATTCCCATTAAATGGCATCTCTGTTTCCCCAACCCCAGCCTCTGGTAGCCACAAATATATTCTCATCTTCTATGAATTTGTCTATTTTAGATACCTCATTTAACAGAATTCTTCAATATTTGTACTGTGACTTCAACATTTCAATGTCTTCAACATTTATTCTTATTCTCACACATACCAGAAGTTCCTTCCTTTTTTAAGGTTGAATAATATTCCATTGTACTTTTATACTACATCTTCTTTATCCATTCATTTATCATGAACATTTAGAGAACTGAATTCACATTTGGGCTATTTTGAATAATGCTGTAATGAACATGGGATTGTAAATATATCATTAAGATCCTTATGTCAATTCTTTTGAATAAATACTAAAGAGCAAAAGATGAATTGCTAGATCATGTGATAGATTTATTTTAATTTTTTGAGGAATCTACATACTGTTTTCCATAGCAACTGTACTCTTTTTAATTCCCACTAACAGTGTTCAAGTATTCCAATTCCTCCGCATCTTCCCCAATGCATCTTATCTTTCATTTTAGGTATAATTGGAATCTAACAGGTGTGAGATGATATCTCATTGTGGTTTAGACCTGAATCTCCCTGATAAGTAAGTAATGTTAAGCATACGTTCACATATCTATTAGTCCTTTGTACATCTTTGTAGAAATGTCTATTCAAATTTTTTTCCAGTTTTTAAACCAGGTAATTTGTTTGTCTTTGATTTGTAAGGGTTTCTTATATATTTTATATGTTAACTCATTATCATATGCATAGTTTGTAAGTATTTTCTCCCATTCCATAGGTTGCCTTTTCACTCTGTTGATTTTTTCCTTTGCTGTGAAGAAACTTTAGTTTACTTGCTTACTTTTATTTTTGTTGCCAGTGCTTTTGGTGTCATATCTAAGGAATCCTTGCCAAGATCAATGTCATGGAAAATTTCCTCTATGGAGTCCTCTAAGAGTTTTATAATATCAAGTCTTATGTTTAAGACTTTAATCCATTTGAGCTGATTTTTGTGTATGGGGTAAGATAAAGGCTCAATTTAATCTTTTCATACAGATCAATTTTCCCAGAACTATTTATTTAAGGGACTATCCTTTCCTCATTGTATATTCTTTTTTTTTTTTTTCCATTGGATTTCTTTCTTTATTTTTTTTTTAATTTTTTATTTTTTATAAACATATATTTTTATCCTCAGAGGTCCAGGTCTGTGAATCACCAGGCTTACACACTTCACAGCACTCACCAAAGCACATACCCTCCCCAATGTCCATAATCCCACCCCCTTCTCCCAAACGCCCTCCCCCCAGCAACCCTCAGTTTGTTTTGTGAGATTAAGAGTCACTTATGGTTTGTCTCCCTCCCAATTCCATCTTGTTTCATTAATTCTTCTTCTACCCACTTAAGCCCCCATGTTGCATCACCACTTTCTCATATCAGGGAGATCATATGATAGTTGTCTTTCTCTGCTTGACTTATTTCACTAAGCATGATACACTCTAGTTCCATCCATGTTGTTGCAAATGGCAAGATTTCATTTCTTTTGATGGCTGCATAGTATTCCATTGTGTATATATACCACTTCTTCTTGATCCATTCATCTGTTGATGGACATCTAGGTTCTTTCCATAGTTTGGCTATTGTGGACATTGCTGCTATAAACATTCGGGTGCATGTGCCCCTTTGGATCACTACGTTTGTATCTTTAGGGTAAATACCCAATAGTGCAATTGCTGGGTCATAGGGCAGTTCTATTTTCAACATTTTGAGGGACCTCCATGCTGTTTTCCAGAGTGGCTGCACCAGCTTGCATTCCCACCAACAGTGTAGGAGGGTTCCCCTTTTTTCGCATCCACGCCAGCATCTTGTTTATTTTAGCCATTCTGACTGGTGTGAGGTGATATCGCATTGTGGTTTTGATTTGTATTTCCCTGATGCCGAGTGATATGGAGCACTTTTTCATGTGTCTGTTGGCCATCTGGATGTCTTCTTTGCAGAAATGTCTGTTCATGTCCTCTGCCCATTTCTTGATTGGATTATTTGTTCTTTGGGTGTTGAGTTTGCTAAGTTCTTTATAGATTCTGGACACTAGTCCTTTATCTGATATGTCGTTTGCAAATATCTTCTCCCATTCTGTCAGTTGTCTTTTGATTTTGTTAACTGTTTCCTTTGCTGTGCAAAAGCTTTTGATCTTGATGAAGTCCCAATAGTTTATTTTTGCCCTTGCTTCCCTTGCCTTTTGCGTTGTTCCAAGGAAGATGTTGCTGCGGCAGAGGTCGAAGAGGTTGCTGCCTGTGTTCTCCTCAAGGATTTTGATGGATTCCTTTCGCACATTGAGGTCCTTCATCCATTTTGAGTCTATTTTTGTGTGTGGTGAAAGGAAATGGTCCAATTTCATTTTTCTGCATGTGGCTGTCCAATTTTCCCAGCACCATTTATTGAAGAGGCTGTCTTTTTTCCATTGGACATTCTTTCCTGCTTTGTCGAAGATTAGTTGACTGTAGAGTTGAGGGTCTATTTCTGGGCTCTCTATTCTGTTCCATTGATCTATGTGTCTGTTTTTGTGCCAGTACCATGCTGTCTTGATGATGACAGCTTTGTAATAGAGCTTGAAGTCCGGAATTGTGATGCCACCAACATTGGCTTTCTTTTTTAATATCCCTTTGGCTATTCGAGGTCTTTTCTGGTTCCATATAAATTTTAGAATTATTTGTTCCATTTCTTTGAAAAAGATGGATGGTACTTTGATAGGAATTGCATTAAATGTGTAGATTGCTTTAGGTAGCATAGACATTTTCACAATATTTATTCTTCCAATCCAGGAGCATGGAACATTTTTCCATTTCTTTATGTCTTCCTCGATTTCTTTCATGAGTACTTTATAGTTTTCTGAGTATAGATTCTGTGTCTCTTTGGTTAGGTTTATTCCTAGGTATCTTATGGTTTTGGGTGCAATTGTAAATTGGATTGACTCCTTAATTTCTCTTTCTTCTGTCTTGCTGTTGGTGTAGAGAAATGCAACTGATTTCTGTGCATTGATTTTATATCCTGACACTTTACTGAATTCCTGTACAAGTTCTAGCATTTTTGGAGTGGAGTCTTTTGGGTTTTCCACATATAGTATCATATCATCTGCGAAGAGTGATAATTTGACTTCTTCTTTGCTGTTTGGATGCCTTTAATTTCCTTTTGTTGTCTGATTGCTGAGGCTAGGACCTCTAGTACTATGTTGAATGGCAGTGGTGATAACGGACATCCCTGCCGTGTTCCTGACCTTAGCAGAAAAGCTTTCAGTTTTTCTCCATTGAGAATGATATTTGCGGTGGGTTTTTCATAGATGGCTTTGATGATATTGAGGTATGTGCCCTCTATCCCTACACTTTGAAGAGTTTATTTCAGGAAGGGATGCTGTACTTTGTCAAATGCTTTTTCAGCATCTATTGAGAGTATCATATGGTTCTTGTTTTTTCTTTTATTGATGTGTTGTATCACATTGACTGATTTGCGGATGTTGAACCAACCTTGCAGCCCTGGAATAAATTCCACTTGGTCGTGGTGAATAATCCTTTTAATGTACTGTTGAATCCTATTGGCTAGTATTTTGATGAGAATTTTCGCATCTGTGTTCATCAAGGATATTGGTCTATAGCTCTTTTTTCGATGGGATCCTTGTCTGGTTTTGGGATCAAGGTGATGCTGGCCTCATAAAATGAGTTTCGAAGTTTTTCTTCCATTTCTATTTTTTGGAACAGTTTCAGGAGAATAGGAATTAGTTCTTCTTTAAATGTTTGGTAGAATTCCCCCGGGAAGCCGTCTGGCCCTGGGCTTTTGTTTGTTTGGAGATTTTTTATGACTGTTTCAATATCCTTACTGGTTATGGGTCTGTTCAGGCTTTCTACTTCTTCCTGGTTCAGTTGTGGTAGTTTATATGTTTCTAGGAATGCATCCATTTCTTCCACATTGTCAAATTTGTTGGCGTAGAGTTGCTCATAGTATGTTCTTATAATAGTTTGTATTTCTTTGGTGTTAGTTGTGATCTCTCCTCTTTCATTCATGGTTTTATTTATTTGGGTCCTTTCTCTTTTCTTTTTGATAAGTCTGGGCAGGGATTTATCAGTTTTATTAATTCTTTCAAAGAACCAGCTCCTAGTTTCGTTGATTTGCTCTGTTGTCTTTTTGGTTTCTATTTCATTGATTTCTGCTCTGATCTTTATGATTTCTCTTCTCTTGCTTGGCTTAGGGTTTCTTTCTTGTTCCTTCTCCAGCTCCTTTAGGTGTAGGGTTAGTTTGTGTACCTGAGACCTTTCTTGTTTCTTGAGAAAGGCTTGTACCACTATATATTTTCCTCTCAGGACTGCCTTTGTTGTGTCCCACAGATTTTGAACCGTTGTATTTTCATTATCATTTGTTTCCATGATTTTTTTTCAATTCTTCTTTAGTTTCCCGGTTGACCCATTCATTCTTTAGAAGGATGCTGTTTAGTCTCCATGTATTTGGGTTCTTTTCAAACTTCCTTTTGTAGTTGAGTTCTAGCTTTAGAGCATTGTGGTCTGAAAATATGCAGGGAATGATCCCAATCTTTTGATACCAATTGAGTCCTGATTTAGGACTGAGGATGTGATCTATTCTGGAGAATGTTCCATGTGCACTAGAGAAGAATGTGTATTCTGTTGCTTTGGGATGAAATGTTCTGAATATATCTGCGATGTCCATCTGGTCCAGTGTGTCCTTTAAGGTCTTTATTTCCTTGCTGATCTTTTGCTTGGATGATCTGTCCATTTCAGTGAGGGGCGTGTTAAAGTCCCCTACTATTATTGTATTATTGTTGATGTGTTTCTTTTATTTTGTTATTAATTGGTTTATATAGTTGGCTGCTCCCACATTGGGGGCATAGATATTTAAAATTGTTACATCTTCTTGTTGGACAGACCCTTTGAGTATGATATAGTGTCCTTCCTCATCTCTTATTATAGTCTTTGGCTTAAAATCTAATTGATCTGATATAAGGATTGCCATTCCTGCTTTCTTCTGATGTCCATTAGCATGGTAAATTCTTTTCCACCCTCTCACTTTAAATCTGGAGGTGTCTTCGGGCTTAAAATGAGTTTCTTGGAGGCAACATATAGATGGGTTTTGTTCTTTTATCCATTCTGATACCCTGTGTCTTTTGACAGGGGCATTTAGCCCATTAACATTCAGGGTAACTATTGAGAGATATGAATTTAGTGCCATTGTATTGCCTGTAAGGTGACTGTTACTGTATATGGTCTCTGTTCCTTTCTGATCTACCACTTGTAGGCTCTCTCTTTGCTTAATGACCCCTTTCAATATTTCCTGTAGAGCTGGTTTGGTGTTTGCAAATTCTTTCAGTTTTTGTTTGTCCTGGAAGCTTTTAATCTCTCCTTCTATTTTCAATGATAGCCTAGCTGGATATAGTATTCTTGGCTGCATGTTTTTCTCGTTTAGTGCTCTGAATATATCATGCCAGCTCTTTCTGGCCTGCCAGGTCTCTGTGGATAAGTCAGCTGCCAATCTAATATTTTTACCATTGTATGTTACAGACTTCTTTTCCCGGGCTGCTTTCAGGATTTTCTCTTTGTCACTGAGACTTGTAAATTTTACTATTAGGTGACAGGGTGTGGGCCTATTCGTATTGATTTTGAGGGGCGTTCTCTGAACCTCTTGAATTTTGATGCTCGTTCCCTTTGCCATATTTGGGAAATTCTCCCCAATAATTCTCTCCAGTATACCTTCTGCTCCCCTCTCTCTTTCTTCTTCTTCTGGAATCCCAATTATTCTAATGTTGTTTCATCTTATGGTGTCACTTATCTCTCGAATTCTCCCCTCGTGGTCCAGTAGCTGTTTGTCCCTCTTTTGCTCAGCTTCTTTATTCTCTGTCATTTGGTCTTCTATATCACTAATTCTTTCTTCTGCCTCATTTATCCTAGCAGTGAGAGCCTCCATTTTTGATTGTACCTCATTAATAGCTTTTTTGATTTCAACTTGGTTAGATTTTAGTTCTTTTATTTCTCCAGAAAGGGCTTTTATATCTCTCGAGAGGGTTTCTCTAATATCTTCCATGCCTTTTTCGAGCCCTGCTAGAACCTTGAGAATTTTCATTCTGAACTCTAGATTTGACATATTACCAATGTCTGTATTGATTAGGTCCCTAGCCTTCGGTACTGCCTCTTGTTCTTTTTTTGTGTGTTGAATTTTTCCGTCTTGTCATTTTGTCCAGATAAGAGTATATGAAGGAGCAAGTGAAATACTAAAAGGGTGGCAACAACCCCAGGAAAATATGCTTTAACCAAATTAGAAAAGATCCCAAATCGTGAGGGGGGAGAAAGGGGATAAAAAGAGGTTCAAAAAGGAAGAAAGAAAAAAAAAAGAAAAAAGAAAAAAAAAAGAAAAGAATTAAAAAAAAGAAAACACATAAGAAAAATATAAAAAAGAAAATATATATATATATTAGATAAACTAGTTAATAAAAAACGTTAAAGAAGAAAAAGGTAAAAGTTAAAAAAAAATTTTTACCAGAAGGTGAGAAAAAAAAAAAAAATGAAAAAGAAAAAAATCAAATTAACTGCAAGACTAAAAAAAATCACCGGGAAAAAGCCATGAGTTCCGTGCTTTGCTTTCTCCTCCTCTGGAATTCTGCTGCTCTCCTTGGTATTGAAACCCGCACTCCTTGGTTGGTGAACTTGGTCTCGGCTGGATTTCTTGTTGATCTTCTGGGGAGGGGCCTGTTGTAGTGATTCTCAAGTGTCTTTGCCCCAGGTGGAATTGCACCACCCTTAACAGGGGCCGGGGTGAGTAATCCACTCGGGTTTGCTTTCAGGAGCTTTTGTTCCCTGAGCGCTTTCTGTAGAGTTCCGGAGGACGGGAATATAAATGGCGGCCTCCTGGTCTCCAGCCCAGAGGAGACCAGGGCCCCACTCCTCAGTGCGCCCTCAGAGAACAGCGCCCAGTTACTCCCGTCTGTCTGACCTCCAGCTGCGCTCCGAGCTCACCGAGCCTGCGACAGGCTCAAGGTAACACCGAGCTATGAGCTTACTGTCGGCTCTATCTCTGTAGCCGGCTTTCCCGTTCCAATACCCGCAAGCTCTGCGACACTCAGACACCCCCGATTCTTCTGTGACCCTGCGGGACCTGAGGCCACGCTGACCTCACGTGGGCTTCGCCCAGGTTTAGCCTCTGGAGCGATGTCCCTCAGCGGAACAGACTTTTTTTTTTTTTTTAAAGATTTTATTTATTTATTTGACAGACAGAGATCACAAGTATGCAGAGAGGCAGGCAGAGAGAGAGAGAGAGAGAGAGGGAAACAGGCTCCCTGCGGAGCAGAGAGCCCGACGCGGGGCTTGATCCCAGGACCCTGAGATCATGACCCAAGCCGAAGGCAGCAGCCCAACCCACTGAGCCACCCAGGCGCCCCGCGGAACAGACTTTTAAAGGTCCTGATTTTTGCGCTGTTGCTCCGCCGCTTGCCGGGAGCCAGCCCCTCCCCCCGGGGTCTATCTTCCCGTCGCTTTGGATTCACTTCTCCGCCTGTACTACCTTTCAGAAAGTGGTTGTTTTTCTGTTTCCATAATTGCTGTTCTTCTCTTCGATCTGCCGATGGATTTTCAGGTGTTTGCAATCTTTAGATAAGCTATCTAGCTGATCTCCGGCTAGCTGAAGTAGTCTCAGCCTGCTACTTCTCCGCCTCTTGACTCCGCCCCCCCTCATTGTATATTCTTGACATACCAGTTGAAGATCAGTTGACTGTATATACTTGGGCTTATTTCTAGGCTCTATATTCTGTTTCATTAGTTTATGTCTGTCTTTATGAAGGTATAATATTGGCTTAATTCCTGTAATTTGGTAATATATTCAAAATATATTTTATCAAGAAGTGTGATGTCTCTAGCTTTGTTCTTCTTTCTCAAGATTGTTTTGGCTATTTGAGATCCTCTATGGCTCCATATGAATTTTAGAATTTTTTAAATTTTTATAAAAAGAGCCATTAGGATTTTAACAGGGATTGAGAATAAATAAGTGTGGATAGTATCCTGGATGAGTCTAAAGTAATTTTCCAATTTGGTATATTGAACCCTGGTATGGAACATTTCACAAAATTCTAGAAAAAAACCCAAGGCTTCTCAATAAAGATTACATATTCCTCCAATGGAGAATATTTACCCAAATTAAATGAAAAAAAAATCTGCATGCTGAAAGGGTATACTAAGTTCTAAGACAAATAATTTTTATCACCGTGTATCAGAAACATTTTCTCATTCCGCTATTGACTTTCAAGAATAAACAAAAAAGTACTTAGAGAAAAAACACAAGTCACCTTGAATACAGAAGCTGTGATGAAAGAAGTAGTATCATGCTTGATGACAGATAGTAGTGAAACAATAACTTCAAAATCTGAAGGGCAAGTATAAATCAAGACTTTTACAAATAGCCAACTCAAAATGCACTGGAAGTATAGGATAACAAAGAGTAATTCCTTCAAGCAAAGTGAACTCAGAAAAGATGAACTATATTTAGTGGATAACTGTCAGTTTAGGTGTTTAGCTTTTGTATCCACCACCTACTTTGAAGGAATCCCAGATAGGTGAGATCTGTCTCCTCTACAGACAAAAGATAGTATATATAGGATATTAGTCATTCCCTTTCTCAATACTCTGGCAGCTGGCCTGTGGATAAGTTAATCCTATGCAATATTGAATGTAGTCTCCAGTTTAAGGATATTTGGATATTTTCATGGACTCCAGGGTCAAAGAGAAAGTGGTTTTGTAAGGTGATAAATGTCCAAAAGCCTGGAAAAATATGTAAAAGCAGCAAAGTCCATCATTTGCAATGCATATTAAATCATTTCAATGATTGATGCAGTGTCAAGTATCCAACTGTCAAATGATTCAATACTGAGGATACTGGTCACATGGCAGCATCTTGTCCATGCCTTGCCTTCTTTGATCCCCACCTGAGCCTACTTCTCTAATAATCCTGTAAATTCTTTGAGATACTCAATATTTTAGAATAAAATTCATTCTCTCCTTATGTTACCCAGTTTCTATTGTTTGTAAAGCAAGAACTTTCAATGCTACAATAATGAAATTCATTAATGAAAACATGAATCAAAATTGATAAGTTGAGTTTTGAGAAGCTAACTATAATTCAACAATTCTTTTAGTTTCAATTTGTTGATATTTCAATTTAAATTCAAATGAAATTTAAATAGATTAATAATTTAATTTAAAAATATATATACACTATATACACTATATAGCAATACATAGAAATATTACAGTATTTCCATAAAACAATTCCTATGTATCTTACTCTTTGGTTTTGTATCTCTACTTATCTTTAGAAAGATGTATGGAAGGTGATTCACCTTCTATTAATGCTTATTATTTTGGAGTGTACAGTTTGAGTTCATTATAATAAGATTTTTTTGTACTTTTCTATCTTGCTGGAAATTTATAAGGCACAATTGTAACTTTAAATAACGATTTTTTTTTAAGTTAGAGAGTAAGATTTACATGGCTTACGGTAAATGATATTTATGAATTCTATTTTTCTCTAAAAGGACTAACTATTAAAAAAAAAGGATTTGTGATTGTATTGTAGCATGCTCTAGTGAAAAAGGCACTGAGAAATGGAGCTATTCCATATATGTGGCTGTGTTTCCTTGAAATATCAACTACTTTCATTGAGTCTTTTTATTTTGCTATCTGGTAAAGGAAAGAATCTAAGAATTTCTTCGTTCTTATGTAGTTTTTTTTCAAGTTTATTTAAATTCCAGTTAGCTAATATACAGTGTAATGTTAGTTTCAGGTGAGAATTTAGTGTTGCCTCACTTACATACACCCAGTGCTCATCACAAGCTCACTCCTTAATACCTGTCACCCATCTAGTCCATCCCCCACCCACTTCCTCTCCAGCAATCCAGGGTTTGCTCATTCCTGTTAAGAGTCTGTTTCCTGGTTTGATTCTCTCTTTTTTCCCCACTATGTTCATCGGTTTTGTTACTTAAATTCCTCATATATGTGAAGTCATATGGTATCTGTCTTTCTCTGACTTATTTCACTTAGCATAATATTCTTTAGCTATATCTACATTCTTCCAAATAGCAAGATTTCATTCTTTCTATGGCTGAGTAATATTCCACTGTGTATATATATACTACATCTTTTTTATCCATTCATCAGTCAATGGACATTTGAGCTCTTCCCATAATTTGGCTATTGTTGATAATGTTGCTATAAACATTGGGGCTAACAGATGTTGATGTTCAACATCACTCATCATCAGAGAATACAAATCAAAACTACAATGAGATATCACCTCACACCTGTCAGAATGGCTAAAATTAACAACACAGGAAACAATAAGTGTTGATGAGGATGAGGAGAGTGGGAAACACTCTTAACTGTTGGTGGCAATGCAAACTGGTGCAGCCACTCTAGAAAACCGTATGGAGGTTCCTCTTGGTTCTTACATTAAAAAATTCTATTACTAATGCCTAGAATTAATTATGAAGTCAAGTTCTACACATAATTGTATATATGACTTATATCCATATATTATAAAAGAATCTTTAAGTTATTGGTCTTTTTATGTCTCTTGTTCAAGAAATTTGGGGAATATTTACCACTTATTTTCAAAATAAGTCCCATATTTGATTACTGAAGTTTTCTGATAAGTCCAACTTCAATCAGCATTTAATCAAATACTCCAAGAAAAATAAAATGGATCAATTTATTACTTTCTTTGCCAAGTTTCTTAAGGTTTTATAGAAATTGTCCTTAACTTACAAAACAAAATCTTAAACTTAATACAAGGGAATAAACCTAACCAAAGAGGTAAAGGATCTGTATTCGAGGAACTACAGATCACTCATGAAAGAAATTGAAGAAGACACAAAAAGATGGAAGACCATCCCATGCTCTTGGATCGGAAGAATAAACATAGAGAAATCTATACTTTTAATGCCATTCTGATCAAAATTCCACCAGTATTCTTTCAAAGAGCTGGAGCAAATAATCCAAAAATTTATTTGGAACCAGAAGAGACCCCAAATCGCTAAGGAAATGTTGAAAAACAAAAATAAAATTGGGGGCATCACGTTACCTGATTTCAAGCTTTACTACAAAGCTGTGATCACCAAGACAGCATGGTACTGGCATAAAAACAGACACATAGACCAGTGGAACAGAGTAGAGAGCCTAGATATGGACCCTCAACTCTATGGGCAAATAATCAACAAAACAGGGAAAAATATACAGTGGAAAAAAGACAGTCTCTTCAATAAATGGTGCTGGGAAAACTGGGCAGCTATATGTAGAAGAATGAAACTCGACCATTCTCTTACACCATACACAAAGATAAACTCAAAATGGATAAAAGACCTCAATGTGAGACAGGAATCCATCAGAATTCTAGAGGAGAACATAGGCAGTAATCTCTTCGATATCAGCCACAGCAACTTTCAAGATATGTCTCCAAAGGCAAAGGAAACAAAAGTGAAAATAAACTTTTGGGACTTCATCAAAATCAAAAGCTTCTGCACAGCAAAGGAAACGGTCAAGAAAACAAAGAGGTAACCCACAGAATGGGAGAAGATATTTGAAAATGACAGTATAGACAAAAGGTTGATATCCAGGATCTATAAAGAACTCCTCAAACTCAACACACACAAAACAGACAATCATATCAAAAAATGGGCAGAAGATACGAACAGACACTTCTCCAATGAAGACATACAAATGGTTATCAGACACATGAAAAAATGTTCATCATCACTAGCCATCAAGGAGATTCCAATTAAACAACATTGAGATATCACCTTACACCACTTAAAATGGCCAAAATTAGCAAGGCAGGAAACAACATGTGTTAGAGGGAATGTGGAGAAAGGGGAACCCTCTTACACTATTGGTGGGAATGCACGTTGTTGCAGCCACTTTGGAGAACAGTGTGGAGATTCCTCAAGAAATTAGAAATAGAACTTCCCTATGACCCTGAAACTGCACTACTGGGTATTTACCCCAAAGATACAGATGTAGTGAAAAGAAGGGCCATCTGTAACCCAATATTGATAGCAGCAATGGCCACGGTCACCAAACTGTGGAAAGAACCAAGATGTCCTTCAACGGATGAATGGATAAGGAAGATGAGGTCCATATATACTATGGAGTATTATGTATGCCTCCATCAAATAGCATGAATACCCAACTTTTGTAACAACATGGACGGGACTGAAAGAGATTAGCCTGAGTGAAATAAGTCAAGTAGAGAGAGTCAATTATCATATGGTTTCACTTATTTGTGGAGCATAACAAATAGCATGGAGGACATGGGGAGTTAGAGAGGAGAAGGGAGTTGGGGGAAATTGGAAGGGGAGGCAAACCATGAGAGACTATGGACTCTGAAAAACAATCTGAGGGTTTTGCAGGGGTGGGGGTGGGAGGTTGGGGGAGCCAGGTGGTGGGTATTATGGAGGGCACAGATTGTATGGAGCACTGGCTGTGGTGCAAAAATAATGATTACTGTTATGCTGAAAATAAATAAAAAATAAATTTAAAAATATGTCAGCATAGTTTAAAACATTTTACAAATTTTATTCATTTAATGTTGACAATATTATGATTTCTTTTTCTTAAGTGGGAAAATTGCCCAAGGTCACATAGTTGGTAAGTGCTTGAATCCAAATCTGAGCCCATACAATCAGGCTCCCAAAACTCTGTTTGTACCCACTATTGGCACTCTTCTAGGAAGCTACTAGTCTGACTCAGGTCATTACTATTGAGCATTCATTATGTCATACAGGCAAATGTATTCAACAACTCATAATCTCTAATTCCTTCTTCAGGTAACTTGCAAATTGTTCATTTATTTTCTGGAAGCTTTTTTCCCTCTCCTTATAGTAAAATAGGCTTTAAAAATTTTAATATTTTATTCTATATTAAGCTACCCTCACTTCACAAACTTTTTTTTTACAACACCATAACACAACTTTTCATTCATGTCAATGTAATTTGCTTTATCTCCCTTACTTATCATTTCTTTATCTCCTAGGACCACGTTTGAGGAGTCGTCATTATTTCCCTGTCTGTCTGCCAGATCTTCCAAACTTAAGGAGAATCCAGTGACCATTATCTCTTTAGGAATGGGATCAGGTGAATAGACAGTTTTCAATTAACTGTCTGTCTCATTAAAGCATCCTTTAAATTTGTTCAAGGACAAGAGTTTATGTACTTGTGTTTGAAAGTGTGTTTTTGTTGAAGACGGGTGGGTGCAGGATGGGGGAAGGAAAGATCTAGTAATCAGAAATATTATAAATTTTTAAATTACTAAAAGATTTATTCTACTCAACAGCACCTATTAGAATTGGCTACCAATATTAAAATCACCCACTCATTTAGCAGATATTTTATGAAGTGACTACTAAGTATTTATAAACTTCATATAATAAAATCAAATTTGATTAACTATTAAGAACTAAGTTAAGGATACACACACACACACACGTTTATATATATCTTCATAATACCCATTTTTAATGGCCCAAGGCTTTTATTCTTGAATATCAGTTTAACCATAAAGTGCTAATTAAATAATTAAACATTTAATAACTAATTAAAAATCGATGCCTCTGCTTTTATTATAGGTCATTACTGTATTCATAGTTTTATATTGGTTATATTCACACAACAGTAAGATGCCAACCAAAAGTCCTTACTAATCTGATCAGTGAGTAAAATGTCAATGTGCCTATGTGAAACCCACTCACTTAAAATACCGCTTTATTTCTATTACTTTTTATTCAGTTAAAAATAAAATATAATCATATCTTAAAATATGATTTTAAGATTAAGTAGTCAATATTCCTCATATCTTTTTCTGAATTCTGGAGAGGAGCTTTCCAAAGTTGACTTTTTAAAATGTATATATTAATTAATGAAAATATTTCCGAATATACTTTTTCTTTAACTATCATTAGTCATGGCATCATTTACCATCCAAAACTATCCCTTGAACTGCACAAAAGCAGTTGATCACTTATTAGTCAAAAAGGGTTATTTTTTTTTTCAAATGTATAGATTAAATGTACTGTTTTAAACCATACCTCATTATTAGTGGACAAAATTTAGGAGTTTAGAGGAATAGGGTATGTCCGTATAGTTGCAATAGTCCCACCCTCTCTCAGCTAACCTAACATTTTAAACAGCACAGAACACCCTTTGGTGAGGCTATTGCTAAAGAAAACTAGTTTGTGTAGGAATAGCAAGTGCCTCGAGTCCAATGACCATTCACTATCCAAGATCATGTTTGGCTTGTGAATCTGAGACTAGGAATGTGCATGGAAAACCTGTGACATTTTATTCCAGAGTATATCATTTTGTTGCATGTTTACAGGAATTCTGAAGAGAATGAATTAAAAGCAAATATTTACTTTAGGGGAGCCTAGGTGGTGCAATTGGTTGAGCATCTGACTCTTGGTTTTGGCTCAGGTCTGATCTCAGGGTCATGAGATGGAGCCTCTCATGGAGCTCTGCACTCAGCACAGTCTGTTTGAGTCTCTCCCTCTCCCTCCGCACCACCCCCCACCGCCAACATGCTCTCTCTCTAAAATAAATAAATAAATAAATCTATTTTAAAAAACAGATATTTACTTTAGAGAGTTAGAGCTTTTCTCTTTGAATGTGAGAAGAGTCTGTAGACCATAAAAGGGAAAATATCAGGTCTTCTTTTTTAATATTTTTTAAAGATTTTTTAAATTTATATGAGTGAGAGACTGTAACAGAAACAGAGAAAGTGCATGGATAGGAAGGAGAGGGAGAAGCAGGCTCCCTGTTGAGTAGGGAGCTAGACATGGGGCTTGATCCTAGGATCCCAGGATCATGACCTGAGTCAAAGGCAGTTGCTTAACCAACTGAGCCACCCAGGTGCCCCCAAAATATCAATTTTAAATGATCATAAA
This sequence comes from Mustela nivalis, assembly GCF_964662115.1. Classification (NCBI taxonomy): domain Eukaryota; kingdom Metazoa; phylum Chordata; class Mammalia; order Carnivora; family Mustelidae; genus Mustela; species Mustela nivalis. The sequence continues at coordinate 104,309,635 of NC_139024.1, forward strand.
TGGAAATTAGAAATCTCTCAAAAGCAGGAATAATACTAACTCCAAAGCACTATTTTATCCACTGATTCTAAGAGTGCGTTCCATGTAGTTTTAGAAGGGAATTTGTGAGAGAAACAGAGTTTTGTGTTTAAATAAATTAGGAATTACTGATCTGAGCAAAGTTAAATAGATGCTTTTACTACTGGACTGATCAGATCCTTAAAGATCCTCCCTTGTGAGTTTCTAGGAGGTGCACATTGGCTGATATAAGTTAATACACACACAAGACAAAGCAAGATAAAATCATCTGATATGACTGGTAAAGATAAGACAAGAAACTTTTAGACTCAGTTTGTTATTTAAATAGTGAAAGGAAGATTAGCCAATGGTATCAGCTCCCTGCAGTCTCCATACAGCAAAAGGGATTTGAAATAAAAGAGTCTGGACAACTTCAGTGAGTTTAGTTGGACTCCATTGCTAAGGAGCAAATTCTAGACTGAAGCTAAGTGGTTTTATATTCTGCAGTTTTAAAACTAGAGGGCTCCATACCTCATTAGGACCTAGAGTGGTGATAAGAAACTGCCTCTTGAAAATTCCTCAGGGAACACAAGCAAGCAAATGGGAGATGACTTTGTAGTAGCTCTTAGTAAGTGTCCCAAACCTCGTGAGGAATCCACAAGGTATTCTGCCAAGGCTCAGATTAACCATGATTTGAGCCCCTATAGTTTATGTGGGTATGTGCAAGTTCAGCAAGGCCCTATGGAAGAGCTGTCCCTTCACAGGGACAGCTGACATATTTGATCATGGAACTCTTATTTTTCATAAGAATTAATATTCTTCAGAACCAGATATGGGAATGGGTACTATAGTCTAAGTCTGCTTAATATCTATGTCCAAGATGGTCTTGAGCAGATAAACTAATGATCAGAGAGGTGCAGGAGAGGCAATACTGGAAAGCATTAGGAAATAGCTTCCCACTGTGATGGTTAATTTTACATGTCAACTTGACTGAACCAAGGGATGCTTAGATGGTTGATAAAAATTATTTCTGTGAGTGTATTTCTGGAAGATGAACATTTGACTGAGGCCTTTGGACTAGACTGGAAATTACATAATGGCTTCCTGGTTCTCAGGCCTTTAGGTAAGAACTGAAACAACACTACTGGCTTTCCTGGCCTCCTGCTTTCAGACAGCAGATTATAGAGCTTCTCATCCTCCATAATTATATAAATTAATTCCTCACAACAAATTTCTTTTTTATATATCTTATTGGTTTCGTTTCTCTGGAGAACCCTACTATGCCAACCATGTTTAGAGAAATGGGAAAACCAGGGGAAAGGACCATAAAAATGAGGGGGACAAGCCACATAGAAGTGAGAAAAAGCTTCTGTCACCAAGGAGCAGAAGAATAGATAGCAGAATATTAGCAGAAAGCTTCAAGCAGATGGGCCACATATGTTAACAGGTTAGGTTTGAGCAGGCTGCAGAACTCTTCTAAGCTCTACTTACTAAGTTGAATGAGGAACTCCAACTATACTGCCATGTTATAATCCAACTTGAAAATATATTTAAATAGTCACCTGCTTATTTACTAAGAACTCCTCTTTCTACCTGATACTCTATGCCTCTCTCCTTATATTATCTTTCAATATTGCTGAAATATGCATCAATTCCTAAATAGACCAGGCTCTCTAATGAGAATAGGAATTAGTTTATGCTATTACTTACACTTGAGATGATCTTTCAGTCCACTGCCTCTCCCTTACCTGGCCAAATCCTGCTTTGTTTCAACTTTTGGCTTAGATATATATTTGGGAAAACCTTACTAAAACTCACCCCCTTCCTATTTGAGATATCTAATCCAGTCTGGAAGAGCAGGAGGGAATCTGAAGAAAGGTCCTAATGCACCTTGTGTTTGTTTCATTTAGTACTTATTATATTCAAAAATTGGCTTGTATATTTGCCAAGCTCTTTCACTAGACTATATAATTATTTATTATTAATATTTCTAGCATGGTATGTGGTCTTTGACATATAGAAGGTACTAAGAAGGCATTTATTAAATAAAGGAATTGAGCAGGTCTACCTCTGTATTCAGGCAATTTTTAGTGCCTGCCATTGCACAGGATTGCAATGACCTTCAGTCTTTGTCCAGAGATCATTTAGTATGCAATATCCATGCAAATCAGGTTTTAATACAAGTAGAAGGGGATAGTCCACAGGGGAAAAAATTACGGAAAATGTTTTAAGAGAACTGGTTATTTTCAAACCCCACTTAAATATTAAAATTCTTCAAGTGATTCTGAGTTGGATTAAGATATTCAATAATTGCAGCTTCTTACTAAATTAAATCATAAATGCTTCAGGCGCTTATTTAGCTTGGTCAAATATTATGCTTAAGCAATTTAAAAAGCTCAAGGTGATATAGTAAATATTTATTTGTGTTGTTATGATATTCTGAGAATATCAGAACATTTCTCATTTTCAAACTGTATTTGAACTACTATAAGTAGATAGAAAAATTAGAAGTTTTTTTTTTAAGATTTTATTTACTTATTTGACAGAGACACAGCGAGAGAGGGAACACAGAGGGAGTGGGAGAGGGAGAAGCAGGCTTCCTGCCGAACATGGAGCCCAGCTTGAGGTTTGATCCCAAGACATTGGGATCATGACCTGAACCAAAGGCAGATGCTTAACGACTGAGCCACCCAGGCACCCCTGAAGTTTTAATATAAGATGAAGATGTTTGAACTGGTCCTACCCAAGCCTGTAACTATGTTTTGAATTACTAAGTGGGTTCTGGAATGAAATTTATTTCTTTAAAGCTATTCAATAGCCCTTGAGCACTTGACCACTCTTTCTTTTTAACTCCATAGTCATGTGCACTGTGATATAGGTGGGCTTGGTTTCCCGACTTTAGTTCAGTTTCTTAATGGGAGAGGTTAACACCTACTCTGAATCCCATTTACTCGAAATGGGTTTAGATACACCATCTGAATCTTATCAATTATTTCCCATCTTATTTCTCAAACGTAAAAGTAAGATAATTATTTCTCCATATGTGCTCAGACATTTTTATATCAAAGTCTGGTTAAATGAGAATTAATACTATTTATCTGTCCTCCTACCACTGGCTCACTGATGAAAGGTCAACATTCTTTATTACTACACTTAATGGAAACAACTATAAATTATTTCCATGACTAATTCTAATTTTCAAAGATACAAATCACTTTTCTGTATCTATTACCATTTGTATCTTCCTCTCTTGACTGAACATAACCCTAAATCATAAGCTCTTAAAGCATTGGACTTTTGTTTGGAATGTGTTAGCCAATAATAGAAGACAAACACGTAAGTTACCTGTTTCCTTACCCACAATCCTTAATTATAGAGACTTTCTTAATAATAGAACCACACAGGTTTCTGAAAGTAACTTCCTGAGATGTTGTGAAAGGAGTTATTCTAAGATACATCTGGCCATTGCTTGGCCTCTTTCCAGAAAAGAAAACAAATCAAGTAGTAGAGTTAGAATGAGATGCCCTGAAGGTGCACACTGTAGAGATATTTCCTGCCTGTCATGGCATGGGCTTTTTGCCTTCCATCACTGTTTACTCAATGGATATATCCTTTGCTGTATGCCTTTGGAATTTTATTTGTTCCTCGTATTTTTTTATCAAATCTCTATTTTTATCATTTACCAAAGACTTCTAAACTGCCTTGATCATATGCACATAACGTCATTCTGTCTGAGACTTTATCAAATGGGCTTTATGTTTCTTTGCTTCTACCAACGTTCTATTCATGATTATTTATGTATTGTCTAAAAAGATTGAGGCTTTCTCTACATCTTTCTTCTTTTCCTTCTGAGTCCTCACCAGAATCACCTTTAACATTTCTACTCCTAGCATGTACCTCAAAACCCTGCCTATTACCCAGTTCCAAAGATACTTCCACATTTTTAGGTATTTGTTACAGCAGCGTCCTATTCTTCCTACCAATATAGTTAGGGCTACTATTAAAAAGTACCACAGACTGGGTGTCTTATCAATAACAAATTTATTTCTTACAATTTGGAGGCTGGAAGTAAGAGATCAGGGTGCCAGTATGTCAGGTTCTGGTAAGAACTTTCTTCTGGATTGCAGACTTCTTACTGCTTCTTCCCATGGTGGAGACCAGAGAAATGAAGCAAACTTACTTTTGACTCATAAAAAGCACTAATCTTATTCATGAGGTCACCACCTTCATAACCTCATCTAATCCTGATCTCCCAAAGGCCCCACTTTCTAGTACCATAATGCGTCATGGGGAGATACAGGGCAGAGGGGATGTTTTAACATTTGAATTTTGAGAGAACACAACATTCAGTTTATAACAAGACCATAGTTCAGACTGGGAAAAGTTACCATCCAAAAGCAACAGACAGGAGTTTCACCAGCCTTGGGCATCAAATGTGTTCTGGGAGATAGGAGGATCCAGACCCTAGATCTGAGCTGAGACTGGTGGGAGAGGAGATCTACCAGCAAATGCTCTTTTTGTCTTGCATCATATAATTAACACTTCTCCTCAAGAAACTGCTGTAATAGGGGCACCTGGGTGGCTCAGTGGGTTAAAGCCTCTGCCTTCGGGTCAGGTCATAATCCCAGGGTCCTGGGATCGAACCCCTCATCGGGCTCTCTGCTCAGCAGGGAGCCCGCTTCCTCCTCTCTCTCTGCCTGCCTCTCCACCTACTTGTGATCTCTGTCAAATAAATAAATTAAATATTAAAAAAAAAAAAGAAACCGCTGTAATTATGAAAGTTTTTCACTTCAGCTAATCACTCAAGATTTTAGGAGTTGCCAACCAGCTTTGCTCTATGACAATTTTAAAATAGAAAGATTTAGTACATTTGGTTCTTCAGAGGCTGAGTAATAGGGATCAGAGTAAAGAAAGATTTGGTGAAGAAAAAGAAGAAATATAGCCCAGGTAGAAAATATATATTTTCCTTGTGATGTTTCTGAAATTTTTTATTTCAACTTTCTAGGTATACTATCAGTAGAGAAAAGGTGTATATTTTGTTTTATTGTTTTTTCTTTGAATAACTACCATCTCAATTTCCACAGTTTGCATTTAAGTTAAATCTATTCTGATTTCATTATATTTTTATACAAAGAACAGACAGATGTCTTAATAAAATATGACCAGATGGCTTATAGACAAAGAAGTACCATCAATTTTTGTGTACAGTTTAAAAATTGCACAAAACATCTGTAGACTAGTAATGAGTTTTACTGTTTTTCCATTCTGGTACAATATTGCTCAAAATACATAATTAAATGTGCATTTTCTTAATGAAATCTTCTGATTCAGTCATTAAAAGAAACTTTTTCACTTTCAAAACTGTAGCACTAACATTTGTTAATCTGTTGTTTTATTTATTTCGGTTTTCAAAATATAACTAATCTGTATTGATCTACTTGACATACAAAATGACCTCCTTGGGGAGCTGGCATCATCTAGCTGGTATTGCCCGCTTTCCACTGAAATACTGCTTGGGGCTTAATTAAAAAAAAAAAAAAAGACAAAAAGAAAATATCTTTTGAGTAATAAAAATAGAGGTTAGTAATTCCAATAGGAAAGAATACCCAAAAACATTCCATCCAAAAAACTTATGCACATAAAAATATACCAGTTTACAGTGATAATTCTAAATTTTGACATTACCAACTGATTATACAAGTAAAACTGATAAAAATAATATTATTTATAATATGTGCAATGGCTAAGTATGATGCCTTTTTGCTTATTCTCTATTTATGAAAACTTGAAATTAAGCACTTCTATTCCATACACTTCTATTCGCTTACTTTCAGGTAAAGTGGAAAACCTTATTCAAGAAATGTTAAAGTGTTATCATTGTGAAAGATGCCTACTGCATAGTGAGAAGATTACAGGTCATTTAAACTACTTATGAATTTGTAGGAGATTGTTTACAAATTAAAAGTACAAAATAAAAAGACTTTAATCCGAAAATGGTATTGATAAAATTAGTACACAAGAATGTTAGCAAATATCCCACCAATTAAAACAGAATTTAAAAAATTTTAAGCTATAATAGAAATGTAAAACCAGCAAAAACATAAAAATTTACGATTTATAAGTTAAATTATATGTACAACCAATAATTATGAGAAATTTTGTGGAATTTAATATAGATAATAGACCTGGGAAAACTTGAAACAAAACTCAAAGGAAAGTATTGATTGATTTTCTGGATGGATGATTGGTTGTTTCTTGTTCTGTCTGACATATACTTAATAATATAAAGCAGGGCACTTTTGAATTTCTGGCAATTGGCAATTTTAAAGACAATTTTATGACACAATTTTTTAATTTATCATGACTATCATGATATTCAAATATTTTGGACATTTTTTAAGCTGTATTTTTTCCTTCACATTTTCATAAAAGTGTTTTTAATTTCTTTATACAGATCATAATTGTATACGGCAGATTGATTTTAGAGATTTGTTATTTTTTATCAAAAATATACTTACCTGAATTACAATAAAAACTTTTTTCTGATAGATGGGAAGACGTAAGCTATAAATAATTTTAGCACAGCAATCTATTTCTACTTTCCTTGAAAATAAAATCCACTTGAATTTTTAAAAGTAAGTTTTTGAAATAATGTGGCCTTTCTATCTTAAATAACATTCTGTTTATGTTTCTTTTTCTAGTTTACCTCTTAAAAATTCACAAGGAGAATCTGAATAAATATTTTAATCAAAAACTATGGTTACCAATGATCATTAAAAACACAAAATTTCCTTCGAGTGCAGTTTTTTTTTAATTTTTTAAATCTTTGTTACATTTTTAAAAGATTAAGTAGCTTTTAAACTCCAAATTCTTACTTTAAATTATATCTTAATGAGCAAAACAAATACTTTTAAAATGTATATTTATATATTGTTATCATTAAACTAATTTTAAATATTAATTTGATTTATAATTTAACTTGTATTTGATTTATCATTTGATTTAACACATAAAGAATCATTGAAATGTAGTTCTAGCTTCTCTTAAAAATTAGATTAATTGTTATGATTGATGTTCTTTGATCCATTCTAACTATATTGGTTATACATCAAAAGAACAATCTATTGGAAAAAAGTTATGTTCTAGGAAAAATGGGCAGGAAATGTCCACTAGTTTCGTTATTTCATTTCAAAAATGCCAATTCTAATGACAATCAAGTTTCCTCAAATCTTGGGCTCACTATGACACTGGAGAAACTAGGACATTAGGCCTCAAAGTCTATTATTTGAAAACATACTAAACTTTATGCTAAAAAGAATCTTATTTTCACCCAGTATTCACTCCCAGAAATAATTCTTTCCCAATCTTTCAATCAGTTATATCATTTGTTCACATTTCAAATATGAATTATCTAATTAACTTAATTCAAATCAAGAATAAACTACCAGGTGCACCTGTGTGTCTCAGCCGTTGAATGTCTGCCTTCAGCTCAGGTCATGATCCTGGGGTCCTGGGATCAAGCCCACATTGGCTCTCTGCCCAGCGGACCTGCTTCTCCATCTCCCACATCCCCTGCTTGTATTCCCCTCTCGCTGAGTCTCTGCCCAGATAAATGGATAAAATCTTAAAAATAAAATAAAATAAAATACCATGTTGTATGTCATGTCCTATATGGCCAATTAATTTATGACAAAGGAACCACAAATATACAATGGAAAAGGGATAATCTCTTCCATAAATTGTGTTTGCAAAACTGGACAGCCATATACAAAAGACTGAAATTGGATTCCTGTCTTCCACCATACACAAAATTCAACTCAAAATGGATTAAAGATTTGAACATAATACCTGAAACCATAAAACTCCTGGAAGGAAATAGAGTGAATAAGCTTCTTGACATTGATCTCAGCAATTGTTTTTTGGATTTGACACCAAAAATCAAGAAAAGAAAAGCAAAAATAAGTAAGTGGGGGGCGCCTGGGTGGCTCAGTGGGTTAAAGCCTCTGCCTTCGGCTCAGGTCATGATCTCAGGGTCCTGGGATCGAGCCTCGCATCGGGCTCTCTGCTAAGTGGGGAGCCTGCTTCCTCCTCTCTGCCTGCCTTTCTGCCTACTTGTGATCTCTATCTGTCAAATAAATGAATAAAATCTTTTAAAAAAATAAATAAATAGATAGATAAATAAATAAACAAATAACTGGGACGTTATCAAACTAAAAAGCTGCACATCAAAGGAAACCATCAACAAAATGAAAAAGCAACTTGTGGAATGGGTAAATATTTGCAAACCAAATATCCAGTAAGGCATTAACATACAAAATACATAAGAAACAAAGAACTTCTACAACTCAATAACTAACCAGCTAACTAACTAAATAAATAAATAATGGACAAAACACTTGAATGACATTTTCTAAGGAAGACCTAAAATTAACAACGGTCATGAAAAGATGCCTAACATCACTAATCAGAGGAATACAAATCAAAACCACAATGGGATTTCACTACTTCACATCGTTGAGTATGATTATCAAAAACAAAGAAAAGAGTAGATCAATGTTGAAAAGTTTGTGGAAAAAAGGGAACCTTTCTTTGACACTGTTGGTGAGAATATTAACTGGTGCAGTCACTATAGAACACAGTTATGGAGTTATCTCAAGAAATTGAAAATAGAACTATCATATGATCCAGCAATCACATTTTGGTGTATGTATCTAAAGAAATGAAATTATTATCTTAAGGAGCTATCTGTACTCCCATGTTCATTGCAATATTATTCACAATGGCCAAGGTACGAAAACAACCTAGCTGTCCATCAATAGATGAAAGGATAAAAAAGATGTGGTATGTACATACAATGGAATAGCATTCAGAGAGAAATGAGGAAATTCTGCCATTATAAACAAACCAAAAAAGCAAACAAAAATACTCAAATTCACAGAGACAGTAGAAAAGTGGTTGCCAAGAGCTGAGGGTAAAGGAAATAGGGAGACACTAGTAAAAGGCAGAAACTTTCAGTTATACAACGAATAAGATCTGAGGACCCAATGTGTAATATGGTGACAATGGTTGATAACATTACATTGTATAATTGAAATTTGCAAAGAAGGTAGAACTCCAATGTTTTCACCCTCCCCCCCAAATAAATAATATGTGCGAGATAGGTATGCAGTTTATTCAGTAGGGAAATCTTTTTACAACTTATACATATATTCAAGTATCACATTGTACACCTTAAGTATCTACAATTATATTTGTCAGTTATACCTCAAAAATATCTCCTGTTACATACAAATTATTGTATTTGAGGTTTTGTGAAAGAAGCATGACATCAAATTGAATCATTATTGAACCTTGGTATTTTTGTACTAGAATGGTAAATTCTGTACTCCTAAGTAGTATTTTCCTGATATGTATTGGTATGTCTTTTTCTATTTTCTCACTCTCCCTATTCTGTTTATGTCTTAGAATTATCCAAAAGAGATTTCTACAAGTGTTGATATTTTTACATTTGTTTTTATAGAGAGAACTACCAATGTGGTTATTCTGTTCCTAAATTATCAAGAAAAAATTACTTGATCTTAATATTATAATTATAATGCAGATGTCAGCATTTAGTAAGCCAATAATTTGGGGGAATATAACCTTATTTTATATTTATTTTAAATATTTCAGTATTATAAGGTGAGAAGCTCATGAGAAACAAAGATCATACAATCATATAATATATAGGTTTTAATCTCAGTTTTCACAAATAATAAAAATACTTAAGTGTGTTTAAAAGGCTTTACAAATTCAAAACACTTTGGACAATAAAAGAAATTTCAAATTCAGATCCACCAAGATGTAATTCTCCACTGCAAATTCTCAAATGAAAGAGCCATTTGGTCTATTTAAAATAAAATCCTAACATCATATCATAAAAAAACAAACAAACAAACAAAAAACACAGCTGTAACCAGAATAGTGCCAGTGAAATTCCATGGTGGTAATTATCACTATAAAGATACTGAGAAATCCCAAAATGCATTTTAAATCAGCAAAGAAAGATAAAGTATAATTCTTGACCCGAATCCATGGGATAAGTGGGAATATATTCTTTCCTCTTCAATTTTTCAGAAGCATTTGCATAGATTTGACAGTTCTTCTTCCTTAAATTTTTGTAATTTGCCAGTCAAGACATATGGGGCTGAAGTATTCATTACAGAACATTTTAAAACTACAAATCAAATTTCTTTAACATGGATATGGCCAATCAGATGATTTATTCTCAGTGAAGATTGTAGCTTGTCTTTCAAGGAATTTGCCCATATAAGTTTATTAACTTGCTTATCTAAGTTAATTAATTTGTTTTTTAAATGTTATTTGATTGACATGTAGTTGATATACTATATTATGTTGGTTGCAGGTGTACAACACAATGATTCAGCATTTATATACATTATGAACTGATAACCACTAGAAATCCAACTACCATCTGTCACCATACAAAGTTATTACAATACTATTAAATATATTCCCTGTGAGGTACATTGCATCTTCATGACATATTTTATAACTGGAAGTTTGTACCTCTTAAGTTCATTGATTGGCATGAAACTGTTTATAATAGTCTTTTATTATAACTTTAATATCTATACAATCTATAGTGCTGTCACCTCTCTCTGTAATTCTCTCCAATACTCAACACTGAACTCCAGCCACCCCTGTCTCTCTGGCCTCCTAACTCTTGTCTCCTCAACTCAGATTGACCATCTAGCTTGGCTTGGGTTCCACCTGCATGCACAAGGCTCAGAAAATGCTCTCTGACAGTAAATTGTGACAATTATAAGGTTTCCCTCATATATTTCCATTTCTTAGGATTGCAGTCTCTTATTGCCTGCTGTTCAATATCTGAAAAACATTGCTTCATATATTTTGTTCAGTTGTTGATACTTACAGGCTGGAAAATAAACCCTGTCCCTATCACTTCATCTTGTCTAAAAATTGGAAGTAACATTAACAGATCATAACCTCAGTAGATATTGAAAGTGTAGCCAAAAGTTCACATGAACAAAATGTGAAAGCCCAGATGTCTTTATCAAAAATTTAAGAAAGAGATATCCTCACTTACACAAACTCCTCTATAGCTCAAGAAACAGATAGTCAAACTCTCATAAATTATTCTGGAGTATGCTGGTGGTGGAGAGGAAACAATCTAACTATTCTACAAGGCAAGCAAAGTGCCTATTCTAAAAATATTTTGGAAAAACTAAATAACATAATGGGTTAACCACACCTATCAGTTTAGGTGAAACATATTAAATGAAATATTTCAAAACCAAATTCAAAAGTATGTTAAGTAAATGATGTCCAAGCATGATTACCCAGAAGGATGACATAGAAATTGACCAATGAACTTCTAATTGATAAGAAAAAAGAAAACATATCATACCAATGCTGAGTAAAATACTTCTAAATATTTTTAAATATATAGCAGATTTCTGGAAGAAGATGCCATAAAATTTCCAAGTGCCAAAAATGAAAGGGTACTCAAAGCTGAAACTATAAATATGTCAAATTCTCGATAATTATAAGGAAATTGCAATTGTACATCTACTTGAAGACCTGAGTTTTCGGTTCTTTGGGAGTCAGTTGAACCTGCAGAGCTCCATGCATAAACCCATAAATGGGAGAGATTTCCCTGCATCTGATGATATTCAGTAAAGTGTTATCAGTGAATGGGAACAAACAAATAAAACATTTTACTTTGAACCATAGTTAGAAATTCCCAAAGAAGAGTATCTCCCAGAAGAGGCAACATGTTTTGATTTGCACAAATTTGCTACATTGACTAGAAATGATTTCATGTCTAGAGGCTAGATCATGCCAAACCTCATAAGCCATTTTAGGAAACCCTGGCTTCATTTTGAGGACAAGAGCAAGACATTAAAATTTTCAGTGAAGGAGGGTGATATGATAGGATCAAGTTTTTAATTTGAAAAATAGCATTAAACATATTAAGTATGGGTAGAGTACAAGCATGCATATATTGAACACTTCGGAGGGCATGGTGGTAATGCAGGTTAAAAAGACAGCATGGGTTATTGTAATTGTGGTTGAATGTAGAAAAGGAAGAGGGACAATCAGTATTTATAGATATAGAGGTGCCTGGGTAACTCAGTTGGTTGAGCATCTCACTCGATTTCAGCTCAGGTCATGATCTCAGGGTCATGGATCAAGCCCTAAATTGGGTTCTGCAGTGAATGTGGAGCCTGCTTGAGATTTTCTCTCTTCCTCTCATTCTCCCCTTCCCCAGCTCTCGCTCTCTCTCTCTCAATAAAAAAGGAAAGAAAGAAATAAAGAAAGGGACTAGTTCTTCCTAAAGATTTGAATATGATGAGACAAAGAGAGAAAAAGAGATATCCAAAATTGCTCTAAGGATTCTGAAATGTAGTGATGTTCAGAGGTGTGCAAACTGAAAGGTCAGCTTTGAAAGAGAGCCTGAGTTCTGCTTTGTATTTGATGGCTTTTTAAGATGGCTTTAGGCTACCCAACAGCAAGTATCCAGTGAAAAGTTGGCTATATATTCCCAAAAGTTGTCTGGGCCCGAGCATGACTTACAATGTGATAATAATAGAATCTGCAGATATGGGTGATTTTACCTAAGAGAATACAGACTTACTAAGATTAAGCTTTTAGGACTTGAAATATCTTCTGAATAGAAAGGATGAGCAGTCCAAGAAGACCAAGAATCAACACAGATTGCTATTGAGAGGTCCCGGATAAGGTAGATTTTGAACATCTATTGGAGTTAGTGACTTAAGATATATTTTCCGTGAAGTGATGGATCCAGAAACCAGATTAAATTAGGTTGATTTGAAGAGCAGAAAGAGATGTAAGAATCTGGTAGCGTTAGCTGCCTTAGGAGAGAAAAACCATATGTCTGGGAAATGAAGAAGGTGAAAGTATACCTTTTGCACCTTTTAAAATCTGTATCCTGTATGTTCTGCTTATTCAAGAACCAGACAAGTACAAGGAATTGTAATAAATGGTAAAATACAAAAATATAAACCTAAATAAATGTTTGGTTTTGGTACATTACAAATCTCATCAGACAAGGAGTAGTACAAAAAGATGGCTCTCACGCATAAGCACTCTGCTAAGGATCACTCTTTCATTAGGTATAGCCCCGTAAAGAAATCTCATGTATAAGATTGTTAACAGCTCTCAATGACCTGCTTTTTTTCTTTGACACTGTGGACAGAAATCAGTGATGACCTAACCTCACATGAGCTCGCTGTAGACCTATTGTTACCAATGATCCTACTGAAATGACAATAAAATTTCAACCAGTCAATGTCATAAGGAATAGACCTTCATGAATCAGATGATTTCTTATAGCACATAATTGTTATGATGCTTTACAGTGACAGTAATATCTGTCCTCATGCTGCTTGCTATTTAGTTATTGTGATCTGTGTGAGATATGGCCTGTTCCCTCAGCAATAATGTATAATAAGGGCACCCTCCTGCCCCATCTCCACCCATCACTGCCTAAGCCAACCCCTTCAACCCACATACCTCCCAGCTCTGTTCTCCTTAACCTATGGTGATACCTATACCTTGTGAGACAAGGCCACATCCCCAGCCAGCCTCTGCTTTGGAGGCTCCTGTCTTACAGAATACCCTTGGTAGTGGCTGATGCCCCCCACTCCCCAGCACTCAGTCCAGCAGCTAACTCCTCGTGTGTCTCTCTCTTTTTCCAGGGGGCTCTGGGAAGCAAGAAAAGTCTAATATGCAGTCCCAGGAGGCAGTGGGTTCAGGCCATCTCTGAAACCTATAACTTCTCAATCTATTTATCTCTGTTTTGTCTCTCCCACTTCATCTCCAGCAGCCTGAAAAGGAAATATCTTCTTTGCACACCAGGAAACTTCCCTTAAGTCACTTTCTGCATTCTTTTTATCCTGACTTAGAGGACCACAAATCTTTATTCTTTTGAAATTCTGGCTTCTGCAAAAGAAATCCACACTTTTAAGACTTTTCCTTCTTCTCTGGAAATTAAAATTATTTTTGAAAATAAAAGTTGCCTGTAACTTCTTTATTCATTTTCTCTGGCTGTAACTCCCTTTCCCAAAACAAAGAATGCCTTAATTTCAATGAACAGAATGCTGAAGAACAACATAAATTAGTGAGATTTTTTAGTGTGGTATTTCAAAAGCACTGTCTCACAATTACATTTATAAAAGGATGGGAATTGACCCACATTTTTAAATCTGTTCCTTAATTGTTTCATACCATGTTGATGGTCCAGCACAAGTTCTTTGCCTATTATGCGAATATATGTATTTACAAGTTTTATAGAAATCAAATGGGGATATTATCATGGATTAGGAATATTCATGGTAGATAGATGCTTCTTCTATATAATTTTCATTAGAAATCAGTAATGTGTGTGTGTATAAAATTATTGACCAAATAACTGAATTATTATGAGCAAAGTCATTTGAATAAACATCTCTAAATTTGATTTTTTAATTAGCAAATAAAACTAAAAAAATGCATTCCCCCATATTATTCAGGTCACTTCAATTAATCATCCATATATACATTTTTCACTTGTTTACCTTAGAGTATACATAAATAACTTACATAACTCCAAGCTCAAATTCTCTAATGTTGTGTATGTGTGTGTGTGTGTGTGCATTTATCTTAGCTTTTCTTATAACTAAAATAACTGTCTTTTCAAATACTGCATGATATCATATATATGGATATGTCAAACTCGTAGGAGCATAGAGTAGAATGGTGACCAGGAGCCAAGGAGTGGAGGAATTGGGGGGATGTGTAAAGGAACAAACTTGCAACTAGTAGGGAAATGAGTTCTGGACATCTAAAGCACAGCATACATATTATAGTAAACAAGACCTTATTATAAACTCCAAAGTTGCTAAGAGACTAGCTCTCAAGAAAGAAATGATAATTATGTAGTGTGATGGCAGCATTAGCTAACACTACAGTAGTAATCATATTGCAATATATGTGTATCACATCAATATATTGTGTACCCTAAATTTATACAATGTTGCATGTAAATTGTATTTAAATAAAATAAAATAAAACTGTCTCTTTATCTGCTTTGAAAATCCATTAAGCCAAAAATCCAACAGAAATATGATCTCAGTTGGGTTGTTTTTTTTTTTTTTTTTTTGCTTACTTCCATGAAGACTTGAAATAGCATTATTTGTAGACTCTCTCCCCTTTCTTTACTTGGTTCTTCAATTTTTACCCTATCAGCTATTAAAACACACAGCTGTGCACTTACTTTATAAAGAATACAAGTATACTAGCACTTGTCAAGGAGTATAACTTCAAAAGCACTGTCACTAAATAGAAAGCTTTCAAAAGCTCAGTAGAGAGAAACAGAGTTAATGGATATTTAGTTCGTTATTCCAGCAATATAGCAGGAAGGATATGCAATTCATTCCTTCTTTATTTATTTATTTTTTAAAAAGATTTTATTTATTTATTCGACAGAGAGAGATCACAAGTAGGCAGAGAGGAAGGCAGAGAGAGAGGAGGAAGCAAGCTCCCTGCTGAGCAGAGAGCCCGATGCGGGACTCGATCCCAGGATCCTGAGATCATGACCTGAGCCGAAGGCTGCGGCTTAACCCACTGAGCCACCCAGGCGCCCTCATTCCTTCTTTAAATAATTTAAAATCTATCCCTGAAATAAGATAGATCATCAGAGAGCCACATGCCTTA
Source organism: Mustela nivalis (assembly GCF_964662115.1). NCBI lineage: Eukaryota > Metazoa > Chordata > Mammalia > Carnivora > Mustelidae > Mustela > Mustela nivalis. The sequence continues at coordinate 104,325,373 of NC_139024.1, forward strand.
GTCCCATTACTCTTTTTTTTTTCTTTTTTACTTCTGTGTGCCTTTGTGCTTTGGTATTATGCTACCAACTAATATAAAGAAAGTGCCCTATGAAATAGGTTTATAGCAATAACTTGAATTTCAATATCAAAATAAACATGTTTCTGTTTAGAAATATTATATCTAATAAACTCTAAATTTTAAGACTTGCAATGTCTCGTTCTGCATCTCTTTCACACACATACATACACACACAGCTGCCAATATTCGTTTAATGTCACATTTGTGCCCTCCACTTGAAAAGCATACCATAAACTAATAAAAATAACTTAAGCTGTTTACATTTTTAAAAGGATTTTTATTTATTTATTTGACAGACAGAGATCACAAGTAGCCAGAGAGGCAGGCAGAGAGAGAGGGGAAGCAGGCTCCCCGCCAAGCAGAGAGCCCAATGTGGGGCTCAATCCCAAGACCTTGGGATCATGATCTGAGCCAAAGGCAGAGGCTTTAACCCACTGGACCACCCAGGTGCCCCACCTGTTTACATTTTTTAATGTCCTATTTTCACTCTACCTGTCATTTCCTATTTTTATCTTTGATTTGTCCTTATAAATTGCCTTACATCTTGGGGGGGAGTAAGGGGTGGCAGGAAATAAGAAAAGGTGTAAGTATATTCTGTTTTAATTTTTTTAATCTGTATTATCAAGACTATAATTTAGCATTTCTTCTTTTCTCCTTATTCAACTACATGTACTTGTTTTCAGGCACTAGAATTGAAATATAGGATAAAAAATCTTCAGAGAAACTTCAGATTACGTGATATTTACAATAAAACTCATTTTTTTCTCAATAAATTATATGGGAGTCTTATATACAGTCATTTGTGTTTCTACTGATGTTGGGAAATTTTGATTTATTCTACATAAAATGATAGCAGCCTGCGTGCACTAAATAACAATTACGTAATGCCAGTGCTGTATACCAGATTTTATTCTAGTATTTTCATTCTGTTTACTTCATTATATATGTTGGAGGTGTTGTAAATGTTCAGGATCATTTTGATTTTCTATTTGTCATTGCTATGATTTTAGGTGGAACTAGTCCAGAGTAATTTTGCAGCTGTAAAAAGCTGGCTTATGGAATCCTTGTTCATTATTTGTCTATTAAAGGACCTCTTTTTTTTTTTTTAAGATTTTATTTATTCATTTGACAGAGAGACAGATCACAAGTATGCAGAGAGGCAGGCAGAGAGAGAGAGGAGGAAGCAGGGTCCCCGCTGAGCAGAGAGCCGGATGTGGGGCTCGATCCCAGGACCCTGGGATCATGATCTGAGCCGAAGGCAGAGGCTTTAACCCACTGAGCCACCCAGGCGCCCCATTAAAGGACCTTTTAAAAGTTATTGTAATGAATAATGAATTTTTTATATGCTTGTTTCCTTCATTAGACTAAGATTCTGGAAGGAATATTGTCTTACTCATCTTGAGATCTTCAATGTTAGTATAGGGATATAGAACTGAGAAGGTATTTCATGAATTTTATTGAATAGATTTTTAATGAATAAAATAAATCATAGTTTTTACTAGTATACAACCAAGAACTTATGAAATGATGTATGGTACTCTTTTATTCACTGCTTTAAATTTCCAACTTTTTTTAATCTTGTGAGTGTTCTGCACTCCAATAAAGTTTCCCTATAACTATTATCTAAACTTTTAAATAAAAAACAGAATAATTCCCCTCCAAATTACCACCATTGGAGATAAATACAAAATCCAAAATATTTTTGAAATTCTAGTATTTGAAATACCTTGGTAACTAAAATATATTAATATATATTTATATTTGTATGTGTATAATTGTGTCCACTAATTATAAAGTCTAAGTATACAAGGATTATAGAATTAAATCAGAAAAAACATCCTGTCCAAATATTCACAATCCAGTGACACAGACAAGTACAGATGTAGTTCCAATATAACACGATTATCAGTAAATATTTGTTATTTCATTGTCTTGAATGGTTCCTTTTTCAAAGCCGTTATCAAGTTCAAACTATTTTGTTGAATTTATTTTTCCTGTCCACAAACCGTGTGCCTTCTCAGATGTTTTCCCTTAATTCCTTCTTTCCAAAGAAGCCTCCCTCAGACAAACTCACCTGACTGGCTGGTGCCCAAGTTTCAGTTCCACACCTATGTTCAAATCCCATGTGCCTTGCCCTACAAACACTGAATTCCTCACCCTTGTGACATTTTCTTGCTTAAATGGATTGTCGCTCTGTTGAGCATGGGCCATAGCTTCCTGAGTGGTTTCCAAGCGGAAGGATAACAAAACCCAGAAATTAAATTCCATCCCATAGAATGATCCTTGACCAATGAGAAATGAGGCATGAAAGAGGAACAGATGCAGTTCTCTCCTTATTCCTTCCCAACTCTTCTCTAAGGTCTGATTTCTCCTTATAATTCTTCCAGAGAAAGTCTCACGTGTGAAAAAGACATGTCTGCTGGCTGAACAAAGCCTTATTTCACTTGGCTAATTGTGACCCAGAGGCCAGTTTCACATCTTTGTTTGCCTTGTTTTCTTTTTCCTTCATCCCAGGCACTCTGGGTTTGCACTTCCCAAAGAAAGTGGCAGCACTTTAATGTTTGCCCTCAGGTCTTGATTTCTTTTTACAGATTTTTAAAAAAAATCAATTTAGACAAAGAAAAAGAGAAAGAGCACAAGCCTTGGGAGGAGCAGAGGGAGAAGGATAAGTAGACTCCCTGTTGACCAAGGAACTCATGTGGTGTCAGATCTCACAACCCTGAGATCGTGATCTCAGTCCAAATCAAAAGTCAGATAATTAACCCCCAGGTGCTCCCAGGCCTTGATTTCTAAATATTTTATTTATTTATTTGAGAGAGAGAGATCACAAGTAGGCAGAGAGGCAGACAGGGAGAGAGGGGGAAGCAGGCTCTCCGCTGAGCAGAGAGCCCGATGCAGCTGGATCCCAAAATCCTGAGATCATGACCTGAGCGGAAGGCAGGGGCTTAACCCTCTGAGCCTCCCAGGCACCAGCAGGCCTTGATTTCTAAAGGACCAAGTCTAACACAGTACTTAAAAATTCAATACAACAGTGTTTTGTATTTTCCTCTCTGTTACATAGACTTTTCACCTTCATGAGCTAATGAACCTATTTCATTTACAATTACAATTACAATAGAATTCTGAACTGTTGTATTATATTTTTAGGACATAGTGTCAATTATGTAAATCTCTGCATTAAGACCTTGATTGAAGGCAGCATTTCCTTCTACAGAAAAGGTACAGATGCTAAGTGGTAAAATTAGTTTCTTATTAAGACAATAGTTAGGGGCGCCTGGGTGGCTCAGTGGGTTAAGCCTCTGCCTTCGGTCGGGTCATGATCTCCGGGTCCTGGAATCCAGCCCCGCATCGGGCTCTCTGCTCAGCAGGGAGCCTGCTTCCCTCTTTCTCTCCGCCTGCCTCTCTGCCTACTTGTGATCTCTCTCTCTGTCAAATAAATAAATAAAAATCTTAAAAAAAAAAAAAAAAAAGACCAAAGAGATTATGCTGAGTGAAATAAGTCAAGCAGAGAGAGTCAATTATGATATGGTTTCACTTATTTGTGGAGCATAACAAATAGCATGGAGGACAAGGGGAGATGGAGAGGAGAAGGGAGTTGAGGGAAATTGGAAGGGGAGTTGAACCATGAGAGACTATGAACTCTGAAAAACAATCTGAGGGTTTTGAAGGGGGAGGTGGGAGGTTGGGGGAGCCAGGTGGTGGGTATTAGAGAGGGCACGGATTGTATGGAGCACTGGATGTAGTACAAAAACAATGAATACTGTTATGCTGAAAAGAAATTAAAAAAAAAAAAGAATTCTATCAGATCCAAGTTTAAATATACCTTTAATATATGAATGAATAAACTTTTCAAAAGTAAAAAAAAAAAAAGACCATAGTTAGAAATTAGTTTTTCTAATTTTCTCTGTACAAGGTGCGTATCTATTACATTTAGTTGTCTGAAAGGATTAAGCATGAAAATATATTTGTCTGGGAAACTATTTTGAAGGATACTGGTTAAACTCTCAATTTTTCATAATATTAAATTGTAAAAAATGTGAAAATTTTAATAAAATTAAAGTAGGCAAATTTTAAGCCAATAAAAATAAGTCACTTTTAAAATAAGATACATAAAATAGTCAAGCAGAGCAATACTTTCCACTGCAGGTCGACAGCATGCATGCTGCAAGTTGAATATTTGAAAAGGGATAGCTAATTTTATAACCACTCATAAATATTTTCAAGCTAGGACAATGATATGGGTAATGAAACATTATATTCAAGATGCAAACCATTCACCTACATGGGTCAGGAATGATTTTCCTTTTGCCTACATATTTGGCATTTGATTTGTGTGTGTGTGATGTGGCAGAGTTACTTTCTGGAGCATAAAAACACTTTTTAGGAGGGAAAAAACCCTTATAGATAGCACAAGCATTGCAGAATATAGAAACAAATTCCTCACTTTTAGAATTCCTTTAAAACACAAGAGTAAATGAACTCTGTTTCATAATCAGCATGGTGAGGTATGACCTTTAAACCTTTACTTCACTGATGACACTGTATCTCAAAATTATTTGTAATTTTGTCATATACCATTTAAACTAAGTAAGAGTGATGAGCAAACATAGGTGGGCCTGGTTTTCTAAAGAAAAATGTACTTTTTGCTCTGTATCTTAAAAAACAATATAAGCAAAAAAGAGTCTAGTGATCAGAATATAAACTATTTTTTTTTTTTAAAGATTTTATTTATTTGTCAGAGAGAGCGAGCGAGAGCGAGCACAGGCAGACAGAGTGGAAGGCAGAGTCAGAGGAAGAAGCAGGCTCCCTGCGGAGCAAGGAGCCCGATGTGGGACTCGATCCCAGGACGCTGGGATCATGACCTGAGCCGAAAGAAGCTGCTTAACCAACTGAGCCACCCAGGCGTCCCTAGAATATAAACTATTTTTAATTAATATAATAAAAGCTTAAAGGGGAAAAAAACCTGGCATGCTGGCTATCTCTAGTTCCCCTCCAGATTTATTCTCCACCCTTATCTACCCGTTCTGTCTCTCACCTGTATAGCATTTACCATTGTACAGGAAAAGGGATTCCTTGCCCCTCGGGCTTCTGGTTAAGGTTAATCAATGGAGAGCTCCACAACAAATTAGAGAAAGAAATAGTATGGTCAGCTTATTATTTATTCCCATAGCTTCTCCATCCAAGGCCAGATGTTTCCCTGGCAAAGGAAAGAAAGTCAGGAAACTTAGCTTTATGTTTAAAATAGATGCATCTATGTTTCTTGGCCTCTGTCAGCTGGCCTGTTGGGGCCCCAGACTCCTCAGCTCTCAAGGAAGACTTCTGCATTTGCATCCAGAACCAAAATTGTAGGAAATACTTATATTCTACTATAAGTCATCACTTTAATGTATCTTATTACCATTTTCTTTGGTTTATGTCCACACCTGGATATTCTCCCAGAGCCTACTTCAGGTCACATCCTCTATGTGTTGTTGATAACTAGAAACATGTGAAGCAATTTTTTCAAGTGGTGACCGTAACTAATGAAATTCAAAAGTATTGCCCTTTTGACCAACCATTGAATGATTACTCACCTGCTCTCCTTTTAAAGTTTCTCTTCAGTAAACTGTGTAAAGATAGGCCTACAAAGTCTCAGGGTCTTTGAACAGCAAGTTATATCTATTTTAGTCAGAATTTGCAGGAATGTAGTGATTGTTTTTTATAGAATGGGATAATTTTTAAATATTTTAACCTCAAGTCCCACTTCCCCATTTTCCGTTTTCTTTGGGACCCAAAGGCTCTTCCTCATTTTCTGACCCCGGCAATAGCATAATACCAGCTTAAAATATTGAAAGGATGAATGAATTTCTTTAGTCAGAGCATATATAAGAGTCTAAAGCTGAACCATTTTATATTTGCAATCTGCTAAAGTTGGAGAGGAAAAAAATGTTATTGTTATGGTTTTTGAATTTAAAAAGAAATTAGCTTTAGAATCTGAGGCCAAATATGGAGGACAAGGGTAAGGATCTAGAAAAGTTAATCAGAGTCTGGCAGAATGCAGCATACAACATAACGCAATTTCTTTGGACAGGCAAAGATGATCAAGGCCTTTTTCAAGCAAGGAAGGAAAAGATTTTGAGAGAACAGCAAGGGGACTCTGAGCGGAGTCAAGATGTTTCTTAGGTCCTTGCCAGGGAGCCCACTGTCTTCATCTGCAAGCCATAGAGAATAGGATCCCTGAGGAAATGAAGGCCACTGGATCTAAAGAAAATCTTGAATCTACTAGGAAGTTTATATAGAAGAAAATCTCCTCTTAGTAATTTTAAATATTATCTCCGGCAGTCATGACTTTAGACTTAGCTGTGTATGATGTTTCCCCATGAGATTGTAAACCTTTGCACAATGTACATAGGCCCATGACAGGCCCTCTGTATATATGATCCATAAATATTTATTGAATGAACAGGTAAACCTTACAATCTAGCTTTTCTTCACTTTTGTGGTGATGCAACTGGTAGAATTAAAACATAGCACAGTTTCCAGGGAGGTACAAAAGTCCAAGTTTGTCAATAACATAATACGTTAGATTCAACTTACGTTTAAGAATACTATCTGAGGGTTGCTGGGGGGAGGGAGGTGGGGAGAAGGGGGTGGGGTTATGGACATTGGGGAGGGTATGTGCTTTGGTGAGTGCTGTGAAGTGTGTAAACCTGGCGATTCACAGACCTGTACCCCTGGGGATAAAAATATATGTTTATAAAAAATAAAAAATTTAAAAAAAAAGAATACTATCCATTACCATTTTAAAATACACTCTTTTTTTTAAATGTGATTATCACATTAGCTCCAAAACGATTTATATCAGGTAATTTTACCAATAAACCCCAAAATCAGTTTTCAAATTAAATCAGATTTTCCATTCTAATATACTCTTTCAGTAAGTTCAAAGGAATTGACAGAGAATCAATTCTGGTAAATACGTCAATCATTCAATTCAGTTTGGTTAGAAGTCAATTCCTTTACGTCCTCTTAGAGTGAAGCTATATTCTCTGATATCTCGTATACTCTGTGGTCTTTGAGGGCTCTATCTATGTTTCTGCATTGGTATGGAAGTAGAGAGACACTTGTAAAAATGTCTTAATCGTTGTTGAGGTTGGTGCTTTCATGTTTATCCTTATTTTAAGCCAGTGTGGATTCTAGTGAAGAATGAAAGAATTGACTGTTCGGGTCTTTTTAGCTCTACAATTGTGTATAGACTCACCCTGAGTTATTGATTTGTCCACTCAACTACCACCATTCTCTTCATAAAGACATTATTAATGCTGCCCAGCACTGGAGCTGAAGAACTTCAAAGGTCAGTGGAGAAACACAGCATTCTTTTTGCTAAGTGTCTGCTGAAACAGAAATGTTTTGCCCTCCTTTCTTGGATCTTTTTGTAATTAGTCATGACATTATTTTCTTTTTTTAGTATAAACTCATCAATACTCCCAGAAGCTGTGAATAAATTCTTATTCATCTAGGTATATTAAATACTCCATGCTAAATACCATGAAACAGAGTTAGCATTGCACTTGCTTTGAAGAAAAAAAGAAAGTGGAAGAAGCCTTATTTAAGAAAATATATATAGTTATTTTCTAATACAATCAATCCTAAATATAATTTCAACCAGAAACAATATTGGGTACAAATCTGTTTTGAAAGCACAAATTCTAAATATTTATGCTTGTTTTATATCACAGGAAATAGCAGTTACACATTTAGAAACAGATTCTTAGTTTTCCACATTAGTACTTTCAAAAATATTTGTGTTCAGTGTAGCTTCTTGTGTATATTACCACTGGATTATCATTCATTTGCTCATTTACTTCATAATCTGGTTGCAAATCTCTGAGACATGGAAAAGGAATAAAATAATTGTTCACTTCGAAGAACAGTTTTTAAATCTATATTAAGCATATATTTAATATATTACTAAAACTACATTGATATATTGTTTATGTCAAAATTGGTTATATCTTAAATATACATGTATATAGTCATTCTCACTTAAATAGTAATATGGAAAAACCTATTGCCTATGACACCTTCTTTTTAATGTTTCATGAGAGAGACTTACAAATTATTCTGTAAGGATCTTTGTTTGTTTGCTCTTGGGTTTGATTTAGGTTTTAGCTTTCTGGTATGAAAGAATCGGATTCTTTGTCTTACCAATTTATAAACCAAAAAGACAAACGTTCATAGGAGTCATAGGAGATTTGATAAACTCTTCCTTGAAGTAATAAAAAAGACTGGTCCCATAGTTAATGGCTATATAATGGAGAATGTTTTCTCCCAAAGAGTGAAAATGTTTACCATTTTATTTCTAATGATCAAAATTATATTTAATTTAGTTATATTTGTTTAACAAATACTTTGTGTATATAGTCTGGTTAAAAATTTATTAAATTGGTTTAAAGATTCTGGCTGTCTACTGAGAGTTGACAGAACTTATATTTACTACTATAAAATGTCATAAATATCAATGAGGATAATATATTTCATTGACATTAAGCCAGATAAATTTAGCTGATTTCCTTTGTTATTCATCTTCCACACATTCCATGTTTTTCTAATATTTTCTATGGAGCTCTCAGTAAAAAATAAAGTGTTGCCAACTTTAATTACATAATGATTTAAGTTTCTATAAATGAAACAATAGCCATTGATTTGATTTTAACTACTGTAGTTCAGTTTCAAAGTTCCTTGACATTTGGGTTACCTAATTTTTCTGACATGTTTATGGGTAAACTTGATTAGTATCTTTCTAAAAAGTTCTTGTGATCCTGAAAAGAGATACCTTTTCAGGTCGCCTATTATTTGTTATCTATTTTTATTCAACTCATTGCCTTTTGAGAAGTCGGAGTTACAGTAGCTTTAGAGGCAGACTAAGAAGTGAGAATTGTTGTAGAATCATTTCCACAGACTTGGTGCTTATTAAATTTCTAAGCAGAAATCAGATGAATGTTGAGTAATGGTAAAATGAGGTATCCCTTCCCTTTCATGATTCTATTTCTGCCTCCAGCTTTCTAATGACTGTAAGTCATGACCATAGACTGTGGTTTGGAATTTTGAGAGAGCAAAATTCACAGCCTTTGAAAGAATTAAGCACCAAATCAAGTCACTTTTACTTTGAAGAAAATTTCCTTTTACCTACACTTTTTCTAAGGTTGGCCTTACCCATTAGCTCCCCTGAGCTGCCAGGTGGATTTGTGCATCGTGGGAGAAATGCAGCAGCCAAGGGTTGAGGCCCATTCTGCTAAAAGATTTAAGCAAATCAGTAGCAACTTCTAAGAGAGAATTAAGACTGGTTAAATGTATTGCATTAGATTTACACCTAATGGTTCAAGGCACAAATTTTGACCTGTAATACACAAAAATTTTGGACACGAGAGCCAATTTGGGTTAAGCATTTTATACTGTTTTAGTCATAAATAGTCATTCAGAGTGTCAGACTCTCTGCTAATTATGAAAAATTTCAAAAGATATTTTTCCATCCCTGAGAAAGTTCTATTATGATTTAAGAGTCCCCCAAATAAGCCACTTAGAGAAGCCCCATTAAAAAAAAATCATTTGAAATATTTCAACTTCCTTACATAACTTATACATTTGACCTATTATTCTATCTTCTATGCACATTGCATAAATCTGGAGATATGCTTTACAAGTTGTAAAAGAGTAACCACAAGAACAAGGATTGTGAAACTTTTAGGCTTTCTTAAAGACAGCAAGATTATCTTGCTGTGTTCTCAGGTGTTTTCTCACATATTTTAAAAAAGGAAAGTGATTAATTCCCAAGGCTTTTTTTAAATGGCATTTGTTCTTTAAACATATTTTTGTTCATTTGAATAAATGAATTTATTTTGATGGGAAAATGCAGTTAGTAGGATGGAATTAAGTGGTATTTCAATGCATAAAAATAGAATACACAGTGCTTTATTTGTTTTGGTTTTGTCTTTTATATCTCTGCTTCTACACTTATTATGTTACCAATAGCAGTGTATCTTTTACATAAATCCTAAGGTGATCTTGCAAACATCATTCCTTCCTTCCTCTCTTTAAAAAAAAAAAAAAAAAAAATTAACCTGTGTTTTGATTACGCCAGGTCAATCATGAATCTTTGGCAATTTTTTTTTCAGAAAGCCAGACTCAAGCCAATGGTATGTAGCATTCTCCTAGAGATTGTTAATGGTTTGGAGGAAATATAGGGATCAGACTCAAGATGAGGACTTAGTATTCTATACTTAAGAAGAGAGTTTCCATTTCCTACCATTAGTGAACAGGATACATGCTCAGTGCGTGCTGGCAGCCATCTACTGACCAAGACAAAGCCTAAATCAAGACCAAAGGAAAAAAATACTGAGTGGCAGAGAAATGAAATCAGAGCCCTAATGGTATGAGGCCAGGATCCTGTCCTACCTCTAGATTTCTTTCTCTGTGTTATAGATAAGAAACACTACTACATTCCGGGTTTCTTTATCCTATAGTCTAAAACGTCCTAAATTACACAGCTTCTTAAGTAATCTTTAAGTAAATTGTAGTATATTTTTAATGTTGAAAATTACAGTTATTGGGGTGCCTGTGTAGCTCAGTGGGTTAAGCCTCTGCCTTCAGCTCAGGTCATGGTCTCGGGGTCCTGGGATCGAGCCCTGTATCAGGGTCTCTGCTCAGCAGGGAACCTGCTTCCCCGCACCCCTGCCTGCCTCTGCCTACATGTGATCTCTCTCTCTCTCTGTCAAAAAGTAAATAAAATCATTAAAAAGAAAAAAGAAAAGAAAGTTATAGTTATTGGTTCATCCATTTATTTTAATATTACAGATGGCTTCTATGTTAAGCAGGTAAAACAAAAACAACCTATTTCATTTCTCCAGTGCCATCAGTAGTCTGAGAAATTCAGACGAGTCACATATAAAACGTACAAATGGCCCCAAATTCTCACTGGCTCTATCATAGCACAGAAGATTCTGACAGTAGGTCTTTACTCACTGAAGATGGATGTCTGTGTGGTATTAATAGCTCCTTCTGGACTTGACAGTTTGCTCCTGGATCATCTCTAAGTCTCTTAAGAAGGCTTAAGAAAAGAGCCAGTCATGCAATGGATACTAAGAAGGTGCCCTGGACCTCAAGAAAGTATGCACAGAAGATTTCCCCTTAACCACAGGACTTCAAAGTGCTCAGCTTCTCCACTTCTTCTCCTGTTTATCTTTCAATTACACACCTGACCCTCACTGATTCAAAACCCAATTTTAGTACATCAGAAATGTTAGTATAGTTTTCATTATTCTATTTCTTTGAAAGACCTACTTCTATTAGCAAGAGTTAGAAGCTCAGCTGCTAGATTTTGTTTTGAAAACAAGTGAACAATGCACTAAAATTAGACTATCTTTATGACCAAGTCTCACGAAATTACACCAAATATGCTCTAATACACTTTTTCACAAATATACATTGGTGCCCAAATATATATGCTATCAAAATTTAAACACTTTCAACACAAATCTTACTTTCTTCTTTACCAAGAAAAGATCTTAATGATTTTCAGCAATTCCTCAGTAAAAACAGGCTAACAAATTTATCTTTCTTCATAGGAAAAAAAAATCATAAAAGGAGTTTTAAGCAATCTTGCACGTAAAAAGTATTTACTGAATACTCCATAGTCACAGAAATTTTAAGTGTTCGGGTAGACACGTGGAGGTACAGATGAATCAGACATGAATCTTGCATTCAAGTGACTCAGATGGACTAATAGAAAGTTAAGACAAATGAAAAAAGGTTTTGATTTTAAATGAAAATTACCATCACCAAAAGAGAAGTATAGAAAAAGTAGAAGACGACAAGTGGAGAGAAAAAGCATTTGCAGCTTGGAAAAGCATTAAACTTATTAGATGATATTTTGATTAATTTTATTTTATCTTTTAGAAAAAGGCAAAGAGGTGTGCCTGGGTGGCTCAGTGGGTTAAGCCACTGTCTTCAGCTTGAGTCATTATCTCAGGGTCCTGGGATAGAGCCCTGCGTCAGGCTCTCTGCTCTGCAAGGAGACTGCTTTCCCCCCTTCCTCTGCTTGCTTCTCTACCTACTTGTGATCTCGCTCTCTGTCAAATAAATAAAAAAAATCTTTTAAAAAAAGAGAGAGAGAAGAAAAGAAAAAGGCAAAGTCGCTCTCTTTGTGTAAGGCAAAAAGAAAAAAAGATTAAGAATGATTTTTTTGAAAGGCTGGGAGTCATACAGGTGTTTGCTTTATTTAGTCATTCATTCATTTAATTATTCATTATTCATTTCCTTTTATATGTTTAAGCCATTTTTAAAGTAATCTTTAATTCTCAAAATGGGGCTCAAACTCACAACCCTAAGATCAAGAGTCAGATGCTGTACTGACTGAGCCATCCAGGTGCCCCAAGGGTGTTTTATTTTTAAGATTGCTAAAATTATTTTTAAGATAATTGCTAAAGTGATGGGTCAGAAATTGAATTTTTGGATTATTATTTAAACTAATGATATCTTAAAATACTATTTCTACTTCTTTGTCTTAAGAATGTCTTATATTCAAAAACTTCTGCTAAAAATAGAAAATTACTGGGGTGCCTGGGTGGCTCAGTGGGCTAAAGCCTCTGCCTTTGGCTCAGGTCATGATCCCCAGATCCTGGGATGGAGCCCCACATCGGGATCTCTGCTCAGCGGGGAGCCTGTCCCCCCGCCCCGCCCGCCTGCCTCTCTGCATACTTGTGATCTCTTTCTGTCAAATAAATAAATGAAATCTTTTTTAAAAAATGAGAAATTTCTGGTAAAATCGAGTACCCTAGAATGTCAGCCATTACCTAACTGGATCTCTTAGAAACATCTTTGAATATATTTTAGCTTATGAAAACTGAGGGGAGAAGACATCTTTAAACTGCTGATAAAAATTGTCAACACAGAATTCTATATCCCATAAAACCCAACTTTTAAGAATGAAGAAAAATAAGCATTTTCAGGTTTTAAAAAAGTGTACAATTTCCACCAGGAGACATGTACTACAACAAAGGCTAAGTAGACAAAAAGAATATATTATCAGGTAGAAACTCAAATCTTTAAGAAAATCTGAAGAACATTAAAAATAAAATATTGTGGGTAAATTTAAAAGACTATTATTCCTTTTAAATTAATTAAATAAATGTAACTTTAAAATTATAATATTGTTTTGTGAGGCGTATCACTTACGTAACTCTAATATGATAACTCTTATGTAACTCTCCATAGGATAAGAAGTGGGTCAAATGGACCTATACAGTAGTGAGATTTCTTTGTTTAATCTGAAGTGGTACAATATTAACTCTATGTATACTGTGAGATTTTAAGGATAAACATTCCACAGCTAATGCTAAAAAAATGTGAAGTGGCATAGGTGAAAACAATAGATAAGTTAAAACAAATGTTGGATACACATTCAATAATTCTAAATGGAGGGAAAAATGAAAAGAGCAAAATGACACCAAGAGCAACAAAAAGAAAAATAGAGAAGACAAAAAACAAAATAGTAAGACTGTAGACCTATATACAATCAAATCAATACTTAAGTGCTAATTGACTAAGGGGTCCAATTAAAATCCACAGATTATAAAAATGGATTTAAACAAACAAACATGAAACCCAACTCTGCTGCCTTCAGAACTTACATTAAGTAAATGCATATTTCATTTTATTGTGCCTTGCTTTATTGTGCTTTGCAGGAAATGAAAGTTTATGGCAACCCTGCCTTGAGCAAGTCTATCATTTTTTCCATCAACCCTTGCTCACTTCATGCTTCTGTGTCCCATTTTGGTAATTCTCACAATATTCCAAACTTTTTCACTATTTGTCATGGTGACCTGTAATCAGTGATCTTTGATTTACTATGATAATTATTTTGGGTGCCATGACCTGTGCCCATAGAAGACAGTGGACCTAATACAGATGTGTGTTCTGATTCCTCCACCAGGTGGTCATTCTCCCATTTCTCTCTCTCTCCTCAGGTCTCCCTATTTCCTGAGACAAAACAATTTTGAAATTAGGTCAATCAATAACCCCACAATGTTCTCTAAGTATTCAAGTGAAAGGAAGAGCTTCATGTTTCTCACTTTCAATTTAATGTTAGAAATGATTAAGTTTGGTGAGGAAGGCATGTTGAAAGCCAAGACAGGCCAAAAGTTAGGCCTCTTATATCAGTTAAGCTCTGAATGCAAAGGAAAAGTTTTAAAGAAAATTAAAAGTGCTACTCCAGGGAATACATGAATGATAAGAAAGTGAAATAAATGCATTGCTAATATGGAAAATGCTGTAGTGGTCTGAATAGAAGATCAAACCAGTCGTGGCATTCCCTTAAGCCAAAGTCTAAACCAGAGCGAGGCTATAATTCTCTTCAATTCTGTGAAGGCTGAGAGAAGTGAGGAAGCTGAAGAAAAATTTGAAGCTGGCAGAGGTTGGTTCATGAGGTTGAGGGAAAGAGGACATCTCCATACAATTAAAGTACAAGGTGAAGCAGCTGGTGCTGAGGTAGAAGCTGCAGGGAGTCATCTGGAAGACCTCGCTGAGAGAATTAGTGCAAGTGCCTATGCCAAATGACAGATTTTCAATGTAGATAAAATGTAGATGCCATCTAGGACTTTTATAGCTAGAGAGAAGTCAAAGCCTGGCTTCAGACCTTCTGAGAAGCTGACTGTCTCATTAGGGGCTAATGCAACTGATGACTTCAAAGTTGAAGCTAGTGCTCATTTACCATTCTGAAAATCCTAGGGCCTTTGGGAAGTATGCTGAATCTACTCTGCCTGCGCTCCATAAATGAAACAATAAAGCCCAGATGACAGCACATCTGTTTGTAACATAGTTTATTGAATATTTAAGCCCACTGTTGAGACCTAATGCTCAGAAAAAAAAGATTTCTTTTAAAATATCACTGCTCATGGAGAATGCACCTGGTTACCCAAGAGCTCTGATGGAGATGCCCAACCAGATTAATGTTGTTTTCATGCTTGCTAACACAGCATCCACTCTGCACCCATTAGATCAAGGAGTAATTTCAACTTCCAAGTCTTATTATATACAAAATATATTTTATAAAGCTCCAGCTGCCATAGACAGTGATTCTTCTGATGGATCTGGGAAAAGTACATTGAAAACCTTCTGGACAGGATTCACCATTCTAGATGCCATTAGGAACATCTGTGACTCATGCAGAGAAGTCAAAATATCAACATTAATGGGACTTTGGAAGAAGTTGAATCCAAACCTCTTGGAGGACTTTGAGGGTTTTAAGACTTCAGTGGAGGAAGTAACTGTAGAAATGGTGACACAGCAAGAGAACAGAAGGGAAGCCTGAAGATGGGACTGAGTTGCTGCAATCTTGTGATAAAACTTGAATGAATGAGGAGTTGCTTCTTATGGATGAGCACAGAAAATGGATTCTTGAGATAGAAACTACTCCTAGCAAAGATGCTGCAAAGATTGTTGAAATGACAACGAAGGATTTAGACCGTTACTTAAACTTAATTCATAAAGCAGCAGCAGAGTTTGAGATGACTGAGAGTTTGAGTTTGAGACCACTTTTGAAAAAACTTCTACTATGGCTAAAATGCTATCAAACAGCATTGCATACTACAGAAAATCCACCAGAGGAAGAGTCAAATGATGTGCAAGCTTCATTGCTGTCTTATTTTAAGAAGTTGCCACAGCCACCCCCACTTTCAGCAACCACCATCGTGATCACTCAGCAGCCATCAAACTCCCAGGCAACACCCTCTGCAAGCAGATGATGATCAGCATTTTTTTAGTCATAAATTATTTTAACTAGGTATATAAATTTTTTTTAGACATAATGCTATTAAACACTTAATAGACTGCAACAAAATATAACTTTTTATGTACTGAGAGACCAAAAATTTTTGTGATTTGTTTTATTGTGATATTCATTTTATTGTGCTCTGGAACTGAACTCCTGATATCTCTGAGTTATGTCTGTATTAAGAAACAAATCAGTTGAAAGTAAGTACATGGAAAATAGATGTCCCAAGAAAACAGTCAATACAGAATAGTTGTAGTAGCTATATTAATAGAGTAACTTCAGGACACAGAGTATAACCAGAAAGTAGAAGGTGTATTTCACGGTGGTTAAAGTTTTAGTAAATTAGAAGAATCTAAAAATCATAAATATTTACACTTCCAATTAGAGAAAATCTACTACGTGAAGAATCAAATCAAGCGCTTTTGATATTTTTCAGAATTCAAAATTCTTTAATCCCTTTCTCTACATATTTCACTTTTATTAAGATAAAGTTTTGAGATATTTGTGTTAATATATTAAAATCATGTGGGTGAGATTTTAAAATTCCTTCATATTAAAAATCAGCCAGGTAAATTAAATAATGTTGCTAATAATCTAACTAAATCCTTAGCCATAAAGATATTTTAAAGAAAGGATTATGTAACTCCCAAATACTCTTTCACTTTGAAAAGGTTTCTAGGATTTTTTTTCTTTTAGCATTTCAAATTCTCCACCTATTTGTGAAAGAGGTTAGTTAGAGTCTTAGAGCCAAGACTTGTTATCAAATCCTTCTTTTTGACAACATTCTCAGGTTACTGAATACTTAGTATCTTATGGTACAACCAAGCCTAAGAGATTGCCCCTCTTAAGGACAAAATGAAAGTTAAGATACAGGTGGTTCAAGGTTTTCTCCACCTTTGACCTTAAAGATTTGGTCTTATGGGTATGGTGGAGAATGGCAACAAAATAGTACACTTAAAACACTTACGTACCAGAATATTTTGTAAAAATGTTACAAAAGCAAAAGCTATTTTTAAAGTTATATAACTTGCTTATTTTTAAATTTTCTTAACAAAGAAGAGAAATCATGAGTACGTCATTGACAGTTCTTTCAGGTTTTTTACTCCTTTTCTGGTAGGAAAAACATCTCCTATTTCTATTTTTAAAAATCATTTATTTCAATGTCATCATATTCTCAGTAATGTGGAGGTATAGCAAACCAGATTTAGATTCACACTCTGAGTATTTACTTACATTAACATTTATACCTGCATAATAGAGATACACAAACCATTTATGTGAGGAATATATGAAAGATAGTATTGTGAAATACAAATAGGTTAAGTTTAACTTACTTATTTTTTTTACTCTTGCCCCTGAGATATATAATACTGAAATAAATTACTGGAATTATTTTATAATAATGACAAATGTCAAAAACTCAA
Organism: Mustela nivalis; assembly: GCF_964662115.1. Taxonomy (NCBI): domain Eukaryota; kingdom Metazoa; phylum Chordata; class Mammalia; order Carnivora; family Mustelidae; genus Mustela; species Mustela nivalis. Next base: position 104,342,665 of record NC_139024.1, read on the forward strand.
ACATCTGAGATCATCTAACTTTAAACATTAATAGAAGATCTTTTTGTCCAACATGATATACTTTCTGTAAGATACTCTGGATAAAAATTAAATCTGTAGGAAGGATAATTAATAAGTCATTTGAGAAAATTAAAATGGCAATACATATAAGATTTTAATATTTATCTCCTTTAAAAGTTTAATTGACACATTTATAAATAACTTACTGAATATTGTTACATACAGCATTTGACTTTGGATTCAAAATTTAATATTTATGAAATATAGAATATATATACCAATTTTACATGCATGCAGACCTTGGTTTCTTTGAAATTTATATAGCTTAACGAAGAACAAGAAGTACATTTTACTACATAATAGATGTTCATTCATTTCTTTTAATGAATAAAATTGCACATTTTCTTATTTTATACATAGTTATTTGTATTTTGTGTATAATCTGTAAACTTGACTATATTACCTTTATATGAAAATTCATCCAAATGATAAACATAACTTTTAAAATGATTGTAAAAATTTTCCATTGTTAAGTGTCTTATTTTGCAGCCTCTTTCTGATTCTCCTAATTGGTTTTTTAAATTCCCCTAATTAGTTTGATCAGATTTCATATCTCATTTTCTTGCTTAGTCAATCAATTCTGTTTTAAATAAGTTGGTCCAAAACAAAAATTGAAAGAATTTGCAAACACCAAACCAGCTCTACATGAAATATTGAAATGGGTCCTCTAAGCAAAGAGAGAGCCTAAAAGGCTCTTTCTCTCTCAGAAAGGAACAGAGACAATATACAGTAACAGTCACCTTACAGGCAATACAATGGCACTAAATTCATATCTCTCAATGGTTACCCTGATGTTAATGGGCTAAATGCCCCCAATCAAAAGACACAGGGTATCAGAATGGATAAAAAAAACAAAACCCATCTATATGTTGCCTACAAGAAACTCATTTCAGACCTGAAGACACCTCCAGATTTAAAGTGAGGGGGTGAAAAACAATTTACCATGCAGGGGTGGCAATCCTTATATCAGATCAATTAGATTTTAAGCCAAAGACTATAATAAGAGATGAGGAAGGACACTATATCATACTCAAGGGATCTGTCCAACAAGAAGATCTAACAATTGTAAAATATCTATGCCCCTAATGTGGGAGCAGCCAACTATATAAACCAATTAATAACAAAATCAAAGAAACACATCAACAGTAATACAATAATAGTAGTGGACTTTAACACTCCCCTCACTGAAATGAACAGATCATACAAGGAAATAAAGGCATTAAATGACACACTGGACCAGATAGACATCACAGATATATTCAGAACATTACATCCCAAAGCAACAGAATACACATTCTTCTCTGGTGCACATGGAACATTCTCCAGAATAGATCACATCCTCAGTCCTAAATCAGGTCTCAACCAGTATCAAAAGATTCGGATCATTCCCTGCATATTTTCAGACCACAATGCTTTGAAGCTAGAATTCAATCACAAGAGGAAATTTGGAAAGAACCCAAATACATGGAGACTAAACAGCTCCTTCTAAAGAATAAATGGGTCAACCAGGAAATTAAAGAAGAATTGAAAAAACTCATGGAAACAAATGATAATGAAAACACGATTCAAAATCTGTGGGACACAGCAAAGGCAGTCCTGAGAGGAAAATATATAGCGGTACAAGCCTTTCTCAAGAAACAAGAAAGATCTCAAATACACAACCTAACCCTACACGTAAAGGAGCGGGAGAAAGAACAAGAAACCCTAAAGCCAGCAGGAGAAGAGAAATCATAAAGATCAGAGCAGAAATCAATGAAATAGAAACAAAAAAAAAAACAATAGAACAAATCAACGAAACAGGCAGCTGGTTCATTGAAAGAATTAGTAAGATTGACAAACCTCTGGCCAGACTTATCAAAAAGTAAGTGAAACAGTCATCAAAAATCTCCAAACGAACAAAAGCCTAGGGCCAGACAGCTTCCCAGGGGAATTCTACCAAATATTTAAAGAAAAACTAATCCCTATTCTCCTGAAACTGTTCCAAAAAATAGAAATGGAAGGAAAATTTCCAAACTCATTTTATGAGGCCAGCATCACTTTGATCCCAAAGCCAGACAAGGATCCCATCAAAAAAGAGAACTACAGACCAATATCCTTGATGAACACAGATGCAAAAATCCTCACCAAAATACTAGCCAATAGGATTCAACAATACATTAAAAGGATTAGTCACCACGACCAAGTGGGATTTATACCAGGGCTGCAAGTTTGGCTCAACATCTGCAAATCAATCAATGTGATACAACACATTAATAAAAGAAAGAGCAAGAACCATACGATACTCTCAATAGAGGCTGAAAAAGCATTTGACAAAGTACAGCATCCCTTCCTGAAATAAACTCTTCAAAGTGTAGGGATAGAGGGCACATACCTCAATATCATCAAAGCCATCTATGAAAAACCCATGGCAAATATCATTCTCAATGGAGAAAACTGAAAGCTTTTCCACTAAGGTCAAGAACATGGCAGGGATGTCCATTATCACCACTGCTATTCAACATAGTACTAGAAGTCCTAGCTTCAGCAATCAGACAACAAAAGGAAATTAAAGGCACCCAAATCGGCAAAGAAGAAGTCAAATTATCACTCTTTGCAGATGATATGATACTATATGTGGAAAACCCAAAAGACTCCACTCCAAAACTGCTAGAACTTATACAGGAATTTAGTAAAGTGTCAGGATATAAAATCAATGCACAGAAATCAGTTGCATTTCTCTACACCAACAGCAAGACAGAAGAAAGAGAAATTAAGGAGTCAATCCCATTTACAATTGCACCCAAAACCATAAGATACCTAGGAATAAACCTAACCAAAGAGACACAGAATCTATACTCAGAAAACTATAAAGTACTCATGAAAGAAATTGAGGAAGACACAAAGAAATGGAAAAATGTTCCATGCTCCTGGATTGGAAGAATAAATATTGTGAAAATGTCTATGCTACCTAAAGCAATCTACACATTTAATGCAATTCCTATCAAAGTACCATCCATCTTTTTCAAAGAAAGGGAACAAATAATGCTAAAATTTATATGGAACCAGAAAAGACCTCGAATAGCCAAAGGGATATTGAAAAAGAAAGCCAACGTTGGTGGCATCACAATTCCGGACTTCAAGCTCTATTACAAAGCTGTCATCATCAAGACAGCATGGTACTGGCACAAAAATAGACACATAGATGAATGGAACAGAATAGAGAGCCCAGAAATAGACCCTCAACTCTATGGCCAACTAATCTTCGACAAAGCAGGAAAGAATGTCCAATGGAAAAAAGACAGCCTCTTCAATAAATGGTGCTGGGAAAATTGGACAGCCACATGCAGAAAAATGAAATTGGACCATTTCCTTACACCACACACAAAAATAGACTCAAAATGGATGAAGGACCTCAATGTGCGAAAGGAATCCATCAAAATCCTTGAGGAGAACACAGGCAACAACCTCTTCGACCTCTGCCACAGCAACATCTTCCTAGGAACAACGCAAAAGGCAAGGGAAGCAAGGGCAAAAATGAACTATTGGGATTTCATCAAGATCAAAAGCTTTTGCACAGCAAAGGAAACAGTTAACAAAATCAAAAGACAACTGACAGAATGGGAGAAGATATTTGCAAACAACATATCAGATAAAGGGCTAGTTTCCAAAATCTATAAAGAGCTTATCAAACTCAACACCCAAAGAACAAATAATCCAATCAAGAAATGGGCAGAAGACATGAACAGATATTTCTGCAAAGATGACATCCAGATGGCCAACAGACACATGAAAAAGTGTTCCACATCACTCGGCATCAGAGAAATACAAATCAAAACCTCAATGCGATATCACCTCACACCAGTCAGAATGGCTAACATTAACAAGTCAGGAAATGACAGATGCTGGCTAGGATGTGGAGAAAGGGGAACCCTCCTACACTGTTGGTGGGAATGCAAGCTGGCACAACCACTCTGGAAAACAGCATGGAGGTTCCTCAAAATGTTGAAAATAAAACTACCCTATAACCCAGCAATTGCACTACTGTGTATTTACCCTAAAGATAGAAAAGTAGTGATCCGAAGGGACACATGCACCCAAATGTTTATAGCAGCAGTGTCTACAATAGCCAAACTATGGAAAGAACCTAGATGTCCATCAACAGATGAATGGATCAAGAAGATGTGGTATATATACACAATTGAATACTATGCAGCCATCAAAAGTAATGAAATCTTGCCATTTGCGATGATGTGGATGGAACTAGAGGGTATTGTGCTTAGGTAAATAAGTCAATCGGAGAAAGATAACTATCATATGATCTCCCTGATATGAGGAAGTGGAGATGCAACATAGGGGCTTAAGTGGGTAGGAGAAGAATAAATGAAGCAAGATGGGATTGGGAGGGAGACAAACCATAAGTGACTCCTAATCTTACAAAACAAACTAAGATTTGCTGGGGGGAGGAAGGTTAGGAGAGGGGAGTGGGGTTTTGAACATTGGGGAGGGTATGTGCTATGGTGAGTGCTGTGAAATGTGTAAACCTGGTAATTCACAGACCTGTACCCCTGGGGATAAAAATACATTATATGTTTATTAAAAAAATAGATAAATTTAAAAAAATAAATAAATAATAAAATAATATAATATATTAATAAATAAATAAATAAATAAGTTGGTCCATTTTAATCTCTGCTGTAGGGTTATGGAGGAATTCCCTCAAGAACTTTTAAGTAAAGGAGGGACACCTTGAGGGCTAAGTCAATTAAGCATCTGCCTTCAGCTCAGGTCATGATCCCATGGTCCTAGGACCAAGTCCTGCATCAGGCTCCTTGCTCAGTGCTCATCAGGCTCCTTGCATCAGGCTCTATGCTTCTCCCACTACCTGCCACACCCCCTGCTTTTGCTCTCTCTCTCTCTGGCAAATAAATAAATAAAAAATTTTTTAAAGAACTTTTTAAAAAAATTTTACTTACTTATTTTTTAAACTTCATTTTATTTTTTCCGTGTTCCAAGATTCATTGTTTATGCATCACACCCAATGCCCCATGCAATACATGCCCTCCTTAATACCCATTACCAGGCTCACCCAACCTCTGACCCCTTCTCTCTAAAACCTTCAGTTTTTGCCAGGCTCACCCAACCTCTGACCCCTTCTCTCTAAAACCCTCAGTTTTTTTCTCTGAGTCCACAGTCTCTCATGATTTGTCTCCCCCTCCAAATTCCCCCAACTCACTTCTCCTCTCCTTCTCCCAATGTCTCCATGTTATTCCTTATGCTCCACAAGTAAGTGAAACCATATGATAATTGACTTTCTCTGCTTGACTTATTTCACTCAACATAATCTCCTCCAATCCCATCCATGTTGATACAAAAGTTGGGTATTCATCCTTTCTGATGGAGGCGTAATATTTCATTGTATATATGAACCATATCTTCTTTATCCATTTGTCTGTTTGAAGGGCATCTTGGCTCTTTCCAGAGTTTGGTGACTGTGGCCATTGCTGCTATGAATATTGGGGTACAGATGGCCCTTCTGTTCACTATATCTGTATCTTTGGTATAAATACCCAGTAGTGCAATTACAGAGTCACAGGGTAGCTCTATTTTTAATTTCTTAAGGGATCTCCACACTGTTTTCCAAAGTGGCTGCACCAACTTGCATTCCCACCAACAGTGTAAGAGGGTTCCCCTTTCTCCACATCCTCTCCAACACTTGTTGCTTCCTGTTTTGTTCATTTTGTTCATTCTAACTGGTGTAAGGTAATATCTCAATGTGGGTTTGATTTGAATCACCCTGATGGCTAATGATGAATAACATTTTTTCATGTGTCTGTTAGCCATTTGTAGTCTTCTTTGGAGAAGTGTCTGTTCATATCTTCTGCCCATTTTTTGATGTGATTATCTGTTTTGTGTGTATTGAGTTTGAGGAGTTATTTATAGATCTTGGATATCAGCCTTTTGTCTGTAGTGTCATTTGCGAATATCTTACCTCCCATTCTGTGTGTTGCCTCTTTGTTTTGTTGACTGTTTCCTTTGCTGTGCAGAAGCTTTTGATCTTCCCAAAAGTTCATTTTTGCTTTTGTTTCTTTTGCCTTTGGAGACATATCTTGAAAGAAGTTGCTGTGTCTGATTCAAAGAGGTTACTTCCTAGGATTTTGATAGATTCCTGCCTCACATTGAGGTTTTTTATCCATTTCGAGTTTATCTTTGTGTATGGTGTAAGAGAATGGTCAAGGTTCATTCTTCCATACATAGCTGGCCAATTTTCCCAGAATCATTTATTGAAGAGACTGACTTTTCCACTGTATATTTTTTCCTGCTTTGTCGAAGATTATTTGACCACAGAGTTGCAGGTCCATAATTGAACTCTCTACTCTGTTCCACTGGTCTCTGTGTCTGTTTTTGTGCCAGTACCATGCTGTCTTGATGATCACAGCTTTGTAGTAATGCTTGAAATCAGGCATCATGATGCCCCCAGTTTTGTTTCCCTTTTTCAACATTTCCTTAGCAATTCGGGATTTCTTCTGGTTCCATACAAATTTTAGGATTTTTTTTTTCCAGCGCTTTGAAAGATGCAGCTGCTTTCTTATACACTAACAATGAATATACAGAAAGGGAAATTAGAGAATTTTTCCATTTACTATAGCACTAAGAAGCATAAGATACCTGAGAACAAACCTAACCAAAGAGGTAAAGGATCTGTACTCAAGGAACTATAGAACACTCATGAAAGAAATTTAAGAAGACACAAAAAGATAGAAAATCATTCCATGCTCATGGATTGGGAGAATAAACAATGTTAGAATGTCTATCCTGTCTAGAACAATCTATACTTTCAGTGTCATCCTGACCAAAAAAGAACTTTTAAATAGAGGAAATTAGATTGCTCTCTGAGACTTACACTTTAAAATCAAGGTACAAGAAAAGAGTTAGAAAGAATTTCAAAAAAATACATTCACTTCTAGCCCTGCAAGACCTGACATGAACTATAAAGGTTATGAAGACCTAAAACCTAATACGTCTACAGCCCTCTTGTGAAGGAAGCTGACAGGAGCAGGAATTTTTTCACACATATCCATGTCTTTTGTATTGAGATCACAGACCAGCATTCTAACAAAGGCAGCCATCAACAAATCAAACATAGAGAAGACAAATAGCTTATGGAAAGAGATGACCTAGGAACCCCACCCAATGTGGGTATTTCTCTTAGTAAGAATGAAATCAAATCATAACCTCTCTCAGGATGCTCAAAGAGGACTGGCAGCAATGGAAGAGACATATAAAGAAAAGCTGGGTTAATATAAGGTCACTCGAGTCATTGTTGTATCATGAAATATATTCAGTTCCTCCACTGTTGATAGATATCATATACAAAATTATTCCTTCCCTGAAATCTTATAATACACCAGCTTTCATTAACACTTGTGGAAATCTATGAGTGTCTGTTCTTTGCAACTTCTGTGAGTCAGTGCTAACAGAAGACTAAAACCCAGTTAAATGCATTATCATATCTAGAGAAAGCATGTACCTATAAAAGAACAGTTATTTAGCCATGAAAGCACAATGGAAGGAAAGTCACAGAGGGAAATGTTGGCAGCAACTATCCTCACACTGCCCAGAGGAAAGGAAATCCAGCTATGGGACTGTGGTGTTCTAGACCATTATTAGACCGTGTCTGTTGTGATACAGATGCTTCCATCTCCTTTTTGTCTGGAGGCATGACACTTCAATTAATCTAAGTACTCTCTTTGTTCTTATATCATGGCTGGCAAATGACCCTAGGTTATGTTTTCATTTCTCATGTACATGATCTATAGGAATAAAATGCATTAATCAAGGAGACATTAGTATTTCACTCTGTGTAACAATAATTTCTCATTGTGAATTGATAAATTGGCATTCTTATTTGTTTTCATCAGTTGAGTTACTTTGGTTAATAAACATATAGCCTCCAATGGTTGTATGTACTTTCAGACAAAGTAGGGCTTCTAGGTCTGTGAAGACTAGGGACCAGAACCAGGCCATTTTAAATTTACCATGGTAATACATGGCACCCTAGTAGGCCTTTAGGAGAGAACATGCAGCAAAATAAAAAACTCATTGTTATGGGCTACACACCAAAGCCATCCTTTCCTGTCTAAATTCCTAGAGCCACCATCAAAGAGGCAAATAGAGGCACCCATTATCTCATTCCAGACCTCATCCATTTAAGTGTGCTGTCTCTGTTATCACCATCTGACCTGCATCATCACCACCATCTTCTTTCATGCTGCATTCATTCCTAATCCATTTTCTGGAATCTAACAAATATAAAAGACTTCATATTAGTATAACATTTTGCAGTAGTCAAAGTTTTTTCTCTTACTTATTTCATATCTCATCCCAAGCTTAATGAGTTGGCATAAACTCTGTGTTCGCCAAAGCAGTACTTCTCAACATGTGATTCAAGCTCCTTCTGCGTCAGAATCACTAGTGAGCCTGTCAAGACGAAGCTCCTAAGGGAATTTTATGCATACTGAAATTTGATAAATATGACTCTGAAATGAGAATAACAACACATGGCACTAATTCCTGGGATGCTGTGAGAATTAATGACACGTTATTCTTCCCCAAAGGTTTTAGCCAGTGGTTCTCACCCTGACTGCCTATTTCAATCACGTGGAAACATACCAATGCGTGGCCTCACCTTAGACCAACTGAATCAGAATCCTTGGGAAGAGGGTTCAAAGAGTGGGATTTTTTTAAAGCCTCCCAGGTGAATCTAATGTTTACCCAGGGTGGAAAACCCCGTATTCTATCTAGCCTACATTTTTCATTTTTGACATGTTTATTCTTTCTCTGGGGTTTTGTAAGACAACTTTAGCATGACTACTAGATATTAAGAAATCTTTAATATGTAAATTAAAACCACAAACAATACTTTAATAGGAAAGTGGCTACTCATCATTAAAATATGCAAATATAAGGGGAAAATAAATTGACGTGTACATAAGTGAAAAGAAGTAAACTATCTCAGTCACTAATAACACCTCAGATGTTCCCTGAAGGTAGAATGCTTTGGGGAATTAATGAATATCAAAGAGCTATAAAATATTTTTCCAGTTACATTGTTATTTTGTTGATAAATACAGGTAAGCTTAGAATCTTAGAATGCCATAAATCTGCACAGTCTGTAAATAAAATCTTAAAAAAAAAAAGAAAAAAAAGGGTGCCTAGGTGGCTCAGTGGATTAAATCCTCTGCCTTCAGCTCAGGTCATGATCTCAAGATTCTCGGATCGAGCCTCACATCAGGCTCTCTGCTTAGCAGGGAGCCTGCTTCCTCCCCTCTCTCTCTCTCTGCCTGCCTCTCTGACTACTTGTGTCTCTGTTTGTCAAATAAATAAAAATCTTTTTTAAAAAATCTGCACAGTCTGATGCACTAGCCACTAGATCCATGGGACTATTTAAAATTAAATCAATTAAAATTAAGTAGAAAATTCAGTTCCTCATGTGTCTAGTGGATGTATGTACAGTATAGCCAGTACAAAGTACTGCATCATTTGCAGAAAGCTCTATCGGACTACTATTAGACTCTGAGGGTTAGTTCTACCTTGTAGTTGAGGAAAGTGGACCACAGAATACTTAAGTGACTTGTCTATGTTGTATATGAGGTTAGTAGAAAACCAAGAGAAGAACTAGATGCAAGTATAGTGTTCTATATACTGTTACAATTTAATGAATGGATGGATAGTTGTCATGATGATCATTATATTAATAATTGGCATGATAGAAGAAAATTATTGATTATTTAGTATAAGCCAAATATCCTGAATGTGTTTCTTTCTCACAGGAAGCTTTAAAGATAGGTATAATGCTTATTTTACAAATATGGTAACAGTACAACAGAGGTTATCCAAGGATGCACAGCTACTACTTAACAAAAATGGAATGACCATACATATATGTATGTATGTCCAGATGTGTGCATGTGTATTTGTGTGTGGGGTTATAATCATAAATTATTATATAAGACTACTGTAAGAGATTCATTATATCAAATTGTAATCACAACATTTAAAAATGTATTTTTATGACATAATTGTAGTGCTACCAGATATTAAAAATTTTAACATAAGTGTACCAGGCTATTTTTTAATAGACCACTTAAGAAGATTATGGTAAATTCATTTAGTTCATCAATATAAGGAATCATAACATGCCCATCTCATTGAGAATAAAATGGTTTAATGCAATGCTTCAGAGAAATTCTATTTGAGGACATACTTAGGATAGGGTTCAGTTTCAACAAAAATTCATCTTAATTAGATTAATTGTTATTGTGAAAGTGTACTGAGAATTTGAACTCTGTGTATATGTCTATATACATTGTATGCATATATAACTCTGTGTATATGTACACTTTACTACATTGGCAGTAGATCAGACCATGTTAGTTGATTTCAAGTATATCAATTGTATGTTGATAAGCATTTCTAGTTACTTAGGTTCTACTTTATCTTTTATTTCAAGCAGTATAGGATACCCATATTTCCTGTCCTTATCCTGAGATACTGTGTTGGTAGTGTTAGTGGAACTTAAATTTTTTTAGCATTTGCAAGAAGAACTAAATTAACGTGGATAAGACAAACTGGAAACAAAAGGCAATTAAAAAAACAAGGACTAAGATATAGCATCTCTGTGATGAAGAAAAAATGTATTAGTCTCCCCTTACCTGAGGGGATGTATTGCAAGACTCCCAATGAATTCCCAAAACCACAGATGGTAGTAAGTCCCATATATACTATGCTTTTCCTATACATGCATACTGTGATAAAGTTTAATTTATAAATAAGACACATTAAGAGATTAACAACAAGAACTAATAATAATATAGATCAATTATAACAATGTCCTGCAACAGAAGTTATGTGAATGTGGTGGTTTTTTTCTCAGAGTATCTTATTGAACTGTATTCACCCTCCTTCTTTTGATATTGTGAGATGGTAAAATACCTACTTGTTGAGATGAATTGAGGTGAATGGTGTAGGCATTGTGATGCAGTGTTAGGCTGCTATTGACCTTTTGACCACAAATCAGGAGGAACATTTGCTTCCAGGTGTGGTTGACCATAGGTAACTAAAACTTGTAGAAAACAAAACCACAGATAATGGGGGACAACTGTAACATCATTTTAGTGTTCAAACTATAATCACCATTCTAATTGCCCTGGAATGTTCTAGCAATCCTAAACAGAATGGAATTTTTTAAATAACTCTTGGGCAAACTTAATTTCATTTTTTAAAACTGAAAAATCAGAACAAATTATTTTCTGTGTTTTCCCCCTTAGATTTGCTCATAACTTGCATTTTATAACAGTACTAAGGCAAAATTTCTACATATTGAGTGTGATATAATCTGAGAATTGCCTACTCAATTGCCATTTTCTCCTTCTTTACTAACAGAATTGAGTGTTGTGTCATACTAAAAAAACAGCTGTCCTTACATATGGGATGGTCAATTAAATATAGAGGGAATTTATTGAATGGGAAATCCATGCTGCCTTCCCCCTTATTTCTGCTTCTGCCTTTAACTCAGTTGTGAAGACTGAATTCCAGAAACCACTTGTGTTATCAGGAACCCTTGGGTTGAAAATTATATTCTAACTATAAGAAAACAGAAGAATCTTAAAAGGGGGTAGAGTCCCTGATAATAGTAACCCTTTCTCATCAACCTTGGACTTCCTGTACCTGAATTTGTTTTATGTTAGCACCTTGAAAGCTTTGTCTAAGCCAATGTTATCTCCAGTCTCTATCTCTAAAAGCCAAATGAAATTCCTAACATATTCAGTTTTACAAAACCCTGGCAACCAAATCACAAAAATCAAATATAACAATGATGGAAAGCAACATGAGAATTATATAAATTATTCACATTTTTAATTTTTTACAAATGATGAAGTATATTTTCTAAAGTTTAAACAATGCAAATAATTTTACATGAAATCTAAATTACCTACCTATGAAAGGTTATCAAAGTAGGGGAATAAGTGGAGTTGACCTTTCCTAAGTTTAAAGGCCATCTTCAAATTCACTCACTACTGGTTTTCCATAGTATGTATCGCTTATCAAACGTGTTCTATTAACTGGTCAAAGAAGATATTGTGAAAATAGTAACCCAGACACTACTATAAATTGAATCTAGTTGCATTAGGGGCAAAGAAATTTTACTGCAGACACCAAAGAACCTAACAAGGCTAAGTCTATTAAGATTTGCATTTGTTTGTTTGTTGTTGTTGTTCTGTTTTTCTCATTTAGGAGATTCAGAAGGCAAATAGTCCAGAACTCATACCATCAAGGCAATTCAACTCACTTTGTTTATTATATGGATTTGTCCTTATGGTTTCAAACATTGCAAACATCTTGTTACATATCATAGGCAGACAGAATAAAAAAGACAAAGCCTGTAGAGTCATGCCAACTGAGTTTGCACTTTACAAAGCTTTCCCAGAACCCCTATGAAGTGACTTCTGACTATCTCAACTTACATACTATGCCCACGCCCTTACTGCAAGCTGGTGGGAAAGTGAGTGTCTGACTTTTTATACTTTTTATGATTGGAGGTTTCTCCTACCAACCAAGAACTAGGAGTTTGAATGGTTAGGCAACCATCAATGTATGCCATATTTGCTAATTATCTTCTGTTGAATTAATAATGGAAAAGCTTTCTTTCAATTTGTGGCCACACTTTTAGGTTCTTCCTTTGCTTAGCTTCTTGTTGGCATTGCCATTTTTTGTTGTTGTTGTTCATAGAACTAACAGCTTTGTCAGAGGGAAAAGAGAAGACCTTTTACATGAACAGGCTTTCATTCATGAATCTTACTACTCTCATTTTCCTCGGAAGGTAAAAAGGTGGACATGTGAAATGGGGTGACAATCTGTGAAGCTGAATGAGGCTTCATTGAGGGGTCTCTACAAGAGAAGAGGAAAAAAAAATCCTCTCTACAATATCCATATCTAGATCTCTGCTCTCAACTCTTGTTTTGAGTGAATAGTAATGTTTTAAAAAAATCGAATTTGTGGTTTTTCTTCAATAAGTGCCAATCCTGTCTCCTTAGAGAAATTCTGTTAAACCGAAATTTCAGCCAGTCGCATAACCCATCTGACAGCATCTCTGTAAGCTGCTCATTAAAAAGAAGGATTCTGGGATTAGACAAAGCAAACAGAGCCCTCCTCTGCCCTGTACCTTAGAAAGGATGTTCTCAACACTATGTTAGTCTAGAGGAGGAAAATGAAACACCTAAATATCTTTGACATTTAAAACCCACTAAAAATGAATTAAATTATACTGGTAATAACTTATGTTTATGTAGCACTTTATGTGTTTCAAAATCTTTTTAACTGCATTATTTCCCATTTGATAGAGCAGTCATCGATACTTAAAGTAACTTGCCTAAAAGAACACAGAAATGTAGTATAGGTCCCTTATAACAGAGCTCCAAGATTTACATTTATCTTCCTTCTCTCTAAATCTGACCTTACCAGGAGAAACCATTGTCACTAGCAGACAAATCCTGTATTAGCTGTGACTGCATGGTCCACTGTAGGCCTCACAGTCACTTTGCCACCTAGGCTACCCCATAACCAGAACCCTGGCATTTGCCAGTCCCTCATCTGCCAGAAGACTCCTACTCACTGAGATCACAGAATAGGGGAGAACCTCCTCTCTTCTGACAACTCTGCTGCTTTGCTGTAACCTTATCAGCATTGAATTATCATTTTAAGGTTGGAAAATAAAGCCATCACCATAGATGTACATAAATTATGAAGTAATTTTTTCTTCTTTGGGAACCATTACAAATGTGATCCATGTAAAATGAAAAATTCTCATTTATGATTACTATTGAATCATTTACTTTCCATGCCACACACAATCACAGAAGAGTTTTAAAGTATTAGAATATAAAGACACATGAATCTGTGTTGCTCCAAGCTAATGCATTTGTTATACATTTCAAGATGGTCTTTTTGGCATGGAGCCATATAGAAGTGTTTAGTTCAGATCTGACTGCAGTGGTTACATCAAAGTGCATCAAAATCCTGCCCTAAATTACATTTTCTAGAAACAATCAATGTTCTAAGAAATATTTTAAAACTCCCAAAGTATGTAGACCAGTAAAAGAAATCTTTTTTTTTTTTTTTTTTCAATCTGGAACTTTGGAAATAGACTGAGCCCCACTCCTAATTTGTGCCAAGGTATTTGGTCTGGATCCAACTTGGGTGTATTCAAGACAGCTTTTTGGGGTGCATGGGTGGCTGAGTCATTAAGCATCTGCCATCAGCTCAGGTCATGGTCCCAACGTCCTGGGATCGAGTCCTACATCAGGCTCCCTGCTTGGTGGGAAGCCTATTTCTCCCTCCCCGCTTCCCTTGTTTGTGTTCCCTCTCTGGCTACCTCTCTCTGTTAAATAAATAAATATATATATATATATATATATATATATATATATATAATCTTTTTAAAAAGAAAGATAGCTTTTCAATAAGCATGAAAATTTAAAGAAAGTATTAGTTTTTGGAAAGTTCAGAAAAAATATATGAACTTCATTTCTCTCAAAGTTTTAAGTAAAATATATGCTCAATAATTGTTTCTGTTTTAATTTTGCTAAGTTTAACTACTCAATATATGGATACAGCCCTAGCTCTACTTCTCTGTGACCAGGTTAGAACATTTTTTTAGAACAGTTTTCTGTCCTGTAAATAGCTAAAGATTGTAAGGCCCATATTATTGTAACTTGAAGCAGACTGATAATTTTAATAACAGAACAAAATGTTTTCTTAGTTCAACAAATATCCTAGTGTTTATGTGATTAATAAAGTTTTATTTAAGAGATGTGCTCATTAACAACTATAAAAAGTTCATTTTTATCATGTGCCTTGCATTATAAAATGCATATATATATGCAAATATACATATAATATATATATAAATCAACTCATCTAATCCTCACAAATTTGAAATAGTTGGTCTAGATGAGAGTTTTCTCTTATATGATTTCTCAGATTAAATGCTCACATTAGGAAATCCTGAATTTCCGAGTATTACTGATGCATTAATTGTACAGTGAAGTTTGTCAACTGATGAGCATTGTGTATGAACATAGATACTATAATAATAATAGTAATTACTATTATTTACTGAGTTCTTTTTAAGTGACATAGTGCTTCCTATATGTATTAACTCATTTAATTATCTTGGAAATCTGAGGGAGTAGATATTCAGTATCCTCATTTAACTTACAAGGAAGTCTAGGCTCAAAGAGCATGGTGATTTCCCCAAGGTCACAGTTATAAAGTGGCAAAGAAATTCAATCCCAAATCCTTATATGCTAAAACCTATGCTCTTTTTCATTTCACCCTGCTGCCTCTAATTTTAGAGCATAAACCAGTCCCCATTTAGAAAAACATGCTTTCAAATTAAATGAAATAGGAGAAAAGATGCAATGAACAGCTTGAGAATAAAATCATACATAACTTGAGAATAACCTCATAATTCACAAAACAAGTTTGCATCTGTTATTCTAATGTACCGCCTGTGTTATAATAGCATATTTTCATAATTTATTCATGCTGCTACATTATTTTTCTCAACATAAATCCAGTGTATACCTCTTTTACTTAGTGAATCTTTTCTAATAAACCTTTTTACAGAAAGTTCCCTGCTAGCTGACACTGATTGGTAACAGACAATCAGAAAAATTTCACTGCTGCCAACAGGTTATAGAAGGTTTGGCTCTTGTTTAAGAGCTGTGCCTCATTCCAGCTAGAAAAGGTGCATTTCGAAAAATTCTGAAAAAGACATACAATAATTTGACATGTAGCAGGTCCTCAATGAGTAGATAGTAAGTGTGAATGCAAGAATGATGGACATTAGTATTTGACATTTCAACTGGGCCAGCAGGAAGAAATTTCAGCATTCTGCAAGTCACACTGTCCTGTGTTGGGTGCTCCAGATAGAGACTCTGAGACAGATTTCCTGAAAGGAAGTTTCTTGGGAAATGCTCTCAGAAGCAGCCTGGTGGGGGAAGGGGGAAGGAGGGAGTGAACAAAGCAGGATGGAGCAGAGGGAGAAGTGCAATGCAGTTGCAGCAAAGATCAAAACCAGCCCACCAGGGAACACTGGAGCCCGGACTGTCTTTCAAAGATGTCCACATTCAGGCAATGGGTCCATGCTTTTGAACTCCTGATTAGTCAGTCATTGGCTTAGCTTTGATCACTTAGCAGCCAAATGTCCCAGTGGCTGGCAGAATGAGTGTTTCATTCACAAAGTAAGAATCTGTACAGCACACCACAGCATCCACCATGCGCAGTCACTTCTCTTATAGGTGGAAGAGAAGTATTCTTTCACCACAATCCATAAAATAAGAATTACCAATTTTTAAATTTACTATGTGCCTTGCAACATACATAAATTATTGTTTTATTTCATCATCATGACAACACCAAGTGGTATATTCTTCTCAGTCCTGTTTTACAGATGAGGAAAGAGAGAGTCAAAAATATTAGATGGCTTGTCTGCAATCAGACAATAAACTTTTCCCCTTCCATGGCAGACTGCTATCCTTTTGTGTTAGCTAAAGTGATGGGGCTTTTATGGGACATCAATTCTTCACTCTGATGAAAGCATAATTGCCAAAATGAGGTGACTGCCAAGAAGCATCTTTTCTTAAGTCTCTTGTCTTGTGTTTCAATACCTGTTCCTGGCATCTTCCTTGAGCTAACAAGACACATGATTTAGGTTAATTTCTTGATATTTTTCTTTTGAATTAAAAGGAAAAGATGATACTTTTCTTTCCAAAGTTAATTCTCTTCTGTAACTTAAATAAATCACTAAAGAATAGCATATCAGGACACATTTTCTGAAATTTCTTTGTTTCCATTAATTTTGGTTGGAAACACAATATTTTTTGGATGTAATATTGAAGTCAAAACAACAGAAATGTCACCAGCAGGGGTACTTTTGATTTGTTCCACAAGGAACGTGTAGATATTAAAAGTTTATTAAAATTATATAAAAATAACAAAGAAAAAATATTTTGTATTGGAAGAAAAATATGAATATGAATCTTGTATATGAATAAAAGCAGAAATTAACAGACCACTTTTATGCAACTGTTTCAAAGGCATAATCATTTCTTCATCACCAAGAAAATAGCTAGGAAAAGATGTTAACTCTGAAAAGTGTTTTGAACAAATTGAACATGAAGTTATTTGAGATGAATAATTTGAGAGGAACATGTTGACCACTTGCATCAGAATTTCCCCCCTCTGTTCCTGGAAAGCATGCAAAACACCATGGAAAATAAAGAAAGCATGCAAACACAAACTCCGCTTTCAGTGAAATTAGGAAAAAGAAATATCCACCAAATTCAAAATATACATAAGACTCCCAGAAATATCTAAATACTGGCAAAAACCATGCACACAATGCCATCAGGAGCATCCAAGGGCCTGACTAGTAACAGATTTCCCAAAGTGGCTCTCACATCCTGTGGAGGAAGCACAGTTCTGAAGTCCTGTCCACCACAACTCTGGTGAAATCTGCCAAGATCAAACAGAACTGAGATTGAGCAGGCAGAGCTCTTGGAGGAAGGTGAGAGGAGAAGCCAGGAGCAGATCTCAGAACTAACAGTTATTCATTGAGTGAAGGTCCAACTTGGACTCAGAGGCCATGTGCCTTGACTGCAGCAGTGTTGAGGGAAATGGGGAGAACATGGCTGGTCGCAGATATTCTTCTGGATGTGATTTGGTTGGAGGAAACAGAAGAAACCAGCTGGCTCTTAGGAATACAGAGAAGCACCATATGAAGAAAAGAGACCATCTAGGTAGCAACAAAAGAGAGAACTTATAATTACAAGCTCGGGAAACTACTTTTTCCCCCCAGGCTGAAAGAATATCTTGGAAATGGTTCTTCTAAGAAAACTCATCTTTCCTACCATTTAAAAAAAAAATGGAGGTATCATAGAACCAATAAAATGTGGGGACATGGGAGTGGGGAATAAGCATAAAACATATCCTCAGTCCAAAAAAAAAAAAAAACCAAAAATGAAAACCAAAAAATATTATAATTAAGTGGCAACTGTTATAAACATTTCAACATGAACTAATATGATTAATATGTAATATTAGATTGTAACCAATGGAAGACCATAAAGAAGCAGAAACACAAAACTCAAAGAAGAGCTATTTTTTCTACTAGGAAAATGGTGGTAGCTTCATTCTGAGTTGTCTTACTGGAAAACATAAGGGGCAAACCAAAGAGAAAGATAAAAACCTGAAGGACATAATTACTAAAACAGAGAGAGAGAAAACTCACCAATTTCAAATTATATGTGTGCATGGCAACTGGCAGTTGAGACTAATGGAACAGGCAAAACAACATGTTCAGGAAATGCTGGGCCTGCTGCCTCTGGCAAAGAAGACAACCATGAAGTTATGTGGTAGCAACAGTTATCTTGCTCATGATGCCAAAACACCTGATACCTAACTAAAATGTGCCCCATCCTGAGAAGGAAGGTCTCTACAGGCTGCCTTGAATTGGTCTTGAGCCCTGGCAGAAACAGAGTTTACAGGCACAGAAGGGAGACTGCAGACATAGGTGACAGATCTAGGAAGCACCAGCAAGATCACTTTTGGCATATAAGGTATTGCTGCGGAAATGGGCCCCATGTTCCTAGTGAAAGACGGGGAAAATCCAGGGATAGAAGCAAAAGTCATCCAAAACCAGGTTAATTTCTGAGAATCAGAGGAGGTGTGTTGACCCAGAAGTGTGCCACCAGTGTGGATGGAGGGAGCATTGGAATAACGAAGTCTAGAAAGCTACTCTGGCCTCATTTTACATGCTGCAGTGAGTTCTGGCTAGTGATCCAGGAGGATCCAACTCATTCTAATGTGAGTGACAACAAAAGAAATAAACACAGCATCAATACAAAACTGTAGGAATTTCCCCCTTCTGTTCTTGGAAAGCATGCATAACAGTATGGAAAATAAAGAAAGCACACACACACACACAAACTCCATTTTTAATGAAATGAAGAGAAAGAAAAATCCACCAAATCCAAAATATACATAAGGCTCCCAGAAAGATCCAAGAAATGGCAAAAGCCACCCAAACTATGCTATGCAGAGAGTCAAAGAGCCTGAGCAGAAGCAGATTTCACAAAATGGCCACCCTTATCCTGAAGAGGAAGCCCAATGCTGGAGTTCTATAAAAGACTTTATGATTAAAAGAGAAAATACTCTGGGGATACAATCAAGATGGTGGAAAAGTAGGAGAACTTAGTTTCATCTGGTCCCCAAAACTTAGCTAGATAGCTATCAAATCATTCTGAACACCTGCAAACTCAACCAGAAATCTAAAAGAAGAATAGCTGCAGCTCTATGAATAGAAAAGTGACCACTTTCTGCATGCATTATTTATAACAGCCGATGTTGGAAGCAGCACAAGTGTCCATCGACTGATAAATGGATAAAAACCTGGTATATGTACATGGTGGAGTATTACTCAGCCATAAAAAAGAAGGAAATCTTGTCACTTGGAACAACATGGATGGGGCTAGAGGATATAATACTAAGTGAAATATGTCGGTCAGAGACAGACAAACACTATCCTTTCACTCATATGTGGAACTTAAGAAACAAAACAAATGAGCAAAGAAAAGAACAGAAAAACAAACAGACTTACAGACAGAGAACAAACAGATTGTTACTAGAAGGGAGGTGAGTGGGGAATGGTTGAGAGAGGTTAACGGAATTAAGAGTACACTTATTTTGATAAGCATGGAATAATGTATAGAATTGTTGAATCTTTATATTACACAACTGAAACTAAAAAAATAAATAAATAAAAGAAAAAATATCCTGGCAGATGAACAGTGTTAACTTGTTATTCTTCTGCTTTATAAGGAGGGTGAGAGATGAACAAATTTGGAATCTGATGTGCCAGTGAGATGGAAATCAACAATAAGTTTCTTAGGTTTGGGATGAAAAAGGCCATATATATATAGTGAAACAACAAATGCATAAGGGACCCAAAAACTGTAATTCTTGTCCCATCTATGTGACTCTGAGCTGTTAGAGAAATAATTTTAATTTCTTGCTTCTGTTTTATCTTTGTAAATTGTGAAGGAATAAACAATAAAATGGTTTTTATCTTTTTCTGTATATTTTATTTTATTGCTATTGCTGCTTGAAGGTTGGGTTACATTTGTTTATTCAGCAAATATTTACTTAACACCTATATGCCAGGAACTGTTCTAGTGAATAACCAAAGTTCCTCTTCTTGTGGATCTTACATTTTAACTGGGACTAGGGAAGAGAAACCAAACAAGATTATAAAAAGATTCTATGGTATGTTACAAGGTAAGAAGTATTTTTTTAATTCAAGTATAATTAACATGCATTGTTATAGGAGCTTCAACAATGCTATAATGATTTAACAGTGCTATACATTACTCAGCACACATCAAGATAAATGTACTCTTTATTTTTTTTTAAAGATTTTATTTATTTATTTGACAGACAGAGATCACAAGTAGGCAGAGAGGCTGACAGAGAGAGGAGGAAGCAGGCTCCCTGCCGAGCAGAGAGCCCATTGCGGGGCTTGATCCCAGGACCCTGGGATCATTACCTGAGCCAAAGGCAGAGGCTTTAACCCACTGGGCCAACCAGATGCCCCAAGATAAGTGTACGCTTAATTGCATTCACCAATTTCACCCATCCCCCCACATCTTTTTTTTTTTTTAACAGATTTTATTTATTTATTTGAGAGAGAGGGAGAGTCAGAGAGAGCATGAGATAGGAGAAGGTCAGAGGGAGAAGCCGACTTTCCATGGAGCTGGGATCCCAATCCAGGACTGATCCCACCACTCCAGAATCATTACCTGAACCAAAGACAGTCCCTTTACCAACTGAGCCAGCCAGGTGCCCCCCTGCAACTTCATTCCAGTAACCACCAGTTTGTTTTCTATATTTAAGAGTCTGGTTTTTTGTTTGTTTCTTTTTTTCCTTTTTGTTGTTTCTTAAATTCTAAATGTAATTGAAATCATATATTATTTGTCTTTCATTGCTGACTTATTTCATTAGATTATACTCTCTAGGTTCATCCACATTGTTGCAAATAGCAAGATGTCATTCTTTTTTATGGCTTAGTAATAGTCCATAATAAATATATATGCACCACATCTTTATCCCTTCATCTATGAATGGATGCTTGGGTTGCTTGGTCATTGTAAATAATGGTGAAATAAACATAAGCATGTATATATCTTTTCAAATTTGTGTTTTCATTTTCTTTGCATAAATACCCAGTAGTGGAATTACAGGATTATATAGTAATTCCATTTTTAATTTTTTGAAAAATCTCCATATGGTTATCCATAGTGGCTACAACAATTTGCATTCCTACCAACAGTGTGGAAAGCTTACTTTTTCTCTACATCCTCACCAACAAGGCCATGGAAAGAATAGAACAGAGTAAGGAAGTATAAGAAGTGCTTGGGAGAACTGTTCTGTTTTTGTTTTTGTTTTTGTTTTTTTAAGATTTTATTTATTTATTTGTCAGAAAGACAGAGGAAGAAAAAGAGAGCATGCATAAGTTCACAAGCAGGTGGAGTGGCAGGCAGAGGAAGAAGTAGCCTCCCTCTTGAGCAGAAAGCAGAACACTGGACATGATCACAGGACCTTGGGATACTGGCTCAACCCAAAGGCAGATGCCTAACCAACTGAGCCACCCAAGGCCTCCCAAAACTATTCTGTTTTTTTTTTTTTTTTAAGATTATTTATTTATTTATTTATTTATTTGACAGGCAGAGATCACAAGTAGGCAGACAGACAGGCAGATAGAGAGGTGGAAGCAGGCTCACCGCTGAGCAGAAAGCCTGATGCCGGCGGGGCTCAATCCCAGGACCCTGGGATCATGACCTGAGCCAAAGGCAGAGGCTTTAACCCACTGAGCCACCCAGGTGCCCCAACTATTCTGTTTTTAAAGGCAATTCAAGGTAACTCTAATTATTAGATGTAATTAGACAAAAATTAATCATGCTTTTTAAAATGGAACACTTTTTACCTTTTGAGATTCTCTAAAATAATTTTCAAAGCCCAATTTTCACTTATTTTCAGATTAACTTTCTTTTTTAAAAAATTGAATTAACTATTGATTTCATAAGATATTTTGCTCTCCAAAGAATCAACCCATCATTTTCACATCTCTTATTTTACTATCTTAATATATTGATTCTGATTTTAAGTATTTTTGTTCCTTTTATTTTCTCTCCTTAAGTTTTTTTGTCCTTTTTCTAGCCTCTAATGGTAAAAGTTTTGTTGCTTTATTTTTACTATTTCTCATTTAATAATATAAGCTTTTAAGACTACAAATTTTTATCTGAGTCATTTGGTTATATCTAATAAATTTTTATAAAGAATGTACTAATTATTCTTATTCTCTATTTTGTAATTGCAATTTTAAATTTTTATTGTGCCCAAGAGTCATTTAGAGAGAGTTTCTTTAATTGCCAAGACTTTGTGTTTATACTTTAGTTATTAATTTCCAGTTTATTGTATTATGGTCAGCAAAAGAGTTCTGGATCATTTTCCACTTTGTTCTTACTGTATGAACTTTTGCTCATAATACACAGCAAAATTTAGTAAGTGATACCTGGAAGCTTGAAAATAAAACATGTTCCTGTCAGTAGGAAGCAGATTTCTATATATGGATATATACTACTCAATATATTACTATGTTATGAGAGTTTATTTGATATCTCCAATAACTAGTTAGTATTTATTAAATATTATGGTGTTCTTTTAATATGTTTTCTAGTTTTGATCAATAAAAAGACTCTCCTTCACCTGTTTATAAATTAAAGAATTTAGCAAAGAAATGGCAGGACAACTTGAAATAAAATGTGTTAACAGAACTCACACACACACAAAAAAGTAGACCAACACACACACACATACACACACACACACACACTATATAAAAACAAAACTGAAAGAAGTAAAAAATGACTAAACACTTGGAAATACCATAAGGGACATTGAGACAGAAATAAAGTAAAATAGAAATTTTTTTAAATGTTTAACATACTGAAGATAAAATAATTTAAATAAAATCAAAAGAGGGCCAAAATTCGCATGATTTGAATTACCTAGGGAAAACAAAATCAGCTATATGTAAATGAAAACACTCTAGTAAGTTGGGGGTCCACACATAATAATTGGATGAAGATGGACCTGGTTTATAATGATTTACCCTGCATCTTGTATGGTTATTTCTCTATTTTCTACCTAAAATTTCTTGCTCTTTAAGATCTATTACCTAATCACTCTGTGTATAAAGAGAAAAGATAGGATGACTTCAGATTTCTCTATAGCAACATTCAGTATCAGAAGGTAATTAAGCAATATTTCCAAGGTATTCAAGTTAAAAAGTTTGAGCCTAGAAATTTATAACCAGCCATAATCTACCTCTGTTATAAACACTACAGATAATCAGTTTTGAACATGCAAAAACTCTGGTAATATTGTTTTCATAAGCTTCTCTTAAAGAAATTACTAGATACTTAAATTTAACTAACTAGAATATGACTACAGAAATTTGTCATAAAACCCAAAAATAACATTTAATAATATATATAACTGAGTAAGACAAAAAGTTATAGGAGTCACTTATGGTTTGTTTCCCTCCCAATCCCATCTTGTTTCATTTATTCTTCTCGTACCCACTTAAGCCCCCATGTTGCATCACCACTTCCTCATATCAGGGCATAAGTGACTCCTAATCTCACAAAACAAACTGAGGGTTGCTGGGGGGAGGGGGTTTGGGAGAAGGGGGTGGGATTATGAACATTGGGGAGGGTATGTGCTTTGGTGAGTGCTGTGAAGTGTGTAAACCTGGTGATTCACAGACCTGTACCCCTGGGGATAAAAATATATGTTTATAAAATAAATAAAAAATTAAAATACAAAAAAAAGTTATGGGAAAAGGGAGCTTAAAAATATAACTTTTTAAAGGATTTCTAGACAAAATGTGTAACTCTGAAAGAAGTTGGGACATAGAAAAAGATGGCTGCTTAATACATTTTAAGAATTAAAAGGCAAGAAAAATATTAATTAAAATAACTCAAGTAGTAAGAGTAGTAGCACAAAGGAGACAATCCAAGATGACAGAAGAGTAGAAGACCTTAGTTTCTTCTAGTCCTGTGAATTCAGCTAGATAGCTATCAAATCATTTTGAACACCTGCAAACTCAACCAGAAATCTAAGAAAAGAATAACTGCAACTCTACAGATAGAAAAGTGACCACTTTCTACAAGGTAAGATGTGTGGAGAAGTGAATCTGAGGTGATATATCAAAAGATAAACCACAGGAAGAGGGAGCCTCTGTAATCTCTGTAATCATCAGAAAGTGATATAGCAGAGAAGCACAAAATCAGAACTTTTAGTAGTCTGTTCCAGTGAAGAATGTCTCTGCCTGAAAGGCTGTCAGGTGGTAAAGCGGGGCAGAATCCTGGTTGGGACAGTGGTATCAGGATCACCAGGGTCATAGGAAGACTGGGGGGTGCCTGGGTGTAGCAGAGTTCCCAGGCATCAGAGTAAGTAAGCTAGCTGCAATCAATGAACCCAGGAGTGGGTTTTCAACTTAGCATTGCCATAAACCTCAACCACAGCACAGTTGGGTGGCTTATGTTCATGCAATGGCTCAGTAAGCAACAGAACCAGGGAGATCCTCTTTCCAACCCCAGGAAGACAGGAGCTTGCAGGGTTTGGAGACTTGAAACAGGGTCACCGCCTGAGATAGAAACACTTGGCCACAGGTTGGGTGAGCAGAGAGTGCAGATGGAGACTAGGGGGACAGGATGATTGACTGCTTTTCCCTGAGGGCACACTGAAGAGTGGGGCCCTGAGCTCTCAGCACCTGGGAGGCAGCATTTTCATTTTCATCTTCTAAAGCAGAACAGAAAGCCTTCAGGGAACAAAAGCCATATAAAGCAATCTGGAGCACTTACTTAGCCTGGCTCCTTGGCAATGGTGATACAATTCCACCCAGGAAAAAACAACTGAGAATCAGCATAAACAGGGCCCTTGCTCAGAAGATCAGCAAGAACATCTGGCTAAAACCAAGTTTACCAATCATAGAAAACTGCAAAACTCCAGTGCTAGGGGAAAATAGTATACAGAATTCATGCTTTTTTAAATTCAGGATTCTTTAGTCTTTCCAATTAAATTATTTTGCTTTCCTTTCTCAACCTATTTTGTATTTTATCAATGCTTTTAAAAAAATCTTTTTTAATTTTTGTATTTACAACTACAATCTATCCTTTCATTTTATTTAATTTTATTTTTGCACATATAGAAGTTTTTCTTTCCTTACAATTTTGGGATACAGTTTTCTAACAAACAGAGCAGAATGTACACAGGATCCTCTTTTTAAAATTTCTTTTTTTTTTTAAATTTCTAACTTTTGTTTGTGTCAGATCTCTTCAGGTTTCTTTAGTTTATGTTTTGGGGGGTCATTATCATTTTAGTATTTTGTTCAATCATTCACCTATTCTTCTCTGGACATAATGACAACATGAAAAAACTCACCTCAAAAAGGAGAATAAAAGGCAGTACTGACTGCCAGGGACCTAATCAGTATGGATAGCTATAAGTAAGATGTCAGAACTAGAGTTCAGAATAAGGATTATAAAGATACTATAAAGACACTGGCTTTAAAAAGGCACAGAAGACACTAGAGAATCCCCCTTCTGGAGAAATAGAAAAGAGAAAGGACCCAAATAAATAAAATCATGAATTAAAGAGGAGAGATCAAAACCAACACCAAAGAAATACAAACAATTATAAGAACATATTATGAGCAACCGTATGCCAACAAATCAGGCAATCTGGAAGAAATGGATGCATCCCTCGAGATGGATAAACTACCAAAACTGAAGCAGGAAGAAATAGAAAGCTTGAATAAAGACAGTCTCTTCAAAAAATGGTGTTGTATCGGATAATTGAACAGCCACATCCGGAAGGATGAAACAGGACCATTTTCTTACACCATACACAAAAATAGTTTCAAATGGATGAAAGACCTCAGTGTGAGACAGGAATCCATCAAAATCCTAGAGAAAAATAGAGGAAGCAATCTCTTCAACCTCAGCTACAGCAACTACTTCCTAGAAACATCGCCAAAGGCAAGGGAAGCAAGGGCAGAAATGAACAATTGGGACTTCAAGTTAAAAATCTTTTGTACATCTTCTTGATCCATTCATCTGTGGATGGACATCTAGGTTCTTTCCATAGTTTGGCTATTGTGGACATCAAGAAGATGTGGTATATATACACAATGGAATACTATGCAGCCATCAAAAGAAATGAAATCTTGCCATTTGCGACAACATGGATGGAACTAGAGCGTATCATGCTTAGTGAAATAAGTCAAGCAGAGAAAGACAACTATCATATGATCTCCCTGATATGAGGAAGTGGTGATGCAACATGGAGGCTTAAGTGGGTAGGAGAAGAATAAATGAAACAAGATGGGATTGGGAGGGAGACAAACCATAAGTGACTCTTAATCTCACAAAACAAACTGAGGGTTGATGGGGGGAGGGGGTTTGGGAGAAGGGGGTGGGATTATGGACATTGGGGAAGGTATGTGCTTTGGTGAGTGCTGTGAAGTGTGTAAACCTGGTGATTCACAGACCTGTACCCCTGGGGATAAAAATATATGTTTATAAAAAAAAAAAAAAAAAAAAAAAAAAAAAGAAAGGACCAATACCCAACTTTTGTAGCAACATGGACGGGACTGGAAGAGATTATTATGCTGAGTGAAATAAGTCAAGCAGAGAGAGTCAATTATCATATGGTTTCACTTATTTGTGGAGCATAACAAATAGCATGGAGGACATGGGGAGTTAGAGAGGAGAAGGGAGTTGGGGGAAATTGGAAGGGGAGGTGAACCATGAGAGACTATGGACTCTGAAAAACAATCTGAGGGTTTTGAAGGGGTGGGGGGTGGGAGGTTGGGGTACTAGGTGGTGGGTATTATAAAGGGCACGAATTGCATGGAGCACTGGGTGTGGTGAAAAATAATGAATACTGTTATGCTGAAAATAAAAAATAAATTAAAAAAAAAAATAAAAAAAAAAATCTTTTGTACAGGGAAGGAAACAATTGATAAAATCAAAAGAAAACTGACATTATGGAAGAAGATATTTGCAAATGTCTTATCAATAAAGAACTAGTATCCAAAATCTATAACAAATGTATCAAACTCAAAACCCAAAAAATGAAGAAACCATTCAATAAATGGGCAGAAGACATGAATAGACATTTCTCCACAAAGGACATACAAATGGCCAACAGACACATGAGAAAATGTTCCACATCACTGGGCACTAGGGAAATACAAATCAAAACCACTATAAGATACCACCTCACAGCAGTCAGAATGGCCAAAATTAGTAAGTCAGGAAACAACAGATGTTAGGAAGGATTCAGAGAAAGGGGAGCCCTCTTACATGGTTGGTGGGAAAGCAAGCTGGTGCAGCCACTCTGGAAAACAGTATGGAGGGTCCTAATAAAGTTGAAAATAGAGTTACACTATAACCCAGCAGTTGTACTACTGGGTATTTACCCCAAAGATACAAATGTAGTATCCAAGGGGCTTTTGCACCCCAATGTTTATAAAAGCAGTAAGCAGTGTTTATAACAGCAATATATTTGTTCACAATAGCCAAACTATAGAAAGAGCCCAGTTGGCCATTGACAGATGAATGGATAAAGAAGATGTAGTATATAGACACAATGGAATACTACTCAGCTAATCAAAAGAATGAAATCTTGCCATTTGCAATAACGTGGATGGAACTAGAAGGTATTATGCTAAGTGACATAAGTCAATCAGAGGAAGACAGTTATGATATGATCTCACTCATATGTGGAATTTAAAAATCAAAAACAGAGGATCATAGGGGAAGAGAGGAAAAAATAAAACAAGGCAAAATCAGAGAGAGACAAATCATAAGAGACTCTTAGTCATTGGAAACAAATTGAAGTTTGTTGAATGGCGGAGTGGGGGGTGGTGGAGATGAGCTAACTGGGTGATGGACATTAAGGAGGGCTGTGATTTAATGTACACTGGGTTTTATATAAGACTAATGAATCGCTGACCTCTAATTCTGAAACTAATAATACATTATATGTTAGTTAATTGAATTTAAAGTATATTCAAAGGCAAAAACAAAAAACAAAAAGGAAAGTGCATATGAATATCCATTGCTTCTTTTCTTAGGTTCACATAGCTCTTATACATGTGTATAAACACACTACATTCAAAAGTTTTAACAAGCTCATTATATCCTGACATACAAGTTGTATGTACAATAAAGAGAAAGAAAATTTTAAAAATAAAATTAAAAAGAATAGTAGCATATTTAAAAGCAAGAAAGGTAAACACCAAAGAATAAGCATTCCTCCTGGAAGAAAAGAAGGGAAGAGAGAGAAAGAAAAGTATTAAATTTCTTAAATATAAAAAGAATTACAAAAACAGACAAAAATAAAACAGTCCATGTTCTTTAAGAAAAAAACTAAAAAGAAAATATTACATGGTGGAATTAAAACCCAATATGTAAATTAAATGTAAATGAGCTTACTTACCTATTAAGAAAAATCAGATTTGATCCTACTCCAAGCACCAACTCTAGGATGTATATAGGAAACACACAGAATTAGTGATAGGCAACTGTAAACAAAGAAATAAAAATTAATATTGCTGAATATCATACTATGTGAATTTTAACATAAAATATTAAATGTGGCACAAAGAATAATATAATTAATAAGGTCAACCTAATAGATATATATCAATTACTAAAGTAGAGAATATATCTTCATTTTCAAATGTAGTAGAATATCAAGTCATGCCTACTGAGTATCTTTAAAGTTTGGCTTGATGTCTTACATAAATTTTGGAGACTTCTTGGTGCGCTCTCTCTCTCTCTCTCTTTTTTTTTTTTTTTTTTAAGAAAATGAGAGTGTGCAGGAGGAGGAGCAGAAGGAGCCAGAGATCTCTCTCTTTTTTTATTTTGGAGAAGTGAGGAAGACAATTTAATGTTTCATCCGGATCCAGAGGTACATCAAATTAAAAGACAGCTCCCATCAGCAAACAGGTGTTTCATGATGATATCCAAGAAGAAATGGTTGGTTCTGAGCAATTCAGAAATGCTTCTCCAAAAGGCAGTTGGTTCTTTAAAAAGTTTCAGATCACAACCCTTGCAGAAAACACTGATGCCCAACACACTGATTCTCAGTCCAGGAAACACAGGTCTTCCAGGTTCCATGTGGCTGGGGTGTCCCTACAATCATGTTTCTGTGCTGTAACTATGATGGTCCTTTGGACCGGACAGAGAGCAGGTGGGGTCTGTACACCATCAGTCATAGTGGATGCCAGTGTAAAAAATGATCCAAATAACCATGAACAAGACAAAAGAGGTCATAAACCCTTCTTTTGTGAGCTCCCACGTGCCACCATATTCTTCCTCATCTATCTGTAGGTAGTTGCTGAAGTAGAGATACTATTTTAAAAATAGACATGCCATGATACAGAACCAAAGAACTTAAAAACAAAAGAAAAAACCAAATACTAACAGATATAAAGATGATTGAGATATTGGAGTTATTAGACATGGGTTGTAAAAACTATAATTAATGTATTTGAGGATGAATGAAAAATAAAGATTTCTACCATATAATTGGAATCTATATAGAAAATCCAACAATAATTATGGAAATTTAAAAAACTATCATTGAAATTAAATATTCAATTAATGGTTCCAAACCAGATTAGACATAGTAGAAATTAGGATTACCATTGATTTAAGATGAGAAAATACTTCAATTTAACAAATGGAGAAAGTCTACTTCTGGAGTCCCAGGAGTAGATATTATGAGGCAAAAGCAATAAAGAATGAGAGCTAAGAGGCACCTGGGTAGCTCAGTCAGTCAAGCAACCGATTCTTGATTTCAGCCAAGGTGAAGATCTAAGGGTCCTGGGATCAAGTTTCAGGTCAGGCTCAGATGCTCAGTGCAGAGTCTACTTGAGATCTCTAGCTCCTTCTGCTCCACCTCCTGCACACTCTCTCTTTCTTCAAAAAAAAAAAAAAAAAGAGAGAGAGAGAGAGAGTGCACCAAGAAGTCTGCAAAATTTATGTAAGACATCAAAGCCAAACTTTAAAGAAAAAAAATTTTTTTCAAGCAAAAAAAAAAAAGGAAGGAAGAAAAGGAGGGAGGGAGGAAGGAAGAAAAAGGAAAAGAAAAACCATCATCACTAGTCTCAGGCTTTGAGAGATGGAATAGTGATGTCAGGAAGGAGGCATAAAGGAAATCTCTGAGATGCTGTTTAAATTCTATCTCTTGACCCAGTTGGTGGTTATACAAGTATTTTCACTGTGTTAGAAAAAATTAACAAAGTTCAAGATTTGTACTTAAAACAAAAAAAAATATTTATTTATTTGAGAGAGGGCAGGGAGGGGCAGAGAGAGGAGAGAGAAAGAATCTCAAGCAAACTCCCCACTGATAATGAAGCTCTGTGCAGGGCTTGATCTCACCACCCCAAGATCAAGACCTGAGTCAAAATCACAAGTCAGATACTTAACTGTGCAACCCAGGTGCCCTTAGATTTGTGCATTTTACAGTACACGTGCATTTAAGTTTTAAAAGTTTAAAAAGATAAATTTTTGTTTCTTGTTTGGCCACCTACTGCTCTCCCTACACGTCTCCCGATTGCCACTGAACGCACAGAAGGAGGGAGTGTGAGTAACCCTTTAGAAGAAACAGGATGTAACATATAGGATCTGAAAAATAAAATCTGTCCCTTCTTGCTTAGCAGATTTCAAAAGAAAAAGGAAGGAATGGCGGGAATGAATACAGACAGTACATATCCTTCTGCGCATCCTCTTTTAATGGAGCTCAAAGAGGGAATGTCCAGTAAAACATATTTAACTATATTTAGAGAGACCAGGACCACTGGGAAGCCTGGATGCTGCTGGAATTCTCTCCCTGTCAAGTTTGGGCAGCTTAAAGCCTCTAGCAGAGGACCCCCTCCCATGATTAATATTAACACGGTGTAGGATAATGGTGCTGCGCTGTTGGTGGAAGATGTCCACATAAATGACCTACATGCGGCAGCCCTCCAGGCTTCCCACGGCAGAGATGTAGATGTTGCCAGGAGCATCCGCAGGGCAGCAGTTATGGGAGTGGCCAGGGAGGCAGAGGCTGTGTTCCAGGAGAGCAAGCAGGGGTCTCGTGTCAAAACAAAGTGGCTGCTGTGTGTTGGGATTTACTGTTCAGGGCACCAGCTTCTATAGGAGGTGCCAATAGTCACTCCCAGAAGTCGCAAATCATCAGTGGCATCAGCGGTACCTGAATATTTACTAATACAAAAATCAGAACCCATATCAGCCACTCCTCAACAGAAATTACTGAGTATCTGGGGAACAGGCATAGAGCTGAGGCCTCCTCTGTCCTTTCCCTGTAAGGACAAAATAGTTCCCCTTAGACTTCCCCTCCAGACTCCAATATGAAAAGGTGGAGGAGGTTGGGTGCAACCATAAAAGACTAACCATTTCCCTAAGGACCTATTCTGAGACTGAGCATTACCTAAGGCTTACCATTTACCTAAGACTGAACAGTCTTAAAAAGCTAAATCAGTTCTAGTAAAGAATTAACTCTGAATAGACTAAGTGTTAAACAGAGACACTGTATCAACTGACACATAAAAAGAGATGAGATTGCCTAGGAAATAAAAATAACTGCATATTTTTTTATGCATCAGAGCATAGGGCACCAGTTTATGGCCCCGCTACATCAAAGAAACTAATTAAATAGCACATACCATTTCACACCTTCTAAAGCAACAAAAATATAAAATAATGATAATTCTAAATGCTGGTGAAGTCATGGTAATGTTATTGTATTTTTACACTGCTGACAGAATAATTAGAACATAATTTGGCAATGAAATGCATGAATTACAAGGAGACTCATGAATTATAAGTAAATCTATGGTAGTAGGTTCTTCCTAAGAAACTATTTTGGAAAAAACCATTGAAGCATTATTTGCAAAATAATAATAATAATTATAATTATAATTATAAAGAGTAAAATGGCTGACAGAAAATAATTTAATAAATTCTGGTATATCAACTCCATGAAATATTAGACATACATTCCAATGTAATTATTAAAAGCTGCATTGGGATATGTAATTACTTAGGAGAAAGACAAAATAAATGGAATATAAAATTATATATTAAGCTTCCAACAATATAAAAATTCCTTATGCATTTGAATAAAGTCCAGAATAACAATGAATATTAATGGAAAAATTTATAATGGAAAATTATAAATTTATAATGGAAAAAATGATGTAACCATGGAGAGTGAGAACATAAAGAATGGTTTATTTTCTTTTTTAAAAAAGCATTTTTGCAATTCTAATATTATTTTGCAATTTTACATCCAAAATAGGAACTAATCACCTTCATCAGAGATCAGATTCTGACTTCATGATTGGGTTTCTCTAACTTGCTGCCCTCTTTCCAAAAACAACAAAATAGAAAAGTTACAAGCCCTGGAGCCTTATTATTTGGGTTTGATTCTGGGCTTCTCTACTCACTAACCACGAGACCTCAGGCAAGTTCCTTAACCTCTCTTTGCCTCAGTTTTTCATCTATAAAGCAACATTATAATAATAACAACCTAGCTGTGTGGTAGAGAGGATTAGATAACTTTTATATTAAAGCACTTTATATTTTTATATTAAAGCACTTCAGAAAAAGTCTCAGCAATTAGTAAGAATTCTGAGAGAGTTAATTGCTGATATTGTGTTCTTGTCATTTTGCTTTGCTGGATGGTGTGAGTAGCACATTATGGATTCTGAACAAAGCATGTGGCAAATACTAAATGATTCTTGAATTGAATTAGCTTCACAATCTAATGAAAGAGTCCCAGTACATCTGTTTTTTTGTTTTGATTCTTTTTGTCTATTTGCAGCTTAGTTAATGTGTATGATCTCTTCTGTTGGTATTGAATGGGTGATTTTACTAGCAAACAAATTGAGTTATTAAGTTAGAATGTTCTTTCTTCTTAGCAGTGTCTTAAAAGCAAAATAAATACTGAGTCCATGCATTTGACTGATGATGTTCAGACAAAATGTTCTAAGTATCTGAATTTGCCACTTTTCAATATGTGTTGTGGTTGTTGTCGTGATGCAAACAGACTTGGTATGTTTTGCCTTTGTCTTCATCAGCTACATTTGCCAAGCTGTCACAATCAGTGATCTCTGAGTTTCCCACAGGAGCATTTAAGACCATAATCAATCATTTCATGCTAAACCATGAGATTTTATAGGCTCTTTCACTCTCTAATCATGTGTACAGAAGTACAGAAGTGTACAGAAATAAAATACAAGTGTACAGTAGTGTACAAGTGTACAGAAATAAAATAATATGGAATTTTACCTAAAATAAGATTTTATTCTTTTCTTTCCAAGTTCTTGTCTTCATAATACACTCTTTAAGTGAGATAAAATGAATACCCTAGAAAACAATCATTTGAATTAAAAATAACCAAAATAGGGGCATCTGGGCGCCTTAGTCAGTTGAGCAGCTGGCTCTTGATTTTGGTTCAGGTTGTGATTCAGGATCATGGGATCGAGCTCAGCATCAGGCTCCACGCTCAGCAGGGAGTCTGCATGAGATTCACCCTTCTTCTCCCTCTGCCCCTTCCCAACCATTTCTCTCTCTAAAATAAAAAAAATAAATAAATCTTTAAAGAATAATAATCCTCAAAATATATTCTGGCCTTCCTTTACCTTTCTCTAAATATTTCTTCTCTTTCCTTCTTTTACTTAACCATATCTCACCTCTACCTTTCTGTATCTCTCTTGCCTTTTTTCCTCATGTATGTTCTCTTTTAGAGCCTGAGCACACAGGTGGGTGAGTTGTCTGTGTTGATTTTTGCCATTGACACTGGATGAAATGGAACTCCCACAGTCAAGACCCAGTAACACAAACACCCCAATCTTCAAACAGTAAGTTATATTTCTCATTCATGCTCATAGTCCATCCTGGTCTAGCTGAGGTTCTGCCTCATGTCATCCTCGGGATGTCTGGGAAACAGGCTAATACAACAGCCATTCTCTGGAGTCAACATATCAGAGAGAAAGACTGAGAGGTAAGTCACAAGTTAGCTCTTAAAAGGGTCTTCTGGAAATGACCAGTATCACTTCTTACATTTCACTGACAAGGCAAGTTGCATGAACGCAGCTAACTTCAAAAGGCAACAAATTGCCATTCTACAGATTTCAAGGACAATCACAATTACTCTGAGATTTTACTAATGACTACTACGAAGAGCAACCTAAAAATAGAGATAATGTGATTCCCTATACCCGCACAAGTAAGTAATAAGATATGTGATCCCTTCTGGTATATACCAAACATTTAAAACTAATACTCATCCTTTCATTTAAAATTAATTTTTATACAATTTTTCTTTATTTTGCATTCTTTCTTACTCAAGAAAAATAGCTTTATGAGATGATAAATCTGTAGCTCCTTCAGACAACCAAAAAAAAAAAAAAAAAAAAAGAAAAAGAAAAGAAAACCTATTTTCTACTCTGCGGAAAAAGGCTTTCGTACCAAACTATGTATATTTGTTGGTTTGTTTGTGTGGTGGATTGGTTTATAGGTTGGTTATATTTGATTTAGGTAATTCCCCAAACTTAGCAAACCATAAAATAATGAAACGTGTGGTAAGAGATCTTTCTCTGAGAAGTCATAGGTATTTACCTAAGAGAGCTAAGTCAAGTCTAAAGGAAAATTTAGAACTTTTATTCCATTACATGGCCATTGGGATTAAAGTAATAAAAACTCTCTGACCCATTTGTTCTGATTTATCTGCATTAGAATTTTCCAGTAAGTGGTGAAACTTGTGATCAGCATTGAAAACTACTGACATATATTTTGCATTCAGCTAGTTTCCTCCAGTAGTCTGATTTTGAGCATGCCACGTTCATTTTGTTTCTCAGATGAAAAGAGAGTCTGACTCTACATATAAATAAAGAAAACAATTATTATCTAGCTGACAAATTATTAATTATTGTTTTATAGTGTCTCTATTGGAGCATTCTAAGCTGAGGGAATATTGTTTAAGCACTACCACTTATTTATTTCTACTTTCACCTCACTTTTACAACTTTTTCCATGCCTGTAAGAACACTCTTCCCCAAAGATCTCAAATAAGTACTTGAATAAAACTACAATATAAGCATAGCTATAAAGAATGCATTTAATTTCAAGGGCTGCTATAAAGAATTTTACAAATGGCATGACAGGGTCCTTTTATTGTCCCCGATTTCATTACAGAGCCTTCCTAACAGCCCTCCTGAGAGCAAAGGTAGGATAGTGTCAATCCTTTTTATCAATTCGCTTGGTTACAAAAGAAGAACATTATCCTGACATTATGGCTATTGTTCTAGTTATTTGCAGGGTCCCCATTGTAACTTTCCCTGAAATATAGTGCTGAATCTAGATGCAGTTTTGGAAGAACCTGCGAGTATTGTTGGCATTAATGGGATAAGCTCAAATTTTGCCCAAGTAAGCTGAAAAGGAAACAACTCATTAGCTAAAAAACCAATGTCTTTCCAAATCAGCACTGGTACCCAACCAAGTTAAGTGGCAAAAGAGAAGTTTTGTTTCTCTTCTGAAAGAGTTTCCCCATGAAAGCACATCGGAACCAGCTGTTACTCGGATATCTGTCAAGGCTTAAATGAGTAGGTACTAGAGAATTCCTCCTTCTAAATCAGGATATACCAAAACAGAGCCCACAGATTTTGGAGTTCCACAGATGATCTGTTGAAATTTTTAATTTTGTATTTTTGTGATGGTTATACTCTAAAACAAAACCAAAAAAGGTGGGAAAAATGCATAATCAGAGGACACATGCTAGTCTGGGAATGTCAAACACCACAAAGCAAGCACATTTTGTGCTTGTGTTTTCAGAAGCAATTGCATGTTAACAAAAAGCACTCATCATTGTGTTAAGGAGAGTTGTTTTCAGAAGCAATTGCATGTTAACAAAAAGCACTCATCATTGTGTTAAAGAGAGTTTTTGAAGAGTCTCAAAGACAGCATACTAAAGGAAAGAAGGAAGATATGGAGGAATCTGTATGTTCCTATTTATATGAATTTCAGGAAGAAGAAAACTAGCTTCAAAATTGTGCCTACACCTGTGGCAAAGCGGTGGATGGTGACAGTACTGATTGCAAAAGGACATCAAGTAGTCCTTTAGGGATCTATAAATATTTTATATCTTGATTCATGAGGTCATTACTTGGGTGAATATAAAAATAAATAGTGTGGGGGTGCCTGGGTGGCTCAGTCGCTTAAGCGTCTGCCTTTAGCTCAGGTCATGATGTCAGGGTACTGGGCTCCCTGCTCAGTGGGGAGTCTGCTTCTTCCTCTCCCTTTGGCTCTCCCCCCAACTCATGCTCACTCTCTCTCTCAGGTAAATAAATAAACAAAGTGTATAAAATTCATACAACGTAAAACTTGATTCATATACTTTATTATAGGTATGTCTGTTTCACTTCAACAAAACATCTTTTAAATATCAATATGATTAGTTTGAAATTGTTTTATTTTTGTTATACTTTTTGTGTATCTGTATTGTTTCAAAGGTATATAAGAATTATAAACATAAGAAATTAATACCCATTGTGAAGTTTATACAGTAATATGGTATACTGTAATTAAAGAATTCACTTCTACATTAGGGGTTGTTGAGAAAAATTTTCTTTGAAAGAGGATTTGTACAAGCAAAAGTTTGAGATATACTGTCCTGAGTTATGACACTTGTCACAGAACAATTTCTCCAAAACAGGAGGAAGCTGGGAATACTAGCCTTCTGTCTCAGAGACATTGCTCCTCAGCCATAAATGGATTCCATTTGGGTCAAAGAAATGATTCATACTTCCTGCTGTGACCTAACAGGACCTCTGAGATAGAGCCAGAGTCTTAGAAATCCAAGCATACAACACTTCTCTTTCCATTTTTGTGCCAGCATCAGACAGTCTTCCAGTTTTCCATCTAATTCTTTGCTTCTGACCTGCTGGGAAACTGGCAAAGTGTTTGAAGTGATGGAGAGACTAAGGAATGAGGTCTTTGGTTTTAGGTCCAACGGCAGCTTGCTGACAAATGGTTTGAACTTGAGCAAATTATTTGATCTGTCTGAGCTTCAGTTTTCCCACTTTCTAATTTGGAAAAACTACTCCATAAGGATTTTTGAGGCTCTTATGTAAAAATATGCAAAGCACCCAGTACAGCAACTCAAAAAGGTGCTCAAAAAGTAACTATTACATAAAAAGTAAGTTAGAGACACTAAAACTAATTAAAAGCCTAAAGCGTAAAATTCATGGCTTTACCAAAAGCATTTTAGGACTGCTTTTTAAATGCTCAGAGGGTCAGTTCCACCTTCACCTAAATTCTAAGCTATGTTTCTCAGGACTGAGTTGTCAGAAGACTTCAGTGTAGGTGGATTGTACTGTATTATATTCCTTATAGCTTGGAGGATCCTCATTCTAATAATACTGATCACTGCTTTGAGGAGGCAGCCTACCTAATGTGATTTCTAGCTATCCAGATAATGCAAACATAAAAATGTGTTTTGAAATTTTGTTTAAAAAATAGGACTCCAGGCGCCTGGGTGGCTCAGTGGGTTAAAGCCTCTGCCTTCGGCTCAGGTCGTGATCCCAGAGTCCTGGGATCAAGCCCCGCATCGGGCTCTCTGCTCAGCGGGGAACCTGCTTCCCCCTCTCTCTCTCTCTCTGCCTGCCTCTCTGCCTCCTTGTGATTTCTGTCTGTCAAATAAATAAAATCTTTTAAAAAATAAATAAATATATATATTTTTTAAAAAAATAGGACTCCCCTATGTTAGTGAGTAAAAAGACCTTATCAATTAATTATTAAATGATATCTTGTATGATTTTTACCTCTATAGATCGATCTTTCTTTATTGTAGAAATCCAGAATTATGCTGGGAGAAACCAAAGGAGATTATACAAATTCTGGTGGCCTGGGGGGTTGGGGAGCTAATGGATAGTGAATAGGTTCATTAGGCATCTCAAGTTCCAGATACCTTCACAAGTGTTTGGCAGGAGCTGGGTCACAGGCCATATGCTATGATACAGGAGATAGGATCTATTAGATATTAAAATCTCAAAAGGATCTTAATCATATTTATGAATGCTTTGTGGTAGTCCAACAAGGAGGAATTCCTTACCTCCTGAAGAACTGAGCAGCTGACCTGTGACGTATATTTCAGAATGACAATTTTGTAGCTAAAATGTTATTTCCCATGCAGTTAAAATACACCTGATTTTTCAGGTAATAACCAGCTGGTATATCCTACTGCTCATTGCTCCACAGAAATTGCGTAGATTATGTCCATGAAGTATAATGCTAAAATATGATAAAAGTGTTCAGTCCATGTTCTAGGTATTTTGTTTTAAAAATACCATGTGTCCCGATATATTAAAATAAATAGATTTTTTTTAAGATTTTTAATTTATTTATTTGACAGAGAGAGATGACAAGCAGGCAGAGAGGCAGGCAGAGAGAGGGGAGGAAGCAGGCTCCCTGCTGAGCAGAGAGCCCGATGCGGGGCTCGATCCCAGGACTGTGGGATCATGACCTGAGCCGAAGGCAGCAGCTAATATATAGATATTTTTAAGTTTTTGTTCAGTTTTATTCAAATGTATGGCATGTTTATGGGCAAGTCATACTCATCAGAGGTATATAATCACACTATTACTGATACAACTTTGTCAATGCTTTGAATATGTTTAATTTAGTAGCTGTAGAATCACTTCAGACTATT
This sequence comes from Mustela nivalis, assembly GCF_964662115.1. NCBI lineage: Eukaryota > Metazoa > Chordata > Mammalia > Carnivora > Mustelidae > Mustela > Mustela nivalis. Next base: position 104,381,674 of record NC_139024.1, read on the forward strand.
TCTACAGGGCTGCTAGAACTATAGAGTTTTACAATGTATAAATAATCAGATATCACTCCAGAATAGAATTTTACTATAAGAACTCATAAGCCCATGTAAATGTTTGCCTAAATTTCAAATATTTGACACAACTTCCTGAAATTTAACCATGGAAAGAAATTTATGAAGTTCAAGTGAAAAAAACCCATGTTCTTTATTGCTGATTATAATGAATTCTGAACCAATCAGTAGCTCAACAATTTCATTGTTTACCCAGTATATGCCAGAGCTGGGTCAAGCCCTAGTGATATTATCCTACCAAGATCCAGTCCATGATGTTTAGGAGGTCAGGTATTGTCATTTAGCCAAAAAATGAAGTTCATCTGCAGACTTCACTTCTGATCCATAATCCATTACTCTTAAAAATGGGGAACTTGTGTCTGCAGAACACCAAACAACCAGGCAAGTTCTTTGCTTTTGCTTTCTTTTAGTGCTTTTTCAAATGCAGACCCATATAAGAAACTTCCAATATACTGCATTTTGAGTCTTTATTTCATCAGTCCTTACATTTCTTCCATTATCTTCAAAGTAGATATATGGATACACAGAAGTTTCTTATGTGTTCACCATATTTGTAAAGATCAGCACTTCCTCTTTATATATCAATCTTAGCATTTATCTCTAGCAATACTCCAAACCCCAATAGATTGAGATTCTTGGCAATAAATATCATGGACTTTGCAAGTTTGATATCAATTGTTTCTACACAATAAATACCGAAAGAATGAATAAGTGAATGCATATAAGAATGAAAAATGTAGTGTAATTAAAATTCTGTGTATGTAGATCAAAATGATATTAATGCAACTTAAGTGGGGGGGGGGAAGAAATACCAAAATTAAGAAACTCTATTATTAAAAGTTATGTTGCACTTTAGAGAGAAAAAAACTACTTCTGCAATTTTAAAGGCAATTTTCAATTTTTGAGTTTAAGAAGACAGATGCAGTATTCTATTACTGGAGGGTGTTGGCAAGGGATCCCAATTAAGAAAGGTTTCTAAGTTGAATAGAAGGACTTTAAAAAAGTCTTGGTGCTTGTCTTCTCATTATTAATTTATTCCTACCTTATAGGATCAACTTTATCATAGGAAGAATATTTTTAAATTCAAATGGTTTTCTTATGAAATGTTTTCAGAATGACAATTTTATTCATATCTAGAATTCATATTTTAGAACCTACTATAACTTTTTGTAAAATATTCACATATGTCTAGCAAACATTAGTATTTTTATTTTGTATTTAAAAAGAGCTAACATTACACAGAACTCCAATAGTCAAGTAATTAGACGTATCTTGCTAGATAGCATGCTGCTTAGCATTGACTCTAAGGCTGGATAGCTTGGCCTTGGTTTAAGATGAATTTTGGACTGAATTTAGAAGAATTTTACAGAGGATAGAAAAACCTTCAAAAGGACAATGCCAAGAATCTAGCCTATGACCCAGCAATTCCACTTGTGGGGATTCATCCAAAGGAAATGAAATCACTATCTTGAAAAGATATTTGCACCCCCATGTTCATTGCAGTGTTATTTCAATAGCCAAGGAATGGAAACAACTTAAGTATTCATTGATGGATTAATGGATAAAGAAAATAAGGGTATGGGTATATATACAACAGAATATTATTCAGTCATGAAAAATCAGGAAACCCTTGATTTGCAACACTAGATGGACTTTTAGGCATCCTGCTAAGTGAAATAAGACAGAGAAAGACAAATACTGTATCATATCATTTATATGTGGAATCTTAAAAAACAAACAAATGCACAGATAAAGAGATGGATAAGTGGTTGCCAGAGGTTGGGGATGGGGTGCAAAATGAAGATGATCAAAAAGTAGAAACATCCAGCTATATGATAAATAAGTTCTGGGATGTAAAGTACAGCATGGAAAGTATGGATAACAATAATGTATTGTACTTGCAAACTGATAAGAGAATTGATCTTAAAAATTTTCGCTACAAAAATTTTTTTTGTTACATTGTGTTGTGATGGATAACTAAACTTACTGTGATAATCATTTTGCAATACATGCATATATTAAATCATTAGGTTGTACACCTAAAAATAATAAAATGTTATATGTCAATTATGTCTCAGTAAAAAATAAAGGAATCTCATCTAAAATAAACAAACAAAAGGAACCAGAATATGAGACATTTGAGTAAGATTTAGGACAAGTATGAACTTGTCATCTCCTTTCAAGTTATTCTTTGTTTTCATATATGAAATAAAATTATTATGATAAACTTCTTTTAAACATATTATAAAAATTAAATTAGGAAATAATAATTTATATGACGTTTAGATTTCTTAATAGAGCAAATGAAAATTTATGAGACAAAAGGAGAGTTCCATTAATAGTCATATTTGTTAGATTATTTTATCAGCTTTGATAAATTATTTTATTCAGCATATATTTATTGAGAACCATTATATACCAGTCATGGTGCTAGATGCTGAAAATCACCAAATTATAATTCTCACAACAATCTAATGAAGTAGGCAATATCTTTTTAAAAGTTTTTTTTTTTTTTTAAGATTTTATTTATTTGTCAGAGAGAGAGCGCGAGCGAAAGTGAGCACAGGCAGACAGAGTGGAAGGCAGAGTCAGAGGGAGAAGCAGGCTCCCAAGGAGCCCGATGTGGGACTCGATGCGAGGACGCTGGGATCATGACCTGAGCCGAAGGCAGCTGCTTAACCAACTGAGCCACCCAGGCGTCCCAGTAGGCAATATCTTTTAAAATATACTCTAAACTCTCTGGAATATGGTAGACACACATTACATATTTACCAAATGAATGAATAAGTGCAAAGTCGTTCTGATAAAGAATACCAGGCAACTGACCCCAAAACACTCATGGCTTAAATTCAGTTTGTTCTAGCTCAGAGTCTGTATCATTACTCAAATGAGAGTTAAGAGGAATAAATAGATATATAGGTATATATATATCAGTATATACATATAGGTATGTATAAATCACCAAAGCTCTTATTCTTCATAGGACCTGGAATTCCAATTTTTACACTCCCATCATGATCTATAATATTGCTGAGAATTCTGCCCAGATGCTCAGGCTCTCGATCACCAAAGAAAGGAAAACCAACGCTAAATATCAGTTTCATTTGTTTATTCTCTTTTCTTGAGATCTTAAATCCTCTAATCCTTACTGCCTGTGTAATACTCAAGAGTTCAAACTGATATCTTGTGTTTTATTCAGGTTTCTAGTAGTTCTCAAGCTACTTCATGATTACCAGAGTCAAACTTCAGGACTGGGATTTTAACAGCAAAAAAGGTTAGTATACCAAACACATATCTTTAAATAACAAGTATCCTGGTTGGTCTTTTCCCCATTAGTAAAAGTACTAAATCTAAAAACTTTGGCATAAATCTTTTGATTGACATATCACCAATTATGATCTCCAGAGTTCCTGCATGGAATAAACTGAGGCATTTATTAAACATATGGTTTCTGAACCCCATTCCCAATGTACTGAATTAAAATAGTGACAATGGAATAGGGAATTTTTATTTTTAATTAACTTTCTATCTTATTCTTATTTTCTTTGAAATTGAAGACTTACTATTGATCCTGTTGTGTGCAAAGAGATAATCTGGTTACATAAGATATTTACTTAACATTTGAAGAGAAATTACAGGATTTTAAAATATATTTTCACATTATGAATTTCTTAGAATCTGATATACTTAATAGTATAGTAGAATTAAATAAAAACTAAAATTTTTCAACTTTGCTTTAGACAGCTGTTATGCAAAACACACTATTTTATGTCCAGATAGAGTTTAATCCTCAAAAAAAGCAAGGAAATCTATGCATGTATGATATTCTAGAGTTTTCTTAGTCTCATAATGCTATTGTCATGATTGTTGTTTCTGTTTTTATTAAAGAAGAGTTAAAACAAAATTTAAAGATTGGAATTATTAGTAAAAGCTTCAGAAAATAAAGCCTATTGTATTGTTTTAGACATTTCCATTGCCAAACTACAATTTTTTTCTTAAACATAAAAAGCGGCTGGGTTTAAACATTATAGTGACTGATTACAATTAAAACTTTGGCTTCCAGATATTTTCTAAATAGAAAATGCCAGAAGACATTACATCTTTTCAGGACCTTTTGGCTACAGATTTATTAATAGCTTTTCAAGATGTAGAAAAAGCTGCTTTAACATTTATTCCTTTAGTAAATAGCTTTTGTATTAAGGAAGGAGAGTTTGCTTGTTTGTTGTTTGCTCATTTTTTGTGAGGGCCCAACTAGCTCCAACCACCAGGATATTGATAGCCATAATAAATTTAAATCAGAATTTATCAGAAGGATTTAATTGTGAAATACAAACTTAATTCAGACAAGTGTTATTAGCCTTGTAGGTAAAATGCTGGAGCATCCAATCATGAAATAAGCTATGATAAAGTTTTAAAAATTAATTTAGAATGAAACTAGAACCTTGTAGCAAAGTATGCCATAAAACAGACGAATTATATTACCTGTAGAGTGTCTTTCACTTACAAAGCCTGGAATTGTCTATCATCTCAATCCAATCAAGAAATGGGCAGAGGACATGAACAGACATTTCTGCAAAGAAGACATCCAGATGGCCAACAGACACATGAAAAAGTGCTCCATATCACTCAGCATCAGGGAAATACAAATCAAAATCACAATGCGATATCACCTCACACCAGTCAGAATGGCTAAAATCAACAAGTCAGGAAATGACAGATGCTGGCGAGGATGCGGAGAAAGGGGAACCCTCCTACACTGTTGGTGGGAATGCAAGCTGGTGCAACCTCAATATCTATGAGTATATTATTTATCCGCAGCAGTATTATGAGGTAGTGATGTATCCAAACTTTAAAATTCAAGATCAGCCAATAACCAACTGAGATCTTGAGAAAGTTACTCTTTCAACTTCAGATTCTTTATTTGTAAAATGGGAATAATAAAAGATCTAATTCACAGACACCACTGAGTAACTCTAATAAGATAATATAAAATATGTGACATAATGCCTGACACATAGAAAATGCTCCACAAATGTTATGTTCACATTTTTCCTTGTTTCTTTTATTTTCTTTAGTTTTTAATGCCATTTATTCTTCTCCTACCCACTTAAGCCTCCATGTTGCATCACCACTTCCTCATATCAGGGAGATCAAATGATAGTTGTCTTTCTCTGCTTGACTTATTTCGCTAAGCATGCTTGAGTAACTACTCATTTTTATGTGATTCTATAAATAGTCAAAGCAGGAACAAAATGTTAATAACTTAAAATTCCTTTTTAAAAACCCATATGGTTATGGGATCATTTTTCTTTATTCTTATCCCTCCCACAAAATATCTACTCTCTCTCTCTCTCTCTGATGTTCTGTACAGTTACTTTCTACTCAATATCATATCCTCCACCCAAATCTATCTCCCTTTCTAGGCATTAAAAAATATTTTTATTTTTTTCAGTGTCTTCCTAATGTGTCATTCCCTCATCAACTTCATCATAAAATATTGAAAGATGATAAGGTTAACAGATGTGACTTTTGTACAAATACATGTTCAAAATGCTTCTTTAGGTAAAATGTCACCCTTAACTGTCATCTTAACTGCCACCCAAATATCTCTCTCTTACCTTCTTTTATCCTTGGATTTTCACTCTCCTGATGCCCTGTCTCCTTCCTCTCTGCCTCCCAAAGCCTTCTCTATCTGTCAATACACATTAACCTACTATCGTGAATTTTTCCCTGCCCATCCTCCTCAAAAGCTCCTATTTAGTCTTTGTACTGTTATCTGAACTTTTCAAATACACATCTAGTCTCTAAATTTTTACCTAATCTTGTCACCAAACAATTTATTTGCCTATGTCTTGCTTCTCTAGATACAGTTTACTGAATATAGAAATACTGATTTTTACTAATATATCTAAATATCTGTATCCATTCCATGTTAAGTGTTCAGTGCTGTAGATGGATATTAGTTTGAATCTTAACTTGTCTGCTTTTTTTTTTTTTTTTGACAGACAGAGATCACAAGTAGGCAGAAAGGCAGGCAGAGAGAGAGGAGGAAGCAGGCTCCCCACTGAGCAGAGAGCCCGATGTGGGGCTCGATCCCAGGACCCTGAGATCATGACCTGAGCCGAAGGCAGGGGCTTTAACCCACTGAGCCACCCAGGCACCCCCTAACTTGTCTGCTTTTTAACTTTTATTTCAGACCAGTGAATACTCTGTGAAATTAACAAGCTTATTTTATAGTGTATATAGAAATGCAAAGAACCAAGAATAATCAAAATAATGTTGAAAAGGAAAACATTTACAGGACCAAAGAGCAAGACTTATAAAGGAATGGTAATTAAATAATTAAAAAATTAAGACAAAATTCCATAGGACATGAATAGAAAAATAGGATATTGTAATAGAATAGTACATGCAGAAACAGATCTACACATTTATGAAAACCTAATTTATGAATAAAGTGTCACTGCATAAATAGCAAAGAATGGCTAGTCCTTTAGGTACAAAGGATCGATTAAATATCCAAATATCAGAAATATCTATATCTTCACTCTACCTCATGCCATTTTCAGTAATTAATTTCATGTGGTTGTGATCTAAATGCGAAAGATAAAATAACAAAGCCTTCTATTTTTCAGATAGTATTTCCAAAGATATTGCAACAATACCTCCCAATCTACGTGCTCTCCTACAGTCAAAGGAAGATAAATTGTATTGGATATTATATCTAAAATAATTATCCTTCCCACATCTGCTTAGATGGTCCAGAAAAGGCTTTACAAAGAAAGTGACCATTTGAGATTTGTCCTTGTATGTAAGATACTGACAGGTGGAGAATAACATGTGAAAAATATATAGATGGGAACCTGCAAGGAATATTTGGGGACTAGTCAACAGGCCTGCTTCATTGTAACAAAGTACAGCTAGATTCAATGCAGCATTTCAGTAAATAGATTAGAATAAAAGGAAACTGGAATTGCTTGTTCATAATTCATATGAGGATATTAAATTCCTGCAAAATACTTTAGCAATGGAAATGGAAGGCGAGAGCCAGATTCAAGAGACTTTGCAAAAAGAAAAGTACAGAAATTGTCAGCTAATTAGATATAAGCATGAAGAGCAAAGAATCTAAGATGATGCCATGGTTTTGAACTACAGTGATTAGTGAAATAATGGGTTCACTAACAAAAATGGAAAATCCCACAGTTCATAAAGCTAAAGAAAATATAAGCATCATTTATTCAAGAACTTTCTCTCTATGTGTATATTATCATATGATCCTATAGGAGGTTAAGATGCAGAGAGTGAAGACAAGACTATTCAAATTTTAATCCTGGCTCTGCTATTTAATAGCTGTATCACCTTGGGCAAATTACATAAACTCTTTGTTTCAACTCCCTCATCTGTAAAATAAATAAAAATAACATGCCCTACTTCAAAAGACTATAAAGTGCATTGTCTGGCATACTTGCATAAGTGCTCGATAAGTGTTAGCTAGTATATTTACTACAATTTCAGTGAACATTTACAATACGTTGATATATATTTGAGATATACATTCCGTAGACATGCACTGTAAAGTAAGACTGCACTCCTGCTCCCCAAGGTAAATGTTATACCTTTCAAAGAAACTGCGGCCCTCACAATGAAGAAATATAACTTTCTGTTGGTAAATTGTGGCCCACACAGATTTATCAGCCAAAATGTTTAAAATGGTAGGTGGAAAAACAGGAATTGAATCTAGGAGTAGTCAGATAAAAAAGATGTGAAGAGCAAAAGAAAGGAGTCTCATAGACATAAAGAATAGACTTCCATCTCAATCAGTCCATATATTGGCCCTTCAAATCCTGCTGCTGGAAGCTGCTTCCACTTAAACATACACATCTGTGATGTTTTGGATTTGCATCAGAAGATTAACTTTTCCAGAATGAACCCTTACATCTTTTTCACACTCCTCGTTGATATGTATTACGCTATACAATGAAGCGTTTTTCTATCAGATGATTGTCCTCTAAATATCATCCATATTTCGTGTAATTTAAATATCATGTTCGCATTCTCCTGGAGGGGAAATGGGGTTGTTCCATACCATCAAGAATTTTGTATTATTGAAAAATAATTCATTGATTTTTGTTGTTGTTTGTCATCAATTTCTTGTGGAATGGTCACATTTTCAAAGGTTGTGGGATAGAAAAATCCTTCCTTTGCACGCTCGATGTGCCATGCATCTGGAGGAAAAGCATAGCTGCACACTTTGTACTGATCTGCCAGACTTCGAAGATACAGAAGCAATAAGCCAATAACTCACGATTAATTTTGTACCAACAGAATCCTTTCATTCAGCTGAAAACGTCATCAGTTTCTGCTGAATTGTATGTCTAATTCCACATAAGCACTTCTCCTTGTTGACCAATATGAACACCTGAAAAACTGTGTGAGTGATGCATTTAATTTCTTCTCAAAACGGAAGCCTTCAAGTATACAAAAATTACGGTAACTTTATCCTTATGAAAACATAAGTAAAAGCCTTATGCTCAGTACAAGCTTCCAGATAGATGCCACATTAACAACTTGTGATTTTGGCAGTGAGTACCAATGAATAGTTAAATCTCAGAAAAGATAATAAACACCACATTCTCAACTCATTAAGCAGGTGAAAAGCCGTTTAGTCAAAGTCACTTCTCATCTCTTTTTACAACTCAGTTTTGAGCTAAGCAAGTAAAAAAGTTAGACATGTGAGCTGTTTGTTTTTCTGTGAACTTGAACTATACAGCCAGTCAATTGGATACTTGAGTGAAATAATTTCATATTTTCTTGTTATTTCTGTACTTATTATATTCAGCCCTCACTCCTTCCCCCAGACTCTCCTGATTTATAATTATTCTCTCAATAATGCATGCATTTTTGTAAAATCAACGTGGACAAACACCCTTGTTATCAGAAAATCCAATAGGAAATAAATATTATTGGCAAAGAATTGTGCACCTCTTTGGGCACACATTGCATGAAGAGCAGAATAGAATTGGACAGATGAGTATTTTATCAAAATAATTCCTTCACTTTGGTTTAAGTTTACAGAGAACAAAAATCCTTCATTAGACTAGATGGATATATCTAAATCATGTAAAAATAAATTCAAATTCTATTATGAAATCTTACCTACAACTTGACACTATAAATTAAATAAAAGAAAAAGTTAAAAATTACTAAAACCATAAGTTGACTATCTATTACCACTAAAGTGAATACTATTTGAGGGTCATATATTTACCCTGTAAACTGTAGAGGATTTCATTGGCTTGAAAGCTAAGAGGTCCTATTATCTTGCTGGACATAATAATGTTTAAACCAATTTCCACTGAATTATAATCTATTCTAGCAAGGATGATTCTTTTCTATAGGAAAGAGAGCATCCATTTATACTGTGCATCCATTTACACTGTGGAAAGGAGAGAAAGCAGTAACCCACCATGTTTTAGTGTGCCTGGGTACGTGAGGGATGCAACAGAGCTGCCAACACACATTACTACAGGAATATAATGTATGTTCCCTCATTTTCAAGCCTTAAATCAGAGGTATAAATGCATGTAGTCTCAAAAGAAAAAATTCATAGTAAGTTTGTAAATCCAATCACTACATGATGGAATGTCTGATCTCATTAGAATGTAATATCTATAAACGTTTATTTAATAGTCATCTGCTTTGTAATAAGATGAACTGCATGGATATTAAATACAAGTAAGCAATGATCAACTTGTATATATATATATAAATATTGTTAGGTTATTCATAACAAATAATGCTATTCCAGGTATTTAATATCTGAAATTCACACATCTTTATGTCAGGAACTCTGTAAGTTAGGTTAAATTATTTCATTTGCCCTGATTATTTCTATTCAAGTTTTTTATTAAATTTCAGGATTTTCTTGACTTTCAATGACCCTTAGATTGGTTAATTAAACATCTATATGGAGTTTATGTAAATGTAATGTATTTCTCTCTAATGTTTATGATGACTTGGGCAATCCAAAGGAACTTAGGAGTCTGGCTGGAAAGTTCTAAAATACATCCAGTGGTGCAGAGTGCTGTTAAATGTTAACCAACCTGATTTCCAGCTGGAGGACAGAGCAAGGGATGATTTGTAGCATTCGCTAATTTCTCAGATGTAAATACTTGCACCTCAGATGGCCGATTGCAAGATATCATATGATGTCCCTGAGTTGGGAAGAAATGTGCCAGTGTGAACTGGCCCCAGCATATGACTGACCTCCTATTTTGCAACTACAGTGTTTGACAATGATCACATTCGATTACAGCTATCCTTGAATGAGAGGAGGCTGTTAGAAGGATCTCATCTATTCTTTAGTAGAAATATTATGAAGTTGCTAGTATGCCTACTCTCCCAAGACAGAAAGCAAGAAATAAAAGAAATTTGCAGAACACTTCATACATCTTTCTTTCCATATGGCCTGGCAGTATCATATTCTAGGCACACTGGTGACACTTCTTGAAGCTCATATTCCTCTAGATGGAAAAAAGATTGCTGTGTGACAAATGGTGATGAGTCACCCCCACCACCAGCAGCCTATTATATTGGATTTTCCAAAGTTTCCTTCACGCACACAGGCTTGTGTTGATCAAGAAAAATGAATCATTAGAAAAACTAAATAATATGTCCAAAGCGTCAAGCCAGGTCTGTCTACTGAAAGTCTGGAACTTCTGACCCCTTATGTAATTGAGGGGCCTCTTTTGGCCCCACTATAGGCATACTGGAGTTTGATTTAAGTTTCTTCTCTTACAATTGATCGTTATATCACCAAATCTTAGCTGTTTATCACTTCTAGTAAAGTATTAAGACTGTCCACCCTTTATATAAATGATTTTATAGATTTTAGCTTTTCCAAAGAAGGTTTTACTGCCACGAAGTGTTTTTTTTTTCCTTAAATAATTTAATTTGTTATGAAGAATTCCTCTACAAACACAGGAATCATGATAGTAAACAACTTGTCCCGGTGCTTTATATACTAAATACTATATACTATATACTAAAACTGTAATTATCTGATACCATTATTTAACAATATTTATTTTTATTTTTTATTTCTTACTTTCAAAAACTTTATAATATAAAGTACCAGAAATCCAATAAACAATCCAACAAATGGCAAAGAGTGTATCTGGTGGGTGTCTTAGAGTTTATTCAGATTGAGAATCGTTTCTAAGAAAACTGATGACTCAGATATGTGACGGAATCTTGAGTTGTCAGCTAAGATTCTTATGCTCAGGAACTACTAAGTCAGGAATTTGAAATTTTAAAAAGTAGAAGTATTCTCATTTTTTTTATATTAAATGAAAAAAATTTTAACTGCACAATTAATAAGTACAATTATCTCAGTCTAGTCAGGCTTCTATAACTAAGACTAGCTGACTTATAAACAACAAGTGAAAACAAAACTGAAAACTGAAAAGTGAAAACTGAAAAACAAAAATGTGTTTTTCAGAGTTCTGGAGCCTGAGAAGCCCAAGATTAAGGTGCCAAAAGATTCAGTGTCCAGCGAGAGCCCCCTTCTTACTTCACAGATAGCCGTCTTTTTACTATGACTTAACATGGCAGAAAGGAGAAGGGAGCTCTCTGGAGTCCCTTTTGTAAGAGCTTTAATCCCATTTATAAGGGTTCCATCCTTATGACCTAATCACTTCCCAAAGCTCCCAAATCCAAATTACATTGGAAATTAGGCTTTAATGTATGTATGTGGGGTGGAGGAGCCACACACATTTGGTCTATAGCTTTTTGTCCCTAACCCGCTCCAAATTCATGTCTTTCTCACATCCAAAATACATTCATTTCATCCCAATAGCCCTTAAAATGTTATCTCCTTTCAAGATCAATGTTAAAGGCTAATATCTCATCTAAATATCATCTAAATGAGATAATGGTGAGACTCAAGGTACCACTCATCCTGAGGCAAATTCTTCTGCTATGAACTTGTGAAACCAACTTATTATGTGCTTCCAAACAACAATGCATAGGATGGACAGCCATATGATAGACATTCCTATTCTAAAAGGGAGAAATAGGAAAGAAGAAAGGGATAATAGGGTCTATGTAAGTCCAAAGTAAGAGGCAAACTACATGAGATCTTAAGGCTTAAGGGTAATCCTCTTTGGCTTGATGCTTTGCTTTCCAGGCCTGCTGGGGCTGTGGACCCATTTCTGCAGCTCAGGAGAGCTGGAATCTTGAGTAGGGTACTTTATTGCTTTGGAGTCTCAGGTGTAGCCTCACCCAAACATCTCATACAGTCTGTGCACCAGCAGTTGTGTTACCCTTGCCTTCTAGAGGAGTGACCACAACAGCCTGAACCACAGAGGGCCTCTGGACCCACTGAACCCACTGGAGCCACACCAAAGGTAACTACAGAGTACTGGGAGCAGAGCCTGCAATGGAGGCAGCACCAGAGCTTGCCCCTAGATCTCACAGACATCAACTGCCCCTACTTTGAAACCACTCTGAGCCTATGAAGGGAGGTGCACCACAGTGATTTTGAATTGTCTTCGAAGTTATGCTTTCATTGTGTTGAACCATTGCTCCTGACTTCTGTTAAGATGGCTAGTTAATCTCCTCACCAAATAATTATTTGGCCACACCCTTAGTGTTCTCTTTCAATCATGCTTTCTCATTTTTTAAAATATGGATAGGCTAAGAATATTCCCATTCTTCAACTTCTCCTTCCTTTCTAATTAACAATTCAGTTTTTAAATAATTTATGTCTTCTCAATTTTTACTATAAGCAGTCAGAAGGAATGAATCTACCTGTTCAACACTTTGCTTAGAAATAGGTTCAGCTAAATATCCAGTTCCACCCTTGAAAACTCTACTTTCCACAAAACACAATTTAGCCAAGTTCTTTGCCACTTTTCTAACAAGGACCATATTTCCTTCAGCTTCCAATATGTTCCTCATTTTCAACTGAGACCTCATCAGACACCCTTTAATGTCCATGTTTCTACCAACATTGTTGAGGGTTTTTTCGATATTGTTTACAAAGATTGGAGTTTTGTCAATTTAGTTCTCTTTCAGAATTTTCTCTTTTTAACTCTCCCCTTTTCTTTCCTAGCTCTCATCAAAATCACCCATAATGGTCCATTCATAGCAATACAGGTCTTTGCCAGCATACACTTCAAAACTAGCCTCTACCCATTATCTACTTTCATAGCTACTTCTGCATTTTTAGGTATTTGTTATAGTAGCACCTCATTTTGATAGATTTTACCTCATACCCATTCACAGTGGGTCCAGTGGATCCCCAAATCCATTCTGTGGTCATTTATCCAGTTTCAGAATGCATAATTGAAATAGACTGACCTCGCCGCTGGCAGATTCTTCACATCAGTTTCCTAACTGGTAGAGTGGGGGCTATAATGTGGGAAAGGCCAAGAGGAAATCAGTAATGTTTTAGGAACTTTAACGTTAGGAAAATATCAATACGGCATTCTTAGAGGTATTGCAGAGATTAGTGCCATCATGAAAGGCTTGAAATATGCAGAGGTGGTGATTCCACCACATTCCCATTCAATTCATATTTGTCCTGTGCAGAAGACTAATGGATGGTGGAGAAAGACAATTGATTATTATTATAATCTCAGTCAAATGGTGACTCCTTTTGCTGCTACTGCACCAGACCTGATTTTATTCCTTGAGCAAATTAATACATCCCATGGTAACTGGTATGCAGCTATTGATCTGCAAAATTCTTTTTCTCCATACTTGTCCATCAGGTCCACCAGAAGCAATTCGCTTTTAGCTGGCAAGGCCAGCAATACATCTTTATTGTTCTACTTTAGGGCTATATCAACTCTCCAATCCTATGTCATAATTTAATTAAAAGGACTTTGATCACTTTTCCTTTTAGACGATAATACACTGGTCCATTACACTGATGGCATTATGCTGCCCAGACCTAGTACATAAGAAGTAGCAATGGCTCTACATTTATTGGTAAGACAATTGTGTGTCAGAGGGTAGAAAATAAATCTGATTATATTTAGGGGCCTTCCACCTCAGTGAAATTTCTAGGGTATGTCTAGATATTCCTTCTAAGGTAAAGGATAAGTTGTTGTATCTGGTTACTCTTCAACCAAAAAGAGACATGAAGCCAAGTTGGCCTTTTGGGACTTTGGAGGCAATAATATACTCCTCATTTGGGGCTGTTACTATGACCTACTCACTGAGTGACCTGAAAAACTACTAGTTTTGAGTGGAGCCCAGAACAAGAAAAAGCTCTGCAGGAGGTCCACACTGCTGTACGAGCTGCTCTGTCCGTTGGGCTATATGACTTAGCAGATCCAGTGGGGCTTGAAGTGTCAGTGGCAGATAGGGGTGCTGTCTGGAGTCTTTGACTCCACATCCTCTCCAACACATGTTGTTTCCTGTCTTGCTAAATTTGGCCATTCTAACTGGTGTAAGGTGGTATCTTAATGTGGTTTTAATTTGAATCTCTCTGATGGCTAGTGATGATGAACACTTTTTCATGTGTCTGATAGCCATTTGTATATTTTCATTGGAGAAGTGTCTGTTCATGTCTTCTGCCCATTTTTTGACATGATTATCTGTTTTGTGTGTGTTGAGTTTGAGAAGTTCTTTATAGATCTTGGATATCAACCTTTTGTCTGTACTGTCATTTGCAAATATCTTCTCCCATTCTGTGGGTTGCATCTCTGTTTTGTTGACTGTTTCCTTAAGCAGCCTTCCTCTGTAGCTATTTGTATCAGTAAGAGGCCTCGTAGGAAACAAGTGAAGTAATGAGGACAAGTTTAATGGAGGAATACTGTATAAGGAGGCATACAAGCTTAAGGAAAAGGGACAGAAATGACGAAGCTGCATGAAGGTAGCAACAGTGGGAAGCCATTGCCACTCCTGAGCTTGGAGACATAGATGGAGAGGCTCAGTATATAGATAGCTTCAGATGCAGCCCATAAGGCAGGGCTAAATGCAGCCACTGTCAATCTGTAGCCTAGCAAACACAGACCTAGGGAGATAATACCTCCCCCTACTTTGCTCCCACCCTCAGATCTCTTGCTATAATAATAGCATTTATTTTTCCATCATGTAATTTCTAATGGTATCTTATTATAATGATGTTTTGTAAGAAATATAAGGCATTCATTAATGACAACAGAAAAAAATCATTACACTATATTTTAAAATATTTGTTTGTTTGTTTGTTTGTTTAGAGTGTGCCCATGGGAGTTGAGGGGAGGGACAGAGGGAGAAGGGGAGGGACAGAGGGAGAAGAAGAGAGAGAATCTCAATATTCAGAATGAAGTCTGACCAGGGACTCCAGCCCAGGACCCTGAGATCATGACCTGAACTGGAACCAAGAGTCAAATGCTGAACCAACTGAGTCACTCAGGTGCCCCTACACTATATTGTCAAATAAAATAAACAGGTTTCAAAAAAGCGACAATGTTGGATGGGGATTTGAAGGATATTCTTTAAATTAAAAAAAATTTTTTTCTCCTTCCTCTTCCTCTTTCTTTGGTCAAAGTCCACAAAGTCTTATGAGAGAAATTGAAGACTGTAATAAAAATAAATATATGTATAATATTACTTATATTATACATATATTATAATATTTGTAAAATATATACAATATACTACATTGTATATAATATATATACATTGTATGTAATATATTATATATAATATATTATATATACATATATTATACAAATATTATATTTAAAAATAAATATATGTATAATATTACATATATTATAACATATTATTATATTATTATAACATATTATATATGTTATAATATGTGTAATATAATATAATTACATATATTATTATATAATATTACAAATATATAATAATATTACATATATTATAATAAACATATTTAATTTAAAAATAAAAGTAATTTTTAAAATTCTCCTAAGAAAATATAAGAGAACATCTTTGTAGCCTTAAGAAGAAGAAGAAAATGTACAAATTCATTATTAATAAATTTTATTTTGTTAAGATTATAAACTTTGGTACAAAAAATAGAGAAAGAAAGTTAAAAGACAAGTCACAATCTGGGAGAAAATATTTATTAATGTATGTTACTGACAAAGTATCAAATGAAATACCATACACAGTAACAAGTAAAACCACAATGTCTAAGAATTAACAAAAATGAAAAAAAAACCCTTTCAGTTTAGCATAGAATTTAAAATTATAGATGATCCCAAACACAAAGGATCTGAATTTGAATTCCAGATATATCAATTACTAAATGAGTAACTTAGATCAAATTATTTAATTTTTCTACAGTTTCGCCTTTCATTTGTATAATGGGATAATAAAAGTCTTTACCTTGTAGAGTTTTTTGTGAGTATTAAATAAATTAATACACATAAAAGTGCTTGTAACAATCTCTGACTCATAGAGCTAGTTGAATGCTAGCTTTCAATTTTTTTTTCATCATTTCTATGTGGTCCTTCTTTTGAAGAACTCAAGAATTATTCTGAAAGTCTTATGAAAGACTGAAAGTCCACAAATTTCTAACCTAAATTTGGAAGGAAAAAACAACAGCAAACAAAGGGACTTGTCTTTCCAGCTGTTAAAACATACAACAAAGCAATCATAATCAAAATATTATAGTGCAGAAAAAAGAAATGGGACAATGAAAAACTTGGGTTATTTTTCAAAGACACAGGGAAATGAACCACCTGGAAGCATAAACAACTATATAGGCATAGATGCTCACATGGCCAGTTTATACACTAAATCTCTCAAAACCTCTGATCAAGGGATCCCTGCATAAGAGTCCAGAGTTTTGCTATCATCCCTACCCTGAAGAGAATGGTGTAGAGCTCCTCATCCAGATGTAACTGTCAAAGAGATCAACCTCTAGCCATTCTCCCCAGTTTGTGCCCGAAACATGCCATCTTAGAGCGATATGAATCCATTTTTTCAAACATGTTTGAGGCATTTAGTCATGTGTTTCCCTTTGTACAACTCAGATCATCCACTATTTCCAAAATGAAGGCAATTCTCCTTTCCCAGTTTCTCTTCCATACAAGAGAGTTTAGTGGCTCAAAACAAAAGGACATATCCTATAACCATGTGTGAATCTAGGTAGCCACTGTGGAAAAGATCAGTGCTGAGCCACTTTTCTAGTGGGTGAATGGCTACATTAGCTTTTCCTAAAGGCTCCTTCCCTCACAGAATGCAAAGTGAAAATTCTCCCTTGTGGTGCCCAAGGTTCCAGCTTTATTTTAATGGGAAGCGTAGTTTGCCAAAATTTATGAGGTATCTGACTTAGCTTGTAAACACAACAATCCAAAAGGATCTGCTGCTAAGTTTACTTTATACTTGTCCCAAGTTAAAGCATTATTCACAAAGACTACTGATGGGATCATGGCTATTTCTCACTTGTCCATAAGTGGAGGGCTCACATTTATCAAGGTCATAGATAATGTCACCAGTAGAGAGTAGATGGGCACAGCACAGTGTCAGAGGTGAGTGCACACCCACAGGGGTTGTGGTAAACAACATTCACAATTGGGTTTTTTTTCCCCATATGGCAAAAAAAGATACAAGACATGTGTGAAAGTTATTATATAGAAAAATTTTCCTCATAGCTCTGCTAACTGGGCAAATTTGCCTTACCTTTATGGTGGGAAATAATTAAAAGTAATAAACAAAATAAGTTTCTCCAGATATAGGGAATGTCCCTATTCATTAGCACTAAGTGGGAAGATGTCTACATTAATCATGCAATCCCTAAAGGGTAAGGTGTTGATGAGCAATTAATATTTTTTTTTATTATTTAAGGCAAGCAGTGATAGGAAGGGCCATCTCGAAGAATGTGTCTAAGTTAAATCAATTATGCACTGGCATTGCTCAACCAACACATATCACTGCCCAATATAAGGCACTGTAGAAAACTACTCACAGATTAAAGAATTAAAGGAAAGTTTAAAAAGCAGGTCTAGGCATGTCTATCAGTGTACATCAAATATCAGTGCAATCCTCTATGTTGTGGAATTCCCCATCCAGTTAGATTTGGGTTATGTGACCATGGGTGGCTAACCAAATGTGAAGAGAAGTGGCTGTGTCACTTCCAGGTCAAAGCAGTAAAGAGTCAATGTGTGTCAAAAATAATACCATGCACTGGTTATCAGTCTCAAGGGAGAAGAACAGAGCACCAGTATGAATCCCAGAGCAGGATTCCAACTACATAGAGATAGCAAAGATCATCAATTTGCCAACCACCAAGCATAGAAGTTAAAACAATTATTCTCTTTGCATATTGGTATCAAAGCCACCAAAAAAAAAAAAAAAAAAAAAAACACACACACACACAACATAATCAAACACTGGATTGTGACTTTACTAATATAGAAAAGAGGCAGAGAAAGATCAGCTTCAATAGTAGACAGTAACCCATGGCCAGCAGGTCTTCCCCAGCAACAGCGGAAGTGTGCAGAACTCACATCTCTCTTGTACCTCAAAGGAAGGATCCTGTCCCATCCCCATAGAAGACAGGGCTATGGAGCCTCTCAAGTGCCACATGATGCACCTACTTAAGCAGAACAAAAGAACACTGAGTGTAAAATAGGAAAAGATATTCCCATACAAGATGATAAAACCAGCACATGCTATGTGAGCTCTTTATTTCTTGGTCAAAAAGTATTCAAGGCTCAAGGCCCATTCTTATGTGGCCAAGTGGGATGCTGAAAGACAGTGTGCATGAAACTGTCCTCCCCAAAAATGTGCTTCCTCTGTTCTCGCAGTGATTTGGAAGCCCTGTGTTCTAGATGGCATAATTACAAGGCTGAGAAGAACTGACTTACATCAGACCTGTGCAAAGAAAAGATAAATTTATATGGTGTTGATTTTCTGAAATGTCAAGGTCAATTTGTTACTGCAGCACAGTTTAGTCTATCCTGACTAATGCAATGGGGACATGGTTTTATAACCTGTCCATGGGGAAAGACCTCGCAACTCTGTGCTGAAAGACAGAAGCTATAAAATGAGAGAAATTTGACTGCATAAAACCTGTTACTATTGTATGTTAAAAGTACTAAAACAAACAAACAAACAAAAAATATATATATATAGTACTTTTATTTAGTACTTTTATATAGTACTTTTATATATATATAAAAGTACTAAAACTATATATATATATATAACAAAACTCCAACAAGGAGAAAGAACAAAGGTCCTGGGAAGACTGCTGGCTATGGAAAAGGAGACAAAGGCAGACCTGATACTGATTACTCTCAGAGCCAGTTAAGTAGGTGGTTTATTCATCCCTTGCAGTCCATTAGTGTCTGATTGGGCAGTGCCTGCTTTGATCACTCAGTGCTCCATGCCTTTCTGAATAAAGGATTGAAGATGATAGATGCTATGTCCGAAAAAATGATCAGGATTAATTAAAATCAGAATAGTAAGTAAAATAGTGATCCTAAAACCAAAATGCCAAATGTCAAACCAATATGGATATTTCTATTTTTAATCTAAAATTCAACTCTAAGCAATTTTTTTTTACTTTTTCATAGTTTTTTCATCAGATCGAGGTAGAATTTAATTTCTTTCAAGACTTTTAAACAGAAAGAATAAGAAAGAAACTGATTGAAATGTCAAAATAGGTCAGATTGCCCAACAAATTGCTTTGTTCCATTTCAACTTTAAATGTAGAAATGTTTTAAATATTGTATTTGTCAAAGGTTTAATTCATTCTATGAGGTTAATGGAAAATTCTTTGATAGACCACACCTTTTTTTTAAAGATTTATTTATTTATTTATTTCAGAGAGAGGAAGAGAGAGAGCACAAGCAGGAGGAACAAAGGGAAAGGGAGAGAGAAGGCCAAGCAAATTCCATCCTGAGAATGGAACAGGATGAGGGGCTTGATTTCATAACCCTGAGATCACAACCTGAGCCAAAACCAAGAGTCCAGCACCCTTTGATTCAATTTGTTTTAGTTTTGAGAATAAATTTCTTTGTGATCACAATGAACATTAAAATTATATTATTTTCACTTCTATAAAGTTATGCATGAGAACAAATTATTTTTTAGAACAAATTATTTTAATTTTGTAGTAAGCTTCTTGTTTATCCTACATAAGGCCAAAGTTATGTATTTCTAAAATTAAGAGTCCTTACCAAAACATCAACACAGTTAAGCAAAAAGATTTATAATTTTTTGAAGTAAAAACAACTAAAGCTGATGGGAAAAAGAAGTAGAAAAAACAGTTGTTAGGTCAACTTTTCTTAAGATATCACTCTTACATTCAGAAAACAAAACCATCAATTCTCATTATCTCTATTTTTCTTTTTCCAGTGAAATTTTAAAATAACAACCTCAAATTAGCTGTATCTAAGCAACCATCTCCTTCCTACTCTCATAACTATGGACATTACCAAATACAACTGCATTTTTAATTGACACTGGTATTGAAATGTAATATTAACAATATGGTTAGCAAACCATGTTTTGAGTTTCTTCATAACCATTTATTTATGCATGCTCAGTTTTTATACTCTCAGTAAAACACACATGTATACATGTGTACTTGAAATACAAATGTACTTCGATTCAATAATAGGACTTCCTTTCCAATGTATGTCTTAAGAAAAAAAGAGCATAACTTAATCTTATGAAAAACATTATTTGAAGCAATTTGTTTTTAAATGATCAACTTTTATTTACAAACTATATCAATGTGATCCTAAATTCATGATATTGACTCAAATATTTTTTTTTTTCAGCAGAATTGACTAAATTGAGCTTTATGGGTATTGCCTGGAAAGAATATGTGCACACAAAATTTTGAGAAGTACTGCATTAAAAACACCTGTAATTTAAGAGGAGAAAAATGAAAAGTAACACACAATACAAACTTAGTTTATATAAGATATATGAACATATGCTGTATTATTTTGCTAGGGCTGCCATAATAAAGTGCCACACACTGGGTGGCCTAAGGAACAGAGATGTAGGGTCTCAGAGTTCTAGAGGCTAGAAGTCCAAGATCAAGATATGTCAGCAAGGTTGGTTCGTTCCAAGGTCTGTGAGCGAAAATGTCCCATGCCTCCTTCCTATCTTCTGGTGGTTTTCTGGCAATCTTCGGTGTTTCTTGATTTGTAGATGTACCACTTTGATCTCTGCCTTTTGTTCCCATAGCATTCCCCCTATGTACATGTCTATCTGTCCAAATCTCCTTTTATAAGGCACCAGTCATGTTGGATTTGTACCTACCCTAAGGACCTCATTTTAATATGATTACTTCTGTAAAGACCTTATTTCCAAATAAGATCACATTCTGAAGTACGATGGTTAGGATTTCAGCATATTCTTTTTAGAGGGACATGATTCAACTCACAACGTATATAACTTTATATAAAATGTTAAATGTTTGCTCACTATAGTAGGATATAAAATGAACCCCATGGAATGATTTCCTCAAGAACACCTCTGCATCCTCACTTCTGCTAAGAGGAGTACATGAGAAAGAATTGTCACCAAAGAATCTGGATTCAGCTCTACCACTTACTAAGTATATGATTATGACAAAATCACAACCTTCCTGAATATTAGTTTTCTTATCTCTAAAAATAAAGGAATTGGAGCACCTGGATGTCTCAGTCATCAAACACCTGCCTTTGGCTCTGGTCATGATCCCAGGGTCTTGGGATCAAGCCCCACCTCCTTCTCCATCTCCATCTGCTGCTCCTCCTGCTTGTTTACTCTCTCTTTCTCCCTCTCAAATAAATAAATAAATTTTAAAAAATAAATAGATTTTCATGGATGATTTCTAAGGTACTTTAAATAATATACACATATATTCTTTCAATTATATATATATATATATACATATATATATATATATATATTTGTAGGACTTTTTTTATTTAAAAATTAATGCATCAATGTAGTTAGAAGAAACGAGTCAAACATGAAGGGAGTTGTAATGAAATATAAGTTTTCCTCCCATTCAAAACTCTTGGCACATCCCAGTTAACTATCATAAACAATGTCTATGGACCATTTCAAAAACATTCTGTACATATATAGGTACATATAAATACACATTCCCTTTTCGCAAATGATGACATGGTGTTTCTCAGTCCCCTGAACTATTCTGAACCTATCAACTTTGGTCGTTGATCTTTTTTGGTGACAGGAACTGTCCATGGTTTCTTTAGTATTTTTAGACAAAACATCCTTAGAATATTCTGGAATAGATATGTAAGGTAAGGTAAGGTTCTAAGGAAGGTAAGTTTGTAAGATTCTTTAAAAACCTAAAATACTATAATTACCTTAGATGGGCACTATTATTAATCCGAGGTGATCAAAATATAATTTTGTTCCAAAAGTGATAATACTTTTAGTACAAGTATTTTGAAAGAACTATGACAGTGTATAAGAACACTTCAGTGATATTATATTGGCCAAAACTGATTCTGATTGTCCTGTCATGACAAAAGCAAAGATGTCTAAGCCAATAGACAATGAAGCAAGAGACAGCATCAAGCCTGATGTTTAGGTGGGACATGGAACTGAAAAGTTTTGAGAATGAAGATCTAGGCATCTAAGCTTAGGAGATTCAGGTTGAAGTGAATCAGTAGGTGTTCTAATTAGTGATTAGTGATTAGTGACTAAGGGAGTTGGATCCCCATAAGCCTAATTGCTCAAAAGGATGATTCAGACCCTCAAACTCATCCTCATCAATATATTCCCTCTAGTGTTTTCACCCTGTCACAAAACCATGAGCTCTGGCACAGGGCACTGACTATGATGTCTGTTAATATAGACACAACTGATAAATATATGTTGATGGAATGAATGAACAAAAGAAAAATGCTGGTATCTGGACACTTGACAGCAACTTTAACAAAGATGAACACTGTCCTCACTGTTAATGTTTAATACAATCTCATGAACTTGATTTTATGTGCCTCCTGGGAGAAATAGACTTAATATGTTGTTAATTCAGATGAATGGCTGCTTAAAGAAGGCTATTAGGCTCATAATCAAGAATTTTCTGTGCAGTTTGAAGCAAGGAAACAGAGACAGTAAGTTGGAATTTTCCACCCAATATTCCTACTTTCAATAACTAAAACGTATCTACTCATAATACCACAGAGTCTGGGGCCAATCTGAGAAAAAAAAAAAAACAGTAGTATGTAACCCTTGCTTTTAGGGTTGGTGTTAGAACATATATATATAGCGAACATTAAGTGATTAGCCAATTACTTTGTAACCTGGTTTTTAAAGCTAGTTTCTAAATATACTGATATCGAAAGTGTTATAATTAGTTTGATGAAAAAAAAAATCAGACCAATATGTTGCAGCATTGAATTTAAATGTCAGAAACAAATTTAACACTAGGTTTTTAGGTTGCCAATAGCGAAAGATTCAACCACTTAATTGCATGTCTTTGGGGAAAAAAATCTAGCATTGTTTTCTTTAATCATTCTTGAGTAAACATTAGTTAAAATTATTTTAAGAAATACCCACTTAACAGAAACAAGGTAGCCCATATAGTGCTCTTCAATAGCATCTACTTTTATGTGTGTTACTTACAAAGATCCCTTAAATGCTACAGTTCACACAAAAGAAATCCTCACTCTCTGTTAGCCATTCTGCTGCCGTGAGCTTGCCTTGCTGCTGGGGGTTCCCACCACCTTTTATCCTAAACTCCTGAATTCTTAGTTCCTGTCAGAGTTAAGAAAGAACAAAGCCTTTGGAGAGAACATGATAGTGTGAAGAGGACAGAGGTAGACATATACATTGACAAGTGACACTCCCTGGCAAGGGCTGGAGCTCCTCTTCACCTCACAAGAGTCTCCAAGATGCAGCAGAGTTCTCATCCCTCCCTTGTAAAAAGAGCTATGATTTTCCTCTTAGGCATATCGTTGCCTTTCTCCATGGACAAATTAATAAAAGATGATATAATCTCTATACCCCTTGGTATTGTTTATTGTTATAGCACTGAATGCCCTTAGAAATTTCCAAATAGATGAGTTCTTGCTTTAGGGTTAGACAAAACCACTGGCAATGTTTTGTTCCTTGCCAGTCCAAGGGACATAAAAATCTTTGTCAAATTTATGGGTTGGGGGGGGGAATAAAAATCAGGTGTTCTATTTGAGTTAGGAGAAAATAGAATGTAAAGACAACTTAATGCCTTTTTTTATTTTAAGTAAGCATTGTTTTAAAATTTCTACTTCCATTATGTATGTTTATCATGTTCTCATAACTTTTTTCATTTTAAATATAGAATCTATGTTTTCAAATAGATACAGTTTTATTAAAGGACCACAATTATTTCCTGATGTTTAAAGAATATCAAAATTTACTAAGAAATCCAATTCTGATATTTAAAATCCTAATTATTTCCTGAGGTTTGAGGAAGATCAATCAGAATGTTTTGTTTTTTAGGCAGAACTCCTTTTTATTTTACTTATTAATTTTTTAAAATATTTATTTATTTATCAGATGGAGATCACAAGTAGGCAGAGAAGCAGGCAGAGAGAGAGAGGAAGAAACAGGCTCCCCGCTGAGCAGAGAGCCCAATGCGGGGCTCGATCCCAGGACTCTGAGATCATGACCTGAGCCAAAGGCAGAGGCTTAAACACACCAAGCCACCCAGGAACCCCTACTTATTAATTTTTAAAAGCATATGTTTCTCTTGAATTATATCTTGTATTTTAAATCCTTTAGACTACTCTGAAAAATAATTGCATAAAATGTAATAATCAATAATTGTGACTGATTCATTCAATAATCAACTTTTACTACATATCTATAATGTACAATGCTGTGGAAATGCTATTAGAAACACAAAGAAATGCCTGGATGGTTCTGTGGGTTAAGTCTCTGTCTTTGGCTCAGGTCATGATCTCAGGGTCCTGGGATCAAGTCCCACATCCCACATCACACTCTCTGCTCAGCAAGGAGCCTGCTTCCTCCTCCCTCTCTCTCTGCCTGTGTCTCTGCCTACTTGTGATCTCTGTCTGTCAAATAAATAAATAAAATCTTAAACTCACACACACACACAAAAAGAAAGCAATCCTAGCTTTCTCCCTCCAAATTATTATCACTTTCAAACACGAACAATGCCCAGTAAATAAAGACATTAGAACTAAATGAACGAATTAAAAATATAGAGAAGAGATTTAAAAAAAAAAAAAAAACAACAAAGTAGAAGTAGAAAATCAAAAGACATAATGGAGGGAGATGTTTGCAAGCAGGAATAACTTCACAACTACCAAGTAAAAGAACAGGTGGCTGATAACTAGTCTAGTGAGTATGTCTGAGTAAGAGATTTTGTATACTATGTGAAGAATTGTGGCACTGAAGGACTCTGTAAGTTAGGACAATCCCAGGTACCTATTTATGTTCTCTACAGAGCATATTGAATCTCATTTTAAAACAAAGGTTATTAAAAAACAGAGAATGTTTACGGACACATAACTGTAAACACACTGACTTAAATGACTAATATATATCAGTAGTCAACAGAATTAGCAGAGTAAGTCCATGTTTTATTACTTTTGAAGTAAAGGACAATCACTGAGTTTCTCCCATCCTTAAAAGGTGCATTTTCATGACTTGATAGCTGATTGATTGACTGGTTCTTAATATCAAGAATGTAAACTTCTTATGGGTAAGGATGTTTCTTTGTTTTACTCTTTCATTCACTGATAAATCTCTAGTGCTTTGATGAGTACCTGACACATAGAAGGCATTCAAAAATATTATCTGAATAAATGTTCCTACTGATTTGTTAGCTTTATAGATTAGGAACTTTTGGGATGCCTGGGTGACCAAATTGGTTAGGCATCTGACTCTTAGCTCTAGTTCAGGTTGTGATCTCAAGGTCCTGAGATCAAGTCCTGTGTATGCTTGGGGCACTCAGCACAGAGGCTCATTGACATTCTCGCTCCCTCTCCCTCTGCTGCTCCCTCCACAAATAAATAAATCTTTTTTTTTTTTAAGGAACTTTTTGCACATCTATAAGATATTTGTAAATACCATTAATAATTTAGAAATAAACATAAAATACAAATTTATATTCATCCCATCAAAATCAGTTTTGACCTATTCACATTCCCAAAGAAAGACTAACCATAAATTTTTATAATTTTTTAGATCACCTTCCCATTTTCTAGCCACCCATCAACATAACCCTAATTGATAGAAACAATCTAAAATACATGTATTCACTTAACATTTACCGAGTAGATGCTTTGTATGTCTGCTTTTCAAACAGAGAAGCCGGACTAGTTGAAAATAAACAGGGAAAAGAGGATTTAATACAACGAACTGACATGTACAATTGTAGGGGCTGGCTAAGCAAATCTGAAGTCCATAGGGCAGGCAATGAGGAAGGAAAGCTCACAAGCAAACAAGAAACCCACTAGCGCTAGCTGAAGAGAGGAATCTCTGAGCTCAGGGAAAATCCATGTTCTACTTTAAAGGTTTTCATACTAATTAGATCAGATCTATCCAGTAATCTGCCTTTTAATTAACCTTAAGTCAACTGATTAGGAACTTTAATAATACCTGCCAAATCACTTCACAGCAGCACCTTACATTGTGGTTGATTGAATGATCAGGAAAAAGTGGGGTTTTTTTGTTTCCTTTTTATTTTTTTTATTTATTTTTTTTATTTTTTGGCTTCAAAATGGCTGCTGCTCCCCTCTGTCCTCTAACTCTTACTAGAGAATATCCTTTGTAGCTCACTACCTGGAAACATATAAGAATGCAAAGTATGGAGAATGTAGTTCAGGCTAGTTTAGTTGACACATCATTAAGCCATCCATATGGGCAGCCAATGGAAACACAAAAATGATGATGACATGGGCCCTGTCTTCAAGAGGCTTACAGTTAGTCATTAATAAAGATTGATGTGCAAGGGTGCTTGGGTGGCACAGTCAGTTAAACATCCAACTCTTTTTTTTTTCTTTTCAGTGTAACAGAATTCATTGTTTATGCACCACACCCAGTGCTCCATGCAATACGTGCCCTCCGTAATACCCACCACCTGGCTTCCCCAACCTCCCACCCCCAACCCCTGCAAAACCCTCAGATTGTTTTTCAGAGTCCGTAGTCTCTCATGGTTCATCTCCCCTTCCAATTTCCCTCAACTCCCTTCTCCTCTCCATCTCCCCATGTCCTCCATGTTATTTGTTATGCTCCACAAATAAGTGAAACTATATGATAACTGACTCTCTCTGCTTGACTTTTTCACTCAGCATAATCACTTCCAGTCCCATCCATGTGGATACAAAAGTTGGGTATTCATCCTTTCTGATGGAGGTATAATACCCCATAGTGTATATGGACCACATCTTCCTTATCCATTCATCCACTGAAGGGCATCTTGGTTCTTTCCATAGTTTGGCGAGCGTGGCCATTGCTGCTATAAACATTGGGGTACAGATGGCCCTTCTTTATACTACATCTATGTCTTTGGGGTAAATACCCAGTAATGCAATGGCAGGGTCATAGGGAAGCTCTATTTTTAATTTCTTGAGGAATCTCCACACTGTTCTCCAAAGTGGCTGCACCAACTTGCATTCCCACCAACAGTGTAAGAGGGTTCTCCTTTTTCCACATCCTCTCCAACACATGTTGTTTCCTGTCTTGCTAATTTTGGCCATTCTAACTGGTGTAAGGTGGTATCTTAATGTGGTTTTAATTTGAATCTCCCTGATGGCTAGTGATGATGAACAATCTTTCATGTGTCTGATAGCCATTTGTATATTTGTATATTTTCATTGGAGAAGTGTCTGTTCATGTCTTCTGCCCATTTTTTGACATGATTATCTGTTTTGTGTGTGTTGAGTTTGAGAAGTTCTTTATAGATCCTGGATATCAACCTTTTGTCTGTACTGTCATTTGCAAATATCTTCTCCCATTCTGTGGGTTGCATCTTTGTTTTGTTGACTGTTTCCTTAAGCATCCAACTCTTGATTTCAGCTCAGGGTGTGATATCAGGGTGGTGAGATCAAGCCCTGAGTCAGGCTCTGTGTTCAGTGGGGAGTCTGTTTGAGATTCTTTCTCTACCTCTGCCCTCCCCTTAGGCACATATTCTCTCTTTCTCTTTAAAATTAATTAATTAATTAATTAATTAATTAATTAATCTTCTGAAAAAATATTGTCATGTATTCAAATAGTTATTGTATGAAAGTGCTCTGATAATAATATACATACACTAAAGATACTGTAGTGGACGAAAGTAAGGAAAAATCAATTCTATCTTCTTATTATTTACAAATTAAATTCATTTACATCATAAATTATTTCATGGCCTCATCTCTACTTTCAGTATCTTCTCTTACTAGTCTTGCTATCTGGCCTGTTTGTCTGGCCCAAATGAGCCAGATTATTGTAAGCTTCTGTGTCCTAATCTATGGTCTCTCTTTACCATGCTCCATGATTCTCCTAACTCCTCTTTGATACCTAGACTGACTGCCTATCACCTACCTATTCTTCAAGAATTATCACATGGGGTGCCTGGGTGGCTCAGTGGGTTAAGCCTCTGCCTTTGGCTCAGGTCATGATCTCAGGGTCTTGGGATCAAGCCCTGCATCAGGCTCTCTGCTCAACAGGGAGCCTGCTTCCCCCACTCTCTATGCCTGTCTCTCTGCCTACTTATGATCTCTCTCTCTGTCAAATAAATAAATAAAATTTTTTAAAAAGGGAACAATCACATGTATTTCTTTTCCAGGGCAAAATCAAAATTTTGGTGTTACATACATCAAAATGAAAAGCATTTATAAATTTCTAGTAATCTGGAAACTTTTCACTTATTTGATCTAAGTCCAGAGGAAATGTCATTTTTCTTTGTAATTAAGCCATAAATGAGGCATATTTCAAGGAAACATTTGGACAACTTCAAAGAATGTGCTTAGCATAATACAGATGGAGAAGACTTGGAGGGAGATAAGAATAGCTGTCAAAGCAAAAGAGGAGAATTAGTACATTTGTCCATGCAGAGTAAGAGGAGGATTCTTATAATCAGAGAATCCTATAGCTTAAAGGCCATCAAAATCATTACTACCAAATCCTCCTTTTATTGATATATAAACTAAAATCCAAAGAATCCATTCACTTCACTTTCAGAATCAGCATGCCAAACATTTCTTTTTTTAACTTAATACATCTTTGCTCCATAAGTTTTAAATGAAGATAAAGTATACCTAGTACAGGGAAATTTTATTATTCTTAGATGATATTAAAGAATTAGGCCCATCTGTTTTTATGTCAGTTCTCTTTCCCTAAACAAGAAGTGTAATTCTAAAACTTGAGGGAAGATTCAAACAATTGTACATCCCAGAAAAAAATAATAGAAACTCAAATTCAATTTTTCAAAGTAGGAATTTTTAATAAAATTTATATAAAATTTTGGATAACTAATACAAAGCAGCTGAGAATATGTATACTTCTATTTTTAAAAAAAGCTACTATAATAATTCTTAGATTCCCTGTAATTAAAAATATTAAATATAAAATGTTTATGTTCAGCAGAAATAGAATGAAATACACTTTCAACTAAGTTAGTACCAAATTTGCAGAATTTAAGCATAGTATTCCAATTTGTAGGCTGATTGTCTCATATCAGTTATAATGTTTTTGTTACATCACCTAACTCATGATTGCCAAAACCAATAAAATACACTAATAAATCTGTTTCAGCGCTACATTTAGTCTTTCAATTAAAAATCTAGAAGTTGAAGGGTCCTGTGATATTCAACTGTTTAATTATACTGTGATTCTGATTCCACATATCTCAGGTTCTCTTGGCCTTCTTATAATTGAGCTCCAAGCATCAAGTCCTAAGGCGCTATTGAAAGCAAGAAAGAGACAAAATAGAATACAGGTTTTTCACTTGAGTTACTCTTTTAACTAGGAGAGAAAACTCTTTCCAGAAGCTTCTTGGGGGGCTTGTAAAAATGAAGCTCCTCCTACTGAGAGGTGGACTCTATTTCTTTAACTCTTAAATCTGTGCTGGCTGTGACCTGCCTTGGCCAATACAGAAGGGATGTTGTGAGAGCGTCAATGCTGGGATGCAAGGAACTGCACATTTCTATTCTTGGTTATTTACATATTACAACTGCCATATGAAAAACCTGCTCCAGTTTGCTGGTTGATGAGACACATGGAGCCTGGTCAGTTATTCCTCTTTCCCTGGCTAAGAGATTGCCAGAGCCCAGGCATGAGTGTGTGGCCATCCTATATCATACAACACCATGACCACCAGCTGGATGAACACAGACTCATGAGCAAGCCCAAGACAGATCAGTTGAGCCTGCTTGGACCAGAAGAACCACCCAACCAAACCACAGAATTATGAGTTAAATAAATCATTGATATTTTAAAATTACTAGGTTTGGGAGAAGATTGTTATGCAGCAAAAGTTACCTAATACATCTTCTGTAACATTTTCCTTAAATCCCTTTCATCAGAAATCAAGTTGTAATTCCACACGTAAACCAAGTGGAATTACAATGATTAACATAGACATCCCCAGGTACTGTACACATCACCACCTAAATAAAAACAGGGTTCTATTAACAAGGAATTAAGAATATTGTCTTTGGATAAGCAAACAACAGTATCAGCTGCTGACATTTTGTAGTCTTTAGAGCAAATGAGAAATGAAAAACTTTTAAGGATTCATGAACTTGTCTTGACATAATCCCACTTATGACCCTAATATAGAATAAACAGCTTCAACATATGTTATAGTTTTAAACCTAAAATATATAATTATTGCATTATAATGTTTATATATATGTGTGTGTGTGTTTATATATGCACACATACTATTTACTATTTCTAGATAATCAAAATTTAATTTAGATTCAATTTCTTCCAGGAACTAAGATTAAGAAAATGGCCATAGTACCCAAAGAGGTTAACAGATTCAATGCAATCCTTATCAAAACTCCAAAGATATTTTTTTACAGAATTAGAAAAAATAAACCTTATAGAGTGACACAAGTCTCTGAATGACCAAAAGCAATTCTGAGAAAAAGCAAAGCTAGAGGCATCACACCTCCTGGCTTAAAAATACTTTACAAAGCTAAAATAATCATAATATGGCACTGGCATAAAAATAGACATGCAAACCAAGGTAACAGAATAAAAATCCCAAAAATAAAGTCATGCATTTATAGTCATCTGATCTTCAACAAACACTCCAAGAATACACAATAAGGAAAGGATAGTCTCTTCAGTAAATGGTGTTAGGAAAACTGGATATCCACATGCAGAAGGATAAAACTGGACCTCTATCTCACAACATACACAAAAGTCAACTCAAAATGGATCAAAGACTTAAACATAAGATCTGAAACCATAAAAGTTCTGGAAGACAACATAGGCAGTAAACTCTTCATTTGGTCTTGGCAATGATTTTTTTTATAAGATATCAAAAGCCAAGGCAATAAAAGCAAAAATAAACAAGTGGAACTACATCAAACTAAAAAGTTTCTGCACAACGAAAGAAAACATTAACAAATGAAAAGTCAACCTCCAGAATGCAATAAAACATTTACAAACTACACATCTGATAGAGGGTTAATATCCAGAGTATATAAGGAAATCCTACAAGTTAACAACAGAAAAACAAATAAATTGATTTTTTAAATTGACAAAGAACCTAAATAAACATTTTTCCAAAAGAAAATATAAATAGCCAACAAGTATGTGAAAAGATGCTCAACATCACTAATTACCAGAGAGATGCAAACCTAAATTATAATGAGATATCACCTCACATCAACTAGAATGACTATTATCTATTATCAAAAAATATATATATGTTATAAGGATGTGAAGAAAAGGAAACCCTTAGGGGCGCCTGGGTGGCTCAGTGGGTTAAGCCGCTGCCTTCAGCTCAGGTCATGATCTCAGTGTCCTGGGATCGAGTCCCGCGTCGGGCTCTCTGCTCAGCGGGGAGCCTGCTTCCTTCTCTCTCTCTCTGCCTGCCTCTCAGTGTACTTGTAATTTCTCTCTGTCAAATAAATAAATAAAAAAAAAAAAAAAAAGAAAAGGAAACCCTTGGATACTGTTGGTGAGAATATAAACTGATACAGCCACTATGGAAAATGAGATGGATATTCCACAAAAAAATGAATAATAAAACTACCTACATGGTCCAGCAATCTCATTTCTCAGTATATACCCAAAGGAACTGAATTCAGAATCTGTATTCCCATGGTCATTGCAACATAATTCACAATAGCCAAGAAATGGGAGCAACCTAAATGTCCACTGACAAGACGACTGAATAAAGAAAATGTGGTATATACATACACTGGAATACTATTTAACCTTAAAAATTAAAGAAATCCTGCTCTTTGCAACAATGTGGGTGAACCTGGAGGACATTCTGCTAAGTGAAATAAGCCTGAAACTGGAAAGATACTACATGACTCCACTTATGTGAGGAATATAAAATAGTCAAGACTCATAATAGTAGAGAGTAGAATGGTGCTTTCCATGGGGTGTGGAGAGGGGAAAATGGTGAGGTATTAGTCAAAGGGTACAAAAGTTTTACTTATGCAGAAAGGAATAAGTCTTAGAGACCTATTATACTGCATAATGCCTATAGTAAGCAATGCCATGTTCTGTACTTAAAATTTTGTCAACAGAGTAGAACTTATATCACATGTTCTTATCACATACACTAATAATAATAAATAAATAAAGAGGTTGGGGGAAACTTTTGGAGGTGATAAATATGTTTATGGCACAGATTACGGTGATGGTTTCACGAATGATTCTTATCTCCAAATTCAGCAAGTTGTATGAATTACATGTGAACAGCTTTTGGTATGTTAATCATACCTCAATAAAGTAGTTTATTAAAAAAGACCTTGGTATAAAGTACATTTTTAAAGAAAGGACTTAGTAAAAATGTAGAAAGTAAAAGATTTCACAGGTACAGTTTGAAGAAATAATAGAAATAACCTCCACTTTATTGCATGAAAATTGACAGGAAGCTTCTACTGCGTTGTGAGAACAAGAAAATGTCCTCCTGCCAAATGCACTTTTTTCTGCCACCTGAAAACTCCAGAATTGTGTATATTTAGTTTTAGAAACACAAAATGTAATGTACTTATTAACATTAGAAGGACTGGATGATAAAAATTGCACTGAATGTTGGTTTTACAGTAGAGCTAGCTCTATGTTGATTATCCAAATCAAATACGTCATGGCCTTCTTAGATGGACAGACGTTTCCATTAAGGCTCATACATTAAGAAATTTTCAGAGAAGGAATAGGAATAAAACTCATTCTATTGTAATTGGTTGCACCTGAAATGCTCTTCAATTAGGTAGTGTAGATTAGTCAAGGGCTAATGTCCAGGGTACTGGAGTATTCAAAGTAATAAATGGCGCCTGCATTTGATTAAAAGCAAAATGAGGCTGATGTGTTTAATCAACCACAAATGCCTCTTTACAGCAAATGAGTACACTTTAGCACATGGGCCATCATAATTTCTCTGTAGCAAGGGAAAACTGTCAGTGTGTTTACCCGGCTGATAATGAAAATACTATCATACTGTAAGGGAGACTATTCCAATCTTGATGCCCACAGCAAGCTCTGCACAGGGCTACCAAATTGATAATTTTACTGAGTTCAACAAAATAATCCATTGCTTTTCCTATAAAATTACAGACATTTTCATTCTTGGGTTTGCGAAACTCAGTGGAATAACAGACCAGAAGTAGTGAAATATTATCTAACTCAATAAAGATAATGAAATCAAGCATATAATTTGAAGTGGTTAAACCGGAGAGAGATATGTAGAGTGATAAGTTGTCTTGTGTTCTTCCAAGAGGGAAAGATAAATATTGCCACAGGCTACAGCATTCTACTTTTCCACCCCTTCTCACCACCCATTATCAAGCTGAGACTTCTCAGAGAGCCTGGGCCCTCTCTTCATTTTTGATCATCTCTGTTTGACTCAGGGAGCCTGCTAGTGAAATCACCCTGACACTGCTCGCTTTGTGCTTGCCCACTGGCTCTGGACAGAGAGTAGAAAATCCTGTTTCTCAAATATAATTTTTCTCTCTGAAAATTCTTTTTTCCTCTAGGAAACATAGAAAAATTTGAACATTCATATTGATAGCTCATTCCTCTAAGAACTACAGAATTCTTCACCCTCTTTTCAATGGTATAAAAGTCGAAATTCTCTGTGCAAAACACTTACTTGAGATGGACCTACAATGGGGAAATAAATGAATCCAGCCCTACGGAAAAAAGGAGATAATTCTTAGAGACTGACCAAACTGGCAAATTTGTTATATACACTTTTACAATAAATATTTTTCCACTTAAAGAAGATGTTTTTATATATACAGTATATTTTTTTTCCTGAAGCCGCTGTAACAAATTCCCAGAAACTGAATGATGTAAAATAACATAAATTTATTTTCATAGTTCTGGAGGCCAAGATTCTGAAGTTAGGACATCAGTGGAGCTGTGCTTCCTCTGGAAGCTCTGGGGAGAACTCATTCTTTGCCTCTTCTAGTTATAGTTGCCAGCATTCCTTGACTTGTGGCCGCATCACTCTAAATTCTTAATTTCTACCTCTGTGGTCACACCGAATTCTCTCCTACCTGTCAAATCTCCCTCTGCCTTACCCTTATAAGGATACTTACTATTAGTTTTAGTGACCACCCAGGTAATTCAGGATAAATTTCTCTCAAGATGCTTAAGTTAATTATATCTTTTGTCTTATAAAGTAATATTCACTCTTTTCCCATAGAAAGTCATAATCACATGTTCCAGAGATTAGGATGTGGATGTATCTTTTGGGAAGGCCACTATTTGACCTACTATATACAAAGATACATGTGCACTTGAATATTAACAATTTTTTCCAAATGGACTTATTCAGCTATCCCTTTCAAGTCCTCCTTTCATTAATCATTTTGCTTTTAAATACTTCCTTCATATATATATATATACACACACACACACATATACATATATATATCTTGAATCCTGAATTTTTGATACTATACTAACCTGGCTATCTAAACTCTGAGTCATTTTAATATATGGAGCAAAAGTCAGTGGTAAAAATGCAATTGTCACAGATTTCATCCTTTGATCTCTATAGCCCCATGAGCTTCATCAAGTTATGCAAAGAACTCATTCATCTATGACATTTGAATTTTCAGGTTATTCAATCTATAGCTCTAGCCCTGACCTTTCTTCTTTATTGTTTTACTGAATGTTTTTGCTTTTACATCCCCCATCTCTTTAAACTCAGCCTGCTTGAAATAAAACATGTGTTTGTTTAAAGATCAGTTCTCCCCCAAGTTTTCATATTTTTGTCAGAGAAGTTATTTTCTCTAGCTCTAATTCTAGAAGGAATGTCTCTGGGTCCTCTCTCTTTCTCCTTTGTTTACAGGATTGTTAATTCATTCTTCTAGCTTTCAAATTCTAATCTCCTTTCTATTCCAAACTTTACTGCTTGAGGGAAAGGATCTAACACAGCTAACTTGTGATCTAATTACATTGTTTTCCTGCAGAAAACCAAGCAGTTGGAATGGAAAAAACAGGAGGCCCCTGTCTGATCCCCCCAATGACTGGAACTCTGAATAAATAGACTGATGATATTTACTAGAGAGAAGCTTTAACTCTGAAAAGCCATTAGCAGGATGTCCCTGGTAAAAGATTGTCTATAGCAAATAGAACACTGTATCTATGAGACATTGCTCCCTGGAAAATATCAGGTAGACTACACAACACTCCAGAGTGTAAGACAGAAATATTTTATAATTAAATGCTCCTACTGTGTAAAGTTATCACGTGGACCTCACATACAGATCTCTATGTTAAAACAGAAAGGACTTGAAAAGTCACCCTTGACATTCCAGGTCTCTTCCCATTTCCTCTGAGTCTTTTGATTGCTTGAATTCCCACATTTATTAAAGTTTGATACTGAGCAGGAACTCTGATTCATGGGAGTCTGCGTGTGTCAGCTCATCACATATAACTTGGATTAGCCATTATTGCTTCCTGGTTCTTCCAGTCTCTTATAAATGTAGGCTATCGTAGATCAATTTCTCAGATGCAACTTTTTTTTTTTTTAAGATTTTATTTATTTGACAGACAGATCACAAGTAGGCAGAGAGACAGGCAAAGAGAGAGAGAGAGGAGGAAGCAGGCTCCCTGCTGAGCAGAGAGCCCGATGTGGGGCTCGATCTCAGGACCCTGGGATCATGACCCGAGCTGAAGGCAGAGGCTTTAACCCACTGAGCCACCCAGGCGCCCCTCAGATGCAACTTTTAATCACATTTTTCCTTGTTCAAATATCATAGTAAGATACCACTGCCCAAATAATAATTCCAAAGTGCTTATCTTAGAAATTAAGGATAGCTGTGTAATACAAACAGTGGGCCATTTGGCTTTATCTGGGCACATCTTAACAGTTAAAAATTATTTAAAAAAAATTTTTTTAATTATTGAAAAATTAATTCCAGATAAAGATTTAAATAGGAAAATAAAATTATAAAATTTATAGAAGATAATATTGGTATCAACTTGAGATCCAATTACTTTCTTCATTGGGGAAATATTTATTTCACTGTAGGGAAGGATTACATGTTATATATGGTCGTATTGTTACATATGATGTGTATATGTCTCTCTATATATATGTACATATATATAGTTCCAATGAATCAGTAAGAGAAATTAAAAAAATTTTTTAATGAACTAATAAATGTAAGAAAAATACTCATTATTAATAAGGAATTATAAATTAAAACCCAGTTAGATACCATTTTATATCTGCTGGATTGACCAGAGTTTCAAATTCTGATAATACCTTCATTTGGAGAACCTGTACAGCAAAATATATAAATAAATAAATATAAATAAACAAAAAAAATCTTTTCAAACATTTCTAGTAGGAGTATAAATTGGTATAGCCCTTTTTAAAATTGAATATGGGCATCATTTTCTACTCTATAATTCCTATTTGGTGATATGCTATGAGAAAGTACTTTCTCTTATTTAGGAGTTATAAACAAAATTATTCATTTCAGCAATTAAAAGACAAAGAGAGAGGGAGAGAAAGAAATATTCCCAATATGCATTTCTGTTAAAATGTACACATAGAATGTTGTATGTTGATGTAATAGACTACTGTGGAAAACATCAGTGAATCTCAAAAACTTAATGTTGGGGAGAAGAAAACAAGACTCAGAA
The DNA here is from genome assembly GCF_964662115.1 of Mustela nivalis. Lineage (NCBI taxonomy): Eukaryota > Metazoa > Chordata > Mammalia > Carnivora > Mustelidae > Mustela > Mustela nivalis. The sequence continues at coordinate 104,418,982 of NC_139024.1, forward strand.
ATAGAATACAATTTCTTTAAATGAAGTTCAAAAACAATTTAAAATAATGTATGCATTCATATATAATGAAACTGGGGAAATCAAGAAAATAATAAACATATTCATCATATTGGTTACCTCAGTGCCTAGGGAAGTTTAGAGAAAGGAATTAGGGTGAGCACATAGGTCTCAAAGGTAATGGTCAAGTTTCATTTATTAAAATAGGTGAGAAGCACACAGAATTCATATCATTTTTATAATTATTGATACCCCACATAAATAGTAGAGGTATTATTTTGAATATTTAATTTTAATACAGTTATAATAATTAGAGCCCTGCTCAATGACCCAACAATACAAAATAACTAATAACTCACCCATGGAAATTTGCACATTTTTTTCAAATATTTTATTCATTTATTTGACAAAGAGAGAGAGCACAAGCAGGAGGAGTGGCAGGCAGAGGGAGAAGGAGAAGCCGACTCCTTGCTGAGCAGGGACCCTGATGTGGGGCTTGATCCCAGGACCTTGGGATCACAACCTGAACTGAAGGCAAACGCTTAACCAACTGAGTCACCCAGGCACCCTGAAAATAAGCATATTTTTAAAAAATTAATCAGTGATGGATTCTTTCTTGAGTCATTTTCTAAAACTGAAGGCTTAAAAAGCTGATGCTTTTCGTAGTGGTGTATGTAAGTGATGGATCACTGAATTCTGTTCCTGAAACCAATTTTGCCCTGTACATTAATTAACTTGAATTTGAATAAAAATTTGAAAAAAAAAATGATGCTTCTATGGTTCTGACCTTTGCACACTTCTCTCATAACTCTTCATGTTATACACTTCCTACTCATCCACTCTCATGGTTTTTACTGGCACCCAAAAAAACATATTTTTACCCCATGTTTCAGATTCATTTACTGGAATGCATCTGAGTTAGCTTTTCTTGATGGTTAATGGGCCCCCCTGTGCCACATGAGTAAACCTAAATTTAACTTCCTCATATGATTATTCTCTCATACAGTATTTCCTTTCGCAGTTCATAGCCTCTCATTGGGTACCCCAGTCAGAAACTTAAGCCATCTAAGTTTCATCTTCCTCCCTTCCCTTAGCAGTCAATGCTAAACCTTACTAATTTTACTCCTTGCTATTTGTGAAATTTGTCTCATTTCTCCAGACCAGGATGTGCTAGTGATGGTCTCAGTTTATGTCAGGGGGAGTATGACTGCAGTGGTATATATCTGAATGCAATACTATACAATCCCCTTCTCTTCAGTCTTGCCCATCTAAAATCCATTTGCTCTATCTCCTTGAACGTGACCTATTCAAAATTATATTATTTCCCTCATTAGAGCCTTCATTAGCGTTTACCGTCTAGACAGTGAAAATCATTGTATGCATTTCCCTTCCTAACCCAGCCCTCCCTGTTGGTGTAAATTCCTTTGCCATGACCTAGTTTCTGTTAATGCTGTAAGTATACCACATCATGAGCCTTTGTTCATAAATATTCTTCTGCGTGGACTATGCTTCTCTATACTTTTTATCTACTAATAGATACTTGCCCTTGAAGTTTATCTTCTCTGGAAACTTCTTTTTTCCACTTCTTTCTGCTGCTAAAAATCTCTATGCATATTTCTATCAATAAACTTTCCATATTTCATTTAACATGTTTATATCTCTGTCTTCTCCTCTAAGCTATAATATCCTAAAGTACACAGACTGTAATTCATCTTTGTACCCCTCTCTTTGTACACAGCACAGGTTGGCTCATAGTATGTACTCCACAAATATTAGCTTAAATGGACTGTGGAGATGTTGAATAATTAGACTTATTACCTGAGGAATAGCCTCATTCTGTTTGCATAACTCTTCTGAGGCTGCAACTTAGAATTAATATTGTGAACTATTTTTGAGTCTTGGACTACTGAGAGAGAAATATTCCTGTGTTCCAAAACAGGTATCTTAACCCCATTTGATTGGAAGATTAACTTCTTAAGGGGAGGGGGTGCTATTTTATAAAACAGAAGTCCCCATTGACTAGCACTGAGGATACTATGAAACTTGATGTATATAAGCATTAACTTTCTCCCTGGCTGAAAAATTCAGGGATATTAAAGTTTAATTACTTCATGCTAACTGTTGAGAAACAGCTCACCCTAAATTTAAATTTCAAGTTAGGTTTTAGGATTGTAGAAGCTGAGTAAAATTAGAATAAGAAATGTATGGTGTAAAAGAACACTTAAATTGGTGAAGATTATGGGTTTGGGAATCAAATAGACCAAAGCTCAAATCTTACAATTGATTATTACTAATTATATGACTTGGGCAAGTTATTTCACTTTCTGAGCTTCAGTTTTCCTATCTGTAAAATGAAGAACATAATACATAATTCTGAAGGTTGTACCAAATGGTTTAATAGACAATCAGTCAATAACAGGTAAGTCTAATCTTACACCAACTCTTTTATATAATTAAAAATGAGGGACCTTCCTTGTATCAGGAGTCCCCATGATTATGCCCAATTTTGGTTATTCACTAGGAGGATTCACAGGACTCAGGATGGAACTATACCTATGGCTGCTATGATTTATTATAGGAACTGGATAACAACAAAAAAAATCATCTAATAAAAAAGGTGTCATTTAGGGGAAATTGGGTACAAGCTTCCAAGAGCTATTTACCACAGAATCACACAGGTAAACTTAATTCTTTCAGCAACTGAAAGTTGTGACAAAACATATAAATTTTGTTCATTAGAGAAGATCATTAGAGACTCAGTGTCCAAATTTTATTGGGGGTTTGTGATATAGGCACCTTATGCCTGCCACATACCAAAATTCCAGGCTCTCAAAAGGAAAGTAGGTGCTCAGAATAAGCCATATTAGGTACTGTTAGCAGCTCTTATCCCTCAGGGGAAGTTCTATAGCCGTGCAGAAAATAGTTCACCATTAAAGTTTCCATATACCAACCAAGAGCCAACCTTGCTTGCAGGCCTTTCCAAAGACAGTCTCGGGTTTGCAATCTTAACCTTTTTTCTGCACATTTACCACATTGTTTTGTAAAATTAATACACCATAGTAGTTAAGTGCACAACTATGAAACCAAAACAACTGAGTTTGAATCCTAGCTTTGTCACTTAATAGACTCCCTGTGCTCTGCTTCCCCCCACAAGTAAAATAGAGACACTGACAGTGTTTATGTCATATGCATGTTGTGAGGACACAATGAGTCATCACATGTGAAGTGCTCAGAAGTGCTTCTTGGAAAATAGAGCTCTAGTTGCAATTGCAGATATAACAACAGCAGTGGTAGTAATGTGACTTTGATTCCACTATGAGACAACGACAGAATTTTAGGCCAATCTCAATCATTAACTTAGAATTCATTTGCAAAACTATTAGCAAGCTAAAGTTAACAATGGATAAAAAGGGTAATATATCTTGACAAAGTCAAGTTTACTCAAGTGATGCATAATGACTCCAAATTAGAAAATTTATTACTGTATCTCAATAGATCATTTTTTGATAAATTTAATATCTATTGCTGACTTAAAAATTCTAAGCAAATTAGACATAGAAAGCCTATTTCTTGAGTTATCTACCCCAAAAAAGGCAGAAAATAGCATACAATAGGAGTAAAAAATGTTTAAGTATTTGAAAAAAAGAAACAATATATATTTGCCCTTTACCAGACTCTTATCCAATATTGTACTGGCGTTCCTAGCCAGCACAATAAAAGAGGAAAAAAGAGAAAGTGTAAGGATTAGAAAGGGAGGAACAAATTGTCGTTTTGTTTACATCTACAAAATCTCTACAAATTAATAGAACTGGTAAGAGGCTAAAAATTTTTCTCTATATGAAATCAAACAGAAAGATCACTTGTATTTTATATACCAGCAACGAAAAGCTGAAATATTAGAAGTAAAAAATATATATATTTATACACATATATATGTGTGTGTGTGTGTGTGTGTGTATGCTATATAGCAATATAATAATAACAACAAAAACAAAGTTCTCCTTCAAGTAGAAATATAAGATTTCTGGAAGACACCAGAAAAAAGAAAAAGAAAAAGAAAAAAGAAACACATGGAGAAGCATAGAGATTCAAGAAATAGAAGATACTAACACCTTAAAAACAGAACAAATGTAATTTCAATTAAAAATCCCAACATGGGGGATTAAGTGGGTACGAGAAGAATAAATGAAAGAAAATGGGATTGGGAGGGAGACAAACCATAAGTGACTCTTAATCTCACAAAACAAACTGAGGGTTGCTGGGGGGAGGGGGTTTGGGAGAAGGGGGTGGGATTATGGACATTGGGGAGGGTATGTGCTTTGGTGAGTGCTGTGAAGTGTGTAAACCTGGTGATTCACAGACCTGTACCCCTGGGGATAAAAATATATGTTTATAAAAAATAAAAAATTATATATAAAAAAAAAATCCCAACATACTGTCCCATGTAACTTGAGAAGATGATTCTAAATTTTTATGAAAGAGGCAAGATACTTCTGAAAAAGAATCATAAAGTAACAGGACTTGGCATATCAAAAAGTAATTATAAACTATGATAATTAAGGTAGTGTGGTATTGGCCTAAATAACAAGCAAACACATCAGTGTAATAGAATAGTGAACAGTAAGACAGACTCATACATAAAGAGGGATTTGTTATACAGTAGAAAAAGCATCACAGGTCAAGTAAAAAAAAAAGTGTATTCAATAAGTTGGAAATTTGAGTCAGAGAAAAAGAACTGAATCCCCCCATTCATGTCATGCACAAAAATCAAGAAAGTTTAAGGACTTAAATATAAATGGCAAAACATTTATATTTTGTTAGAATATTTAAGTAATATCCTTATTACCTTGGCAAAAGAAATAGTGATCTAGACAGTTGGATGATGGATGGATGGACCGATCAATAGATTGACAGATCAATAGATAGGATAAATGATAAAGAAGGCAAGAAATGGCACCATTTTCAGGATAATGTATTCTCTGAATAAGAAAGGGTCAAGGAGATCAGGAAGAGACACTTTGGAGATACTAATGATACTTCAAGGCTAATGATCTATTTTTTTAAACTGGATGGTAAAAATATAACTGCTCATTTCATTATTATTTATTTTTATTATTTTTCACAAAAGAACACTTTAGACTCTTATGTATGTGTAAATCATTTCCAAAATGCTTTCAGATTGATTACCAGAATTTCCAAAAAAATTAATTGGGCCAAAAAATCTCTATTCAATGTCACTTACAGAAGAAAATGTTAACATTTCTTCTCCATGCTTTTCTAATCTGCTGCTTCAAAGAAGATGTATAGGAGAGGAGTTTTCTATAGATGTAACATAAGAACCCTAATTTCTGCTTTTGTAAATGTAGTTTAACTGCAGCTTTTCTAATTTTAGATTTACACATAGTTACATTTCATCTGTATTGCCACAATCATCAGAGAGATCATATATTATTTTCCTAAAAGCAAATGAGCTATTATATGCAAATTCTGATTTTAAAAAATTTTTCTATAGAATTTAAAACTCAATGTGCTGCGATTTCAAGTATTCCTTTTGGATATTTCAGATGAGTTTTTTGGTTTCTGCAAGCATTAGTGCTTGAAAATTTCCATCCAAACCAAGAACAAAAATTAAAACACCCTCAAAGAGACAGGCTTTATAAATGCTTTCAGTGAGAAAATAGAAATTTAATCAAAACAGCATTTATCTAATAAGCACCTTCTGTTTCATTTAACATGGGTAATCAGGGTGAGCATGATTTTTCTGGCAGCTGTGTTCTCCACATTAGGTTTATTTAGTTCAGGAGCTCTGCTGATAATGTGACTTTATTAGAATTCACTTCATTAGAAATATACCGTTAATATTTAACATACCTGTCTAGATAACCTACAAATCTAAAAAATGTCTGTTTTCTCAAGTGTGGATAAAACTGGTCTGCCATATTGTTCAGAGGGACCATCTGAAAAACAGAAGAGACAAAACTAAGTTGCAACTTGTATCAGATTACTGACATCCCCAGGACCTTGCATTTTGAAGACTCTGAGGTATATGTGTACAAGAGGGGATCCACAAATGTTGAGTTAGCTATATTTTATTGAATTCCAAACTAATAGTCAGAGGGAATCCTCAGATAGAAAGCACTGTTCTAGACCTACAACATGACCAGCCCAAAGTTTTCCAAAATAAGGGCAAGTACAACATATCCTGATGCTGCTTTATTGCCCAATAAACTATAAGGTTATAGATTAGTCAATCTGATAAATCCACTGATGGTTTTGTCATTCTATGATCAGTGTGCAAGGATTTTTATAGCTCAGTAAAACACAGGACAGCTTTACCAGCATCCTTTCTTGATCAAAACTCTTCAAAGTGTAGGGATAGAGGTTATGTACTTCAATATCATCAAAGCCATCTATGAAAAATCCCACAGCAAATATCATTCTCTATGAGGAAAATCTGAGAGCTTTTCCCCTAAGGTCAGGAACACAGCAGGGATGTCCACTATCACCACTGCTATTCAACATAGTACTAGAAGTCCTAGCCTCAGCAATCAGACAACAAAAAGAAATTAAAGGCATCCATAATTGGCAAAGAAGAGGTCAAACTCTCCCTCTTCACAGATGATATGATACTTTATGTGGAAAACACAAAAGACTCCACTCTAAAACTGCTAGAACTCATATAGGAATTCAGTAAAGTGTCAGGATATAAAATCAATGCACAGAAATCTGTTGCATTTCTATACACCAATAGCAAGAGAGAAGAAAGAGAAATAAAGGAGTTGATCCCATTTATAATTGCCCCCAAAACTATAAGATACCTAGGAATAAACCTAACCAAAGAGGCAAAGAATCTGCACTCAGAAAATTATAAAATACTCTTGAAAGAAATTGAGTAAGACACAAAGAAATGGAAAAATGTTCCATGCTCCTGGATTGGAAGAACAAATATTGTGAAAATCTCCATGCTACCTAAAGCAATCTACATGTTTAATGCAATCACAATCCAAAATATCATCAATTTTTTTCAAGGAAATGGAACAAATAATCCTAAAACTGGTCTGCCAGAGGAATATTGAAAAAGAAAACCAAAGTTGGTAGCATCACAATTCCTCAAAAGTTAAAAATAGAGCTACCCTGACCCAGCAATTACACTACTGGGTATTTACCCTAAAGATACAAATGTAGTGATCCAAACGGGCATGTGCTCCTGAATGTTTATAGCAGCAATGTCCACAATAGCCAAACTATGAAAAGAATCTAGATGTCCATCAACAGATGAATGAATAAAGAAGATGTGAGATACACACACACACACACACACACACACACACACACACACAATGGAATACTATGCAGCCATCAAAAGAAATGGCTTCTTGCTATTTGCAATGATGTGGGTGGAACTAGAGAGTATTATGCTGAGCAAAATAAATCAATCAGAGAAAGACAATTACCATATGATCTCCCTGATATGAGGAATTTGACAGGCAGGGTGGGGAGTTTGGGGGCTAGGGAAGGGAAAAAATGATACAAGATGGGATCAGGAGGGAGACAAACCATAAGAGACTCTTAATATCACAAAACAAACTGAGAGTTGCTGGGGGAAGGAGGGTATGGAGAGGGTGGTTGGGTTATGGACATTGGGGAGGTTATGGGATATGGTGAGTGCTGTTAAGTGTGTAAGCCTGATGATTCACAGAACTGTACCCCTGGGGCAAATGATACACTATATGTTAACAAAAATAACCAATAAAACAAAAAACAAATAAACAAATAAACACAGGACAGCTTTATAACCCAAGACTAAACCAGTGATAAAAAGATAAAAAAAAAAGATAAACATATTAAAGGGAAATCTTCAAAACTCACAGAAAGATGTATTTACATATTAAAATCATACACATCTAGAATCTAGACCACTACAAAGTAGAGAGAGTGAGAATTTTTTCTAAAGTATGAAACACACACAATCAATATTTATTATAATGACACTAAGATGGTGTTTGATCCTAAATCCCTTCAGAAAATAAAAGATAAATTAAATCCTGTATAACGTGATTAAAATGTGATATGATTAATATATCCTAATTCCTTTAAAACTGACTACAAATTTTTTAAAAAACAGATTTTTCTTCCTATACAGGGAAAACCCCAGTTCTTCTTCACTGTGTTTCTCTCCTGTGTGTCTCCTTTACTATCTATAGAACATTTTACTTCTAATACTTCAGTCACAAAATGTGTGGAGGTTTTCCCCTCCAGATGCTAGTCACAAGCCCAGTTTATCACTTGTACTTCTGATCAACCAGCTTTAGATCAGGGGTTCCAAAAAATCACTCCTAGAATTCAATTAATTTCCTGGAATTGTTCATAGAACTCAGGGCAACATTTATGTTTACTAGTTTTTTGAAAGATATAGTAAAAGACACAAGTGAACAGCCACATGAAAGAATACACAGAGTGAGGTCTGAGAACATTCCTACTGCAGAAACTTCTGTCCTTACGGAGCTGGGGTACATCAACCCTCCCAGTGTTAATGTGTTCCTACCTGGAAGCTCTCCAAACTCTATACTATTGGGATTTTATGGAGGTTTTCTCACATTGATATGATCAACTACTAACTCCATTTCTAGCCCCTCACCCCTGTCTGGAGGATGAAAGATGGGCTAAAAATTCCGAGCTTCTGATCATGGCTTGGTTTTTCTGGTGACCAATCAGGAGTCATCCAGTAACCCCCGCCCCCCAGACTCTCCTCATTAGAACAAAAGATGTGCCATGTGCTCTTATCAACTTAAGAATTTATAAGGATTTAGAAGACCCATCCCAGGAATTGGGGATAGTTGTTTATTTTTTTCTGTTGTCTCATGCTGACTATCCATATCTTATACTGGCTAGTTAGGAAATAGAGTGAAATAATACACCCATTTTTCTTAACATTTAGGAGTAATAAGAATTTACTTCATTAAAAACTTTGAAGAGGGGATTTTAAAGGTACCCCTCCAAAGCTCCAAAAACGGGGAAAAAAAAAAAAGAGAACGAGGACAATGGAAAGAAAGGGAAATGGGGAAAGAAGCAATAGGAGGAGGAAGAGGAGAGACAGACAAACACAAGTGGCTATAACCTGCTATTTTCTGTTCTTTCAAGAATGTCCATAGTATTTTAGGGCAATAGTTTTAGCGCTTATGTCCATTAATTTTAAGATACATGTATGAATTTAAAAACTGCTCTGAAGTGTTGATTTATTTTTAGCATATTTGTGTGTTTCATCAATTTGATATAGGAAATAAAAAACATTTAAAATATTACGTTTACATTGGCATTTTTGCCTTTTCAAAGAGAATAATGATTCGGAAGATTGTATTTTTAAATACAATTCATTTAACTTATCATGGTTTTAAGAACTTTAAGAAAAGAAAAGTAAGGATTTATACAGCAATACTTCCACAATTCTAGTAAAAAGTCTGCCTCATAGTGAGATTTTTTTCAGTATCACTTAAGATAAACCTGAAATGAGACAGCTTTCTGTTTGCATATGTTATTTGAATTATGAATTTTATCTTAACTCTCTAATAAAAGTAAGTGATTTTGATCAGGGAATGCCTCGAGGAAAGCTATCATATTGAATGATAGAAGTTCCCAGAAATCCTTTGAATAAAATGTCCATTATTCTTTGGGTTATTAATGATAACTCTATACTACTGAAAAATAATGCTCCAGTATGCTTTGTGTTCTCTCTAGAGATAAACTGATTACTCAGAACCTGAAGACATCTATTTTGCTGAATAGAAATGAATCACCTAAGGGAACCAAGAACTCACTACTTGAAGGAAGTATTGTTCATACATTTTCATTCCTGTTAGAAAATTCAACACGCCTGCCTTATAAAATTGCCATCATGTAGATTAAATCAAAGGGGACTGCTTTCTTTATTATACTGCTTTTGCTTTGCTTATTTATACATTATATAACTCACACTTTTACTTTAAATTCCACTTTAGAAGCTATCATAAATTAGCTTGTCAGAAACAATTCAAACCAGAAAACTTCGATATTGCATTTAGAATGAAGCTGCTAGACTTAAATTTGGCTTAGAAAGATCCATTAGACAAAACATATAGCATAAGGCATCCAATACTATGGGCCTGAATCACAGATCCATCTGCTGTTTTTCTTCATTGGATATCACATTAACATTTTCTGGAAACCCTTAAGATTGAATCACTATAAAATTAGAGGGGTGTATTTAATATTTCTGAAAATAACATCATACACATATGTTAAAAAAAAAAAAAACAAGATAATTCTCAGCAAAATCAAGTAAATAAGATAACTCAGGCATTCTCAGACTCTCATGTGTGGATTGAGTTTAGTTCCAGAATTTAAATTCCTAAACACTTGTTAGTGTTCTCTAACTGGCTGCATTCTCTCTGGAAAATGAGAAAAATCCCAATTTTACTTCCAATACTTTGTTAACAAACATCTCTTAATCCTGTAACTAATTGGTTCACAAACATGAATTAATAAACTCTCACTTTCATTTCGTGTTATATTTCTAGATTATAAACCTATAGTGATGAATTTCTAGACAAAAAATTGGAAAATTGTGATTCATCTATTCTATGCCAAATGTCTTTTAAATTGCCCACCACTGTACTTCATATAGGCTTTTCATTACATCATTTTCCATCTCAAAGTAATTTTTAAGTTTTAGCATGGAACAATAACATCATTCTCTACAATAGCCAGGAAATGCAGACATGCAATGCTAATCTTCAATAACTATTTTCATGGTTTTGAAAGATCTTGCATTTTAAAAGTGAATTACATAAAAGTATATAAGTGTTTGAAAGCAAACATACCAACTGTACTGGAAAAAATAATTAAAAATATATATTCTGCTATCAGTAATTATTTTAAATGTAAATGGATCAAATTCTCCAATCAAAAGATAGAGATCAGAAGAATAGATTAGAAAGCACTATCCAACTATATATGTCCATGAGACTCACCTTAAATCCAAAGATACAAATAAGATGAAAGTGAAAAGATAGAAAATGATATTCCATGCAAATAAAAAACAAAAGAGATCAAGGATGGCTATACTAATATCAGACAAAACATATTTTAAGTCAAAAAGATTATAAAATACAAAGAAAGACATTATATATTAATAAAAGTTTTGACACAGCAAGAATATAACAATTATAAATATTTATACACCTAATTACAGACCATCAAAATATGGAGCAAACTGACATAATTGAACTGAGAAGGAGTTCTGTGATAACAGTGGGAGATTTTAATACCCCATTTTCAATAGTGAATAGAACAACCAGACAGAAGATAAGTAAGGAAATAGGAAAATTGAACAATACAATAAACCAATTAGATGTAACACATATAGAAAACTCTACTTAACAATCACAGAATACACATGCTTCTCAAGTACACATGGGACATTTTCTAGGACCATATATCAAGCCACAAATTAAGCCCGTATCAATTTTAAAAGTTATTGTATAAAGTAACTTCTCTTTTGATGCTGTGGATAAAGTCAGGAATGAATAACAAAAACAAAGCTGGAAAGTTCACAAATTTGGGGGGTAAAAAACAATCCATTCTTAAACAGTCAATAGACCAAGGAATAAATCACAAGAGAAATTAGAAAATACTTACAGATGAATGAAGACAAAAACACAGTATACCAAAACTTAAGGGACACAGCAAAAGAAATTCTAAGGGAGAAATAATTATAAATGCTTTTATTAAAAAACAAGAAAGATCTAAAATCAAAAACCTGATTTACAACTTGAGAAACTAGAGAAAGAGGAACAAACTAAATCCAAAGCTAACAGAAGGAAATAATAAAGATTACAGTAGAAATAAATGAAATACAGAACAGAAAAAGAGTAGAGAAAAATCAATAAAACCAAAATTGACTCACTGAAAAGATAAACAAATTGACAAAACTTTAGCCACATGGACTAAGACATAAAGAAGACTCAGTTGCTAAAATCTAAAAGTGGGGTTATTACTACTGATTTTATAGAAATAAAATGAATTATGAGAGAGTACTATAGACAATTGTACCACAACATATCAGATAACCTAAATTCAGTGGGCAAGTTCCTAGACACACAAAACCTATCACAACCAAATCATGAAGAAATAGAAAATCTGACTACACCTATAACTACTAAAGAAATTGAATCAGTAATCAAAAGTCTCCCAACAAAGAAAAGTCCTGACCTGGTTGTTTACTAGTGAATTTTTCCAAGAATTTAAAGAACTGATACTAATTCTTCTCAAACTACTCCGAAAAACTGAAAAGGAGGAATGTTTCCTAACTTATTCTTTGAGGTCAGCATTACTTTGATACCAAAGTCAGACAGTGACACTAAATGAAAGGAAAACTACAGACCAATATTCCTTATGAACGTGGATTTTAAAAATCCTTAATAAAATACAAGCAAACCAAAATTGCCAGTATATTAAAGGGATTATACATCATGACCAGTGATATTTATTCCTGGAGTTTCAACATACTTAAAAAAAAAAAATCAATCCACACCACATTAACAGGTGGAAAGGAAGAATCAATATCACATGATCATCTCAATTGATGCAGAAAAAGACTTCATGAAATTTTTAAAATTTTGTACTTTAAAAGACCAATCAACAGAAAAAAAGGCAACCCATAGAATAGAAGAAAGTATTTACAAAGCCTATACCTAATATGAGATTAATATCCAAAATACGTGGAGAATTTAATTTAATTTAATTTAATAAAACAATTCAATTTAATAAAAATTCAAAGGACTTGAATAAACATTTCCCTAAAAGAGATATACAATATCTGTATACAGATATACAAATGACCCATAAGCACAGGAAAATATGCTCAACATTAAGAAGATGCAAATTAAAACTACAGTGAGATACTACTACCTTACACCCACTAGGATGGCTACTACCAGCAAAGAAAGAAAGAAAGAAAAAGAAAGGAAGGAAGGAAGGAAGAAAACAGCAAACATTGGTGAGGATATGGAGGAAGCATTCATTATTGGTAAGACATAAGGTGATACAGCCCCTATGGAAAACAATATGATGGTTCTTCAAAAAAATGAATATGTAATTACCATATGATCCAGAAATTCCATTTCTGGTTATATACCTAAAAGAATTGAAAACAGGGTCTTAAAAAAATATTTATATACCCATGTTCATAGTAAAATTATTCTCTGTTGTGAACTGAATGGTAGTGTCCTTCCAAAAAATCATGTAGAAATCCTAATCTCCAATATGATGGTCTTAGGAGATAGGACTTTGGGGAGGTAATAGGACATGGAGGTGGACCTTCGTGAATGGAATTATAACGTCCTTATAAAAAAGACCCCAATTAGCTCTCTTACCTTGTGTACCACATGAGGACAGATAGAAGATGATCAAATATGAACCAAAAACTGGTCATCCTTGAATCTGCTAGGACATTAATCTTGGGCTTTCACGACTCCAGAACTATAATAAATAAGTTTCTGATGTTTATAAGCCACCCAGGGTGTGGTACTTTTGTTACAGAAGTCCAAACAGACTGACTTTCACAGTAGCTAAAATATGGCAGAAACCCAAGAGTCCATCCACAGATAAAATATAAGCAAATTGTTCTATACATATACAATGGAATATTATTCAACCTTGAAAAGAATGGAAATTCTGATGTATGCTACAACATGGCTGAACCTTAAGGACATTGTGTTAAGTAAAATGAGCCAGCTGCAATAAACAAACAAACAAACAAACAAATATAAAATACACACACACACACACACACACACACACTGTATGATTCCACCTATATGAGGTACTTGGAGTAGTAAAATCGTAGGAATAGAAAGTGGAATGTAGTTTCCAGGAGCTAGAGTAAAGGGGAAATAGGGAATCATTTTCTACTTGACAGAGAATTTAAATTTTAAAAGATGGAAAGGGTTCTGGAGACAGATGGTGGTGATGGCAGCATATTTTGAAGTATTTAATACCACCAAAGAATACATTTTAAAATGGGTAAGTTGATAAATTTTATGTTGGCAAATTTAACCACAATGAAGAAAATTGGAAAGAAAATACATTAATCCTGATAACATCTTTGCATATAATGATCAACATTATCTAAATGGACAATATTGTATTTAAATTTGATTAGCAGCATCCATAGAATATCTTTCTAAAATTTTTTTAATATTTCAATTCCAAGTCTGTCAGATTTCCTTTTTTACTTACATTCCATAATGGCATAATGGCAAGGAAAGCCAGCAAACAAGAGATAGTCGAAGATGGCAGAGAAGTAGGAGATCTTAGTTTTGTCTGATCCCAGGAATTCAGTTAGATAACTATCAAATCATTCTGAACACCTGTGAACTCAACCAGAAATCTAAGAAAAGAACAGTTACAAATCTATAAATAGAAAAGTGAGGAGGTGCAGGGAAGTGAATCTGAGGCAATATTTGGGAAGATAAACTGCAGGGGGAGGGACCCCCTCCATAAGCATGTTTCTGAAAAGTGGTATAGAAGTGGAGAACAAAATCAGAAATTTCTTTTTTTTTTAAGATTTTATTTATTTGACAGGCAGAGATCACAAGTAGGCAGAGAGGCAGGCAGAGAGAGAGAGAGAGAGGAGGAAGCAGGCTCCCTGCTGAGCAGAAAGCCTGATGCGGGGCTTGATCCCAGGACCCTGGATCATGACCTGAGCCAAAGGCAGAGGCTTTAACCCACTGAGCTACCCAGGCGCCCCTAAAATCAGGAATTTCAGAAGTCTGCTCCTGTCCCTGCCTGAAAGGTCCTCTGGTGGTGAAGTAGGGTGGAATCCTAGGTGGGACAGTGTGGTCTCAGGAGCCCGATGGTCACAGAAAGAATGGGGGTGCCTGAGTGTGGCAGAGTTCCCAGGCATCAGAGAAGGGAAGCCAGCTATAATCACTGAGCCCAGGAGTGGGCTTTCAGCTCGGGGTTGCCATATACTGCAAAATGCAGCACAGTCTGGTGACTGCTCTCCTGGAATGGGTCTGGTAAGTGCAAAACCCATGAGATTCCCCTTCCTCCCCAAGGAGGGCAGGATTTACAGGGTTTGGAGACTCCAAATGAGGTTGATTACCTGAGATAGAAACAGGCTGGGTGAGCACAGCATGTGGATGGAGACCACAATTCTGCCTATGGCAGAGATACCTGAGAATTAATGCAACATACCCCTCACCCAGAAGAGGACCAGCAAGAATACTAGGCTAAGACCAAGTTCACCAATCATAAAGAACTGCAAAACTCCAGCACCAGGGGAAAACAGTATATAGAATTCATACTTTTTCCCCCAAGATTCTTTAGTCTTTCAATTTCTATCTTTCCTTTTTCAACTGATTTCTTATTTTATTGACTCTTTTTTAAAAGCCTTTTTAATTTTCATTTTTACAGTTACATTCTATCCTTTCGTCATATTTAATTTATTTTTGTGTATATATGTATATATATAATTGTGTGTGAGCCCTAAAATAATATATATATTATATATATTATATATATTATATATAATATATATATCTGTGTATAGCTTTCTTTACAATATATAATATATATATTTTTTATTTATATTTCTTTACAATATATAATATATATATTTTTATTTATTTATATTATATATTTTTACAATATATAATATATATTTTATATATATATATATATATATATATATATATATATCTTTGTATATAGCTTTCTTTACAATTTGGGGATTCAATTTCTTCTAACAGACAGACCAAAATACACTCAGAACATAGTGCATTGCTCTGTTCTGCTCACCTGTCTTTTTATAGTCCTTCTTTTTTTTTCTTCCGTCTTTTAATTTTCATTTTTATGGTTACTTTCTATCCTGTCATTGTATTTAATTTTATTTTTGTACCTATATAAATTTTTTTTCTTTATAATTTTGGGATGCAGTATTCTAACAAACAGACCAAAAACTACAGAATATAGTGTATTGCTCTGCTTTGTTCAACTGTCTGATTATATTCTCTCTCTCTCTCTCTCTTTTTTCTTTGATTTCTAATTTTTTTGGTTTTGGATTTCTTCTGATTTGTTTAGGGAATATTTCCCTGGAATTATTTTAGTATTTTTTTTCTTTCATTCATCTATTCTTCTCTCAACAGAATGAAAACATGGAGAAACTCACCTCAAAAAAGAGAACAAAAGGCATTACAGACTGTCAGAGACCTAATCAATATAGATATAAGTTAGATGGTGGACTAGAGTTCAGAATAATTACTATAAAGATACTAGCTAGGCTTGAAGAAGGCAGAGAAGACAATAGCAGAGAACTTCCTTAATCTGCAGACGGAAACAGGCATTCAAGTCCAGGAGACACAGAGAACACCCCTCAAAATCAATCAAAAAGGTCAACACTCCAACATGTAATAATGAAACTTGCAAATCTCAGAGACAAAAAGAAAATCCTGAAAGCAGCTTCAGAAAAGAGGTCGATAACCTACAAAGGTAGAAGCAGTAGACTGCTGGCAGACCTATCCACAGAGACTTGGCAGGCCAAAAAGGTCAGGCAAGATATATTCAGGTGCTAAAGGAGAAAAATAAGCAGCCAAGAAAATTTTATCCAGCTATCCTGTCATTCAAAATAGAAGGAGAGATAGAAAGCTTCCAGAACAAACAGAAACTAAAAGAATTTGTGGTCACCAAATGAGGCCTACAAGAAATATTAAAGGGAATCCTTTAAGAGGAGAGAGAGCCCAAAAGTAACATTGACCAGAAATGAACAGAGGCAATATACAAAAACAGTGACTTAACAGGGAATACAATGGTACTAATTCATTTCTTTCAATAGTTACTCTGAACGTTTTCAATATTCGAAATGTCCCAATCAAAAGACACAAGGTAGCTGATTGGATAGAAAAGCAAGACCTATCAATATGTTGTCTTCAAGACACTCCTTGTAGACCCAAAGATACTTCCAGATTGAAATTGAGGGGGTGGAAAGCTATTTATCATGCTAATGGACATCAAAAGAAAGTTGGGGTGGCAATCCTTATATTAGATAAATTAGATTTTAAACCAAAGACTGTAGTAAGAGACTAGGAAGGACACTTTGCTATAATTATAGGGTTTATCCAACAAGAAGATCTAGCAATTGTAAATATTGATGCCCCTAACATGGGAGAAGCCAATTATATAAGCCAATTAATAACAAAAGTAAAGAAACACATCAATAATAATACAATAATAGTTGGGGATTTTAACGTGCCACTCACTGCAATGGAGATCACCTAAGCAGAAGATCAACAAGGAAACAATGGCTTCAAATGACACACACTGGACCAGATGGGCTTCAGAGATATGTTTAGAGCATTGCATCCTAAAGCAAGAGAATATACATTCTTTTCCAGTGCACAAGGAACATTCTCCAGAATAGATCACATGCTGAGTCACAAATCAGGTCTCAACAAGTACCAAAAGATTGGGATCATTCCCTGCATATTTTCAGGCCACAATGCTTTGAAATTAGAACTCAATCACAAGAGGAAATACATCCAAATACATGGAAGCTAAAGAACATCCAATGCATCAACCAGGAATTAAAGAAGAATTTAAAAGATTCATGGAAACAAATGAAAATGAAAACACAACTGTTCAAAACCTATGGGATGTAGCCAAGGTGATCCTAAGAGGGAAGTATATAGCAATACAAGTCTTGCTCAAGAAACAAGAATGGTCTCAAATACACAACCTAACCTATCACCTAAAGGAACTAGAGAAAGAACAGCAAATAATGCCTAAACCCACCAGGAGAAGAGAAAGAATAAAGATTAGAGCAGAAATCAATGAAATAGAAACCAAAAGAACAGTAGAACAGATCAAGGAAACTAAGAGCTGGTTCTTTGAAAGAATTAAGAAGACTGATAAACCCCTGGCCAGACTAATCAAAAAGAAAAGAGAAAGGACCCAAATAAATAAAATCATGAATGAAAGAGGAGAGATCAAAACCAACACCAAAGAAATACAATTATAAGACCATATTATGAGCAACCGTATGCCAACAAATCAGGCAATCTGGAAGAAATGGATGCATCCCTCGAGATGGATAAACTACCAAAACTGAAGCAGGAAGAATTAGAAAATCTGAACAGACCCATAACCAGCAAGGAAATTGAAGCAGTGATCAAAAAATCTCCCAACAAACAAGAGTCCAGGGCTGGATGGCTTCCCAAGGGAACTCCACCAAACATTTCAAGAATTAATACCTATACTTCTGGAGCTGTTTCAAAAAACAGAAATGGAAGGCAAACTTCCAAACTCTTTCTATGAGGCCAGCATTACCTTGATTCAAAACCAGACAAAGACCCCACCAAAAAGGAAAATTACAGACCAATATCTTTGATGAACATGGAAGCAAAAATTCTCACCAAAATAATAGCCAATAGGATCCAACAGTGCATTAAAAGGCTTACTCACCATGACCAAGTGGGATTTATTCCTGGGCTGCAAGTTCTGTTCAATATCCATAAATCAATCAATTTGATACACTACATTAATAAAACAAAGGACAAGAACCATATGATCCTCTCATTGGATGCAGAATAAGCATTTGACAAAGTACCATATCCTTTCTTGATTAAAACTCTTCACGGTGTAAGGAAAGAAGGAGCATACCTCAATATCATCAAAGTCACATATGAAAAGCCCACAGCAAATATCAGTCTCAATGGAGAAAAGGTGAGGGCTTTTCCTGTTAAGGTCAGGAACATGACAGGGATGTCCACTATCACCACTGTTCAACATTGTACTAGAAGTCCTAGCCTCAGCAATCAGACAAGAAAAAAAGAAATAAAAGGGATCTGAATTGGCAAAGAAGTCAAACTCTCACTCTTTGCAGATAGCATGATATTGTATGTGGAAAACCCAAAGACTGCACCCCAAAATTGCTAGAACTTATACTGGAATTCAGTAACACGGCAGGGTATAAAATCATTGCACAGAAATCAGTTGCATTTTTATACACTAAAAATGAGACAGAAGCAAGAACAATTAAGGAGTCAATCCCATTTACAACTGCACCAAAAACCATAAGGTACCTAAGAATAAATCAACCCAAAGAGCTAAAGGACCTATACTCTAAAAACTATAGAACGCTTATAAAAGAAATTGAGGAAGACACAAGGAAATGGAAAAATTTCTTATGTTCATGGATTGGAAGAGTAAATATTGTTTAAATGTCTATGCTACCTAATGCAATCTACACATTCAGTGTAATCCCCATCAAAATACCATAAACTTTTTTTCACAGAGCTGGAACAAATAATCCTAAGACTTGTATGGAACCAGGGAAGTCACTGAATAGCCAATGGAATGTTGAAAAAGAAAACCAAAGCTGGTAGCATCACAGTCCCAGACTTGAAGCTCTATTACAAAGCTGTAATCATCAAAACAGTATGGTACTGACATACAAAAAAAAAAAAAAAAAAAGACACATAAATCAGTGAAACAGAATAGAGAACCCAGAAATGGACCCTTAACTGTATGATCAACCTATCTTTGACAAAGCAGGAAATAATATCCACTGGTGTAAAAACAGTCTCTTCAACAAATGGTGTCGGGAAAATCGAACAGCCATGTCCAGAAGAATGAAACTGGACCATTTTCTTACACTATACAGAAAAATAGATTCAAAATGGATGAAAGACCTAAATGTGAGAAAGAAATCCATTAAAATCCTAGAGGAGAACACAGGCGGTCACCTAATATCTGCAGTGGCTTGTATGGTCTTAGACAGACTTGCCCGATTTCCTTTCTGGTTTAGTTGTATAACCTCAATCACATTAGTTAGCTTTGTTCAATTTGTTTCCTTATCAATAAAATAAGTTGTGTCATTGTTTATTTTTACAAGTTAAATAAGAATGGGGGTGCACTAAGGCAACTTTTGTTAGCTTATGGAGGCAAAATGGCATTGGAAGAAACATGCCTCATCCCTCACCAATCTTCTTTGCCTGTACTTTCTCCTTGAAGCAGTGGAACAGAACCTTTTATCCAGGAGGCTCCCAGATCGGATAAACTCTTGAGATTAGATGACACAGGACCAGGAGTGGACAGACTATCTGGTACATTAGGTAACACTGTAGGAACAGACATAAGTGTTTTAAAGATGAGGAAAAAAGTATAGGAAATAACATTGGAGAAGTCTACTCTTTCAGTTCACCCTAATTTTTTATAGAAACCAACCATCATCTGGAATCTCTGAGACTGGAAGCCTAGGGAGACATTTTCAGAGTCAGGTCTCTAAATATTGCAGGATCTTTCAACACAGACAGTGGCTAAGTGGCTTCTTAGGCAGTTGATGTAAACAAATGGAAACCAGAAGAAGATGAAGAAAATAATCCCCGTGGTAATTTTAGCTAACTGACTGGATTATGAGAATATCAGGAGTTACATTTTATTACTTCTGAAAATAATGGGAAATACATTGAGAGTGATTTACATTTAGCCTCCCAGAGATGAAGGTTCATGGAATTCTAATTTGGATATAAACAATGTTACTGTGTTTTGCATGCACAGGCTGGTAAAATCTAAGCCATGGATATTTCATGTGACTGGCCTTTATTGTTCTTATTTTATAAATAGCTTATTAATAATCATAGTTTCTCCCCCTTCTCCCACTCAATATCCTGAAATATAGAAGGAATTGAGGCTTTAAGGAATTATCTGGACTGCTGTTTTGCCTCCAGACTAAGCTATATTTTAAAACTGATAAGTGTGTCTTACCACTCATAAAGTAGGAGTTTAGCACATAATTGCTAAGATTGTTCTGTCCCATAGTGACTGGGTGAGAAAAAAACTCGCAATATTCATCTTCCTTACTATGAGCTATGAATTTTGTAATTATTTTTCATGGTGGAGATATCAGTGTATTTTTGTTGTCCACCAAGTGTTCAAACAGTGTATTTTTGTTGTCCACCAGGTTTCAAACATTTATTCTAGTGCAAAAAATGAGATTCCAAGTTTTCAAAGCCAGATTAAATCTTCACCTTAAAATATATTTCCAAATAGCATAGCACACTCAGGGATATATTTAAAGAAATGAACATTGTCATCATTATATCATCAAGAAATTGAGAACAATTTAGCAACGACTCTGGCATCTACCTAGGGTATAGCTAATCTCTAACAATTTTTCCATGCAGACACAAGTGCAAATCCATTGCTATTTTAATCATTTAATCCATTATACTTAAGGCTTTTCTCTCTTCCTAACAACTGGAGTTCTCTGATCTCATGCATATAAGAGCTAGGAATACATCATGAGGAGTCCTTGGGGATTATACAGATATATGTAATTTTTTCAGGGCACAGGCACTCATATAATAAGAATAAATTTCAAAAGCAGCCTTTCTGTCTGGTGGTAATTGCCAGTCTTCTCAATTTCCCATCATCTACATCCTATAATTCTTAATATTCATGAAATATGAGCCTCTGTCATTCTATTAAAACTGGCTAGTTTCCCATTTTCTTAACACAGTTATACATATGGCAAATTCTGAAAAATAATTTTGGCACTGCTTATTTTTTTTTTCCCTTAATGTACTCGGGAATTGCACTATGACATACCCTTGGCTTCGTGCAGTCTAGCCACATGACAATGTTATAATTAGGTTATGTAGTCTCTGCCATTGAATTTTTAAGTGCTTGAAAATATCCAATATAAATCTGTCATTTTCTAAATTCTACTATGCAAAGAAAAAATACATACACACTGTAACAAATGTTTTTCACAACAGTCCAATGAGATAATATTAAAATAATAGATAGGAGAAATGAGTATCTATCTCCAAAATGCTAAGTAATAATAACAAACACAATCTGAAAATGAAGAAGCCAGGATTTGAACTCAGGTGTGTCTCATTTGCTATCTCATTATTCTGCAAAGTGTTATCACAGAAATATGGGTTAGTTAATGCCATAGCAGGGGCCATCAAACAAACGATATGAGCTGAACAATGAGTACCTCTCATTTGTGTGCATGGTTAATTCTTAGAAGCCTCCTGTATGTTTCTCAGGATACCCATTGGAATATGTTCTTCATTTCTCAGAGCAGTGGCCTTGGATGTATACTACCATATTTGTTTTCCCTCTGTCTTTAGTTTTATCAACACTTAATCTTGCTTCTTTAGATAACTGCCCCAATAAGCTCTCTGCACCCATGTCCTTGTTTCCAACTCTGCTTTTGCGGAAATACAACCTGACATTGCCACAGGTACACCACCATAGCGGCTGCTTCCTATGGAGGTTAACTCCAACAGGATTGTGTTCATTTAGTTTTGCAGACTTCTGAAAGTTATATGTTGAAAGAACATAAGATCCTATAAAGGAAGTGGATAGCAATAGAAAGAGTGTTGGGTTGGCAGCGTGAACAGCTTATAAATAACCTGAGTGGCTTTGGACCAGTCAGTTATACCTTCTATTGACTGTTTCCTCACCTACAAAAATAGAACTACATAGTCTGTAAATTACCACTTTCCCAGGACCTAAATTCAATATTTTAAAGCCCTAAGTAAGAAATGAATGTTTGATTAAACAATAGGTATAACCTAAATTAGTCCAACCTGGGATGCTAAAATGATAAGTTTGTTCTTCTTTATGGTTAGTCAGTGACACACAGGTCAAGTGATATGAAATGAGGGCATTTTAATGATTACTAGACATTTCCTCTGAAAGCATTCACACTTTCCTTTGTCAGCCACAGTGGAATTTAGTGGACTCTAGTCCTACTGACATTACCTAAGAGAATTGCTCTCTGTAGTTATAAAGGAGAAATACTGCACAATAAAATGATATAGTGATGTCAAGCATGAGAAAAAGCTGGACTTAGCAGATTATGAATTTTGCCTGTATAAGAAAATTTTGCTGATTTTTGAGTTGGGAAAAAAAAAAAAGGAACCATCCCTTCTGTAACATTTACATATTGAGCTCTCTTATCTTTGGGAATCTAAACCAGTTCAAATTTGGAAAAAAAGGAAGGGGTGGGGAAACAACTAACCTCATTGTTTCCCGGGTTCTCTCCAGTGGGTCATAAGTGACTGGGATGTTCTGTCTGAATGGAATGAGTCTTGCTTGCAGGAGGCAAGATGATGATGGACTGGACAAGCTGTAATGGTCTCTTTCAGCCCACTATTTCAAAGACAAACTGAAATAATGTGTGTGTGTGTGTGTGTGTGTGTGTGTATACATATATATATATGTATTTAATGTGTGTGTGTGTATACATATATCTATATCTATATATACACATACATACATATAGATATAGATATATGTATGTATGTATGTGTATATAGATATAGATATATGTATGTATGTATGTGTATATATATATATGTATACACACACACACATTAAATACATATATATATATGTATACACACACACACACACACACACATTATTTCAGTTTGTCTTTGAAAAATATATATATATATATACACATACATACATAGATATAGATATATGTATGTATGTATGTGTATATATATATATATATTTTTTTTTTTAGGACACTGTATATGTATCTTTTCCATTTTGAAGTTTGCTCCTTTCATAGTTACTTTCTTGTACCTATTTATGTTTTTCCCATTATGAACTAAATTCCTTAAATTTACATCTCAATTCCAAAAGCTTTCCTCTGTTCCAAACCCATATACCTGACTATGTGCCAAACATCTCCACTTGAAGACTTCAACTCCACAGACACCTCCTCTCCAATAAGTCCCAAGTGAGTAAACATCATTATTCTTAAAATCTCCCTTTTCCTTTTTTTTTTTTTCACATTTTTCTTTATTCTGAAAATCTCTCTCCTTGCAGATGACATCATCATCCTAAATTTTTTGAGAAACCTCCCGGTAATCATTGTATCTTTTCTCTCATTATCTGATTTAGTCTGCTTGGGCTGCTATTAAAAAAATACCATAGCCTGGGTGGCTTAAACAATAGACATTTATTTCTCAGAGTTCTGGAAGCTGAAAAGTCTAAGATCAAGGTGCCAGCCAATTTGGTTCTGGGAGAAGGCTTTCTTCCTGACTTGCAGTTAGCTACCTTCCTTTAATGTCCTAACATGGCTGACAGAGAATTCTAGTCTCTCTTCCTCTCCTTATAAGGGCATTTATCCACCATGGGGGCTGACTCTTATGATCTTTTCTAAGCCAAATTACTTCCTAAAGGCAGCACTTCCAAATACCATCACATTGGGTGTTAGGGCTTCAACATACGTATTTGGAGAGGACACAGATATTTAGCCTATAATATTCTACCCATGGCCCCTCAAAGTTCATGTCTTTCTTGGATACAAAAGGTATTCATTCCATCCCAAAAATCCCACAAGTCTTAACTCATTCCAACATCAACTCTAAAATCCATACTTGCATTTAAATATTATCTCAATGAGATATAGGTGAGACTTGAGTTACGGTTTATCCTGAAGCAGATTTTTCTCCAGTTGTAAACTTGTAAAACCAGATAAGTTGTGTGCTTCCAAAATACAATAGTCTGCCAGCCATCAGTTAGACATTCTCATTCCAAAAGGGAGAAATCAGAAGAGAAAAAGAGGTGATGGGCCCAGGTGAGTCCAAAACCTAGCAAGGTAAGCACCAGTAGGTCTTAGGGCTCAAAAATAACTCTCTCTGGGTTGATATTCTACCTTCAGGGTGCAGTAAGGATGTTGTTCTACGCCTCAAGTTCTACTGGGCTTGGGTCTCCAGGCTGCTGCTTTCCATTCTGTTGAAATGGAGGTAATGTCTCTCCCTACCCAACTTGGGAACTGAGAAGGCAGCCCTGGTGATATTTGAATCCTCTTCAGGGTCATTCTTTCCTTGTCTTGAAGAATAGCTCATGTTTTCTGCCAAATAACTCTATGGTCCAGTCTGGTAGGACCTTTAAAGTCTTACAGCTTTTTTTTCATTTCCTCCTGTCTCTGTCCCTTCAGTTCAAACAGGCAATGCTTCTATTCAAGTAGCTGATTAGGTCTACAGCTCATTCACGCTGATAAACTCCTTAGCAAATGATTGTTCACCCATAGTCTTATGGTTCTCTTCAGAGCAAGTCTTTTCATTTTGGCAATATAGATAGATAGGCTGAAATTTTTCCAAATCTTTATATTCTGGCTACTTTTTGCTTAACATTCCCTTCTTTGGTTCATTTCTCTCTTCTCATAGTTTAGTATGAAGTCAGAAAGAACCAAAGAGCCACTTTTTGAGTTAGAAATATCCTCAGCTTAATATCCAATTTCATCGCTTGTATATTCTACCTTCACAAAACACTAGAGCACAGTTCAACCAGGTTGTTTGATGTTTTATAACAAGGATCACCTTTTCTCCATTGTCTAATAACATGTTCCTCATTTCCAACTGAGACAGACCTCACCAAAATGGCCTTTACTATACATAATTCTACCAACATGTTGTTCATGCTTAGTTGTGTATTCTCCAAGAAGCTGGAAACTTTATCTAAGCCTTCTCTTCTTTCTAAGTCCTCACCAGAATCACCTTAAAAGTCCCTTTTTGGCAGTCTAGGCTTTTTCTAGCATGCACCTCAAAACTCCTTCAGTCTCTACCTATTACCCAGTTCCAAAGCCACTTCCATATTTGTAGATATGTGTTACACAGCACCCCATTTCTGAGTACCAAAAATCTCTATTCATCATGATTTTCTAGAGAAATAGAACAAAAAGTAGATAGATAGATAGATAGATAGATAGAGAAAGAGAGTAAGATTTGACTCTTGTAATTATGGAGGTTGAAAAGTCCAGACTTGGGAGAGCCAGCCATAAAATTCCAGTCAGAGTACAAAGGCCTCAGAAACAGGAGAGCTCATGCTATAAGTTCTTATCTCAGTCTGAGTCCAAAGACAGGAAAACACTAATTTCCCAGCTTGAAAACAATCAGGCAGAGAGAGAGAATTCCTTCTTAGAAAGCCTTTTATTCTCTTCAGGCCTTCAAGAGATTGGATAAGGGCCGCCTCATGGGGTTGCTTTCTTCCATCTATGATTCAAATGTTAATCTCATCCCAAAATAATGTTGAGTCAAATATCTGAATACTCCATGGCCCACTCAACTAGACACTTAAAATTAACCATCACATTATCCATCCAAATTTGTAGAATTAAGTTCAAATTTTCATTATTTATTGCCCAGAAAAATATAATATCCCACCTAGCTCTTGTTCTGTCTAGCTCTTAGCTTCCAGAAATACATGCCTAAAATACAAATTGATCCCTACTGTCTTCAGGATATGGCATCTGCTTACATTTCCTGTTTAGTCTAATCTATCATCCTTCCTCACTCCTCTTTGGTTAACTGACTTATTTCCTTTACCTCAACTGCATTGTATATTCTCTTATTCCTTTTGCCTTTGCGATGACTCATTCAAAATTCAACCCCTCATTTATTCCTTTACCTAAGTAAATCTCAAAATTGTTTTAAACTCTGTTTAAATAGAAAAGGTAAAGTAGAAACATCAATAAAGGGATGCCTGGGTGGCTCAGTGGGTTAAAGCCTCTGCCGTCAGCTCAGGTCATCCGGCTCTCTGCTCAGTGGGGAGCCTGCTTTCCCCCTCTCTCTGCCTGCTTCTCTTCATACTTGTGATCTCTGTCTGTCAAATAAATAAATAAAATCTTTAAAAAAACAAAACAAACAAACAAACAAAAAAAACCACCTGAGTCATTGTGGCTAGGTTTCCAAAAAAAAAAAAAAAAGAAAGAAAAGAAAAGAAACATCAATAAAAAAGGGGATCATGAGAAAGAAAGTGATTCATATTCACAAAATTCTTATTCTTCTCTAATTCTTATGCTCTGGGTGGTAAGCTCTGTGTGACCTGCTTGAAGGTGGAGGAACAAAAAGCATCTAATTATCATTTATCCCAGCAAATGGTAATGGATACTTGAAGTTTTTCCTGAGGGTTTCTAATCCCTTGGGCTAAGATGTGGTATTTTTAAGAAATCACAGCACATATAAACTTCTAGTGGGTCTTCTGGCCTCATGTAATATATCCACCCCTGTACATATACTTCCCTTGATGCATTTATTCCTTCCTTAGCAGGTTAAAGGGCAACTAAGACATTTCTACTCTGCTCAGAATGGGCCATAATCCTTTTCTCAAGGTTTCTAAGAGCTCCCATAGCTCTCATCTCAGTGAGATTTCCTTATGCCTTAGAGTTTTTGCCAGGGTGTTAAACCCAGTGTCCTAAGAAACTGTCCCCAAATTAATGAATTCTTCCTTAGCTTGCCTATGTTCTGGCTCCCTTGATCACCATAAAGTTCCAATAACAGTTCCATTCCCCAGCTCTTGCTAGTACATACTAGCCAATTTTTGCAACTTGCTTAGACAATAATCTCTCTTCTGTTGTGAGGCCCAACGTGATCCAGCAGGTTTACTTGGTGATTTAAAACTACTTGCCAGCTTACAGCCAAGAGACGAGTTGAGGCAGCCCGAGTGGAACACCTGTTGCTTTGTAGGGGAGAGGCCTCGGCGGTGTCTTTTCATACAGGAGAAATGCTCACTATCACTAGGGAGGCAAGGAGCAACTCTAAACTCTGAGAGTTTAGAAAGGTCTGCAAAGCCAAATTCTTCAGGGCATCTATGGAAATTTTCCTAGACTATATTCCAGGGCCCCATGTTTTCCCAACTAAGTGCCTTATTTTAGCATAGAAGACGTGTCGTCTCTAAGCATTTTTTTTTTAACTCACTAAGTATTTAAATGTCTCTGGAGCTCTGTGACACTAAACATCAAGTCCATCTACTCCTCATCATGTTCATTCTTCCTCTGAAGGAATAAGGATCTATTTGTAATTCACCAGGTATGGCCCCTGGCTCTCACATTTAACCTCTAACAATGTGTTAACCATTCCCATTTCCTAAATGAAGGAGTAACTGTCGCGCTATTCTCATTTCATACTGTTTTTCATTTTTCCTACCAAATCCCTGTTTAATACAAAATTAATGACATTATTTGTAACCTGAAATTTTCATTGGAAAAATGCTCGTTGCTGTTAACAGATGAGGCCTAAGAACTCTGCAGCTTAACACACTGAGAGCCTACTTCCTCACAGGGGATACACACTCAGTTTCTCATTATCTCTCTGCAGGCCTACAGTACAGCTTGATAAAAACCCACCACTTCTACTACTTTTCTAGTCATTGTCCAACTGCACCCGCAACCTCTACCGTGCAGTTGCTTACATGATCACAGCAGCAAGACGTTCCTTTCCGCTGGGATGTCATCCCAGGTCATAACCAGTTAAATCTTCAGCCGTTGAGCTGCCACAATGTTCCAGAGACTCTCGGTGACATACATCCACTCAGAATGGGGTCCTCCTGGATAGCCCCTTTGCCAGGCCAGGAGTAATGCTGTTGAGAGACTGGCTCAGTCAGGCTGATGGAGTCTTCATGCAAAAGGTGCCTGTTAGAGGAATCCCACACAGAGAAGAAATGGTGGGTGTCTCGTATCTTTGTGGTCTGTGCTCAGTCATTGGCTGGGAGCAACCCAGGAAGAACATGGTCAACACAGGAGTGCCACAGTGAATCTGAAAGTACAGCAGCTGGAGGCCATCATACTATTATATTCTCTGCAGCCGGTTCTCTTAAAGGGAGATCTCAAAGGGAGCGTAACTCTATGCCACATCCACCATTACATCCTACTCTACCCATCATATTTGCATCTTTGTCTCTAGGGCAGATGTTTATAGAGGCCAGGCTGGAAGAAAGTGAGGACAATGGGGAAGTAGAGAACACATCACTCTTGTTAAAAAGGAAGGGACTACCCAGCTCTAGATGATGGTTGACACTCGGAAATGCCAAACCAGTACTACCAGAGCTTCCAATGCCTCAAGAGGATTTTTTTTTTAATCACTGTAAATTTTAATAAGAGCAGTTCAAAAAAATAATAAACAAATAATAAAAACAAGTAAGTTTTAAAATCTGCATAAACTTTTCAAATCTCTCAAGTCACAATCAATTCTGACATCTGTCACAAATAATTTGTTTTTAATAACAGACAACCAAAATTTGTCAAATTTGTCAAGAAAAAAGTTTTGTTCTTTAAAAAATAGTGATTTCCACTTCTGGATAAGGTATAGCCTACTGCCTTTGTAAAACCAGGGGAAAAAAATAAATAACTACAAAATGGTATTTTATGTTTGCTTTAAGACTTGCAAAGAAGTTTGAAGAAAATAAATTTCAGTGAGAAATAAGACATTCCTAGATAAGAATGACGGGTTTTTCTATTTCAAGGTATTTGCTGAATCTGAGCATGGGCTGACAGAGGTCTCATACAATGTGAGGGACACTATTTGTGTAAAGAAAAAATTGGAATAGCTTTTAATGACCACATAGTTTGGCATAATGTATTTTGATGTGGAAGAGAGCCATACTGCAGTTTAGTTCTCTCCATCTTCTGAGATTCCTCTCAAGACTGTGGCTGAATTCATGGTTACATGGCTAGAAGTTGGGCTGAACAGACAGAAAACATAGCACCATGATGATAAAAATCTTGATGAGAAAGAAAAACTTTTAACTAAAGTCCAAGAAAAGATTTTCCCTCAAGGCATTTGAAAACACAGAGTAACTATAACTAAAGCTGCTACCCTGTCTTAATCCAGCTCAACATTCAAGTGATAAGCCCATTCCCCTAGCTCCCTGAAAAAAAAGAAAGAAAGGGCTGTCTTTGAGGAAAATAACATCTACTTCAGTCTCTATAGTTCTTCTCTACACAATGTCCAGCAAATAATAGGAAATGAGGTAGTATGTCCTATAATTAAGAAAAAAGATAGTCAATAGGAATAGATCTGTGCATGATCCAGATGTTAGAATTTCCAGAAAATAACATAAAAATACCTATTGCAAGAATGTTTTCAAAGTAGAGAAAGTGAAGGATGAAATAGAGAAAAAGATAAGAATTTCAACTGAAAAATGGAATCTTTAAAAAGGACCAAGTGGTGAAAATTGCAAAATCTGAAATGAAATTATTGGGATTGAAGAGGAAATGAAAGACAGAGGAAATGATCAGTGAACTCCAAGACAGATCATATAAACACAGAGAAAAAAAGATTTAATTAGCCATTTAGAGCATATTAAGCATGCATCTCACTCACTTCTGATTCAATATGCTTTATTGACTCGGGGAAAAGGAAGCAGCGCTGTACTTAATTGCCTGACAGTCATTATTAGCCAAGTCAAATTAATTTTTTACAATTTATTCATTTGGGGTGGGGGGGCATGAACTGGGAGGGCCAGAGGGAGAGGGAGAAGCAGACTCCCTGCTAAGCAGGGAGCCAGTTGGACACCAAAGCTGGGCCAATCGCAGGACCCCAGGAGCATGATCCCAGCCACTCAGGTGCCCCCACATCAAATTAATTTATGCCACAAAGTAAGTAGTGACTATATCTACCATAAGTTCAACCACATACAACAAAGTTGAGAACTTTCAGTATAGACCAGCTCACATACAGACATAATATTTCTGATACCAACTCTGCCACCACCTTTTTATTTCTGTCCCTCAGTTTCTAAGCCTATAAAACATGCAGTTTATGTGGTTCACAAAGATTCTGAACAGGTTACATGTTCAAGGATAGTTCCATAAGGGTTTTTTATTCAAACAGATCTACTTAAGGGTTTGTTTGTTTTCACTCTCTCTCTCTCTCTTTTTTTTTACTCTAGCATTTTTATTACAAGTTCTTTTTCTATCCCATCAGCATCATTCTGATAGGATTCCCATAGGTTACAGCTCTGTTTTTTGTTTGTTTGTTTGTTTGTTTGTTTGTTTTTTGTTTTTTATTTGAAACGCAGAGATCACAAATAGGTAGAGAGGCAGGCAGACAGAGAGGAGGAAGCAGGCTCCCTGCTGAGCAGAGAGCCCAATGTGGGGTTGGATCCCACCCTGGGATCATGACCTGAGCTGAAGGCAGAGGCTTTAACCCACTGAGCCACCTAGGCGCCCCTGCAGCTCTGTTTCTAGTAGCTGTTCCCTCACTTTACAAAAGAAAGGTTATGTATCTTACCCATCATTTATCTTATTAGGGTATATTTCATGGACTGAAGCTGAAGGTGTTGAAACTTCCAGAACAATGAAAAAAAAGAAAAAATTAAAATATCATTGTGTAACTGAATTCTAATAGCTGCATAAAAAATTTCTATTCTAATCAGATAATATCTAATCCTTGGTCATCAACAAAATTGAAGAATCTGATAGAACTACCTACCTATTGATTGAACTTTAAACATAATTTCCAATAATACATCATAATACAATATTTTGCCTACATATCAAAAGGGCACAAATGATTGAGTGGCATTTCTCATTCATATGCATTTTTATGTGAAAAAGTTTAGAGTACTTGCCTATAATAATAAAAAAGAGGAGTAGAATTGACACTAAACATTATTATAACAAAAAGTAATGCTTATTATCCACAGATATAGGAATTACTTTTTAAATTGCAACCATGTTATTATGAGATAATATCTACTTAACAAATTTTGAATTTGTTAATGTTATTTTTATCAATTGTATCTTAATGAATGTAAGATAATTTAAAAGTAAATTTTTAATACCTAGAATCACTGGCCATGGAAAATTTGGTTTTAAATTTTAATATACTTACATATTTTTGTTGCAAAAGTTGACATGATGATCTAAAAAGGAATGTTATGCATTAAAGATATATTCATCTAAAATTTTATGGTGAAAGTGTATTGAACAAGTACCAAAAAGTGAGAAATTAGAAAATTTATGGGTGTTAAATAAGAGCTTGTTCATGTATTTTCAAGTTAATGATGGTAACTATAAAGTTTCTATGGATTTTTCACTCTATTATATGCAATAGTTTTATTTTTAAAAAGTCAATATTTACAAAATACTATAAATTATACCCTTGCATCCATTTTAAATTATGATAAAAAAAAGTCAACTTGAAAATGTGTGAGAAGGGATATTGCTTTTCAACAATTTAAAGGTACAAATAAGCAAAAATTTTAAAAAGACATTAAACTATATGTTGCCTATGATTGTTTATTAGACTCCATAAAATATGAGAATTGTCCTTAATAACATTTGCTACTATTTACCTATAATTGTTTTTACTTAAAGAAATATGCTTTCACAATAAGCTATTCACCAAAAAACAAACTGCCATAGAGATACATGTTTGCAGAAGGTAATATATCACATTCAACAAATCCTTACTCTTTAGAGTGGGAAGACCCATAATGTTAAGACTTAAGAGAAAAAAGGAAAAAGAAAAGGCCTAATTTGAGCTGTCCTGAGTACCCTTCAGAAATTAGAGAAAATGTAAGTGATTTTCTGGCATTTTGTTGTCTGAAATCATGCTAAACAACTTTATACTTCCTCTTCTCTCTATCCTAAATCAGCCGCCAGAAAAATCTAGAAATAAGCATTCCAAACAACTGTCACTCCCGTGATACAGTAAATTCTATCAATGTTTTTAATTGCCAGAATTGTTTCTTTTATTTAATGTTTGGCTGTATATAACTAGTGAACATTTTTCTACTCCAAACTCTTGAAAAAGTTGGAACTGAACACTTCAGTTGAAAAGAAAAATCTTGGGGCGCCTGGGTGTTTCAGTGGGTTAAGCCGCTGCCTTCGGCTCAGGTCATGATCTCAGGGTCCTGGGATCGAGTCCCGCATCGGGCTCTCTGCTCAGCAGGGAACCTGCTTCCCACTCTCTCTCTCTCTACCTGCCTCTCCATCTACTTGTGATTCCTCTCTGTCAAATAAATAAATAAAACCTTTAAAAAAAAAAAAAAAGAAAAATCTTTCCCCTTTCTTAGTAAGTGCCATTTTCATTACACTGCTTTATGAACTATATTGCAATATAATATTAAAATGTTTGCTTACAAAAACAAAGCATTCATAAATAGCAAATTTGTGAAAAGCAAAGTTACACAAATAATAGAAGTGATGAACGCCTATTAGTTTAACCTAAATTACAATTTACTTTCTTTGGCCTCTTAAGTGGTTAATATGGAGCCAATAAATTAAATAGTTTAATTATGTTTATTGTATTTTTCCTCCAATTTTTATTGTTTATTTGTCATTTAGAATTTGGTTTGTAGTCTATCATCTTCTGTTAATAAGGGAGTTTAAATCACAATAAAAAGTCACTAGCAAGGGAATTCAATGGAACATTGGCAATATCCAATCTTATGTGTCCAGAGGTCTCTTCAATCATAAAACACGTGTGATCTCCAATTTCAGCACTGATGCATGACTATAAACTTCTAAGATTAAGATTAAAAAAACTCCAGGTATTATTGAGTTCATTATAGAAAGGCTACAGTGTTTCTTTCAGCATATAAAAGAAATACAATCATTAAGTTCTCCAGGAGACAGCTTGTGTCTACTTTAAATGTTATAGGTGTGATATTTAGTTTCAGACTTTTTTTTATAACCTATCTTCTTACTGGCTCTCTACAGCAACATAATGCTCTAACTTCCACTGGTGTTTCAGCCAATGCTTTCAAAAAACTGATCACCTTAGCAAAATGTCTCTCCTTTTTTATTTCCTTATCACATAATAAATATGAACTACCCCTTCAAAGGATACTCAAGACTGGTGGCAGAATTTCAAAGACTTTTATTCATTTTTGTTTTTTCATCCAAGGTGTATGTAACTATGGTGTTCCCTGCCTTTTGTGTAAAATGCTGAGAAGGACAGAACTGAAACCTCTGAGGAATGCTGACTTTTATTTCTAGTGTTTATAGAGATTTTTTTTTTCCAGGAAAATGATAATATGAGTTTTAAATTAATGTTTTTCAATTTTTCTTGGAGAAAACAGCTTCATGGAATGAAGAACTGAATGCCTAATAAGAAAACACTAATCTGATAAATATATCCTTCCCCAAGGAAATTAGGGTGTTTTAGTGATATATACTTTTGACTTCATTATGCCCCCTCTGGCTTGTAAATACAGTTAATGAAAGTTTTCATTAATTCCTATCATCAAGGAGAATAAAGAAGAATGTTTTTTCAAAAACAAACTACTCCCACAAATCACTAAAAGCAAATAATGCATTAAAAAAATATCAAAATGGATGTTATGTTTTTCTTTCCTGTATTTCCAAACTTAAAATGAACACATGCGATGCCTGGGTGGCTCAACTGGTTAAGCATCTGACTCTTGGTTTGGGCTCAGGTCATGATCTCAGGGTCCTGGGATCAAGCCCCAGGTCAAGCTCCACACTCAGTGTGCAGTGTGCTTGAGATTCTCTTCCTCTCCCTCCCCTGCTGCCCCCACCCTCTCTAAAAAATTTAAAATAAACATAAAATAGCTGAGCAACATTTGGGTGGTAGTTTAGATTTTCTTTCACTGACAGCAGTAAAAGGAATTAAAGAAAAACCTATGTTCGGGATTATAGAAGAATGGATTATCTACAATGGTGGATCCCTGTTATGCCTGTGTTGTAGAAGGGTTTACTGTGAGTCTTTTTTTTTTTTTTAAGATTTTATTTATTTATTTGACAGAGAGAAATTACAAGTACACTGAGAGGCAGGCAGAGAGAGAGAGAAGGAAGCAGGCTCCCTGCTGAGCAGAGAGCCCGATGCGGGACTCGATCCCAGGACCCTGAGATCATGACCCGAGCCGAAGGCAGCGGCTTAACCCACTGAACCACCCAGGCACCCCTTACTGTGAGTCTTAAGTCACCTTTCTTCTTGTGGAATCAGTTTCTACTTTATAGTCACAACTTAAAGTTAGATTAGGCCAAACTCTCTGGTCAAAGCAAAAAGTGAAATGAATCAAAACTATCTTGGGAGTAGAATGTGAATAAATTTCCAGTTGTTTTTTAGTATCATCTCCATTTCCAACAAATAAGTTGTGAATCTATAGATGTCGTATACTCTCAAAAACCAAATACTAGGTTCGTATTCACCAGGAAGAGGCACAAAACTGAATCAACTTATAATATGTCCCAATGGCATTCTAAGCAAGACATTGCAGAACTATTTTCTCCACTTGTACCAACTCGGCCTACAAACTTCTAGACTTTCCACTATGGATTAATAATTAAACCAGTAGAAAAGACTGAAAATAATGTCAATCTTGTCGAATAAAACGAGTCCTCTTTGGCAGATACTAATCAAGGGATACTGCTCATGAAAAGATCGATTTGAGGAGAGAGAAGGTTCTTGATGTACTGAAAACAACATAGGAATGGGCAGTGACACAGGGATGATGGTGTCTTCGTAGATCTGCCACCAACTCAACATTCATCCTGTCTAGATCTCTGCTCCTCCATCATCAAAGGAAGTTCTAAGAAATGGGAAGACTGATGACAGACCATCCAAGCCACTCAGCGGAGCCTGTTAAATTGGTAGATGCATCATAATCATTCCCCTGTTCCTTTAGCAGGTATTTTCCTAACAATTTAACATACATCTTTCTCCTTGAACTATTCTCAACCTCTGTGTGACAATATCTTTATCCCCCCCCACCACCACCAAAGGTAGATTTCTGGAGGATCTGAGTATAGAAACCACTTGGAATTCTCGGGACAGAGATCAATATAAACGTTCCTAGGAAGTACTCAGTGGATTGTATCAGGGTCCTGGGACATCAGGGATATTAAATAAATTAATATATGTAAAGCATTCCTAATACACCATGAATTCAATAAGAGTTAGCAGTCCCAGCCTCCAGAATATGCAACCTGTGTCATTGAACAGGACCCTGAACTTAGCTGGAACTTATGCTTGTCTTGATGCTCTGCTATTGCTGTCTTTAAATTTTTAAAAAGGTTCTTAACAAAGGGTCTTACATTGTCATTTTTTACTGTGACGTAGCCAGTTCTGAGTTTTAGCTATAATGACCTAACATTTTTTCAAGTTTATTACAATTATCTGTTTACAGTCATCCCCACTATACTGTTAATGCATAAAGGTAGAAAATGAGTTTTGGGGACACCTGGGTGGCTCAGTTGGTTAAGCATCTACATTCGGCTCAGGTCATGATCCCAGGGTCCTGGGATCACATCCCACATTAGGCTCCTTGCTCAGAGGAGAGCCTGCTTCTCCCCCTGTTTGTGCTCTCTCTGTTTCTCTCTCCTTTCTCTGACAAATAAAAAAAATAAAATCTTTAGGGGGAAAAAGGGGAACAAAATAAGTTTTGTTCATTTTATACTATCACAAAACAAATCCTCCTTGAAGAGTGAACAGAATATAACACATATTTTCTAAGTTCCAAAATCTTATATAGCAAAACCCCAGGGTAAGTTGAACTGAGAAATGGCTCAGTTGTGGTTGGACCCCATGTTTCACCTAAGCCCCATTCTCAAAATGAGAACAGATACAAGTTCCAATCTTCTGTGTGCCGAGGGGAATAAACCAGGAAAATGACAGAGGACCCATCTTGGGATATGAGAAGGGATGCAGAGAGGAAGAAGGGAGTTTCTCTTTCCCAATCTTCTCCTGCACCAAGAAACTAGAAGATTTCTGTCATCACCACCACTGCACTGGAAGTCCCAATCAATAATAGACTCAATCCTTCCCACTGATATTTCAGCTGAGTCACATAACTGCCACCAGATGGTGCCAAAATACAGGAAAGGTTGGACCTATTTGTCTCACATTCAACCCAGTACTGAGGTCTTCCAGAATTCAAGGTCACCCAGTTATACATCTTGCCATTCAATTCACAAATCTATTTTTGGAGCCAGTTTGTTGTGATTGTGGGGATTTCGTAGTTGGAAAAAAAAACCTTAAAACCAATACATATGAACTGATTAAAAATAATTACAACTGAATGGCTTCTTCAAGTGTGTACCATGAATCCTAGGAGATAAACACATTTTTTAATTTTAAAGAGTACAAGTTCCCTTGCTTGAAGATTCATGTTGCCAAATAATATAATAAAGGCCTGGAGAATTCTGACAGGAAAAGGAGCTATTTAATTGTGTTTAATCCATATATTTTCAAGTTGCACTTACTAACAATTTCATACTGGTTTCTGCAGAAAATATATGAGAATGTTAAAATAGCTATCAAAAGATACCAAGGCTTGGAAATGGGAAAAATCTATGTGGCCTTGGAAAGTAGGAAAAATATTCAAGGTCTAACACCTCATATCTCTGATATCACTTCAAATTCTCTGTGGAACAAGAGGTATTTTATCATATTCATTGAAATATCCAATTCAACAACACATTCAAAAGACAGTGATTTTACTGACTATTTCGTAGAGAGATAGGAAAACATTCTTGTCACATACTGCACAGTAAAAACATAATAAAATTCCCCATTAAATATTTCTATTTTTTATTCTCTCCCAATTTGGCAATTCAATCTCTTCCCTTCCTCCCTCATACACGTAGCTCCCAAGAAACACTCAAAATGGTGTGGAATAGTTCAGCTTTTCCCTCAGCTTGTTTACCCCATTCTACAAAATAATAGTTTACTAGTTACCAAGAGAATGGACAGAGACCATATTTTCTCTCAAGGAAGCCCCTTCAAGCTTTCACTCCTTCTGCAAGTGGCTTATTGAGGAATCTGCTTAAAAAGTTTCTTAACTGGGGCACCAGGCTGGCTCAGTCAGTATAGCCTGTGAC
This sequence comes from Mustela nivalis, assembly GCF_964662115.1. Lineage (NCBI taxonomy): Eukaryota > Metazoa > Chordata > Mammalia > Carnivora > Mustelidae > Mustela > Mustela nivalis. Next base: position 104,456,618 of record NC_139024.1, read on the forward strand.
TCTTGATCTCTGGGTTGTGAGTTCAAGTGCTACATTGGGCATAGAGATTACTTAAAAAAAAAAAAAAAAAAAAAAGTCTTAACTGAAAAATTCTTTTACTAATAAATCAATATTTCCTCCATATTAAATTAAAGAACATTTCTTGGATATTTTTACCTGAGGATAAAAGTCTGATACCAAGCCATTTTTTTGTGGAGATGTTGGCAAGAGGATTGAAGGGTCAGGGAGACTGATGACTATTTAGTAAATGTATCTATTCAACAAACACTACTAATACATGATATATCAGGCACTTTTTCTAAATGCTTTCCAAACATTAATTCATTTAAATTTAGGCTTAGAATTCTCAACTGCAATCCTAAAAGGCAATAACTCGGCCTTCTCATCCCTGCCTTTTCTCATCATGCAAAGTCTAAATTAGGAAGATTTCCAGGGTTCTGCTGCAAAGTCAACCACAACTCCCTTCACTCATAGTCCAGGCTATAACTTCCTAACCTCTGTTTCATTGTTGATACTCCTCCCTGGGTTGTTAGTCAGCCAAAAGTCTCTCACAGCTTAGCATTGGAATGCTTGGACAGTGCATCTTCTCCATTTATACTCTCTCCCTTATTAATCTCATTCACTAACTTTGCTTTAAGTATTATATACAAATGATTTCCAATTATATATCAAAATTAACCTCTCCTCTGAAGCTCCTTCTCTTTCAACTTCCTTCTCAACATCAATTAAAGGAGTAATAGAACTTTGTAATTTATTGGATCCAAAGTCGAACCCATGATCTTGTCTTAGACCTGTGTCTCCCACAGCCTTCCCCATCTCAGGACTGGCAATTCCATCCCACCAGTTTCCCAGGCCAAAACTCTTGGAATCATCCTTGACTCCCTTCTGTCACTCCTCTCATTTGATCCATAAGGAAGTCCTCTAGATCTGCCTTCAAAATGTCATACTTCAATTGTTTCATCCAAACTCTAACCAATGATCTCGGTCCATACCACCGCCCTCTCTCACCCGGATTATTGCCATAACATCTAACTGCTTTTCATCAGCCTTGTCCCCCTTCAGTCTGTTCTGAAGACACCATCCAAAGAGGTCTATTAAAAATGTAAGTCACATGTTATTCTTTACTCAAAGCAAAAACCAAAGCCGTTATCTCTCTGACCTTATCTTCTATGTCTCTTGTTCATATCACACTGGCCTCCTTCTAGTGCCTCAAATGCATGAAACAGTTTTCTGCCTCAGAACCTTGGCACTGACTTTCTTTCTGCCCAGAATACTCTTCCTTTAGATACCTGCATGCCCTCTCTGTCCTTCTTCGGGTCTTTTCTCAAATGTCAGCTTCTCCTTGAGATTTAGCCGCTCCAACACTCCCATGTCTCTTACCTGCTTCGTTTTCCCATAGCAGTTAACCTTTTAACCCAAGATTTAGTTTACTAATTCATTATGCTTATTGTCTATCACTCTACCAGAACACCAACTCTTAAAATCATTTTTGCTCACTGAGAGGGTTTTTGAAATTGTATCAGCCAATCTAAAAACGGTGGTTTTCCTTTCTCTATTGTTTTGTTCCCATCTTCATGGCCTCTTAAAAGAGATGGACACTTGAGCCGTACATATTAAACCTGTCACAAGATAGTCCTTTACCTGGTCATTTGCTTTTTATTAGAGAAACACAAATTCTCAAAGAAACTGCCTTTCAAAAATCAAGTTTAAAAAATGTCTTCTCCATCTTCCTGTCTTCTAAACAACTCAGTCAGTCAGCCACAGGCAAGGAAATATCACCCAAGTCTTCTACAGAATCCAGAGCTGCAATTTCAGTTGTTTTCATCAACTGCTTCAAGTGTTTAATTTAGTAACAGCAAATGTGTGATTATATACTACATTTACAGTATTATGACAGTGTAAGTAATGTGAGATTTCAGTCTCTACTTTAAATTCCTTATGTTGAAGAAGACTAGGGCTTATTTCTGAAATTTTCAAGGACTAGAAAGTTGACATCTGAATCAATACGCTACAGTCATTTAGCAACACTATCCTTGTTGGAGTCTGAAATGGAAGTCAACCAATAGTAATGAGAATAAATGATAAAACATACAATTTGCTCTCTGGTAGATCCACTGAGTATGTGTGTGCAGTTAAGCCCAATCATGCAAGCATTCAATCAACTGCAGACAATAAAGTGCCCAAATTAAAACTATTTCAATCAAAATGATAAAATAGTTTTGTATATTCAAAAGTCAATTTCTCTGAAGGACCATTAAGCTTACTGGAAACAGTAATTTGACATTAAAGAACAGTATGTGTGAGCTTTTTTGAACATGCCTTTCAACTAAGCTCTGCCCCTAAAGCCTTATGAAATAAAATGAGAAAAATAATTAAATAATGTAATGGATAATCATGTAAATTATGTGAAGTAGTGCAATGCCATTACACAATGAATACATTTAAGTCATTCATTCGCCAAACCAATTATGAAAGAAAGCAATTAAGGGACTAGCATGGAGGAAAGCATATTTTCAGATTAGATTTGGAAAGCAAAATAACAAGTTGACAAGATGTGTTTGGAGCCTTCCCAGTGTCAGTGTGGAAATCCTGCATCTTGCAGATGGACATAAGAATGACAGAGGTCTTCTGTGATTAGAAGATAAATGTAGGAATACTTAGACCTCTGTACAGTAAAGGAAATATTTGCCAGAATATCTAAAGCTAAGGGTTTAGTAAACCTCGACTTTATTTCAAACTCCTTCTTTTTCTTCCTTTTTCCTCATAGATTTTTCTCTCCGTGAATCTCTTGCTTTCTAAGATCCTCTTCTTTTGTCTTTTCCTCTGTTTTGCTTTCCCGTTTTAAATCCTTTCTTCATATCAATGACAGGATCAACTGAAAATTTCTCAAAGTCCTTCTACATTGTAATGCTGGTTTTAAAATATTTATTTCTTAAAATCATATGAAATGATATCTAGTGTTCTAACAATTTCTTTATTTTTAATTGGGTCTTCATGAAGATCACCTTAACCGATGAACTAACCTTCCTCATCATAGATTTCCTTTGCACCTCCAGTCTGGCGATCAACGGTCAGGAGCTGGAAAAGCAGAATACCTTAAGGGTTATATTGTTTAAAATCTCAAGATTTCAGATAGCTAATGCTATTGGTAAACAACTCACATAAAATTTCAGCTGAAATGCCTTTTTCTGATTACATTTTGGAGAGCGATTAATTCTTCAAAGAGAGAACCTTAATAAGACATGTGTATCAGAGAAATAAAGTTTAGGCTTAGCGTAAATCAATAACAGTAATAAAAAAATCAACATTCAATGTTTCTAAATCCATGGTTGAAAACATCTATGTTGCTTCTAAAAGGTTTCTACATGCTTTCAAAAAAAAAAAAAAATTAAAAAAAAAAAAAAAGGCCTTGGATCTTAGAAAATTTAACCAGATAAATTTGCACATTACAAGTCTTAAAACTAGAAACCATATTATTAACTGTGAAACTATGTAATTAGTTTCTTTATGGGCCTTCAATTTTTTGCTAGATAAAATTAAAACTGCCACCAAAAATTGAGGCCATTATGAACATGACAGGTCATTTGTTGAGAAAAAGGTTATGTAGAAATAGCATCTAATAATTTGTTGGAAATATTAGCATATAGATGGCTATGGAATGTGTGTAGTATTATCAGAAGAATTCTAATCGAAAAATTTTGCAGTGTAAGTCAAATATGGTTCTATTCCAAGTATAGTAGGGTTGGCAAGTAAGTATGGCAAGCATAAGTTACACTAAATATATTTAACCTGAAGACAAGTTAATGAGAAGTTCACAATTCTGTTATTATTTTTTTAAATCACAAAAATGAAAGGTACATAGCTATAACATCTACAGCAACAAAGAATGAAAAAATATTATCTTTCCACAGAGAAAGAGTTAAATAAACATTTTCAAGAACACTCACAAGCTTCTTAAACAGCCCTGAATAATCTAGTGCTTTCTATCACCAAAAGAGCTGTAAATTGTCAGTCTGGCCCACTGTGTCTGTATCTGTTCTGATAAACCAAATCCCAAGCACCCTTTAGCCTTTTAAGTTAACACAGTACATGGCAGAACGCAAGGAAAAAAATATACAAATCTGAGTCCATATTCAAAACACTGAACAACTCTGAAATTTATACATCCTGCCATTTTTCTTTAAAATGTCCAGCTTCGTGTATCTCTACTGATACTTCCGGCAATAACTTGCAAAGTGGTTACAGTAATTACCGCACCCTGTTCAGATGCACATCAGCTGATTCATTTGAGCCAAAGTTTTAGAGGTCTGTGTTGGTTCACAAACAGGGCCCTTAGAGGGAGGGTACAAAGACACACAGAGACGGATGAAAGAGGTAGGAATGTTCCAAACTGGTAGGCGGCAGGATTAATAAAGCAGGCATACTTGCATATGAGGCTTGTCCAGGGCAGCCACAAGACCAGTAAATCTCTGCACCTGCCTGCCAGAATCTTAAAAGTTTATGTAGAGACCTTTCTTGGGTTCAGCCACATACATCATCCAGATAGCCTGAACAGCACATCACTGTCTGCAGGCTGTATCCTTGCGGCATCTTCCAGTTAGAAGAAGGCAAGCTGAGCAGGTATCATAAGGACCGGAGAGAGTGAGGAACCTCCCACTGCCCGGGTCAGCAGGAGGATCAGCTAGTGGTCACATCCTATCGACAACCAACAGTCCATGTCAGATCAAACTCCAAGGATATAGACACAATATTAATAATGAAATAATAGGGGTGCCTGGGTGGCTCAGTGGGTTAAGCCTCTGCCTTCAGCTCAGGTCATGATCTCAGGGTCCTGGGATCAAGCCCCGCATCAGGCTCTCTGCTCAGCAGGAAGCCTGCTTCCTCCCTTTCTGCCTACTTGTGATCTCTCTCTCTTCTTTCTCTGTCAAATAAATAAATAAAATATTTTAAAAAATGATATAATAACATTTCCAGAAGTATTGGAGAAATTAAATCTATGTAGAAATTCTTTTTTTTTTTTAAGATGTTATTTATTTAACTGACAGAAAGAGAGGGAGCACAAGCAGGGGGAGAGGTAAAGGGAAAAACAGGTTCCCCACTGAGCAGGGAGCCCAACACAGGGCTCGATCCCAGGACCCTGACATCATGACCTGAGCCAAAGGCAGATGCTTAACCAACTGAATCACCCAGCCACCCCTATTTAGAGATTCTTACATGACTAAATGAAGAAACTTCCTCAGAGGTAATGGAATTTTTAAAGTTTAAGAACATGGAATGAATTTTCAGTTGTAGAATTCTTAAATGAAGAGGGGGTAATGTAGCTTGTCTTATAGGGCCTCCTACAAATGATTTGGATTAAACTATTAACTCCTGACATTTTAGTTTTAATTACTCAACACCCTAAGTAAAAGCACATTTAAACTAAATGCTTAGAACGAAAATGCATCTTAATTTGTGTTGTAGCAGTTTTAAGTTATGTTTTATTGATCTCCACCTCTTTAGAATTTATATGCAATGGTAAATGAATTTTAAAGTTATAAAATAATTAAAGGTACATGTGATAGACCGTCTGTTGCTCCTTGCCCCCGTCTGTTCTCCTCTATTGTGTGTGTGTGTGGTATTAACATTTCAGTGAGACACATAGCCACCCAGATGGAAACCACATTTCCCAGCCTCCCTCAGAGGTATGATTGGCCATGCGTCTAAGTTCCTACCAATGGACTCTGCAAGGAAGAGAAATGTGCAATTCCTGCATCATTTGCCGTTTGAGATTGTTTCCCTTTCCCTTCCTTTCTTTTCTTCTCCTTACAGCTAGAAAGGACTACAATAGTTTTGAAGCCAGCATTTTGGGGGATGGAAAATTGACCACCCATCAGCCTGCGGCTGCCTACCCACCCTGGACCTCATACTGAAAGAGGGCGTAGTAGTAGTGTTGGCTGGCTGGAGTCCCTCCAACCTACGGTGTCTTTTGTTCTCACAGCTCCGCCCATACACTAACTAATCTAGGTCATCTGTTTTCATGACTCATTCTTTAACTTATTATAAAAGTCTAATTTAGAAGTGTTAGAAAAATATTTTGCTCTCTTCTCCTAGTTGCAAATCTTTTTGTAAGGCTACATTTTATACACCATTGTTATTCACTATGTTTGTACTGCTTTCTTAACAAGGATATTTCAGATTCCAAAATTATGAGACTTCCCATTCAGGGAGCAAAATAAATTGATTATGTTTGAAAGCAAAAGATTATTTCTGAATCTATGACTGACAGAGTTTTATTTTCTCGTTTCTAATCTTCAGTAAGATCATAGAGTAGCATAATAGACATAGATGAACAATCTTGCATGAATTATGCATAAGGGAAAAAAAGAAAAAAGGAAAGGCAAGAAACAATTGCCCTTTTGGTTTAAGAAGTGTTAGTGAGTGTTACTGAGCTGATGAAGCACTTTGGTGTAAAGCCCTTAAGCCTTACTTGATGCCCTACATCAAATGTATCATCTCAAGATGAGAAAAACAAGATATCTGGTGTCAAAGGTAAGAATCCCGTGTAGCTCCACAAGAGACAACTGCTCTGCTGAGTGACGACCCAGTCTCCCCTACCCCAAAGCACTTCACTCTAACACCTGACTATTAGGATACCGTAAACTAATTCTAAAAAACTACATTCCGAAAACAGACTATTGTGTTTTTAAAGGAAAGTGGTACAAATGTGCATGCTCTTCTCAAAAAAAGAAGAAACTACCAGAGATATGCAAATAAGATATGGTAAGAAATATAGAATGAATTGTCCTCTTTACATGAAATTCTCTGTGGAGGTTGTGCCCATGTTTGTTCTGTAACTGCAATTTATTAAATTTCAGGAACATTCCTAAACTGTTGACCCCAACAACCTTAGCGATTACGTACTGAAACTGGAACTTAATTCAAGTAAATGGCTTTGGCCACTTGCATAACTTTGGGAAAATTACAAATCCTTTCTAATCCCCAGTATGGGGAGATAAGGGCTGTTTTGATGTTGAAATTTGTAAAGCAATTAGTATAAATCTTGGCATATAGCCTACACTCGGGACATCTTGGTTAGTATTTTGTTTACACAAATGGGAGCATAATACATACATTGCATTATGTACTGTCTCCTGAAACTTGTTTTTTTTCCTCCCAAAAATATATCATGAGGACATTTCCAAATCAGCATATACAGATTTGCTTCATCCTTTTATATGGAATCCATGGGATTCCACTCATGTCGATTACTAATATTCATGTAATCAGCATTAATATCTAGTAGATTCCAATATTTTGCGACTATAATTGATATGTCTGTTGTGTGTTTCTGTGTGTGTTTTGACATGATTGCAAATGCATCAGTGGGGTGAATTCCTAACAGTACAGTCGCTGGGTCAGAACTCTGTGCCTTTTCTATTGCTCAGATATTGCAAAATTGTACGTCAAAGACTTAACAGAAATATATAGCTAACAGAAATATATGTCTCACTTATTTCCTCATACCCTTGTCAATTTGGGTATGTCCAAGCTCATTTTTCCCAAAGGATATGATAAATGAATTTTGTTGCTTTCATTTGCATAGGTTTAATTATGAGTGAGCCTTATGTAGCTTCTTTTTCTGTGAATTGACTATGCAAGTCTCCTGCCTTTTTATTAAAGATAAGAGCTTCTTATGTACTAAAGAAAATGAGCCTTTCTGATTTGTCTTTAGCTTTTGTTTTTATTTTTATTTGTAACTTTTTTAAACTTTGCACATTTATCAATCTTTTTCTTTTTTTTTATTTTTAGCATAACAGTATTCATTATTTTTGTACCACACCCAGTGCTCCATTCACTAATGTAGGCAGGCTTTGTGTCTTGCTCCATTCTTGTGCTCTTTTCCATTCTAAGATCATTTTATAAAATTATTCTTACTACTTTATTTTTTTCATATTTTTTAAAGATTTTTATTTAAATTCCAGTTAACATATGGTGTTATGTTTATTTCAGGTGTACATTATAGTGATTCAGCTCTTCCATACTACACCCCATGCTCATCACCAGTGCACACCTCAATCGTGATTGCCTTAACCCCTCTGGTAACCATCAGCTCATTCTCTAGAGTTAAGAGTCTGTTGCTTGATTTCCCTCTCTCTGTTTTTTCCTATGATCATTTGTTTTGATTCTTAAATTCTGCATATGAGCAAAATCACATAGTTTTTGTCTTTCTCTGACTGACTTGCTTTTCTTAGCATAATATAGTCACTCCATCCATGTCATTGCAAATGGCAGGATTTCATTCTTTTTTATGACTGAGTAATATTTCATTGGGTATATATACCACTTCTTTATTCATTCATCAGTTAATCGTCTGTAGGGCTGATTCCATAATTTGGCTATTGTAGATAATGCTGCTAATAAATATCAGGGTGTATGTATCCCTTTGAATTAGCATTTTTGTATTCTTTGGGTAAATACCTAGTAGCACAATTGCTTGTGTGGCTCTATTTTTAACTTTCTGAGGAATCTCCACACTGTTTTCCAGATTAGCTGCCCCAGTTTGCATTCCCACCAATAGTGCAAGAGAGTTCCCCATTCTCTACATCCTCACCAATACCTGTTATTTTTGTTCCTACTGCTTTCTAATATATAATCTTAATATTTACTATCTTGAAGGATGTGCACTGATTATTTAGACATTTGGGTTATACCTTCATATCTAGAAAATTTAAAAATATGATTCCCATGTTACATCATGGATACACATACCTCATGTGCAACTGGATACAGACAAATATACAGATCTGTAATTGCAGTCATAAGAAAAGATTTTACTACTCAGCCAAATGTTATTAAGTTTATCTTCAGAGCCTTGTTTGGATATCTTATATCTTTTAAAGCTACAATTTCCTACATATAAATAACTTGAGTTACAGATATTATTTAAACAAATAAAAATTTTTTTTTGTTTTGCATTTTTCCCAAAAAAACTTCTGAGCACTGGCCTTCATTATCCAAAACATCACACATAAAGTTGCCCAAATCAAATAGGAATAAGTGCTTAAGCTTTCCTACAAGCCTTTATTTTTCATTCTTAAGTAAATGATGATCAGTACAAACACAGGCACCATAACTTAGTCCATGGCAGAAAACAGGTGCTCAAGCCCACAAAAGTTAAAATCAAGTGCTGCAAAGAGCTAAAATTTTATGACCACTCTTACTATTTATATTTCTTCAAAGTAACAATAAAAGTGCTATGTTTCAGAAATCTATGTAAAGATGTAAATAGTTTATTCATATAAATTATTGAAATATCCATTAATGCAGTACAAATGCAGTATGAAATATCCATTAATTCATAGGAAAAAAGCATAGAACAAGTTTTTATATTATTTGTACCAAATAATACTGGAATGTGTAAACAACATATTCATATATGCAGATTTATACATGAAAGTGAATTTATACGACTATGGTAGGGTGATCGGTTTTTCATCAATATGGGGGGTTCCTTAGAGACCTATCAGTAATGAGAGCTTTCAACATACCCTCATATTGAATATGGTTGTTAAATATGTTCTCTACAGAATTTACCTGAACTTAAAAACTCTAAAAACAACCATAATCATGTCATTTTTATGCTGTTTCAAAAAGATTTTCTGTCCAGTAGCATGAAATGAACAGACTATTAAACTCTCATTTATTTTCCCTATTCTTTCCCTGTTTTCTCTCCTACTTTCCCTGGCAAACAGATACTCATTTTTTTTTCCAGATGTATGTAACAATCTGAGCCCCAATTCTGTGTAAATTACAAAGAGCCAGAGGCTTAAAGTTGTGATTGTGAATTTTTCACTGTAGTTGTGTCTCAAGCAGATGCTGGCCTAGCAGCTATCTATAGCCATTAAGAACACAAAGAGAATCACACTGGCCAGTGGCTATGGGAAAAAAGCCTCCTGATCGGCCAGCTGTTGTGCTTTGAATGCTGTTGAAATATGAAGACAAGGAAGGACAATATGAGAATCTGAAAACATTCAACCACAGCGTCAGTATGTAATGCAAAGATTTTCTGTTGAAACCCGTTGAGAGAAGGGCTCAACTACCCTGAAAATTACAAGAACTTACATTTCTAGGGCCTTATAGATTGATCAAGGTGTTCTAAATTGGCCAAATCTTTAAATTGTACTCTAAATTGCTACATTTGTGGGAAGCTAGTCAAAACATTAAATTAGGAAATGTTAATAACATTGTGCATTGTATGTGATTCATTTTACAGGCATTGCATTTCTTAGTGTTTTTGAGACAGCAAAACTTAAGGGACCTTTTCCTGTTTCTCTTCTTGCCAGGACTTGTATACCACCACCCCCTTTCACAAGGAGTTAGTGATTTCTTTGGCATCTTCCAGCCCAATAGATCACATCTATGGAGTGACCAGGTAAGGTCCCTCATGAACAGACTCCAAGACCACTGATTCTGAACACCTCAATGCCAAACCCCCTGGCTCCTGGACGTAAGTGACTTGTAGAGGATACTTGAACCCTCATCCTTGTTTTGCCAGTTCCTGAGTTCCTGAGAGGACACATTCACCAGCCTACAGCCTCAATAAAAACTCCAGACCCCCAAACAAAGCTGAGACTCATGCTCATTTTCCCTTCTGAGTCTCCTAGGCACTCTTGTATCTGCTTTCTCTATATCTTCAGTAAACTCTGCTCTTACTTCCTGTTGCCTCATGTTTGATTTCCATCCTGCAAGAAGCCAAGGACATTTTTGACTGGTTCTCCTCAGACCTGGCCAGCCCATTTCACTTTAACTAGTGTTTTTTTAAATTACATCAACATTTTCTATTACTATTGATTAACATTTGCTGATAATTGAATTGCTAGTGAAGGGAACTATTTCTTCAAAATTTCTTTGTCCAGGTTTTTAAAAAAAAAAAAAACTGTAAGAAATAATGTAATAGTGTCTAAATTTAAATAGTGTCTAAATTTAAAAAATATCAGCCCTTCCAGATTGAAAGATCAGATTAAATAGATTAAATAGCTCAGAAAAAAGAACAGATTGAGGGAAAGAAAAGATTAAAGAGAAGAAAGAACAGATTAAACAGTTGGCTGCTTTAGGCAATATCTACAATGGCATCAAATTCCAATTCAATTCAAAATGTGGCCAGCTATTTCATTGAATTTTCAGGATTGTTTTGTGAACTTCTACAAACTGGTATGTTGATGGTGGTGTTTTTGTTTTGGGGGTTTGGGAGGGGGTTGCTTTTTTTTTTTTTTTTTTTTGAGGGCAGTTGACACACTGTTACATTAGTTTCAGGTGTACAACATAGAGATTTGACAAGTGTTCACAAGTGCAGCTACCATCTGTTACCATACAACACTATTACAATACCACTGGCTATATTCCTTATGCTGTCTTTTATTCCTATGACTTATTCTCATACAAACTGCTTTGAGAAATATGACAGATACCAACTTCCAATAATTTGCAAATGTTATAAAATGTTGATATATCTTTTGTTTTTTTTAATCCGTATAAATAAAGCATTTGTTTCATAATATCTTTTTTAATAAATATGTTAAAACTGCCCAAATAACCTGTCAGTTCTATCCTGGTTACCAAAATAAGTATTAATTTGGTTAACTGGTCATTTAAGGAACATGTAGTTTAACTGAGAGATAAAAATGTGGTTATAGTAGCAGATCAAATTCATCAAAATAGCAAAACTAGCTGAGAAGTCATGGACATTTTGCAATAACATAGTATAGCAATTCAGCCACGTTTTAGGAATCATTCATTTTCATAACAGGGTTTTGTTGCTGGATTTTATTTTACTGGTATTGTGATAAAATTATTTTTCTATGCAATTACTTTTCTTTTTGTTCTATTTTTTAAAAGATTTATTTATTTATTTATTTGAGAGACAGATAGAAAAAGAGAGTGGGGGGAAGGCAGAGGAAGAAACTCTCAAACAAACTCCCCACTTAGTGTGGAGCCCAACACAAGATGCAACCCCATAGTCCATGACATCATGACCCAAGTAGAAACCAAAAGTTGGAACCCAGCTGACTGAGCCACCCAGGCATCCCTGCAATTACTATTCTATAACATTAGAGTGAATCTCTGAATTCCTTATCCTCATGCTTCATATTGATCAACTGGCAGCATCATTTTTCATCAATCATTTAACCTTGATGAGCTGGCTTTTTCTCATTTACTCCTTGGAATTTAAGAAGGTTGAGCTTAATTATCTCTAAAATGGCTTTTAGCCCTAAAATTATGGTGTTCTTTTCCTTTTTTTTAGATCTATAAATTTTGGTCTATGATCTATATTTATGGAAATTTTGGTTTTGTTTTCCATTTATATCATGTCTGTCTTTTAAGAGTATATAGATTTTATAAAGAAAAATTGAGAAAATTTAATATTTTTCTATGACCTATAATAAATTAAATACTGTATTGTTGTTTCTAGCAATATAGAATTATACTACTTGATTTTCACCAAAGCTTTACTTCTACTCTTTGGAACATCAAGTCAATTATAGTGAGTACGAACCTTTAATAAATAAAGTGTAATAAATAAATGAATAAATAAATAAATAAATAAATAATATGTAGTAAGTGCAAACCCCTACTACATGAAAAACAGGAACAAATTGCAAACTAACCACATAGCAAGTAAGCCTAGACCATATGTGTGTAGTGTAAGATTATGCACAGAGTAACAAGTTGTAAATATTTTAACTTGTGCGAAATATCGTAAACCAAAACATGTTTACGACGTGTGTATGTTTTTGGTGTGTAAGCATAAGAAAAATAAGTGATGTGATATGTTTATGAAGGAGACTTAGCACAGTATATAAAGAGGCATCGGGTTGGACTGAGGTGAAGCGAGTTCCCTGTCGGGAGGACATCATCACTGGTGTTACCCACGCCCAGACAGTTTCGTTGCTGACCACTCGCTGGTTCTCAGTCTCAACTTCTGCGGTGACCTCTCTGTCTAGATTGTGAGGCGACGTCTCCTTCTCCGTGACAACGTCAGCGGACCGTGACCGGGCCACGATAGTGGTGCGGACCTCGTCCCAATAAAGATCAAGTGAGTTACATCATATCCATCTCTCTCTCTCTTCTTTACACGTTGCGACCTCCTGGCGGGACCCAGGGGTTTTGCTCGCGACAATTGGCGTAGTGGGAAGTCGTAGTCCGAGTCACGGAGGAGTTGGTGGTATGGGCAGCTGAGGCCACAACCGCCGATGCAACGACACACCCGGCGGAGACAACTGCGTGAGCTCCTAAGGACAACCCAGAGGATCCTCCAGAACACAAGGAAAACGGGGGAGCTGATGCTAAAACTTTTGAAGGAAGAGGACACAGACCACCGAGACAGGTCAACTACACCGGACCTCCCTAATCTACCAGACCACCTACCATTGCGGAAGTCTGGAGGGCCAGACTTCATCCCACTGGACAGCGACGAGGAAGACGACTGAACCAGGTTGGCAACCCCCACCCCAAACTAACTAACGGGAGGACGCAAGGCAAAGGGAAAGGGTGACACCCTCTCGTGGGCCGCGAGCTCCGGGCACGCGAGAAGGACGCCACAGACCCTGGGGAACGCACCTGCCTATTTCAGGGGAGCCCCAGGCCAGCGAAAATAGATGAGGGGGTGGTTACTAAACAGTTTACGCTCGAGCACAGCATACATAACGACCTTAATCAAATTGAACATATACTACATTGTAGCTACTTAAATTGGAGTTGGTTTCGATTTCAATACAAATTAAAACTTAGACTGGCACAATGTTTACTAAAATGAAAAGAGCCTTTGCAAAACTCTCGGTCAGGGAGGACTGGAGAGAACTTAATCCTCAATCTCCATGGAGAAATATAGAGAAAGTTGTACAAGATAAATTTCCCGAGTGCAGGAAAGGTACTAAACTTAATGATTTATTAATTGACCCAGAAAAGGTGCAGCCATTATTGGAAACGGCACACCGAAAAGAGGTGCCAGCAATTTTATGCAAAGCCATCGATGACGTAAACAATGACAGGCTCAAAGGCAAAAGACTAGTTAAAGAAGGCATCAGTAAATCTAAAAACCCCTTCCTGCAGATGGCTCTTGCAGAAGTTTACCAAGATAGCGGTAATAATATGGCCCAATGTAACCCGGTTACAGTAATCAAAACATCAACCCCTATGAGAACGCCAGTTGAAGGAGTCCAGATCAGGGACATAGAAACCAGGGAGTATGGTAGACAAGAACTGGCATCCTTGAGAAATGATTGCGCGCAAAACGGCCTTAATGACACCAAATGGCTATTAAAATTATGGAATAAAGGAATGCATGGCATAAGACTCTTGAATCAGGAAATGAAAAATCTTAACCTATCAATAGACCAACCAAATGTAGCGGAGGCACTACAATTTTATTTAGAAACAGAAAACACTGTCAGGACAGTTTCTGAATGGATAACCATGGCATGGGTACAGGCATTCCCAGTTTTAGATATTGGAAGTCTAGACACAAGATAGAGAACACCAGAAGAAGGTATTAAGGTTATTAGGAAACTTTGCCTATTAGGAATAATCTATTATGGCAATTTAACCAATCATCCAGGCAGATTCCAACTAACAGCACCAATGAAAAAAGCTTTTATTAGAGGCAGACCCGATAACATGACACTGGCTCTCAGTGCAATTATGGCAGGAATGAACACAGGACATGACATAAAAGAATACTTGAGGAATATGAGGGATATCAAACAAACCCCTAAATTATCCTTCTGGGTATCTAGGCCATGGCCTAGACAGTCTCCTAGCAATAAAACCCGCAACAGTAAGGGACAACCTACTGGGCGAATGCCTCGCATCCCAATACAATGGGCCAATATTAGGAGGCAAAATGAGGGGCCTAATGCAAAAAACGACATAGGGGCTCCCCCGTCTGGCCAACGAGGGAAACCCATGGGGCCCAACAAGAGGCCGGAAGGGCCGCAGAGATATTTTCGCCCAAGAGAACCACAGAAAGATCCCTACCCAGGAGTCCCTCAAAGACGATTTTATCTCAGAAGACCAATGCAGAATGCCTACCAAGACAGGAGACGCCAGACACAGGGCAAACAGGGATAAGCCGCTTTCGCGATCGCAACCAATCTTTACCTTTACAGCGAAAACCCTTCTACAGAAGGACATAAGACCATATATACAGCTAACAGGCAGCCTCCATGGAAGTAAATTCCATGACTCATTCTTTTTTTTTTTTTTTTTTTTTTTTTTTTTTTTTTTTTTTTAATTTATTTTTTATTTTCAGCATAACAGTATTCATTATTTTTCACCACACCCAGTGCTCCATGCAATTCGTGCCCTTTATAATACCCACCACCTAGTACCCCAAACTCCCACCCCCCACCCCTTCAAAATCCTCAGATTGTTTTTCAGAGTCCATAGTCTCTCATGGTTCACCTCCCCTTCCAATTTCCCCCAACTCCCTTCTCCTCTCTAACTCCCCATGTCCTCCATGCTATTTGTTATGCTCCACAAATAAGTGAAACCATATGATAATTGACTCTCTCTGCTTGACTTATTTCACTCAGCATAATAATCTCTTCCAGTCCCGTCCATGCTGCTACAAAAGTTGGGTATTTGTCCTTTCTTTCTTTTTTTTTTTTTTTTTATAAACATATATTTTTATCCCCAGGGGTACAGGTCTGTGAATCACCAGGTTTACACACTTCACAGCACTCACCAAAGCACATACCCTCCCCAATGTCCATAATCCCACCCCCTTCTCCCAAACCCCCTCCCCCCAGCAACCCTCAGTTTGTTTTGTGAGATTAAGAGTCACTTATGGTTTGTCTCCCTCCCAATCCCATCTTGTTTCATTTACTCTTCTCCTACCCACTTAAGCCTCCATGTTGCATCACCACTTCCTCATATCAGGGAGATCATATGATAGTTGTCTTTCTCTGCTTGACTTATTTCGCTAAGCATGATACGCTCTAGTTCCATCCATGTTGTCGCAAATGGCAAGATTTCATTTCTTTTGATGGCTGCATAGTATTCCATTGTGTATATATACCACATCTTCTTGATCCATTCATCTGTGGATGGACATCTAGGTTCTTTCCATAGTTTGGCTATTGTGGACATTGCTGCTATAAACATTCGGGTGCATGTGCCCCTTTGGATCACTACATTTGTATCTTTAGGGTAAATACCCAATAGTGCAATTGCTGGGTCATAGGGCAGTTCTATTTTCAACATTCTGAGGAACCTCCATGCTGTTTTCCAGAGTGGCTGCACCAGCTTGCATTCCCACCAACAGTGTAGGAGGGTTCCCCTTTCTCCACATCCTCGCCAGCATCTGTCATTTCCTGACTTGTTGATTTTAGCCATTCTGACTGGTGTGAGGTGATATCTCATTGTGGTTTTGATTTGTATTTCCCTGATGCCGAGTGATATGGAGCACTTTTTCATGTGTCTGTTGGCCATCTGGATGTCTTCTTTGCAGAAATGTCTGTTCATGTCCTCTGCCCATTTCTTGATTGGATTATTTGTTCTTTGGGTGTTGAGTTTGCTAAGTTCTTTATAGATTCTGGACACTAGTCCTTTATCTGATATGTCGTTTGCAAATATCTTCTCCCATTCTGTCAGTTGTCTTTTGATTTTGTTAACTGTTTCCTTTGCTGTGCAAAAGCTTTTGATCTTGATGAAATCCCAATAGTTCATTTTTTCCCTTGCTTCCCTTGCCTTTTGCGTTGTTCCTAGGAAGATGTTGCTGCGGCAGAGGTCGAAGAGGTTGCTGCCTGTGTTCTCCTCAAGGATTTTGATGGATTCCTTTCGCACATTGAGGTCCTTCATCCATTTTGAGTCTATTTTTGTGTGTGGTGTAAGGAAATGGTCCAATTTCATTTTTCTGCATGTGGCTGTCCAATTTTCCCAGCACCATTTATTGAAGAGGCTGTCTTTTTTCCATTGGACATTCTTTCCTGCTTTGTCGAAGATGAGTTGACCATAGATTTGAGGGTCTATTTCTGGGCTCTCTATTCTGTTCCATTGATCTATGTGTCTGTTTTTGTGCCAGTACCATGCTGTCTTGATGATGACAGCTTTGTAATAGAGCTTGAAGTCCGGAATTGTGATGCCACCAACGTTGGCTTTTTTTTTCAATATCCCTTTGGCTATTCGAGGTCTTTTCTGGTTCCATATAAATTTTAGAATGATTTGTTCCATTTCTTTGAAAAAGATGGATGGTACTTTGATAGGAATTGCATTAAATGTGTAGATTGCTTTAGGTAGCATAGACATTTTCACAATATTTATTCTTCCAATCCAGGAGCATGGAACATTTTTCCATTTCTTTGTGTCTTCCTCAATTTCTTTCATGAGTACTTTATAGTTTTCTGAGTATAGATTCTGTGTCTCTTTGGTTAGGTTTATTCCTAGGTATCTTATGGTTTTGGATGCAATTGTAAATGGGATTGACTCCTTAATATCTCTTTCTTCTGTCTTGCTGTTGGTGTAGAGAAATGCAACTGATTTCTGTGCATTGATTTTATATCCTGACACTTTACTGAATTCCTGTATAAGTTCTAGCAGTTTTGGAGTGGAGTCTCTTGGGTTTTCCACATATAGTATCATATCATCTGCGAAGAGTGATAATTTGACTTCTTCTTTGCCGATTTGGATGCCTTTAATTTCCTTTTGTTGTCTGATTGCTGAGGCTAGGACCTCTAGTACTATGTTGAATAGCAGTGGTGATAATGGACATCCCTGCCGTGTTCCTGACCTTAGTGGAAAAGCTTTCAGTTTTTCTCCATTGAGAATGATATTTGCGGTGGGTTTTTCATAGATGGCTTTGATGATATTGAGGTATGTGCCCTCTATCCCTACACTTTGAAGAGTTTTGATCAGGAAGGGATGCTGTACTTTGTCAAATGCTTTTTCAGCATCTATTGAAAGTATCATATGGTTCTTGTTCTTTCTTTTATTGATGTGTTGTATCACATTGACTGATTTGCGGATGTTGAACCAACCTTGCAGCCCTGGAATAAATCCCACTTGGTCGTGGTGAATAATCTTTTTAATGTACTGTTGAATCCTATTGGCTAGTATTTTGTTGAGTATTTTCGCATCTGTGTTCATCAAGGATATCGGTCTATAGCTCTCTTTTTTGGTGGGATCCTTGTCTGGTTTTGGGATCAAGGTGATGCTGGCCTCAGAAATCAATGAAATAGAAACCAAAAAAACAATAGAAAAAATCAACGAAAGTAGGAGCTGGTTCTTTGAAAGAATTAATAAAATTGATAACCCCCTGGCCCGACTTATCAAAAAGAAAAGAGAAAGGACCCAAATAAATAAAATCATGAATGAAAGAGGAGAGATCACAACTAACACCAAAGAAATACAAACTATTATAAGAACATACTATGAGCAACTCTATGGCAATAAATTTGACAATCTGGAAGAAATGGATGCATTCCTAGAAACATATAAACTACCACAACTGAACCAGGAAGAAATAGAAAGCCTGAACAGACCCATAACCAGTAAGGAGATTGAAACAGTCATTAAAAATCTCCAAACAAACAAAAGCCCAGGGCCAGATGGCTTCCCGGGGGAATTCTACCAAACATTTAAAGAAGAACTAATTCCTATTCTCCTGAAACTGTTCCAAAAAATAGAAATGGAAGGAAAACTTCCAAACTCATTTTATGAGGCCATGACTCATTCTTAATAGATACTGGTAGTGAAATCACATTAGTACGCCCAGAAACAGTACCTATCAGTGAAGATACTTATAAACACTATACACCAGTTTGCATAAAAGGTGTAACAGGACAAGAAATAACGGGTTATAAAACATGCATGTTTTTGTATATATACGATAAGGAAGTATCATAGATATAGTTATATGTGCACATGCCCCGTGTAATATATTAGGAATAAGAGAAATCATAAAAATCTTTGGAGACTGGATACCATTGAAAAGACTTAAAACCATCAAAATGGATCCAGATAAACCCAAACGTATATGCTTGACTATAGAAGAATTAACAACCGTGAAAGTAGAGCCCATAGTTTTAACTAAGATTAAACCATGTTTCACACCACAATACCCCATTAAAGAGGGGAAACAGGAAATTACTGATACCATCTCAGACCTATTAAAGAAAGGAATTATCGAATATACACAAAACTTTAACAGCCCAGTATGGCCTGTTAAGAAGCCCAATGGAAAATGGAGAGTAACGGTAGATTATAGAAATATCAATAAGAATTCCCCTAAGATGCCAGGCCAACTACCAGACATAGAGAATATAACTAAAGAAATTACAGATTTCAAGCCAAAATGGATGGTCACTATCGATCTGAGTGACATGTTCTTTGCTATACCCCTACATCCAGATAGCAGAGAGATTACCAAATTTTACAGACACTTTTGGATGTATAAAATGAGCCCCTTCGGGTATGTTAAAACATGTCCCTTAGGGAGTCAGGGGGTGGAATGTAGTGAGTACGAACCTTTAATAAATAAAGTGTAATAAATAAATGAATAAATAACTAAATAATATGTAGCAAGTGCAAACCCCTACTAAATGAAAAACAGGAACAAATTGCAAACTAACCACATAGCAAGTAAGCCTAGACCATATGCGTGTAGTGATAACAAACTAACCACATAGCAAATATCACATAGCAAGTAAGCCTAGACCATATGCATGTAGTGATAAGATTAAGCGCAGAGTAACAAGTTGTAAATATTTTAACTTGTGCGAAATATCATAAACCAAAACATGTTTACGACATGTGTATGTTTTTGGTGTGTAAGCATAAGAAAAACAAGTGATGTAATATGTTTATGAAGGAGACTTCGCACAGTATATAAAGAGGCATCGGGTTGGACTGAGGTGAAGCGAGTTCCCTGTCGGGAGGACATCATCGCCGGTGCTACCGACGCCCCGACAGTTTCGTTGCTGACCACTCGCTGGTTCTCAGTCTCAACTTCTGCGGTGACCTCTCTGTCTAGATTGTGAGGCGACGTCTCCTTCTCTGTGACAACGTCAGCGGACCGTGACCGGGCCACGATAGTGGTGCGGACCTCGTCCCAATAAAGATCAAGTGAGTTACATCATATCCATCTCTCTATCTGTTCTTTACACGTTGCGACCTCCTGGCGGGACGCAGGGGTTTTGCTCGAGACATCAATCTACTATGAAAAAAATAGAAATAACAACTTTAGCACAGGACCATATACATGTCTAAAATAAGCGATAAATAATTAATTATTTATTTTACTTATAAAATATCCCTTCAGAATACAATTCCACATATATTTATACTCCATTGGAAAGATTTGCAATTACTTTAAGTATACCCAGTGGGAACCAAATAAGAATGTAATTGTGCTTCAAAGAAAACTTCAACCAAAAACAGCAAGTACAAATAGAATCTTGAAAATAGATCATAGATTAAAACTATGTTTTCAAGATATTAAAGATTCATATGACTCTCTAACTTACTAAAAAAAATCCGCTTAATTATGTTGCAACCCCAGCTATTTTGTATGCCAACTACTGACCTGAAAGTCAGCTTTTGAATCAATTTGGGCATTGAATTCATACTTTATCTCAAACACACAAATTACAATAAGCTTAAAAATTATAGAAAACAAAAATTCTGCAGAATTTTTACAGAATTCATTTCTATGTAGTAATGGACAATATAAATTTACCAAATAAGAGAAGATAATTTCTTAATTATTTGAGAGAAAAAGTTGAGGGTCACCTGGGTGGCTCAGTCAGGGAAGTGTCTGCCTTCGGCTCAGTTCATGGTCTCAGGGTCCTGGGATCAAACCCCGAGCATCCGCCTCCTTGCTCAGCGGGGAGCCTGCTTCTCCCTCTGCCTGCTGCTTCTCCTGCTTGTGCTCTCTCTCAAATAAATAAATAAAATCTTTTTTTAAAAAGTTGAAGTAAAGGGAAATTTTAAGAGATATGAAAAAATTTCTAAATATAAATGTTTTATGTCCTTGTCACTGTCTGCACTGTGTCCTATCAGGTAATGGGTAACAGTTGACTAGACAGATCACAGTTTATTCCAGCTCTTTTGAATCACTTCCCCTTGTCTCATTTCAAGAGTTGCTGTGATTTCAGATTTCTGCATCAGAGTATCACATATTTGTACATGACCATGAAGTAAAAATTTCCACTGTTATCTACCCTCTGTACCCTCAAAGATATTTTTAACGCTATAGAAGAGCATTTTCTAACATGAACTGAGCATTTACCGTTTGTCAGGCCTATACTAAGCATTTTAACATACATCTCAATTAGTTCTCTCACTGTCCTTTTGAGGTAGGTACTCAATATTTAGAGAAAGAGAGAACATTAGCAGGAGGGGCACAGGGAGAAGGAGAGAGAATCTCAACCAAACTCCATGCTGAGTACAGAACCTGAGGCAGGGCTGGATCTCACAACACTGACATCACCACCCCAGTCGAAACCAAGAGCCCAACAACTAGTAAACTGCGCCACCCAGGCATCCCACTCAGTATTTCATTTTACAAATGAGAAAGCTAAGGCTCAAGGTGGTTAGTTTGCTCAAGGTGGTTAGTTTGCTCAAGGTCACACAACTAATAAGAATCAGAACCCAGATGCAATGTCGCAGTGAATTTTATTAAATTCCTAGAGGTCACTTCTTATTTCTATTATTTATTATTTGTAGCTGTTCTGTAAAATCACCCAAGTTCATTTCTGCAGTTTGCTATCCTATTAACTACACTTTTCTTTATATTTGCTTCTAGTTAATTAGGTCGACACTTAATAAAGAAAGTAAGCTGCTCTTACTATTTATAATTCAAGTTCTGTTCACTGTCATTTCCTTGACATCTCAACTCTTATTTACTTTGTAAAAAGTTTTCTAAAATCCAATCTTCTTATTTATCGAAGAAGAACAAAACCTACATAACCTATAGACAGTCTATTCCAGGTTAAGAGTGACAAGGTGAGAATAGAAGTAAAATTTCATGGAGAAAACAGGGTGTTCTCCTCACCTGGAAAGGGTTGTTCCTGAGGCAGCTCTCAGTGACAACCGTGTGCTGTTGGAGCCAGCCTGAATGTGTTTGAATCCCTGCTCCAAAATTTCGTGCCTCCATCTGCTTAGCCATAAAGTGATATAAGTACCAACTCCAGGGGACTGTCTTCAGGATTAAGTGAGTTAATATATAAATACCTAGAAGAGTACGCAGAACCAAGTAAGCAGTATACATTATTAGTTGAAGAGGATTTCAGATAATCCAACTGGTTGGTTCAGTTGGTTAAACGTCTGCCTTTGGCTCAGGTCATGATCTCAAGGTCCTGAGATGGAGCCCCATGACCATGACAGAAAGCCTGCTTCTCCCTCTCCCTTTGCTCCTCTCCCTGCTCATGCTCTCTCTCTCCCTTTCATAAATAAAATCTTTTTAAAAAAGATAAAGAGGATTTCTAAAGTAACTGACACAGATATAGTCAACTAATTTCAAAAGTGTATTTATTTTTCTGTTTTTTTATTTTTTTTATTAACCTATAATGTATTATTTGCTTCAGGGGTACAGGTCTGTGAATCATCAGTTTAAGAAATTTTTAAAAAGTTTAAAAAATAAATAATAAAAATAAAAATAAACATTAGAATGTGCAAAGTATCTAGGATTGTTAATTGTGAGTGTTTCTGCCCGTCCCCTTCTCCACCTCCATTGGTACAGATGATAAAGAGCTCACCAAATATGAGGACAGTAGTTCATCAGTCAACGTCTACCACGTGGGTTAATTTGGGGGAAGTTGCTTAGTTTTACTGAGTTGACTATTAAAACAGTTCACAAAGGTAACCTCTCCTGAGAACACCATGGTGAACTCAGCTTCAAGCAGCTCCATGTCACAGCATGCCTTGCTGTGAACTTTCCTGTGCTCCTGCTGCTCCCAGGCTGAATGCTTAATGTTTAAGAGCTCAGGTTGCTATCAGAATGCAGATCTAAGCGTAGTCTGCCATTCATTCCCGTGTGGTCTTCCATGTGTTACTTAACCTCTCTTCTGTAGGATGCAAGTAATGGTGCAATCTCCAACCAAGGAAAACAAAACAACATTGTGAAGGGCATGGTCAGCGGTGGATGCTCTAAAAGTTATAATTATTGTTCCGATTAATGTTACCTTTGTCACAGTCATTTCTATTAGCTTTCCTCATGCTCCCACCTCCTTGCAGACTCCCCCATTTTCTATCAGTCTAAGAGAAATGAATTTAAACTGGAGGTAGGCATTGGGAGATTAAATAAAAGTGGTGGAAAGATGACATGCAAGAATCATCTACTAATCTTCCTAATTCTCCAATGCTTTCTCACACTTAGGTTTTAAGAGTTACTCACATTAGGGATGCCTGAGTGGTTCAGTAAGTTAAGCGTCTCACTATTGATTTTGGCTCAGGGCATGATCTCAAGGTGATGGGATCAAGCCCCACATCAGGCTTCATGCTCAACACGGAGTCTTCTGGGGATTCTCTCTCCCTCTCCCTCTGCCCCTCCACCCCACTCTCTAAATAAATAAATAAATAAAATCTTTTAAAAAATAAAAATAATAAAAGTTACTCATTTGGGGGGTGCATGGGTGGCACAGTCGGTTAAAGCTTCTGACTCTTGATTTCTGCTCAGATTGTGATCTCGGGGTTGTGATATTGAGCACCAGGTAGGACTCTGCAGGGAGCGTGGAGCCTTCTTAAGACTCTTTCCCTTTCCCTCTGCTTCTCTCCTCTGTGCTTGCTCTCTCAAAATAAATAAATATTTTTTTTAAAAATTTACTCACATTTTTACTTTTAAGATGCTAATTAACTGATCTTCCTTGTTGTGGCTAGAACAGAAGAGGAAAAATGGGTGATTATTTACTCAACCCGAAGAGTTTAGGGTCAAGTCCCTTTCCTAGGGCTTCCTAGGGAGGTAGAGGGCATATGAAAATAATTTCAAAAAAATGAAAATTTCATAATAGATTATTATAATGGTTGGAAAAAATGTGAATGATTTTCATATGAGCAAAAGGATTATTAAGTGTCATTTTGGTGAAATTTTGGGAGTTATCTGATTCCGTAAGAATTTGTCTTTCACTAGAATATGCTACAGATCTGTCAAGATGGAAGTTAACCTATAGAAAAGTAATAGGGACACAGGTCTTCCTTGTGCACACTAATGTAAAAGGTTCCTGTTTGGGGCAATGTAAATGGATTTGTGAAATAAATATACAAATCTCCATAAATCCAATTCTCATTAGAAGTACTTATAACATCTTACTCATCTGCTTGTTATTTAATGAGTTAAATAAAATAGTTCACATGTGTTTCATTTTATATTTGTGAGGAGATGTATTTTAACATTTTCCAAATGACTCTTTAATGAAAAGTACAAACTTGACACAGAATCAAATTATTAAAACTGCTACAATGAGAGAAAAGGTCAAAAAAGATTTGGAACAGCAACTTAACATGAAGAATGTTGAAAGAATTAGGTTTTTCAAGAAGACAAGAAGAAAGGAACCCTAGGCAGGGGAAATAGTAGGCATTAAGACTCACGAATGTGAAATAGCATTTATTCATTCGTTGTGAAGTGACGTGCAAAAAAAGTTAAGACACAGTTGTTACAGTAAGAAAATTTATAGATAAGTAGAAGACAATTAAAACAAGGCAAGTATGAGTTACTGTAATAAAAAGTTGCTGAAAGTAATAAAGTTACTGTGAGACATGGAGGGAAGGCATCAAGGGTAGGAAGGGCATCCTATGATCCAAAAAGGAAGGTAGGAAAGCTTTTTAAAGGAGTTACTGTGTGCAGTGAATCATGAAAAATAAATAGGAATTACGTAGATGGAGAAGGAACAATGAACATCTGAAGCCGAGGAAAAAGCATATGGAAGCATGAAACCCTGAGTTTCTGGCAGACTAGAATTTTTTTTTTTTTAAGATTTTATTTATTTATTTGACAGACAGAGATCACAAGTAGGCAGAGGCAGGCCGAGAGAGAGAGGGGAAAGCAGGCTCCTTGCTGAGCCTGCCCCATGTGGGGTTCAATCCCAGGACCCTGGGATCATGACCTAAGCCAAAGCAGAAGCTTTAACCCACTGAGCCACCCAGGCACCCCAGACTAGAAATGCTTTAAATCAATGAATCTCAAATGCTGGTCCTTGACAAAGTTTTCAACAACTAAGAGAAAAGTGTTAAAAATAAATAATGTGGATCTTAATCTATGACCATAACACCCAAGAAATGGGTCATGAGCAAACCATTGCCAGAAGTATACCTTCCTATGAAATCAATGTCATACACGTAGTCCAAATAATTTCTGTATTTACTCTCCTAAGTTAATATTCAGTCCATCCAGCATCTGCCTTAGCATCCACAAATTCTCCCCTCCGTTTGCCTCCCTTTGCCTTCTGCTCCCTTCCTTCATCTCCTGCCCCTCGTGATCTCCTTGATCTTTTCTTCTTTTCTGCACTTCTCTAAATATTCCAGTTCCTTGATGAATGCTTTCTAGAGTATGTCTCTGGACGGAAGTTAGGAATTTCAAATTGAAGTATCTACAAGACCAACAAATCTTTTTCCTATTAATATTGATCACTTCTCCTAGATTAAGTCAATGTGCTTTTATATTAATAAAGTTTCTATCTTTAAAAAAAAAAATCCATTCTTTGTTGTCAAGGAGGAATGAAAAAGGGAAAAAAGATGGGATACAAAGAAATTTCTTGTCTTCCATTGCACTCTCTAGAGTGTTTTTACCCCCCTGGAGCTATATTTATTCAGTCTAAGTATCATGGTTAATTCTGTGCTAGTAAATTTATTCTTTGGAGTATGCGTTTGTATATGTATGTGTATCATAATGCTCTTTATTTTATTTATTTTATACTCTTTAGTTACAGTTACTAGTAATGTATTATAATGTCCCTTTTTGCCAAAATTAAAAGTTTCCAACCCCAAGTCAGCATCCCTAATTTTTTTGTTGTCCTAGTAAAATCCGTAAATCAGAGAATTGGACTAGATAATGTTCAAGAGATCTTCTGATAAGAGGAGATAATCAAGTCCTTCTGAGCCAGGACTGTGATTTAAACTATTAGGGCTCTGGTCCAGTATTCTTTCTAATATTCCATACTAGAAATCTCAGAATCTGCAACACATCACCTACCAGTTGGAAAGTGTTAGTAATACGAGCAATGTCAGTCAGTGGTAGCTCTGAGAAACAATAGTTTAGACACATTTTTGTATTGTACTAAATTAGCGTTCAAATTTTTAATCACAACTTTTCTATTAAACCTATACAACATTATATTCTCTGGACTTAAGGAAGATAACTTAGGTGGTTATGCAATCTCATTTCAAGAACTCAGAGATAACATGTCTAAATTATTCCTCTGCACTGAATCTTAATAAAAGAAGCGAAGCAGGTTATCTGTAAAGGAGAGTTTTTTATTCCTTTTTAATGAAAAACCTTTCAAAACCTGAGCAACACGTTTCATGAGAGCAAAAACATACTCTCTTCACAGGAGAAATACCATGTGTTTGTAATGACTCACAGAACTATAGTCAAGCAATCTGAAACCACAAAAGTAGAAAGAATATTTTACCCAGTGAATTTAAATGAAAAACAAATATGAACCCAGAAACATGAACTCTTTGATGATTTTAATGAGAATTCACCAATATACATATGCTGACACTTTAAAATTGCAGATTTTATTTGAACAGTTGAAACATCAGCTGACAAACAAAGAACTGGGTATTTTTTCACTTTCAAAATCTTCAACTCCCAACAGAAGTTGGTTCACAAAAAGGGAGCTAGTACTGTACCACTTTCTAGCGGACCAGACATCTAAGAGTCCATCTCAAGCACTATTAATTCAATTAATTAATTAAATGATGCCTCTGTTTCATTTGGAATGGAGGGTATTTCTTACTGTTCCACAATAATATTTTTAAAAATTCAACCAACATTTAAATTTCATTAACAAAAAGTAACCTATTATATGAAGTGTATTCCAGAAGATACTGGGGAAAGCCAACTACAAAACAGCATATGCTACCATTTGTGTAAGGAAGGAAAATATAAACAAACACATATATCTGCCTATCTTTACAAAAGGAAACACTGGAAAGATAAATCAGAAAGCTGTAACATTGGTTACCAAAAAAGTGTGGATTAGAAGGGAGCAGAAGGGTCACAGCTGTGAACGACACTTCTTTGCAAATACTTTTTTACATAATCCCAAGTTTTAGAAACATGTTAATATTCTATAAGTTTAAAAAGATCAAACCAGCATGGGTGAGAAACGGATGGGTAAGGGAGACTAAAATTGAAAGCAAAGAACTCTAAAGTAGAACTAAAGCTGAAATAAACGAACCCAACCGTATTTCAAATGAACAACAAAATCTCAGGGAAGAATGGGGGAGGGGCTAACACAAGTGCCATCAGTGAGACAGAGAGCAAGATAGTTGTAGAATCTTAAAATGTCTTCCCACAGATGACTTACCAGTTGTAAAGGAAAAAAAAAAGCTAGCAGTTGAGAAATTGCATCTTGACCAACTGATCAGAATGAACATCACAAACAAGGAGAAGATGAAGGAACATAGTGTACCTTCCAATGTGATGTTCCGAGAAGGATACAACCTCACCTTTGTAACTATTTAACAGAGGATGTATAACCTGAATCACTTATGAAGAAACATTAGTCAAACTCAAATTGTGAAACATTCTGTTTTTAAAGGGGCGATGGGTAGGGAGAGCTATATAATTCAAAAATGTCAATGTCATAAATCAAAGAGAGGCTGAGAAAATATAGAGACTAAAGAGGCATGACAAGTAAATTCAGTCTTTGATATAAATCTAAATCCTGGGAGGAAAGTGTGATAAATGACATTACTGGGTCAATTGACAAAATTGAAATATGAATGATAGACTCAAGAAAATATTGTATCAATGTTAAGTTTATTAAAGCTGATAACTGTAATTGGGTTATGGAAGAGAATATCCGTATTCTTAGGAAATAAACTAAAGCAACCAGAAGGAAAAGGCCTTGAATCATGGAACTTATTCTCAAATGATCTACAAAAAAAAAAAAATCAAGTATATATATGTATACCTACTTAGCCATAAGAATGGAGGCTACCCTTGGAGCCAACAGCACGTATACCCTGTCACTGAGACACATATGAGCACGTATACCACAGCCACTGAGGCTGTCCCTTGATTAGCTTCCGCATGGCTGTCTCTTCAAGAAGGCCAGCCAGTTAGCTGATAGCAGGCTGACGTCAAAGCAAAAATAATACTGGACAAAGTTAAACAGATAAGAAAGACTTTATTGGAGACCATTTTAATGCAAATTCCATAAAGCGAAGGACAGGAATGTTTTTAAGCCGCGGGGAAAGCTCCTGGAAAAGTACTAAAGGACATTAGGGAGGCAGCTGACCAATGAGCCGTGTTGTGATATTGAATCATTTCTGACTTTGCAAATGTTTTTCTCTGTGATTAGTCCCCTGTGTTTGTTAATTAGTGCTCATCGAAGTTAAGCTCCTGTCCTCCCATACAGACCAAGTAATAGGGGTAAGCTCTTTCCGATGGATCTCAGGACCTTGATGAAAACATTCCTGGATCATAAAACTGGCAGGAAGTTTTTAAAAGATTTGCATCTCAAAGGAGCACAGAAAGAGATTGCAATTATTATGCTTCCTGAGGTAAATGCTTTAAGAAAATGGAGGGTATGGTACCAGAGTCAGGAAGAAAACTGTCTCCAGTTTATAGTCAGTCTGAAGGGGATGTTAAGGCTGGCTCTGTCACTGATTACATTAGACCCCTTCCTCCCTGGAGGAGGTGGAGTTTTGTTCTTGGTAGAATTGGTACCTTATATTATATTATATTACATTATTATATTATATTACATTATTATATTATATTATATTATTATATATTGTATAATATATATTATATTACATTATTATATTATATTATTATATATTATAATATTATTATATTATATTATATTATATTATATTATATTATATTATATTATTGTCTTATATTACAGATATCCTTTGTCCTCCCTGACCTCACTGTTTCCATCAGCACCTCTGATCGAAGAATTAGAGAATGCCTAATCTTTTGGCATGTAAACTGCACAAAAGCCTCAGACCTAGGTACCTGTTTAGGGCAAAGAAGGTGAGAGAAATGACATGAGATCCTAAGATCCACTGTTCTTACTTTATACTCCATCACCCAGAAGCAGGCAGCAAAACAGAACAGTGGAAGTACTTGTAAAAGACTCAGCTCCAGGAGCAGATTGAGGACAGCATCCTGTCAGTTTGGACACTGTCCTCTGGGATGTGCTAAACCAATAGCTAATATATGATGAAATTTTCCCAAATGCAAAAATACATCCATCTATGAATCAAGAGGTGGAAGGATTGGCTCTGCTCACCATAATTCCTAACAATACATTCACAGAATTTGTGCTTGTCAATCCCCTGACCTTAGGCTCTGCCAGATTTGGGGGTGGAAGGTAAGGAAGTAGTCAGGGAGGCTGGAGGTGGGGGGGGAGGAGGGATTGAAGATGGGGGGGGGGAATACTTCCACCAGGGTATCCAATAAGATTTCCACTTGAAGCTACATGCCACTCTTTCTTGGTAACCTGAGACTCTGCAGGCCAGTAGGCAAAGAAAGGAGTTACTCTGTTGCAGGGGTAATTAGCTCTGATTACTATGAGGAGCTAAGCTGCCACTAAATAATGGGGGCAGAAAGGAGTTATGTTTTGAACACAGTGAATTCACTGGATCATGCCTTTGTATGTCTATTCAGAGCAATAATAATGAGCAAACAACTGCTGTAATCACTACCCAACAAGGCCAAGAGAATGGCTCAGAACTATCAAGAATAAGAACCAGGTAACTCAAGCCAAGCTTTGGATGCCAGGATAGTTCCTGGCAGCTTAAATCCTGGCCAGAAGTGAGAAAAATCTAGCATGGGAGACAGAGGACGGAGATGATAAATAACTGGTGAAAGCCTTGGGACCAGGGCAGAAGGCTCTTGTAGAAAAGCCCCTGCAGAGACTGCATCTGGTCACCACCTTGAGGGACCCCATAAGAATGGTCTTTAAAAAAGGCATAGCCGATCTGGATGAAATAGGAGTGGATTGTATCACACACCTCTCCTAGTGTCTCTACTAAGCCCCTGGCTCCATTTTTCACCCTAGCTATGCATAGGGTTCCATGCAGGCTTCAAATAGCGTCTTGGCAGATGCAGCTGCTCTGACTTGTTTCTGGCTTTCTGTCTATTTTTCCATGTAAATACACAGTGTACACAGTGTACACAGTGTACAGTGTACAAGAGAGTTTACACCTGTGGGGCCACCTTTGACCAAAAGAGGAAGGGAACTGGTCATTAAATGCTTTTGTCTTTTGTCCCTGGAGGACAGTTCTGCAGCATGTTTCCTAAGGCTCCAGAGAAGGTGAGATGCAGCCCCGGTCTCCTGTAATGGAGGCCAACAGAGGCCAACGCAGCAGTGTGTCTTTTGTGCTGCCGTTCTCCCTTTCCTCTCTTTCCTGTTTTACCTGTTCTTCACTTTTTTTCGTATCACCTCCCAAATATACTCCTGGTCTGAGTACGCTTGTCTAAGACTTTTCTAGTTCCTCAGGAACCTAGATGAATGCTTGATTTCTACGAGCCTCCTTTTCATCACATTTACAGAGGGGATGTCATTTATAAAGGGTATTTGAGGATTAACAGAGGGAATGTATATGAAGCATCTACAGCAGGATCTGGTCCAAGCAACCACTCAACAAATGGCAGCTCTTATTATGTGTCTCATTTCAGTCACAGATCACTGTAAATTACCTTTCCTCTGAATCATTTGGAGTGTATTTACATGGAAAAATAGACAGAAAGCCAGAAACAAAAATGTCCATTTGATGTGGGTTGCTAATTTATCCTGCCCTGGATCATTGTGACATGATTCAAAATAGTACAAATAGTACAAACTTACATTCATGACAACAGTCCTATTTCAACAGTCATATTTCATCCCAATAACAAATTGAAGAGAGATGGGAATCTGGAAGGTTCTTAATAATTGATGGAGAAAATTCACGCAGAGGTGGAAGAAGGCAAGATCCATGCTCAGACAAAGGAATTCACCTGAGACATAGGAGACATCTACTTCTCTTGGGTGAGATGGCAGCTCCTTTTGTAGGGGGTCCCTGAAGTTGAGTGAATTCAGTTTCAGTTTAAGAAGGCAGGGTCATGGAGCACTGGGTGTGGTGAAAAATAATGAATACTGTTATGCTGAAAATAAAAAATAAATTTTAAAACAAAAAAAAAAAAACAAAAAAAAAAACATGAAAAAAAAAAAAAGGCAGGGTCCTAGGTTGGGACAGGAAATGAGTAATTAGCAAAGAAGTTTAGGATAGAAAGCTTTGGAATAATTAATATTAGATAGAAAAGGAGATGATCCTATGTCATTATTAGATTCAAAAAAGAGTTGATCTGTGAGAGCCAGCTGAGATGGGAGACCGTAAGTGAACACCAGCATGAACATGTGGGTGGGCTATGCAGATATTATATAACCTAGGAGAAAGATAGGATTATGAGGCCCTAACAAGATGGATCCGAATGAAACTCTGGATCAGGGGATATTGAAAAACTTACTTAAAACTTGCAAATGGATTTATTCTCTGGGAAGTGGTGGTTTGAATTTATACTTTTTTTTTTTTTAAGATTTTATTTATTTATTTATTTGACAGAGAGACAAGTAGGCAGAGAGGCAGGCAGAGAGAGAGAGAGGAGGAAGCAGGATCCCTGCTGAGCAGAGAGCCCGATATGGGCGGGACTCAATCCCAGGACTCTGAGATCATGACCCGAGCCGAAGGCAGCGGCTTAACCCACTGAGCCACCCAGGCACCCTGAATTTATACTTTGATACAGACTTCTGCTTGAAACGGGGAAAACAACATCCATGAGCTTCAAGGAACCGAAGTGCTCCACAAAACCATGTAAAATGTGATTTGGAGAAGTTTCATCTTCCGCATTATGTTTCCTTCAGAAAAAGGTGTATTTTTTAATCTGGACTTAGACCACCTTCTGCCTTAGCATGACTCCATAGTCTTGCAGGCAGCGTCGTTTGTGCAAGTTCTCACTTGAAATTAGGAACAGAGAGCCCAGAAACTCCTGGAAATGCTTGCAGTCCTGAGCTTTACCAGGAATAAAACTGGAGTAAAGACTTGGAAAAAGACTGAGTTGAGACTGGGCGAGTCAATGAAGACAGGACTAGTGTTAAAAGTATTAAAACTAAACATGGACATTTTTGAATTTTTTATGTTTTGTCCATTATTTCTTGGTGAAGTTTAATTATATTCCTAGGATTTAAAAAGCAAGGTCAGAGGGGCACCTGGGTGGCTCAGTGGGTTAAGCCTCTACCTTCGGGTCAGGTCATGATCCCAGGGGCCTGGGATCGAATCCCACATAGGGCTCTCTGCTCAGCAGGGAGCCTGCTTCTCCTCATCTCTCTCTCTGTCCGTCTCTCTGCCTATTTGTGATCTCTCTCTCTGTCAAATAAATAAATAAAATCTTTAAAAATAAAAAATAAAATAAAAAATAAAAATAAAAATAAAAAGCAAGGTCACACCATAATGGTTAGGGCCAAGCTTTTTCCCTGAAATAAGTAAGTAGACTTTAATTTACGTGAATAGATCAGTATAGGAAGAAGAATTCCTTAGGTTAAGAAAGAAGACTTGATTTCTCCTTTCAGCTGAGAAGAAATAACAAGAGCTGGATTTATCCTCACTCCTTAAACAACTGAAAAAGCAAACAAAATTTATTAAGCATTGATTTTCAAGACCATGGAAACCAGGCAACAAAAGCTAGATTCTAAGAAAGAGGGAGGAACCTATGATTGCCCCAGGCTACTGCCTAGAGAGGTTCCAACCTTCAGCACAGTAAAAAGGAATCCAGGTAGAAGTCAGTGGTCTCTTGGGGCACCCAAGCGGCTCAGTCTGCCTTCAGTTTAGGTCATGATCTCAGTGTCCTGGGATGGAGCCCAGCATCAGGCTCCATGCTCAGCAGGGAGCCTGCTTCTCCCTCTCAATCTGCCCCTCTCCCCAACTCCGGCGGTCGCTTTCTCTCTCTCTCTCTCAAGTAAATAAATAAAATCTTTTTAAAAAATAGAAGTCAGTAGTCTCTGATTGCTGGATTGAGATTAAGATTAAGTTGAGATTAAGCTGGAAGTATGGAGAGGTTAAGGCAGCTAATGTTTTCAAGGAAGAGTACTATAGAGGAGAAAGCCACAAAGAAAGAGTTCCAGAAATCCAAAGTGGGTCCTCCTCCAGTCTTCAGCTGAATACTGATCAGAAATGAATCAGAAAACACAGAATCCAATTGAGAAATGGGCAGAAGACTTGAACAGACATTTCTCCAAAGAAAACATCCAGATGACCAACAATCACACAAAAAAATGCTCAACATCACTCATCATCAGGGAAATGAAAATCAAAACCACAATAAGATACTACCTCATGCCTATCAGAATGGCTAAAATAAAAAACACAAGAAACAAGTTCTGGGAACAATGTGGGGGAAAAAAAGAATCTTCGTGCACTGTTGGTGGGAATGCAAACTGGTACAGCCACTGTGGAAAACAGTATGGAATGTCCTCAAAAATTTAAAAATAGAACTACCTTATGATCCAGTAATAATACTTTTGGTATACAAAAATACTAATTCAAAGGGATATATGTACCCCTATGTTTATAGCAGCATCATTTACAATAACCAACACATAGAAGTAGCCCATGTGTCCACTGACCTATGAATGGGTAAAGAATATACATATGAATGAATATATATATATTCATATATATATGAATGTATATGAATACTATTCAGCCATAAGAAAAGAATGAAATTTTGCCATTTGCCACCACATGGATGGAGCTAGAGCATATCATGCTAAGCAAAATAAGTCAGTCAAAGAAAGACAAATACCATATGATTTCATGCATATGTAGAATTTTTTTATTAACATATACTGTATTATTTGTTTCAGGGGTACAGGTTTGTGATTCATGAGTCCTACACAATTCACAACACTCACCATAGCACATACCCTCCCCAGTGTCCACCACCCAGCTACCCCATCCATCCTGCCACCCCCCACTCCAACAACCCTTAGTTTGTTTCCTCAGATTAAGAGTCTCATATGGTTTGTCTCCCTCTCTGGTTTCATCTTGTTTCATTTTTCCCTCTCTTCCCCTATGATCCTCTACCCTGTTTCTTAAATTCCACATACCAGTGAGATCATATGATAATTGTCTTTCTCTGATTGACTGACTTCACTTAGGATCATACCCTTTAATTCCATCCACATCATTGCAAATGGCAGGATTTCATTTTTTTGATGGCTACATAGTATTCCAGCGTGTGTGTGTGTGTGTGTGTGTGTGTGTGTGTGTGTGTGTGTGACATCTTCTTTATCCATTCATCTGTTGATGGACATCTAGGTTCTTTCCATAGTTTGGCCATTATGGACATTGCTGCTATAAACATTGGCATTCAGGTGCCCCTTCAAATCCCTACACCTGTATCTTTAGTGTAAATACCCAGTAGTGCGATTTCTGGGTCATAGGGCAGTTCTATTTTCAACATTTTGAGGAACCTCCAAGCTGTTTTCCAGAGTGGTTGCACCAGCTTGTATTCCCACCAACAGTGTAGGAGGGTTCCCCTTTCTCCACATCCTTGCCAACACCTGTCATTTCCTGACTTCTTAATTTTAGCCATTCTGACTGGTGTGAGGTGGTATCTCATTGAGGTTTTGATTTCTCTCATACATAGGATTTAAGAAACAAAAAAACAAACAAAAATGAACAGAAGAAAAGAGAGAAAGAGAGACAAACCAAGAAACTGACTCTTAACTATATAGAACAAACTGGTGGTTACCAGAGGGGAGGTTAGTGGGCAGGGGAATGGGTGAAATAGGTAAAGAGGGTTAAGACTATACATATCTTAATGAGCACTGACTACTGTATAGAATTACTGAATCACTATATTGTATACCTAAAACTAATATAACACTGTATATTAGCTACCTTGGTATTAAAATAAAAAAATAAATTAATTTAACTTGATTACTTAAAAACAGCTCTCTCTAACAGGACAGCTGTTGCCAAAGGAATGGCAATCTCTCAAGAGGTACCAGCAGCAGAGTTAGAATCATGGTAAGATGACAGGGAAAGCCAGAACAATGAATTTCCAGGAAAGAGGTGAGAAAACCTTCCAGAAACTCACAAAAATAGATGGTAGGACATCGTGCCAGGGAGCTGGTTTTCTGCCATCAGGGTTGGTGGAGCTTATAATTTAATGTATACACAGAAATAGAACATGATTTTGCAGTCACAACATGGAAAGCAAAGAAACATGGGCAAGCACTAGAAATGGAATACTACGAGGTGCTCAGTTCTTCGCTGAATGTTGGTAAGCTGGCATTCAAAAGATGACACTCATCATAAGGGCACAGGAAGGAAGAAGAGGAGGTGTGATGTCGATGGGCTGACGGACCAGAGGAAGGCATTAGCGGCCAGAGTGTCCACCTCGGGGGCGAGGGTTTGTAAAACAGACTTGAGTGAATCTCAGAGACTCTGTGAGAAGGATTTTTCTTTTATTCTGCCTCAGATGTGTGCAAGGAATGAGTCACTAAGTTTGAGTCTACCTTGAACTTACTTTATCTGGTTCTTACAAAGCCCAGTACAAAAAGAATGGACACCGTTCACCTTGGGGACCCAGCAGCTCCTGAAGAGTTCCTTTCACCGGATGTATTTATATTCATTTTAAATCTTTTTTTTATTTTATTTTATTTATTTATTTGACAGAGAGAGAGAGAGAGAGATCACAAGTAGGCAGAGAGGCAGGCAGAGAGAGAGGGGGAAGCAGGCTCCCTTCTGAGCAGAGAGCCCGATGCGGGGCTCGATCCCAGGACCCTGGGTTGATGACCTGAGCCAAAGGCAGAGGCTTAACCCACTGAGCCACCCAGGCGCCCCTATTTATATTCATTTTAATTCCTCTGGCTGTGTGATCCTTCAGAACTGCATATCTCACTCTCTCTAAAGGGCTGACAGATTTAACAAATAAAAGCATATCTAGCAAAATTTGAATTTCAGATAAATGATAATCATTTTTGGGTATAATTATAGCCTCAGTAT
Source organism: Mustela nivalis (assembly GCF_964662115.1). Taxonomy (NCBI): domain Eukaryota; kingdom Metazoa; phylum Chordata; class Mammalia; order Carnivora; family Mustelidae; genus Mustela; species Mustela nivalis. The sequence goes on from NC_139024.1 coordinate 104,492,825, forward strand.
CTGGAAACCCCACTCCCCAGGGATAGGAGATGTTCTGTCGGGAAGGTCATCATAAATTAGTATTTTTTCCCAGTGCTGCATGTGTTATCCTTGAACCCATATTTCACAGTTAATCATGAAAATTCATCCCCCGTTCCTATACCTTAGAAAACTGGGAGCTGGTTTTTTGGTCACTAGATTTTTTTGCCATCCATTAGTGGAAATGCTCGGGGCAAAGATGTGGGCAGATAGGGCTTGGCTTATAAGCTCTATTGAAGGAGAAGAACTGACCCTACTGATTCATGTCTAATTCCTCAGGAAAAGGAAGGTGCATGAAGCTACTTAAAGCAAGTTGTCGCAGAAAATTCTCTATGTATCTTTAAAAGAGCAATGTATCCTATTTGAGGATCAACATGCTAGAGTGGTCTTCACAGGTTTATGTGTGGTGGAGGCAGAAGGAAGGTATTTTTCTCTCTTTTACTAGTGAGGCATGGTTGAACTTTTGGTAAAAAACAAACAAACAAAAGAAACAATTAGCATAGTGGCCAACATCTAGTTTGTCTCCCTCTGGACTTGGTAGTAAACATACTAATGTACTGAAGCCTAACAGACCAACAGACCTCGAATGTGGGAACTAGATGAGGAAAGTAACCACAGAAGGTAAATAACTGACCCAATTCACACATGACCGAAGTTATCAGCCTCTTCCTTTTCTTTTTCTTTTTTTTTTTTTTGGCCTCATATTTATATTTTATTAAAAATATATTTTAAAATGATAGGAAACTAGAATTACAATTAGTTCATTTTTTGAGATATGAATATAAACCCAACCAACAGGGATATAAGTGCTATTGGGAAAGAACCCTTTGAGGGATTCTGCTAATTATATTTCATTTCATGGGACTCACAGTCATCATTACTAATCACTAGGACCCAAATGCCACAGATATAATATGGAATGCTACATCTAGCTCTTCTTTACCAATATTTTTTAAAGACAATAAAATACTTCTCCAAGTAATAATATTTGCATAAATAATTATACTTTAATAATTTAGTCTCTACATATCTCTTTCTTTGGTAGAATTTTATTTATTCAGGGGAAAAAAAAAAAGTTTTCTAACCACACACAGGAAGGGCTTGGGTGTCTGTCTACCTAGGCCCAGCCCCTGACTCATATGGTTTTGGCAGTAATAAGTTGTGTGGGGCTCCCAAAAATAAACAGTGTGTGTGGAGGGGGAAAAGGAGAAGGGTCCAAAGCAGTGGGGAGTGTTGGGGGGGAAGAGACAGATGAAGTCAATACTGGGAACATCACAGGTGGGAGCTTATTTCTATAATAGTTCTTACTGATCAAACCACTATGGTCACTTTCTTTGCCCATTAGTAGGACTAGGTCTTGACAGTCATGGTGCAATGATGCGGAAGGTAAAGTGTCCACCTGTGCTTTTGGTACGAAGATCCATGGTAAAGTTTCTGTCCTGCAACAGTGAGTCCCAGATCACAGAACATTTCTGTTCCCAAGTGTTAGTCCAGTCATGAGAAAACTTGACTGGTCTTTACCACCTCCAGCTCGCACAATGTTGCTGAAAGTTTTGCCAAAAAGGGCCACCTAGCTGGGAGGGCAAGTCCTTGTGACCCACAAAGGCTGTATCTGGACAGCGTCCATAATACTGCCCTGTAGACTGTGATTTAAATGTGCAACATCTTCTCCGAGAAAACTGAATTTTCTGTTCAGATTCTACGTGGATCTTCCCTTCCTAGTCCTTACCAATTGTCACATTCTGCTTAGTGTGTAATCGCAATTATATTCTAATATTGTGCCCCTCTGGTCTGGGCATTTCTTGCAGTTCTGTACTTCAAACCTCTAAAACTCAATGATCAGTGAAAGAACAACTTTCATTTAGTGGAGGCCTGTTGAGGACATGCTACATGACTCATGTGTTCCACTCTGCACTCTCCTGTCAACCTGGAAAAGAGTGTAGGATTCCCTTTGCTAAGTCTGGGTCTTAAGTGTTGCACCGGGCACCTCTAATACCAAAAGCTTGTTTTGAAAGTCACTCAATACAGACAGAAGCTCAGGAGGCCAGAGGTACCACTTTCAAAACCATCTTTTCTTCACAGTGGTGACTTGGAGTATTAAGGCCATCCCTGGAATATTCCGGGAATAATGCAGAAACATTTAGGAGTACTTTAGGCTCTAGAAAGATGGCAACCTCAAATACTTATTTGTAAGGCTAGGTGTTTTATATGTTTTGTGCACTTAATTCTCCTGATATATGAGAATTTATTATTTATCACTCTTTTAAACAATAGAACAGAACATTAGGAAGCTTAAATAAGGGGCCACATGATCAGTGAATCCCTTGCATAGCAGTCAAACCCCTAGACTCACGCCCTATCACCTCTGGGAAATTGCTTTAGAGATACAAGTTACCGTTGTACTTACTTGCAGTTTGCTTTCAGAGGGCTTGGGGGCTCAGAACAAGCTATGACTTTTTAGGAATTTATACTTGATGACGGTAACATATTGTGAATCCATATTCAGACATTTTCTTTAAAAAATTAAAGAGACCTTTCCTTCTCCAATTAAAACAGGTGTGGAATTTGAAAATAGACTATTTCCTCTATCTGTCACATCTTGTTTTAGTCACATCTGACATTTTATTGGCATTGTAACAAAGTAGCGTCATTTAATGAGAGGAGCACAACTTAAAGATAATACACATGGGGGCTCCTGGGTGGCTCAGCGGGTTAAAGCCTCTGCCTTCGGCTCAGGTTGTGATCTCAGGGTCCTGGGATCGAGCCACATCAGACTCTCTGCTCTGTGGGGAGCCTGCTTCCTCCTCTCTCTCTCTCTCTGCCTACTTGTGATCTCTGTCTGTCAAATAAATAAATAAACTCTTTAAAAAATATATCTTTTTACACATGGATTATGCTTATTTATCTAAACAACAGGTGTGTGCTCTAAGATTGTATCTTCACAGAGAGACTCCTTTCATTAAGTTTTGTTTAAAAAAATAAAAATCGTTGAATTCTAATTACCACACATATACACATGCACACGCACACACATACACACACATATGCAGAACCTGACAGCTCACTCTTCTCTAACACTATTAATGTGTTCTTAAGAAATCTCAACTTAATAAAAATCCTATTGAATAATCCTATAATATAAAAAGCTGAGTCACTGTAGAGGAAAGAAGGCAGAGGCTGAGAATGTCGGGCACTCATAACAAAATTGTTTTTTATAAGAATTTAATAATATTGGGGTTTTCCTAGCAGAGGAAATATAGTAACATATTATCTTTAAAAGTCCAAACAATGTAGACAAAAACAAAGAGTAGATATAGTGAAAGTCCCCTTCTTTCCTTCTCCCATTCTTCCCTGTAACTCCTAACCATCTAGTGTGTATTCTTCTACTTATTTTTTGTACATCTATATGCATATATACATTTATCATACGATCCAACCAGTCCTCTCTTGAGTATTTATCCAAGAGAAATTAAATAGTGCATGTCCATACAAAGAGCATATACAAATATTCATAGCTGCCTCGTAAGTAATAGCTAAAAACTTGAAACAAACTTAACAAACTTAATGTCCATTAACAGGTGAATGGATAAACAAATTGTGGGATATCCATACTATGGAACACTACCCAACAATAATAAGAAATGAACTAATGGTTTAGGAAATAAGCTTTTGGATCTCAAAATGATTATAATGAGTAAAAGAAGCCAAACAAAAAGAACACATCACTATATAAATGATTCCATTTACATAAAATTCTAAAAAAAGGCAAACTAGAAAAACAAAGTCAATTAATGGTTGCCTAGGGAGGAGTATAGGAAGGAGAAAAAAGAAAGGAAAGAATACCTTGGTAATAGAGCGCCTGGGTAGCTCAGTTGTTAAGCATCTGCCTTTAGCTCAGGTCATGAACCCAGGGTCCTGGGAGGTAGAGGCCCCATCCGGCTCCCTGCTCAGCTGGAAGCCTGCTTCTCCCTCTCCTACTCCCCCTGCTTGTGTTCCTGCTCTCGCTGTTTCTCTCTCTCTCCCTCTCTCTCTCTCTCTCTCTGTGTCAAATAAATAAAAATCTTATCTACAGTAAGTACAGTCTTATCTACAGTAGTCCCCAATTTTATCAGACTCAACATCCTATTTTTATAAGTATCCTGAAACTCCCTTTTACCTTCTGAGATGAAATTAATATATTACCTATGTGTGTGAATGTGTATATGTATACATGTATTGTATGTGTGTACATTGGGATACAAACATATAAATATAGGATATATATGCTTGATATATATGTCTAAAATATACATATTTCTAAGTAAATTTCACAATGATCTCAACTAATTGTTTGGTGGGGCCACTAAAATACTGGCACCAAAAACAATGAGGAATTTAAAATGGGAAAAATATTTTGTCTTTATTGTGCTCAGAGCAGGGGAATAGTCAGTCAACCATGGCTTCAGACACATAACTTCATAATGTCTCTTAATTTCTCAAGTTTCTTTTCTTTCATCCATTTACTGATCAAAGCACAATCTTTGGACTAAAAAATTGGAAGTCTTGACTGTAGTGCAATGAAGAGATTGCTAGATCCTGGAGGCCCCTTCCATGACCTACACAGAATTTTAACAGGACCTCGAGGAAGGAAGAGGATTTGGACAAGATATCAACAGAAAAGACATATGGTTAAGTCAACTTTTATTTCCCTTCTTGAATCACAAGTTTTAAAGATTTACTTATTTATTTGAGAGACGGAGAGAGCATGCTAGTGAGGAGAGAGGCAGAGGCAAAGGGAGAGAGCCAGACTCCCCACTGAGCATGGAGCTCTACGTGCGCCTCCAGATGGGGCTCCATCTCACATCCCTGAGGTCAAAACCTGAACCAAAACCAAGAGCTGGCCACTTAACTGACTGAGCCACCCAGGTGCCCTTCTTCCATATGTTTTTGAATGGAAATTATAATATAGATTATATATTGGCTCAATATAAACATGGTTCTCACCTGCATTAAATAATGCAGAGTTTTAAACAACATAAAACCTGATTGCTTTTTCAACTTTGACCTTATACTATAGGTAAGATTTCAGAAGGGGAGCATCAGAGTATATTGATACAACAGAAATACAGAACCATAGATAGAAATGACAAGGACAAGGGCTTTTTGATGTCCAGCAGCAATATACTGTTGGTCCAATCAATGGTTATACAGATTCTAGTTAGTAAGAGTTTTATATCTTTATTCCATGCATCATGAACACTTTTCTGCATTAATATTATATACTCACAATTATTTGTTCTCCTCCCAATTTAACAATGCGGAGTTTACTTTCCTTGCCTATGTATTTGGGGCTTGTCACATGATCAGTTTTGGGCACTGAGGTATGAGTGAGATACAATATTTGTCATGTCTGAGAAGTTGCAAATATAATTGCATTCTTTCACTTGGTCTTTCTTGCTCCTGGCCCCCTAATAGGAGAAACATCCATCTTAGAAGCTGTTCCTTCCAGCAGCCTTTTATTTTGGTAATTCGGTAATATTTATTTTAAATAAAATAAATTTCAAAGAATACATTTAAAAATCATCGAGCATTACAAAGAACCTAAAGGCATAATTGAAGTATTCGAATGAATTGTGAGGCGTGGGAGTGAGAGTCTAAGATGGGGCCATCTTAGGTTCAAAATGAATAGGATTTTGGAGAATCCCTGAACCTGACTTACAGCCTTGCACTTACTCTAGCTCAGTACAACCCTAGAGCCAAACCCTAAGCCTTCATGCAATGTGAATAAGAGAAAAATTATTGGTCTTGTAAACCATGGAAATATTGGGATTCTAGTATTGCAGCAGAAGCTAACAGTTAAAATTACATTTCGTATTATTTTATATTATCTTTTACCGAAAAAAACTGAGAATGATCAGTTTCTAAACATAATAATAAAATAGATATGTCATCTTTTTTAATATTGAAATGTATTTAAGCATCACTTGTTTATATTGAACATTAAAATGATCTGCTGAGATTTTCAGTTCCTTTCAGTTATTTTGATATCATAGCATCATAATTTCTGTCATCTGTCAGTTATTATCTTTTGATGTATATATATATATGTCAAAATGATGTGCATATGGGGGCACCTGGGTGGCTCAGTGGGTTAAAGCCTCTGCCTTCAGCTCAGGTCATGATCCCAGGGTCCTCTCTGCTCAATGGGGAGCCTGCTTCCCCCTCTCTCTCTTTCTGGCTGTCTCTCTGCCTACTTGTGATCTCTGCCTATCAAATAAATAAATAAATCTTTAAAAAAAAGAAAGGATGTGCATATGGGTGTATAATGCATGTATGTACACATACATACTAGTTTAGAAAATTTTGACTTGCCATATTAATTTGTAGAATTCTAAATGCTTATTAGTTTTTTCTTCATCTGCAAATACCTCGTCCATGATGTCCTAAATGAATTCTTTATGCTTTGGTTCATTATCCAAAAAACATGAGGTTAGCGGCCCTGATTAAGTATGACCTATTGCTTAACCAAGCAGTTTTAAGTGGGAATATGTCTCAAAATTGTTGAACACATATTTTTATTAATAAGTTGTTTATAAATGCAATCAACTGGATCTCAAAATACTAATTCAATCTAAAAACCTGGATAAAAGAGAATAGCTTCTTAATTTTTTTAATAGAACATTCACAGTATCAAAAAAAAAAACATTCACACTGTCAAAGGCTCAAAACTGCAAACCATGTCTTAGATATTTTAAAGTATGTTTAGAAAATATAATAAAATAATATAGACCTACTTAATGACCAAGTATTCCATCAGCCATTATTTAAAATTCAATAGTGTACTTACCAAGAATAATAAAGTATATAAATTATTCCCTATTTGCAAACCAACAAATAAGCTTGCCGCAGTTTCATGAATGCCATCCGTGTTAGAGAAAAAGGACTTTCTTACTCCCAGCTCAGCAAGCCTTCTGAGCTGAAGCATACTTGCATTGGTTTTTCTTGCCCCCAGGTCCCACAGAGGGAACACAAATGGGCCCAGACTGATACTTGCACACATGGCGATTTACAATAGAGGAAAGAAACTCTGAATTTAGGGAACCTTAATATTTTATAATGTTCAGTAAGTATGCCTGCCCTTTGCTCTGGAGGGAGACACCATGTCTTTCTTCTAAGCTGTTTGCTATACAAACATCCTTTAAAAGAGTGTGAAACAAAAAACATTTAGTGCTTTTCATGCAACATGTGCAGAATAATAAAAGATTCACAGAAGATTGTCTCCTAACACACTTCCAAAGAAATTCTAAGTGGACTTCATGTAAAATAAATCAATAAAACCAATAATTTAAAATCTAAATTTTCAAGCTATAAGAAAATATAAATGAATATCTATCTAATATTTTGAGAGGGGTGATCTCTCTCTGTCAAATAAATAAATAAAATCTTTAAAAATGGTATCTAATATTTTGAGGAAGTGGTATCTAATATTTTGAGGAAGGAACTCTCTGAGATTAAAAATAATAAAAGAAATTATAACAGAAAAGATGGATGCATTGACCTACATAAAATTTGAATTTCAACACAGGAAACCCATACAAATAGACATAAAAGACAAAGGAGAGATTGGGAAAATATGACAACTCAGTGCTTAATAACCTTACTATATAAAGAGATCAAAAATAAAAAATAATCTACCTTATTCCTAATAATGAACAGATAAATCACAAAAGAAGTTCAAATAAACCACTAAACTAATTAATTCTCTGCAATAACCAAAGAAACAATGTTGTTAATCAACAGTGGGCCACCATTCTTTGCCTATCAAATTTAAGTGTCTTTAAGTAATATTCAATTTCTACAATAGTATAATAAAATAAAAGAATTTATAATTTGCTAATGAGAAATTCAAATGTTACAACTTTTCTACAAAACAAATAAGCATTAAGAATCATTTTTAAATATTAATAACCTATGATTTAGAAATCCCTCCTAAAGAAAAAATTACAAATACACGTTTTTAAGATTTTATTTGTTTATTTGATAGAAAAAGAGACATCAGGAGAGGGAACACAAGCAGGGGGAGAGGTAGAGAGAGAAACAGACTTCCTGCCGAGCAGCGAGCCCAATGTGGGGCTCTATTGAGATCACGGCCTGAGCCAAAAGCAGACGCTTAATGACTAAGCCACCCAGGCACCCCGAAAAAACTACAAATATAAATGAAATTTCATTCATGAAGGAGCTACTGAAGCATCATCTGTAGGAGTGAAAAACAGAAATCAATTTAAATGTCTAAACTAGAGAAAGGGCAAAATAAATGATGGCAACTCTATTAAGAAAAATAGATATATACTATTTATAAGCACCCAAAGTCTTTAATTCAGTCTTTATCAAAATTAAAGTGTATTCTTTTTACAGAAAGAATGAGAGAATGAAATATTGCTGACATGAGGACTATAAAACAAAATATACATTAGTATTAGGAAAAGAAGAAAGAAAATATACATTTCACAAATACAACAAAATCTAAAATAAACTCTTTTTATTGTCTCTCTCCTCTAAATCTGTTTATTTAAAAAGTTTAAAACATCATATTCTAATACTGAATATTTTTTATGTTTTCATCAACTCTTGGCATTTTCTGACACTATGAATGCTCACAAAGATTCTACCTGTTGAAATTTTTGTCAGAGAAAATGATGTTTGTTTGCTTAAAGTTGTAAACTTTAAAGTTGATTTTATTTACTGACTTAGTGATAATTAACATGATCACTTTAATCTAGTGACGCTTAGCCTAACCAGTACGGAAGGATTTGCAGATCTTAGAAATATGAATATAGCAAAGATTTTCCTCTTTATAAAACAACAAATTAAATGTGACTCTGAGTTTTTTTAAAAAATAAAGAGTTTTACTTTTTTATAAACAGAGTACTTTTGAGTTCTCAATGACGGGCAGAAATATTCATGATACAATACAATGTTAAGTGAAAAAAGCAAGATTAAAAATATAAATTAAATTAAAAATATATATTAAAAATATAAAGTGCAGCATCAAATATATTAAAATATATCTCGAAAATAATATCAGAAAGGAACACCACTGTTACTAACAATTGTTAACATGATTTCTTATTATAGGAATATTCCTTTTTAGATAGTTCACTATATTTTAAATTTTTTGCTATATTGAGCAAAAACTTACTGAGAGTTTTAAAAATTCAACACATATCACCTTCGGACTTGCACTCTATGCAAAGTGTGGTAACTGAGAACTTCTCCCCACGCCCCAGTCCTATTCAATTTCTCTTTGAGAAAGATGTCATGGTGCTTAAAATTCTCCCATGGGTCTTTTCTTCCCTTGGGTTTCTTCAAAAGAGAAAAATATCTCTCCAGAAGGATAAACATCTCTGATTATATTCAACAAATTAAACTGCACAATATTGATGCAAAATGAACTTATCAGATGTTTTACATTTGGCAAGTGGAACATTAATCAGCAGGCAGAATTGGATAGAGAAAGCACTGGAAGGATAAAAGCCCCCAGAAGAGTGTACAGAAAGGGACCTCAACGATGAGTTTTCCTTCTTGCTAGTTGTAACTACAGGTGTCTCTGACATCTCATCCAAGCATGTTAACCACCAGAATAACCTAATAGATTGCTCAACTGTTGGCCATCCCTGCAACTGTGTAGGGATACTCACAAGATTTTTAGAGTAGTCCTCTACTTCTGCGTCTATGCTAATTACATGAAAACAATAGTGGATGGTATTTCTTACTCTGGTTTTTCTTGTGTGCTATCAAAAATTGAATACCTAAAGTAGTGTGCTATCAGCTTTTTAAAATGTAGGTCTATTTTAGTTATATGGCAGTGCATTAATTGTTTCCAATTATTCTGTAATAAATTAACACACTTGGTAGCTTAAAACAACACAAATGTATTATCCTACAGGTCTGGAGATCAGAAGTCCAAAATCAGTCTCACTGGACTATGAAGTCAAGGTGTCTTCAAGGATGCTTCCTTGCGGACATTCCTTGTCTCTTACAGCTTCTGGAGGCTGCTAGCCTTCTTCGGCTTATGACTCACTTCACCTCTGCTATTACCACATTACTTTCTGTCACATTGATCCTCTTGCTTCCCCCTTATAAGGATCCTCGTAATTGCATTTTCTCCACACATTAATCCAGGATAATCTTACCATCTCCAGATCCATGACTTAATCACAAATGCAAAGTCCCTTTTGCAATGTAAAGTAACATTCTTGGGTTCCAGATAGAGGATGTGGGATCTTTGGAGGACCATTAGTCTATCTACCAGAGTGTAACATAAATATAACCAAGTAATGTACTAGCATATTATTTCTTTGAAACTAAATTCAGAGATATAAACAAGATTATAATTCCATTGACAACTCAATAAATCTAATAGTCTTTTCACTGAATCAAATACATCCTTACTATTTTTAAATAGCATAAAATAAGTTTCAGAGACTCTTGTCATCTGATGGCCCTAAGATGTGTCAATAAAGTGCACTAAATGATTTTAAAGATAAAGGTATTCAAACCTGTCTTTTGTGAACATTTGCGAAATTTGTAAAAGGCTTTTTCCTTTTGAGTTTTTAAAGACAATTTAAAGACTAAATGTGGATGTCAGTAATTTATTCAGCAAAGAATGTCATTTAATTAAATTGTAACCAGTATAGTTGTTGCAACTATACCCTCAGGACCCTTTGAAAATAAGAAAAGAACGATTCAAAGTGTTTCTTCTGATTAGAAGTAAGCAAGTTGCTGGGAGACAGGAGTGGCGCTAGTAGAGAAGAAAATTAAAAGCTCTATGAAGATTCTAACGCTGAATCTGATTTTTTTTTCTGCAACAACGCCAACAGTATGAGCAACAGAGAAGCCTGGGACACCAATAGCTAGAGAATGAAAGTCCGTCTTGTCATTGCTACCAGATATAGATCAGAAAAGTGCCTCCACACAAGAAAACACTACTTTAACAAAAACGTAAAGTACTTAAATTCTCTAAAAATGTCTTGTAAGTGTCCAGAGTAGTTAGGAAGAGAAGAGATGTTACACTTTTGCAAAATTTGTTCCCTTTTTAAGAAATAACTCTATGGAAAACACAAATCAAATATTTCATTAATAATATTTGGTCAAGGGGCGCCTGGGTGACTCAGCGGGGTAAGTGTCTGCCTCCGGCTCACGTCATGATCCCAGGGTCCTGGGATTCAGCCCCATGTCTTCCCGCTCCCTGCTCAGCTGGAAGCCTGCTTCTCCCTCTCTCTCTGCTGCTCCCCCTGCTTGTGTTCTCTCTCTCTCTCTCTGTCAAATAAATAAATAAAATCTTTTAAAATAATAATATTATTTAGTCAACCTAGAAGGTTGTCAATAAGCTGACAGAAATCTCTTTGTATTTGTTTTATTTTGTTTATCACTTTGGCATGCTACAGATGTAACCAAAATTTTATTCTGGTTAAAGAAAATCATAAATCATCATTTAAGAAATACAAATTTCAATTCACAAGCATCATCAGATATGTTCTGGGGGTCCACTGTATTCAAAGCACTAAATGTGAGTAAAATGGAAGTCAGACCATGTCATCTTTGCTCAAACCCTCAGTCTGATCCAGAGGAAAGCAGAAATATTTTCAGGGGCTTATAAGGCCCCAAATGTTCTGCTGCCAACATCCCCCACTTGCTTCTCTGACTTTATCTGCTGCTTGTCTCCCTGCCTGCTCACATGACTACGGCCTCACCAGAGAACCTCCAGGCTGCCCCTTTGAGGACATTGGTCAACTCGGAACCTTCCTCCAGGTACCTACTTAGCTAAAACCCTCACCTCTCTCCAGTCTTTGCTTCCATCTCACCTTCAGCATGAGGCCTGCTCTGAACACCCTATCTGACACCACAGTGTGGCTCCTGGGCCCACGGAACCACCATGATTCCAATCCCCTCACCTCTGTTCTTTTTTTCTTCTCATGGTACTCGTGGCTTTCCAATGTCCTGAACAACCGATTGTCTGGTTGATTGGGTTTGTGGTTGTTTCTCTCTCCTGCTCTAGAATCCAAGTTCCATAATGGAGTTGTTGTCTCTTCTATTTATGGATGTATCCCAAGATCATACAACTGTGTCTGAAACAGAGCAAGCATCATTAACTGTCTGTTGAATAATTAAAGGCATCCAAATTGGCAAAGAAGAAGTCAAATTATCACTCTTCGCAGATGATATGATACTATATGTGGAAAACCCAAAAGACTCCACTCCAAAACTGCTAGAACTTATACAGGAATTCAGTAAAGTGTCAGGATATAAAATCAATGCACAGAAATCAGTTGCATTTCTCTACACCAACAGCAAGACAGAAGAAAGAGAAATTAAGGAGTCAATCCCATTTACAATTGCATCCAAAACCATAAGATACCTAGGAATAAACCTAACCAAAGAGGCAAAGAATCTATACTCAGAAAACTATAAAGTACTCATGAAAGAAATTGAGGAAGACACAAAGAAATGGAAAAAATTTCCATGCTCCTGGATTGGAAGAATAAATATTGTGAAAATGTCTATGCTACCTAAAGCAATCTACACATTTAACGCAATTCCTATCAAAGTACCATCCATCTTTTTCAAAGAAATGGAACAAATAATGCTAAAATTTATATGGAACCAGAAAAGACCTCGAATAGCCAAAGGGATATTGAAAAAGAAAGCCAACGTTGGTGGCATCACAATTCCGGACTTCAAGCTCTATTACAAAGCTGTCATCATCAAGACAGCATGGTACTGGCACAAAAACAGACACATAGATCAATGGAACAGAATAGAGAACCCAGAAATAGACCCTCAACTCTACAGTCAACTAATCTTCGACAAAGCAGGAAAGAATGTCCAATGGAAAAAAGACAGCCTCTTCAATAAATGGTGCTGGGAAAATTGGACAGCCACATGCAGAAAAATGAAATTGGACCATTTCCTTACACCACACACAAAAATAGACTCAAAATGGATGAAGGACCTCAATGTGCAAAAGGAATCCATCAAAATCCTTGAGGAGAACACAGGCAGCAACCTCTTCGACCTCTGCCGCGGCAACATCTTCCTTGGAACAACGCAAAAGGCAAGGGAAGCAAGGGCAAAAATGAACTATTGGGACTTCATCAAGATCAAAAGCTTTTGCACAGCAAAGGAAACAGTTAACAAAATCAAAAGACAACTGACAGAATGGGAGAAGATATTTGCAAATGACATATCAGATAAAGGACTAGTGTCCAGAATCTATAAAGAATTTAGCAAACTCAACACCCAGAGAACAAATAATCCAATCAAGAAATGGGCAGAGGACATGAGCAGACATTTCTGCAAAGAAGACATCCAGATGGCCAACAGACACATGAAAAAGTGCTCCATATCACTCGGCATCAGGGAAATACAAATCAAAACCACAATGCGATATCACCTCACACCAGTCAGAATGGCTAAAATCAACAAGTCAGGAAATGACAGATGCTGGCGAGGATGCGGAGAAAGGGGAACCCTCCTACACTGTTGGTGGGAATGCAAGCTGGTGCAGCCACTCTGGAAAACAACATGGAGGTTCCTCAAAATGTTGAAAATAGAACTGCCCTATGACCCAGCAATTGCACTATTGGGTATTTACCCTAAAGATACAAACATAGTGATCCAAAGGGGCACGTGCACCCGAATGTTTATAGCAGCAGTGTCCATAATAGCCAAACTATGGAAAGAACCTAGATGTCCATCAACAGATGAATGGATCAAGAAGATGTGGTATATATACACAATGGAATACTATGCAGCCATCAAAAGAAATGAAATCTTGCCATTTGCGACAACATGGATGGAACTAGAGCGTATCATGCTTAGCGAAATAAGTCAAGCAGAGAAAGACAACTATCATATGATCTCCCTGATATGAGGAAGTGGTGATGCAACATGGGGGCTTAAGTGGGTAGGAGAAGAATCAATGAAACAAGATGGGATTGGGAGGGAGACAAACCATAAGTGACTCTTAATCTCACAAAACAAACTGAGGGTTGCTGGGGGGAGGGGGTTTGGGAGAAGGGGTTGGATTATGGACATTGGGGAGGGTATGTGCTTGGGTGAGTGCTGTGAAGTGTGTAAACCTGGTGATTCACAGACCTGTACCCCTGGGGATAAAAATATATGTTTATAAAAAATAAAAAATTAATAAAAAAAAATAATTTCTCTTAAAAAAAAAAAAGAATGAGTACAAACTGAGGACAGGAATTTTTTTTAATGAACCTTTATCCTTGCAATAAACTGTAAATTAGGTATCATTTATAACTTAACTTTCTACAGATGGCTAAACTAAGAACTTGCTAAGTTAAATGATTAACCTATATCATGCAGCTAGTAAATAACCAGGCTGAAACTCAGCTGAAAATCTTAAACATTTTCCAACATACTATACAGAATGCCAGTTTTCATTTTTTAGTTCAGCAATTATTTTCTGAGTGCATAGGCCATACAAAGTCTACAGGAATTATAAAGAATCAGATAGGGTTCTTGTCCTCAAAGAGGTTACCATCTGGTAGATTTTCAAATAAGAACATGCAAAGAATGGGATAGACTCCGTCTGGTCATCCAGCTAAACATGCAGAATTCTTAAGCTTTTCCCTGACCCACATATCACAGCAAAGTTTGTTGTTCCTGGTTGGAAAGTTTCAGCATAAATAACATCTTCTCTAATATCCTACCTTTTATAGTCTGAGAAAATGGAAGGCCCTCTGAATTCTATTTTATCTGGAAATGGTTTACAGCCTATAATTAGAGTATAGTTATTCTTCCATTACCTTTATCCTATTTGTTCCTCAGGTTTGGATAGAATGGGTTCTCATTTTCTAATGACATGGATTGTGGACATGGAAAGAATAAATAATAACAATTACAGTACTTTGGGCCAAAGTCTCAGACATCCTCCAAAACACCAGAACTTGTCCTGGAAATGTAACAGGAGAAATACACTAAGACAACTATGGACTGAATGGATTTGTCCCTTCAAAATTCATATGTTAAAGCAATAATCTTTGGGGTCTTTGGGAAGTAATTGGATTTAGGATAGGTCATGAGAATGGAACCTTCATGATGAGATTAGTGCCTTTAAAAGGAAAGGAGGACCGTCCTCTCTCTACAAGGGCATGCACTAAAAAGGACTATGTGTGTGCAAAATGAGATGGCAGCCATCTGCAAATCAGGAAGAGAGCACTCGTCAGGAACCAAATCTTCCGGCACCTTGATTTTTGACTTCTCGGCCTGCAGAATTGTGCAAAACTAATGAATGTCTGTTGTTTGAGCCAGCCACCCCGTCTATGGTATTTGTTAAAGCAGCCTGAACTGACTTAGACCATAAGACATTTTTTATGTCTTAATATGTCATAAGACATATTTTTTATGTCAGAGTAGTAGATGAAATAACTAAAAAGAAATATCAAAAAGCTTCCCCCCATCTGCATCCCCCTCTGACTGTTAATAACGGACACTGTCAAAACAAGGATTTTCCTGCTATGGGCAGGGACGTTAACAAATATGCCTTTTAGAAAAGACACTGGACCGTTAACATGGAGATTGTCCGTACTAAATGTGAGAAAATGTTTACTCCTTTGAGTCTAGATGTTATACTTAATACCCACAAGATTCTGACCGGGGTTTGTGAGTCCATAAAATCTCCTATTGTGCAAGCTAGTCTATGAGTTTTAAAAAAATGTATTTTTAATTTAGTGTGTAGCTTAAAGAAAGTAAGAGATGGAATGAAAAAGAATACTATAGCTAGCTTGTGAAGGATACAAAACCGGGACAAATAAAGATGTGGACAAATGGAATTTCAGATGAAAAGAATGCCAAAAGCAAAAGGAGCCACAACAGTGCAAAAACACCAAGTGAAAATTAAAAATTGTGAATAGTTCAGTTTAGCTGGACGATGGGGTCTTTGGAGGGGAGTGGGAATGGTAGATACAGGCTAAGGAATATAAATATTGTTCTGTAGGCAGCTGTGAGTCCTTGATGTTTTTTGTTTGGGGGAGTGACAATATCTGAACTATATTTCAAATACTCATCTGGGGGCACCTGGGTGGCTTAGTGGGTTAAGCCTCTGCCTTTGTCTCAGGTCATGATCTCAGGATCCTGGGATCAAGCCCCGCATCAGGCTCTCTGCTCAGCGGGGAGCCTACTTCCCCCTCTCTCTCTGCCTCCTTGTCATCTCTCTCCCTCTGTCAAATAAATAAATAAAATCTTAAAAAAAAAAAAAAAAGATGATAGACACTTACTTTGTCATCAAAGAAGCAAAATAAGGGACATAAGGATGGATTTCTGCTTAGGTTACCTAAATACCCCCCTCATCAAGAATGACTAGGTGTATGCCACCCTGTGAGAACTCAAATGTTAATAGGATTTTGGATTATTCATTATCCTCTCTGAAAAGTTCTCTGGAGAACCCACCCACTGAGAAGACCTGAATCCTCCAGGCTAGAGGAATCTGTCTTTTTGTTAATTATATGAATGCAATCCTCAGAGATCTTACTCTTTTGTGTGAGTAATGAAAAACAAGTTAAGCTCCCATGAACAACTGCTATTCGGATGTCAGAAGAATATGTGGGCCTCTTAGCATGCCTTAATGCATAACTGCTCTGATCCAGCCCATTCTGGGGATCTCTCAGAAATGGGGTGCGCCACTGGAGAATAAACCACATACTTAAGCTAATTATTCTACAGCTTTGGTCAAATACAAATTACTTTTAATAAGCTATTCCCCATCAACATTACGATGTTATACAATGTTATAAAATGTCCTTCATCCGAGAAGTCTTTGAAATCTTCCTTTCTTTCCTTGTCTTTGAAACCATTAATTTCTTACGTTTGTTTTGCAGTATCTATTGAAACTTGAAGCTCTCACTCCATACCCTT
This sequence comes from Mustela nivalis, assembly GCF_964662115.1. NCBI lineage: Eukaryota > Metazoa > Chordata > Mammalia > Carnivora > Mustelidae > Mustela > Mustela nivalis. The sequence goes on from NC_139024.1 coordinate 104,509,760, forward strand.
AAGCTATTGTGTGAAGTCCACATCTTCCACTCATTCTTCCACTGGACTTACTGCCCTTGAGAACCGATGTCTATGGTTCTCACATCCCTATACCCCTGGGCCTTGGAAGTCTTCTTCTGTTCATTTGTTTGTGCATTTATGGGCCTATGGTGGTTACCAATGATACTTCTTTAAGTAGGTCACCAGTACTATATTTTTTATAAAGGGATAACGATATTATGACTCACTCATAGGTCTTGGGGACTTTGTGTGTGGGGTCCATACTAAGTAAAAAAAGGAACTTCTGCAATGGTAAAAACATGTCTTCCTTGTTCTCTCATTCTCTGAAACTAGGCTATGAGGAGAGTACATGTGATGGTTTCCTATTGCCAGATCAGGAGATATTTTAAGTCTTCTTGCCATTTATAATCATAGGCTTTACCAATGAAGCCAAAGAAATGTAGCCAGCCTGCTGTTCATATTCACATAGTCTATAAGAGGCTTGAATATATTAAAACTGATACATCGGATCAAATGGGTAGCCTATTTAATAAATATCAGACTCAAATTCACTCATTATGTTTTCCTGTAATTTAAGAAACTTATAGGATTTTGGAGAAGAATAAAGAAAACTCAATATGATGAAGCCAAAAATTTATCTTTTAAGCTATTTTTGCATATCTAGGATACAAAAGTAATTCCGTGAATGATGATTGCAATATCAGTGATAATTGCAAATGTTCTTGGATAGATATGTTCTTGGTTAGATCAAAGTCACTAATGATTTTTAAATAAAATGTTTCAAAACACAAAATTGCATTTTTGAAATGGCCTACATTTTTAAAAGCAGTGTAATAAGTAAGACTCAAATAAAAAACAACCTTGAAATTTCTTGTTTTTCTTAATCGATGGCAATTAAGTTTTACAACTGTTCCAGGCTTGATATGCTTCTGCTTAATTATCCTCTCCTTGCCATCCTCTCTACATGTATTATTGCTCAGAAAAAAAAAAAAAAAATTATGTATGTGCCATAAACGTAATGGCTGCCTCTTACTATCTCCCACACAAAGACTGTACTAGACACATTACATATGTTATTTCACAGTAACCCCACAAAAGTTTTGTTCTTCTTATGTCCATTTCATTGCTGAAGTTTACACAAGGGTAAGTGGCAGTCCCAGGATGCAAACCCAGTTCTTTTGTATCATTAGAGACTCACTTGATTGATTTATACTTACCTCAAGAGTGGTTTATCAATAAACAGGATTAAAATGGCACAAGGATTTTTTCCTCCTTTTCTATAGTCCCTCCTATTCTTCTTCCCATCTGGAAGGTGTTTCCAGCATAAATTCCACTTCTCTGTAAACTGGAAACCCTTCCCCTCCTCAGCTGTGAACAGTACTATCAGGAGTCCCCACGGAACTTCAAGGACACAAGCCAGTAGAAATCATGCCGCAGTTGTCAGGACCTATAAGCAATTCTCAAGTAGCTGGCTGTGTAAAATATCACTGAGGAGGTATTTCCTTAAAAGCAGATTTTTGGGGACCCGCCCTCAAGTAATTCTGTTTAGTTGAGCAAGATGAGGCCAGGAATCTGTGTCTTTAACAGCCTCCCAAGGCGATTCTCATTCACAGGCAGGTCTGAGAATTATTGGTTAAATCAAAAGCAGAATTGATAGTCAATAAGTCCTTAAGGCCAAGATTAAGGACAACTCAGCTGCACACTAGAATCACTTCAGGAGGTTGTTTTGGGTTTGTGTTTTTCTTTTTTTTTTTTTTTTTTAATCTGATGTTCAGGCCCCACCCCAGACCAATCTCAGCAGGAATGTTTGGGGTGGCACCTCATCAGGGTTTTTCAAAGCTCCCCAGATAACTGCAAGGTGCAGCCAAAGAGAGAATCCCTGGGGTGGAAATAATCAGTCAGAGCCCTTTGGTTTAGTTTTCCCCCAGTTCAGCGCTCTCTCTGTGCCTTCTTCCTTTCTCTGGGCTGCAGTCATAGAGTTATCACCTGAATGATGACATATGGGTATCTGTCTGCAGCTTGGGTGTAGCCCCCACAGGGAGCAGAGAACTGGGTCGGCAGCTGCCAGAGAGCCGGATCAGACGCTAAAGTATCCAAAGCGGAAGTGACAAACAGAAATGTATCCTAATTTCACTCCTTTGACCAACAGATATAAACTAAGAAAAAGCATTTCCTTTCACTCATGTAAAAAAATATGTGGATGATTTTCTATTTCTAACTTACTTACACACATCCATGCACAAATGCTGAAACACACCCTCACACGCTTACTTATGGAATCTCCATTACAAACTCTTGCTTAAAACTTTGCCCCCTTGTGTATTTCAGGACATCAGTGTGGGGAAGGAAGGTAAAAATGTTAGGAGCTCCAGGCTGGACTGGATGCAAAGTAGATGGAATTAAAATCTCAAAGGTCATTGAAGCTTAGAGGTCACAGTGCCCCAAACAGAGCCAATGTGTTTACATAGTATTTCTCCAATATCCCAAAGGATATTGTCAATAAAAGCTTTAAGATGAGTGAGCAGGAATGATTCAGGTTTCTGGGAGAAACTAGGAAGCCAGCAGCCGACTCTGACATAGCCATAAGCACCCAGGGTCAGGCAGTCAAAAGCTAATGAGGTGAAAAAGGACTGAGGACTATGCGTCATCGACACCTGCTGGCATTTTTTTCCTGGAACAAGTTTGAATATACTTTTTATACTAAAATCTACCACTACTCCTTTTTTTTTTTTTCTTAATGTGTTTGAATCCAGCCCAAGGTTTTCTAAATCACCTCAGGGGTTGGGAAACTTTCTTCAGTTTCTGTCATAAGAACGTAGAATAGGATAGCGGAAGTCTGACTGGTGATTGGGAAGTAGAGAAAAATTGGAAATTACCTCCAGTTTATGTCTAAGTCAATTTAAATCAGGGGATGGGCTCAAACTCAAGCAGGACAAGCTCACAGTTTTATGAGCCAATTTGAAATGAGTTTTAAAACAAATTTAGAACCCAAAAGGCAATTTAATTCAAAATTCCTCTAGGCAGAAAACCAATGGGGCTTTAAAACATGGCAAAACGCAAATAAAAGGGCATATTCAAGGGCAAAAATATTTTACAAGTTCCAGTGACAGCACAAAAATTCTATTTAAATATGAGATAATAGGAAGATGACATCGTACAGCATAAAAAAAGGGGAAATAAAGCACAAGACTGGAAATTAGCAGATCCTGATATAATTTTTGTTTTGCCAGTAACTAACAGCCTTGGGCAAGTCATATAAAATTTTCTGGGCCTGGTTCCTCATCCTTAAAAGAAAGGTGAGGAATAACTGGTATCTTTCACATTCCTAAAATGTTTGTTCTGTATCTGCTTGGAAGACTCACACTTTGGATTTTCTGAAAGGTCTACCTCATTTGATCATCATGTAAGTGAAAATCTCTTTAAAATCAAATTTGATATTTATAATTCTTCCCCCCTACCATACACTAAAACCCAATCTGAACTCACCCTATTTAAATTTAATCTATAAAATTAATAACATTGTGCCAAAAAGGCATGAAGTTTTCAGAATTGAGAAAATATTTCCTGATCGGTTAAATATTTTCTCCTGAAATGGTTTTTCCCCAACCCCTAAAATATCCTAAATAAAAAAGAGACTATGGAATCAAGTAACTATTTCTCTCTGGCAAGAAATAAAATTTTTACTAGTTGCTGGATGGGATTTTCAATCAATGTTTGACAAGCATCCCATTCTCTCCCATTTTACAACTTCTTCATTCTCTGTGAATCTTTTTTCCCATCATCATCTTACCCTTAACCAACAGAAAGATTTCTTAGCCCTTGGTTTCTTCATGAGTTTGTGGTTCAGAAAATTGTATTGCCCCTTCCAGTAAGTTTTGCTCCTTTTGTCCAAATGGCCCCAATAACTGACATCCTAGAAATGCCTACCTTTATTCTTGAGAAACTCACTAACTTGCCTCATGATCTTGAAGCAAGTCTTGGAAATAAGACTTCATTCTTATCAGAAATGTTATGCCTATAGCCATATTGCCTAATGTAATAGCAACTCTCCAGTTTTAAAATAAATAAAGATACTTGATTTACCATGCAATTCATAGAAGCTAAAAGGTGAATCCTATTGTGAATCTCCATTGATTTAGAGTAAAGCACAGGGAAGCTTACCATATAATTCTGTTGTAAAATGCTATTGATTTACTGTACGATATATAGAAGCTCATGGTGTGGGTTTATCGAGAGACTCTTATTCACTGTGCAGTAGCATGAAACCAACTGAGTCACTTGATAGTGAAACCCTATGATTTAATATGGATCCCAGAGGATTTTATTGTGTCACTCTATGGTAACAAAACTTGAAATTTCATTAATTCATTGTGAATTTCTCAGTAGCAGCCCTTCGTAGCCTGAGATATGGCTCTAACCAACCATGAACAATAGCAAACAGTGTTCTGTATGGAATTCATGAAAAAACAACCTCAGGAGAACAGTTCCTGGCATAAGATGTGTGTTGCTAATCTTCCTCCTAGGAAGAAAGATGAAAGATTTTGTTCTCACAAAAAACAGTGTTAATACCAAAGTTCATAATATAAATTTGAAAGGAGAAATAACAATGTGATCATTCGTTTTAAGATTAACTATATTTTATAAATACTTTGAGATTACTTTGAATATCTTAATTTACCCATTTTTTTCCTATATAGAAAAGACTGTTAATTACTATTTGAACCATGTAGAACTAAATGAAGTAGCACAAAATAGATTACTAGACTGAAGATGATTTTTTTTAAAGTCTTAAGGAAAGAAAGTCTTACAAGGTTTTCAGATTTGAAAATTATATAGGAAACATAAAATGTGTAATACTATGTTTCTTGATCTCAGTGCTGTTGTTAATTCATAATATTTAATTTCTAAATTTATAGATATTCCTCACTGAGAACAATTTTTGTTTAAAAGGCTACTCTTTAGAATGAGCTTGATTTCCTTGAAATCTAATAAAATGAGCTCTTTTCAGAGAAACCCCAGTGTCAAACATTGTTTTTTGTGTGTTTTTGTCCTTTATATAAATTATTCAAATCTGTCTTTCTCTTAACCCTGCATATTTCTTCTTTGACTTAACATGAAAATTGTACTTGGTAGTAAGCAAATGAATGAATAGTCTTGCATTTCATTCCTTTGTATTGTTCAAGAAACACAGTGCGATTTGGTATGCTAGAAAGATTCCTTTCAACTTCACAGGCAGATGAAAATCCATAGTATGTGGGATTTCTTCCAGAAAGTTCCACTTGCAAAAGTCGTCTTCTTCTTACATGTATATAAAATATAACCATGAAGAATAATGTTTGGAAGGCAGCTATGCTTACCACTATATCACCAACGCAGACCCCAAGAATAATATTTGAAGGACCACTTGAATCCGATATACTATTATATTTTCTGCCAGTCAAAGACTACCTCTGATGGGGCACCTGGGTAGCGCAGTGGGTTAAGCCTCTGCCTTCGGCTCAGGTCATGATCCCAGGGTCTTGGGATCGAACCCCGCATCGGGCTCTCTGCTCAGCAGGGAGCCTGCTTCCTCCTCTCTCTTTGCCTACTTGTCATCTCTGTCTGTCAGGTAAATAAATAAAATCTTTAAAAAAAAAAAAAAGGATGACTTCTGAAGTGTATTACAAGTAATAAAGTAAATTTTTAAAAACCATACACTAAGAAAACAAAGAAAGGAGAGGAGAAAAAAGAGAAAAGAGAGGAGGGAAGAGGAGGGAAAAGAGGAGGAGGGAAGAGGAGGGCACTCCCATAATCCTGTCTGGGAATTATTTACAATGGGAAAGAGGAAAACAAACACAGAGGCCAGAAGACATCAGGGTTAAAGCCTAAAACTGGTCTCCATATGTGCTTCCTTTTTTTTTTTTTTTTTAATTTTATTTATTTGACAGAGAGAGAGAAATCACAAGTAGGCAGAGAAGCAAGCAGAGAGAGAGAGGGGAGGAAGCAGGCTTCCTGCAGAGCAGAGAGCCCGATGCGGGGTTCGATCCCAAGACCCTGGGATCATGACCTGAGCCGAAGGCAGAGGCCTTAACTCACTGAGCCACCCAGGCGCCTCCATATGTGCTTCCTTTATACAAACCTACCATAAATGTCTCTAAGAAAACTCCTTTTTTTAAAACATAGCCGCCAGCTGGGAAGGTCTCAAACCACAGGGACGGGTAAAAGGAAATCCGTGTTTTCTCTGTCACAAGAAAAAATAATAATACTATGATTTGTTTGCAAATATTTACTTCATGTTTAACAAATATCGGGCACTATTTCAGGGGCTTTCTATGCATTAACTAATTTAATCCTCATGTTGACTTTTGAGATTTTATTTTGAGCCTCCTTTTACAGATGCAGAAACTGAGCACAGAAAGTTTACAAAATCTTCACAAGGATACAGAGATAATGAGAGATAGGGCTGGGACTCAAGCCAAGAGTCTAATTCCAGACTGCATCATGGAAGATTCTTCACTAGACGGTCCCAGTAGGCATAATGACTGCACTTTGCAAATCGCACATTTGTGTATGTTTTTACGTAGAGGCTTAGATCTATTGTGGATAAATACACATCTCTCTCTCTTTTATTCGTGTGTGTGTGTGTGTGTGTGTGTGTGTGTGTGTACGTGAATCTGATATGGACAATGCATTTCAGAAATTTCAGAATCTTTTATAGGAACGTGGACAAATGCAATGCATACAATGTGTTTCCTATTGTGAGTGTATATCCTGACCTAGCTGTTTCTGTCCTATGAGAAAAATGTGCTTATTATCAGAGAGAACTAAGAGGCATTGAGAGAATTAAGAGGCGTTGCATAACCCCAACTAGTACCAAACAAATGCCATGTAACTTCTTGATCATGCAAGAATTTTGCCTGCTGCAAATATCAGATAGCTTAACAAGGTTAAATGTCCTGCCAAACTTGTATTCTTAATATCCTAAACCCAGTAAATTGGGAGCCATTCAATAAGAGACTATATATATATTTTTTAAAGATTTTATTTATTTATGATAAAGAGATAGGGAGAGAAGGAACACAAGCACAGGGCAGTTGGAGAGGGACAAGCAGGCTTCCCACTGAGCAGGGAGCCCGATGCAGGGCTCCATCCCAGGACCCTGGGATCATGACCCACGCTGAAAGCAGAGGCTTAACAACTGAGCAACCCAGGTGCCCTGAGACTATTCTTCATATAGAGTCTCTCTCCATCCTTAAAGAAGGAAGTGAGGAACTGAAGTGAGATCATTCACCTGTCAAGAAGCTTTTCACTATCTTAGCTGCAAACGTGATTAATAGTCATCACATTGGACCTAATAGCACAGCAGATAACGTACTTTTTGGAAGCGTGGAAAAGCCTTTTTAGAGTATTAAGAAGATATCCTAGGTGTGAGAACAGCCGTTTGGCTCTGTAGCAGTTTAGAATAGCAAATGTTAGCCTCAGGGGCACGAGGAACTAGAAGCAGGGCAGTAGCTTCTCAAAAGCCACAAAGACTTTGTGTATTTTCCCCTTAGATTTGGGCCTTACGGAAATCTCCTGAACTCCTGGGCAGGTCTCGTTCTTGCAGGTCAGTGCTTTTCAAACCTGAGCTTGCAGAGAGATCGCCTAAAGCACTTATGAAAACACACATTCCTGGGCCTGAGAGCTCGCATTTCTGGAAAGCTCGGAAATGACGCTTCTGCTGTTGCAAGGATCCCTTTGAGCAGCTCTGGGCAGCACTGTTTTAGGGCGTCCCTGTAACCAACGTGATTCTCAAAGCTGTCTCACTATTTTTTTTTCCTCCTCTCTCATACCGTCAGGGAAGAGTAACAGCTCTGGGAACTGCAGGACTCGCAGAAACAATTACTGTGCCCTGACCAAAACAAAGTAGAAGGCCACCATGCAGGATGAGATCTCTTTGACTGGGTACATGAATATGAAAAATGAGTATCCCTGAAGTGAGAGTATCATTCTATCCCACTGTCTCTAGGAGCTCCAACTGTGGCAAGCGACCTTGCCAATCGAAGCCTTAGGTTGTTGTTTTGTACTAGAAAGAGAAGCCAAGAAGATTTGAAGTAGGCGGCATGTGGGGTCCAATTCAGATGCTCTCTGCAGATTTCAGTCAAGACATTTCTTTATTCTCCACTCAGCTTTAGGTTTCTGTTCATCTAAGTCTTAGCAAAATTTTCAGTTAACTGTTAGAAGACCAAGTCATATGATCATTCATTTAGTGTTTTTCTTTAAAGGAATTTTTAAAGGAACATTTTAAAAAGAATAATTTTTATTTATAATAAATAAATATTTATTTATTATTTATTATAACATGCTTTATAATAAATAATAAATAAATAAATAAAAGAAACATTTTTAAAGGAATATACAAAGAAATCCGGAGATCAAGAGTCGGATGCTTTTTTCTCTTTTAGAGAGAGCATGACTGGGGGGGGTGGGCAGAGGGAGAGAGAGAATCTTAAGCAGGCTCCATGCCCAATGCAGAGTCCAACATGGGACCAGACACAGGGCTCCATCACACAACCCTGAGATTCATGATGTGGGTTGAAATCAAGAGTCAGATGCTTCACCACCTGAGCCGCCTAGGCGCTCCTATAGTCTTTTTACGTTAAAAAGGTGGGCAAGAGGAGGAATTATTGTAACAGGCCTCCTGCTGTGGTGAAGGAGGATATCCTTATTTTATCAACCAAAGAAACATGGCTCAAAGAAATTAGGTTACTTGCCCAGGATCACATGCCAAAAGCATAGAAAGAAATGGCAGACCAGCTGTGAACCAGTGTGTGGGATGGGGTGAAACCATAGCTGACTCTGCCCAGTGGACTGTGTAGGCCCATCGGGGATGGAGGACATGACAGACTCAGAAGACCCTTTAGACCAGAAAAAGGTGAAGCAATGCTAATGTGGACAGATGAGAGGGATCAGCGGGGAGGGGGAGCCCTGACTATTTGAAGAGAAGAGACCATATGTCTCACCAGGTCTCCTGGGCTTAAACTATGGATGGCAGCAAATGACCAGTAACCTGGTGTGACAAGGAGCTCTTCTAGAAGGAGACCAGTGAAGACTGAAAGAATAATAGAGGTCTGATATGGAGATTTTTAGGCCAAAGGTCATGAGTTAAATACTGGATTTTGAGTTTAAGTTGGGGGGTTGGTGGGGAGGCATTCGAGTGGAAGTGCCTTTTGAGGAATCAATTTGCCAGCCATCTGCTTGTAGATGACAACGGAAGTGATGTAACTTACCATGGACAATCACTGGGTTTTTCCCATCATCCTGCAAGGATTCCCCCTTCTCTGTGCCCCCTCCATGTTGTAATAGAGAAAACAGTCATGATTGTACACTGTCACTTCTCCCTTGCAGGCCACAGTTAATTGCATGTGTGGGCACATTGGCCAAACTGAACCAGACAATTTGGAGTCGGAACTGGAAAGTTCAGCTTCAGGCAGGGGCTTATTGAACATAAGAGATAAGAATCTGGTCTGTGGTCCCAGAGCCATTTTCCATTGCACAGAGAAAGAAACACAGAAAGCCAGGCTATGGCAAGAGAGAAAGCACAATGCTGGCATGAAGAGAAACACAGATGAGAACAGCTGTCCTGCAGTGTTTTGGTCCCTGATTAGACCCATTTCTGGGACCTCACTGCATCCAAGTTTTTATGACCCATGAGGTATACTTCTACATCTACCAGAAAAAAAAACCAAAACTCCTCTTTTATTTAATCAAGTTCAATGTGGTTGCCATTACTTCAAACCAAGACTGTTAATCAATGAAAAGTAAAACTAATAATAGATAAGATGTTACAGGGACACATTTTAGAATGAGGAGAGGACTTTTGAGAGAGAGGAGAAGGATCCTGAATAATAGCCAACAATAAATATCAGACAGACAGAAGTTCATAGGAGATTGAGAAGTGAGGAGAGAGAAGAAAACCTGGAGCCTCTTACAAGTCAAGAGAAAACCATTTCAACGAAAAGGCAGAGGTCAACTGTATCAAATTCTACCTGCCTTGCAGGCTTGAAACATAAAGGAGACATGGCCATCAGGTTTAACAAGAGGGAGGGAGGTCACTGTTGACGTGGGTGAGAGCAGTCCGTTGGTACGGACCTGTCAGGAGTAAATGATAATAGGAGGTAGAAAGAGCAAGGGCGGGGCACCTGAGTGGCTCAGTCCTCAGCCTTCACCTTGGGTCATGACCCTGGAGTCTCAAGATCCATCCCCTCATGGGGCTCCCTGCTCAGCAGGGAATCTGCTTCTCCCTCTGCCCTTCACCCCACCCGCATCCTCTCTCTCTCTCTGACAAATTAATAAAATCTAAAATAATTTTTTAAAAAAATTTTTAGGGGCGCCTGGGTGGCTCAGTGGGTTAAAGCCTCTGCCTTCTGCTCAGGTCATGATCCCGGGTTCCTGGGATCAAGCCCGGCATCGGGCTCTCTGCTCAGCAGGGAGCCTGCTTCCTCCTCTCTCTCTCTCTGCCTGCCTCTCTGCCTACTTGTGATCTCTGTCTGTCAAATAAATAAATAAAATCTTTAAAAAAAAATTTTTTTTAAAAGAGCGAGGGTATGTAACCTAATCAAAAAGTTGATTTAAAATTGGAAAGTAGGAATGATACTTGGGATTGATTGAGTTTCTTCCCACTCCTGGGATGTGTGTGCATGTATTACACCCGTTAGAAATGTGTCAACATGTTTAAATTCTGGTGGGAAAGAAACATCAAGAATGGGCCACACAGGAGATACAGTAAAGAAGGGTAATTGGTAGCACTGGAGTCTGAGAAGGCCAGAAGATCAGGGCCTTTAGAATATCTAAGAGATGTCTCTTACATTAGGTGACAAAGCAGAGGTGAAAAGCCAGTTCCCTGTCAGGGAATGAAGGAAGGGGAAGAGCCCAAAGCAGGTGCTGTTTCTTCTCTCCTTCCCAGCCACACTTCTTCATGTCCTGGAGACATGGATCCTGATAACCCAGTCTATCTTGGTGAGAGAAAGATTGGAGTCAGGGACATACAAACAAGATACAGACAGACTTTAGTATTACTAGATCAATGGCGTTCTCCTCTATGCTGTTTTGTTCTCTTCTGCAACACTGTCCTCAATTCATAGACATTGAAAAATACGTCTTACTCCTTCAGTGAAGCTGAAAATTCTTTGTGAGAATGAAACATGTATTATTCAGTTTTGCACCTTTCTCTTCAGTAATTCATGGACAAAGATCTCTCCAAAACAATTTTTTAATGAGTTAAATAGAAAGGCTGTTTAGGATCTAAGTCAATAACAATCTAAAATCGAGCCACCTTTTTTTCACTTCTGACACTTAAGTTTAATCATAAAAGGTGAGTTGGCATGTGTTTTCTAGTAATCTCAGAAAGAAAACTCTCACTTTGGGGAATTTATTTAATTTATAGATGTTTTAGAGGCTTTTATAGTCTGATTCATGGAAATGAACCTCCAAATAAGTAACAAATTATAGCTAGGTTTTTTTTTTTATCATTCCTTTCATAGCTTATTAAATATTAAACATTTCTTCTTTAGTCCTTTTCAGAACTATTTATTCCAAATCCATTGCAGAGTCATCCAGAATTTTAAAAACCTGGATTAATTTCAGGCATCACATAATGAAGCTAATGTTTCCATGGTTTCATATTTCTAATGGCTCTTGAATCTACCCTTCAGTGTCAGGAATATTATATCCTTCCAGTGCTCTTTTCTTCTCTCCCCCCAGCCCCGATACTGAGCCTGTACTTAATATCTGTTAACCTGAATATATTCAAATGCAAGTCATGTGATTGGAAATGCATTTCTACTGTTAGTATGTCTAATACATTTTTTTTTCAATTTCCATTCATTTAAGGTCTGGTTACTTTCATGTTTAATATTAGGTTTCGTGATGAATTCCAAGCCACCGGTTCTGAATGTTTGACGGTACGCTGCCGCCCTCTAGCTTAATTTTGCGAAGTTCTCCACATGTAACAATTTATTCAGCAAATCCCTTGTATATGTCCAATCCACACACACTCATTCATTTTCAATGAATTGCATATTGGAAGTTCTTTGTACAGCTATTAATTAAAGCCATTCATTTCTTTCCTTTCCAGATAAATGTTCAGTTAATCAACTGGATCAAATTATAAAAGAAAGAAAAGTCTTAAAGGAAAAAAAGAAACCTTCTTATCATGTGCCACATCCTCAGTGGATTCTCTTTTCACCTTAATTTACACCTTTTCCCTTCAGGTGAGCTGACTGTTTTAAAAATCAATGTGCTTTCTTATCCTTTATTCCTTAAGCAGCCAGAGAGAAGTATCAAATCTTCTGTGCTCTCGGTGAATGCTGAACACTTGTCTGTCAAAGGATATTCCTGAAGATGGAACAAAATAATTTCAGTTCAAATTCTAAGGACTGTGCGAAACCTGTTATTTACGTTCAAAAAACTATAAAACTATTTAAGGCTTTGATTACTATTCTTCTTTAAGAATAGTTCTGAAATAGATGCTGTTATGACCTGATACTCCTTTGTGATGAGATCTTCTGGCCTGGGTAGAGGTATCTGCTATCTGTTACCTGAACAATTCCACATCTGGTTTGCTGGGATTTATTTGTTGTCGAACATATTGACTAAAACTTGGTGCAATGACGTTAAATTGAACCCATATTAACGAAAAGGGAAGGCACGTTTATTTAAGGGTCTACCTGCACTTTGGTGCCCCAAAGCCTTAACATTAAAATATGATGGGCAGCTTCATTTTCAGGGTTGTTCTCAGCTGGAACTGTGTAGGGAATGACATTTGGGTAGAACACAGAGACCGTGATGCTCCAAGGATGGAAGGCTGGATTGGATCCTCAGTTCTGCCAACACTTAACTCCTGATTCTTACCTCTCTTACACCTACATCAATGAGCATACGATGCTCCTGAAATTGTAGAGACCGTCAAATGAGGCAGCAAGTACAAGAGAACCCGATGATGCTTGGTACACGAAGCCTAATAAAACTTTGTTTTATAAACATCAACTTGTTCTACTCTTCAGATTAAGACGTACTCTCTGCCTTTTATCCCTTTTCCCCTCATCCAAGTTTTCCCCTTATGTACTGTCTCTGGGTCTTTTTGCAAATTCTATTTTAAGCAGAAAAATGAATTTATTAAGAGATATTAGGTAAGTCACAAAATCTGGGAGGGTCAGAAAGTCAGGTTTAGAAGCTACGCTGACCATTGCACGAGACCCTAAGGCACTGTCACCCAAAACTGTCCCACCAACGCCACCCCAGGATGCTACCACAGGAATTCTGGCCACTGCTCCCTCCTCGGATTTACCCGAAGTAGAGTCCATGAGGGTTGAATGATTGCATCTGGTTGGCAGAGTCTGCACCACGACTGCAAGAAAACCTGGAAAACTGAAGTTCTAACTTCTACCTTGGGTGACAGGAGACAAAAGGAGAGGAATTCTCAAAATAAAACGCAGTTACTGAAGGATTCAGTGTGGCCAAAAAGCATGATTACTACTCCACTCTGCTCTCTGTTTTTATGATCTAATTGTTTACTCAAGAGTTCCTAGAAATGGAGAAGCTGAGGAAGTTCATCTAATGGCAGAAATTTCAGAGCTAATAACAAATCACAAATCAGGGGGCACTAGGTGGCTCAGTCGTTAAGCGTCTGCCTTTGGCTCAGGTCCTGATCCCAGGGTCCTGGGATCGAGGCCCATATCAGGCTCCCTGCTCTGCAGGAAGCCTGCTTCTCCCTCTCCCATTCCCCCTGCCTGTATTCCCTCTCTTGCTGTCTCTCTCTCCGTCTCTCTGTTAAATAAATAAAATCTTTAAACACACACACACACACACACACACACACACACACACACACATCATCGACTCTCAGCTGTCCCCATGTCCCCATTTCTACTTGCTACTCTCTCTGGGCACAAGAATATGTGTGACCGTATTATACTGTACAAACATAGAACTATATTCTGCTTATCCCATATACATTGATTGATTGGTTGGTTGGTTGATTAAACATGTATTGAATTCCAGAACATTTGCAAGGAATAAGAAATACAAACACAAATAATAATCAGATCTGTGCCCTTCATTCTTGGAACTCACATCCTACTTGGGAAATCCATCCTGCCAACTCCAGGCAATCTGAGAAACACTATAACAGAATATGTAGCCCATTGTGTACGTATGTAATGTTTGGAGACACTTTGAATAGGAAATCCAAGATTAAAGGTACTGTCCAATAATACCTATATTGAAAACATATTGGGAAGTCTATTTTGTGAAACAGGAGACTGGAGGTGAGTCAATAAACTGTTGTTCATTGCTGATAAGTTCAGACCTTAACGGTGCACTTTCAATTTTTATTCATATTAAAGTTTTCAGATCTTTCATTGCCTTCAAATCATCATTTCAAGCTTCGTTATTATTCAGACACTGTAAAATGAAATTTAAGATCATAAAGTGTCCTTGAAAATAGAAACTTCTCACTATGATACTGTTTTAGTTTCTAGTCTTAAAACATTATAGTTTTTCATTTACATTTCTTATGTATACTCATTTAATAACCAACTTTAAATTCAGTAATCACATTTTCCCCTAAGCTTTGATTAGAACAATTATAGCAAATGAAAATAAGAAAGTAATTTCTGTAAAGAGATTCATAAAGCGTCCTTTTCAAGCCATAAAGCAGCCTTCCAAATAAATAGTTTTTTTCAGCATTAGGTCTACCAAGAAAAAAAAAAAAAAAAAAAAGACTTTATTCTGCTGAAGATAAACAGATCCAAAACGCTTTCATTGTCTGCTCATCTTTTTCTGAGTCTAGCCTGGTATGAAGGCTTAGCACACAAAATGTACCCAATAAATGCTGTTGAGTGAGTATCTGGCTTTCTTGCTGAGGCTAAAAAGGTAGAAGCATCAGTAGAAAGTCCCCCTTCGAGGGGCGCGTGGGTGGCTCAGTTGACTAAGTGTCTGCCTTTGGCTCAAGACATGATCAGGGTCCTGGGATCAAGCCCTTCTTCCTCGTCCCTCTCCCCCCACCTTACCCCTGCTTGCACACCCTCCCCTCCATCGCTGGCGTTCTCTCATTCTCTCTCAAATGAATAAATAAAAAATTTTTTTTAAACTCCCCTCTGAAATAGAAAGCTTGTGAACAGATAAATGAAATAGAAAAGACAGGTTATGGAATGTTTTACATCTACACAATATTTCTTTAGCCCCCTAACTTTGGCCCATGTTTACTTTGGGTTTACCTTACAACACAATGTGCATCAGCACGCAAGGGAAATCTCTGCAAAGATGGCCATACCAACTTATTGATTGATAACACATGACTGAATATTTTCTGTCAACTCACTACGGCACAATTAACACTGAAGGTATTATTCCTAGTTACATAAATCCCACACACCGCCATCCTGAGTATTGTGTTGTTTTAAGTTATGCCAATAGGATGTAAGGGGGAGGGGGTTACAAACAACTTGATTAGCAGAATTTTTATAACATCTTCTATTTGTTGTGAAAAAAACAAACCAAAGCACTAGCCATGTTTCATGAAGGCCCATGCATGACCAAGTTGCCTATACAGCTCTGTTAGGCTGGGAGACAGTACAGTTTTGTTTTTTGTTCTTTTTTTTTTTAATGTGTATGATCCCTCTAATTCAGATTCTCTCTCAAAAAGCAGAAAGACTGGGCGCCTGGGTGGCTCAGTGGGTTAAGCCGCTGCCTTCGGCTCAGGTCATGATCTCAGGGTCCTGGGATCGAGTCCCACATCGGGCTCTCTGCTCAGCGGGGAGCCTGCTTCCCTCTCTCTCTCTCTGCCTGCCTCTCTGCCTACTTGTGATCTCTCTCTGTCAAATAAATAAATAAAAATCTTTAAAAAAAAAAAAAAAAAGGCAGAAAGACTGAGAGGCACCTGGGTGGCTCAATCAGTTAAGTGACTGCCTCTTGATTTCGGCTCAGGTCATGATCTCCAGATCCTGAGATCAAGCCCCGCATCGTCAGGCTCCATGCCCAGCAAGAGCCTGCTGAAGACTGCCCCCCCTTCTCCTTCTGCCCACCCTCCTGCACACGAGAGCATCTTTGCTCTCTGTCTTTCTCAAAAAGAAAAAAAAAATGTGGAAAGATTGAGGAAATGGTCTTTCCCTGTTTATTCTATCTTTATTCCTTCATCTCCAAATGCCTCAAATGTTTCCCCACACACATACATACACACACACCCAGACACACGTGTACACGCAGACACACACATGCATATACACACAGTCACAGAAGCAGGAAGGAAGGTAAGTTTTGTCACAGTAACAAAGACACAAAATCACTGTGCCTTAAAGCAGATAGTTTATTTCTCTCCCAGGTAAAAATCTGAATGTAGGCAAATCGAGTTCTGCTTCACAAGGCAGAGCTTTTTCCTTGTTACTCCACTGTAGATGGGCTCCGTTCCCAAGGGCATTTCTCTAGCCACAACACCTGCAGATTAGCCAACTGGAAGGGCAAATGCAGAAGGATAGAGAAAGGGCAGGAAACAGAGTATCTGTCCTTCAAAGAAGTTTCCCAGAGCTTCCATACAACACTTCTACTTACAGCTCTTTGGCCTGACTCTAATAACACAGCCACGCTCAGCCACAGTGGGAACTCAGAAATGTGATTTTATTTTCCATAGTGTGTTCCCAACTGACACATTTAGATGGTATTCCTGAGAACAGAGGGAGAATGGGTATTGGCAAATAACTAGCAAGCCGTCATGGGCTTGGTTCCTCCCAACTATCCTTCCCATGACAGAATGAATGGAATTTCATACTCAGACCACTCAGGGCAAATTCCTTTCCTTCTCCACCCTCCCTGCTCTACCTTTTCCTCTACCTTTTAATCCACCAAGAACATTATTCTTATGTATCCAGACACACTTCTGCTCAGAGGAGCAAAGAGGGGAGCAATTAGTGAAGGACAGATTACTTTTCCTATTTAAGCTACTGGGTACTACAAATTCAAATAGGAGGATCTGAGCCAAGTCTAATCCTCTGCTTTTGTGTTTGCTATCTAAATTGAGACCACTGTCAGTTTTAATTGAACATAAAATCTCCTGTTTGATCCTAAGCAGGAGAATAGGGTTTTCATTTGCTAGTCAGTGGATTTTGGATTTCTTCCCCAAAGAGGCTAAACTTTAGTGATAATTACAATATTATCTCATTCAAATGCAGGTCTGGAACATTTAATATTCTTGGGGACATAGCGACCTCTGTGGGCAGCAGAACCAGTCATTTAAATATATATATTTAAACTGCAAACATAGCCCTGGTTATGTAGACTGTTGTTCTCACACTTCACAAAGCACTACAGGTGCCTTTGAAATCATAGCTCTGAAGAACAGAACAAAGCATGAAGAGCCCACGTATCCCCAAGCACACACCCGTTCCACCTGTGTTTTATATCTGGGGCTTTATATGGGCTATTGTTTAAAGAAAAAATTTCATGACTTTCAAATATTTGACCTCACTGTTCTCCATCAAATTTTATTTCTTATGGATTTGTTTCTTGTGCACATTGTAGCCTTGAACTTCCCAGGACTTTCAGGAGCTAGTAAAGAAGGGCACAAAGAAGTTGATGTACTGGGAAACCTTCCGCTCACTTGTCATCGTGACATATTTTTGGAACCTTACGTATTTAGAAAGATCACAATGATTCTGGCAAATTTTGCTCCATAAAGCAGAGCTTCCTCCTTGTTATTCCATCTTGCATGAGCTCCATTCCCAACAGCGTTCCCCTAGCCACATTCCTCAGGTGAGCCAATGGGAGGGGTAATGGCAGAAGGATGGGGAAAGGGCAGGTAACAGAGTGGCTGCCCTCTATTTATCTAGATTACTGATACTGTATAAGTAAGCATTTTTGTCTCCCTGGCTGTCACAATGTATGTGTATAATTGAAATTCTTTTTTTCTTTCAGTCGTTTACATTTTGCTTTGTAATTCTTAAGACTTTTTGATTGTATGAATGTATCTGTTGCCTGAAATAACTGAATATTTCTCTCTAGGTCAACATACATAGCGGAAACGATGACTGACCAACAAGACCTGGGAAATCTGCATATTACAGCTGCACCACAACTTTATTGTTTGCTTCTACTATCAGAATCCTCTCGGCAGTCCCACTTCATCCATCAAATATTCCATGGGGACAAAAAAAGAGCGAAAGCCTATGTAGTCCTTTTGTCGTTGATTATAAAAATCCACTCTTTTCTCCCTGGGAGATCAGCTACTTAAAAAACACATCTCCAAAAGAATAGTTAAGGGTTCTAGTCTAAATAAAATATTCTAAGAATTTATTTCTCTCAGCATCTGTTTCTTCATTTTCCAGCTCATATTTTTTCATGGCAACAAAGTAGCGAATGAAAGTTTCCCCCAGGGCCTGTCTCAGACACTGATCTTCCTCCAGTGCTACAAGAGCATCTTCCAGTTTCAAAGGGATCTCTGCAGATTTGGCCTGACAGAAGTCCGTGCTGTCATTGGGACCGGCCAGGACACCATCACTGCTTTGAAGTCCATCCAAGCCCGCAGCAACCGTCGCCGCCAGCACCAGGTATGGATTTGCAGTCGCGGAGCCCAGTTTATTTTCTATTCGGCTGCCTTTCTCACCGTGACACTTGATATTAAAAGCACAGCTGTTGTCATTGTATCCCCATGTTGTAGGCACACTCTCCTTGAGGTCTTTACTCTCCTTGGAATATCGCTTCCGGCAGCTAACAGCAGGAGCCATCAGGCAGCTGAGAGCAGCAGAGTGCTTCAAGAGCCCTGCCAACCATTTTTTCCCAGTGATCGTGAGCTCCTCGACTCCAGAATTGCTGCAAAACATATTTTTCTTCCCCCCGACATCCCAGAGACTGTGAGACAAAATTCCTGAATTGCAGAATCCGGTCTCGATGAAAAAGCTGGCGATGTAATTATATTTCCTTGCCACTTCTTTGACACCTGTTCTGAGGGTGAATGCATTATCAGCTGCACTGATGCCAAATTCAGGCAAAAAACAGATTTCCATCTGACCGGGCCTGGTAGAGGAGGAAAAACTCTCGACATTGGCTCCAGTGTGATACAAACCATCAACGAGCTCCTGGATGAAAGGCTGGTCATGATTATTTAGCAGTGTTGATGCAGGGAAAGAGATGGTCTTTGAATTGATAATTTCGGGCACAGCAAAAATGCAAAAATCATAGATGAAGGCGGAGAGCAGGGAAAAGCCAGCGTCCTGCAGCTGGCTCAGCTGCCTTTTGGCGATGTACCGTGGGGAAGTCAAAAGAGGCTCACCAGTCACAGTGAACGTGTCACATATCACTCTGGCAGTTCTCTCAGCCCATGGCAGAACCCGGAAGGTTGAGAGCTCTGGCATCAGGACGATGTCACTATTAAAACACGTTGCTCTTATGTGATCCACTTCATCATCCTTAGGATTCGGTATCAGTTCCAGATAACCTCGGGGCATGCAGACGCCGTGGATCACTTTTTCCTGAGGAAATTAAAGATCAGAGCAATCAGGTTTTGACCCTTGAAAGCAAAGGAAAGGGTGGGGGTGGGGAGACACATTGCTCATGAGGAAAAAAAAAAAATGTCTTTAACATCCATTGGTTAACATTAGCTTAATATCAAATACATTCTAAATATTTTATTTTTTTCAGATGTATTTATTTAGGGGAGCCTGGGTGGCTCAGTGGGTTAAGCCTCCACCTTCGGCTCAGGTCATGATCTCATGGTCCTGGGATCAAGCCCCGCATCAGGCTCTCTGCTCAGCAGGGAGCCTGCTTCCCTTCCTCTCTGCCTGCCTCTCTGCCTGCTTGTGATCTCTGTCTGTTAAATAAACAAATATAATCTTTAAAAAAAAATGTATTTATTTATTTGAGAGAAACAGAGAGACGGTGAGGGCCAGGGCAGAGGGAATGGGAGAGAGAGCTTCCTCAAGCAGACTCCCTGCTGATGGGGAGCCCCCCACTCAGACTTGATCCCAGGACTCTGACATCATGACCTGAGCTGAAACCAAGAGTTGCCTGCTTAACCAACTGAGCCACCCAGGGGCCCCCAAATTTAAAATATTTTAAAATAAATCCCGAGTTACTTTTATAAACAACTCTTAATATTTTTAGCCTGGAAGGCTTTATATGTTTGAGATCTGAAAATAGCAGTCATTAAATAAAAGGTACAATAATAAAGGAAATGTCTTTATAGCAAATGACAAAGGTAAAGCCTTGTGAAATTGTTTGAAATGATCATAACCTAGTCCTTTTTAAAGCACTTTTTATTTTATGGCATAGTTGCTAATATCTCAGCTAAGGTTTTATTTATGGCTTATTTTGTTGTAATCCCTATAGTTAATTGAGAATCTTCAGTCCTTCTAGGAACTTAACAGTGGTTAGTCCTAGGACACACACAACAGTCATCCTAAGGAACCTGGTCTGTCATCCAGAGGTCCCAGGTCTGCTGACAGCTGCACTCCTCTCTTCATCCACTTATACAACCCACTAAGAATGAATACATAACAGCTTCACAGTCCCCGAAACTTGGCCTGTGAGCGTGGACCTAGATCTCCAAAGCTATAGTTCCAAAACGTGTTACCGCCTTCAAGTCAGCCACGAACTGAGTGTCAACAAGTCTGACTTCTAGGCCTAACTCTTTCATTCATCACTTGGGTGAAGTTAGGCAAATCACTGGACCGAGTGAGTCGGCCTCCATGTCTGTGTAACAAACGTGTTAGGCTCGATGGTTGCTAAGGCACTTTCTAGCCATAGACCTCTTGGGGTCAGTATATTTGGTCATTCATTTAACTTTTGCTATGTTCCAGACAACAGGGACATGATGAGGTTATAAAGTTGAGCAGACACGTTAAAACAGTTTCTAGAAATTTTGTCATAGTGATATAACAAAGCTTCATGCGTTGAAGGTTACATTAATGGTAGGGGAGAAGCTAACTGTAAGGTTTGGTTTCCATTATGTCAGTGCGTATCATGAGGTTGATAGCACATGCTAACATTCTATAAGCCAAATTGTTTCTTCTATTACCTCCAGTCCCAAAGAATATGGCTACCAAAGATAGGTGCTAACAGGGACCACACTATTGGTCCCTCTTCTGCCTTTGACCATGAGCCCCCGCACCTCCTCACATCTGTACATATACTTTCAAATGTCGTTTGACTTGACTGACCCAAATCTGCTTTTGCCAGTAATAAAGTTGAGAAAGTCAAGCACTATTCAGTGCCTGCTTAATTTTTTCAGTTCCCTCAATGACCTGTATACACACAAACACACACACACATACACTTACACACACACACACACACACACACACAGAGGCATTGTGGAATTTCAGAGTACTTTAGTATGAAATCCTTTCGTTTGAATTTTTACTATAAGAAATAATGATATGTCCTTACTTTTCAATTTTTTAGTTTGAAAATCCATATGTTAGTTCTGTATATCCCTAAAACAAAGGGTAACATATTTTATCCAGGAGATTTCCAAGAGTTCCTGCAACTGAAATCTGTGTTTGTATTCACCTGGTTGTGAACAATAGGGAAGAACTTATTACATGTCATTCTACTAGGCCTTCACAGATTTAAACAATAGGAAAAAGTTGCACTTTGTTCTTCAAACGATTTAATCTGTATTTTTCTGAGCACTCTTTTCTAACACTGTCATTTTCTTTGTTCTTTTTTGAACATTCTGAATTCAAACGACTCTTTATTAGTAGTGGGAAATATATAAATATACATAAACATGTCTTGCTCATAACAACTAATGAAGTTATCTTCACAAGTGTTTATTAAATACAAAGTATTGGAACAACTTCACACTCTAATATAGATCACCAGGGATTCAATAAAAACTCTAGCAAAATAGCTTAAATCTCTATGATAACTGAAATTTGGATCACTGTAAAGGCCACCGAAGAATTAGTTATAAATTCTGTTGCAATACATCATGTTTTGATTAGATCAAAGATAGAAAGAATCTACATTATCTGCATATAATTTAAATAAAAACTAGTCTTTTGCTAGAACAGAGACAGTTGGTTGTAAGGTTTAATCAGCTAATGTTTGGAAGGCATTTAGCACAGTGCCAGGCATATGATAAGTTTTCTTTAAAAAGTAGATACCATCTGGGGCGCCTGGGTGGTTCAGTGGGTTGAGCCTCTGCCTTCAGCTCAGGTCATGATCTCAGGGTCCTGGGATCAAGCCCCATATTGCATCGGGCTCTCTGCTCAGCAGGGAGCCTGCTTCCCCTCTCTCTCTGCCTGCCTTTCTGCCCACTTGTGATCTCTCTCTCTGTTAAATAAATAAATTTTAAAAAAAAGAAAAAGGAAAAAAAGGAGGAGGAGGAGAAGGGGAAGGAGGAATACTGTAACTGGAAGTGAAGAATCAGAGGTGGACATCCCAACTCTGCCTGTAATTCCTGTGTAGTTTGAGAACACCTTCCTTAACTTTTCTGGGCCTCCCTTCACTCATGTATAAATGAAGATAGGTTATGTTACCTCCTGTATTTCCCTGCATGGTCTAACAATAACAATAATTTTTAAATTGACATTTTATTTTCCACAAATAGAAAAAGTTTTAAAATTACTTTAGAAAGATTGAAATTACTTTCACTGTTATAGGCAAATTCAAATCATGGATCCACTCTTCATTTAATGAGTTCCCCATACAGAATTATATTTATATCAGACTCATGTTGTTTATATTGTTTTGCACAGTTGAACTTACTTTTTATGTCCATTTGCAATGAATTTCACAAAATGAATTATTTAATTTTTAATTACAAATACTCATGATGTAAATATTCAATATTACCTATACCTTCACAAGTTCCAAAATGAATTCAAAGTGTTTTGTTAAAAAATAAATAGATACTCTATAATCATTAAATAAGAATAAAATAATGACTAGGTAATGAAAGGAGAAAGTGAGTTTGTATTTGCAAATTAAGACAAAAAATAAATACAGCGAATGAGAAGTATGATAAGTTATATTAAAATTCTTATGGTAGACAAACTTTTTCCCTGCATAAACTCCAGAAGAAAAAAATTGATTCTAATACATTGGACATTGAATGAGATAATGGAAGGTATTTTCAATAGTATTTCTAAAAAGAATTGCAGACATTTTCTTTTTATGTCAATTTTATCAATCCCCAGCAAGTGGAGGGAGCATATTAAATTATATTTTCATTAAAGAGTTTCTTTGAGGAACTAGAATAATACTCTAAATATGTAGCTTTGAGATGCCATTAGTGGAATAAATGATTAGGATTTGACAAAAACTGAATAGCAAGCAGTTTTATATTGAGGTCTCTGGCAAGTGCCTGAGGTGTCAGTTGTGTTTTCTTATTGATTGAAAGAAATTCATATAAATTAGATTCTCGGCCTGTTCACAGGAAATTTCACATTTTCTTGTCAAAATTAACCAACATGTATTCTTACATGGATGAAGAGAAAATAATGTCTGCAAGCAGGTCTAAAGGATTTCTTAAGAGACAAATTTGGGGGGGGGTCCATTTCCTTTTTTTTCATTATTATTATTAAGTAGAGTTGACATAAATATTTTATCAGTTTCAGGTGTACACCACAGTGATTTGAAAATTGTACATGTTATACCGTGCTCACCAAGATAAGTGTATTCAACGTATATCACCATACAATGTTAATACAATATTATTGGTTCTATTCCCTTTGCTGTACTCTTCATCCCTGTGATTTAATTCTAACTGGAAGTTTTGTACCGTTTAATTGCCTTCACCCATTCTGGAAATGACCAGTTTGTTCTCTGCATTCATGAGTCTGTTTCAGTTTGTTTGTTCATTTGGTTTGTTTTGTTTTGTTCGGTTTCACATGTAAGTGAAATCATATAGTATTTGTCTTTCTTTGTCTGAATTACTTCACTTAACCTAGTACCCTCTAGCTCCATCCATGTTGTCACAAATAGCAAGATCTCATCCTTTTAATGGCTGAGAAATTTTCCATTGCATATATACACCACGCCTTCTTTATCTATTCAATTATCAATGGACATTTGGGCTGCTATCATATCTTAGCTATTATAAATAATGCTGCAATAAACATAGGGGTACATATATCTTTCGAAATTGGTGTTTTCATTTTTGCAGAGTAAATACCCAGTTATAGAATTACTGGATGGTATAGTATTTCTACTTATAATTTTTTGAGAAGCCCTCATCCTGTGATTTTCCATAGTGTTTCCACCAATTTACATTCTCATCAATAGTACACAAGGGTTTCCTTCTCTCCACATCCTTGCTAACACTTGCTATTTCTTGTCTTTTTGCTACCAGCCATTCTGACTAGTGTGAGGTAATACCTCATTGTCATTTTGATTTGCATTTCTCTGATGATGAGTGAAGTTGAGCATTTTTAAAAAACAAATTTGAACCTGTTAGAATTCTTTTAAAAAGTGTTTTTGAAGGTGCCCACTTTTTCTCAACATAAATGAGAAAATTACAATTTTATATTAAAGTGGTAAAAATAATCTATACCTTAGAAATAAAGTTAGAGGTAGCTTAATTTTTGTACTTTCATATATCATACTGACTGATGTCCCTTCCTTCTAAGAAATGTTTCAGTGACACAATAAATCGGTCATTAAAACAAATACATGACATAAACTGGAAAAAAAATTCAGAAAGTCTCAAAACATATCCAAAAATACAATATTCTCAATATCACTCTTTTCAAGAATTTAATGGTATTTATTAAGTCATCCAACAAGAATAGGATATTTTCCTATCAGAATTAGAACCTGAAAGGGGTATGTTTTTTATCTAGCAAATTCTTTCTATTTAATCTTTTTTTTTTTTTTTTTTTCATTTTATATCTGCTCTTGGGTCTTCCGTTGCAATTTTCTCACATCAACTCAAATATAATCTCCATAATTGCAATAGGAGAGAAAAGATAATTCTATGGAGGGAAACTATTCAAGGCAGAAAGACTAAAATTACCAGTCTTAATTAGTTTTATATTTCTATTGGGTAAAGGAATTGCTATCTGGGCCCTGAAAGTGTGTATGTTCAGCCCCTTAGGGAGCAGTAATGCGTTTTGGGAGGGACAAGGGAAAAAAACAAAATAAATTACTGGTTTTCAGCTTTAATTACTGTATAGATTATAAGAAAATAAGAAAGAGTAGTAAGGACCATTTGCTTGCTCATGGTCATGAAATGACATTCACTCATAACTCTACCTGTAAAACTCACTTGGAAAAAGTGTGCAGGGATACTCTTAGATCTGGACACACCATGGAGGTCTGTTGCTTCAAATCGCACAAACTGAAGGTGATTTTTGGCCATCTCTTGTTTAATGTGCTTCATTCTAGAGGAGAGATGAGGTGTGGTCGGAATTTGAGTGCCGTCCCTGGTGTTATCTGTAGGACAGAAGATGGCCCTAAGTCATGACATCATGATGAATGGAAAAGCAAAAGGAGACTACAGAGAGTGACTCTGTCATCATGATTGTTAACAAAATCATCCTATACTCGTCCTTGACTTACAGGTAGAGATCTTACCTTTCTTACCCTGCCTTTACCATAGTCCCAAGAACACAGTCTCTAAACAGCCTAAGCGATTATTTATAAAGCACTTGGGGTTAAGCAAAAATTAACATTATTTGAATAAGCATAGAGCAATATCATATGCAAATACTTACTGAAAATGTCTTTGCTTATGGAAATTAGGATACATTTGCATAACGTGACAGCTTAGGCACCATACAAGTCTGTGTACAGATAACTATCACTGAAAAGACTAAGCTTCTTGCACTAACTGGTACTACTTAAAGGTTCCTGTATGATTCAAGGCAAAATTGTTTGGTTTTGTTTACCTTGTGCAGATTTGCATTTTTTTGTTTTTGTTTTGTTTGCCAAAAGGGATTTATGGCATCTGAATCTAAGACATCTACATGTCTCTGTCAAATTTAAACTTAAAAATCAGTATAAATGAGCAAACGAAATTGTTTTTCAAGGATGAGACTGTAAGAGATGAAAAATCTAGACTGAAAACCAGAAACCTAAATATATATATATATATATATATATATATATATATATATATATATTTAAGATAGACTGTAAATTCTAAAACTTCAGAGCTAGAAGAGAGTTTGGCAATAAATCACCTAAGCCAACCAGTTTTCTAGCTTGCAAGCAAATTGCACCCAAAGAGGTGCAGTGAGGTAGTCCAAATCACTCTCAGTTCATTGTCAAAAATCGAAGTTACAAACCAAACCTCTTAACTCCCAGTGGGTGGCTCATTACCAGAAAATGAATGAATATATCCAAAGCATTTAAAAGGTCAGGCACGTAGTACACACCACAAATGTTAGCTACCATCCAAACTTTCAGAAGAGGTAGCAGACTGTAGAGATTCAGCATAAACACCAAAGCCATCTGCCTCCCTCAGAATCCTGCCTGTGCCCTAGACACTTCCTTACTTCTCTGAGCCTGGGTTTTCTCATTGATACAATATTATCCACTTTATAGGCTTGTTGTGATGATTAAACAAGTTATTTAACAGTTCCTGGCAGACATTGAGCACCATGTAAGTGCTTCTTAAATACGTAAAGTGAACACAATTACTCTAGCCTTGGTAATGGTACCATGATCATGCCTGAATCTGAATATCCATCAATCTGTCACATTACTGATGCTGAGCACCTATAATTTTAAAGTGATACCTGAATATCCTTTTCTGAGATATAATTGGCTTTAAAAATAAACATAAAGATTGACAGTTTAAAAACAGAGATTAAGTAGATTTTAAGTACATGAAGCATGAGGAAAACAAATTACTGGTTCCACCTATACAAATATATTAGAGATAATGTCCTGTCACTGATACATTTGGCTACTCTGAGACTCCTGAGGCTTTATAACTACCTTCCATTTAACACAAACAATTAAGCTGTAGCAATTTCAATGTTTCATGCTAAATTAGCAGTTGCTGTCTTCCCAACCTATCCTGAAGTATTGGGTGTTCTACTGAAGTTGAACAATTTTCTTTAAAGAAAATACAATTTATACGCATTTTAAAATATGAAAGATTTCAGACAGGCAGTATTCTAAAAATAATAAGGAATTACATACAAGCTATAAATATTTTAACAACATAAAAAAAAATCAGTAAGCGTCTCCTACTAAAGGAACAAAGTCATTTTATTGGCTCACTAGTAATACGATCACAGACAGTCTCATTAGTTCTTTGCTTTATCTGTATCTTCTAATGTTTCTACAATAAATATGCATTCTTTTAAAATAAGGAAAATATGCGTCCACTCAAGATGGATTGTTTAGTTACTATGTACTATTTATATCAGACATATATCTAGGAAGAAGCCAGAAAAAGCCCTTTCCTCATAGAGCTTTATATTATTGAATGGAAGAGCTATAGACAATACATACACCATCAAATGCAAAGGCAGTATATTTTGCCATTGTTAAAAGTGCTGAAAATAAATAAATATAATCATCTGGAGTATTGATTCTATGAGACTTAATCACAATATAAACAGGTCTAACCTCTGATTCACTTGAAGATTGTCAAGTTGCACTATAGCTGGACAGTACGTACATGAATTAGTTTGCTAGGGCTGCCATAATAAATACCACAGACCGGGTGACTTAAACAGAAATTTATCTTCTTACAGTTCCAGAGGGTAGAAGTCAAAGGTCCAAGTGTCAGCAGTGTTGGTTTCTTCTGAGAGTTTCTCTCATTGGCTAGTAAATTGCTTTCTTCTTCACGTGATCTTCCCTCTGTGCGTGTTCTAACCTTCTCTTCATAAAAGAATACCAGTCATGCTGGATTTGGGCCCATGCTATAGACTTCATTTAACATTAATTACTTCTTTTAAAACTTACCTCCAAATACAAACACCATGTGAGGCATGAGGGAATAAGACTCGAATTTAGGAGAGACACAATTCAACCCATAATAATATAGCATCCCATTTCCATTTTCTTCAGAGTTCTCATCACCACCCACCATATTGTAAAATCATGTGCTTATTTTCTGGGCTTCCCCACTCGCATGTCAGTTCAAGGATGTCAGGAGAAAAGGAGCTCAACTTTACTCGCGGCTATATCCCCAGTACCTGCAGCCATATAGACATATCATAGATGCTCAATGACTATTTCTTTAACAAAGGGGTGTGTGGGTAAATTAATTAGTTAATACACCCTGGGTGATTTGACCTTGTCTAATTAACAAGTGGAATTGGTATCACATATTTCAGTGAGTATATTAAGTACCATCTTTCACCAAATTCTTTCACCAAATATGAGAATCCAATCTAATTTCATTTTCAAGGAATCAACTAATCTTACTGAATCATTGTCTGAATTTCTTTTCTTCAAATAAATCATACTTGTTAGTTACAATTAAACCTTTGGGTCAGACCTTCCCAGATGCACATGATGAATAGCGGGCAGATAATTGCTAGTTCAGGGACTCATTTGTTTTTCTTACAGTATGGTTCCTGGGAGGTGTTCTCCTTCCCCATCCCCTCAGAGAACCAATAAATTAAATCCGTCTGCTTTTACAGAGAAAATTTTCCTACTGTGAGTGTTTATGGGGAAAAAAATAAGAAAACACTAACCAAAAAAAGTTAAAAGTTAAAATAAAACCTCAAAGCTCTATAGCAATTAGAAGGCCTTGGAGAAATGTTGTCTGTGTTCAAGTGACAATAGGACCTATTTCAGTCATAGAGAACAAGCCATGGTCACTTATAAAAGGCAGATTAAATAGGTATTTGAGCTTTCAGAAATATCAACTCAAAAAGAGAAAAGTGCATTCAAGAATATACTCTGCAACACACTGAGTTTATGGAATGCCTGGGATGATCCGCCAAACTCCTCTCCCAGAGCCTGCCTTCCTTCATCCACGTGGCTAGTCTGAGAGACACCCTCTTAGAGCAAGTGTGACCCCAGCCTCCAGCCATATCATGTTCGCCCAGGTGGCAGAAGAACCAAGTAAAAGCAGTAACAAAAGCAAAAACAATAAAAAAAAAAAAAAAAAAAAAAGTGGGGAGGGGGAGCTTTTCTTTGAAAAAAAAATTTTTTTTAAGTCAAAGTGGTATCACAAAGAAGAAAACACAATGTCAAAATTTTAACACTGATTGAGGAGTATATTTTCATATTTATCTTTAAATTCTGTATTGGTAACTTTTTTGAAGCTATCAACCTGTTGGTGCTGTGGGCCTGTAAAAAGCTTAATCTAACCTGGGGCCAAAGGAGGAAGCTTCTGAACGAACCAAGTCAGGTTAATAATGATACCCATTATCTTAGTCACAGTCAGTCGGTGCAAAGAGAGCTCACCACATGAGTTCGTTCTTCAGATTCTTTTGATATAAAACTAAGAAATAGTCAATTTCATCTATTTTATGGTGAGTCTATATAAAACAAGGGTCAGAAATGGCAGAAGAACCAAGGTGCTCTGGAGATACTTTCTTACCAGTTGTCCCAGTGTTTGAAAACATTTATAATAGTCAACACCTAGATATCTGAAAATTTTGTACAAAAATCTTGAGTTCAAGCTTCTCTTAAAGAAACTAAATTTGGTAACCCTGGGTGGTTGTTTCTCCAGAGTGACCACTGGCTAGAGGTCTGAGGTGGCCTGAAATGGGGCATATATCCTCTAATCCACGGATTGGCAAACGTTTTCTCTAAAGAGCCAGATAATAAATATTTGCACTTTTGTAAGCCATTTGGTATCTGTCGCATC
Source organism: Mustela nivalis (assembly GCF_964662115.1). Classification (NCBI taxonomy): domain Eukaryota; kingdom Metazoa; phylum Chordata; class Mammalia; order Carnivora; family Mustelidae; genus Mustela; species Mustela nivalis. The sequence continues at coordinate 104,539,494 of NC_139024.1, forward strand.
TTCTCAACTGTGCCATTGTGACACGAAAGCAGTCATAGACAATACATAAACTTTATTTACCAAAAACAGCCAGCAGACAGAATCCAGCCTGTGGGCCAGTCATCAACCTCCGCGATAGTTTCTCACAAGCCAGCCTCATTGACTGGTTCCTTAGACGAGCCATCTCCGTGCATCATTCGCATTATTTACCTGGCCCCCATTTGGATTGGGAGCGTCTGATGCTAGGCTGTCAGTGCTCATCTCCATTTCATGGAGAATTTCACAAAGCCAACGCACACCGAAGCGCACAGATGAGAGACGCTGTGGTAGACACAACAGCCCACAAAGATGTTCACATCCTAAACCCTGAAACCTGTAGAATATGTCAAACTGCAGGCCCTAAGGGACTTCGCAAATGCAAATAAGGCTATAACCCTTAAAATAGGGATATATTCTTGGATTATCCAGAGTTCTTAAACGCAGCAAACTTTCTCCAGCTGTAGGCAGAAAAGAGGTGTGAAGGGAGGAGAATTTCAAGAGGTTCCAAACATTAAGTATTTGAGGGATTGTCTTGGTCCTGAGACACCAGACCAGAGCAAGGTTTCCAGGAGCTAAGCGCCACCCCAGTGAACAGTCAGCAATCCTACAACCCCAACGAACTGGATCCTCCCAACAATCTGAGCACTCCCTAGAGTCTCTGAATAAGAACCCAGATGGCCAACACCTTGACTTCAGCCTTGCAAAATCTGAATCAGAGAAACCAGCTGAGACATCCCAGTTGACATATGGAATCCTGACAGCATTCACTTCCCAGGCTCTAGCTCCTCCTGAAGCCCTGGGTGTCATAAAGAAGTTAACCTTGCCAAAGGAGACCTCTTTACCCTTGGCTCCTGGAAGATAATCTGGAATGTCCTGCCTGACAAGAGAGCCTTAGTTTACCTGGGGCTTCTGGGCCACATAGAAAATCTAATAATGTCATTTATTCTGGGAGCTTTGAGTCATATGATATTAGCTTGACTCCCAAGGAAGCCAGACACTGAGGTCAGGCACATGAAACCCCACTATGGAGTCCCCCCACCCCCCCCAAAAAAACCCACTCTGGACGCCAAGTCTCAGACAAACATCCCATGGTTGTCAATACTCCACATATATTGTGACATATCACTGCCAAAAGAGTGGTGCTGTCCATGACACCACTGGGAGAAGATAAATGGAAGCTCTGTGCTTAGAACTTTCCTGTACTCTCCCTGCTGGGTCTCTTCCCTTGGCTGATTTTCATCTGTATTCTTTCACTGTAATAAACCATAACCTTGAGTATAAGACCTTTCAGTGACTTCTGTGAGTCCTTATAGCAAATTATCAAAACTAGGCTTAGTCTTGGGGAGTCCCCTAACTTGCAATTGGTGTCACTAGTGAGGGGAGCCTGGCGGACACTGTCCTTGTAAGTTCACACGCTGCTATATTTCTGTCTTTCCAAACCTTGTTTATTCAACCCTTTCATGATGGATTCCCTTATGGAATAAATACCTCATTTTAACTAGTTTCTCTTAACTTGGATCCCAGAGATTTTTGACCAATACACTGATAGGCCAAAATCGTTGTATTACTGTTAATAAGCCAGAAACTTGAAATAACAAAATTTCACTTTTAGAAAAGACTGGAAAGATCATCCATGGCAACCCTTCCATTTTCTAGATAAGCAGCCTAGTAGTTAAAGAAAACTATATAGCCACTTATAAACAATAGGTGTATAAATTCTTCTGACTCCCAGATGACCATTCCTCAATCCATGCCACATTAACATTAATTTAAATACAAATTTAGGATTAGTGGCTAGAATCTCATGTCAGTTTGTTTTTGTACCCTTACCGGTATGGTTGGAGTTTGTGTTAAATTCACGACAAGGAGCACTGGCTGCAGTTTTGAGGGGTGATGGTTTTATCCCTGTTGTCTGATTCTCGGAGTCCTTGTCATCTTGTGGCCGATAGGAGTCTGCGGAGCCAGCTCCCACAACTGGTTTGCTCACATCCTCCAACTTGTGGCACACCATTTGGTTTCTGATCCTTTCTTTAATAAAGAATGGAAAAATGTTAAAGCACACTGCCTTTGTTTTCAACTGTCTTTTAACATGAGAAAATAATTTATTCCTGGGCAGTGACATACCAAATGAAGGGCAGTGGGAATGACCTGCACTGGTCGTGGGCCATAAAGTGGTGTGTTGTCTGTAGAAAATTTAAACTCTGGTTGCTTTTTACCATTACCATGCACTGGCCATTCCTATTATCCCTGCCTTGGAACACCACTGTTCCTGGATTAAGTCTCTTGTTGTTTGATTATCTCCTAGTTTCAGCACTGTTTCAGAATCTATTAAGTTTAGTTGGAATTCCAACATGTGATACGAAAACTTGTTCCACATCTTTACTATGGTCTCCCAAATCCTTAGTAATGATCTTTACACTCGGTCTTGGAGCAGAAATATGCTTCTCTTCTTCCATATATGTTCCTTCTGTTGTATTCTTTCTTTCCCCCCCCCCCCCTCACCACCATCCTACTTCTGCTCCCTTTCAATTCTGAATATTTTGATTGGCTAATTTTATATATTTATATTATACCTTGACATTTGCTATCTTTTATGTTGTCTATGTAGAAATAAATTTTAGGTCTTTGTTTTTGCTTCTCCCTTTGATGAAAAGAAAATGTTTTATGAAAAGGAGAACAAAATAGAGATTGTTATTGGCATCATATTCCTGAGAGATCATAATAGCTAAGATACCTTTTGAGTTGGATATATCCATTTCTCCTACTTCAGTTGAGAAAACATGTTTCGTGACTTTCTTTCTTGTTCTTCTTAATTTACTCATCCTGCTGGCTTCAGTCTCATTACTTTCATCTCTCGTATCCTGTAATAATTCATAGACAAAAAGGCAAATAACAGATCTTGCATGCAACTAAATTTGCATGTCAAGAAAGTATGACAATTGGAGAGCTAAGTTTTCAAGTGCATATGAAAGACTTTGAAAATGAACAACAAAAATAAAGACTTTGATAATGAGGTAAATTTTGTCACCTTCACGTGCTCTTGAATAATTCAAAATTAAGAAGCCCAATATTCTGCCTATAGTCAGGATATTTTGCATTCCTCTTATATATGGTATAGTAGTGTCATTAAATAAATTAAGATCTTGTCCAATAAGTAAAGATTTCTGTTCTTTTTTTTTTACTCTGGGATATTTTATATTATCAATTCCTAAAAATATTTTAACAAATCCATTTCAGCTGCAAAGTCCTTTTTTTATGAGTTCCATCTTTTTTAGAATCTCTAACCTTTTGACCAGAAGCACCAGTACCTGAAGAATTTAATTTTATTCTTTTTTCTTACCCCATCCTTAGTATATCAATATTTACTTTACTTCAAAAAAGCAGTTGCATTCATAAAATATTATTTTGCATATGTAAAACAAGTGTTATACTCAAACAGTTTTATAGCCTAGGAAAATCTAAAAGATATTTTAAAACAAAACAATCTAACTTTTAAAATCTACTTCTAATCCTTGACAAAATTCCCTGGTAGACGGACCTGTCAAGGACTATTCCCAGCAAGGAGCTGGGCAGTGAAGCAGTAGCGGAGAGTGAAGAGCAGAGACATCTCTGCACCAACAGTGGGCAGAATCACCCCTGACGTCCCAGAACACAAAAGCTAACACTGAAAAAAAATAAGAAGAAGAAGAAAAGCTGACACTGGTATTTTTATGTTTTTTTTTACAAACTCTCATTGTAGTTTGAAGACAGCAGAAGAAAGGGGAAGGGGCAGGGTCAAAACTATAGTCTAAAATGTTTTGAGCTATTATCTTTTTGAAGAGCAGATTCTGAAAGACTCCATATCTTAGAGCAACTTCTAAATACATGTCCAGAGTGGTTTCTGGGGAACAGCTGTACTCATTTGTCAATACCAATTCAGCCTCCGAAAGCTAAAAGGAGAAAAAATAATTTAACTGGCATTTATGTGTAATTAGGACACTTTGTTATTATTGTTACTATGCTTAAAAAGATATATTTCATAGGACAAAATCTTTTTTGTCATTTTAAAATCTCACATCTTAGAAAATTGTGGTCCTTTTTACTCCAAATAATTTTATATTTGGATGATGTGATACTTATTGTGAGATATAGTAGTTCATTTTTTTCAAGCAGTTTATTATTTTATTTAAATATTTTTCCAGGGGCACCTGGGTGGCTCAGTGGGTTAAGCCTCTGCCTTCAGCTCAGGTCATGGTCTCAGGGTCCTGGGATGGAGCCCCACCTCAGGCTCTCTGCTCAGCAGGGAGCCTGCTTCCCTTTCTCTCTCTGCCTGCCTCTCTGCCTACTTGTGATCTCTCTTTCTGTGTGTGTCAAATAAATAAATAAAATCTTTTTTAAAAAAATAAATATTTTTCCAATACACTTCTGATAGAATTCTGAAATTGATTTGCTCACCTATTGTACATAGTTACCATTTCTAAAATGACCTTGCCAGAAATATACATTAAGTAATTGCATTTTTTGTGTCTTTACAAATACATGACTCTAACTTTATTAAGAAGTCTTGTTTAAGGGTGCCTAGGTGGTGCAGTCAGTTAAGATTCTGACTCTTGGTTTTGGCTTGGGTCTCATGGGTCCTGAGATGGAGCACAGCACTGGGCTCAGCAGGGAGTCTACTTGAAGATTCTCTCCGTCTAGTCTCCCCACCTCTTGCACGCACGCTTGTGCTCTCTCACTCTTTCTCAAAAAAAAAAAAAAAAAAAAAAAAGTCTTTAAAAAAGAAAAAGAAGAAGTCTTGTTTAGAAATGAAATACTTGGTCAGGTATATAAAAATGAAAGGCAATTAAACAGATTAACATTTGTGTTTGTTTTACTCCTTGGGGATCCTCTCACCTACAGATTAAAGGAATCAAATGAAACAGACTTGAAGATTTCTCTCAGCTTTAAAGTCTAACCTGTAATTGAATAACAATGTGCTAAAACTGAGCACTTTGTCAGGCACATTTCTCAGCATAACCCTAAATAGAATCTCTATTTTACAAATGAGAAAAGTGAGACCCAGAATGACTTGCCCAAGGCCACAAGCGTGAAGGAGAGATGCAGTTTACAAATAGGTCTTCCGGTTTCAAAATGCTGTTCTACTTCCTAAATGCCAGAGATTCATTTTAATAACATTCACCTGCTTTCATAGAAACCAGATCAAAAGGGAAAGTTTAAGAAAAAAACAAAGACAATTCAAATTCACCTAGTTACTAACCTGAGATGTTCGTCAATAAAAGCCCAAGAACTAAGTCTTAATACATTGCCTCTGACTCTGTAATAGATGTTCAAAAGAATTTTTTTTTCAAACGAAGAAAACATTTAGTTCAGTCCTTTGAATTTTTTTTATATACAAGAATGATCAAAGTATAGACACAGTTCTAACAGCGGAACCTAATTTATTGTATCCCTGAGTTACCCTGCCCCCAGTAGAATGTTTTCATTCTCCTAAATCTTTCAGTTATATTTGGTTACAATATGATAATGTTTCAGTAAAAAAGCCTACTAGCCAAGATTCACGAAGTTTGGGTTCTGACTTTTCCACTAAGTAGCAAGTACTTCTGGAGCCCTGTTCTTTTTATCTGTAGACACTGCTATAAATATAAATATACCCAGCAAATATATTCACATTTTATAAGTATTTTCATTACCAGGCAATACTTTATATGTCATTTAATATAACAACATCAAGAGAACATTTATAATTACCTACATTTTGCCAAAGTAGATATAGGTCCACAGAGGTTAAGTGATTTATTTAAGGTTATATGACTGCCAAGGAAGAATGGGAATTCTTTAAGGAGGTTCCCACATCATTATTACCAAAATCGGAGGAAATTTCACTTCTGTTAGTTGATGGATCCGGGAAAGGCCCAAATGCCCAAGAGGATTAGTAGGATAGTCATAGAAGTTAAGAGAGTTGGGAGGAACCTTAAAGAACTCTTATCAGCACCTGCTTACTGACTAGAAAGTTTTCACCAGGGGCGCCGGGGTGGCTCAGTAGGTTAAGCTGCTGCCTTCGGTTCAGGTCATGATCTCAGGGTCCTGGGATTGAGTCCCGCATCGGGCTCTCTGCTCAGCAGAGAGCCTGCTTTCCTCTCTCTCTCTCTCTCTCTGCCTACTTGTGATCTCTCTCTGTCAAATAAATAAATAAAATCTTTAAAAAAAAAAAAAAAGTTTTCACCATGTCTCACACATTCAGTAATATAGTTCCAATTTACAAATCTCTTGCTTGCATCATTATGTTGGACAAGCAGTGCCTTATGTATAGTAAGTACTAAACAAATGTTCATCCTGATTATTATTACCTAAGCACCATGCATTACTGGGGATCTCTGTTGGGGACATACCTCATTCTAGGTTACCACATGGGCCCCTGACTCTTGGGCAATGACTCTTACTGAGTCAGGACCTAATCCTTTACCTGAACAGCTCTAGATTTTGAACAATAAACTAGGAGAACCTCTCAGAGAGGTTAGGGTATATCAAGCAGTCTGAGGGTTCTCAGAGAGGGTACTGTGACCGATATGCTCATGCTCGGACCCTAGTATTATTATTAAACAGGCACAGTATTTTATAAAGAGTCTTTACACAGCCAGGGAAACTAGGGCAAGCTTAAAAAGAAGAAGGGACACTTAAGCTGAAGATAGAGGTGAAGTAAACCAGGTTGGAAGAACCGGAAGCATAAGCACAGTTATGCAATTTTATTTTGATCGCATGGCATAAATATGCAAATCTAATTCATGCTTAATTTAGACAATCTCAAAATTCTACTACAGCAGGTTGATCCCGACTTGATTTGACATTTCCAACAGAGAAGCTTTTCCTGCTTCAGAAATGTTTCTGCTCTCATTCCATTAGATGACTCCTTTGTCTCATACATGGGCCTGGCCTTAAAGAATGTTTCATATCACAAGAGTTTTCATTATTCAAGTTTTTCTCATCACATTGTTTCTTTTGAAAGTTGTTTTATGGTTTAATACAAGTTTGTCATTTTGCATTTTAATGCAGTGGTTTGATCAAATTAACTAAAAAAGGCTAATTTGACCTAATAAGTTTCCTTTCAATGTATCAACTGGTGTTATTCAGAATCTAAATATCACTGATTTTATTCATTTGTTTTTAATTTTCTCTAACAGCTACCTTTTTACTATCAATACTTTAAAAACCTTTGTTTTGACTTCTGTATGTTGGCTACAGTCTGAAATATAATCATTACAGCATTTACCAAACATTCTGATTGGGTGCTTGACAGAGAAGGCAACCCAAAAAAATCTCATAAAGTTTTAACCTCTGTTAGAAATAATGGTAAAAAATGATCAATGATTACCAGGTGTAAAAGAATATGAACGTGCCTTCAGTTTCCCTAATGTGTGCTCTTCAAAGAAAAATGGAGGAAAACGTATTCAAAATATTAACAGAAGAGATCCTTGAAAGAACACATCGCAAACTCCCATTGACTAATCTAAAAACATCCATACCTGTTAACTACTAGTTCTACTTCTGGCAATTTGTTCTAAGATTATAATACAAAATATATAAAGTTGTATGCATGTCCACTACCGCCTTTGTTATAGTAAAAACTTGAAAGCAGCACACATCGAAGTGGGAAGGGCTAAATGCATTGTGGTAATTCTGTCCAATGAATTCACCATTTAAAAATGAGTGATTCCATTCCCTATCCATGTCACCTGGATTACCAGGATGGTTACACCAAACTGTCCTCCCTCTGTTCCCCACTTCTCCCCATCCTCCAGACTACTGCCCACAGTGCTTCTCTAAATCACAGTTTGGGTCTTATAATTTCTCTGCTTGGGATGCTTCCACAATTTTGCATCACCTTCAGGAAAAATTCAAATTAGTATTCTCTGAGGCCCTGCCAAGGCCAGTCTCACCAATCCCTGCACACTTTCATGCACAAACTTCATCTCCATCCATGAAAAACTAGTGTGCAAGAAGACCCACACTCTTCTTTCCTAGGTTCTTATCAATTTTCTAGTCTGTCCCAGGGAAACAGTTATCTACTCTTCTTGTCACAGCTCAAAATTAACCCCTTAGACAATTTGCTATAGCCACTCCATTCAAAGAAGTTCAATATTCTCAAATTCCCAGTGAAAGTAGATCCCTTATTGAATTTTGTAATCTATTCAAAATAACTCATAATTATTGTCTTCTTCATCACAAGTGATGAACGTTTAGCCTCCTCCAAGAGATCTTACTTAGTGCTTTGTAAAATAATTCTCAGAATCCTTATCATTAACTCTTCATTTGTATACTTTTTTCTCTATGCCAAAAGGTAATGATTACTTTAACCTAAGAACTATGGTTCCTTAAGTGCCAAGAATGTATTTGGGCATCCTTCTAGAATTAGGAATCATTGCAGCCCAAAATACAAGAAACTACTTACAGCCCCAATATCCACTTGGGCAATGTAGAATAGAGATGAGGTTGATCTGACTATGGTTACGGCTCTGGGGATGGAGAAATGAGCTTACTACAGATAGATTTGGGAGGTGGATTTGGCAGTTCGGTGATTGACTTGATATAGGAAGTGCAAGAGACAGAGGGTCAAAGGTAACAGTCAGGTGTCTGACTAGGGAACCCAGAAAGAGGAGGAGACCTGAGGGAAGAGTTGCTGGCTTCTGTTCTAAGTACATGGAATCTACAATAACTATATCATTTGAAGTCATCCAGCAAGCAGTGGCCATATGGGTCAGAATCCAAAAGATGATATGGAAAGGAAAAAGCACAACCCTGAAAGTGGTTGGAATCATTAAGAGAAAGAGCAGAGCTTGAGAAAATAAGAGGACTGAGACAGAAACAATAATGTGTGCTAAGTAAACATAGAAATGGAATCCCAAAAAAGCAGTCAGAGAAAAAAATGACCAGAAGGTGAAAGAAAAAATTGGACAGAGTGGTTTCATTGATAGCAAAAGATAAAAGCTGCATTAAAAGAAAGAAACACCAATAGGCCTGCTACTGAAATTACAAACAAGGTTGCTATTAAGACTAGTCCGTTGTGTTTTGCAACCCAGGTCCCTAGGGGCATTGGAAAAGGCAGGTTCAGTGAATGTGAGCAGCAGCCAGATGGCTGTGAGTTGAGGAGAAACGAGAGGTGCTTAGTCCAGGGTCGGCATCTGATAAGCACGCTAGAATCGTTCTCTACAGTCAAAGGAGACAGTCAGGATATACAGCTGAAAAGTAAGAAGAGATGGAGACAAACACAACGACCCCTGGAAAAGTGCACAGGGGTCTGCCTAAGAAAAATTTATGTTGCTTTTAGGAAGATCAGACTTACACATGTTTAAATGCTCAGTGAAAGGAGTTAATAGAGGTGTTGAAAAGAAAAAGGTTTTTAAAAAGGTCCTTGAAAGGGTAGAAAAGACGGAAACTAGAATTGAAATGAAGGGATTCACTTTAATGTACCCTCCTCCACAAGAGGAAGAAAAAAAAGAGGGAATATTAGAAGGAGAGAAGAGAAAAATTAAGGAGGAAAGGAAAATTAGGTGAAGGAGATGACGGAAGGAATTTCAGATGACAGAACAAAGCCTCAGGACAATTAAGTTTACCTAGTAAGTGGCAGAATCTGAAAGTGAAACTAATTTTAAACCCTTGATCTTTCTTATCTATTCTTAGCCAGTTGCAGAACTTCCAATTTTCTCTGCTAGGAGATGCTCAGACAGTTTACATATGGAAGACTAAATATTTAAAGAGAATGCAAATGGTTTGCCATCGTCATAGCAGAGAATGTTAAAAAGAAAAAAAAAAAGAAAAGAAAAAGAAAGAACTCAAAGAACAAAACTGTTCAGTGCCCCACAGAAACCGGAGATTTTTAAATTATAGTGGCATCAAATCTGCACAGGTAAACTATTTTTCTTCCAGCAAAGCTCTTTCAGAGAAGTGAAAAACACAGGATAGAGGTTTTGTAAGGATACAAACTTAGGAAGACAATGGCAAAAATAAGTTGAAGATACTTGCAAGAAAGACTAAAATAATGAGATATGGAATCCAAGATAGATGGAATAGAAAACGAGACCAAGAAAGACCGACCAGGGATTGGAGATCCCTAGAAGGTAGCATTTTAGATGTATCATTGAGCCAAATATATTGGCTAGAATAAACTAGAAATCAAGAAATACTTTCTAATAAATGAAAGGCAACCAATGTTGAAATATAAGACCAGAAAGAAATTTTGACTTACATCTCTCCTTCATAAATGATTCAGAATGAAATATCTTTGACTGTCCAATAGAACCTGATGATAATTCAGTAGGCTGATGTAATCAAGACACTTACCCAGACAAAATATTACATGGACTCCCTCAGTTTTGTGAAGAGCTGAGAGAAGAGAAGCTCTGCTGGTGACAAGCTGCTCCACAAGGACTCTGTCCCGTTACCCCATTAATTCCACCTTTCTTTGAAGATTTTTTTCACTGTATTTATTCTCAAAGCCACACCTATCTTCAAGGTTATGATTACTCCCTTTAAGACATAAATAAAATCTTATTTCCTATGCTTCTTCATAGCATAACTAAAACATGTGATATTTCAAAAAAAGTTTTTAAACACTAAGGAAAATATAAACTAAAATTTAAAAGAACCAAAATGACAAAATATTTGCTATTATCTTGGTAGTTAAATATGTTTTCTTTGATTCTGTCCTGTTTCTTGTCTTACTCAAGACACCAGACCAAAGTATTCTCCTTTTCAGTTCACCAACAAGATAAATAAGCATCATTTAGAAACTTATTTGAAAACTTGGAGCACTTCTTTATGGCCTAGTAAGTGATTCACTCCTTCTACCAAGCTGTTTCTGCAAAGTCACCTGAGTCTTACATTAAATTAGAGTCCCTGAGATCACTAAGGACAAGAACCCAAATGACCACCCTTTCCCAACTTAAAAATTGAAACACTTTTAGGGAGACATTAATCACAGCTCTACTTATCCCTAACACTGGACCTTCATCGGTATATGTGTAAAGAATTTTAATCCTTAAACTCTATTGCATTTTAGGAGATTCCCTCTGAATACATGGAATCTCTGGGGATTTTATTGTAATTTGTTCTTTATTACAAATGTAATATTCTTCATTATAAAAATTCAAAGGTCAGAAGCTCATAAAGTAAAATGGAAAACTTAAAAAACAATTCAAGTCCTCTGTTTCCCTCTAACCTTTATATTTTTGACAAGCAAATATTTTCAGAAAGAGTTGTTTCTACTATTCCAAATAATTCTTATAATGGTTCATATTCTAATATAAGTTCTTTAATAATTGTTCCTAGTAATGATTTAATGTGTCAATATTGATTGGGACTAGCCACATATTGAAATACACTAAAAAGAGAAATTGAAGAGAGTAGGAATAGTACATTCATACCCATTGTTGACAAGTGACCTACTGGGGCCACCCTTTGTATGAAATTCATTCATTTACTCAGCAAGTACTTAGTGAATATCTAAAAGAGGCCAGGTATAGGTCTGGATGCTCTATAAGAAATAAAGATGAGCTACTTGTTGTTTCATTGAACATAAAAACAATACATAATAAAAAGTGGTATAGGTATACTATATGAATGAGGAAAGTACTAGTGGAACCATCTTCCTGAGGAAGCAGCTAAGTCTCAAAGTTGCAGTAACTCCTCTGACTTCACACCTAGAAAGTAGCAGGAGCCAAATGTGTACTTGAAAACACTTCTTTTGTTTTTTCATTCTACATACAAAGTTTAGAGGCAACAAAACATTGAAAACTAAAAATATTGCCTAGAAAGTAAATATTGAGCAGTTTTATATAAAAGACAGAGGAAAATCAAGTGGGGTTTTTTTGTGTGTTTTTTTAACTTCACAATTCAACATAGAGTTCAGTAGCACCCCTGTCTTTTGAAGTAAAATTAAGCACAGAACATAAACACAGATAAATTTCTTGGAAGTTACATAGAATCAGAATTTTACTTAATATCATGGCTAAAAATGGAATGGGCTATTTGGATCTGTGTCAAGTTTCTCATCCTCAAACTACTTGTGGAAGGGATAGAAGGATTAGATAATCAAATGTCAGAAATGACCCAGAAAGTTTCCATTTCTTCCCCCACATATGCTCACCACTTTTGCAATAAAATAACCTAGATCCAAGTTAGTAGATTAGATGGAACATTGTTCCACCTATATAACCACCTCTACCCACGAATTATAGAGAACCAAAGCTCTGAATCTCACTTCCATTCCCAGCAAGACGGCAAAATACGCAACAGCAGCAGCAAGCCTGGAGCAAATCTCGCCTATGGGAGTAAGGCAATGCAAAATCTGCAACAGAACATTCCATATGAGACAAGTGTACCTAGCCGATAGTTTCAGAGAGGGAAAAATGACTTTATAAACATCTAACACCATGTCATTTTCACAATATGAAGCTAAATAATAAACAGAGCTAAAATAATAAAGGATCAAGAATTTGGCTATTACCTGAACTTGGTGCTAGCACTGGCTTTCTTTTTTACTGAAAAAGAGATCTCTGTATTTTCCAGAGAAATGAAGATTTTCTCTCAAAAATATCTGTGTAAATAAGATCAAAGTATTTTTTTGAAGGCTTTGTGATGGGCAGAAAAGCAACAAATAGGCTTCAAAAGTGAGAGAAGATTTGTAGAAAAATTTAAATATACATGTAGTATATAATATATATTTATGGTGATGATTTCTATAATATGGTATGAAATAAGATCCAAGAACATTATAGAACTGTCAGCAAAGATACCAGCTAATAGGCTGCTGCAGATAAAAATATTGGGCCTCGGGGCGCCTGGGTGGCTCAGTGAGTTAAGCCTCTGCCCTCAGCTCAGGTCATGATTTCAGGGTCCTGGGACTGAATCCCACATTGGGTTCTGCTCAGTGGGGAGCCTACTCCCACCTCACCCCTGCTTGCCTCTCTGCCTACTTGTGATCTCTCTCTCTTGTCAAATAAATAAATAAAAATTTAAAAAAAAAATTGGGTCTCATCAAAAAGAATATTTTAAATGTGACAGCAGAAGGTGTTCCATCTTTTAAAAAAATATGATGTGCTTAGGGCTAAGAATACTAAATATAGTTCTAGTTACTGTCCCCAGGAAAACATTAATGGGCTAGAAGTGGATCAATATGTGTTTATTTATATAAATGTACACCACCTAGAATAGTTATTACCATACAGAAAGGCAAATAAAATTCTACTGTGTAAAAGAAGGTGCAAAACTCTACAAGGCTATAAAAATGAAAACTTAGGGGAGAGATTACTGGTATTCACAACATAATGAAGTATATATGACAAGAAACTCTTGTTAATCACTATGTTCTAAGCACTGAACACACATTAATTCATTTAATCTCTCCACAAAATCTCTTGTGGTCAGTACTATTAATGTCTAAATGAAGCACAGAGAAATCCAATGATTTGTCCCATCTCACCCAGCCAGTAGGTAGTAGAGCCAAGACTAAAATACAGGCATTCTGGTTTCAAGGAAAATACTCTTAACCACTGCACATGAATGAAGCACAGAATAAATTTTTAACATCAAGAGAGGCGCTTAAAGGGAGATAGATTTGAGGTAAATAAAAACAAATATAAAATGAACTAAAAACCTTGGAATCTAAAAACAAAACTGGATTTTAAGAGACCAAACACATTTAAAATATAAAAATAGAATCAGGAGGTCTTTATAGAGTTCCACAGACAAGCATAAAGCAGGGACCATTTGGGTAAGCTGAGGTAGGAAAAACCCTAGCCTTGAGTCCTACTTCTAGAAAGTCAGTCCCAGCCTCCCACAGAGCTGCACTTAACAACACAACGCACATGCGTACGCGCGCGCGCACACACGTACACACACAGATGATACAGGCTACAGAGCAGAATGAACCTCTGGTCTCACCCAGATGGAATCCGTTCTTCCTGCAATATGGAAACATCACCTCTATGCGTCTACCTGTGCAGATGTTTTCCTTTGCGTCTACCTCCCAGATACTGAGGCACGAGCATCAGCCCCAGGGCAGAGAACAGATCTTCCCCAAATTGCTTGGTGACTCACGCAGCTCAGTACCACACACAAGGCTTTACTGATAAATAGATTTTAATTATCACGATGTGCTGCCATTTCCTTCAATTTGCGACTTCATACATGCATAGGGTCTACTTTGGGGAATAGGAATGTGGTTTTGATCTATTTTCTGTTTACTACGGCTAAGAATTTGGCTGAATCCATGACTTTATGACATTGTTTTGAATAGAGAATCTCAGTAAAATATTCTTTAGGGAAATGCCAAATCTAAGACTAGGAACTATTCATTTTCACTGAAGCTTCTACCGAGGAATTTGTTCAGGTTGGGGAAGTAATCACCCTGGGATATTTTTTCAACCATACAACCTGCCCTTCTGATTCATCAAGCCTTTGCTCAGCTGCTGCGTTTTTTGCAATTAACCTCATGCTGCTGCTGCTCACGTTACCAGAGCATCTGGCATGGAACAAAACCATTCTCCTTTCCAGATATTAGTTAACTGGAAATGGAATGTCACACACCACCTCCCTCCCACCTCCCATTGTCTTTCCCTTCCTGAGAATACAACCCTACACAGGGCAGCACAGGAGCTATTCAATGGAGAGTTGGGTCAATCAAGACTCACTTTTATTATATCTCTTAAATATAATGTTCCATCCCAGTTATCAAGGAACTTCTTCCCAAGAGACAGGGTTTGTCTCTTGCTGTGAAAATTGTGTCCTTTCAAATCATACTGCTAGTTTTTCTACTCTCCCATCAACATTGGTCTAGACTGGTCTTGGGAGATTGTGACTCTTAAAGATTTTCACAAAATCTGGGTCACCTGGAATCCTTGGCTAAAACTATAGGAGGTGGAGATAGGAAACACAATTTTGACATAGGCTCACTAGTAGTAAAACCTAGACCAAGAAGACTTTGAATAGTTAGACACCAGTATCTCAAGACGGTACTAATGTACAGGGGCACCTGGGTGCTCAGTGGGTTAAGACTCTGCCTTCAGCTCAGGTCATGATCCCAGGGTCCTGGGATTGAGCCCCACATCTGGCTCTCTGCTCAGTGGAGAGTCTGCTTCCCTTCCTCTCTCTCTGCCTGCCTCCCAGCCTACTTGTGATCTCTGTCAAATAAAGAAATAAAATCTAAAAAAAAAAAAAAAAGTACTAATGTACATACTAGTTACTTTCTCTAAGCCATCATTTGAAGCTACAAATTTACTTTCAGATAAATTCGTTCTATGAAACAAACACATCTGTCATTTGATACCTCTGACAATGACAGGACACTGCTTGCTGAGCCACAGCTATTCCCAGTGAGTCCCTTCTAGACCTACTGTTACCCAGTTTCCTTATGGAAAGTACATCTGTTGTCTCCATCCCAAAGCCTGCTACCCATACTCATTATACATAGCAGTGACCCCATTCTTCCTTAACCTTCTAGATGTCTTCTCCACTAGATGGAGGGGTAGGGATCAGGTCTGTTCTCTTTCTGCCACTATTTTAAACACAGGGCGTTGGTCTACCACTGTGCTTTGCACATAATAGTTTTGCTTCTTGTATTTTATTTTCTTAATTTCATCTAAAGAAAACCCACATCCTCCCAGATTTGACCACAGCGTGCCTCACAGTCTGCATTTCAGTCTTGCAGAATGATCTGCCAGAAATATAAGAGTAGATGTTGGGTACATACACATTAAAACTAGGAAGAAATGCTACATGTTGACAACTGAGTGTTTTAATATATTCAAGAGCAGATGAGAGGCCATCACTATTTAAAATGCCGTGAGTTTCAATTATAATTTGAAAATGGGTTCTCACCTTTAGCCACTTAACCTCAAACCATTTTTAATATAGTGAGACAAAAGCTTTGAGAAAAACAAAGATCATGCTCTTGATAACAACCAAAATAGGCATAAAAGAATTTTATAGCATCCTTATGCTTCTGAAACCCAGTGCCTAATGAAGTTATTTTCAATGGTCTTTCAAACTAAGTGAGCTGTTCTAACGCAAATTCTGGATTTCACTTTTATTATATTTATAAACTCAATGCTTAGTAGAGTTTCTTCGCAAACTTCTCCAAAGCAGACATAAAGCAAGTATAATCATGCTGTCCTTATTCATACTGGCACTCAAAAATAGTTGACACAGAATAATAAAAAGCTTTGCTGTCAGTATTTTGGTAAATAACATTTTAACTATTAACTTCATACCTCTTGCAGAAGGTCCCCTTCATCATTCATCTCACACTTTTTTATTTAAGTCGACTTTGGAAACCACAATATCCCCAACAAATGCATTCAACATGTATTTATATGTATACCTGAACCAAACACTGCGGATGATGAATTCCATGGAGGCTCTTTCCAGAGGGGTCTGGCACGTAATAAAAGATAAACACTGGACTCTGATGTGTCACGCCCAAGGCACAGTATGCTGGAAATGCACTAGAAGAGTCAAATGACAAATGCTCATTTATGCCTGAATCCCTACAAACAAAGGACATTACAATGCTTAAAACTGTGTTGCTTTTGACTTTTTCTCCAACATACTGCATTTTGTTATGTAACAATTGTATTCTAGAATGAATCTATTGTTAGACTTAGATGATGACACATTTATTAGACAACTATGCAATCACAGTCCACAGACAAAACACAAATGGAAAAATACAACTGTCAGTGACCCAGATTTGTACCAATGGCAAAGACCCACTCATTTGTAATTCACATTTTTCTTTTCCTTTTTTTTCCTAGGGTTCCTTCTCGCCTCTAAATTAATTCTGGTCCTTCGTTACATAATCACAGCCATCTCTCTTTAGCCTTTCTAATTCTACAAATTTTAGTCTCTGACAAAACCCAGGCCTCCCCACCTGGCCACAAGGATCATAGAACCATCTACAGGTTGCCCCACGTGGTCCCAGGAACAACCTCAACTCAGTTGGAAGGAACAGGGAATGCTTTCTAAAAGAGAATTTGAAATTATGCTTCTGCTGCCTTCAATTGTCACTTGGAATTGGTGGGGGAGGGTAGAGGGTTTTTCTAAATCAAATCAAATCCTCTCTAAGTATTTTCCATGTATGAGTGTACACTCTCCATAGCTGATCACGTCCACCCTGGACTTTGCCCAGCTTAGCACTCCAGCCCATCAGCCAGGCCTGATTCTCTTGTTCTATTTCCACAGTTGCATAGTTATTATTTTTGTTTGTTGTAATCAACTCCACTCTTTCCTTTGTTTTTTTTTTTTGTTTGTTTGTTTGTTTTTTTAAAGATTTTATTTATTTATTTGACAGAGAGAGAGATCACAAGTCGGCGGAGAGTCAGGCAGAGAGAGAGAGAGAAGCAGGCTCCCGCTGAGCAAAGAGCCCGATGCGGGGCTCGATCCCAGGACACTGAGATCATGACCTGAGCCGAAGGCAGCGGCTTAATCCACTGAGCCACCCAGGTGCCCCCCACTCTTTCCTTTGTATCTTTGCTCATCTTTCCCCCGTCTCCATCTTTGGGTCTCTTTTTTACCTTACAAATTTCAGTATCTTCTCAGTTCACCCTCTGTGTCTACTTCTAATCAAACCATAATACAGAATTAAACACACTGTTTACAGTACTACTATACTGCTGAGAAATTTTGTTCTTTGTTCTTAATTACAAAACTTAGTATCTAAAAAGCTTTTTGTTTCTCTCTTAAAGATTAAAAAATCAAATTGGACCTGTTTAATTACTTTCAGTTGATTTTTTGTAATTTCATCCAAATCTAAATGTTGATTTTCTTTAAAAAGTTCAATAAATCAGGACAAAGTAAAAAAAGTATATAGCTGAAGTTTGCAGGTAATCAATATTATTTATATAAAATACAACACCCTACATACCGTTTTTACCCATAACCATACCCTCTTTCTTTAACCTCCTTAATTCATAATTCCCATTCTAATAAGTAAGATAAAATTAAAATTTTGTTGTATCATAAAACAGGGAGTTGGTACATTTCTGAAAAATAGGGCAGATCAATAGTTAAGTCTA
Organism: Mustela nivalis; assembly: GCF_964662115.1. Lineage (NCBI taxonomy): Eukaryota > Metazoa > Chordata > Mammalia > Carnivora > Mustelidae > Mustela > Mustela nivalis. Next base: position 104,557,556 of record NC_139024.1, read on the forward strand.
ACTAAGTTGTTAGAACTCCTTTATTATTCATTTGTAAGAGTTTTCATGTCACATGCAGAGCAGTTTTATCTGCACAATAATGGCATGAGCTGCATACCATAAGTCAGTGAGATCTCAATTCAGAGATTCTAATTTCTGGTGACAACTTATTCATTGAGCATCTATCCAATTCTATTGTACTCACTAGACTTCTACCACATCATCTCCACTCTCCCAGTCAAATTGTTTTTTTTTTAATTTTTTATTTTTTATAAACATCTATTTTTATCCCCATAACCCCACCCCTCTTTTCGCAACCCACCTCCCCCCAGCAACCCTCAGTTTGTTTTGTGATTAAGAGTCACTTATGGTTTGTCTCCCTCCCAATCCCATCCAGTCAAATAGTTTTTAGACATTCCTCACTCAAAACCTCAAGATAAGCTACTTGAACAAGTCCCCTCTACAACTTCTTCCACCAGTCTAATTCTATATTTACTAAAATTAATTGTAGTTATTTTCAAAATTACTTACCCAAATTGCACTAGTTATTGCAAATGCGCAGTTTAATTAAAACTAACTCAAAGGAAGATGTTTCACATTGCTTCAAAACTAAGACGAATGCTTTAAAAGGACTTGAAAATGGTATGTCTTAGTTTTCTATGTTTTAACAAAAATACCATTGACTAGGTAGTTTATAAATGATAGAAATATATTTCTTACAGTTCAAGAGGCTAGGAAGTCCAAGATCAAGACACCAGCAGATTCAGTGTCTGGTAAAATAGCAGTCTTTTCAGTGTGCCCTCACATAGAGCTTTCTGGAGTCTCCTTCACAAGGGTACAAATCCCATTCATGAAAGATTCAGTAAATAGCAGTACATGTCTAATAAAAATGGTTGCTAAATTCTGTTTAAGTAATATGCCTGTAAAAAGTTAAGATAATTTATTAAAGTATTTTATAAGATAAATTATAAGATAATTTATTAAAGAGTTTTCTTTTGGTTTGTCTTAAGATCTTAATCACTAAATAAAAAAATAATCTTATATTATTCTTACATGATGCACTATTATAACAGTTTATATGAGAGACAGTATGAGATTCAAATCAATGAATGTATTGATCCAAAACAAAATATTGATCCAGAAGCAATAGATTGGTTGATAAGTGTATAATTACATGACTTAGGTTAAAAGAATGTCTTTAAATAAGTACTCCTTTTAAGGATACTTTACTTCAGCTGACTTTCCTGGTTAACCAACCAATTTTTTACTTGATTGTTTAAGATAAAGATATCTTTATCTTTATAACTTTTTATCTGTATCTTTATAAACTTTTCTTTAAAAAGTGGATGAGACCATTTGGAGAGAGATCTCGGATGTAATACTTGCATTTACTTTTGTTTGTTCAAAAAGAAAAAGAAAATCTAACCAAAGGTAATAAGCGAAAAAGAAAATAGAGATGGGGACAACAGAAAAAAGATATGAGTGGTAGAAAGCACATGGACAAATTGTAACAAACTTCTAACAAACCTCCAAAAGCTAACCCTAAGTAATCAATGAAAAAAGTCAAGAAACAATGCAATGTGCATTGTACAACTTTTCAGAAAGAAGAAAAAAAAAAGCAAGGAAATGAAAGAATAAGAACAAAGGGACTAAAAAAAGAAGAAGAAATGACCATTCTAGGAGGTTTGACATATGAATAATAAGAGTTTCAGAAAAAGGAAATAGAGAAAAATAGAGGGGAAGGTATCTTCAAAAATAGTCATTTCCCAGAATTGAAGGGTATGAGTTTCCAGAATGAAAGGGTACACTGGAAAATTAGCTAAATGGATTAAAATTCATACAGATCAAGGCTCGTTATAAAATTTCAAAACTCTAACACATACAATGTATTTCTTCATACAAGGGACCCCAGACTTCTTAATAGCAGCACTGGAAGCTGGGAAACAATGAAGACAAGACTTCAAAATTCTGTGGAAAAATACCTAACCCATCGTCCTATACTGAGTCAAAACTATTGATTGAATGAGCAAAATCGAGATATGTTTCACATACCACTCATATACCCTTTCTCGGAAAACTAATGATGCATATGATTTTCCAAAACAGGAAACCAATACGGAAGAAAACCCGAACTCCAAGTAACAGCAGATCCAGCATGGGGGAGAATAAAGGGAAACTGATAAAGTAAAATCTCAGAATGACACCTGAATACCAAGAGTAAAGTACTGTCAGATATCTTCACAACAAAGGCTCAAGAAATAATTTTCAAAAAGGACAAATTCATTAAAAACCTCTTGTTTCTGAATGGGGAATAATTGAAACTGAATTTTTAATGTATACATAGAATCTTTACATATAAGCAACCCCGGGGGTTGGCGGGGGGAGACAATTAATAATCTCACAGAAAAGAAAAAATGATATGGGCCAGAAAAAAATAATGTTGTAATAATACCACATGGCTCAACTGTGGACAGCTTTACATATTCATGGTAATGTAAATACTAAATATTGATCCTAATAACATCTCAGTGTTTTATTACAACAACTGTGGAATTGGAAGTGTGCATGTGTATTTAGGGAGGATCAAGGAAAAAGAGCTAAATGCTCGTTTATCCAATGTGAGAAGTCCATAGTTAATGCCAAAAAACTAAAGCTGAGTAAATAGTAAGAAAAGTGCAATTTTTAGAGATACTGAGTTAAAACAAAAAGATCCAGCTAAAGAAATTGGGACTTGACATCTTGGGAAGGGAAACAGAAGTGGGATGAGGAACTGTTTGACTCTTTAAACCATGGCATATGTGTCTTTAATAAACTGAAAATTAGTGTGTTGGGGAGATGAATTGTTAATATTCTCTCTTCAAAAAGCAGTTCTTGCAATTGTGTTTACTTGATTTTTTTCTTTCTTTCTTTCTTTTTCTTTGGTGGGGGAGGGGGGTTAAGAGGTCTCATGTAATTTCATTATGTCCAGTTAGTCACTTTATCTTTTTGCATAACTTTATAGAGTGTTTATCATATCATCGAGTATTTTGCCTGACTTTATATCTCCCACCTAAGCTGTGAATTCTAGAGGGTTTCGATTCTATTTTATAACTCAAGCACCTGGAACACTGCCTATTTCATAATAAGAGATCAATATACTTTTGTTGAATGAATGAATGGGGTATGAGAAACACTGAATTTACTACCTACGGAAAAAAAACACCACACTTCTGTTATGAGAATTAAGTATATATCGCCAAAAAACCGTCTCTTATGCTTTTCTAAATCAAAATTTTGCGATGACTTAGTCTCAAGTAAGAACCTCCATTCTCCAGTCTTTCACTGTAACTACTGAAATTATCATGAGTGCTTCATTTCCATTAGATAAAGGACTAAAAACATCCGTTGTCAGACATCTTCCCCAGAAGTGACAATTTGTATTCATGATTATGATTATGTTTTAGGTAAAGTCAAAGCCCTTCATACAGTTTACATGCCAAACACTTGAGTGTTCTCTGACCAGGTTTCTACTTTAGAAAATAACATATATTATTTCAGGTTTATTGAGAATCATTATAGCGGTGTTCAGTTAAAGACGATTCACAAACTGAATGCCACATTCCCACCACATTGCCTCCTAGATAGTAGACAGAGTTAAGGATAAGCTGTACCTTCTACTTAAATCTAGATGACTTATGAATAATTTTTTTCTACAAATTAGATTTGTAATCTATGTACAAAATATTTTTAAAAATAAAGAATTAGACTCTAATAGGACACAATCTCATTTGAAAAATTTGACTTCCATTGTGTGCTGGCTGTTATGAAAGATGGTAGGTGATAATCTAAATGGTATATATCTCAAGTCCATGGGTGTATTTTATGCTATTATCACAAACAAATTTCTGAAAGCATCATACATTTTAAAGTAATATGTCTTTAATTAGGCAAATATACTTTAGAAAAAAAATTTAAAAAAAAAAACCTTCCAAGGATACCTTTTTCATTGGCCCACTAATTGAGCTTCTTCAATGAAAGCCTTTTTGCCTAGATAGTGGGTTTCAATCTCTTTACTTTGGAACTGTGATCTAGACGAAGCTGGAGTATCCACGTGCTTCCTCTACTCGAGTTGTAAAAGCTTGTAATTATGACAAAACCTTTAGGAATTTTACAAATGTTTAACACTGTTGCAATATTATAAGAGATAAAATAAGTACCCTTACATAGTTCTCTGTGTGTACAGGTGAACGTCTAAGTGCTTCACAGATACTAACTCATTTGATCTCCCCAAAATTAATGAGGTACTTCACAGATACTAACTCATTTGATCTCCCCAAAATTAATGAGGTACTATTATTACCCCCATTTTACAGATGAAGTAACTGAGGCACAGAAATCCCATGTATCTTGCTGAAGCCCCGCAGCTTAGGTGGCATGGCCACCTAGATCTGAACTCTAATAGCCTGACCCCAAAATCCACACTCTTAACCACAAAGGCAAGATGGGAAGGCACTCAAGCTTAAAAAAACACAGAACCCAAGAAAGCATAAATATATGCATATATATAAAGTGAGGAAACTCTAATTACCTTTGTCCCTTTGCAATTATGCAAGCCTATCAGGAGCCATAGAGCTTAAGGGAAACTCTGCTGGTATCCCCTATTTCACTCACACATGTTCATGTGTATATATTTTAAGTCACATTAGGAAATTCTCGGGGTTTTGCACGTCCATTTATTCACCCCCTTATTTGATACAGCCTAGCACCTGCGTGGTGAAGAGCTGCCATCACAGGCAACTCCATAGGCAGCTACCATGATCACTTGTTGTGCTTGGAAAAATGGTATATAGCCAAATCTGTGATATTAGCATGAGATACGTTAAAGGTCTTACTGTTGTGAAAATCAGTGTCCCAGAAACCAAATGTTAAGAAAGCGTTGAAGAGATCGATGGGAAGAAACAGTGAATTGTTCTAAGTCCATATTGAACATTTCTCATTCACAAGCACGTGTTCAATACCTACTATATTCAGGGACTGCATCAGGCAAATGACTACAGACCCTGAGCCATGAATCCACGATTCAAGTCTTTCCGCTGCCCGTCTTCTGAGACTACATATGGGAAGACTGTTCAACGCGAGCACTTCTCTTGCCAAAAAGAGGTAATCTAATTGAGTGGATCAAGAGGACAGTGGCTAAAATGATTAACGGAATGATGGGATTCATTGTATGAGAACAGATTGCAGCAGCTCAAGTTTACTAAGTACCACCAAGGGGAAACAGTGGGTTGTTCACCACTAAGTTACTGCCTTCTGATGAATTATTTAGCAGGACTGGAAGAGAAAAGGATGCAAATTGAGTACAAGATTAAACCCATTCTTTCACTGAAGAAGAAAAGCGGGAGAAAATGAAACCACAAGAATTCTGGTTTTATTTCATGTTTATGTGTATTATATGTTACAAAATAATGCATGAGAACCCAAAGTTCTCAGCACTGACTGCTAAAGAAATAGGATAAAACATGTCCAAAGTGACTAAGGGCCTAACTGATTTGTGAGAATAATAAATGAATACGAAGAGGAGAATTGTTTTTCTAAACATCTCCCCTCAGACAAAAATCATAGTTTTGGGTCAGCGGGAGGCCTTGACAACAGGGACAGAAGGATACTCCCACTTTTTCTTTCTCCAGATTTGTGGTCGTTCTAGAAGTTGGTTGGGTTTGCTCCTCGTTCACATGTACCCAGTTGTGATGGACAAGCAGAGAACCTGCCATTGACACCCTCAGTTGCGGAGAGTGTGACCAAACATTGTGAAGACTAATATTTGGGTTCTCTCAGTAGTTCTGGAACTCCTGATCACAACAGCTTCTGGTAATTCCCTCCACCTACCCAAACGTCTCCTCTCCCCAGTTCTGCCCAGAAACAGCACATTTTCTAAGGAAACAGGAGATCTGTTTACAGGATTGAGATTTTAAGTCTATCATTAAAAAAATACTTTGGGTAGGGCTGAGTAGGGGATCAGTGATTTCATGAATAAGCAGAAACACACATGGGGTGGGGGGATCCTGGGGGGCTCAGTCAGTTGGGCAGCTAACTCTTGATTTTGGCTCAGTTCATGATCTTAGAGTCCTGGGACTGGGCCCCACACTGTGTCCACATCTACACTCAGCACGAGTCTGCTTGAAGATCTCTCCCTCCCTCTCCCTCTGCCCCTTCCCTGGCTTATACTCTCTCTCTCTCTTCCTCCCCCCCCCCCTTCTCTCTTTCTCAAATAAATAAATAAATCTTAAAGCACACACAGGAAGGGAATGGGGGATTTTTGTTGTTGCTTTTTCATGTGTTCTAGAAAGGGAATTTCTCCTATCATCTGACCCTTCTATAAATTCCATTAAGTAATAAGTACAAAACAATGCTACTCCCTGAAAAAAGGACCTGACAACTACATAGAGTTGATAACGTAAAAAACTAGTTCAATATCATTTTAATACAGCATTCTCAATTATTATTCATATATTTAGCCAAACTCTATAAAGTTAAATCAAGTGAATCATGAATGTAGGAGGAGCATGAAATCTGAGTCCCAAGGCGCATAAGGAGCTTGCAGTCACATGTAATGAGTTAAAAATTACCCCAAAACAGCCAGATCTCTATTTAAAAAAACAAGGGGAGTGTCACAGAATACACTGTTGTGACACCATTAATTTAATGACTTTGCTAGTTGGTGTTATCCATGTTTTCTTCTCTTACTAATGGGAGAGTGCTCAAATACTGGGACAGTGCTCAGAAATGATTGGAAATTCCATGACCTTTCATTTATGTAAATATGTCAATCAGCATTTACCATATTTAACAATAGAATAGTAATGAACCTAGTATATGTTAAGATAAATAATATATTTTATTCTCCAAAGCATAAAAATGTAACAGAAGCTTGACACCATTTTACATTTTTGCAAATCTTTTTAATATCTAGAAGTCAAAAATCACTAGAATCTCATCTTGGCTTTTGCATTCATTCCGTTGCTGTACCGTATGCCATGCAGCCCAGGCAACTCCACTGTACGTTGTGAGAGAATGAGTGTGAAAAGAACAAATAACATCTGAGGATGGAAATAACTTTGACTTCATAGTCTCCTCAAAGGGTCTGGGGGCTCCTGGGAGACCCTGGACCACACTGAGAACTCCTGTTGTAGTGGAACAGCCAGCAGATTAAAGACCAGAGCTCCAGATGAAGCCTTGTTCCTTAAAGGCACATCACCTAATTTTCTTGATCTCGGTTCCTTTGCAAAATGAGGATGGGGTAAGATGATTTCTCAGATCCTTCCCAACTCTAATATTCCATGATTATGTAATACAATAAACAAAAGGAGACCCACCCAGGGTACCCTACATTTATTTGAGGGGGGGAGTGCCCTACACTTATTTGTGCTCCCTGTGGTATATTCCAAGTTTTATATAAGCCCTTCACTTCCGGGCTGTAATTGTTGTGCTGGAAAACTGACCTCACACATTAATTCCAACTAAGCATCTAGCATAACTGGCCCAGTTAAGAATTGTAAAGTTTCTGTGTGTAGTGTATCGGGAATAATAAAACAGAATAAAAATTTAAATGATGGCATTCCTAAACACAAGGTGGGATCTAAAACAAATATAGAACATTGGAAAAACTGGTGAAATACAAGTAAATTCTCTAATTAATAGTATTGTGCCAAGATTAATTTTTTTAGTTTTGGTAAATGTTCTATGGTTACATAAGATTCAAACTTAAGAAGAATGTAGAAGAGCCTACTGGAACTCTGTACTATTTTTGAAACTTTTTTGTAAGTTTTAAATTGTCTCAAAAAATAAGCAAGATGGCATTGAGGGCACTGTGATATTACTGTAACTGAGCTGAGGGGGAGGGGTAGAGAGGACCTTCCCATCCCTCCAGAGCAGCTGTCAGCTTCTCAGGCCCTCACACTCTCCTAATCATTTTTTCAGAATCCAAAAGAGAAAGGAAGTAGCCCAGATATCTCAGAACATGATGTGAGACCCCATATAGGAATTAAACTTTAAGAAAAAAAATGATTAAAACTGGGGCAATTTAAATGTTGTCATCAGGGAATATTAAAAGTACAAATATTCAATTTGCTTCTTGCTTGATCAATTCCATTAGATTCTTAATAAGCATTGTTCACTCATAGCCCATTATGGATATCAGTGCTGTTTTGTTTCATTTCATTTACTGCCCAGAATCTAGAACCCTTCCTGTGTCGGGGAAAAAGACGTATTTGAGAGTCTTTGTGGAAACAGAATAATTCTCACTAAAGAGGCTGAAAATATCAGATTCTCACATTTCTTACCCTACAGTTAACCTTCATGCACCTCATCTAGGGCCAGGGATTTGTCCTCTACTCAGCCAATCAAGCAGAGCCACTAGGATTTTCAGTCAAAAGTTACTGGGCAATGGAGCAGGGACAAGGAAGACTTCTTTTTGGACATGATAGCAGCAGCTGAAAGATCCAGTTTCCGGAGGCAGAAGGGGCAGGATTTGGTGTCCCATGAGTGATTTAGGGACAAGCCACATCACCCCGTGCTCAGTGGTGCAAATACCCTTGTAGGGTCAATTTGGTGCCATTCTTCCAGCTATAGCCTGTTTCTCTCCATTTCCTGGGGCCAGTATCATCTCCCTGGGTGACTCGGAAAGCTGTCTGATGTCTTTACAAGTTTGTTTTCTGTTTAAACGTATCAGAGTTGACTTCCATTACTAAGTCCCCTACCTGATACATACTCATTTAGGCAACTCTAGAATTCATTCACTCCAAAGTACAGAGTTACTGTGGTAGGCAGAATTCTAAAGATGGGCCCCCAAGATTTCCATCATCAGGTTATTCAATTGAATTCTAATCTAGGTACTGCTATAAAGAAATTTTGTTAATGCAATTAAAATTCCAAATCACAGATTTTTAAGATATGGAGATTATCCAAATGGGTAATCGAATCCCATCAGCCCTTTAAAAGCAGAGAATTTTCTCTGACCAGCAGCAGAAGGGAAAGTCAGAATGGAAAGCACCAGAAAGATTCAAGACACCATTCATTGCTCACTGATGATAGAAGAGACCACTTGACAAGCAATGTGAGCTTCCCCCAGCTGAGCTCTAGCAAGAAGATGGGAGCCTGAATCCTACAAATGAAAGTCAAATTTAGCCAAAAATTCTAAAAGAGCTTGGAAGTAGATTCTTCTCCAAAGCCTCCATTTGAGGGCCCAGCCTGGCTGACATGCTGGTGTTGGTGTGTGTCTCCTTAAAAGCAGAGAGTCCAGCCAAAAGCATTTTGACCTCTCACTTACAGAACTATGAGATAATTATAGACATTGTTTTAGTCTCTAAAATTTGTGGTAATTTAGTATACAGCAGTAGAAAACAAATATAGTTACGAAAAAAGGACGAAGGATTCTGAGTGACTCAAACTTCTCAACAGAAAAGCTATAATGTAGAAGAAAATGGAATGGTGCTTTTGAAGTTCTGAGGGAAAGAAATCTAAAATCTCCTACCCAGTCAGACTATGGAGAACGTGTGATGATGTACTAAGACATTCAAAAAACATAGCATTCTTCATTTTTGTCCTTCTGTCTCAAAAGACTAGCCGAGAATGTACTCTACCACAATGAAAGTAAACTAAAAGTAAGAAAGAATGTAGTTCAGAAACAGAGGATCTCAAAGATGGGCAGGGAAACAGAGTTCCCAAATGTACCCATGACCCAAAGGGAAACCGTTTCAGATGGAAGCACATCTGAAGATCTGGGAGACAGTCTTCAAAAGGATAAGCCTTGTAAGAATATCTGGTGGGTCTGAATGTATTAAGAGATTCAGACTATTGATTGAATGTAGGGTTAATTTAATAATTAGCTCACAGAGAGATAAGCAAACAAAAGAAGTAAACTGTAATTCACCCCAGTGAAAACAAAGAGTTGTGGTAAAGGAAAAATGATGATAGTATAATATTTGGCTAAGCAATCAATAACTCTCGCATTCATGATAATACAAAAACACATAATACTATAAACTTACCAATGTGATTATATTAGAAAGATAGAAGACTAAAAGTACACACTACTGTCAGTATTCCGATTCAAAGTCCTGCGTGTTCATCAAAACCCACGATGGTCCTCTGTAGCAACTGGCTTAAAGGGAATCCAACCATCATCTGTAACTTTGCTTCTATGAGAAAATATATTCCAGATCCTAATCAAGAAACTTGCAAATAAACTTTTGGAACATATACCATTATCCCACAAAAATAAAGACAACCCTTTAAAGAGTTATTATATCAGCAGTCAAGAGATGAAACCTAGGCTCATCCCTCTTTCCTCTTTCTTTCCTCTTTAACATGTTTTAATAAGGTGGGGCGGGGCGGTTAGCTAAGTTGTAAGGTTTTGAATGTTGTTCAAATATGCAATTTTAGAGTGCAATAGCATTCTTCATCATCGTCCTTCTTTCTCAAGAGACTAGCCGAGAATGTACTTTACCCCAATGAAAGTAAACTAAAAGTAAGAAATGATGTAGTTCAGAAGCAGAGGATCTCAAACATGGGCAGGGGTACAGAATTTCCCAAATGTACCCAAGGCCCAAAGGGAAACCGCTTCAGATGGAAGCACATCTGAAACTGCTTCAGTTTATTCTGTAATCCATTTTTCCATAAGTTCATTCACTTTTTTCATTCATAAACTAATTCTTTTTTTCCAAAATAACTTATTCCAGTATGTCCTAAAAGGGATCTCTAAACCAAGGTACCATTTTTTACAGCTGATGAGTTATATGCTTTATGAAATAAAATTAGATAATTATGCCAAAGTCCTTTGAAAATGCAGAATGTTACCAAGTATGTATCTGTTCTGTTCTTATTTTTAATTAATCATAACTGGAAATGTGCAAGCTGCATCTCAGAATGACTAATAATGTTTCTGAAACTCACTTAAATAAATTTTTAAACTCATTTAAAAATCCAGAATAATCGCTGAGTCACGCATGACTCATACAACAGAGCCCACTAGTCAAGGAATGACTTGTAGAGAAATATTACCAATATTAGATAATGGTTAACTCTGTGTGAATGAGAAAATAAGATCTGTTTCTGATTCTTGAAAGTTTTCTTAAATTTAAACAAAAAAATTTTTTTCTCTAGTTAAAAAAAAAATAGAAGGAAACATAAATGAGTTGATCTTTCACTATTAGGTAAGCATTTGAAGAATACAGTTTAACTTAAAGACCACAGCTCTGGAGTCAATGACCTTGAAATACAGATGTTCTTGAAAGAACAGATTATCAGTCCAAACTGCCAAAGATGTGGAAATGTAATTAAGCTTTTACAGTGAAGATGTATGAATTTTTGACCCCTTCTGGTTTCTATTTTAATTTTTAGTTAATGGTTCAACAAACATTTTGCAACATAAATCCTCTACAAGGTACTATCCAGTGTGGTAAGGAGACAAAGATGAACCAAATCCAGATCTGGCCTAGAAGAATTCACCATTCATGGGAACAACAAGGCATTTACTACTTACCTTAATCCAAGGTGGAACACTACATAAAAAATAAAGTAAAATAATAAAGCAAAAGCATGTGAAGGGGAAGAGGTTAATGCAAAGCTTTTTGAAGAGTTGGTTTGGGGATGCAGCCTTTAAACAACATTTTATATTTGTAAAGATAAGGGTAAGGAAAAGAGGAAGAAGCCAAGGCTTACTGAGCTTACCCTACACAGGACAAACAGGGTGAATTCTCGATTTAATGATGTGTGAAGGGAGGTAGAGAGAAACAGGTGGCACAGATCTTGATTTTCAATGACCTTACTTACATGCCATGAAAGACCTTCAAAATGTTGCTTGTTTTATTATCAATTTAAGCAAGATATTAAATTTAATCAGAACTGTGCTTTAGAAAGATTCATTGAGGGTCCTACTTTGTAATGTGAATTTATGGAGTATTAAGGCAGAGACTGGAGATTAGAGGCCAAATTAGAAAATCCTTGTAGCTGCACAGATGACAAGCATGGTCAGCAAAATTCTGAAAAGGCCCCCAAATTCCCAGCCCTTGGTGTGCGAACACCTTCTCCCAGTTATTCAGTCAAACATTAATCAAGGTGTTGCTGTGAAGGGACTTGGGGATGGAATAAGTTCCCAAATCAGCTGACCTTAAGGTAAAGAAATCCAGGAATGCCTCACCAAATCACATGAGTCCCTTCAATTTATCTGCGTTAAGAAATCAAAGACGGTGGTTCAGTGGGTTAAGCCTCTGCCTTCCTCTCAGGTCATGATCTCAGGGTCCTAAGATCGAGCCCTGCATCTGGCTCTCTGCTCAGTAGGGAGCCTGCTTCCCTTCTTCTTTCTGCCTACTTGTGGTCTCTGTCAGTCAAATAAATAAATAAATAAATAAAATCTTTAAAAAAAAAAAAGAAAGAAAGAAAGAAATCAGAGACAGGGAAGTTAGAGAAAGTCAAAGCATGAGAGGGGTTTAACATTTTTCCATTACTTGCATTGAAGATGGAGGGGAATTCATATGGCAAGGAAGATCAGTGGCCTCTGGGAACTCATATGGGCCCCAATGGTCAACAGGCAGAAAAGAAATGGGGACTTCAGTCTTAACAATGAAAAGGAACTGAATTCTGTCCCTGATCTGAATAAATTTGGAAGTGTATTGTTCCCTAGAGTCTCCCCACAAAAACTCAGTCTGACCAATGTCTTGATTGATACCTTCAGCCCAAAATACACTCCCATCTTGTCAAGATGTCTGACCTACAGAAGTGGTGATATCATACATTTGTGTTATTTTAAGCCTCTAAGTTTTTTGTAAATTGTTAACAGTAATAGAAATATTACAAGTAGGAGCACCTGGGTGGCTCAGTCAGTCAAGCATCTGCCTTCAGCTCCCGTTATGACCCCGGGGTCCTGGGATGGAGCCCCATGGTGGGCTTCCTGTTCAGCAGGGAGTCTGCTTCTCCCTTTAAGCCTCCTCTGTCTCATGCGCTCTCTCTCTCTCTTTGTCAAATAAATAGACAAAATCTTAAAAAAAGAAAAGAAAAGAAAAGAAATAGTACAAGTAATGAAATGTAGTACTTTATACCATTTTAAAAGATCTGTTCTTCACTAACCAAGCATTAAGCACATACTTAGGGAGGGTAGCATTTTGGGACCCACTTCTCCAGATCAGTTTCAAAGGATAATAATAATTTCAGTAAATTTCAGTTATTAGAGACTTGCTCTAAGATTTGGAGGTGAATGGCATGATTTTTTTAAAACACTTTAAAATTAATCACTCAACAGGCAAAAGTTGAAAAAGACTTCAGTACCTACCATGTAAATTAACTAGTTCATAAGGAATAATAAGTGAATAAGCTTAAGAGTTAAGAGAATTGAATTTATAGTTATTTTGGCCAAGTAGTATTCAATGAGTAAGTTGAGTTCCTTTGGTCTTACTTTATATGTAAAATGGAAAAATTTTTTGTACTAATTACTTCACAGTATTGTTACTAGGACCAAATTTATTAAAATAAAACAAAAAATTATATGTTGTAAAACAGTTCACAGATTTTAATTATGATTATTATTGGGTCTAGAACAGTTATTTGTCTGCAAGCCATAGATTATCTCAGTGCATCTAAATTAGATTGAAATAGGGTTGCAAAGATTTAAAAATTTTTACTTTATTTCTAGTTTGAATCAACGCCACACTTAAAATAAGGCTACACACACCTCATAAAACTATGGAGTAAATATTGGTTGGTAGACTAATTGGCATTTTATCCTGATAAAAAGACCTTGTCAGAGACATCTAAATATGTTTACAGGGGGAAAAGCAGATATTTGTCTTATAAATATCCTAAATTTGAGTCTTAAAACTAAGAGGAATCCCATAATCTTGATTTCTTTGAATTTGATTGGCAACTAATGTATTTTTCATATGGGGTTTCAATTGCACATACTGTATATATTTTCAAACCTAAAAATCATTTCTATATACTGGGGAAGATTTAAGGAAAAAATCATGTCACTTCCTCAGGATTTCCCAGTATGTCAAGGGAAGAATTTCTTCTGATTATTTTGTAGAGTACGTAAAAGTCAGTCATTCAATAAAGCATTTTAAAAGTAGAAGGAACTGAGATAAATGGTCTTTGTAGAAAAAGAAATGCAGTTAGAAGGAAGAGTATAGTTATGTAAAGTGAATTACGCGGGTATGTTTCCAGGCAAACAGTAGGTGGCAACATTTACACAGTCTTGTTTTTGAAATGCTTGTATAACACCAAGATAAAACAAGCTAATGATTCATGAAATACGGGACTTTCCAAAACTCGTGTATTAAAAGGGCTATTTATGCACGAACATGTTCTTTGTTTTTATTCTTTCTATTTTAGAATATTGTGCTGCCGCCTTATCAGAAAGACTTCACTGAAATCATTAATCTTAATGCTTTATTTGTGAGGCATATTAGATTGTTCATCTAAACGAAGGGATAGAATTTTTTCCCCCTCAGGCTTTGGTCAGATGAGGTGGTTGAGTTAGACAAGGGTGAAGATTAGGGGAAACACGATGCTTTATTTTACATTTAAGAAAAGAAAGAAAGAAAGAAAGCCAGCCAGCCGTAGCGTGAGCTCAATAACTAGAGTTTGCAGCAAATTATTACAGGAGGCACATCGAGGGGCCAAGGGAGGGCAGAAGCTGCGTCAAGTTTCCTTTTCTCTTTTGAGCACATCTGATTCTGTTGGTAACACTGAAGGCCGAAGGCTTGTGACCCTGTGTGCGGTTCTCACAGATGAGTTTCCAAACCTAAGAAGCCATTTTAGGAGGTGAGTGGCGGAAGTCACTGTGACCTTTGAGGCTTAGGGGTTATTTTTTATTTTCCAGAACGATGAGATTTGTTACTGAGCATTTTCCTGGTGGGAAATCAGAGGGCAGCCCTAAGAGGTGAGCAGAGGTGCTGCTTTATAACAGCAGAGGTCAGTAACAGCAAAGGGGAAGGAAATGGAGCAATCCGGTCAGAAATTTTGTCACTTTCTTTGAGTTGCACAATCAACAGGCAAGAGGCTGACAACACACAGGATATCCTAATCCTAATACCCAACAGTGTCTCCTGGACAGCCAATGTCTCCATCCTGGTCCTACGGCCTTCCTGGACATGCTCAGAAATATTTCAGACTCTCCCTACCAAAGAATTAGTTTCTACCACAGAGTTTTTTTTTTTTTTTTTAGAGAGAACCATAATAGAATATGAAGTAAAACTTTCCACTCTACTCTTTTACAGTTATTGAAACTTTTTCCTACCTCTCCAATCCTGAACTTGGACTTATCTTCAGATAAGAAAAAACAAACAACAGCAAAGAAAAGGATAGGGAAAAAAATAAAATATTTTATCCTTACATTTGGCAAATACTTACTGAGTGCCAAGGACTGTTCCAAGTACTTGGGGTACAAAATAAACAAAATATATCACATCTCTTTCCTCATGGAACTTGGAATCTAGCGGGGCCAGGCAGAAGTTAAACAAATAAATGGTATATGTCAAGTGGTATATTCATTTCCTAGAGCTGCCACAACAAAGTGCCACACAATAGACGAGTTCAAACAACCAACATTATCGTCTCACAGTTCTGGAGGCTAGAAATCCAAGATAGAGTTCTCTGCAAGGCCATGCTCCCTCCAAAACCTGGAGGGACACTCCCTTGCCTTTCCTAGCTTCTGGTGCTTTCCCAGCAACCCTTGGCTCTTCTTGGACTGTAGGTACATCACCTCCATCCTCTGTCTTCACAGAGGTGATCTCTTCCTGTCTCTTCACATACTCTTCTTTCTGTCCGTGTCTATGTCTGTGTCCAAACTGCTCCTTTTCGAAAGGACACCAGTCTTTTCAGACTAAGACCCACCCTAATAATCTCATCTTAACTTGGCTACAACTACAAAGACCCTATTAACAAATAAGCTTGCAATGGGGGATGCTAGGAGTTACATTTTGGTGGAGACACAATTCAGCTCATAACCTATATGATGAAAAAAATAAAAAAGGAAAGGAAAGAGAAAGTAGTAAAAGGAGGGGAGGCATGTTTGGAAAAGGTGGTCATGGAAAATGACATTTGAATAAAGTGAGATCTGAACAAAGAAGTGAGAAATTGGAGCGTGCAGGGAACTAAAAGAAGAGATATCTGCTCCTGAAAAAAAAAAAAACAGGATTTTAAGTGCCAAAATTGTAATGTGACCAGTTGTCTTCATTCTTTAAAATATGTTCATGATTATAAAAGAAAGGTCTATGCATATTACAACCATAAATCATTCTTTTTAGCTCTGAACAAGTTGATGGTTTTCAGTTAACTTATCTTTAGCAAGAATAGAGGAGATATGGATTGATTATAGGCTTACATGATTTTTCTTTAAACAAATATTTATTTTGCTGCAAATATTCATTTTGCACACTTTCGGGTCCTGGGGACAAAGCAGTGAACAAAACTGTAACACTCTGCCTTCAATGAGTTTACATTTCAATAAAGGGGAGATCAAGTTTGACTTTTTTATCCTTTCTCTGCCCAGTGGGAATTTGAAGAAACCTACCCCGTAAGAATAACTTGCATCTTAACAGAAACCCAGAATCATAGGATCTCATTAGGACCCATAAAAGTTATCTGGTCCAAGTATTCATCAGATAGTGATTCTTTGATAAGATTCTCCTTAAAATGGCTCGAATTGTATGCCAACACCTTTAGCAACAGAAGCTCACAATCCCTCCAACTTTACCATCGACTAGAATTTCTCTCACTCTCTAGCCCTCTACTCCCCAAACAGAATTGTTGCTTTTCCTGGGAAACGCCAGGCTCTTCACTTGCTGTTCTCCAGATACATTCTTGGCTAGCTGCTTCAGCTCCTTCAAATATTTATTAAAATGTCACCTTCTCGGTAAGTCTTTCTTGGCTACCCCATTTAAAAATAACCACCACCACCCCCGCCATGTTGCTACCTCACTTTCTTTATTCCCTTTCTTTGCGTTATTTTTTCTCCAAAACTTGTATCATCATCTAATTTTTTAAACTCATTTATTTTATTGTCTGTCTCCCCCATTGGAATGTAAGCTTCATAAAGGCAAAAATTTATATCTGTTTTAATTTACTGCCATGTCCTCTGGAATGAGAAGTACGCCTTGCACAGAACAACTGCAAAATGAATGTTTGTTTAAGGAACGGTCATTTAAACTTAGGATTAGCAGCCCCTCTATTTGTGCTAAGGGAGAGTCAAGTGACAGCTATCAGCTTGTTGCAGGGAGGCCATATCTGAATTAACAATGAGCACTCTCTTCAATTACAGTTGTGGAAAATTCAGAGACATTCCTTCAAATCGATATTGCTCATATTTCTCTCTATAAAGGGTGAGGGTGTGTCTTTAAATCTTAATAAAGAAAGGAAGCTCAGTTCAAGTAAGCTATTTCATGATGAACTAATTAATACACAGATAAAACTTGGAGAGATTGACCAAGGGAGGTCTTATAGTGATTTCACCAAACACCCAGCGTGATCTGTAGATGGAATAAGTCATGTGACTTGCATGTGTACATGCTGCTTCTTAAAATGTCGGTAGAGGTCCACTATGATGAGTTAGTGCATATGGAAGAAACTGTTTGGCATTAGCTTGACCACATTTCTATGTAGATATAATTGTAAATATTACATATTAGCTGGAAATGATGCTAGGTGACTTGAAATTTATTCTGACAATGAAAAGGCTCCTATTGTGGAAGAACTTAGTCCACGTCAGGCTGGGCTCTAAGTAGAACGGTGGTTCTTGACACTATTCACAAACTAGAATCACCTGGGAAGATTTGCAGACACTGGTGCCTAGTTCTCCCACCAAGAGGTAAGGTAAGGCCAATCATTTTCTTAAGCTTCCAAGGTGATTCTAATGCGCATGTAGGTAGAGACCCAATACAGTAAAGAACTATTTTCTGGGAAATGACCAAGGTACTGTTAGACTTGTAAGTTGAGTTTACAGAATTGTTCCAAGAAACACATTGTCTTAATAGGAATAGGGTCTTCAGAAAGGTTCAAGAAAAGAAGCAAAAGTCATGTTTCTCTTCCAGGTATTTACAACACAGAGATTTATAGGCATTATCATTTATGAGAGTGTAAATGCAATTATTTCAGTCTGTGACAAAGATATTTGAACTGTGTATGACATTGCCCTCAAGTGAGAAATCGCACTGCAGGGGTGCCTGGGTGGCTCAGTCAGTTAAGCATCCAACTTTTTTTTTTTTTTTTTAAAGATTTATCCATTTGACAGAGAGAAATCACAAGTAGACAGAGAGGCAGCCAGAGAGAGAGAGAGAGAGGGAAGCAGGCTCCCTGCTGAGCAGAGAGCCCAATGCGGGACTCGATCCCAGGACCCTGAGATCATGACCCGAGCCGAAGGCAGCAGCTTAATCCACTGAGCCACCCAGGCGCCCCAGCATCCAACTTTTGATTTCAGCTCAGGTCATGGTCTAAGGGTTGTGAGATCGAGCCCTGTGTAGGACTTGGGCTGGGCATGGATCCTGTTTAAGATTTTCTCTCTCCCTCTTCTTTTGTCCCTATCCCCTCTTCCTCTTGGAAGAAAAGGAAGGAAGGAAGGAAGGAAGGAAGGGAGGAAGGAAGGAAGGAAGGAAGGAAGGAAGGAAGGAAGGAAGGAAGGAAGGAAGGGAGGGAGAAAGAGAAAGAAATCACATTGCAAAGCTGGAACAAACTGCACTGGGTACCCTAAGGTAGATTCCAGAAGAGAGTAACGAACAAGATGTGCTGGCACGGTATCCCAGGCACAGGCACAGAAGTCAAACCAACATGGGTTGGCTGTCTAATTCTGTCATTTAGCAGGTGTGAACATTCAGGATTTAACTTCTTTATCAAAAAAAAGATAACAAAACCTACCTCAGAAGGACTTGTGAGCAAGGCCATGTGACCAGTAGAATCTCACAGGGTCCCACACTCAGATGGGCCTTTTGCTTGCAGTTTTATTGCTTTGTGGTCACGGTCTTAAAATTCTTGATAATTTTATCTTTGATTTTTTTTTTTTTTTTTTTTTTTTTTTTTTTTGGTTAAGTGAGGTCTTACAGGACAAGGCACTAGATGCTTAGAGCCTGGGTTCGCATAGGGTCCTGTGTACCCATCTTCCCTGGAAGACTTTTTCAAGGATGCTCTCCTCTCTCACCAGCAACAACTGTGGCCCCCAACACCACTTGGGCCTGGGCATGGTTTGGGGTCTGATTAAAATGCCCTGCTTGCCAAGTCACGGGGCAGAGCCCTGGGCTTTTCTAAGGGTCTACACTTGCCCCACAAGTAACTCCATGCCGGGGGAGTAAGTTACTACATAACTAATACACAAGACTATCACAGGTAGGGAAACAAACCTGGGAAAAGAAGAAAAAGCATTCTTCCTGCATTTTGAACGAGGAGCCTACATTTTCATTTTGCACTGAGCCCTGAAAATTACATAAGCTGCTTGTGAACCGGATTTGTATCATAGATAATTTCTGTGCATACATCAGAAAGAAAACATGAGACAAATAGATTAGCTCTGTCAGAGTGGAAAGCCTAGCCACTTTCTCAAAAAAGCTCATTGTCTTCATCTCTGTCAATGTGTTGTTCCCTTTCAACAACGCAAGTGGTTAATTATTGATGGACATGTCTCTATCCAGTTTTATCTAAGAACTTTGAGGATAATCTAGAACATGTTTTGGATGCTTTTCTTCTGACAGTTTCTATTTTCTAGATGCTTTGGAACAGGACTAAGGTGGGGTTCGTGACACAGCAATTAAATTCATTGGACCTCATCATGCAAGAACCAAACAAAGTCTCTAAACCACTGAACACAAAATTTGCTTTGTAAAACAATGGTAATGACATTTTCCTCTAGGGAGACTTCCATCCAGAATACTAAGAAGTTTCTACTCTGCAAATGATTTGAGACTTTGAGTTACTTTAAAGTCTTTTTATTAGAAATAGGACATAAGAAAAAAAAATCAATGTAATCTCCTTTAGAGCCATCTGGTTTTGATTTTTCTGCTGTATCTCCTTGAGAACTCAAAAAAGCCAAAAAGAGAAGGAAGTAATTGTTCTCTGTTCACTGCAGCTGCCAAAATAGTCACCATTTTTTTTTCCTACAGTCACCTGTAAATGAGAACCAGCACTCAAAACAATACATGTTTTATTAATTTAAAGGCATAGTAGCCAAATATGGAATGATTTGGATTGCTATGAGCCAATGATAATGACACTTGGTCCTTTTAGGTTCTAGTAGTTGGGCAATGTAATTTCTCATGTCCAGGGTAATAGTAACAAAAGCAAAATAGTAGTGCTGTTAAAGAGTAGTTATGTTAGATTACTGCTTATTCCTAGTTCCAATTTTTATAGCACCAAACACATTTTCCCCTTAATCTCTCCTTTTGTAGAATAAATACAGTATTTCCAAGTTTTATCATTTTTCAAGATAAAGCTCTTTAATCTATGCTTACGGTCATCGATGTCTGCAGAATCCTCCCCAACCTTCATCTTCGAGTTGTTGACTTCAGGAATGATGTGTACATAATTCATATGGATGAATAGGCAATTTTGTGACTGAAATTCTGTGGTTATGCTACTACTCCTGTTACAGTTTTCATGCAAAAGAGATACTGGGAATAAAACAGAATCTTCTATTAAGTCTCATTTCATCTTGAGAACCAAATTGGGTGACTCTCTCATCCCTATTTTGTCTAGAGGTTATGCGACTTCCCTAAAGTCACACCTTAAGTATAAATAGCAACGATGAGATTTGAACCTAAGCAGTCCGGATCCTGTATTCTCAAACACAGTGCAGTGCTCTCCCCACAGTGTCTGATTCTTGATTCCATAGACCCTATTTTATACCTGTTTGTCTTGCCCATATTCCCTTGCTGTCTTCCAGCAGGGCTTGAATTCTCTGTGTATTGTCTCTCCAATATACTCCTCAAAGGCAGGGAAAAAGCTTTCTCTTTCTGTTTTACTTACCCAAAGGGCTTATTACTAAAGACAGACCACAGAACATTTCTGGAGAAACTCCCTTGAGGCTCTCAACAGAGAGTAATGCAAATAACAAAACACCCAAGAGTAATAGGAAACATCAAAAATATTCCCCATCCTCACTTCTCTTAATCAATACTTTCTATTTATTCAGGCCCAAGCTTATGAAGGGTGAAGATTGTCTTGATGAAGAGCAAGCCTTCTGGCTACTAAAGCTGACATCTAGAAAAATCTCAAGGCTTGGGTTCAATATTCTGCACTCTAACTCCCTAAATAGACTCAAGTAAATGGCAATGGATACGCTCAACCTTTTCTGAGCTTCTAAAAAACATCCAACCATTGCATTTCTCTTTAGTTCCTTTTCTAATTATCAGACTGCATTTTACTTGAGCCCAGTAGAATTTTAAATATGAGAAAGGAACATTAACAAATAGGCTTAAAATGAAGAGGAAAATGGGAAATTGGTATTTGATTTGATTTTTTTTTTTTATCAAGTCATCTACTTTCAGTGATTGAGTCAGTTTGCTAGCTGGAACAAGATTTCTGGGTGAATGACTTTCACTAAAATATACAGGGTGCATTTTAACAATGGTATACGTTCACAAATGACCACTATTTTTATCCCAACATCACTCAGCAGAGGGAAGTGGTGTTCCTGGATTACCAAACCCAGAAGAAAACAGAAACCAAAGAAAAATACATTATGTGGCATGCCTTCTTTCAGCTTTTCCAATCTGGAGCAGACCACTCCCATTTTAAGAAAATTACTTAGAGTGCAAAGGATACTTCAAAAAGAAACAGACAGATATGTCCTGATCCTCCTTGACATTATAGTAATCAAATTTTAGATTAATTTTCTTCTTACACAGAAGCAAAATATAGCACGGGAACAGCCTGTCTTCCTCTGGCTTTTAGTAAACATTTGCCACTTAGTATTCGGGAGCCAGTTGGATTTTTTTTTTTTTTTTAATCTTTGGCAATCGAAACAATATCTTCGATAAATTATGGCAAGCCAACAGGGAGAGAGCAACTCAGGAAGGGTGCTTTGGTCCCAGCAGCCAAGCAGGCAGGAGAGCAAAGATGGAGAACTGTAATCCACGTGCCCTGAAGGCAAATATATAGCAGCCTTACAGTTGTTGCCCTGCTGTCTCGCCACTCTGCCTTCTGCCCTAGCCCTCCAAGCTTAGCCCCAGCTGGGTGAGTTTGTTCATTCAGCCATTCTTTCAACAGATATTTACTGAGCGCTCACCCTGTGGTGGGCATTAGTCTTCATATGAGAAATATAATAGTCATCAAAATATATATGGTTAGATATGGGACAGAAGAATAAGCAGAGAATTCATAGTGTGGTAAGCAGAGGGGAAATTCAAGTGGCTATAGAAAGGGAATCTGATGCAGACTTGAAAGATCAAAAGAAGTTTCCCGGAGGAAGTGATGTCCTGATTGAGGAAAGGAGGACGAAAAGTTAGACAAATGAAGAAGAACTGGAAGAGCAATCAAGAAAGGAGCTAGCATCAGAGGATCAAGGATCAGAGGTGGGCAAGTTCAAGAAACTTGAAATTCGATCTGGCTGAAGCCTTGAATGTAAGGAAGAGGACAAAACATGAAATGAGAAGGGTAAGCAAGTTCTATGTATTGGCCAGGATTATCTAGGTTATACTCAAGTAACAAATACCCAAATATCAAATGATGATGTGACACAGTAACAGTCACGTCTCATTCACGATCTATGTCCAGTGTAAGCTGGGGTCAAGTCAGAAGTGGTGCGGTCAGGTGCACCGTCACTTTGGGGGTCTAAGATGATGGCCACCTGTTGTCTTCTAGCTGCAATACCAGGAACAGTGGGCTTTCTTCATCACCCCAACAGGGAAAGAGATGCCCAAATGTCTTTTATGTATTTCAGCCTGGAAGAGACACCAATCACATATACCCACGGCTTGCTGGCTAGCACAACTTTACATGTCTCCTGCCCCGACTACACCAAATCTGCAGTTTTTTCCCATTATATAAATGTGGGTGTCTCAACGCATTGCTTTAAAAAGAAAGTTTTCCAAGAACCAGAGACCCCATTCCTACTGTTGAGTTTCTGTGCCACATTGCACATTTGTAGGCACCCAGCTAACACCTCAAAAATCCAGATTAAAAAGCAATAAAATCAAACTGAATGGGTTTTCTAGAGAGAGGTGACTCTGCAAATGGATATCACAAGGAAAGAAATAGCATTCCTCCATAGAGCACAAAACTATTTTTACATTCAAGCTGCTCTCTTTGGGTGGAGACATCATAAGCATCACCAACCTGAATCTGCCATGCGTGACAGGTGGAATCTTACATGATTGACTCAAGAAGAGTCACTTTCTAAATACATTTTTTTCAGTCCTCATAGGAAAGTTGTAAGGAAGCATTTTTATTTGTCATGTTGTAAGTTGGCCAACAAGGTAATACTGTGCATCATCGTTGCATCAAGATGAAAAATTGTTTTCTTTTTTTTCCCCTAAATACATGTGCCCCTGATCCTCATTCTACAGGTCGCAAGTTTTTTTTCCTTTTACATTGGTGGTTTTGTTTTAAGTCTCATACAGATTTAAATATTTTCAGGAACTTTACATCCACACAGAAACTATTTAGAATTGGGCCTCACTTTGCAGAGGGAAAGCATGGGAATTTTTTTTTTTTTTCCAGTTGAGAAGCTAAGAAGTGGCTATTAAAAGTGATGGGTATTTAGCCTGTGTAGTAACAGTGAGACATCCCAATATAAAATCTTTTTTTTCTTTCCCATCACAAAAATATGCTCAATGCTGATAACCTTAGAAAACATCACATCAAAAGGGATGACATTGAAATCAGTTTTTAGGTCCGCTATGGCATATCGGTTCACAACTCTATTCCAATGCCCCGTGCCACTTTCAGATGATGGAGAGCTCTAGATTAAAACATATGCGGAGCTCAGTGTCCATGTGTGTCCTAGCTTCCACTAAGCAGATATACCCACACAGATTTGGAAGATGGAAAGAGGTTGTGTCTACGCCTCTACTTCTTGCTGTCAGGCACAGTCCTGCTGGCATTGGTTTTTCTGTTAGTAATGCTAGCAGAGGTAACAGTGAGTGTTCCCTGCCTTCGTGGCTGCACCATTTTGCTGGCATGGATCTCCGCTGAGTTCGTCTAGTCCTGGAGCCAGTGATCATGGTGGCAGTTTTCAGATCATGACAGAGAAAGCAGCCAACTTAGCAAGTCTAGGAGTCATTTTTGGAAACTCAGTCAGGAATCTGCTTCTCTAACTCTTCCAATGATTTTGTGAACACTGAAGTCTCACATTCATTGCTTTCCTTTTTTTACTTGCAACTAAACCCAAATTGTCTTAATGATAATCTCATAAACCAGAGGCAATCACTATTAGCCTTTCATTGTCTCCCTTTATATATGGATACATACAAGTTTTTTCTGGAATGGTATAGAGTACACTGTTTTTTTAGTCTAAATCTTCCCTTAACTATAGACCATAAGCATTTTCCCTAATCAATATACTCACTCCTATAACATAATTTTAATAATTAAGTTATTCCATTGTGTTGTTTACTACAGTTTATTTAATTAATCTCATCTTTTTTAGATCACTATGCTCATGCTCAACTTTCAATATTATAAAGCACTGGCAAATATTCTTAATATTCATGAAAATAATAATATCTTTGAGGTCCTTCAAAATTTTTCTAGACGTGGTAGTGCTAAACCAAAGAGTATGTTGTGTCTTCCGTCACTTATGTTATCAACATTCCCCTTAGAAAGTAACCCATTTTACTCACACTAAGAGAGGAGGTATAAATTTCCTTAGCTGGAAAAGAGAAGGCTTAACAATTATGTGAACAATATGTTCTGTAAACTATATGCTATGTAAACTATATTTTCATATATATATATATATATATATATATATATATATATATATATATGGAAAATAATTGCAAGAAAATACCCACAAGAGTAACAGTGATTTTATAAGTGTTTCAGGCTTATAGATGATTTTTAAATCTTTTTTCTATTCCTAAAGTTTTTGTAAGATCACTTTTATCATTTAAAATGCATGTAATAATTATAATAAAGCAAGTAAGTCACCCTTCTTTAAATGTGTGTCCGTTAGTAGCTGTGGCAGATGGAAATATGCCATACAGTTGTAGGAGAGGCTAAAACATCTGGAAATTATTTACAACTCAAGAAAAAAGTTTATAATGGCAAATAAACAGGTGGATTAGTTTAAACTCACTGATAACCTGTGTACCACTGTCACATGGGAAGAAGTTTGAGTCAGAGATTATTGTAGCAAATAGGTAGTCACAATACACTATATTCTTCTGGCTAGGAAAATACTTTCTTCTGTTCAAAATGTAACTACTACACTTAAATTACATCATTAGATATTTGACCTTGGTACTGAAAGATGACATCTATACCAAGACAAACTTTGCCTTCTTCTCTAGACCCTGCTCATCTGGGAAATAACTTCTTTGTAATTAATATCAAACAAATGGATTTTCTCAGTAAAATTCATCCAATAGAGAGCCTTTTCAATACAACTTGTGATGCTGTTTGAAATTGTTGTTCCTAAAAAGCAAAGGTTACTAAAAGTTACTTCATTCACCATAGGTTTGCAAAGCCACATATTCATTTGGAAAAAATTTAAGTTGTATCAATATATGGCCATGATAACTATAATTACAGCAAGAAATTTTGTTAAAATGCAGGTGACTAGTTGATATTACCAGTCCATCTTGTCCAAACCTAGACAAGCAAGCAATGGAGCCCAGATACTGGTCCCAGAATATGGCATTATATCCAAAAGCATTGGGCTTTCTAGGAAAACAGAAATCTCTCTCTCTATGCCATTCAATTGAACATTAACAAAAAGTCACTAAGGAATAATATTGTTTCTTTAATTCCAAAGATGTTCTTTTCTCACTACATGACACCTTTTAAATATTATATCGTGTTTTCCCGCTCATGGTAGACCTACCAGCACATATGTTAAATTGTCTGGTAACTTATTAAGGCAATTCCCCAAATGCCACTATTTTTCAGTCATTACTATTTCTCCTAATTTTCAAAAAGAAAAGGAAAACATAAAATTGGACCCATGAATGTCATATTTCCTCTGCAAAATCTATTAAATTGGGTAGGTAATTATTTTAGAATACATAGAATACCATCCATGTTGTAAAGAGCTTCATATTTCTAAATACATGCATATAGAATATCTCTTCACTATAAATCCTTCCCAGAAATAATATTGATTTCAACAGTAAACTTTAGTTGTCCAGGGAGCACCTGGCCGGCTCAGTCAGTAGAGCATGTGACTCTTGATACTGGGGGGAAAAAAATAATCTTTAGTTATCCCCAGTTTTTTGTATGTATATACACATGCACACACACACACATACATACAGTGTGTTGGATATATCTTACGCACCCCCCCTTCAGATTCTCTCACTTCACTTCTCTTATTCCATCCATGGGTGAGGCAATCAGTTCATGTATCTTCAAACACTTCAGTGCATGTGGCCCTTGACAGTGCCTTGCCTCAGACCAGTCCCAGAAGCCTCTTGCCTTCTGCCCAGGTGTTCTGCATTGCTGCCACTATGTGGGCTGAAATAGAAGCAGGCTTTGCATCCATGCATGTGCTACCCAGAAGAGCAAAGCCAATTATTTGACCAGCAGTCGGTCAAATAGGTCCTTATCAGAGAAAGACAGTCTTAAGACACATTTTATGTGGCTGAAATGATTGAGCAGCTAGCTGTCTGTGGGGATATCTGCTTGACAGTACATTCTCATTTTGCATCCCTCTTATTTCCTGCTCTGTTCCACCTATCAGACGTCTTTGTTCCCTAGGCTCATCTTCCTCAATAAAGTGTTTACAAACAAATCTTTGTCTCGAGCTCTGCTTCCTGGGGAACCCAAACTAAGACATAACTCTATAGTATACGGTTACATATAGGACTTACAATAGTCACATACTGTTAGGCTTCTGCAGTACTGGGGTGAGTAAAAATCAACATCATCACCATCATTAGCCTTGAACAAATGGAAGAGATTATTTGAGCCAATGATCCTCATAAGTTGGTGTGAGACCCACATTCTAAACATTCTAATTAATGAGCTAGTCATAGACATATGTATTTCAAGTTTGAAAGACCACTTAACATTCCCTGCTTTTGTTTGCTTAGAATGAAAATTTTAAGTACCTAAAAAAAGATGGATTTCTTAGCAGAATTAGACCTATAACTATAGAGAGCAAACTGATGGTTGGCAGAAGGATGGAGGTAAGGCATGGGCAAAATGGGTGAAGGGGAGAGAGAGAGGCAGGCTTCTAGTTACGGAATGAATAAGTCATGGAAATAAAAGACACATCACAGGGATATACTGTAATATGGTGACAGGTGGTAGATACACTTGTAGCGAGCATAGAAAGTGTACCGAGAAGTTGAATCACTGTTGTACACCTGAAACTAATATAACACTGTGTGTCAACTATACTTGAATTTAAAAAAAAAAAAAAGTTTTAATTAAAAAAAGATGAATTTTTTTTCTATCTCTCCCGAGGCAAAAGAGGAATCAACAACTCATAGGTTCATACCCAGAAGAAAAGGAACATACACCTTGCTTAACACACACATGCACAAGCATGCATGTGCCCAGACTGACAACTGCATATTCACTAGGGATAAGAACACACCAGAACAGACTAGACTAAAACGTAAAGACGGACATTTTGAACAGGGGCTTTTTTTTAATCCCGCTATCTCCCACTACCTGATGATTGCAATATTATGCCCTTGTGAAAAAAATGAGATACATGACAGATTATATTAATTCTGCTAAGTTTGACAAAGACAAGTCAAAAGAACTAGAATAAACGTTGTAATTATACATTAAAATAACTTCTAATATCTGTATAGTACTTCATAGCTTCATAACTTTTTTCATCTAAGTTGTCTTATTTAATCCTTCAACTCTGTGAAATAATTGTTTTTACCATACCCATTTTACAAGTAAATAAAGTTCTGAAGAGGTACATAGCCCAGTTAGGGCACAATTTACCACCTGTCCTGAAAGTCAGGATCTGCGTGACTGTTTCTTGAGCTACACTTTTGAACTCGTTTTACCTCAATTTTCTCTGGTTATCCATTAAAATCCCCTTCCATATACCAGCTTCTCTCTTAACTACTAAATGCTTTATTATCTCCTTTGTTCTAAGAATGAATGAATGAATAAGGTGTTTATATGTGGGGACCAGAGAGTAGTCATTCAACAGTTTTGAAAGAATTAAAAGGTGAGATTATAGAAATGCAAAAAATTTCCCATCAATTTTACAAATAGCCAGATGTTTAATGACTCTTTGGGGTGTTGAGTTATAAACTCCCTTATTATTATTAATAAATCTATTATAAAATATATTTATTATTTATTTTGAAAGAGCACACACACGCAAGCAGTGGGAGGGGCAAGGGGAGAGGATATTCAAGCAGACTCCCCACTGAGCATGGAGCCCCAATGGAAAAAAAAGATTAAGAAATTTCACAAGTTATCAAGTTGGTCAGAAAAATCAAGATTTGAGCTTCTTCGTAAGCAAGGTAAGGTTCTATTGTGAACTAAATTATCTTCTCCCCAAAATTCGTGCAGTGAAAGAAACCCTAGCCCCAGTACCCCAGAATTGTGACTGTGTTTGGAGGTGGAGCCTTTAAAGTGGTAATTAACTTAAAATGAGGTTATTGCAGGTAACTAGTGTCCTTATAAGAAGTGGAAATTTGGACACAGACATGTCCAAGAGGAAGAACATGTGAACACACAGGGAGCAGCCAGCCATCTACAAGCCGAGGACAAGGACGTCTGAAGAAACCAACCCTTCTGACACCTGGATCTCAGGCTTCTGAACTCTGAGTAAATACATTTTCAGTGCAAGCCGCCCTGTCTGGTATTTTGTTGTGGCAGCCCCTACGAAGTAACACAGGTCTAGAGCTAGACAGAAAGAATATAAATAATAGGGAGTAATGGGTTCAGAAAAACAAAAGAGAATATATGGTCAGCCTAATGCGGTTCTAACAGACAAAAAAGCCATCAGATCACTCAGCAGTGCGAGACAATAAGTAGATGTTCTTATCCTTGGTGCATTAATGCGCCATGTATATTCACTCAAAAGTCATGTTGGGAAGCACATGTTTAAGCACAATGCACAGGAGGTGGTAACTCTTGCTTAGTCTCTAAAAATGAAATACAAAGAGAATGAAGAAAAAGAAGAGGAGGAGGACTCAGGGACAGGAAAGAGCTAAAAATTACCCGTGTTAACCCCATTTTTAGGACCAGCCTATGAGTAACTAAATTTAATATTATTGTCCCCACTTCGCAAAGAGGGAAACTGAATCATGGAGAGATTTACTAAATTGCCAGGAATCACACAGTAAGTGGAAAAGCTAGAATAAATAGATCCATAAGAAAAAAAAAATCACAAAAAATAAAATTAAAAAGCCTCTATTTGCTAGTACTACTCTCACATTTTGTTACTGACAGAACAGAAAAGAACTTTATCTTACTTTACATTTTCAGATAGAGAGGGAAGGATATTGGCTGATTCATTTCTTATCTTCTTGTATTTTTCTGCACTCATTTTTTAAATAAGCAAATGTAACACACATTCAATTTAGTACATGCCAGGCTTGTTCCAGCAAAACAACCCATTGTCTTCTTCGGCTTGTACCCTTGACCCCACTGCAAAATAAACACAATCTGGTATAATAGGGGGAGAGAAAGGAATAGGAAAATTTGAATGAACTGTGTGGTTTAACCTTCCTGAAAGCATGGCTTATATTTTGAACAATGATTCTTTGTGGTTCCCTCAAATCTTATTTATGTACAGAACTCTTGGTGGCTACTATGTGCTCTGAAACTGCTACATGATTTCTTGCAATAGTAAGTATGCAAACCAGTGAATAAACAACAATATTTTGCAAATCTGCCTTCATTAATGGAAAAGATCATGTCAGCACCACTATTTCAGTACAGGAATACTCAAAGATGGTGCATGAAGAAATAAATTGTCAAGATCATAAAGTGCAATTATTTTAAAATTATTTTTGGCAGCAAAAAATAATTTGGTCAGTGCTCTCTGCAAATAAAGCACATTAGTGATAAGTACACGTTTCCAAGTTTAACTCCCTTTTTCTCTCTCCCCCACCCTGCCAAAAAAAGTGAGAGAAATTTTTTTTATGTTGAAATTAATCTAGCCTGAAGGAGAGGTACCTTCTGTGAATGCTAAGTAGGGAGACTGTGGGAAAAGGAAGGGAAAAGACCCTAAGGGTCTCCGAAACGGCATAAAGATAAAGAATAATTCTAAAGCTGAGGGATTTGGGCCCCTTCTTTGTGAATAACCCTCTTTGGACTTTGCTACATAATATTTATTGAGCTACCAAGTGTGTTTACTGAAGGTGGGTTCTTTTAAAAGAGAAGCACAAAAATCTAAAGTTTAAAAAATACTAGATTTTAGAATAGTTGAAAAAAGGACGAGAAAGATTCCATAAAACTGGTTTCACTCTTACCTCAAGGTACATGATTTACTGCCAAATTTGCCACTCGATGTCACTTAAAGTTTTTTATTAAGTAGGGACCATATTACAAATAAATTGAATTTGTTTTATTGAAAATCAGAACTGAATGAGTTCAGATAATATCCTCTCACTTTCTTAATTCACTTGCAGTTATTTGAATCCAAACAATGTGAGTTGGAGAATATGCACTACTTTTACTTTTCCTTTGGATTACAGGTAATCTAAAATAAACGGATAGCTTCGGTTTAACAGACAAGTAACATGACTAAATACTGTCAGACATATTTGTTTTATATGATTTATTTGTAACATATAGATGCTCTTAATTGTCAGTCTTATTCAGGTTTCAAAAACCATGACATTTTCAAGTTATCTTAGTTGGTTTTGGCTTAAAGAAACGCAAGGAGGGGAAGGACCAACAAGTTGTGCCTTAGCAACTACTCAACCAGGCAGTTGGAACTGTAGGTCATTCAGGACATACAATATCCTTGGAGGACTAACAGCAGCTCTTACAACCAACAGGAAAACCTTCAGAAGTCCATTCAGTAGTAAATTTTTGTTGCTGTCTGTGCCGAGGACTCTGTCCCAACTTGGACTAGGTTGATCTTAATCTCTGCTTCAACTATTTCTGTCGACCTATAGTCTCCCCACTTGGCCTTTCTCGCTTCAGGTTACCTGTCTTAAGGCTTTTACTGTCCTATGACTTCTGGAGCCTCAAATGGGTCTCTTGGCTTCTGCTCCTTTAAGTTTTTCTCCAAAAAGAGCTAGTCACCACCCAATACTGACCACCCTAATTGGGCACAGTTTAGTAACAGAGCATTTCATCGGCTAATGGCTAGGGATTTCACTCTCCAGATTGCTTTACAGGTTAATCCTTTCAACTAAGTCAACTGACCTATAATAGCAGGAGTCAAGTGACACGAAAGCGTGATGATCTGATGAGCTGGCTGGTTGTTTGGTTTGGTTTTGCTTTGCTTTGTTTTGTTTTGTTTTGTTTTGCTTTGTTTTGCTTTGCTTTGCTTTGCTTTGTTTCTTCACAAAATGAGGCTGTGAACACAGAAACCTCTCAGAAAAGGACCTTAGGCATTGTAAGCACACAGGGATGCATGGTTTCTCTCCAGTGCATGCCTTCTTTTAAGAAATCAATTATATTAATGTTTAAAAATGCATAAAAACAACAATGCTGGTTTCATTCTCTAGCACCAAAGTTGTGACTGCTTCATTAATTTCAGGATTTTCTTGCTCTCAACATAGACGTAGTTCTCTGCTAATATATTTCTACTTAATTTTGATAAAGATTTCATATTCATTCTAAAAAATTACCCTTGTCTTATTTACTTCTTAACCCCCAGCATCTTGCAGAGTACCTGGCATAGAGAAGATATTGAATAAAAGTTTAATCAAATCAAATCCATGAAACAAATCAATAATGACAAAACTATTTGGGTTGATTCTACCAAGAAGAGCCTCAGCTTCAAGCCTGAGAAGTGAGAAAACCTGTTCGGCAGAAGCAGGAGTCCCAGGCATCAAGTCTATTGGGCAAGTTCACTGTTAACAAAGAGACAAGAACATTTCCTTATAAGTAGTTGACTTCTTCAGGGTTCTAGGAATGGGGGCAAGGCCAAAAGAACAGGAGCATAGCAAAGGCTCTACCAAAAAGTGGGCGCCTGGGTGGCTCAGTGGGTTAAAGCCTCTGCCTTCGGCTCAGGCCCTGGTCCCAGGGTCCTGGGATCGAGCCCCACATCGGGCTCTCTGCTCAGCAGGGAGCCTGCTTCCTCCCCCCTCTCTCTCTCTGCCTCCCTCTCCACCTACTTGTGATCTCTGCCTGTTAAATAAATAAATAAAATCTTTAAAAAAAAAAAAAAGAGAGAAAGGCTCTACCAAAAAGTGAAAAAAGTAGAGACATCAGGAACCTTTAATGAGTAAGTGACCTTGTGAGACGACAGTGAACATCCTCCTGTCTTAATATAAGATGAAATACAGTCAACTGTCCCACATGAACATATTCATGAACACATATTGATGTTCATGTTCTTACAAATTCATGTTCTTACAAATATTTCTGTTTCTAAAAATGTTATAATGTTATAATGCACATGTATTTCCAGGAACTTTTTAGAGAATAATGTTTTTAAAAAATGTTTTTAAAAATTCCTGGGGAATTTCATATGGAGATTCCATTACACTGGCATTATTGGTCATCCAATCTTAAAAAATTAATATTATGGAAATAAAACAAATGCAATATTAATAAACATTTGATGAAGTCATAGTTAAAAGGCACAGTGAATATGTAAATATAATCGGATGTTTATATCAACCTGGTCACAGGTAAATTCAATAAATTTTTCTATAACAATTTTCTGATCATACATAGGCATAAACTCAGAGTTGTTTGCATTCTCTAGCTATAGGACATTTAGGATTTATAGGATTTTATAGGATTTTTTTAATATAAAATCATTCTACTGGTTCTACTAGGATTGGTTTATTAGGATGTATACATATATTCATTCTGTGTATGTGTGCATATGTGTTTATACAGGTCCTATTCCTTCTTTTTCTTTAGAGAATACTGACTAACATAGGTAATAAAAATGGATGTTAACTTTAAAAATGTTTGCCATTGGGGCTGGCAGCCATGGTGTACCTGGGAAGGTAGGATTGAAGTCAGATGAATACAATACTAAGGATGCAGTACAGATTATTTTTGAGACAGAAAAGGGTAAGAAGATGTATATTATATATCAAATCTGTGAGATAACATAGAAGAAGATTTTAGGAGGGAGCTTATCGTACTAAATGCCTAAATTAAAAAATAATAAAGGTTTCAAAGAAATGACTGTAATTTTCACTCTAAGAAACTAGAAAAATAAAAAATCTAATGAAGTCCAATGTAAATATAAAAAGAAAATAATAAAATCCAAGCATCAGTTGATTAAATTGAAAACAAAAACAATAGGGAGCATCTATGACACCAAAAGCTGATTTGGAAGATCAATAAAATTGATAAAACCCTAGCCAGACTGGTTGGAGAAACAGCAAGAAGGCCCATATCAACAATATCTGAAATAAAAGAGTTGACAATAGAACAGGGAGAAACTTAGCATGCTACTGTATACTGCTTCTATATCCCTTCCTGCTGTGACTTACAGCTTAGAAACTTCTGCTCAGCCTTGCACATAGGCATGGTACAGCTAAGATTTGCAAAAACTGCTTTTTGCCTGAAATCCCCCTCATCCAAGGAGATGAAGAGATATGTAGGGAAATGGCTGTGTTTAAGATTTACAGGAATGACATGACCAGACTCCTGTATACAAAGATCAACTGACCAAGGACAGAGAACTTACACGACCCTCAGATGTAGACCCTCACATGTCCACAGATGTCAGTCACCTTTGGACTCTAACCGCTTTTTACTTTCCCCTTTTGCTAACATAGAAGAAGCTCAAATTTCAAGCTGAAGCGGGGGGAGGGTGGTAAGAAAATAGTCCACCACCTCCTAAGTTTGCTGGCTTTCTAAATAAAGTCACTTTTTTTTTTACCCAAACATCTTGCCTCTGAACTCATTGGCCTGCCACACCATGAACATAGCAAGCCTGGACTCAGTTGTAACATCACTACAAATTCTACAGATAGTAAAAAATAAGTAGGTGATGGACAGATATTAAGATGTGCCCCATGATCCTCACATCTGGGTGTTCATGACTTTGTATACTCCATTCCCCTTTAGTGTAAACAGGACACATGATGTACTTGATGTACTTTTAACCAATGGAAAGTAGTGGAGGCAATGGGAGGTACATGATTATCACGACTATCTTGTTTTTAAGAAACAAGCTCCCACGAATCCTCTGACTACAAGTGAATTCTGCCAACAACCTGATAAAGCATGAATGCAAATGCTTCCCAGTCAAGCCTTGGATGAGAACCCAGCGCTGGTCTATACCTTGTCTACAGCCTTATAAGACCCTAAGCAGATGGCCCTGGACTCCTGATCCTCAGAAACTGTGAGATAATAAGTTTGAGATAATGAGTTTGTGGTGATTTGTTACATAGCAATAGATAATTAATATAACTATGTGTGAGCTGATACTCATGAATTTGATAACTTAGATAAATTGACAATTTCTTTGGAAAGTACAACTTACCCAATCTCGCCCAAGAAGAAATCTACTTGGAATTCTACAAGGAATCTACTATGAAGATTCTAGAACTAACATGTAAGGTTAGTAAGATTTCAGGATATATGACCAATATAAAAAGAACATATTGTATTTCTATATAGTTGCAATAAATATTCAAGAACCAGAATTCTTAAAAGTATCTTTTATAATACGAAAAATATTAAATACTTAGGGTAGATATATCTGACAAAGAGATACTAAATGTCTCTCTAGACTGATCAAATCTTTCCTTAGATAACATTAATGACCATCAAATGTTATCTGCTCCGTCTCTCAAGCTCTTTAAAATTGCTTTACATGTGTCTAAACTTCACAATCACATATTCATTTTACGTAACTATCAGAAACAATCAATTTATCTTTTGCTTAGTCTGAACTATTTCCAATTATGTAGTTCTAAACCACTGGGCTTTGAGGTCAGACAACCTTATTGAAATTCTAACATGACCATTAATAGTTGTATAACCTAAGACAAAAATTCTAATATTTTGTACCTTAATTTCCTGATTAATCAAATTGGGATAATAATACTTAATGGCTCTGACCAAGAGATCATTTTTGTGTCAGCTCTGCCACTTCCTTACTACATGACTTGGGGCATTGTTTAGTAATATTTCTGGTCTTCAGTATTACTTCATCTGTAATATAGGATGATAATAATACCTACTTCATGATGTGGTTAGGAAGATTAAATGATAAAATTGTGCACCTGAAACTAAAACAACACCAAGTGTCAACTATGCTTCAATACCAAGTTTTCTAAAAAAAAATTAAGTGATATAAAAAATGTAAAATGATTTTATATTGGTACTGGGCATGCAATAAATGTTAGCCTTTGTAACGCTGGGACAGGTTGATATATGTTCAACACATGCAACGTTTCATAATATTTGGAGGCTATAACTATTTGTAACTATTATCCATAATTGGGCCATTCCAATATTCAGTACATAACACATATTTGTCAAAATGTTTTTATCTTTTCTAGACAGTCATTTAATCAAAACTAGGACTTTATAATATAAAATTGAGTGGCCCTAATCAGATGAATATGTGAATATTTAATATGATCTTGAAATATGAGACACCTGAGACCATTCGTTTTTTAAACTTTATTCAGCAGTAGACCTTTTTTTTTTCCCCTCAAATAAAATTCTTCTTGGAAGATTACATAGTTAGATAATCTCAAGAATATAAAGCAAATAAAAGGGAAGTTTCATTTTTTTTTTTTAAGATTTTATTTATTTACTTGAGAGTGAGATAGCACAAGCCAGGGAGAGAGGGAGAGGGAGAAGCAAACTCTCTGCTTAAGCAGGGAGCCTGATGCAGAGCTCGATCCCAGGACCTCTGGAATCCCAACTTGAGCTGAAGGCAGGCACTTAACCCACTGAGCCACCCAGGTGCCCCAAAAGGGAAGTTTCTTCATTGAATCATAAGCCCACAAGGCTGCATTTAGTGGGCATCTGTTATGTGCCAGGTACACTTCTAAAACTGTAGAAACCTTATAGTGGCTCTGGGATTCTCCTTAGAACGATAAAGTGCAATAAACACAGCTTAAAACCCACTCCTTTGGAACTGTAAACCACTTGAGAGAAGGCACAGGAGAAGAACTTCATGATGCCTATCTTAACAAAATATCTAGTATAGTATTGGCCACTTAGGGAACATTGAGTAAATCTTGTTAGGATTGGGTGGCATAAAAGGATCTAAGGAAATCTTAGAGCAACCCGATATGCTAGCAAGTGGCTGTTTCCTCCTACTACCCTGAGTGTTTCTCGAGATGCACAACTATAGTCCATCTCTGAATGGCCTCAGGACTCCAGGACCCCTTTCTGAAATTTACCAAAAATCTGACCAACTCTCCAAGGAATAATATTAACTGCCCCCAAAGATCTCCAAAGTTTTTTTGGTTTAAGTCTGTGATTGAGAATTTGCCCTGGCACCAGGAATGACAGCATGGGCGGACACTGAGACAGACACTCTCCTCATTGTTTTCAGTTTTCAGTTTCAAGTTAGATATCAAGTAAAGGGATATCAAGTAAAGGGTAAGTAAGCAAGGGCATCAGAGATGAGATACACCAGGAATAACTAGTGTGTTATCTCTTTTCTAAATGCCATATCTCCTCCATTACTGAATTTCAAGATCTTTTCTTGAGGACAGAGTCTTTGATCTATACTTCTATTGCATTGTTAATGCTACTAATGGTTCTAAGAATAATAAAATGATCTTTTACTGAGGCTTTATGAGGTGCTCAATACTGTACTTATCAGGCATTATTAAAAGTTCTAGTACTCAATGAATATTTGGCATTTAAAAACTCCAGAAGATTTTATGTAGAAACACAGATAAGATAAACAAACAAAACAGTTAAGAATAAGTTGAGTTTTTATTATAATCTAATAGTAAGGGCCAAGAGAAAAACTAAAAATAGTGATTTTTCAAGATTGTTTTTATAGGCTTAATAAATGAGGGCAAATTAGGAACAAGAGGCATTGATTAGAAAGTTATTTCTGGTTTAAGTATATGGAGTGTGAATAGAAAATTTTAGAGGGCATTATAATCCCTGTAAATCATTATAAAAATTCTGAAAAAGACAGTTTCTGAATTAAAGTACTAATGTTGAACACCCTGATTAATAAAATATAAAGCAACACCATATATTACAGAGGTTATTCACCCTCATAGAGATGTATAAATTAATAATAATTCAACTCTTTGGCATCTAGTCCTACAAGACATCCTTGGTCTTTACAAAACGAACTCTGAATACAACTTCTACATCTTAACAAGGGTAAATGATAATAAGAATAGTTATATGCTTTTCCTATATCTATAAAATCTTTCTTTTAAGAAATGGATAAATGATTATAAAATTAGTTCAAAAAAACATTAGTTTGCATTTATGACATAAATGATTGTTTATCCTAACATCTAATTCTTACTCTCTTCTTACTTAACCAGATTTATCTGTGACAAATGACATTGTTTTATGAATAACATGAGCCCTGTTTTAACTAAGTGGGTCACTGGACTAGAAATAGAGATTCCTGTGCTGTATTTCTAGCTTTGAGTAGTTTTATGACCTTTGGCAACCTTCTGAGCAAGAATCTCAAATCATCATAATCAAAACTAAAACAACAATTTCCATCTACAAGATGTAGTACATAAGAGCTATTATACGATTATCTCCCTTTATATCAATAATACAAGTTATTCCTAATAAAAATAAAATAGCATAAAAGTATTTTTATATCCATGTCATATTTAATAACTTTTAATGGTTTAGCTTTAATCGGGTAAGATCATAAGCTCAAAAAGAATAGAGTTTTACCATTTAAAATTTGTAATTCTAATAAAAATACATAGTAGCTTCATGTATGTACATATAATTCATTTGTATTCAGCTAAATGTTCAGAATTATCTTAAATATTAGAAGTAAGAGAATTCACTGGTCTTGTAGCTCTTAGTAGTCTAGGTGGCTGTAGTAAGTATTGGGAGGCAATCGAGAAGAGCGGGTGTTGGAATCACAAACCTTGCACTGCCTCTGCAAGGTACTGTTGTCTGAATGTGGTCAAATTAAACATCTCTAGCCTTCAGGAAATGAGATTATTCATACTATCTCATTTTTGGTTTGTTCTCTTTTGGAATGGTTAAGTGAATTAACGGATAGAAATTGGCCCAGGACTTGATGCACCTGAAGTGCTCAAAAAGTGTCGAGTTTTAAATTATTTTAAGAAATTTTGTAAGACCCTTCCCTGGTCTTTTTGTTGCCATATCTATAATTACATATATATATGTATATATATATATATATTTATTTATTTATATAGATTTATGTGAATTATAAATATTTATATTTATATAAATTATAACTTTTAAATATTTAAATCATAAATAATTTTACTTATGTAAATTATAAATATTTAGATCTATATAAATTTATATTAATATAAATATAATTCTAATTTACACACATTTATGTAAATATAAATATTTATAATTTACATTAATTTATGAATTTATATATTTATGATTTGTATTATAAATCATATGTAAATGTGTAATTTATAATTATATATTTATAGATAATAGAGA
Organism: Mustela nivalis; assembly: GCF_964662115.1. NCBI lineage: Eukaryota > Metazoa > Chordata > Mammalia > Carnivora > Mustelidae > Mustela > Mustela nivalis. Next base: position 104,596,397 of record NC_139024.1, read on the forward strand.
TTTATAAGTTATAAATATCTATATTTATATAGATTTATAAAAATGTATATATTTATATTTTATGAATGTATATAAATTATAAGTGTTTATATTTATGTGAAGTTATATAATTTACATAAAATAAAAATTTTTATGATTACAAACAATTACATACATAATTAAAATACCTCCCTAATTAAAATATCTCCCCATTTCTTGAGATAGCTAGAGGGACTACTACACCTAGAAGTCAAAAGAGCCTTCCTACGTATTATGCCATTACATCACGAAGTTCTTAATTGTCAATAGATTTTACTTTCCTCCACGGGTGTTAGATAGGCAGTGTTGTGTGAACTCTCTTTAGATTCACCTGGGCCATTTGTTATTCTTTCATCTAATTTCATCAAATAAATGGAGAAGGCCTACTTCGGGGTGAGGCCATTTATTTCCTCTAAAAAGATAAGATAAAAAATTCAAAATGAAACAAGTTGTCCTCAGTTCCTATTTTCTTGGCCATTGAGGAAAGAAGAAAGCTTATATGCCAAAGTCCTTTTTATTTGTATCACATTTCATCTCCTCTTCCATTTCCCAAAATGACGCAATTAAAAAAGAAAGAAAAAGAAACCAGCCCAGGGTTGAGTTAGGGTTGTCTTCCACGCCTCATCTCTGAATAAAATTACTGGGAGACAGCATGATTCATTACCACTGTCTCAAGTGCTCCTAAGATAAAGAACTTCTGCCAGCACTGGAATACATGTTTATATTAAAAGAATTTAGCATTCCCTAGAGCACAGGTGAACAATCAATGGCCCAAGGAAATGTAGCAAATGACATTGAGGGCCAAACTGAGAAGTAATGAATATATATTTTTTATATACTCCATCTTGTCCTCTCCCAAGTCACTCCTGACTCCCTTCAGGCAGCCACTAACAAAAGAAATTGAAAATTCTAATAGTTGAATATGGTTTAAAGTGAACTCAGTCTGCTTATAAGTAGAGTGGTTTCAGTGTTTTATACCCATGATCTCTGAAATGAATATATACTTTAAAGAAAGATTGGGGGCATCTGTGTGGCTCAGTGGGTTAAAGCCTCTGCCTTCGGCTCAGGTCATGATCTCAGGGTCCTGGGATGGAGGCCTGCATCGGGCTCCCTGATCGGCAGGGAGCCTGCTTCCCCTTCTCTCTCTCTCTGCCTGCCTCTCGGCCTACTTTTGATCTTTGTCTGTCAAATAAATAAATAAAATCTTTTAAAAAAAAGAAAGAAAGAAATGAAAAGCCCAGTTTTTGTGAAAAACTTATATCAAACAATACCAAAATAACTACCAAGTACATCTAGTGCCTGTTAAGTTACTGTCTCTTGACTACAAACCACTCTCTGTATTCTGCTTTGCAGTGCTGACTCTGGGACTCTGAAGACCACACTCGGCTTTCTTCAGCTGACACTTGGAGACAGTAGAGGGAGACGGCAAGGCAGGAAGAAGAGGAGGGACGGGCTTCTTCCTGTCTGTTTCCCATTTCTGGGAGCCTCACTCCCATTAATGCTCGATCACCTGGGGAGCAGCAGTTCCTTCCCATGGCTACAGCCGATGGCTCGCAGTCCTGCTCACATTCATCCAACCAGCCCAGCACACCACACCCCTCCACCATAAAAGCATCACCACCAGCTGAGCAACTCAAGTCTTAGTCTCCGTGCACAGGACCTGTCCTCTGAGTTCCTAAGCTTTTATAATTTTCACATCTTCTTTGTTCTCTCAGTCCTAGGAGCGGCAGCTTCCTACAGTTGTCCCCTTCTTGATGACTAGACTTCACTTTTTTAAAAGATTTATTTCTTTATTTCAGAATAAAGAGAGAGACAGCAGGGGCCCAGAGGGAAAGGGAGAGAGAGAACCTCAAGCAGACTTCCCGCTGAGTGGAGTCCAACATGGGGCTGATTCCCATGACCCTGAGATCCCAGTCTGATCCCACATCCAGAGTCCAATGCTTGGAACCAACTCAGCCACCCAGGTGCCTCTAGAATTCAGTTTTTACCCTCTCAGTTACCTCGTTAACAAATGTATATTTAGTTAGCAAGTCTTCAAATTCTCTGTTTAATTGTCAGGTGTGATTCCTGTTCCCTGCCCAGATCTTAACTAATATACAACTTAACATATAAAAGGTGATATTATATAAACTGAGTATGCTGAGATCGTTTTTAAAATAAAATTGTATGGGGGTGCCTGGGTGGCTCAGTTAGTTAAGCATCTGACTCTTGATTTTTGGCTCAGGTCGTGATCTCAGGGTCCTGAGAGGGAGCCCCGTGCAGAGCTCTGTGTTCAGCAGGGGTCTGCTTGAGATTTTCTCTCTCTCTCTGCCCCTCCCCCTGCTTACACGTGTGCTCTCTCTCTCTCTCTTAAAACAAATAAATAAATCTTTAAAATAAAACTATGTAAAAGTGGGGCAGGGAAAAAGCAAAAGGAATATGTAATTGTCAGTGGTTGTAAGATAGAGTGAGGAGAAAAAAAGAGTAAAGGAAAGGGAGGGAGAGCTAATAATTCTTTTTACAAAGTAGAAATACAAGAAATTCTGTCCATGGTAGATACAGTAGGAGAAGTAGGAACATAATTTGAAGTCGTAGAGGTGACCAGTGGAAGAAGTAGGATCAGCGATATATGACACCAAAATGAAGAGAATACTGAAAGAAGATACAGTGTAAGCAAACTAAATGATGTTATAACATAGTGGGATGATGTTGAGAGATGATAAATTGAAAAGTAATAGAATAAGCCCATTAGGGGCACCTTGGCGGGTCAGTCGTTAAGTGTCTGCCTTGGGCTCAGGTCATGATCCCAGGGTCTTTGAATCAAGCCCCACATCGGGCTCCCGACTCAACAGGAAGCCTGCTTCTACCTCTCCCACTTTCCCTGCTTGCGTTCCCTCTCTCAATGCCTCTCTCTGTGTCAAATAAGTAAAATATATATAAAAAAAAAAAAGCCCAGGGGCGCCTGGGTGGCTCAGTGGGTTAAGCCGCTGCCTTCGGCTCAGGTCATGATCTCAGGGTCCTGGGATCGAGTCCCGCATCGGGCTCTCTGCTCAGCAGGGGGCCTGCTTCCTCCTCTCTCTCTCTGCCTGCCTCTCTGCCTGCTTGTGATCTCTATCTGTCAAATAAATAAATAAAATCTTTAAAAAAAAAAAAAAAAAGCCCATTATTTACCTATATCAAGATGAATCCATAAACATTAGGAAAAACAAATTGTTTATCTCTGAGGGACAATACTGGAAATATGCAGGAATGGGACAAAAAATAGTTGTCTTTCCCATTAGTATTTCATTCTATTTTAAATACTTTATCAATTTGTTCAAATATATTTTAAAAGTGCAAGGAAAAGTGACTTTCACTTTTGCAGTAATGCAATATACTTCTTTTCCCTATTTCTCCCACTAATTACAATTAAAAACCCTGAACGTATTTAAAACAAATCTAAGAAAGCTCTAGAAGGTGCGGAGAAGAAGGTAGACTGGCTAGGAACTTCAGGACCCAAGGAACAACACACTGATGAGATCCCTGGGCTTTTTTTCTGCTGCGTATATACCAGACCTAGAAGTGAAAAAGTCAGAAACTAAGAAACATCAATAAGCACAGACTAAAAAGTCCCAACAGAAGTCTGCTCTTTCTAGCTAAAGAATCAGGAAAGGGTCAACCTAGCAAGATGGGAAATTTATAGAAAATAGCTGCTCTTCCCCAGCCAAACACAATAGAAAAGGCTGTACCCTACCCCACCCTTGCCCGCAAAGGAGCTCAGCTCCCATGCTCACAGTATCCGTGGAGAAGACACGGGGGACCCGCATGCCCACCGCAGCCCAGCAGTCATGAAGCTCCTTTCCTCTTACCCGCTGCGGTGCTTACCAGAGGATGCCTAGTGAAGTCAGGACTTCTGCCACCAAGCAGAGATAATGAGGACACCTCCACTCCAGCCACCTACCCTATGGTGTCAGTTGAAGCTCCGGAGAGAGCATTAGAAAGGCACTCAGGATTGTGGCTCCTGGCCAAAATCTTATTGTGGTTTTTCAGACCTGATCACGGGAAATTATAAATGCTCTACCTGGGGCAGGCGTCAGTAGGGAAACCTGCCCTCCCCCACACCATGGCTCAGTGGGTTGAAGCCTCTGCCTTCAGCTCAGGTCATGATCCCAGAGTCCTGAGATTGAGTCCTGCATCGGGCTCTCTGCTCAGCAGGGAGCCTGCTTCTCTTCCTCCGCCTCTCTGCCTACTTATGATCTGTCTGTCAAATAAATAAAATCTTAAAAAAAAAAAAAAAAAACAGCAAGAGATATTGCACATGTACTACTCTGATGCAGGGTACTGAAATTAAAGGAGGCTGTGTCTGTCTGTATGGAGTATATGGGAATAAAGAATATAAGGTATCTCTGTACTTTGCGTTTTAAAGATTTGCATATTTATTTTAGAGAGAGAGAAAGAGAGCACAAGCAGGGGGAGGGGCAAAGTGATAGAAGACTGAGCATGGCGCCAACCTGGAGCACCATCTCAGGACTGTGAGATCATGACCTGAGCCAAAATCAAGAGTCAGATGCTTAACCAACTGAGACACTAGGCGCTCTGAGATCTCTATACACTTTGCTCAGTTTTGCTGTGAACCTAAAACTGCTTTTAAAAATCAAGGGTAGGGGCACCTGGGTGGCTCAGTGGGTTAAGCCGCTGCCTTCGGCTCGGGTCATGATCTCAGGGTCCTGGGATCGAGTCCCACATCGGGCTCTCTGCTCAGCAGGGTGCCTGCTTCCCTTCCTCTCTCTGTGATCTCTTCTGTCCTCTCTCCTACTGTGATCTCTCTCTGTCAAATAAATAAATAAAATTTAAAAAAAAAAAACAAGGGTATTTTTTTTTAAGATTTTATTTATTTATTTGACAGAGAGATCACAAGCAGGCAGAGACAGGCAGAGAGAGAGAGGGGGAAGCAGGCTCCCTCCTGAGCAGAGAGCCCAATGCGGGTCTCTATCCCAGGACGCTGGGATCATGACCTGAGCGGAAGGAAGCGGCTTAACACACTGAGCCACCCAGGTGCCCAAAAATAAAGTGTATTTTAAAAGTGAAAGAAAAACGCCACCTTACTTATAAAGGTAAACAATTTGAATGAGAATGGATTCCTCAGTGTTGGGGGATACATAATGTCAGAAGGTAGTGGAATAACATTTTTTCATGCTGGAAAAAAAAAAAAAAAAGAACTGTTGATCCAGAATTCTATATCCAATGAAAATACCCTCTAAAAATGAAAGGAAAGTCAGATATTTTCAGATGAAGAAAACCAGAATTCATTGCCAGCAGAATGACCCAAAGAACGGTTTGAAGAAATTCTCTGAAAAGAAAAAAAAAAAAAAAACAATTAAAAAGTATTCTTGTAGTATCAGGAAGAAAGAAAGAAAACATATAAGTCAGTACAACAGATTTTCCTTCTCTTGGGTTTTCTGCATTATGTTTAAAGTTTGAAGCAAAAATTATAACATTGTCTAATGTTTCTAAATAGGGAGAGTAAAGGGATATAAAGTCTAGTAAGGTTTCTGTACCTCAATCAAGTATCGGTAAACTGTGATAAGTTCTGTGGTGCCTGGGTGGCTCAGTCAGCTGAGCCGTTGGTTCTTAACTTCAGCTCAGGTCATGATATTAGGGTCATGAGATCAAACCCAGGCTGTGCCTGGGCTATGCCTTCTGTGCAATCTGAGTTTCTCTCCCTCTACCTCTCCCCTGGCTTATGCATGCACGCAAGTGCTCTCTCTTTCTAAAATGAATAAATCTACAAAGGAAAGGAGGGAGGGAGAGAGGAATGAAGGGAGGAAGGAAGGAAGATAAAATAGGAAATCTCATGCATGTGCTCTCAAAAAAACAAAACTTAAGGACTGAGAGACTGATATTCCACAAGTGCTTGATTTATAGGAAACTGATAATGTTGGAGTGTTCTTATAAGTCAGGGAGTTGGTGAAGGTTATCTCATATTAACCTTTGGAAATTTTTGCTTATGGTTTCCAGAGACATGAGCAAGACACGACCCAGGTCGAGTTGATCTCACAAAATAAGCTGGATTAAGCTTTATTTGTATGACTGGACTGGTTTTGTCAACTTGGGGAATTTTCAAATCTGATCTCCATTTGTTTTTTATTTTCACAGACTCTCACTGAACTCTCTAATCTTTATATTCCTTACTCACATCAAACTACCCCCTCAATGGGCTTACCTGTATCTTCATACAGTTTGTGTGTTCCAAATTACAAATTACAAGTTCTGTTATTCCCAAATAAACTCATCTTTTTGACAGTTTTGACCTTTCCTTGGTTTACTTCTTTTTAGGTCAACAAGGGGATATCATTACAGACCCTGAAGACATCAGAAAGGTATTAGGGATTACTAGAACAGATTATCCACAAAAATTCAAAACCTTAGATAAAATGGACCAATTAAAAAAAAAAAAACTACCATAACTCTGCCAGTTGGAAATGGATCACTAGAATATCCTTATAACCATTAAGGAAATTGAATTCATAATTCTCAATGCTCTCAAAAAAAAAAAAAAAAATCTCCAGACCAGATGGCTTCACTGGAGAATTTTATCAAACATTTGAGAATCATCACAAATTCTAGGGTGGCTCAGTTGGTTAAGCGGCTGCCTTTGGCTCAGGTCATGATCCTAGGGTCTTGGAATCAAGACCTGCATTGGGCTCCTTGCTCAGTGAAGAGCCTGTTCTCCCTCTGCCTGCTGCTCTCCCTGCTTATGCTCTCTCTCTCAAGTAAATAAATTTAAAAAAAAACTTTACAAAAAAAAATAATGATAAATAGTAACGTTAATTCTGCATAACCTCTTCCAGAAAAAAAGCAGAGCAAGGAACATTTTCCAACTCATTTTATAAAGCTAGTATTACCCTGATACCAAAACCAGCCACACACAGTACAAAAAAAGAAGAAAGAAAACTATAAACCCATATTTTCAGACCACATATGTAACAAAGCACTAGTATCTAAAGCATAAAAATAACTCTCAGAACTCACCAGTAAAAAAAAATAAACAATCCAATTAGAAAATTGGCAAAAGATATGAAGAGACATTTTACTGTGGCAATAAGCACATGAAAAGATGTTCAACATGATTAGCATCAGAGCATTGCAATTAAAATCACAGTGAGGTATCACTCCATACCTATCAGAAGGGCTGCAATAAAAATCGTGACACTAAACGTTAGCAAGAATGTGGAGATACGGGATCACTCACTGACTGCTGGTAGAAACATACAATGGTACAGCCACTCTGGAAAGCAGATTGGCAGTTTCTTAAAAAGCTAAACTTGCAATTACTACACAACCCAGCAATTGCACTCCTAGGCATTTATCCCAGAGAAATGAAGACTATGTTCACACAAAACCCTATACATGAATGTTTATAACAGCTTTATTCCTAATTGCCCCAAACTAGAAACAATCCAAATACCTATCACTGGGTAAATGATTTAAAAAAACAAAAACAAAAAACAAAACTGTAGTGTATCTGTATGGAATGGTATTCTGGAATAAAAACACGTGGACTTTGAGACATGCCACCATTTGGATAAATCACCAGATAATAATACTTTGGGGGTGGGGGGGAAGCCAATTCAAAAGGTTACATACTGATTCCATTTATATAACATTCTTGAAATGATAAAATTATAGAGATGGAAAGCAGATTAGTAGTTATCAGAAGTTTAAAGCAGAGATAGAGTGTAGGAGGGAAGTAGATGTGGCTATAAAAGGCAACATGAAGGATTCTAGTGGTGATAAAAATGTTCTGTATCTTGACTGCAGCTATGTCAATCTCTTGGTTGTGATGTGTACTATAGTTTTGCATGATACCACCTTGAGAAGAAATTGGGTAAAATGTAAGCAAGATTTATTATTCCTTACAACTTCATGTCAATCTATAATTACCCCAAATTAAAAATTTTAAACATTTTAATTTTTTTTTTAAATACAAGGGAAAAGACCACAATTCTCAGTCACTTGACATGACAAGAAAATACGTGGAAAACGTGGAGAGTAGATGGCAGTTCGTTCAGGTCATGGACCATGATACCCGGCTTTTCTCAAAATATGGTTGTTTCACACTGTATTTCGTAAGAAATATTAACTCCCTAGCATCCAATGTTTTAATGATCCACAGGGATTTGGTTTCCCTTATCAAATTTTGCAATTCCAATGCAAATTAAATTTAAATGGATCCAACTGGGAGTTGCTAAACCCCATAAAAGCAATTATAGTCATAAAGAGATGCTGTAAAATTGATATTAGAACTACTCAACCCACAACCTCCTCCCAGCCCTCCATCTGCTTCACACATACAAACAAAGCTTTCCTTTTATGCATGTGCTGGGAGTGTATTCCAGGTAACCGTAGGTAGGCTGCATTAAGGTATTGATTTAAAATTCTCCTTCATGGGCGCCTGGGTGGCTCAGTGGGTTAAGCCGCTGCCTTCGGCTCGGGTCATGATCTCAGGGTCCTGGGATCGAGTCCTGCATGGGGCTCTCTGCTCAGCAGGGAGCCTGCTTCTCTCTCTCTCTCTCTCTCTCTCTCTCTCTCTCTCTGACTACCTCTCCATCTACTTGTGATCTCTGTCAAAAAAATAAATAAAATATTTAAAAAAATAAAAAATAAAATTCTCCTTCATTAAGTATAAGTCAAGAACAGACCATCAACTTGACTTTCTGTGTGACTACAGCATGAAACAGCTCATGAAACCCACATGCTGTGTTTTTGCATCTTTCATAGTTTTGGACACTGTCCTTTTGTATTCAGATGATGAGCCCAAAGCTCCTAAAAGTTACCTAAAAAGACCAACACTTGGGAATTTATAGGGCTTTCTTTTTTATTGCATTTACTTCTTTTCCCTTTTTCCCCCCAAGATAGTAAATACAATGGCTATTGCTCTGCCACAAACTTGTATTTTTTTTTCCCTAACCTAGGTGTAGAAAACTAAAACTGTAAGCAGAAAAAGATTATAGGAAAGAAAACAGACTATTTCTGATCTACCTTCACAATGTGAAGTGCCTCAACACAGATTCTCAACTGTTTAATGTGCTAATCTGAAATGTTTGGGAAACAAACAGGCAGAACAAGAAAACAGTTCATAGTCATTTGCCAGTCAAATCAGTTCCCTTCAATTTTACACTCTCTAATCCTTTTCCTAGCAGCTCAGAGGGGTTTTTTTAGTTACTGAATTATTATAAATTTGTTTTTCTCTTTGTGGATAGCTTGGTTAAAATAAGATTATGAAAAGGGACACTGTCTTCTTGTGACTGGATTATGGAGAACGGTTAGCAATAATCAAATTACGTAAATGTTAAAAATACTCTTGCTCCCTCAAAATTCTGCTCCCATCTAAAATCAATCTGAGATATAATGAGTAGATAAAATTTATATCAATCAGTTCCAATAAATGAAAGCCTACACTAGAGACCTGTTTTCTTCATGTTATTGATTTGAAAAGCTATAACATGAACCTAATTATCTCTATATCTCTAGTACTTAACAGGATAGCACAATAAATATTAGCATGATCATTTCTAACTCCATATGTAATTGCAGCCATATGACAGAACAGAAACTATAGCATTTAGATTATGTATTTTTTTATAACAAAGCGAGCCATTAAAAAAATAAAAGTTATTTATATGACTTTTCCCCGTACTTAGACCAACATTCCAGTTGCACAAGGTGTTTTTTTTTGTAACCAAATTCCACTATGAATAACACCTCAAAATAAAAATAAAATGTTTTCACAATAAAGCAGGTCCTCCACCCACCTTCTTCCCCAATAAAATGCAGCTTGTCTTCTAGTTTTCATCCTCCTCCTACTAAAAGTAAATCTGCTTTTAGTTTTGTGGCTTGGATATGAAGTATTTGTCTACAGGGCTGGACAAACAAATGAATAGGGGCATAATTCTTTTAAATAAGCATAAGATTCCAGCACAGCCTGAACAACAACTTCTAGATGCCCGATCCTGTGACCCAAATCTATCTATAAATTGCTGCGCCTATTCATTCACTCACAGTCAAGGGAATATCCTCAAATATTAATAAGTGGTAGAAAAATCAGTCTCTGATGTTTCAGCTCTTACAAGATAATTTTTTTCTTGAGAAGCTGTGACTAAGAGAATTTTTAATCCAAGAAAATTATAGCAAGGTCTTGACTTCAGCAAAGGTCGAGGAAAGCAAAGTCAAGGTGTGACTTTAATGACTCTGGGCAATGTTGGTTTAAGTCACTAACTAGCCATTGGGAACCTACTCTTCATCAGGCACTAGATGAGGCCTCGGAAGCAGGCAGTCAGCAAGACAGGCATGGTCCCAACAGCACAGAGCCTGTAGTCCAATCAAAGCCAATTATCAAACAAGTATCACAAGTGGGAACAGTGTGGGCGCCTGGGTGGCTTAGTCACTGGGCGTCTGCCTTTGGCTCTGGTCATGATCCTGTGGTCCTGGGATCAAGCCCAGCGCTGGGCTCCTTGCTCAGCCCGAAGCTTGTTTCTCCCTCTGCCTGCTCCCCACCCTCTGCTTGCGCTCTCTGTCAAATAAATAAAATCTTAAAAAAAAAAAAAAAGTGAGAACAGTGAACAAAAATGTAGCAGTAAAAATGTACTATTGTATAAGCTATTGGATAAAATAAGTTTCACTTTTTTCATTTTGGTCCTATACAAACTGAGATGCCATATTTTTACTTCCTCAATCATAAGAATATTTTATCCTCGCTATTTTGGGCAGTTCCTTAATGGGACAGATTTTATTGTATCTCATCAGACCAACCATGAAAGCTATACACTATATCATGTAGGACTTGGACCAGATGAAAGTAAGAGACTCAAACATCATTTATAAATGAAGAAGTCTGAAGACAGTGATCCTGGAAGCTTACTCAACTGCTGCCAGAGACCCACGCTCCTCGTATCATGCTGCTCCTACCCTGAGCCTGTTATCTTTCACCTTCATGCCTATGGCCTCATGATTGGGAGATGATTGCTGCCCTCTGGCCATCATGCATTCGTTCAGGGAACTAAAGAAGGAATAAGAAGAAACTGACATCATGCCTGACCTCTTTTATCAGGAAAGCCAAATTTTCCCAGAAATGACTACAACTGACTTCCTCTTACATTTTATTGAACAGAGTGAAGTCGCATGATGAGCTCTTTTGCCTTCTGGTTCCTGAGTAGGTTTGGACAAGTAAGAGATGTGAGCAAAGGGGCATTTGGGTGGCTCCGTGGGTTAGACTTCTGCCTTCAGCTGGGGTCATGATCTCCCAAGAGATTGAGCCCCGCATCGGGCTCTCTGCTCAGCGGGAAGCCTGCTTCTTCCTCTCTCTCTGCCTGCCTCTCTGCCTACTTGTGATCTCTCTGTGTCAAATAAATAAACAAAATCTTTTAAAAAGAGAGAGAGAGAGATGTGAGCCAAGATTGGAGGGTAAGAGTTGAGAGAGGTCAGGGAATTCCTTTCCTGTTCCTCCCCTTGTCCTGTGTCAGCACCGCACCGCCAGATCCTCCCAGAGCTGCAGCTCCCACGAGGCACACTCCTCCAAGGCTCCAGATCTCTCCTGGCTCTGGCAACAGTGCTTCACCTCTTGCCTTTTCAGGCCACAGAGTGGTAACTGCCTGTCCCTGTAGCTGATATCTGGATGCCTTACTGATTCGACTTTAACCCCGCCCACATCTCTGTAAATGGACTGGTCATTAAAATATTTTTAGTTGGGGCTCCTGGGTGGCTCAGTTGTTGAAGCATCTGCCTTTGGTTCAGATCATGATCCCAGAGTCCCGGGATTGAGCCCCGTGCTGGGCTTCTTGCTCTGTGGGGAGCCTGCTTCTCCCTCCACCTACTTGTGCTTGCTCTCTCTCTCTCTCTCTGACAAATAAATAAATAAAATCTTTTAAAAAAAAAAGAAGAAGAAGAAGACAACGAAGAAAGAAGGAAAAACACAGATGCAGCTTCTAACTGAATCAGTAAAGAGCATGAGTTTTGAAGTCATATAAACATGCATTGGAATCATGGCTCTACCACTTACTAGTTGTAGGACTTTGGGGCAAGGTACTTAGCTTGCATGAGCTTTGTTTTCCTATTCCATAAAATGTAAGTTTTGACTCCATAAATGTGATGTTTTACATTCATAATTATTATGATAATAAATAACTTTAGATTCTATATATATATATATATTTTTGGCCTTTCATTAAGAAACTGCTTTCTGTATACTTCTGCATTAATGCTGATAGTTTATCAAACAACTCCCAGGAGGAAGAAATCTCTAAAGTCACCGCACAGTTCCCATGGTTTCTGACCATTCACAAGATCCTGATAGCTGACATTGACATAGGTTTACCACGTGTCAGGTGTCAGGAAGTAAATTTTTAATGTTTCTAACAGTTAGGGCTTTCTGGAAAATTTTTTTACTAGGTCTTAGGTTAAAGGACAAGCCTTGAAATCTAAAAGATTATTGAATAGATAACAGACAATTCCTCTCCCCAGAGATACGTGTTTGTACTTCTAAGGACAGATGACACCCCAAGCCATAGAGATATTCCACGGATTGTAAACCTAAAAACACTTGTCTTATCTACGCCAGCAGACATTTATTTACATTCCAGAGAGTTAAAACCCAGGATCCTTCCCCTTTCTTTTTCCAAGGAGAGTTTGTTTACAGTAAGAAAGAAAAGTATCTCAGCCATCCCTCTCTTATAGTCGTTCCAGATTCATATTTTGGGGGTTCCTGTCCTAAGTACAACATATACCACCAGGTATAGGCCTGTCCATTAGTTCTCATTGCATCATACCACAAGGTGGAAGACCTGAAGGGAAAGGCAATAAATAAGGTTCTTTTTGTAAAAAAATAATAATCTGTCCCTACCCCAGCAACTTCATGTCTACTTTTGGGATAATGCAAATAAATAGAATTATTAAACATTTCTCACCAAGCATCCTCTCAAAGGTTTTACATAAATTAACTCACTTATTCCTCATTACAATACTATAAGTCAGGTTCTCCTATTTTTCCAATGTTAATGTGGGACACTGAGGCACAGAGATACTAAGTAACTTGTCCAATGCCTCCCAACTAGTAAATAGCAGAGGCAGGATTTGAACCCAAAAAAGACAGCCCCAGAAGATGTGCTCTAAATGTCTCTAAATGTGCTCTAAAATGCCACGAACCAACACTCCCTCTCACTTCATGATTCACACTGAACCAGTATTCGTTGTGTCTCACAACTAGAAAGCTCTTACTCATTCATATCTAATTATTTTCTTTCCCAGCGAAAAAGAATTTTATAAAGATATTGTTCATCTGCCTCACCTTTTGTGGGTCTCAAAAGTGTACAAGTAGCTATTTGATGCTTAATATAAAACACTCTCCTCTCAAAATAATTCTGCCATTGCCTCTTTGTTTTTTTTGTTTTGTTTTGTTTTAAATAATCTCTACCCCCAATGTGGAGCTGGAACTCCAACCTCAAGATGGAGAGAGCCACATGCTCCATGGATTGAGCCAACCAGGCACCCCCATGCCAAACCTCCTCTGAATGGCCTACATGTAGGCCATAAGTATACATGTGTTGACAGCTCTAGGCTAAACGGATAGTCTCCTATCCATTTGAAAGTCTCCTTTTCTGTCACGTTAAGATAAAATTGTCTCTGGTGTTTGAATAGTCTTAAGTATTTTTCTGTACCAAGGTTTATATTTCCCCAGTCAGCTACTCCTGCAGAGAAGCCTCTGTGTATCCATCTGTGGGACTAGCAGGAAACAAGTCAACTGAAAAGAGTTTAATATAGCATTGACACAAAGGGACAGGCAGTGCTAAGAGAAACCCACAAAGGCTGGTGAAGCTCCCTGGTACCGGAGCTATCAGGAGCCATTACCACCCCTTACTCTGGAGGGTTAGAGGGAGCTACTCAAAACCAGAGAAAGGAGCTATTCAGACCTACTTCTTTTTATTGCTCTTCACTTTATTGTGCTTCACAGAAATTGTGAGGGGGGTTTTTTGTTTGTTTTTTTGTTTGTTTTTACCACTTGAAGTTTTGTGGCAACCCCGCTTGGAACAAGTCTATTGGCCCCGTGGGGTGCCATTTTTTCATCACCATTTGCTCACCTCACATCTCTGTGACATATTTTGTTAATTCTCACAAGATTTCAAAGTTATTCATTATTATGCTATTTGTAATGGTGACCTGTGATCTGTGATTATGACTCTCAGAGCTAACATTTTTTTAGCAATAAAGGATTTTTTTCATTAAGGTCTAGACCTTGCTTTTTTAGACATAATCCCATTGGACACTTCAGGGACTACAATATAGTGTCAACATAACTTTATAGGTGCTAGGAAACAAAAAAATTCATTTGACACACTATATTGCAGTGGTCGGGAACCAAACCCACAGCATCTCTGAAGAACGCCTATAGTTGTAACAGAGGGCTGCCCTCAGGAATTGTGACCTTTAGCAGAGGGACAAAACCAATTGGTGGTAATCTGGCATAAAGAAGATGGAAAAATGAATACTCCCAACCCATTTCCTTCTCATTTTGAGATCCCCCTGATGTTTCCAGTCTGCCAGACCAAACCTGAAACCAGAGAGTGAGGCACCCTTTGGTGTGGTCCATAAAAGTCAGCCTCCCAGGACATAAAACAGAGTGAAGAAGAAGGGAAGGCTGATATAGAGAAAGAAACAAGAACTATCAAGCACATTCTGGGATAAAAGAGCTTCCACTCTGTTCTTTGCCAAGGAACTTTTCTCCTTAAAAAAGCAGTTTCTCATTCATTAGCTACTTGTGTTAAAGGGCAAAATATACACAATCAAGAGCTTCTCTGTAATCAGCAGCAACAGCAAAGTTATCATGTGCCTTGAGTCATTTATGAAGGACAGAAAGCTCTGATCGACCATGGAGAGACCAGCTGAGTCAAGACATTGGCTGTGTGGGTGGAGATCCCAGAAGATAAGTGTGGCATCAATGGAAGATGTCCGGAGGCCAACCAAGATGGAACAATTAAATCAGATTTGTAGAGAAACTGGACTCTGTTCCAGATAACCCTTGTTCAGCCAAGGAGAAGATTCAATTACGACTGAAGGGTAGATAGAGAAAATCGAAGTTTACTGAGCACCAATTGTGTCAGATTTTCTGTGTGTTCTTTCATTTGAAAACACCAATTTTGAGACGTCCATTTAAGAGCTGGCTGGTTATTGCCCTATTTTTAGCATACCTGATGAAGTTTGATGAATTCTCACGGTGATAAGTGAATAAAATAATAAGAAGGACTGAATGAACGGGTGTCTCATCTTCTACATTCCCCATCCTATGCACCCACAAGGTCTATTTCTTATCCAAAGAACAGCAATTCTTTTGAAATTGAATTTGAAGACAGATCATGTTATTTTTCAGCTTGAAATTCTCTAATGCTTTCCCATTTC
Organism: Mustela nivalis; assembly: GCF_964662115.1. NCBI lineage: Eukaryota > Metazoa > Chordata > Mammalia > Carnivora > Mustelidae > Mustela > Mustela nivalis. The sequence goes on from NC_139024.1 coordinate 104,611,820, forward strand.
ATTTACAATGATATTCCAACCTTGCCAAATTATCAAAGTTTTATCAGAATTTTCCAGACCATGTATGGTGCCCATTAATGGGTTATGAAATCAGTTTCCCCAGAAAAACACAAATAGGCCACCATTTATTATTTTCAAATTCAAATGTTACATATCCAGAGAGAACTTTCCTCGCCACCTCTCTATATAAAGTAGCCCCACCAATATCTTCCCTCTCTTTCTCCTTATCCTACTGTATTTTCTCCAAGGCTCGTATTATCAAATGAAATATTATATATTTGTTTGTCTGTTTCATCATCTCTTCACTAGAATGTAAACTCTATGAGAACAAGGACTTCATTGTGTTCACCACAGTACCCCCATAGAATAATAAGGGCTCCAAAAAATTGTCAATGAATGTATTGGATACATGAATGGATGGGTGGAGGAAAGAATGAGGTAAAGAGATGGTCTTGCAAAAAATAATTTTCAAAGAAGACCCTGGAGCTAACAGAGGACCCATTTTCCTTCTCCAAGAACCAGCTTGCCTCTCACCACCCCCTGCTGTACAGCTCCCTTCCCCACCCCAAACACACATGCATATACACACGCCTCTCTCACTGCTGCCTTCAGGACTCCACCTGCTGCTGACAAGATCAGGACAGATTGTTTGCCAGGTGAGGCTCCAGCCAGGTGGTAGCAGGGAAAAGAGAGTGGAGTGAGTATCTGCCTCGACCTCCCCAGACTAAGGGCTAAAGGGATGCTGAAAAGCAGAACTGTCTGCAGACCTTAGTATCCTAATCAAAAGCTATAACCCAGGGGCGCCTGGGTGGCTCAGTGGGTTAAAGCCTCTGCCTTCGGCTCAGGTCATGATCCCAGGGTCCTGGGATTGGCTCTCTGCTCGGCAGGGAGCCTGCTTCCTCCTCTTTCTCTGCCTGCCTCTCTGCCTTCTTGTGATTTCTGTCTGTCAAATAAACAAATAAATCTTTAAAAAAAAAAATAGCTATAACCCACTAAAAGCTTCTCTGTGATCAGCAAGAACCCCCAGTTTTCTCCGATCCTTGGCACTTCAACTCTTCAACTCTTATAATTATTGGACTCTTATCTCACCCTACCTTGTTCAAAAATCCAGCTTTATTCCAAACATTTTCACTTCAGAAATCCAGTTAATTACACTGATTAAGCATGTGGCAATTTTTAATAGCACGTCAACCAGAAAACAATTACATGGTATATTCAATTTGTTGCAAGCCTTAAGAGACAGAGAAGAAAAAAAAGTTTATTTTTTTATAAAAGTTTACCTATAAACCCTTTATTAATTTTTTTAAATTACTGTTTAAATTCTAGTTAGTTAACATATATCGTAATTTTGGTTTCAGGAGTAAAATTTAGTAATTTATTTTATACACACACACACATATGTACATGTGTGTATATATATGTGTGTGTGTGTGTGTATATATATATACATATATATATATAATGTTTATTATTTCTTAAAACTACCATACAGCATTGGTTATTAACAAGACAGTACATCAAAACCAATTGTTTTCAAAATAAATGAACTGGTCCATTCCATTTGCAAGTATGCTGGCCCTTGTAACCAAAGACCCTCTACCCCTAGGTTTTGCTAGCCCTTCACACCAGACTGGCCCTCTTGGGACCCTGTCTGTTCTTAAAAGGAAGGAAAGCAATGACCACCATTCTCCAAATAGAAAGCTGAGAATTAACATGGAAAAGCAGAAGGATTGGCCCAGAACATGCTGATTGGGATTGGAGACCAATCAACTCCACAGAGTTCCGGAGAATAAGAAGACATTCTTAGAAAAAGCAAGGACTCATTCATTCAACAAATATTTACTTGCCAAATATTAGTGGCCTGACATACGCCATTCACAGCTCTAAGCCCTGGGGATAAAAGGGCAAGAAAGATGGACAAGATATCTGCCTTCATAAAACTTATATTCTAGTGGAAAGATAAGGTAAATAAATGAGCCACGAATAATACGGAATCCTATTAGACAGTGATAAACTCCTGCAAAAAACAAAATGAAGCACCTGAGAATTGGTGTGGGTAAGTTGGGAGGTACCTCATCCAAATAGGTCATGGAAAGCTTGTTGGACTAGTGACACCTCACTAGTGATGAAAAGGGATGCAAAGATCAGAAAAGAAATCTCCTGGAAACAGGAACAGCAGGTAGAAAGTCTCTGAAGTATAAACAAGCTTGGAGTGTTTGAGACAAATGAAAACGAGGATGGCTAGAGCCTGGTGAAGAAAATATCAGAGAAGTAGCAAACTTCAGATCAAATATACATTCAGTCCAACACATGTTTTAGCATTGTCATGAAACAAAGAAAATGCCAACATGATTCTAAAAGGGAGGATCTATGAGGTAAAAAAATTAATAATCATCAAGGGAAAAGATCACAATTGATGCTGATAAAAAAAAACTGGGAAAAAGTAGATGATTAAATAAGAAATAAGGGGGAGTAACTTTCATTAAAACATATTACAAATAACATCAATAAATTTAAATCTATGAGAATTGTATGGTAATGCAGGATCACATAGAACCACACTAAAGGAGGAATTTCAGATCAGTGCTGGAAAGTTAGGTTATGGATTGATAAACTGTGTTCAAATAACTGGGTCACCACTGGGAGAAAAATATAAGTTAAACCAAAATAAACTCTAAATAGGTTAATGAAATTATAAAAATACCAAAACACAGAAGCATTTTTGTAAGTGTGAAATGCTACTCCAAATGTGATATGAAACTCAGAAACCATAAAAGAAAAAATGACCATATCCACTATATTTAAAGATTCTGAATAAGAGAACTGCAAACAAAGGCCAATAAAAGAGAAAACACTGCAATTCGTAACATGAGCAACTACTTCCCTTAATATATAACCAATGAGAAAAGATCAACAATCCGAATGGACAAAAGAGAGCCTAGAACAGTTTTCTCAGAAAATAGCTCTTTAAAATATAAAATGATATCCACCCTCTTAAAAAGAGAAAAGAAGGGTCATCTGGGTGGCTCAGTGGGTTAAAGCTTCTGCCTTCGGCCTTCGGTTCAGGTCATGATACCAGGGTTCTGGGATGGAGCCCCCCCACAACGGGCTCTCGGCTCAGCAGGGAGCCTGCTTCCTCCTCTCTCTCTGCCTGCCTCTCTGCCTACCTGTGATCTCTGTCGAATAAATAAATAAAATCTTAAGAAGAAAAAAAAAAAAGACAGAGAGAGAGAGAAAAGAAGTGAAAACTGCACCTTTTTTTAAACCATCAGATTATCAAAAATCTAAAAATTTGATTACTCCCTATGGCCGTGCCTGAGATCTACCTCCCACTAGATGGGGAGATTCTGGTTCTGTCTTGCTCTGCCTGCCCCAAGGTGCACAATGCTTAATAGGACCACAGTATGTATTTCTTGAACCGACTCTAATGAAGAAAAGGCGTTCAAAAGCATTGTTTGAGTATAGAAGCTCTGGCAGAAATTGAAAATGATTAATGGAATTAACTGTTTGCTGACATTCCAGAAATCTTAAAAGCGTTTTTCTCTTAGAAGACTTAGAACTATAACTAACGGTCTCTCCAGATCTAGTCTCTCCCTACTCTAGTCTCTTTCCACACTACCATGAGAATTGCCTTTTAAAATCTCAGAGATTGGGTCACCTGGATGCCTCAGTCAGTTAAGCCTCTCTGCCTTCAGCTCAGGTCACAATCCCAGGGTCCTGGGATCAAGCCCCACATCATGCTCCTTGCTCAGCAGGAAGCCTGCTTCTCCCTCTCCCTCTGCAGGCTACTCCCCCTGCTTGTGCACTCTCTTTCTCTCTCTCTGTCAAATAAATACCTAAATAAATAAGATCTTTAATTAAGTAACTAAATAAATAAATAAATAAAACATCAGAGACTATTAGGCCTATGTTATCTTGAGGAATATTTGATATTGTTTAAATATTGTGAATTTATAGGTATGTAATTGGATAGAAACTATTTTTGTTTTAATTTCATGCATAAATGATAAAATTCAAACTATGAGACAGGGGGTCATTTTATATTCTGGTTCCAAACCTTTTCAGTCTTATCCTTCGTCATACCCTTTGGACTGTTCTTGTCCTCCACCAGTTTTTCCCAGCTCCAACCACCCAGGCAACTCTCTGTTCTCCAGATTGAATATGCATTTCCATATCTCTGATCCTTTAGAATTCTCTAAAGGAGAATTTCTGGGAAGGCTTTCCCTTTGAGCTCCAGCCCACTGGACCATTTGTCAAAAAAAAACCTCTGCTTTTTGTTGATGTTGAATCTTCCATCCCCACACATGTGGTCCAAGACCCTGGTCAGAATGCATTACCCTTCCCTTTGTGCTTTTATAGCCCTTTATTTATAACTCTGTCTTCACTTCAAAATCCTTTGGCTGCCTTCTTGTTCATTGAGATTACTTTTCGTTTATTCAACATTTTACTCACTCATTCAAAAAAGACTTATTGAGTGCTACTATATTCCAGGTGCTGGTATGTGGCAGTTCAAACAAAAAACAAAGTCCTCTCAGTTCTCATGGAGCTTGGACTCTAATCATGAGTAAGTTTTGAGTTCCTAGAGTGTCAGCATCATTTTCCCCACACCAAATATCAGGTCCTTCCTGGGTAGACCAAGTACCAAACTCTGTGCCTGCTGTTCCCCCTTTCCCACAGGTAACTGTTGCTCTGCAGTTAACAAAGCCTTGTTAACTGAAACATGACAGATAAAAGGTAGAAATTGTCTAACTCTTTGAAAGAATCAAATAGTGAATACCCCTGTCTTAGCAATAGCAGTTAACTCACACACAATAGCAGTCACCTGGTTGTTTTTTTTGTTTTGTTTTGTTTTGTTTTGTTTTGTTTTGTTTTGTTTTGTTTTGTTTATCACGTAGGAATAATGGTTTATTTCATCATCAGGATACTATGGCCTCTTTGCTACATATCAGGTATCGTCTGAGGGTTTTCCATATTCACACATTTAAGTGTCTCAAAAACTCCAAGAAATATTGTTATCTCTTTTTATTAGAAATGGAAACTGAAAAAGGTTGGTTAAGTTACCTGCCCAAAATCACATAGATCTTAAGGGTTGGAGCTGGCCTTGGAACTCAGGCAGTCTGGTGGCTAAGCCTGTGTCCTCATCCGCTGCTTCTTAAGGACCCAGAGAGTGTACATCTTTTGTTAAAATCTGAGAGCCTAAATGATAGCCTAAAATGATTTATAGATGGTCACGAGTGCAGGAAGACTGATACATTAGTGGTTATCATTTCTATTAGGCCCGTTTATTTGTAGGAAAGAGAAATTTTTTTCCCCCATTTATCTGGAAGAGTGGATGGTCATATAAGTTCAAACATATGTGGAAATCCCAAAACAGCAGGAACTACTCAGAATCAATGTCCTAGGGTCGGAATCAGAAAGATTCCTCATATTCTCTATGGGTCTGAGGAACAGGACTTCACAAATGTTCTTTACTCTACTATTCCACTGCTATCCTACCTGCTCCTGGGTGTCCTTTTCTCTTTCTGTTTTCAACTGGTTTTCTGCATCCGTCTCAGTTAAAATTCTGGGAAGGATCTGATTGACGCAGCTCAAAACTGAGAGAGCCTTCTGTCCCAGGCCCACTCCTGAAAGCCTAGCAGGCTGTGGATGGCTGCCGTCCGGCCAACTCCTTCACCCGTCACCCCACGGCAGGTTGGAGGAAGGGAGCAGACTCCAAAACCCTTGACCTAGAGCAAACCCTGAGCATAGGTAGCCTCCCTGGGAAACTGCTGTGTGCATGGCCGATCTCTTTTTATGTCATGTTGCATATAAGAATTAAGAACATGTGATTACTTCTAATATAAGGATAGATGTAGAGAATTGGGTTTTAATAAAATGCTTAATGTGTGTGGAAGTTGTATAAACTCTCACCTGAAGTATCGCAGTTGCCTGCCTATCTTGCTCTTCTCTCTACCCTAAACCCCTTATTATCTATTCACACAGCAGCCAGAAGGATCCTTCTAAACTCTGTCATATCATCTCAAAACCCACCATGGCTCCTCAGGTCTCTCCAAGTAAAAGTAAGAGTTCCTGAAAATGGACTAAAATTGCACATGCTGGGCATTCCCCCTCCCATCTCACTGACTACATTTTCTCCCTCTTTCTCTGCTCAGGAAACTGGTTTTTTCACTGTTTCTGCAATACACCAAGCACACTCCTATTGACCTTTCCATCAGCCTGGAATACTATTCCCAGACAGCCCTCACCTCCACCAGTCTTTGTGTAAAGCACCATTTGGGCAAGACCTTAGCTTGGCCACCCTAATTAAAACAACAATCATCACCCATGCCTCCAGCCTCCCTAGCTCCCTCTACCCTGCTCTATTTTTCTTCCCCATAATATTTAATGGCTTATGACACACTTCAACATTCACTAATTCATTATTCTTATTATCCATCTCTTTTTGGTAGAATATAAGTTCTGCAAGGTCAGGGATTTTGTTTCTTTTGTCCACTAATATTTTTCTCATAAGAATAGTACCTAGCACTTAGAGTATGCAACCAATAAAATGTTTGTTGGTTGTATGAATAAAATTGCCATTAATTATGATGTAAGGTGTAATCCATCCTATTTTCTATACCTGAGAGTTTTGATGTATTTCGAACATCACCACGAGCTTTTCAGGTAATAGAGGGTTTTAAATTAATGTAGGTTGGGGATTTTATTTGATGTAAGAAAATTTCAGTATAGGTGGCTCCTTCAGCTCAGGTCATGATCTCGGGGTCTGGGAATCGAGTCCCGCATTGGGCTCCTTGCTCAGCAGGGAGCCTGATTCTCCCTCATCCTGCATCTCTCGTCCTTGTGCTATCTCTCTCTACAAGTAAATAAAATCTTTTTAAAAAAAAAAATGAAAAAAGAAAATTTCAGTATAGCTGGAGAAAGAGAAGTCCAATAAGAATCACTTTTCTGTTTAATAGTAGTTAGCGATACAGATTTGTTTGTTCATCTTTGGAAATCTTTTTAAAATATTATAGACTCTGTTGTCATTGTGTCTACAGAGAGCAGCCTCTCCTTTTTCATAAATAGTTGTGGAATGGAATATCTGCTAAGTGAGAGGGCTGGCGTGTCTCTACCACAAATAAAGTGCTAACTTTTTTGACATCTGTTGGGACCACTCAGAAGCTTTTTATGTTTATAGGCAGGTTCTCAGCTCCAGGTTTGGTTTGGGGTTGCCAGAAGTCTGACTACTAAAGAAGCAGTGTCACTACAGAGTTTAAAGAGTAGTCTACAAAACAGATTATCTAGGGGCGCCTGGGTGGCACAGTCAGTTGAGCAACAACTCTCGGTTTTGGCTCAGGTCATGATCTCAGGGGCCTGGGATAGAGCCCCACATTGGATTCCACACTTGGAGTGGGGTCTGCTTGAGATTCTCTCTCTCTCTCTCTCTCTGCCTCTTCCACTCATGCTGTCTCTCTCTCTAAAATAGTCTTTTAAAAAAATAGAACATCTAGTTTTGCTACCTTAGTGTGGCTCTATATTCTTAAGATTCATTTGGGATATTAAGAATTTGAGACATATAGATGAACATTCTTGGTAAAACCTCAGGGTTACTATTACTTTGGAAACTAAAAATACTACAAAATAATACTTTTCCTTTCAAAACCCTTTATTTATGTCTCTGACCTTTGGGTGGTCTTAATGGAACACCTTTTTTTAGTTAGTTTGGAGATGCTGACTTCAAGTATTAAAATGCTATAAGGCATATTACCAATAACCAAGTGATGGATAATATTTATCCCTAACTCAAAGTAAGAAATCCAACTAAGTTCCCTAGTAGAATTTAGATGCCATCCTACAAAAAAAACTGAAAAAGCCTAATGAGCTATGCCCATTGAAAATTTTTGGAAGCAAAGGTCATCTGATTCTTATATTTTCCCCCAAAGGTATGTATTTTTCATTAAAATACTATTTTGTATAGCTGTACCTCATAATATTATAATATTTCATCACAGAATGAGGTGCTCTTAAATTGAGAACAAAACAATCTCTGCTTCAAGTTATAAAGTACTTGGCAAATTTTCAGGATAAAAGGCACTGTGCAAATGTAGAACATTACTATCTCACTATGCTATTTCACAATGTCCTAACTACTTTTTTGTTGTATTAAGAAAAAAAATAAATAAAATTTAGAAAAGAAACACAAGTATAAAGAGGAGATTTGGACACACTAAATTCCTTTATCAAAGAATCAGTAATTTGGATTTGTTTGAAAAACTAAAAACTAGCAAATACCTAAATCTCCCATGACTTCACTTTACATTCTGAGTGTTCTATGGAAGACTAAATATATTTATGCTTGAGTCAAAAAACAACTTCCTGAGGTATTTCAAGCTAAATCTGTGGAAAGTTAACAACTTTGCTTCAGTTACATACAGAACCCTTATTTCCATCTTCACCTTTGCCCCAAGTACCTATACAACAACAGTTACAAAATTTTAAGTGAATAAACCCACAGGGACAGCTGTAAACTGGATACCCAAAGTAAGACAAGTGGGAAGGGAGAAAATAGAAGGATAAAGAGAGAGAGAGATGGGGAAGAACCATCAGTATAACAGCAAATAGAAATCCCAAGACTAAAGTTGTTCGAATTTCCCAAAGAGCAACCAAGTCAAAATGGGATCAAGGAGACAAAAGAAAAGGTATCATCCAGGCAAAAAAGAATATATGATGTGTGAGCTACTCAGAAGAGATATACTTTTAAGTTCATAGCAAGAATTTGGGGTTGAATCCTAGTAAGCAACAGAAACAAAACACTAACTCGGAACAGTACCACCTCCAGGAAATACAAAAAGTTGAACAAGAGGTGTAAGCATAGTACACTATGTGGCTTAACCACAAATAATAGTAATATAATAATCTAAACACAGATTATTTATTGAGCTAAAAAAAAAGCAATACTACATTTTTGAGGGCTATGACACATGAAGAAACATGTATCTGAATGTGTGTGTGAAAGAGAGAACAAAATTCTCATCTTCTTTAGTAGAAACGCCATAGGTGATGTCTAAAAATAAAAAATAAAAACCTTAAGAAGCATGTTATCTGCAAACATGAAGGGAAATACAGAAATAAGCAGCTAAAGTATTTGAAAGTGATTGTTTCAGGAAAGCAAAAACCAAAAGTGAAAAAGAAAAAAAAAAAAAAGGGACAGAGGACTGCCTTTTCTGTATGAGTTTGGTAATACCGTTTGAAAAAGTATTCAGTGGGGCACCTGGACGGCTCAGTGGGTTAAAGCCTCTGCCTTCGGCTCAGGTCGTGATCTCAGGGTCCTGGGATCGAGCCCTGCATCAAGCCCCGCATCGAGCCCCTCACTGAGCCCCACATCAGGCGCTCTGCTCAGTGGGGAGCCTGCTTCCCTCTCTCTCTCTGTCTGCCCCTCTGCCTACTTATGATCCCTCCGTCAAATAAATTTTTTAAAAAGTATTCATTAATTGAAATAAATTGAAAATTTTTTTTAAAGAGCTAAGTGAAAAGCACAACATACAATGAAATACATATGCATGGATTTTATGCATGTACTGAAATGATGATATGATTTTTAGTACATTGATAACTTTTATTACATTGATTGATTTTCACATTTTAAGCTAAACTTGAATTCCTGGGATAAGCCCATTTGGTGATAATGTCTTATGTTTTAAATATCACTGAATTCAATTTCTAAGACTTTGTCAAGTATTTTTGTATTGCTTCTATGTTTGTGAGTGATAGTGTTTAGGTTTTTTTAAATGTCTTTATTAAAGTAATGCTGCATCATAAAATAAGTTGAAAACTCATCATAAATGAGTTTTATTTTCTGGAAGAGCTTGTGTAGAATTGGTATTGCTCCATCCTTAAATCAACTAATTAGTAGAATTCACCAGTGAAGCAGCCTGATCCTGGGGTTTCCTTCAGAGCAGTTTTCCACTGTAACTTCTATAGTTTGTAACAGATATAAAACTGGGGCACCTGGATGGCTCAGTGGGTTAAGCCTCTTCCTTTGGCTCAGGTCATGGTCTCAGGGTCCTGGGTTTGATCCCCACATTGGGCTCTCTGCTCAGCGGGGAGTCTGCTTCCCTCCCCCTCTGCCTGCCTCTCTGCCTACTTGTGATCTCTGTCCGTCAAATAAATAAATAAAATCTTTAAAAAAATAGATATAGAATGATTGTGTTTCCTATTTCTTCTTACATGAACTTTGGTAGTTTCTGATTTCAAGAGAATTGGCCTAGCTCATCTAACTTTCTAAATTTATTAGCATAAAATTAGTCATTATATTTCTTTATTAGTCCTTTTAAAGTATCCGTAATCTCTTATTTCATTCCTAATATTGGTACATAATCTTTTCTCTCTCTCCTTTGCTTTTTTCTCCCCCTCTGTCAGTCTGGCTGCCCATTTATCAGTTTTATTGACCTTTGTAAACAAGTGTTACATTCCATTGACTTTTCTTTGTATTTTTCTGCTTTCTATTACACTAATACCTTCATTTTATTATTTCCTTATGCTTACTTTGGGCTTAATTTGATTTCTTTCTTCTTCTTCTTTTTTTTTTTTTTTGAGTTTCTTAAGATTGAAGCTTCTATCAATTTGAGATCTGTCTCATTTATAACATAAGAATTTTATGCTGAAATTTTCTGACCAAGTACTGTTTAGATTGCACCCACAAATCCTGATGTGTAATAGTTTCGTTTAATTCAGTCTGAATTATTTTGTAAACTCAACTGTGATACTTATTTGACCCATGTTTTATTTAGAGTACGTTGTTTAATTCTCAAATATTTCAAGAATTTCCATATATTTCTGTTATTAATTTCCATTTTAATTTCTTTATAGCCAGAGAACATAATTTGTACTATTTTATCTCAATCCAGTTAAATTAATTAAGATCTGTGTTATGGCCTAGAATATCGTCTGTCTTGGTGAATGTTATACCTGTACTTCGAAAAAAGTATGTATTCTGCTGCTGATGCATGGCATTTTCCATAAATAATGAATAGGTCAAATTGGTTGACCATGTTGTTGAAGTCTTTTATATCTTACCTGATTTTCTGTCTATTTGTTCGATTAATACTAAGAGAGAAGGTTAAAATCTCCAATTAGGATTGTGAATTTATATATCTCTCATTTCTGTTCTATCAATGTTTTGTGTCAAGTATTTTAAAGCTCTGTTTTGTTTTTTTTTTTTAAGATTTTATTTCTTTATTTGCAGACAGAGATCACAATTAGGCAGAGAGGCAGGCAGAGAGAGAGAGGGAGGCAGACTCCCCGCCGAGCAGAGAGCCGGCTGTGGTCCATACCAGGACCCTGAGACCACGACCTGAGCCGAAGGCAGCGGCTCAACCCACTGAGCCACCCAGGCGCCCCTAAAGCTCTGTTTTTATTTAGGTGCATATACATTTAGAGTTGTTAGGTCTTCTTAATGATTTAACCCTTTTATCACATAATAGCTTTCTTTGTCCCTGGTAATATTCTTTATCGTAACATCTGGTTTACCTGTTCTTAAATAACCACCCCAGCGTTCTTTCTTTCTTTTTTTACTTTGTTTTGTTTTGTGTTTGCTTGTATACTGTTTTCGATCCTTTTATTTTTAATCAACATATGTCATTATATTGAATATCCAAAACAACTCTATGAACTAGGTACTATTGTCATTCTCATGTGAGAAAATTAAGATAGAGCATTCAACACTACCCTGCACCACCTCTCCTCCACTCAGCCTGTTTCCAAAGCACCTAGCTGTCTTCCCCCATGTGACTTCTCAGATATGTTTAGATCATAATAGTTTTGCTTACATTTTGATATAAATAAAATATGCGCATGTACTTTCTCTTACCATCATCATGGAACCCAGTAAGGTTATTACCATTTGCACAAGGAAAATAAAAACATGGTTTAAAACATTTTTATTTCCCTGAATTGGTTCTGAGCAAAAATAAATAAATAAATAATAAAAATGATAAGTTTTCCTTACTGCAACTAATTTCTATTTCACTTAACTAATAATTTGTTTATTGATAGATAATAAATTTAGGGCCCAGATCTAAACTAGAATTTTTTACAGTTATTTTATTTGAGGAACTAAACCAAAGCATCTGCACTATTAGCACCATGTGGATCTCAGTTATTAGTTTCAGTCTCAGAAGAGAGCAACACCACAGAATACTGTGAGTACGTGCCTCCCTCCCCACCAGCTCAGCGCAACCTTCTCATCCTGCAGCAACGCCTTGGAACTTGGCCTCCAGTGGGTCACCCCACATCCCCTCTGCTCCTAAGAAACTGAAAATATGACGATCAGCTGAAGAACAGGGTTTGGAAACTGAAACACAGAAGCTCATTTATCAAGCAGAGAAGGGAAGAAAAGGTTACTTTGCCCCGAGGTCAGGCTTTAGCGTATTGCTGTCCAGTCAGATTTAACTAACACCTTTATATGCAGACCCTATGCTAGGCACTAGGTTGGGAAACTTTACCTCATAGTAGTAAAATATCAAGCCGCCATTCTCACAATTCCTTCTACAGAGGCCATTACTTAATTTTATTAAGTGACCACCTATAATCGCATTGGAAATAAATGCCAGTGCCTACAATCTCTGAATTTCTTCACTTCAACTTCTACAACTATGACAGTGCTGTTATATTTCCACACCTTCTTTCAGAACAAAAGGTGAACAGCAATTCTCCTTAGTGTTTTAGGAAGAGCCCTGAGCTGGGAGCATGAAGATCTTGCTCCTAGAGCCACCTGAGGTTGGGTGGAGGACTCTGTGAAAGTCACTTCCACATTCTTGGTCTCATTTTTAACACCTGTGACATTAAAAAATTAGACTGGGTGTTCACCAGGGACCTAAGAGTCTAAATATCCTTCAGAAAAGAATGTACTTTGGAAACAACCAACCAGGTATATGTTTTTTTGTTTTTTGAAGTGTTAATGATTGATAGGTTGAGACACTGAAATCAGTAAAACACGAATCAAATATTTACACATACCTCCCATGCAGTGTATTTTCCATTATGGGAAAGTATTGGGCAATGGAAAATTTCTCAAATACTTTTACTGGAAGAGACTAATTAAGCTTGGGTTTTTGGTTACTATTACATAAAGTTCGTACTAGAGCAATAATGATATGGGAAGCCCTCTGTTTTTTCAGACTAAAATATCACATTGAGAATTATTTAGTAAGTTGCTCTCAGACTAAGAGGTTTATGATTTGCCTAAGAATAGAGTGCTTTAGTTATACAAGACAGCGATTTTTACCTTTAAAAAAAATCTCTTGTTAATATTGTTAATGATTGCAATTCAAAGTATCAACAATGTTCTGGTGAATTATAGGCACCATTTGCTAACTTGACCTAAAATGGAGGTCTGATATCAGGGTTTACATTTTTAACGCAGCCACTGCCTAATGAGACCATAAAATGTGGAATCACTTCAATTCTCTCAAAAGATGGAAAAAATACCATTCAACCAAGTACCCCAATTCCATCTGTGGACAGGTAGAGGCCATATTAATTATTCCCCATGAGTTAATGAAAGCTTTGAAAAACACCCAAGCTGCCCAAAAGTTTAGTTTGTTACAAATTGATGATCTTGCTCTTCCAAATTGGAAATTTGATATTTACGTTTTCAACCTGTTCAGGATGAATTCCATATGTATATTATGCATTTTTGAGGTAGATCTTCCTTTATTTGTCCTAAATTAACTTTTTTGAAGCTTTAATGATTACCTAATAATGCTGGGATTGAAGAATTTGATGACTGAGTCCACACTCTCCCCATCCACACCCTTTATTGTACAACTTTTATTCTATCACCTTCTGGGCCTTTTCCACACCAGTCTCCAGTCTTTTAAATCTGCTTCTATCTGGAAGTTTTCCATTCTCTAATTTTCATTACCTTTTACCACTGACCTTTATTTATTTATAGTTCTATTGTCTTCCTTGAATACGTTGCCTAAAACACACCGTGTTTTTTTGAGTAAAAGAAAACTATGCTTTCTTTTATCATGATAATAACTTTCCTAATAATATCCAATATTTCACTTGTATTAAAATAACACATTGAGTGATTAAATGAAAATATACCCTTGAATTTGAATTGACATCTTAGAATCCTTTACCTTGAAATCACACTTTCTATCTTTCTATTATTCGTTACTGGATGCTGACCATCACCTTTGCCTGTACTGAATATTATTTGTCACTTTCTTGTCCATTTCTATTATTAGGAGAAATTTCCTTAGTTCCTTCCCTTCCACTATTACTTAAGTGGAAACTCTGTTTCCCAGAACACACCAGCCCAAGGGGAAAAAATAATCACAATGGTAATCAGGCATCAAGATTTTTCTGGTTCTGTCCTAGCATGCTCTGTGGAAAACTGAGCCAACCACCCAAAAAATTAAGAATGTGTGCTTCTGAAAATACTATTTTCTGTACTCTTCCACTATAGCTTCCTGATGTGATGTCTCCTGTAGCCCTTGACATCCAGTGCAGTAGCCAGAATGTTTACTGAAGAGATCTCTATTGTTTCACACAAAACCATGCACACTGCTGCAGCCACTGAAGTCTACACCTGGGAATGAGGGGGCCACGTGTGCCCTGAGAGAGCTTTAACTTCCGTAGCAACCAGCACCACTGCCGTGGCCATCATGAACTGTAGATAGCTCTGCTCTTTTGATTTCCACTTTTTCTCCATTCGTACTCCCTTATCCTGAGATTTAGACCTGAATTCAAGGAGCCTAAACTTTCATTTTAACCTTTATGACCACCCCCTCAATAGGCGGTGTCACTAGTTTTACACATGAAAAAAACAAAGGCATCAAGAAATTAATTACCCCACATCACATACTTGACAAGAGATAGAACCTGGAATTAGGAGCGCCTGGATGGCTCAGTCGTTAATGGTCTGTCTTCGGCTCAGGTCTTGATCCAGGGTCCTGGGATTGAGCCCCATATAGGGCTACCTGTTCAGCAGGAAGCCTGCTTCTCCCTCTTCCACTCCCCCTGTTTGTGTGGCATTTCTTGTTGTGTCTCCCTCTGACAAATAAATAAATAAAATCTTTTAAAAAAACAAAAACACAATTAAATCTGATCTCCCGACCCAGAACCCTGAAGTGAATTTACAGACTTCTCTACTTTCTAGTTAGCTGTATTCCAAACATGCTCTTTCCTAAACATCATATTATACTGCTTCAATGTCAGGGGATCCTGGTGGCTTCACATCACTTCTTCCTAAGACGTGCCCTGACGTGATCAAATCCTGAAGCTAACACATTCTAGCTCCAACTCCAATTCTTACGTGTAAAAATCAAGGGAATTTGAGCTGTGGAGATAGAGGGAGTAAGCATGCCCACATATTCTGCACATACGGCATAGATTCCGCAGCATCCGTTTTTCTCCTCCATGCAATTGGCTAATAATTATTTCCCAGGATTGAAAAGAGCCTGGCACTGGTAGGCTTCTCCCTTCCTTCTCTTCTGCAAGCTTCAAAGTCTTTTTCTCTCAACCAGATTTTTTTCTAGAAGTCATAAATAAACTCCTTCCAATTCTCCAAGACAGAACACGAACACTCCTTACCATGTAAACTTACTGTCATTTGCAGATTTCTCTCAAATTCCATGTCACATTGCTTTAAAATATCAACAGATCTGTCTTGCCCAGTAGGCTTTGAGATACTTGAGAACAAGGATTGTTATACAGGGTGTATCCCGCATGTCAGGAAATAATAAGGACTCCTGAGAAACCCCATGACTAATCCCCACTGTTTACAGATATGTATCCCCAGATTTTGTTTTGTTTTCTAAGCCTCAGTCCCTAAGCAGTTGATTTCACACTTCTCACCTACGTGTCTCTGACATCAGGACAGTGTGTCCAGAAGGTTTAACTCTACACAACATACTTGCCATGAGTTCAAATTTTGACATCTTGATTATCTGTTTGTTTCAGTTTTGCTGCAATCTACTCCATAATCCAATGTGTCCACAATCATGATAGATGAGATCATCTGGAATGAAATACAGATAAATATGTGGTTGACCCTTGAACACACCGGTTTGAACTGTGTGGGCCCACTTATACGCAACTATTTTATAGTACTGAAAATATAACTTGTGACTTTCTCAATAACATTTTATTTTCTCTAGCTTATTTTATTGTAAGAATACAGTATATCATACATAGACCATACAAAATATGTGTTAACTTACTGGTTATGCTATCATAAGGCTTCTGGCCCACAGCAGCATATTAGTAAAGTTTTGCAGAAGTCCAAAGTGATATACAGATTTTCAGTTGCATGGAGGCTGGTGCCCCTAACCCTCGCCTCATTCAAGAGTCACCTGCGTTTCTTTTTATTTTAGTAAATACGAATTTATTTTCAAGTGTGTCTTAGAACAAAACATGAACCTCTGACCAATCTGTTGATTTCATGGATATTTTTTTATAAATAAGAATTATAAAGGGAGTAGTTGAAAACCTAGATGTTTGGAAGACATTGCTATATTGGTTCCTTTTTCTTTTCTTTTCTTTTCTTTTTTGTTTTGTTTGTTTGTTTACCCAAAGTTATTAATTTAGTAAACCACAGCATAGGACCTGTCACCCAAATCTTCTGACTTAAGTCCAATAATTGTTCTTTTAAACCACAGGATGTTACTACCACAAATACCCTAAACCTGGCATCAATCCAGAAAAATATGAAATGTTCCATGGATCTGAGAGTCATCTTTATGCAGAAGCCATATTAGTCTTCTTTGTATCACTCCAGTTTTTTGTGTATGTGCTGCCAACGCAAGCAGTCCTTATTCTTCTCACGGGACAGATAGCACAGTAACAGAAGCACAGACTCTTAAACCAGACACCTAGGTCAAAATCATGGCTTCCCCACGATGAACTGTGTGATACTGGCAAATTTCTTAACCTCTATGTCCCTCTGTTTGCCCATCTTCCAGATGCAGATAATAATTGCACCTACCTCACAGAGTTGTGAGGATTAAATGACTTGATACAAGTTAAGCATTTAGAACAGTGCCTGATACATATTAAAAACTATGTAAGTGTACACTGATATGATTGTTACTATTCTCCAAAAGAATGCTTTGTATTATTTATGATGGAGTACAACCGATGATCCACGAAAACACGTCACGGGGATCTTGTCCTCTCACCTTATTCCCTGCTCCACCCTTAGACAGTGTTACATACATCTAGAAATACTCAGACTCCTATTTGGGAAGCAAGTTGTAGTAGTCGTAATAGTTGTAAATATTTATGATGCTCATGGCGCCTGGGTGGCTCAGTCGGTGAAGCGTCTGCCTTTGGTCCTGATCCCAGGTTCCTGGAATGGAGTCCCACATCAGGCTCCCTGCTCAGCAGAGTCTGTTTCTCCCTCTCTCTATGACCTTCCTCCTTGCTGGTGCTCCTTCTCTCTCTCTCTCTCTGTCTCAAATCAAAAAAAAAAAAAAAAAAAAAAAACAAATTTTAAAAATTTATAACACTCAACAGCTCCTCTTTCCTACAATATAAAAGTAATACTTTATTGTTTTCTCTTAAGGCTTTACAGTCTTGCAAGGACTTATACATTTCATGTAACTGCTGACTCGCTATAAGAACTCTGGCATATTTATGAGGCATAATGTTATTTGGGAAAGCACGTTGCTGGGAAAAAACAGGTTATGCTTGTCTGTACTCAGCCAACCTGGGCTTTGATGTAAAGCCTTTAACTATGTCAACAGTACAATGTGGGTAATGACATATGAGTTGAAAACCCAACCTTTATATAATGTTTTGTAGTTTAACAAATTGTTTTGAATATACTGTTTTCATTAATAATCAAAAAAATCTGAGTATCCATTTTGAAGACAGGAAAAACTCATTTCAGAAAAATTAAATAACACCCACAAATACCAGGCCAAAAATGGATAATACCAAATTTCCAACCAGAATGTGGTTTAGTATTTATCTCTTAGAGATAAACATTAAAATACTAGTAGTATTAAACCACGGCTTCTTGGACTACTATTTTGATCACTAGTTGTTTGCTTTTTCCATACCAAGCTAATACCTATTTTGAACAAAATATAATATACGCATCCATTCTTTCAATAAATAGGCACCTAAAGCACGTACAAGACATATTCTACGCACTAGGGATACCGAGATGAAAAAATAAGCAAATTATCGGGGCACCTGGGTGGCTCAGTGGGTTAAAGCCTCTGCCTTCAGCTCAGGTGGTGATCTTAGGGTCCTGAGATCAGGCCCCACCTCGGGCTCCCTGATCAGAGGGGAGCCTGCTTCCTCCCTCTCTGACTGTCTCTTTGCCTACTTGTGATCTCTGTCTGTCAAATAAATAAGAAAGCTTAACAAAAAAAAAATAATAATAATAAGCAAATCACCTAGTTTTACTTCACCTAAATTCCAATTGCAAGAAAAAAAAAAGTGTGTGTGTGTGTTTGTGTGTCTTCAATGCTAGTGGAGAAAAATACAGCAGGATAAGGGGGGATGAAGAGTGACTAGAAGGGATAGCCATCTGATACAGGACAATAAGCAAAATGGCCAATGCTATACCAGACCCTACTCTTGCCGGCTCACAAAAACAAACAGATGGCCAGGAATTCTGTAAGCCCATTGAAAAACAGTCATCACTAAAAATTAAATTCTATCAACTTAAAATTAAATAAGCTTTATAAAAACAAAGGTAATAAGTGTTTAAAATGAATCACTTCCTAACTATTTTGCTACAATTGACTCTTTTCTACATTTTTGAGGTTATTCAAGTCTATCACATCTGTACAGTGGAAATGCTATGTAAGGGAGTGCTACTATGGCTTGTCTGTTCCCCACGCCGCCTTAAATAACAGAACTGTGGGAGCCTGAAACTGGCCATGGTGGGAATATTTAGACCACAAAATTTGATGAATGCACCAAATCAGGGCTTGGTTTATTATTTGTCGATGGTCCCCCTAAGCTTCAGAAAGTGATGAATAAAATGTCAACAATGCAGATGAAACTTTAAAAGTCACATTCTGATGTGAATACAAACATACATTTTTACTCAGAGCACACTACAGCGTAAGCTTCTTGAATAAAGTGATATTTTATTAATAAAGCGATAAAGAGACTTGAAGATGAGGGTGAAGCAGCAACAAGTGCAGGCCAGCAGGGCTATAACCGGGGGAGTCAGGGGAAAACACTTGATGTCCGAGGGGTAAGTAAAACTAGCCCTTTGGTCACCTTGTAGATCCTTTTAAGGACTGCCTTTTCATCCGGAAGAGATGGAAAACCATCTCTTTCCAGGGGGAAGTTTTTGAGCAGTGAAGTAACCTGATCTGACTTACATTTTAATAGGATGCTCTAGCTGCTGTGGAGAAAACCAGAGGGAAGCACAGAAGCAGAAAGATTGTCAGAAGGCAAGGTGTGGCGGCTTTTACTTTGGTAGCAAAGGAGGCATTAAAAATGGTCAACGTTTAGATGAGGTTTTGTTGGAAAGGCCAACAGGACTTGCTGTAAGATGGGAAACTGGAGATGAAAGAAAGGAAAGTCAAGGGGGACTCCAAGGTTTTAGGCCTAGGCAACTGAAAGTATGGAGTTGGTGCTTACTGAGGTGGAGAAGGCCAAGATGGTTTATCAACACCACCAGAAGGGGTGGGAAAAAATTGGAGTTCGGCTTGGCTTTGGACAAATTAAATATGAGATGCCTGGTAGATGTCCAAGTGAAGAAATTGGATATTTGTGTGAGGGGTTCAGGGGAAAAGTTTAAGCTAAATGTATATAATGCTGATGTTTCAAGGAATGAGACTGACCGAGATCCAGCAGGGAGCCAGTTTGTTCAGGACAAAGTTAAGTCTGAGCCCTGCAGCACTCCCACATTAAAGGGTCTAGAAAATGAATAGGGACCAGCACAACACACTGAGAAGGTAAGCCTGTGAAACAGGATGAAAACCTATAAACACAAAGAATTCATTTAAAATTGTTATTTATTTCTTTGTACCCTGGTTCTTTCCTACAAAGACTTTGAGGCGGGAAACAATGAAAACAAATAATAAGCTAATAAATTTTAAATAGAAAAAGTCTGTGTCACAAAAAAGAAAGACTCAAAACATGTGAACCATGAGAAATAACAGTATGGTTTCCATAAACTTCACATTTGGCTCTGAGTTTTTTAGAATTCATAGCAAAAATGGGAACACAATTCATGTGTGAGTTGGCCAGAGCTGCCTTAATAAAATACCACAACTTGAGTGCCTTCAACAAGAGGAATAAGTTTTCTCACAGTTCTGGAGGCTGGAAGTCCAAGATCAAGGTGTCAGCAGGTTTGATTTCTCCTGAGTCCTTCTGCTTCGGCTTGCAGAGTGCGGCCACCCTCTCTCCATGTCCTCAAATGCCTTCTCTGTGCCTGAGCAACCCTACTGCCTCTCCCCCTTCTTATAAGGACAGCACTCCCGTTGGATTAGGGCCCTACCCTTATGATCTCATGAACCCTTTACCTTTTTTAAGATGCCACTTTCAAATACAGTCACATCAGAGGTTAGGAATTCAACGCATGAATTTGAGGGTGGTGGAGGCGGGGGACTAGAGTTCAGTCCAAAAAGATCAGTGACACTATTGACAAAATTTTTTTAAAATCCTCAAGTAGGACTGTATCCTATAAATGTTATATTTATCTTCTTTACATCAGTGTTATTACAGAATGTTTGGTTGGCCCTAATATTAATTTTTAATGATTTTGTTGAATGTGCATGAGAGAAAATGTCCAGAAGGAATGTTCCTGAGCTGAGCGGAAGAGCCGGAAGAGCCAGGAACTTGGTATGCACCAGTGTGCTGTCTTCAGAAGTGCAAATGTCCTCTCCAAGAAATAAAGGCTGCCGCTATTCTGCTTTGATTGCATCTTTAGGCTTTGATACTGAGAAGAGGGGTAATCAGGAAGGAAAAAATTCTACATAATCCTCCCTAAAAGCCAAGCCAGATGCTGGGAGGTAATGCTGCAAGCATCACTGTGAAAATAAAAGTGAAAAATCAAAGACCCAGAAAAAGCCTGTGGAGCAGGACCACTACCATTTAAGATATTATGGGGAGTCACAAGATGTATTAAGAAAATTACCTGCTGAAAACACGACTGCTTTATTCTTTAGGATATGTATAAATACATATTTTTATTTTAACCAGAAAAAAAAAAATGTGTAAAGATGCTAGAAACTTGTGACTTCCCCGTGCTTTACCAGGGCATTTTTATTTCCATTTGTTTCCTTGCTCTGATAAGCAGTAAACCTTAAAAATGAAAAGGAGTTTGTCTGTTAATAATTTTCATTTGCATACTTATTGTTCTGAAAAGCACTTTAGTTAAAAAATTTTAAAGCCTTTAAATTTGTTTCAAGGGTCCAATCTACTTAACCAAGGAACACTTTTTTTCAATGAATAAAAAATACCACTTCTGAAGATGGCACTCAATAGTTGAAGTAGGCACGGACTGATGCAATGATGCAATGATTATACAGGCTATACCAAAAGTTTCCTTCTTTGTCCTTTAAAGTCACCCATGGGACCATGCACTTCCTGCCCACTGGAACAAGCCCAGACCACTCTTTGATGTTCTTCCCCATTGCTTCTCAGATTTTCTTGCCCAAGTGTCCTTTATAATAGCAAAGGAGAAAGATGTGCATAGCTGATGGCTTGAGCACACCTCAAAGCAGCCCGCACAAGGGTAAATTGTCTTTGAAGTCTTAGGATTTATCTTAAAAATTCATGCAAAACTTGCGTTTGACTCTGTAATGTAGGAAGTAAAGTCATGTAAATGATCAGTAAACACAACCGACTTTCCAAGAAAGTGTCCCAGAAAGGCTTTGCGGCAGATTTTTCCTGCGGTGCCCACTGACAGATTTTGTCACTCTCTTCTAAGCAATTGATCAGAATCACTCTTATTCTTCCACCTAATCACCCCTAACTGGATCCAGGATTACTTCTGTTTCTCCATTTGTAATCCTCAAATTCTAACTTCCTGTCACTGCAGCCACAGATTTAGCAATCTTCCTAATTTACCTCTTCTTCATGTTCTTTTATGGTTTTGGGTCTTATCAATTCTTGAGTCCAATAAGAAGCCATATTCTAGTTTCCTGTCCAAAGAAACCCATCCCAAACTCCAGCCCATTGATCCACACTTGACTCAATCAAGTTTGGCCCCTTCTTGGCTGAGAATTTATTCAAAAATAGAAATGGGAGATGGGGAGTGAGTAGAGAAATGAATCAAGTTTCCAAAGTCCCTCAGGACAAAATGACCTGGATTTCAGTGATGCCTGAACTACTTCAACATCGGGTGCTTAACAGAAGCACTCAAAACTAGCACTTTCATGTATCAACAGAGTCTCTTACCTCTGTCAGGTCCCCAGACAGTTTCAAGGATCAATGTACAGAATACTTATAGATACTCAAGCAAGACTACAGCCCACAATTTTGAGAGAAGCCTCTTAGTCTACCAAGCAGCAAAGGCAAAAAGGCAGCTGTCCTTGAAAATCATGTTCAATTCCAGGCTGTCCTGTCAAAGCGCTGGCATGTCTACCACTCAGGTTGTGGTCAAAGAGAGGATCTTCCACTTTGGCCAAGTCTACCAAATGGCTGTGCTCCAGAAAAGGAAATAAGACACACTGTCCTGGACCCAGTTCAAAGAAAGCCACATTAGACCTTCCATTAGAGGGTCTCTAGCTGATACACTCCCAGCTCCAGTTCATGCTTAAGTTCCGCCCCTGACCAGCATCTCAGCGGCACAAGCTCTTCTCCCCTGCCCCTTCCACACACATGCTACACACATCATTGTCTGGGGGAAATCGATCACAGCAGATTTTATATCAATTTTTAGTTCCTTATGGAACAGGTGAAAAGACCTTTGGCCAATGTGAATGAGAGGAGTCTCTGTGGTCTCCGAGCCTGGGGCCCAGGTCCTTCTCCTTTCGTTTATTCCTTTGCACATGCCACATGGATTTGTTTCACATGAGCCCTTGGGATGTCTTCCCTATTTGAGTCTCATTCTGTCTCTAGAAAATTGTCCTTGGTTATAACTGCTCAGTGTTAGCTGAAAATAACAATATGTATCATAATTATGCAGAAAATCCAGGAACTAAAATTCTATCTCATAACCTTCCAGATTCAGATATAAGTACATGCTCTAAACCAAGATCCTCGAGCCAGATATTGCCGGCACTGTGCTTTCTTTGACCCACACATTTGTTTATAAATTGACTTGGTAGCCCATACTTGGAAATCAGAAGATTTTTATTCAAATGTCCAACTCTTCATGAAAAATCAGAAGATCTGGCAAAGCTTGGCCCATCTTCTGACATTCCCACGTGACACATCTGGAGCAGAGTGGTAATGTGTCCTTTAGATGCTGCTTCGTTTCTCCGATTCAATCCACTAATCACCACTTTCTGTTTTCTCTCTAACACACAAACCAAGTGTGAACTGCCATTTATCATTTATCCTTGCACTGCTGATTTTCTTGGAACACAGAAATATATCTTTGCATTCATGCCTACATCAAAAGTGGAAAAATGAAATATAGACTTCCTCATAGATTTTCCCCCCAAAGTGAGAGAAGAGTATATTCTTTGGTGGAAGCAAAAAATTTCTTACAAGTTTAATATAAAGCCTAACTTAAGGTGAAGGCATTCAACTCACTATAAGAACTACAAGGAAAAACAAGTGTGATGTAATAAAAATAAATAACAATAAAAGGAACTGAGATGTCCGTGCTTGGGAATGTGATAATGCTGCTAGGAAAGGCAGTTACCAAGCTGGCTGCCTTCACACAAGTACCTCATCACACAACATCCTACACCTTAACCTCCCAAATTTATCCGCCTTCCTATCCCACTAACTTTTGAGTTTGCAAACTTCTGCTCTAAAAAAATAAATCTACTCAGCTGATTCCTATTAACTCCCATGAACCCAGCATACCTCCCGTCCAAGGATATCATAACAATATGGTATTTTTCTGGTTAATAATGATCGCAAATCAGAGAGAAATGATATGGGTATACTTTAAGATGCCTCCGAAAACCCAGTAACTTCAAAGTGAAACAAAATCTGAGGCTTTTATACAACTGGGTATTTCAAATAGATTAGTGGTGAATTTTATCTCCTGTCCTAGAACCAGTGTGGAGCTATATGGAAATAAAGATTGGAATATGCTCCAAGCTTGATATAGAGGATTTCAGACTTGATACAGAGTACAGACAAAGGCTGGTTGATGTGGCAGGAAGGTATTTCTAACATTTGGACTAATGATAGTTAAATAAATCCTGTAAGCACTGATGAGGCAATGCGGAGGAGGAGGAAGGGTCAGTGACAGCGTAGGCGGCCTGGAAGAAAGTCAGAAAACATTGTGAGTAGATCAGCCTGTAGTCACACACAGTGTTGTGATGCCAGCAGGTCATGCTCAGGACAGTCTGCCCTGGAATCAGCTAGGAGCAAGGGCTGCCCAAACCCTGGCAGGCCCAGGGAGAGCTGTAATCAAAGGCAGATCTTCCCAATAGAGGAAGAGAACAGGTGGTCTGGAGCAAAGTTCAAGTCCGTAGAGCACTTACTCTTTCCCTCTAACATCATTCAGATAAAGAACAGAATGAAGATAGAGGGCATTATTATGTAGGGGAGGGGGGTTCTTCTGGTGCCTTTTTTTTTTTTTTTTCCACTGTTAGGTATAATGAAGACCTAAGACATAACAGCTTAAGGAGATATTTCATCTAGCAATAAAACCGTTAAAATTCACTTTGGTGTTAGAGTACTATCTTGTAATCATATGACTTGTTTGTTGCAAGTTTTCAAACTGAGCTCTGCTATTCTTGGAAATCCAAGAACCTCCTGATGTAAATAAAGCCTGGTGTGACAGAAGTTGCTAGAGCAGTCTAACAAAACCAGGACAGTTCTGGTGAACTCTTGTGGCATAATAAATTACCTCCCAAATTTAGCAGCTCAAAACAACCACTTTTTGTTTTCTGTGTTAGGTGTCAGGAATTCCAGAAGGGCTCAGTTGAGTAGTTCTCCTTAGAGACCCTTAGACGGTTACAGTCTAGATACTGGCTGGACTGCAATAATTTGAAACCTACCCTGAATGGGATGCCCAAGACAGCCAGCAGTTCCTTGTGGCTATCAGCAGAGAACTCAGCTGGAGCTGTTAATTCAAGCACCTACATCCTGTCTCTCAGTGGGGAGACTTCTCACTGCCTAGCACTAGTTTTGAAGAGGCAGTATCTGAAGAGGAAGAGTCTGAAGAACGCAGAGAGCAAGCATTCCAAGAGACCATGGAAGAAGCTGCACGACTTCTGACTGAGGGGCGCCTGGGTGGCTTGGTGGGTTAAAGTCTCTGCCTTCGGCTCCAGTCATGATCCCAGGGTCCTGGGATTGAGCCCTGTGTCAGGCTCTCTGCTTGGTGGGTAGCCTGCTTCCCCCGCCCCTGCCTCTCTCTCTCTGCCTGCCTCTCCAACTACTTGTGATCTCTGTCAAATAAATAAATAAAAATAAAATCTTAAAAAAAAAAAAAAAAAAGACTTCTGACTTACCCTTGAAAGTCACACAGTTTCATTGGCACTGAACTCTATTGTTCAAGGAAACCATTAAGACTAGCTAGGATTCAATGTATCCCATCATTCTACAAAAGGAGTAGCAAAGAATTTGCCACCATCTTTAATCCACCATACATGCTTTTCCATCATTCTTCTGTATATCTTCCATAATTGTTTTTTCTACCTTTCTTATGTCACTCATTCCCATCTGAATTTGGCAGTTGATAACCTTTACTCTAAAGCTACGGCCTTTAAATGAAACCCTTCTTTGCAATTAAGCCTGCGGGTATGGAAAATACACTATGTTTTGTTTGTTTCTAACACTCAATTTACTGTTTTTACAACATTGAAACCTTTAGAAGCAACATTTCTCATCCCCAGTTTGTGACAGGAATGTTATTTTTGAGTTAGATTTGATGTATAGAATTTCAGCTAATCTCCCTTGAAGAAATAATGCAAAATAAAGTTTCCTAAGCTTGGGAATCAGGAAAGATAGGCGATAGACTTGTCTTTGTTACATGCTGTTCTAGTACAGTTCGTGTTATGTAGTCTGTTCCTAGTTAATCTCAAATTACCTTTATACAATAAAAGCTTATAATATCACTTTTAATCAAATTCTTTGTCTTTTGTTCTCATATAAAAAGATGTTTCTGATCTCTAAAACTCTGAAAAGAGTAAAAAGATGTTCTTATTTTTCCCCATAATGATGAAATTACTGTATCTTCTTTCCTCGTGGCTAATAAAGCACTTAAAATCCACACCCCAAATCAGATGCCTTATTGAAAGGAATTAGAGCTTACTGTGGAAATGGAGGTTTCCTTTCAAACATGCCTTGGGGCCCTTATTCCAGACTGGGAAACTTAAAAAATGTTTTTCATCATGTACTATCTGGTTCTCTTTTTTCATTCCTTTTTGTTTGCAGACTTCGGGTGGTGGGAAATTATTATTATTATTATATATATATATTTTTTAAGAATCAGTCAGTGGCTGTTTCTTCAATATATTTTCTTCTATGATACTGTCACAGTCCTCCTCCTTCACTTCCTCCTCTACTTCCTTCTCACATTTCTTTTCCTTTTTTTTTTTTTTTTTTTAGCATTCTGAACACTTGAATTGCATTTATATTGAAGAGAAATGAAGAAAATAAAAGAGGGAAAAACTTAAACATGACGTTTTGTATATCTTTCACTGTAAGGATTTGTGAGATCAAATCTATGCTTCTTCACTAACCTTCCCTAAATTAGAAGAGTTTCAGCTTCGTAGACAGTCATTTAAGTTAAACAAAAAAACGAGAGCAAAGGCAGAGGACTTTAAAAGGTTAGTAAGGTATTAAGCTAATAGAGATTTAAAATATATAGTAGTCGATAGGCAAACCCAGTGATGGAAAACAGATGAGTGGTTGCCAGGGACTGGGGGAGGGACAATGGGGAATGATTGTTAATAGGTCAGGATTTCTTCCTGTGAAGAAAATGTTCTGGTAATAAATACATATTGTTTTCCCTAGTACTCCTATGGACCCCAGGACTTGCTCGGGTCTGAAGAAATCCTATATTTCCAACATCAATCCTAAATAGCTTGTGTTACACCATCCTGGTGGGTTTGTGAGAGGTAAGCAGGAAGGAATTGTCTGAGGAACAAAGAGCCAAAAATAATCCCAAACTGGAAGTGCCACCTCACCACCCCCAGGTGTGTCTCGTTCCGATCACATGGATGGCCATAGTTCATTCGGCTCTAAAGTCAAGAATTCAAACGTATTCCCTCAAAAGGAATTGCAAAAATCTAACGCAATCTTGAGTAAACAATTAAAGTGTTTATTTGTTAAAGAGCCGGACTCCCTAATACAGACATCAGCAGAAAGAATACTATTAATGCTTTGAAAATCAGAACACATAGTCTGTGGTTTTGTTTAGTCATATAAAATTGAAACGGTGTCTGATTTTCATACAAACCTTTTCTCTATGTCCTATGTAAATAAAGAGAAGACAATTTTGGAATTATTTCCCTTGGTAAAAAAATTGGTTCTTTAACTATCTTCTCCTTGAGCTTGTTTCAAGACATAGTGCTTTATTTTGTCTTGGGTGCTGGGGGTAAGAGGTTGAGGGAGTCCTGCTTGTTTTCTACGGTTAGCATCTGCAATTGCAATACTGCAATCTGCAGTATTTTTGAAGCACTAAAAGATTGGTTAGTGTCCTAGGCTAAATAAAGCTATTTTCTCCCCCTCTGAAAACTCAAATAGGGAAATAGAAAAATAGAGATGTGTGAGATGCTTCTAATCAAAGAGGAGGAGAAGCGGTGGGGAGGAAGAAGAGAATGAGGAGGAGGAGGAGGAAGAAGTTTGTAAAAGGTTGGAATGGACACATGGGATTTGGGCTTGAGAATGGTCCAGTATATCCCTGAGATTGGGGAGAAACCTAATGATTTCTTGGTGGTGGAAACCACAGGCCTCAGAGCCTTAGAAGTCAAAGAATCCTGTTGGATTAACTTTTTTTTTTTTTAAGATTTTATTTATTTATTTCACAGAGAGAGATCACAAGTAGACAGAGAGGCAGGCAGAGAGAGAGGAGGAAGCAGGCTCCCCGCTGAGCAGAGAGCCCGATGCAGGACTTAATCCCAGGACCCTGAGATCATGACCTGAGCGGAAGGCAGCAGCTTAACCCAGTGAGCCACCCAGGCACCCCTGGATTAACATTTTAATTCAAAATCAAAGCCACCTCTATTTCTGTGTCTCCTTTTTACTTCCTCCTCCCCAGGAAGTTTTTGACTACCCTCTGAAAAGAAATTGCTACCTAATCCCTTCTTTGGCCATCTCTGTCCCATCTAGATCCTCCTGGGATGCTCTACAAAGCCAAATAAATTTGTTCTGTCACTTCCTTGTAAGCCATGTCATTACCATATGGGTAATAATGTGATGACCTTTGCACTTACTGTTGCTTCTGCAAGAAAATGTCTTCCTCAGATGACCACATGGATGCCTCCGCATCCCACTGGGTTCTCCAGGAAGCCCTCTCTGAAACAGACTTGGG
Organism: Mustela nivalis; assembly: GCF_964662115.1. NCBI lineage: Eukaryota > Metazoa > Chordata > Mammalia > Carnivora > Mustelidae > Mustela > Mustela nivalis. The sequence goes on from NC_139024.1 coordinate 104,640,393, forward strand.
CACATAGGATGTTTATGAGTGGATATTTTTGGACTCAACAGTGGAAAGGAGGGGAAGGAAGCTATATGGACTCAGCATCCTCCACTGCCCCAGGGGGAGACTCTGAAACTGAAATTGCCCATCAGGTAGATCTTGTTTGGGCTTTTATACCCCACCTTGATTAGTCATTAGATGTGGGCCATTCACAGGAAGGATGTGCCCTTGAGAAAGAGGCTTTTTGAAGCTGAAGCAAACCCGAGAAATTCTGACATTGAAGGCTGTCTGGTGACAGCTCACCAGTAACTGGGGCAGAAATCCTTCCTTGAAGGGAATCTGGGTGACACATCTCTGCATCTACACATCCCCCACTTCATGCAGACACTACATATGGTTTACAGAGAAGCTCTTCCACCATCCTTTGGAAACTATCCCCATTCCTAGCCCCCAAACACAATCCCAGCCTTCCTTCCCCCTTACCCTGCTTTATTTCCACTGAACATATTATATACTTAAGTGTACATTTTCTGCACATTACACACACAGAAACACATGTCACATGTTAAATGAAAGCCTGAACTTTAATTCAAATTGTCAGGTCCCCAGTACTTATACAACAATTCTTGGCACATTGTAGGCAGCCAAAAAACATCTATTGAATAAATAATCAAATCTCGCTGCTACCTAGATCCCTTATTTGAGGGAACTACCCCCTGAGACAATCTAATAATTCTGTGGTTTAAGGCTAGGATTCTTAGGTATTATCCAAAAAGACTTAGTGACTAGAGTAAAACAAGAATATTAACATAACGTGGGTATTAGCCAAGGTTTGACCTACTAAAGATGCCCTCTACCACTGGTAGAAGGAACCCAAGCAAACTTATTCTAATGTATGAGGGACCCACCCTGAGATCCCCTTAAAGAAAATATAATGTATTTAGTTGCTAGGGCTTTTGCAACAAAGCACCACATACTGGTGGCTAAAACAACACAAATGTATTTTCTCAACAGTTGGGAAGCCTAGAAGAAGGGTATACACAATGTGGATGTCTCCTGAGGCCTCTCCTTGGCTTGTAGATGCCTGTCTTCTCTCTGTCTTCACATGGTCTTCTGATACGTCTGTGCCCAAATTTCCTCTTATAAGGACACCAGTCATATTGGATGAGAGCCCATCCTAATGACCTCATTTTAACTTAATTACCTTTTGAAAGACTTTATCTCCAAATACAGTCACATTCTGAGGTACTGGGGGTTGGGGCTTCAACATGAACTTGGAAGGAGTGCAGGAAACAATGCAGTCCATAAGACACAACCAACCGGGTTTCTACAAACCAAGTAAGATTAACAACACAACAGATTCTAAAATTAATTCATGCCTCATACACCTACCCTGAAATAAATGAGCATCAGTCCACATGGAAAATCCCATAAGACTGCTCAGATATGAAAGCTGATGGACAGCATATAAATAAAGGAACTAGAGAGCCTCACAGGAGTGCTTTCAGTTTTCTGGCAAGTGGACAGGCTTAGTTTAGCTTCAAATTGGCACCTTAAACCTGCATTCTATACCAACGCCCATATTAAAAGATGATTTACTATCTAAGACATTGTATTATAGAATGACTTGGACCCAGGTGAGAAACCTCTGGACCCGTTGTATCAGTAATACATGCTATTATTGTTGGAAACAAACAGTGGGCTCTTTACAAAGGAAACACTGAAGTGGTTCAGTATGTTCAAACTGAAGTAGGGGTGAAGGGCTGAGTTATAATGCACCAGCTTATGAGCGCCCTGTTTCTCCCTATCTGCCTTGCCAAACTTTTGGAATTTGAAGGAAGTTGTGGGTTTCATCCACTTTTTCTTTTTATTTATAAAAGAGTATTATTGATATTTTAAAATCTTGTTTCTTTCTAAGATTTCATTTATTTATTGACAGAGAGAAAGAGAGCACAAGCAGTGGGAGCAGCAGGTAGACGGAGAGGGAGAAGCAGGGAGTCCAACATCATGGGACTTCTTCGCGGGACCCTGGGATTATGACCTGAGCCAAAGGCAGATGTTTACCCGACTGAGCCAACCAGGTGCCCCTAAAATGCTGTTTCTTAAAATGTAACCCTTTTCAGCAAGATCAGAATCATCTGAGGTCTTATTATTAGCAAGCATTGTGGTTCTCCCAGACCCACAGAAGGTGGTTCCCTGGGGATGGGACCCAGTCAGTCATCTGCTTTTGTAACAAGTTCTTCAGATGATTCTTATCTGTAATAAAACCAGAAGAGCTTTGGGGCACCTGGGTGGCTCAGTGAGCTCAGCATCTGACTCTTGATCTCAGCGCAGGTTTTGATCTCAGGATTGTGAGTTCAAGCCCCATGCTGGGCTCCACATTAGGCATGGAGCCTTCCTAAAAAAACAAACAAACAAAAACACTTGAGGATTATTGTTTTTAGGAGTTGATCAAGATCTCTTACTGAAAATATTTACTTTGGTGGCTAGAAGGTGGTAGGGGGGCTCCTTGGGATAGCAGGGAAAGAAACATTAACAACAATAGTTTTGTTTTGAACATGGTTGTACCTAGGGCACACATTAGCCCAAATGTCATTCTGAATACTCTTGCTGGTCTATCCCACGACAAGGGCTCTCTTAGAAACAAAAAATCATGGGTCTGAGTGAGAATTTATCTTCCAGGTCAAGAGTCTAAAAAAAAAAAAAAGAAGAAAAAAAAAAGGCAAAGGACCTACCTGTTAAGCAGCCTAGCGGATCGGGGACAGCAGCCGCCACTGCAACTGCTAGGTCCGTTTGCCAAACTTGTGGATTCGGCAGCAAGGAGGCCAGGACCCTACCTGGATTTGTACTGTGTGTTACACCTGGCACAGAGGACAGCGTGAGTGCCGTGCTCACGTTGGTTGCTCTTGCACCCCAAATTCCACGGCTGCCAAGCAGAGGGAGGCTCAGCGAGTGTGTGTCACAGTGAGGACCCCTGGGCTTAGAAAAACCCCAGTCTACGAAAGGAGCTCCATCCACCCGCACTGAGAGAGATGTTATCTTTATTATCCTGATCGGGAAACAAATCTGCTTACTGACTCAGGGAGAGATAGTATCCTTATCACCTGGGACAGTCTGCATGAAGGGTGGGAAACCAGCTTCACGATCCTGCAGAATAAGCAAATCTGCCTTCTGCCTGGAGCAACTTTGCAAATAGGTTTGAACCAAGTTGTCAATGCTCTTTGCTCAGAAACCATCCAGATATGCCGGAATTATCTCTCAACACCACCTCTTGATGGGTTTTGCTTTGATGACTCAAATTTAGCCCGAGTGCTAGAAGAACACAAGCCTATGTTTTCTTTCATTGACTTCAAAAGATAAATCCTGCTGTTTAATACTTTGTATCATCACGAACTCCGGCTTCAAACTTTCTTAGGGGTTGTATCCTAATCTCAGGCAGAATCTTGCATACAGCCTCAATATATAAAACAGATCAAAGCAGAACTGCTCTCTCAGAGGAGACTTGAGCTGATGCTCTCTTGAGCTGGGACTTCTCGGCCCCCTTGCCTTCACCTTCCCTGCATTTGATTCTGGCCCCATTTGGTCTCTGAGCATCCTCAAAACCCTGTACTCCATAAAACAGAAGTGAAAACCATCACTGTACTGAAATGGTGATTGATGTTTTATAATTACTACACCCCCTCAGTAGGTTAGTAGGTTATCAGGCAATGAAAGCAGGAGTCATGCGAGAATGAATAAATAAAAAGCAGTTCTTACTGATATCAGTGGAGACAAGGGAAAGCTGGTAGTTTTAATTAGTCACTAAGGTGTGGAGGCAAATAGTTTCTGGTAACAGCAAACATGTAATAGCCTTAGAGAATCGTACTCACCACCTGCCTCAAATTACCTAATTACTCACTCATTTATTTTATTTAGCAAGAATATTAATATTGATAATCTATTAAATACCAGGTGATATTGTTAGTACACAAAAGTGAATAAAACATGATCTCAAAGGAGGGATAAGTAGAAGCAAGTATTACTTAAGGAAAAATTACATAATTTACACACATGTGCTCTAAGAGGGTGTGATGTGTTTCTATGATGTTTTCTGCTAACTGACTATTTCTGCCTAAGACAGTTGCCAAGAATATGCACAGCAATTCTTTGTGCTGAAGAAATAGAAAGGCTTAAGGGACACATTTTTTTTTTAATCTACTGACTTTGAAGGCACTGAATCTTATAAACTCTAAATACTCTTTCTTGTTGTTATTGTTTTTTTTTTAAGATTTATTTATTTGACAGACAGAGATCTCAAGTAGGCAGAGAGAGAGAGAGAGGAGGAAGCAGTCTCCCAGCTGAGCAGAGAGCTCGATGCAGGGCTGGATCCCAGGACCCCCTGGGATCATGACCTGAGCCAAAGGCAGAGTCTTTAACCCACTGAGCCACCCAGGCACCCCAACTCTAAATACTCTTATCATCCTTAAACTTTCCAATCAGCTAACCCAACTATGCATCAGGAAGGCTTATCCATATTAATAACCTCCGGCTGCTTTTCTAACAAAATAAACTGATAATCATAAATAACCTAAGCAAAAAAATAATTTCCACTTACAGAAGGGTCTAAAAGCTTGCTTTTGATAATATTCACCTTTTATCAAAATTTATAAGATCTACTAGGTGCTCTAGAAATAGTATACCATTTAGCTTAAATTTCATAACTACTTGATGAGTTCAGTACTATCCTCCTGTGGCAAGTAAGAAAACGGAGGTTCAGGGCCGCTGGCTAATTGCCCAACATGCTACAGGAAGTAGGAAGCAGAGTTGAGGTCTGTCCACTTCCATTCCTGGGCTCCTCAAAACTTTGTTCCATGCTTATGGCCATGGTCGCCAAACTGTGGAAAGAACCAAAAATATCCGCCCTTCAACGGACGAATGGATAAGGAAGATATGGTCCACATACACTATGGAATATTATGCCTCCATCAGAAAGGATGAATACCCAACTTTTGTATCAACATGGACAGGACTGGAAGAGATTATGCTGAGTGAAATAAATCAAGCAGAGAGAGTCAATTATCATATGGTTTCACTTATTTGTGGAGCATAACTAATAACATGGAGGACAGGGAAGATGGAGAGGAGAAGGGAGTTGAGGGAAATTGGAGGGGGAGGTGAACCATGAGAGACTACGGACTCTGAAAAACAACCTGAGGGTCCTGAAGGGACGGCGGGTAGGAGGTTGGGGGAACAAGGTGGTGGGTATTAGGGAGGGCACGTATTGCATGGAGCACTGGGTGTGGTGCAAAAAACAATGAATACTGTTAAGCTGAAAAGAAATTAAAAAAAAAAAAAGACTGAGGAAAAAAAACTTTGTTCCATGCTTAATGAGCAAGAGGCCAATTCCAGCATCTCCTTACTCAATCATCCTTTTGGCTTTCACTGTAAAGGGAAATTCATCTCTTTCCAGCTTCTCCAAATAATATGTTCCTTGCATCTTTCTTTTCTCAATAATATCTGAAGAAACATGGGAATATATGTGACAAGGCATGAATTTTCCTTTTTTTTATTCAAAAAATTCTTCTGCAATAAAGAAAGAAAATAAATTGGTAGAAATTCAGAGTATTAAATCTTGACAAAACTTTGAACAGATGAAATAATTTTTATTTTTATGTTAATGACAAAAACTTGTAAAGAAGTCACTTGAAGAGGAATTCTCTTTCGGTTTTGAACTGAAAGAAGATGGCAAATAAATGTTAACAGACAACAGAGTAGGTAAAATTACATTTAAATTTTTGCTAAGAGTCATTAAAATAATGTTAATATACTATGAAACCGAAATGCATGTCTTTGAATCACTTTGAAAATACAGGTTTCCCCAGTATTTTAAAGTAGAGCTTGCCTATGAAAACTTTTGAAAGCTGAAATAACATAAAGTGAAGAAGCAATTGCCATTAATTTATACAGATATTTTTTCCACATGTTTCTAGACATGAAAATAATCCCTTGGGCTTTTCTGATACCTTGGGATACCATCTTGCTAGAGGATGCACACAATAAATGGAGATAAAACACAGATGCTCACAAACACAGTTCAGAGATATGGCAGCTTAATGCTAAGATGCTGGGTATAGTTCTGAGAAAGAAGCTTAGTGGGGCCACTCTCACTGTTAGGGTTCAGGCTGCTTCTATAACCCCTCATTGAAAACAAATGCTAAATGCAATTTTCGCTTTGCACACTTCTTTGTAAAAGTGAAACCCCTCTTGAGATTTCTTTCAGCTAGCAAAAACAGGTACTAATAGAGATCTTTAATGAAAGTGAAGTGGTGTAAGGCAAACTTTTTTAAAAGGCAGGGGGAATACCTGAATAACAAAGTTAGAAAGGAAAATGGATTATAAAATCAATTCATAGGATAGTTTAACATCAATGAATATTCTTGCTCTACAAAATTAATTTTTCATGGAATGCTGTCAATAATTACATTCTGCTAAAAGACATAAGAGCTTTGGAGCACCAGGCTGGCTCAGACAGTGGAGTATGCGATGCTTGATCTCAGGGTTGTGAGTCCGAGACCCACTTTGGATGCAGATTCCTTAAAACTTTAAAAAAAAAAAAAAAAAAGAAAAAAAAAACTTAAAAAAAAGACTTATAATAAGAGCTTTATTTGTCATATTTATACAATTTAAGATTCTGCTATAAGTATGTCTAACTAGCCAGGAATAAGGCTTCTCTTTAATTCAAAAACAAAGTTTATATTTTATTTTTAAAAATATAAAAATTATCAAGAAAACGCCATCTGTTCCTTTTGTTGTTGGACTGACCACTGGGTTTTACTTCAGGGGAAAACCATGGGGAAGCCCTGGGGGCTCAGTAGTTTGAGCATCTGGCACTTGATTTCAGTTCAGGTCATGAACCAAACTGGGATCGCAGGATCAAGCCCTTCCTCAGGCTCCATGCTCAGCGGGGAGGCTGCTTGAGCATTCTCTCTCCCTCTCCCTCTGTTCCTCAACCCACTCACGCATGTTCTCTCTCTCTCTCTCTCTCTCTCTGTCAAATATAAGTCTTTTAAAAAAATGATATGACACTTTCTTGCATACAATCCGTTATATAAGAAAATACTCCGACACGTGCAGAAGTTTTAATCAAAAGTAAAATACTTGGTCTCACTCACGGTTAGACAACAGCTGTACCTTTTTCCCATCTGTTTTCACTAGTCATCTGTAGAAGGCTGAGAGTGGGCGGGCAATTGGAGGAAGGTGGAGGAGGACAGTATCTGAATAAGAATGGATGATACCTACCTCCACCAAAAAACAGACCATTTCCAGTCAAGAAAAGACAAAGGGAAAGAAAATTCTTCCATCCAGTTGTTAAGCCTAACCTTTACCCATACCCCAACCAGAGTTAGGAACTTTGTCACACAGAAGGGTCCTTCTTCTGACCTTAACACAGGTGGAGTGCTCCTGGCTGGAAGCTGAGAGGCGAGTTCTAGCCTGGGGGCATTTCAGGGCTGGGGGACAATGAAGTGAGCCCTCCAGTTCCAGCAATTCTTACTGAAACTGGGAGACATTAGATTTTTTCCCCAAAACACACCGAAGCTGAACTCCAAAAGAGGTCCTAAAGTGATCAGTAAATTCCTTCAGAACCCCCTCCAGCCCTCCACTGAAAAAATGGGAAAACCTTTTCCTCTACTTCAACCGAATCTAAGCCAATTGTCATTAAATCTGAATGAGCAGAAGACATAAAAGAGGAGTTAAAATGGTTTGGTAAATAATGAAGAACTTCCTGAGCATTGTACAAGGATTTCCAATTGCAGTAGACATGTTGGTGATAAATTGCCTTTAAACTGAATTTCTGCAAGGGTCATGCACAAGAGTGGACTCCCCGTGTAATTTATATATGCTCAGTTGCCATCCCATTTCAACTCCAAATTCGTGTCTAAGACTTTGGCATCATCTTCCCTACATTTTCCTCCTTCTACCTTCTACCTCACCTTCTCTCCCCTTAACCAAGTATGCTCAGAATTCTTAAAATACTTATTCAGTGAAGGTGGGCCTGTGGATAGCTTCCCTGCAGCGAGACACACCCGTCTGCATTGAGTATAGAGGCTAATGGGTTCAAAGTAATCTCAATAAATGCATCGCCCTCCAGCCCCTCCTTTCAAACAGCTGTTATATGAGCTTATGCTACACTTAATTTATTAGCCTAAGACAATTTAATTGCATCATTTCTACAAAATAGAACATGTTGTTCGTAGTAACTACATGCTAATTCCTTTGAAAACCTCAGTAATTATACAGTGACTTTGCAGCTCCCAACAATGGTGCGATTAACTGGGGTTCCATGTTTGAAGCTGGGAGCAAGCTCAGCACCAAGGCAGACAGAGTTCTGACAGAGCTTGTGCGTAAAAGGACATTTTACTATCCGAACTTTGTTCCCCCAGAACTTTGCTTCTTTATGAATGCTAGAGGGTTTGCACACAGCCCCGCTGAGGTAGGAGGGGCTGTTGCAGCAGCAGCCTTGACATTTAAGACACCCGCACAGAGGCAGCAAACCTTTCCCAGGCACAGAACAGAGTGTACTCCCCAAAGACAATATCAATGGTTGCCCAGTAAATACACATCTATAAAAAGTTCAGTCAACACACAGGTTTAATGACTTGAGTTTTATGTCTAAATACAACTTTTAAATCACACTTCAGAGCGACTGCTTTGTGAGAAATGATTGCACTTTTAAAGATGTTTGAAGGTATGTGGCCTTGAGGATTCTGTCTCATAAAGCCAGGAAAGAAGTGTCATTTTTGCCTGAAGCTCTGATGTGGCTTTGAACGTCACGTTTTACAGAATATTCTGCTTTAGGTTATGTTTATGAAGTGCTCTTAATTAACATTTCTCCAGTGTCTTACGGGCTTTGCTTTCTTCTCCCCAAACTCCTTTTCAACTTCTCCAGCTTTGATGAGGAAATTGGTATGTTTTATTGTCACATTTTCCCCCAAAAATATCTGCTTTGGTTGGTTCCTTCAACAGAAATGAGTCTTAGGAAAGTGAGGTCACAAGGACTTCCTGTGAGTTTAAAATAAAAAGTGTTTTCATTATAAAACCAAGGGGAAGTAAAGGAAATACAAAATTGTAGAATACAATGATTTTCCAGAATGTAGATTTCTCACCTAGGTTTAATAAACTGCAATCGGCCGTCTGATTCTTCTACAAAGCCTTTCCTCTTCCCCCACCTGTTTTCCCCAACTCCTCAAATTGGATAAGAGAAATATTCATTAGATTTCAATCCTGAGAGTTTGGGGTTGGCACCTCTATAGGACCCTCTTCTGTTTTCAGTCTAATAACTTGGTTTCTGGTATTTAATCCAAGTGTGGAAACGTTCAGACCATCCCCTGTGACACTAAATCATTCTGTACATCCGATCTCAGGTCTCTTTTGAGGAAGGCAACTACCCCCTCTCCTGAGGAGGAGACTCCCCCCTTGCCTCTATGATAACATGGACCCCCCACCCACCCCCAGCCATCTCCTCCTGCCCTCATTTCTTGTAAAGCCAAATCGTGAGCCTGGTGGCCGGGTATGTCTGAGCCCCATGAATGATCATTCCTTCTGATTCAGATATCAGTTCTTTGATGACTCATTTCCAAGTGGCCCCTGGGAATGGTTTCTAAAGTTCTATAAGCCATGGTTTTATAAAACCAAAATTGCCTTTCAGAGGCAGATTGAATTTCCAACAATGGAAAAGGTGAGTCACTGTATTTCGGTCTCCCTTGGAGTAGGGAGAGTGAACGAATCATCACCACGTTTCCTTGGATCCCTGTATTTATCCAAAAGCAGCAGTCTACAGCAATTTATCATTATGTATTCACTAAGTCTCAATGCAAAATAGGAAGAGTAAGCAGAATAGATACACAGAACCAAGAGAGGAGCAAAAGAATCATAGAAATAAAGAGAAATAGTAAAACGTATCAAGAGCATATGTTTCTTGGTTCAAAATTCTGATTTTAATTGTAGATCCATATTTGAAGTTATTGGAGAATTGGCATTCCACCAATTACTGAAAGGCCCATCATCTAATTTCTGAAGAGAAATAGTGTTAGAGAATTTTTGAATCTTCTACTCTACTTCTAAAGAAAAGGTATGTTATAGGCAAAAACTTTAACCTTGCTTTATCCTTTGAAATTCTATGAAGTCTGGTAAGCTGGTTTAGTATTTCATACAGAGTCTACTAACCACCTGACATTCCATTGTATTTGTTAATATCAGTAGAGGAATGCTCTGAGGCAAGATACATGCGGGAAGAACATTAGCTACTGGTTTCAATATTAATAATTCCTATGTTTAGAAGTTTGTCTTATTTTAGTAAATGTTAAAATATGCATTTTAAGCTTCTGAAGGTCAAAGTAGAGAGTCTTCATAGTTGATAACCTTTTTTTTTTTAAGATTTTATTTATTTATTTGACAGAGATCACAAGTAAGCAGAGAGGCAGGCAGAGAGAGAGAGGTGGAAGCAGGCTCCCTGCAGAGCACAGAGCCCGACGTGGGGCTCGATCCCAGGACCCTGGGATCACGACCTGAGCCGAAGGCAGAGGCTTTAACCCACTGAGCCACTCAGGTGCCCCAGTTGATAACCTTTTTAATAACAAAGTTATTTCATTGTCTACTATTTACAAAGCACTGTACTAGACACCTTGAGAAATATATTGAATTTTCACTTATCACAAGTTCTATAAAAACCAATTATGATGATGGCTTGTGTTTATTGAGCACATACAAATGCCAGGATTTGCATTAAGAATTCACAGGGATTATATCATTCAATTTTCACATTAACCCAAAAAAGCACTAATTTATCCCCATTTTGTAGAGAGGCGATGACATTCAAGAAGCTGGGCAACTTTCCGAACATCTCAAGTTAGCAAGTAGCAGAGCAGAGATTTTTCTGCTCCCCAGAGCCCATGCACTGACGACACTGTTATAGATGCGCTCCCTCTTGTCAAAGGTACTTCAGTCTACTGAGAGGATTAGTATAAGGATCAAAGGGAAAATCTAATAAATACTGCACACACCTGAAAAATACGATACAAATTATTAAATCAGTAAAGGATTGCATGTATGTGTGCAAAGTGGGAAACTCACAGGTAATGTCATGTGACTGCTTTTGTACTAATTTTATAGTTATTTAACCCATATTGTTGTTTGGCATGTTACGTGCAGATGAATCCTTCAGCTAGTTTCTAACCTTACCAGGGAAGGACTGTGTTTTCTATTTTAGGAATCCGCCATAACACTTAGTACAATGACATGCACATAGTAGGTCCTTTACAAATATTTGTGGAATGAAGGAGGGTCGGAATTATAGGCAAGAAAGATAATTTTGCATCTGGCTGTGTGGAGTGACAATACGCAAGGGTTAACAGTTGCTTAAGTGAGATGGCAAATGCCTGGAGCAGAAACATGAGAAAGAATGGGTAGAGTCAGGAAGTGGGTTATAAAATAAGCAACATTAATGGAGCACTTGTGTTTGAAGTGCTTTAGAGGTATTAAGCCATTTACTCTTTAAAATCATCCTGTAAGGTAGGTACTTACGCTTATTCCCACTTTATAGATGAAACACATAGAGATAACTAACTTAACATCACCCAGGCAGGAAGTGGTTGCCTCAAGAACTCATGTCATTTTGTCCTGTCCTTGCCCCCAAATAGAGGATCTGAGAACATTGGAGCATCCACATGGGTGCTAAGACTAAAGGTGATCAATGACGCCAAGGTTACAGCAGAGACTTTTGACTGGAATGTCAGAAAGTTCTACCACTAGCTAACAGAGAGAAAGTTGGAATGGAAAAAGCAAAGAGGGAAAATGAGCAGTTGTGCTATTTTCCCACAGTCACCTTAGGCAGTCTTCAGAATGTTCCCAGAAAGGCATCTTGGGAAAGGAGCCTGACCTGGAGGAAGGGGGGTGAGTGGGGAGTCTAATAACGATAAAAAGAATTACTACAACAGACCTTTGTATAGGCCTTCATATTTTGTGGGAATTGTGTTTAGTGAGGTAATTGACATACATTCTAAATTCAGTGACTGAATAGGGTCTCTACCCATATACCAAGTTATCTGATAAATTGTTTCACTATTCTTCACAGTTTTATAAAAGCTGTTATGTTCCTTGTTTTGGAGAGGAAAAAACTGAGACTCAGAGTTTTAGGGACTTGCCAGTGGTTTCTTCCCTAAAGAGATGTCCAAGCTGGGGCACGTGGGTGGCTCAGTGGGTTAAGCCTCTGCCTTCGGCTCATGGAGGTCATGATCTCAAGGTCCTGAGATTGAGCCCTGCATTGGGAGCTCTGCTCAGTGCAGCTTCCCCGCCATTTCCCCATCCAAGCCTGCCTCTCTGCCTACTTATGATCTCTGTCTGTCAAATAAGTAAAATCTTCGGGAAAAAAAAAAGAGAGAGAGAGAGAGATGTCCAGCAGAGGCAAAGCCTGGTCTGGCTCATCATGTAGATTTCAGTTTAAAGGAAACCCAGTGAGAGCAGCCTTCCCTACCTGGCAAAACAAACCTAAGTCACCCGCACTCCAACCTCATCACTCTTCATCTCATCTTTTATTGTCTTTGACAACAGAATGTTCACCCCTCTTATGGCTTATCTCTACATTGTGTCTATTTTCTATTTGCTCCCCCTGGAATATAAGCTCTATGACATTAGGTCTGGAGTCAGTCTCCGTCTCTAATCATTACCTATATGATGTCTGGCAAGCAGTAGACATTCACTTGGGGGTTCGTCACGGAAATGAACGAAATCCAAATCCCCAAAGCCTGTAGTCTCATCACTGACAGAGGACATGTTGGTTGAAAAAGCGCAGGACAGTGGAGCAATGCATTCCTGTGGTTCCTCCCCCTCCCACTGTTCTGGCTCTGAGATAACTGCTAATTTACAAGAGTTAATGTGGGCAGGGAATGAAAGAAAACGGGAATTAATTGGGGGACTTTATGGGAAACTCTTCCCAACAGTGAAAAGTGGTTTTGGATTGAGTAATGCCGGGAACATTGTAGGGTAACTGAGATGTAGACAGCAAATGGGATAGCAGCAGTATACCAAAAGGTCATTTGGTGCTTATCTGAGTTTACACTGAGTTTCCATTAATAAGTTAAATAAACTATTATCAGCTCCTACCTAAAACAAGTGCTTTATCAAAAAATTCCCATTAAATATAACATCCTTAGAGTTTTTGCCCACATCCTCTCTATTCTTTTAGGATTTTTTTTTAAATGTTTAAAAGTCAAGTGACTCTACTTGGTGCACATATTGTTTCTGGAATTTTTCCTACCACATCCAAAGATAAATCAGTTCTGGTTTGCTGGCTAAGTTAATGATCTCTCCATGTCTTGTATATATCCACAATGCATGGAATTTTCCTTTAAACATTTAAATCATAATAATTTTCACATGCATAATTTTTCTCTCATTGGAAAAGAACATTGGGAACTTACATAAAAGCCAAAAAGAAGGCAAGAAAAAAATAGAACATGGTCAGTGGGTTCTGTACCAGTTCTCCTAGTTCTAGCACTTAGCAGCTGTGTTATGTCAGACAAGAAATCCTATACAGGAGTCTATAAAATGGAGAGAAGAGTAATCCCTAATTTACAGAATTGTGAGAATTAAATAAACCATGTCTAGCAAATAGTAATAGCTCAAAATTTAGCTACCTTATCACGTAACATAAGATCCCTAAAATGCTATCCAGCTGCTATGAATAGAGTTTAAGGGCCTTTCAAGCCCTCCTATCCCTTTAAGTAGAGTCTTTGGATTATAGAGAAGCAGCCCTCTCTTTTCATGGCATTGGAACAAAAGAGATTTCTCTACTGCTTCAAGTACATCAAAAATCTCCATCACTGCTGCTAAAATGTCCAGTTCAGCATTTCCTCCAGATACTGGCTCTCTCTGTACCGCCTGTGAGACATTTAGTCATGTCTTTTATGTAGTTTAAAGCCTTCCACCACTGGGGCACCGAGGTGGCTCAGTCCATTAAGCATCTGCCTTTGGCTCAGGTCATGATCTCAGGGTCCTGGGATCGAGGTGCACATTAGGCTCCCTACAAAACAGGGACTCTGCTTCTCCGTCTCTCAGCTCATGCTCTAACTCTCTCAAATAAATAAATAAAGTCTTTAAAAGTAAAAAAATTAAGCCTCCCACTACTAAGACACCTTCAGGCTCTGTGCAACCTGACCAGTCCAACCCACCTCATCATGGTGGCCAAGAGGTAGACAGAGTAGAAAGGAGGATTATATTTGGATCTAGCAGCAAGAAGAAATTTGGTTATCTTCATATGTCTAATTTATGTTGAGTCTGGGAACTAGAAACCATATGTCAGAGACTCACGCAACCAGATGTCCAAGTTCTTGGTCTTCTGAGTAGATACTTACAAACCTAGGTAATGATAATTTAAGCTTCCATATAATTCTACACTTTTGCAAGGGTACATCCCTTCTTTAAATTCTTGGGGATCCAGGAATTGGATCCCTCAGAGCTGAGGAGCCATCTCTGAAGAAGACATATTCCTCAAATCCACTCTTCTGGTTTTCCCTCATTGCTTCAGACAACCATTCCGCTCCCCAACACTGCAGGTCACTTTCATAAGCCAGTGTGACCCAAATTTTCCTGTTATTTGTTAACAGAGGCCTGCAAAGCACAGCTAAAATCAAGCAGTAGCATTCAATGAAACTTACTGAAGATTTGAAGATATAAAGGGAAATTTTAATAAAAAAAAAAGAGAGAATATGATCTACAAAGCAACCATTTCTGATCCAAAGGAGGCAGTGGCTGAGAGATATTGTTGAAAGCATGGGCTCAAGAAATAGCCTGGGCTAAGGAATGAGCCGTGAGAACTTATTTAAAATCTAGGTGTCTCCGAGGGCAACCACCACACAAAAATACCTTGAAAACTGAGTCATTCTTAGTATTACTTAGACTTCTTCCTGATGTTTAGTAGACACTCGATAAGTGTTTACTATTATTATTGCTGTTGTTATTATCATTACTGTTTGTGACTCTCTAGTGCTCAGCCTGTCAACATACTCTAAGGACTAACCTACTTCCTGTGATACCCCAATGTCACTTCTCTTCCCCAAATCCAAATCTCCGATGTTGTCTGAGATTCAAAGATTGAAGAAAAATCATTTTTTCCCCTCAATCTGTCCTATGCCCAGAAGAAAGGCAACTGTATTATTACATAGATCAGTCAAGATCTGTATTAGGTCCTCCAGTAATGGCATAAGATTTATTTTCTTTTATTTATGTAATTATTTATTTATTTTTGCAAGAGAGAACCATACACACACTGGAGAGGGTGGGGATGGGGAGAGAGAGATTCAAGCAGACTTCCTGCTGAGCATGAAGCCTGACCTGGGGCTCGATCTCACAACCCTGAGATCATGACCTGAGCCAAAACCAGAAGTAGGATAACTAACTTGACTCTGTCACCCAGGCACCCATGGAATAGGATATATTTTGTCCTGCAAACCATGGTTCCATTAAAGTGCTTTCTCACCAAAGGGGTATCATCCCTGGTGTAACTGGAGTCAATAAAATTTTAAAATTACAATAAAATTTAAAAATGCATAATTACTAATTAAGAGGAATGCTCTGGGCAAAAATAGTCAAGGGACCTACTTCAGATTATTGGTTTAGGAAAGGGCTTTTTGAAGAGAGGCATTTAGAGAGACCTAAAGAGTGAGAAGGAACCAGATGGGCAAAGGGTGGAAAGTATATCATTGCCTGCAGAACAACATTCACCCTTTCTTCTTTCCAATTTTGTGTTTTGATAATCATCACACATACCTTTAGGGAATGTTGATTGCCCCGGAGTCACTTTCCTTCTACTGATGACCTGAGTAAGAGTTGGTTTTAACCAATCATGGTAATGCTATGCTCCTTCACCAGTGATCGGTTTTAGGGTGGATGTGAGACTATGTTCTGGCAAATGAATATGATAGAGGGCTTCTGTAAGAGCACTACTTCTTTTTAGAAGGAGAAGACTAGAGAGGAGAACTCACTGTCACCACCCCTTCACTCTTCCTGCCTTCAATGTAGAAGTGATGCACGGAGCTTTGGCAGCTATTTTAAGAATACGAAGCAACAAGCAAATATGCTATGTGTGCTGAGTAAAAAAGTACAAGCAAGATGTATCCTTGATGAACTTATTGAGTCATTGGACAGCCCTGAAGTCTGCTCCCAGACTTTTCTAATATGAGAAAAGTAGAGGGCTCTTCTTTTAAGTAGTTGTTATATTTTTCTATTACTTGCCCTGATAGAGTAAAGCAGTGGCACGATCAAATTTCAAAGAAGATCATTCTTAAGGAAGATCCTGCTCTTTGAGGGACCTTTTATTTTATTTTTTTTTAAGATTTTATTTATTTATTTGACAGACAGAGATCACAAGCAGGCAGAGAGGCAGGCAGAGAGAGAGAGGAGGAAGCAGGCTCCCTGCCGAGCAGAGAGCCCGATGCGGGACTCGATCCCAGGACCCCGAGATCATGACCTGAGCCGAAGGCAGCGGCTTAACCCACTGAGCCACCCAGGCGCCCCTTTGAGGGACCTTTTAAGAAGATTTTAGCGCTATATGGAAAATTAGACCACTAACTAAACATTGCTACGAGGCATGCCTGGGTGGTACAGTTGGTTAAAGCGCCTGACCCTTGGTTTCAGCTCGGGTTGTGATCTCAGGGTGGTGAGCTCAAGCCCGGCATCCCTCTCCACTCTACACACCAGGTCTGCTTAAATCTCCTTCTTCACACTGCCTGTCCGTGCACCCCGCCCCCCACGCTCCTGAGCTCGCTTGCTCTCTCTCTCTCTCACACACACACATAAATAAATAAATAAATACACATTACTGTAAATATTCTATGCTGAGTACAGTTTATGTCACAAATTCATAATGACACAGACTTATCAGATAAAGGGAGACTTACCACCTTAAAATGAGAGCAAATTTTCTCCTTCAATAGAGGTATTTTTGCACCAGTGTTAGCTTTTCTAGGAGAAAGCTGAGGGAAGTCTTGGTGAAATTGTCCCATTAGACTCCATTCAATCTTTTCTTTATGCTAACTGGTTACCTATTAGGGCAATAATTCTCAAAGTCCATTTGTAATAAAAAGATTAAGATATTTGATATTCTATGGCTCAGTCTATTTTACATAATTTCTGTGAGAACGAAATTCAGACATAGGATACAAATAAGCTTTCATTTCCATTGCCAAATAAAAAAGCACATGGAAAACAAAGAAAGGTAATAAAATACAGTAAGTCTGTTGATAAAGAGGATTATACCTGATGGCCCTTAATAATAATGATACAGATGGAATGTGACAAGCAATCAGGCCTGCACTTTTTTTTTAAATTTGATATAGCAAGACATTCTTCCCACACAAGTCATGAGTGTTGCTGAGCCTTCAAAGAGAAAAATAAATAAATCCTGAACTTTGGATCCTATTAAGTCCCATCTGACTAAACTCACTATTCAATTCTCACTTCTAGGAGGATTTGAGTCAAATCAAGTTCCATATCCCTGAAATTTTATGCCTCTATTCCTAATAATACAGCCCTAGCAAGAAAATGTCTGTGGGATTTAAATAATGAGGAAAAGTGGAGCCTGGGTGGCTCAGTGGGTTAAGCCTCTGCCTTTGGCTCAGGTCATGATCTCGGGGTCCTGGAATGGAGCCCCACATTGGGCTCTCTGCTCAGCAGGGAGGCTGCTTCCTCCTCTCTCTCTGTGTGCCTCTCTGCCTACTTGTGATCTCTGTCTGTCAAATAAATAAATAAAATCTTAAAAAAAAAAAATACTGAGGAAAAAGTGGTAATCAGGAAATACCTCCAGCTAGAATAAGACATTCAGTCTTATCTGTCAATGGCAATCAATGAATCAATCAATGTCAGACATTTTTAAAAACATGTTGTCATCTATTTCATATTTTTACCATGAGGTAATTATCAAAAATATATTTCCTAGTGGTTTTTTTTTGTTCAACATTGCATATTTTTTCCAGTCTGTTTTTTTTCTCTATAAAATCATTGTATTTATCGTTAATAAATATTTTCTAAAGGCTTTTTAAAAAAATTTTGTTTAAATAATTAAGTATGGCATTACTTTGGCTATGGTCCCATACCACTTATCTTAGAGCAATAAATTCAACTTTTCTTTAACCTGCCTGATTGCTAAGGTACACTTTCTGAATGAGTCAGAGTTCTATAGATGCAAACAACAGAAATAGCCTCCAGTTAATTTATACAAAGAAAACTGATTGAAAGAGATCAGGCCTCATTATCCTTAGTAAGGCTAAAGAACCATACTAGGAAATGTGCAGAGCCAAGCTATCCCCACCGGTGCAGGATCTGGGGATGACAGGAATAGTGTCTTGGTGGCAGAAATCTAGCTCCTTCCTCCTGCATTAGATGAATTCCTACCATTTTCTCTGCCTTTAATCTCCTAACCAGGATTTAAATTCCAGGGGGTAAGTGTTTGATTGACCTAATTTTAATCATGTATTCAAATTTGGTTAAGAAAGGTATAGCATTCTGGAGTACAATACCACCATACTAAGGTAATAATAATAGTATAATAATAATACAATTATTAGACATGTGGTGTTAAGAAGGGGAAATGAAGCCGGCCAATCACAAATTTAAAGGGTGCTTGGGTGGCTCAGTTGTTAAGCGTCTGCCTTCGGCTCAGGTCATGATCCCAGGGTCCTGGGTTCAAGCTCCACATGGGGCTCTCTGCTTGGCAGAAAGCCTGCTTCTCCCTCTCCCACTCCTTCTGCTTGTGTTCCCTCTGTTGCTGTATCTCTCTCTGTCAAATAAATAAAATCTTTAAAAACAAACAAACAAATTTAAGATGCCTAATATACCATCCTTTACCATTTTCTCTAAATTGTCTTACCTACTTTCAACTGGTTAAATAAAAATAATTCTTTGCAGCCATTCTGAAAACCCAGGACATTCCTTATCATATGCTTGATAACCTCAGTCACTGAAGTAAAAGAGGAGCTAAGTTGATTTTATTCAAGGTAGAGTTACAAGCCATGGAGAGTTCTAAGGTTCATGATACAGTCAGTTCACTAATGGAGTTTTCTCCCCATTGTTGAGTGGCGACACAATCAGCTGATTTGATGAGGAAGTGGCTTGTTGCACATCATATTCAGTGTGAAAAATATAAAAGATGTCACCCAAATGAATATGATCAACTGTGCTTCGTTTTTCTTTCAAATCGCCACCTAGTCAGTCATTACCACAGACATGGCCTTCTTTCTCTTCTTTGCTGTCCTATGTTATCCAGAACGCCCACCCTATCCCACATTTCAACTCTCTCTGTTGCTTCCTTGCTCCTGCTGGTAACTTGTTTTCTGCACTTTATGAATATCTGTCCCCCACCCAAGCATGATAAAGTGAGCTCAAGAAACGATGTTACTATGTTTTTCCCTAACTTCTTCTGCTTCTTTTTTTTTTTTTTAAGTAGGTTCCATGCCCAATGTGGAGCTTGAACTCACAACCCTGAGATCAAGAGTCACATGTTCTACTGACTGAGCCAGTTAGGTGCCCCACTTCTCTATCTTTTTCGTAAACAAATCTTAAGGAACATGGTTGCCAGTTGTTTAACAGTTTCAGACTTACCAAGGATCAGAGTGGGAGAAATACTTTAAAAGGTAATTACTTTCTTTGCTGAGGTTTTTGGCAGAGTTGACAGTATTGAGAAATAGTCAGATTCAATCTGTGAAGTAATTTTGAGAAAAAAAAAATAGAAATTTTGATTACATATTGATTTTTCTTAGGATAAGGAGAATGAGATAGCTTCTTGTTTTGTTGATGAGATAATTTTCTTTTTCAGTCTGTTCATAGCCAGGTTTCTATCTCTGATTGCTAGTCCAATTATCTCATAAATGGTTGAGTTTAGAGAGATTTTCAGAGAAGTATACTTGAAAGTTATCAGAAATAATTTGGACAAGCTTCTCTTCATTTTCATTCTCAGACGATAGAAATTATCCTAAGAATACTTTGAGCCATCACTAGATGTATATCATTGCTTGGGCAGAACGTGTATAATTTGGTTTGGGAGTCTGAATTGCCCAGAAATATTTCACTGAACTTTTCAAAAGTCTCTTTCCCCTCAAACCTGAGACCAAAGTTTATGTCATACTACCTTTATTAGTATCCGTACAATCCCAGAGAAAGGGGAGCAACAGAACAGTAAGGAAAGTAAGTTGAGACAGCCAATACAAGGATGACTTACCAGGACAATCTTCCAGTTTTGCTTCTTCCAAGATCCCGACAAGCCATTCCTGTCTGCCCCAGAATCTGGATGTATCTACAGCTACATACATTTTTCTCTCTCCACACGAAGTTAACAGCCATTCATCCTACTGATAACACTGCCTATAGGGAGAAATTTCCTTTCAAGACTGTCCTTCCATTCCCTGTAGGGTTGTGACATGGTAGGAATCCATTTTCTGCTAGCACTATTGTGTAGTGAGAATTCATATGTAAACTGGGCCTAAATTGTCTCCTCTTCCCTCACTTGGTCATAGGGGATCACCTATTCCTCTTCTGCCCCATGAGGCCCCAGCATGAGTTGAGGGAGGTCCATTAGTGCAGCAGTGGCAGGTGAGGCAAGAGTTTAAAAATACATGTATGTGTTTTACTCATGCCTTCCGAACATGTTCTGGATGGATCCCAGTGTTTCATTTCTATCATAAGTCTGCTGATATATTTATCTAAACTTACCACTCATTGTATCTGATAATATCATGATGGACAGTTCTGGTCGTGTAGTCAGTCCCCTGATGTCCCATGATCACACAGTTTCTACTAGAATCTAATAAAATATCCAAAATCAATTTAATACCACTTGAGACCACTGTTGTCATCCCCAATTCCTGGACCTCCTCAGCTGAATTGCCTTTGTCCATTTCAAAGCCTCGTTCTCCAGCCTTTCTGCCAAACAGTGAGTACCTGAATCCTTCCAGCAAATTCTCCTTATTTAAGTTAAGCAGCCTGCTTTTGTTTCTTGCAACCAAAAAACCCTAATGCATAAAAATTGTGTTCTGGTCAGGCAGGTTAGGTAGTTATGTAGTAGTTAGTGCTTCATTCTGAATTATGTGTTTTTGCATTAGCATAACTAGCATGATGACATTATTTATTGATCTCCTAGAGCAAAACAGAAGAAACTGAGTTTCCCATTGTGCCAAAGGGACAAAGTCGCTTGGCTCTCACCTCTACAAGAAAGCAAAGTAAAACACCACAACAGTCTTTACATCTATTTTGATCCTAGACTTCCTTCTGTGGTCATTTCACTTCCAATTCACACAACATTCAATGTTATGCATTTAACCTAAGAGTGAAACCACATAGAAGCTCTGTTAATTTCGTATGAGAGAATCAATTACAGGGATTTTTCATGCTTTAGTGAGAGTTCTATTTTTCATGTCTACTTACATTAGTTTTGTATGTTAAAACCAAAAAATATATATATCAATATCATTCTTAGGCTCCTTTATCCTTAAAAACAAGTTTCTAGCAACTAGTCATCGAGAGAGCCAGGTTGCTAGAGGACAGAAGTGAGAGGAGCTCTCTTCATTGCATTCCTTTAGGCCTTTAAAACTTTTGCATTATGTGAACAGATATCAATTCAAAAAATACAAACGAAACAATCAGCTGTCAGAAAAGGAAGAAAATGATCCAATAAGCTGTATGTACATGTATTGATCTATCTTTATATGATGGAATAATGAATAGGCACTAAAAATCTTATTTTTAGGCAACACTAAATGATACCATTTAAAGATGTACCCTGGGTGGTAAAAATATAAATACAAATAAGGAAATTATTACCATACAAGTCATTAGGGCAATGAATTTCAGCAAGGAGGGAGAGGGTTCTGTTAGAAGAGTGTTTCTGCAGTGACTGAGAAAGGCAATGGCTAAGACAGTGCTTACCTTACAACAATTCATTTATACAGTTTTCTGTATCTGTGTTATATGTAACAATATAAAATTTTTTTAAGAAAACTATTTTTTAAAGAATTTTTTAACGGGATGGGAAACTGCTCACAATATAAAATTCTGTGGGGAAAAAAGGCAGGCACACAATTCTGTGTACAGAAGGATTCCAGTTATGCATACACACATCAGATCGTCATAGAAATAGACATTAGAAGAAACAAATGCGAATTGTATTTAGTTTTCTTATTATTTTATATAGCTGCCATATTTGCTTAAATGTACAATATAAGAATTTGTAAGATGGTATTACGAAAGATGAGGCGATCAACCTAAGGTGTAGGGTAAGTATTCTGTTAACGCTCAACCCTCTTCAGTCCTTAGGAAGGTAGGCACTTAATGTGTAATAATCATAAAATTTTAGAGTTAGAAAAAAATCATGAGATCATCTTCTCACAGAGGCATCTTTCACAGATGCAGACAAGGCTAACTGACTTGGCCAAGCACCGGGACTGGTCTTGGACCTGGGACAGGGCCCAGTTCAGTGCATTCAGTGCAAAGTCCTCCCCCCTCTCTTACGCTGAGACATGCCTTCCATGGAAGGTGAACACAAAGCCTTGCTCTTTAAGGAATGTTTTCTTGACCTTTCAAAACAGGAGTAATGTGAGAATTATCACTGAGCAATATCCCCAGTGAGATATAAATTTGTAATACAATGACAGTCTCATACAGCAAACGCTAAAGAGTACCAATGGAGAAATTTTATTTTTGAATGTTTTAAAGAAAGAACAACAACTCGCCCTTAGACTTCTAGAAGACCTGCTTGAATTCACTCACCTGACATAGTAATGGTAGCTTGTGACTGCAATATAAAGTCCATCATTACTGCTTTTATTGCTATAAAAAATGACACACTCTCCAGGGCAGCTGCTTTAAATCATGCTTGTTCTGACAGGCTGTTCCTGAGTGTTCCACCTCATTCGCACTTTAGCCCCACTCCGGTGCCCTGTAGACCCAAGCGATTTGCACAAACACCATGTGACCTCCACCGCACCTCCCAGAGAGAAAGAAAAAAAAATTAAAAAATAAAAGAAGAGATAAGTTACTCCTCCGAAGTTCTAGTTGCACCCTAACCTGTTTCTGTCATTCATTCGCTTTTCATTTTTTTAAGTTGGTTTTCTAAACACTCCACGTTTGAACTCCTTCATGTGCACTGTTCGAATTTCCTCCCCACGTTTTGCTTTCTGAAAGATCATCTCTAACCTCCAACCTTCACTGAGTACCTGCTAGGTGCCAGACACCATCCTCAGGGCTAGGAATCCAGAAATAAATAAAAGTCTCTTCCCTCAAGAAGCTCTTTATCTAGTGAAGCATCCGGACAAATAATCTGATGATGACGTAAGGTGGTTCTACATGAAAACCAGTGAATGCTCTGCTCATGGCACTTTTTGTGCCAGGAATAACTGTCCGCTAATACTTATCACAAGTGTCTGGTTCTATATTTCTATCCCTCTCTGTAACATCTTAGATCCACTAGATGAAGCCAAGGGAGGCCCCACAGATGGCAACCCCCAGTTTTTGTCAAGCTTATATAGAGAATAAATAGCTCGTCTATCTGAATGTGCCAGACAAACACTATACTAAGCAAAAAACACTATGTAAATTCCTCAGATATAATTTCAAAGACTAAAGTTAAAAAAAAATACTCACGTTTTACTCCACCTTATCTTTCCGCAAAGTGGCCAGAGAACTAACTCTATGAAGAAGGAGACTATGGAAGGCACTGTAATAGACTAACTATCATTCATGTCTGTCCTTATAAACAGAATCTCAATTTCATTGGGGACAATGATGGACATAGCCCACAGCACCTTGTGAGAGAATTACTATTCCAGACTCCTTTGCTGTTGAGCATACCAGGGCAGCAGGGTTCTGCCATTGAGAGTTCATGGAAATCTGCTAGGAGACTTCTGAGGGTTTTTCAGTGCTTGTAAAAACGACAATAAGAAAAGAACTCCCTTTACCAGTTCTTTCTGACTTGAAGTCAGATGAGATACTTGGAGCTATGGCAACCATGGAACAGTGAGGTGATAAGAACAAAGACAAAAGCCAGCATGTTGAGGACACAGAGAAGAAAGAACCTGTATCCTTGGAAACATTTTAGGAGGGTTGGACTATGTCCGGAGTGCCTGTCCTTGATTTCTTTTATGTAAACATTACGTGTCTCTGTGGTTTAAGCCTCTGAACTGTTATGTTACTTGCTGCTGGAAGCATTCCTAATACAGATAAATGTCTAACTTGTTCATCTCTCTAACCTTAGTACCAACAAGAGTGGCTGTCATATAGCAGGTGATCAAAGTATACTTGTCGAAAGAAAAAGAATGAATGGACTGTAGATCAGATACTAAGCGTCTTACCTATATTTGTGGGTGGTAAAGATTTTGTACTTATTTTATATTGAATTTTTATTTTGAGTATAATTTCTCTAAAAATGAAATGTGCAAGGCAAATTTTGCTGGTTTTCCATTGTTTTTGCTTTGTTAACAAAATCCCAGATTTTTTTTTTTATCCTTCACATTATCCAAGGGAGAACAGACCCCTCTTCAGTCCCAGGAAAATCAGTCTTGTTTGAGTGACTTATGCTTGGGCACAAGAAACAATTGGGGCCAATGGGGTAATTCTGCTGGGGATTTTGGAGGGAGGCAAGTGGACCACAAAAGGAAATAATCCTCTTCTCAATTCTTTATGTGATGTCAGAATCTGCAGGAGCCATTTTGCCAAAATGAAGGAGAGAGCTTGAGGACTAAGCCACCACATCAGGACTGGGAGCATGGAGAAATGAAAAGAGCTTTGGTCCTTAATGATATAGTTGAACCCTTCCAGAAGCCAAGCTGTCTCCAGACTCCTTGCCATATGATGAAGGTACTGCTAAAGAAAAAGGAAAAAAAAAAAAAAAAACACCTTTGGAAAATGAAGGTTTTGCCTTATTCAAATGGAACTTTTATTTTTTTTAATTTTATTTATTTATTGGACAGATCACAAGTAGCAGAGAGGCAGGCAGAGAGAGAGGGAAGCAGGCTCCCTGCTGAGCAGAGAGCCCTATGTGGGGCCCAATCCCAGGACCCCGAGACCACAACCCGAGCTGAAGGCAGAGGCCCAACCCACTGAGCCACCCAGGAGCCTCTCAAATGGAACTTTTAAAATTTGTAATAATATGCATTAATGTGTTACTTATTTAAAGTTAATAATAAGGGATTAGAAAAAATAGTAATATAAGATTAGTGGAAAATCTATTAAATACTAATAGTCTGTGTTCCTCCGTCCACATCATCTAGAAACTGGTCCTCTTCTTGCTTAAAGTTTGCAAAGAACCAGTCCAGAGATACCCAGCAAACAAGTAGAAACTTCAGCTGAGTTCTGTCTTTTGTTTTGCCTTTTATTTCTTATCATATCATCTTATTATCTTTCTTCATTTCTTTTTAGCTTTTATTATTGAGATAGAGTTGACATACAATATTATATTAGTTTTAGGAGCACAACATCGTGATTTGACAATTCTATACATTATTCAGTGCTCACCACAAGTATAGTCGCTATCTGTCACCATACAACATTATTACAAAAATATTGACTGAATTGCCTATGCTGTATTTTTCATCTCAGTGACTGGCTTATTTATTTATTTACTTACTTACTTACTTACTTGTTTTTAAAGATTGTCTTTTTTTTTTTAAGTAAACTCTACACCCAGTGTAAGGCTCAAAGCTCACAACCTCAAGATCAACAGCCTCATGCCCTACTGACTGCGTTGGCCAGGCACCCCTCAGTGACTTACTTATTTCATAACTGGGAGTTTGTACCTATTAATCCCCTTCACCTATTTTGCTCATCCCTCCACACCCCTCCTCTCTGGCAATCACCAGTTTCTTCTGTGTAATAATGGGTCCATTTTCCGATGTTTTGTTTGTTTTGTTTTTTAAATTCCACATATAAGTAAAATCATATGGTATTTGTCTCACTCTGCCTTATTTCATTTAGCATAATAAACTCTAGGTCCATCCCTGTCGTTGCAAATGGCAAGATCTCGTTCTTTTTTATGACTAATATTCCATTGTATATTATACCACATTATAGTGAAAATTTTACTTCTTCCTTTCCAATATGGATACCTTTCATTTCTTTTTCTTATCTTATTGTGCAGCTAGGACTCCACAATGAAAATGGTGAGAGTGGACACTCTTGTCTTTTCTGCTCTTAAAGGTAAAGCTTTCAGTTTTTCACCATGGAGTATGATGTTAGCTGTTGGTTTGTCTATATGGCCTTATTATGCTGAGGTATATTCTCTTTAACCTACT
Organism: Mustela nivalis; assembly: GCF_964662115.1. Lineage (NCBI taxonomy): Eukaryota > Metazoa > Chordata > Mammalia > Carnivora > Mustelidae > Mustela > Mustela nivalis. The sequence goes on from NC_139024.1 coordinate 104,666,672, forward strand.
TTGTTGAGAGTTTTTATTATGAACGAACGTTGAATTTTGTCAAAACTTTGCAGATTTGAACCATCCTTACATCCCTGGAATAAATCCACTTGACCATGTTGAATGGTCCCTTTAATATATTGTTTGATTTGGCTTGCTAATATGTTGAGGATTTTTGCATCTATGTTCATGAGAGATTTTGACCTGTAGTTTACATTTTTGTAGTGTCTTTGTTTGGTTAGGGTATCCAGATAATGCTGGCCTCACAGAATGAATTTGGAAGCTTTGTTTATATTTTTTGGAATAGTATGTATTAACTCTTCTTTAAATGTGTGGTAGCATTCACCTGTGAAGCTATCTGGTCCTGAACTTTTGTTTGTTGGGAGTTTTTTGATTACCAATGCAGTTTTGTTAGTAGTCTATTCAGATTTTCTATTTCTTCCTGATTCAGTTTGGGAAGATTGTTTCTAGTAATTTATCCAATTATTTTAGGTTGTCCAATTTGCTGGCACATATTTTTGTAGTAATCTCTTATAATCTTTTGTATTTCTGCGTGTGAGCCATTACTTCTATCATTTATGATTTTATTTAGTCCTTAGTTTTTATTAGTGCAGCTAAAGACTGATTAATTTTATCTTTTCAATCAATATCTTGATTTTACTGATCTTTTCTAACTTTGGGCATTCTTTCTTCCTCTTTCTCTAGTTCCTTTAGGCGTACAGTTAGATTATTTATTTCAGATTTTCCTTTTTTTTAAAAAAAGAGAGAATGTGCACTAGCAGAGAGGGGAGGAGCAAAAGGAGAGGAAGAGAGCCTGATGTGGGACTCGATCTCACAACCGCAAAACCAGGAGTCGGATGTTGAACTGACTGCACCACCCAGGTGCTTCACATTTAAAGTAATTATCGATAGATATGTATTTATTGCCATATTGTTAACTGTTTTCTGATAGCTTTTACAGTTCTTCTCTTGTTCTCTTGTTCTCTTTCCCTGTGATTAAGAAATTCCTTTAGTGTTAGTTTTGGGTATCAGTCTCTATTTTTTTGTGGGTCTATGATAGGTTTTTGGTTTGTGGTTACCACAAGTTTATATGTATACCACAAGTTTATATATAACATCCTAAATATATAGCAGTCTATATGAAGCTGATGGTCACTTAAGTTGAAACACATTCTCAAGGTACTACATTTTTACTCCTCCTCCACATTTTTTAAAGATTTATTTATTTATGGTGGGGGAGTTAGGAGGGATGGAGGGGGACGTAAAGAGTCTTAAGCTAACTCCATGAGTGGAACAGATCCTGATGCAGGGCTCGATCTCACAACCCTGAGATCACAATCTGAGCCGAAACCAAGAGTCAAACACTTAAGGGACTACACCACCCAGGCACCTCTGCCCCTCATCATACTTTACATCTTTTTATTTTGTGAGTCCCTTAACTAATTTTTAGATATAATTGATTTTACTACTTTTGTTTTTTAATCTTCATTACTTTCTAAGTGACTGATCTACTACCTTTTTTGTGTGTTTGCTTTTACTTGTGAAATTTTTTCCTTTCATATTGTTCTTACTTAAAATTATGACCTTTGCTTTTCCACTTAAAGAAATCCCTTTAGCATTTCTTGTAAGATTGGTTTAGTGGTTAAAAAAAAAAAAAAAAAAAAAACCCTTGAACTTCTTTTGTCTAAGAAACTATCTCTCAATTTCAATTCTGAATGATCACGTTGCTGGATATAGTGTTCTTGGTTGTAGGTTTTTCTTGTCAGTGCTTTGAATACATCACACCACTCCCCTCTGGCCTGCAATGTTTGTACTGAAAAATCAGCTGACAGTCATATGGGGTTTCTCTTGTGCCTAACCATTGATTTTCTCTTGCTGCTCTTCAGATACTGTCTTTATTTTGAAATTTTTACTTTTTTTTTTAACTTTTACATTTTAATTATTATGTGTCTTGGTCTGGATCTCCTTAGGTTTCTTTTGTTTGTTTGTTTGGGCTCTATGCACTACCTGGACCCAGATTCTACTTACTTCCCTGGGTTAGGGAACTTTTTAGCTATTATTTCTTCAAATAACTTCTTCTCCCTTGTCTCTCTCTTTTCCTTCTGGAATCCCTTTACTGAGAATGTTAGTGCACTTGATTTTGTCCTGGATATCCTTTAATCTGTCCTTGTATTCTTAATTCTTTTTTCTTTTTGCTGTTCAGTTTGGTTGCTCTCCAGTACCCTATCTTTCAGAGCACAGATCTATTCTGCTGTTGATTCCCTCCAGTGTATTTTTTCATTTCAGTTACTGTATTGTTCAGCTTCCTCATTGGTTCTTGATATTTTCTATCTTGTTGAACTTTTCACTGAATTCATGTACCTTCTGTCAAGTTCAGTGAGTATCTTTATGACCATTGTTTAGAACTCTTTCTCAGGTAGAGTGCTTATCTTCATTTTGTTTAGTTCTTTTTCTGGAGTTTTGTCTTGTTCTTTCATTTGGGGAATATTCCTCTGTCTCCTCATTTTGATTGACTTTGTTTGTTTCTATGAATTAAATGGAAAAGCACTTCCTCCAGTCTCAAAGGAATGGCTTTGTGTAGGAATGTCCCTGAGTAGACTGCATGTGCCTGGTGGCTTTGGCTGGCTGGCCTGAGCTATGGCAGCCACAGGCTGGGGGCAAGGGAGTGGGGTGGGGGTGGGGATTAGGGGAGGGGTCCACAGGGCATTCCATACAGAGAGGCCAGACAACTGAAGCCAAAGCAGGTGCAGGTTGGGGCAGATGTGGGGTGAGGAGGCATTCTTAGGGTGTCCCAAGCAGAGGCCCGGCAGGGTGGCTGGAGCTGAAATAGGTGCAGACTGTGTGTTCCAAAGAGGGAGCACCCTAGCAAGACAGCTGGAGCTGAGGTGAGCATGGGCCAGATCTCAGAATGTTCCACATGATGGGGAGGGACACAGCAGGATAGCTGGAGCTGGAGTGGGTAGATGTTAGGAGGTCCCAGGGCACTCTGTGCAGAGAGTGCCTTGATGAGTCATTTGGAACTGAAGCAGATATAAGCCAGGTGTGTCTCAGGGTGCTTGGCACCTGTGTTGCCTTGGCCAGACAGCTGCAGTTCCAGGGGTACTGTCCCGGGGGTGTTCTGGTGTGTGCAGTGCTAGGGCCACCTTAGTGGTATGGCTGGAGCTTGGACAGGTGTGAGGGGACTACCCTGGGTTCCAGCTGGGGCCAGTATGGGCTAGGAGCCCAGGACTCACTAAAGTGGCAGGCTGGCTAGGGTACCCAAACCCTGCTTCTGTCTATGCTTTCAAAATGGAGGGGGACCATAAACAATGGTGCTCACCATTTCTTTGTCCCCCACCATTTGGTAGATCCACAAGGGCTGGTGAGAACTTTAAATTCTAGGTAACCTTTTAAACCATGTTTTGTTTTTGTTTTTGTTTTTGTTTTTCTGTGCCCCAAAGAAGATAAATCTGCTCCTGGTTCCTCAGTACTATCCATTCTCATTGTACTTAACATCATCTGGGGTGGGATTCCTATGGTTACCACATCTCTGTCTCTTAAAATCTGTCATTGTCTATTTGGTCTCGCTATCCATTGTTGTGCAGAAGCTGTTCAGTCAGCTCTCACTTCTTCAGGAAGAATCACTCTCTATATAGGTGTTGATCTGGTGTGCCCATGGAGGAGGTGAGTTCAGGGTTTTTCCTACATTACCATCTTGAACTCAAATTTTGTTTCTTCATATTGAAATGCCTTGTCTGCAAACTGTCACAGCAGTGAAAATGTCTCTTTATTTGTAGGCAAACCATTGAATCCTTAGTCTTGTCATTAGTCACTCAGCCTCCCTAGTGTTGTTATGACTAGTTAAGTAAAAGACTTCTGGAGAATAACTAATATATATTACTTATTTTAATAGCATTCTTGAAAAGTATGAATAAATTCACAGAAACTCTATAAAATGTTGAAGGGTTTAAGCAACAAAGCAACATTTAAGTTGTGACATTTATAAAACATGGTATTTACTTGTTTCTTGATTTATTCATCCACATTCACATGTTCTCTCTTGGTGCTAGAAAAGCCGAGAGATAGAAGACATAAAAAAGATTAAAAACCCTCACAAACTGGAGCTAAAAAAAAGAAGGCTCTGTGGAATGGAAGAAAGGAAGAAGAGAGGAAGAGAGCCCTCATTCATAATATGTTATATGATTTAGATTTTTATCACAGGTTAACCACCTGAGTGTAATAATTTTCAAATAACTTAGAAGTATGATCTGATTTATTCTAAAATGTGCTATCATTAACTTCAAATTTTATCTTTGGAGAATAAGTCATAAAATTACTGTGATTTTTTTCCCAACAGTAAATATTTTTTTCCATTTATTCTTACTGATCCTATTGGAAATCTTGGTTTTTATTACCTTGTTTAAAATCTAAACCATATAATAAGATAGCAAAGCATATTTTAATGGCATTTAAACCGGTGGCAACCCTGAACAAGTAGAACACTGGCAATGAGACTTTAATCTGTCAGCTAGGCAATTTTCTAAACCTGTTACTAAATTCTCCGAATCCACCTATCCAAAAGGTCAGCAGAAGTAAAGGCTTCATTGCACAAGTTGATACCAGTACTATGTCATTTGCCAAGAACACTTGGTAAAATAAAGAATTCCATTGTTTCAACAGGTTGACCTAGTGACTTAGTCAGAAAGGTTTTCTTTGTACTAATTTAGATGAAGAGACAGAATAAAGTCAAATAACTGTTTTAAGGTAGAGACACTTCAAAGTAGTGCTTAAGGGCTCTAACATCTGATAGATCTGCGTTTGAGTCTTGGCTCTGCCAGCTATGAGATCTTAGTTTAGCTTCTCTATGACTCAATTTCTCCTTTTGTAACCTGGGGATAATAACTCAAATGCAGCAGAGACTGCCGGCAATCTCTCAATACCCATTCTCCCCTTCTTCCTTAGCAATAGAACCTTAATTTTCAGCAAGACACATAAATATCTGGGGGAAAAAATCTCTTACAACTAGGTGTGGTCATTCGTCTAAGTTCTGGGATATATGTGGAAACAGTATATGCCACTTCTGGAAAGTGCCTTTAAAGAAAAAGGGTGTGACCTCCTCACCCTTCCTTCTTCCTACAGCTGGCATATGGACATGATGGCAGGGGCTCCAACAGCCTGCTTTGTCCATAAGGTAACCTTATGGATGGAAGCTATATATGCCAGAGGTATAAAACAGAGATTGAATCCCTGCCTCTATGTCATATCGGCTCTGGTCTAACTATTTCTGGAATACATGAGCAGAAAAGAGAAATAAACCATCTACTAAAGTTATTGTTTCAAGTGATATAATTCCATCTCCATCAACCTTAATCCTAGTTGATATACTACCCTAAAGAAAGGTTTTAAGAATTAGGGGCACCTAGGTGGCTCAGTCTGTTAAGCATCTGCCTTCATCTCAGGCCATGATCTCAGGGTGCTAGGATCCAGCCCTGCATTGGGCTCCCTGCTTGGCGGGGAGTCTGCTTCTCCCTCTGCCCCTCCCCCCCCAAACTTGTATGCTCTCTTTCTCTTTCTCACTCTCAAATAAATATTTTTAAAAAGAAAGGCTTTAAGAATTAAATAAGCTACATAGTAAGTGCACAATGAGTGATACCTATTATTATCATTATCATTATTATTATTATCAAATATAATATTATGGGCTAAATATTCAGGAGAACAAAATATATCTGTAAAAGCTTATCTTTCAGACCAGTGACATTAAGGAATTATAAACACACCTATCAAAGGATAAACTCTATCTGGGGAAGAACTTTTGATGTTATTAGAATAAATTACCTGCGATAAAGAAAGAGGTCAAATGGGCCTGAAATAACTCCTAATCTCCATGGTAACCATATGTTTTCTTATACCAACTCTTGTAGAATGTTCCCAGTCTGAAAGACCTTGAATTTTAATGAGAAACTTAAAATGGAAAATAAAGATATGTACATGTAGTATTCTGTAAAACCAAAACCTCTGACTGGTGACGATCTCCTAATGATAACCTCCATTGTCAACAATAGCACTACGCGAAAAAGAAACAATTTTGAAAAGAGAAATAAACTCTAAAAGCTCAAAACAAGGACCATTACTAGGAAATATATATATATATAAAATAAGTAATATAAATATACTGCATCAGAATTTGTCAAGAATCCTTTGAAATTACACAATATGTATCAGAGATACCGATGGAGAATTTGGAGATTCCAGAGCTGCCTCCCTCCACCCCTAATCAGAGACTATGTCCAAAATAATGTCATAAAAAGGTTTCTATTTATGCAACACGATAGTTTTTCAAAGCATCCGTTGTTTTACCTCTTTCCCATGATTCTACTGCTGCCAGAGCACACCTTAGATGGTTATTTTACTTTCCCTAATAATTGCAATACCAGTTCTGTTGATTTTATTCACCTTTTTGGTTACTTGTACCTAAACTCACAGCCAAGGTATTTTGAGGACCTGGCAGAAAAGGCAAAAATAAATTTTATAATTGCTGTGTATACAATTAGCATTTTAGGCATCTCCATTGCAAAGAACTAGCAATGGCATCTAACAGTGGTAAAAGATAACGACCATTCTCCACCTCAGCAAGATTCATACTTTTTTGAGATTGAGACAAAATAAGAAGATGGGAGGTGATATAGGTATCAGCATCAAAATTTTACAAGTAAACAAATGTGATGTTCAGAGATGCTGATTAACTTGATCAAGGTCACACAGCTTGTTTGTGAGCAACCAAACCAAGATTTGATTTTAGATACTTTTTAAGCATTTTATTTATTTATTTGACAGAGAGTGAGAGATAGAGAACACAAGCAGGGGAAACGGCAGGCAGAGGGAGAAGCAGGCTCCTTGCAAAGCAAGGTGCCTGATGCGGGATTTGATCCCAGGTCCCGGAGATCATGACCTGAGACGAAGGCAGATGCTTAACCAACTGCACCACCAGGCACCCCCATGATTTTAGATATTTTTAATTCTATTTTTAACTCTAGGACTGTTTTCAGCAAGCCATTTAGCCTCCACCGTGTACTAACAACAGCGAGGATAAAAGCAGGATTTTGCCTTTAATACTTGGAATATTAGCGCAATAATCATGAAGATACTTGGGAAGTTGCAGAAAAGTTTTTTTTTTTTTTAAAGTGGCTCAACATTGAGAAATACTAAGATTTCAGATCAAAGAAAAGGTACTCTTTTTTTTTTAACAGACTCTCTTTTTTTTTTTTTAAGATTTTTATTTATTTATTTGACAGAGAGAGATCACAAGTAGGCAGAGAGGCAGGCAGAGAGAGAGGAAGGGAAGCAGGCTCCCTGCTGAGCAGAGAGCCCGATGCAGGGCTCCATCCCAGGACCCTGAGATCATGACCTGAGCCGAAGGCAGAGGCTTAACCCACTGAGTCACCCAGGCGCCCCAAAGAAAAGTTACTCTTGAGGCCCAATATGTTTTCAAATTCAGTATCTTTCAAATTTTGGGAAGGAAAAAGAGTATTTATACCATATATTATAACACATTTCTAGTAGGAGCTAGATACCACCTCATTATCAAACACATTAATATTTCTGTGGCAAAGCATATGAATATTCACACTAAGTGAGATAATAAAAGCTATAAAATTCACATGTCAGTTCAGAAGTTTTCATTGCTCAATGAGTTCAGTTCAGGTCAGGTTTTGAGTTCCTAAAATACTTCCTCTTTTCATAACTTTTTGGATTTCCTAATTACAGGTAAGGGACATGGACTTATACTATGTCCTATCTCACCAGGGGAGGGAAATACTCATGATAAACTGATTATCAGAACTGACTTTCCAGTAGCAGAGTGAAGACACCACATTTACCAAGTTTGTCCCATAGAGTTGGCACAAGCTTGTTTCCTGTTTGTGACTCAATTACAGTCCATTATATGACTCAATTGAATTTAAAAGTAGGCCATGAAAATGAAACACAGGTCAGTCTACTAAAATCCAGGTAAGCTATTAAGTAATTCATGTGTGACTGTTCTAATTCAATGCTAAAGCTATACTTCCAAGTTCTACACTTAACTTGAAAATAAATAATGGAGAAAATTAAGAAATACTATTACTAGATTATTAGTCCCTAAAATTCAATCATTAATGTACCATTAAGGTCCATCCTGTTTAAAGACATTTGTTACCATCCTTTACTTTGACAAATGGATTTGAAATAGACATTCAGCACATTACAGTTCAGCAAACAAGGTGCCTGGCTGGCGCAGTGGGTAGCACCTGCTATTCTTGATCTGGGGATTGTAAATTGGGTATAAGGTTACTTACAAATAAAAATTAAAAATAAAAAGTGTTTATTAGGGGTGCCTGGGTGGCTCAGTGGGTTAAGCCTCTGCCTTCGGCTCAGGTCATGGTCTCAAGGTCCTGGGTTCGAGCCCCACATTGGGCTCTCTGCTCAGCAGGAGGCCTGCTTCCCACTCCTCCTCTGTCTGCTTCTCTGCCTACTTGTGATCTCTCTCTCTCTGTCAAATAAATAAAATCTTCTTTTATAAAGTGTTGATTAAAAAAACTAAATAAATACAAATAAAATAAAATTCAGCAGTCATTTCTATCCTGTAACTGTGCAAACCTATGGAGTGATTTAATTTGTTATTTGTCTTTTGTTGAGGGGCCTCTATATCTGGATCTAGTATATTCTAAAACTATGGATAAACTCGCAACTAAGCATACAGTCCCCCAAAACATTAACCACTAACTATCTTACATCGTTATACTCTGGTATTGCATTGATATTTTTCTCTCTTGTTCTGTGTCTCTTTTCATCTTCAGTCTTCCTTGATTCCCCAACTGAGACTATTTTTCTATTAGATGTTTGTATAATTCCTATTCTCAAATGTTGAAATATGTTGGCCTTGATCTTCAGGAAATTTATCAGGAGATTTATCATAATATGGCAAAGAACTAGGAAAATTAGTAAAACACTGAAAATGGACATAGACATCTAAAAATGATTTTGGCATAATTGTTTCCCTTAATAAATTTTGGCCTTGTGCGTATGGCATCATTGTGACAATGGCTACTACGCTTTTCGATTTTTTGCCTTGTAAACAGATAGTAAAGAGACCACATAATTAGACCATGTGCTGTAGGGAATATGCTGCATGGACAATCTGTTTTAAAACTGAATAAGAGGGGCGCCTGGGTCGCTCAGTCAGTTAGGCATCTGCCTTCCCCTCAGGTCACAATTCCGGGGTCCTGGGATGGAGTCCACAGGCGGGCTCCTTGCTCAGCGGGAAACCTGCTTCTCCCTCTGCCTGCTGTTCCCCCCAGCTTGCTCTCTCTCTCTGAAAAATAAATAAAATCTTTTAAAAAATAATAATAACATCTATTTCTTAGAGTTTAAAAAAACTGAATAAGAATAAATAAATAAATAAATAAATAAGCAAGCAAGAACAGGAAAAAAAACAAAACAGAAAGTAATTTTTCAATTACTGCCTAGAAGGTAATCTCTGGCTTGTCATATCCTAACATAAAATAAATCATTTTTTTTAATCATCCCTCAATTCAATTTTTTCCCCCAATTTAATGAGCAGAAACTCACGTGGCATCAGGAAGAGGCAGCTACCCTCCTGTGTAGAAATGCACAAAAGTAGCTAATTACATCAAAAACAGAAAGGACATAAACACTCCCCCCCATAAAAAGGGCAAATGACAGATGGCTAAATGCGATGACTAAGTTCTACAAACATTGCCATTAATCACATTAACCACCAAAATCATTTCTTTCCTAAGGGAACATCGTTTGGAATCAAATAGTACATATTTTAGAAAGAGCTCCTTGACCTGTATAAATTGAAAAATAAGCCGACATGCCTGCCCTTTCACTGCCTCCCCTGCAGTAACTCATTAACAATTTCAATTATGTTCATTCACTTTCTGGCTCCACCAAGCCCTTTCTTGCTTTTTCCAGTATCCATACACTGAACAAATTCCAAGTAACCTTAACCAAATATGAAACTCTAAAATTTAAGTGAGGAGTACTTAGAGAAAGCCAACCAGAATCTCATAATAAAATGTATTAATCCAATTCTCTGATTATTTAGAGAATAAGAGTACGGATTTGTCAAGGACACACACTCCATGAGTCGCAGAGCCCAGACTAGAACTCAAGTCCCTCCAATGCTTCTCCAGGGCTCTTTTCCACAGATTCCTGCTGATCCTGTTTCCTATTGAATTACAACATGTGGGTAGAACCTTTTGTTAAAGAGACTATGGACTCTGAAAAACAACTGAGGGGTTTGAAGTGGCGGGGGAGCCGGGGGGGGTTGGTGGTGGGAGGTTGGGGTAACAGGTGGTGGGTATTATAGAGGGCACAGATTGCATGGAGCACTGGGTGTGGTAAAAAAATAATGAATACTGTTTTTCTGAAAATAAATAAATTAATTTAATTAAAAAAAAAAAAAAAAAAGAGGCAGCTCGGGGGGCACTTGGGTAGCTCAGTGGGTTAAAGCCTCTGCCTTCGGCTCAGGTCACGATCCCGGAGGCCTAGCTGGGATCGAGCCCCATATGGGCTCTCTGCTCAGCAGGGAGCCTGCTTCCTCCTCTCTGTCTGCCTGCCTCTCTGCTTACTTGTGATCTCTGTCTGTCAAATAAATAAATAAAATCTTTTTAAAAAGAGAGAGAGAGAGAGGCAGCTCTGTCTTTGTCTTCCACACAGGGCTCTTCAGTTTCTTCATCACAATTCTACTTTTATGTTTTCTTTTTATTTTATGGGGCTTTAAAATTTTTATTTATTTATTTATTTATTTGACAGAGAGAGATCACAAGTAGGCAGAGAGGCAGGCAGAGAGAGAGGAGGAAGCAGGCTCCCTGCTGAGCAAAGAGCCTGATGCGGGACTCAATTCCAGAACCCTGAGATCATGACCTGAGCCAAAGGCAGAGGCTTAACCCACTGAGCCACCCAGGCACCCGTTTTATGGGGTTTTATATCTCATTTTCTCCAAAGCATTTCAAGAGCTATACTATAACCTACTTATACTCTCTCTCTCTCTCTCTCTCTTTCTCTCTGACAAATAAATAAATAAATAATCTTTTTTAAAAAGAAAGAAATTATACAAATTCATGTGAAAAGATATATTTGTCTTCTCCTGGTATTGAATCAGAGGAAGAATTATATATAAATGCCAAAATAACAGATGTTGAATATTATGATGGACAAAATTCTCCATTGCCGTTGTTACAGGTACCATAGAAGCACTTTTCATATTAGCATTTCTTAAAGTGGGAAAAAATCAAGAGAGCAAAATTCATTTGTGAATGTAAGCATCTCAGAGAAACTAAATTAGTGGAATTCAGCATTTCACAATCGCTTGTCCTAACTTGATTCAAGGACTTGGCTTGGAAAAACTAGAGCAGCATTTCTGATAGTATGATCTGAAGATCCTCTGAATCAGACTATTCAAGGTTCTTTTTCAAACAGGCAGATTTCTGGCCCACATGCTAACATTACAGAATCTCTGATTCTGGAATTCAGGAATCTCAATTGTAAGTAAGTTTTATTTGGGAATTGTAGTGTTTCCTCAGGGTCAAACCCCACTCTTCTCCTTGTGGCTTTGTGATGCTCCAACTAACTCTTTGTAACCAAATTTCTTCTTTGCCACCTGGCTAGCTTTTAGGTTCTGCAGATAGGGGACACTAGAGGGAGAATGGAAACTGGGTGGAGGAGATGGACCGCACTCCTAGTTTGTTTACTGTTCCAGCCAGGGTTACCTGGCTGCAGCCTCCTCCCCCAATAGTTCTCATTGTTTCCAGAAGCAGTTGGTTCCATTTTCCACTTCATTTCCAACTCACGGAACCAGGCCGGTGGTGCTCTTTGTGAGAACCAGCTATCTTCTGAAGTCTGGGTTCCAGCTCCGCTGTGCTCGCAGCTCTGAATTCCTGAGGCACCAGCACCATCCAGGCATCTTCCTCACCTCAGAAGTCTGGATTTCTCCTCCAAGCTGCTAAGTCCTAGCAACCCAACCTTTTCCCCTTGCTCCCCTAGGCCTAGTGGGGGCAACTGCTTCCTGCAATTACTGTGTTACGTTTGTTCCTTTTCAAACTTTCAGTCCTCCAATATCTATATAACCAATTCCTTACACAAATTCTCTAAACAACCGGTAGGCTTTGTTTTTCCTGAGTTGGACCCTGACTGATACAAATATTAAAATTGGAGTTCTACCCTAGACCCAGCAATTGCACTACTTAGGTATTTATCCAAAGATTACAAAGATACTGATATGAAAGGACACACGCACCTCAGTGTTTACAGCAGCAGCATCAACAATAGTCAAATTATGGAAAGGGTCCAAATGACCATCAATTCATGACTGGAGAAAGAAAATATGGTGTGTGTGTGTGTGTGTGTGTATGTGTGCGTGCGCGCACGCGCGCGCATGCGTGCTTGCACACGCATGTGTATTTATACAGTAGAATATTACTTGGCCATCAAAAAGAATGAAATCTTGCCATTTACAATGATGTGGGTGGAGCTAAAGTATATCATGCAAGCAAAATAAAGAAATACCATACAATTTCACTGATTTGTGGAATTTAAAAAACAAAATAGATGAACATAGAGGAAAAGGGAAAAAAAGAGGGAGGCAAATCATAAGAGACTCTTAAGGATAGAGAACAAACTGACAGTTGTTGGAGAGGTGGGCAGGAGATGGGCTGGACAGGTGATGGGCATTAAGAAGGGTACCTGTTGGGATGAGCACTAGGTGTTGTATGTAAGTGATGAATCACTAAATCCTACTCCTAAAACCAATGTTACACTATATGTTAATTAACTCAAATTTAAATAAAAACTTGAAACCCCCCCCCCAAAAAATTGAGTTCTAGTCACTTGAAGGATTAAGGAGGTAATAACATATCTCTTAGCCAAGAGATCTCCCACTTAACAATTGTTTAAACTCCTATTTTGGTAGCAATAAATAAAAGACTGGTACCGAGAGCCACAACTAACATATTATTGCTTTAAGAAATCTCCAGAAGCTTTGGGTTCCAGATGAGCACATAAGTTGAAACTCTGTTATAAAAAATGAAAATGTCTCACATAATCTCTCCCAGATTCAGAGCTAATTCAGTTTTATATAGGAGTAGCACACTTATGAGCCTGGGAGCAGAACAAAAATTTTTATCAAAAAAAGGCTTTTATTCTTCCTAAGGGCTTTCATAGGAAGCATTACTTGCATCATCTGCAAAACAGACACCAAACCTTGGCCTTATACGTAAAGCCACCCATGAAGTTATGCCTACAAAATTCTTCAACCTCATTTCAATCATCTTTATTAGAGTGCTGCTTCCTCCTGAGCTAGTTGTTCCCTGACACACCTTATGTATGGATTTCTGCCTCCCTACGTTGGCTCAGGCAGTTTTCTCTGCCTGGGAGTCCTCCCTGAATGTATAAATATCTAGAGCAGTGTACATAATGGGAACTCAACCCACTTTGGAAATGGCTTTCATTGCCTTCTTTCCACATTCCAACTTCCTCAGGATTATTCTGTTTAGAATTGCCATGGCTGTTACATTTCATACACAACAAAGATTATCTTTTGAGTTGCTTGTAAACATGTATCATCTACGCACTCTTCAAGAACAAGCCATATGTCATATACCATGTATCCTTACGATGCGTCAAAGAAATGGCATCGAATAGTGACTGATAACATTTGTTGGTGAATAAATGACCTGTGAAGAGTTATTTACATTTTTTTTAGAAGTCAACCATTCCTCCTGTACTATATTTGAGGTATCTCAAATTCTTTTAGAAATGTAGAAGATATAAACAATATCCAATATGCCTTGTACTATGTCCACAGTGCTATGAAAACAAAGTAATTGTTTTCATTTATCTAAATCTGCATAACACTTTCCACACATTAACTGTTTACATTTGGGTGCCAGTTCTGTGGAACTATTGTTTTAAAACAAGGAAACTAAGACTCTGAGAACATAAGCGACCTTGTGCAAGGTCACGTAATGAGACAGTGATATTCTTGGAATTTGACAAGGGCTCTTCTCACGCACATTACCCGGTCTCCTGGGAAGCTGGTGCTTAGACAGTGATGATGACAGTGATGAGCTCACCTGAAAGATTGCTCCTCTTCTTCTGCAGAGACTCGCTTCAACACCAGGAACAACTTGAAAGGAATGACTCACAGTTCCCAGCAGCAATGCCAGTTCATGTGCTAGGATTCTGACCACAAGTGTAATGATCAGGCCAGGGAGTCAGATTTCTGCTGGACTTAGAAAAGCATCTATGTTTATGAAAGGAACACAATGGGCTGGTGACAAGTACTATGGCTCTTGGAGGATCCCCATCCACCTCTTCACCCCAGCCACGAGCGTGGCTCTGGAAGGACATAGGCGGTCAGCAGAGAGGTAAGTGTGGCTTCCCATGTCCTCCCCCTTCCCATTTTCAACTAGAGTGGTTACTGGGTAACCCAAGCCTCTGCACTGTTTCACAAAGTCTAGAGAGCCACTACAATTCTTACTGGTCCACAAAATTTCAAACACACTAGCAACATAAAGGGACACAGTACAGACAGTACACACGGAGTATGTTTTCCTCTCTTGTTGAGCTCTCTGAAAAATAAGGTTAACATACACATTTGGTGGCACTCTTAACAGAGTAAAGAACGTGGGTTTTTTTTTAAGATTTTATTTATTTGTTTGACAGACAGAGATCACAAGTAGACAGAGAGGCAGACAGAGAGAGGAGGAAGCGGGCTCCCTGCTGAGCAGAGAGCCTGATGTGGGACTCGATCCCAGGACCCTGAGATCATGACCTGAGCCAAAGGCAGAGGCTTTAACCCACTGAGCCACCTAGGCACCCCAACATGTTTTGTTTTGTTTTGTTTTTTAAAGGTGTTAATAACATTACAGAGCTTTCAGATAATTTCTTCTGGTTTCCTGGAGTCTCAAAGAAATATTATCATCAGTATCTACTTTTCTTCTATAGAATATTTGATAGATAAGATGGTCTTACTGCAAGACAAAGATTAGATTAGAGCAAATATCAAACTGGGTAAAACTTAATTCCAACGTCATCATCAGTTCAGGTAGGCGATGTCTGTCAAACTGGTCATTGTCAGTTCTCACCCCTGCCCCTCCTGCCTCTTTTCCCAACCTCCCGGTCTTCCCCTTCTTCCTTCCTCCCTTCTAATTCCCCCCTACTTCTTTCATTTTTCTGGAGTAGAGACTTCACCTTGAAGAAATCGCTTTGTTTGGTCCACTCTCAATCAAGGCTGATCTAACTAAGCAACCTGTCCTGTTTGCAGAAAATAAGAGTTAGAAAACTAAGTTTTGTGACCCAAGAGTGGAGGATCGAGTTTTGAATGCTACTGTGTGGCCCATTTGCCCTGGGATCATGCCATCAGCAGAGAACTAGGTCCGATTTTTCTGACTACTCTTTCATCGACATCCACATTTTACCATACCGTATACTGGTAAAATACGTGCTTCAGGGAAGTTGGCAGGAGCTATCAGCGGGCTCAAAATTATAAATTAAGTGTAAAAATATGTTTACAGTCACCAACAAGTTAGTATTTCCATTCTAGAGAAATATTATATTTTGCCATTATAAATAATTATGTGCTTTGGCTTTTCACCATTATTTAGATGCTTTTATGGGATTATGAGCAATATTTCATTTTCTGACAAAGAGAAAATTAGAATCATGAAGATTAACGGTTGCTGGAGATTGGGCAAAGATAATAACAGTGTAATTCCTGAAAATGAGCAGATAGAAAATCAATCCAAACAAACTGGCGGAAGGAAGTCAAATTGGAACCATGCAAAATGATGTTAACGAGGAAGAGCAATCATTAAGATAGCCATGAGGTTAATTTACTTAACACTCTTTTTCACCCACCGGAGTCAGCAGATTATCCCAAGGTGAAGAAAAGATATAGGTGTAACCTTGTAAGAGGAGAGCCGTGGGACACAGCTACAGACAAAGCCAGCCTGAGAAAAAGGGCACAAAGGCTAAATATTGAATTTATATGGTGGTACTGGAAGGCAGCCAGGAAAGGTTTGCCCTGCCTTTTATTACCAAGTCTATAGTCTAAATAGGATCAAGAAGATCCTACAGGTTACCCTGAAGACCTAAGGCACCCAAACACAAGATTGCTTCATGGGGGCACTCTGGCTGGTCACTGCACAACTCCAGGAGGCACCATTCACATAGACTACAGTGTGAAAGGAGACCCCTGAATCTGTGAGATGCGGAGTTCCTTCTGTGATAACCTGTTGGAGTCATATAGAAAAAGAGAAAAAAGTAGGATATAAAATCATACATAAAATATGATTACAGGGGCACCTGGTGGGCTCAGTTGATGGAGAGTGTGACTCTTGATGTCAGGGCTGTGAGTTCAAGCCCCATACTGAGTGTAGATATTACTTAAAAATAAAGTATGATACTGATCTTCTTTTTTCAAATAAAACATATACATAGAAAAATGACCAGAAGCTATATCAAAATAAAATTTCTGGAAGTATGCATGTATTCATTTTCTCTTATTCTTAATTCTCTATATTTTTTTATTGACTAAATTAGCAGTTTTTTATTTTTTTTTTATTTTTTAAAAGATTTTATTTATTTATTTGATGGAGAGAGAGAGAGTATAAGCAGGGGGAGTGGCAGGCAGAGGGAGAAGCAGATTCTCTGCCCGGGACTCTATCCCAGGCAGATGACCTGAGCCGAGGCAGAAACTTAACTGACTGAGCCAACCACGTGCCCCAATTAGCAGCTTTTTAATCAATTAACAACACTTAATTAATTAGGAGTTTAAAACATCCAAATTGATAATATTTATAGCTTCAGTGTTAGAAAGTGTCAGAGATGTAAGGATTAGACGTCCACACAGATGTAAAATCCTGTAGAAAAACTGGACACTATTTTTCTACATGTGTTTACATTTTAACTAGTTTTGCATTTGACACTATTCAATAAAATTTAAGGATTAGCTTTGCTTTTGAAAGCTTTGATTTTATTGCAAATACTAAAGAGCTGGAATGCTGTACATCCAAAAATGAAAGGTTTCAAATACAGTTTCCTCAGTTCCAGTGTTCTCCCAATGCTGCTTACCTCTTGAGTTGGCTTCAGTTCAGACTTCAGACCTCCCCCAGCTACGGGGACCACATGATTCCTGATTCACGGCCAATGAAAAGAAAGATTGTCAGTCCCTAAACCAAGGAGGGAGGGACTGGCTCCGATTAATCAGGATTTACCCTAGACCAGGGACAGTTAATATTACTGTTACACAGAGGGGAATGGGTAGAATCAAGGACAAATACAAGTTTTGTGAGGGTTGGAATCTATACACTCTTGGAGTTCTCTTTTAGTAAAACAATTTAAAAATACAAATTCATTATGAAAATGAACATTTATTTAGAATTAAAAAATGAATTGTAAATTTTTTAAACACAAGATCCGTGGACATCACCAAATCTAAAAACAAGAACATAATTTTTTCATTAACTTCCAGACACATTTCCATTACATGTTTTCTACAATTTTTTCACCACAAATTGTTTGTCTCTTCCTATGACAAGTATATAATAGTTCATAAAGAAATAATAAAGATAGAATTCAATCTTTCCTCTAGCATATATAATTTGAAATTCTTTTCATTTGATAATTTCAGTAACTTTCTTTTAGCATCACAATTCGTTATCTGTGATGTTCTACAAATTTTCAGGAATGTTATCAAATTTGGGTAGGCTCCTATCAAATTATTTTTTTCATATATGGCAATAAAATTTGGAGGAATCTTTCACAGTCCAGCTTCTGGATCTGACCTCTCAAATTTTAAATATCCTCCATTACCCACACACTACCAGCACCAGGCACTATAAGATCTCCTTATGGTTCCATACATACATCCTATGCCTTGGTTGGTACAGCACAATGGGTGATTTCTGGAAACCATTTTACACCAAGGCAGCTATCTGTTCATGGGAGTAATTGAAAACCAGGTAAATATGTGTGCCATTAAACCCCCCCAAAATATTCTATACTCACCATTCACTAAATACCCTCGATTGAATCTCAGAAATTCAGTCCTAACCAATGAGAGTTAATGTGACCATGTTAAATCAGTATTCAGGTCCAATAACAATGCAATCTGTCTGAGAAGTGATCAAAAATTTTTCCTAGAAAAAAATAGTGCACAATTTTTTTTATTATAACAATTAACTTACATGTGTTTCTTAGTTAACTAGTTAATAATTGGTTAATGTATCCCATTCCTGATGTGGTTCCACATCCAGTGGCATGATGGAGGGGGAGATAGACATAGAAATATGTCACCAGACCTTGACTTTGAAGAACTAGTGACCGGATAGGGGCATCAAAATTTATAGGGCATTCATTTTCTGCTTTAAAATACTTGGTAGATTAAAAATAAACAATAAATTAAATATATATTGGCATTATGAACATTGTAGTTTTATATTGTACACATTACTTACATGAAAAAAATAAAGGCTACTATACAACTATTTGAAAATGAGTTTGGTTGGAGATTCACACTGACGCTGTGGAAGGAACAGTGTCTACCCAGCTTTAGTGTGCATTGTTTCATCTGGGATTCAAAGCTATTTAACATTTTCATCACTTGTGTGGTTGATGGACTAGAGCGCATGATGATTAAATTTACAGATAATAGTAAATTGGAATAAGTGGTTATTGCTTTGGAGGACAAGATTAGAATTCTAAATGACCTTGCAAAGCTGGAAAGCAGAGTCATATAAATAGACTGATGAGCAATTGTGTTGAGAAATGTGTGAAGAAGTACACTTGGGATTTTTTTTTTAACTACACAAACAAAATGTACCAATTTCTTGAACAAACATTTTTTAATGCAGAAACCACTATCCATCACAAATTGAATACACACCAGTAAGTATAGCAATTACGTTTCTAAAATGTTTCATTTTAAAGGTGATTTTAACAACAGTGTAAATGGAAAGAAAGAGAAAATAATATATTTTCCCACTATGTCTGGTACCAGGCAATCTCTCATGGGTCAAGGTTTACTTTAATTCAGGAGATAATGATTTTCTAAGGGTATTTGGCTACAGAGTTTCTGCATCTGTTAGATTTCTCCATTGGGTGGAAAGAATGTTGGAATAGTGTCAAGAGGGCCTAAAATTGGAGTCTGTTCAATCAGTACTCATAAAACATTTATACATAACATTGTACCAAATACTATAGGCAATAAGATACATAGGGCATGATGTCTCTGGGCAAAGGAGGATTTGAAAGGATTAAAAACACAGTAACAATATGCATTCTCTTCCTTAATTATGTAGCAAAAAAAATTTTCACTTATTCCATAATTAAAATTGGTGGCATTTGTCAATTATATCTATCATTACAATTTTTCCAAGGTTCATGTTATGAGATAAATTGAATATTAATACAAATAAATATAGAAGTATTTATGAAAACATGGGGTACCTGGGTGGCTCAGTGGGTTAAAGCCTCTGCCTTTAGGCTCAGGTCATGATCCCAAGGTCCTGGGATCGAGCCCCACATTGGGCTCTCTGCTCAACAGGGAACCTGCTTCCCTCTCTCTCCGTCTCTGCCTGCCTCTCTGCCTACTTAAGACCTCTGTCTGTCAAATAAATAAATAAATAAATCTTAAAAAAAAAAAAAAGGAAATATTTATGAAAATAAGTCTGATACTCAGAGCAACATCACAAACCCACTTAGAATAGCTTTGATGAGTTAGTCACAAGCATTGTGCCCCACACGTATCAAAGGAGCAGAAAGCTGACAGGCTCCAAAACATTATGGTGAGTTAAAAATCAATACATGTTTATTTTTGGCACAAGTTATTTTATTACTCTGTTTTGCTGGTATTTGAAAGCCAGGCACAAAAGTTTAAGGAAGTCTTATTAACTTTGCTGAGAGAGCAAAATACATTTTAAAAAATTGGTTTAAAACAGTGGAATTAGAAAATATCTGAACCCAGGAACCCCGTAGGAAATAAATCACTGTTTATATTTTATCCACATCATTCTATCCAGTTTTAAGCTATGAATGATTTATAGTATTCCCCACTGTAACATTTATGCTTGCTATATTTTAACCTCAAAGATTAAAAAATGTTCTAAAGAAATTTTCTACTTTCTACAAAATAAGCATCAAGAAAAAAACAACAGATGGGTCGCCTGGGTCGCTCAGTGGGTTAAAGATTCTGCCTTCAGCTTGGGTCATGATCCCAGAGTCCTGGGATCAAGCCCCGCATCGGGCTCTCTGCTCATCAGGGAGCCTGCTTCCCTTCCTCTCTCTTTCTGCCTGCCTCTCTGCCTACTACTCTCTGCCTACTACTTGTGATCTCTGTCTGTCAAATAAACAAATAAAATCTTCCCAAAAAAAAGAAAGAAAAAAATAACTGCAAGAAAAAGAAACTGTAATTTTTATTATATTATTTATGTACCTTTTTTAAAGTCATCATAGTAAATTTAGTTTGGGATGTACAGTTCTCAACAGTCTTAGCTCTCTGTACAGGGCTCTTTTGTAATTTGAAGTTCCTCCCCAAGCACTCCAGATTTTAAATTCTCCTCTGAGCAAACTCTGTGACTGTAACGCTCAGGATTAATGTTTCTATTTCAAATGGCATTTTTAAAGATTGTATTTCTAGGGGCGCCTGGGTGTCTCAGTGGGTTAAAGACTCTGCCTTCAGCTCAGGTCATGATCTCAGGGTCCTGGGATCGAGCCCCGAATCTGCTCTCTGCTCAGCGGGGAGCCTGCTTCCTCCTCTCTCTCTGCTTGCCTCTCTGCCTGCTTGTGATCTCTCTCTGTCAGATAAATAAAAGCTTAAAAAAAAAAGTTTAAATATTGTTTCTATATTATTACAAAAGGTTGCATATCAATGAGTTAGAAGAAGTACCTTTGGTGAAGGAGGAAGGAATGAGAGTAAAAATTACAAATTAAGGTAAAAAATTTAAAAACTAAAATAAGAGGAAGTTTCATGGACTGATGATGAAAAAGTAGAAGGAAGTATGGGTATGGAGAATAATGTTCTTTTTTTTTAAGGTTCTATTTATTTATTTGACAGAGAGAGATCACAAGTAGGTAAGGAGGCGGGGGGCGGGGGAGGCAGGGAAAGGAGGTGGCAGGAGCAGACTCCCTGCTGAGCAGAGAGCCCAGTGTGATGTGGGGCTCAATCCCAGGACCCTGAGATCATGACCTGAGCTGAAAGCAGAGGCTTAACCCACTGAGCCACCCAGGCATCCCAAGAATAATGTTCTTAATCATTCTAAAGTTTAAAAATAATTTTTTAAACATTTTATTTATTTATTTGAGAGAGAGTGACAGATCACAATCAGGGGGAGGGGCAGAGGAAGAAACAAACTCCCCACCGTCCAGGAAGCCCAACTCAGGACCCATCCCAGGACCGTGGGACCATGACCTGAGATGCTTAACCACCGACTTTGCCACCCAGGCACCCCTAAAAATGATTTTTTAAAGGGAGAGTGGCAGTAATTCATGGGGGAGACAAACGTTATCTACTAGCGGTTTTCAAGTTTTCACTAGGGAAGTGGTTCTCAGAATGTGGTCCCTGGACCAGCAGAATCAGCATCCCCCAGAAACTTGTTAGAATTGCAAATTATCAGGCCCTATCCCAGACCTACTGGGCCAGCAGCTAAGGGGTGGGGCCCAGTAATCAACTTTTGACAATGCTCTGGAGGTCATTCTATGCATGATAAAGGTGGAGAATCATATTAGTAACCCCCGAGAGCTTTTAAAACTACCAATACCCAGGCCCCTTCCCAGACCAACAATATCAGAATCTTTAAGGATGGGGCCTGGGCATCAGTATGGTTTTCAACACTCCCTGTCTGCTTTCGGTGTTGGGTAGATTTGGGTAAAGAAGCTGCCTTAGAGAGAGCCCTTCTTCAACCCCAGAGAAAGGAGCCAACTGGCTGAACTCCCAAACTAACCCCTCTTCCACAAGATTAGTCAAATCTCAAACCCATTTACTTCTTTTTCAATGACAGATGTTCTTAAAAGAAATTTAAAAACCACAGGTTGAATGCAGTCAGGATTGATTGATTCTATTTAAATCCATTAACACCTTTGTCAGTAGATCCTAAAGCCAAGGCAATAAGGACACTACAGTTTCATTTGATAAGAGTAAGAGGGAAGATGACCACCCTGACCATGGGGTGCATGGGGTATGTGTTGAGAACACACCAAGAGACAAGAATCTGGAGGAAGGGCCACAGCCCTCGTGGAGGGGAAGGTAGGAGAGAGTCCTACCATAGGAGGCCGAGCAGGCCCAGACAGGGATTTAAAAGAATAAAAAGCAGATATGCTGTCACAGACAAATCTCATTGGCGTCAATCAGAGTTTACCTGAGGCTAACCTTGTACAGCCAAATGGAGGTTAGTCGGATAAAGAGATAAATTATCCCTGAAATTATTGAGCAAATAGTGGGGAAACTTTTTAAAATTTCCTGACATTAGATGTACATGCAAATTCCAGGCCCTCTCTCAGCAGAACTGCGCTCAATCATCTCCATGAAAGCTTCCTCAGAAAAGGAGCTGGATGTTCACTAACAAAATGATGGGTTTTTCAAGAGATGCCATTTGTGGGATGCCTGCCTGGCTCCGTCAGTTAAGCATCTGCCTGTGGCTCAGGTCATGGTCCCCAAGTCCTGGGATTGAACCTCACGTCAAGCTCCGCACTCAGTGTGGAGTCTGCTGTTCCTTCTCCCTCTGCCCTCCTACACTCCCGCAACACTTGTGCTTGCTCTCTCTCTCTCAAGTAAATGGAGAAAATCTTTTAAAAAAGAGAGAGAGATGGTGTTTCCTGGGTTTCCAGTTGGAAGCTGGTATTAAGGGAAAGACACAGAAACTCCCAGAACTGTTCTATTAGTTTTCTCTGGCACCAAGATTTAAAAAATTATACTGAAAGTTTAGCAAACTTGGTTAGAGTGATCTCCATTCTTCATAAAAAAGAATAGACATACAAAAACTGAGACAATAACTTATTGATTAAATTATAAAAGATGAATGTTGAATATTCTGAGTTAAAGGAAATTAGACAGAAATTAGATTGGTTTAACTTTCAGTTGAAGACACTTAGTGATGAAGTTACATGTCCCAGTACTTAAGCTGTGGAATTAGAGAAGCAATACATAGCTTAAAAATTTATGAAATATGGTCCAGGCATATAAAATACCTCAAATACCAAGTAATGGCATTCAAAAAATAAAAATAGAAAAAGCAAATAGCTGAGGGTCTCAAGAGTAAAATTTCTAATTTTTAAGATAGCATAAAATGTGTTTTGGTTTTTCCCTACAACAATAGCTCAAAAACTTTAACTGTCCCAGAATCATCTGGGAGCCTTGATAAATCAGATTTCTGGGCCTTCCTTCCCTCCAGAGTTTCTGAGCTCAGAGTTCTGGAGTGCAAAATTTAAGTTCTCTGGTGATGCTAGGCTACTACTCTGAGAACCACAGTTTGAGAAGCACTGATTTAGAATACTGATTAAATTCTAGCATGTGCGATATGTTTAAAATTACATAACATGTAAGATTGATAAAGAGATAAAGAATAAGTCAATAAATATACTTTGCCTACCACCCAATCTAAGAAATTAAACACTACAGTTGAATTCCCCTATTTATTTTTTCTGGATTCCATTCCCTTCCAACTTACCTAAGGGTAATCATTATCCTTCATGTTTAATCATGATTCTTTATGGTCTGCAAAGAACTGCAAATCAACAAGAAATACGAAAGTTTGTGTTTGTTTGTTTGTTTTTTAAGATGCAGAACATAATTGGGCTATTTTCAGAAGAAACTCAAAAGATGATCAGCAATTATATGAAGTCATGTTTGAACTTACCAATAATCAGAGGAATACAGGATTTTTTTTTAAGATTTTATTTATTTATTTGACAGACAGAGATCACAAGTAGGCAGAGAGGCAGGCAGAGAGAGAGAGAGAGAGGGAAGCAGGCTTCCTGCGGAGCAGAGAGCCCGATGCGGGGCTCGATCCCAGGATCCTGAGATCATGACCCGAGCCGAAGGCAGCAGCCCAAACCACTGAGCCACCCAGGCGCCCCAATACAGGATTTTTTAAAACTATGAAATAACACTTTACATCCATTTAATGGGCAAGAATTAGGAAGCTGGGTAATTTCACGTGTTGGAGGGTTTGTGGTGCAGAGGGAGACAGGAATGTCTGTGCCTATTGGTGCAGCTTTCTAGAAAATAATCTAATTTCTTGGTCAAATCAGTATTGGTATATGCACAGTGCCCCCTGCACAGGACCTGCAGGTCCTGACTATCCTTCCCTAAGAAAAGAGACCTGTTCAAAGATTGTGCTGAAAGTCAGCGACAATCTAGTGTCTACAACTGGAGAGGTAGATAAACAAAATGTGGTAGAAGCAATCACCCCTTGAACTACCATCTCACAATTAGAAGAAACAGAAGACTACATTTACACATACAAACACAGATAAATCTTAAAATATAGTCCTGGTTTTTAAAAAGACACAAAGTGAGGGTTGCCTGGGTGGCTCAGTCAGTTAAGCATCTGCCTTCGGTTCAGATCACGATCCCAGGGTGCTAGAATCGAGCCCCACATCAGGCTTCCTGCTCAGGGGGGAGCCTGTTTCTCCCTCTTCCTCTGCCTGCCGTTCTTCTTGCTTGTGCTCTCTGCCAAATAAATAAATAAATAATAATAAAAATTAAAAGACACAAAATGAAATTTCTATCACAATGCCATATGTATACATATTATTTAACTCTCTACTGTTTGAAGGAAAACTGCAGACATGATACACTTAACCCCTTATTATCTAAGCCCCAGAGTCCTGAATAGAAAATAAGAACATTCTCTTCCATCATTGTAGACAATTATAATAATCAGGAAGTTAGCACTGACATGATTATATTAGCTAATTCACAGACTCTCATATTTTTTCCAATTATCCCAGTAATGTTTAACAAAAGAAAATCCCGGGTCATAGACTGTATTCTGCTGTCATGTCATGCTGCTTTAATGATGAGTACTGTAGTCCCCACTTGTCCACAATTTCACTTTCTGGGGTTTCAGTGACCCACATTCAACTGTGTTCCAAAGGCAGATGATCCTCCTTCTGATGTACAGTCAGAAGAGCAGGAGTAGCCCCACCCCACATCACAATGCCTACGTCATTTCATCTCATCACATAGGCATCAGGTTCAGTGTTATCTGTTATCTGCAGTTTCATGCGTCAACTGAGGGTCTTGGGCCCCCCCAAAGATAAGGGAGGACTACTGTACAAGTAATTGTTTTTAGGATATCCCTCAGTTTGGGTTTGTCTAAAGTTTTCTCATGATTACATTTCAGTTATGCATATTTGGCAAGAATACCCTTGAGGGCACTTGACGTCAGTTTTTCCCATTATTGGTGATACTAATATTGCTCATTTTGTTAAGATGGCAGGTTTCCCTCGTTAAAGTAACTACTTTTTCCTTTGCAATTAATAAGTGTCTCTGGTGGGACGCTTTGAAGCTATTTAAATATCCTATTATATATCAAACATTCGCTCACTACTTTTAGCACCTATTGATTATTTCCTGAATTGTTATTTTGATAGTCGCCAAATGGTGATTTGCTAATTCCATTTCTTCCACATGTACTAAATGGCATTCTACAATAAAGAAGATCTTTCTCTACTCCCTTGTTTATTTAAGTAAGGCCTCATGGATTCTCACTTTATTCAGTGGGTTATAATCTGCTATTATCCTTACTTATTTTGATACCAAGTTGTCCCAGATTTGGCCAGTCAGAGCCCCTGTAAGTTGGTTTCTGACTTCTGTTTATATGTTTCCTTTCATCTCTGAGTACTTCTAAAATTTCTAGCTCAAGATGTTCCAACCCCATTTTGTATTTTCCCAGATTCAGTCCAGGAACCATTCATTTCTCCAAGGAGACCTGTTTCTCTTTAGAGGAGAATGCTTTTCAGAAACCAAAATCTGGACATTAAGTGTGCTTGATATCCAATCCAATATCCCAGCCTTCTCATGTTCCACACTTGCAACTCCCCTTTCCTGGCAGTAAAAAACTTGGTTCCATTATACAAAATATATTTACTTATTTTCTTAATTCATGAATATTCAGAAAGTAGTTTCAGAGATAATCAAGGCTTCTAACTACACTTCAGTACTTATTTAGAGCTTTTGTCTTTGGGAAGTGTTCTTGAGTAAGGAGTGACAAAAAGATAATAGTCTCCCTGAACCAGGAGGTGGTCCCATAGAACCCTGTTTCTCCAGCTGTCACAAGATCCACACATCTAATGGACTCTTGATAATGATTTATTTAATAAGTGATCCACTAGGTTTTTCTTTAATTTTTTTAAGGTTTTATTTATTTATTTACTCACTTATTCATCCATTCATTCAGTTGGAAAGAGAGGAGAGAGAGATTAGGGGGAAGAGCAGAGGGAGAACAAACAGATTCTGTGCTGAGCATGGAGCCCCACATAGGGCTCAATCCCACCACCCTGAGATCATGACCTGAGCTGAAATCAAGAGCTGGGTGCCAAACCGCTGAGCCACCCGGGAGCCCCATCCAAATAGTTTTTTGAGACTCATAAACATCTGGGGCACCTGTGTGGCTCAGTAGATTAATTATCTGTCTTTGACTCAAGTCTTGATCTCAGGGGCTGGAATCCAACCTGGGGTCCAGCCCGGGGTCCAGAGGAGCTGTAGCTCCACACTCAGCTGGGAGTCGGCTTCTCCCTCTGCCCCTTCCCCACCATGATCTTGTGAGCATGGGCACTCTGCCTCAAATAAGTAAAATCTTTAGATGCTCCCTGGTGATCTAGTGGTTAGGATTCGGCCCTCTCTCTCAAATAAGTAAAATCTTTAAATTAAAAAAAAAAAAAAAAAACACTCAAAAGCATTATGGGTTGAAATAAAGAATGATTAAAGAAACAAAGTTGGGGCACCGGGGTGGCTCAGTGGGTTAAGCCTCTGCCTTCAGCTCAGGTCATGATCTCAGGGTCCTGGGATCGAGTCCCACATTGGCTCTCTGCTCAGCAGGGGGCCTGCTTCCCTTCCTCTCTCTCTGCCTGCCTCTCTGCCTACTTGTGATCTCTGTCTGTCAAATAAATAAATAAAATCTTAAAAAAAAAAAAAGAAAAAAATTAAAAAATTAAAATAAAAATTAAAAAAGTTTTGAATTAAAGTGGTAATAGTTGACCTTCACTTATTTTCTGTCAAAAACTTTTGCTTGAAAACTGCCCTTTCATAGACATCATTGAGTATAATTAACACACAATGTGACATTAGTTCCAGGTATACAACGTAATGATTCAACTTCTCTATATGTTCTGCTATACCCACGACAAGTATAGCTACATGTCATCATACAGCATATTACAATATCCTTCCTTATTTTTATTTTAGAACTGTGTACATGATCATCTTTTCTATACCCCCTATGCTGTATCTTTTAGTCCCATGATTATCCATTCCATAACCAAACCTGTATCTCCACTCCCTTTCACGCATTTTGCCTATGCCTTGACCACCCCACCCCCTTCCCTCTGGAAACCAGAAACAAACATTAACAAGATTGAAGGCTTAAATTTTTTTTTTTTAATTGGGAAGTAGAAACCACACAGCAAACAACCAACCCACGGTGATTGCTTTCTGAATCTATTTAATATATTTAAAATAAAGGGCTCTGTGTGCCTCTTCCTGGAGAGCTATCAACAGAGGTGTGAAAAAAAGTTCTTGAGAGATAATGTAATCAGTCTACGGCCATACCACCCTGAACGCGCCCGATCTTGTCTGATCTCGGAAGCTAAGCAGGGTCGGGCCTGGTTAGTACTTGGATGGGAGAGATAATGTAATCAATGGGAGAGGAAAGGTTTTCCCGCTCCTTCAGGAGTATAAAAGGGGTTGAGAGAGGCCTGGGTGATCCACTCTGAGAGCTGAGAGTGAAGCCACAAGCTGTGGAACTTCCTTCTGACAACCAGCCCAACGAACGGACCCCAGGAGAACACCTTCAGTAGACGGTGAGTGGACCCACACCAACCGGTGTATTAAAGCCCTTAGAAACTGTTAACTGCGCTTTGGTGGAGTGAATCTATGATACAGGTGTGGGTGGGGGAATTGTTTCTAAATATATCTAAAATGTTTGATTTTTAGAACTGTGTACATGATCATCTTTTCTATTAAAAAAAAGTTTCAGTTTGTACAGAAAGAATTTGATCACCAGATTTCACATGTGTTCATATTTTACAGTCCAAATAATCAGGTCAGTCAATGGGACAAATGTGTGACATCAGATCTATCCCAGATAATTGAGGAAACCATGGCCATAGAATTTATATTTTAATTATTCAAGGTTATCAAACTTTGAAACAATGTCCAGTATAAGCTGTGCCAAGTCATAATGTAATGTAATATCTGGCCACTGGAAGTTTAAAAATCAATTTTTTTATAATTTAAAAAATCAGTCTGATAATGGAAAGGTGAGCCACAATTAATTTTTTATAGCCTGAAATTAATTTGCTTTGGGAATCTAATTGAACAAACTTTATCATAATTACCTGGACCTTTAAAAAAATATATTGATAGGAGGGTGTGTGGGGGTGGCTCAGCCAGCTAAGTGTCTGTTTTCAGCCCAGGGTCCTGGGATTGAACCCCACATTAGGCTGCTTGCTCAGTGGGGAGTCTGCTTCTCCCTCTCTGCCCTCCCTACCTATCCCTCTCCCCACCCATGGCTTGTGCTCGCTTTCTCTCAATATATAAACAAAATAAATAAATGTTGATAAGGTTCTTTCAGTACTTGTACTGAAAACAATAGAAGTCATGTAGATAATTGGAAAGATAAAATAGAAAATAGAAAATAAAATGTCTATAATTTATGCAACTTCAAAAATAGTCACTCTGGAAAAAAAAAATAGTCACTGTATTTTGTTATAATTCTTTCCAGAATGTTTTTTCTTGTACATACAAACATTTTGTTTCAAAACTAGGATTATGTCGTATAATGAATATTATCCTTAACATTGTTTCATGACCAAGACCTCTTTTCAGTGAATACTCTTGGGAAATGTAATATAAATAGTTGCATAGACTTCTTCATACAAATTTACCAAATTGTATCAAATTGATCTGCAAAGATGACGTGGATGGAACTAGAGGGTAACATGCTTAGCGAAATAAGTCAATGGGAGAAAGACAACTATCATATGATCTCCCTGATATGAAGAAGTGGAGATGCAACATGGGGGGGTTAAGGGGGTAGGAGAAGAAAATGAAACAAGATGGGATTGGGAGGGAGACAAACCATAAGTGACTCTTAATCTCACAAAACAAACTGAGGGTTGCTTGGGGGAGGGGGATGAGAGAAGTGGGGTTGGGTTATGGACATTGGGGAGGGTATGTGCTATGGTGAGGGCTGTGAAGTGTGTAAACCTGGCGATTCACATACCTGTACCCCTGGGGATAAAAATATATTATATGTTTATAAAAAAAAAAAAAAACTGGTCTGCAAAGTTCAAGGTAGTAAGGAAAAGGTATATCTTAAAAATACTGATTAAATTCAAACCATCTTTCTCCTCAAAGTATACTATTCAACTTTAACCAACATATTTGTCTAATCAAATAAGCCCCCAGTAATCACGTGCTATGACTTAGTGAATGCAACCTCTTGATGATATCAAAGCTTTGCTTTGAAAGATACAGTTTGTTACTCAAGTCTGAGTAGAACCTGCTATAGTAACTGAATAATCTGCACACAGTTTTAGTCCCTGCTCCATAGTGAAAACCAAATGTCAATGTGCTTCCTCCTTATAAATAACCAATTACATGGGTGACCTAAAAATAGAGTTCTTGTTGGCTAAGACAGGTTAATGACAGCCAGCTTGGAATCCTGTCATGTAGCACAGCTATTTTTGTGCCACAGTGTAGCTAGATTTGTCAATCCTCTCTGGCCTTTAGCACATATTTTAAATCTTAAGGCCCCAAATAAGCAATCACAGCTAAGGAATGAGGAGTTTACTAGTGAAAAGTTGATTGCATTATTTCTGATTAGATCAGGAGGGAATTAAAATTCCATGTTTTTGTGTAGGAGAGCAAGAAAAGGTAAAGCATCATTCAAAATTCACAAAAGCAGGGCGGGGGGGTGGGGGGGGAGCGCCTGAGTGGCTCAGTGGGTTAAATCCTCTGCCTTCAGCTCAGGTCATGATCCCAAGGTCCTGGGATCAAGCTCCACGTCGTCGGGCTCTCTGCTCAGCAGTGAGCCTGTTTCCCTCCTCTCTCTCTGCCTGCCTCTCTGCCTACTTGTGATCTCTGTCAAATAAATAAAATCTTTAAAAAAAAAATTTAAAAGGTAACAGGACAAGGGAAAGGAAGAATAAATCATGGTGGGAACAGCTAAGCAGAACTTATTGTCCAGCTTGGGAGTGTAATTGTAACGGCATACAACTACCTTATTTGACTCAAAATATTTAAGAGGTAATGGTTACAGTTGTTTAAAGCAGAAAATAAGAATGAATAATAGCAGGTCATCAAAGTTACTGATGTCATATTCCTTGGCCTTATTTTAAGAAATATATAAAAATAGCTGGAAATACAGTTATCAATCTAGAAACTTCCACAGACCTTTTTTTTTTTTTTTTTTTGGTAACTCAGTGATTTAATTTTTTTAAAAGATTTTAATTTTAAGAAATCTCTATACCCAATATGAGGCTCGAACTTACAATCCCAACATCAAGAGTCACATGCTCTACCAACTGAGCCAGACAGGTGCCCCTAATTTTTTTCTTAAAGTAGAATACTGGAAACATAAATATTCAGATTAACGATGGCAGACTTCACTCAGCAGAGCCAATAAAAAGACTTTACAATTCCTCTCACCAGAAATGTAGCTACAATTCAGTCTTACAGTCTTTTTTTTTTCCAAGTACATTTCATTACAGTAGAATCTTCTCTATTCTTGTCAGCTTTCTGATAACTCTGGAAAATTCAACACCTATGAAAACCATTTATGTTCTTTTTATCCAACTACCATTATACTGGGAGTATGTGGTTCAAAATTTGGGACAAAAAATTCTTCGATTCTTTTTTCTATACTCTGGTCTCTCTTTAGGAACACTGTCATGACTTCACATCTACTCCCCATTCCAACCTCCCAGGCAGAACTAGGCATCACCCTGCAGGGTTCCCATAGGATACAACAGAAAACCTCCATTGTAGCTTTTATTGGCAGTACTATAGCTGTTTACATACGGGACACTTTTGAGGACAGCATCTTTGTCATGGTTGCATAGCCACCTTCTAGACCAGCGCCTAGTAAATGCCAACAGAAATTTTTGTCATAATTCTATAAGAATAAAATTGTTTCTAGGGGCACTGTGGGCAGTTCTGAAACACACAGTGTGGTTTCTGCTAAAGATGTTAACTTGTGGTTGATAGAAGAAGAGAGCCAAGCAAAGCAGCAATTATTCCATGTAGTCCTAGAAAACTTGTACCTCCATTTCCTTTCATCTCTTCACTCCCAGAACAACTCCTGTTTATTTCTAGTAATAGAAATAGTGTTAACTGATCCTCCCTTTTTCCAAGGAGAACATAGTTGGCTCGGCAGAGAGAATGGGCTCTATAAAAACTTTAGAGGCTGTCAAGATAGGTGAAGGTACACGTATGACTCACGATGGCAACCATCTCCATCATTAAAGGACTGAGTCAGTTTTCAGAGAACAGACAGGGACCTTGGAAAAGTTCCCTGGAAATCAGAACATTTAAGAATTGGGTTTTCTTGTCACACTCATTAGAGTAGTTCTAGACCTAAAGTAGGTAAAATACTTGCAATTCCTGTCAGCCAGAGTGTACCCCTCTCTCCTGTCTCTCTTTTTTTTTTTTTAAGATTTTTATTTATTTATTATTTGACAGAGAGAGAGAGAGATCATGAGTAGGCAGAGAGGCAGGCAGAGAAGCATGCAGAGAGGCAGGTAGAGAGAGAGAGGAGGAAGCAGGCTCCCTACCAAGGAGAGAGCCCGATGCAGGACTTGATCCCAGGACCCTGAGATCATGACCTGAGCCAAAGGCAGAGGCTTAACCCACTGAGCCACCGAGGCGCCCCTTCTCCTGTCTCTTTAGATACAGGTTTGTAGAAGTGACATAGGACCTGGGTTACCAGAATTATTGCTACTACTACTGTAGCTGTCACTGCAGTCACAATTTTGGAACCACAAAGAAGCTTGCATGTCCCACTGCATTCAAAATGGATGACTTTGTCTCCCTGAGTAACATACCTACCTTGTATTACCAAACATATGCTTCCACTCTATCCACCAATGGTGGCTATCTTAGAGCAAGAGCACCCGAAGCTTTTAAGATTCATGGACCCCACATTGTAAGTAAATAGAATCAGCACAGATGTCTCTAATGGGTTTGGGATCCAGGGCACCAGAGAAGATGTGAACATTATTTAAGGGACATGTGGACTCGAAGTATGGAAAGAATGAGTCTGGGAACAGTTTTGACTGGCTCACTTAGTAAGTGTGTTTTAACCTCTCCTTACATAAGATGGGATAGCAATTCTCCTCCCAAAGCCTTGCTAGAGTAGATAAGGCATATGATCAGATTATACAAAGGAAAGTATTTGGGAAGTTAAATTGCATGGAAATGCAAGTACATTCCTGTTCAGAGGACTTCCCCCGTGGCTCTGTGATGACTACCACTATTAGTGACTCCTTGGATGAGTCATTTATCCTCTCCAGAGGCCTGTTCTCGGAGGTATAATTGGGATATCTTCCAGGCCTTACCATTCTCTCTTTACATAACTTTGAATTTCTTTCATCTTCTTATATTTTGGAAAAACTCCGTCCTCCAATCCCTTACTGCATTTCCTGCCTGTCATCATTCTAACAGCTTTGGAATCTCAGTGCCTCCTAAACAGCGTACAGATAGAAACCCTTCATCATTTCCCCCTGACAATGACCATGGCAGGCAGAAAAAGGTTGAGGCATGTAGTTTGAAAAGATAAAAGGCCCTTACCAATGAAAGATTATCATGTAGAAGCCAGGGATCCAAGAATAAAAAATCACCAAGAACCACAAAGGGCCATTTTTAATGATTACCAGAATATCACAAATTTTGGGCATGATTGCAAGATAAAACTCTAAATTGGATGCAACTACTCCCCAAGATATTTTCCATACTGAATTAATCTGTGTATGTACAATAGTCACCTGCCGGGATTTTCCCCACTCTAAAAGGGTGTAATTAATGGAAAACTATTAGAAATAGTGTGAGATCTGGGGGCACCTAGCTGGCTAAGTCAGTAGAGCATAAGACTCTTGGTCTCAAGGTTGTGAGTTTCAGTCCCATGTTGGACACAGAGATTCAAATAAATAAATAAATAAAGGATTGAAAATCTTTTAAATTTTTAAAAATTAATAAAAACTTTGTAAAATGTTCTTAAATAATCATCATTACCACTGACTGGTCAACAGTTTCAGTGTATATAAAGATTACCCAATAGACAACTGAACATGTGCCATATTCTTCACAATTAAACTTTAACATTAATTAGTATTCTTTTGGTACAACCAACAAAATAAAGACAAAGGAAATATTTCCTTTAAAATTCCAAAAAGTTAGTCCAGTCTTCCATTTCACATTTTTTGCTAATCTAAAGGTTTAATCACACTAATACAGTATAACAATTTTGAAATATTACAATAAACTTGCTTTAGGTTTGCCATGTTAAATAATTTCTCAAGTGCATTGTTTCCATCTGCTTTATAGTACGCAAATTGAAGATAATACTAGAGGGGGGAAGTTAAGTCTAGAATTCTCAGTTCAAGGGCTCTGCCAAAGAGATCAACATGTCACTATCACTTTGGGTGAATCTGTACTAGATCAATAATTTATTCCTAAGTCACTGATACTATTTGTCAGTTCTTTTGCCTTGTTATTTTCAAGGAATAAAAAGTAAGTTTATTCTAAACTGTAATATAAAAGTGAATTGCAGTCTTTTAGGAGAAATTCTCAAACACACAAAAAAATAAAAATAAAAAGATAGCAAACAATCTGTCCTCTTGGGTGATACTATCCAAGATAAGTCAGCCTGTTATCATCATCACTTTCTTGATTTCACCTTCTAATCTCATTGTCTACTGCCAGATCCTATTTCTCAAGGTTTCTGTGCCTACCAAACACCGACATTGCCCTCCAAACATCCTTAAATCAAGCATAAAATAATAATAGCACAAAACACACTATTTGCTCATTAAATACCTACCATGTGCCAGGTACTGTGTTAGGAACAGGGAAAATAATAGGACATGGCCTCTGCCTTGGAGAACTTCATGGGATACGAGGGAGACAGATGGAGTTTACAAAAATGATTATCCTAATGCAATAAAGATTGCAATTGAGGTATGTACAGGATACTATGAAAGTACAGGGGATGGAGTATCTATGTTGATGGAAAGGTTGGGAAAATAGCAAAAGATAATTAATTTTCAGGGGCACCTGTGTGGCTCAGTCAGTTAAGCATCAGGTCATGATCTCAGGGTCCTGGTATCAAGCCCTGCATCAGCTTTCACTGAGTAAGGGATCTGCTTGTCCTTCCTCTCTGCCCCTACGTGCTCTCATTCTCTCTCTCTCAAATAAATATTTTTTTTAAAAAAATTAATATTCAGGGGAAGTAAAAGAATTTTCCAGATAAAAGGAATTGCAGATCAATCACAGTCTGAGAAAACATATTTTTTGGAAATCACAATTGGTTTCAAAGGCTAGAAGAGTAACAGTGAAGCAGAAGGTAAGGCTGGTAAGGCAAAGGCATGATTTGGAGTGTCTTAAATATCTTGTTAAAATTTTTAGATTTTATCCAAAACTTAATGGAGGGTCATTGGAGGATTTTAAGTAGGAGAATGACAAAAATACAGGATGGATTATGTGAAGACAAGACTAGAAGTTATTCAATCAAGCTATTTCAATACAACTCAGTAAATATTGTTAAAGGAATTAAGGGAGGTAGTGAGGGAGGGTAAAGGAGAGAAGGAAAGAAGAAAGGAGGAAAAGAAGGAAACTGAGGGTAGAAAATGGAAGGAGGGGGACAATTTCCAAGATATTTAGTAGATAAACTCAATAGAAATTGATAGCCAATGAGACAGAAAGGAGGAAAAGGGAGGAGTCTAGTATGACTGCTGGGTTTCTGGCTTGGGACCCTGAGGGGCAGAGATGCAATTTACTGGTATCAAAACAAAGTAAGATGAACAATTTCAAGGGAAGGAAAGAGATTATTGACTCAGCTTTGACCATGCTGAGTATGAAGTACTTGGGAGTTTATCTCATGGAAATACAGATCTGAAACTCAAGAGAGAAGTCTTTACTAGAAGCACATTTTAGTTATCATTGGATGTTTGGAAGGTGAGACCAAAGAAGTTCTCTCTAAATGGCTCTGAGACTCTAAAGTGTAAGGGAATGCCACAGAAGAAATAAATAAATATTCTTACAATACCAACACCTGGAAGGCAGGAAAGTAGAGGGAGACAAGCCATCTCTGGAGCCCCCAGAGACATGGAAACAAGAGTTTCAGGAAGTAAATAAAGATAAAAATGAGTTTCCTCATCTGGAAAGTGGGTTCTCAGATAATGCTTGGAAAGTGTTCATCACCAAGTCAGCATGTAGTGAGTACTGAATAAATATTGCAGGATGATTAGGTTTGGGCAGGACATATTCAAGGCAGTAAGACTGAGGCAGGGTGGAGGATAATTTTGCTCCCTTTTCCCCCTCTTAGTCGAAAGAACACAGGAGGCGGGCACCTACGTGGCTCAGTCAGTGAAGCCTCTGCCTTCAACTCAGGTCATGACCCCAATGTCCTAGGATCAAGTCCCACATCGGGCTCCCTACTCATTAGGGAGTCTGCTTCTCCCTCTTCACTTCCACTCTCCTCTCTCTGTCTCTCTCAAATGAATAGATAAAATTGAAGGAAGGAAAGGAAGGAAGGAAGGAAGGAAGGAAGGAAGGAAGGAAGGAAGGAAGGAAGGAAGGGAAAAAGGAAGGAAGAAACAGAAGTGTAAGTGATTGGCTCAGTGGGTTAAGTGGCCAACTCTTGATTTTGGCTCAGGTCAGGATCTCAGGATTGTCAGATGGAGGTCTGTCTTGGGCTCTGTGATTGAGATTCTCTCCTGCTCCCTCTCTCTGCCCCTCCCTCCCCTTTCTCTCCATCTTTCTCAAATAAATAAATAAAATTTAAAAAAAAAAAAAAGAACACAGGACAGATGAGTCATTGCTATTCACAGAAATAAACTCATATTTACAAATAACACACTAATTAAGAAAAATAATCTTGTAACTATAAGTATTCCTTTGTAACAAATTTTTAAAGCCATTCCAAAGTAATTAAAAGGATCATGATGACACTTGTAAACAGCAGGGACTTAAATGGAGTTAGTAGGGGAAGTAATAATGTATAAAGCTATTCCACAGAGTTCCATTTCCATCATTACTTTTAAAACAGTGAATTTATTTTACACAATGAATATTACATAAAAGGAAAAAGCTTAAATAGCAGTAAAAAGCAATGTAATCATTGGTCTGTAATTTGCAGACATAGTTTTCCTGTCACCATTGTAAATATTTTCAGTCTCCTTTTGAACTCTGTGGAAGTGTGCTATAGTAACTCCAAATTGTTCTGACAGGTGCACACCAATGTAGTAACAAAAATATGTTCATATATTAGTAAAACCACAACCATAGTTCTTATTTAAAGCTTACTGAAGGGAGCTGAGAAATGGTATTAATGGTTTCTTTCTTCCCCATGACAGAAACCCAGGATGGACAGGCTAAGAATAAAAATATTGTAAAAGACGATGGAGTGGCCTCATTCATGAAAAACTAAAGAAAGTACTCACAGTAATGCTTTATATAAATAATTTCCATAGTTTTCATGTGTTAGAAAATTTTTAAATGCTTAAATATAGGGACGCCTGGCTGGCTCAGTTGGTTAAGCAGCTGCCTTCGGCTCAGGTCATGATCCCAGCGTCCTGGGATCAAGTCCCACATCGGGCTCCTTGCTCGGCGGGGAGCCTGCTTCTCCCTCTGCCTCTGCCTGCCATTCTGTCTGCCTGTGCTCGCTCTCTCCCCTCTCTCTCTCTGATAAATAAATAAAATCTTTAAAAAATAAATAAATAAATAAATAATAAAAATTTAAAAATGCTTAAAAATACAAATCTAATTTTTAAGCTTTTTTTTTTTTTATTAATTTGACAGAGAGAAATCACAAGTAGACAGAGAGGCAGCCAGAGAGAGAGAGAGAGAGAGATAGGGAAGCAGGCTCCCTGCTGAGCAGAGAGCCCGATGCGGGACTCGATCCCAGGACCCTGAGATCATGACCTGAGCCGAAGGCAGCGGCTTAACCCACTGAGCCACTCAGGCGCCCCAAATCTAATTTTTAAAATTGAATTTAATGGAAATACACTAACCTTACCAAATTGCTGTAAAGTTTTTAAATGCTTCCTCTCAATTTCTGTACTTATCTCCCTCACACTTGGCCCAAGTTCACAAACTACACTTTGAGTAACATTGCTCTAGAGGACTATTTCTCTTGAAATATTCATGAGAATGAGAGGCGGAGTTTTTAGTAATTTACTACATAATCATATGTTATGATTTACTCATACCAAACTCTTTAGAAAGATGACGTATAAACCAGAATGCAAGTTCCTTAGCTATGGGATAATCCCTTCTAGGATTAGAATATGTGGGAATCCAAATTAGCAAAAGCTTGTTGAGGGGCACCTGGCTGGCTTGGCTGGAAGAGCACCTGATTCTTGACCTTGAGGTCATGTGTTTGAGCCTGACTTTGGTTGTAAGAGATTACAAAAAATAAATAAATAAATAAAAATAAATAAAAGTTTGTTGACCAAAGAAGCAGGGTATAAGAAATAACCAAAGAAGACAAAGAGAAAAAAAAGAAAGAGAAGAAAGGAAGGAAAGGAGAGTGGGGGGAGGGATGGATGGCAGGAGGGAGGGAGGGAGAAAATAACCTTAAAGGGAGGTTTCAAGGCAAAGAGAGCAGCTTGGCAGAGAGGTGGAGGCAGGGACTCTTGCCTTCAAGCCACTGAGATTTGAATCCCAACTGCATCCTGTAATACTGGTGTGACCTGAAACTCTCTGAAGCTTCATGTCCTAATTTTTATAATGGAGACACTATCAATGTGGAGAGATTTATAAGAGGATTAATATAGTGCTTAATGCAACACTCAGGGCATAGTAAGCATTCAATAAATGTCAGTTGATGTTATTAATGCCATTCTATAATAATATATATCTCTACAACAACCAGCATACTTATGGTGTACAGATTGGGTGCTTCTTCCCGAGACAAAGCTGGATAAACACTGCCTTAAATCCTTAGACTTTATTCTTCTGCGTACCTAGTCATCATCTTCCTTCTGTTCTCACAATCCTCTTCTGGACAGATACAAAAAAAATTGATTCTGTTTCAATTTACACATTCCAGTATGACTTCCCTTAGATCATACTCAAGTCACCTTGACTCAAGTTTTAGATATTTCTGGGATCTGGGATGGAGGGAGCAGAGTCTTGTTCTCCCTCTCCCTCTGCCCCCCTCCCCTCAATCCTCTGCTCGCTCGCTCTCTCTCTCACCTACAAAATAAATAAATAAAAATCTTAAAAAAAAAAAGAAAGAATCTTGGATATGATTAAATTCCTTTAAGCATCCATTTGATCTCTCCCCACATTATAAGAGTGGCATTTTGGGAAAGAAATTAGAAAATAGAGAAAAGAAAAGAAAAAAAAATTGTTCATTCCCATCTCTCAGTGACACCTGCATAGCATTTAAATGTCAGTTACAACATGGTTAACATTTTGGCTTATCTTTTTTCTATTTTTAGCTTGTAGTTTTACATAGCTGTAATTATACAAATTATATAACTTGCATTGTTTCTTTTCACTTAACATCACAAAGTAAGCATTTTCTCCATGTTAAAGTCCTTAATATCTGAAGAATATGCCATTATGTAGCTATCTCAAGTGCTGTTACCTACTATGCGTTGGTTCTTTAAAGAATTTCTCAGAATCTGATTTTTCTAACAAGTTCAAAAAAAATGCAAATGTGTATCTAACACAGCTTGGAAAGCAATAAGGGCACAATAAATTTTAGCTTTTATTTATTTTTGAGAGAGAGAGGGAGAGAGAGAGAGAAGGGGGAGGAACAGAGAGAAAGACTCTTAAGCAGGCCCCATGCTGCAGAGCCATCTCATGACCCGAGATCATGACCTGAGCCAAAATCAAGTCAGACTTAACCAGTTGAGCCACCCAGGAACCCCATGTTTTTCTTCCCATTATAGATATCTATCAGGAGTTTGATTGTTCTCTGAAAAATATACAATTTTTAGGAGTTTCTACTCTACTATGTTCTTTTAAATATTCAGAAATAGTGCCATTCTCCACCCATGCTTTGAGTACCTTTATTTCTTTCAGGCTTCTAGTGTGTTCTTCACATAGTGCTAATGAAAATGTTCATGTGAATTATGGAACTTTATGTCAGTATGCCACCACCATTCAGCATCATACTGTAAAATAGGCTTACAATAATGGCCTTATATCTTTGTTGGACATTAACAAAAATTTCTGGAAGCCATGGGGCATGTTGTGATTCAAGTCTTCTCAATTCTATTTTTGTATCTCTGATATAGCCACATTTGCCCATTTCCACCGCCCTCTGATAGTCAACACCATCATTGTCCCCATTTATCAAGATAGGAAACAAGTCTTTGACCCCATCACACTAATTCCATTCTAGGACTCCCTCCTGTCCATACTTCACAGAATAGCAGAAACTACGTTCTTAAAAACATACATTTCCGGGGCACCTGGGTGGCTCAGTGGGTTAAAGCCTCTGCCTTCGACTCAGGTCATGATCCCGGGATCAAGCCCCTCATCTGGCTCTCTGCTTGGCGGGGAGCCTGCTTCCTCCTCTCTCTCTCTGCCCTCTGCCTACTTGTGATCTCTGTCTGTAAAATAAATAAATAAAATCTTTAAAAAAAAAACATATATTTCCTTTTTTTTAAAAGATTTTATTTATTTATTTATTTGACAGAGAGAGAGAGAGATCACAAGTAGCCAGAGAGGCAGGCAGAGGGGGAGGGGGAAGCTGGCATCCCGCTGACCAGAGAGCCTGATGCAGGGCTCGATCCCAGGACCCTGAGATCATGACCCAAGCCGAAAGCAGAGGCTTAACCCACTGAGCCACTCAGGTGCTCTCATATATTTCCTTTTATACAGCTCTTGCTCATCATTTTTTTTTTTTTAAAGATTTCATCCATTTGTTTGACAGATAGAGATCACAAGTAGGCAGAGAGGCAGGCAGAGAGAGAGAGAGAGAGAGGGAAGCAGGCTTCCTGCGGAACAGGGAGCCCGACCCGGGGCTCGATCCCAGGACCCTGAGATCATGACCCGAGCCGAAGGCAGCAGCCCAAACCACTGAGCCACCCAGGCGCCCCTTGCTCATCATTCTTAAGTTAAAAACAAAATTCTTAATAAGCCCTACAAGGACGTGCATGATCTAGTCCCTGCCAGATCTCCCAGCTTTTTTCTCTTATTTTGCTGCATTTCCTCGGGTCTTTCATCTCTTTGACCATCACCAAACACTTCTTACCTCGGTATTTGTTTTATCATTTCCTCCACCAAAATATCTATCTCCTCTTCTCCCTCTTTCCGTGATTCATTCTCGTCATTTAGTTCTGGGTCTCCTGGGAGATACCACCCCGACTTCCCTGCCTAAAGTCAGTCACCCCACCAGCTCTTCGGATTACCTCCTTCACAGCACATATTACAACTTATAATTATATTCTTTGCTTACTCATTGTTATTTTCTCTTTCCTTGTCTGTGTATCAGTTCTATCGGAGGCAAAAACAATGTTTACGTTGTTCTTCAAAAGACAGCAGAGTGCCTGGTTTAAGCTGGGCATTTAATGAATAAAATAAGTGTTGAGGAGAGAGGGGAAGATCAATAGCCAAAACTGTGGGAGTAGGTGAAAACCCCAGGGAGCGGGCAGAACGGGGCCAACAAGAAGCCCTAGGGCAAAACTCTAGTGAACACCATCGTTAAAGGAGACTGCCAAGAAAATTTAGGAAGACTGGGAATGGGATGCCCCCAAAAGGATTCTAGGTGAGAAACTAACCTATCCAAGCAAATATTTGTTGAGTATCTACTATGCCTATTAATATGTCTGTGAATTCAAGAGCCATATAATGACAACTGCCCTTAACTAGACAAAATCTTGAAATGCTTCTATACTCATTCTCCTCTTTAACTGAAGTGTAGTTGACACACAGTGTTTTATTAGTTTCAGGTGTACAACATAGTGATTCTACAACTCTGTACATTATGCTATACTCACAAGTGTAGCTACCATCTGTCACCAAACAACGCTATTACAATACCACTGACTATACTATTCATGCTTTACCATCTGTCCCTGTGACTTATTCATTTAGTAACTGGAAGTCTGTACCTCCCAATCCCCTGTACCCATTACATTGGCCCACCACCCTCCACCTACTCCCCTCTGGCAACCACTGGTCTATTCTTTGTATTTATGGGTCTGCCTCTGCTTTTGTTTGTTCATTTGTTTTATAGATTCCACATATAAGTGAAATCATATGGTATTCATTTTTCTAGGACTTATTTTACTTTTTTCACTTACTCAGTATCTTCCAATGAAAAATGCACTAAGAGAGCAATGTTTGTCCAACATGCCCAGTTTTTTTAAAAAATTGTGTTAGAGTAGAGGAAAAAAGTATGACTACTTAAGCTTTTAGTTAAATAAATGTTATGTTTGCCGGAAACTGTTCAAGAACATTTCTCCTTATGTAAGACTTACCCCAGTAACGCTGCTTAGGTCACTGTCTGTCTGGATTATCTGCAGCCTAAATGCCAACTCTGTAAATTAAACCTGTCAAGTGACAGCTTTGCCATAGCATGCATAACCAACCTTTAAAATTTATTTATACTCCATTCCCTTTCTCTGGCCAGATTAAATTCTCCTTTCCTAAGCAATTTTTTACTTACTCCAGACTGTGGCATAATTCAATATGTTCTAAACAATTACATGGAAACTGATTTCCAATTCCCAAATCACTTTCATCAGACTTTAGAACAGCAAAAGAAATTTTTCGAAGCTCACTAAAAATAAGAATTTTCTTAAATTCCCCCTGGTAACAGTATGTGAATCAGTCATAATAATGGCATGCTATGATAATGTTATGAAGTATTATAGGTTCATAGTAAGTCCTTTATGCAGTGTCCCAAGGAAAAAGTTCAACATGCAAATGGAAATATTCTTTTGACTAATCTGTCTATCACACTGTAATGTGCAGGCTGAACCACCACAGAAGTAAATACTACATTAAGTGGCAGGATTTCTAAGGTGAAAATACATTTTCCATTTGAAGACTTCCCTAAGCAATTTCCAGGCTTATATTTAAATGGACTAAAATTAGTCATGAAAAGTAAAGAGACAGAAAATGGGCATTCTAGAGATCAACTGGAGAGAATTATCTTTTCTAACAGTAAAGTTGTTTGAAAATTGCCTTAATTTTACTGAGAAAACACTACTTTTAGTGATTGGGTTTGATGACTTAATAAAATTTTGATTTCTGGTCTAGCATGATTCATTTATCTAAAGATATCTACATGCTTAACACCCACTTGGGTCAGTAATTGGCAGTTCCTACGTCAGACATATACAAAACACAACAGCCCGAGTATACCTATTGGTGTATGGACTTTGTCCTTGAAAGCCTGTTGTAACAAGTTTAATTGTTAAAGATCTCTGTGTTTAAAATTCCCACAGAAATGATGATGTAGCACTGACATTTGGCTTCATTATTCATCAAACTTATTACGAAGACTAGATATCTCCATCACAAGAAAAAAAAAATTGTAACTATGTATGGGGGCGGACGTTAGCTAGACTTATTATGCAAATATCTCACAATATATACAAATATTGAATTATTAGCTTGAACACCTGAAATATGATGTATGTCATTTATATCTCAATAAAATAAGTACACAGAAATATATAGATACAAAAAAAGACTTCATAAAACTTTAATGTCTTAAGGGATGAAAACTTTTTAACATACAGCATTAGTTTTAAGCATTTTTGCTGACAGTTGTATGTTCACAGAAATGTGAATGAGCTCTACATTTTTAAACATTTTTTACAACCACACAAAAAGATTAATTTTAGATATAAAATAAAATAGGCTATTCTGTAACAGCAAAAGGAAAATAAACTTTTAAAATATTGATAGGGGCTGTGTTTGTGCCCCTGAATTTTCAGGGAACTCTTAATATTGCACTCTGCACTGGTATTCAGACACCCACTGGGGTATTTGCCTCTACTAAGTATAGCTGGCATATTATTATACCTTGCAGTTTACTGTTTGTTTCTGGGTTAGTATTGTCACATTCAGTCTTTCTATCATTGCAATGGTAATATACATACTATATTGTCTTCTTTTAATCAGATATCCTCATAGCCCCAAATCATCA
The DNA here is from genome assembly GCF_964662115.1 of Mustela nivalis. Lineage (NCBI taxonomy): Eukaryota > Metazoa > Chordata > Mammalia > Carnivora > Mustelidae > Mustela > Mustela nivalis. The sequence continues at coordinate 104,710,252 of NC_139024.1, forward strand.
TTCTGTAGTCTCAGTCAATGTGAGGAGATTGAAAGGGATAAAATCCTACATTCTTTTCATATGACTGCTATAACTGGAATCATTCCATGTTTACTCTATCGTCCACCATTGTAAGGATTTCTCTGTTCATGCTTATCAGAATTTACGATTTGTTGTCTTCTGCAGTGTTTCATCTTCCATAAGGATCTTCCTCATAATTGTCTTAATAGTCATATTACCCAACTTTTAGATTTTGCATTTTGAATATGCTGATAAAAGGTTTTGTTCACCATGATGAGCTCAAGGACATGTTTTGCTGAGAAAAGTAACTTATAGCTGGGCATCTTATTCAGTAGGAGAAGAAGTCTTCCATGTCAGAGCTTTTTCTGGAGCTTAGAGTAAGCATTGGCTTTTGGGACTGGGTTTTCTTACCTCTGGATGTCTGGACCACTATTTGCAAGCATGTTGGCTCAGACTGGAGACCTTCTGCAAATAAGTGTGCTGATGTTCCAAATGCAGATCTGTGGAGGTTAGGTCTTCAGACCACAGGAGTCTTCTGACCCACATTGGGATTGACTACTGTTCTCTAAGAATCAATACCTTTAAACTACTGGGCTCAGTAGACCAGACACCCTCAGTACTGCAGTGAACCACCATGGCACAGGTTACATACAAACATGGCAGCTGCCAGAGTGACAAGCCAAGGGCTACTCTGAGAGAATTGTCCAGCTGGTCAGCAAGACCATATTTATATCTTGTTTAAAGTGCATCCTTCCTCAAAACCTTTCTCTGGTTTTCCATCCTTGAACTATGTCCTTTTCAAAGTATAAGAAAGTGGTACCTCATCTGAGAGGCTAAGACCTCTGGAAGCTGATTAATGCACTTGCAAGATTGAGCCCAGCTTTTAGAGCTTGATGAGCATAGCTGACTGGATATTTCATGTCAGCACTACTTGTGGTAATTACAAGATGTGTGCATCACAAGTCTCACAACTTGTATCACAAGTTCTACAAGAAAACTGGCTCATACTGATTTGGCTCTGCTTACCATTTGTTGAATTTATATCTCATCCCAGCAAATTCATTTTTTGAAAAGTCATTACATGAAAAACTTCACCACTCCAAGTACCATCACTGTTTGCTGACCAACTTTGGAGTGAGAGTAGCTGATTGAATGTTTTTCAGCTATTGTATATGTTGGTCAAGCTTTTTGTTTATTGTGAAGTTAATTCTGCCCATTACACAGTTAATATTTTCTCCTGGCGTGCCATCGATATTTTAACTTTATCAAAAGTTTTCATCATATAGAAGTTTTTTATATAATGAAATCTATCTTTTTCTTTGTGATGAGTTCCTGACCTACTTAGGAAGGTCCCTCCCACCACAAGATTTTTTTGAAAATATTTTTTGAGGGCGCCTGGGTGGCTCAGTGGGTTAAGCCGCTGCCTTCGGCTCAGGTCATGATCTCGGAGTCCTGGGATCGAGTCCCGCATCGGGCTCTCTGCTCAGTGGAGAGCCTGCTTCCCCCTCTCTCTCTCTCTGCCTGCCTCTCCATCTACTTGTGATTTCTCTCTGTCAAATAAATAAATAAAAATCTTAAAAAAAAAAAAAAAAAGAAAGCAAGGCTTTAAAAAAAAAAAAAAGAAAAGAAAATATTTTTTGACATAACACTTTAAAATATTTGTACCTTTCAAAGTTTATTTGTAAAAGGACATTATGTTTCTCAAGGTCTTTAGTTTTCCTTCATTTAGTTAGATTCAAAAGTTTCTTAAATGAGTAATTTCTTTAAAATGAAGATTTTACTTTTACTTCTGTAAAAGCCAGACCCAATTCCTTTTTTCAAAAGTGCTATTTTGTTTACAGAGCATATAAAAATGTTGAATAACTACCCAAGCCCTCTAAATAGAAGTACTAATAAATCCTGAAATGCTGCAGTACTCTGACTGAGAACACAATTTGATCCCTAAAGCCGTCTCCAATCTACTGATCAGTGAAAACAGCAAACAAAAGGCCTCAGTGTTAGTAGAAAACCCAGTTCTTCAACGCAGGTAAAAGTCCTGTTGAGTCCTTCCATACAGCAGAGGAGAAAGGGTTTCCAGATTACAAGTGACAAAGTTACCTTTGTGTAGCACGAAACTATTATGACAAGGCTTTACTTCTTAAGGGCCTAAATTATGAAAACAGTGGAGCAACAGAACTGAAAATTTAAAAAAAAAAAAAAAAAAGCTTTAGCTTTGACGCAAAGAATTACAGCAGTCCTTGACATAACCGAAGATTCTTAATTTTTAAAACGCTTCCTTTAGCAGTGACTAACCTTTCATTATCTGTGACAACACATTAAGTGAACAGCAGTACAAAGGATGCATGTGATTTCCAAATGCCACAACTGAGCCAACTGCAGTTGCACGCGTACATAGTATGGAGGCGTGACCAAAAAAAGACTGGAGGGAGCATGGGGCTTTATCTGCCTCCCGGGGTACTCTCCCAATCTCCCATAGCAGAAGTTTGCAAAGTTTCTCCCCGCCTGGAAGGGCCCCCGGCGACAAGTATTCACCTCGTCCGAGCCTAGGGCCGTGGCATTCAAGGTGTTGAGTCACCGGGTACAGCGGTCGTGCGACGTAAATATTATTTGATGACGGAGATCGTAGTGGCGCAGGGGCCAAGGTAAACCGCCGGCAAACAGGACTGTGGTTTAACTTAGGGCAGAATAAAGCAGGGTCGGGGCTGAGACACGGTTCTGGCCCTAAAGGGATTGCATTTTAAGTTGAGGCAACTTCAAAGCTCCCCATGTGACATCTGGGCACTCCTCGCCGGCTTGAACTATGAGAGCCAGGGTTTCCGGTGTGATTCCTTCCAGTCGACGGATTGCAATCTTCTCCCGCTCCCACCCCTTCCCTTCCCCAGGCTCGGTCGGCCCCCGAGTCCCTCCACCGCCCCTTCTCTCCCCCGCCCGGGAGATGCTACGACTCCAGCGCTTCGCCATTCATCAACCGGTTCACACCGGCAGCGGCCGCCGCGCGGTGACGTCCGCGGGAGGGGGGGTGGGCCTCCGCCCCCGCTCGTCGGCGAGCTGCCAGGGGCCCCCGGCCGCGATTGGTGGCCGGGAGTGCGCACGTCGCACCGGCTATAAAAGGGAGGGCTTGTGACGCAAGGGCGCCTCGCCGCGCGTATTGGCTCCCTCTACTGCGGGCCGGCTGGGCTACGCGCTCTTCTCGGAGCCGCTCACTGCATGGTAGAGTCTGGTGCCCCCGCCGCCGCCTGCAAAGCCGCCGCCGCCCCGCGACGACCACCGGTACCCCCTGCCCTGCAGCCGCCGCCACCGCCGCCCCCTGTGTCGCCGCCGCCTCGGGACCGGCTGTATGATTAGGCCACAATCTTCAATGAGTAAACATATTCCTGTGAGTATCCGTCGCTCCGCCGCCTCTGGGGCCGGGGCTCCACGACCGGCCCCCCCATCCCCACCGTCGCCTTTGTTCCGAGCCCGGCGTCCGCTCCCCACCGCCCCGGCACGCAGTTCCGGTGGGTCCCTGGCTGGAGCCGGCCGGACTACGACCCCGTGGCCGGTCGGTGGGGCTGGCTGCGGGGACGCGGACGCTGGGGTCCACCGCGTTGCGGGTTGGCGGTTGGATGCCGGAGGCACCGGCTTCCTCATCCCTGCCGAGCCGGGGGCGACGGGGGCACTGCGGCCGGGCCTGAGCGGCGGGTGGGGACGGTTTCGGCCACCGCAGCAGGCCGGGCGGGGCGGCACAAAAGCCGCTTTGTGACCGCCGCCTCCGCCCTTGGCCCTCCGGTCTGGCGCACTTGTCCGGGGCCCGGCGGGCTCCGCGGCGTCCCGAGGCCCCTTTGTTTGGCCGAAAGAGAGCGGCCCGCCTGGGAAGCGGGAGACGTGGCCCGGGGTGGGGCAAGGGCTGCGCGTGTCACTGCGGAGCCGGATACGGGGAGGGCGCGGCGGCGGGGTCGTCACCGAACCCGGGCCGGCGTGGGGTAGGCGGGGCGGCCGGCGAGGCTGGTAACGGTCTCCGCAGGGAGGTCTCCGGGCTCGGGGGCCGGCGCGGGACAGGAGCCCGGTGCAGCCACCCCTGTGCTCCGCGGCCCGGCCCGGCGCCTCAGACAAAATGGCCTCGGCGTCCGCGCCTGACTGAAGGCGCGGCGCGAACCCGTGATTGCGGCGCGGAGAGGGGGCGCCGCGGGCGGGCCCCGGCGCGCACCGCCGCGTGCGCGGAACTGCGGCCCTCGGGGGCTTTCCGCGAGCTACAGCCTTGGCGGGGGCTAGAGCGAGGCTCTGCTAGGTGAGGAGATCGACTCCCTGCCCCGCCCTGCGCCCTCAGTCTCCACCTGGTAATTCGAGCTGTTCCGGATTTAACGCCCCACTTCGGGCTCTGGATAATGGGAACAAGTCGAGTCTTGTCCTTTCTCAGGGGCAAGTCGGTGGAGAAATGGTCTGGGTCTGAGCACCTTGGAAACTGCCAGGACTACTGTTGCACTGAAGCGAAGGAGTCCACGACCGGGCACCAGTATGCACTTTCCCTGCCAATCTCTGGGGCCCTGGATGGCGCCTTTTAATCGGGGACTATTTAGAACTGTTCCTGAAATCCTTGGTGTAATGTGTTGTTGCCTGCTTTTGGCTTGTGGCAACAGTAGCCAGCCAGAGCCAGCATTCTGAGGTTTATCTTCTGTCCGTGGAAGCCTTCTACGATTCCAAGAGTATTAAGTTGTTATTTGCACTGTAGTTGGAACCGTCTACCTGCTTGGGATCCAGATTCTGAGGCAATTCTTCCTGTTTCTCTTTTTATATGAATTTCGTTGGATGGCAGTAAATCAGTTGAAGACCAAAAAGCTAGGTCATTCCCAAGAGTAAAGCAGCATTTTACGTATGCTGTATACCAAATACATTACTTAAGGTATAGGAGATCTGGAACAAACTTTTCAACGACCTATTGGACAGAGTGTGGTTAAACGGATTAATTGCTCTGACTCTGCAGTCTGACGAATTTAAGCTTCTGCGCAGAGATTGCTTTGCCCAGACCTCCCTCCCACCCCCGCCCGATGTATATTACGGTGATTATATAGAATGATAGGTGGGAAAGGGAAGAAATGCCTTGGTATATCCGAGCTGCCTATTGTGGATAGTTTTTCCTGTGGCAAGGAAATTAATAGGGAATGTATTGGGCAGAACAGGTGTTAAGTAGTTGTGGTCACTGCTCTTTTGGTGAAAGTTCCCCCCCAGCCACTGGATGGCTCCACTAAGTGAATTATTTCTGTTGCTTTCTCTGCTTCCTGATGAACTTACTTATATGAAGAGATACGGCCAAACTCAGCTTTAACAGGAATTTTAGCTGTTAAATGTGGAAGTTGTATTGTGAAATACTGTCTTTTTCATACATGTGCTTTCAATTGAAAAAAAGATGGTATCTGCATATCAGAATGCTAAGCCACGAGTCATTGCACTTAACAGCTTTACAAATGACTTCTTTAATTCATTGTATATCGTGGAAAAGCTGCCAGAATTCACTTTTTTTTATTCTAAGGAAGTAATATTTAGTATCTGAGGCAAAAGTATAGCTGAAATTATTTTCCAGATTATTGCTGTATTTGTTCACTCTAGTAGAGCCAAGCTTACTTAATGGTAGTCACTAATGTTTTAACCCAGGTAGCAAATACATGAAGGAATACTCTCTGAGGGTTCCTTTGAACAGATTTGGAATAATGAAAGTCCTCTTTCTTCTGGGACAATCTTGTAAGAAGTGACTCCTGAGGCTAGTTCCTTTGTTTTGGCAGAAAAATGAACTAGGGTTTTGACTTGCTGTTTTTCACTGATCTGCTAGATCTCCATATGAATTCTTCAAAATGTAACAAAATTATTCTAGAAACTATAACTAGTATGGTTCAAAATGCTATTTAAAGGTGCAAAATGGAAATTTAATTTTAAGCTTTTGAAATGCTTAAATATAAACTGGGGGAATCTTTGGTTAAAAGATTTTATTTGGTAATTTTCCCTTGAGAATACATAGAAAGTGTTTGGGGGCAGTGACTGGCACTTGGTACTCTTGTTAACTGATCAGTTTTTTGTATTCCTCTCTTTACTACTTAGCACTCAGAGTCTTTTTTTTTTCTACTTTATGAATGTTCATTCTTGTATTTCATATAACAAGTTGATTAACTTCCAGAGACTCAGATAAGGAAAATCTGTTAAAAGAGAATTGTAAATTGATAGGTTGTTGGATAAAAAGATAGTGCATGTGGAAGCATTTTGAAAACTAGTTACTTTTCTTTCTCTTAAAAACATTGGTTGAAGGGTGCCTGGCTGGCTCAGTTGGTAGAGCCTATGACTCAACCTTGGGGTTAGTTAGATTCCAGCCCCAAGCTGGATGTAAAGATTATTTTAAAAATAATTTTTTTTAAAAGAACATATTAGTTGAGATTTTGGAGGAGTAAGTAAATTATGCAAGGACTAACAGCTTCCAGAGTTTTCCTGAAGTTTACAATATGTAAAAATACTTTATTAGCTGGAAAAAACAATATAAAAAGTTGTAAGTTTTATAACATTGTAAAGCCACTAACTATTTAAAATAAAATGGGAGAGTATGTGCAAGTGATATTGTCAAAATGTAACAGTGGTGTTCTTTGAGGGGTCTCTGTATTAGATCAGTAATTTCAATTTAAAGTAATCTACCTGAGAATGCTTGTTTTATGTTTTTTTATTTAATTTGTAATCATCCCTGTTATTTTTGTGGTTTAAATAAAAGTTTAAAAGGTGGCTTGGGCCCAAATTTGAAAGGATAGTCGTGAACTTAAATACTACAAAACCATAATATGTTCCTTTGAATTGGAAAACAACTTTTTTCTTCTCTCTCTTTTTTTCTTTTAAACAGCAGTTCTGTGGTGTTCTTGGTCACACATTTATGGAGTTTCTGAAGGGCAGTGGAGATTACTGCCAGGCACAGCACGACCTCTATGCAGACAAGTGAACTGTAGAAATTCATTACTACTCCACCAAGAAGCCCCCATAAAGAGTGGTTAACCTGGACACAGAAGTGTTGAATTGAAATCCACAGAGCATTTTACAAGAGTTCTGACCTGGATGGGGTAAACCTCAGTGCACTTCCTTTCTATTGCCTCAGTATTACTGGATTGAAGAATTGCTGCTTCTTATTAGGAGGTTCATTTCATTTCCCATTACTCCCAACTTCATACTCAAAGCACTGAGAATTTCAAGTGGAGTATATTGAAGTAGACTCAGTTTCTTTGCGTCATTTCTGTATTCAATTTTTTAAATTCTTTCATAACCCGATTGAGTGTTTTTTAACTAAATTAACATGGCTCGAATGAACCGCCCAGCTCCTGTGGAAGTCACATACAAGAACATGAGATTTCTTATTACACACAATCCAACCAATGCGACCTTAAACAAATTTATAGAGGTAAGGTTTGATACTTTCTAATGTCTTAAACTGATTGCAGTTTAATGGTGGGGCTTTTTAATCAATCAAAATAAATAGGTGGTTTAGAGAAATTTTGGTTGGTATGTCTGCCGTTCAATTTCCAGAAATGAAATACCAGTTTCCTCTTCTTTAGGTTACAGGAAAATTATTTTGTACATTTCAGAAAGAGCATGTACTTGAATTAGTTTGCATTTATAAGATCATCTAGTTGTTCATGCCTCACAGTTTGCTTATTTAAATCTATATGAGGGCGGATTCTCACAAGAAATTTATAGAAGGGAGGCTGCCACTTAAAGATAGTTCATATATCTGCTTAGTCTAATGACTAATACTGTAACCAAAGTTAGTTAATGTCTTGGACCCTATTTAATGCTTAGAAGCCAATTTTTGGCTACTAATTATAATTAGTAATAATGGACTATGAGTCTTAAAGCTTGTAGTTTTAAATAGTGTGAGGTTTTTTACACTGTACTTATAGGATTTTAGAGTCTTTGGATATACTTTTAAGGTTTTAAATTACAGTGTGTACTGCCAGTGAGCAAAAGTTTAAGGAGTTAATGTAATCAAGTCAGATTACTTGTAGTCATGAGTGATTCCTTTGGGTTCTATTTACCTTTGTCTCTGAATTGCTTCTCTCCTCTTGTTCTTCATCTCCATCCAGCTGGTGTTGCCATGACTATAAACACCTTCCATGTATGAAGGGCCACATGATTTTTTTTTTTAACTAAATTTATTAAAAATATGTGATGTTTAATATTCTCCCTTTGTGCTATGCTAGTGTTGTCATTTAAAACAGGATTTCACTTCCCAGAGTTGAGGTGTAAATGTGGGTGGTGTGGAATGAATGAATGAAAGCAAGATTTACTTTCCTGTTAAGCATACATAGGTTATACCGTTTGTTCCGTGATTTTCTGTTAACTAGCAATACCTTTGCAACAATTGGTGAGCAATAGTATCATGGTCACAAAGACTTCATTAAGTATTTTTTATGTATGTGTTATCCAGGAACTTAAGAAGTATGGCGTTACAACTATAGTAAGAGTATGTGAAGCAACTTACGACACTACTCTTGTGGAGAAAGAAGGCATCCATGTTCTTGTAAGTGTTTAATAGTTCCTGTGTGTTTGATACTGTGCTACAAAAAGACCAACTTCAAAAAGCTTGATTTTTTTTAAGTTATTACGGAAGTATACAGCATCTTAATTTCTAAATAAAGATGAAAGCTAAGCAACGCTTTGAAGTAATGGGATCTTTATAAAGATTCAGCATTTATTTGCATTTCATTGACAGTGGGGTTTCATAAAAGACATGTTTAAGCATATTAAAATGCTTGAGTGTTAGAAACTTAGAATTATTAGTTGGCATTTATATTAAAAAATCTAAAACATTTATTCTTTTGACTTAGGATTGGCCTTTTGATGATGGTGCACCACCATCTAACCAGATTGTTGATGACTGGTTAAGTCTTGTAAAAATTAAGTTTCGTGAAGAACCTGGTTGTTGTATTGCTGTTCATTGTGTTGCAGGCCTTGGGAGGTAAGAGAATTTTTTAAGTCCATTTAATGGTATTGGTCTTAATTCTAGTAAAAACTTGATTTTGAGTCCAAGAAAGATTCAGTTACCACCTTGTGAGTCAATTTGCTTTGTTAGGTTACATATTAAATTAAGTTTAAAAGTAGGTAAATGTAGGGGCACCTCAGTGACTCAGTGGGTTGAGGCCTCTGCCTTCAGCTCGGGTCATGATCTCAGGGTTCTGGGATCAAATCCCGCTTCGGGCTCTCTGCTCAGCAGGGAGCCTGTTTCCCCCTCTCTCTCTGCCTGCTTCTCTGCCTACTTGTGATCTCTGTCAGTCAAATAAATAAATAAAATCTTCAAAAAAAGGGGGGGGGAGAAAAAAAGTAGGTGAATGTAATAGAATAATATCTTCCAGTATAGCTGGAGCTAACAAATGCTGTAGTTGTAAATTATACTTGTCTCTGTGGGCACAATTACATACAGAATTAATTGTGCGAGCTTATATCAGTGATATCGGTGATACTGGAATCATTGTCCAGGCTCATTAGGAAAAAGAATTATGAATCATTTCTAAGGTGCTTTGAGTTGCATATGGTGTACTTTTGATAGCATTCCTAATCCTGGAGATCCCAGTTCACTGGGAACTCATTACCCAGTAATGCCCAAATATTCATATCCAGATTTGTAACTCACTGTTACTGCCCTCCATCCCACCACCAGGAAAAAAAAAGTTCTTTTCTAGAGGGTAAAAATAAAATGAGCGTTGGCCCTGGGGGTTTGGTGTCACAATCTCATTGATAATAAACAAAAAAAGGAAGCAAATATTTCCAGAAGATCTTTAGGAAAAGGAGTTCATAATCTTTAAAAAAACATTTTTTTTTAAATACTGTTTCTTGCTTGGATTCAGAAAAAATTATCTGCATTTATCAAGATTTACCCCCTTAAGGTTTTTTAAGATTGCCCTCAAATAATACAAGTCTTAGTTTTCAGACTTACTTGTAACAATGAAGGACATAGTTTATTTTTGGTTCTAGGTAAAGTCTGGGTTTGGTAGGAAAATGCTGATGCTTTATTAATTTTTTAAAAAGAAGTCAACATTTACTCTAAGGTATTAATTACATAGGGAAGGTGGTGAATAATAGTACTTTTGGGTTAAGGGATGAATGTTTGAGTGATTGAATTTTCCAGGATTGATTTATCAAAATTCTTACCCTAATAGAGCTCCAGTGCTTGTTGCCCTAGCATTAATTGAAGGTGGAATGAAATATGAAGATGCAGTACAGTTCATAAGACAGTAAGTATATAATGAATTTTCTTTTCACTTCTTCATTATCAGTGGGTTTTATTACTACAAAAACAGTTTTTCCCCACAGCCCATCTAACCATTATATTCAAGATAGTATTAAAACCAGGAAATAGGATCTTATTTACACTCCTTGTAAATGCTCATATTACAGAGATTCTAATTATTTTAGAATCTTGTCATGTAAGTGGATCTCATATAAGTGGATATATAAATTTCACTATTATAACCAGAACACTTAAGATTTAGGACTTTGTAGTACCCTTTTTCCATTTACACATGTATGCCTATCTATAAATTAGGCATTAAGTCGCAGCATAAAAATCAAAAAGATAAATTGCCATAAAGAGGTAGTTGTCTATAGCATAGTAAACAGTAATATGGAGGGAGTTTGCTTTAGTAAAATTCACCTTTTGTTTTTCTTCATGTAGAAAGCGGCGTGGAGCTTTTAACAGCAAGCAACTTTTGTATTTGGAGAAGTATCGTCCTAAAATGCGGCTGCGCTTCAAAGACTCCAATGGTCATAGAAACAACTGTTGCATTCAATAAAAGATCAGGGGTGCCTGATGTCATTGGCCTTCGAAGTGGAATTTGAAACAGGACCTAATTTGTCATACATATTTGCCAATATGTTGGCTTGGTGATTAAGTCTAAAGAAGCTTCCATAGGAGTATTGGAAAGCAGTTTTATCAGGCCACAAGTTTGACGGAATTGCAGCCTCTGTGTTTGGGTTACAATCAACCTATTTGGACAGTTTGCAAAAGATTCTTGCTTTACAGCATTTAAAATGTGCTTACCACTTGTACCAATTGACCTTTCCTGAAATCATGCAGTATTGAGTTATGTCTTTAAATTTATTCCCATGCCAGAATCTTATCAATATATAAGAAATTTAGAAAGATTAGGTGCCAAAATATCCAGCACAATACTTGTTGTATATTTTTAGTATCGTACAGAACTAAAATCCCAGGAACTATGAACACTCTGGACCTTATGTGGTTTATTCCTTCAGTCATTTCAAACATAGAAATTAGGGCCTATATGGTTATTTGCCTGCTCACTTTATGTTTACATCTCCCACATTCATACCAATATACATCAGGTTTGCTCAACTTCTTTTTTCTTTTTTTTTTTTTTAAACCAGTCTTACAAGGATTATTTCATGTCTTTCTACAAATTTCATTTTGCGCTGTTATGGAAAACCTCCATTTTGAAAATCTATGTTGTACAGAAGCACATGTCTTTAATGTCTCCAGACAAAAAAGCCTTACAGTTAATTTTAATGTTTGCACTTTGGGGTGCAACTTACAGGGAGGGCCTGAAAAAAGAACGGGAGGGGGCTATTAAGTATTTTTAGTAAAATGTTGCCTTTGTCTTGTGCAGAACATGTAGAATATGCTCTTTAATTTAGTAAATATTTTTTTAAAAGGTAGAGATGCTTTGTTATTGTAGCTAAAACAATTCTTAATCAAAATTTCTGAAATTCTTGTAATTTTTTTTCTTATCTGAAGTTGTTTATCAACATTTTTGTTTGAAGTGTGATTTTTTTTTCTTTTCCCAACCTCTCTTGCAAAAAAAAAAAAAAAGTGGGTTTCTGCTAATGAATTGAGCAGACATCTAATATTTTATATGCCTTTTGAGCTGTGTAACTTAATATTTGGATACTTGATAATTTGTTTTATTATGTAATTGATAAATGGTGATGTGTATTAATGTTAGTTCAACCATATATTTATACTGTCTGGGAATGTGTGGTTGTAGTTCTGTGGGAGAAATAATTTGTCAGTGTTCACCAGCTTGTAAAAATCTAGTGCGAGAGCTTAAACATCTAAATAAATAATGAAATGCATTTATCATCATTGAAATTGTTTGGCTTAAAGTTAACTGGTTTTGTAAAAAATAATATAAATGAATTAGGCTTTACTTAGTGCCATTTGAAGTATGTCCTCTTTTCTTTTTTTTTTTTAAACAAATGAAGGATTAAATGAAGTTGACATTTAGTAACTTTTTGATCGACACAATTTGTTACAGTCATAAGAACTGCTTAACATTAAAAGTACTTTCCATTATAGATTTTCCTTTTTAAAGGTTTAAATAATTTCAAGCCTGTGTACTATGCTGTAATTGAGAAACTAGAGGAAGGCCTTAATTTGAAGCTCAGTTCCACCAAATAATAACTTGTTTTGAGCAACTTCTGAGCCCGTTTTCTCATCATTTGCAAATAATGGATGCCTTTACAGGTTTTGATATTGGAACATAATATTTGGCACATGAAGGTTTAATAAATTTTAAATTTCTTTCAGTAATCTAAGTGCTTCCTTTGCATAGCTCATGTTAATCTAAAAGGGACAGATGTCCTTGTATGATTTAACAGTTTTAATAGTTAAAACTGAGTAAGATTTTTTTTTTTAAATAGTACTCCACATTGTATTTTTAAAAAGATTCTGCTTCCATTTCTGCCAGTTTAGCACTTAATATACACTATTCTTAAAACTTAGAGCCAAGGCAAAAGCAATAAGGAGGTCCCTGGGGACCCTTAGTTCTTTAAATCTTTCATGTTTTGTAATTGGGAGTAGTTAATTAACCTGAGTTTTTTGGTTTTCTTTTTTTGGTGATTGTTTTGTTCTTTTTTAAATGCAGCCTTCCCCTGAAGATATTTGGTAATTTTGTAAAATTGATAACTAAATGGTTATTGCTATTATCACACAGCCCATAAAACAGCATTTGTTTATTGAGAGGAGGTGCCATCATGATAAATGAAATATCTTGAGTTTGGAAACATTGTTGGTTTGCAGTATTGGATTGTATATATATGGTGCTTAAAATCAATTTATAAACCTCATCTGTACAGTATACAAATGATGAAATTTGCTTTTATCCAAATATTTTGTCTTGTAAATATGACTAATTATAGAAATACACATTATACATTTTGGGAGATTGCTTATATCTAACAAGAAATAAAATAGAAATAATGAGTTGAGATCTTGAATGTAAGAAGTTACCAGATGGTGTTTGAAAATTTGGTTATTACTTGGTTTGGATAACAATTTCCATCAATAGGATAATGTGTTAAGTAGTGACTAGTTGACTAGGCCTGTCTCTAGGAACCATAATGCTGACAATTAAGTAATATGATTACTAAATCATAACAAGAAAATGCAGCCCTTTAGCTGAGAGCAAAACCTAGGTATGTATTGCCAGACTAACAAATTAATATAGCTATTGTGATAGCTACCATTTATTAAGGATCTTATTTTCAGGTAATATTCATAATTTAATTATTTTAAAATCTGATATTTCCCCAATTTTATACATAAGGAATATAAACCTCCAGTTAGATGACTTATAAGTAGAATGCAGGGATTCAGGATACCCAGGTGGCTCAGTTGAGAGTCTGACTTCGATTTCAGCTCAGGTCACGAGTTGTTGAATTGAGCTCCCCTTTTGGCTCCCTGTTCAGCAGGGAGTCTGCTTGAGAGTCCTTCCTTCTGTCCCTCACCCTACTCTCTCAAATAAAATCCTAAAAAATTCAGGGATTCAAACATGTGACTACTACACACAGCTATGACTACATATGCCTGACCTTTTTTAATGTAATAAGTTGTTAAAGGTTTTAGGAGTTCTTAAACTGCCTGTGGAACTCAATCTCTTTTTTAAAAAGTGTGAATGGTACGTGATTGTGTAAATTTCTTCATTTAGATTGGACCTTTTCCTTCTTTCACAAAACCTTTTTTGAAGTAAATCAGGATCGGCTAAGATAATGCTGCAGAAACAAGCAATCCTGAAAATAATACAGATACCCTTACTTAACCTTCATATTCATTCCACCCAAGCTATGGAGCATCTTTTCTCTAGAAAAGTGCTAGTTGGACAGAAGGCCAAAAGGGCTTTGATAATTTAAGTTTTTGACTAAGAGATCATGCATAACACTTTTATCCAACTCATTGGATGGAACCTGTCACATAACCACCAGCACAGAAAATGCAGTCCTATTGTCCAGAAAAGCTAGAAATAATACAGCAGTAATTGCTACCACATCAGAGTTTAGACAGTAAACTTTTTTTTTTTTTTTTTTTTTAAGTAAGCTGTATGCCCATGGGGTTTGAACTCACAGTCCTGCGAGCAAGATTCACAGGTTCTACCCACTGAGTCAGCCGGGTACCCCTAAAGTAAGTTTTTTTTTTAAAGAGTATATCTACAGTAACATACCACATAACTGAATTATCAAGCACAGAGTATAAAGTTCCCAAGCAATCAAAATAGATACCATGAAGTTTAGGCATCCAAGTGTGCTTATTAGGGAATCAAAGGTGCTTATTTAAGCCTATTTTATTTGACAGTAACTGTAGCAGCATTGGTAATTTGGTTCCCTGCCTGACTAGAGGTAATAGATGCAGAGCATGGGGAGAGAAGCACATGGGCAAGATACATGTATCAATCTGATATTAAAAGACTTGGACTATGAAAACTAAGCTGAATTTAAAAAGCACAGCCATATGGGACACATCAGTGTTATGGACGAATAGCCTTAGGTTTATATACCCCTGTAGACCTTCAACCCATCAATGTTTCACACAGACCACAAAACAATTACAGATATATTTATAATGATTAACTCCATCATCAAAACTATAAACCATTACATTCGGCTTTGTATGTTTTAAGGCAAATTTTGTTATGTAAAATGTTCAGAGGATGTTAAGAAAAATGGTGCCATGAATAAATAAGTTTTGCAAGCATGACCTAAACTTAGATATTATTTATTGCTATATTATTTAATGCCTTTAATATGTTGATGTAAATTTTGTATCTTTCCAGGAGTGTAATATATAACTATTGAATAAGTCAGCTCCCAGAAGTAAACAGATGGTACATTCACAGTGGATAATTGAGAATATGTAATAGAGGGAAACCAACAAGGGAGAATGCAGTACTGTTACCATCTCCAGGCCTAAAGAGGCGAGGAAGGGAGTGGGGGCAGTTAACAACTGGAGAAAAGAGCTAAATGGAGAGGACTGCCTCACAGAAGCTGTGACTCTAGTAGGAAGACAGCCAACTAACTTGTGGCAATCTCACAGAAGGGAGGTGAGAGACCCAGAATAAATAGCTATCTCCATTTCCCTATCCTTTAATCCTCAGTCCTCCTCCCCATTAGCCCAATCCAAGAGGAAGGCAGGGCAAAGGAACCTGGAGTCTAAGAGAAATCCTTTGGGCACAGAGCAGAAGGAAAACTAGTAGAGAGTGGGGTGGGAAACAAAATATTCTATACAACTGTGGGTTCCTTTTTTTCCCAGATGACTGTTTGGGATACAGTATTCTGCAGAACATGTTTTCAGAAAACTTGACATTATCCATTTATAGACATACAAACTACTACATACAAACACACTTTTTAAAAAAGTGACAGTGGAAGAATCTACACTAATATGAAAGAACTCGTTCATTCAATTTCAGTTTAATCAAGTGTTGGTTTTGGGAGGACAATACAATTTCTCCAACAAAATGGTAAGATAAACAACATAATGTCTATTTCACTTTTGATTTATGAACTGTGATCATGGAGTTGGTCATTTTTGCAAAAATATTCCAGGGCTTTCTCCCAGTAATCTTTGTTAATCAGTTAATCAGGTAATTTGTCTTGAAGCTACTCTGGCATCTACCATGGCATCCATATAAATTTTCTTTCTTCCAATTTTAATTGATTTAACTCTACCAGAAACTCATCTAATAATAACTTTCGGGGGATGCCTGGGGTGGCTCAGTAGGTACGTTAAGTATCTGCCTTCGGCTCAGGTCATGATCCCGGGGTCGTGGGATAGAGTCCCACATCAGGCTCTTTTTTCAGCAGGGAGCTTGCTTCTCCAGCTCTGCTTCTCCAGCTCTGCTGCTCCCCCTACTTGTGCGCACGCTCTCTCTCTGACAAATAAAATCTTTAAGAAAAAAAAAGAAAACACTTTGTAGTGAGCTGTGCAGTTCTCCAAAAGCACTTTTATTGACTTGGTTCAATCCTGAAACGTAAATTCCACTTGCATATGTTTACATTGTGGTGTTGGCTACACTGGCAAGAAAATGACCAACAACTTGGTTTGGATGTATTTCACAATGCTAATGTTAAACAGGGAGAAGGACTGGTAGACTAATTTTTTAAGTGGATGTTCATCAATGAAAATACTATGTTTTGCTTCCCTACAACTTAATTTACGTAGGGAGTCAACGAATATACAGCTAAAAAGGGCCCTTAGTTCAAAGGAATAAGCAAGAGTTCAGCTTCCATTTGACCAAACGAGATATGGATAGGTGTTGACTCTCTTAATTCTTTGTTATTCAGTCAGTGTTCAACAAAAACCTACTAGAACTGGGTGATGAACCTTAAGAAGAGCACATGATGTAATGAGCACTGGGTATTATATAAGATCGATAAATCACTGACCACCACCTCTGAAACCAGTAACTAGTTCATTTATATGTGAATTGAACTTAAAAAAATTTTAAAAAAAAATTTATTTTTTTTTTTAAAGATTTTATTTATTTGACAGAGATCACAAGTAGGCAGAGAGGCAGGCAGAGAGAGAGAGAGAGGAGGAAGCAGGCTCCCTGCTGAGCAGAGAGCCCGATGCGGGACTCGATCCCAGGACCCTGAGATCATAACCTGAGCCGAAGGCAGCGGATTAACCACTGAGCCACCCAGGCGCCCTAAAAAAAAAAAAATTTTAAACCAAGTTTTCACACTAGAGGCCCAGCCAAACTGTGCTAAGAACTTCAGTAACTCCCGTATCTTGTCAGCCAACTATTTGGTTTTGCCCAGGGAAACCAACCCATCAGCTGGTTTCTGTAATTGTCATAATGCAAAACCTATAACATGACAATACTTAATGACTATTAACAACTAGCCCACCCTCCACCCTGTACCCTCTTTCAACATATTTAAACCAAAGGACAGTGTTTCTAAGAAATCTCTGTCAGGGGATTTCCCTAATTTGAATTCAGTCACTAAAATAATTAGCATACTAAGCGCTCCTGGGTGACTCAGTTGGTAAAGGAAAGGTCCCATTCCTGATTTCGGATCAGGTCATCATTTCAAGGTTGTAAGTTCAAGCCCAGAGTCTGGCTCTGTGCTCAGCCAGGAGTCAGATTCTTTTTTTTCCCCTCATCCTCTGCCCCTCCCTCATTTAGACACATTCTAAATACATAAATATTTTTTTTAAAAAACACCTTTTTAAAAAATTAGCATAGTAAGAAAAGCATACAAGCTTGTAAGACAAGTTGTTCTGTTTTTACTAGTTAGTATTTTATGACTTATTATGTTTGCCGGGATATATTCACTTATTCAATGCCAAATGCCTTCATTAGATGCTTTTTGTCAGTTCAAAGCATACATATTCTTCTAGGTAAGAAGCACTGTTTCTTTTCAAAAAACGTTAGATATTCTTCTGGTCTGTTGGTGGGGCTAGGGGCAAGAAGAGAGGCAAAATTCTCCTAGCCTTGGGGTGTCTAAGTGGTTCAGTTGTTAAGCATCTGCCTCCCTCTCAGGTCATGATACCAGATCCTGGGATCAAGCCCTGCATCAGACTCTCTGCTCAGAGGGAAGCCTGCTTCTTCCTTTCCCACTCCCCTGCTTGTGTTTCCTCTCTCACTGTCTTTCTCTCTTTCTGGGTCAAACAAAAAATAAAATCTTAAAAAAAAAAAAAAATCCTAGCCTTGAGATAGCTATTGAATTTTTCAATTGACTAGAATCAGGAAATTGTTCATTAATACCATAGGCATTCATGGAGTAAGCATTATGTATCATGTACTTGGCATTGAAGACAAAGTAATGAGGACTGCTTGGTCCCTGCTTTCATGGAATTTAAGCTAGAGATCCAAATTTAAACTTGCACTTTTGGTTATAGTACAGTAGTGTATCTAAACAAAAATAACCTCTCCCTAAAGGTTCTGGATTACAAGAGAAGTATATTTAAATTGCTCCCGTTGCAAAGGTATATTCAAATAATCTTCATGGATAGCTACCAGCTGATTGTCTTTAAAACAGATTAAAGAAAGCAAATATTTAAACATTAATGACAGTTGTAGTTATGCCTCATACATATGCTGTGCGTGACAGTTAATACCTCCAGGTTTGGTAGGGCTCTTCGGTGCATCTAAATACCCAAACCCATCACAAAAGTGCAGCTTGAACAGCAAAACCTCAACAGGAGAAACTTCCAACTTGGCACTGAGTCGCTTAGCTGGTTGCACATACAAATCAAGTTATTCCTTATGGGGAATCTAAAATTATCAATAGTTTCTACTTGAAAAATGATTCTGCCCACCAATTCTACTCCTGCTGGGTGGAAAAAAAAAACCTCTACTCTGACTTAGTTCTAACAACTCTGACAGTACCATCAATGAAGACTCTTTTTCTGACTTATTGTTTATTTCCTTTTATGACTATAAATGTAGGCAGAACTAGTACTAGTGCCTTTTTGTTTGTTGACAACACACGGTGTCATCAATTCCAAACATTTGTGACATATTGACTACAAATACGGCTTATGAATTCATCCCAGGGAAAAAAAAATTCTTTACTTGGCTTACTTTGTTGAAATCCTTCTCACTGTTTTCATTGTTCATGTGGTTTGCTTCTTAGTACTTTTCAGATTTTGGGAAGTTAAAAAGAGGCTTCACTTATTGCTGTGCACTCTCCTGAGAACTAATCATTTCCACCATGGTGTGGAAGGAACAGATACATTTAACAGAGTTCACAAAATTAAACAGATCCCATTCCTTTGAAATTAGGCCTTGGGGTGATCTTTTTATCCTATCTGAAAGATGCAAAAATAAATTCCCAAACCCAACAGGAAGGAAAATAGGGGCACCTGGGTGGCTCAACCAGTAGAGCATGCAATCTTGATCTCATGATTGTGAGTTCAAGTCCTACACTGGGTGTACGGATTACTTAAAAATAAAATATATATATATATATATATATATTTTTTTTTTAATTTAATAAAACAATTTGGGTGCCTGGGTGGCTCAGTGGGTTAGGGCCTCTGCCTTCGGCTCGGGTCGTGATCCCAGGGTCCTGGGATCGGGTCCTGCATCGGGTTCTCTGCTCACCAGGGAGCCTGCTTCCCTTCCTCTCTCTCTCTGCCTGCCTCTCTGCCTAGTTGTGATCTCTGTCTGTCAAATAAATAAAAATCTTTTTAAAAATTTAAAAAACAAAACAAAACAAACAAAAAAAAATTTTCAGCCTTTCCAGCATTCTGTTTCTTTCACTTCTTTCTACAGGTTTCTTGTGTTTTTAGGTTTTGCTCAAAATAAGTGATTCCTTTCTTTAATTATAACTTTAATTTATTTTAAAGATTTAGTTCACTGGGGTGCCTGGGTGGTTCAGTGGGTTAAAGCCTCTGCCTTCAGCACAGGTCATGGTCCCAGGGTCCTGGGATTGAGCCCTGCATCAGGCTCTCTGCTCGGCAGGGAGCCTGCTTCCTCCTCTCTCTCTGCCTGCCTCTCTGTGTACCTGTGATCTTTGTCTGTCAAAGAAATAAATAAAATCTTTAAAAAAAGATTTAGTTTATTTGAGAGAGATGGAGGGAACATGCATGGGTGGGAAGCAAGGGCAGAGGGAGAGAGAGAATCCCAAATTCTAAAGGGAGCCCTGACGTAGGGCTTAATCTCAAGACACTGAGATCATGACCTAAGCCGAAATTAAGACTCAGACACACTGACTAAGCCACCCAGGTGCCCTAGAACTTTAGTTTTTGGAAAGTATAGAAAATTTTAGACATGTTGAAACTATAGTAGTCAAGTGGTTTTTCTACCCTACTCTTATTCACAAAGATGGTGATTCTCAAACTTAAGCCTGCATCAGAATCACTGGAAGTCTTGTTAAAACACAGATTGCTGGGCCCTACCTCCAGAATGTCTAATTTAGTAGGTCTAGACTGGGATCTGTGTATTTGAATTTCTAACGAGTTCTCAGGTGCAGCTGCTGATCCTAGGAAAACCCTTTCAGAATCACTGCTTTAGAAAAAACTATTCAAATGCTTAAGGAAATGGGAATGTTGACATGGATCTATTATATGCAACCTGAACCATAGTATCTGGGGTAATCCAGAGGACTTGCCATTTACCCAGGCATTAAGAAATAGGTTAGGGATGATAATCCCACATTCTAGGATGAGCCCTGCTATAGGTGTCTTCCGTATAGAAGAATAAGAAATATCCTTCTGTGCAGGATACCACAAAGGAATTGGATCACCCAACTCCAAGGTGAAAAATGAGATCGTGGAGTGTTAGAGGTCAGGTGACAGTGCTGTAATGTTAGAGATAAGATAAGTGAAATTACTACAGAAAGCCACAGGGATGAAATGGTAATTAGTGTTTTGTTTCTGGGTTCTTTGATGGTGCTCATGGAATCCCTAGGAATGAAATAGATGGACAGCTTACTAAGGTGCCACCTGACTACCATACTTTTCCACTAAAACATAATTCAAGTCCCTGTAGTGAGATTCATGGTATTTTCCAATTTCCTAATCCAAGACAATTCAGAGTCTCAAAGGACTTTGCCACTCCTCAGCCAGTGTCCATGGTGAATTTTCCTTCAGACCTTCCCTAGAGTCTGTTTAACAGTCGACTCTGCACTGAAGTAAGGGAAATATCCAAAACTTCTAGGAATGTTATTAGACAATCACTCTGAACTTAACACTGAAAACAGACATATCATTGTGTTCCACCAGTCCAGGTATGGGTTTATGAAGGCCAGAGAATGGATAGAAGCTTGACCTAAGCCAATAAAACAGTGGGTCAATGTGGTAGCCAGCTTCTAACATGGCTCTAATGATCTTTATCCCCTGTTATTTATTCCCATTAGTGGTCCCTTTTTACATTGTGCCAGGGCTGGTCTACATGACCAATAGCATGTTTGTTTAAAAAAAAAAAAAAAGACTACAGCTACCATCTTGGGCTCTGCTCTTAGGGAAGCCAGCTGTGACATCTTGAGGACACCCAAGGAGCCTGTAGAAAGTAAGAAAAGTGAGGTGTTCAGCTGCAGCCAGAGGAACTGAGGTCAGCCAACAACCACTGAGTAAACTTGAAAGCAGATTCTCCAGCCTTCCGAAGACTATGGACACCCTGAGCCAGAGCCACTGAGCCAAGTAGCCAAGCTACTTCTGGCTTCCTGACCCACAGAAATGGTGAGACAAATGTTGGTTGTTTTCAGTTGCTAAATTTTGAGGTAATTTTCTATGCAGCAATAGATACACCTGATACAATAATACCCCACCAGGTAATTTGAAGCAACTGCCTGATAAAGCATCATTTCATCCAAATACATTTCACTGTACATTGCTAAATGGTAATTTATATTTTTGAAATATACCAGAATACTAGACTTAAAAATTGACAGTAATTGCTTACTACCATTAAGTATCCAATGTATCCAATCTCTGTTCAAATTTCCCTGATTATCTCATGAATTTTTTTTTAAGATTGTTCAAGTTAAGATTCATGTATGCAATTTAGCATACATTTTAATTGATTGGCATGTTTCTTTTAATTTATAGATTTTCTCTCAATTACTTTATTGTCCTTTGTAATTTATTTGTTGAAGAAATTGGGCTATTTGGCCTCTAGGTGTTTCTGTATTCTGAACATTGCCAACTGGACGTGGTAGCATTTGGAATACTCATTTGTGTTTCTGTATTTTCTGTAAATTGTTAGTGATAAAGATTCATTCAAATCAAGGTTGTTTGTTTGGTTTTGTAAGATGTCATCACAGGTACTCCTTTTAAATTCTGAACCATGTGAATATATTTAAAAATAAACATATGACTTTTTAAAAAGATTTTATTTATTTATTTGACAGAGAGAGACCACAAGCAGGCAGAGAGGCAGGCAGAGAGAGAGGGGAAAGCAGTCTCTCTGCTGAGCAAAGAGGCCAATGTGAGGTTTGATCCTAAGACCCTGAGACCATGGCCTGAGCTGAAGGTAGAAGCTCAACACACTGAGCCACCCAGGTGCCCCCAAAATAAACATACAATTTTAAAACCAGTTTTCTTTCTGTAAGACAAAAGCAATCATGTTGCTCAAGTAAAGTATAGCCTACAACTTCTCCAATTTGCACACTGATTAAGCATGATTTCATTTTAAAAGGTGAAGTTGCTTGCCAATCCTTAGAGACCCGGTCTATCAAAACTGATGATGCTGGGGTGCTTGGCTGGCTCAGCTGGAAGGCATGTAACTCTTGAGCTTAGGGTTGTGAGTTTGAGCCCCACAGTGGGTGTAGAGATCACTAAAACAATAAACTTACAAAAAAGAAAGCCCCTCTGGGGCTCACCCTCAGTTGGGCATCCAACTCAGGGTGCTAAGATGAGCTCCTAATATGGGCCAACTCCATCTCAGCAGGGAGTCCCCTTCTCACCTTTTACAGTTTGATTTGCCCCTCCTGACATTCACATGTGCTCTCTCTCTCTCAAATAAATAAATCTGAAAGGAAGAAAGGAAGAAAGAAAGAAAGAAAGAAAGGAAGGAAGGAAAGGAAAAGAAAGCTATTGATGTTAATGAATGCCAGGGTAAATAAGCCAATATTTTCAATTTGGTAGATTTCTGGAATGTGCTTTTCATGACTAATATTCTTAGCAGCTGGATTTGATCCTAAAATGAAGGACCTTATGTGTGTCCTTTCCTTCAAGTAACCTCCATAATTGGAACACATACTTTCTTACACTCAAACTTATACTTTTTTTTCTTTTCTGTGGATCTTAACAAAAACATATATGGCAAAGATGTAGCTGGACTGGGATATTCTGATCAAAATCAACCTCAGAACATCTTTAGCATTCTATGATTTCTTTAACTAGAATATCATCTCATCATAACAAGGCTAGGTGAAATCTCTGAAAATCACTCAATAGGGATTTGTCTGTTTCTTTGTTTATTTACTTATGTATTTTTAAGATTTTATGTACTCATTTCAGATGGAGAGATACAGTGAGAGAGAGAGAGAGCATGAGCAGGGGGAGCGACAGAAGGAGAGGAAGAAGACTCCTTGTTAAGCTGGGAGCCCGACATGGGGCTTGATCCCAGGACCTGAAGAACATGACCTGAGCCGAAGACAGTCCCTTAACAGACTGAGCTACCCAGAAGGCCCTGTATCTTTATTTAGATTTTTTTAATGTTATGCATCCCTAAAAGGAATAGGTATTTATTGAGCCCTGTGTAGCATAGTCTGGTAGCACATTCAAAATGGCTTTACTTCATGTAACTAAGGAATGGAAGAAAAATTGTCCCATTAAATTCCCTAGAGTTAACCAAAATTGAATATATGCTTCAAATAATATATAAAATATGGTAGGGCTTAATGATTTTATATGAAGCAAATGATAGGGATTTTTAGTCATATTCCTGTCTATTCTATAGACCATATTTTCTTTTTTTTTTTTTAAATACACCCACATGGAGCCCAGTATGGAAATTGAACTCATAACCCTGAGATCAAGACCTGAGCTGAGATAAAGAGTTGGATGCCTAACAGAGCCTCCAGGATCACCCTTAAATGATAGAGTTTTAAAAAAAGAAAGAAAGAAATGTAAATCCTGTTGCCTGGCTAGCTCATTCAGAAGAGCATGGAACTTTTGATCTTGGGGTCATGAGTTCTAGCTCCATGTTGGACATAGAGATTACTTAACATAAACAAATAAAACAATAAAAAGCACTAAGACACTCTTGATTGCCTACCCTACAGGCATTTCTCCCTTCTTCCTTGTACAGACTTTGATTTTGTTTGTTGTACAACATCTCCTGGGAATGAGTCATGTTTAAGCCAAGCCATGGAAGAATTTTACAAATATCAAGACAACACCCCAGCGCAATTAAATCAGAATCTGTGCAAGTTGAGCACAGGTGAAAATATGTTCTAAAAGCTTCCAGTTCGGGCACCTGGGTGGCTCAATCAGTTAAGTGGCTGCCTTCAGCTCATGTCATGGTCGCAGGGTCCTGGGATGAAGTCCGAATCTGGCTCCCTGCTCAGCCAGGAGACTGCTTCTCCCTCTGCCTGCTGCTCCCCTGCTTGTACTTTCTCTCTTTCTTTCTCTCTCTCTGTCATATAAATAAATGAAATCTTAAGATAAATAAATTAAAGCTTCCAGGTTTCCAGCTTACATGTAGGCAGGAAGCAGGACCACAGGTCTAACCCGATTATGACAATCCGCTCCACTTGTCAATGGCCAGAGGAAGGTACATTACACTGTTGTAACCAAAAAGACTTAAGGAAGATTCTGCTAAGGGCTTCTGGTAAAAAGAAAAGAAAAAAAAAAATTTGTCCCTGAAATAGGAGAAGAATATAAAGAGAAAGATTTAAGTGCCAATACTTTTGCTTCTTGCTTGTGGTGATGGCATGTGAGAGCATTAACAGTTGGTTCTAGTGGCTATTTTGCAGCCAAAAGGAAAGATATTGTTGAGACAATAAAAACAACAGAGCAGAAAGATCAAAAGATTCCAAGTGTATGAATAGGAAAACAGAGCCACTGTAAATATAATGAGAATTAGGGGTTATTATAATAATTGGACCTTAAACAAATATAAGAAGAGTTTCAAAAATGAAGGTCTGGTCAGGGAGTCAGAGAATCAGAAAAATAGCCAAAGGGTGCGTGGACCAACTGGAGCAGGTAGAGAAGTCCAACAAACCAAGTTCAACTGCTTGCCAAGTGGGACTGCAAAGGGAGCATTCATGGAGAGTTCTTTTCCAATTGTCAGCGTTAGGAAGTAGTCCTCTTTGTATAGCTATCACTTCTGGGTCTGTGCTACACATCCAGTGGTGGGTCAGGGGCTGCCGTTGGCTAGCAGCACCAGTAGGTGGCAAGAGAGGCAAGACACTGATTTGAGACAAGAAAGGACTAGGTAGGACTCACCAGGTACTTCTAGAGTCACCCAGTTTGATGGCAATGACTTTCTGAGCATAACAGCTTCAATTTCATGCACTTTTCAAATCCCACACAAATTCTTCTTTTGTCCAATTCTAACCTGGAACCATGGGGGAAAAGGGATTCTGAGAAATACAGTGCCTAATCTTAGCCAAGAAATGGGATAAACAAACAGCTATAATCTTTTTAGAAAGTCTAAATGTAATGGTTAAATCAATAACGTAGACAAATTTGGATGATGATACCAGCTGGCTATCTTTGAAAACCTTGCCTTTCCCAATTATTGTAAATTAAAGTCAATTTCCTTAAACTTAGTAGGTCCATGTCTCTTTTTTACTAAGTCTGGTACTTCTCTCTTGTACAGATAAATCAATAATAAGCACAGACTACAGACAATAATGGAGTAACAACAAAAATTCAAAAGCTAGGAAGAATTTTTAAAATGAAATTAAATTAAAATTTAAAGAAGCAGATTGATGTTAAAAATAAAGATTGATTAAAAATTAAAAACATTCATTAAGTGGGAAAATTAGAACGGGTAAGAAATTAAAACAGGAGGCTTCTAATTTCAAAGCTATATGGTAAAATAGAAGAATACAAAAAAGGAACCAAAAACAGCACACATTTAGATAAGGATATTAATTAAAACTGGGAAGTTAACTTGAAGAGGATTAATAGAATAAATTATTAATTCAGATTTTCAGAGGCAACTGACACTAAGAAAAAGTTAAACTGACCCCCCTCTAACCAATGAAGATAAGAATTCCAGTGGAGGCTTTAAGAAGTCCTCATTATGGCAAGTACATAAGGAAAATATGAGTAGTATATGGTATTATTCTGCACTAAAATAATGGAAAATAATGTTTTGTAAATGCTTTTGTGTATTTAAAAAAAAAAGGGTAAAGTCTCTTACTAAAAAAAAAAAAAAAAAAAAAAAAATTCCTCATTATGCCAACATGTCTCCAATGAGGACTTTTGCAAGACTCACAGTGCCCATCATAGCTCTCACAAACTCATATGATTTGGAAAACTCCTTAAACTCATTAAAAAAAATAAAAGAAGAAAACCACAAAACTTATAGTAAATATTTTTACAATTTTAGGGGAACATTGGCTAATGAGTGGAGTAAGTAGATTGATTTCTACATACAATATTTATTTTAAAATTATTTTCCCCTCTGGGGCTCCTGGGTGGGTCAGTCTTTGGGGCTACCAACTCTTGGTTTCTGCTCAGTTCGTGATCTCAGGGTTGTGAGATCCAGCCCCAAGACAGGCTTCAAGTCCCAAGATGGACTCTATTCATTATAGCCTAGTGGAAATTCTCTCTCCCTCTGTCCCTTTCACTCATTCTCTCTCTCTCTCTCTCAAATAAATAAATTGGAGCACTGGGTGATGCAATTGGTTAACCATCTGCCTTTGGTTCAGGTCATGATCTCCAGGTCCTGGGATCCAGTCCAGTACTGAGCTCCTGGCTCAGAGGAGAATCTGCTTCTCTCTCTCTCTCCCTCTGCCCCTTGCCTCTGCTTGTGCTAGCTCTTTCTCGTTCTCTCTCTCTCTCTAATAAATAAAATCATTTTTAAAAATTAATTAATCAATTAATTAATTATTTTTTTAAAGATTTTATTTATTTATTTGACAGAGAGAGAGATCATAAGTAGGCAGAGAGGCAGACAAAGAGAGATAGGGAAGCAGACTCCCTGCTGAGCAGAGAGCCCCATGGGGGGCTCGATCCCAGGACTCTGAGATCATGACCTGAGCCAAAGGCAGAGGCTTAACCCACCGAACCACCCAGGCACCCCTAAATAAATAAATCTTTAAAAAATCAAGAAATCAAATAATTTTCCTCTCAATATTTTTAAAAAAAATTTTATTTATTTATTTGACAGAGAGAGAGATGACAAGTAGGTAGAGAGGCAGGCAAAGAGAGAGGAGGAAGCAGGCTCCCTGATGAGCAGAGAGCCAGATGCAGGGCTCGATCTCAGGACTCTGAGATCATGATCTAAGACGAAGCCAAAGGCTTAACCCACTGAGCCACCCAGGCGCCCTCCTCAATATATTTTAAATAAATATTTAAGATTATTGATTGAAAGTGACTGACCTAAACAATAACTTTATTTTACTGGTAAACCAGCTTCAAACAGGCACTGATAGATCTGCCATACAACTCCTTGGAAATCGATCTAGCACTTTATACTAATTTTCAGACACACAAGAATATACTGTGTGGGGGCGCCTGGGTGGCTCAGTGGGTTAAGCCTCTGCCTTTGGCTCAGGTCATGATCTCAGGGGTCCTGGGATCGAGCCCCACATCGGGCTCTCTGCTCAGCTGGGAGCCTGCTTCCTCCTCTCTCTCTCTCTGCCTGCCTCTCTGCCTACTTTTGATCTCTGTCTGTCAAATAAATAAATAGCTTAAAAAAAAAAAGAATATACTGTGTGTAACCACGGTCACCTCCTAGAAAAGGAAATCATATCCAAAGAACAGGAAAGAAAAGGAAACTTTCATTATTATCCCTGTATACTATAAGGGTTGTACCTTATGAATATGTTGCCTGCTCAAAAACAATTTTTAAATGAAACTTTTCAGGTTTTCAGCTCCTGCTTCTGAAATTGACAGTCACCTTAAGGAGGAAAGCAATCTCAAGTACCAGGCTCTTGGCTTCCCTCCGCTCCTCCATCTTGGTCCAAAAGTTTTACTTCTTTTGTTGCTCTCTGATGCCTTCAAATTGACTTTCTATCAACCTCAACTTTTAAAAAATGTATGTAGTCAGAAGGATGAACCAAAATGGTCTAGTTCACCAGTAGCTGAAGAACTTCTTGGATCCTCTCCCCTCCTATTACTGCCTCCCCATATGTACCTGAAGTGGCAATATTGTTTCAGTTTCCAAGTCACCAAGGTTTAGTAAATATAACATGTTAATCAACAAATGTTCAAATTTATTGTCTCTAAAAATGAGAAAAGAGTAAAGAACAATTGTTCAATTCCACAGACGTTTATTTGTAGCTGTGATTCACTTTGTCTACTGTAAACACAGGTCCTATATCAAACGCTATTCATACACCATTTTACTTCATCTTCATGATCACCTGAAAATTAGCATCAGTCATATTTTATAGATAAATAATCCCATCTCAGAGACATGAAATAATATCATATATATCAATTGTTATATATAGCAATGATCAATAGAATTTAATTCAAATTAAGTTTCAATCTTTAAAGAGGGTGGTACATTCTACATTTTACAGCCTCTGCAAGGTACTCTACTAGATCCTGAATCAAAACAAGCAATGAGAGCATTAAACAAACCAAAAAAACAACAGTGTGCCAATGGTGTCATTTGGTTTGATGTTTTCTATTCAAAATTTGTCAATATATTCAAGATACCATTTTTGCAAGGCAGAGTTTGCAGTTAGGAGAAAAATTTATCCTAAAGAATAAAAAGCACCTTAAGATGGAAGTGTTATTTGTTCCTCTTTCATTTCACTACAAATGATACTTCCATACTCATAATAAAAGGTAAAATCCTGAGGGTGTACTAGAGGGAAGTGGGGGGTATTAACTGTTTCACCCATTTGTTTCTCAGACCTGCTTCTGGATATTGCCTCTATGCTACACTTGTAGGGCCCAAGTTGGTTTCTGTCTTCTTTCCATAATAGCTGAACTCCCTTGGTCCCCAGCTTCAAACTCAGCCCTTCCTCTGGTTCCTAGGACCACCAGTCACTATCTTCAAGCATTGCCAATTCTAATTTCTGGCAAATCCCCTTTGACACTTGCCTGCTTGAGTATTTTGTCAGTGGGTTATCCTTGGCTATAACTCTCTGGCTTCTTCTTAGGTCGTTTTTTCTTGTTATTCCCTTTCCAAGATCTAGATTCATGACTCTGAGTCTCAGTGACTTCTACCATGATACCAAATGCCTGTTTGCTGGAACCTCTTTGTATCACTCACTTTAGACTTGATGTTTTTGCCCTATTAACTATCTGTATCCCTCCCCACCAACATTCCCATCCCCCACATAGTGGTCAATCATTATTGCACTTTACTCTCTCCTGCAGTGAGACACCCACTGCCTTGCATGTACCTTTCCTTATGCTGTTGAATGAAGTTGCTGCTTCACAAAACTATGTGAAGAATGTTTGTCTCCTGGATGAATAGATTGAACTATGACTATTGCTTTAGAAATAAACATTTATTTAAAATATTCTTAAGCCTCTCACTACTGTTAATGTTTCAGGTTCAGTAACCAGAAAAACAAAACAAAACAAAACCCCAAGACCTAATCATAATCACCACTCTTTTGGAATCTACAGTCTATTTAGAGAGCTAAGCTCCCTAAGGAGGCAATGGAGGGCAGAACGGAAAAGTGCCGTAGGAGAACTGATGAATTACTGTGGAATTAAAAAGAAGGATAAAGAGAAGCAGGTATGACTTAATGAGAGGGAAAAAATTTCTGTAATTGGAGATATCCAAAAAGAATGCCTTTCTCTCTGAGAATGTGAGTCCAAGAGCTGCTAATGACTATTTTCCCAGGCTTGAGGAGAAAGTCAATCTTGGGTGTGATGTGAGGATCAACAACCAAGGAGAAGGAAACCAAGAATTAGGGAGGGAGGAAGAAAAAAGAAGAAAGGGCAGGAAGGAGACCCTAATTACAGTTGAGTCTCTGGTTCCAGACACCTCTGAGGCTAGTTGTATTGCTGATGTTGATAGGATCCATTTATACCATCCAATAAATTCCTTTTTTTTTCCCCTAATAAATTAGTCCCCTAAACTAGGATTTTCTGATTTACAAACAAGAATTATAATGAACCTATTAGACAAACACTCTGGAAATTTACCAGTTACTAATTACATCTTAGTTAACTAATCTTAGTTAATCTTAGTTAAATTAACGTTTTAACCTTAATGTTTAATTTAGTCATTCTAAAGTTAATTTTTAACCCTTTTTCCTTGGATATCCTGCTTTCTAACCTTTGAAGGTCATTATTTCACATTTGAAAGATGAGAAGGAACAATACACAGTAAGAAGTCTTTGGGTATATGCAATATCTTAAAATTAAACTTGTATACTTTAAGTATACAGTGGCTAAAATTTTCAGATAAATAGGCTAGCATTTTGTTTTATGTGACACAAGCAGGGGGAGTGGGAGAGGGAGAAGCAGGCTTCCGGCTGAGCAGGGAGCCCAGTGAGGGACTCAATCCCAGGACCCTGGATCATGACCTGACCTGAAGGCTTAACCATCTGAGTCACCCAGGCGCCCCTAGGCTAGCATTTTGAAGACAGTGTATTTACCTTTATACTGAAAAGAAAACACCATGACTCAAAAAATGAAGTTAAACTTTGAAGCCAAACTCTAGAAAAATGAGTTATCAGACCACTTTACAAAATAGGTGTGTTTCCTATTTGTGGAAAGAACAATGACTCAAAAGCAAGGGTGTGCAATATTGGTGCATTTTCCCAGAACGCTATTTTGATGATGAGATGAATGTGCTCAGCAGCGTCAGACCGCTTCATTTACTCACCACACATGGATTGTTCCCTCTTGATGGATAAAGCTCTGCCAGGGATAGGACCAAAGCACTGTACAAATGGAAAGATATTGGTACTATTAAACCTAAAAATTTGGAGGCTGGTAACTGGTCCTACCCTCTCTTCCACATGTTCCACTTACATATTGTGGTGTAAACAAACAAACAAACAAAACAAAACACAAAAAACAAAATTTAGTAAAGCAACAACCATTGCCTTATCCCTCATGGTTTCTGTGGATCAGGAATTCATGAAGGGCTTGGCTCTGTAGTTCTGACTGCAATGGCAGTCAGAGTCTGGGGCCAATGTGGGGCTGGAGCAGCTGGGGACGGGTCATGCATTTTTCTTTCCAAGCAGTCTCAGAGTTACTTCAGCGTGTGTTGGTTTAGGCTTCCTCACAGCAGGGTAGCCTCAGGTCACTTGAATTGGTTCTATGCGGGTGGTGCACCCAAGCATGAGCACCGCAAGGGATCAAAATGAACATGTGTAGCATATTCATGACTTCTCCTTGGAAATCCCACTGCATCCCTGTGTCATATGCTCTGTTTGAGGCATTTACAAAGGCCTGCTGAGGTTCAAGGAGAGAGGTCATAGCCTAGCTCCCATCCACCTCTCAGTGGAACGAGAGGAAAAGTCATATTGTAAGGACAGCAGGTAGGATGAGAGATGTTGCGGCCACCTTTGGGAAGTGTCTATAGTGAAAGTGTCGAAAGTGAAAGGAGTCTAAAGAAAGTCTATAGAAAGTGTCTAAAGTGAAAGGGGCTGAAGTAATGAGTTTTATTCTGACAGAATAGAGACCTCTACAAACCATAGCAGTCATTGTATAGCCTATGTATCTGATATCCCTATCTTCTGGCACATATTCTATAGATACACCCTAGTATATACATGGAATTTTACAGCTAGTAATCAAAATTATTTCATTGAATAGACCACATTTTTATTAGCAATTTCATTTTTGCATTGGTTTCTGAATGTTCTTACATTTTCAGAAATATCTTATAATGAAATCATTTAAAAAAATAGCTCTTGGGACACTGTTTAGCTACCTTTTTATTTTTTATTTTAAATTGTAAAACCCTTCACATATATCGAAAAGTATGAAAATAAAAAGGCATCTACTAATGAACAACAAGACTGAACAAAAGTTAGCATCTGACCAGCAGTCAAAATCCTTCTCACTCCCTTCTACTTTTTCCTTAGATTTTTTTTTTTTCACCTTTCTGGAATGCTGCCCTTTCCTTACAGTCTGGC
This sequence comes from Mustela nivalis, assembly GCF_964662115.1. Lineage (NCBI taxonomy): Eukaryota > Metazoa > Chordata > Mammalia > Carnivora > Mustelidae > Mustela > Mustela nivalis. Next base: position 104,742,172 of record NC_139024.1, read on the forward strand.
TTCCACATATCCTTAACAGTAGAAAATAAATAGGAAGCTATTAAAAAAAAGCTATTCGACCAAATTTGAAGGAAAAAATAAGAACCCAAGGAATTACTTTTTTAAAAGGGAGCTGCTTTTGGCCAAAAACATTTTCCCAAAATCAAGGGTGAGAGTAGAATTTGATGCCGTTATGGACTGCAAGGCAGATAAATCCATTCAAATCTGGAACAACGGTTGGGAGTTGGGTTGTGCTCTAAAGGATCATCCTCGCAATAAACGGGCTTCTTTCAAACTGAGGAAGAGCCTATGTAGGGTTAAAGCCCAGTCACATTCCCTGGGACATCCAGGAACTTGGTATTCTATGGTCCAGGACTTATAACATGCCCAGACACAAATGCTAATTTTTCTGGAGGAAAGTAACTTCAGAGTGTTTTGTTTTTGAACATCATGCCCAGGAAACCGACATAGCTTTGATATAATCAAGGGCAACTATGAGCAAAAAGCAGGTCCTCAGACATTTCAGGTGTTGGAACGACAACTTGGAGACTCCATAAGCATGATGCTGACCATTTAAAGGGATGAATACAGCATTGAAGATATCTTTAGAGAATAGAAAACTATAAAAAGTGATACCTGGAGGAAAGTAAGTGTGGAAGATAGATCTTGAGCCCCTAACGGGAGAGGTGCTAGACCCTTAATGGGTTTGGAAAATAATAGATATTAACAAGAGCAGACAGAACCTGAACATTCACTACACATCAAATATTTTAGTCGGCTAGGGCTGCCAAACCAAAATACTACAGACTGGACGGCTTAAACAAGAGCAATTTATTTCTCACAGTTCTGGAGGCTGGAAGTCTAAGATTCAGGTGCCAGGTGGGCTGGTTTCTTCTGAGGCCTTAATGCTTGGCATGCAGGTGTCTGCCTTCTCTCTGAATCTTCACGTGGCCTTTTCTTCATGCACTCTCATCCCTGGGGGCTCCTCTTCTTATAAAGACTCAGTCATACAAGACTGGGGTCCTATCCTTATTACCTCATGTTGCCTTAATTATCTCTTTAAAGACCTTCATCAAATACAGTCCCATTGAAGGTTAGGGCTTCAAACTATGAGTTTTGTTAAGAGAAATGCTTGCCAGAAAACTTCAAGAAGAATGCCATATCCATTTTGAGTGAACAGATGTTTATAAAAGCTTAAATAATAATAAAAGAACAACAGAGATGAGATTTTATCATCATAGTCATAATCTTTGTAGAACTTTGGTGGAATCATTGGACATCCTGGAATTCATAGCATCAAAAAAAAAATCATCTTCAAGACCTGTATTTTATTTTTAGTGATTTAATTTCATTTATATTAAAAAGTCTTTGAAGAAAAAAATCCCTTTTGGAAATTTTTTACTTCTGTGAGGCAGAATTAAAAAGAACATTAATTTTGTCAACTCAGATTTGGAGTTGATTGCTTACAGATTATTCAAGCAAGATGGAATATCTTCTCTCACACATATAAAAGGCTGATGGAACCAAAGAAAGCCTTTTAACTATGCTTTGCAGATAACAGTACTAGCATAGCAGGATTCACTAACAACCACTGATTGCCTGCAAGAGTTCATTTGCTGCTGAAGAAATAAAATCATGTGCTTGAGGAAGGTAAGTCTTTCTCATGTGATACCTAGTGTAAAGACTCTCCTGTCATTTAACTCTGAGAAGATTCTGGAATAAGTATGCTTGTAATGAATGTTGAGGACATGAAAATTCAGCGGTGATTCTATTTTCCTTAAAGCCAAATCCATTTCCATTGCCACATGTTTAAATCCAAAATGTAAGTACAAAACATTTGTGGAAGGGAAGTAGCTGATGCAGAAACATTTTTTTTAATGTGTATATGTAAAGACAAATTTTTAAAATTCACTTTTTATCATAAAACTTTTCAAATAGAGACAGAAAATGACAGTATAATAAGCCCTTTTGGACTTGTCTGTCACCTAGCATCTACAATTACCAGCATTTTATTGCTTATCTTTTATCTAATCTCCATTAAGTTTTAAATTTCCTTTTATTTTCTGGAGTCTTTTAAATAAAATTCCAAATATCATATGATTTCATCCGATAAGAATTTCCACATGTATCTCTAAAAGATAAGAATTCTTTATAAAAACTATTATCATGGGGCACATGGGTGGCTCAGTCGTTAAGCATCTGCCTTTGGCTCAGGTCATGAATCCAGGGCCCTGGGATTGAATCCCCTATTGCCCCCTGCTCAGCAGGAAGCCTGCTTCTCCCTTTCCCACTCCCCCTGCTTGTGTTCCCTCTCTGTCAAATAAATAAAATCTTAAAAACAAACAAACAAACAAACAAAAAACTAATATCACACTTAACAAAGTTTTTTAAATTTCATAAACACCCAGTTTGTGTTCGATTTTCACCAATTGCATTTAAAGTCTTTTTTGTGGTTTAGTTATTAGTTCTGCCAATTGTTTATTAGCTTGTTCAAATCAGAATCTAAGTAAGATCTACACACTGTATTTGTTTCACATGTCTTTAAGTTTCTTTTATTTTTTAAGTAGGTTTCATGCCCATCATGGGGCTTGAAGTCATGACCCTGCGAAAAAGAGTTGGATGCTCTATCTACTGAGCCAACCAGGTACCCCTAAGATTCTTTTAATCATAATATTTCTTCCTTCTTTTTTGTTATTATTTTGTAATGTTACTTTGTCAAAGAAACTGGTGGGTGTTTTGAATTGTAGAATTTTCCACATTCTGGATTTGCCTGATTGTATCTTCATAGTGAAGGAAACAACAATCTTAAGACTGATTCTAAAAAAATAAATACATAAATAATAAAAATAAAAAGTAAATCTAAAAGACTCTTCTAAAAATAATTAGAAACATCTTTTCCCTTCAGTTTTTAAAGTGAGGAATAATTGACATACATCACCATGTAAGTATAAGAAGTACAGTAAGATGGTTTGATTTACATGTATTATATATAAAGTGATTACTACAATAGGTTCAGCTAACACCCGTCTCTCACACAGATAAATTAAAAAAGAAAAGAAAAAATTAATTTCTCTTTGTGATGAGAACTTTTAGGAACATCTTTTTGAGGAAAAGCAAGATGTCTTATGTCATTGGATTGTCTTTAAAAAAAAAAATATATATATATATATATATATATATATATATATATATATATCTCAAAAGTATCAACCAAATCTTTAAGCCAGAAATAAAAATAAATCTTTACTTTAGTCAATTACTGCTAGAGAAGAAGGAAAGCTTAATCCCCTCAGTAGCAATATCACTATCCCCAGTACCTACACTGACAGACTTCCCCCCAAAAATCTGTAGCTTCTCTAAAGATCTCAGTTGAAAGTAAATTTAAGAACTCCAATATGATACTTAGTCTCACAAATGCACATATGGTGACCCTAAGGGCAACATAGTTGCTGTGTGATGAACAATAGTTTTTCCTGCACCTAAGATCAAATTGCTGCAGTACCCAGCTGGCTCAGTCAGTACAGCATGAGACTCTTGATCTCAGGGTTGTGATTATGAGCCCCACATTGGGTGTGAAGACTACTTGGAATAAAAATAAAATAAAATATTGAAAAAAATTAAAATTGAATGGCTAATAATACTTTTTTTAAAATCAAGAAACAGACTTTTTTTTTTAAAGATTTTTAAAATTTATTTATTTGACAGGCTGAGATCACAAGTGGGCAGAGAGGCAGGCAGAGAGAGAGAGGAGGAAGCAGGCTCCCAGCTAAGCAGAGAGCCTGATGTGGGGATGGATCCCAGGACCCTGAGATCATGACCTGAGCCGAAGGCAGGGGCCTTATCCCACAGAGCCAGCCAGGCACCCTGGTTTATTATTTTTAAAAAGACTTTATTTATTTGTCTGAGAGAGAGAGAACACAAGCAGAGGGAGCACCATGTAGAGGGAGAAGGAGACTCCCCACTAAGCAGGAAGCCTGACACAGGGCTCAATCCCAGGACCCTGGGATCATGACCTGAGATGAAGGCAGATACTTAACCCACTGAGCCACCCAACTGTCCATAGAGGTTTATTCTTTTTTTTTTTTTAAAGATTTTATTTATTTGACAGACAGAGATCACAAGTAGGCAGAGAGGCAGGCAGAGACAGAGGGGAAAGCAGATTCCCTGCTGAGCAGAGAGCCAGATGCGGGACCCTGGGATCATGACCTGAGCCGAAGGCAGAGGCTTTAACCCACTGAGTCACTCAGGCGCCCCAAGGTTTATTCTTTTAAGGTATCATTTGGTTTGGCATCAGTTTTTGCTGCATATCCACTTTACCATTCAGCCATTTTTCACTTGCCTAAAATGTTAACCTCTGTGTGACTAAATACTTATTTCATTTTATTGTAATTTTGAAAGAGATGTCCACTTCCTCCTACCCCAGCGGGAACTGGGGTGCTCCAGTCCAGCTTCAGTATATAGGAATTCAATTTCCTTATATTCTAGTTAGTGATAACATATTTGAACTAAACATCCTTCATCACTTTTATTGGGGGTAGGGGGGAGAGAGAGAGACAGAGAAGAATCTATTGATCCCATAAGAAGTATCAATGGCCAAAATATTTGTTTTTGTTTTTTAAAAGATGTATTTATTCATTTGAGAGAGAGTAAGAGAGAGCAGGGGAAAGAGCAGAAGGAGAGTGAGAGAAAGTCCCAAGCAGATACATGCCAAGCACAGAGCCTGATGCAGGGCTTGATCTAAAGACCCTGAGATCACGACCTGAGCCAAAACCAAACGTGAGATGCCCAACTGACTGCACCACCCACGCGCTCCTAAAATTTTTGGTTTAAATGTATTTGCCTTAATCTGAAGATCAGTGGTTTTCATATAAGTTCACAGTCTTCTATTACTATGCCCCACTTTTCCTCATGTTCATTGTCTACTAAATCACTACACCTATGCTTGGTGAGGGGGAAGCACTGTGAAAATAGAGATGGCAGGGCTGAAGGTCGTGTCTCTCAGAGCTATTAAAACTGGTAACACTTAAGATGCTGACAAAGCACCACATTTTCTGAAGGTAGACGTCAAAGCTTCTGTGTTCTACTCCAGGCATGGAGGAATGTCCTTCTACCCCTTCCAGTCTTCTGGATATCAAAGAAGCAGTGCTTTGTATCTTCACATTTTATGAGCTCCTTCATTGAAAACAACTTTGGTTTCTACCTTTAGAAGCTTTGGGGCAAAATTATACTCTCCTTGGCTCATGAGCCAATATGTTGTCTTTTTGACCCCTAGCCTGGGGGATACTGGAGTTGTGTGATTGGGGCATTGGTGGGGTAAAGACAGAAGAAGGATGACAATGAAACACAATAAAAATTCATAGAGGTTAAAGTCTTCCTGCAAACTCATTCTTGGCAGATTTAAGTCATCAGGCCTTGGAATGATTATTGAATTACTACTATGAACCAAATATTGTGCTGAGGGCTAGAGACCAAGATTTGAGCTGCATATAGTCTCTGTTCTTTTGAAGCCTGCAATCCAGAAGAGAGAAGGAACACTAAATTAATATATGCATGCTTAATAAAATAGTTAAAAGTGAGCAGCATTAGGAAAAAGTTGAGGAGTGACCAACAGAATATAATGGAGGACCTGTGATGTAGGGAGTTAGAGAAGGTGTCCTGAAAGAAACAATGCTTGAGCTAAAACCAAAAAATTATATAGTTTCATGATTCCATTTATATGAAATGTCCAGAATAGACAAATCTACAGAGACAGAAATTAGATTAGTGAAAAGTGATTACTGGTTGCTTAGGGCTGGCGGGAGAATGGGAATTGGGCGGTGATGGCTAAAAGATATGAGATTACTTTTTGAAATGATTTAAATCTCCTAAAATTGTGGAGATGGTGTGCAACTGTGAGTGTACTAAAAATCATTGGATTACACACTTTAAATGGGCGAATTATATAGTATGTGAATTATGTCTCCATAAAGCTGTTACCAAAACAAAACAAAACAAACAAACAAAAAAAAACACCAAAAAAACCATCAGATTATATCAATCCTTGCTTAACACAATGCTCAGTGGAATTCAGTAATAGAGTCTAAATTCTCTGCTTTAGCCTACCAGGTCTTGCCAGTCTCTCAGCTATCTTGCACCATATGCTCCAGTCTCACTAGCCTTTTCTTTTTCTAGAGCATCCCAAATTCATTACCATCATAGTCTTGAATTACCTTTTTCATTCCCTAGAGTACTCTTCCATAGTGACCTCCCTGGTTTTCTATTGTCACGTAATCTCATATGCTTACTTCCTCTTGTTTGAGGAACTCCTTTTCCCTGGTCCTCCCTTCCAACCTTTCCAATATGTGCCCTAAATTCCAACTTGGGACCAGTAAAATTTTCTAGATATTTCTTTTTTTAATTTTTCAGAAAGATTTTATTTCTTAAGTAATCTCTACACCCAACATGGGGCTTGAACTCACAACACCGAGATCAAAAGTTGCATGCTCTACCAACTGAGCCAGCCAGATAAGTATGCCTCTCCCCCAACATTTTTAAAGTTACCATGTTTCCTTCTTTATTCTTTCTTTTCTTCCTTTTTCTTTTTCTTTTTTTTTTTCCAGTTTCCTACATATTTCTATAGAATGAACTACCTGAGGGAACTTTTCTCATAAAGCCTGTACCTTTCTAGCAAATGCTACATTTTCTTGAGGCTCTGTCTTTATAGACATTAGGTTGTACCTAATATTTTGTTACTTATTTTCTTCAGTGATAGTTTGAGTTCAAACATAAATTATAAACCAGGTATTAGCTTTCGAGGATATAATTTGTAAATGTTTTAAATAGCTACGTAGCCTAGGAATGCCAGGGCTGGTCCGTTTTGAACAAAGCCATGTCTACATTTAGTACCATCAAAAAAGAAGTCCCTCATACCTCATTCCAAGTCAGTCTTGCCTCTTGGGCTTATGTTCTGTTGTAACTTGTTGAGCTTCTTGTTGAAGTTGCTTCACCTCTGGACTGAGTGACACAGACTCAGTGCATCTTGGGAAACTGCAGGCTGCAGAAGCCACTTACCGTCCCCTTCTTTATCTTCTGCTTGGTGTGAAGAGAGCTGTAATCCTTCCCAAGCCTCTGGGCTATGGACCTACCCTTTTGTCTTCCCTCTGTGACTGGGCCTAGTGTAGGCAGCCTAATACTTATCTTAATCATATCTGATAAATTTGGTTCTTTACGACTCAGAGTACAAATCACAGCTCTAGCAACTGGGAAATCAGTCTCTAACTAGTTGAAAGTTATATTTAACTGCCCGTCAGCAGATCCCCTTCATGCTCTTGACTTAACTGAAATCTGGTTATTCCCCGAGGCTCTTATTTGCTCTGCAACCCTCTCAAGTAGAGCTCCCTAGTTTTCACACCCCTCTTACCTTGGGGTAGACTTTCCATTTCTCCACTGCAGCTTCTTCTAGATCATTTATTTCTTTCCCTTCTGGGTGGGGAGGAGTGCTACCACCCCCTCTATCCTCCTCCTCATTGCCATCATATATCTGTTCCTGGACTTTTGATGATGCCTTTAGCTTCTAGCTCGGCCATTTGCGCTCCTACCATCATGTAATTCTCACAATGTTAGTTTTCATTTAAAGGATTCATTTAATACACTGAACTGTCACATCCTTGACACTCATTTCCACTTCGCCTTTAGTATTCAGTCCCATAGTCATATCTGAAAACTTGTCATCGCTGAAATGATACCACTTCCAATAGTCTTGATTTCAGAAATTCTCAATTTAGTCCGGCCTTCCACCATCCTTACTTTACTATCTGTAGTACTGTAATTTATCTTAGATTCATGGAGAACAGCCTGGCCTTCCACCATCCTTACTTTTCTATCTGTAGTACTGTAATTTTCTATCTCATTCACATGCATTCCTATTCAACCTCACTACTTTCTCATTGTCTATCACGTTCTTCTCGACTTTACTTCCTGTTTCCCTCTGTTTATAGACCATGGTCTATCAATGTTACTACTCCCTAAAAATTATCTACCGCTCGTTGCTTCTCTCTTCCACTATACTTGCCTGGCAAAACCTCAATGGTAATCCAATTATCCACATCCTCAATGCCTATTACTGCGTAGTAGACTGTTGCCGAGGTAAATCGCACAACCAGGCTCACTGACTTAATTTCATCATCACAAACCTTAAACAGACACCAACACTACCCAAAATATCTCTTCCATTTTCCTTGGTAAGCTTGCTTTTCCACCCCTAGAAACAACAACTTTATCGCTTTCCCTTTCTCTTCAAATATTCCAACATGCTTCCTTTGCTTACTATCAGCGATTAGGAAGAACTCCTCCATCTTCTCACAACAAAAAACAACAGTTTTAACTGTAGGTTTACCCACTCTTCCCTTCTTTAAAATGGTGAGAGTATCCTTGTGCTTATACAAGGCCAACCTCCAAAGATTTAGGTCAGTGCTTAAGTCAGCAAACTACTCAAACACGCGCGACGCTCCTTTGAGTAGACCGCTGTTGCTTCTTGCTGTCGCTCCATTTCTATGCTTCCCTTAACAACAAAACTTTTCAAACCAGCTGCTATGCACATAAGCTCTGCCTCCACACCTATTTAGTGCTCATTACCTACTGATTCTTCTTCTGTTTCTATGGAGGGAGCATTAGCTTTAAATCAACGAGGTTTTTTTTGTTTTGGTTTGTTTTTGTTTTTGTTTTTATTTTTTTAGGGCAGCAAAGAGAAGTTTATTGAATGACAGTACAAAGCTCCCAAAGAGAGAATAGTCCAAGAGGCTTGCCCTCAGTTAGTTTCTTCATATCAAGCTTGATACTACTCCTTTGTTTCTTATGTGGCAAAGCCATCACTATGACCTGCACATCTCATATTGACAGTATGAGTCAAAAACTGTTCTCCATGAACCTAAGATAAATTACAGAAAGAATATTCCAACAAAACAAAGCATACCCTTGGTAAAGCATAATTATGAGACGAGCAGCAGAACCGACAGTGCCCGAGAGGGTTCAACATGATTTGTGCTAATGCACATTGACTAAAGATTTACATTTCAGTCTACCCAAAGTTAGTTCTCAATGTCTTAGCGTGTGCAATAGCACTCAGGACATGCATAAATACATAAATATATCAATGTCTACTCATGGCTGCTTTAAATATACATATCTTTAAAGAAAAATATTTCAGAACCAAGTGACATAAAAATCAGTGCTGTGTGGGGCAACATTAACCCAATAAGCCAGGCAATAAATGTGCTTACTGCTAGCGACACAAGAGAGAAATTATGTCTTGGTCCTTGAAGAACTCAAATTCTTCTTCTTTTTCTTTTTTTCATTTTTTAAAGATTTATTCAATGATTTGAGAGACAAGAGACAGAGTTCACAAGCAGTGGGGGGAGGGGAAGAAAGAGAGGAAAAGAATCTCAAGTGCACTCCCTGAAGAGTTAAGAGCCTGACTCAGGACTGTCTCAGGACCCTGAGACCACGGCCTGAGGCAAAATCAAGAGTCAGACACTTAACCGACTGAGCCACCCAGGCACCTCTAAGAGCTCAAATTCTAGTGGGAAAGACAGTAGCATAAGTTCTATAACAGAAGTATATACAGGATACAAAGCAGAGAATGAAGTATTTTGCTGTGGGAGAGAGACAATTAGGAAAGATTTTATGAACGAGACATGTAAGAGTTTACCAAATAGAATTTTCTAATAGAGGAAGCAGCATGTGCAAAAGGTATGGAAGCAGGAGATTGCCTCACAGAAGTATAAGGAATTTGGTGGCTGGACCATAAGAAGCAAGAAAAGGATGGATACTGGTAAATTGGCATCAGATCATGGGTGATTTTATAAATCATGCTAAGAAATTAAGCATAGGATTATATTTTAGTCAGTGTGAAACTTCAAAAGGTCATAAGCGCAGGAAGTAACATTGTTAAATTAGCCTTGGTCTTTGAGAAAGATTGTATCCTGGCCTGTGGTTAACAGATTGAAGGGAAACTAGATGGGAGATTACTTCCACAATAAAGTCCAGAGGAGGGGCAGATTTTGGAGATATCTAGGAGGAAGAATGGATAAGATTTGGTCATTTGGTCATTCCAATAATTTAATCACTACTTCAGAGGAGATGTTCAAAATATTGAGAAGTTATAAATAAAATTTTACACATCCTTTGAATAGGCTCCATGCCCAGCTTGGAGCCAAATGCAGGGCTCAGTGTCCGGCATGAGCCCATGATCCTGGAAATCAAGACCTGAGCTGAGATCGAGTCAGATGTTCAACTGATGAGCCACTCAGGTGCCCCAAGTTTTACACGCTCTTTAAAATGTTGTTGTAGGGCAACCCTGTTGGGACCCCTTTTAGTCTTGAGGGCTTTTTCTGTATCTTCTCTTACTAAGCTTCTATCACTTTACTCACAAAAATTTAAAAATTAAAAAAAAAAGTTGTTGTAGAGCTACATGATTAACTGGGAAGAATCTTTACTATATATATAATTGATGTTTTTAAAAAAAATTTAAAGTAACATATATAGTAAATCCCATTTTGTATATAAATCTTTTCATACTCAACTTCTATTTTCTTTTTTTTTTTTTAAAGATTTTTATTTATTTATTTGACAGAGAGAGGTTACAAGTAGGCAGAGAGGCAGGCAGAGAGAGAGAGGAGGAAGCAGGCTCCCTGCTGAGCAGAGAGCCCAATGCGGGACTCGATCCCAGGACCCTGAGATCCTGACCTGAGCCGAAGGCAGCGGCTTAACCCACTGAGCCACCCAGGCGCCCCTCAACTTCTATTTTCTTAACATAAATTTCTGGAGGCTGAATTCTAAGGTCAGAAGATTAAAATTTAAAATGTTTATGGGATGAGGTGCAGTTGTGTGTGTGTGTGTGCGCACACGTGTGCATATATATTGTTATATAGAACAAAAGTCTGTAAGATATATACTCATATGATGATTGAACTTATAGGTTGTTTTCAATTTTATATTATAAGCATCCCTATACATAAATCTTTAGATTCCTCTCCTATTATTTCTTTAGTTTAAGTCCTAAGAATAGAAATTCTGCATCAAATAGTGTGCACATTTAAAGTCTTTTGGAAAAAAAAATTTAAAAGAAAAGGCTTTTGAGAGATGCCTAAGTGGTTCAATCGGTTAAGTGTCTGCTTATTTCTTGCTCTATAATAAATAAATAAATAAATAATCTTAAAAAAAACAAAAAAGGATTTTGACGCACCTTGCCAAATTTTCCTCTAGAAAATTATCAACTTATATTCCATCTTTAGTATATGACAGTTTATCCATGCCCACATCAACACTGAATGGTGACTTTTTAAAATATTTTACCTATCTGTCTGATGACATATGATATGAAGTTGATTCTTTTTTTTTTTTAAAGACTTTGTTTATTTATTTGAGAGAGAGAGAAAGAACGAGCAGGGGGGAGGGGCAGAAGGAGAGAGAGAGAGAGAGAGAGAAGCAAACTCCCTCTATCCCAGGACCTGGAGATCATGACCTGAGCTGAAGGCAGACACTTAACTGACTGAGCCACACAGGCACCACATTTGATAATTTTCTGATACATTTATTAGAGATTTATTTTCTTCTGGAGGCTTAAACATATCTGGAAATACTGTTAGCATAAAGCGTGAGATTGGGATTCTACTTCAGCTTTTCCACCAATTGTTGCCATATAGCAAATAATCCTTTCCCTACAGACTTATTAGAGACAAAAATTTTATTTATATTCATTTTTCGGCTTCCAGACTTTTTTTAAAAAGCTTTATTGAGATGTACATTCACAAATCACACAATTAACCCATCTAAACTGTGCAATTTAATTGTTTTTGGTATCTTATTAATTTTTGAAGATTGTGGTAAATTTTTAAGATTGTGGTATATAAAAATTGCCATTTTAACCATGATTCAATGTACAACTTAGTGGCATTAATTACATCCAGAATATTGCATTAGTTCTAAAACTTTTTCATCATCCAAATGGAAACGCTGTAACCATTAAATTGCAAATCCTCATTCCCACTCTTCCTGGACTTCCTATCCTGTTAATTGAATATGTCTCTGTTCTCTAGACAATCTCATGCCATTTTTATTATGATAAATTTATATATTCTGGGATGCCTGGGTGGCTCAGTTGGCTAAGCGTCTGTCTTCAGTTCAGGTCATGGTCCCAGGGTTGTGGGATGGAATCCCACATCCCATCAGGCTCCTTGCTCAGAAGGGTCACTGAATCATATGATAACTCTTGCTTTCAGTTCAGGTCATGAAATGATATGACATCATATGATAACTCTTGCCTTCAGTTCAGGCCATGGTCCCAGGGTTTTGGGATGGAATTCCACATCCCATCAGCCTTCTTGGTCAGCAAGGTCACTGAATCATATGATAACTCTTGCTTCTCACTCTGCCTGCCGCTCCCCCTGCTTATGCTCACTCATTCTCTCTCTCTTTCTCTCTTAGATAATAAATAAATAAAATCTTTAAAAAGTTTTTACATTATGCTCAAATTGAATGCCCACGTTCCACTCCTGCAGATTACTTTTTTTTTTTTTAATTTTCATGACTATATTAGCTCTTCCATTCTGTTAGATTAAAATTCTCTTGCCAAATTAAAAAAGGAATTACAATACATTCATGGTTATTTTGAGGAGAATTGACATCTTCATTAAGTTGTTTTTCTCTGACTAGAACATAATATGTCTTTATTCAAGTTTCTGTTTAAAAAAATAAGAGTTTTACTGAGATAAAATTTACATACCATATAATTCATCCATTTGAAGTGTACAATTCAGCTGTTTTTAGGAGATTCACAGATAGGGGTAACTACTAGGACAGTCAAATTAGGACACTTTCATCACTTTGAAAAGAAACTTTCTACCTTACATCTTTCTATCATTCCTTCACCAACAGTCCTAAGCAATCATTAATCTACTTTCTGACTCTATAAATTTGCCTATTCTGAAAATTTCATAAAATACACTATATTTTGTGACTTGCTTCTTTCATTTAGCATAACGTTTTCAAGGCTCATCCATGTTGTAGCACATATTGGTACTTCATTCTTTTTTATTGCCATATCCTGTACCATTGTATGGATATAGCACATTTTATGTATTAGTCAGTTGATGTACCTTTACTTTGTTTCCACCTTTTGCTGTTACGAAAAATGCTGCCATGAACATTCATGTGCAGTATTTTGCATGGACACATGTTTTCATATCTCTTGGATGTACATGTAGGAGTGGAATTACTGAATCATATGATAACTCTATGTTTAACAGTTTGAGGAACTGCAAGATTCCTTTTTAAAGAAGCTGCATCACTTTATATCCCCACCATCTGGGTGTGAGTGTTCTTATTTTCCATAACCCCACAAATAATTGTTTTTCTATCTTTTTTATTATAGACATCCCAGTATGTATATGGTAGTATCTCATCATGATTTTGATGTGTATTTTCCCTAATGACTAATGTTGTGCACCTTTTCATGTGTTTACTTGCTTATTTGATATCTGCTTTGGAGAAACGCATATATACATCTTTCACCCATTTTTTTTTTTAAAGTGAGTTCTATATCCAATGTGGGGCTTGAACTCATGACCCTGAGATTAAGAGTCACATGCTCTACTGACTGAATCAGCTAGGCACCCCATCCTTTGCCCATTTTAAATTAGGTTGTCTTTTATTGTTGAGTTGTAAGAGTTCCTTTTTTTAATTTTTTTAATATTTCTTTATTCACCTTAGTGAGAGAGAGGGAGTGCACACAAGTGTGAGTTGTGGGGAGGGGCAGAGGGAGAAAGAGGGAGAGAATCCTCAAGCAGTCTCCCCATTGAGCATGGAGCCCTATGTCGGGCTTGATCCCAGGACTCCAAGATCATGACAGTTGAAATCAAGAGTCACACAGTCAACCAAATGAGCCACCCAAGTGGCCCTGTAAGGGTTTCTTATATATGTATACTCTGGATACCAGTCCCTCATCAGATATATGATTTGCAAATATTTTCTCTCATTTTCTGAATTGTCATTTCATTTTTTGATTTTGCCCTTCAAAGCACAGTTTTTAACTTTGATGCAATTAAATTTATTGTTTTCTTTTGTTATTTTTGTTTTGGTGTCATATTGAATTTGCCAATTCTGAGATCATAAAGATTTACCCTATGGTTTTCTCTAGGAGTTCTATAATTTTTGCTCTTATATTTAGGTCTTCAAGCATTTTGAGTTAATTTTTTGTTTTGTTTGTTTTAAAGATTTCATTTATTCATTTGAGAGAGAGAGAGACAGAGAGAGAGCATGAGCAGGGGAGAGAAGCAGAGGCAGAGGAAGAAGCAGACTCCCTGCTGAGCTGAAAGTTTGATCCCAGGACCCTGAGATCATGACCTGAGCTGAAGGCAGATGCTTTACCATCTGAGCCACCCAGGCACCCCAGCTTTGAGTTAATTTTTGCATATGGTTTGAGGGTAGGGCCAACTCTATTCTTTTGGTTGTATCTAACCAGTTGTTCCAATACATTTGTTGAAGAGACCATTCTTCCCTCAGTGGATGACAGTGATATCTTTGCTCAAAATTAGTTGACCATGACACATGGGTTTATTTCTGGATTCTCAGCTTTATTCCACTGATTAATAACTCTATCCTATGTTACTATCATACTATCTTGATTACTGTTACTTTGTGGTTAAGTTTCAAAATTGGGAAATATGATGGGGCTCCTGGGTGGCTCAGTCTGTTAAGTGTCTTCCTTCAGCTCAGGTCCCCATCCCCAGGCCCTGGGACTGAGCCCTGCTTCAGGCTCCCTGCTCAGTGGAGAGCCTGCTTCTTCCTCTACACCACCTCCCCGCCACCCCCCACCCCTCACTTACCCCCATATATGCTCTCTTTGTCTTTCTCAAATAAATAAACTCGTAAAAAATTAAAAAAAAAATAAAATTGGGAACTGTGTATCTTCCAACTTTATTCTTCTTTTTCAAGATTGTTTTGGTTATTCTGGGTCAGGTTTCCTTTGAAGTAAAGTTGGGGTTATTTTTCTATATAGTGAAAAACGCAGAATTTTTTTCTTGTTAGACTGCTTAAGTGTTATATATTCCTGTTGGAATTAGTTTTCCCAACTGTATTGTAACCAAAGCTTGCTGTTTATGGAAAACCTATTAATTTTTTTGTGTGTGTGCTGATTTTTAAGCAACTGAGCACTCCAGTGCTCAGTACTCTAGTACTCCTAGCAGTACTCTTTAGCACTCCTAGCACTCCAGGAACTCCTTAATGCTGATAGTCATCTAACTGATTCTCTTTGGTAGGCAGTTACAGCATATGCAAACAACTAATCATTGTGCCTTTTTCTTGTTTTATATCTATCTTTCATTTCTTTTCTGGCCTTTCATATTGGCTAATATTGATTAACGGTGGCCGTAGTCACATGCTTGCTTATCCCTGACTTGAGTGAGGAGGCTTCTAATGTTTCACCATTTAGTGTGATGGATTCAGATAGCTAATGTTGAGCTGCCTCTTGAAAGGATGAAGGAGCAATCCACTTAACATGGTGGAAGGGTCTGTGGTGATGTTTGTGGTCAGTTCAGAAGAGGGCACTTCTGTCAGAGATAACAGCATGATCAAAGACTTTAGGTTGAGAGATAGTATGGATATGTGTAGGAAACAGTAAGAACTTACATGTGGCTGTGTCATAAATTTAAAAAGCAGGGAATAGTGAGAAAAGAGGCTGAAGAACTAGACAAGGATCAATCCTAAAGTGTCTTAAAGGCCATATTAAGAAGTTTGTATTTTACTCTCTTTATTTTGGAGAATCAGAGAAAGACTACAAGTAGGAAGGTGACACTGTCATTGAGGGATATTATCACACTTACTTTATTTATTTATTTATTTTTATGGAGGGAGAGAGAGTTGGGAGGGAGGGGCAAAGGGAGAGAGAGAGGCCCCATGGTCAGTGCAAAGCCTGACAGTGGGGCTTGATCTTGCACCCTCCAGACCATTGTCTGAGCCAAAATCAAGAGCTAATACTTAACTGACTGAGCCATCCTAGTGTCCCTCATTAACACACTTCCTTTCTTAAAAGAATTTGAATTATTTTTACTATTTTCATTTGTAGTAAATCCAACCAGATAATTAATTTTTGCAGCTCCAGAACCACATATATTTTCTGGAACTTTTTTGTCCTTGAAGGCATCCACTCTAGGCCTGTTAAAACATGAATACATGTCCTCTGTGCCAAGTGCTGTTGAAGCAGTTAATGACAGAGCTGATCCCTCCTTATAGTTGCTAAAGTCTGCAAAGGTGGTTCTTTGCCTTGTGCAGAACTGGTGCCTGGAAAAGTTTTATTTTATTGTTTGACCCAGCCTCTCTATGCCCCCCTGATCTCTACATGCTGTCCAAACTATTTACCATGGGTCAGGACATGCACTTCCTTTTTACCTATTGTTTCCTGCTGAAAGCCTAAGGAGCTGGGAGCAATCTTTCTGGAGAAAATAGGTAAAAAACTGTGTGGAAAGAAAGCAAGCCTGACATAAGGAACAATGTGTTCTGGGTTAAGCCTCTAAATTCCACAGTGATCTTAGTAAAATGAATTCAGAATATTTTGATTCCACTTCTTTGTTTTATACAAAGCATATTTGTATTTCACACAGTTGTGAAATACAAACTTTCACATTTATTACACACTAATAGGAAAGTGTGTCTGTGTATATAGAAAGTGTTTTCCAGGAAAAAACCATTAAATATATTTGATATTTTATTGGTTTTCTGTTTGTTGTATTTAACTCTTCTCATTTTATCATCTTTAGTGAACTGATACCGTAGAGACCAATGTTTCAGTGATGACAAACATCTTTCATACCAAACTTAATTGTGTACAGTACTGTGAGCTGTCTTCCATAATCTCACTTTCTGCCAGGCTCAATTTTCTCAAGTTTTGCAAGATTCAAATTTTGTCAATTTTCATTTTACATAATTTCTTAGTCAATTACAAGTACACTGGTCAGTATTAGCCATTATCTTGTCTTATTTTCTACCAAATTTAATTTTCCTGAGGTAATTTGAAGTTTTCAACACTATCAATACAATCTGATTTTCCAGTAGGCTCTTTAACCAAAGCAGAATCCTTCATGCTGTTAAAGCCATTCCTGGTATGATTATGATGGCTTTTTCTTCTGGTAACCTTTTAATAGACTGGGTAAAAGACACATTGTGTTTATATCTGGGAGCAAAAAACAAAGATTATTAATGAACACATGTGAACCTGGTGCTTGCCTGATTCAAAATAATAGAGTAAAAGCATCATGCTTTGTAATAAGCTTGTTGTTGTTTTTTTTTTTTTTAGGATTAGAAACCTTTCTTTGTGAATGTGACAGGCTTATCATTTCTATATTTCCTTTTACCTCCATTGCATTTTTTCATAGTTTTACTAAAATTTCTTAAGCAAGGTAAGTTTTCCCCAGCTCTTCCAAGGAAATTTTCCATCTAATGATTTTCCATTGGAGTTCTACTCTATTAAGTCCCTTAGGACTGGATTTTGTTTATAATCTTATTCTTTCCCAATGACTTTTTCAAATTTCACACTAAGGTCCAGAAGAAGAGTAAACATAAATTTAAGACTTATTTGTGCAATTCACCCCAAACATTCCAAGTGAAAAAAAAATGTGATTACTCATTTCTATTTTCCTTTCTCCAAAAACAAACAACACCCCCCCCCCCCAACCACCAAAAACCACAAAAAAAAAAAAAATCGCATTGTAAAGCCAAGTTTTCAGGGATGGATGAGTCAAGGCAGTGGATGGAATTCTAGGATTCCAGTAGAATTAGGACAATCTTAAACCTCCTTTGTGTAAGAGCATTTAGTATTGGGAGTGTTTGAAATACCAGAAGTCTGGAGAGAGTAAAAAGAACAGCTCTTCACCGCATGCCTGTGAGCTATTATTCTACTCCGCACAAATCTCACAATGTGGACTACAGTTGGCAGAAGGCTTAAATCAACAAGTAAAAGTTTCTGAAGAGCACAGCAGGTGCTGGCTATCATTCTTTAGTGGGTACTGTAATGGTTCTTGCAAAGAGAAGGCACAGTCCCTGTCCTTAAAGGGGCTCATTTTGGTCCTAGTGATGACTCGCAACAATGACCTCATAGTGCTTTTAATGGGCTGAGATAGAGGTCAGCCCAAGCTGCTGTGGAAGCTCCTACTCTAGACCAGTGGTTTGCAAACTTTTTGGTCTCAGGACCCCGGTACGCTCTTAAAAATTACTGAGGGACTTTCAAGAGCTTTTGTTTATATGGGTTATTTACCATCATAGGAATTCAATCTAAGAAGAAAACATTTAAAAACAAATACAACAAAATTCACTGTTATAATCTGTTATGAAAAATACATTTTCCAACAAAATTTAATGAAGAGTGGCATTGTTTTAAATTTCTGCACATTTCTTTAATGTCTGGCTGAATAGATGGTTGGATTGTTCTATCTGCTTCCACATTTAATCAGTTGCTACATGCTTTGGTTGAAGAAGATGAAGAAAATTTGGCCTTAAACAATTGTGGTTGTCAAAGCTTCTCTAAAAGGTCTCAAGAATCCTTCAGAAGATCCTCTTGATACCTTTTCAGAA
The DNA here is from genome assembly GCF_964662115.1 of Mustela nivalis. Lineage (NCBI taxonomy): Eukaryota > Metazoa > Chordata > Mammalia > Carnivora > Mustelidae > Mustela > Mustela nivalis. The sequence goes on from NC_139024.1 coordinate 104,760,751, forward strand.
CTGCTGACTTCGACCAGGAATGAATCTTGGAGAAGGCAACTTGCGTCCTGAAAAAGACTAGCTATTTGGAGACAAGGTGAGAGTGGAGGTGTTTAATGATGGGCCTGTGGTGCACACCCCGCAGGGATTCTTCGGCAAAGGGCTCATCTACTCCGCTCTAGTCTACCATTCCTGAAAGAACACCCAGTTAATGAAAAGCATCGGGAGGGAGCAAATCTGATCATCAATATTACATTAACTATGAAACCTTTGTGCTTACTACAATAGAGAAAAATCGATCTACGCCTCACGCCTTCGGGCCGCCCGCGAGACGAGAGCTAAAGGCCCGCAGGCGTGCCGCGCCCTCCGAAGACTGGGAGGGGCGCGGAAGCGCCGCGGAGTGGAGTGCGACTGCCGGGGCCCCGCGGAGGCGCGGCGCGGGAGGGCCCACACTGCGCAGGCGCAGCGTGCAGGCCGCGGCCCCCGGAACGGTAAACAGTGGGGTCACGTGACGCGTCCCGGCTTCAGCCCCCGCGCCGCCGCCGCACGCCGATGGCTGCGGGGTCTCGCGCCGCCGCACGGTCCCCACGAGGCGAGCGACCCTTGGGCCCTGGGCGGCGGCGGCTGCTACGAAGATAAAGAGGGCGGCGCGGAAACCAGGCTAGTGTCGTCAGCGGCAGCCGCTCGGCCCGGTGAGGAAAAGAGGCTGTGGCAGCGACGCCGACGTCCTGCGCGTACCCCCTCTCTTCGGCACCCACCGGGCCCCCTCCTCCTCCTCGGCGGCGGCGGCGGCGGCCACCATCTTCCTCTTGCTGCCAGTGGTAGCGCTCGTCTGGCGGAGCTGGGTGAGTTGCGGCTCTGGCCGCGGCCAGGGAGGGAGACGGGCAATCCTCCCCTCCCCCATTCCCTTCCACACGCACAGCGCCTCCGCGGGCCTCCCCGCCCCTCCCGCGGCGGACACTCCGCGCCTTTCTCCCGCGCAGCCGGGAAACCTCACCGGCCTCTTGCGCAACGTCCTCGGCCTGCCCGGGCGGCGCCTCTGTAGCCCGGGGACCGTTTGGACCGCGGGCTGGGAGGGAGGCGCGGCGGCGAGGTCGCCAGGCGGAGGGTCGGGACCGCGGCCTCTTCCCGGCTTCTGCTCGCGGGCCTTTGGCGGTGAGTGTGCCCTACCGCCGCGGCCGCGCGGGCGCGCAGGCCCGGAGGGACCGCGGGCGCTGCCAGGAAGGCCTGGCCCGCAGGCCCCCGGACCGGGTCCTTCGGACCTCTTCCCTCCAAAGGAGTCCGGCTTTGAGCTTTGGGCCCCGGGTCTGGGAGGCCAGGATTGGCCTTTGCCGCGAGGCCGAGCCCCGTCCCAGCTTTTGGAGAGGGGGGAGTTGGCGCTCTATCCATCCTCCCGCTACCGCGCGCTTTTGTGCTCGGGACCCAAACTGTCGACTCCTTTTGCTTAGTTTGAATTGGGAAGCCTAGAATCTGGCCCTCGGATAATACGAGTAATTTAATGAACCACTTGTCGATACGTGCGTGTTAATGGTGCTAAATAACTGATCACCTGACACGGGGGGGGGCGGGGAGGAGGGAGAAAGGGAGAGAATGTTGGTACCGCGCACAGTCCTGTTTCCCTTCTTTCCCCCAGCAATGTGTTGCCGATGACCTTTTCCCATCTTTGGATTTTTAAATGCTATTTCCTAGAGACTATGATTCGAGGTAGTTTGCATGATTATTGGTGCTATTCAGGAATCATTCGCAGATTATGATCATGGATAATCATTAATGTAAGTGGCAACTACGCTTCGATATCTACCTTTTAAAAATCTTCATTACATATAGAGATACTTAATTTTAAGAGAGACATTGGTTACTGGGTCTTTCCCAAATGCTTTACTACCATATTTTAAGCTAAAATTTAAAAAACGATACAGTAAACTATTTAGGGAGTACTTATATAGTACATTGTTCTATTTAGTTACTATTTTGGGGTCGAACTTGTCTTCCTTTTTACAAACTGGTTGTTTGAGATCTTCCAGAACTACGCCTCCATTACTCATTCATTTCCTACCATTTTTTGATTCTTGAATGAAGTGTTTGGGATTGTGAAAATGTTTGTAGATGTGTTTGTGGTTGGAAAGAGACGTGAGTTAAAGAACCTGGAAATCTTTGCAGCATTCTTCTGCTGTTTTTGAATTTGTATATTCATTCCAGAGCACAGGAGATGTGTGAAGATTACTATTTCGGGTGGTTTCTACCTTCACTACTAGTCGACCTTTTCTTAATTTACAATAATTATTTTCTGTCCAGTTATTCTGTTTACTAGCCCTATGTTACAATGATGATTTTTTTCTCCATCATTATCACTATTACTATTTTAAATTATAAATTTCATTTCCCTATGATAGTTACATAATTTGAGGGGCCTCGGGAGCTCTTGTTGCTCTGATTAAGCCACACACACAGTTCAGTCCGTTCTTGAGCTGCAGAAAGACTTCTTCTCAACTGTAGTGGGCCACTATTTAAGTATGCAGAATTACAACAATAGATTTTAAGCTTTATTTGATAGCTGTACTGGTGATTTGTCAAAAGGATAACAAATGAGTTACTGATGGGACCAGTTTTCCCTTTTTCCTTGCATGCTTTATAGGTCTGTTTATTGATGAGCATGAAAATGTGATTTATTATACTGCTTTTGCATCCTTTGGGAGGGCAGTGAACTTCCTTATCTATCACACTGATTAGTTTTGCATTCCATGACGTTGGGACAGACTTCACATAACTTTAGTTTGAGTGGATGTACTCATCTGTTGCATATGCAAATAAGTCAGATCTAAGAGGAGTGATGTGTAAATGTAGGTGAAAATTAGCGTTGGTTAAATGCAAATTTCAGAATAGAAGAGTGGAAAGGAAGTTGTCTTTATGTTAAAATTGTTTAAAACCATTCTATTAAAATTTAAATTGTATTGAGAATGGAATTAATTAAGAAAGGTTGATAATTTTTGACTTAAGTAATAACCTGTTAGTAAAATTATTACTGATAAAAGCTTGGAAGGCAGCAGTTGACAATTTGGATTACTGCAAAATTATCTTGAATTTAGATTTTTACACAGTATGGATTTTACTTGGGAAAAACTGATGAATGTAAATTATGCATACAGTTTGGGCTTTTTTGAGTGCTAAAACATAATGGTTATCTTCCTTGTTAATATGGTATTTACCTTTTTGATACAATTTGCTTTCTTAAATGTGCACTTTTTTCCTTGTTTTTTTACACGGATTTCTCATGAAATCCTTTTTATTTGTCTAGAGATAAGATCTTTTCTTTTTTTTTTTAGTGAGTTAATGAGATTTGTTGATAAGCATCTCAGGTTTGTACATTACCCATACCTACTTCACCAGTGTTATGAAGTATCAGGAAGAGGGCTGATTTCTTTCTTTCTTTTTTAAAAATGATTTTATTTATTTGACAGAGAGAGATCACAAGTAGGCAGAGAGGCAGGCACAGAGAGAGAGGGGGAAGCAGGCTCCCTGCTGAATAGAGAGCCTGATAGGGAGCTTGATCCCAGGACCCTGAGATCATGACCTGAGCCATGAGCCCAAGGCAGAGGCTTAACCCACTGAGCCACCCAGGTGCCCCAGGAGGGCTGATTTCTAAATATTTTCATTCATCCCCATGTCAGGAATTCTTCCTGACATGTGGCTGCTGATTTCTTTCTTGTGTGGAACAGTACATCTTGGGCTCTGTTTCTCCTTTCTTCTTGGAGCACCTCTGAGAATCCTGGAGTATCTTTTCAGAGGCTTAGACATTTTATTTTTTAAATTACAAAAATGACTTGGCAAATTGTTAGATACTTAAAAACAGTACAGTTGCATGTTGAACAGCAAAAGATAACTCCCTTTTAGTTGCTGCCGTTTGATTACTGGGAAGAGGTATTTGAGGGTATTGGTTTGATTCAAAATACCTGAGACCCAGGTGCTGTTTGTACCCTCAAGAAACCTGGATTAGGCTGAGAAACAAGATTCAAAGACACGAGATGTTAAATCATTGCAGTAGAATTAAAAGAAGAACTTGCAAGAATTACAAAAGGCATTGTGTAAGGAATTGTCAAATGTATAAGCTGGACACTTACTCCTAGGCAGTGTGTTTAATTTAGATCATTTTTTGATGGTCAGGGGATTTTCATTTTTACGATCATTTGTACTATGAAGAGAGGTGATGGATGAAGAGAAATAATTTAATAAAAATTTCAAGAAACTATCCAGAAGTTTTAATTTGCACAGTCTGTTAGAAGAAGTTCTAAATGGCATAGTAGATTGTACAAAAAGGCTAAACTTAACAGTTTTGGTTCATTCATAATTTGTGTGAGTTGGCCACATGAGAAAATTCTTAAATTGTAGACTGTAAAAATAAATTGCAATTTGTAGTTGATAACTTCCATAATGATGTTTATACACACTCAGGATAGCCACTATATTTTTTATGTGTAGGGAGTGGCTAAGTGTGTACTTTCTAGCTATTTTGGAAGAAGTGTATGTCGCTTTACTTTGAGTATTTTTGGGATTTCATTAATGATATATTAAGAACAGAATAATTAGTATGTAAGTAGAGTGCATTAAGTATAGTAGTTTAAACGTGCAGACTCAGGAATCACACTGCCTGGGTTCCAGTTGGGGTGTCCTGGATATGTGACCTTGGGCAAATTACATAATAGTTTGGGCCTCAGTTTGCTCTTCTGTAAAATAGATAAAATAATTGCACCTACCTCACAGTGTTGTTGGGAGGAATTAATGAGATAATGTATACAATACACTGAGCATAGGGCGTGGCTCATAGTATATGCTAAAAGTACCATGTTAGCTTGGACTATTATTACCTCGGCCATAGTTTTAATGATGAACTATTTCCACTGTTTCTGTGGTTAATCCAAACTGCTAATGCTTCCCATAATATCAATAGGATATAGTTGTTAACTTTGAAGTTAACTCAGTACAGTTAGCTTGTATAATTCTGCTTTTGCCAGTTTCAACTTGTACCTGCTAGTTCTTTTTTCTAGATTCTTAGGTCTTTAGTATTAGCATGGCAGACACCTTGGGTTCTTACATATTCTTTTACCCGATAAATTCAGAAAAGTTATGAACCTTGTTGCTGCTTATAGATTCTAACCAATGAAACTGAAGTAGAATTTGATGTGTGTGTTTAGAGCAGTTGGTTAAGGTTGCCTGGCTCTATAGAATTGTGCTTTCTAGAATTGTGTCATACCACATGGTCTAACCGTTTAGTGATTTTCCTTACCTCTGTCCTGGAAGGATAATCTTTATTCATCTTTAATATTGTTTTATTATGGTGGTTAAGAACTAACCTTTGTCTCAGAGCAGAATTGAGTCCTAGCTCTGTCACTTACTTATTCTGTAATATTGGATGTAATGTTGCTAAACTTTATCCCTACTCTTAAAATTTAAGAATAATAATAGTATCTTCCTAATTGTGTGGTTGTGAAGATTAAATGACATGCATTTAGGTTTAGCATAGTGCCTGGCATAGAATAAATATTCAATCCATTTTACTTTATAAACAGGTAGTGTAGGGTGTAGTGGTAAGTGCATTAATTCTCGAATGAAATTTTCTGGGTTCAGATTTCATCTCCACCGCTTACTGTAGCAAGTAATTTAATCTCCTTGATACCAGTTAATTTCTTCCCTCCTTCCTCCATTTGTTTCTTTCTTTCTTTGTTTATAATATAGCGTTGTTGTGAGGATTAAATTAGTAAATGTAAAGCAGAGTTTCTTTAGCAGTTTTCTGGCTGGATAACTCTTTGTTGTGGGGCTTTCCTAGTGCATTGTAGTAATTTTACTAGATGCCAGTAGCCTGCCCTCTAGTTGGTGATTACCAGATGTTCTCTAGAGGGGCATAATCACCTCTGATTGAGAATTACTGATGTAAAGCGTGTAGAACATTGCCTGGTGTGAAATTAGAGCACATCATTTTATGTGTTTCATCACCATTAGTAGTAGTACTTTTATTTTTCTACTACTACTGCCTATTAGAAATTTGTTCATGGTAAGCATGCCTGATGAATTAATGGCTTACTTTAAACTGTAGTGTAGGGACTGGGAGGCACCAAGTTTCCACTCCCAGGGCCTTTGCATTTAGGTCTTTGCCTAGATTTCTCTTCTCCATTTTTATACAGATCATGGTTTCCAGTTTTTGGATTACATGTTGCACTATAATAAGCAACGTCTTCATTTAGCATTGTATGTAGAAACCCTCCTTCTCCCCTATAACTATGACCCTGTTTAATCTTTCATCATAGATTTTATAATCTTCTGAATATATTTGTACCCTCCATACCACCCCCCATACACTTACAAACATAGACTGTATGAGACAGAACTTCATCATGGGATAACCTCTTAGGGCCTTTGATAGCTTTACTAATTTATCGTTAGATTTAGATCTTTTTTTTTTTTTAAGGAGATAACATTATAAAACACATAGTTTTACTTTGAAGATGCTTCTGGAAAGTTGAGATAATTTTAATGTAAAAGGGGATTTATGTAGAAGTATATATATAAAATATATCTGTGCTATTGGTGCTTTCTAAATCTTTCTGCTTTCTATTCATACATGGAATAATACATGTTGGGTTTTTTTTTAGTGTAAACTAAGTTTGGCTGCAGTATAATTATTTTTAAAGGTTTTATTTATTTATTTGACAGACAGAGATCACAAGTGGGCAGAGAGGCAGGCAGAGAGAGAGGGGAGGAAGCAGGCTCCCTGCTGAGCAGAGAACCCTATGCAGGGCTCAATCCCAGGACTCTGGGGTCATGACCTGAGCTGCCGGCAGAGGCTTTAACCCACTGAGCCACCTGGGTGCCCCTGCAGTATAATTTTTTATGAGTTAAGATAAAACAAGTATTTTAAAGCAGTAAATATCTTCAAACTCAGATTAAATTTTATTCAGAATGTTGGTAGTAATACTTATTTTTTAAATTGTATTCTGAGTCTTTCTAAATGGTCTGTTAGGACCAGACTCTGTTGTTCATAATTAGTGCTTGCTATTGCGTTTGTCTGGAGTATTCTCTGGACGTTGAGAATCCAGCTGCTTAGATTTTTTCTTGACCTCGTAAGTTTCACCTTCCTCTGTGAAGATGTCTGCAGTCCTTCAGTATGACACTTTCATATTTTGTTGTGATGTTTATGTATTGTATTTGTTTATATGTCTATATTCTTTTATATTGTGCGTTCCTTGACTATTGAGTGGTATTTGTTGCACTGTTACCTATGATAACTAATTAAGTGGATTATCCAAATTCTCTGACTTAGCTGAATATATTTTATGGTCTGTAAATATGAGGTGTGAACTGAGAAATAATTTCTGATTTTAGCATATATATATTCCGTATCAGTTTTTAATTGGATATATATGTATCAGTTTAATTGTATATATATGTATCATTAGCCACTTAGCATACACCCTAGATAGGCTTGTTATGTTTTATTTTTCGAAGATTTATTTTATTACTATTTTTTTTTATTAGAGGTGGGGAGAGACAAAGGGAAAAAACAGAATCACAAATAGCCTTCACACTTAGTGTGGAGCCTGCTGTGGTCTTGATTTCACAACCTTGAGGTCATAACCTGAGCTGAAAGCAAGAGTTCGACGCTTAGGTGACTGAGCCACTCGGGCCGGTTGAAGATTTTATTTTTAAGTATTATCTCTACACTCAGTGTGGGTCTTGAACTCTTGCCCTGAGTTCAAGAGTCAGATGCCCCACTGACTGAGTCAGCCAAGTTCCCCTGTTTTAATTATTAAATTTATAATGCCACGTATAAGGAAGCATTTAAATATAGTTTCATTGTAAGATATAGAAATTTGTTTAACTGAAGCAGTTTGTTTAATTAATAGATATTGAATCAACTCTTTTTTTTATTTAATTAGATCTGATTGTTTATCCACATTATTAAATATCTCCCCAATTCTATTTTATTATTATGTTTAAATACACTTTTAAACAGTATCATTTTTTAAAAATTTATTTATTTAAGTAATCACTACACCCAACTTTGGGCTCAGACTCATGACCCTGAGATACCAAAAGTCACGTGCTCTTTGAGCCAGCCAGCTGCCCCTTCTCTAATTTTAGATTAGTGTTTTTAAAAAAGACTAATTTTGGAATAATTTTAGATTTATAGAAAAATTGTCGACACTGTGTAGAGTTCCTATATATCCTCATCCTAATTTCCTAATTGTTACATCTCACATAATGCTAATGCCTTAATCAGAACTAGAGATTAAAATTGGTGCATTACTATTAACTAACTTCCAGGCTTTATTTTGATTTTACTAGTTTTTCTACTATTGTCCTTTTTTGTTGCATGATCCAACGCAGTTTACCACTCTGCATTTAGTAGATTAGTATGTTCATGTTAAGTGAATTAATATTCCTGCAATCAACTTGTTTGTTTTCCAGTTTAGTATGGAAGATGCTATTATTTTATTTTTGATATTGAACACTTGAAACTCATTTTTTAAAAATAAATGACTTTATACTTCCATTAAATAATACTTTCAAGATAGTTTTGTGGGATGACTATATATTATCTTTTTTGGAATTCTTTGGAATTACCCCCAGAGCCGGTTGCAACTGCTTATGAAAAGTCAGTTTTACAAGAAAACTAGTCTTGTGATATGCTGTGTAGAAATTGTCTTCTTGGGACCCTTAAGTTTGGGATGCTTTATACCTTATTCTCTGTTGGAATATTAAAGATGTCTCAATGGTAGCTGCTTAACAAACGTTCATTGAATGAATTAAAGGTATTATTAAAGAAATGTAACTTTGTTATGTCAGTCCTTTTCAACATTTGACCATGGAAGCTTTTTTCCTGATGTGCTTATTTAAATCCAGATAGAACACACTTTGTAAGTCATATACCAGTTTTGGCCAAATACCTGTACTGGAAAGTTTGGCTTACCCATCTTATTTACAGTATGTTTTACTTTTTTTTTTTTTTTAATTGGTCTTTAAAGACTAAATATTATCTACCATTGAGATTAAAAAATATGCCACAGGCTTTTAAAGTAATTTTTATAAAGGAGTTTTGGCATGGTTTACTAATAGCAGTGTTACTGAAAAAAATATGTTGCATATTTAGACTGTTATTTAGAATGGGCTGGCCTCCCTTACCTTTGTGATTTTGAGTTGTGTGATCATAATTTCTGAATATTCTGAATGTCTCCATCACTTGAAAGCACACAGCCAGTAGTAACCGAAAACTGACTTCAGGTGAAGTTTGTAGAATTTACCAGATTTGTGTTGCTAGTGGAATGAGTGTGTTTTTAGTAGATTTAGTGTACTTTTTTTTTTTTTTTTTTTTTGAAGGAAAGTGAACTATTTGCTTTCAGAACTGGAATTGTCCTTTTTTTTTTTTTTTTTTTTCTTTTTGATTCATCTGAGAAAAAAAGGTTGCTAATTGGGATGCAGCTTTGAAGAGGAAGTAGTCTTGGATTCCAGCACATTCAGATAAACTAATTTGTCTGTAGTTCTAGCTACTTGATTGTGTAAACATTTAGTAACATTTTTGTAAATTATTTTTAACTGACAAAAATTTACTATACTAAAATTTTTTTGGAACTTAAAAACATATTAGGGAAGTATTGGTGAAGTATGATAATTGAGCTTTTCTCAGTTACTGAGACTCAGGTAACGTTTGGGAATTAAAACTTTTCCCGACTTTTCATCAGCATTGTGAGCTATAATTTACTTTTAATATTATAGTTAGAAAATGCATATAAAATAACCAGCAAATCAATCAAATAATATTTTATTTCAGTGTTTTATTATATTTTTAACATGAGTAAATTGCAAAATTTGAGAAGTAATACTAAAATCCTTCTATTTAGAAGGGGATGAACTTTTATGAGAAAGAGGAAATTCTCTTTCTTTTGGATTCAGGACTTTAAATTGAGCTACAGTAAACTTTCCACTTAAAATGAACAGGTTTATAATTTCAGCAGAGGTATACATTCATGATTTAAGGCATTTTCAACATCTCCCAAAGTATCTGCTTGTCCCTTTGCATTCTAGCCTTCTGTTATCCAAGGACCCAGGCAACCACTGATTGGCCAGGAAATTATGGAAAATTATTTTTAAAGAAGAGCCTTTAATGAGTCAAATCTAGTCAATTTCTAGCTCTTGTAGCTTGATATGAAAGGAAGAAGTATGGCTATGGGCTATGGAGCCTTGACCTAGGACTGAATCTTGGCTGTTTTGTGGTTTTGGGGGAAGACATTTAAATTGTTCAAATGAATTTTGTTTTAAACAAATTATTTACATGTTATTTTCTATATAGAGCCTATTACTATTCGAAATAAGTGGGTTAAATTTAAGTAAAATGATTAGCAGCATATAATATATTACCAGTAAATTGTTGAGAGATTTTGGACTTCCCCTTCTTTCATCATTTTTATAGGGGAAAGAATCAATGACAGTTTGAAGAAATTTTGCTGGCTTTGGAGCCAGTCTGAAAATACTTGGAATTTTGAACCAAAGATGTTCTGTCAATTTTCTAGCTGACTGAATATTATTAGATGTTTTTGTTGATGCCTCCCCTCCACCTTCCAAAGTATATTGGTTCAGTTTTTTCTGAACCAGTATTGAAAATTACTGAACTTTTGACTAAATGAGTCTCTTCTGGGCATTAGATGACCTTTCTGAGCAGTACCTAGTATCAGTAGGCAACTAGCTTTACATCTGTATATATTTCACATAACAGTAAAATGATTTTAAATCTCTGATATGTTGTTTTCTTTTCATTTATCTCATTTTATACTAAAAGGATAAAAGGAGTTTCTTTAAATGCATGTATGTTCATGTCTCTGCTTGCATATGTGTAGGTTTTTGAGTTTTGATTTGTTGGGTTTAATTAATAGTTTCTTTCCATTTTTTCTTCCTACCCCTAAAAACTACCTTTTCGCTCTATATTACCTTTCTATAAATAATTTAAATGCTTTGTAAATAAAACAAGGCTGTTTTGCAGTTTTAGTAGGTATGGGACAATAATTTGATTTTGGCTCTTTTATATTGATATATTGTAAAAGCAGTGTCATTCTTAATTTATGAAAAGATTATGGTTAAAAACATATGGTTTTTATGGTTTAAGCCATGTCATTTTTTTTCAACTGTATGAAATTAATGGATTATATACATAGGTTCCCCCCCCCCAATAATGAATTGAGTAAACATTTAATAGGATTTCTGGTAAAATGATATTCTACATGTGTGATAAAGAAACATTTTAGTAAAGACTCATTCTACATGTCCAAATGTTTATTCTAAAAACAGTGAGGATTTTTTTAAAAACAATTCAGAAATACCTAAGTGTGTTCTTAGACTCAAAACTATTAAAATAATTTGGTTTTAGGTGATTTTCAATTGATAGCTTTATTTCTTATGGTATTTTTTTTGTCTTTCTATAGGGCTGAAAGACACACAGAAGTCTTCATGGATATAGTTGATACATTTAATCATTTAATTCCTACTGAACACTTAGATGATGCCCTATTTCTAGGATCCAACCTGGAGAATGAAGTCTGTGAGGATTTTAGTACAAGTCAAAATGTCTTAGAGGACTCGCTGAAGAACATGCTCAGCGATAAGGATCCTATGCTAGGATCTGCAAGTAACCAGTTCTGTTTGCCTGTTTTGGATAGCAATGATCCCAATTTCCAGATGCCTTGTTCAACAGGTAATTCTTACTTTTTTTTTTCTTTTTCTTTTTTTTTTTAGTCTGCAATTTAAAATAAAACATTTTCAGCAGCATCTTTTTTTTTCTTTTTCTTTTTCTTTTTTTCTTTTTTTTTTTTTTGGTGAGGGTAGTGAATTTAGGATTCTTTAATTTGAATTTAGAGCTGCTTTTCTTGACGTCAGAATTAGACTTTAAATTTTCTTCTGAGGAAAGTGGAATTATCGTTGAGGATATGGATGTAGATAGGATGACCAGTGACTGTATAATTATTTTCTAAAGGGGGATACTTTTTGAGAATTACAGGGGTGCTGTTAATAGTTACATCATGACAAAAAGTACAAGTTGGGACTCTCTCTAGTATTTAGGGATTTCCTAGCAAATTGGGACATTATATCACCCTAGGCCTGCTGGACTCAAGGGGAACTGCTGTGTTGAGCTTTTTCAGTGTCCCTCCCAGCCCTTTAAATTTAATATATTGTGTGCTTCCATTTCAGATATTTTGACTTTTTATACATGGATCTTAAAATCAGAGAAAGAACTCTAGACCTGTGCTGTCCAACTTAGTAACCACTAGCCACATAAAACTGTTAATCACTTAAGAGGAGTCCAGTCTTAATGGAGATATGCTGTGAAGTGCACATTAGATTTTTAAAGACTCGATATGAAAAAAGATGTAAAATATATTTTACCAGAGCTTTTTAAATGTTCATTACATTTGCAATGTATTAGATACTTTTGGTTAAAAAAAATGATTAAAATTAATTTCACATTTTTACCTTTTTTTAAAGTGGCTATATGTAGTGTGTGTACATATATATGTATATAAAGTGGTTTGCGTTATATTTCTGTTGGATAACACTGCTCTAGGTTCTGTAGTTGAAGTAACTGAAAGATTGAGGTTTGTAACTTTCCATAAGGCTAAACTAATTCTTAATAAGAAATTACTTCAGAGATATATTAATATGTGGAAGAACATGTAGGTTTTCTTTTATAAAGCAAAGCAAGTACTACAGTAAACTTCGGGGCAATTAGCTATTTCTTAACCTAAAATTAAATAAAGGAAAATCAGCTTCACATGGAGAAGTTAGGCTTCCCCTCACTGTTCCCTAGAATAGTTCACAGGTTTATGTGGTCTTGATCTTTCAGTGACTCTAGATTTTTGCACTGTAGTTTTTCAGTATAGTTTTTGTTTCCTTTTAATATTTTCTATCTAATATTTTAATATTTAAAGTTTGGATTAGGCTGGCCTGCTGTTGATCCATAAATTTGTCAGATTATTCTGCTTGAAGACCTCAACACTTTGACTATTAGGAATCTTGATTTTAACAAGTCTTTAATGCTGAGATCTTTTGAATTGCTTGCTAATGGTGTATCTCTGAATTATATACATTGTGTTGTGTTACTGCATAGGTTTACATTGTTTTTGTTGTATTCTAAATGTTACAAAGCTTTAAAAATTTTGTTTTATGTATGCATTGTTCAAGTTTTTTACTTTGGTTCCTGTGTCAGTACAGTATACCTAATTATCTCTATTGTCAAGTGCTTTTGACAGTTCTTGGTTGTATGCATAGTTTCACAGTTCAGTCCAAATTCAGGAAAAACATTTATTGAATACTTCTGTGCTTGTTACTGGCAACATTCTTAAGGATGTTATGCTAAGTCTGAAATTGGCAAATATATCATCTTGTTAGATTTCTTAATTTTAAAATTTCAGCCCTTTAGTAATGCTACTGGTATTCCTACTTGCTGTCCCCCTTTTTTAAAAAAATGATTTCTGCTGTTATGAAAAGTTTTTACTGATGTGAAAAGTCTCTTCAGTTTGATGAACATCTCTTATATTGGATGACTTAGAACATCTTTACTGAACTACTTAACAGTTTTTTTGAGGTATGATTAATACTTGTTTGTGATTTTATTATCTACAAACTAACTTTTTAATTTAAGAACTTAAGTGAATTATTTTCTAAAATTTTTTTATTATAAATTGCTATAATTTATCTTGGTTCTGAAGCAGAATTGTTGGTTTTAACATGTATGTGTAGTATATGTATTTTTTAAATATGTAGGGAATTTGTGGAGGAAATTTTAAATAATAAAGCTCTTGTGCTTAGGATTATTGAGATTTCTTTCCCACAAGGTAGGGCATTTATCTTAATTGCTTCAAAGTTCCTTTTGCCCTTTGGGATATTTAGTTGAGTGAAAGAGCTGTGTATTTTCTAATGACAACAAAAATGTCATTTGAATTGAAAAAATTGTTTTGACATAATTTTAGATTTAAGAGAAAGTTGGAAAGAAGTAATTTTTATTTTAAACTATTTAGTAAAAACCTTATATGGACAACTTTTCTAAGTTTAGCTATTCACATACTACTACAACTATTTTATTATAAAATAAAAAAGACATAGTTTTTACCCAAATGTTTGTGGGTCCATAGGTTTTTACTAATTGTCTTCAGCAGGGAAATCACCCTGGCAGTATTCCCCATGTCAAGAAAGCTATAGATTATGGTTATTTTATAACCTTGTCTTAGATAGTGTTAAAATTAGCAAACAGAATAACTGTTTTGTTCTCTGCTATGCTGAACCAAGTTGATTTGCTGTAGTTGTTAAAGATTAGTTTTTGTTGACAGAGTTGAGCAGCTTGCATGTATTTCAGTTGTCTCCAGAAATCATAGAATAGCTTTAAAAATTACAAAAATAGGAAAGAAACATGGAAGATCACTTATAAGGTTCTATTCAAGGCAAAAAAGTTAGAATGCTAATTGTTTCATTTTGGGAAATAACCAGTAGATTTCTTATCCCCCCTCACCCCCCTTTTTAATGCTTTTAACTCTAAAGTATTTCTTTATGTACGTATTGCCATATTTACATATGGTTTGTAGATTTGCCCAGTAAATATTTTTTTAAATTTAACTCTAGTAAGGGAAATCATTAAGTATTGGGGACATGTTTGGTCTTTATTATCAAGCCAGTTATTGGTATTCTTTAAAAATCCTCTTATCTTTAAAATTAAACTTAAAATTAAAATATTTGCCCAGGTAATAGGGTCAGGATGCCAAGTACATTATTTATATAAATACTTGAAGAATAGATATAAAATCATTGAAACAGTTTTTGAAAAACTGGTGGTAAAGAGTGTCATGAAGAAATACTTTATCATTTTACAAACATGTTCCCCTTTTATATAGATGGCTAGGATTCATAAAAGTGAAGTAAATCTTGTATTTAACTATATCTTTACATGGGATATTGAAAAGAAAAGTTCAGTGGCTGTAATTTCGTTTATTTTCTTAAGACCAGGAAGACAGATACATTGTAGATACATGGGTATTCAGAGTAGCCTTTCATTCAGATAGCACTCATGGCTACTGTACCCTTCAGTAATATCAAGGTGTTCTTTCGAAGCTACATCGTGGCTTACAAATCTTCATTCACTAAATTAAAAAAAAAAAAAAAAAAAAGGCAACCAAAAACCAAAACTTTCCGGAATCGTGGTGTTTGGAGATTAGACAACCCCAAAAGTTGTTAAATTCTTATAGGTATCTTGCTTATATGCTTAATTTGACTAAAGTGGGTATGTTTAGAAGAGAGCAAACAGAAAAGTTTGTAGAATTAGAGATATAACTTAGTGGAGGAGAGAAAATGCTGGAAGATGGGAAGAGTAAGATGTAGTAGCAGCCATAGATCCTTGAAAATTTGTCACATTGGCAAGATATTTGACTTTTTAATGGGTAATGGGAAAGAGCTAGGTCTGTTATGTAGCAGTTAGACAGAAAGAACAGTTTAAGTAGCTAAAAGGAAGAACTTGGGGTTCTTACCCCCAAAACAGAGTAATAGTTTCCAGGGGATATGAGATTTACACCTTTTTTTTTTTTTTTTTTTTGGTTACAATTGACTTTTGCTCTGCTTAGCTTGATGTAGTATAAAGCAAAGTATATCTTAATTTTACTTTGCATTGAGTATTTAATTTTCTTTTTAATTTAAAATCTGAAATCATGGGGCGCCTGGGTGGCTCAGTTGGTTAGGTCATGATCCCAGGGTCCTGTGTGGGCTCCTTCCTCAGTGGGGAGTCTGCTTTCCTCCCTACCCCTACCCCTCCACTTCGCTCATGCTCTGTCCCTTATTCTCAAATTAATAAAATTTAAAAAACAAAATCTGAAATCACGTCTTCATCACTCTATCCCTAATTAATGTCTTTTAGTTTTTTCTTTTATCTATTACTTAAAATTCACTTCATTTTTATTCCTGTAATCCATTGTTTATTTAACTTAAAAACAAAATAAAGACCTTGGATTAAGACTAGAACAGTTTTTATTCTTTGGGTTGCTGACTGAATCTTTTTTTAATTTAGCTTGCATGTCTGTGCTTTTATACAGGCTGCTTTTTTCAAGGTCTTGGGCATTTGGTTTTGTTGCATCTACCTTTTTTGGAGGTCTGCCCCACAGGACCCTTTGTCTTGTTCTTGTCTGGGTTTGCCATTCTCTAGGCCTATTGTATATCTGTCATCCCTGATCTCTCCTGCTGTCCTGAGTAGAGAGTTATTGTTTGCCTATATTTCATTTACTTTCTGTGCCTCCTAATGACATACTTAGTAACTTTCTGATGACATCATATTTCAGTAATAATTTGCTTTATATAGAAAAGTTGAATATCGCCTTTTTAAAAAAAAATTTAAAGCATTGTTTCTTAGCTTTCTAGTATCTGGTATTGTGTATGGGTTGTCTGATTTCTCCTATGAGACTTATGGGTTGTTAAGTGGCCATCCCTGCACCCCTGCTTTAGGATCTTTTCTCTATCTTCAGGTGTTTAGTATTTCATGTTGTGGAGTACTTGGTGGGCCTTTTCAATTTGAAAAGTGAGCCCTTCAGCTCTGTGAAATTTTCCTGTGTGTGTGTGTGTTTTTTTCCCCCCCTACATCTTCTGGCCCTTTCTAGGGCCCATGGGTTTTTAAAAATCACTTTCTTGCTTCTTTACCAGCTATTTTTTTGTCTTTTTAGAGTTCACTACCATATTTCTGTCTCTCTGAATATTTAATTTTGACAATTACATTACTGTTTCTAAGAACTCTTGTCTTCATTTGTACCCTTTAAAAAATAAATAAATAAATAAATAAATAATTTTATTAGGTAAGCTCTGTACCCAGTGTGGGACTTAAACTCAACCCTAAGATCAAGAGTCACAGACAAAAAAAAAAAAAAAAAAGTCACAGGCAGTATGTCCTGAGGCAGCCAGGACTCTCTATTCATACCATTTTAAAAATAGTATTCTTGGGGTACCTGTGTGGCTCAGTGGGTTAGACCTCTGCCTTCGGCTCAGGTCATAGTCTTGGGTTCCTGGGATCGAGCCCCACATCGGGATCTCTGCTTGGCGGGGAGCCTGCTTCCCCCTCTCTCTCTCTGCTTGCCTTTCTGCCTGTTTGTGATCTCTGTCAAATAAATAAAATCTAAAAAAAAAATAGTATTCTTTGTTATAGGGATATAGTAAAAGTCTCTTTATAGTCTGAATTGGTTTCTGTATTTGTATATTTTGATCTTTCTCATTGTGTTGCATACTTTTTCCAAATGTCTAATTATTTTTGGTATTTTGTTGGTGTTTAAACTTGAAGAATTGGAAATTTTTGACAGGTTTGCTGTGGGCTAAGTGAATCTTAGTTAAATAGCCTGCAATTGTTTTAGGAAACCTCTGAATGCCGGGTGAGAGGTGCTTTTTCATTAGGTATTAGCTGTCTTTGTCTCTCAGTCTTGTTCATTCAGTTTCAGTTTAGGGTTAAGAAAAGATTTTCTTGCTTGGGAGTTAATGCTTGTCTGTAGACTTTGTTGGGTGGTATTAAAGTCAGGAGAAAAGATGAGGTTGACCACTCAGCACTTGGTCCTTATGTTAATTCTTTATTTCTAGCCCAGTCGCTACAAATGCCCTTTGCTGGGTAGGATTTTTTCCTCTTAAGTTGCAGCTCTTTTTGGCTCTAAACTGTTACTTTTTCATGCTTTGTTTCATTAGTCCTATTTAGTTTTCTTTTCATCTTTCAGAAGTGTGTTACACTCTTTCATCTGTTTGGGGAATTCTGCATATTCTTTGTTATTATGGGCTTTTACCTTTTATTCCTTTATTCTCATTTTAATGGGATTTAGGGAGAAATAGGAGGTAAAAGTTGGCCATATGAAGCCAGTGACTCTTAATTAAATTGGATAAAATTTCTGATACCCAGTAATTCCTACCTAAGACTTGGAATCCTGTCTATTATTATTTTGTCTTTGTCAGTGTAGAATTACCATTCTTTATTTCTTCTATGATCAGTTTGCATTTATTCCCTTCTTTTTAAGATTTCTTAGCCTATTGCAAGTTTTTTCTTAGTAATAAAGGTATAAACAAACTTCTCAGAGTTTGCTGGTATATTAGTCAATAGTTTTTTAAAGAAAGAAACCAGTGGGGTGTGTGTGTGTGTGTGTGTGTGTGAGAGAGAGAGAGAGAGAGAGATAGGGAGAGAGAGATTAAAATTAAGATTGGTTTCTGTGATTGTGGAGGCTAGCAATTCTAAGATCTCTGTGGTAGGTTGGTAGCTTGGAGACCATAGAAAGAATTGATGTATCCTGAGTCTGAAGACAAAATTCCCTCTTACTTGGGGGACCTGCATCTTTTTTCTGTTAAGGCCTTTAGTTTAGTTGATGGGGCCCATCCATGTTACGGAGGATAATCTGCTTTATTCAGAGTCTACTGGTGTAAATGTTAATCTCATCAAAAATATATTCACAGTAACACTTAATAAGCATGTTAGTTAAGAACTTAAGTTCTGTGGCATAATGAACTTGAAATCTCAGGATTTTGGGGAAAGTGGTTTCATGGAGAGTTTGCAAGCAGAGGTATCTATCTTGCAAAGCTACCAGGTCTTTTCTTTTGTAAGGGATTATGCATGAAGGAAGTTGATAGAAAAGCTAATATATATGGATGTTAATGTAACAAGTACTGTACAAAAGTATTTGGCTAGTATTATTAACTCTTAACAAAAACCTTAAAAGCTGTAAATAATTTATTAATCTCATAGGTAAATTGAAATTCTGAGAGTTAAGTAATTTTCCAGGTTCACTAATAAGTAGGTCATAGTACTTAGACTAGAAAAAATTTCAGTATTTCAGTCTTCCTGCCTTAAAATACATGAGTGCTGTTCAGATCAAGGCTCTAAACTGTATCCCAGATTTTATTTGGCTTCATAATCAGCAAAAGTAGCGTGGGGAATTTTTTTTTTTTTAAGTTCCATTTTTAAAAGAACAAAGGAGACAGTTGTCTTCCTTTCAGACAATGTGTGGATTTGTAGGATAGATTTATGAGTGCCTGATAGGACTCTTCACTGTTAAAAATCAGGTGTTCTAAAGAGAGAGAGTCATTAGCCAGTGATTTAGGCAGTCGTATATACGAGAAAGTTGCTTTAAGGATGTGCTTTTTACTCAGTGTTAGCTGGTAGAAGTGGTCAACAAGCTACATAAAAACTTCCTCAACAGGTAAAGTACTGATTCAGGATGGTACTCAGTTAGATACAAGAAAAAAAAAATTTCTTCTCACTTTACAGGTGAAGAAATTGAGACTTAAAAATAAACGTTAACTTGAAGTTTTGTTAAAAATGGGTCATTTTGGCTTTATTCACTTACTGGGTGTCTATTTCCTATCAGGTAGTGTACCAGACAGTAGATATACAGTGGTGAGTAAAACAAAAACTCCGTTTTTCTTTTAATAGATCTTTAAATTTAGAAATAATTTTTCTGATGTTTGAGGATGGTTAATAAGTCTAGTTATTTATTTAATAAGCACTTGGTGTGAGAGGTCATCTGCCATGGGTCTTGTGTGTTCCTGCTGAGTGTGGCAAGAATGCAAGGTCTTTTTTTTTTTTTTTTTTAAGATTTTATTTATTTATTTGACAGAGATCACAAATAGGCAGAGAGGCAGACAGAGAGAGAGAGAGGAGGAAGCAGGCTCCCTGCCCAGCAGAGAGCCCGTTGTGGGGCTCTATCCTAGGACCCTGGGATTAGACCTGAGCCGAAGGCAGAGGCTTTAACCCACTGAGCCACCCAGGCACCCCAAGAATGCAAGGTCTTAACCACTCTCAAACTGGGCTATTTTTTAGGTTTATGTTTGAAGCAAGCAACCTTGAAGAATAAGATAACACTTATTACTTCATACACCCCCTTTCCGTTCCTACCCCCGGCTTCTATCAGATAAATTGCAGGTTTGCCTGTTACTTAGTATGAATATAGTAAATGCCCCATACTGTTCCCCTCCTGTATCTCTACCCAATATGTAGGTTCACCTTTTGCCCCTATAGAACTTGGGGTGGGGGAGAGGGCAAAAAGAATTGACAACACTGTGGTCTGCTGCTTGCTCTGCCATGATGACAGAATTTTTTGTTTCTGACCCAGTAGTCTGATGTCTTTTGTCAACCCCATGTACCAGTAACAGGATAGTTCTTTAGTTTACAAGTAGGGTAAAATCCCAGACCCTTCGTAGTTCTCATCATTACTGTGTTGAAGTTCAGAAATGATAATATGAGGGCTTATTACCAAGCACTTTAACTAGTAAAGATGAAAAAATAATTTACATCTGTGAAGGCAATGATAGCTCTATATACAGTATGTTGTTCATACAGACATTAGAATAGTACCCCATCCAGCATGTAGTAGGTGTTCAGTAAATTTTAATGTTGGGGGAGGGGGGGAACATACAAGGAAAGGGAAAAAGTAGGGCCAGGTAGTGGAACCAGAAGTTAAGGTAGTAAATAAAATGTTTGCTGCAGGTGGGGCACAGCTTTGGCTCTCAGATTTCTACCAGTCATTGTGGAAGAGGAAGACATTCCAAGGTGAGAAATTAGTGTCCTTGAAAACAAATCCAGTACCCAGGAAAAGGAAAACTATTTCTGACACTAAAACTAGAAAGAAATTTTACCCAGTTTTGTCCTAATGTGTGATGCAATTAAAAAAAAATCCTTAACAACATTTTATGCTGTCTTTCAAACAACTTTACTTGGCTGTCATTTCTTACACCATATTTTTAAATGTATTCATGTGAAGGTGAGTTTATTAATACTGTCTGAGAACTGGTGGGAATGCAGTTAACCCTCCACCCCTTTTTTCCTTTGGCCAGTGTAAATGCATAGACATAAGCTTTATGAGTAAATGGCTGTGTATGGGATTTTGTAAATTTCAAAGATCTGATGGGGGTATTTGTTTTGAATAAGAGGCGTCTCTCCCTCTCTAGCAGAGGAGGACAGAGCCATTATTTTCCTCAGAAATGATTTTGGGATCCTCCATAACGCATAAATGAACAGAAGCCTCGTAATTTCAGACATAAATGAAGATCATTTTGATATAATCTAATTTTTTATAGCCCTTAAGTAGCAACTTGTTGAGTAAAATTAATAGATTCTACGATTCTACCGGCTTTGGTTCCAGTTGATTATTCTTGGCTGTTCTCTTTTAGTCGTGGGAGGATTGCATAATCCCTTGTGGCTATTTTCACTATTATCACTGCCTAGATTCCTTTGGAATTCTTTAGGCTTGTTCTTTCTACTTCTGCCCCTTGTACTTTTCTCCCCTCCATATTTATTTGCCTTAGTTGAGAATGCTTTGAAAAGATTTCTTAGCTGGAGCTAGTAGTGTTGGTTTTGTCCTCTGCCATCTCTTCTCTAAAATACTGTCTTTCTCTAATTTTGCTGTTCTGTTTTCATAGACTTTATTAAGTCTAAGTGTATCTCAAATGGTAGTCACAAAATGTATACATAGAATAAAAGAGGTAACTTGTCATGGGGTGATTAGCCAGAATTTATTTACTAAAGCAGAGAAATATCAAAATTGTTATGAGCATAATTGATCTAATTCCTTTTTCCCTGGTAAAGCTATTTCCTGTAATCAGAGTTTCAGATTAGGGTGAAAGCATCAGTTGGGTTGCACACCTTCAGTAGGTACCAGTCCAGGAATACAGTGTGAGTAATACCTCCTTAAGTTGAGTGGACAGCTGCCTGGGATAGTTGAAGGCAGTAAACATTAAATTTATATTTGGATATTTTTATTTAAAATGATGTCTGATAATTATTTAATCATATTGTGATTATTTTAATAGTTTTAAAATTTTCTTAAATAAGAACATCGTATCTGATAAATCTTGTTTAAAAACTACTAGTTTGAAAACTAGACTTCTGTTTGTGATGATTAGACTACCTCATTGGTGGTGTACTCTAATAGCAAGAAAAGAGAAAAGTACCTCCTGTATTTTGAGTCAGAAGGGCAAGATGTTTTTTTCTCTTCCCACAGCTAAATATAGTCTTAATTTTAAAAACTTCCCTCACAGGAAATACTTTTGTTATTTAAAAAATGTAAAATTTATAAAATATGGCTGGTATAATATTTTGAAGAGAAAAATGTCAGATATTAAAGATATCCTAATTATAGTTAAAATGAGGAACATAAACGAATCTGTTCTGATATATAAATGTGAATCCATTTTTCTCATTAATCGGATTAGGAATGGTCAGATTTTCATACTAGCTTTCACATGCTTTTTTAAAACGCATACTCTCTTGAATTAGAATAATAGAGTGAGCTTGACCTTGGTGCCTGGTTTTGTGAGGAAGTATGAAAGAGAGGTGTTGTTAAACCCCTGATCCTGGTGCATTCTGAAAATTTGTGATATGCTTATTTTGATCGTCTTATATTTTATTATATGAATTCTTTCACCTTCCTACCTCTTTCTTCCCAGCTGATTTCCTTTTAGCCTCATTCTTTATCTGTGAGTTTTTTTTCCCTCCAGAATTAACTGCTTACTTTATCTTTTGTCAAAACATTTTTTTTTTTTAAAGATTTTATTTATTTGACAGACAGATCACAAGTAGGCAGAGACTCAGGCAGAGACAGGAAGCAGGCTCCCTGTGGAGCAGAGAGCCCCATGTGGGGCTCTATCCCAGAACCCTGGGATTATGACCTGAGCCAAAGGCAGAGGCTTCAACCCACTGAGCCACCCAAGTGCCCCGAAAACACATTTTTATGTTTTGTCTTGTGATCTCAGGTCACCATTTAAGTAGAGTAAGCTTACCACATTAGTATCTGGCAAATTTAAACATGATTCATAACTCTTTAACAGTTCCAGAACTATTTATATTATTAAAAAGAGCGTGTTTTCTAATGCAGGTGATTTTGCATTTATTGAATGTTTGTGCATTCTAACATGGTGGGTAAAAAAGTTTTCTGTACTCTATGTCAATAATGGGTAGTATTCTTTGGGCAGGAAAGCTAAGATCATAAGTTTAAAAGTTTAAACTTTTTGCAGTTATAAGTTGAGTTCTTAATTTGACAGTTTAATGTGGTAGCAGTGGGTTAGTAATTTGATCAAATATACTTCTCTTCATATTTGTTATATACTTGATGTGAAAAGATTGATATTTAGCTTATTTATTAACCAGCACGAGATGGTTTGTGAACAGCTTTTTAATCTTTAAAGTAGTGAATTCTTCGTAATTTAAAAATCTGGATATAAAAAGAAAATCAAGGTTCCTTGAGCAAATGCTTGTTTGCTTCGGTTTTGATCTTCTATACCTTTGTCTAATTCTGTAACTTTTATTCCTACCATTTTTTCTATCTGTAAGAAAAATAATTGACTCTCATTTTGCTGTCTCTTGAGTTTTCTCTTGAGGATGTTGACCAAAAGGAATTCTGATACGAGTGAGAGGCACATCTGTAGTTCTTACGGGATCTCAATGATGGGACAGTTTGTCTGACTTGTAGTGACCCTAAAGAGAGATTAGCTTGTGTTAGGGCCCTGTCCTGGCTTACTTTCCCTGTCCTAGTGATTGTTGTACCTGCCAACTAGAAGAATTGAATTTCATAATTCCTTGGCACTGACAGATCCCTGTTATTGGAGAATTAGGAATGCTGAATTACCTAGAATTACTTGAATCATAGACCTAGGTAGGCATCCTCAGCCTACTGGCTGATTCCAGAAATACTTTACCTATTCCAGGCTCTGTTCTTTCCCTAGTCTGTTGCTGTGATGGATTTGGTTCTCATGGGTTATGATTTACTGGGTCATTTTAATAAAAATTTTTGGCTTTTTGGTCTAGGATTAAGTTCAGCTTGGGAGTGACAGAAAACTCCAAATAACAGTGATATGAAGAAAAACGTATTTTATTACATAGTAGCTCAGAGGAAGGAGCTTTACAGTGTAAGGGACCTAAGCTCCTTCTACCTTGTACAATCATATATGAGCCCTAACTCCAGGTTCACCCCATAGTTTGAGATGGCTCCTCCAGCTATGAAGCTGGATTCGAGTCAGTAAAAGAGAAAAGGGGAAAGGGAAGGTATTGCCTACCTCTTTTATGATTGTATCCTGAAAGTTGCATATACCATTTCTCCTTTCATTCCAATGGCCGTAACTTAGTGGCCATATCTAGCAGTAAGGTAGATTGAAAAGTATAGTCTTTATTTTGGGTGACCACATACTCAGCTAAAAAACTGAAATTCTCCATGAGGAAGGGTGGATGAACAGATACTGAGCAATAGTTGGCCAGCCCTTGCAAGCACAGATTCTGTAGATTACTCTGGAGAGGGTAAGATCGGGATCTTTTTCTTGGTAAGCTGGCCTCAGCATATAGGTTATCCTGGGAGGTTTGAATACTTGGCTTGTTTTCATAGTTGATTCTGCTTCACTCACCAAAGATTTTCCAAGGTTGCATATCTATCTTTTACCCCCAACTAATAGAACTCGGGTCTCAGTTCATAAAATTTCTGGTCTCTGTTCATATATCATATTTTCTGCTCATTTCAAAAATTCCAAGAGATTGAATTCTTGTATTGCTTCACTCTGAGGGGTGGGTATCAGAATTGCTCCTTGTATATCTGAGGCTTTATTTCATTAAGATAATGTTGTCTAAACTTTTTTGACTATACATGTTTATTAGGCATTTTGGAGTGTTCATCAGTACTTGATATACTTGTCCTACTGTACTAATATATTAATGTCCATTATATAACATATAACATTTTTATGAAGATATTTTAAAAGAAGCTATAGATAACATATGATACACTGTAAAAATTATCGATTGTACAAGAGCTTTTTTGGAGTGCAGTTTGATTAATTATACTTATTTTTGAATTACATCTTGTTATTTTGATACAGTTTGGTTCCAAGGGGAGTTTATTTTGATGCTTAATTTTAATGGCACTCATGGATGAAAGCCATAAGTCAAGGAAGATATGTATATTTAGAAGATTTTACTTATTTATTTGACAGACAGAGATCACACTTAGGAGAGAGCCAGGCAGAGAGAGGGAGGGAAGCAGGCTCCCCGCTGAGCAGAGAGCCTGATGCGGGACTTGTTTCCAGGACTCTGAAATCATGATCTGAGCCAAAGGCAGAGGCTTTAACCCACTGAGCCACCCAGGTTCCCCAAGATACGTATATTTAAATGGAAGAAATTCACTGTGGGCTCTACAAAACAGATTATAATCCTAGGTTTTTGTTCCTGTCAGGTATACAGAGACTTTTATTGCAGCTAAACTGGAACATTTCTGCCATTTTCAGTGTGTTATTCTTTTAAACCAACAGGAAGTTTTTACCTTTTAAAAGATTATCATTTGAGCTCACGAAACCTTTTTATTTGGAAAAATTTTAAAGTGTCCAGTAAGAGGGGCGCCTGGGTGGCTCAGTCCATTAAGTGTCTGGTTCTTGGTTTCTGCTCAGGTCATGATCAGGGTCCTGCAATGAGGCTCCACGCTTAATCACAGAGTCTGCTTGAGATTCTTTTCCCCTTGTCCCTCCCCTTCTACGTCTCCTCCTGTCTGTACTCTCTTTCTCTCTCAAATAAATAAATAAATAAAATCTAAAGTGTCTAGTAAGATTTTTTTTTGTAGGTACCAAATTTCATTTTTAGTTACAAATCATGATGGAAGCATTTCTAAACATCAGTTTTCTTAGCCCAAGTTGTTGTTGTTGTTGTTCTTCTTCTTCTTTTAATTCTGTTACAGTTAACAATATACAGTATTATGTTAGTTTCAGGTATTCAATATAGTGATTCAGTAATTCCATATATCACCCAGTACTCATCATGACAAGTGCATTCCTTAATCCCCATCACCTATTCACCCATTTCTCCTGCCCACCTCCCCTCTAGTAATCGTCGGTCTGTTCTCTACAGTTAAGATAAGTCTGTTAGTCCAAGTTTCTTTTTGACAAACAGTTTCTTACTCATTACTAAAAATGTCACCTTTATCTAAAAAGGACAGATTAAGGGTGCTTATTTTTTTATATGAACTATCCCTTTCAGCTGCTTATAATAGAAGAGGCTTGTAACTTGTCTCATTTATAAAACATTAGTCTAAGAATGTATAACTTACCCTTAAGTGTAACATTTCTTAAGGACTTAGCGGTGAATTAATGGACAATCTCTCTATAGTAGAAAGATTTTATTTTATTTTATTTTTTTTTTTTAAGATTTTATTTATTTATTTGACAGACAGAGATCACAAGTACGCAGAGAGGCAGGCAGAGAGAGAGAGAGAGAGAGAGAGAGGGAAGCAGGCTTCCTGCGGAGCAGAGAGCCTGATGCGGGGCTCGATCCCAGGACCCTGAGATCATGACCCGTGCTGAAGGCAGCAGCCCTAACCACTGAGCCACCCAGGCGCCCCTATAGTAGAAGATTTTAATAGTACTTTCCCATCTTATGAAACTTACTGTAAACAGTCCACCCTTATAAAGGGTTTTCTTTTTTAAATATTAAAAGAACTGTGTTGATGACATCCTATAACTGCAAAATGTTGAAAGCAAACAAGTGGTTTAAGGGTGCCAACTCCACCACTTTATGGAATTCTCACTCTTAGGTTATCTGTCTTCAGTTGTGACTGGCAATTCAGCAGGGATACTAGTGTCAGCTTGATTAAATATTAGTGAAGTTCAATTTCTTGTTTGTTTTTAGATAACAGTATACATAGTAATTCTTCATTCCTGGCCAGATATTTTGTGTACATGCCTTTAGATCTCTATACCTCCTTAAGAGACCATTTGTTTAGTATATACTTGAAGTCTCATGGAAGTTGTTAAAAGGCTATCTATTGAAATGGTATTTTATTTAGAGGCAGCACCTTTTAATGTATGCTGACCATTTTTTCATATTCTTCTTTTTAAAGAGTTTTTGATAAATACCTGACAAACTTTGACTTTTAAGCTTCAGAAAATGTGAATATATGTAACTCATTCTAGGTACTTACATCATCCTTAGTTTCTTACTTTTTTTTTTCCTTTTAAATATTATCTTGTTTATCTTTTTTAAGACCACTTTAAATCTGTTTTGGAACAAAATGGGCTATAAATCAAATATATGCTGTTCAGATACCTGATTAAGGATATATTTTATTTTGAGCTTTTTTTTTCTTTTTGAATATTTTATTTTATTATTTTTTAAAGACTTTATTTATTTGACAGAGAGAGACACAGTGAGAGAGGGAACACAAGCGGGGGAGTGGGAGAGGGAGAAGCAGGCTTTCTGCCAAACAGGGAGCTCAATGCAGGGTTCAATCCTAGGACGCTGGGTTTATGACTTGAGCCAAAGGTAGGTAGATGCTTAATGACTGAGCCACCCAGGGCCTCTAAAGATTTTATTTTTAAGTAATCTCTGTACCCAACATGGGGCTCAAACTTAGAACCTCAAGAACAAGAGTCACATGCCCTGCCTACCAGCTGAAGCCAGCCAGGTGTCCTCAGCTTCTCTTTTTTTATAAAAATTTATTTAATCTAATCTAAAACTTTATTTAAAATTTTAACCATAAGTTTGCAACATAAAATTTAAAACATACTGAAACAGGAAGAATGTATACACACATGCATCATCACTAAGATTCAGCTATTACTGTTTTGGTGTAAAGGCTACTTCCATTTATCAATGTGTACCTACTCCTTCCATCTAATCAGTTTATAACTTCATCATGCATCTACAAAAAAAGTATTTCTACATGACAGTGTCATAAGCACATCTAAAAAATAGATAATTCTCTAAAATATCCTGTCCACATTCAAGTATGCCATTTGTCCACAAAATAATCATTTTCATTTGGTTCAAATCAAGATATAATCAAGGGATATAAGTGTTCTATTTAATTCTGTTTCTGAAACTTCCCACTTTCTTTTCCAGAGATACTGACTTTTTGAAGAAATAAGACCAGATATTTCTTAGGAATGCTTCAGGCTTTAGATTTTTAATATTGTTCCTTTGTGATGTTAGTTAGCTTTTTCTCTTTTATTTCCTGCAAATTGGAGGTTAGGATTAAAAGCTTGATCAGATTCAGGTTAAACACTTTGGCAAGATTCCGTCATAGGTGAAGCTGTTTAAGTTAATATTATATCAAATTGACAAGTCTTACAGTGTTTCATTGTGTTGTTAAATTCAGTTACTGGGTTTGGCAATAGCCAACACTGTGCTTCCTAAATACTTAAGATAGCAAGTGATCTGTAGGGATAGAACTTCGGCAACATTAAATATTAGTTCTTTATTAACTTTTCCTCTAATGGTTTTATGCAGCCATTGATGATACTTGGTAGAATCATTTGTAGTAAAGTGATAATTTTCTAATTCTATATTTTCTTTTACATTTATTTGTTGGCATTCTTCTGGCAAAGGAAAGTTTTCCCTTATTATCTGGTTATTCTGACCTGCAGTTTCTCCTGAAGAGGCAGATTGAAGGGAAAGAATGAACATTTGATTTCAGTTCCTAGGTTACATCCAGTGTCAAAGGTGGTTGATTGATTTTTGGATCTTTCCTTTTAGGTTGTCTTAATGGGTACGCAGATTTTAAAAAAATGCCTTAAATGTGTTATCTTTTTTTTTTTTTTTTTTTTAAGATTTTATTTATTTGACACACACAAAGAGAGAGAGCATGCATTCAGGCCGAAGGAGAAGCAGAAGCAGACTCCTGGCCGAGCAGGGAGCCTGACAATGGGACTCAATCCCAGGACCCTGGCTGGGATCATGACCTGAGCTGAAGGTAGACACTCAGCTAACTGAGCCACCTAGGCGCCCCTACACTTTTTTTGATGCTCAAATTGTCCTTCTTATTTCATATGCTCAGATTGCCCTAGATGTACTCAGGGAGATGGAATACTTTTTAAATGTATGTATTGATGTCCAGTTGGATACATTTTTGTAGGGAGAATTTACATACTTTGGCTTTGTTACAGAGGTATAGTGCTTCTTAAAGTACTTACTGATTTCCTTTTTTTATTCTGAAGTTAAATATTATTTAAATTTTGGCCTTAAGACCATATTTTCCTCTTTTACATGTGTAATTATAGTTAATTTCTTGATGAAAGATTTCCTAATAAGCAGCTTTACAAAAGTGTATCTAATGTGTAAAAAGTCATCTTGATAGGTGATCTGTTGGTAGAATTTGGTGGAAAAATTTATCTAGGTTTAAGGTTTAACATAGATAGAAATTCTTTAAATAAATTTGATACACTTTGGTCACAGAATTGTCAAATAAATGACCTTGACTAATGGATAAGCAATATTGACTTTTTCAAAATACATTTTTTAAAGATTTTATTCATTTATTTGAGGGAGAGCGCAAGTGGGGGGAGGGGCTGAAGGAGAGAGAGAAGTAGACTCTCTGCTGAGCAGGGAGCCTGACACAGGGCTTGATCCCAGGACCTCAGAATCATGACCTCCGCTGAAGACAGATGCTTAATGGCAGCCCGATATTGGCTTTAATAGAGAAATACCAATGTGATGATGTTTTATGAAAGTAATTATCCCATGTAAGGTAGTCCCCAAGAAAGAGGTAGTTTTAAAGTGATTTTTAAAAAAACTTTTGAGTGGGTCATTTTCTAAAATGTTACATAACTTTTTTTTTAATATCAATGTAGCAAATATGAATTTAGTAACTGTTGATTGAATTATCTTAGGAAACAAATTATATCATTCAGTATTAGTGGTATCCTTAGGTACTGTTTTAGTAGGTAGGGCTTTTGGTCCCTTCATTAATTGGACCTAAGACAAATATACTTGGGGAAAAAACTCTTTTTAATGATTTACTTCTCCTTTTTAAATAATGCCTTTGAAACTTTGGATTTTTTTAAATCTTAGGGAAATGAGATTAAAAATACATGAAATAAAAGTAGGGGGTGCATGCTTGTAAATAAAGGTGCATGTATGTAACACAGACAAAAATAAACTTTATAAAGTAGTTTTTCACTGATGCCTGCTATTTACTTTTCCTTAGGAAGGGCTCTAGAATGAGAACCTTAACTGAAATGAACTTGATCAGGACTCACCCAGTCCAGTTTATTTGTAAGAGCGTGGGAGACTTACTGAAATGACAGAAAGTGTGTACTGACCTTTCAGCCTACATTATCAAATGTAATATATGTTTTACTATATATACAGTTGCTTGAAGACTAAATACATACAGTATTCATATTTTGCTCATTAAGTCAAGACCTTTACCTAGGTATATTTAAGCTTGGTGGGTATTTTCACATTTTTTTCTCGTGTTTTTCAAGTTGTAATAATTCTCTTATGTATTCTAAATTCATTGCAGAGTTGACAGGTTTTTTTAAAGTCATGTATTTTTAAAAAATTTTCAGTGTTATTAAGTTATAATTGGCATATAAAATTGTAAGACATAGAATGTATATCATGGTAATTGGATATATGTATACTTTGTGAAAGGATTCCCCATCTCGTTAATTAATACATCATCACTTGATATATTCATGTTCATACATTTTTTTTGATAAGAACATTTTATTTCTCTTACTAAGTTTCAGTTATGGAATAAAGTATCAATTATAGATCTGGTGTTTTACATTAGATCCTCAGATCATATTCATTTTATAACTGGAAGTTTGTACCCTTTACCAACCTCAGCTTCTCCCTATTTCCCCCACCCACCAGCATCTACATTTTTATTGTCTGTTTCTATAAGTTTGACTTTTTTTTTTTTGACTCTACATATTAGTGATACCATGTAGTATTTGTCTTTCTCTTTTTCTTGACTTATTTCACTTAGCATAGTATTCAGGGTCCATCCATGTAATCTCCAATGTCAGGATCTCCTTTTCTCATGGCTGTATAATATTTTGTTGCGTGCCTGTCTATCTATCTTTATATCTACATACCACACTATCTAAATAGATAGACACCACATCTTTATCCACTCATTGATGGACACTTCAGTTTGTGTATCTTAGCTATTACGAATAATGCTGCAAACATGGGAGGGCAGATATTTCTTTGATATCCTGTTTTTGTTTGGTTTGGATATGTACCCAGAAGTGGATTGTTGGATCATATCATATCAGTTCTATTTTTAGTATTTTGAAGATTTTCTGTACTGTTTTCCATAATGCCTATACCAGTTTATGTTCATACCAATAGTGAACAAGTGTTACCTTTTCTCCACATCCTCACTAACACTTGTTATTTTTTGTCTTTTTGAAGACAGCCATTCTAACAGATGTGAGGTGGTAATTTATCATGGTTTTGATTTGCATTACTCTGATGATTAGGGGTGTTGAACACCTTTTCTTCATATACCTGTCTATTTATTTGTATGTCTATTTTTGGAAAAATGTTTATTCAGTTCCTCTGCCTGTTATTTCATTGGATTGTTTTTGCTATAGTGTGAGTTCCTTATATACCTTAGATATTAGTCCCTTTTTAGATATATGATATACAGATATTTTCTCCCATTCTGTAGGTTGCTGTTTCATTTTGTGGATGATTTTCTTTGTTGTGTAGAAACTTTTTAGTTTGATGTAGTCCCTCTTATATATTTTTGCTTTTGTTGCCCTTGTGTTTGGTGTCAAATTGAAAAAAGTATTGCCAAGGCTTATATGAGGAATCTACACTCTATATTTTCTTCCAGGAGTTTTATGATTTCATGTCTTATGAGCCAGTGTTGAATTAATTTTGAGTTGATTTTTGTATGTGGTGTGAGATCTCAGAGGTCCACTTTTTATTCTTTTGCATGTGGCTATCCAATTTTCCCAACACTGTCTATTGAAGAGACTGTCCTTTCTCCATTGTATATTCTTGGCTCTGTTGTCATAAATTAATTGCATTAATTAATTATGCAAATAAAGTATATATGCATGGGTTTATTTCTGGGCTCTCTATTCTGTTCCATTGATCTGTGTGTAGTTTTTTTCGCCAGTACCATATTGTTTTGATTGCCGTAGCTTTGTAATGTAGCTTGAAATCAGAGAGTGTGATGCCTCTAGCTTTGTCCTTTTTTCTCAAGGTGGTTTTGGTTATTGGGGGTCTTTTATTGTTCCATAGGAATTTTAGGATTGTTTGTTCTATTTCTGTGAAAAATGCCATTGGAATTTTGATAGGGCTTGCATTGAATCTGTAGATTGCTTTGGGTAGTTCGGAAATTTTAACATTAATTCTTTTTATGGAGCCCAACACAGGGCTTGAGCTCATGACCCTGAGATCAAGAGTCTTACGCTTAACTGACTGAGCCACGAAGGCACCCCTAACATTAATTCTTCTAATCCATGATGGAACATCTATCCATTTATTTGTGTCGTCTTCCTTTTTTCCATCAGTGTCTTACAGTTTTCAGTGTACAGATCTTTTACCTCCGGTGGCTCAGTGGGTTAAAGCCTCTGCCTTCGGCTCAGGTCATGATCCCAGGGTCCTAGGATCGAGCCCCACATCGGTCTCTCTGCTCCACGGGGAGCCTGCTTCCTCCTCTCTCTCACTCTCTGCCTGCCTCTCTGCCTACTTGTGATCTCTGTCTGTCAAATAAATAAATAAAATCTTTAAAAAAAAAAAAAAAAAAAAAACAGATCTTTTACCTCCTTTGTTAAACTTATTCCTAACTATTGTATTGTACAACTGCTTCAGAAAGCAGTTGTAAATGGAAGGTTATGTCTTTAATCTGTAAGTAATGTACATGGCCAAAGTTCCTTTTAGAGACTTCATCAGTTCTACTCTTCAGGGGAATTAGTTCCTATGCATATATCCTGGAAAAAAGCTACTAATTGTATCTTTTTGAGTGAGTAGGTTTTTGTTGTTGTTTGGTTGTTCCATGGTGGGATATTTCTGATTTTTTGTTTTTTAAACTGTTAGCATTCTTACTCTGAGTCCTGCAAGGGGTCACAGTGCAAGGTGTCAATCAGCACTACTATGCTGAAGTAGAGGTGTTCTTTTCTGTTTCTCTGCTTGCTAAGGGTAATTTCCTCATTAGAGTCTTGTTTAAGGTAGAGGTTCTAATCTCTTGAGATGGAAACTTGAGAACAATGATGTTTTTATGTAGTTCATTCAAACTGTGTTTAAGGTTGAACACTATGTTCAGCTGTGTTCTAGGAATTAGGGATATATTAGAAAGCATGACAAATTCCTGCTATCATGGAATTTACATTTTACTTTATATTGTTTATAATGTCATTAAAAGTCTTCTTTGGGCCATTACAGATCAGAAATATTAATTGTTTAAGTGTTACCTACTGAAAGATACATAATCCTTTAAGAACTTTTTCTCAGCTTCATTTATCTTTGGCTTTCTCTTATATATGAGTAAAAGCAAACCAAATGTAATAGAACAAAGTGCATATCTGGAATCTGATTCATTGCAATGGGAAACTCAGTTAATAATGGTAAGATACATATTACAGGATGGTTAAATCACATTTTTTTCAAAAAAGTTTTGTTTTATGGAATCTCATTGAATAGTATTCCGGGCATCAGGAGCTTATGGCATAATCCACAGTGTGAGGTATAATGATTTGCTTTGGCATAAAAATGATTGGTACTCTCTGTTTATTTAATAAATATTTATTGCATACCTATCAGGTACCAGACTGTTTTCACTGCTGGGGAGTACAGTTTTGTCTGAGACAAATAAAGCCCCTGTCCTCATGGAGCTTACAAAAAGTGTAATATATAATAGAAAATATCTGGTTGTTTGGTGTTGGAGGTCATGGTTTGAGTTGGGCTGGTCAGAGGTCTCAGTGTGGAGGTAACATTAAAGAAGCAGCCTTCTTAGAGACTTGGCAGTGGCCAGCCTTTGAAGTTCCTGGGTTCCTGAGTAAGTGAAATACATCCATGTAGAGAAAGAGCAAATGAAAAATATCATTAATTTAAGTGGCGATTAGTCAGTCCTTTTGTCAGATTAAAGTAATCCACTGTTAATAAATAACTCTAGGGGCACCTGGGTGGCTCGGTGGGTTAAGCCTCTGCCTTCGGCTCGGGTCATGATCCCAGGGTCCTGGGATCGAGCCCCACATTGGGCTCTCTGCTCTGTGGGGAGCCTGCTTCCTCCTCTCTCTCTGCCTGCCTCTCTGCCTACTTGTGATCTCTGTCAGATAAATAAAGAAAAAATCTTAAAAAAAAAAAAAGTAACTCTAGTATCCCCTTAGATTGTGATTACATGATTGATTACATTCGCACTTAGTTTTTCACTGAGGTGTGTCTCTAATTGATAGAATATGTAGATGAACAGTGAAACACAGATTTCCCCCTGTACTGTCCCACCAAAAAAGAAAAAAAGAAGCTAAGAAATAAAAACAAAATCTAGATAATCAGAAGCAATCCTTAAGCAACTAAGTACTCCCCAGTACTCCCTAAACACTCAAGCTCATATTAACAGTGTTTACATGGTCACTAAGTTTACCAGAGTTAGGTGTGGGCTGCAAGTTGCTTTCTTCTTTACACTTGTGTTTAGAAGAATGGGATGGAGCTAATCTAATCCATGTGAAAATTTGTTATGTGCACTCCCCCCCCCCCAAAGGTTTATTTGTTATGAAGAGAGCATGAGTAGGCACAAGCCCTGGGAGTGGCAGGCCGAGGGAGAAGCAGGCTCCCACCTGAGCAAGGAGCCTGATGAAGGACTAAATCCCAGGACCCTGGGATTATGACCTGATCCAAAGGCAGATGCTTAACAGATTGAGCCACCCAGGTGTCCCTGTTACATGCATTTTGATATTTTCCTTAATTTCATAATAAATATTTCCTGGTTAGTTTTCAAAAAAAGAAAAACCTTTGGTATGAATTTAGTCCTTATATCCTATATTTAGATATTTATGAAATTAGATTTTCATGTTTTGAAACGTAGGTTTTTATTTTCTTTTTCCATAGGCATGATTTGTAGGTAACATGATGGGGTATCCACTGTAGTTTTTGTTTTATTTGTGCTTGGTAGAATTGAAGTCTAAAAAGGGCATGTATATATATATATATATATACATATATATATATGTATATATATATACACACACACACACACTCTGTCAAAGTCTTTTTTTTTAGATTTTATTTATTTGACAGCGAGCGAGTCTAAGCAGGGGGAGCAGCAGTAGGCAGAGTCTAAGCAGGGGGAGCAGTAGGCAGAGGGAGAGGGAGAAGCAGGCTTCTGCTGAGCAAGGAGCAGCATGTGGGCTGGGATCATGACCTGAGCCACCAAGGCGTGCCTGTCAGTCGTTACAATTGAATTTCATTGTTATCACACAACATGGAAGTTCGTTTTATATGCATTTTCATATTTCTCATATATTTACATTATCCTCTTCTTTTGCTCTTTGCTTGCACAAAACTCGTGGAAAGAATTTTCTGTGCTATCTACAGTATCTTTCCTCCAAAATCTGATTTTGCTCTACCTACTCCGCAGGGTTATAATTACTATCACTTTTCCAAGGGCATTGTTCTTTTCTTCTGTCAGTGGTATTTAACTCAGTTGATCTCAGCCTTTTGAAATGATCTATTCACTTGATTGGTTTATAGCTTCCTTCCTTATTCTTTTGCCTTCCTATCTTTTTTCTCTGTTTGTTTGATACTCCTAGTCATTTTCCTGACCTAAACACTGGAGTATCTCAGGGTTCAGATTTTAGGTATCTTCTCTCTTCCTACTTCTTGTTGTGCTGGTTTTATCCAGTTTTATAACTTTAAAAACTCTGCATGGGGTGGCTGGCTTGCTCAGTTGGCAGAGCATGTGACTCTTGAACTTGGTTCTAAATTCAAGTCCCACGTAGGGTGTAGAGATTAAAATCTTAAAAACATAGTCTTTATAATTAAGCTTATATAATATCTGTATCTTTCTATGTATTTATCTATATCTTTAGTCTCAACTTAAACTTGGATGTCTATCGGCATCTTAAGCTTAATATCTAAAACTGAACTGTTAATGCTTTCTTTGTCATTTTCTTTTTCATTCCCCCTTACCAGTTCCCCTAGTACCACGTCTTCAATAGTCTTTCCTATCTCTGTAAATAACAACTCTCTGAGTTGCATAGCAAAACACTTGGGAGTCGTTATTTACCTATCCTTTTCTTTTACATTTTGATATTCAGTTGGTCAGCAGATTTTGTTGACTTTATTTTTAGGATATATCCAGAATCTGACTACTTAGATTTCTCATTTTCTCACTACCACTGTGGTCTTAAGCCATTACCATCTCTCACCTGGATTATCCCATTAGCCTATAAGTGGCTTTCCAGCTTCTGCCCTGGGGGATTTGTTACAGTCTGTTCTGAAAAGAGCACCAAAAGTAATCCTTTACAACGTTAGGTCATATCACCCTTGTGTTCATAGTGCTCTGGTAACTTTCTATTTCACAGAGAGAAAAAAAGCTAAAGTCCTTGTGGCCTAGACCCTTCTTAGTTTCCCCTGATACCTTTGCAGTTTTATCTGCTACTTTCCTCCTCACTTTCCCTGATGTAGCCACACAGACCACCGTTCATTCTGTTCTGACATCCTAGGCATGTTCCTTCTTCAGAATCCAGGTATTTGAATATGCTTCTAGATAGCTGTTTCCGCAACTTGTTCAGGTTTTTGCTGCAAAGTCATCTCAGCATTGTTGTTTCCCGGCCCATTCTAGACTATACAGTGTTATTTGGGGAATTTAAAAAAGACTTGGAGAGCAGACAGGGACCTGGATATCAGTCTTCACTTTTCCTTTGGCCCCGAAGCTATTGTGAAGAAACCACCAATACAAGTATCCTTGGCTATCCTTGGCTTTCCCTGGCTATTCTGTTTAAAATTACAAACCATCCTTTGTTCCCCTCTCCATACTCTGTATTACTTTTTCCTTTTAAGTGTTAAGACTTATCTAACAGGATGTATGCTTGTCTCACTCTCATTAAAATGAAGCTTCCATTTCATGGAAACCGTTTTAAAAATTTTTTTAAATTTTTTTTTTTTTTTTTTTAATTTACTTGACAGACAGAGATCACAAGTAGGCAGAGAGGCAGGCAGAGAGAGAGAGAGAGAGAGAGGGAAGCAGGCTTCCTGCGGAGCAGAGAGCCCGACGCGGGGCTTGATCCCAGGACCCTGAGATCATGACCCGAGCCAAAGGCAGCAGCCCAAACCACTGAGCCACCCAGGCGCCCCTAAAATTTTTTTTAAAAAGATTTTATTTATTGGGGCACCTGGGTGGCTTAGTGGGTTAAAGCCTCTGCCTTCAGCTCAGGTCATGATCTCAGGGTCCTGGGATCGAGCCCCGCATCGGGCTCTCTGCTCGGCGGGGAGCCTGCTTTTTTCACTCTCTCTGCCTGCCTCTCTGACTACTTGTGATGTCTGTCAAATAAATAAACAAAATCTTAACAAAAAAAAAAGATTTTATTTATTTATTTGACAGAGCACAAGCAGGAGGAGTGGCAGGCAGAGGGAGAGGGAGAAGCAGGTCCCTGGCTGAGCAAGGAGCCCAGTCCTGGACTTGATCCTAGGACGACCCTGGGATCATGGCCTGAGCTGAAGGCAGACGCTTAACCGAGCCACCCAGGCACCCTAAAAATTTTGTAATTTATGGAAAAGAGCAAAGCAGTAAGAATAGTGTAATGAACCTACATGTACCTGTTACTTAGCTTAAATATTTAATAGCTGGTTTTATTTCATTCATTTATACGCTACTTGCTTCTCCTTATCCCTCTGCTCCAAGATTATTTGAAGCACCTCCCAGAAGTCGTATAATTTCATCTGTAAGTATTTCCGTATGTATCTTTAAAATATAAGAACTCTTGGGGTGCCTGAGATGCTCAGTTGGTTAAGCGTCTGCCTTTGGCTCAGGTCGTGATCCTGGGGTACTGGAATTGAACCCCATACCGTGTTCCCTGCTCATTGTGTAGTGTGCTTCTCCCTCTCCTTTTGTGTCACCCCCCCCAAATTGTGTTTTCTTTCTCTCTCAAATAAAGAAAATCTTAAAAAAAAAAAGAGTTCTTTATTTTTAAAAAATAGCCACAATAATATTATCCAGCCTAAAACATTTAAAGATAGTTCTTAATATTTTCAAGTGTGCAGTCCATCAGCTTTCAGTTTTACCCAGTTCCCTAAATATTTTTTTAAAAGTATGATTTGGAATTGAAATAAGGTCAATATATTAAGTTGGTTAGTATGTAAGTATGTATCAGTCTATGTAAGTTCCCTTTCATCCCCTTTCTTGATATTTATTTGAGGAAACCAGGTCATTTCATTTTAAGTATTCTGTATCATTGGTATCTAGAATAATCTAGGCCAACATGTGACATATAGTAGGTACTAAGTAAATGTTTTTAAAGGAATTAACAGGAAGGTAAGTAATTTATAGTATTATAGGATGGAATTAAAAATTTTTAGGGAATGATTACGATCTCACTTTTACATTAGCTTGATAGAATGTTAATTGAAAATAAATTATTTAGGCAGTTGAGAGGGGGTCAGATGCAGGGTGCTTAGGACTACAGAAAGTTATTAGAAAAGATCTGCCAAAATTCATTAATAATTGTTACCATTTA
The DNA here is from genome assembly GCF_964662115.1 of Mustela nivalis. Classification (NCBI taxonomy): domain Eukaryota; kingdom Metazoa; phylum Chordata; class Mammalia; order Carnivora; family Mustelidae; genus Mustela; species Mustela nivalis. Next base: position 104,799,196 of record NC_139024.1, read on the forward strand.
AGATCTTCTTATTTGCACACCAAACACAGTATTAGAAATCATGTTCAGTTTTCACAGCAACCTTTCAGTGCAGGGTTCAATGTCTTCATTTTCCCAATGAGTTTTTGAAGTTTATTTATTTATTTATTTTTAAAAAGATTTTATTTATTTATTTGACAGAGAGAGATCACAAGTAGGCAGAGAGAGAGGAGGAAGCAGGCTCCCTGCTGAGCAGAGAGCCTGGTGCTGGCTCCATCCCAAGACCCTGGGATCATGACCTGAGTCAAAGGCAGAGGCCCCAACCCACTGAGCCACCCAGACGCCCCGAGTTTTTGAAGTTTAGTGGGAGAGGTGGTTCCTGGGCATTAATGTTTTTATTAACAAACTTTATAAAACTAGAGACAACTCTGTAAAACCATTTGGATGTATAATTTTGATAAAAAAGAAAAATATAAAGAGGTACCAATAATACTGCTAACTTCTACATAGAAAACATTTGTTTAGTGTGTGTCTTTCTAGTTTCTTTTTCTAGAACTATTTTTTGTGAGATGGATTAGAAAATGTAAAAAAGAAGAAAGGGGGAAAATCTCTGAAATAACCATTATTAGCATTTTGGTGTATGTTTTTTGGTGTGTGTGTGTGAGAGAGAGAGAGAGAGTGAATGTGAATTTGAATATAAAGCTTGGAAGACAGACATAACACATATGGTTCTTTCTCTCATATAATTCCTGTTTAGCATATTGAAGTCTGAAGATCTGCAGTGAAAAAACTCTTCTAATTTGCTTTAACCCAGTGTCTATACATATTTGATAGAAAATCCCCTTTCCACGACATACTGATAATTTTTACCCAAAGTATGAAGTTGAGTTTGGCAAAAGTTGAAATATTTGTGCACACTTAAATATAAAACTTCAGAGTGTTTTAAATTACAGCTGAAAGGATGCATAATTTGATAGTATTGGAGTAACTGAAGACAGCATTCTGAGGAAAATTAGCTTAGAGTGACACCAAATAATAATAAAATAAGGTAAACAAGGGAAAATACTTGTATCAAATAGGTAACATAGGTATTACAGAAAGAATTCATATACATTGGAGAGGAAAACCCCACATCTGAGTGGGGGAGTAAGCAGAGCTAAAGAAATACAAAAAGACAGTATACACATCTGAAGTGTTCAAGGTTTTTTAAGTAACTGTTTCTTTTGAAAATCTGGAACTCAATGCCAGTGAGGTTTTATTAACACAAAGCTCTTTGTGCTGTCAAAATTCTTTATAATCTTTATGGAAAGACATAACATGAGATATATAAAATAGTAAAATACGTATATTTTCATTCTTTGACATAGTCAAAGAATGAAACCTATGTTTTAAAGTTTATTATAAAGAAAGAATTGAAGGGGAAAAAAGATATGTGTGCATGATAGCAATATTTATATTTTTCACATTAGGAACATCTAATATCTAAAATGATAAGTGCATCAAAATGGTTCATTTTATGTAACATACAACTTGATGTATATCACACCACCACTTCTACGAGTGAGTGGATGAATCATCCATGAAGGAGAGAACTCTCACTGAAGAGAGTCTTAAATAGAGGCTGCGTGGTATTCTGCAATATTAGAGGAAAAAGCTCTGGTGCCTCTGTTAGGAGAATATAACCATATAATTTCTTTTTCTACTTCAAATGCAAGTCCTGTAAATAGATACCTAACCTTTATTGGAACGTTGCAACATCATGCTTGCTCTTTAGGTTTATCTCAGGTCTGATATTTAATGCCAACTTTTATAATAGAGGAAATAATTGTAGTTGAGATAAAAGCAGTAGGGTTTGGCCTTTGTACTGCCAGTGTGAATTAAGGGATGTCAGATGGGAAGAATTTCCTACTGTATTTGTGTGTGGTATTTTTTTTTTTAAATATGGAATTAAAGTGATTTAAACTAATCCTGGTTGTTGAGAAATTCAGTAAGTTTAACTCCAAATCATTTGGTTTTATTTTCTTTATTTCATTTAACTCCTCTTCCCAGAAAGATAGATTGGAAATAATTTGGAATAAAGTAATATTAGTGTCAGGAAGACTTTACATAGACTTGACTGGTGCCAAGAACTCAGCAGATTTAATTAGGCCCATTTGTGGATAGGGATGGGAGGAATTTTAATGTGATCTGAATTCAAGCTCAAGGATTTATGAGTATGATGATAGATTTTATGCCAAAATTTCAAAATGAGAGTGACATCTAATAATGGAATCTGGGAGGGAGGAAAAAGTATATAGTTTCTTTCTGCATGCCATGACCATACACTTCTGTCCTAAAGAATCCAGCTCATTACATTATTTTGGTAACTCAGAGTTCCCATTTTAGTGAATTTAAAAAGCTGGATATCAAATGCTGAATCTTGGTTGGCCTTGTGGCGGAAGGAGGGGGAAGTATGGGAGGTCCCTGAGAATAGGCAGTGTTCTGAAAAGAGTCCAGATTCTCCTTTATTTATATTTATTTTCTTAGCAGAACTAGTTGGATCAAACTCTTTAAAAAATATGAATACCTGATTGGGAGGGGTTTGCCCTAGAGTATTCATTCTGCACTGTGAATTACTTTAGTTAGATGAATGAAATTTATTTCAGAAGAAAGAAATATCAGATACTTTTTAAAATTTTATTTGTTCTAAGGGTAGTTGAAGAAAAGCAGTGAGGGGGAGGGAATACATAATTTTTTATGGTGGGTACATGGGATGGGGAGAGACTGAAACAGAAGTAAACAGTAATATAGTGCTTTCTAAGTGCCAGATACTCTTCCAAGCCTTTTATACATATTACTTTAATCATCACAGTAGCCCTCTGACCCACTAGTATTTTCTCCATTTGATTGAAGAATTTGAGACACAGAGAGGTTAAGTAGGTGCTTTACTTGTTGGGGCCCTTGTTCTCATGAGAGCCCTGGAAATGTTAGAGACCATGTAGAGCTTGATTTAATATAAAGCTGGGCTTTTGAGGTGAAGGAAATGTATGTGTTGCCAGATAGAGCAGGAGTACAAAAAAGGCTGTATTCTTGTGTTCTTGGAAATCTCAACTCAGAAATAGCTCAGATGAAGTCTGAGGTATTCTAATTGTAGGTTGACGTAGGAGGTTTTTGTATGATGATGGGACCTCAAAACATCACTTACCTTCAAAGTTAATTTCCAGCACACAGAAACATGCTGGGGTCTTTTTTGATTTTCCCTTCTTCCCCTTTCCTCTCTCTGCCTCTTGCCCCTCACTGTTTTTTTGCCACATTCTCTCTCCCTTCCCATTCCCATTTCCTCATCTCTCTTTTTTGGTAGAGGTGATTCTCCCTACCATACCTCCTTCTATTTCCCCTTTCCCATTTGTCACTTATATAGAAAAATCACCTTTTGTCCCTCTTAACTTCTTTAATTGATTTCCCCCCTTTCTGTCTTTTACCATTAAATGTCTTAAAAATAAAAGAGACCGTAGTTGTCATTCTTTACTCATGCACTTTTTAACCTCTTGTCATCTGATTCTCTGCTTCTCTGTGTCAAATTAGTGGATTTTTTCTCCATTGTTTTCTCTTGTAGCATTAACCTTCCTAATCCTACTTCACTGAAATTTTCCGTACCCTTTTTTTGTGTGTGATACTGTATTATCTTGATGCTTCTTTTGCCTGTTCTTTTTCTTTGTATCATCAGTATATATCCAAAAGGTGAAGTCAGCACCTCACTTCCAAGTTTGTTCTTTCCAACTTATCTCTTTCTCTGTTATTGAAAACATTTTTCTCTCACTCATCAACATTTAAATTTTCCTGACTCCTTCTTTTCCCTCATTCTTTTGCTCAGCAAATAATTCTGGAGTGCTTCCTGTATTACCAGGTCCTTATTCTAGGTTCTGGAGTTTCAGCAACAAAGAAAGAGATAGAGTTCTGACTTGCAGAGCTTACGTTCTGCTGGAGAAGATAGTTAAACAGATACTTAAATCAGGTAGTGTGAAACATGTTTTAAAGAGTAAAGTACACTGAGCAGGCAAAGATGGGAATATGTGCTGTTTTGGGTAAGATTGTTATGAAAAGTTTATCTGAGAAGGTGATATTTGGGTATATCTTAAGAGAGTGAGCCACGTGGAAATGTGGGAGAAGAGCACCCCAAGCAGAGAGACTAGCAAGGACAAAGACCCTGAGATAATCTTTGCCTCTCCCATATCAGGAAAGGCCAGTGTGACTAGAGTAGAGTGAGGCATAAATCGGTAGGTGAAAAGTCAGAGAAGTTGGCTGGGGAAGATCTTAGGATCCTGTGGGCCCTGGCTAGGATTTTGGACATAAATATTAAGTGCGGTAGTAGAGTTTGGAGAGTCTTGAACAGAAAAATGGTAACAAGGTAGGACTTAATATTTTAGAAGGATCATAGTGTATGTGAGGTGTGTATGTGGGGTATGTCAGTAGAAGAACCTGGGATGCTATTATGGTATAGTTGAGATGATGGTAATTTATAGTAGAATGTTAGCTGTGAATGTGGTAAATGGTCAGAAGTGATATATTTTATATTTTTAAAGATTTATTTATTTTTATTTTTTTAAAAAAGATTTTATTTGTTTATTTGACAGAGAGAGAGAGCACAAGCAGGGGGAGCAGGAGAGGGAGAAGCAGGACCCTCGGTTCATTGACCTGAGCTGAAGGCAGGTGCTTCATCAACTGAGCCACCCAGGCACCCCAAGATTTATTTATTTTAGAGGATGGAGAGTTTGTGTGCATGAGCTGGGGAGGGGGAGAGAGAATCCTCAAGCAGAGTCCAGTGCGGGGCTCCATCCCAGGACCCTGAGATCATGACTTGAGCCGAAATCAAGAGCTGGTCTGCTTAACTAACTGAGGCACCCAGGTACCCTGAGTGATTATGTTTTTCGATAGAACTAGCAGGATATGCTGATCACTTGGATGTGGTACATGAAGAGAGAGAAGCTAAGGATAGTTCTAGAGTTTTTAGGTTTGAACAGGTGGGTGAATGGAGGTACCATGACCAGGAATACCTTACGAGGGACAGTTTTATTGAGGAGGGATGGGTAGAAGCAGTGTTTATTTTCAATATGTTAAGCTTGAAATACCTGTTAGACCTCGTGGAGATACCAAATTATATTCTTCCAAAGGTTAGATGTGAGCTTGGGCCTGTAGAAAATAATTTTGGGAGTTGTCCAAGTATGGGTGGTACTGGATGAGATCACTTAGTGGGGTTTGAGTGTAGATAAGAAAGAGATGGAAGGATTGAACCCTTAAGTCCTCCATTGTCTAGACCTCTGCAAGAAAAGAAAGCTGTATCAAAGGATACTGAGAAGTAGCTGGAGAGAAGAAGATGTGTGATGTTCAAAAGCTAAGTGAGGAGAAAGGGATTCAGAAAGGAGAAATGGGTAAGCTATGTCAGAAGCTACTAGGACAGGGAGTAACCTAATAATTGACCTTTGGATTTGGCTTGCTAAATCCCATTGATTTTTGCTTTGCGGTGTAGCCCTAAAATCCAGACAATACCTTTTCACTCCCTGCCAACACTGTTGATCAGGCTTTAATTACCCTTCTTCTGGACTATTTTCCTCTTTTGAGTTTTTTCTTTCTCTCCTGATTACAATACAGAATACATGCTGATTGTAAAAAAAAAAAAAGTTGGAAAACACAAAGACAGTATAACAATAATGTAGAAAACTTGAATTCCTTATCTACTTTACCACTAGAGATAATCACTGATAACACTCAGGTCCTTTTTTTCCCTGTCCATTTCTTTCTGTGCATATTTGTAGTACATACATTGTATATATGCTTTTATATAAAATTGGGGTGAAAAGTAGTCTTAAATTTTACTTTTTTAAATGAATATTAAAATTTTTTTGAGAATATGTGTGAATGTGTGACAGCATAAGTATTTCATCATGGCAAAATAGCCTTCTAATTGAACTTTCCACCCATTTTATATCTTAAGTGAGTCCTGATGAATTTTCCTTAAATACATTCTTCTCTGAGCTTTTAGTGCGTAGGTTAGTGATTGAAGTATAGACTATTCTTGAGAGTAATACATGAATATAGCAGGAAATCTGGAAAACAGGAAACAAGTATATTATCTTTTATAGAATAGCTATTATAATTTTCATCTATTTCCTGCTAATCTTTTTTTCTGTTTTTCTAAATGTACATACACATGCATTTTGTTTTTTACTAAGAGATCACAGTGTGTTTTCTGGCCAACTTTTTTCCATAATTTATTCTATTTATAATTTATTGGTCAAAGTATATAAGTAGTTTCATTATTCTGTTTGTTGTCAAAGTGCTCTTCAAAAAGATTGTACTATTTGAAAGTATATTTATAAAGAATTTTGTTCTCTTTAAATTTTAGGATAGACCACTATCTTGTTGAGCTCTTTTAATTGAAGTTCTTCTTGGATACAAAGATGAGGACTAGATAACTTCTTGAGGTTCCTTCTAACCCCTAGGATGAAGATAATAACTAACATTTGTATAGTGCTCTAAAGTTTACAAAGTGAGTTCTCATACATCATCTCACTTGATCCTCACAACAGCTCTGTGAGGTAGGTAGGACAGGTATTGTTATTCTCATTTTAGAGGTAAACTGAAAGAGAGGTTAAGTGACTTGGTCAAGTTTTATTTAAGTGTTTTAGCTGGGATTTGAATCCAGGCCTTCTGATCTAAATAATCAGAATCTCTTTACAAGATTTCATACAGCTGCACATTTAGAATTGCTGTATGTCAGCTAGTTAAGTAAAATAAATTTTTTATATACAGAAATAAACCCAGTGACAGTATAAATACGATATTTATATTTTCTTCAACATCCCCCAATCCTTTTCCATATCTCCCCCTCCCCATTAAATGAAATGCTCTCTCTTTTGACTAGAAGGTCATTTAATTATATAGCTATACACCTACCATTTTACCTGGCATTTGGGAGAGGGGGAAGTTAAACATTTTTCATTTCTCTCTGTGTATATATTTTTTTTGCTATTGCTTAAAGGTGTACCTGTATTACTTTCTATACATGTAGTGTAAAGTCTTTAAGTAATAGACTTATACTTCGAACTGGAATCTTTTGGGTCTAGCATGTACTTAGAATCACAAGTTTTTCCGGGTATTAAAATTTTATACTACTTTAACTAAAATTGGGATAATTGAGTATTTCAGGTATAGTTTGCTTACAGTGTTCACAGAGGTTCATTGAATAATAAGTGAGAATGACAGTGGAGGTCAAATCAAGAACAATTATAGCTAATCTACTCTGACTAGTTACCTCATAAGGTAAAAGTTTGTAAATCTGAATTGGGAGCTTGGTAGTGGCAGTATCACATAATAGAAATAGACCTAGATTTTCAAGACTGTGTAGTATTAGTATTGCATTAAAATGTCTCACAGTGTTTTCTGTACCTGCCTTTAAATACTTAAGATATTTAGTATTTTTAAAAATTAATTTTCTTGTTTTTGTTTTTTCTCTAGTTGTTGGTCTTGACGATATTATGGATGAAGGAGTTGTTAAAGAAAGTGGCAATGATACCATTGATGAAGAAGAACTGATTTTACCCAACAGGAACTTGAGGGACAAAGTAGAAGAAAATTCAGTGAGATCACCAAGAAAATCACCTCGTTTAATGGCACAAGGTAATCTTCCAGAGAGGTTGAGCTAGAAAATCTAGCTAGGAATAGATGTGATAGTTTGTAAACTCACTAAGCAGAGACTGTATTTTCATCATGTTTGCTAATCTGAGTATTTTGATAATAATGAATTTTGAGACTATATCAATTTGTTGGTATAATCCTTAAAAATTTTTATTGAAACTATATATTTATAAAATTTGAAGGATTGACTGATTCTGTAAGTTTGTAATGCCTATTTTCTTTTTCATAGAGGAAATCATTAATAGCTTTCTCAGCTGGTTTTACTGAGTTTTTGGTATTTACTTCCATGTTTCTGAGTAACATATATATATATATTTGCTACTTTTTGATTATTCAGATGTGTAGGTATTTATTGATTTCCCACTCCAGGTCTGAGTTTAGTGTTTGTCTTGTCCTCATCTCACAAAAGTATATTTTCTCATCTTCTTAAAAGTAATTTTGTTAGGTCAGTAGTAATTGTTTGTTATTGTGACTGTATGTGCTGTTAGAGATGATTGATTTTAGTAAACTAAGGTTACTTTTTTCCTATACAACTTTTTGTCTTCTGTTTTAGTAATTGTTTTGTTGTTTATTTGCTTACGGTTTTGTACATTTGGACACACAGGTTTCTTTGTACATATCAGTAATAACATCTCAACTACTCTACTGGTTGTCTAAATCTTTCCTAAAAATACGTGTGCATATTGAAGAAGTCCCTTGGAGCTTTCTGATCTACTTCTATGTGTAATAGTTGTTGGCCTTGTATAAACCTGATGCATAGCTAGTATCTAGGGATCTCCCTTTATTATTCTTCTGATGATTCTCTTTGGTGGTGTAGCTCTTATTTTCTCTTTTGGCTTAGCTCCTGCATTTTGGTGACACTTCTTGTAGTTTGCTGTGAAAAAGGAACATGGAGATGTGTTATTTTAAAACTGTGTGTTTGTAAATATATTTAATCTGGCCTCACATTGGAATTATAGTCTGGTTGAACATAGAATTCAAGGTTAGACATAATTTTCTCTCAGAAACTTGATAGTGTTCCTCTGTTTTCTTCTAACTTCAGTATTATTGAGAAGTTTATACTGATTCCTTTTTTTCTTTTTTGATATGTTACTTTCTTCTGGAAGTTTGTGGAATCTTCCTCTTAAGCTTAAGTGTTTTGTATTTCTTTTTTTTCTTTTTAAGATTTTATTTATTTTATTTGACAGAGAGAGAGATCTCAAGTAGGCAGAGACAGAGGGGGAAGCAGGCTCGATCCCAGGACACTGAGATCATGACCTGAGCCGAAGGCAGCAGCTTAATCCACTGAGCCACCCAGGCGCCCAGTGTTTTGTATTTCTGATAATGTATCTTGTTGTAAGTGTATTTTAAGTATTGAATTCTGGCTACTCCGTAGTTCCTGTTAGTCTGAAGAGTATTATTCAGCTCTGGGGAAATTTTTTGTTTTATCTCATTGGTAATTCCTCTCTTTATTTTCTCAGCTCTTGATTTCTGGAACTCATTATTCAAGTGTTAGATAGGAAGGACTGGCCTTTACATTTTCTTTATGTTGTCTACTTTGTACCTCTGTGTCTTTTTCTCTACGTGGTGAAATTTTTTCATGTTTATCCTCCAACTTTTCCCATCAAATTTTACATTTCTAATTTCTGAATATTCTTTTTTGTTTGTTTGTTTTGGGAGTAATACTTTTTGTAGTACTGTGGGCTTGTTTCATGGACACAATATCTTCTGTCTTTCACAAGGTACTTAACATTTTAAAAAGTGTTTTAAAAATGTTTTTTTTTTAAATTCACATAGTTATAGTTTCTTTTTTCTCCATGTTGTTTGCCTGTCTGTCTCTCTTGCTTTCTCCTTCTTCATTTTTCCTGCTGGAGACTTTTCTAAAATGATTGTTTGCTCATGTTTAAGAGTAGGAACTAAAACTGTATGAAACTAAAAGGTTAGCACTTGAAAGAGTGGGTGGATTGGATTTTGTCTACTGTGAGCTTCACTGTATGGTTCTCTGTTCATGCAGGGTTTTTTGTTTGTTTTTGTTTGTTTGTTTGTCGAGGAATCCCTGATGTCAGAATTGAGGTTATTTATGCCTTTAGGCTCATTAAATTGGTAGCGTGTTATGGGAACCTTTCAGGGAAGCTGACAGGGTGTCTCAGTTTTCAGTATGTAAATTAATTTAATGTCACAAATTTCACGGTACTTTACTGCCACATTTTTCTGTGCCTGATGTTCCCTAATCTAGAAACCATGTTTTATACTCTTCCAGAGACCAAGCCTCCAGTCTTAGATTAGGACCAGGAAAAGGCAGTTACCTGACAGATGGAGTGGGGGAGAGGGAGCTAGAGATCTAAAAATAGCTTTCATCTCATCTTTATTTTAACTGTCTCCCTTCATCCACACTTTAGAATCATCTGGGATTACCAGTTCCTAGCCCTTTTGAAGTATTAATTGTACTAATTGGCAAGAACCAATACTGCCATCTTAGAGTTTATCTTTTTTGGGTCTCCTATACCATTTACTTCTTGAGCATCTCTTGTTTGACTTCCAGAATTGTCACTGTTTTCTCCTGTTCTTTCTTTCATTCAATTTATTATTTATTTATTTTTATAAAACATTTTATTTATTTATTTATTTATTTGATAGAGCAAGGGAGCGAGCACAAGTAGGCAGAGTAGCAGGCAAAGGGAGAGGAGAAGCAGGGTCCCCACTGAACAGAGAGCCCTATGCAGGGCTTGATCCCAGGAATCTGAGATCATGACCTGAGCTGAAGGCAGACACTCAACAGACTGAGCCATCCAGGTGTCCCTCTTCCTTTCATTTTAGATTTATGCCTTTTGTATAGCTTTAGTGTGGGATTTTCAGAAGTGGATTAAGTTAGATGCATGTATTTACTTTATTATCTTTTCCTCAATTTATATGTGTTTGTGTGTATGTGTGTGTGTGTGTGTATATATATATATATATATATATATATATATATATATATATGAAGATTTTATTTAGAGTGAGTGCAGTGTCACGGAGGAGGCAGGAAGAGGGAGGGGGAAAGAATCTCAAGCAGATTCTGAGTGTGGAGCCTGATATGGGGCTTGATCTCAGGACCCTCACATTATGACTTGAGCTGAAACCAAGAGTAGATGCTGAGCCAGGTGAGACACACAGTCTCCCTCCCGTCAGTTTATGTTTTTTATCAGGTTTTTAAATCTGTTATTTGATAATACTTGTGACTTTGAGTAATGAAAATAATAGGATGAACATTATGGACATTTGGCCTGTTCAGCCAGGATTCATATTCATTTATATTTAGAGGAAGAAAAACAACTTGATCTTTGGCTCAATAATCAGTTACTATTGGAAAACACTTTTTGTCATCTTAATTGCTTTTATAGTTGAATATGCTGTTCATTTTTTATTTTTATCAATGCCTGGGTAATGGGTGTTAAAAGTTCATTTATTTTATTTCAAGGCAGAAAAAGAGCTGTAAATTATTTCAGGCTGTCTTTAAAACTTAAAATATATAAAAATATCATTAAAGTATATAAAAATTTTCAGATACTGATAATGAACCATTACATTTTTAGTTATTTTAAAATGTCATATATCTGAATATGTGATAGTTAATAATCCACACTTAGTATTAATTTTAAAAAATTGTTGGGTGCTTATTTAATGATGAAATACTGTGTCATGTTCTGGGGGAATTAGAAAGGATCTCAAGACTAGGTTGATTGAATAATTTTTTTTTCAAACTGGGACACTTTTGAGAGTAAAAGAGTGCTATTAATAATCACATCAAGACTGTATGTGTCACCTAGGACTATTACAGACAAATGAAGACACATGATACCTTCCTTAAGAGTTTCATGGTATATGACAAATAAGGAACTGTTTCAAGTATTGGTTCATAGTAAGGTTTTGCATTGAAGGGAAGGAGGCTTTTTTTTTTTTTAATAATTGATAGTATTCAGTTTTCATGTAAGTTTATTTGGAGGCATTGGATGTGCGTAGGCTTGGAAATAGCTTATTTTGTATTTCAGTTTGTGGGTTTTTCTAATTAATCTCCTTTAGTTCTCTTTCCTTCTGGTTTCTTTTCACTCCATATTTTGTCCTTCTGGAGGGTGTATCCAGATAGGGAAAAGAGGAAAAGTTTGTACTCTTTGTTAGGAATATTGTTAAAGGTGGGAAGCTTTACTAAATTATTTTAATATTTTTGCCATTTTCTTTCATGATATATTTTCTTGGCTTAAATTTCTTTGGCTGTATTTTCTCTTTATCTGTGTTTAGTACTCTAGCATGTGCTTCATTTCTTAGGAATAGCTTGTATGCTAAAATGGTGATACAAGTGAAGGACATTCATAAAAGGGAGTTAGAGTTTGTATGAGGTGTTTTTCAAACTCACACAGATTCTGTTTGTCATAGGTGGTCTAGTTTATATTTTGCTGAAACCTGAACTTAATTGGTATTATCTATTTAAAGATATTTAATGTAAAAAAAAAAGACATTTGGTGATTAAAATTGTATGAGAGTCTTGCTTTATGATGGGCATTAATGTGAAGGAAGCTCATTTTACTTATTTTACTCCCAGCTTACTTACTATATAAAAGAAACTTGATGCAAACATTCTTGTTTTGTAGTAAAGTATATCAGTCTGAATTCTGTAGTTTTTTTCTCCTGCCAGAATTTATAGAACTTTGATAAATCTAAAACCTAACATGGGTATATATGTGTATATATGCATATATACGTATATATATATATATATATATATGATCATTATCATGAGTAACTGTTCAGTACATTTTCATTGAAATCAGCAAACCTATAACTCAGTTAAGAAGTAATATATTCTAAATTGTATTAAAATAAAAACAATGGCAAAATAGCTAAGTTTTTTTTTTTTCCTTCTGATAGAACAAGTAAGAAGTTTGCGACAAAGCACTATTGCCAAGCGTTCAAATGCAGCACCTTTAAATAGCACAAAAAAGGCATCTGGGAAGACTGTATCTGCCCCTAAAGCAGGAGTGAAACATCCAGAAAAGTGTCAGATTAAAGAAGTTTCTGTGTCACCGAAACCCGAGTACCATAAAGAGAGTAGAAGGAGCAGCCGACATAGTGGACAAATTGAAGTGGTACCAGAAGTATCAGTGTCTTCAAGTCATTCTTCAGTGTCATCTTGTCTTGAAATGAAGGATGAAGCTGGATTAGATTCTAAGCAGAAGTGTAATAATCAGGAAGAAGCGGATGTGCCATCTCATGAATTAAATTGTTCACTCCTTTCAGAGACTTGTGTTAGTATTGAAGAAAAGAAAAATGAAGCTCTGATGGAATGTAAAGTCGAGACTGTTAGTAGCCCACAGTTTAAGTTTTCAGAAAAAGAACAGAATGATTCTGTTGCAGATAAAACAGATGGCACTGTTGTTGAAGAAGCGAGGGAAAAGGGGAAAGTTGAACAAGAATCAAATGAGGCAATAAAATTATCCCATGAAGATGACCAAATTACTGAGGAAGCTGCATCTTCTGCCTCTCTCTCTGATGCTGCTGCTTGTACAAATCCAAATAAGACTGAAAAGAACCTTGTAGGTTTGTCTTGTTCTGTGGATGAAGTAAATGAATGTAATTTGGAATTGAAGAATACCATGGAAGTTGCTGATAAAGCTAAGAACTCCCTTCAAAGAAATGAAATAGAACCATTGGGTTATTGTAAAGACACAGAATCTAATGATAAGCAGTTGCAGAGCACAGAATTAAATAACTCAAACTTAGAGATGGTTGATACTAATGCTTTTGAACCGGAAAGTAATATTTTAGAAAATGCTATTTGTGATGCACCTGACCAAAATTCAGAACAGTTGAATATTGTTGAAAGTATTAAACTGGAGTCTCATGAAATAGCAAACCTTCAGGATGCCAGAAATAGCCAGTTAAGTAGTGTTTCTTGCTTAGAGTCAAAAACCATAAAGTCCAAACAAACAAAACCTATAATTCATTCTAAGCAAAACATAACTGCAGATACTCTGAAAAAAGTTGTTGTAGCAAAACATGAATTAATGCATAACAAAACTAAAGTTAATGTCAAAAGTGTGAAACGAAATGTTGATGAACCAGAATCTCAGCAAAATTTTCATAGGCCAGTCAAAGTGAGAAAAAAACAAGTTGAGAAGGATTCAAAAATTCAGAGTTGCAATTCTGGTGTTAAATCTGTGAAAAATCAAGCTCATTTTATATTGAAAAAAACATCACAGGATCAAAATTTGGTACAGGTTTCCAAACCCTTAACTCATTCTTTGAGTGATAAGCCTTATGGTCACCCTGGTTGTTCTAAAGAACCCTATCATCCAGCACAAACTGGACATTCATTACATTCCAGCCAGAAACAATGCCATAAGCCCCAGCAGCTGGCTGCAGCAGTGAAAACCAATAGTCATGTGAAGGAAGAGCTTGACCATACAGGTGGTGTAGAGCATTTAAAGGAGGAGGATAAACTGAAGCTAAAAAAACCCGAGAAGAACCTACAACCCCGCCAAAGAAGAAGCAGCAAAAGTTTTTCTTTGGATGAGCCACCATTGTTCATTCCGGACAACATAGCTACTATAAAAAGAGAAGGCTCAGATCATAGCTCTTCATTTGAAAGCAAATATATGTGGACTCCCAGCAAGCAGTGTGGTTTTTGCAAAAAACCACATGGCAACAGGTGTGTGTGTTTGTGTGTGTGTGTGCGTGTGTGTGTGATGTGCATTAAAGAGAAATTGATTTTTGGGGTGGGGTTATGTGAGAACTTTTTTTAATAAAAAACTTACTTAAAGACTTTTGCAGAAACAAAAACACCCCTCATCAGTCCTGGATAAATTGATAGAAAGATGGAGCCACTGAATTTATAAATATGTTATCCCAGAACATGTAAAAAAGCATAGTCTGACCAATGGGTGGTATATATTGACGTGTTTCATCATTGTAACCAGTTAGAGAGTGTGATTTAGTTAGAGCATCTGAAAGAGAAAAAAAGCTTGCTGCTAATCAGGAAATTATTTTGGGTCTGTAAGTTATATATTATTTTATTTGGCTTGAAGAGCTAGTAATAAAGTGTAAAGGGCACAATGGAAATTCTATTTTTCTTTCAAAGATTTAAAGAAAAATTTACTCTTTTTTGAATTGAAGCACACTTACCATGACTTGATACCATCACTTCATAATTACCAAACAACCTTGGAATGAAGTTTGGTAGCAAAAAACGACTTAAATTATCCAATTGAATTGTGTATGTAACACAGAATAGAAAACCTTTGTTTCTTTTTTGAATGTTTTAGTGATTGAAATGATTTCTTATGAATTCTAATCTTTTAAATGATTTTAGGATTCAGTGTTTTATAGCTTTTTGACACTGCCTGGCCCTCCCCCACTTTTTTTTTTTTTTTTTTTTTGCTAACTTTTTAAGAAAAGGAAAAGAGGAGATGAAGTGGATTTTGCAGCTATAAGATTGTCCTGTTCAAGTGTTGAGATTGCTGTTGGAACTTCTATCAACATTGACATGATAAAAGAACATTATAGCTTACACATTGTAATATTATTCTTACTCATGCAAGTAAAT
This sequence comes from Mustela nivalis, assembly GCF_964662115.1. NCBI lineage: Eukaryota > Metazoa > Chordata > Mammalia > Carnivora > Mustelidae > Mustela > Mustela nivalis. The sequence goes on from NC_139024.1 coordinate 104,814,386, forward strand.
ATTAGGATGACTTCCCAGTACTGTCAGATTACATAAAAATGTGGAACTTTTTAGGTAGGGACAATTTAGTAAAATATGTTGTGTATTACTTTGTGTGGGAGCTGGTTGGGGAGAGTGGGTGGAAGTTCGTGGGGCTGTTCTATAAAAAAGTAAGTTTGATGTCAATTTTTCTGTCATAACAAAATTTTATGTCTTCTTTTATGATTCAGTCCATGTCCTATTTTTAGTCAGTTGTTACTCTTTATAACAACATATTCCAGTTTTAAATGTATTTATTTGAATATAGTGCTACAAATGTCCTCACATATGTGCTCTTTTAAGGTTTTGTTGTTGTCTTTAAACAACTTACACAGATAAAGTGGGCCTGCTAAATTTTCAAAATTAAGGGCTGGGTGGTGCTTCTGAGTGTTCTTTTAAGCCAACACTTTTTTTCTGCCAGAATCTTCTTAAAAATCATTACACTGACATAGGTCAGAGTAATGGAATAGGAAGCTTAACTTGAATGAGTTTCTGAAATGAAACTTAAGCCCAGAATTGGAAGTCATGTTAGGTATGTTTCCATGTAGTTTTGTTGCAGCTAAGTTGCTCTTCTTATGGCCCAGTCTGTCGGAGTTTGCCCAGGCTTTTTGACCATGGCTCACTTTACCAACATCATTTACTTTCCTAAAATAAATTTTAAGTCCCATTGTGGTTCCCCCCGCCCCCTAATGCCACCTTTTGTATCTGCTTTATAAAACCTAGAGTTCTTTGCCTCGTTGTGGAAAATGACTTAGACTATTATATATGTAGGTATTTTGAGTTTACCCAATGTAATTAACATGAGTAATACATAATGATATTGGAAACAATCAATTTGGGAAGTAAAGTAACATTTCACATTACTTTGTTTTGTAAATAAAAAAGCCCAAGTAATTGATTGTTTTTTTCTTTACATATTAACTAGCCTTCACTACTTTTTTGATGTATTGTGCTTGTATACATTGAGCTTACTCAGAAAACTTACTCAGTACCTGTTATACTGCATGTAAATTTCCTATTTTAATCCATGTGTAAGGTTATGAATTTATTAGGAAGGATATATCTAGAAATAATATTCATTCATGTCATGCACTAGCCATATGGAAAGCTATTTGTTAGTATCACATTTTCTAGCACTTGTGACAGCTTTGCTTGTGTAAAGACTAACTTTATAACTTCAGCATTTTACATACATTACAACTGAAGTTAGCTTCCTGTCTGTGCTTCCAGCTGGAAATTACATTTTTAAATACAGATTTGTTCATATACAGATTTGTTCATGGCATCCCCAAATTAATAAATATTTGACCATAAGAAACTTCTATACATATCCTAAGGACAGTAGGTATGGATTCTAACAATATACACATCAAGCTTTTGTTTGTGCTTCCATTAATTTCTTCATTCAGCCTTGTAACAAAAATATATACATTATTTTAAAAAGTAGACTACTTAATACTCATTTTTATAAAATGATTTTTGGAGTTATATTTACAGAAGCCACTTGGCATTTTGGAAGGAAAAAGTGTGAGTCTTTTCATATTGCCTATCTTGCAGTTTTCTAGTATTTCCCTATCTCTCCAGAAGGTGTTTATATTTTTAGTTTGTACTGCAGTTTCTGGCCCCAGCTGTAGATGATAGTATATTGGATGAAATTTGAAAACAAAATCTCCATAGCAGGACGGATTCATAGCTTTATACTCAAATAAGACATCTTTTTCTGAGAAGAAATTTTCTTCCAGAATAAAAGATTAGTGTTTTTCCTCAAGATTTTAAGAGTTTGACACAGAAGTATTTTGTCTGCAGATTAGATTGTTAGTGATAAAAACAGTGATTTAATGTTTATGTGGAAAAGATCATTTTAGAAGAGTGATACACATTCACAGTAATATGGTATAAGTTGTCACACACTTAACAAGAATTGAACACCCATCTTGTAACAGGTCTATTGTTAGTAATTATAACATAAATATACTAAGAAAAGGTGTTCTCAAATGTTGCTTGCCTTTGTGATTTACTTCGAAGAAACTTGAAAGTTTTCTAAGAATATATTTTAAAAGGCTTCTACCAAAAAGATTAGAATTTTATTTTTTGTCTTACAACTCTAATTTAGTTTCTTTTAAATTTTGTGTATGAACATTTAACAGTAAAAGAATACAACAAATATTTCGAACTCTTCTATTTAACTGATTCATGAGTGTCTGGTTTACTTAACTGATCCAGTGGTAAACTCCTTTTTTTTTTTTTTTAGTGAAATATTTAACATCCAGGTTATAGTCCTTTCTGTAAGTAATTTTGCCTATTAGTAATCAGAAATTCAAGGCCACAGCAGAAAAGGGGGAATAATTCTGTTAGCTGTATGATTGATACTGCTATCCCCTTCCGACATTTTTAAACCATGAGGAATAATACAAAAAGGGAAGAAAATAATACTCTCTTTTTGTGATAGGCCTTCCCCCCCATATGGTTCATGAAATTTGTAGTACTTCTAACTTTCAGACCTAAAAATGATTTATATTTACATTTTTGCAAAGTCAGTTTGATTTTCAAGTGAATTAGTTCTGTTTTTCCCTAGGACATGTGAAAATTATTTTTGTCAATGATTTTTCAGAATTTTATTTAACTGCAATATCTTTTATATAAAATCCTAAACTATTAAAATATCTCTGTAGATGGCATTAGACATTTGCTTTTCAGAATGTCAAGTTTTAGGAGACATTTCCAAAGTAAGCTTAAAATGAAGCATGATGAAATATTATTTAGGTTTGTCATCATAAAACAACTCTTCCCTGGTTAAATAAGAATTTGAAATATTTAAATATGTGCCTTATAATTTGATGCTTAGGGTTGAATATGGAGTAACAGCAGAGCCATGGTCATAGTGTGTAGGTTTTTAAGTAGTGTCTTGCTGAAACTGGTCTAGACTTTGACTTGAAGAAATCATAGCCCTGATGGTAGAAGTAAAGGGAAATGACTGCCAGCTTTCCTTCAGTATTTCAAAGACATTCATATTACCCGCTTTCAAGAAATAGTTCTTACAACTTTGCAACCTGAAATAGAGAAACTGTGCACTTGTGTTTTTCAAAATTATTTTGTTGGTTGGAAGATCTGTATCATTGAAACATGGACCCATCTAAATCTCCCCAAGCCTAGATAGACCATTCTAACTTGCAAACAAATACTACATTGTTTGAAAGTTTTCCTGCTGGATTATGAATCCAAAACATTGTGTTTTGCTTTGTTTTTACATAAGACAGGTTGTCTTGTTTCTGTTTTTTCCCCCATCAGTTTGGAGAAATGAAGACTGACTTGATAAAACTAGCATAGGCATTACTAATTAGGGTGAAGAATGGTAAATTATAAACGTGAAGTCAACCTTCCTCAATGGACAGCAATAGTTTGATATACAATAAAAAGATACAAGAGGAAGATAAAAAATGTGCTGCTGTTAAGGAATGAGTGCTGTGACTTTTTTTCGAGATTTGTAAGGATTGAAAGTGATTTTTATAACTTCAGCCTTAAAACCTCTGGTACAAGAGAGTTGGCCGTACCACTCATTGTATTACCTTAAAATGAGTTTTGGCATTGTTGGTGCCACTCTTAACAAAATCAGCAGTAAGTCTTTAATTCATTAGAGAATATACGTAAATCTCTTATTTTAAGCTTCCAAGCATAATTATGAATTACCTGAAGAAAGAAAAAAGACATGATTAAGTGAGCTCTCTACCTAACAATGGGTTAAAATTAAAATAATGTCCCTCAAATTGCTGTTTGTACATCTGATTTACCATTTTATTCAAAAGTAATTCCAGATACTTTAAAGTTAGAGAAACAAGGTTTTTAGACTCCTAAATCTTGTATCCGTTGATTTTTTTTCATTGTTAGTGAAGTTTTTTAGATAAAATTTAGTAAAGGAAAACTTTTATGAAGAGATCGGAAATTTAAAAAAATTCAGCCTGAATTCTTAGGATCTTCATGTATAATCTTTATTCAGAGATACAATTTTATTATCTAAACCATGGTCAGTAGTACGGAAGTCTGCTCTCAAAAGCACATAAAAAGATTCTTCAGCATGATCACTGACATTCTGGCTCATGAGCCAGAATATTTTGAACTCAAAGAATAGTGACATAAAGTGGTTAATAAATAATCTAAGTCTCCATTTTGTTTTTGAGTTGCATTGTTGCTCTGATCTTTTGTTATTCAAAATTATTCATCAAATGAGCGATTCTGTTTTAGGTAGGAGTTTGGGTTTGTGGGGTAAATGTTACTGTAACTGAGGGATTGTCTCTGATCAGATTATCACAGCTCTTAACCCACCTTCTCAGTGGAGAAATTTTATACTTTATTATTCTATGCAGTATGCTGACAAAGATCAGGTGCTCTTTATTTTACCTTTATGGTTTTTTGTATTTTCTCATTCATACTAGAGGGGATATATTTGACTTAAAATTTCTGTCTTCATAGAATATTCTTTGAAAACTTGGTCCATGTAAAACCAATAGGATGGGTAAAGACAGAAAACAAATATCAGAAAATGATTAAAAAGTTAATTTAGGCTCACTTTTAACATTTTTTTAAGTGTATTAAAGTTTTTTCCCTTCTTCCCAGGTTTATGGTTGGCTGTGGGAGATGTGATGACTGGTTTCATGGTGATTGTGTTGGTTTAAGTCTTTGTCAAGCACAACAAATGGGAGAAGAAGACAAAGAATACGTGTGTGTGAAATGTTGTGCTGAAGAAGATAAAAAGACTGAAATAATAGATTCAGATATTTTGGAAAACCAGGCTAAAGTTGAAGTCCACAGTGAAGATAGAACAATGGAATATGAAAAGCTTGGGTTATCAAAGCACACACCAGCAAATGATAAAACCAAATATATAGAGGATACAGTGAAGCACAAGGTCAAAATTTTAAAACGGGTAAGCTTATTAAAGCATTCTTTTTATTTAAGAACTTTGTATGGTCTGACAATTTGAAATTTCTCTTTGGGTTTCATTGTTCAAAGTGTACATTTCCAAATGTACTTTTCTGTAAAAATGAATGGATTTTTTAAAAAATATTTTGGCAGTCTTGGTGAAATCAGGTAGTGAAATCTTCCAAAATATATGTATCTTATTTCTTACAGTATTTTATGCAGTTTCTAGTCTGTAGTTGGTAGTTGGATTTTCTTTGATAGGATGTATGTGTGATCTTGTGGTATTACAGTAGTACTGAGCTGTTCATTGTGCTTGCTGATAAGGTGGTAAAACTTCAGTCCATAACTGTCTGCTAATTCATGAACCACATTTGACATTATTTTCAGGTAGAAGAGTTGTTTTGTATCTTTAAAGAAAAGTAGATTTAATTCTTTTTATTTTTGTCCAGTGTTTGCTTGGAACCTTCACTTCATACTTTTTCTCTTAAAAAAGTCGGTTTTCCCTTACCTTATATTTTTAACTAATTTCTAAATGTATTTTCTAAATAGAAATTTCAAGATATTTAGTGAGTTACAGGAGAGATGTATTCAGTGTTTTATCTGATTAAGTTTTAATAATTTTCATCATCTATTTTTTTTTTTACCTATGATTTTTCTATTTTGTTGTTCTTATAATGGTAGGAAAGGGATAACAATGGCAACAAATATATGGGGATAGTCAAGTGTAATAATGCAAAAGACAATGAACTTGAGTTGGAGTGTTAGAAGAACCATGGAAATCTTTTAATCCAGCCATTAAGATTGAGGAACATAAGCATCTTTTCTCCGAAATCTTCATTATTTATAAACTCAGTTCTTTGACACACTCCTTATATTACAAATCTGGATTAAGTTAACAGTGGCATTCAGCATTTTCTGGCTGCCCATACATTTTGAGAATCAGATTATGTCCTTCTGACATTTGCTTTTCCTTTTTTCTGTTGATTTGATTAGCACCAAAGTAATTGGTATAGAGCTGAGAGCTCCACTGAGAATAGCTTAAAACACATCTTTGGAAAACTTTGTTAATTATTAATGATTAATCATCAGTTTTGGATGTAATATCTTGGCCATTCAGAAATACAGCTCATTGTTTTGTCATTTAGCTAAGTTGTCTTTATCTTGTCTAAAAAGATATGAGACATGTGAAACATTAAGTGTTTTAAGAAACCACTATACATTCTCTGTATCAGAAAAGAAATTGAAGTAAGTCTGATTTTGTAAGTAAATGTACTTACAAAACCCAAGTGATTACTGCTTCCTTTTCTTTTTGATGGTGAACTGCTGAATCTTATTTGGACTCTGCTGATACTAGGTTATGGAATCTGTTTTTTGTTTTATTTTTTATTTTTTTAAAGGTTTTATTTATTTATTTGACAGAGAAGCAGGGGGAGTAGGAGGAGGAGAAGGGGGCTTCCTCCAAGCAGGGAACTGGATACGGGGCTGGATTCCAGGATCATGACCTGAGCGAAAGGCAGTCACTGACTGAGCCACCCAGGCGCCCCTGGAATCTGCTTTTTAAATATCACTTCTTATTCCTAGATTTTATGTTGAACCATTTCTTAAGTTTCTCTTGTCTGCCAAACATGATACCAGACTTGGGTATCTAGCACTGATTGAAATAGGTTTCTGTTCTCAAGTAAATTTAGTTGGAGAGATAGAAAATAAGTAAATAAAAAATTAGAGGATTTGTAGTCTAGAGAAAATCAGTTTTTTCCTGTAAACTCTGTCTTCTTACAGCCTATCAAAACCCATGATTAAATATCATAGTGTTCTTTTCCCTGTCATTCTTTCTTTTTTTAATTTTCATTTTTCTATGTAAATTCAATTAATATGTAATGTTTGTTTCAGAGGTAGGGGTCAACGATTCATTAGTCTTATATAATACCCAGTACTCATTACATCACATGCCCTGCTTAATGTCCATCACCCACTTACCCCATCCCTTCACCTCTTTCCCCCAAGCAGCCTTCAGTTTTTTCCCTATGATTAAGAGTCTCTTATGGTTTGTCTCCCTCTTTGGTTTCGTCTTGTTTTATTTTTTCTCTCTCTTCCCCAGTGATCCTCTGTTTTTCTTAAATTCCACATATGAGTGAGATCATATGATAATTGCCTTTTTTTTGATTGACTTATGTCATTTAGCGTAATACCCTCTACTTCCAACACATGGTTCAAATGGCAAGATTTCAGGTTTTTTTTCATGGCTGAGTAGTATGCCATTGTATGTATGTCCATATCTTCTTCATCCATTCATCTGTTAATGGACATCTTTCCATAATTTGACTATTGTGGACGTTGCTGCTATAAACATTGGGGTGCAGGTGCACCTTTGGATCACTACATTTGTGTCTTTGGGGTAAATCCCTAGTACTGCAATTGCTGGGTTATAGGGTAGCTCTATTTTCAAGTTTCTGAGGAATTTCCATACTGTTTTCCAGAGTGGCTGCACTAGTGTGCATTCCCACCAACATCCTAAGAGGGTTTTCCTTTCTCTTGATTCCTTGCCAACATCTTCCGTTTCCTGACTTGTTGATTGTAGCCATTCCAATTGATGTAAGGTGTTATTCATTGTGGTTTTGATTTGTGTTTCCCTGATGATGAGTAGGTGGACATTTTTTTCATGTCTGGCCATTTGTATGTCTTCTTTGGAGAAATGTCTGTTCATGTCTTCTGCCCATTTCTTGATTGGCTTATTCTTTGGGGGTTGAATTTGGTAAGTTCTTTATAGATTTTGGATACTAGCCCTTTATTTGGTATGTCATTTACAAATATCTTCTGCCATTCTGTCAGTTGTCTTTCAGTTTTGTTGACGGTTTCTTTGCTGTGCAAAAGCTTTTTATCTTGATGAAGTCCCAGTAGTTCATTTTTGCCTTTGTTTCCCTTGCCCTTGAAGAAATGTCTAGTTAGAAGTTGCTGTGGCGTGGGTCACAGAGTTTGGTGCCTATGTTCTCCTCTAGGATTTTGATACATTCCTGTCTCATAGGTCTTTCACCCATTTTGAGTCTGTGTGGTTTATGGTGTAAGGAAGTGGTCCAGTTTCATTCTTCTGTATGTGGCTGTCCAGTTTTCCCAAAACTGTTTGTTGAAGAGACTATCTTTTTTCCATTGGATCTTCTTTCCTGCTATATTAAAGATTAGTTGGCCAAAGGGTTGAGGGTCCATTTCTGGGTTCTTTTATTCTGTTCTATTGACCTCTGTGTCTGTTTTTGTGCCATATAATGCTGTCCTGAAGATTACAGCTTAGTAAAACAGCTTGAAGTCTGGGATTGTGATGCTACCAGCTTTGGTTTTCTTTTTAAGTATTCCTTTGGCTCTTTCAGGTCTAATCTGGTTCCATACAAGTCTTAGGATTGTTTGTTCCAGCTCTGTGAAAAAAGCTGATGTTATGTTAATGGGGATTGCATTGAATGTATAGATTGTTCTAGGTAGCATAGACATTTTATGTGTGAAATGTTTCTCTATTTCTTTGTGTCTTCTTCAATTTCTTCATGAGTGTTCTATAGTTTTTTGAGTACAGATACTTTGCCTCTTTGGTTAGGTTTACTCCTAGGTATCTTACGGTATTTGGTGCAGTTGTAAATGGGATCAACTCCTAGTGTCTCTTTATTCTGTCTCATTGCTAGTGTATAGAAATACAGTTAATTTCTTTGCATTGATTTTATGTGTATTGATCCTGCCACTTGAATTCCTTTATGAGTTCTAGCAATTTTGGGCTACAGTCCTTTGGGTTTTCCACATAGAGTATCATGTCATCTGCAAAGAGTGAGAGTTTGACATACTCTGTGCTGATTCTGATGCCTTTTATTTCCTTTTATTGTCTGATTGCTGAGGCTAGGACTTCTAGTACTGTGTTGAAGAATAGTGGTCATAGTGGGCATCCTTGTCATGTTCCTGACTTTAGGGGAAAAGCTTTCAGTTTTTCCCATTGATAATGTCATTCACTGTGGGCTTTCCATATGTGGCTTTTATGATATTGAGGTATGTTCCCTCTATCCCTACACTATGGAGAGTATTGATCAAGAAGGAATGCTGTACTTTTTCTGCACCTATTGAGAGGATCATATGGTTCTTGTCCTTTATTTTATGAATGTCATGTATCATGTTGATTGATTTGTGGTTGTTGAGCCATCCTCCAAGCTCAGGAATAAATCTCATTATTCATGGTGAATAATCCTTTTAATCTACTGTTGGATCCTGTTGGCTAGTATTTTGGTGAGAATTTTTGCATCCATGTTCATCAGGAATGTTGGTCTATAATTCTCCTTCTTGGTGGGGTCTTTGTCTGGTTTTAGGATCAAGGTAATGCTGGCCTCAGAGATGAGTTTGGAAGTTTTTGTTCCATTTCTGTTTTTTGAAACAACTTCAGAAGGGTAGGTATTACTACTTCTTTAAATGTTTGATAGAATTCCCCTGGGAAGCCATCAGGGCCTGGGCTCTTGTTTGGAGATTTTTGATTATTGCTTCAATTTCCTTGCTGGTTATGGGTCTGTTCAGGTTTTCTATATCTTCCTGGTTCAGTTTTGGTGGTTTAATCATCTCTAGGAATGCATACATTTCTTCCAGATTGCCTAATTTGGTGTCATATAGTTGTTTATACTGTGTTCCTACAGTTGTACTGAAGGGGAGATTGTGATTTTATTTGGGTCCTTTCTATTTTCTTTTTGACAAGTCTGGCCAGGGTTTTATCGATTTTATTAATTCTTTCAAAGAACCAGCTCCTAGTTTCCTTGCTCTGTTCTGCTGTTCTTTTGGTTAGTATTTCATTGATTTCTGCTCTGATCTTTTTTATTTCTGTTCTTGCTGGATTAAGCTTTATTTGCTGTTCTTTCTCCCAACTCCTTTAGGTGTAAAGTTAGGTTGTATATTGGGGACCTTTCTTGTTTCTTGAGAAAGGCTTGTATTGCTATATACCTGCCTCTTAGGACCACCTTTGCTGTATCCAGAGGTTTTGAACAGTTATGTGTTCATTTTTTATTTGTTCTCATTGATTTTTAAAATTCTTCTTTAATTTCCTGGTTGATGCATTCATTCTTTAATAGTATGCTCTTTAACCTCTATATATTTGAGTTCTTTTCAAATTTCCTCTTTTGATTGAGTTTCAGTTTCAAAGCATTGTGGTCTGAAAATATGCAGGGAGTGATCCCAGTCTTTTGGTATCACTTGAGACCTGATTTGTGAACCAGTATGTAATTTGTTCTAGAGAATGTTCCATGTGCACTGGAAGGAATGTGTATTCTGTTGCTTTAGGATGGAATGCTCTGAATATATCTGTAAAATCTTATCTGGTCCAGTATGTCATTCAAAGCCCTTGTTCCTTGTTGATCTTCTGCTTAGATGACATGTCCATTGCAGTGAGTAGTAGGGTGTTAAAGTCCCGTGCTATTGTATTATCAATGTGTTTGCATTCCTAGAGGTAAAATACTAATTTAAATTTGTTAATAATTGGTTCATATAATTTACTGCTCCCATGTTAGGGGCATAAATATTTACAGTTGTTAGATCTTGGTGGATAGACCCTTTAATTATGATATATTGTCCTTCCTCATTTTTTATTACAATCTTTGGTTTAAAATCTAATTTGATACCAGGATTACTACCCTAGCTTTCTTTTAATGTCCATTAGCGTCATAAATGGTTTTCTAACCCCTCACTTTCAATTTGGAGGTGTCTTTGGGTCTAAAATGCACCTCTTGGAGGCAGCATATTGGTGGATCTTGCTTTTTTTTTTTTTTTTTTTTTAAGATTTTATTTACTTATTTGACAGAAAGAGAGAGACAAGTAGGCAGAGAGGCATGCAGAGGGAGAGAGAGGCAGGCTCCCTACTAAGCAGAGCTCGATATGGGGCTCAATCTAGGACCACAGGGTCATGACCTGAACTGAAGGTAGATGCTTAACCAACTCAGCCACCCAGGTGCCCCTGGGTCTTGCCTTTTTATCCAAGCTGACACTCTTTGTTTTTCGGTTGGGGCATTTTAGCTCATTTACTTTCAGAGTTTAACTGTTAAAAGATAAGAATTTAGTGCTGTTGTATTACTTGTACAGAGTATATTCTCTCTGTTCCTTTCTGGTCTGGGGCTCTGCCTTTACTTAAAGGATCCCCTTTAATGTTTTTTACAGTCACAAATTCCTTTAGTTTTTCTTTGTTTGGGAAATATTTTATCTGCCCTATTTTGAATGATATCCTTTGGATAAATTAAAGTATTCTTGGCTGCATATTTTTCTCATTTAGCATCCTGAATATATCATGCCAGTGCTTCCTGGGCTTCTAGGTCTCTGGATAGGTGTGCTGCCAGCCTAAGGTTTCTACCCTTGTAGGTTATGGATCTTTTGTTCCAACTTGCAAGTGTCACTATTATATGCTTAGGTGTTGACCAATTTTTGTTGATTTGGGGGAGGGGCGTTTCTCTGTGCCTTTCTCTGGACTTGAATGCCTTCTTCCGTTCCCAGATTAGGGAAGTTCTCCACTGTATTTTGCTCCAGTATACCTTCTATCTCTCTCTTTTTCCTCTTCTAGGATCTCAGTTATTCTAATATTGTTTTGTTTTATGGTATTATTGATATCTCAAATTCTGCTCTCTTGATCCAGTAGTGTATCTCTTTCTCAGCTTCTTTATTCTCTATCCTTTTGTCTTCTGTATCACTAATTCTCTCTTCTGCCTCATTTATCCTAGCAGTTAGAATCTCCATTTTTTATTGCATCTCATTAATAGCCTTTTTGGCTTCTACATGATTAGATTTTATTTCTTTTATTTCTCCAGAAAGGTATTCTCTAGTGTCTTCTATGCTTTTTTCAAGCCCAGCTCGTATCTTTATAAGCGTTATTCTGAACTCTAGTTTTGACATCTTATATCCAAACTGCTTGGGTCCCTGGCAGTTGGTACTGCCTCTTGTTGTCTTTTTTAAGGCTTCTCTGTCTTGTCATCTGTCCAGAGAGTAGATGAATGTGAGAACAAAATACTAAAATGGCAACAATGACCCCAGAGAAGTGGGGTCACAAGAGACTGGAAATGGGGAGAAAAAAGGATAATAGAGGTGAACAGAAAACAGCAATAGACTGGATCCTGTGTGTATTTTGGTCTGTTAAAACACTAGGCCCCAGAATTTTAAAGAAAGAAAAACTTTACATATTTACGAAAATGAAATTAAATGCATTGAAAGAATAGAATGTAACTATAAAAAGACAAAAGAGAAAAAAGAAGGAGTATAAACAAACAGGTGAACAGAACAGAGCAGTACACTATATCCTGAGTGTATTTTTGTCTCTTTGTTAGAAGAAACTACATCCCAGAGTTGTAAGGAAAGAAAAATGTATTTATCTATAGAAAAATAAAATTAAATACAATGAAAAGCTACAACGTTACTGAAGATGAAAATTTAAAAAGAGTTTAACAAAATGAAGAAAAAAAAGGAGAGAAAATGATCAGACAGGTGAAGAGAACAGAGCTGTACACTAGATTCTGGGTGTATTCTCATGTTTGTTAGAAGAAACTGCATCCTGAAATTGTAAAGAAAGAAAAACTTCCATATATACAAAATAAATACAATGAAAGGATGCAATGTAAGTGTAAAAATGAAAATTAAAAAAGGTTTTTAAAAGTTGATAAAATAATTGATTGAGAGAGGAAAGAGAAAAACATTATAATTAAAAGACTAAAGAATTGTGGGGGGAAAACCATGAATTCTGTATATTATTTTACCTAGTACTCAAGTTTTGCATTTCTCTGTGGTCAGTAAATTTGGTATTAGCTGGATGTTCTTGATGATCTTCTGGGGGAAGGGCCTGTTGGGCTGATTCTCAGGTATCTATGCTCTGTGCAGAACTGTACCACCCTTGCCAGGGGCCAGGCTAAGTAAGTGGCTCTGGATTACTCTCTGTGACTTTTGTTTCCTTACGGTTTTCTGCCCTGCTTTAGAGGATGAGAATGAAGATGGCGGCCTCCCAGTTTCCAGCCCTAGAGCTTAGAGCTTGGGGTTGGGGGTCGGGGTGGGGGGGCACTCCTTAGTGCACCCTAGAGAAAAGCAGTCATCATTCCTGTCTCCCTGGTCTCTGGCTGTACCCTGCAATCACCCAGACTGTGACCAGTGATTCTGTCTCATGGCATGTGACCCCATTTTGATTCTTCAAAACCTGCAGACTCCTGTGATATGCACTTGCGCCCCCCTCCCCAGCTTCCAGGGGGAGGGAAGGAGGAGCTCTTGGGGTGGTTCTGCTGCTTGCTGGGCCCCTGCTCAGCAGGGATGTGATGGACCACAGTTCAGGGTATATGGCAACCCTGTGCTGAGAGCCCACTCTTGGGCTCGCTGAGTGCAGCCAGCTTCCCCACACTGATGCTGGGGAACTCTGCCACACTCAGGCACCCCCAGTCTTGCTGTGACCCCAAGGATCTTGGGACCATAGTATCCCACCTAGGATTCCAACCTACTTAGCCACCAGGTGCATTTCAGGCAGAAATGTCCCTCACTGGAGCAGCCTGCTGAAAGTTCTGATTTTGTGCTCCACTGCTATATCACTTCTGGTGCTGGATGACGGAGGCTCCCTCCTGCTGTGGTTCATCTTCCTATGTATCACCTCAGATTCACTTCTCCACACCTACCTTGCAGAAAGTGGTTGCTTTTCTATTTGTAGAGTTGCATCTAATTCTTTTCTTAGACCTCAAGTTGAGTTTGCAAGTGTTCGGAATGACTTGATAGTTGTCTAGCTGAATTCCTGGGACCAGATGAAACTAAGGTCTCCTACTTCTCCACCACCTATGGATAAACTTCTCCTTGTCTTTCAAACATTACCATGAAGTGATTAATTATTTTAAAGGGTCTTAGAATTCTAGTTCACAAGTTCTTCGTTGGTTATAATTAGGATGAGAGTAGCAGGTATCCTGATAGATTGTTCTACTTTATAGAAGTTAAAACTGCCAGTTGTTACAGTGAGAATTTAATTGATAAACTTAGAGGTGGGTATGATTTCATTTGTTTTAGAAAATAGTGAAAAACATAGATACCTGTTTCTCCATAATCTCTCCCTCCTTTTTCCATGTCTGTAGCCAGCTAAAACAACTCTTACTATCTTTTATCTATTTTTTTTTCTAATATTATTAATGGGAAAATGGTATCCAGGTTTTTTAGTTCTCCTTTATAGGCTGTTGTGTGTTCTGCAAAATAGGTGCTTAACAAATGGATTTTGAATGAGAGCATGAATCTCCTTTTTGTTATTGAGAGTTATTTTTGTACATCTTTTTTAAAAAACTTAAATATTTATTGGGCTAAAGAATATAATGTTTGCTATCTTGCTAGATTATAATACTAATTAGGTTTAATCTTTTTCATTCACATACTCTTGAGCCTTGCTTTAGTAGTTTTCATTCTAATGAATTAAATAATATTTTTTCCAAGGAATCTGGTGAAGGCAAAAACTCATCAGACTGTAGAGATAGTGAAATAAAAAAATGGCAGCTAGCTCCTCTTCGAAAGATGGGACAACCAGTTTTACCTCGGAGATCCTCAGAAGAAAAAAGTGAAAAAATACCAAAAGAGACTACAACTGTTATTTGCACAGGAGAAAAAGGTTCCAAACCAGGTAGTAAGATTCATAAAAATCCTATGTACTAATAAAGTCATATTTCATACACTATCAATTAGTATATTTTAGGGAAATTTAACCATTTTAATAACTTGATGGCAATAAAAATAGTTCAGGTGATCTTTCTTGAAATTAATAACTATTGCTTTAAATTCTGGGAAGGGCTAATGAACTTAATAAGATCCCATCTTCATGGCACTCAAACACTAGTAGAAGACAGACATTAAGTAGACTAATAAAATGGTGTGACATTTTTTACAGCGTTTAGGCACCGTGAAGAAAAGTAAGTGGAGTTAAGAGTCACAGTTGAGGAGAGTGGTGAGAGTTTGTTTTAGATAGATTGGAGGGGGTAACTTGTGAGGTATAATTTAAAGTGATAGGAACTTTTTTTTGGAGGACTGGGTAGCATATAGTCTAAAGGTTTCAAGGTAGAAACAAGCTTGGTATTTGAGGAGCACAAGAGCCACAGTGGAATGGTTAGGGTAATACATGGGATAGAATAAGGGTCAAGATGAGTTCAGAGAAAATTATGTAGGAACTTTGAGGTCCTGATAGAGTTTATATTTTATTCTGAATGTAATGGGAAAACTTCAGAGGATTTTATACCAAGGGCATGATGGGTTTATTCCTGTTTTTCTGTGAAAATTGGATTGTAGGAGAATAGGACAAAATGAGGGTAGTTAGGAGTCTATAACAGTATCCTAGGGAAAAAAGGATGCTAGCTTGGAACAGAGATACAGTGGAGGAATGAAAAATGGTCAGATTCTGATAAATTTTATAGTAGAATTGGCAGAACTGTTGAATTAGTTATAGGTAGGTGGGTAGGTAGGTAGGTAGAGTCTTAGCAGAGGATTAACTAAATGTTGGTGCCATTTATTGAGAAAAACAGATTAGGGGAGGAAAATTGAAAAATTATGTGTGGGTGTTTTAACTTTGAGTTGCCTTTAAGATACCCAGGTAAGGATGTTTGACATAAGTCTAGAGCTTAGAGAAGACTTCAAGGGGTTGTATATAAACAAGAGATTTATCAGTGCATAGTTATTTAAAATCATGTACTTAGAAACATCTATTAAAGAGTTTGATAATGAAGAAGCAGAAGCACAGTACTTGGGGGTCATGTCAGCATTTGGAAGTTGAGAAGACAAGAGGTTCCACAAAAGAGACTAAAAGCTGGTCTGTGAGGTAAGAGAACTAAGGGACCATGATGAAGTTTTCAAGAAGGAGGGAATGGTCAGTTGTGTTCAGTGTTGTCTGGACATCTATTAAGGAGCATAGATCGTATGTGATTTAGTGAAATGGAAATCATTGGTGACCTTGACTAGAATGGTTTTGGTGGAGCACTGGGGATGAAAGCCAGTTCTAGTGGTTTATGGAGGAATGGAAAGTGAGGAATCAGAGATACTGATTACTGTTTTAAAGAATTTTGCTTTTAAAGGGAACCGAAGTGGTGTGGTAGTTAAAGGGATATGTGAGGTACAGAATTTTTTAAGGGAGATATAGTGTGTTTGGAAGACTATGGGAATGATCCAATAGAGAGAATTTGGTGATGTAGTTGAGGGCTTCAAAATCCATGAAAAAACAAGAGGGGATGGGATTTACATAGAAGGGTTGCTCATAAACAAGGACAGCTTACCCATTTTAATAGTAGGGAAGATGATTGTATATGGTAGGAGGGCAGATGCAGGTAGGCTAGATTTGGTGATGGGAAGATGTGATAGCTGTCATTTTCTTGTTTTCTTAGTGAAATAATGAAGTGAAAAAATCAAATGAGGTTGAAGTTGGGGAAGGAGGTATTGTTGGTTTGACAAGAAAGGAGAAAAATTGTAAAATAGATGTTTTGAGACTGGAAGAGCAGATTTACTAAGAAAACTTAGTAAGATTAGGACAGCAGATTGTTATCTACCTCAGATTTGTGATTATAAATTTAAAGTGAAATCTGTTAGCATCAGTGTTTATTTTTCTCCAGTTGCCTTCAGCTGTTTGTAGGCTATTTGGGTGAAGGATAAAGTTGGCTTTTATTGGGTTTGTGGTTTTGCAAATGCAGGTGTTTTAAAGGAGAGAGGATAAAAGTGTTTAGTATGCAAGGGTATGGTAATAATGTTGTACTGTCTGATCAGAGTTGCTTATGTGGGAAAATGAGCACATGAATTATAAAAATGATAGATTTAAGAATTGATGGGTCAGTGCTGGGTGAGTTGGGGGAGTAGTGCCTGGCTGGCCCAGTCAGAAGAACACGTGATTCTTGATATTGGGATTGTGAAGTCGGAGCCCCAGGTGGGGTGTAGAGATTACTTCAATAAATAAAACTTTTTAAAAATGGGAAAAAAATAAAATGGGAAAAGTGCATTTGCGTTTCATAGCTTTAGGCCATTTTTTAGTCACTTAATTTGTCATTAAAATTCATTTAAATTAGAATTTCTCTTTTTTAAATTGAGGTATAATTGGTATATAACATTGTTAGTTTCAGGTGTATGACAACAATTGGATGTTTGTATATATTGGAAAATGATCACAGTAAGTCTAGTTAACATCTGTCACCATACACAGATTAGAATTTAAAAGTCAAATACTTCAGTATGGAATATGGGTTCTGATCTTATTTCTAAATAGTGATTTTTAATCAGTCAGTTTTGTTTGTAAATTTATATTATGCATTAAAAAGGAAGATGTCTTTTTAAAAACAATGAGTTTTGATTATTGTTTAAATTAGGGGCTCATGAGAAGCAAGAAATAAAAAAGAAGAAAATTGAAAAGGGAATGCCTAATATGCATCCTCCTGCTACTTCTACTTCCAAGCCTTCTGCAGATCAGATCAGACAAAGTGTCAGACATTCTCTCAAAGACATTCTTATGAAAAGGTAACACACATTATTATATAGAAGATTGAATAATATATGCTTCATGTATTTGAAGAATAACTGAATTATTCTAATTTTAAGACTTACAGACTCAAATTTGAAGGTGCCAGAGGAAAAAGCAGCAAAAGTTGCCACAAAAATTGAAAAAGAGCTTTTCTCTTTTTTTCGGGACACAGATGCTAAATATAAGAATAAATACAGAAGTTTGATGTTCAATCTGAAAGATCCTAAAAACAATGTAAGTATATTTTGTTCATGTCTATAGATATTTATGCTTCCAGCTTTCCTGAATACATTGGAATTTAAGATTATAATACAGTAGATCTATAATTTATTTCTTCAATTGAGATGGTCATTTTAATAGTCTTTCACTACAGAACTGAGATTATGAATTCTGCATAGTGGTGGCTAGTGTTATATAATGAGCGTATTAAAATGTAAAATACTAAGTCTGTCTTAACCTGATTTATGGGACTTTTCTTTTTGTCCCCTATTTAATCCAATTTATTAAAAATTCATTCATATGGGGGTGCCTGGGTGGCTCAGTGGGTTAAAGCCTCTGCCTTCCGCTTAGTTCATGATCCCAGCGTCCTGGGATTGAGAACCATGTCAGGCTGTCCGCTCAGCGGGGATTCTACTTCCCTCTCTCTCTCTGCCTGCTTCTCAGCCTACTTGTGATCTCTGTCAAATAAATAAATAAAATCTTTAAAAAAAAATTCATTCATATGTATTCTTTAAAATTGCTATTAAACCAAAATTCATAATAAACATTGTATTGGTACTTCTGATTTAAATCCAAAAATGGAGTAACACTCCTTAAGAAAATAAGTTACATTTAGGTAAAAAAGAATACTATTTTAAAATATTTTGTTAATTTAAATATGATTTTAATTCTAAATATCCTTTAGCAGGGAAGCGAACATTACTTGAACTGTTAATCGTTTCCTGCATTTCTTGTTTGGGTCTCAGAGGATATTTAAAAGCTGTGTATGTGTAAATACAAACTCCTTGTATATTTGCTTAAGTTTTATAAGATTTTCACATAATTGATAACAGTTTGTCAATTTGTGTAACGATATTTGCAATAGATAGAATGTGATACTAACAGCTACTTAAGAAAAATCTAGGTTATACAGTCTGTCATTATTGTCCAGGGGGTCAGATACTTCTTGAATTATATAGTCTGGAAGCTTTTTTTTTTTTTCAGGAAGTAAACGTTTATTTCCTTTAGGTTTCTTTCGTGCAGTGGGTTCTTTGCTCTGAAGTCCTCTCTAAGCCGGTTAGAAATCAAAGATATGAAAAGATCTAAGATATGAAATCTTAAAAATATGAACGACAACACATTCAGTAAAGTTTTTTTATGCAGTACATTGCTATATTCTAGGTTGGCTATTGTGACAGTGTGTTTCCTTGAGAATACTGGGAATATTCTGAGATGTTGATTTTGGGGGAAGCGAGGAGTGGGTAACCATCTCAATAGAATTTTTGGATAGAGGTAATGGTTCTACTATACACACTTCTCCACTATGTGTTGATTTTCATATGAAAGATAAATTTTGCTGCCTTAGATGATAAGTTCCTAGAATACAAGGCTGTCATTAAATTTCTCTGTGGTAGATAATGTATAAATCATTAAACATTTGTAAATCAAGTTTTGAAATTACATCTTTATTTATTACAAGTTTTTATACAATATGTCTTCTTTATTTTAGAAATCTTTTTCTCCCTCTTAATTCTCATCTTTAAATATATCCAGATTTTATTTAAAAAAGTACTGAAAGGAGAAGTAACCCCTGATCATCTTATAAGAATGAGTCCGGAAGAGTTGGCTTCTAAAGAGTTAGCTGCATGGAGACGGAGAGAAAACAGACATGTAAGATTATCTATGACTATGGGTTTGACTATATCAGAACCTATATTTTTCAGCCATAGGGGAAATAAACACAGAGGTAATTTAACACAGAATGCACAGTAATACAAACTTCTTGTTCCATAAATTACATATCCCCATTAACTGAGTTCTTAAATTAAATCTTGTTTTTCTTTATCTCTGCTGCTTTTTTCTAATTTTTTTCCAGTTATCAGATTACATAATAAACTTGTATTTTGTTTTGTCTTGTACATCAGAAAGATGGGAAAATAGGCACATCTTAATCACATCTGTACTTTTCAAAAATAGCATTTGAAGGTGTTATGAATATTGGTAATTTGTAGCACTAGATTAAGTCAGAATGAAAATGTTATAGGTGTGTAATCCCTTATTATTCAAAAGTTTCAGATGCCAAAAGCTCAGAGAAACAAGGGTTTCTTTCCCTTGTTTATTGATAAAACCTGATCCAAATTGGCATGTATGAATGTTCATATCTACAGAAATGATGCGGGCTTAAATAGCTTAATACCTGCTAAACTGAGGTGTTATGTAACTTAAATAGTATGTGTACCATAGTCCATTTTTACAACTAAAAAATTCTGAAAGTAACCAATGCCACGAGTTTTAATTTGGGGGTTCTGAACTTTGAAATACCTTAAAAATTAAGTGACTATGTGGCTTAGGGTTATTGTGACAGTGGGATGACCACGTTATCCACTATTTTGATTATAGCAGCCTTAGAATATTAGCTTTTTGTTCTAGGAGATACTGGTTACTAATAGTTCATATGAACTCTGCATTATTTACCTGATTCTTTTTTCCATAATACTTGCATCTCAGACATTAAGCTTCATGTAAGTCTTTTGCCAAAACTAATTTGAAGTACAAGGCCTTGATTTGATATTGAAATATTTCTTCTGCTTTCACCCTGTGTAATTTTTCCTTTTATGGTGAAAATAGTATCACCTCATCTTTTTTCCCTCCGTATCCCAAATATGCCTCTCTCTTCTGCTTTGGAACTGTGGCTGCAAGTACCATTTGCTTTGGAAACCAGCTTGTTCTTTCTTTAGGCCTTAATCTGATTTCTTTCTTTAAAGGATGATTTGCACTTAACAAAGGCAAGCTTAATGACTAGACCCATCCTTACATTTCTTAACCCATTGCACTCGTCACTACTTTTCACTAGTTCTTGCTACACTTGCTTAATATTTTTTTTTTTTGTCAAATTTGTTCAACTAAATTATTATTGTCACAGAGTAATGCTTAAGAGACAACTGAGAGGGTCTACCTGATAATTTCTGGTGTTTGAATAAACTTCCATTATTTGAGGGGGATGTTAAGAACATCAAGTTAGGAATCTGAAGAAGATAATTCTCATTTCCCTGGTGGCAGCTGGTAAAAAACTAAATCAGAAAGCCATAAATACCATGTTTCAACCCTTTGCAAATTACACTGCACTTCAGTTGCCTCTGATTAATTTACATAGAACTTCTCAAGACTTATAACCCCAGCACTTAAAATAGTCTCTGGCATTTGTAAGTACTCAATATGTGTTTGTTGTTTGAGAGACCATCTAAAAATTAAAAATCGGGGCGCCTGGGTGGCTCAGTGGGTTAAAGCCTCTTCCTTCGGCTCGGGTCATGATCTCAGGGTCCTGGGATCGTGTCCTGCATCAGGCTCTCTGCTCAGCAGGGAGCCTGCTTCCTCCTCTCTCTCTCTGCCTGCCTCTCTGCCTACTTGTGATCTGTCTGTCAAATAAATAAATAAAATCTTTAAAAAAAAATTTAAAAATTATCTGTGATGTTTTCATTTTTAGATAAGCTCTTATTGTTTAAAGCTGTACATTTGGAAATATGTATACTTTAGTTGTGAAGTGTTTCTTTAAAATATTTCATTTAGACCATAGAAATGATTGAGAAAGAGCAGAGAGAAGTGGAAAGACGACCGATCACAAAAATAACTCATAAAGGTGAAATTGAAATTGAGAGTGATGCCCCAATGAAAGAACAGGAAGCAGCCATGGAGATTCAGGTAAAAATAATAAAAATGCCATGTTCTGCAGTGCTCAAAACATGAAGATTAAGGAAAGGTTGATTTGTTGAAAATGTTCTTAAAGGTGAAAGAAGAATTTTTTAAAAAAAATGTATATGTTTCAAAGTTCATTTTATTGGTCCCATGGTTTTTTGAGAGTGTTTAACAATACTCTTTCTCTGGATGTAGTGTGCAGACTACGCGCATCACAAGCACCTATTAAACATTTGTTAAAATGTAGATTCCTGGGGTCTCTGTGGCTTGGTGAATTCTTTAGTAGGCCTAAGTAAGTGCTTCTTAGGTAGACTGGTGTGAGAGCGTGGTACAGCTTTTCTGATTTTCAAATATCAGTGAGGAAATAATACAGAATCTTGTTAGAGGCCTTAAAGAATGAGGAATGTCTGAGGTTTTGCTCTACTTTAAGTAATAATTAATACCTAGCATTTATTTTTTAAAGATAACAGTGATGGGGGGGCACATGGGTGTTGCATTGGTTAAGCAGCTAACTCTGATTTGCTCAGGTGGTCTCAGGGTTGTGAAATTGAGTGTTGCATCAGGCTCTGTGCTCAGTATGGAGTCTGCTTGAGATTCTCTCTTCTCCTCTCCCTCACTTTCCCCCTGTTTGCTTGCTTGCTTTAAATAAATAAGTAAATAAAATCTTTTAAAAAATATGTTGGAAAACATATGAATAGAACAGTTTTCATTTTAGAAATAATCAGTATGAAATAGAAGTTGATTTTAATAATTAGGGCCAAATTTGCTGAAACTTTTTTTTTTTTTTTTTTTTTTTTAAGGAACCTACAGCTAACAAATCCTTGGAAAAGGCGGAAGGAGCTGAAAAACAAAAAGAAGAGATTGATTCTATGTCCAAAGACACCACTAGTCAGCACAGACAACATCTTTTTGATCTTAACTGTAAAATTTGCATAGGTAATTGGAAATTTTTTGTTCTGAAATGTTGCTTTTGTTTTAGAAGAGAGATTCTTGTATTTGTAATTTAAATAGGCTTTTGTTTTCTGTTAATTGGGGATGAAGTATCTGCTCACTCTCATTGAGGAGTAGCACGGTTTTTGAGTGACTGGTCTTTGGAGTTGAGGTATAGATTGATACTGTGGTATACTTTATGATCTAGAATTAATTGTACTATGTAAGATTTGATCTTAACAACCTTGGGGCAAAAGACTAAAATTTAAGCATTAGAGTAGGCATCAGAAATGTTGGGCCTTCATGATGATACTGTCATTTATTAAGTGAAGGAATAAAATCGCATTCATGTCTTATTATCATCTATAAAAAATTGGAACAAATCCCAAAATACCTTTTCTCTAGTATTCTTCTATTTGGTCATTCATTCAATAAATATTGAGTTCTTGCTGAGCACTTTATGGTGCAGGGAATACAGTGGTGAAAAAGTCAGATCTTATCCAGGCTTTGAGAGAAACTGTAGCCTAGTGAGAAAGACAGGCAGGTGATGATTTGGGTTACAGAAGTATTTACAAATGTATTTAGCTAACAAGATCCAGTCTAGACTGGGGCATTGGGGAGACTGGACCGAGGAATCTACATTTAAGCTGAGTCATGAAGGTTGAAAAGACAGGGGAACATCATTCTGAATACTGGAATGGCATGAGCTTTGAGGTGAATTCGAGAAGAGAAGAGAGGGATATGAGTTGTTTGAAGAGAGACTTGGAGATCACATCTTGTTTGTAATACCTTTTTGCCTTTCAGAGTTCAGTTGTGACTTCTTCGTAGTAGTGAAATCAATTTAGTAAGTAGTTAACTAGCATTTCAAAAACAAAATAGAAAGTACCACAGTGAACTGCACTTAGAAAGATGAGTACCATTTTATGAGACTTTAGTTCCAGTTACTTTTATCATAAAAATACATATACACACATATACATACACATGCACACACAAACCCACAGAGATATACGTGAGTGTGTGTATTTAAGTAATGGATCATGAGATAAAATACAACTTTACCAGATCATGATCAGAAATGCTGAAAATCTTTTGTAGCTGCATTGAAGATTTTGGTCTTTTATCTAAGAGCAGTGGACAGTGACTAAGGGGTTTTACAGTAAGGGAATGAGGTGATCAGATTGGTATTTTATGAAGATATCTCTGATTTTGAGAAGAATTACAGTGGGAGAAGCCAGGAGAGGAAGGAGAGAAACTCCATAGGAACCCTTTGTGCTAGTCCAGGTGGGAGATGAAGATAGTTTTTATTAGAGTGATCATTGGAGATAGAAGTAAGTGGAGGCTTTTGAGATACTCACATTAGGTATTATCAGTAGGTTTTGGAGGTTGACTACATTTAGGGCATAAAAAATGGGGATGTAATAAAGAATTTAAATTATATTCAGTTTATTGTTAAAAATTAGAGTATCAAGAGTTTTGTAAACTCTGGAGATGTGGCTCTCAATTTTTATTTATTTTTTTTTACTGTTGTATGCTAAGGAATGATACGTACCTTATTCGGTAGCATGAAAAATTCTTAGGTTAATCTATTTGCTGTCCTCCATCATTGGATCAGAGGCCAGATGAAATGTATCACAAATTAAGTAATTTTCCTGTAATAAAAGTAATCCTACTTTCTCAAAATTGTGTGAACATATTTTATAATCTGTACAGTGGTAAAGACTTAAAGAGCAGAATATTTTTAGACTTTGTTATTCTTAAAGAAAATCATCCATGGTGTAGTATTATTTTTAAGTACACCCATTTAGTTATGTCTTTAAAAATATTCTTAGTTATTTATATTTAATCATTTCTGTGGTAATATTTCAGTAAATTTAATGGTAGCACACAAAAATACTTGTTAAACACTACTAGACCTAACCTATTTTCAGCAAGTTTGAGTGATTTCTTTTCCTTCTTAATGCTATAGCCTAAAACCAATGTCATTTTTAAACTTTACTAATATTTTTCATGTTTAGTAACATGTTTAGTAAGCACTGCAGTATGCATGTATGTCATGAGTTTCTGCTATATGTAACACAAAGTAGGATACAGAGTGGTTTTATTCAGTTCTTACTTCTCAAGACTTGGAATTTGGTATAGTTTAGTTAAAAATTACTAGGGAATCACAAAACTGACTTTAGGTTTTAGTTATAAAGTTTCCATTTCAGCTTATTTAAGTTACTTAACATCATCTTTTTTTAATTTTCACATCAATTAGAGAGGTGTACTACAATGCAGTTTGAAAGATGATAGTTAAAAATTACCCAGGAAATCTAAGGTTATGCAACAATTCAGTCAGAAAAACAGTAACGTTAGAAGCAAAATGGATGATGTTATAGAAATTTCAATTTACAAATTTGGTTTATTTTTGTTTCGTCTTGTGTTAGGTCGAATGGCACCACCTGTAGATGATCTATCTCCAAAAAAAGTTAAAGTTGTTGTTGGAGTATCTCGTAAACATTCAGATAATGAAGCGGAAAGTATAGCAGATGCATTGTCTTCAACCTCGAATATTTTGGCTTCTGAATTCTTTGAAGAAGAGAAACAAGAGTCTCCCAAGTCAACATTCTCTCCCACTCCACGGTAATTTTCTCTTAGCCATAATTTCTATAATCATCATTATAGATCTTTGCCAGATTATACTTGGAGGTCTTCAAAAATAAAAAGGTAACTTATTTCTTAGGAATATTTCTTTTGAGATAGTAAGTACACCTTCTTAAACAGTAAACTTAATTGAGATAAAAGAATAAGACCTAAAATTAATTTAGAGATTTGAGTCTGTACGTGGGGACTTGACATTTAATTCTGTTTAATTAATGTTGGTCCCAAGAGGCAGGAGATAGCAATTTAAGAAAAGTTGCTTGTACTTCTCTGTACCTTCATCTAAGCCAACTCGTGAAGGATGATTTTGAAAATGCAACCATGTAAGGTAAATATGAATGTAATTTTTCATAAAAAGTGAAAATCTAAACTCTTTAATCAAATAGTCTTACATATTTTGGCTTTCTTGACATGCTAAAATAGAAATAATTGATGACTTAGTAGAAAATGGATTTATTCATGAGCAGATCTTTAAGGCTGAAATTTTTTAATATCATGTTTTAGTCCAGAGATGCCTGGAACTGTTGAAGTTGAGTCTACCTTCCTGGCTCGATTGAACTTCATCTGGAAAGGTTTTATCAACATGCCTTCTGTGGCAAAATTTGTTACCAAAGCCTACCCAGTGTCTGGTTCCCCCGAGTATTTGACAGAGGTACTGTGAACTTTTCTGCTCGGACTGATGTATGTGTTTCTAAAAGCAGTAGGAGAGAAAATATTACTACAAATAATAAAGATACTAAATGATAAATTTATTTTCATTCATAAGAAAAATATTGTTAATAGAGGACAGTGATTCTTAAACCGTTCAATTAATGGAACTGTGAGTTCTTAGATAGAGTTTATGAACTGTGGATAACTATGAAAGTTTTAAACCCACATGCCCTGTACTCTAAAATGTGCTTTCCTTTGTAAAAGAATTAAAAACTAATGAGCTAGATGTCTACTTGGATTACTTGAGTTTTTCTTTAAATATAGATTTGATAAAATATTGACCTACTTAATATGGTCTTGAGTGTTAGCCTGTCAGGAAGATTTTTTCTTGTGGATAGTTCTTATTCTCCTGTTGCTTATGTTTCCCTAACTGCATGACTATAGTTCTTACTGTCTCTTTCTGTGAATGATATACAGGTTATAGTTGAAACATTATAGCAAGTTGACAGTCTCATGAGACCAATGACTAGATCCTGCAAGTACCCTGGGTTTATACCTGAAGGAATAGGAAGGAACTGTTACATAATATTTATGGAAAATAAACAGTTGGATTATTATATTATGGTAAATTAGAAAAATACAACATTTTTTAACTATTTTGAAGAAAGTATTTTTCTGTGTTTATGCAGAAGGAAAATAAGTCATGTGTACTATATTTTTGCTGAGGTTATATATTCTTTATGTTCATATCTAACATTAACTTTTCCCATTCATTCTCAGTCTGCTGACCATGAAAGCAAAAATTTAAACAAAAAAAAAATCTTTTTTCCAAAAGCCTAAATTGTATTATATACCTGTTTCTGTTTTTTAAAACTGACATAAACTTTACTTTTCTTTGTATTTGGCTGAAATTAGTTTTTTAAAAATTTTTATTTTTTTTTTAATTTTTATTTATTTATTTATTTATTTTAAAGATTTTATTTATTTGACCGAGATCACAAGCAGGCAGAGAGGCAGGCAGAGAGAGAGGAGGAAGCAGGCTCCCCGCTGAGCAGAGAGCCCAATGTGGGCCTCGATCCCAGGACCCTGAGATCATGACCTGAGCCAAAGGCAGCGGCTTAACCCACTGAACTACCCAGGCGCCCTTAAAATTTTTTATTTTTTAATATTTATTTAATAAATTATTATTTATTAGAGAAAGTACATTTTTAAATTTAAAAATTAATTAATATATAAATATTTATTAGCGAGAGAAAGCACAAGCAGGAAGAGTGACAGAGGGAGAGGGAGAAGCAGACTCCCCTTGAGCACAGACTCCATCCCAGGACACTGAGATCATGACTTGAGCCAAACAAGGAATTGAACCACCCAGGTGCCCCTAGGCTGAAATTAGTTTACATGTAATGTGGCTTAGCTAATGCTGACCGGCTTATTTGTTTAGCATTATGTTTTATTAAACAACCTAATTTATTACTTTTATGTATAGTTTGCTTGGCAAGTAGTATTTTAGAAACAATTGATTTTTATAAGAGGAAAATTAAATGGACCCATGTTCTTCTTTTTGAACAAATCTATTTAGAAATGTTGTCTTTGGGCAAGTGAGTGGCTCAGTTGTGAGGCATCTGCCTTCAGCTCAGGTCATGATCAGGTCCAGGGATCAAGCCCTGTATCGAGCTCCCTCTTAGGGGGCAACCTGCTTCTCCCTCTCTCACTCCCCCTGCTTGTGTTCCTTCTCTCGCTGTGTTTCTCTTTGTCAAATAAATAAATAAATAAAATCCTTTTAAAAAGAAGAAAAAGAAGTCCTAAACAATGGAGTTTGATTTTAAACAAAACTGTTCACCTTTCTGAGCCAGTTTCTATGTGGTTGCTTTCCCGAATTCTACCTCTGCTTTCTGCTTATATTTAGTTTAGGACTAAAATCCCAAATAAATATTTAAAGCAATTAATAACTTAAATAAATGTAATTGAATTTATTATCAATTAATTGTGCTTTTTATGAATTTTCTCAGCTTCTTAGAAAAATAGAAATTTACTGGTTAGTTTTAAATATTTTCAATTACACAGTTAATTGATTTTTATGTATAGTCATCTATTTTCAGAAAGATTCTACCATTTAAAAAATAAATTTGCATTATTACAGTGTTATTCTCTACTGAGTAAAAATATGCTCTATAATTAAATTTAATAACTTCTGAAATCCAGCTGTTAATGATTAAATGATGTCCTTGCCTATCCTCCACCAGGATAGGAGGAGGTTTGAGAAGAAAAATAATATCTCCAATATTCTGATATCTGTTGTATTCTTTCTGGATTGTCAGTTTGTCATATGCTTGCCACTACCCCATTATGGTACCTGTCTTTCCTGCTGAGAACTGACATGACCTCAGATTCAATCTCGGTGGTATCTTGGGTACCCGCTTTAGTTATTTGGAATTGACATTTGAGGTAAAGCCTGATTGCTACCCCTGTACTTTATGTTCTGTGATACAAATTTTTTTATTGTTTTTTATTACCATTTCAAATTAGTCTTAGAGCTAAATTTAAATGAATGATGACTCTTATATTCTGTATATGTTGCTTAACTTCATTTTTTTACTGTAGGATCTACCAGATAGTATTCAAGTAGGTGGCAGGATATCACCTCAGACAGTTTGGGATTATGTTGAAAAAATTAAAGCATCAGGAACCAAGGTAAGGAAAATGTCTTAAGTTATACTAGCTTGAGAGAATATTTGAAAAGTAAATCACTGAGAGTTCTTTATGCAGGGTACCCTAGAGAGAGGAGCCAATACAAATTCTAAATCTACATATTACACCTAACATAACTGAACTAAACCCATTTGCTAAGGCTCAAAACAGCCCAGCATTCCTTTTGTGGGTTTTTCTTCCTTTCTGGTATGCTTTCTTAGTGATATCTTTGTCAGTGTTCTGGAGGAAAGGTTTTAGAATTAAGTATTGAGATTCCTCCTCGAATTTTTCCTTGCTTTGATTATAGACATTTGTTTACTTAGGGTATAGACTAAGTTGCTGCAAAAAGAGACCCTAAAAGTATAGTGGCTCAAAGAATTGTTTATTATTTATTTATTTATTTATTTAAAGATTTTATTTATTTGACACAGAGAGAGAGAGAGAGATCAATCCCAAGTAGGCAGAGAGGCAGACAGTGAGGCGGGGGGCAGGGGGAGGAAGCCGGCTTCCTTCTGAGCAGAGAGCCCGATGCAGGGCTCAGTCCCAGGACCCTGAGATCATGACCTGAGCTGAAGGCAGAGGCTTAACCCACTGAGCCACTCAGGTGTCCCAGAAGTTTATTTTTTAATAGGTCAGTGGTTCAGAGTAGTTCCAGGCTCTGGTTCTATAGGATCATTTGCAGACCAGTCTCTTATTGCTTGGCTGTTTCCAAGAGTGTTACCCTTATTGGTCAAACATGGTCAAAGCTGACTTAATCAACCTCAAGTGGAAGAATGAAGAATGCCTGTCTAGTTGTTTTAAAAGCAAGACCTGGAAATTCTTGTTACCATTTCACTTCCTGTAAATTCCATGGGCAAGAACTTTTTAGTAACGTAACTTTACATAAGCTGCTTAGGAGGCTGGGAAATGTAATCTCTGGACATGTTGTGTCTATTAGGCTGGGAAATGTAATCTCTGGACATGTTGTGTCTTTTAGCTGCCCAGCTAAAAGTCATCTTTTCGTGATAGGAGGAAACAAAGAGAATAGATAGTTGGTGATAATTAGTAGCCTCTATCACAATATTTTTTTTCTTTTCTATTTTTTAATCATTTCTTGAACTTGTAGAATAGTAGTACACAGAAAAATTTATGTTAGAAGAAATTCTTTTTCCCTCCAGGGATGATAGTTACTAGCATATTACAGACATTCAAAAAATTAAATAAGGGAACATTAATTTTTATCTTTTTCTTAAGATTAAATATGTTTAGTAAGATTAGAAATAATTCAAAATGATCTCAAGCTAAAAAGAGTATATATTTTTCAATAACTGATTTTAGAATTTAATTTGATACAGTGTTAGAATACAAATAAACTTTGAAGCACTATTAAAGTGTTATAATATAATATTTATTTGCCATTACTTTCTCATGATAGTAAAAGTCATGGGAAAGCATTCGCAAGGTGTTACCTTTGGCTGTTTTGGGAATCACTCTTGATCTACCCATATATTTCTGCCTAGCATTTTATAGTACGCCTCCTTCCTGAACTGATTGAAACACTATAATAGTTGGTACCTCTAAAAGAGGACAGTTTAGATGACCTTTTATAAGAGACAGAGCTGTAGTTTAGCTCATTTGCACGTTTCCTTTAGGAACTTGAATCAGTTTAGGCTTTGTAGCACTTCTAGTTCTCTCCTTCATGAACAAAACCTTCATGAAACAAAACCTAGAACCTAGAGGCACACAGATAGGTTCCCAAGTAAGCCAAATGAGTCAACAAAATTTATGGCCTTTGCGTATTTGAGTTCTGTCACCCAGCCTCTTTTATTTCTAAATCCAGTCCCTGTAAGTGGGATTCTCAGTGGATTTGAGTGTTTTTGTGTACATGGCAGGATGGTGGTGGTAAGTGATATTAATTTTCAGTATGTTGAAAACACGGGCAGCCCTTTGTGAAGGTTGTAACATATAAATATAAAAACATAAATGAGGAGATAGTGTAGATACTGAAAGACTTGGGTTTAAATATGTTTTCTATCACTGAAAATTGTGTCACCTTGAGCAAATTAATTACCTTGGGACTCAGTGTCTTATGGGACACCTTCAGATGAAACAAATGTATCAGTGGATCAACAAAGATCTTTTCCCAAGAGTTGCTTCTCTTTACTCTTTTTATCTGCATTTAAGTTGGTAAAATCGTGTTATTTGGTAATCATCATTATACAGTTTACTAGACTATTACTAATTGGGAAATGATATTTGCTGTTCTTCAGGTTATTGTTTTCAGTAATGATTTATTATTTTCTTGAATAGGAAATTTGTGTGGTTCGCTTCACACCTGTAACTGAAGAAGATCAAATTTCTTATACTTTGCTGTTTGCATACTTCAGTAGCAGAAAGCGCTATGGAGTAGCTGCGAACAACATGAAGCAGGTTAAAGATATGTACCTTATCCCTTTGGGTGCTGCAGATAAAATTCCACACCCTCTTGTGCCTTTTGATGGACCTGGTAGGTACACATTTTAGTAATAGAGTATGAATAAAATAAAGTGGGAGGTGAGACCAGAGCAACAAAATGGACTCTGCTTTCTTTCTCAGGTTCCAGCCCTCTAGAGCTGACTTGACAGGGGCAAGCCTTATGCAATAAGCTGTAATAAGCTCGATGCTAAAATGTACCATTATTAATGGTTGAAAATGACTTTTAAAATTTATTATTTTTTTTTAAATTTTTTAAACATTTAGTTAACATGGTGTGCACGCACACAAAAGCAGGGTGGACAGGGAAGGGGTGTGGCAGGGAGAGGGAGAGGCAGTCTCCCAGCCTAGGAGGGAGCCCAGCATGGAGCTCAATCCCAGGACCCTGGGATCATGACATGAGCCGAAGGCTTAACTGAGTGAGCCACCCAGGTGCTCTGAAAGTGACTATTAATTGGTGTTTTCTATTTCACACAGGGCTTGAACTGCATAGACCTAATCTATTGTTGGGCTTAATTATCCGTCAGAAACTGAAGCGGCAACATAGTGCCACTGCTAGTACTAGTCATACGGCTGAGACTTCTGAAAGTGTACCAGTGGCTTTGCCACCTGATAAAAAAAGTAAAATAGATGTTTCCACAGAAGAAACACCAGAGGAAGAAAATGACTTTTTTAATTCTTTTACAACTGTATTGCATAAGCAGAGAAATAAGCCTCAGCAAACTCTTCAGGAAGACCTTCCGACAGTAATTGAACCTTTAGTGGAAGTCACCAAACAGGAGCCACCAAAACCTCTAAGATTCCTTCCTGGGGTATTGATTGGCTGGGAAAATCAGCCTTCTACTCTGGAATTAGCAAATAAACCTCTTCCTGTGGACGATATACTTCAGAGCCTTTTGGGCACTACTGGTCAGGTATATGAACAGACTCAATCAGTGATAGAACAGAACACACTCAAAGAAATTCCGTTTATAAATGAGCAGGCTGACCCCAAAGCAGAGAAAATAGATAAAGTGGAAGCAACTGATGGTGATGCCAAGGAGGTAAAGGTTAAAGCAGATGATCTTTCAGAATCTATAGGTAATTCAGTATTAGTAGGAGAAGAAACATCAGTAATGGGGTCTTCTTCCATTTCTCCTGGACCTTTAACAAGTCTTAGCCTCAGAGGTAAGCCACCAGATGTTTCTACAGAAGCATTCTTAACAAATTTATCAATTCAGTCAAAACAGGAAGAAACTGTGGAGAATAAAGAGAGAACATTAAAAAGACAGCTGCTGCAAGATCAAGAGAATAATTTGCAAGATAATCGGACTTCAAATACTAGTTCTCCAGGCAGGTCTAATGTAGGAAAAGGAAACATAGACAGTAATGTCAGCTGCAGTGAAAACCCTGTTGCTAATACAACAAGATCCCCACAGTTTATCAACCTGAAACGGGATCCTAGACAAGCAGCAGGGCGAAGTCAGCACGTAACTGCTTCAGAAAGCAAAGATGGAGATAATTGCCGGAATGGAGAGAAACACACCCTGCCTGGTCTGTCACACAAGGAGCACTTAACAGAACAAAGCAATGTAGAGGAAAAGTTGTCTTCTGTGGAGAAAAACTCTTGTGTTCAGCAGGGTGATAATTCAGGGGTTGCACAAAACTCACCGTCAGTAGAAAACACACACACTTCTCCAACAGAACAAGCAAAGCCCTTACAGGAAGATATTTTAATGCAAAATATTGAAACCGTGCACCCATTTCGAAGAGGATCAACAGCAGCATCATCTCATTTTGAAGTTGGAAACACTTGTCAATCAGAATTTCCTTCTAAAAGCATCAACTTTACTTCCAGAAGCACCAGCCCCAGAACAAGTGCAAACTTTTCACCCATGAGGCCACAGCAGCCCAACCTTCAGCATCTCAAGTCTAGCCCCCCTGGATTTCCATTTCCGGGGCCTCCTAATTTTCCCCCACAAAGCATGTTTGGATTTCCACCACATTTACCACCTCCTTTACTTCCCCCTCCAGGGTTTGGCTTTGCTCAAAATCCCATGGTTCCCTGGCCACCTGTTGTTCATCTGACAGGCCAGCCACAACGTATGATGGGTCCCCTTTCACAAACATCAAGGTATATAGGTCCACAAAATTTTTACCAGGTTAAAGACATTAGAAGACCAGAAAGGCGCCATAGTGACCCTTGGGGTAGGCCAGATCAACAGCAACTGGATAGGCCATTTAATAGGGGTAAAGGAGATCGACAAAGATTTTATAGTGATTCACACCATTTGAAAAGAGAGCGACATGAAAAAGAATGGGAGCAAGACTCTGAAAGGCATAGACGCAGAGACAGAACCCAAGACAAGGACAGAGACAGAAAAAGCAGGGAGGAAGGGCACAAAGATAAAGAGAGGGCACGGTTATCACATGGTGATCGAGGAGCAGATGGAAAAGCAAGCCGGGATAGTAGGAATGTAGACAAGAAACCAGATAAACCTAAAAGTGAAGACCATGAAAAGGACAAAGAACGAGAGAAAAATAAACATAGAGAAGGAGAAAAGGACAGAGATAGGTACCATAAAGATAGGGACCACACTGACAGAGCTAAAAGCAAAAGGTAAAATTTGCAGGCTGCTTCAAGATTACATTTAAATAACTGAAATGTTGTATCTTAAAAACTTTATGATTGCCTGCTAGGATTGTGCCATCTTTTAAATTTTTAATACTGGTGGTTTGCAGAACAATGAAATCTGTGTGTTGGTGCAGAGTGCTCTCTGTGCCGGTGCCCATCATCCTTTCTTCATACCAACTGTCCCTAGTTCTAGGAATTTAATATTTTTAAAAGTTTTACATTGCTGTATATTCAAAGATTTGTTTTATTAATATGCAATAAAGGCTTAGAAATTTTAGTTTTATTCCTTACTTGGTAAATATGGTTAACTATGGAATATATTTACTGCCTCTAGTGAATGTCCTTTATATAATGACTAATTTGAGAGTAATGTGTGCTCTGTAAGTTTGTTTTAAATTGCACTGTTTTTAAAGAAACTGTAGAGGAGCAACAGAAAGCCAAGCAACTTCATAATCAGATTATATTAATCATTTAGTTGAGCAGTTTTTGACTAAGAATCAGATGCCCAAGGAATACATTTATTGCTTTAATCTGCACTCATTGAAGGCATTTATTACCATATACTACAACTTTGTGGTAGGCCATTTTTTTCCTTTTCATTTTTGGCTCTTTGGAAACTTGAATACTTAAGCTTGTACATGATCTTGTGTTTTGCTATCCTTTTTACTGTAAAATGTAAATATTTTAAGGGATATTTTGATTCTAAATATGATAAAAGAATTTCTCACCTATTTTGTGTGTGTGATTTGAAATTCAGTAGTAAAAGTATTTCTTCTTTAAAGCTTTTCAGATACTAAACTCTTTTTCTGCCAAGTACACACAGATAATAGCTCTCTACGTTAGGCAGTAGATGAGGTGAAAAACAATTCTGTGTCACGGATTACAGGCTATTGAGATAAATCATAGAGTTCTAAAGAGGTTAGAATTGAGAACTACCAATGAAAAAGTGTGTAGGTGTAACCCAGCGTAGAGGTACGTTTCTGAAAACTTGTTTAACATCAAAATTTTTGGTATACTGATCATTACAGAACTTTAAAAGAAACATGGTGTGAATCTCTGTAAGTTGTATATTTAACTCTAATTTGTTGGTGGAGACGGGCAATTATAGTTCTGAATGCTAATTTTGCTTGAAATAGCACACAGAGGCTATTGTTAATCCAAATTTAAGTTTATTCACACTCTAAATTACCTACTATACTGCTATAATTTAAAGCAATGCTAACACTTGAAACCAAAAAAGAGAGAGGGGGGAAAAAAAACAGTGTTTTTGCTCATCTATATTAATGAAGAAAAATATAAATCACTTCACAAAATTAAAAAGATTAAAAAAAGATAGTTTGTTTTCTTAAAAAGTCTAAAGATTACAGTTAAAAATAGCTTTTGAAATTTGATCAGCTTTGCTAGTCTCACTGGAGAGAAAAGAGTGTAAATTCAAAACCAGATATTTTGTCTAATTTGCTATAATTTGCAGCCCCTTTTTTGGTTATTATCCTCTGAAATTAATCATCATAAAAGTTCTGAAATAGGGGACTTGTTTTTAAATAAAGTGTGTTTAAGTTTGGTCTACTTTTCTTTTGGAAATTAACTTGTTAAACTAGTCAGTTTGTAAATAAAACCTAAAGTCATCTTCTGCACTATTATGAAATTATTTTCAGGGTTTTACTAAAAAAACAAAAAACAAACCTCAAACCAAAAGTTAGCTTTTTGATTTCACAGATGTATGTTGTAGTAAGTCTGCTTTCTCTGATTTATCCGGTTGTGGGGTTGAGCAGACAGACACTGAATTTTATTTATTTATTTTTTTTAAAGGTACAAGTAAAGAACAATGGGCTAAGCAATGGAAGAAAGTCATTAAGTTAGTTTTTGATTACTTCGTAGTAGTTTCTTGTATATATTGTTGCAGTGCTTGCTTTAAAGTTCTTTATATATCACTGGAACATGTTACATTCCAGAGGCCCCTATTAGTAGTGGTGGCCATCTAATGGGATTACAGGTCTAAGTGTTAGATCCAAGTCTGTAGATCCCTCGATAACTGAAATATTGTGGAGAGTGGGCAAAGTATAGGCATATTGACAGATTTTAACTTATGAGGAAAAAGGGAAAAAGGTTTTCGATGAGTAGATCCAAAGACATTCTCAGTATTTAAGTCTCACCTATAACTAGCCTTACTTAAATGTGAGTTAAATAAAGTTCATCTTTATTTATCCCGTCTTAAGGAAAACTTGCTCTTTAAAAACATTTTGATGCTTTTTAAATAAATTTAGATCCATCCTAAGACGATTTATATATACCTCTGTTAAGTAAAATGTACCAGGGTGTCTCGGTACTTAAAAAGTCCACCTCTTGTAATTCTTCTGGCAGTAAGCAAGCCTCTGTGAACCCTCTGTATGTCAGACCTTGTGTTGGGGCAGGTTATATAAGCCTTGGTCATCCTGAAAGGTGAAGAAGACTTACCTTAGAGGTCTCTTGAGGAAATTTGTACTTAACACAAATTTAAAAACTTGCCCAAGATTAGCCTGCCACTGTCAGAACTGAATTCTATCTCAGTTCTCTGAATTATTCTCCAGGGTCTGTGTGCATGTCTGCTGTATGAGAATTGAGAACAGGAGAGAGAGAGATGAGAGCCTGATTACTATATATTCCTTTCATATCCCCTTTCCTCTCTACTCCACCAACCTGTCTGAAACCCTTTACTGAACAACCCAACTCCTCAAAGTGAACAGAAGACACAAAAACCTGTGTGATTCCCTTGTATAGATTTGCAAAGTTTATATTCACTTAAAATCCTAATTCCCAAGTCTTATTTTCTGTTGCTTGTTTTCTAATGCTGCTGTGACAAATTATTCAAAACCTAGTGGCTTAAAATCACACAAATTTATTGTACATTTCTGTAGATCAGAAGTCTGAAGCAGCTCTCAGCAGGCTGAGATAAGGGGTCAGAAGAGTGCATCACTTTTCTGGAAGTGTTAGGGGAAAATCCATCCCCCTTGCCTTTTCCAGGTTCTAGAGGCCACCTACTTTCCTTGCCTCATGGCCCCTTCCATCATCTTCAAACCCAACAATGTGGGCTCAGTCTTTCTCATGTTGCCACCTCCAATTGTTTGATTCCCTCTTCCGCTCTTAAGGGGTCTTGTGATCACATTGGGCCCTCCCAGATAATCCAAGATAACCTTCCTATTTTAAGATCCACGGATAAGCAACCTAAGTGCCGTCTGACCTCCGTTCCTTTTTGCCATATAACCTGTTTATTTATGGTTCCAGGAATTAGGATGTAAGCAACTTTGAGGGGCTATTCTACTTAACACAATTATTGATTTTTTTAATTACAGCTTATTTGTGGGTGTACTAAGTTTTTGGAGTTTTAACAGATCTCAAGCCATAGTAAATATGTCTAAGCGTTAAGAAAAATATCAGTAACAGAACAAAATGGAATAGACAGTTTAGCCACTTGGCACTGGTTGTGTTTATGTGTTATAGAAAACTAGTTAACTGGTAAGTTTAAAATCAGATGTTTTTAGTTTTTTCATAGTTTTTTTTTTTTTTTAAGATTTTATTTGACAGAGTGAGAGAGCACACAAGCAGAGGGAGTGGCAGGGAGAGGGAGAAGCAGGTTCCAATGTGGGACTGGATCCTAGGGTCCTTGGGATCATGACCTGAGCCAAAGGCAGATGCTTGACCTACTGTGCACCACACCACAAAATGTCCCAGTAGCTGTGTTTTAAAGATAAATATGAATTAAATGCATTAGGAGAGCTAATGAATCAGCTAATGGAACTAATTATTAATTTAGCTTACTTAATTTTAGCATTTAAATATGCCATTTGCACTATTCCAGCCTCATCCCTTTAAAGCATTGGTCAGGTTACCACTTAACTAATGACAACAAAGGGCAATATACAGGATCAACTACTGACCTTTGTCTCCCAAGCAAATCATGAATAGAATTGGTTACTTCTTTTTAAAAGGTGCCAACCCTGATTCTTTGATTCCTGCTTCATTAAGAATTTAAGTAATTCATGTATAAGGCAATACTAGGTTTATAGCTTAAAAGTGTCTTGAAAACGTGAGTCTACAGATTGAGAAGAGTTGGGGGAAACTCCAACATATATACTTAAAGCAGTGAGTTCAGTAACTACAATTATCCCCAAACGCCTTTGCTTTTTCTGGGAAATAATTCAGTGTGTATGGATATATCTGCCCAGGTTGTTTTTTAAAAATATTCCTTATTTTAAAAAAGAATGCTTTATCCTGCAAAGTTAAGATTTTTTGCAGCACCTTCTTTAAAAGGAATCTTTAAGAGGTGCCTGGGAGGCTCATTTGGTTAAGTGTTAGACTCCTGGTTTGGGCTCAGGTGTGCTCTTGGGAGATGGAGCCCCACGTTGAGCCCCCACAGTAGGCAAGCGCTCAGTGGGGAATTTGCTGGGATTCTCTGTCCTTCCCCGCCCCTTTGGCTCTCTCTAATACACAAATCTTAGAATCTTCAAAAAGGTGAACAATGGGACACCTGGGTGGCTCAGTTGGTTAAGCATCTGCCTTGGGCCCAGGTCATGATCCTAGGGTTTTGGGATTGAGCCCACGATGGGGGCTTCCTGCTCTTCTCTCTACTGCTGCCTGCCGCTACCCATGCTGGTGCGCTCTCTCAAATAAATTAAAAAATAAAAAGGTAAACATGGCCACCACCTGGCTTAGTAGTTATTTCACCTTTACTTTAAAACATGTTCACATTCAACACTGTTTCAGAGGCATTTTAACATTTATAGTAAGGTTATCTTAAAGGGTTTCTGTATCAATTTTTATTTTGTGTTGAAAAGCATATCACAGGAAATCTTAAACACTGTCATCCCAATAATAGCAAAAATGAATAATGGTGATAATTCACCACATGATATTTTAGATTTTAAAGGTAAACTTTTTTTTTTTTTTCACCAAACCATTTTAACCTACAGGGAATTGCTAGGTAGCAGTTTTAGATTCTTATTTTGTACTAGATTTTTGGAATTCAGTGGTGAGCAGTACCGTTAGCTGGCCTCCCATCTCTTGGAGCTTGCCGTGTGGTATAGAAGACAAGTGGTCACATCTTAATGTAAAATTGCAGCTGTCAGAAGCAGCTCTAAAGCAGTAACTCACACACTTTGGTTTCAGGAACCTTTACAAAACTACTGAGAACCCTAAATATGGATTATATCATTTAGCAATTTAGAAATTAAATGTTACAATTTTAAAAATATTTAACAATGATCCTGTTATGTTACTATAACATTTGTATGAAAAATAACTCACACTAATCTTAGTAAGAATGTCATTGTTTTCATTTTTGCACATCTCCATAGTCTGACTTAACACAGCTGGATTCCCGTACATGCCTCTGCATTCAGTGTTGTGCAATATGTTGTTTTGTTTGAAATACATGAAGAAAATCTGACTTCGCATGGGATTGTCATTGAGAAAAGAAGTACTCTAGGGATCCCCAGAAAACTTACGGGCTTTCAGGGGTCCACTGAAATGTTGGGAAGGGCTGCTTTAAGGATAGTACTCTGCATTTATTTTGAGGGAATACATGGCCTACTGTAACAGGAGGTGTGGTTCATTGAAGCTTTGGTAGCCTTACATAGAACAGCATTCTTACCTGTATACATAAAATGTATATCTTTGAAGTTAGATCTAATTATCAGCCATCCAAACAATTTAAGAACAGGTATCATTATCTTGATATCAGCAAAGTTAAATGTACAATGCAAAACAAATTTAGGTCACAGTTTTTCAGCAAACACTGGGCAGTTTTCTGGCATGGGTTTTGTTCAAACAAAACAAAAAAACTACTTTGGATCAATAGACATTCTGCAGTTTTACATTATCTTTATTCACACATTTTCTAATGTTAATATACTTAATATACACAATTTGTGTCCCACTGAATGGTGCCAAAATTCTTCACTTTAGTTCTGGGGCCCTCCAAGGGCATTTACAGCTTTCTGATTGCAATGGTGTGGCAAAAACAATCCCTGCCCCCCAAATCTAAAATCCTTCAAATGATAAATTGCTTACCTGGTTTCTTTGTACAGACTGGAACTTGCAGAGGCAGATCCTGCTTAATAGCATTGAGAAGTTAACCATGCACCAGTCCCTTTTTGTAAACTCTCTTCGCCATTTAATAAGAAAATTATGTACTTTTCCTTTCAAAAGTCTACAAGTTGCTTATTAAGATCATTTTTTTTTCTCTACATAGTCCTACCTATTAGTGCATTGTGTCATTGGTGGTTTCCGTTGCTTTCTTGGTGGCCAAACTGTCACAAATATTAAACTCTAAAAATCCTAAATAGGGGCGCCTGGGTGGCTCAGTGGGTTAAAGCCTCTGCCTTCGGCTCAGGTCATGATCCCAGAGTCCTGGGATCGAGCCCCGCGTCAGGCTCTCTGCTCGGCAGGGAGCCTGCTTCCTCCTCTCTCTCTCTGCCTGCCTCTCTGCCTACTTGTGATCTCTGTCTGTCAAATAAATAAATAAAATCTTTAAAAAAAAAAAATAAAAATCCTAAATAACAACAACAGCAATAACTACTTTCCCCATCCGCAGTGGTGGAGTGGGGTGGGGAGAGAAAATTCTATTCACAAGTATATTAATAAATGGTGGTTGGGTAAAATGGACTTTCACAAGTTATGCTTTTAGTGGTACAGAGAGAATCAGTGGCATTATTCAGAACCTGCTTTATGCCCAATTGTGAGAACTCTAGACTTCAATGTTAAGTGTAAATAAAGTTTTGTTTTATATTTGATGAGTTATAGAAGTACCTGGTTTAAAAGGTCAAGTAAGTCTGTAAGGTTTATAACAACAACCCAACACAGTGTTTGCACTATTCTTTTCTCCAGAGGTAACTATTTTTGATTCTTTTAGCCATTTCTTAGGATGTTTGCCTTCATATTTGTAACATGGTATATACTTAAAAAAAAAAAAAAAAAAGTTGCAAAAGCTATTAATGTCTTACTGTGGAAGATAAGTGTTTAACCCTCACCAGCCAACCCTGCCTTTTTCCACCTCTGCCTTCTTTTTGTTCAAGTCCATATTTAAATTTCACATTATTTCAATTTTGTAAATATTCATAACAACCATGAAATACAATATAGTTATATATTTTTAGTATAATTTTTATTTTTCCTATGGTTATTTGCTTTTTCATTTATTTTTCTGTGTATCATTTATCCCACCTAAATTTTATTTAAAAACAATTCACAGATGTGTAAACACAAAATGGAGCTAAAACTTTGGAATCAACATATTTACAGATATATTGGATATAGGAAAACAAATCGTTTCCTTAGCTATATTTTATAAACTTACAGAAAAAAATGTGTAGCATTTAGACTACAGTGCCAAAGAAATGACTATCTGAAACAACTACATTTACACATACATTTTGTAAATTAAAATCACAAGTAATAGTTTATATGATTAATTTTGTTCATCTCCATTAAAGACATTGTATCCCTCTGATTTAATTAGCTCAATTTTTTTTGAGTCCTGAAAAAATACATCTTTAATTTTGCCTACAAAAGCTCTTTTAAAAATCTCTCGAGTCACTTTATTTACCTTTTGGCCATATTCAAAGCCCCCTAGATAACTAATGCCATCATAGTTTAGAGCAACAAATTTTTTGTGGGGGTCAATATCCTCAGAGATGACTAGATTGTCATCTAGGTAGGCCTTAATAAGAGTCTGATTTTGAATTACTCTTACATGGTACCATTTATTATGACAGAATGTGCCATTGTTATAGGTCATAGGCACAGAAATGCTTTCTCCTAAATTAACTGCTATTTTCAAGGACTGATTATGGAGACCAATTGCCAGAAAATCATTTTCTTCATTTTCTTCATTTTGAGCTTTTCCTATCCATACAATTAAGCCTTCTGTTTCAGTAGTACTGAAATTTAAAGATATGGTAGTGAACTGAAGGTTTCTCCTTCTGTAATCTGGATCAATGTATTTAATATAAGAATTACCCATAAATTTTGCAGTTGAAAATGAAGTTTTGTTTTCACAATACTTTCCCACCCAACCCAAAGCACACAAACAAGTGTAAGAATATGACTCATCAGGTATACATAGAGATTGGTGAAGACAAAGATTATTCAAACAATACACAGACCGGTCACATGTATTTCCAGCCCAATGTGGCAAACATCTGCAAGAAAAAGTTGTGCCATTTACTACACATGCACCCCTATTTCTGCACACATTATACCCACAGGGTGTCCCATCACAGTCACCTACATTTGAACCTCCTTTTGCTCCTAATTCAGTTAGTTGTAATACTTGATTATTTATAATAACTTCTCGAACACAACCATGAAAACCTATAGGTTCACTTGCTATTGACATGGGATTTACAAGATTTAAGGATGACACTCCCCCAATATAGAAGTCAGTATTTGTGTCCAGGGAGCTCATTTTAGCACTGGCTTTTTCCGTTACATTTATCCCATCCAGATCCAGGTAGCCTTCTGCACCGACTCTTCCTGCTTTAATCACATGCCAAGTACTTCCATCCGTAGTTACTTTTTGGAGAGTTTCTAGAATGATAGTTCTGTCACCAAGGTTGTAGCGAAATTGAACAGAACCATTTACTAAGGAGATACATAAAAAATCACCTATTGAGAAAGAAAACAAGTTAATTAGTAACGGTAAAATGTTGCTCCATTAAAAACTCTTGCCCTTTGGCCATTTGAGTAAGCTTTGGTTTTGGGGGGAAAAAAAGCAATAGTCTTGATCACAATAATGTTAGAGAATTTTGTTAACATTTACAGATAAAAATATATCTGTATATATTCGTACATACATCTTGTATTATTCAGGAATTGGCCACGTAAGTTTTTCCTAGTTGTAAATATTTCACACTGAATGAATGTATTGTGGTTCTTCAGTTAAAGTGAGGCTTTCCTTTAACGATTTTATATAGTTAAGGATAAACGTGTAAAAAGTAACTTAGATGTGTTACTCCAAGCTGCTGATTCTGTTTTTGAGATTGAAGAAGTAAGCACGAGGATTAAGAGCAGTTAATTCTGGTGCTATAACACCTCTTACAGTGTATGCTCCCCAAAGTTTCAGCCATGTCCTACATGTCACGTTCCATCTACGACACAAATCCTTAGCTGAGATCACCGCTTGGATGTTTTAAAGGCACATCAA
This sequence comes from Mustela nivalis, assembly GCF_964662115.1. Classification (NCBI taxonomy): domain Eukaryota; kingdom Metazoa; phylum Chordata; class Mammalia; order Carnivora; family Mustelidae; genus Mustela; species Mustela nivalis. Next base: position 104,856,842 of record NC_139024.1, read on the forward strand.
ACTCCAAAGTTCATATTTCAGTTTGTGAACTTCCTCCCACACACCTGGCATCTTCTGGTCTTTCCAAACCCAGTGAGTCACTCCCTTGTCCTCCAGTTCTTCAAACCAAAAATTTAGGTTTGATCCTCAATTCCATATATTTTGTTGTTGTTCCACAATAATCAGTTTATCAAAGATAGGTCTCTAATGAAACATTTATCAGCGTTTGGTTCACTGTAAACCTCTTACTCTGTCTGCTTACGCCACCTTCATTAGTTTTACTGTCCTCTCCAGCTTAATCGATTGCTAGAGCCTCCTCACTTCCTTTCTATTGATTTTAGAATCGACACTGAAGCTAAAATGATCTTTTCAAATGAAAAGATCTGGTTATTATACCACCTTTTTTAAAAAAATATTTTATTTATTTATTTGACAGAGAGAAATCACAAGTAGATGGAGAGGCAGGCAGAGAGAGAGAGAGGGAAGCGGGCTCCCTGCTGAGCAGAGAGCCCGATGCGGGACTCGATCCCAGGACCCTGAGATCATGACCTGAGCGGGAGGCAGCGGCCTAACCCACTGAGCCACCCAGGCACCCCTATTATACCACCTTTTAATGGCATTCATTGCTGTTGAGATAAGAGCCCAAAATCCTTAACATGTATAGTACCTCAGTGGGTCCCTTGCCCCTTTCTCGAGGTTTACCTGGAGTGTATTCTCCGCTTTTCCTCTAATCCCTTTACTCCAGCAACACTGACCTTGTTCTTGCCTCAGAATCTTTGCATATGTTGTTTTCTTTTTTCTGGGAATACTCCCTCAAGTCCCCATTCCGTCTCACCTAGGTGACTACTACCCTTCAGATCAGAGTTTAAATGCCACTTCCTCAGAGAAGTGTTCCTTGATTCCCCCAGAGTCGGTCAGGTTTGTTTCTATTAGTTCTTTAATTGCACCATGATTCCCTCCTTCACAATATAAAATTGTATTGTCATCTGTGAACAAATCTGAACAAATACGATCCAGCATATGTATGAAATTGCAGTGAGGCATTCAGATGAACTCGGTGCCTAGTAAAGAATGCAGCCCTCCAATGTAAGACTGTTTTAAGAGGTTAGCAAACTATAGAGATACCTTCCTCAAAATAGCATTTTTTTTTCTAACATTTCACAACCATAGTTTCTTTTCTTATCCAAGGAGATTTCTTGGCACATGCTACTCTTCCTTTTTTTCTTGGGCAGTGCCACACTCCTTCACTCCCCTCCTACAAATAGTGTCCATTATTCTATTCATCCTTGTGGTCCACTTCAGACCATTATTCTAGGACAGTTGGGAGACCTAGCAATTCTACAGTCCTACACTTATGATTTCTGCTTGAGAAAACTATATGATTCCATGCAAAATGTGGGTCTCTTAATGATTTTTCTTACAGAGAATTTCTAGTGAATATAATCTGTCATTACATCTGTGATTATTTGATTAACAGCTGCCACAGCCTCTAGTTGGTAAACTTCATGAGAATAGGGTCTGTGTCTGATTTGGCCCAAAAGTTATCTCCAATACCTAGCATAGTACCTGGCACATAATTAGATGCTAAATAAACAACTGTTGAATTAAGGAATCACCTTTGTGGAGCACCTGGGTGGCTCAGTGGGTTAAAGCCTCTGCCTTCAGCTCAGGTCATAATCCCAGGGTCCTGGGATTGAGCCCCACTTCGTGCTTTCTGCTCAGCGGGGAGCCTGCTTCCCACCACCCCCATCTGCCTCTCTGCCTACTTATGATCTCTGTCAAATAAATAAATACAATCTTAAAAAAATTCATCTTTGTATAGTTGTGGGGTTAGATGATGCAGAGTATTTCTCAAATACTAGCTTGAAGCTGAAAGCAAGAAATATAACCTCTTTATCCTATAATGATGTACAAATTTTAAAAAATCCTAGAAAAGGAAGAAATTCACTTTATTCATCTATTTTCTAACATGAATAATATTTTGAGTCTAAAGAGAGAGAAGCAGCATTTGCAGACTTTTAATATGAAAGAAAAATGTGGACTGAATCATCTAAATTTTTTACCATAAGAAACTAGAACAATGAAACATAATTGATACTAAGTTTTAAAAATGTATAACACACTGAATATACTTTGTGACTATAAGTGGACACAAACAAATCTTCACAGTATTATGGAAGAAGTTTCTCTTGCTACCTGTGTCGTAGAGTGTCCTGTAGTAAACAGTGTTACAGTGAAGGGCTACAATGGAATATAAAATATCTAAAAAATGATTAGGAAAGCTAAAGATGTGATCTATAATATCACTGGTTAAGTTGTCAACTCTAAGAGCAAAGAGAATGCTTTTTTTTTTTTTAAGATTTATTTATTGGACAGAGAGATCACAAGTAGGCAGAGAGGCAGGCAGAGAGAGAGAGAGGGAAGCAGACTCCCTGCTGAGCAAAGAGCCCAATGCGGGGCTCCATCCCAGGACCCTGGGATCACGACTTGAGGTGAAGGCAGAGGCTTTAACCCAATGAGCCACCCAGGCGCCCCAAGGATGTCTTACTTTAACAGTTTTGTGGGTATGTTCTTGTCTTGTGGTGAACTGACCCCCAAAAAAGTGTTTTTCTTTTCCCCCTCTGTGTCCTTGGAAACTAAAATTGCTGTTGTAAGTGTATTGGCAGATTTTGTTATGCAAATCTTTATTTTAGTAGTCTAGAACATGGGTCATTGCTGTAGTCATGGGTCATTGGGTCATGAGTACAGACTGCCATTAGGGTAAGTATATGTTAGAAGTTGACCACAAGTGGACAGTACTTCTAAGAAACTGAGGTCATAAATGGAATGAATGTCATAAATAATTCACCTTGGCTATTTAATGCCTATTCAACCATGTCTAGGACCCTCCCTCCCTCCCTCATCTGTGCTGCCATTGCCTCCACCCCTCACCTTCCACCCCAATCATGCATCAGAGATCAAAGCAACCTTTTAGGACCTCACATTTGTGAAGGGACTATAGAAGAAGTATATTAGGGAAATTTTATATACTTGATCTCCCTAACAGGAAAGTGAAGGTAATATTAATTTACTTATCTTTTATTATTTGTTTGAGTATTTTTAATGTTACATTGTGGATGACCAGGCTTTTAAATTTTTTTTTATTTTTTTTTAAAGATTTTATTTATTTATTTGACAGAGAGAAATCACAAGTAGATGGAGAGGCAGGCAGAGAGAGAGAGAGAGGGAAGCAGGCTCCCCGCTGAGCAGAGAGCCCGATGCGGGACTCGATCTCAGGACCCCGAGATCATGACCTGAGCCAAAGGCAGCGGCTTAACCCACTGAGCCACCCAGGCGCCCCAGACCAGGCTTTTTTAAAAACACATTTTGTGAATTCAGGCTGTCTGTGATTATATGTGCTTAAAATAGTATTGGTAACTTTTATGTATCAAAACACTTTAAGGTATGAAATAGTTAACAGCAATGGATGAACAGGTGCCAAGGGTATATTTCTTTAAAATCTCTTTCCAAAATCAAAGATCTCAAATCAATGAAGATAATTTTCAAATTATCATTTTGTTTTAAATTTTATATTATTTGAGATTATTAAAATGATTAACCTCTACAGAGATAAGAGATACCTTATAAGCTGTGAAATTTAGGTTTTTCACATATGAAAACCTATTTGGTTGCTGATACCAATTTATTTTTTTACATTGTGTATTTAGTGGGCATTTTTTTAGGAGAAGCTCCTCTCAGCAGAGAATCAGAGGGCTCAGTTAACGTTTACATCAGACATAACTCTTAAAGAAGGTACAAAGTATGAAAACATCACTTGTATTTTATGCAACTGCAAATAAATGCAATATACTTTACCACTTCATTACATCATCTGAACACTAATAAATAAATAAATAAATGCTTTTCATCTGATAAATACCTTTAGATTAATCTGAGTCCGGGAATGTGAAGCTTAGATTTTTAATATTTTAGAGTTTTCATGATTCCCTTACTTAAGTGTCAGATGCAGCACCAACCATGACATGAAACTGATATATCTGTTTTCATCTCTCTTTGTAAACAGTGTCTGAGGCAGGAAAAAGGAAAATCTTGACTGACATGAAGTGCCATTTAATAACAAATGTAAGAAAAATATGCTTTTGGACTCCTATGTATATTAATGTGTATGAGCTTTTAATTAACATACATAAATATAAATATGTATCTAGTGTACTAATTATAAAACTACATTATGACAGTCTTTGCCAGTACAGTGCCAAATATATCCTGATTTTATGCCCTTAACCATACAAAGGTTAATCCTGAATTTTTTAATGGGAAACATAACTAAAGTTGATTTTTTAATGTCTCTTGATTTAGAAGTAGAAAGTTTGTGGACAATTCTTTTATTTGACATTTTCACAGGGAGATTTAATCATAAATTTAAAATGAAATAGAAAATCTCAGGAAAACAAATCTCTTCTAAGATATATTTTGTAGTACAATCATGTTTATCTTTTTTTCTTTAAGATTATCTTTTCTCTTTGAAATTATTTTGAAGGTATTTCACCAGTGCATTGAGATGGAAACACTTTAGTCTAATTCTCTGATATTCTAATCATTTAGCAGCATATTAAGACACATTCAAAAGAGGTACTTAGATTAGCTTGTGAAAATCAGGGTATCATTTGTGTTGGCTGTGGATAACAAAAACTGATTTAATTATTTACCAATACTAAAATTTCAATTTCTGAGAAACAAGATGAAAGAAAAGCCAAATGTAAAATTTAAAAATATTTTTCAATAGAAATGTAACTATAAATACAGATGTCTTCATCAAAATTATGGAGAAAGATATATGAAAATGAAAATCAACAGTAAAGTAATAAAAACTCAAAAACAATTTTTTAAACTGCAACATACTACATGGATACTTTTATTCCATATTATTCCATATTATTCCATATTCCATATTATTCCATATTATTCTGCAATAATTGTGCTAGTTTTATAGTTAAAAATATTTTTACAAACATATTTTGGAATGTGAATCCTAGGTTTACTATGTAGATAACATGTTGAATAACTTAAAGAAAATTTTTGGAGCTATAAATGTGGATGGATTTATTGGATTTATTGGAAATATATCAATCGTGACTTCCTTTCATTTATTTCTTATATACATATTTTGTTCCTTTTGACATAAAACTATTATACTTGGCTTTAACCTCTTTTGTGATGGGATTGTTATGCAGTTGAGAATATACTATATTTGGTTTTTGCTAACTTTAATTCTAAAACTCTTGCTATTTTATTGAAATTTATAGTCAGTTCATAAACATACACTTGCAGTGATAACAGAACATATAAGTATCAAGTATTTACATATTTTATAGGCTCAGTGACTTAAAAAAATAAAAATACTCCATTACACATTACTTAAAAGACTACTGGGAATATGTTAGGGTCCCAATTCCCTCCACCATAAACATCCTGCCAGCTTTACCTGATTGCGCTTTTAAGTGTTGTGCAACATAAAATAAGATGCCATCTGCAGAAAGAGGCTGAAACTGCAATTGAATATGTGTCTTTTTTCGAATACGGAAGGAAGCAAAAGACATCCAGGATAATTCATGGCTTCTGAAAGATGGATCACTTATAGAAAAAACTAAAAAAAACAAAAACATGAGTTAAAAAAGTCAGTATGGCTGATAAATACAGTAAAGTTACATGATTTTATCATTTAAGAACTTACCTTAATTTAACTTTCAAGCGTTATTCCTTGCTAAATACATTGAACCATGGTAATAAATCTGTTCTAATCCCACTAACTGCAGGCTTTTTATAGTGGAGCCAATTATTGAAAAGCCGCCTATTACTTGTGATAACTATGCTCCTTTTTGCTGGTGCTGTGTGCCACAGATCCTCTAGATTATATTATAGAGAGGCATAGATGCATAGATTTTGAGAGTTTTATTCTTATCTCACGAAATAGAAATTCTCAGGAATGCCTTGCATTAATAATGCTTTAAAAAAGAGGATTCCGGGGCACCTAGGTGACTCAGTGATTTAAAGCCTCTGCCTTCGGCTCAGGTCATGATCCCAGGGTCCTGGGATTGAGCCCCCACTTTGGGCTCTCTGCTCAGCAGGGAGCCTGCTTCCTCCTCTCTCTCTGCCTGACTCTCTGCCTACTTGTGATCTCTGTCTGTCATATAAATAAATAAAATCTTAAAAAAATTAATTTAAAAGACGATTCCAATTGTGGGAGGTGGAAGGCATCACAATATGAATTATTTTTTAGTTTCTATATTTCTGATTAAAATGTAGAGTATAATCACGTCAATATAAGATTAAAGAAATAAATATCAGTTAACTTGACAATAATTTTGATCCATATCTCTTCAGAAAGTATTAACCTTTGGGTTTTCCTTCATGTTAAGTCTGATGTTGAACTGAAAAAGAATCATTATATAGATTTATAGTCCCTCAGATATTACTTGTTGGTTCTGTGTGTTCATAAGAGGAAGAAGGAAAGTTCTGAACATTTGGCAGCTTTTATCTCTATAGAATTTATAGATACTTTGTACCTCATTTTGTATGACAATGCTTCTTAGAGTGTGTGTGTGTGTGTGTAAATATATATATAAAGAAAATTTTTAAAAAATATATTTTTTTATTATTTCATTTTATTTTTTTAAAGTAACTTTTTTAAAAAAGATTTTATTTATTTATTTGACAGAGATCACAAGTAGGCAGAGAAGCAGGCAGAGAGGAAGGGAAGCAGGCTCCCTGCTGAGCAGAGAGCCTGATGTGGGGCTCGATCTCAGGACCCTGGGATCATGACCTGAACCGAAGGCAGAGGCTTTAACCGTTTACTGAGCCACCTGGGCGCCCTCTATTTTTTTTTTTTTTTTTTTAAAGGAAAGCCTGATCCTAGCTCCCCCAGAACTGAAGCTGATGCTTTGGAGAGCACTCTATTTTTAGTAGACTTGGTACATGTGGGGGTCTGTGCTGGTCTTCTGAGGGAGAAACTCACTGAGTTGGCTCACAGTCAGACCTGCCCTAGTAAAGATGACCCTGCTGGAAGTCTGAGAGTGGGGTTTGGTGTTAAGTGACCCCAGCCTCCACTGGAGGTGCTGTGTTTCTCTCTGAAGTCCAACAATGCCTGTGTGTTGGGGGTTGGGGGGATAGGGAAGGTAGTGGAGTATGGAAGATGGCATCACCCACTTTCTTATCCCTGAGGAAGGGGACTCATGGCTGCTGCCATTCAGGAGGCCCTCATGGAAGAATGAAAAAAAATCTCCCCTCCCAGGGGATCCCCACACCATGGCATCTTGCACAAACCCTACACGCTGCTCTCTCTTCCACTCTCTCCCTGACTTTTCTCCATGAAAAGGGCTCCCTCCCCTTCACAGCACTGTGGCTCTTCTCTCCCCCAATTCACGTCTCCAAACTTACATCTGCCATGTTCTCTCTGTCCAATCGTGCAGATTGTTTTCTTAATCCTCAGACTGATTTCCTAGTTATTCAAAAATGATTTGATGTTGACTTAGCTGCAATCGAGAGACAAGGCAAGCCCAGGGTTTCCCTACTATCCTGCCAACTTAACTTCTTCGCATGACCTTGACATATTTGAAGAATATTTTCCTCTTCTGTTATTTTTTTTTTTTAAAGACTGGTTTATTTATTTTAGAGAGAGAGAGCGCGCACGTGAGTTGGAGGAAGTGCAGAGGGAGAGGGAGAGAATCTCAAGCAGACTCCCAGGTGAGCAGGAAGCCTGACATGGGGCATGATTCCATGACCCTGAGATCACAACCTGAGCTGGAACCAAGAGTTGGATACTCAACTGTCACCCAGGTTTCCCCCTTCTCTTCTTTTTGAAAATAATATTCATCATTTTGGGTTTGGCTGGTATTACTTCATAATTAGATTCAGGTTATGCCTGCTTGGCTGAAATACATCATAGATGATGATGAGTTCTTCTCAAGGTTTCACATATGGAGACACACGATATCTTTCTGTTCCTCATTGGTGAAGTTAACTTGATTACCTTGGTCATGGTGTTGACCGCTTTTTTTCCCTACTGTATAATATTCCATTGTATAATTGTGGCTTTATTTTTTCTTGCAATTTGTATGCAGTCGGTGGGGAGATACTGTGAGACCATGTATTATCTGCTATTCATCAAAACTACCCCCTAGATTTAATATCCACTGATGATTCCAGCCCAAGTAAGTCCTTACTTGGATGCAAAATGATAATTTTCCAGCCCTACCAGTCTCTCCACAATTATGGCCTGGGTACTGTAGCTTCTCAATAGGCCTCTAGAATTCTCACAGAGGTATGATGGTCCATTTGTTGTTAACTTGGCGTCTGTTGAGGGAAGGAGAGCATGTAGCTTCCTATTTAGCCACCTTATTAACCTACTTCTCTGCTTTTAGTGCATTCATTTCTCTTAGAACCTAAAGCTCTGCAAGATTTTCCTCCTGTGTCAAAAACTTCATCACCTCCCTATCTTGGATGCAGCAACTTCATTTTTTTAAAAATTTTTTTTTAAAAAAATTTTTATTTATTTGAGAAAGAGAGAGAAAGAGAGAGTGTGTGCATGAACAGGGAGAGGGGCAGAGGCAGAGAGGGAGGGAGAAGCAGACTCCCAGCTATGCAGGGAGCCTGACACAGGGCTTGGCTCCAGGACCTTGAGATCATGACCTAAACCAAAGGCAGACACTTAACTAACTGTACCACCCAGGTGTCCCTCCACCCCTTTTTAAACACACCCACTAAAGGTTGTTTTACTACCAAGTGCTTTTGTTTTTAAGGATGACCTTAAGATTTCTAAAATAGATTAATTCCCAGAACACTGATTCTTAATGTTGGACTCAAAGTATGGACTACTTAATAAGCAGGTAGTTCTCAGTCTCCACATCATATAAGAGTATGAGGTTAAATAGATATTCCTCACTTATGCACATCTGCTGTGTTCTCAACAAATTATAGATTCAGGGCTATCCATTTTATACTTTCAATCTCATTATATTTAATGCAAAATATTTTGATTTTAACCACAGCTCTTCTACTGTACCACAGCTATGTTTTATTCAATTAGTAAAGACGATGAAATAAAAATATTTAAGACTTTTTGTGGTATTTATTAATTCATTTTTTGCCTTTAAGGTCTATGGATAAGTGCATATGACTTCAATGTAGATTCTTAACGTGTTAGGATCTAATGGATAGAAGTAACTTTTTTTCCACCCTTAACTATGTGAAGTTTTAAGTAATTATCTTTCCATTTCAACTTAAGCAGGTGGACAAATTTTAGGTTAACTAAGTATATACCTTGTTATTATAGCAAAAATGGAAGCTAAACATCCTTTCTCTTTGTTGGATTTTTACAAAAGTCTACTGGGAGTGGTGTGAATGAGCAATTGGACCTGTTGGCTAATTGCTAACAGAAGGAATGGTTAAGTATTAATTATAAAAAAAAAAAATTATCCCTTTAGGCAGACTTTCTTTAACACCCATATGGATAATGCTGAAAAACACTAATTGTTTAACTCATTTAGTTATTTGGGTGGTGATTTGGTTCTAAATGATCTTTGGAGGCCCATGAAGATGGAGTGTTGCTTAAAAATTAAGTATTCTATAAAATCACAAGATTGTTTTATGATACTTAGTGACATCTGGTGATTCCTGCTATCAAAATCTAGGATGAGGTGTTCTACTCCTTGTTTTATGGAGCAGAATTTGAACTGAGGCCAAGTTAAACTTTCTAATTTTCACACAAAAACATTAGCTTTGTCACTTATAAATCTGAAAAATAAAGCTTTAAAATGAGAAAAAAATGTGTAATAACATATAATTCAATTAATAACCATGATACCTAGATTTTTTATAAGGATCTTAATTTTTAATTTTTTGCTATGCCTTAACTATCAGAAACTTAGCTGACACAATTCATATCCAAAGTAATGGTTTAAAGAAAATGTTAAATAATTATTTGTCAGGACTACTGACACAATATGCCACATCATTAGAAATCTACTTTATTCAGTTAGCTTTGACATAATTACATGGAACTATGACTTTATATTATGTCCTTAGCCTTTAGTGTGTGTCAGTATGAGAAAAGACAGTATACATAATGTCTCTTCATTTTCTAGAAAACTGTCATCAATTATATATATTGTTGTTTAATTTGGCTTTTTATTTTTTATTTTTTAAAGATTTTATTTATTTATTTGACAGAACAGAGATCACAAGTAGGCAGAGAGGCAGGCAGAGAGAGAGAGGAGGAAGCAGGCTCCCTGCTGAGCAGAGAACCCCATGCGGGGCTCAATCCCAGGCCCCTGGGATCATGACCTGAGCTGAAGGCAGAGGCTTTAACCCACTGAGCCACCCAGGTGCCCCTAATTTCGCTTTTTAAAAGAATTGGAGCTTGATCAAAATATTTTCATAGAGTTCAGTGCCATGACACAATTCTGTGTCCTTGATGTGATGACTGGTATGCTTTCTTCTATTAGGCAATAGTAGCGTAGGTAGCAACCTTTGTATTTTATGTTTTGCTTTGATTTCCAGGAATCCTAAAGCTAATTTTACATTGAGTTGCATGCTGTGTTTTAGACTTAGTTTTATCTCACATTGCTTGGCGTGCCCTTCTTGTTCCTCTCCATACCTTCTCCTCCTCCTCTTTCCTCTTTTCTTTCCCTGAGAGAAGGCCACATTTTACCTTTCTACCACTATCTCAGCTACTTTTCAAATATATGTATTTTCTTACTCTAAGCTCTTCCTTATGCTTCTTGGAGTGTCATAAATAATAAAGTCAGCCATTTAGTCAGGTACCTTGTGTAGGCAGGTTTATGGTTGTTTCAGTAGTCCCAAAGGCTTATTAACAAAAGGTCTGGGAGATTATATTGATTATATGCACACGCTACCCACGTTTTTTTTTTTTTTTTAAAGATTTATTTATTTACTTGACAGACAGAGATCACAAGTAGGCAGAGAGACAGACAGAGAGAGAGGAGGAAGCAGGCTCCCTGCTGAGCCGAGAGCCCGATGTGGGGCTCGATCCCAGGACCCTGGGATCATGACCCAAGCCAAAAGCAGAGGCTTTAACCCACTGAGCCACCCAGGCGCCCCACTACCCACGTTTTAAACCTTGAATAATCATCACCCACTTTACAAATGTTAATGGAACACCATTTATGTGAAAGGCACACCCTCCAGCTCAGTTTTTAATCCATTGTGCCTTACACTGGTCTCTTCCTTTCTTTTCTCAGAGGTATTGTAATAATTTAGGCTCTCTGGGATGAGTTTCTTTTTCAGATGAGGAAGTTTACTCACATTTGCAAGTGCATCCTTCTGTTCTTCTGCATGCTTTTCTATAGGGCTCTCACTCTTAGGAAAGCTACCACCCCAATATGAGTCTATCCAAATCTTACCTATGTATTGATACCTAACATAATTCCATTGTTTTACACTGCCTGTTCAGGCCTCAGTAGTGGGAAATAATGCACATATTGTGTCATTGTTTGGCAATTAAAGCAGTCAATTTCTTTCTCTTTTCTCCAAATTGTGATTTAAATTATATATTTTGATTTGATTTTCAGAGACTTTTGCTTGGTCTCCATTTAAATCATTGGCTCTTTGAAAGGAGGGACAACCTTATCTGATAGTGCTTTGGATCTCTTCATGTGGCCTCAGTGGCTTCTCAAATGCTTTCAAAATCATTTAATAATCATTATACTTCAATAGAGAATGAGTTTTTGAAAAAAAAAATTTATTTGGCTATTTTGAAAAGTTTGTCTACCATGTTGACCATAATGGTTTGAAATGTTTTTAAACATCTTTTATACAATAAAACTGCTATCTTTTCAAACTAGGAGGTTTAAAGTATTTTAACTTAAGAATCTATTTTAAACTAACCCATATTTTAAAAATGAAACAGATCAAAATGTCTATGTGGATCTGTCTGCATTTAACACAATGTAATCTAATACCGTTTCTTCTTTTTGGCGGGGGGCGGTCGCTGATTATTTCTGGAGCTCTGCTTGTGTGCCAGGCATTGTGCTGGCCTCTTGACTTCAGTGACTCCCTATCATAACTTTATGAGGCTGTATTAGGAGACTCTTAGCCAATTCTGCCTCTCAGACCAGATAGATGGCTTTCTGACCATTTGCCATGCCATATTCCTTGGTCACTAGAATAGTGTGGTATAGGAATGTTTGCTTTTTACATTTTTCCTAACATAAATTACACAGATTTTAACAAAAGAAAATGAAATGATATTTTACAATCTTTATGTCTTTCATGATCATGAAACTTGTAGTTTGCTTGTCACTTTTCAATATTGCTATTAGAAACTAGAGGGCGTCTCTTGCTTAGTTCCCCAAATTCGAAAGTAAAGTTTGTGGTTGGTTCTGATCACTATTATTCATCTCAGATTTAAAAGTGAACAAATCTGCCTCAGGTGAAAAGGCAACCACGTCCTGTCCATAGAAATTGACGGTAAGCAAACTTTTTTTTTCTCCCTCCCTTCCTTAGGTGGGGGACAGGGTTTACGTTTCAACATGTGAAACATTTCAAGGGAGGAAACAGTAGTAGAGAGCAGCAAATTTAAGTAATTGTTCATTACTTAATGTTATCTTGAATAGAAAATAAAAAGGACTTTGTTGAAGAAAAACCTTTTATAGATGTCTGTCTCTTAAGAGTTTTTAACCGTTCCCTCACTAAATTAGTAATCATTAATTCAGGACTTGACAAAGAGAATGGACCCTCCTGGGATTTTGATCAAAAATTTCCCTAGAGATTTTGACATATTTTCTTTTTCACACTTGAGAAGCCTGATGTTCTGGAAAGTTATTTGCCTAAAGTCTAAGGTTAGGAAAAAGCAGTTGTGCCTGTTTCTTTCTACTAAGATTCACCTGCAACTTCTATTCTTTTAGACACTTGAAAACCTTGATGTTCATATAAACCTTAGAATTGTTAGGTGTAATTCACTTTCTCACTGAGTTTCACCATTTATGATTTAGCAGGTTGTATTAAGGAACCCAGAAGGAAGACTAAAGAACTAAAATGTGTGTTCGTAGGTATGATAGCTAGTTCAAGTATTATAGAATTGTAGAGTTAGAGATCTAGTACACATGTAACCACATCCTTACTAATTATCAAGATGGGATCGAAGGTAGGGGTAAAAAAGGGGTAATAAAGACTAAAATTCACGTTTTTTTATTTGTTTGTTGGTTTGTTTTCTATGAAGAAAGCTTTTGAAGTATATTATCTATTCTCACATGGCTAAATGCACCTAGAAAGGAACATCTGAAAATGAGGCAAACATTCCTGAGATTGCCATCTGTAAGTGCTATGGACCCTTTACTGATAAGAACAGATACTACACTTGATCTTAGCCAAAAGGCCGAGAAGCGATTATGGACCCTTTACTACCAGGAAAACCAAAGATTTGGTAGGAAAGCACACCATGAGTCAGGAAGGTTTAAAGGACAGAATTCCTCCATTAGCCTAAATTAATTTCAAAGAAGCCTTGAGCTAGGTGGACCTAAATAAAGTATCCTTGGCATCAAGACTGTCACTTGAACATTTGCCTATTTCATTCAAAATGCCAGCACATGAATGGGTTTCTATACCTTAGGGAATGAAAAATGAATGGACAAAAATTGCACTAGGTATGGAAAGAATATAAGAAAAATGGAAACAATTTTAATATTTTCCCGGCCAAAAAGTTAAAAACATACATATTATAGAATCTTATTTGGCTAAACGTCAACAATATGCAATAACTAAAATTTAGTAGTATAAAAATATTCCAAGAAAAAAAACAATTTACCAATAATGTGGGAAAAATAAACCAAGAGGAAAGATTTATGATTCAGTAAAGGTTATATGTGTAGTTGTAAGCCATAGATTCTAACAGGAAATACAGCTACAACAGAAAAAAATCAAATGAACAAGCTTTGAGCATATGAGAAAAGAAACTGGGCATATTGTCTGTCTCACAAAATAATTGAAAACCAGAGTTCTGCTAGCAATAGAATATTTTGCTAAACTGGATTGCAAAATATTTACCCTAACCTGTGATTTCTTTTTAGGTTATGATCAATAGTCCTGTGAACTGTCAAACCCAGATGCTGTTGCTTGCTGACCACCCTTCTTTAGCTTCAGTTTAATTTTTAAAGCTGGGTTAGGGCCTTTGGATGTTTAAAAAACACACATCCAAACTGGTTCCTGGGCTAGACACTGTGAAGTTGTGGATTCCTGCACTTCTGGAACTAGGCTCAGATATTTGAGTCATTTTTGGTGGCTGTGCTGAAAGCCATCCAATTCAAGTGGTCTATTGATATCTTTCTCACACAGTACCATACCTCTGTGGAATTCCTAAGGAGTTTGGGGTGAGGCCACAGTGAGAAGAAAAGCTATGCTGATCAGGAATTCTCCTCTTGACCTTAAATGGATTTTTCTTTCTGTCAGCTACAGGTAAATGTTTTAAGGGACTTGAAAGATCATTTTTCCCCCATCAGTCAGACATCTTAAAAAGTAAGGGATAGACAAATCCAAATTTCACCACTTACATTGTAACGCTGGGATAGAAAATTTCCCCTAGACACCCTCTCCTCAGATACAAACATGCACTTTAAAAATACTTAAGACTGGAACAAGGGCATTTTATTAACTGGTTCTGCATGCCACAGGCTGCACAGGTTTCCACTTATTTCATGTGACTGGTAGTTTTCATATTTTGATTAACTATAAACGATACAGTGTCTTGGGAAACTCACTGGATTGGCAATATGAAGACTTAAATTTTCAGTCCCACTGACTCAGAGTTTTCATTTTGACCTCTTTCAAAGTAGAAGAATTGGGATTATGTGATTTTTAAGGTCCTTTTCAATCCTAGCCTTGGATGACTCATTTAATTACCAAGTTTAGTTTTGAAGTTATTTGAATTTTAATGATTATGCTGCCCTTTTATTAGGTATCCCTAGATAACTGGAGAATGATGGTTGTTGATAAATATATTACCTCCACATCGTTAGTTCCTATGCTATATTTAGTTGTGGAACGGCTATTAAAAGGGTCTGCTAAGATCTAGAAATAGAGTGTTAGTAACTTATTGATGGTTGACTGTTTATATATATATATATATATATATATATATATATATATACACAGACTGTTTATATTTATTAAAATTATTAAGCAACTACTAATAATTGGATTGAGAATCCAGAGACTTGATTCTGAGGCTTTTGGCACACTATTTAATTTCTCTGAGCATTAGTCTCCTCATGTATAAACTGATACTGTTGGACTAGGAGATGGTTGGTAATGTCCTATGGTTCTATACTCCTGGACCTCCCTATACCAAGATGTGTATTTAGTTCACAATACAGCTGAATTTTTTTTATTAGGAGTGTTGGTCTGAGTTTGGGATCTTGAGAACAAGAGGAGAAAATAATACTTTATATTTTATAGTACTTTGTACTTAGTAAAGAATTTTTATATACATTACCTTCTATGACTTTTTTGAGATAGGAAAAATAATATTCTTTTAGTAAGGGTTCTGGCAGTGAACAGATGGTATGCTCATATAGGGTAGTTTGAAGGTAAGGGAATGAAAAGACCATTCCAAAGATGTGGGCAGGATTTAGGGAAACTACAGGATACAGGGTGTTGCCCTGGGGTTAGTCTCAACGGGGAGCTGTTTCTACTACTTAGCCTAAAGTTGGGGGTAGGTGAGGATCTCCCAACAGAAACTGTGTCCTCAGGTGAAGGTAAATTTTGGTGACCTAGTGGCAAGGAATCTAGGGAAATAAATACTCTGTCTTGCTCTCCTGTCGTCTGATCCCCTGTTGGTGACTTCCTTGGCTAAACTCAACTAGAGGCAGACTGAGGGGGAACCCACTGCTGCCACCCTCTGAGAGGACCCTGGGAGGACAGAGCAGCGGGGGAGGGGTGACAATAGAACTGGAAGGGGGGGGCAGATGGAAAACAGGTGACACACTTACTATTGCTGCTTTCCAGGTAATGAAATAGTGGCTCAGAGAGTTAAAGGACACAGCAGAAAGGAAATCGCTGGTTAGCAGAAGCATCAGAATGCAAGTTTTCTGCTTCTTAGATTCCTGCTTACAGTCTTCACAGGCTTCTTATTTTGCGAGCATGAAATTAAAATTCTTTACCATGTTTTCCAAGACTATATGATCTGCCTTCTGCTTGCCTTTCCAAATTCATCTTATATTACCATCTCCCATTCTGAGAACACTGGCTGCCTTTCTCTCCCTCCAATTATGTAATACCGTTTTCCTGTTTCCAGGTTTAGCCTCTGCCTAGAGTACTTGTCCCACATGCCTTCACACATGGCTAATTCTCACTAGATGCCAGCTCAAATGTCCCTACTTACAGAGTCCTTTCCTGACCATCTCAACTAAAATGTACTCTTGCAGGGAGTTTTTATTTCTATCTATCAATCTACCTATCTATCATCTCTATCTGCTCTCTCCCAATCTATTTATATACATACCAGTATCATTTATTTATATACACACAAACACAAATCCAAACAAACTCTGGGTTAATCCCCCAGGTTTTCATCATTTGAGCTTTTAAGCTTCAAAAATCTAGCTTTCCCTGTTGTTACAGTAATCAGCTCTTATGTCAGATTGTCCTATTATTTCTTTCAGGTTCTAATAACTATCTTTTGGGGAGGTACACTATCTTAGTAAAATTTTGAGTACTTTGTCGTTTACTACCGTCAAGAACTATTTCTTGAAAACTATTACAATCAGTTTTTATTATTTTAGAACCAGTAACTTGAAGTGTATACACCAGATATTTTTTTTTGCTGTGCACAGTATGGTGGGTGATAGAGATTCAACAACAATAAATGAAAACAGGCACAGTGACAGCCCTCATCTCTCTGACAGAGAACCCAGGAAGGCTTCCCTAAAGAAGCATGGTCTGAGTTAAAACCTGAAGGATTAATAAGTGTTAGCTGAGTGTGAAGGGGAAGATGAGAATATTACAGGCAGAGGAAAGAGTATGAGGAAAAATCCCCATTCCAGGATGGAGTGTGGCACATTCCGGGAACTAAGAACTGCCATTTTTTAATGGCAAGATCTGTCTCTAAAGTCATTATGAAAACGACTGATTTCCTTATTAAGCCAGGCACAAAGTTCCATCTCATTATTTCATAGTCACACCTTATGACTTGATTAAAATTTCTGTCACTAAATCACTAGTATTTTAAAACTCCAATGTCTAAAGCACTAGTATTTTAAAACGTCTAAATGTCTAAATCACTAGCATTTTATTTATTTTTTTTCAAGATTTTATTTATTTATTTGACAGACAGAGATTACAGTGAGGCAGAAAGGTAGACAGAGAGAGAGGAGGAAGCAGGCTCCCTGCTGAGCAGAGAGCCTGATGTGGGGCTCGATCCCAGGACTCTGAGATCATGACCTGAGCCGAAGGCAGAGGCTTTAACCCACTGAGCCACCCAGGCACCCCATCACTAGCATTTTAAAACAATGTCACTAAATCACTATTATTTTAAAACTCCAATGTCTTTCATTTATCAACACTTTTGACTTTTGGAGGAGAGTTAAACATACATAGAGTCTCAAAGATATAGGATAAAAAAATGTTTGCATTAGTGTATTTGATAAAGTGATCTGAGAGACCTTAAGTTTGTTCTTACCACGCATATGAATATGATATAACAATAATCCCTGCAAATTACGTTAAGGTGTATCTAACCCAGTTGGTGATTGGCTCCTCTACTCCTTCTCCACCAGCCTCTGTTCCTGTGTAGGAGAAGTAGAGGCTAAAGCTTTATCTTCCAGGTGGTGGCTGAGGTGGGAGAGAGTAAATAGATCATCCAGTCTCAGGAACCCAGGAGATAGCAGGTAAAACTCCATGACCCCCTATTTTCTGGCTAAATCTCTTGAGATTCCTTAACCATGAGTTTCTTGGACTCCCTGACACACTGACCTGAACTCCCAGCCAGCCCCAAGACCCAGAATCATCCTTACCGATACTTAAACTGGAAAGGACAGCAGCCAGCAGGTGGCAGCAAACTGAAGTAGGAGCAGGACCCACTCGACTGTGCCACTGGACGCTTGACTGGCTGGGCAGGTTCACTCAGGCCAGTCCATTAGCCTTAGCGTAACACAACTGTGTCTGTTACACAACTGAATTTTTAGGACTCTGAGCATGGTGTTACAGAGGTCTTCTTTTACACGAAATTTACCGTGGTATTTAGAACTACACTAAATACGACAAAATGAAATATGAAGCACTGATTTTTGGAAGATGCCGAACTTGAGCCATTCAACAGCATATGCTTCCCTGATTTTATCCATAGACTCATTTGACAATGTCCCCATTTAGACCTTGTGTTTGTGATCACTGTTCATCTTAGAGGTTCTCTTGCCCGAGGGTTCCTAGAACTTTAGCAGTGGCTTGTGGCGTGATTGAGAAATGGTGTGAAGATGGCAGTGTTTCATTAACACTCTATCAACCTTGCCTATAAGGGCAGGGATGGGGGAAGGTGGTCAGGGAAGTTATAGGAGGGGATTAAAGCATAAATGTAACATGATTCTCGCTTGCCGTTTGGGGATGAAAGGCAGTAGAGAACCACATTCCTCCTCCTGCCGGTGTTAGCTGAGTGGTGGTCTATGAAGATGAGTTTATTCTATTAGGCTACAAGGAGCACAGCAGAGAAATGACTTTGGTCCATCCTGCCTATGATGGCTGGAACACTGGCCTCTTACACCCACTCCCTCTCACCCTGCAGTGTGCTTGTAATGTGGAGGAAATCCAGATCTTATGCCGTTGAGGATTATTATATATTTTTCATTTTACTTTTCCAGAAGGAAAGTGACTTAATTTGTGAACAATCAAGAGTGGAAATTCTGCCTTACCTTGTTCACAGTAGATTCCAGTGGTTCCCAGAGGACAGTAACAGGTGTATCCATGGGGCAGTGAAACACAAGTTGCCCCTTTGCTACAGTTGTGTGGAGGGTCATGTTCAGGGTCACAGGTGGAAATGGTCTCTGTGCAGAATTCTCCTTTCCACCCAGGGGGACAATCACAGCTGTAGGTTGAGAAAGAAGGTCACATGGCTTGAACACTTGAACAGAGATCGGTATAAACTTGCTGATGTTAAGTTGGCAGTTTTGACCAAGGTTCCAAGATAGAAAAGATTCTGTACATCAAAGCAAACTGTGATTCAAACTACTAAGAGCCAAACGTTCAAAGGAAAGAGCCAATAACTGATTACAGGATTACTGGACTCCACATAAAAAAAAATTAAAAAGGTTCAGCGCATGGAAATTGAAGGAGACTTTAGAGAATCATTTCTTTGGGCAAAACAGCATGGTAAGACCCTCTCCCTGCCTGACATCAAACACCAAGGTCGAGAGGCTGTTAACAAAGTCTCTGCCTCTTAAACTGGAGCCTACAGGAAGAAATTCAGCTTGAAATATGTTTCCTCACCTTGGTGAACACATAAGTCCAGCTCCTGGGGCTGGAAAAGGAGCTGGAAAAGGCAAATTGCCCCTCCAGAGACTAGGCAAATGGCAGTGAATCCCAGGGATGGGTTGTGGCCCTCTGAGTTGGGATCAGCTTGCAGACAAACAAAAGAGATCTTGCCCAGAGGGTATCTTGGTAGTTGAAGAAACCTCAGCAGCGAGAGGCAGTTAGTAAATGGCCAGGGCAGAATCTGAGAGATAAAGAGGACACCCTATTTTGAAAACAGACTGTGTCTGGATTTAGAGAGTGGATCGCTCACAGGAGAGCGATGGACCGACCCCCTAAATGTAGAGATGCCAGATAAAATGTAAGGAATTTAATTAAGTTTGAATGTCAGATAGGCAATGAATAATTTTTCAGTATGTCCCATGCAATGTTTGAATTTCAGATAAGCGACATTTAAGATATACTAAAAATTATCTGTTGTCTGTCTGGAATTCAAATTTATCTGGGCGACCTGTATTTCCCACCCCCCGCCCCCTAAAACATCTGGAAACCTTACATACCAGGGGCACATGAGAGAAAAGGGTTAATTTTCATCCCTGCCAGGCCTAGGGGAACACTAAACCATTAGACAATGGTGCAAGTCAAGGAAGTCCATTCATTCCAGGATGTGGTGTGTGGCACCGAGTCAGAAACCACCAGACTGGGATAAGACACCTCTTTTGGAGACCCTTTGTTCATGTGGTCAGCCCTGGCTGACTTTAAGCCAACAGTCATGGACAGTGAAGTGAACCCTCTGAAGGACTGAATGGAGAGTGTATTTGCAAATTCAAGTGTCTTAGCTAAGCTGGAGCAGAAGATTCAATGGATCTCCCATGTTTCAGTCCAGGTCCAAGAAAAGGATGACTCCTAAGCAGGTTTAAAATGACAGCGAGAAACTGAAAGTAAATTTATTTTATGAATA
Source organism: Mustela nivalis (assembly GCF_964662115.1). Taxonomy (NCBI): domain Eukaryota; kingdom Metazoa; phylum Chordata; class Mammalia; order Carnivora; family Mustelidae; genus Mustela; species Mustela nivalis. The sequence continues at coordinate 104,877,252 of NC_139024.1, forward strand.
GATCCATGAATCTGGGGTCAAACTGACTTGCCCTCAGCTTATTACTATGGCTTTTACTTAATGGCAAGCTGTAAACACAGATGACATTAACAGCGCGGCTGGAATTGTGGAAAAATCACTTACAGTATAATTCCCAAAGTGAGCAAGTCAGGATAAGACAGGTAGAAAACAGAAGTATCTTCCGTTTTCTTTTTTCTTTATGCTGGAAGAATCCTCACAGTCTCTGACGATTGATGGCAGCTCACGCCGTCTACACTAGTGGATCACCCAGGACGTGACAATCTATGTCAGTATCAACATGTGGCCCTTTATACGCCACGTGGAGGGGAAAGTAAGGACGATGAACACTCCTTTGACAAACAGAGATCACAAGTAGCCAGAGAGGCAGTCAGAGAGAGGGGAGGAAGCAGGCTCCCTGCTGAGCAGAGATCCCAATGCAGAGCTCGATCCCAGGACCCTGAGATCACGACCTGAGCTGAAGGCAGAGGCTTTAACCCACTGAGCCACCCAGGCACCCCCCTTCAGTCCATCTGCCTCACCTTGCACCAATATCACACTGTCTTAATTTCTCCTGCTTTTCTAATAGGTCTTGATAATTAGAATGGCAAGCTCTGCTCTCTTGCTTTTCTGTTCGGGACCGTCTTGGTTATTCTTAGCTCTTTGCTCTTGTACATCTTTCTCTTCAAACTAATCCCAAGTTCAAGATAGGCAAATTTTCTTGTCTAAATCAAGGATCACTTTTCTTTTGTTCTTGCATTGACCGTGTGGCTTGTAGGAGTCCCAGGCCTGTGAGGGGTTTGCTATTAGATCCCCTACCTCAGGCATCCTTAGCCTTTAAAGCAGGTCACCACTATAAACTGTGCAGCCCTCAAAGGTAAGTTCAGACATGCTTCACCTTTTAGCAGGAACTCAAGGCAAAAGCCAACTTTGATGCTTACTTTCTAGAGTCTGGCTTTCATTTCATTTGGAATCTATAGATGTATTGTTTTCACTTCAGGTAACAGTGTTCTGAATGTATAATACTTCATATTTTATTCGGATTTCAACATTTTCATTTGGAAGGGTCATTCAAGATGTGTAATACCCCATAGTTCCACAAACAGAACTCCTTATTCCATATTCATTAACTTCTCCACAACCTCACATTGAGTGGTTGAATGTTATTTCATGAATTCATAAAATATACTTTATTTTTATAGTCACTTATGAGATATTATGTTTTTAATTTTTTACTGCCTACAAGTAACAGTGATAAACTCTTATAGTTAAATCTTTGTGCACATCTTGATCATTTCCTTTGGATAAATTTAAATATCATCATGACTTCTAGGCTTTGAACACATATTCCAACCTGCCCCCATAATGATTGTACCAATTTACATTCCCACCATCAATGAATGAGAATGCTCCTGAAATAATAGATGTGTATATACTAAAAAATATGAAATATTTTATAGACTTCTTTTTTATTGACCCAATTATTTTCTTTCTTTCTTTTTTTAAAAGATCTTATTTATTTATTTGACAGAGAAAGAGACAGCGAGAGAGGGAATACAAGCAGGGGGAGTGAGAGAGGGAGAAGCAGGCTTCCCGCTGAGCAGGGAGCCTGATGCGGGGCTTGATCCCAGGATCCTGGGATCATGACCTGAGTCAAAGGCAGATGCTTAAAAACCAAGTCACCCAGGCACCCCAATAATTATTTCTTAAGATAAAATGACTTCGTGTCTGCCTATACATATTTACCAAGAACATATTCATTTCAAACTCCTATATTTTCCTATATTATTTGGCAGTCTAATCACATTTATGCTTCACCAAAATTCATTTTATCAACTTAAAAATTTTTTCAGTATCTACTGTGTGCACAGCACAGCTCTGTCATAGGTCATAAAGGATAGGCAGAAGATGTATAAGGAGTGAGCTCTGGCCTTGGCAGAGGTGAGGTATGCTGGAATAAAGCACCAGGGGCTCCATATGCCGAGGAACCCATTGAGTGGCACAGAGAAGTGCTGTCAGATTCAAAAACCAGCAGGGGGAATAACTCCAGGAAAAAAATTAACATTACCGCCACATGTTCATCATTGCGCTGTGACGCTGGTGCTGGGGGGTATTCAAAACAACAGTTCTCAGCTCTTTGGAACTCAGAGACTAGGCACAACCACAGAGTAGTAAAAAAAGCAAACGACAGTTTCTGAGGATATTGCCATTTCATTAAATAGAGTGGTTAGCTCAGTCCTGATTGAAAAAAAAAATTATCTGATTATTGTATCTAAGTTAACATTTGTGCAAAAAAATATTTGAAAAGTTGCATACAGTTCTCCAGAATGGAGAGAAACCAAATACAGATTTAATCTGCTACAAAATTACATATTGATTTGAGTTACTGTTTGAAGAGCACAAAGGTCATGAAATATGTAAGGACATTTTCTACAAAAATAGACTGTCTTCTGGCTCACAGTCCTCTCTTCTGGCCTTCCCAGGGATGGCCCCTGCGCTGGGTGGCCTGTGCAGGGATTCCTCACGTCGGGGTGCACTGCTGTCCTCCCATGGGGAACTAGGTCATCACAAGCATTCTACTGTGTGCAACCTTCTAAATGTACCTATAGACCTTCAGATTTGAAAAAAATGCTTTGGTTGGATGGTTTTGACACATGTTTCAAGTGGCATTTTGTACAATGGAATTTAGAATTCAGGAATGTAAAGTGTGTGTAGAGTCTTCCTGGGCTAGCACAGATGCCTTTCGGACATAGGGAAGACATGATAAGCACTATATGCCTTTTGGTTGTTTTCCTGTAAATGTTATTTTTTAAAAAAGTAAATCTGCTTTTTTTTTCCTTCTGTTCAAATTGACAGAGTTCCTATTTAATAAATTCTAAAATAAAAAAACTCAAACCAAAAATAGACTATCCTACCAATTTCATAAAAGAAATAAAGGTATAAGAATTTTTATATAAAAAATTACTTTTTTATGATGATTGCGCCATCTAGTGGGTTATATTTTTATCAACTTGGAAAAAAGATAAAATCTCGTTGCTTTATAGACAGACATGACAATGGTAAAATATTTGTTTTTACATATTTATAATATATTTAAAAATATTTATTTTTACATCAAATATAGCTTAAATCACATTAAGCATAATATAATGCAAATGTTATAAACTTATTTGAAAAATAAATTTTAAATAAAATAAATGCTCTTATGGTTCTCAGAAGTTTTAGGTCTGAAGCAATTAACTCTATGTTTGAAGATTTAAAAAATTATATTTAAATCCAATATACCACTTTCTTACATTATTTATATGTATATATATATACACACATATATATATTTTAAAGATATTATTTAAGAGAGAGAGAGAGCTAGAGCACAAGATTGAGCCCTAATGTGGGGCTCCATCCCAGGACCCTGGGATCATGACCTGAGCTGAAGGCAGACACTTAACTGACTGAACCACCCAGGCACCCCTCTTATATTTTAAGAGATTTTTTTTTCTTTTTTTAAGATTTTATTTATTTATTTAACAGAGAGAGGCACAGTGAGAGAGGGAACAGAAGCAGGGGGAGTAGGAGAGGGAGAAGCAGGGTCTCTGCTGAGCAGGGAGCCTGATGTGGGGCTCCATTCCAGGCTCCGTCCTGGAATAATGACCTAAGCCAAAGGCAGGTACTTAATGACTGAACCACCCAGGCACCTCTCAAGAGATATTTTCATCATAATGATTTTAAACAAGATCAAATTTTTCTTTTTGTTCCTTCCCTGGCTTCTTTATACTCTGTGAAAGGTAAATAATAAAAAGTCTCAAATCTTTATTCTTTATTTTCCACTTTGGATGACAGTATTTTTCTAAGCCTTGAAGTTAATTCATTGACATTTCTTCCTTTCACATATTTACTACCTACCTTGAGAAAAAATAGGTTTTGGAGAGGTGTGTGTGTGAGGTGGTGTGTCCATAGAGTGGAAAAAGCAGAAAAAAAAAAAACACCCAAAGGGAGGTATATATTCATTCATTTAAATAATATTTGGTACTATTTTATTTATTTTATTTTCTGCAAGCTAAGTGTCTGCCACTGACCTTAGCACTGAACATTCCATAAGGCATAAGGGCCCCATCCTTGGCCTCATAGACTTGCACTTTCTGAGAGGATTAGATTAATTAGTAGATAATTTAAATATTTTATTTATTTGACAGAAAGAGAGCAAGAAAGCACAAGCAGGGGAGCTACAGCAGCAGAGGGAGAAGCAGACTCCCTGCCAAGCGAGGAGCCTGGTTCAGGACTTGATCCCAAGATCCTGGGATCATGACCTCAGCCAAAGCATGGCTGAATGCATCACCCAGGCACTCTATAAGCAGACAATTTAAATACAATGTAACAAGTGCTAAGATGAATACTGTGGGAACCCTTGGGAAGGACATCTAAGCAATATTAGTGAATTCAGGGAAGGCTTCTGAAGTGAAATTTGCCTACATGAATGAGTGCCTTGAGAGGGAAGGGCAATAGAGATTAGGCTGGAAAAGAAGCTTTGAGTTCAAGGGCTTTGGCTAACAGGCTGAGATAGTTCAGCTTTTTTTTTTTTTTTTTAAAGATTTATTTATTTATTTGACTGACAGAGATCATAAGTAGGCAGAGAGGCAGGCAGAGAGGGAGGTGGAAGCTGGCTCCCTGCTGAGCAGAGAGCCCAATGCGGGACTCGATCCTAGGACCCTGGGATCATGACCTGAGCCAAAGGCAGAGGCTTAACCCACTGAGCCACCCAGGCGCCCAATAGTTCAGCTTTAAAAAAAAAAAAATTTTTTTTTTTTTAAAATTTTTAAGTAATCTCTGTATCTAATGTGGGGCTTGAACTTACAACTCCAAGATCAAGAGCCACATGCTCTGCTGACGGAGCCAGCCAGGTGCCCCAAGGTAGTTCAGCTTCTAAGTGACAGACATGGGGAATGACATGATTGATGAGGCATATTTAAAAATATTAAAAATTTGGTATGTATAGGATGACCCCATGGTGTAACAATAAACTCTCTATTGATGTAAGTTTAACCTTAGGGGAATCTTACTATTTTTTTTTTTTTTTAAGATTTTATTTATTCACTTAGAGCACAAGGGGAGGGGGAGACAGAGAATCCCAAGCAGACTCCCTGCTGAGTGTGGAGCCTGGCATAGGGCTGGGTTTCTTAATCCTGAGATAATGAACTGCGTGGAAATCAAGAGTCAGACACCTGACCGCTGGAGCCACCCAGGTGCCCCAGATCTTACTGCATTTTTACCATTAGATGAGTTGGGGCACATTCAGACTGGTATGGCCATAGATTGTTTTTGTCATTAGAATAGGGGTTGGCAAACTTTGGAAGTATACGGTTTGCTTTGTGGCCATACAGACTCTGTTCCAACAACTCTGCCAACCATTGAAAGCAGCCACAGACAATCCACAAGTGCATGGACGTGGCTGTATCCCAATAAAACTTTATCTATGAAACCAGGTGATGGATCTGATTTGGCCCATAGGCCACGGTTTGCTGACCCCTGCGCTAGATCATTAACTGAATGGGGGCAGAGATCAGGTCTGTTTGACACTCTTTTGTAGTCCCAGGGGCTAAACCAGTTCCTGGCATAGAGTAATTTTTCACTGAACGTCTGGGGAATAAATGAACAAGTAAATGAATGAGTCATGGCTGGAGAATGAGCCAATGGATGGATGCAGAGGCTGGACAGGGAAATGGTTTTGAGGATGGAGAGGTAGAAGCAGATGTGACAAACATCTGGTAAATGCTGGTTGGAAAAATGAAAGACTATAGTAATGGCAAACATTTACTGAGGCTCACCATGCATGGGCCAGGCATCCTGCGTAGCACTTTAGATGTATTAATTCATTTAATCCTCCTTAAGGTTAGGAGGACACTATTATCATCCTCATTTTGCAGAGGAGGAACCTGAGGAACAGAGAAGTTAAGCAAATTGCGTGGCGATTTGTGGCTGAGGGAGTCCCCGCATTTAACTGCTGTTCTGTATCTTTCGATCTATGGAAATCTTTGGGTTTCAAAATTAAATGACTGAAAGAAAATGGTACCATTATTGGGAATAGGGACATCTGGAGAATACAGTTTAATGGAAACCTATAAAAATCTTCTTTGAGCTACATTGAGTTGGAGGTGATAGCTGGTGATAAAAGGGCTTTTTTCCTTTAAGTATCTAGTGACATGGCTCTTCACCTTGAAGAGAAGCAAGGACCTAAGACCGATTTGTGGTTAAGTAGAACAGCAGACAAATGGCTGAAGCATCTATTGTATAAGCTAAGAATAGTCAAATGATCCTGAGGAATCATTGATGTTATACATAGAACTGTTCTCTCAAGTCCGTTCTGAAAATATTAGCTATCCTCCATTTTTAATACATAAAGAACAGTTTGTGCGTTCTTCTGCCTCTAAACATGGAGAGATGATAACACAGAAAAAGTGTTAGCACTTTAGAGATATGAGTAACAGCTGCTCACGATGGCAATCGAGATTGAGTCTTAGAGATTTTACTAATATAGTTAATTATTTTACATTGGTGTATTTAGAATGAAACTGATTTAAATTTCTAAATTGCAGATAAACTGGGTGTTATTAACAATTGACAATAGAAATATCTATGGATTAATTTTTTCTTGTTACAATAGATATTCAACATGAAGAATTTAATTTTCTTGTAATTAGGCAAGTCTAAGACTTCTGAAGTTTAGGATGAACATTGATAATATAAAAGTTAACTGAAAATGAGATGATGGAAGATTTAATATTCTGTGTTTGAATATCACTTAAACATCATTCACTTGCTTACTAAATATTTATCAAAACAGAAATATGGTGCACCACTCCCTGTTGTTATCAGGGTGAATTCGAAGCAGAAAACATGGTTTTGCTTCCGAAGGCCTTCATGATAATTTATTTACAACAAATTAATCGTGTGAAATATATATAATATATTTATTTTTTATTTTTTTAAAATTAAATTTATTTATTTTCAGCATAACAGTATTCATTATTTTTTCACCACACCCAGTGCTCCATGCAATCTGTGCCCTCTCTATACATGATATATTTAAATATACAATTCAAAGTTTATTAGGGCCTCACTTTAGCGCCAGGCACCATGTGAAGTACTTTGTAGCTAGTAACTCATTTAATACCCGTATTAACCCTCTGAGGTAAATCCAATTACTAGTTTTCTGTGTGTAGTTAAAACACAGAGACATAGAGAAGTTTAACCCCTGCCTAACCTCCTTTTTCAGTTTACCGCGTAGATTCTTATTGCTTTGCATAAGAGAGATTCTTTTATATATGTTGAGGGCAATGAGGGAAAATTATTTTAGTCGTCATTGTCAGATGTGAGTAGAAAGAAAAGCTCTTGGAGCGGGGCACCTGACTGGCTCAGTTGGTAGAGCATGTGACTCTTGATCTCAGGGTTGTGAGTTCGAGCCTCAAGTTGGGTGTAGAGATTACTTAAAAATAAAATCTTGGAAAAGAAAAAGCTCTTGGAGGAAATTTACCTTGAGCAGGATCTACAAAAAAGTTATGGTTAACAGATTTGTGGGTTTTCTCTGCATACGCAACATCACATACAGTACTTAAAACGAAATAATAAACTCACAGGAATAATGGAAGTAATGCATGTTATTTAGCAACATATAGTCACATGGCTTAAAGGGTTCCGCATCTGCATATACAACTTATTTCTCTGCTATTTGAGGGAAAAGAGAAATATACATGAATCTCTTGTTGTACTGAATGGTTTCATTCTTGTTGGTTTGCTTTCCTTAATGATTTATTTCCATTTTAGTAGTAAGCTGGGACGATAAGGTAAGTGTGATATTGGATTCGAGCCTTTGAAAACTATGCCGACAAGCATGTAACAAGGGAACCTCCCTGTGCGGTGGAACGTGATGCCGAGGCTGAGCGTATCCACGAGGAAGGGCTGCCAGGGTCGCTGCCCCTGCTGAGTTTCCCCTTGGCCCTCCCTTCCTTGCTGGTGATAGCACTCAGCAAACTCTTTGGTGACATCTCACGGAGTGTAGAAGGAGGAGAAGAAACTACTCTTTACCTACTAATAAAAGTGGTCTGTGCGCCCCAGTCCTCATGGTTTTGTCCTCCAAGGGGAGGGGCCGAAACAATCTTTTACGTCAACAGCTGGACTCCGTTTCTCTTAGTGACGGAATTGTCTTCAGGAAACTATTGACACGAGCTTCTTGGAGTAAATGGTGGGCCCTAGCAGAGGTAATGTGAGCTTGAGCCTGGACTACAAAAAGAAAATAGCTAAATTGCTCTGCAAAGAGCCAGAAGGAAAATTTGGTTCATTCTAACCCAGAATCAGTAGGAGCAAAATGAAGCAAAGACAAGAAGACAAAGATTAAGTGGCGTGGATTGACCATGTATTTTTTCCTGCAGGGGTGGGATGACCAAAACACAAGCTGAAAGTTGTTTAGGTGGCCAGGAAATAAACGGTTCCCTTCTACAGCTGCACATATCCCTGCCCGCTGCACCAATATAGACCGCTGGATCTGTCTTAAAGTGTGAACGGTTTTGTTAATTTAATAGAAATCAAATAAGTTGTCACTTTCAGGCACACACTGTATGGAGTAGAGTCTGTATGGTGGATGGGAGATTTGGAACCAGACAAGGTTTTGAGAGTATACCTAATCCTCCTGGAGTCTGCATTAACCTTGGAAAGATCTTTGGACCTTCACAGTGGATGGATGTAGCTCTCAAGGGTCTCAAGAAAGCAGCTGACATCTGAGCTACACAAAAAGCAGGAGAGAAAAGATATTCCCCTTAAACCACAGTAATAGGGACGCTTGCTAAAATCTACACTGAATTCGTAGTTCCGACCGTTATTTTCTCCCTGCTTTAATAAAAAAGAGAAAGTATGAACTCCTTTCAGAACTTACATCCTTCAAACGCATTTTCCATAGGTGGCATCAAATAGCGGATTTGCAGAGTTTTGGCAGCTAAGAACTCAAGGTGGGGAAAGACTGGAATAAAAGAGCCCCACATTTTAAAAGTAGTTATCTATAACTGGTGGAATCATGTTATACTTTATTTTATACTTTATGAATTTTACAAATTAGACAAGATGTATATTATATGTACTATTGTTTTTTAATTCAAATATATGTAAAAGTATAAAAATATAGTATTGATCAACCTCTTTAACCAGTTTCAAATGATCAGTTTTTAGCTCTTTAGTTTCATGTGCTTCTCTGTTTACTCCCTTTTCTTTTTTGGACAACATATTTTGAAGTAAATCCAATTATCTGTAAATACTTCAGCATATATCATTAACAGATAATAAACTTAAAAAACCTCCACAACCAAATATTAGTATCATACCCAAGAAAAATAACGTTAATTCCTCATGATCGTCTAATTTTTGTGTTCAGTTAATTATGATCATCTCAAAAAAATTTGTCCTTTTTTTTTTGTTTTGACATTTCATAAGGATCCAAACAAGTTCTACAGATGATTCTGCATAGCAGAAGCAGCATCTTAAGGCTTCTTACTTAGATAAAAATTCTCCCTCTGCATTTCTTTCCATCCATATGCTTTTTGTGTTGTGTGTCCAGTAGAATTTACCATATTCTAGATTTGGTTGGTTAGATCCTTATAATATTACTTGACTCATTTTCATCAATTGCCCTGATTTTTCAGAGCCTGGTAGATATAGAGGCTTGATCAGATTCACTTTCAGGTTTTTTACTGTGTGAGAAGTGGTACTGTGTAGGTAATGACATCATATCAGGAGGTGCATAATGTTTGCTCTACATTCAATTATGATGGGCCAGTTGGTTCAAGTGGTCTTAGCTTGATCCAAATACAGTTTTCTGTCAACCTTTCATTTTGATCCAAGCAGCCATTATTTTCTCTGATGGTTATAAAATGGTGATATTTCAAATTCTATTATTTATCCTGCACTTAGATTAGTTCAGTTCCTCCCCCTCCCCCCCCAAGATTTTACTTATTTTCTTGACAGGGAACACAGGCAGGGGGAGCTGCAGGCAGAGGGAGAGGGAGAAGAAGGCTCCCTGCTGAGCAGGACCCTGGGATCATGAACTGAACTGAAAGTGGACGCTTAACCAACTGAGCCACCCAGGTGCTCCTAAATTATATTTTAGTTGACATCGATCATCTGGCTAGTTACTTTTATTTTGTATTAGTTACCTATTGCTTCATAATAAATTACTCCAGACCTTAATGGTTCAAGGCCATAATAACCATTTATTGTTAATACAGACTCATAATAGATTCCTCGGCTTTCAGGCTTGCCACCTGCCAATTCGTTCTCTATACAACTGCCAGAGGGTCTATAAAAAATAGAGTCCAACCATTATTAAACTCTTCAGTGGATAGAGTCATTTAATTCTTCAATCTCACAATTTAAGGAAGGAATAAGTGCTAATGACTTTTTACCTAGCTTTGAAGTCAAAAGTTGTCATTTACAGAATATCTTATGATTTATACAGCTCAGCCCTATTCTGTGTGAGAAAGGACTGCAGAAGAATGCGTCTCTTAGGAGGGCCACTTGGAGGCTGGCTACTATACTCTTTCTAGGAAAGGAAGGTTGAACCTATACATCTTTCACTTTAGTCAAATTTCAGAATAATGAATGGTACATTAGCAACTTCCATAGGTGACAATTTTTTTTTTAATCCCTTGGTGGAATATGTGTATGGAGTATCATTGCAACTACACGTATTTTATATATTGGCATGTTTAAATCCATTACAGACATTATTCTCTGGAATTCTGAGATGGTCCCATCTTTGGCCAGTGGGAGTCTCTTTAGGTTGGCTTCTGTCTTCTTTTAAAATTGCCCTAGTAGTCTTTGACAACTCTCCTGCTTTCAGGCACAAAAACATCCAGGATCGTATCATATATTTCCTACCCTAGAGCTGAATGTTCAATTATACGAAAAGTCCTGGTTTATTTATTCTTATTTTTTTTTAGAAGTCCTGGTTTATTATTTTGTGGAAAATGCTATTTGGAAATAACAATTTTGGTATTAGAGTTTTCATTCTTACTGAATTACTGTTGCTCCTAGATTTCTTTAGTGGATATAGCTAGGAAATACGTACTTTAGAAGGAGAAAATCACGTCATGAATTCATATGTTATTTCTAGTTACTCCCTTGGGTGATAGCCATCCATTCATCCGTCCATCCATCAAGCTATCTTACTAAATAGCTATTTTCATCTTTATCTGTAGTTTCAAAATAATACCAATGTGACCACTAACATGGAGACTGTAGGATGCGAAATAAAATATCCCTATGGTTCTTTTTGTCCTTATGATATAACCCACTGTATAGTCAATTTATAATCAATTGAACTAAATCTTCTCTCTTAGGTTATGCTACCAATTTGAAATATAGTTAGATTCATTTATTTCCTTATTTTCTTTCAGGGCTTAAGAATTCCTCCTTTTCTATTTTCTGGGTGATTAAAAGTCCAGTTTTTTTGGGGGGGGGTGGGTGAGCCTTGGTGATGGGTATTAAGGAGGGCACGGATTGCATGGAGCACTGGGTGTTACATGAAACAATGAATCATGGAACACAATTAAAAAAAAAAAAAACAAATCCACCTTTTGTCCCTGTCACTTCCTTGTTTTCTTTCTCATTCTACAGGTGGCAATTTATAATTTTTTTCCTGTAATCTGCCTGTTTTTTTTTAATCCTTAGAAAAACATGACCATATGTGTATGTGTACATAAATACACATGTCTATGTGTATGTATTTATATCTATTTATCTCTTTCTATCATTCCCTCTTCTTGCATGCTTCTTTACCCTACTTTTTTCACTTGCTATATCCCGAGGATCACTCCACAGCAACATAGCAACATATAAAGATTTTCATAGCCGTGTCCTCTGTGGTGTAAATGTTCTCTAGCTTTACTTCTCAGATGTGTAGCGACGCACATCTTGTATTTAAACGAAGAGAGTTTGGTAGCACCAGTGTCTGTTTCTCTATAGCCTCACCACAAGATTAGACAAGTTTTTGAACTCTTAATCTTAGCCTTAACTTGGAACCCCTAGAAAACAGAGTCTAAAAGCAGTTGCACGGAAATGAAGGGGTACTCTGCCTGGCAAGCAAGAGTGAGAGAGAGCAAAGTGAGAGGAAGGAAGAAAACCAAATGGGAGGTAGTGAGTTACCCAGCTGGCTACACCCGCTGGCTGCTTGGAGATGGGGTATTTCTTGAGGGGCTCGACAGAGCGATACAATTCTTGGGAATATTGAAGCAGGGAGAAAAGCACAGCGGGAGCAGATAGGATGACAGCAGGCCCTGTCACACCTCGAACGACAGAAGAAAGAACTCACTTTTACTGCATCGGCAAGGAAAGATTCAGGAGCATTATGAGCAGTAAAGAGACAGGAGAGGAATTTTTAGCAAGATTCAGAGGGAGGGAGGTTGGGGAGCAGGGCACTAGTTGGCAAACGGCACCATCCCACAGAGGAGCGCTAGGAGACTGCGCGAAACCCTTGCTGGGTGAAAGCAGAAGACAACAATGAACAAAGAATTCTTAATTTGGAGAGTTTGGGGGACCCCAGAGAGTCTACGATTGGGCACGATAGTTTGGAAACCTCCAAAATGTTATGCAAATTTTTGTGTCTTAAGCGTGTTTATTTTTCAGAGGAAAGGATTTTTAGATTTCACCTGATTCTTGGACATCTGTGAGCCAAAAATAATCAGGAAACCCAGCGTCAGTGAGATTCTGCACTCATGGAGAGATTTATGTTGTGAATAAGCCTCATTTATGAACTCAGTGTAAGTCTCGGGTGCCTTTCACATCTTACGGCCACATTCTCTCTGAACTCCTATCCCACTTACTGTCTGTGCAGCTCACTTTTACATTTAGCTTGGTTTTTGTAAGTTTCGGTTTTCCTACCCTGTGCTTTTCTTTCTTTCCTTAAAAAAAAAAAAAATTATTTATTTATTTATTTGACAGAGAGAATGAGAGAGAGAGAGATCACAAGTAGGCAGAGAGGCCGGTAGAGAGAGGGGGAAGCAGACTCCCTGCCGAGCAGAGAGCCAGATGTGATGTGGGGCTGGGCTCTGGGCTGGATCCCAGGACCCTAAAGTCCTGACCTGAGCTGAAGACAGATGCTTAACCCAGGCGCCCCTATCCTGTGCTTTTCTTAAAGGAACAAGCCCCACATCACCCTCAGTCATCGTCAGAATATGACCTTAAGGTGTGAAAAGAAACTGAGACATACTAAACATTTTGAGTTGATTTGAGCAAAGATTGATTCGAACCAGGTAGCCTCCAAGCTAGCAGAGAGAAAGGAGCTCTGAGGAGCTGTAGCAAATGAATGACTTTGACCGCCAGCAGGGAGTGGGAAACAAGGAAGTTACAGTGGCAAGAAAGCAGACTGGTTGTGGCAAGATCTTGTTCCTTTAGAGGATGGCAGGGATCTACCAGGCAGATTATCTAAGTCATTGCTGATCAGGCGATTCCCGACTGACTGGTTTCAGACTCCACTTCTGGGACAGCCTAAACTCTAATTAAGTCAAGTATCGGTTTGGCGCTGTAGGGCTGAGCATAAGCAACTCTATTTGGGGCCTATTGTCTTGTTTTTAACAAAGGTCAAGCAAAATGCAAATTGAATGAAGTAAAATCTGCTTAAAAACCTGTTGCACAAAACGCATGTACATATATGGATAAGTTACAACTAAACAGATCTCTTCTTTTAGCCCTGGCTGCTAACAACCGAAATAGCTTACTGGTTCTCTGTTGCATCAGAGCTCATCCCAGGAGCATGAAGGCCTTCCATGAACTCTGCCTAATTATACCCTCATTTGAGAAATAGCATTAGGACACAGCTGGATCTTTGTATGCTGACATACTTGGAACAGGAAAGCAGGGCCTGCAGGGTTTACTGAGTCCAGAGTCCTCACCTTATCAAGCCCGACCCCCTACCTTACTTGGCACAAGACTTTCCCTTATGTATCCATAAGGTCTCCTACTCCCACCTGGGAGGCAGATAACCAAAGGATCATTCTGAGGTTTTTTTTTTTTTTTTTTTAATGTATACCATCCAGCTATGCATTGGTAAGACACTCTGAGCAATTTTGAGAGTTTGCATGAAACACCATGAAATTTATGCTTCTGGGCTGGGACTTGCTTTTTGAGCATTTAAAAAATATTGTGTTTTATTTATTTGACAGACAGAGACCACAAGGAGGCAGAGAGGCAGGCAGAGAGAGAGGAGGAAGTAGGCTCCCTACTGAGCAGAGAGCTGACGCTGGGCTCAATCCCAGGACCCTGGGATCATGACCTGAGCCGAAGGCTTTAATGGACTGAGCCACCCAGGCGCGCCTAGAGGAAAACTTCTTAAACACCACTGAAAAGTACATTACAAAGAAAACATCTTTTAAAAAAGGATTCCTATTATTGAGATTGGAGCAGAATTACAAACCTTACTGAAAGGAGTAAAATTCTCTGTAAACTCCTGCTACTAGTAGAACTGAATATCTGTGAGTGGGAACCTTAATATTTTTAAACAGCTTTAGTGAGGCATAATTTATACACCATAAAATTTGCCTCTTTTAAATTCAGGAAGCTGTACTTTAAGTAAGTTATTATATGCAATAGTCACAAGAGCTACTTCTGCCTGTACAGTAGTGCTTCACGTGTAGTCAATACGGTGACTATTTTGTTATTTTACTTATTTATTTATTTAAAATATTTTATGTATTTATTTGACAGACAGAGATCACAACAAGTATGCAGAGAGGCAGGCAGAGGGAGAGGAGGAAGCAGGCTCCCCGTGGAGCAGGGAGCCCAATGTGGGGCTCGATGTGGGGCTTTATCCTGGCTGAGACCATGACCTGAGCCGAAGGCAGAGGCTTAACCCATGAGCCACCCAGGCTCCCCTTGTTGTTATTTTAGTAAGAAGATCCCAAACATTGGTCCCAATTTTGATAAGAAAGATTTACAATCCTGTAAAGAAACTTGTCAGAGGTGTCGTTCCCATTGTACATGATTAGTCAAGTCTATGGGTTATTCAAGTCAAGGCTCTCAAGTTAGACCGTAAGAAACAGCTTTCCACCCACACAGGAATTGATGAAACCACCAGGGTTTGTGTTACAAGGCAAGCTACATCCAACTTGGAGAAAATATGAAAAGTCAATTGAAGTCAACTTCATTAAAAAAATTAAGAATAAATGAACAGATTATATCCTGCAGCTAAAGAGATATTTAACACTTTTGTTACCTTACTATATCATTAGCTGCTTTAAAATTCATTTCTCGTTATTTAGGTTCTGGAGAGAACTTTCATCCTGGAGCTAGAACATTTGATTTGGGGGCCTGCTATACTACTTTTAAAGTGTTGGTTTATCCTCTTGATTCACTTGCAATCTCTGAGGCTTACTTTCCCATCCATTAAATCGGGACGAGGATATTTGCTGTGACTAATTTAGGAAGGTGTGATTAGGAGCAATGGAAATAATGTATGCAAAAATGCTGCTGTGCAATTGTATGGTATTACTTTTGTTACCACAGATCAAGAAGATTTTCTATATTACTCAAGATGATCTGCAAATAGTTTTTAAGTGTCTATCTACACTTGCTGTATTTTCCAAGATAAACACCTGTGGCTTTTAAATGGAAACAGGCCCTTTATTCCATATGGAATTATGATGAGTTGGAGTGAATTTCTTACGTGGTCCTTCAGTTTCCTCTACTTTCTTACCGTTACTTCTATTCTTTACTACTATCAGTTTACTTATTATCACATTAAAAGATGACAAAAACACCTCATAGAAGACCTGAAGAATGACCACATTTCCTTAGATAAAGTGAGGTAAATTTGCTTTTTTGAATAACTAAGCTTAGTTAAATAGCAAATTAGAATGCATAAGTTGTAAAGCAAACCTAAAGATTTCATTAAAGATTGTAAAGAAGTAACAACAAAATCATAATGGTTAAGCTAATTCAAACATATCTTTATGACGGTGGTGTCCCAAGCCTCAGGTTTTGTCCTAAGTACCTCCATGGCCTTGAGCACATTACACATTTTTTCTTCTCAAGTTTCCATACAATTCAGCTAATATTTTATTTTATTTTATTTTTTTTAAATTTTTTTTTTATTTTTAAAGATTTTATTTATTTATTTGACAGAGAGAAATCACAAGTAGGCAGAGAGGCAGGCAGAGAGAGAGGAGGAAGCAGGCTCCCTGCTGAGCAGAGAGCCCGATGCGGGACTCGATCCCAGGACCCTGAGATCATGACCTGAGCCGAAGGCAGCGGCTTAACCACTGAGCCACCCAGGCGCCCTCAGCTAATATTTTAAATTTACTGATAAGCACATTAGATGCCTTGGACATTCCAGAACACCAAGACTTTTCATTCTTGTTTTGGATTAATTTAGATTTGATTCCCCACTGACCTTCCTCCCACAATCGTAATTGGTAAGTCATAACATCCCATGAATATTTCTCTGTAATATCTTCTAAATTAATTCTTTCCTTTTTTATGGCTATTTATTAAAACCAGTCCCTTCATAATGTGCTTAGATTTTCCAAAGCTGTCTCCTACTGATACTCCGATACATCCATGCTGTAAGGGGATGTCGACAGGATTGTCTTCACCGTGGTTTTCTCCTGCCTAGAAACTGCTTCTGTCTCATTCTTGAGGACAATCAAATCTGTTATCTATCACGTCAATTTCCCATCCTCCTATACTTCTTGTGTCCCATTTCGTATAGCTAATCAATTACAGTATTAGGTTTAGTCAGTTTGGCTTCATGCTCATGATCGTCATGGGGTCACCTTGCTTGTCCTTACACTGGCACTTGTGTTTAGAACCCTTGGAATGAAGATTACTTCTACTTTTTCATGGAATAGCTACTCATTGGTTCATGAACTGAACAAATAATTAATGAATGCCTATTCTATGCTGGGCAGCTCTTCAAGGTGTGAGGGATACAATGGTAGAATGAGAGATCAGGCCCATTGTCAGGGGAAAATAATAACTAACATGTAAACAAGCAAACAAATAAAATTTGAGAATAATATTTATGGAGAAAATAAAAATATGATGATGTGATAGAGAATGAATGGAGGGCGGGATAGTTTTGGGTTGCTCTCAGGGGGAGCATCTTCCTGAGGAGGTGATAAGGAGGCAGCCAAACCGAGACTAATGGCAAGGGTGCCCCCTGCTGGAAGATACCGTGTACCGGTCTAGAAGCCGCAATGAGCTGGGTGTATTCCAAGGACAGAGGTAGACTAACTGGACTTGAGCATACTGAGGGAATGAGAGAGAAGGTCCAAGAGGCTGCCATGGCCAGATCATGGAGGGCCTTATCAGTTATGGTGGAGGCTTTAGATTTTACTCTACATGTCCTAAGAAGTCACTGGAGAGTAGTTTTGGGTAAGACATAGGAAGATCTAATGGTATCTCCTCTCTACCTCTCTACCACCTCTCTAACTCCCCTCTACCTCCACCACCTCCCCATCTGCTTCCTGCCAAGAAGCCTTTCCTCACCAACTCAGTGCATCGTAATTAGCAGTCGTTTGAACATTGCACTATGCTTTGGGTTATTTTCTGGTGAGGAGGTGGGGGAGAACTGTTCAGGGGAGGTAAGGGATTCACGTTGGTGTTAAAAAACTGGGTGCTTTTCTACCCTTGTCTTCCAGGGGATGTTCTGATATCTTACTTCCCGAATTGCTCTGCAGGGAGCTAGCTTAGTGGCGAAGGGCATCATGCCTCCTGACATGCCCTGTGGGACAATGCTGACTGATCACTTTGTGGCTGTCTCATACAGATGGAGAACAGCTATGATGTAAGAAACTGAATTAAATAGCTAGAGTGGAAGAAATGGAAGGTCGCACTGCTTACGTCCTCTCTCTTTGGCATATTCCCAGAGCACCCTCTCACACTACATATGCGCTGGGAGGTGCCCAAGAAAAGAGGTTCCTTACAAGACAACACTCCTTTGTTCTTCCCACTCAATAGGTCATTTTCTTTCATAATAACGTAGTTTGGAAGTCAAATCAAACAGCGAGAGGCCCTTTATGACAGAACTCAAACCCTAATACGAAAGCGAATCTGGTAGGCAAACCCTTGATGAACGTTTCTGGTAACACTCTCAACGCTATGAATTCAAGATTCTTTTCCATGGTGTCTGGAATGAGATGCAGTGGCTTATTTCCATTGTTTAAAAGAATTGAGAAGATGGCATAAATGTTGCACGGACCCTTCCCAGGTGCTTTTATCCGTCGCCCAGTCACCTAGGAAGTCACATCAAAACATTTTGAAAGTGAGTATCGGTGTGGGTTTCTAGTGTGTATGAGTGGAGTGCTGCTTAGCACGCAAATGACCTACCAGTTTCTTACTTAATAATGTTATACTTACTAAGCAGCAGATCTACCCTCTATGCATGTCCCACCATTGGCACATTTCATTAAGCTGCAGGGAGAAGCATCGCACTGGTCAACGCTGCGCCCGGCGGTCGGGTGGCCCTCAGGGTCTCCCAGGCCTCTGAAACGGCCCTTCTCAGTACGAACTTGCACAGTGAAAATGCAACCTTGGAGAAAGGCAAAAATACTTCATATTAAAACACTGGAAGAAACAGACAAAACAAGAAGAGAATTTTTGAAGAAGCACTTGTTTCATGATAAAGTAATATATGTCAATTTATTTAAAAAAAGACTATAAAAATATAAAAACACAGAGAAGCACAGAGAAAAAAAATTATTTTTTTACAGTATCAACACTGTAGAAAAGACAATTTTTTTTTTGTTTTTTAAGATTTATTTATTTATTTGAGAGAAAGAGAGTGAACAGGGGTGGGGCAGAGGGAAAGAATCTCAAGCGGACTCCACCACCTAGAGTGGGCAGCCTGAGATCATGACCTGAGCTAAAACTAAGAGTCGGCTGCTCAACCAACTGAGCCACCCCTTGCCCCCAGAAAAGACAATTATTAACATTTTGGTATGTATTATATACCACTAATTATTAACATACTAATTATTATGCACATAGCAGTTTTTCTATGGTTAGCTGTATTTTCTTGTAAACAAAACATTAAACTGCATTAAACTCTATAATATATAGTATTCCAAGCATTTGTATAGCATAAATACCATTAACCCTTTTTTCTTTTTTTTTTTTTAAGATTTTATTTATTTATTTGAGATCACAAGTAGGCAGAGAGGCAGGCAGAGAGAGAGAGGGAAGCAGGCTCCCTGCTGAGCAGAGAGCTGGATGTGGGGCTCGATCCCAGGACCTTGGGATCATGACCTGAGCCGAAGGCAGAGGCTTTAACCCACTGAGCTACCCAGGAGCCCCATTAACCCTTTTTTCATAGCATTAACTATTTTTAAATGATGGCCTACTGTTGTTTCATATAATATACCAAGTTAACCTTCAAATATTGGGCAATTGACTCATTTCTACTTTTTTGCTATTAAAAATAATTCTGTGATTAACATTATATGGATATTCTTTATGTATTTGCTAATTATTTTGTTAGTATTATTTTCTAGTAGTAATACTACTAGCACAAAAGATATGAATGCTTTGAAGGATGTCCCAGTGTCATAGATATTTTGCACACTTTTATTTTCCCCACTCACTACTGGAGCATCTGCTTCTTCATAATCATCACATGCAAGAGATTATTGTGTTTCCTTTTAAAATGAAATAAAGAATAAGATTTTCTTTTGCTATTTTTTAAATAAATTTAAATATATTTTTTTAAGATTTCATTTATTTGTTTGTCAGAGAGAGAGAGAGAGAGAGCACACACACAAGCAGGCACAGTGGCAGGCAGAGGCTGAGAGAGAAGCAGACTCCCTGTGGAGCAAGGAGCCTGATGCAGGACTCGATCCCAGGACACTGGGATCATGGCCTGAGCTGAAGGCAGTGACTTAACTGACTGAGCCACCCAGGCGTCCCTTTCTTTTGCTATTTTTAATTGGGGTTGAAAACCTCTTAGTAAATTTATAAGCCATTTGTATTTCTTCTTTTTCATTTGTTCATTATGTATTTTTTTCCCCTCTATTCACCACTTTAAACATTAATTTGGAAGACCTGCTTACATAATGAGTGTATTAGTTGTTTGTCCTATATTGTTAATACTTTCCTCAGTTTAATATTTGCCATTTAATTTTTCTTATGGTGAAGCTCTTATTTTTTTATGTAGAGAAGTTTGTAATTTCTCTTTTTTTCTCTCACGGACTAGTCTCTGCATATATCCTTAGAAAGGTTTTTCCCATGTATACACTGAATGATCTTACTGATATATGGAATCTAAATAAAATTTAGCTCATAGAAGCAGAGTGGAATGGTGGTGCCAGGGGCTGGGAGTGGGAGAAATGGGGAGAGGTTAGTCAAATGGTACCAACTTTCACTTATAAGATGAGTAAGTCCTGGAGATCCAATACGCAGCATGCACCTATAGTCAATAATACTGTCTTATATACCTGAAATTTCCTAAGAAAGTAAATTGTAAGTGTTCTCACCACACATACATACAAGGTAGCCATGTTAGTTGATGAATGTGTTAACTCGACCATAGTACTCTTTTCACAATGTATATGTATTCCAAATCATAACATTCTACACCTTAAATATATACTATTTTATTTGTCAATTGCACTCAGTAGTGCTGGGAAAAGAAAGATCTTTAACACCCCAAGATTAGGAAAATATAAACAAAAAGGTCAGTTCAACAAAGACTTTATATGCAACTATTTGGGACCCTGAAATGTATTATAATTTTACTTCTCTCCTTCAACACTTACAGTTTATTTATAAAGTATTTTTAAGTCAATATGGTTATCAGTCATAAATAGTGTCTTTAAAATGAGAAAATAAAGGCTAGCCTAGATATTATTTTTGAAACTTTAAGGAGCTAAAAGCATGGAATAATTCCTCATGGTGAAAAAGATGGGCTCAGTTTTGAAAGGTCATGGATTTACTTTCCAACTTAATTTCCACTGGCATTTTCACTGACGAGCACCTCTCTCAGCAGGCACTGATATTTTCTTATTGTGAGAGAACAATGATTGTCCTGCCTCAGATTTAACCTTTGTTATTTCTCCAAGTCTTGCCATCTGCTCTTACACACAAAAAAAGCACTGCACAAAATGAAGAAATTAATGAATTCAACTAGCTGTATACAGAATAGCCAGGTAACTTAATTAACAAAGCAGGGTTTCCCATGCTTTTTGCAGAGTGAAATGCACTCGGCAGAGAGCAGAATTCTAAGTATAGAGTGGAGTCATGTGGCTCTGGGTTCAAGAGGGTAGCTGATCCAAGCCCGAGTGCCAATCTTTGTGCTTTTAAAATGGGGACAAGAGTAACTATTCTGTGAATTAAGAGGAATGGGGTAATATCCATAAACTGGCCAGTATAATCCTTGGCAATTAGCAGGTGGCATACTCATTCTCTGTCTCCCTAATTGTCTCAAGACATTTACTGCCTTTATAAAACTTTTTTTTCTTTTTAGCAAAAATTGAGCTTTTTGTAGTTTTTATAATCATGCACTTAAAAAAAAACTTGCAAATGACTATAACAAATATTAAATTCTGAAATGTTTCATTTAAAACCACTTTTCCTTTGTATGGATAAATGAAGTGCTTTTGTTATGAGGAACTGCTGAAATAGATTTTTGGCTAAAAACATGGCAGTGCTATATTTAGAGAAACATTTGGCTAATACAAATAGTTAAATGTGTTTATTTTACAGAGAGGTGCTTCGTGTCAGCCAACATAGGCAGTTTACGGGCAATGACAGTTGAAGCCATATGTAGAATATATACTGTATATTTTCAGTCCTACTAACACAGCAAAGTATAATCTGCTTAGTATCACAACATGCAGGGGCGCCTGAGTGACTCTATTGGTTAAGCCTCTGCCTTTGGCAGAGGTTGTGACCTCGGGTTTCTGGGATCGAGTCCAGCATTGGATTCCTTGCTCAGCAGGGAGCCTGCTTCTCCCTCTGCCTCTGCTCCTCCCCCTGCTTGTGTTTGCTCTCCCAAATAAATAAGTAAATAAAATCTTAGGAAAAAAAAGTTTAGCACCATGCACCACATATTCAATACATACCTCCTGCAAATGATAAAGTACTTATGATAAAGACGTGGAAGACATCAGCCGTGTGTATCACATAAGTGGTGGCATTTTTTGGACAGTAAGATAATACTTAAATTGTGGCAATAAATACTTTCTCCCCCTCACCTTGTGTTCTGGTTTTGAAAAGTACCATGCCATTAAAAAGAGAGAAAGAGAGAAAGCTGAACTAGCAAGAAACTGACCATACTGGCAGAACAAGGTGTTTAAGTTGGAATAACATGTTCTTTACAGTGTTGTCGATGAATCTGAATCTATTTCATGCCCACTCTGGTATTCAGTTGAGTGATAAATACTGAGTAATACTGAGTATGGTATTGATACCGTAAATACTGGTATCAATGAATCCGCACTGCTGTAACACTAGAATAATAGCTGAG
The DNA here is from genome assembly GCF_964662115.1 of Mustela nivalis. NCBI lineage: Eukaryota > Metazoa > Chordata > Mammalia > Carnivora > Mustelidae > Mustela > Mustela nivalis. Next base: position 104,899,741 of record NC_139024.1, read on the forward strand.
ATGGTAGATTTCCCCAGGTTCACATTGACCAGAGTAACTTCTGGTTCCACGTTAGGACTAAATAGGTCAGTCAGTGAAAGCAACAGATCTTGGAACCCTGACGAATGTGAGGGATCTTCTTCATATAAAAATGCACATGGGGGGGGCACCTGAGAGGCTCAGTGGGTTAAAGCCTCTGCCTTCCGCTCAGGTCATGATCTCAGGGTCCTGGGATCGAGCCCCACGTTGGGCTCTCTGCTCCGTGGGGTGTTTGTTTCCCCCTCTCTCTGTCTGCCTCTCAGCCTACTTGTGATCTTTCTCTCTGTCAAATAAATAAGTAAAATCTTAAAAAAAAATGCACATGGGCACATGCGCAATTATGGGTGTGGTTTCAGAAGACTCAAGGACCCACTGAATCCCACCCAGGAACCTCAAGCTGAGAACCCTGCAGCTTGGGAAGAGATGTAACTTTGGAGAGGAGGGTGGAGTTCTTACAGCAGGTGAGAGAGTAAGGCCTTCTCTGTCTGGCTTATGTCGATTATTCTGGTTAAGGGTTAAATAACCTCAAGATCTTCATAAGTATTAAAGATTATAGGGAAGTCATGGATCAATAGAAACCATTTCCAGAACAAAAACAAATGGGCTTTATCAAGAGTAGGGATTTATATTTTAGACAGGGAACTTCTGGATTAGAGTCATTTATCACTAGTGTTTATAAAAATATGAAAGCCCAAGTCATATACTCTTTTACTATGTGTAATCACCACTCTAAAGCATATGTGGTAACCTTAGTCTATTGGTTTTTTTTTCTTAAAGATTTAAATTTATTCATTTGAAGAGATCGCAAGCAGGCAGAGAGAGAGAGGAAGAAGCAGACCCCCCGTGGAGCAGAAAGCCTGATGTGGACTCGATCCCAGGACCCTGGGATCATGACCTGAGCCGAAGGCAAAGGCTTTTAACCCACTGAGCCACCCAGGCGCCCAACCTTAGTCTATTTATTAAAATTTTTCATGAAACTCTGCATTTGTTTTATTATGTTTAATTAATACAGTGGCCTCCAAATTCATGGAAGCTTATTGAAATGCAAATTTATTTATTTATTTATTTATTTATCGAAATGCAAATTTTTAGATTCCACCACAGATGTCATGATGAGGTTGTTCTGGCATAGTGTCCAGAAATCTATATTTTAAGGAAATTATCCTATATCCTTCTTTACAGACAGTAGTAGTGGGTCCTGCTGTGATCCAGTTGTGATGGTACACGTTCAAGAAGTATCCAAAATTTTCAGAACATAGAGAACGTGTGTTAATAATGGACGAGAGGCAGTCAGCAGGGGAGGATTCAAGAGACAAGTGATAAGATTAGGGGCTTTCAAGGTCATGGAACTTCCATGAGATCAGATTAAGAGGCATTTGCTGAGACAACCTGCCCAAGACTTAGATCCCGGGAACCCTGGCAGCCGATGTGGTTCCAGGTGTGCGCAATCCTAGTGTTTCTGTCAGAGGAAGGACCCGCCGTGTGCTTGTTGCACTCGGCTCCCCGACACACTTAATGACAAAATGACTGGTTTGGGGAGATCCTCTGTTCTCATTAGCAAGTGTACAGAAAATTCATAATACAAGGGAGAAAATCACACGAGAAAACCACAGGAAGTCCTGGATTTCAATAAATCTGACGATATCAAATCCAAGGACACGCGATAGAATTATAATAATATCAACATACATCGAGTGTTTATCATGCATTAGTTTTGGGGATAAGCATTTACTATAATTATTTCACTTAATTGATTAACTCAGAAGAACCCTATGAGGTAGATATTTTTCTCCTCTGAGGAGAAAAGAGAAGGAAATGGAAGCTCCGAGAGTCCGAGGGGCAGGCTACAAGTTAGGTAGTGGCTACGTGGCAAAGCCTGAATCTGAGGACGCCCCGACTCCAGAGCCTGCTCTTAACCGGTGTCCGCACGTGTAGTGGAGAAGGAGAAGCCAGTGTCTGAGAGGAGCTGTGCCCCGTCCCACCAGCAGCGCCGTCATTGTCGCCAACGTGAAGCAGGCACCGTAAGCCAGGCGCCAACCTTGTGCTCTCTCAGCATTCCCTCAATTTTAGAGCAGGAGAGAAGTGCTGCTCTTACTCCATTTGACAGGTGAGGCACAGTGAGGCATGGGGAAGTGACTGGCCAGGGCCCTGAGGCTTATAGGTGGCAGAGCTGGGGTGCACGCCCCAGCTGGTTCTTGGGTTTCAGAGTCCATGCTCTTATCCCTATTCCCGGAGTATTGACGTAAGCCTCGTCTGTGAATAAATGACAGCAAGGTTTGATGACCCCCTCCTGCCCCCAGGGTCTCCACTTGCTAAGGGGAAGATGCACATCTTTGTATTCATAAGTTTACCCATCCTTTTTCTTGAATATAGTGTTTTTAAGAACTCATTGATTTGTCATGCCCTTACAATCCTTTCCAGATGATCTGCTGCTGTGCAAGAACTGTCGAGCTCCTACATTGAGCAGCGTCTTAATATGCTTTAAACTCGTCTGTAAGACCCTTCTGAGACTCCGCACTGATTACATATTCAAGGAAAAACTTTCCTGGACAGCCTGGGCAGATGAACTCATTTTACCGAAAGATGACCTTGTATCACGCGGGTTAGCTGTGTTGCTTTCGTATTTTCCAGTACATGGGCTCCTGCATCCGTGTTTCGGCAGAAGTCGGGGAAGGTGGGGAGAAGGATGCTGCCAGGCAGGGAGAGGACTCAAGTGCCTGGAATGGCTTGTGATGGCAACTCCTGTCCTGCCGAGATGTGCCTCACACCCTGCTCCCTATTCCTGGACTTCTGCCGGAGAGTAGGCTGGTCGCGGGCGGGTGGCCCAGGACTCTATAACCAACAGCTCCTTGAGCAAATATTCTGAGACTAGGATCCGTCAAAAAGCTTATTTTCACCAAATGCACTATATAATAATTCAATGCATGTCTTTATCTCACCACTCTACTGTGTAATCAGCTTTGTGGGAGAAGGTCTGAGTCTATTTCCTTCTGAACACAGAGAGACAGACTATGACAATACAATCACTTGCTCAAGCATAATGTTCCCCCTTAACCCTCTTCACTTATGGGCTACACCTCGGTGGTGTGTGGATCAGTTAACCGCTGTCGTTTCTCACCTGCATATCAAGTGTGCTCCAAAGTTAGTTGGAGTTTTAGTTTTTACTGTGACTCCGTGAGGTTTACCTTTCTTGCCCTATATTAAAAAGCACCATATATCATATATATATATATATATATATATATATATATATATATATATATATTAGAGGCAGCTGGGTGGCTCAGTTAGTTGAGCATCTGCCTTTGGCTCAGGTCATGATCCCAGGGTCCTGGGGTCCAGTCCTGCCTTGGACACTCTGCTCAGGGGGAGTCTGCTTCTCCCTCTCCCTCTGTCACTGCTCCTACTTGTGATCTCTCTCTCTCTCTGTCAAATGAATAAATAAAATCTTAAAAAAAAAAAAAAACTTAGCCATGCCCCTGATTCCCCCATATCATGCTCTATTTTTCCTTCCCCCCCTACAGAATTTGTCAGCTTATACTCTTTTCTTATAGTATTTTTACTTACTCATCATATTCAGTGTTTATTGTCTTTACCCAACTGGAATGTACACTCACAAGGGCGGGGATCTTTGTTTTCTTCATGGAAACACACTACACACGTAGTACATAGGTAGAAATTGATGAATGAACAGGGACTGAATGCTTTCTATTAAAATCAAATTTTGATCAAATCTGATTAGAAAGAAATCCATATTTCTGGTTTTGGAACAAGAAGTACATTATTTAAGGCTTTTTCTTGTCTCAGAATTTGAAACAGGTAGGTAGAACGTAAAACCATCCATGCCTTACCTTGAAAGCCATTTTTAAAATCAGCTCCACTGGGTAAGAGATCTGGTGTATATTCACTGTAGCCACCTACATAAAACTGACTGACGACATTGAGACCAACCAGTCTTCCCGGGGAGATGACGGATTTATTTTTATGATCATCTACCTTCAAAAGGAAAAGAATTCAAAACCTATTAAAAAAGGAATTAATTCCCCAGGGTGAACTGTTAAGATACTGTTTTGTTATTTCCCATTAACTTGGCATGAAAAATTCACAAAGACCTGAATTTTGGGGGAAAAAAAAAAAAAAAAGACCTCACCACTCTATTCTTTGCTTCTCTGCTGGTGTCTGTTACCATGGATATATTAATATAGCAGTCATGGCTTTGCATTTCAATCAAAATCACAGTTCTCCAAAGATCAGGCGCTGGCATCCCGCTGGTATCCCTCCGTCTAGCCTTGGTCCCTCCCCTTCCTTTCTCAATACAGCCACAAGAGTCATTTATCAAAAAAGGTCAGTTGACTGCGGTACCCAATCCCCCTTCTTAAGTTTTTCAGTAGTTCCCCATAGCTCTTGATAAAACACTGAATCTAACTTTCTGGGGACACCTAGGTGGCTCAGTTGGTTAAGCGTCTGCCTTCAGCTCAGATCATGATCCCAGTGTCCTGGGATGGAGACTCTGGGATGGAGCCCTGAGTCGGTCTCCCTGCTCAGGGGGGAGCCTTCTTTCCCCCTCTCTCTCCCCCCCGACTCATGGTCTTCTCTCTCTCTCTCTCTCAAATACATAAATAAAATCTTTTTAAAAAATCGAACTTCTTAGTGTGACGTCTAAGTCCTTTGATAATACAGACTTGGTCTACCAGTTAGCCACTTCTTTTGCTCCTCCCTACCTAATAAACCACACTGAACTACTCATGTTCTTCAAGTCCACACTGGCCACTGTTGTTGTTCTGAACTCCCATTTATTTGCAGTTATGTTCAAACATCACCTTTTAGGGGGAGCATTTCCGGAGCCCTCTCTCTCACCTTTTCTACATTAGTCATCCCCCTTACTTATGCCCATACCACCTAATTGCAAGCGTGCCTCTCATCCTCAGCTGTGGGCATTTTCTGTGAACTGCGTGGGACAGGAAGCACGGGCCTATTGCCTCTGGCCTCCACTACACAGATCCGATGGCATATGGTAATGCTCAGCAAAGCTGCGGGACGGAAGAAGGGATGACATTTTACCTTCAGCCAGCCCATCTGGAAGCACCTCCCCAGACGGACGGTGTGGATGGCGAGGCTCAGATCGAGGGGATCACTGGTGATACTGGCTGTGCCCGATCCCAAGTTGTAAGTGTAAACCACACTGCCGTTGTGCAGACCCACGGCCAGGAAATCGTCGCCGTTCAACCCTGGGATGAGAAGAAACGTGTGGGGCATGCTCGCTGAGAGAAAATTCAGGAGTCTAGTCAGCTTTGCTTCATCGTCTAGTTCTGAGGCACAGACCAGCATACAGGAAGTTATAATGGATGTGCAGCCTCTCGTCCACGCTCAGGTATGTGTGCATCTGGGTATTGTTATTCACACACCCAGAAACCGTGTGAACACTAGAAGTTTTTCTTTGAAGCCATGAGGGTGCTCCTCAACCCAGAAGCATGATCAATACCTAAAAAGTGGGGATTAAAATTTCATTTTTGTCTGAAGGAAATTCAGTGTGCACTTCACAACACATAAGACTTGATCATAGAGTTGAACTGCTCTGATAGTTCAGAAGACTCAAAAGATTGAGATAACTGAGCTTCAGCTTTGAAATTCTATGATTTGAAGTTTTAAAAATGTTATTTCCATAATTGCTCAGGATATGCTATGATTGTTCTGTTATAAAAGCTCTCGACCATACCTCTATGACCACTTAAAGGTGGGTTGTTTCTGTGTTCCCCATTCTCATTCTCCCTCCATTAGTTCAGGACCACCCATGGAGAACAGTGAATTGCAAGACCCAGAACATTCAGGATACAGCTGATACAGAGCCACGGAGAAAGGGGAATGTGGCTGGGAAAGAACCAGCATCAGACACGAGAGGAGGGTCCTGGCAGTATGCCTGGTACCATTAGAAAGCTTGGAGATGGTCAACGGTGTCATTCCCAGCAGGCGGGCAGAGCACCCGCAGGTCAAGGCAGAGTTTCTTGAGTTAAGTGGAGACAAGAGACCTGTCCACAGGGACGAAGGACCTAAATATATCATCCAGTTTCTGAAAGATGTGGTTGTGGACCTTAATACTGAAGTTTTCAAGTAGGAAACTAAGGCAAGTATTTCTGGTCAGAGGAAGAATAGGAGGCCTGATAGAAGTAAGAAGTTTCATCAGGAGGCAAAAAATAGAAGCGACTCCTTGGACATGGACAAAGTTTGTTATGAATGTGCACAACTTCCTTTTCCTACACTGTTATGGGCATTGTTGTAGTCTCCCTTGGCTTCTGTTGTTAGGCTAAGCAGGGTAAAGGAGAGAAAGATCTGGAGTGTAGAGAGGTGTGCTTCCTAAGGCACTGGAAAATGGAAGACAGATATGTAGAGATACTTGAATCTGCCTGTGCTTTTCTTTTCTTTTCTTTTCTTTTCTTTTCTTTTCTTTTCTTTTCTTTTTAAGATTTTTATGTATTTATTTGACAGAGAGAGATCACAAGTAGGCAGAGAGGCAGGCAGAGAGAGAGGAGGAAGCAGGGTCCCTGCTGAGCAGAGAGCCCGATGTGGGACTCGATCCCAGGACCCTGAGATCATGACCTGAGCCGAAGGCAGTGGCTTAACCCATTGAGCCACCCAGGCGCCCTGCCTGTGCTTTTCTAATGGGCCTGCCATGGGCCCTGAGCTGGGTTGTTTGGGAAGCTGCTTAGGTGAGCGTGACATGCAGCCAGGGTTGAGGCACTGTGTTCCACACCATCCGTGTTGGGAACTCATAACAAATCTCGTTCTCTCTCAGGTGATCTCTCCCCCCTCTGTAGTGGTGGAGCACCTTAGATGGGTTATACACTTAAAATGGGAAGACTTCCCAGGAGAAAACAGATTCAGGAAGGCAGTTTGGCAGAAAGGAGAAAAACCGTTAGAAATTGAAGTCTTTAAGACAGTGGTTGGACTTCAGAAGTCAAAGGGAGAACGGGCTGAAGAAAGAATTATAAGAGCCTCTTCCGGGGGCCGTGAATGGGGGTCTTTTTTAAGGCGTTCTAGTGGGCATTGGCATGGTCTTTTCAATTGCTCAGACTGCTGCAGCGGAGATGGTATTCTGCCAGTGGAACTGGTGGCAGGAGAGCAATTTACGTGAGACATAGCCTTTTCTCCTTTCTGTCCTCTTGCCGTTCCTCCTTCCTCAAGTCATCAAGAGCCTGTGTCATGCCAAGAACAACATGATCCGCAAGGTTCTCCAGCCTGGCTGAGAGGAGATGGGAAGTTTGTCTCAAGCGCCACAGGGATCAGAGGAAGAGCAGCAGTGAGGGCCGTCATGATAGGGTGGGAAGGACAGTTAGGAAAATCCAAAAGAAAGTGATTTTGGAGTTGGTTTCTGAGCTAACCCGCAAAGCGACAAATGAGAAGTTCGCAGGTAGATGAGGAAAGGGGAGGTTCTGAAGAGAGCTGGTCAAAGCAGAGGGAGGATCAGTGCCGTAGAGGCGGAGGAGACAGAATGCTTCCAGGACTGTTGCGGGCTGGGCAGGGCTGGCGTTTGGTGTCTGTGGCACAAGGAGCCATAATCCTCAAGGCTTAGTCGACTGCAGTGAGTGAGACGCTCAGGAGCCGTGAAAGGATTCTGAATGGGAGAATTATAGACATTTTAGATTTTATTTGCTCATTTTAAAATTTTTATTTATTTATTTTTCAGAGAGAGATTGGAAGAGAGAGAGAAGGGAGGAGGGGCAGGTGGAGAGAGAGAGGATCTTAAGCAATCTCTCCACCCAGCACGGAGCCTGACGCGGGCTCGATCTCACAACCCTGATCCTGACCCGAGCCAAGTCAAGAGTCGGACACTTAACTGGCTGAGCCACCCAGGGGCCCCTAGTCTTAGATTTTAGAGGACTCTCAGAGCATTGTTGGGGGCAGAACAGAGGCAGATTTGGAATCTCTCTGGAAGATGGTTCCCGTGACTCAAGACTCGTGATTTGGTTAAGGTCCAAATCAAGCTCGAGGCAGAGAGGATGGAGGGAAGAGGAGGATCGTTGGTGTGTGATCTGGAAGGAAAACCTGAAAGGACAGATCAGTCTGCAGGAATGCGTTGAGGGAGAGGAAGAGCTGAAGGGGTTCCAAAGAGCATGGTTTAAAGAAGCAGGTGGAATGACTGGGTTGGTTATGGAGACAGAAGCCTTGGCAAGGGGCAGGGTGGGGAGAGAGTCTGACGTCAGTTTATGGATACCCCTGCCTGCAGACCTGTCCCGGAGCACTGAAGTAGGGATGCACAATAAGCAGATCCAGGAAGCTAATCAAACTGCCAAGCAGATGATCCCTTCTTACTTACAAACCACGGGTCCACCCGAGTGGTGTTCCTTTTCTCTGCCACACCTTCCCGTCTGGACTTTTCCTCAGTGGTGACCCCTGACCATGAGGGATGGAAGAGATAAGAGAAAGGAAAGCCGTGAACTACCAGAGCCGGTGCCTGGAAGGTGAACGTTACTTCAGGGAGTTGGAAGTGCTGAAGGAAGAGCGTGTCAAAAATAGATTCTAGATTGACCTTACGCCACCTGTGTGAGACTCTCTGAAGCTAGGGCCTGGAAACCTATATATTTTAACAGCATCCCCAACCTGACTAAAATTAGTAACTCTAGGAGGGCGAGGGCACATGACCATCTGTCAACCCAGGGCTTCGTGTTTGGAAGGGCCTCATGCTTGGTTTAATGCTCTGTTTTTTTTTTTTTTTTTTTTTTTTTTTAAGATTTTATTTATTTATTTGACAGAAATCACAAGTAGACAGAGAGGCAGGTAGAGAGAGAGAGAGGGCAGAGCAGGCTTCCTGCTGAGCAGAGAGCCCGATGCAGGGCTCAATCCCAGGACCCTGGGATCATGACCTGAGCCGAAGGCAGAGGCTTAACCCACTGAGCCACCCAGGCGCCCCGGTTTAACGCTCTGTTGTCACATTTTGAGTTTCTCCGAACTGTAAGGTGAAGGTGAAGTCCACGGACAACAGAGCATGACCGAGAACAGGGGCAATACATACCTACAAATGCATGTCTGTTGTTTCTTGCCACCCCACTCACAGGTGGCGTTTGGGACGAGAATCCCTCTAGTACCTCGAATTCACTGAGACTCCAACTGAGCACAACGTAAGTGTGTTGCGGGTACAGACTGCGTAGGTGTGGTGCTGACCACCCCGAGAGGCTATGCTTTCTGCTTGAACCACAAACTTGCTTCCGGCGCAGAAAGGCCATGGTGAGCTCAGAAAGCTGGAAGATGGAAGAGGCTTAGCATTCCTTTCTTACTGTCATTACTTCTCTGCATTGGCTAATCACTTACACTGAACATGCAGACCTCGAGGGAAGGGAAAGAGAGGGAAGTCCGCAGATACCTTTCTTTTTAGTCCTTCCTTACCCCACAGTGAGCCAAGGGGAGAGAGTGCTGATAGAGTGTGGGTGTATGAAGGAGTGAAATGAAGACAGTTGACTTAATTTTGTGCAGCAGCTCTCGTATTCTGGTAAGAAAGAAGTACCCAAGCAGGTACACACTATAAAATACCAATTGTGTAGTTTTAGTGATTCTGCATATGGGCTAAATGCTCTGATATTTGCATTTTTTAAAAAAGATTTTATTTTTTTGACAGAGAGAGATCGCAAGTAGGCAAAGAGGCAGGCAGAGAGAGAGAGAAGAGGAAGCAGGCTCCCTGCCTAGCAGAGAGCCAGATGTGGGGCTCAATCCCAGGACCCTGAGATCATGACCTGAGCCGAAGGCAGAGGCTGAACCCACTGAGCCACCCAGGCGCCCTCTGATATTTGCATTTTTAAACTGGCATCTCATGATATAAAAATGAATGATAAAAGTCATGTTAATAATTTAATATTTTATTTAACGTGGACTGACATAAATAGCAACTAAAAGACACCGAGACCACCGAAGGAAAGAAGTGCTTTCAATACTTTTGATGGCATTTTTTCTTTGCTTTCTGAACAAGAAACCCTGAATTTTCATTTTCCGATGGGCCCCACAATCATGTAGCCGTGCCTGAGGGGGCCCTTTGTTGCCTTCACACAACAAACTGGGAGGGAAGAGCAATGAAAACGAGAGTGACCTGCGCATCCGAGGCCGTCGGGAGGCTCTGTAGGTAGATGAGATGCTGAGACTTGTGGAGGCATATCTGCCTCAGGGTTTGTTGGGTGACGCTGAGGCACATGAGTGTCCGGTAAAGGTCACCTAGCTGCTGGGGTCAGAGCCTGCCTCTGAAGTCAGCCTCATGTCCCAGCCTGTGCCCCTAGCCACTGCCCCTGTAGCAGAGCGAGAGAAGCTTGTGTCTGCCAGAGCTGCGCAAGCTCCTGCCACCACCAACACTTCCTGAAGGTTCCTTGCTGAGGAGTAAGGGGAGTCATGACATCTCTTAGGAGCTTTCTAGGGATTAAGTGATGTTTAATATCTAGGTATCATCACAGTGGCAACCTAGCACCTGGCAGGTTCTCAATAGATGCCTTTTTTTTTTTCCTTTCCCCCTTGACTATGGCCTTACCTTAGCTTTGAGTATCTTGTCGTCTTCTCCTGCTTCATTAATACAAAGGCTGGGAAGCAGATATTCCTGACCTGAAAGCCAGAGCATGCCTCTGCTTCCAGTTAACCTTTGGGGTCAGGGACAACCGTGAAATCTCTCAGTTTTCTTCTTCTTGAAGCCGTAGCCCTGACTTCTTCAGTGTGTTAGTCTGATCTAAGTAAAATATTTTGGAGAGCCAACCATGGAGGTGAAGTGAAGTGACTTGAAGGTATGGTCTGTTAGCATCCATTTATATGTCTCATGTCACTTCTCTGTAATTTACTGAAGTGAAAATTTCTTGCCTTAAAGCACACAGTAATATGAACAATGCCATATTTCAAACAACCACCACTAACTGTATCCTCAAATTTAAGTGTTTGTTTATAACATTGGTCTGTGAGAGGCTTTGAGAAATATATGGGCAATTTCTATTTTTACATTTGTCAATTCACAAAGTTAGAGATGATATTGGGCATTTATACTGTTAGAGATTTTTAGTGTTTGACACAGTGAGTTTTTGTCATGAAAAGAACTGGAACTAAGCTCACTTGGCATGCAGAACACAAAGCCACGGCGAATCTTAATGAAACCAGGCTTAGGAAGAAGATTTTCAGACAAAGCAAGGAATAGTTGTTGGATATTACTTAGGAGCTGGTGCTAAGAAAGAAGGATTTAGCAAGATTATGTTGTGCAAGTGGCAAAGAGGGAGGAAGAAAACAATAGGAGATGACATTGGATGAATAGTAGTTAAGAATAACAAGATCCGGGAAGTGAATAAAAATCCCTTTAGGATGTACAGAAGAAAAAAAAACACACAAAACCCAAACAAACTTGGGCTCTCATTGGCTAGAAAGAAGAGTCTTACTCAGTTCTACAAATATTGTTACACAGAGAGCTTTGAAGTGGGTGTGTGGTGGTGAACCATATTTAGCGTTGTAACAACTCATAATGATTCTTACAGATCTCATGGGGGAAGATGATGAGATGCTGTGGTCAGAAAAGCATCCGGCTTCATAATGAACAGAACAGTGGCTTAGCAACAGAAGCAAGGACTCAGTCTAAGGGAAGAGGGGTATGGTGGCCAAGGTAACAATGATAAATAATGGAAACAAATGAACCCTTGTGCTCTGTGGGTGGGAATGCAAACTAGCGCAGGCACTGAGAAAATCAGTATGGAGGTTCTTCAGAAAAACTAAAAATAGAGTTACCACATGATCCAGTAATTCCACTAGTGGGTATTTATCCAAAGGAAATGAAAACACTACTTTGAAAAGATACATGCATGTGCCTGTGTTTATTGCAACACTATCTACAATAGCTGAGCTGAGATACGGACATGTCCATTGATATATGAATGGATACAGATCATGAATATCACACACACACACACACACACACACACACACACACACACACACAGGAATACTACTCAGCCATAAAAAAGAATGAAATCTTGACATTTTCAACAACATGGATGGATCTAGAGGGTATTATGCTCAGTGAATAAAGTCAAGCAGAGAAAGACAAACGCTACATGATTTCAGTTATATGTAGAATCTAGAAAACAAGACAAACAAACAAAAGAAGCCAAAACAGACCCTTAAATATAGAGAAGAAATCGGTGGTTACTGGAGGGGAGTAATGAGGAGATAGACAAGATGGGTCGACGGGAGTGGGAGGTACAGGCTTGCCCTTATGGAATGAATAAGTCACTGGGATGAAAGGTGCAGCACATGGAATCCAGTCGGCGGTTTTGCGATGGTGTTGTATGGTGACCGACGGCAGCTACACGGTGGGCATATCATAGCCTACGAATCGAGTGAATCGCTATGTTGCACACCTGAAACTAATGCAGCACGGCGTAGCAACAATACTTCAGTTAAAACAAAATGGAGACAAGGTGAAGGATGCCGCCATGGATATTCTGGAAGGAAAGATCAAAGAGGCTGAATTTGGGACGCCTCGGTGGCTCAGTTGGTTAAGCGGCTGCCTTCGGCTCAGGTCATGATCCCAGCGTCCTGGGATCGAGTCCCACATCGGGCTCCTTGCTTGGCAGGGAGCCTGCTTCTCCCTCTGCCTCTAGCCTGCCACTCTGTCTGCCTGTGCTTGCACACGCGCGCTCTCTCTCTCTAACAAAACAAATTAAAAGAAAAATCTAAAAAAAAGAGGTGGAATTTTACTGGCTTTGTTTGTTTGTAGTTTGTTTTTATTTTTTTATTTTTTTTAAAGATTTTATTTATTTACTTGAGAGAGAGACAGTGAGAGAGAGCATGAACGAGGAGAAGGTCAGAGAGAGAAGCAGACTCCCCATGGAGCCAGGAGTCCGATGCGGGACTCGATCCCGGGACTCCAGGATCATGACCTGAGCCGAAGGCAGTCGTCCAACCAACTGAGCCACCCAGGTGTCCCTGTAGTTTGTTTTTAAACCTAAGGGTTTTAGTTTTCATACCACCAGTTCTCCAACCTGGTGGGGCCATATCCGTGTAGCCTCTGATTAACGGGCATGTGAGGACAGGAAGGGGGAATCTGTTATACAGGAGGGAGGGAGGGTACCAGAGGCGTCAGACAGTCATCCCAGGAGAAATCACACAGGTCACTTCGGCCTGAAGGAAAAAGAGAGAGAGACAGACAAAGAGAGAAAATAGATAGACCTTGGCACACCCTGGGACACCCTGTGGTGATTATAATGGACTTTTTCTGAGGAAAAAAACCATGCAAATCCAGTAGCAGTAATTAGAGTTGGTCTTACGAGCTTCACCTTGAAGGAACGCCTGGACAAGAGTAGCTAGTGGTTGGAACCACTGTTTCATCAACGAAGTCCTTAAAAGGAAGAATAAGACTCATGTATAAAAGAACTAATCCAAACCTATGCATCGGAGAGATCTTCAGGGAGAACCTGTCCTGCTGTTTCTCCCACTGATCCTGATCAGTCACTGTCTGTAGTAAATCATAGAGCTCCACGTTCACGTGCTCTCACTTGGTCTGCTTAGAGGGATTAGAACCACTGGCCTGGGAAGAGGCAGAAGCTCATTCTCAGGTGCCCAGTGAGGATTCAGAACTGTCAGAAGGCTGTTCCTGGGTTGTTCTGAGGGGGCATACTGGGAATCTAAAATGTGTCTAGAGACAGTGCCCTAATATTCCTGTGTATTTCAGCACTCACCAGGCTTAAAGGTTATTATTGAGACTTTTAATGTCACGGAAGCATGATAATTCCTGTTCAGCTGTCCAGCAATCTTTTAATTCCAATAGAAAAAAAAAACTTTCTGAAGTATGAAATTTTGATTTATAACTACAGAAAGAGTGAACATGATTTGTTATTATTTCCTTAAACTATTCTTCCAATATGGTAAAGTACTATCATGCATTAAATCTAATTTACCTCTCTAAAAATGATAATGTACTTGGGACCTAAGGAGATAAGCAGCGCCCTAGGTGTCACAAAGACATGAGAGTTCAGTCTTGCGCTCTTTGCTCGTGGAACTTCTGGCTGCTCATTTCCTCTTCTCTCTCTCTTGTGAAAAAAATGGTGATGATAACACTAACACAGGATTGTCTCTAGCAATAACTTAAAGTGGATTTTTCCTCTCCCTTCTTACTTTCCTGTCCTGAAGGAAAGAAAATATGGGAGAGGAGCCACCAAGATGGTGCTGTGACTTTCTGGTCCACCGAACCCTGAGTGGTGAATGGCTCCTGAGACTGGTGTGAGTTCTCTTCGGAAAAGCCTGTCCGTCCTTGTGTGCAGACACTTTGTCAGTATATTTGACTGTTACTCCGGGGCCTATAAAACTTTTAGATTTCTGAAAGAAGGAAACTGTCTTTTGATCAGATATTTTTGACATTGGAATACAATGATGCGGACACAGAGACACCAAGATAAACGGAACTAAGCTTTAGTTGACTATTCAAATGCTCCTGAGAGGGCAGAGCCGGTTTTCAGAGAGGAAACTGAATTAGATAGGAGTCAAGAGTTAGGTAGGTGTGAGCGATTTCAGGAAAATAATGGGAGAAGCTTATGAAATCAGAATCAAAGCTAACGTGAAGCAAAGCAAAAATATATCTATCTTGAGGTGTGAGAAATAAGACCCGAAAGAATGAAAGTCTCCTCTACCGGAACAATATGTATGAAGTGGCACAGGATTCTAGATACTCAAGCCATTTTTACTCCATATTCAATGGCGTCTGCTTTAGTGGGTGCTAAACTAAAATTAAGATGACTGGAGGTTTTGGGGCGCCTGGATGGCTCAGTCAGTTAAGCATCAGACCCTTGACCTCAGCTCAGGTCTTGATCTCAGGGTCGTGAGTTCACACCCCACGCTGCTACTTAAAAAAATAAAAAGAAAGAAAAACGATAAAGCAAAAAAAGATTGGAGGTTTTTGAATGAGTTCTTCAGGAGCATACAGTCTCGGTTTGTCTTAAGATCTGTACTGTACAGCTTCTCTCTCTCTCTTTAAAAAAAGATAGATTTATTTATTTACTTACTTACTTATTTTAGAAAAAGAGAGAGAGAGTGGGCGGAGAGGCAAAAGGAGAGGGAGAAGCAGACTCTCCGCTGAGCGTGGCGCCCCACACAGGGCTTGATCTCATGATCCTGAGATCGTGACCTGAGCGGAAACCGAGAGCACAGGCACCCCGTACTGTACAGCTTCTCATCATAGTGGTGAACTTCCAGCTTCCTGTTCAGTTAGATACGACCATTAAACTAAGGATATTCTAGAACTTCAAAAGCGTCAGAACCATACACAGCCGTGTCCACGAGGGTCCTTTGGTAGCCATGGTGTACAGTGGACACCGTGTAATTGCCACTTCGGGAGATCAAGTGATTAAAATGCGAGCAAGGTAAACCGGCTACTGTTTGTGGTCAAGGTAAGGTGATGTCCTGGCTTCCAGCTGTGCTGGTGAAGACGCAGGGAGGGAAGGCGACAGGGACAACAAACGCAATGCTGTGCTCAGAGCATGCGAGCGTGTCATAAACCACCTTTCCTGAGGCTACATATGGCCCGTATTTTTCTATGTTTTGAAGAGAAAGCGCGGAGACTACAAAAAGGAGGGAGATCTAGATCTCTCTTGCTGTGTGCTATCAGAGATAAGATCATGACAATAAGGGATACGCGCACCAGTGGGTGGGGCCACTTGAATTTCCATCAGGTGCTCCCTGGAGGTGTAGAACAAAGAGAAGGTGGGCTTGTAGGTAACGGATTTGCATTTGGCGCCTCCTTTTTTTTTTTTTTTTTTTTTGTCCTCTGGATGTTCTTCTATGAGATCGAGGTTATGCCCATTGAACTACACATAAATGAACATTCCCTTCCATACTAAAAAAAAAAAGGAGGGTGCCGGGTGGTTCAGTTGGTTAAGGGTCAGACTCCTGATTTCAGCTCAGGTCACGATCTCGGGCTGGTGGGATCAAGCCCTGTGTTGGGCTCTGCGCTCAGGCAGAGTCGGCTTGAGGGTTCTCTCCCTCTGCTCCTTCCCCTGCTGGCATGTACGCTCTCTCTCTTTCTAAATAAATAAATAAAATATTAAAAAAATAATAAAAATAAGTAAAAGGGGAGGTGGATTTTCAAGGATCTATATATTTTTGTCACTTCGACTCCATTTAAGCACTGGTCGAATGTGACAATTCTCATGTATTTCTCGTCAGTAAAATGACTTAGTTTAACTTTTTTGGGGGCAATCTTAAGAGTTTGAATTGTTTAATAACTTAGACCACTTTGACACTACAGTCCAGGTTATTTAATTTCACAAAGACTAAGATTTGATAGTTTTGCATTTTTCAGGAAGAAATTCTCACAATTTCTAGTCACTCTGATGTGATTATGGAAGAAAATAAGGAAAATTCTTCATTGGAGAACATGTTGGGTACGAGCATCAGTTACGTCACAAAATGCAGCGCTGGGAACTTGGGAGATGTGTTCTATTACGGATTGGGCTACAGGCTGCTCTCATTCATCAGGCATCTTCCTCCCGCCTGATCTGAAGCAAGGCTCCATAAAGACCAGGCTGAGCTGATTGGATTTTGTGACACGCCCCCTCTCATTTTTCTTTTTCTGTACTATAGATGACATTCATTTCATTTTTTCCCTCCCAGAAAAACATCAGGCTCTATGTACGTGGTCTTATTTCTGTTACAGTTAATAACCGAGGGCTTGAAGTAAATAAGAAGTTATTTGGCATGAAATATGAGGTAACCTTTCATACTTAATTACCACAGCAGAGGACACCTCCACGCTAGGGACTGACAGAGAGCTAAGTGCACAAAGCACGTAGTACATAGATCAAGGAAGCAGGAAATTACAGATTTTTTTTCTGATTCTATCACTGTATTTAATGTTGAGATTTTAACTTATATTTCAATGATGTGAACAGAGACACATGTGCCCCCTCCCCCTTTATTCAGGTCCTACCTTCTTCACTGCCATCCACATCGATCTCGATATCCAGTGTTACAAGCTAACCGGGATAGTCTATGTCTTCAGAGAGCTTTTCAGTTAGTGAAAGAATCAATAAGTATGTAATTATTGATTTCTCACACAGTACCGATCCTGTGAATGATGCAGTTGGGGATACAAAAGGTATGAAATGCATGGATGGTCTAAAAGGAATTTAAGATGAATCTTGCCGAGGGGCAAGATTCAGATTATGAAATTGCCAGTATTCTTGTGTTTTTGATTTATGAATATGGTACCTTCATATGACTTGATGGTTGTGATTGTGAATAACAAAGCAGTATATAATTCTTATGGGATATAAACTAGAAGTTGTACATAGTACATAGGCTTTGTGTCGATAGCTATAAGGAGCCCTGAATTCATCAGAGGATGTTGGGTAGAACTGGAAAAGGTAAAGAGAACTTGGTCAGGCATTCCAGGTGAGAGGAAGCTTTGAAGGGAGAGTGAATGGTGGCAGGTAAACTGGCTGCTTACACAGACATCGGGCTGGGGACTCGCTGGGACCCCGGCTGGGAGAGGATGGGAACGGGAATGCTGGCGGGGCTGCTCCCGCACTAACTATAGAGGACTGGTGGAAATGGAAGGCACAGAATGAGAAACAGGCAGATGGAAAGAAATTCCCTGATCCTTCTCCTAGGATGAGCATTCTGCTTTCTGAATTCCATCTTCTGTGTCAGTTACGTGCTTCTTTTCATTCAGCGATGTCTATGTTCCCGGTACACATCAGACAGAGTGATGGAGGCTGTGTGCACCAGACATGGCTTCTTAGCTCTGATGTAGGGCTAAGGTAACAAAATTTTGCTGCCAATTCAGACTCCCTGAATTGAGTGTTAGTTTTAATGTAACAGGGACTGGGGATCTTTGTCTTCATTCTTCCAAAAATGTGTAGTGACTGTCTATATGTGACAGCCACTCTTGTTATAAAAAAGAACCCCCGAAGAGATCCCAGCAGTTAAAAGAAGATAGGATATCGGTTTCCAGCAAACGGCAGTGTGATTAATTCTTAAATTCTCCTGGAAGGGTTAAAGACTGCCAAGAAGAATGATCTTTTGAGCTGAGGCTCAAAGGATAGAAGTGTTTTGGAGGCAGGCAGGTGACGTGTGGGTGGCTCAGGAAGGTGGAACAGCCTGGCACAAGCATAGAAGTGAGGACACAGTGACACATCACAGAAGGTCCGTGTGTCCAGTGCAGCCAGCTATAGGGTAGAGTGAAGGAAAAGGAGGTTGTGTGATAGGCAGGGTCTGGCAAACATCTGTACATAGTATGCAAAGGATCTTGCTACGTACGTTGTGATGAAGCATCACAATGTGATTAGGCAAGGTAAGTTTGGATCTGAATGTTTAGAATGATCCCCTGTAGCAAAGTGGGGGGGGAGAGGGGAGGAGGAACATGACTACAGTAGTCTGTGGTCGACTGGGCATGATGAGGAGAAGAAAGAATAAAGAAGGGGAAAATACAAAAAGGAATTGGGAGGTAAAATGGACAGACTTTGGCGCTGGGTGGAACGTGGGTAACAGAATGAAGAGAAGGCAAAGACTGTGTCTGTCTGATTCATAATGCATCTTTAGTACCTAGAGGAAGGCCTCCTCAAGGCCTGAGCAGATACTTGTCAAAATGAATAAAAGGAAGAAATCTAGACAACTCCTGGGCTTCCAGCGGAAGCAGAATGTTTATTAACGGCAGTCGCCGGCAGAAGGGAGACAGGAGGGGAAGATAATGTAATCACCTGTGGGTCACCGTGGGACATAGTGACGGTTTCCAGAAAAGTCAAACTAGCAGACATCTGCTACAAGGGAGTGGGAGCTATGGAAGGAAGGAGAGCTAATAAAGGAAATGCCAAGAATGACTGCAGAAACACGGGCCTAGGATTAGTCAGGTTACCATCGCAAGTCACGTGAGGCACCGGGCCACCCTCCTCCCACCCCGTGGTTTGGGAATTAGGATCTTAACAAGCACCCTCATGTGATTCTGACACAGGCGTGAAGAGGTCCTTCTTAGCGAACACTGCCTTAAAAAGCTCTGGCGCTTCTTGCACTCTTAAACTGGTGTTCTTGCTCCCTCACGTGGTCGGATGTGGAACTGCATGCTTCAGATTTTTCATTTTCACTCTGGGCAACAGAGCTCCACAACTCATCTACTGTAATCTAGCCTTTATTTAGCCATCGTATATACCTAAAAATGCAGTGCAGCATGCGCTTTCAGCTCCTATAAAGCAGATGACTAGAGAAGACCAAAAAATGTCACAAGAAAGATTCCACAATTTACAAATGCTGTGGCTAAATCTTCACTTTTCACCTGTTTGTTTTTGAGAATTTTGAAGGACTCTTCATAGAAGAATAATGAAGAGTTACTCAGTGGCAGCGTTTTTGTGGGCCAAGTGTTTGTCCTTTCCTTGGGTTCTTCTTCTCAATCTTTCAGAATTTAGATTTGTTTTAAAACAAGACAGAGCCAAGGTCTTCAACGCTCTTTTTTTTTTTTTTTTTTTTTTGAGTGTGTGTGGGGAGGGGGTGCTAATTAAAAGAATATAATCGATCAACATATGATGCAGGGGTAAAAATTCTGTCTTCCCTCCCTTTCTTCCTCCCGGACTTCTGGCAGTCACTCAATAGGTATTTATTAAAACCATCCGAGAGGCTTCTTGGCAATGTAGTGATACCTGGGGCACCGTCTGTACGAAGGAGAGAAGTTTAGCGAACCCCAGTTTGTGATCAAGGGTCTGCGCTCTATGTGCGGGGCAGGTTCTCAAGGCTCAGGGGCGGGGGGACTGCCGGAAGGGGCGGGAGGCGAGTGGCCACTGGGAAATCCTGATGGAGAGGACGGCGTCTGGACTGGAAAGCCCCAAGAATGGCTACTTTTTAAAACCTTGCGCAGCTGAGTTGCTGTCTTACGCATCACACCACTATCTGTTTTTAGGGTGGTTCTCGTATTCATTACTCAGTGCTGACTGTGGGTCAGGCAAGCGTGCTCCGTGTAGGTTTATAAAGTCAAAGACCACTGGCTTGGTCTCTGTCCACATAAAGCTCCCATTCGAGCAGTGGAGACAGACAACAATAAACTATCTAAAAAATAAATTGAGGGGTAGGCTTTGAAGAAAATAAAATAAGAAGCTGGGGCAGAGAATGGGTGCAGTGGGATAGCATCTACTTTTGTGACGGTGGCTGGGGACGGCCTCCCTGAGACAATCTGAGTCCCGTTCTCAGTTTCAAGTGTCTTCCTGTCTTGACTACCTTAATCCTCACAACTCCATTAGAGCATGTACCGTTATTAAATCATCTGACAAGGGAGGAAACTGAGGCACAGAGACATTAAGTAACGCAACCCACAGTCTGTAGGTGGTGGAGACTGGATCCAAGTCTACATGTTTGGGCCCCGCAGCCTGCTCTCGACCCCTCTGGCAGCCGTCTCTTGTCACGGCAGAGGAAATAAGCCGCACAAAGCCTCTGCGTGCGACAGGCAAGCGCTGGGTGGTTAAGGCCCTGGAAGAAGATGTGTAGGAGAGGAGCCCAGAGACGGAGGGAGGTTGGAGACGGAGCCAGGGGCCTGATCCTGAAGGCCCCCAGAGAGGACACGGTGGGGAGGTCTAGACTGCATTCCAAGTAGAGTAGAAAGGCACAGGTGGGTTTTCAGCAAGGTTTTTAAAAAAGTAACTTGCTGTAATCGGAGAAGGATCTGCAGGCAGCAAAGGCAAGAGGGAAATCAGGTTGGCGGAGGTCAAGCAGGCTCTGGCAGGAGAGATGGGGCGGAGATTCGAATGGACTTTGGAGGTGGACTTTCTCAGTTCACGTGAAGGGCTCCCCTCCCCCATCCTCCCAGAAGTGGTCGGAGGCTGACACACTACCCTGCACTTGGGCTGTGGGCTCCTTTCAGACACGTGTTAATTCAGAAGCCAGTGTTCATAATTAGAGGCCGGCACTGAACCAGTCAAAAAGAAGAGAACATGTTATTTACCCTAGTAGGAGAGAATCCTTGATGGTTGAGAGAAAGGTTCCTTTCTGGTGTACCATGTTGATTTCACAGATGAGAATACTGAACTCAGAGAAAGTGGGTGATTAATTGTTTAACTACTTAGCTGCTGACTCAGGAATTAAATATACGCACTTTTCCTTGATTCCACACAAGCACAACTGGTTTCTACTTAGACAAATTTAACTTGCATGTTCATTTCCCACCAATTCTAGGGCATTGGTACAGGCTGAGAACTTTCTTAATTAGTTACTTCTTAAATTTGGAATAGTTTCCTTTGAGGGCAACCATTCCCATTTCACAACACATGGTGAAATGATGTCCCTTCTGAGAATTTCCCTTCTCTCCTTATATATGGAAACAGAAAGAAACAGGGGAAAGGACAAGTCAATAAGCTCATCTCTCATGTGACTCACGTTCACCTTCTCTGTCCTCACGTTTGCCTGCTGGAATTCTTGCCCTTGCTGATAAGCAGCAGCCCTGGTGTGAACAGGCTTTGGAAAGGGTCAGGGAATGTCTAAACACCTTGGACTACAAGGACCATGCTCGAGGCAGAAAACAGGAGGAGGCTGTTTGCAGGCAAATGTCTTCTTCATCCACAGCTAATGAGAGGAACCCTGAAGAATTTCTAAAGTATTCTTAAAGGAGCTAAGCCAATCCTAGAGGGGTCAATTAATCTTACCATGGCCCTTCTGTCCAGTGAAAAATATTAAGTTATTTTGCAGTGCCGAGTGATTATTTGCTAGCTGAAACTTCAAGTGGAATTCATAACCGAAGCTGATGTCTGGGATCCGTGAATAAGCCAGAAATGACGTGTATCCGAAGGCGTCTGTGCCCCTGAACCTGGGCCGAGAAATATCAGCAGCTGTGGAAAAACCCAAACCAAATAGTTAAAATAAACCTGAACATGTCCTTGTAAAAGGAGGGCTATGTTTTGCTGATGCATCTGGCCGGGGAGTCTGTTTACTATCACGTTAATTAGACTTAAGTGCCCATCAGCATTGAGCAACTGAGTGAGTCACTGGGGAGTTTCAAAACCGGAACAAAGGAAGTTCAGTGTTTTGAGAGCCTGCATATAAAACTTTCACTTGCACACCCTTTCTACATAAGAAAGAACTGACTTAAAAAGCAAAACACTATATATACATTTTTAAAGATTTTATTTATTTATTTGACAGGCGGAGATCACAGAGAAGCAAGCAGAGAGAGAGGAGGAAGCAGGCTCCCTGCTGAGCAGAGAGCCTGATGCGGGGCTCGATCCCCGAACCCTGGGATCATGACCTGAGCTGAAGGCAGAGGCTTTAACCCACTGAGCCACCCAAGCGCCCCGCAAAACCCTATATTTTGAAGAGTAATTTTCAAAATAAAAAAGATCATTGGTGGGCGCCTGGGTGGCTCAGTGGGTTAAAGCCTCTGCCTTCAGCTCAGGTCATGATCTCAGGGTCCTAGGATCGGGTCCCGCATCGGGCTCTCTGCTCAGCAGGGAGCCTGCTTCCTCTTCTCTCTCTCTGCCTGCCTCTCTGCTTACTTGTGATCCCTCTCTGTCAAATAAATAAATAAAAATCTAAAAAAAAAAAAATCATTGGTGGTCAAAGTATTTGCCCAGGTGCTTTGTAAAGGTGATTGGCATCCGAGCACTGGCCATGACTTAGAGAGAATCTTGCAGCTTGAAATTGGGCTTTTCAAATCCTGTGATTTTGGAAAAGTCAAAGTCATAGGTCGGTGTGGGAAGGCCAAGACTCGGGCAGGCAACAGATCAGTTTCCATCATATTGTCATCAATGTCTGTCATTAATCACTGTCATCAATGACCAGAACATTTTTTTAGGTAGAAATTGTTATGCCCCAATAATGGGTCCGTGATTAAAGGAGTGAGACTGATATAAAGTGAAGGTCAAGCAAAGCTTTATTTCGCACCAAGCATCAAGAATCTAACCGAAAGTTTGGGGCTGCACCTCTTACAAGAGAGGGCGACCCTTCTCTGTTTCACAGTCTAGCTTTTAAGGGCAAAGGCCATGCGGTTGGGCCTGACCACGCACAGGTGACCAATGAGGTTGTAACACACACAGGAAACGCCACAGTGATACTAGCTGACCAATTTAGTTACAATTTACCCTAGTACACATTTGAACCAGCCTATCACCTTGGTTGGAATTGACGCCCAAAAGGCTCCCAAAGGTCAGGGCCCATACTCCTTGGTAACCCGGGAGACAGTATGCATCCCCCCACTGATCGGATGTCTCCACCTGGCCTGACCCACCCTGTATCTGGGCTTTGTTACCTGGAGCTGGTTTCTGGGACTTATTTTTAAGTGAATCCCCTGGGGGAAGGGGACCAGGGACAGTTTAACTTTAATGAAAGCCTCTTGCTAAGTAGGTCCTTACCGAAATCATTGTTTAAAAAAAAAAAAAAAAAAAACATGTGTAGGGGCACCTGGGTGGCTCCTTCAGTTAGATATCTGCCTTCTGCTCTTGACCTGGGGTCCTGGGATGGAGTCCCACACAGGGCTCCCTGCTCAGCAGGAAGCTTGCTGCTCCCTCTCCTACTCCCCTTGCTTGTGTTCCTGCTTTCACTGTCTCTCTCTCTCTCTCTGTCAAATAAATAAATAAATAATATATATTTTTAATACCAAAGACTTTTTTTTTTAAGATTTTATTTATTTATTTGGCAGACAGAGATCACAAGTAGGCAGAGACACAGGCAGAGAAAGAGAGGAGGAAGCAGGCTCCCTGCTGAGCAGAGAGCCCATGTGGGACTCAATCCCAGAACCCTGGGATCATGACCTGAGCTGAAGGCAGAGGCTTTAACCCACTGAGCCACCCAGGTGCCCCAATAAATAAAATATATTTTTTTAAAAATTTATTTTTGCTCTGTTACAATGCTTGTTAAAAAAACGAACGCATGGGTTTCATGGGAATGAAACTGCAGGGAGATTTAGTAGAAACAGGAAATGGTTAAAAAACGAAGTTCAAGAGCCATGGTGGACAAAACAATTTAATTGAGGGGTACCGTTAGCCAGCTGGGCTTTCTGTCCTGCCTCTAATCTTGTTTCCAACTTTTCTCTTTGATTGCTCTGTTCTGTTTGTAAATAGTCCCAACCGGCTTCTATTTCCCCCACCCCACAGGAAACAGGAAGGGGGATGTTGATCCCTATCCTTGTCTGTTAGGGATGCTATTCCCAGATTAAAAGATGTTCTCAGGATCTATTCTTATTAGTTTGAGATAGCTTGACAGAGGGAAGAAGAGCTTGTTTTGATTACCCTTCATTGTTCTCCTCTTCTCTAGAGAGGTTGCCTCTCCTAGGAAGTTGTAAAACTAGAATTTTTATAAGCCTTAAGAAATATCCTCACTCTGGTACCTAATGCTTGAAACAAAAGAGCTTGTTATGTCTGGTTATAATTGTTAATACAGCAAATAATTGTACTATCCTGGGAAAAGTGATTCTACTTCTCAGAGGCTTTTATTTCTGTTTGTTTTGTGTAACTGTTGAAGTAGGGTAACTGTGTGGAATCAGCAGAATAAGATTTTGTTAAAATCTTACCAGTTTATTCCTTGGGATGTATGGCCTAGAATAAGTATTCTTTTTCTGAAAACTCACCAGCATCTCAGCATGATTTTGAGATATACCACCTCTTACATTTATTTATTTTTTTTTAATCTAATGAAGTGATTTATGGTCTGTGTTCCAGAGACAACAGGCGAGGCTCTTTCTATCAGGGATTTCACTAGCTGTGGCCTCATAGGTAGGATAGTTGAAGGAAATGAAATGTACTGGAATTGAAAGAAAATAAAAAACTGA
This sequence comes from Mustela nivalis, assembly GCF_964662115.1. Classification (NCBI taxonomy): domain Eukaryota; kingdom Metazoa; phylum Chordata; class Mammalia; order Carnivora; family Mustelidae; genus Mustela; species Mustela nivalis. The sequence goes on from NC_139024.1 coordinate 104,924,486, forward strand.
CAGTGTTTGATGTTGCCATTAAAACAATAGAATTCAACTAAATTTAATGTTAAAATAGAGGATTTTTTTTGGGGGGGGGGGAATGACTTTTTAAATAATATATCTTCCTTATAATAATTTACAGTTGGGTCTACCTAAAAGTTTAGTACTACATTCGGGTTAGATCAAGACATATACACCTTGTCCATATTTCACTGTCGGACGCTGTGCTGGATGCTGGTGACACAGATAACAGAGCACCATCCCAGCCCTCAAGGAACTAGTGGGTGGTCAACCAACTGATCCAAATGAACTGGATGGAAAGTTGGGTTGGAAGCTGATGAGCAGCAATTCACCTGGCAGATAAAAAGGAAAGATCATTTCAGGTTGAAAGAATAGCATGTTTTCAGGTGAGGAGGCCCAAACAGCATGTCATACACTCAAGGAACTCATGGGGTATGCCAATTTTAAAAGGAAAAGTACAAGGAAATGTAATGAGGTAGTCAGACAGGGGTCGAATTATGAAGGCCTTGACATTTTTTCCGTAATCTTTGAGTTGCCTTTTAGAAATATCACCCTAGGGATGAAATGTGAAGGCAGGATTATTTGGAAAGAGCTAGAGGACCAAAGTTTGGTTTGAATGAAGAATGAAAATGAGGACTTTGGGGCGCTTGGGTGGCTCAGTGGGTTAAATCCTCTGCCTTCGGCTCAGGTCATGATCCCAGGGTCCTGGGATCGAGCTCGGCATCGGGCTCTCTGCTTAGTGGGGAGCCTGCTTCCCTTCCTCTCTCTCTGCCTACTTGTGATTTCTGCCAATAAATAAGTTAAAAAAAATCTTAAAAAAAAAAAAGAAGGGAATGAGGACTTTGATGATACCAAGAAATCCAATAGTTAGCTAAGCTTACACTGAATTGTAAATGTGAGGAAATTTATAGGTCAGTCATGAAAAAAGATAATGGTGTGATACTTATATAAACAGTGGACAGAAATGTGTTATCAGTTCTAGTATCCAATCAGAATAAGTTTATGAGACAATTTCAAACTACTGAAAAGAAGTACAATGTATACTGAAGACTGAGGATAATCGTGTGCACAGGAAAGGATTTGTCACACTCTGTATTTCTTAGTCTAATGCTATACTGTTGAACAGTGCAGACACCACATGTGGCTCTTGAGTACTTGACTTGTGTCTAGGCTAACTGAGAGGGCCTTGTACAGAGGAAAGAATGTAAAATATCTGTTTTTAAAAGAAGATTAATTTGAGAGAGAGACAGTGAGAACACGCATGTGCCACGGGGAGGGGCAGAGGGGGAGAGAGAGTCTCAAGCAGATTCTGTGCTGAGCTGGAGCCTGATGTGGGGCTCGACCTCACTGACCCTGAGATCATGACCTAAACCAAAACCGTGAGTTTGATACCTGGCTGCACCACCCAGGTGCCCCAAGAATGTAAAATATCTTGTTAATAATATTTTATACGCATTAAATATTGAGTCAAATAAAATATCTTATTAAAATAAATTTCACCTGTCTCTTTATTTTTAAAAACGTGGCTACTAAGAAACAAAATTACACAGCAGCTGATATTCTAGTAACCAACACTGCAGAGAGAACCACCTGTATCTGGGCGGGTAAGTGATTTCTCTAAATCCTTAGTTGTGATTTACTTCAAGGGGCTTTGTCTTTCGGTAATTCTGAGCCAGTGAAAAGATAGGGTTTCTAAGGGGAAGAATGGGAATCAGGAGAAGGGGTCAAAGGATGTCCCTCCCAGTATGAAGAAGCTCCTGTGTCCTCACCTACGTGATCTCCATCCTGCTGGATCAGGCAGGAGAACATGCCGGGACCCAGATTCCAGAAAGAGGATTTTCAGCCTTACAAATGTTTCTTTCCAGTTCTTGAAAGTAAGCCCTTAATGATCTTCAACCAGGCAACATTTGGTTAATTTGATTACTCTGTTACACAAATTCCCAGATCAGACTTCTAGAAGCGTCAGTCGTCACCAAATCAGTAGATTGAACAGATTGTAATGGGAATATTTTAGGGCTATTAAGTGAATTTTTTTTTCTTTTGTAATCCCTAGTTGCCTCATGGTTTCCGTATGTGAACGTCTGCATTTTTTTCTTTAGTACTTTTAAAGTTACAGCAGTAGAAAGGAACCATGAGGAAGGAAGGAGCATGCTGGGAGTTGAACTAAATATTAATTATTTAGTGTGTGGAAGAAGGGAGCAGAATCACTAACAGAAGTCTGGGAACATTTCAGGCAGTCAGAAAGCCTTATGTATCTCAGCATCATCTAGGGTCATTAAAAATTCTACAAACCTTCAATGATAGGAGAACGTTGTAATCTTTTCTGCAATATAGTGCTTGGTTGCAGGCTCAACATGGAATCTTTGCATAACACATCACATTACGCTCCCCGGAGACAGCTTAGCAAAAGCTACCACAAAAAGGGTATAAACTTTTGTCTTCTAGAACATTTACTATGGCAAAATTTTCTTATTCCCCATCAGGACAGAGAAACCGTCTGTGAATGTTTTAAATGTAACTGTACTTTTTTATTTTAAAAATACGCTCTGTTTAGTCCTCTCGCCTGAATTGTTGACATTTTTGCACAGGAACGACCAAGATGGGCTCCTGGGATGTGGGAAGAAGACATATAGAAGAGCTCAGACTGCAGAACACCTTCCTTTCAACGCTGCAATCAGGGATGCCTCCTGAAGCCCACTGGCTGGTCGTGACGTATGGCATTATGAGGTATTACACGTCCTGGTGATTGAGGAGAGGCCCCTGGACGCAGCCAGCTCAGACTCCATTTTGGATTTCCTCACTTTCTATGTAAGGTGAGCTTCTCTGTTTGAGTTTCTTCCAGTGTAAGATGAGGATAGTAAGAATATCCAACGTTGTGTGAAGAATGAGAAAAGCATGTGGCTGAAGGAAACACATCAGAGCTAACCTCACATTTCAAGTGGACAAGCCTCTTGCACAAACTCTGCAATCTCACTTCATTTGACCAGTCAAGTCACGAAGGCAACTAATTTATGCCTCTTCTTTCCCCCTCTAACACCTAACATTCATCCTTTCTCAATGAATGATCTTGCTTCTTATTTCACAGAAGAAAATAAACTAAGAACAGAGAACTACCCCATCCTTCTGCCATCGGCTCCTCCTTGCTTCAGAGCTTGAATTTGGATTCCGATGTTCTGCCTTTCCCTGGTTACCAGGCTGACTCTGCCTGGGTATCAGATCCACCCTTCATTTACTTAACGGCACCATCTCCGCAATCCTGTCCCACTTCCTTGGGGAGACACCAAATTTTTCTTCTCTACTGAATCATTCTCTTCAACACCAATTATGCTAAAGTATCTCCATCTGAAAAAAATTGCTTTCCTCTGCTTTAGCTCTACATTCCTCTCTAGCTGCTTCTTGTTTTTCCGCCTGTCATTCTAGTAAGAGTGTTCTAAAGGAGTATCTCTGTTGACTTTCTTTCTTCTTTGTTTCTTTGTTTCTTCTTTCATTACCCATTCACTCTTGATTTCATTCTAGTTAGCTTATCTTTCCGTTAAAACTTCCGATGTCAAGGTCACCAGTGGCCACCATCTTTTCAAATTCAATGCCAATTCTCTGTTCTCTTCTTATTCAAAATCTCAGGAGCAGTTGACAGTTGATTATTTCTTTCTCTGGAAATTGTTTCTTCACTTATCATCATGATATTCTTCTCTGCTAGTATTCTTCCTGCCTGCAACTGCTGTTCTCATTCTCCTTTTCTTTCAGTTGTCTCCATCTGCCATCACTCTCTTATCTCCTTGTATGGACCCCCTACAGCAGGATGGCTCCTGAATAAGAGTCTGTATCCTTGACTTCTTTTCAGAGCGCCACATTCCTATATCCAACTACCTACTGGATATTTGACATACATTTGTATGACCAATGAGAATCTTAAACTGACCATATACAAGACAGAACTCTTTATTCTCATATCCTTATAACCTCTCCTCCCAATCAAATCTCTCCCCCAGTCTTCTCTCTCTTTTTTCTTGTTTTATTTACTTGAGAGAAAGAGAGATTGAGAGAGAGAGAACACACAAGCAGGGGGAGAGGGAGAGGAACATAACTCCCCGCTGAGCAGGGATCCCAATGTCCCAATGCAGGGCTTTATCCCAAGACTTTGGGATCATGACCAGAGGTGAAGGCATACACTTAACCGACTGAGTTACCCAGGCGTCCCTTCTTTGTCTTTGTTCAGAACAAAAGCTAGTCACAACCTAAATTTTTTCTTTCTCTGCCACATCAACCAGTTGGTTGGAAAATTCTGTTTCTTTTCAAAATAATCTCCTGAATCTCACAGCTTCTCACCTCCATCAATGCCACCAAAGTCTACTGCGCTATTCTCTCTACTCTGGACTACTACTGGCTTCTTAACTGGTCTCTTTTGCCATCTTTGTCCCCTTGGTGTCTCTTTTTTGTATTGTAGCTAGTGTGTTCTTTAAATATTAGTTGCATATTTAAAAGTCCTCTAGTGTTTTCCCTTGAATTTTGAAACAAAACAAAACAAAACAAAACAAAAAACAACTCTTTAGGATAGACTCAAATCTTTATTCTCCTAATTTATTTTATACCCCTTTCTTCTTGCTCATTCTGCTCCAACCTTGCTAACTTCTTTGTGTTTCTTAAATAAACCAAATAAGCTCCCAGTTCAGGACTTCTGGTTCTCTAGTTCCAATGCTCAAACATCCTCTCCCTCACTTTCTCCAAGACTGTGGACAAGTATCCCCTCTTCACAGGGGTCTTCTCTGACCACCCTACAAAATTATTAATTCCTCCTACCCCCATCATTCTCTAGTTTTTTAACCTCCTCAGTTTACTACAGCCTATGTACATAATATGTTATTTATTTTTTACTCTCTCTCTCCCCCCAATTTTTTTTTTTTTTTTTTTTTTTTACTGTCTCAATCCCTTAGACTGTAGGGCTCATCAGTGCAGAGAACTTACCTGTCTTTCACCAACTCCAGGGTGTGCAACAGTGCCTTGACTCAAGTGGGTATGGAATACATCTTTATCAAATAGTTGAGTGGATACATATAAGGGGCTTACCATAGTGTTGAAAAAATGGTAACACTGATGTGTTATTTTTCTGTGGTTATTGTTTATTTAATATCTTAATTGTTCTGCTCTTATGTCACTAAAGAAAGAATTGGATCTGTTGGATGAAGTTGGGAAAAAGAATTTCTATACTATCACCAATGCTAACCATTACTTGTTTGATCTTTTTCCCCATTTTTCTAGTCTTTTGCTTCTAAAGAATAAGGATATTTCTGGATGTTTACAAAGATATTAGAATCTTAATTTTCAAGTATGGGCAAAAATTAAAATAACATTCTATAGTGATACTGAAAATCAAGGAAGATACCCCCAACTTCACAAATCAGTAGTTTTTTGTGACTAAGTTGAATAAATATAACTATAATTTCACAAGATTTTTCTTTTGTTTATGTTTAATTGTTTTATGTTTAATATTTGATAATAGTTTCTTCTGAACTTATAAGATAAAAACACTGTTTCTTGGGGCAGCTGATAGTTTTTGACAGAAATTTTTGGTTTTTACGTGGCAAAATATCTGTATGATTCCCTCACAGTCTTGTTTAAAATTTTACAATATGGACTTGAGAAAAGTGCCTTAAGTTCATTAAAGAATTTTTCAAAATGTACAGTTATTTCAGAATAGACTGTCTTGTCCAAATCTATTTTTCTAAAATAAAGCTCTTTGCTCTATTTTTATATAAATAGAAAAGACAAGAAGGAAACAAAATAAAACTGGTTGATTTTTTTACTTGGATTCTGTTTTCTATATAGGCTGCTGTATATAACCTTAGCCGACTGGACACCAGGGAGCGCTGAGCTGGTAAAATTGCAGTTCAGTTCTTTCCTCCTCTATTATGTATTTTAATGAAGCAAGCAGATGGTAGATGGATTTTCCCCTGGAAACTGCTGATTTTGAAAGACTTTGGTATGCCAGTTTTGCAAGCATGGTGTTTAGCAGCATAGACTACCTCGAAATATACATTTAACTCTGCCAGGAAAAAACTTCGTATACCCTTAGGCAGATGGGTGAATTTGCAAAAATACAAGACTACTGTTCGCCTCGCCAGCTGTCTTTTGTAGGTTTGAGGTGTAAACATCTTTCTTCTCTCTTTGTTCTTAACTTCTTCTTAGTAAGACAGCAATAGATTTAGCTCAATATCCTGCATAAATGCAATTAGGGTATAAAACCATTTATACGATCACTGTTGTTTCTATTTCTTTTTTCTTTCTTCTTCTTCTTTTTTTTTTTTTTTTAGATTTTATTTATTAGATGGAGAGGCAGGCAGAGAGAGAATGAGATAGAGAGGGAAGCAGGCTCCCTGCTGAGCAGAGAGCCCGCTGCGGGACTGGATCGCAGGACCCTGAGATCATGACTTGAGCCAAAGGCAGCGGCTTAACCCACTGAGCCACCCAGGGGCCCCTGTTGTTTCTATTTCTGTTGTTGAATACGTTCCTTGTCCAGCATGCTTCCACACCGTTCCGTGTTAACATTTAGAAATAAAAAAGTGGTAACCTACAAATGTGATTTTCATTTATTTATTTATTTTTCTCTAAATATCTTTTAAAAATTATTATTATTAACATATAATGTATTATGTGTTGCAGGGGTACAGGTCTGGACTCATCAGTCTTACACAGCACTCACCACAACACATAAAATGAAAAATAAGTTTCTTCTAAGATGTCACTAATAGTAATAAGTGATGGTGACTTTTACAGAAAACATACCTATTCTTTCTGAACTCAAGATAATACTCAATACATGAATAAAATCAAGCTCTCTATTCAAATGGACAGATAATATTCAATTCACCCTCAGGTATCAACATGAAATAAATATCCTTGGTTGATTGCCCATTCCTGTTCATACTAAATCATTCAAACATTCTATGTAGATACAGAGTTCTACCATTCTCACTTCTTTAATTGTCAGAGAAAGGCTAAGAACAAACAGAATTTTACAGTAGGATAAGAAAACTGATGAAAATATGGAGCAGCATTATTTCCACCAGCAGAAGAAATGGCAAATGATCAGAATCCAAAGCGGCACATTCTTTTTAGATGTGTAAATCTTAGAAATTAGTGCCATCTTCTGGCTTCTCGAAGTACTGCTTTCAATCCGAACCAGATAATGGGATTTTCACAGGACCATGAAATGTCAAAGAAGAAAAACTCCCAAAAGATATGGGTCACATTGTAGCTCTGCGTTACAGCTTATGGCATACACTCTGAGAAGGGTCTCCTTTATCATGTATCCATCATTCACATTACATAAACAGTGCAGATTTATACCAGATTAAATATGCTTTGTAGTTAGTTTACTGTGATAAAGCAAAACTCCCAGATATCATACATGGAATATTTGAGAATTGAATGTGTTTGGAACACTTTTCTTATTCCTAAGTCCTGAGTTTCTAGTTAAGAAATTAAGAAACTTCAAAGTTGGAGTAGGTCATCATTCAAGTTCAGGAGAAATTAAAAAAAAAAAAACCTTTTTAATCTATTATTTTTGAAGTCATGGAAATATAAATGTATTTTTATATACTCCAAAGTAATACAAACAATAGCAATGATAAGAACTACTACATTCTAGTTGCTAGGTGCCCTCTCACAACTGTTTTATTTCTCATAGTGGCCCCATGAGGTGTTCTTACTCTTGTATTTCTGTCTTATAGATGGGGCTCAGACAGGTGAGGTCACACAGCTAAAAAATGGCAGAGTTATTCTGAAACCCAACTCGTCTGACTCCAAAGCCTGTGCTCTTTCTAATGATGGCTGGGATATTTATAATGTTGGCTGAATAAAAGTTGTTGGTAGATATTTATATTATTAAAATTTGTACCCAAATTGATTTCATACAAATTAGTCTTATTTCCTTGCCCAAGTCTTAGTCCATGCACTCATGAAAATTAGCAGTAATCTTACATTTCCTCTTCCATATTTAATAGAAATGTAAATACATTTAATTGCCTTGCAGTGTCAACTATTTAACTGGTGCTCAGTATATACCAGTGAATTTATCAATAGATAGGTTTGAATAGGAGTTTAATTACTTGATAATATGCAGAGAATATAAATAAAAAATAGTGGTTAAAAAGATCAGTAGGGGCCCCTGGGTGGCTCAGTCGTTAAGCATCTGCCTTCCTCTCAGGTCATGATCCCAGAGTCCTGGGATTGAGTCCCACATCCGGCTCCCTGGTCAGAGGGAAGCCTGCTTCTCCCTCTCCTACTCCCTCTGCTTGTGTTCCTTCTCTTGTTCTCTCTCTCTGTCAAATAAATAAAATCTTTAAAAAACAAAAAAACCAAAACAAAACCAAAATACAACCAACAGAGGTCTCTCAGGGACTTTGGGTTATCCAGTGTCAATCCACATTCTTTCTCTAGCACATGCATTTTCAAATTAAAATGTCCTTCTGTGACAAAGGAACCAAGAATATACATTGGGAATAGGACAGTCTCTTTAATAAATGGTGCAGGGAAAACCAGACAGCCACATGAAAAAGAATGAAACTAGACCACTATCTGATATTGTACACAAAAATCAAATAAAAATGGATTAAATATTTGAATGTAAGACCAGAAACCATAAAACCCCTTGAAGAAAACATAGATGGTAAGCTCCGTGACATTGGTCTTGGCAATGATTTTTTTGTATTTGAGACCAAAGGCAAATGCAACAAAAGCAACAATAAGCAAATGGGACTATAACAAGCTAAAAGTTTTCTGCACAGCAAAGGAAACTAACAGCAAAATAAAAAGGCAACCTCCTAAGTGGGAGAAAATATTTGCAAATCATATAGCTGACAAGTGGTTAATGTCCAAAATATAAAAAAAATTCATACAACTCAATAGCAAAAAAATTTCTCATTTAAAATTGGGCAGAGGACCTGAATGGGCATTTTTTCAAAGAAGACATACACATGGCCAACTGGCAGTACTAATCAGGGAAATCCAAATCATAACAGCAGTGAGATACCACCTCACATTTGTTAGTGTGGCTATTCTCAAAAACACAAGCAATAACAAGTGTTGGCCAGGTTGCGGAGAAAAGGCAACCTTGTGAGTTGCTGGTGGGAGTATAAATTGGAGCAGTGAAAAACAACATGGAGTTTTCTCAAAAAGTTAAAAATAGAACTAACCATATGATCCAGTAATTCTTCATCTGGGTATTTATCCAGATAAAATGAAAACGCCGACTAAAAAAGATACACCCACATGCCTATATTCACTGCAACATTATTTATAACAGTCGAGATATGGAAACAATCTAAGTGTCCATTGTCGAATGAATTGATAAAGAAAATGTGATGTATATATGGACAGTGGAACATTATTCAGCCATAAAAAAGAAGGAAATCTCGTCCGTGACATTATGGATGGACCCTGATGGCATTAACCTAAGTGAAATAAGTCAGACAGGGAAAGACAAACACTGTTGATCTCACTTATGTATGAGATCTCAATGTATGAGATCAATAGCAAAAAAACTTCTCATTTAAAATTGGGCAGAGGACCTGCCCAATTCAGCCATAAAAAAGAAGGAAATCTCGTCCTTCAAACAAAACCAAGCTCATAAACATAGAGAACGGACTGGTGGTTGCCAGAAGCAGGAGGAAGGGGGACAAAATATGTGAAGGGGTTTAAAAGGTACAAGCTTCCAATTATAAAATAAATAAGTCACAGGGATGTACCATAGAGGATGATAGCCATAGTTAATGACACTGTACTGCATATTTGAAAGTTGGTAAGAGAGTAGATCTTGAAAGTTCTCAGCATATGAAGAAAATTTTATAACTATGCATGGTGACTGGTGTTAGACTTATTGTGGTGGTCATTTTGCAATATATAGAGATAAGGAATCACTATACTGCACACCTGAAGTTAATATAGTATTGTATGTCAATTATATCTCAATAAAAACAGCAAGCAAAACAAAATAAAAACTTCCTCTGACATAATGCAATAATCCTATATAATTTTTAAAAGCCATTCTCTTTTCCAAAATGGAGTCTTTTTAAAGTCTTTTCTTTTATTGCATATTGTTCCAAATCCAAGATCTCTGCAGAGTGGCCATTTCTTGTCATTGCATGTTGTGATCCCGTCCTGTCATGGATAAGGTCTCAACAATACTAAACCTGAGTACTTTCCATAAAGACCAGTCTCCCACGATTGCTGTAATGGTATGTGTGATTTTTCTTGGTGATAGAATCAAAGGCGCTGCTCATACTGTTGTGGTTTGCTGCCCATGAGAGCCCACAAGAGGTGGTCCATAGGAAGGAAATTGATATGGATAGTTAATCTTAATGCAGGGAACCAGAAAGACAGATGATGATGGTGAGATCACCCAGACACCAGTGGTAGCTGAACAGGTGTAGGCAGCTGCCATCACTAAGCCTGACAGGACAAAGGGAAGGGCCAGTGTTTTTAAAAGCCCCAAAGCCAGACTACCTGGTGGGAGCCTTTACTGGGGCTGTTCATCAGGACATGGGACCATGGATGGGGAGGTCTGGAACTAGAGCCGATATGGCTACTGGCAGACAAGCTACCAGAAGCAGCGGAGTGGGGAATAAATACTGTGTCTGTTCTCTTCCTTCTGCTGAACCCCCATCCAGTTTTCTTCTTCTGGTGGGGAAAATGTAGTCTGCACATGTCTGAGACATGGATCTCAGAGAAAACAGGCAAACAAAACACATTGCAATGAAGGCAACACCGAGGCTACAATCCTTATTTCCGGAACTGGTCAGAACTCCACCTCTGACCTTATAACTCTCCTCCTCGAACACTGTCTCTTTTCAGGTAGGGACAGCAAATTCAAATCCTTCCCTCTGTGTTCGTACAGGAACCGTGACACGGATGAGATTCTATACCTGGTGTGGTGATGCAAGCCTTCATGCCTTAGAGCCCCAGCCACGGTGGGCCTGCTGTCTAGGGCTTCATGAGGCCTCTGTCAACTCTTAACACTAGATGTGGGAGGCAGGATCCCAGAGTGGACTTCTCACTTTCATATGTGTGCCTGTGTGTCCGTGTGTGTTACACCTACATCATGGCCTCCATTAGCACTCTAGTGAAGTCAAGGGCAACCCTCCTCAGAATAAGGATTCTAGGGGTGCCTGCATGGCTCAGTCAGTTAAGCATCTGCCTTCAGCTCAGGTCATGATCTCAGGATCCTGGGATTGAGTCCTACATGATGGGCAGGGGTGAGGGGGGGCGGTCCCTGCTCAGTGGGGAGTCTGCTTCTCCATCTCCCTCTGTCCCTCCCCGTTGCTTGTCCTCTCAATTTCTCAAATAAATAAATACAAATCTAAAAAAAAAAAAGAACACAACATTTCTAGATACACAAAGTAAAATACACAGGATTATAAAATAAGCCACTTTTTGGAAATATACTTAATAAAATTTAACAACAACTTTGTAATAAAGTAAAATTATCCTTCTTTCATACAAGATTTAGCAGCAGGTATAATAACCCCAGCAATTTCAAATGGGAAGGAACACAAAACTATTTTAATATAGTATATAACAAATTATAATATAAAGAGATCTGATTTCTCTCAGTGACAAAGTACAGTTACTGCTGATAACTACTGTGATTTGTCGCTGCCATTCATAATAAGAATTTGTTAAATTTCTGTTGGAGGTGGTAAGAAGTTGTAACTTTTTTTCCTCATCCACATTCACAGCTTCTTTGACCTAGAGAGTAACCCGAATTCCGCCAGAATACTTTTCCTCACCTACCAGCTCATTCTCCCACTTCAGTGTTTGCTTAAAGTTTCCCTTCTTACTGAGGTCTATCTTGTCCTACTTCACTCATTATATTTAATGGCACTTTAAAAATGCTGTCTTGACCCAGTTTGGGGACCCTGGTTAGAGGCTGGTCAGTTCCTTTCCTGAGAAGCTGCGTCCACACTCGCAAACACTTCACTTGCTGGGCTCCACACCATTTATGCATCACCCTAACGCCTTGGGACCAGGTACCAGACAATAGGAACAGTGACTATTTCTCACAGTTCAAGATATTATTCAGGACAGCCAATTCACAGGGCTCCCTTAAAATCTAACTCACCCTAGTTACCAGCTGTCTTCTCTACCTCTGGCTTGCTGTACTCTGTCTTTGGTACACAACCCAGTGTGCGGCCCTGTTTAACAACCTTCTTTTGTTTGAGCTGCAGTAGCCGAATGTTTCACCTTTCATCCATCTAAGTGTATTGTCCTGCTTTCAAAAAAAAAATCTCCAAATCTTATGATAAGACAACTTAATTTCTCCCTGGCATTCCTTTTCTCTCTTTTTCTTCTCTACTTTTTTGTTTGTTTGGCCTTTAGTACTCATTATCTTTTAACAATTCCCCAGCATGTCTCAGCCCACAATAGAGTGAAAAGTGTGAGGCAAAATTTCATTTTTGTTCTTTGTTGTGTCCCAAGCACTTGAACAGTGTCTGACACATAACAGGCTCTCTATACACATGTATCGAACGGATGCATGAATCTCCATCCCGTGCCTATTGCGATCAGTCACTCTGGGCAACATCTTCAGTTGAAGGAAAACAACCTTTTTGTACATGAACACAGTATACGAGAAGCCTAAAGTGGGAGATGGCTATTGTAGTTTCTAATTCAATGGGAACATTACTGGGTCTCTTGGTAAGAGCTTTTCTCTTTTGTAGGCCAAAAGCTTCTAAGTTAGTGGAGCTCAGACTCATAGAAAAGGGAAAAGTTGTGAGTAGGTCTTCAGGGGTAATTATGAGAGGGATTGCCCTCTACAACCCCATGGTTTCTGAATCCGTGTAACATGGCTGCAGGAGATAGAGCACTGCGTATCAGTCATGGTGTCAAAGCATACGTGGCATCTTGCAAAACAGCATATGATCTTGAAAGGGGCCCAGGAGGTGCTATCATAGACTATTCTGCCATTCTAAAAAACCAAAAGCTAACATAAACTAATGGGATTCTATCAAAATAATAAGCTTTTGCACAGTGAAGGAAACCATCAACAAAACAAAACGGCAAACTACAGAATGGGAGAAGATATTTGCAAGTGATCTATCTGATTAGGGGTTAATATCCAAAATACATACAGAACTTATGCAACTCAATACCCAAAACATAACCTGATTAAGCAATCAGCAGAGGATCTGAATAGATTTTTTTCCAAAGAAGACATACAGATGGCTGACAAACACATGAAAAGATGCTCAACATCAATGAGCGTTACAGAAATGCAAATCAAAACCACAATGAGCTATCGCCTTACATCTGTCATGTGGCTAAAATAAAAAAAAAAAAAAAAAGAAGGTAAGAGATAGCAAGTGTTAATAAGATTGTGGAGAAAAAAGAACTCTTGTACACTGTTGGTGGCAATGTAAATTGGGACAGCCACTGTGGAAAACATTTGGAGGTTCCTCAAAAAATTAAAAATGGAAATGCCATATAATCCAATTTTTCACTACTGGATATTTACCTGAAGAAAACAAAAACACTAATTTGAAAAGATATATACATCCCTATGTTTATTGCAACATTATTTATAATAACAAAGATATGGAGGCAGCCTTACAGTCCACTAATAGATGATAAGGAAGATATGGTCTATGTACACGATGGAATATTATGTTGCCATTGAAAAGAATGAATCTTGCCATTTGCAAAGACATGGATGGACCTAGAGAGTACCAAATGACTAATGAACAACAACAACAACAACAAAAAGCAAAATCAGACCTATAAATACAGAGAACAAACTGATGGTTGCCAGAGGGGAGAAGGGTTGTAGGGATAAGCAAAATGGGTGACTGGGAGTGGGAGAGCCAGGCTTCCAGTACAGAATGTATAAGTCATGGGGATAAAAGGCACAGTATCAGAAATATAGTCAATGATACTCTTAACAGTGTTATATGGTGACAGATGGTAGCTACTTGTGGTTTAGCATCCCATAATGTATAAACTTGTAGCATCACTGCATTGAATGCCTGGAATTAACATAGCATTCTAGGTCAACTATATTAAAAAACAAAAAACAAAAATCCAACTGCTTTTTCATAAGACCAGTATCTGTCATTGCTTGATTTCTTTTTTTTCTTGTTAAAAAAACCAATCCCATTGATTAGAAACAATGTTGCTCAGAATACCATGATGTTTCATGCTGTGTGGACTGAGTTATCAGTAGAAGTGCTGGTAGAAGCATGACAAGTAGAGCAAATGATCAGGATAATAGGGCAAGTTCTTGCTGTTACTGCAATGTAATCAAGAGGCCGCTGGTGGCTGGCTGGTGTCCCTGCAGCCCTGAGACTGTATCAAGAGTCAGGATTGTTTATAGCCAAATGAAGAGTCAGAAGGGCCACTTCTCAAGTTTCTTTTTTGTTTTTGTTTTTTTCTTGTTTATTTGACAGCGAGAGAGACAGAGAGAGAGGAAACACAAGCAGGGGGAGTGGGAGAGGGAGAAGCAGGTCCCCCACTGAGCAGGGAGCCCGATGCAGGGCTCAATCCCAGGACCCTGGGATCAAGACTGAGCTAAAGGCAGACACCTAATGACTGAGCGACTCAGGCACCCCCTGAAGTCATTCTTATTAAGCAAATTCTTATTAAGCAAAGTCAACTTTGAGGCCGTGCATGGCCTCAGACTCCTCTGCCAAAGCCATTTCCATGGACTGCATTCTAAAACCTCTAACAACTCCTATTTCTTCCATCAAAAACCATGTGTAATATTTTCTCACATCCCTTCCAGTCATAGGTGTCATCGCTTTTTCTAGGTTGGATGAGTGATTTGTCTAGATACTACTTCAATCACATTTCTCCAATTACTAGGGAGTTTGAACACCCTTTACATGTTGGCTATCTGCGTACTCTTTAGTGAAACATGTTAGTTTCCTTACCTCATTTTTTCTTTTATCTTTATTTTCAGAATGCTTAAGAACACTCTCGCTATTATATCCTTTTTCTATCACATTGCAAATCATTTCTCCAAGCCTATTGTTGACTTTAGATGTGATACTCTTTGCAACTTAAAAGTTTATTTAAAAAAAATATTATCCAAATATTTTCCTTTATAGCTCCAAAATTTTCTGTCTTGATTAAGAAACTTTTCTTTATCCATGGATTGTACATATAGTTTCCAAGATTTGGTTCTAAGATATTTATATTTTATATTTAAAATATTATATTTTAATATATAATATATTATATTATTATATATTTTATATATTATAATATATTAGATTTATATTTTATATTTAAATCTTTAATAATTTTAGATTTCATTTTAGTACATAATGTAAGAGAGAGCTGACTTCATTTTTTTCCAGTTGGAGAACAGGTTGTGCCAGCTCCATTTATTACAGAAGACATTTTCTCAGAATTGAATAAGGCAGCAATTTTATCCTCTAGTGCATTATCCTATATACTGGGATCTCTTGCTGGGTTGTCTCTTTGACCTATTGTCCTATTTGTATCTTACTATGGCAGGACCATATTAATAATGATGATGGTGGTTTAATGTGCATTCTTTTATCTGTCAAGGCAAGCTGTCCTCCTGTTTCTTCTCTTTAAAATATTTTTATGGGATGGGGCACCTGGGTGACTCAGTCAGTTGTCTGCTCAGGTCATGATCCCAGGGTCTTGGGATCAAGCCCCATATCCAGCTCCCTGCTCAGGGCGGGGGTGGGGGGTGGGGAGCCTACTTCTCCCTCTTCCTCTCCTCCCCTCTTCCTGCTCCCTAGCTCCCTCTTTATCTCAAATAAATAAATAAAATCTTAACAAATATTTTTACTGGATCTTAATGGGCTGCTTATATATATATTATTCTATATAAGGTCCAAAAGCTTTGAAATTTTATTGGAATTATATTTTTTATATACTATATTTGAGAAAACATTTTTGGTATTTTCTTCTCATCCAGGAATGTGGTATTTTTTTCTCTAGCCGTTCATGTGTCATTTTATCATCCCTAAGGTTTTATAATGTTCTACACAGAAGTCCTGGGCCTTTCTCATGATATGTATTCTAAATATTTTGTGATATTTTTGGTCGTAATTGTGAATGAAAATAATTTTTTACTTCTTCACATAGCTTGGTTTTATTGATGTAGCAAGATATTAAACTAGAAGTTGCAGCTAAAATACAAAGAAAATAGAAATGACACATCCAATGGAGGTAACCAGGATTTACAAAGCAGGCGGCTGAAAATCAGCTGGTAAATCTTAAATTTCTCAGCTTGCCGAGGGTATAAAATACTTATAGAGCTCTTTTCCTTCACTTTTTCACCTCAAACCTAGAGGGGATTTAGGAATATAACCTGTAGAGCTTAATGTGTGTTCCTGAAGTTTGAGGTGAGGGGACACAGTGGACAAACTCTTGCCTGGAGAGTCTGAGAGCTGAGAGACTGGTTGGCTGCATGGAGGGAGCGAGCCGATGAGAGTCTGATTCTTGACTGGGATGGGTGAGCATCGCAGGGTTGTCAGGGGAAAGAGGTGGACATGTTTGCCTTGGGTCTGCTGTGGGCCATGTGTGGGACAGAGAAACAGATGTGATTTTCTAAGTTTTAATCAAAAGAACCACCTCAAGAGGTGAAGAGCCCTAAGCAGGGAGAGCTGGAGGTGTCCCTAGATGGCTGGCGATATAACCAAATGGAACAGAGATGCCTTTTCCGGCAGCAGAGAAAATTGCCTTTGAGAGAAGACCAACAGGGAGGGCTCCAGAGAACCCACTTCAAGGTTGGTTTTAAAAGTATCTGCCGAATCCAGAGGGCAGCCAAGCAAAAACAATGTGACCTTGTTGGTCAAGAAAGAAGTTTCCTGTCTCCTTGCTCCCTGAGCTCCTTGTGACACAATCAGGAACTGCAGTTAACAAAAGAGGGGAGGAAAGGTTTAAGTTTCCTTTTTCTCTGACTTTAGACTTTCGACCTGACTCAGCCCCCATTTGGGACAGCATGCAGCTTAAAGCAAACAGAAGATTTGCCAATTGCATAAAAATCGATGACCTCATTACTAAATGGAACTGAGAGTTTGTGACCCAGGAATGACCATATCTAAATTTCCACTTGAGGGAAAAAGGAAGAACTAACATCACTGAAAAAACTTAAAGGCAGAAAGGAAGACAAAGTGAAGTTGTTTTGGGACACCTGGGTGGCTCAGTGGGTTAAGCCTCTCCCTTGGGCTCAGGTCATGATCTCAGGGTCCTGGGATGGAGCCCCACATTGGGCTCCTCCTCGGCGGGGAGCCTGCTTCCCCCTCCCCCTCTGCCTGCTTCTCTGCCTACTTGTGATCTCTGCCTGTAAAATAAATAAAATCTTAAAAAAAAAAATGGAAGTTGTTTTATGTATACCTATGACTAAGCTATTATGAAAAAAAGCTATTGCTTTTTTTGGGGGGGGCCCAGTAATTAGTGACAGCACCAAATTTTCTCATTTAAATGATATCAATAAAAAACAGATTTGTATCTTGCTTTCCCGTGTTAATACTAATTATTAAATTTTTTTCTCACTATTTTTTCTCCTCACATTTTCTTGGACTATCCTGAGAATGGTAAATAATAACAGTAATGGTAGTTAATTTTCATTGTTGTCAAGTTTTCATTTTAACTGAAGTCGTTTTGTTGTTTCCCCATTAGGAAAAGTAAATCTTTTAAGTTTGCTTTAAGTTGTAGTATTTTATTCAAAATTTAGTTTCTATTTCTGTTTTCTAGTTTCCTTATAAATGGTAAAACAATAAAACACAGCTGCTAAATTTGACTGAATGCCTTATCCGTATCTTTTGAGTGACATTTCAGTATCTTTTGATATGATCATAAATCAATTTGCTTTAGAATATTTGACTTTGAATTATATTGATAAATTTCCTGATGTTGAATCATCACCCTTATATTCTCAGAACATATCCAACTTGGTCATAAAATATAATATTTTCATACCTTGTTGGAGTATATTTGCTAAGATTTAGCCTTTGTTGTTGGTTGTCTTTGCCTCTGGAGTCATTTAGTGAGATTGGCCTACAGTTTTCTCTTCTTGTATTAATGTTATGGTGGCTTAACACAGTGAATTGAGAAGCATTCACTTTTTTCTTTGGTTTGGGAAAACACAAGTAAGACCAAAATAATTTGTTCTTAATAGGTAAGATAAAAGAGCTATAAGCAAGTATCACTGAGGTGACTTTTAAAATATTAGTAGATATTTTGGAATGTCTGGGTGGCTATTCTTCAAATATTTTTTTCTTCTTTATCATCACATTTTTATTCCTAATCCTATTTTTAGCCTTTTTACTTTAATCAGACTCTTGAGGATATTTTTTGGTTTTATAAAAAGCTGAGGTCTTTTATACTTTATTTATATTTTATTTATTTTAGTTTCATCAATTCCCTTTTTTTCAATTTGCTTTTATTTCAATATTTTATGTCTTAATATGGGTGCTTGCTTACTTCCTGTATTTTTATCTTTTGTCTTTAGTTATATTTTATTTTTTTCAGCTTTCTTTTTTCCTAACTTATTTTTATTTATTTTGTTTTCCTTTTTTAAAAATTTCCTAATATCAATGCAAATTATTTTATTTTATTTTTCTCCTGGGTCCACTTTGTTTTAATCATGTCTCAGAGTTCTGAGACTGAGATAACTGATCTCCGGGCTCCTGCCTGATACATAAGGAAGAAATCTGCTGTGCTGGTATCCCCTTAGAACTCAGGACCCTACTTTTATGAAGCTGCCTCCCAACCTCAGAATATACCTATCACAAATGACAGATTGGAATTGGAAATAAAGGAAGATATCTTCCCCAAATTCCTCTCCTTTCCATTTAAAATGGAAGTATAATATACAATAGGCAAGTTGTAAATAAAGAAAAACTGAAAATTATTGAGACATAAAATAAGTTTGCAGTAAGTAGAAATACATATATGTTTAAAAATAGAGCTGTCTTAAGATCTGTAAATTGCACTGCTAGGTATTTACCCCAAAGATAGAAATGTAGTGATCTGAAGGGGCACGTGCACCCCAATGTTTATAGCAGCAATGTCCACAATAGCCAAACTATGGAAAAAGCCTAAATGACCATCGATAGATGAATGAATAAAGAAAATGTGAGATAGTCTCTTCAGTAAATGGTGCTGGGAAAATTGGACATCTATATGTAGAAGAATGAAACTCGACCATTCTCTTACACCATACACAAAGATAAACTCGAAACAGATAAAAGGCCTCAACGTGAGGGAGGAATGCATCAGAATCCTAGAGGAGAACATAGGCAGTAACCTCTTTGACATCAGCCATAGCAACTTCTTTCAAGATATGTCTCCAAAGGCAAAGAAAACAAAAGTGAAAATGAACTTTTGGGACTTCATCGAGATCAAAAGTCTGCACAGCCAAGGAAACAGTCAACAAAACAAAGAGGCAACATACAGAATGGGAGAAGATATTCGCAAATGACACTACAGACAAAGGGCTGATATCCAAGATCTATAAAGAACTCAAATTCAACCCACACAAAACAGACAATCATGTCAAAAAATGGGCAGAAGACATGAACAGACACTTCTCCAAAGAAGACATACAAATGACTAACAGACACATGAAAAAATATTCATCATCACTAGCCATCAGGGAGATTCAAATCAAAACCACATTGAGATACCATCTTACACCAGCTAGAATGGCCAAAATTAACAGGACAGGAAACAAGTGTTGGAGAGGATGTGGAGAAAGGAGAACCCTTTAATACTGTTGGTAGGAATGCAAGTTGGTGCAGCCACTTTGGAAAACAATGTGGAGATTCCTTAAGAAATTAAAAATAGAGCTACCCTATGACCTTGCAATTGCACTATTAGGTATTTACCCCAAACATACAGATGTAGTGAAGAGAAGGGCCGTCTGTACCCCAGTGTTCTAGCAGTAATGTCCACAGTCACCAAACTGTGGAAAGAACCAAGATGCCCTTCAATGGATGAATGGATAAAGAAGATGTGGAGTATTATGCCTCCATCACAAAGGATGAATATCCAACTTTTGTATCAACATGGACGGGACTGGAAAAGATTATTCTGAGTGAAATAAATCAGGCAGAGAGAGTCAATTATCATATGGTTTAGGTTATTTGTGGAGCAGAAGGAATAAGACAGAGGACATGGGAGATGGAGAGGAGAAGGGAGTTGGGGGAAATTGGAGGGGGAGACAAACCATGAGAGACTGTGGACTCTGAGGAAATAACTGAGGGTTCTAGAGGGGAGGGGGTGGGAGGTTGGGTGAGCCTCGTAGTGGGTAATGTGGAGGGCACGTATTGCATGAAGCACTGGATGTGGTGCATAAACAATGAATTCTGGAACACTGAAAAGAAATTTATAAAATGAATAAAAATTTAAAAAAATGATACCATAACAGCTTTTAAAACAAAAGGCATGAATTAATATAATTTTAAACTTTTTAAAATGGCTATAGTAAAAGAAAGCAGAAAGTAATAAACTTGGCTCCTTAAAATTGAAAAAACTTCTTTATGCCAAAAATGTGTTAAACAAAATCAAAAGACAAATGGGTTTTACAAATGCAAATAGCATATTTTCATTATCCATTCTGTTGATAAACATTTGAGTTGCTTCTATTTTTTTTTTTTGCTATTATGAATAATGTGCTATGAATATTCTTATATAGTTTTTTTTTTTAAAGATTTTTATCCATTTATTTGATGGACAGAGATCACAAGTAGAGACGCAGGCAGAGAGAGAGGAGGAAGCAGGCTCCCCGGGGAGCAGAGAGCCAGATGTGGGGCTCGATCCCAGGACCCTGAGATCATGACCCGAGCCAAGGCAGAGGCTTAACCCTCTGAGCCACCCAGGCGCCCCTCTTAAGGTTTTTATAGATATATGTTTCCATTTGTCTTGGGTATGTTCTGGGAGTGAAATTTCTGGGTTGTACAGTAACTCTTGAACATTTTGAGCAACTGCCAAACTGTTTTCCAAATTCATTACACCATTATAGAATCCCAACAACAGTGTAGGAAGTATTGTTACATGCTACAACATGGATGAACTCTAAAAACACTATATTAAGTGAAAAAAGCTAGTCACAAAAGACTGTATATTATATCATTCCATTTATATTAAATGTTCAGAATAGGTAAATCCATGGAAATAGAAAACAGATGATTGGTTTCCAGGGGCTGGGGCAAGGGAATATTGAAACTGAAAGCTAATGGATAGAGGCTTCTTCTTAGGATGATGAAAATGTCTGAAATTAGACAGTGATAATGGTTTCAGTGAACTGTGCATTTTAAAATGGTATAGGGCTGTCTGGGTGGCTCAATCGGTTAAGTGTCTGACTTTAGGTCAGGTCATGATTTCAGAGTCCTACGACAGAGCTCCTTGTTCAGCTCCCTGCTCAGTGGGGAGTCTGTTTCTCCCTCTTTCTCCCTCTGCCTCTATCCCCACTCACGTTCTCTCTCGCTCTCTCTCTCAAATAAATAAAATCTTTAAAAATAAATAAATAGGTCCATGTTATTGTAAGTAAATTATATCTCAATAAAACTATTATTTTTTAAAGAAAGACAAATGGGGAACAGAGAGAATTCTTTTTATCACAAAACACATGATAGTGAAAATGCATTTTTCCTCATTACTCATTCAGAAACACAGAGCAAGAGTAAGCAATCTGAGAGGTGCCTGGGTGGCTCAGTCTGTTAGGCATCTGCCTTCAGCTCAGGTCATGATTTCTGGATCCCAGGCTTCTTCGTCCTCTCCCTCTGACGCTCACATGCTTATGTTCTCTCTCTCTCTCTCTCAAGTGAATAAATAAAATATTAAAAAAAGAATAAAAAATCAGAGTAGCATTATGCTAGCAAATGTTTAACAGCTTATCAGAGGGGACGGGGCCTGGTGAGGGAAGACCTTTGTTTGCAAGGTTGGTTGATTTTTTTAAAGTTCTATTTATTTAAGTAATTTCTACACCCTACATGTGGCTCAAACCCAGGACCCTGAGATGGAGATTGGCTCATACTCCTCTGACTGAGCTAGACGGGTGCCCCTAGCATTAATTAATTTTGATGTTGTAAATATTCCTACGATGGCTACTTTCAAGCTTTTGTTAACAACATTGGATCCAGCACATATTGCATTCAAGTGCAAATGGTCATGGAATATAAGTAAGAGATTTACAGAAATACAAATGGCATTTCTGAACCACACTTATAAATAAAGGAAGGCAAATTAAAACAGTGGTGAGATCATTTTTTAAAATCCCTTGTGGTTAAAAAGTTTTGAGAAAGGCCCTCTCATAGTCTTCTATTTTGGTGGGAACATAGATTGTTTGAAGGACAGTTTAGCAAAATCTTTTAAAGTTAAACATGAATAAGTCATTTGACCTAATAATTACACTGATAAATAAGTGTCCTGCTGACTACTTTCTAGGGAAACAGAAATTCTTTATGCTCTTGGGGGAACATAAGATGTAAACATTTTGTCTTCTACCAAAAAGAATAAAAAGCCTCTAACAAAGTGGAAGAAAAAGGAAAAATGGTTCACGTAAAGTTATTGGCAATAATACAGGCCATGATGAAAAAAGCATGGACTTTTTGTGAAATATCAGATATTTGCTTAATGTCGGAACAAGAAGGAAAAAAGTGAAAAATAATAACGTAAAAATGATCTATCAGAAATTAATGCTGAACAATGGGGATAGTCATTTTTCTAAAAAATGGAAAGAAAATATCTAATCTACTTACTTAATGGAAAAAAAATCCTATCTATAATTAACATATGAGTAAGAAGTGAAGGAGCAATTATAATGGAGTGATTTTCAAAATAGTAACAGAGGGATTAGATTTATTAGGATCCCTATTGCTTGGAGAACGGTAACACATGCCTCGGTCAGCACAACTCACAAATGTAGTGCAATCCATTCCGCTAATATTTATTAGTCTACTAACACAGCAGGTGAAAATCACAGCACCCAGTAACTCTGAGGGACATAAAGATGAATGAGACATAATCCTTTGCTATAACTCAGCTTGTACCATTCTTTGATTTTTTTAATAAAAAGGTTTTTTTTTTTTTTCTCTCTTTACTCCATCCATTCTCACCTTTCAAAACAATAAATTTGAGGGTAAAGACTATACTTGTTTTGTATTCCCCACAGCATCTGATATGAGGACATTCCATCAATTCGCATGTGGCATTCAATCGATATTTGTTGACAATGCTGTTACACTGACAACAATTTGAAAAAAAAATAGAATATTTTATAAGAATACCACATTTGAACATACTCTGGAACTGTCATAACTTCCACAGTGACATGTTGTGTCTTTGTTTTTCTACTTGCCTACACATGCCCTATCCTCGAGCATCCTGGCTGAAATGAAAACCAGTGTGCAACCTGATGAGGGTTTTCTCTTCTCAGTGGAGAATTTTGTTATTGATTTCTTTTTTCTTGCCACAGAGACAAAGCTTCAGTCATTCATCTAAAATAAAGCAGGTTATCTCTGTTTATATGTCTTTCAGTGAGCATTCTGTGAGGGGGACAGGGAAAATATATGTCCAAACAGTGTTCTGAATAAGAACCAAGAAAGGGCGAAAATAGAGAAAAATTTTAAGTGGCTACGGTGCAACCAAATGGCACTCTAACCTTCTGATGAGGCAAAGGGATGAAGTTAAGGCTGATAATTTAGATAACTGATTTTCTTATATTTAACTTTTTTAAAAAAGATTTTATTTATTTGACAGACACAGAGAGAGATCACAAGTAGGCAGAGAGGCAGGCAGAGAGAGAAGGGGAAGCAGGCTCCCAGCCGAGCAGAGAGCCTGACTTGGGACTCAGTCCCAGGACCCCGAGACTATGACCTAAGCCGAAGGCAGAGGCTTAACCCACTGAGCCACCCAGGCGCCCTATATTTAACTTTCTATCGAAGCAGAAACTGGTATCTAACCCATCTTCCCAAGTGGCCTGGTTTGTTTAGGTAGTGTTTTAATAATGTGGTAAGACTTGATCAATGACTCATAATTTTATACTAGATCTATTATTCTTAAGAAGACAGTTACTTTTTCAGTCTCTGCTAATAAAATCAGTAATCACTTTCAAGATTAGATTTTTCTTTAAGTAGTACAGTGTGACGGAATCTGTATTTGAGACCTATTTGTGGGGTTCAGAGTAACATAAAAGTTAAGAGCATAGCTCTGCCACTAGGCAGTCATTCCTCATACTGGTTATTTACCTTCCTTAATACTCAATGCTCTCATCTATAAAATGGAGATGATCATAATAGCTGCCCTTTGTGCTCTTTTGAGAATTAAATGAGGTACCTTCTATGAACAATTATCTTCATTGCAAGTGTGAAATACCTGCTAACTACGACTGGCCATTTTATAATGAACTGTAATGAAGGAGACACACAATTAAACTGCACTTGAATCAGTAGCAGTAACTCATAACCGATTTTCCCTATTCTCAGTCTACGGGTTCTGACTGGAATAAAAACACTGAAGAAGGAGAGGACAATCTCTTCAACTCCTTTATTAGCTGATGAAGAAAGTGAAGTGCAGGGAGGTGAAATGACTTGTTGGGGGCCGCACAGCTGGTTGTGACACATTTTGGACCTGGACCTGGCTCTGTTCTCCAGGATCGGGCCTCCCCATCATACGGGACTAGTGGTTCAAAACTGCCAACGTCAGTTTCATCACCTAGACAATGAGGTAGAGACTAACAGTATCTGAGTTTGCGGAAATAAATTAATTACAGCTTGCAGATGTTAAAGAGTTGATAAGATGCAGCACCCCACTCCACTCTGGAGAAGAAAGGGTGAAAAAAAAAAAAAGAGGTGTTGTTCTTTCTGTATCTAAGAATGCTTTGAGAAACACTTCTTTTCAATCTTACCAAGTAGCACATTTGGGATATAATCATTTCTAAGTTTGTTCTTACAAAAGCTGCTTCTCTGGAAATAGGCTTTTGTCAAGGGGATTTTTTTTATCAAGTTATAATTAGACTTCGCTTAATACACCCATAAATTTGCAGCCCTTTGTGTATTGCACAGGTGTTCTGATACTCTCTTATTCCAACAGGCCAAGTGTTGAACAACCAAGAAAGCTTTTAGATGTTGGCAGAGAGGCACCTCAAGTCCTTTGATTTGCAGGATGGGAAATTGTGTGAATCTCTAATTACCATAACATGTGGGAGAGATGGCTGTTGAGGCTTTCCATTTTCCTTTTGCCACACTGATTTAGACTAACATTCAGTAGCTCAAAATCCGGAATCCTAAACATGCACTCTTCCTCTAAGTATTTGTTTCTTACAACAAGTAATGGGGGGGAGAGGTAAAACGGAGGCAGGAAGCAGGCGACACATGGCAAAAGGGTTTTGTAATTCACAGACAAAAAGAGCTATGAAAGACATAATTCTTCAACGTTCTGTTTTTAAAGTTTACACAGGAAATCAAACTTAAAATGCAGTGGATATGGCTACCTCAGGAAAAATCAACTCCACCATGGTTAAGATAGCAACGCTGACAGATACGTAAGGGACACAAGCAGCAGGGCAGCCAGAGTGACATCCCTGCAGGAAAGCCCCCTTGGGTGGTAGCTGTCAGGAAGGTGTGTGTTAAGCCACCTACCTGGAGACTGACAGGGATACACTCCAACAAGCAGGATTATCAACCACTCACTCTGATGACAGCTTTTCTTTCTCTAGAGCTTAAAGTCTCAGGGGCAGAAAGAGTCGCACTTCAACAATTTCAAGTTGATTTAATACACAGGAACCAAAAAAGATGAGATTCAAAAATACCCTTGGCCCCTTTGGAATGGCAAAGAGAATTACAAAATGTCATCCTGGAGACTGAATCATTAGGTGCAATATTTAGATTTGCCCTCTGGAAAAGACTGGATGTTACCTGACAGATGTTCAGTCATGGATGCAAATTGAAATGGGCAGTAAAATGCTGACTTTCAAAGAACCCTATGAACTTGACAAGGTACTAGTTATGTTCTTAAGTTACCAAGAATGGCAGAGTCAGGAAAGAGTTAATTCTCTCCCCACGAATCCCTTACTCAGGACCAACATGCTTGTCTTAGAACAAGGGAATTAAAAAACACCTATATCTGTCTATTGTTTAGCCCACAGGAAAAAAACGTGAATTTAAAATAGATTAATAGGTGAGCTTTTGTGAGATATTCTTTGCTCTGAAATTTTGAAATTTCAGAAATGAATAGCAAGCCCAGTTCTTAGTAATCCCTATAATGCGCTCTAGTTCTAAAAATGAAGACTCAAATAGCCCTTTGGGAATTATGGTTCACATTAAGTGCTTCCAGTATTTTGAGACATGAGCCATACTACTGATACTGGATGTGCACAACTCCCTTTGTAGCTCACGTTCATATTCATGTTCAGGGTTTATAACACCATCATTACAGCCAAACTGGGATCATGACCTGATTATCTAAGACCACTTACCCTTAGCTTTGGCTTTATCTTTTATTTCCCAACGGTAAGGGATACGATAAAGCCAGGGAGGGCACAAGGAATGTTCAGTATAGTAGAAAGCATGTATATGCTGGATACACTGGATAATCTTAATGTAATATAGGAATGCATGAAGTCAGGCTTTGTTTACAAACTACAACTATTTTCCAGAAATACTCTCTTTCTCTACTTTTTCTCATCATTCTCACATTGTATCTTTGTTTCACAAATGCATCAATTATGATAGGAATCCCAGAACTGATTCGCCAAGTCTTTTAATCATAGGCAAAGGACATGATAGCACTGAAATGATCAGTTTAATTATTTTGACTAATCAATTCTCCATTAATTGATATGCTTTCTAAAAATGCTCCTTATATGGTTTCATATTTTTCTCTAAGAAATTGTTTATCTGTCTGAGTTAACAAAATGATACCTCTAAGGGTAGGTCTGTCAGTTTTTTCAGGTTTATTCTTACCAAACATGTGAAATATCACTTGCATCTCCCCTCTGTATGAGTGGGGATTCCTGTTAACGGATCGTGTGTTTCCTTATCAAAGTTGAGTACTTTTCATTACACTTAAAGTATTGAAGGGTCATCGTTTGCTAAAAGTATGGGGGGGGGGGAGAAGCAAGTATCAATCATCTGACTCACTGAGAAAAATCAAAACAAAACAAACCCTAACTGATAAATGCATAGTATAGTTGTGAGCACTATTTATTTTTTTTTATTAAACTGCAATGCAGAAAAAGGAGAAGTAGCTCTTACTTTAAGTTATTCTGTGTAGTTTAGGTCTCAGTGGCCATAGGTTACTCTTCCGGTCTGGAATGTCTACCACAAATGAACATATTCCCCTCAAAGAGCCACATGACACTTAATCCTTGTCTTTCTAGGATGGGATTGCTGCTGCTATTAATAGAGGCATTTGTCACTTTACTCCTGCATCCATAGTCCTCTGGCTGTCTTCTGCACCGCTTAGCTAGCATAAGCTAAGAGAATGCAAATTTAAGTAAATTCAATTGTATTGGGGTGAGTGGGTAGTTTTAATGTACTTCTAGAACATGAAGAAGCAGCTCTTGAAAATGCCACTCCATTGTTTCCTCTAACAATCTCAACCAATTGGAAATAGAAAACAAATTTTATATATTATATATCCTAAACATTCCAACCATAATTTGAAATTAGCTTCTTTAAATTAATTCTCTGAAATTAATGTAACTAATAAAAACTGCAGGCCATGTTTGAAAGGGAGTGGTCTAAATGAGTGGTCTCTAAACTTTTTAAACTATGGCCCATATGTATTATTTATTTAAAACTGTTATTGGTGTATTAACACTAATATAACAAGGACATCATAAAGCACGAAAATAGAAATTAAAAACTGAGGCAAAAAAAAAAACCCAGATATTTTCTTCCAATACCACAATGGAGTGTACAAATACCACTCGGGGAACTACTGCAGTGTATTTTGTAAAAGGCTTGTTTTGTAAGAAAAAGGAGCTCCTTGTCTTAATGCTGGGTCATTATAGGACTTCTCAGCGTTTTCACTGTGCTACTGATGTGGGAAAGACATTAAGGTTCAAAGCCAATGGCCAAGAAAGAATTCTTGAGAGGTCTTTGATGTAGAAAGGTGGTTTTATTAAAACACGGGGACAGGACCCGTGGACAGAAAGAGCTGCGTTGGGGTCACAAGGAGTGGCACATTATACACTTTCAAGATGAGAGGGGGTTAAGAGTAGTTCAGTCTCTAAGAAATTCTGGAAGCAAGGTTTCCAGGACCTTCAGGGGCTGGCTATTTTGGTAAAAGGTCCTTTATTACTGTTTAATAAAACCTTAGTCATTAGACCCTTCAGACATATATTGGTGGGCCATATCATATGCTTGGGGGATGATTGCCAATACGTATCTTGGGGAGTTGAGATAAAGGAAGTTTCCAAAGGAATTTCTATATGTTAAAGTAAACTTACAGGATCTTGGGTGTCAGGCTAAGATTGCCTTTTGCCCTTAGCCAAGTATTAACACTGAGGCAGCTGAGTTCCTAGAGGACTGTCCCTTTGCCTGTTTCAAGGACTTGCCAAGGGGCTGTAAGTTGTAAGGAAATTTAATTTTTCTTTTGTCTTTGTTTCCCACACCACTATGTATACTTGAATTCCTAAAAGGAGAGCAGAGTACTATATAATATTTTTTTAAAAAGCTGAAGTCCGAGAGACCTGGATTCCAGATTTACCCACTACTCTCAAACTATTTTACTTTTGACTGATTATTTAAATTCTCTGATCTTCAGTTTCCCGATCTGACTTAGCTGAGGGCCTGGCACAGAGTAAGCACTCAGTAGAGGTGAGTTAATTTCAACACACTCTTTTTTGTAGGTCACCTTATGGCACCAGTGTGCTCTGGAACACACTTTTGGAAATGTTCCAGATTAGACTATTCATTCACTGATAACGTTTTATTAGTTTACTTTTTCAGTTTGACAAATACTTACTGACTAGCTCCTAATAGTCATAGTCATAGTAGTAGGTTCAGGGTAATAGCTTAGATGAATATTCTGAAGAACTTTGAAATCATTTTCAATTCAGCCAAAACACGAGAGCCTCCCATATGCCAGGCAATGTGTGCCTCTCCACAGATACGACGATGGCCGAGGCCGATGTGATAGCTACCTTCACAGAGCTGTCTGTCTGAGGGAAGGACTGGGGCGATAAATGGCCAACATTTAAAAGATAAATACAAAAAAAAAAAAATGAATACAAAATAGTGTGAGCTGCCAGAGGGTGGATAAGGTGGGGGCCGCAGGATCAGGTGGGGTCTTCCCATGTCAGGTTTGCACTTTGTTTTAAGCAGTCCGTAGCTCATACTAAGAGACACAGGAAGCCATTTTCAAGCGCACAGTCACGAAATGACTAAATACTGGAAAAGACAAAGTGAGCGTGTCAGTGGAAATAAACAAAGAACCCCTTGAACCGAGTAACCGCTAATCATTGTATGGAATGGTAGGCAATTTACGTCACACACATCTCCATCCCTGTTTATCTCATTCCTAGCAATCAATAAATTCCATTACCTCTTCATAAAATGTTGACTTTATAGTCTTTCATGTAGCATAAATTTATGCAGACTCTAATCAATTTTCCATTTCTGTGAAGAATTTTTTAATGTGCGACAAATGTGTTTGTGTTCTCCAGTGCTTGGTAACTGGCAGGTGCATCACATTAGCACAGCTCTTAAACTGACCAAGCATAACCTGCTAGGTGTGGTAGCATCTGACAGTATTCATTTGATATGAAAAAATGGACTCTATGTGGAAGGTCCTGGACTGACAGACCTGCAAAGTTCAGTTCTCTGGTGAGCGATGGGATAAACTGCAGAGGTTTCCATTTCCACAAATGTCTATAAAATCAATTTGCCATAAATACATTCAGGAGAGACAGTTCTACTCCTGTGCATAGTCTATCCATTTTAAAGACATTTTTGATAGGCAGGAAATGCTCGTGTGGGGAGGAAAAATTCTGTGAGGTTGCTAAACAATGATAAAGGGCTGGAATGAACAAAAGTAACATTCGGCTTTTGCAGTTTAGTGTCCTACTGACAGTGTTCCAGAGGCAAACAGTTAGTATGAGTTTGGTAGTGAATATTCTTTGTTCTTTGTTTAAAAGCAGGCAATAATAGCTGCATGCCTTCCTAGGAATTGAGATATGGAAATGTACAAACTAATTTGATTTTTCATTTAGTGTGATTATTAGAAATTGACTCATGTGGGTACTTTTAAAATAAGAGGTAATTGTTTCATAAGTAAGATCTAAAATTTGCTTTCTTATTATTTTTCTAATTTGCAAAAATGTCATTTTCATTTCGCTACTTACTTTGATGTTTCTTTTACAATATTGGAACAACATTTATACCACACTTTCACTGGGTTGCAAAATATATTTTATAAAGTTGTAATTTATTAAATCTTCTAGACTGAAAGAAGAGAAATAAGATACAGGAAATCCTGTACTTTTTCCTCTTATGGGCTTATGAATACAATCAGAAATATTTGAGAAAACCTAGCAGGATATAAAATTCAAGGAAACCTTGGCACTGACTGTATCAGTAAGTATTAGGTTTAGCTCCATGTAACAGATAATGAATAGCAAAATAACAGAGGTTAAAGAAAAACAGATTAGTTCTCCTTCATTAACAAAAAGTGTGATGTTGGACAATCTCTGAATGGTAAGGTGGTTCTGGAGTTATCCGGGACTTAATTAAGCTTTTCCATCTTTTTGTTTCACATCCTTGCATGTATTTTCTATTCTCAAAGTTGCTTTCTGACCCAAGATGACTTCTGGAATTCGAGTCATCTCATACACAATCAAGGCTTATAATGAACCTAAAAAAGAGCAAGGGTGGGCGCCGTGCTACTCTTCAGGAGTCTTCCCAGAGGTCAGTACAATTCTCCAACACTTCTGCTTATATCCACCCATCCTAATTGAGTCCCATGGCTGCACTCTGTTTTAAGGGAAGCTGGGACATTTTAGCTGGGCACATTACTGCCCCCAATATACTCAGGGATGTATTAATAAAAAAAGGAGAGAATATATTGGCCAAGCAACTGGCAGAGTCTGCCAGAGCTAATATAATTCCCCAAGACAAAATGCCTTACTATCTTGTTTTTAATAGCAGTATGTGTGTGTGTGTGTGTGTGTGTGTGTGTGTGTGTGCATATATATAACTAAATCCAACACCACTCATTGGTAGGAAGCATAATGCTGTTACTGCTAGAGAAATGACAGAAGTAACTATAGATACCTAATGAAAGGCTTTGACCAGAAAATCTTTCCCAGATAGACACACACACACACACACACACACACACACACAGAGAGCTCATTTGCTTATGAACACAAAGTACCGGCAATAATTATTGGAACAATAACTGTAACTTTGCTCTGCAGGGACTGCCGCTTGCACAAATGGGAAAAAAAAAAAGGTGTTAATTCAATGCAGTGGGTTGGATTGCAGGAGTCCATCAAAGCTGTTTTTCAAGAATGTTTCAGTGTACAATAATACATATATTTATTTTAAGTGCTCCTTTTTTAGATGTGCCAATCTAACTTTTTTCTTTACAGATGCTGATACAGAAAAAAAGGTGAAAGGCAGGGGGTGTGAACCTTCCCACTGAGCTAAAGGAGAGGCAATTCCCTCAGTTCTCAAGGAAGAAAAAATGCAGGACACTCAAAGGTTGCCTTCCACCCAGGGTGAGAGGAATCACTTTCCTGAGTGATTGTATGGCCACAATCACTCCTGTCTCCTTGCCCCCTTCTGGGATCAGGCCTGATCTTTCAACATTTCTTTGTAACCAGGAGCTGGAAAATAGAGAATTTAAACATGGAGGGAAATGAGGGATATTGAGATGGGTTGAACAGCAGGGTAATCAAACAGCTGTTGAGTCGGAAAGAGAAAGCTGGATCATATCAGAGTGGATGCTATCAAAAGAGTTACGAGCTTACATGACAGAAAATTACATGTACTTGAAATATGCCATTACAAAATGCCAGCCTGACATTAAGCTGCTTTATAGAGGTAGCATGTCCTTAAATAGCCTGGTGATTATCTGTATCCCTGGAGCGCTGCTTTCCTACCTGACTTTGTAATACCCTGGCTTGTCTCTAATCACTGCAAAGAGTGTCACCAAGTTAGAAAAATTCTTAAAAGGAAATTAATTTTGATTTCCTTTGACATCCTAGAGAGTTTTCTTTCTAGCTAGGTTGGAGATCCAGCCTTCTTTCCCACAATGACGAGATGCAGGATGCCGCAGTTCTCTCTGAGGGTCAGAATCCTGGCTCGAGTGTTCTTAAAAAAACAAAAGCATTTTCTTTGTGTCCAGTGATACATTAAGCGATTTATATGAATCATCTCATCTAATTCTCATGAATTCTGTAAGTCGGGTTCTATGATCAAACTCTGAACCTGCAGCACAGAGAGACCAAGTGACTTGCCCAAGGTCACCCTGACCACTGCTCAGCGCAGGGACGGGGGATTTTAACCCAGCCGAGCTGATTCTAGGCTCTTAGTCTGCATGTTTCACTACTTTCTTCAAAAACTATGTTCCATTGACAGGCGCAGGCAGGGAGGATAAGGTAAATTAAGACAAATTTTAGAAAGGACACAGCCATTGAGAGACAAAATAAAGTGTCCCCCCCTTTGTCTTTAAAATGATGTGGTTAAGGAAACAAGAAGCTTATGCCTGCATAGGAGGCAACAGGAAGTGTGAATGAAGAGCTCAAATGTGGAAAGTAAAGCACTTTACAAAGGAAGGCAGCTGCGAAATTTCCATTTGCAGTGTTTGTTTATTTTGGCTCCTGTCATCACTGCCATGATTGCCCCAGGATGAATTTCCCAGTGGAAACATCAACAAGGTAGGAAACGTCATAATTATATTTCTTATTATCCCCCAAAGAATTTATTATTATGGTAGATATGGCTATGATCTGAAAGAAAAGTGCTATGTAGCAAATACAACTGCTGTTAAAACTAGGTGATTTTTCACCCTCTGGTATTAACAAAAAGGCAAAGATGAAAAAAGGAGTTTTTGGATATTATTTTCTGCCTTTTCTTACGTGTATTTGTAATTGGGCAACAACTATGCTTATCGGTTTGCTCTATGCTTTTCTCTACTGAATAGCTACATATTCAGTATGTTCTGGAGAATCTCCTGGAGGTCACTGGTAGCAGTGAATGGTCCAAGAAATGATATGGGGCGCTACCTCACACTAGCTGGTGGAGTAAAGAAAGCCTTGATTCTTGCTGGATGCAAAGATGGCTCCTGAAGGGAGCGGACACTTTAGGTGGGCATTTTGTGACTGCTCATGGAATGTTGATATGCTAAACTATACTTCCTGGATCCCCAGCTTCTTTGGAGCTTTTGCTTGCCTGAGATGCCTGCAAAAACTAACCCTTTTGCTAGTTTCATATGGCAATGTAGAAGTGTAGGAAAATTAAGGTCCCGTAGGGCAACCCTCAATCAAAAGGAACCATGAATCAATGGTTAGATGCTTCTCTCTTTTGTCCCTTTGGCAGGCAATTTTTAGAATCGTTCTATACATTTCTTCATAAGATCAGAAAATTTTGTCAGTTTAGACAGTTCCTCATAAGATCTCAGTAGAAGCAAGCACAGCTGTTCACGCTTCAACCCCATAAGAAACCTATATACTGACTTTCTCCCCTTTCCTGTTTTAGTCCCTCCAAGTCTTCACTACACTCCTGTTTCTTGAGATCGTTTCCAAAATAAACTACTTCAGTGCAATTCTTTATCCAGGTTCTGCTTTGATGGTGGATCTGGGTTAAGACAATGCAACATTACCAAAGGAGCGATATTTATGGGCTGAAAGATAATGTGCGTGTATGGGGGGGGCGGTGCTAAGTAGTGGAATCCTGGTCCACAGCCCTCTTCTCTTTATCTACACTTTCTCCTTAGACAATCTCCCGTTCTGTAGTGTTACCCACCACCTCTACTTTGATGACTCTCCAAATTTTATCTTTAGTCGTGACATCTCCCATGAGCTTGAGTACCATTTACCTGCTTGCCTTCATAACTTCTTCATTTGGTTATCTTAACAGGCATATTTCCCTTCATCCGTACATGGTGGAACTCTTGTTTACCTCCCAATAATGCCCCATAAAAACCCTGTTATGCTCCTAATCCTCTTCATGGTGCCACAATCTACCCATAGTCCAAACAAATAAAATAAAGAAATCTAGATGTACTTGACTCAGCCTGTCCCACACACTTCCCAGCAAGTTCTGTCAATTCTATCTCCAGAACAGATCTCAAGTTTATCCACTTATTTACATCTCCACCGGCCATCACCCTGGTCTTAAGCAAAATTATCTTTTGTCAGGGTTAACTGACAAAAGCCTTCTAAAATTGACATAGGGCAGTCAGAATTGTTTAAACAAATATATATATATATACCACTTGCCTCCTTAAAACTCTCCGATGGCTTCTTAAGGCACCTAGAAATCAAAGTCTAAGACCTTCGCATGTGCCTAAGATCCTTTATGATGTAGGCCCTGCTCATTAAAGATATGGTTTTCCCCTTGCTCCCTTATGCTCTGCTAGAATAGCACCTTTCATTCTTAAAAAAAAATAATAATAAATAAAAATGCCTAGGTTCTAGCTCTCTTCAGAGTTTTTCATTTTTCTGAAATTTCTGCTTGAATAGTTGTTCTCCTGGTTTCATATGTCATATTTCTTATTTAGGCATTAGCACTAATCTCTACTCTTCTGGAGTTATTCCTGTTATGAGCACCTGTCACCCTATTTACTCCTCACACTCCTGTTTATTTCCTTCATAATTCTTCCCATAAACTCTATTCTGTGTCTTGAGCCATTGTTACTTTCTTTTGATCTTCTCAGAAGGCAAGTTCCATGAGGGTAAGAATCTCAAACTGCTCTGGCACTTTTGTGGAATATACTAATGGAAGAGTTATTTTGAGGAATTCCTCTGAATGGGTGCATGTAGGAATTTCTTCTTACCTACAATGAAAGGTAAATTTTGTCTAATATTTCCTCTCTCAGTAATCTATAAATCTCTGCCTCTCTGGAGCCATAATATGACCAAGAGATGGGAACAAACAATTTTTTGTACATATGTGAAGACA
Source organism: Mustela nivalis (assembly GCF_964662115.1). NCBI lineage: Eukaryota > Metazoa > Chordata > Mammalia > Carnivora > Mustelidae > Mustela > Mustela nivalis. The sequence goes on from NC_139024.1 coordinate 104,959,594, forward strand.
TTCTTATAAATCTTCATTTCTTGGGGTGCCTGGGTGGTTCAGTTAAGTGTCTGACTCTTAATCTCAGTTCCAGTCTTGATCTCAGGGTTGTGGGTTCAAGCCCCACATTAAAAAACAAAAACAAAAATAAAAACAAAAACAAAAACAAATTCATTTCTTATTTCATGTGATCAGTCTAATTTTCAACTAGGAAGCAAAACTGATGATTCATCCTTAGTAATCAAATTTTTTTGTGATCAACTGCATTTTTCAATAGCATTTACCTCAATAGAATAAATGGTTTTGTTTTTATCGGAATGGACAAAACTTCAATTCCATCTGGTGTATGATGCCTTTTTTATTATAAAAGTGACTTGGCTAACTTCTAATATAAACGTGCCGTACAGAGAATGAAACTCAGAGTACTTCTTAACTTCCCCTCTCCCAGCTACATAGAAATACATAGAACTCAATTCCCTTAAAGATATATATGCCAAAAATTTCAATACCTTTTAGTCACAAATTCTTCTTTATTCTAGTTTCAATTTTCATGCCTGTTAAATCAGGGTGTGGCACTCCAGCTTTCTGATGAGTCGGCACAGGTTAGATCTGTTTGTTTCATTTTGTGCCTGGGACATAGTGACCTGTGCTCACTTTGATAGCCTTGTGCTAGAATTTGATAACAAATACCACCAGCACCAGAAAAAACTTTGTTTTTTAAATTTAATTTAATTAAAAAAATTTTTAGGGTGAGGGGCACCTGGGTGGCTCAGTCAGTTGGGCATCTGACTCTAGATTTCGGCTCTGATCATGATTTCAGGGTTGTGAGACAGAGCCCCTCCTTGGTTTCCCTGCTCAAAAGGGAGCTTGCTTGAGATTCTCTCTCTCTCCCTCTCCATCTGCCCCTCCCCCTCCAAATAAATAAATAAGTCTTTAACAAATTAAATAAAAATTTATGGTGAAAATAAAAATGAAACAAGCCCAACTCTGAGTTGATAAAATAGTAATACCAAATACCTTTAATTATTTCCAGAAATATTTATAGACATATTTATTTCTATGTATCAAAGCTAACATTACATTCTTAGGCAAGTTGCTTCTTAAACAAACTTATATACAAGCATCTTGTACCTTTTTGTAATTTAGGATTTCCACATACTGGATTTTCCTAAGGAGAGGCACATAGATTTTATTTGTGATTTTGTTTCTTGCTATTTACTAAACGTGTCATGGGTTTTGTTATCTTTAAACAAAAAAGAAACTGGTCTACAACACATAGATATGTTAATATTATATCCTCAGTTTGCCAAAATGAGAGAAAATATTTTGAATTTATGTTTTGCATCTGATTTTCTTTGTCACTCTCTGAGCATCAGAATGACTTTGAGATTTTTAGAATACGGGGATTTTCTGAAGTCTAACCTCAGGGTAAACTCATTACTTCCTTTGTAATTTCATGACTGGCTGTGAGAATTACCTGCTCAGTGATCAGTCTCACTAGTAGGTCTTTTCTCCCATGACTTGAAAAGAACCAAGGAAAGGATTCGACCTATTTGATCAGTCAGGGGCTGTCCTTGCTTCCTTCACGTGACTTCTCTACTCCTCGCCTCCTTCCCCCGCCCCGTGCACCGTGCACCATGCTTTCTCATTACATGATCTTACCATCCGTGCAGAGGAGTCCAGACCTCCCATATGGGCAGAGGCAGACGACATCTGTCTTGGATTTAGGAACACAGGTGGCACCGTCCCCACACGGGCTGTTTTCACAGGTAGCAAACTGGCACATCTTGCCTGCGTATAGCCTTGGACACTCACAAAACCAGTTTCCATGATCACTAAAAAGGAAAAAGGGAAGATAAAACCAATCAGAAAACAATTGATCTTTTACACACAGGCTAGTGCACACACACACACACACACACACACACACAAATAAAATGAAAATTGCAGCTTGTCTTCTCCCTTTCTCTTTCTGTGTTTTTCAACTTTAAAGTATTTTTCGCTGTGTACTTCGCATTGAAAGCAGACTAGCAGCTTTATAGTTTGCCTGAAGCCATAAATTCTATTTTAAGCCATCTATTTTTATTTTTGATTTATCTCACCTTTATTTCGCACTAGGTGCCTTTTTAGGGTTTCATTAAATATGTATGGCGCTGCCTCAGTAAAGTGCTTCAAATGTCGATTAGAAGAAAACATCTTAGGCGCAACACTCAGGAGAATTTCAAGCTGGGGATAAGCTTCCTCCGCTGAGGACAAAGTCCTCCAAGAGCCACCTTTGAGGTAACTCGGCAAGAAAAGCACGGTGGGGAGCCAAAATGACTCAACACCTCCCTGGCTTCAAGTAGGGCTTGGTGGCCCCAGGCTGAGAGCGTCTGTGAGAGAGGAGCTGAAACTATGCTCACCTGCTCGGCAAGCCTCCTCCAAGAGGGGAAGGGGACTGGGAATCTGGTGTTTCTGCTTCCCCTGCATCTATTCCACCCTTTTAAAGTAAAGGCAACCCCAGCCTGCCTTTGTAGACTCATTCCTCCACCATTCCCAGTGCCCACTGACCTGGTAGCTGCTGGGGGCTCTGCCCATTCAAGGGGAGAGCCTGGCAGAGGAGAGATGACCAGTCCCTAGTGGTGCAAATGCAAGGCACTGGGGCAGACAGATGGTCGATGATATTATTTGGGTACTAGATCTAACGATTACTCTGCAGTTATATGAGCCAGTGGAGCTTAACCCCCTTTTTTTAGTCTTCAAGCCAGTTTGAATGGGGGTTTTGTCACCTACAATTAAATGAATTCTATTTAATATTAATGCCCTTCCCTTCCCCTGTCTCCCCCTTTTTTGCTTTAGTCCACACACTTGCCACATATGAATCTTCAGGGTTTTTTCCTTCTGCTTACATCTTATCTTCTAAACATGACTGTTAACGCTTAAGGACAGGTGCCAGGACCATCCCCCAGGTTAGGATGTCAGCGTCTTTGGTTTCACCACCCAGCCTCCCAATCTATTTGGAGTTCTTCCCCATACCCGCGAATGTTCTTGTCCTTCATATTCTTCTGGTCCCTTCATACCTCTTTCCATCTTTTAACCCCCTTCGTCCAAAATAAATTTACTTTCAGGAAAGTATCATACTAGTGAATATCCAATTTTGAAATATGAAGAGGTTCCCTTTCCAAAAGTGTACATACTTTCTTATTCATTCTCTATGTTAATGGGAGGAAGCACTCTCGAGAGAATTTGTATGTCAGGGAGCAGGTACATCTAGCTTTGGTGGGTGAGGCTTTGAGACCCTTGGATTTTATTGACACGTAAGGTGCTGAATGTGAGTGACCAGTAATTAATCGTTTTAAAACTTTCATGGCAACTCGCATAGCATTTTACACTTAGCAGACAGAGAATCTCACAGGTTTTGAGAGATGGGAAAAAAACAAAACAAGGATCAATGTCACTAAGATGGTTATAAAGTGCCCTAAACCAACTTTTTGGTTTTGGGGCTTACAAACCAGAATTTCGAGGACCCTTGAGCTAATGCTGTTTCTTCTTGCCTGAGAATAGTGGTAAAAGCATAGCCAGACCACCTGGCAGGGATAGAGAGATATGTTTCTGGTGTGACTTAAAGTGTTAGGTAGGAGCTTAATATTATTTGGGGCCATGGATAAATCCCATGTAATTTCACCTCCATTCACTTAACTTGGAATTGGAAGTTCAGTATTAAGCACCTGTACTCTGGGACGAAGTCCTGGAGTATAACACTCTTGAAGCTGCATTCTGGAAGGGCCAAATTCATCTTTTTATAGTAAAGGAGAATGCCACATATATGAAAGTCAAACGAATCTAAATATTGATTGATTTAAGTGCTTGAATCATATAGACCTAACCAGATTTGAAACGCAGGAAAGATGCTTTTCTGCTATAAACCAGGGAAAGCACTAATTTTAATCATATCCTATTGATCAATCAAGCCTCATTTCCTTTTTGCTTTCATCAGGTGTTGGAAGAAGTTGGTTGTTATAAATTCATGTGGAGATGACTAACCGCGTGCTTCTGCACATCAGCAGGCAGCTAGAGCAGGGAGAGAAATTAAATTCTAGAGAAAATGCTCCATGCAGGGGGAAGATCCTCTCATCTGGCTGACCATGAGCAATTGCCCAGAGCCCTCTTGGCCATCTTGACTTTGCATTAGGAAGAGTCAGTGTTAACCAACTAAAATTTTGCCAGATGATGAGGCCTCTGTATATTTCACTTCAATTGTACCTTCGAGTTTCAAAATATTTCCTGGAGTGCTCAGTACTTCACCTGTAGTTTTAATAAAATCTATTTTTGCTACCAGCTGTATTACTTGGACCAAAAGTTTTCTCCTTTTCAGATCTTGCCAAAGATCCTATTACGAAATCTCAACTTCTACAAAAGCTGCAAGTCAGCTGAGTCTGTTGTCACTTAACTCTAATGACAGCTCTCCACACCCTGAAGCAAACAGCAGTGTTGACCAAGAAAGTAAGTGTCCTGAGGCTGTCCTAGGTGGCAGTCAATTGTTTGGAAACAATGATTAATACGATGTCACCCTCCTTCACCCAGTTCACTTTAAATGTTGGAACATGTCTGTGAATGTACTGGATACTGTTTAATTAGTTACGGGAGAATAGATTTACATGCAGTCCACTTTTTTAATTTGAAAAAGTTGTCAAAATCTTACCCTTCACAGATCTGGAACCATATGGAAAACTGTTTTGCAAAGCCTCCTCTGAGGAAGTCAGAGCACTTTTTAGAATTAAAAGTAGGTCTGAGAAAGAACCCAGGTATCGGTGACGTTCTTACCTGTAAACCATAACCCCATATTTATTGCCAGCTGCTGTCAACCAGTATTCGCTGTGCACCTATGTTATGGACAGAGTCACTTGCCACGGAGTTCAGAAGACTTAATTCTGCTCTTGTTTGGGAAGACACCATAAGGGCATGAACAGATCCTTATAAGACACAGCGTAAGCATATGAAAAGGGAATTTAGGCAGTAGGCAAGGATTTTAAGGCCTTAGCTCTGTGATAAATGGATTCAAATGCCAGTGGCTTCTAAAAGCTTCTCTGAGGACTGGCACCACAGAATGTTACCTGGGAATCATTCACGTGGCTTTTAAAATGCAGACTCCCCAGCTGCCCTTGCTTTCTGAGATTTTGATTTAGGAGATCAAGGGTGAGGCCCAAGATTCTGTGTTTTAAAGATGTCACCATGTGATCCTCTTGCACAGCCTACTTTGTGCAAAAGCCAGCTCCCCTGAGACAAATTTCCTCACCAGAATGAAAGGTTGGTGGGCATCAGTTACTATTGTTTCTAGCAGGATGCCAGGGCATTATAATTTTCTCTTTTCAGGCTACATTTTAGCCTTTGACTAATGTATATCTGAAAATACAATATTTATCCATTAAGACAAAGATTAGAGGGTTTTTATTTTACTAGGGCCATATATGTTCTACTGGATGTATATTACACTTAGCAACATAAAGTAGGAAAACATTCAGTCAGTCATTTTAAAGCTTAGTTTAAAAAGTGCTACCTATATAAGTGTATGCAAACATCTGTTTATTTTGGCACTGTAACCATTATAGCATATTCAATTACAAGTCACAATATGGTTAGTGTATCAAGATGACTGTCATTAAGTTTCTACGGGTATTAAAAATTATCTTTAGAAAATTTAGCTGATTAAAAAAATCAAAGATGCTGGCTTGAAAAGGATGCCTCTATTTACATAACAGCCAGATGCCTGAAAATGTTCTAGAACTAAAAGGACTCCTGCATGTATTAACTTAAAAAAAATAAATAACTCTTCCTGCACCCTTTGTGTCTAATGGATCATTAGCGCGTTTCAAAGTTGACCACCCACGGTGTCAAGAGAGGGAGATTCTCAGCAGGAAAGTGAGCCGAAATGAGTCCTTATGAATAATGTCTCTAGATACTTCTAAAAAATAAAAATTACTATTGGCAGAAATAACCCATCTCTATGTATAGGCTCTTCTATTTATAGTACCACAGCACTGGCTTAAGAATGTAAATGAGACCCCAAGTAGCTGTGGTTCAAGTGGAACTTTCATTCCTTTTTCATGAATTTCACACCACACAGTAAGAGTCTGCTGATTACAAAGCAATACCCACCAGCCTCCCCACCTCCACCCCTAGTCATCCTTACAATTTCTGAATTCTTTTCAAGTGAGTTGTCAGCTGTGCTTGGAGACTCAACTGTCGCCTCATCCACAGATAGTCTGTCTCTAGGACAGAGCTGCCTCAAAGGATGTTATTTCTTGCTGTAAGGCACACCATCATCTTTGACATTTTTCATTTTTTCTTTTTGAAAGTAGCCAAATGTGAATATAACAGAAAAAAATGCAAAACCAAAATTATCTTAAGGTGGCCTAGAAACTGAACTTAAGAAAACAAAGTCTATATAATATACTCATGAAGGGAGAGCTCAAGAGAAATGTCCTTCAGCTTCAAGGAACCTTCTTCTTTATGTGAAAAGATTTTATTAAAGGTAGAAATAAAGAAGATAAAAAAGGATATGAGCAATAATAAAAGTGAGAATTACATGTGAAGAGGTGATATAAAAAAAGAGGGATAATTCACAACAATATATATATATTTTTTTTGGTCTTTTCTTGCTCTAGGATCTGTCTAATCCAATCCTGTGCATATTTTGTGAAGGAAGATTGAATTTATGTTATAATTTCTCTCTCTTTCCCCCTTTCTCCCTTCTGTTTTCTCTTAAAGCCATGGTTCACTTTATAAAAACTTCTTCATTGGTAGAGAAGGATGATCAGAAATTTCCTTCCCAGCAAGAGCCATCCTTTTCATTCCTTTAGCCAACGGACATACTAGTTCTTAGGAAATGGAGATAAAGCTTTGCTTCTAAGAGAGGAGCTAACACTGTACAAGGGGCCATAATCTAAATAACTTACATGAGAGATGCAGGAGAATGTGCCAGCAGTGATGAGCTGCTCATTAGATGATAGGGAAAGGAAGTGGGCAAAGATGAAACATACAATTAATTGAATCTGAATCAGTTAACTGTGGGATAAGAGCAAACAGAAAAGAGTCTGGTACAAAGAGAAATGGGTTGGGGAAAAAAAAGGATGAGGTAGAGGTTACCAGTGGGAGAGAAAATAAAAGAATGCATTCATGATTATTGAATGACTGTCTCATTTCACGTGTCTAAAATTACCTCCCCAAATTAGAAACATATCTCAGGGTTTTTTAAGATTAGACTTTGTGACCAAGCAACAATTCCATAACAGATTTTCTTACTCCATATTCATTGCAAAATTAGCCAGTCTCCAGTCCCTTGCACTGGAAGGGCAATTTGGGCAAGATTTAATATAACAGAATCAGTAAATGCAGTGCTTATGAAGCTCTGGAGTTTTCAGATAATTTCCTGTGAAGATAATGTGCCTATTTGGAGGCTATTTGAGGCTGGAAGAGTTGGTATAAGCTTTTAAAATGCTATTTTAACTCCTACTAAAAAGAAACAAAAATTCTCTTAAAATATTTAAGCCAACAAAGTGCTGTTTCACCCATTCCCTTGACCTCACTAATGTTCACATACACACAATTTCTACTCAGCTGTTTCCATGGTGAATTCAACTGTTGCCAGGGAGGTGGAAACAGTGCTGGCGGCATTGAAGATTGCTCTTTTCTGCTATTAAGAAATATTTACAAAATTGCTGGGGGAGGGATTTATTCCTCACACACATAGGAATAACAAGTAACTCCCTAGAAAGACACACGTTTATAAACATGGAAACATTTTTTATGAACATTGCTATATTCCTATGTTGAATTTGCAACAAAAAATTTAATTTATCCCACTTTCTCACTTTCACCAAATGCTTGATATTGTAATTTTGCATGGGGAGAAAACAAGAAATTTGGAGGACTTCTTGCCTCTAAATATGTTGATGCATCAGACTTGCTCTCAAACTACAGGAAAAGGGGGAACATATGGAACTGTCCCAAACATCCTAATACATGGTCAATGTCCTGAATAATATGGATCAGAGATTAGTGACTAGAAGATGTTTTAATGCCTAACCCTTGAACCAGGTGGTATATTTAGCTTATAGTACTGAGGTCCAGATATAAGGTTTGCTATACAATTATAGGGAACAGGGCACCTGGGTGACTCGGTTAAACCCCTGCCTTTGGCTCAGATCATAATCCCAGGGTCCTGGAATTGAGTTCCAAGTCAGGCTTCCTGCTTTGCAGGGAGTATACGTCTCCCTCTGCCCCTGCCCCTGCCCCTACTCATTCTCTCTCTTTCTCAAATAAAAATCTTTTTAAAAAGAACAATTATAGGGAAAAATATAAAATTTGTCACTCAACATTTACCCATCATACACGAGATTATTTCCTCAGTCTCAAACCCAGTTCAGACCTTTAAGTCATCCAGCTTCCTCCCGGTAGCATAGACTACACATTTTTGTTAGTCCAGGTAACATTCCCAAATCATTTGTTAAAAAGTTTGTACTAATTTTGGCTTTCACTTCTTTCCTCCTACAAAACTGGTTGTTAAGATCTTTCCCAAGCTCTAAGCCTTATGTCCCACATTCTTGTGAGATGACTTCCTTTCACACTCTACTGCATAAAATTGCAGTCATCAAAATTAACCCTTGACTTCCCACCTCATTTTTCTTCTTGTTTCTCCTTCTTTCTTTTTACCCTATGGCAGGGTTTTGGGCAGAGCAATAATCATACTGTGTTTTAGAATGATCATTCTGAGGCTATGGTGTGGAAAATGTACTGGAGGGACACTGAGTAAAGAAGGGATGCCCTTTCTTCTCTGCTTTCTCCTGTTGGGCATATATGCAAGAAACCCAGTGGTGCTTGCCCCCAGCAAGTTTCAGCAGCATCTCCTCAGGTGAATTCACAGTAAGTCCATGCTCCAGCTGGGTTTTCTGTGAGACGCAAGTGTCCCAGTGGGTGGATTCTCAGCAAGTTTCATAGTGCCTTCAAGAGTGGCTTTTCAGAAAGTTCTGCTGGTTCTCGAGTGGGTGGCTTTTAACAGCATTTCATCGCCCCCCCCCGCCCCGCCTCGTGGGCCAAGTTCTAGTAAGTTTAGCAGCAGCCTTGTGGGTGGTTTCTCAGGGAGGTCCTTAACATCCCAGGAGATGGCTTCCCCATGAAGTTCCTCATGAGTTTCAGCAGTATCCCGGCAGGTGGCTAGGTGGCTTCCTAGTGAGTTTCTTCAGCCCCTCAGTGAATAGCTTCCTCTTTCCCAGTCCTGGTCTGTGGCATCTCAGTGAACTTTTCTATATCCAGTGACCACATGGTCTCTAAAGTAGTGTAAGTATTGTGTGTGTGTGTGTGTGTGTGTGTTCAAAATTTATTCTCTTTTTGAGTATTCTTCCCCAGCCCTAAAGGTAAGGATTGCCCCCTACATTTGGTATATCTAAACTCTTAAGGTATTCTTTGCCACTTAGGAGTTAATCCTGTTACTAGTTAATAATTCTTCATATTAAATATTCCTAAATTACTGTGTGGCTTCTGTCTCCTGCCTGGACCTTGAATTATGTTCAGATAAGGCAGCTGGGAGAAGGCTATCATTGAAATCCAAGTAGAAGTGAAGTAAACTCAATGGAAGCAGGCATGGAGAGCAATGATTTAATAGATGTTTAGAGGAAAAATATCTATTCAACTTGATGGTTGGTTTCTGGTTTGGATAACAATAGATTTTGATGCCGTTCTTAGAACTGAAGAACATGAATTTGGAAAGTAGGAGGAGAATATGATGAGCTAATTATACATATATTTGAAGTATCCAAGGATATCTTAGTGAATATGTTAGGTAGTGTCAAAATAAGTTATGGCTGTAAAAAATAATTTAGTTTTGATTATAATTAAGAGAACCTATGGATTATTATGTTAGTTAAGGTTGGGGCAAGAGGCACCTGAAGGAAAATAAACTTTGACTCAAATACCTAAAGAATTTAAAGTGCTGGACCAGCTATTTACCATACAATAAAATCAGAAAGGCTGCATTAAAAGAATTTACCATTATACTTTTGTTATCACCACATGGAAAGACACCCATGTGTGTGGAAACATGGTATGGCAAAGCTCTTTTTAGGCTTCAGTGAATATTCTTTTTTTTTTTTTTTGAATATTCTTTTATGAATATAACTGTCATACATGCCATAGCTGTTTTTCTTAAGGACAATTTGGTTAGTGGGGCGCCTGGGTGGCTCAGTGGGTTAAGGTCAATTTGGTTAGCTTTGTGGGCACAGTTGAGATGCTAAGTGTATGAGAGAGAGCTTACTGGACAGAACGCATCCCAGCTCATTTCATGCAAAACTGTTCATGATGATGATGATGATAATTCTTTATAAAGTGAAATATGATGATGGTGGTGATAATTCCTTATAACATGAAACATCTTTGATGAGTACTAACTGGACAGGATGTCAGGGCAACAGGAGTTAACAGGGGCTATCCCAAACAAAATATGGTCTCTGTCTGGCATCAAGTATTTCCCCTTAGTCTATTGTTATGCTGAATGTACTAATTAAATATAAGGAACTCCCACCTAAAACTAATTCTGAAGAAGAAAGGCAATTATTTTATCTTGTCTCCTGCATTATTTGGAAACTTATTCTATTAGAGTTCCAATTTACACATACTCAGGACATGATCTTGGAAGAACATATTCTGTTAAGCTGATACAATTGAAATACAAAGCTCAGAGAACTGAAAACAGCTTTCCTAAAAAAAGAACTACTGATAATAAATCACTGCTTTGCTACCTTTGATATGTGGTCTTCTCTCTCTCTCTCTTTTTTTCTTTAATCCTGCAAGGGATAATTTGAGTTTTAAATACAAGAGGTTGAAAGTAGCTTCAGGCTTTTTCAATTAAAAGTTTAAGTTTTCAACTTCTTTGCACTGGAAAAGATTAAATTTCCTCTTGGAATTGGTTGACATGATGTTAAAATGGACCGTGCTATTTCTTTGAAAACCATGTACAATGGCCAGCCTGCATCAAAAGGTGTTTCCGCTGGAGGCCAGCTACTCAGTTCAGTGACCTTATGGAAGGTAAAGGACAGTTTTAAAAGCATTTATACCTAGTTAACATTTTTTTGACACTCTATTAGATGTGACCATTTTCTTTTACATTAAATGGATAAAAAAAGAGAAATAGTCAACTTTTCCTGCTGTTTCCATAGTTTCAATTAGTTTCTTTCCCCTCAATTGCTCTATCAGATGGGCTAGATAAGATTTCACTATTTGGGGGATCATTTTAAGCCTCTTTTCCAGCAGTTTGTTATTTTTAAAGCTCCAATGATTCACCATAAAATGCATCTCCATCTGCAGGAAGCAATTCTTAAATTGCTTCACTCAACAAATCCGAAACTGCTAGGCTCACTATAGCACAGAAATAGAACTGGTTTGGAAGGGGATTACCTATTGGGTTCAGAAAACCTTCTTCTGAGACAGGTTATAGCATGGAACAGGTCTCTGAATACCAGAGGCAATTTTAATTTTTTTTTTTAGAAAGAATCATTTGAAGTTTTGTTTCGTGGATTTCAACTGTTTCCTAGGAAAAAAAAAAAAAACTATATTTCTTGGTAACTAACATTATGAGTTATTGCGAACTCGCCAATCAGTTAAAACTGAATTAAAATTTTCTTTGTAACTTAAAATTGTATTTGAACTAATACATATTTAAATACCCTTTTCTCAGAATTTATTAAATCTTAACTTGAATTCAGTTCTTTTCTAGAAAAGTTTTTACTTAAATTCAATGTAGTTAACAAATAGTGTATTATTAGTCTCAGAGGCAGAATTTAGTGATTCATCAGTTGCTTAGAACACCCAGTGCTCCCTACATTAAGTGCCGCCTTGCTGTCCATCACCCAGTTCCCCCATCCCCCCATGCACCTCCTCTCCAGCAGTCCTCAGCTTGTTTTCCATAGTTAGGTGTCTTGAATTCAGTTCTTAATTCATTTCATTTAAAATTAATCTCTTTCCTTCTCCCTCCATGGCACATATATGCAAAATACTAGACTTTAGCACAAGGAGTTATTACACAATAGAACTGAATTTTTGACAGGTTTTATTTACACTAACCTGTAAAATAGGGCAGAAAATCTTAGTTGTTTTAAATCTAATTAAAGTAAAATAGAAACCAACAATGCAGGTCAAAAGACAGAGAGTTGTTTGCCAGTTTAATCTTATGTAGGAAGCTACTGCTATCCTTGGGATTTAGTAAGGTTGAGTATTCTATGGGATTTTCAAACACAGGACACAATTTGTCTTAATCCTATGTCAGCATTTCCCTGAAACCGATTAAGCCTTTCACATAGAAAGCAGAGGAACAGTAGACCTTTTAATTGAAAAGCCCTGTAGTTATTTTCAACTTCTGATATTGAAAATCAAGTTATTGATTTTGTTGTTCTGAAAAAGAACAAAAAAGAACTTGCTAATCTGGAAGTTATTCAGACTCATTTCTTATCAAAAATATTGTTGGCGATAACCTAATTCCTTCAGGAAAACTTTAGGTATGAAGGCATGTGATAGTACGTAAGACACACTATTTAAGGGATACCTTGTTTTATTACAAAAGGTGTCACTCAAGTCTCCAATAAATAGCTTCGTACAAATATTTTGCAGAGATACCATTTGCCAAAAGCAACGTTTTTTTTTACTGTGTCTAGTTTTGCACTAAAGTCCCTTGAAGGTGTTCCATAGCCTTTCTTCATGAGGGGCAAAGGGTCACTTTGGCATGATTCAACTAGATCTTGAATCAATCCTTCCTTCCTTCCTTTTTTTTTTTTTTTTTTTAAAGATTTTATTTATTTATTTGACAGAGAGAGAGTACAAGTGCAGGGAGTGGCAGGGAGAGGGAGAAGCAGGTTCCTGCTGAGCAGAGAGCCCAATGTGGTGCTCTATCCCAGGTCCCCGGGGTCATGACCTGATCCAAAGACAGATGCTTAACCGACTGAGCCACCCAGGCGTCCCTCATTCATTTGTTTTCAATAAACATTTACTGGATTTCTCTGTGCCAGGCACTGTGACACTGTGGTGAATAAAACAGATACAGTCCCATTTTGTATTAAATTTACAATCTGAATGGGGAGATAGGAATTAAACAACTGGGTATAAAATGACACATTACGTGAAGCGCTAAGAATATCACATGGTGCTACAGGAGAGGAGAGCAGGGGGATTCTTTTAGACGGCGGGCAGAGGCGAATTTTCAGTGGGACTAGTAATTAGACTGAAATATAAAAAATGAGAAATTGGGCTGAGTGAAGAGCAGGGAGTGTTTCGAACAGTAAGCAACATGTCTGAGGGCCAGGATCTGAGAGAAAGCCCGACACATCTCAGGATTCAAACACAACCCTTCTGCCTAGAAAAAGGAGAGGATTTGAAGAGCGAGGCACAGGTTATGATCATGCAAGGATGTCTCTGATTTTATATCAAAATATATTCAATATTTCAGCTGTACATAACAGGGTGATTTTGTATCCTTGATCAAGGAAAACTTTAAAAAGAATTCCTTCTAGACATCATAACACAGTGTTCACCTTTCTTGGTTCAATAGCCTCATTTGGGCAGTTGTCAATTATACTGCTCCTCAGCTTTTAAAACGATGGCTTCTTACTACATTTGGAATAAAATCCAACTTTCTTTCTTTCTTTCTTTCTTTCTTTCTTTCTTTCTTTCTTTCTTTCTTTTTTTTACGAGGGCCCACAGTGCTGGATGTGCTCTGGCCCTTGGTTTCCTGTCTCACTCATCTCTTTCTACTTAATCACTATGCTCCTGCTTCACTTGCCCTTAATATAGCATGTCAGATACCTGAGCTCAACTGACTTCAGATGTGGCTGTACTGGGCAGTTCCCAGGGAACTTGGGACTTAACAGACTCTACTTCTCACTGTAAGAAGAGAATAAATCACTTTTGCCGTGGACGCAGGACCTCTCACAGGCCCCTTTCACTCCCGTGCACACATGGCCTAAAAGAGCAAGGTTAATGTCCCAGGGGACAACCTCAAAAAACGCTTCTGCCTTTCACCCTTTGGGTGAATATTCTTTGCAGACCTTCTGTAGGCTTTTCAAGAGGTTCCTGAAGAACTGAGCCCTGCTCACACAGAGCAGTGACGATAATGTCCCCTTCCACTGACTTCCCCCTTGCTCTTTCTATCCCCAAGCCTTTGCAGGTTCTCTGGGATCACGTCCAAAAAATTGCTTGTTCCTAAGCCTGTGGTACAACCTGTATTTTGGGGGAACCCGAACTTTGGTCCCGATCTTTCTGTTTTGCAAATCTTCCATATTTCCTCCCCATTTAAGCCCTTTGTACTCTGCCTAGAACCCTCCTTCCCTTTTGTATGATTTTTGCATGGCTGATGTCTTCTCATCATTAAGTTCTAGCTGACATGTTATTCCTGAAAGGATCCTATCCTTGAAACTAATGTTGCCACCAGACTGTTCACCTCTATCATTACTCTTAGTATGTTTATTACAACTGATCACTTTTGAAATGTTCCTATTTATTTTCTTATAAATTTATTTGATTGCTCATTCACTGCCCACTGCCTAGAATGTATGCGTCAGGAGAGTAGAATCTTAAGTATGCAACAGAGATTTGTATTCTCAGAGCCTAGAAGAGTGGCCGGCATATAATGGTTACCCAATAAATGTGTGTTGAAGGAATTAGCAAAATAATTCCATGTGTTTACAGGGTGAGATAATAAAACATAGAATGTAATTTTTTTTTTTTTTAAGAGAACATATACTGAAATAATCTCTTAAGGTGCCCTTACTACTGAAGAACTATATGTAAAATTTCTTTAAGGTAAATGAAAAGAAGACAAAAATATCCTGAGTTTTTAAATGGAGCTCTCTTTACTGACAACTTTCTACTTATTTTTAGTTTTACTAATAAAATCCCCTGACTGGACAGTGATTACTTTTTGGGCGAAAAAATGGAATGGACTGGGAGGCGGCAGAAGGGAAGAGCATTCTTTGGTGTTGAAATACTTAATATCCTGAGCTGGGTTGTGGTTAAATGGGTGTATAATATCTTTAAATATATATATTTAAAAACTCTTGGCTTGGTTTTTTCCTAGAAAGCAAAAATATAAACCAGTTTTGCAAGCATTTAGAATGCAAAAGCTTCTTTCATGTCAAGTTTGTTTTTTGGATAGTCCATCAAGTTCTGGTTTTTGAAATTTTAGGTGGGTCAATAAAGAATACTTTGGACATATCTTCCATTTTTATTAAATTTGTATCTGCCTGTTCTCTCCATGTGGGAGACTCTCATGCTAAATTACATGGCTAAATTAGCACCAATTTAAGTGTAGTTTCTAAATGGAAATCTAATATCCTCCAGTATCTTAGTCACAAGTTCTATGTTTTATAAATAGCAATTACTTTTTTTTTGATAGTGCAGTGATGAGTCATATATTCCATGAGGCACTGAAAGTTCGGAAGTAATTCAGGAGCATTTGGGTGCGCCTCAGTTGCCAGACAAATAGGCTGCTGCTTTTGTAGTATGGGCTGAGAGGTTGGAAGTTCTCCAATCCAAAAATAACGGCCCATTTTCCTGTGATGCTCCTTAAAAATCTATTTTCAGGGCTCTGTTCTTTTTAGGTAGAGAATTAAAGATTCTTCTCATACCTTAAGCACTACCTCAATGCTACCTTCTCAGTGATACCCATGGCCAGAACTAATTGCTTTTATTTATTTATATTTATTTATTTATTTTTATAATTTTTTAAAAGGTTTTACTTATTTGACACAGAGATAGAGAGTACAAGTAGGCAGAGCAGCAGGCAGAGAGAGATGGAGAAGCAGGCTCTCTGCTGAGCGAGGAACC
The DNA here is from genome assembly GCF_964662115.1 of Mustela nivalis. Classification (NCBI taxonomy): domain Eukaryota; kingdom Metazoa; phylum Chordata; class Mammalia; order Carnivora; family Mustelidae; genus Mustela; species Mustela nivalis. The sequence continues at coordinate 104,975,416 of NC_139024.1, forward strand.
CAATGTGGGGCTCGATCCCAGGACATTGGGATCATGACCTGAGCTGAAGGCAGCTGCTTAACCAAATGAGCCACACAGGAGCCCCAAATTTCTTTTATTTTTGACACACTGATGGAATTCACTTACCCATTCAGACATTCAGTAATATTTATGAAATCCTGGCATGATTCAGGCACAGCGTAGGCTTGAGGACAAATAAGACATGACTACCTCTTAGTAAGGTTTTAGTTTAGATTAGTAGTTCTTAGAAGTAGTTTCTCATTAGAATTGCTATAGGAAAATGCAGATTTGTCAAAAATACAGATCCGCAAGCATGGGAAATAGGCATGTATATTTTTTACAAGTTTCTAGATGATTGTGATACACATTTCTGGTGACCTGGTTTCCATTCTTCCACAATAGTTCCACTACAAGAACTTGACCCACTTTGGGAGTAAAAAGAGTCTTTATAGTGAACTGAATCTCTCCAACTTATTTTAGATGTAAGCATTGGTTATGATTGTACTGCCTGGGGGGAATATTCTTCTTCCAAAGTGAATGGTGGGTACTGATTGAGATATCAAATATTTGTTGAACACAAAATGAATGACTGACAATCTTTTCAAATTGAGCTGTCTTCAGATGAAACATCTCTCATATGACATGACTTCAAGACCTATAAAACTTATTAAAGTTGGCATCTGAGATTCCTAGTTTCTAGGGTGGAAAAAAAAAAAAAGGAAACTTGATGCTCAATGCTTTTGTCATGCCTTCATTTAAAAGTGTCTAAATAATTCATACATTTTTTATTGAGGAAAACAAAACAGCTTTATTTTTAATGGCATGGATCACAAAAAGCTCATCTTAAACCTTTGATTTCAAGGAGTATTGAGTTTTCTTTGGAGTACATTTTACAGGATTAAAACTTGACTTATTTTAAGTCTGTATTTTAAGATACTCTGTTTACAAAACAAGACCTAGTCTCCATTTTCTAGGTTATATACTATGAAATCAAGTAACAGTTGGAAATGGTATAGTCTGTACAGACTAAGGACAAAGAGAAAAGAGAATGCATACACATGATTGCATACTGAAAAAAATTGTGATGGTATTATTTAGATCACTGTGATAAATAGTTGAAAGATTCCAGGAATAATAATGTTATGCAAGTTGCAACATATCACATTTTCAAAATGATGAACTTTTAGGAATTTGGTAATGAGGTGATAATGAGATGATGAGGTGTGAAAGAAGTTAGTTTCTGCTTTGCATTTTTTTTAGTCCATTATCTTTATTGCTGTCTTATAACACTTCAATCTATATATTGACCTTTTATTCTGACTGCTACCTTAACTGTGACTATCACACATTTTTGGGAGATGACTATAAATTATGAAAGGTTGAAAGTGTCCCCAAAAGCGTTAAATCAAATGCTATAAAATTGAGTGTTGACATTTTTCAAAAGTGCAAAAAGTGCAAGAGCAAGAGTTTCAGGGTGTTGAATATCACCATGAAGGAAAGTGTACCTGGGAAAATTAAATCTGAGTAGACAGGAGAGGCAACTTTTATATTTGGAATAAAAGGTTATTTTCTTACTTTTTTGCTAATAGAATATAATTAAGAACTTAATTGCTTTATTCTTCTTCAGATCTGACATTGGGAGGGCAGGGAGGTCAGGACACTGTCTGGCTCTTTTAATACAATAAAATGCAACCTGTTGACCTGGAAACAAAGTGATAGAACAAGGGTCTCCCAGGGATACAACACCTGCAGGCATAAGGACCAATTAGCTATTAATTTAAGCTCAACATTTATAAACACACTACCTTGTTCTAAGGAAATGTTAATATAGTTTTATTTCTTTATGTTGAGCATTTGTTATAATAAGAATATATCCAGACTATTAAGTGGCCCCAACTGAGAGGACCTCTTTTAATTAGAAGGGAAATAAAAGGTGTTTGTGGTGGCTTTTGAGAAATGAATAGGGTGTTAGGCATAAATATTTGAAGATACGTCCTATTTAAATTTAAATAACATTTCTTTCCACAATCTCAATGATTTTATTTTATTTTTTTTTTTTAGTTGTTAATCAAATTAACTAAAAGTGATACAGAGCAGGGAGCCTGCTTCTCCCTCTCCCTCTGCCTGCTGCTCCCCGATTGTTCTCTCTCTGTCAAATAAATTTTAAAAAGTATTAAAGATATAAAAGTGTTACGGAGCTACTATAATATGAATTGTTATTGTAGTATTTTTTTTTTGAAGATTTTATTTATTTGAGAGAAGGAGAGAGAGAGAGGGAGACAGAGAGAGAACAAGCAGAGGAATAGATTGATCCTTTGTTCTTTTCAAGCCCAGTGGGTGTTACTTTGTTCTGCTTAAGTGTGTAAGCAAGGGTCCCTGGACATGTTCCTGGCCTCCAGTATTTTAGATTTCATGGGGAGAGCTGCAGCACAGAAGGGATTTTCGTAGGTCAACTGTCCTGTGTTGGGGAAGGGGTAGAGGTCCTTGCTAGCCGTGAAAGATGGATACCCATTACTGGAGCTGATATAGCTGTACCTCTTCTATAGAGAAGAGTAAAGAAAACCCAAGTATTGTTTCCTCCAGTATTTAACTCTTGAGTTTTCCTTGGTGATGCCAATACCAACATGCAATAGGTAGAAGTGTTTGGAGGTCTCCCCTGGGACTGGCAACCAGGGCACCATGTTCTTCTCCCCTAGGACTGATACTTGGTGTGTGATATTTTGCGCTACACCTTCTATGAACTTGGGCTAAATATTCCTATCTATTACGCCAAAGCACTTTGTGGGTACTTTTATATTAGTATTTACCACCTTGGACATGTGTCCATCTGTCCAACTCTACTATAAATTGCTTGGAAGATCAGCACACTGGACTAGAACAGCTGCCCTCAATAATTCCTTAAAGTGTTCTCACAGTTTTCATGACTTTAACCATCTTCTACTTGATTACAAATCCCAGATCTGTACATTCATTCTAGATTTTTTTTTTTTTTAATGAGTACCAAGGTTTTCTTAGCAGTTTACCTTCTAAGCAGTTCTTCTCTCATTGTATGTGTCACAGTGCATTGGCTCATTTATTTTTTTATAGCTCAGGACCCTCAATGTCAAGTCTTCCTTAAATCATTTAGTACCCAATTTTTATGTACTAGATAAATGCGATCTTATGTACTAAATACCTGTACAATCTGGGGAGATTATGTCGTGGGTTATCTGGGTAGACCTAAAATGTAATTACAAGCATCCTTATAAGAGCAAGTCAGGCAGAAGGGTTACTCAGACAGAAGGAGAGAAGGCAATGTGACCATGGAGGTAGAGACTGGAGTGATATAGCCACAACCAAGGAATGTTGTAGCCACCAGAAGCTGAGTCAGGAAACAGATTTTCCCCTATAGCTTTCAGAGGGAGCATAACTATGAGCTACCATTGAATTCAGCCTAGTGATATCAATTTTGGATTTCTAGCCTCCAGAACTCTGAGAGAATAAATTTCTGTGTTTTAAGTCACAAAGTTCATGATAATTTGTTATGGTAGCCATAGGAAACTAAATACAAAGTCCTACTATGTTTCTGTTCTGTGTCATATGGTATAGGTAAAAAAACCAAATGGGACACTGGCCTTGACTTTGAAAAGCAGAAGTAGGGTTTGAATGATAGATTGGTTTTGGCATGAAGGGCTATGTGCTAAAATAAGCTTTCATTTCCCAGTGGCCAGTGAGCAGCCAATGGATTTAAGTAAGAGAGCAGCACCATCACCTTTGTTTCTGAAGGAGATGGGAGAGTATGGAATTGAGGATACTAATGACATCATTGCTCTGGTAAGAGTTTAATAAAGGTTTGAACTGAAACAGTGGCCACAACACCAGGGGGGAGAGATTTTAATTTAAGAAACTTTTTCGAAGTGGAATTGAATAATTATGTCATTCTGAGCCATGTTACCCTTCTGGGCTCAACATCTTGTCCTTAGTAATTCTTTCTGTTAGATTTTTGGCCTTTTGCTAAAATACCTTATGTAAATCATAGTAGTTCTGAAAAATAATTTGAGTATTATTTTGAAAATGTTTTTATTGGAGATAATAATCTTTTAAAATGTGGTTTTAAACAATCTTTTCCCATATTCTTGATAGTTTTTTTTTTTTAAGTGGGAACCTTTGGAAAATGAATCAATACAAAAATTTATACCATATATAACTTCCATCAAGTAAATTATTAATATCATGATTTAATTTTAGGTGATCTCAAAAATCACCTGAATGATGAATTAAATTATTATAAATGGATATAACTATCTTTTTGAGTGTTAAATCCCAGAGAAATATATAAGATAAAATAAATAGCATTCTAACTATGCATCGAGAGAACCATTTTGCTAATAATCAAATAGACTAGTCAGAATAGGAAGAGATGAGTTTTTAATACATCATTCTGAAAAATAAATGCAATTATTATTTAAATGAAGTACTAAACATGGAGTCACTACCAGGCTGCTCTAAACTAGTAATAATTACTTTATTAAAGGTTAATAAATGTCAACTAAAAGCAGCTATGACCTGCTAAAGGTTAAGCTGAAAACAGCTAAAATGAAAAAAAGGAAGTGCTGATTATTACATTTATTGACTGACATTGACACTCAGAGAATAAACAATTCTGGAATGATTAAATGATAATTAAATCTCAAACAAGCCTCTTTAACCTCTAAACATGAAGATAATTTAAGGGCCCTACCAGACTCACGTTGCTTACTAATGTATTTCTCTCCCCTCTTCGTTCTGAGGATCAGCAAAATCAGTGGCTAGTTTTATTTCTAACTATCTTCATAACACAGGTTGAGCTAGTGGAGAAGATAGCCACAAATAGCTCTCCATAGCATGTTGTGGGCAGGGCCCCAAATGTCAGTCTCCCCAAATTCCAAGAGAGGTACTGAATCACATTGGGAGTGACACTAAACACTCTACTGAGGATATAAGAACTTTCTGATTATGATCCTGCCTTCTTCTCTTGTCTTCCCTCTCTCCACTCCCTTAGAATTATATGCTCCAGCTACTAAACTACTTGCAGTTCCCTCAAATACTCCACGCTTTTGCCTATACCCACAACAGCTTGTCCCTTCTTCAAGTGCTAGACTAATTTCTATTTATGTTTCAGGATCCATTCACGTCATCTCTTTTGGGAAGCACTCTCTGATCCCTTCACGTGGGATCCCTTTTTCATAGCATTGACTACAGTACACTTACGTTTTAGGTTTACTCATTCTTCTCCCTTGGTGAGTTGTAAGGTCCTTTAGGACACAGAGGCTAACTTGTACACTCCATATATTCAGTATTTAATAGAGTGTTTGACCCATAGCAGGTGCTCAATGAATGTCTGGTGAATAAATAAATGGATTTTTTTTTTTTTTTTTTTTTACAAATAAAGAGAAAATATTTGGTGATTGAAGGCTAGAGGGGAGTAGGCTTTTTGTTAATTTTGGCTGAAACCTAAATTTTATATAGCCTTTTCAGAGAGAAGGCACCCATTTTTCATTAATTTTCATTTGATATTAGCCTTTTCCCCCTTAGTGCAATCATCAGAAAATAATCATATGTAGCTATAAAGTTTGCTTTTCATCCTCCTATGAAATCAGATTTGTTTAGTTTTTTTGGCAGTTACTCCCTTCTAGAATGGCAATTTTATTTATTTATTTATTTATTTAAAAGATTTATTTGACAGAGAGAGAGGGTGACAAGCAGGGGGAGTGAGAGAAGGAGAAGCAGGCTCCCTATTGAGCAGGGAGCCTGATATGGGGGCTCGATCCCAGGACCCTGGGAGATGCTTAACCAACTGAGCCACCCAGATGCACCTAGAATGGCTATTTTAAAATGTCATAATTTTTTTAATGGCACTGAACAGCCTGCAGGGGTCATTCATGTTTCTTTTTTCTTTTTATTTATTTTTTCTTAGCACAGAATAACAACATTAACAAATGTATCAGTCTTCACTAGATGTAAATGTTTAGTGTATTAAAATATACATACTTTTTGGTGGTGCCCTGCTATGGAATGCTCTTGCTTTGTAATGAGGTTTATTTTCTATCAGAAAATGTGTAATGGAAGGTAGTCCTTGAGAAATCAAATTACACTTAATTTCTCTTAATAATGAACAAGAAAACTTTTGGTACAGCACATAGCTTTCTCATATGTTCAGATCTCAAATAGGTCCTAAGGGTTGAGGCTGTGCACATGTACATAGAGACCAGAGAGGTCCCAAGTCATCTACCTACCCTTGGCTGACAGTACCTACATACAGGTGCAGAGAATCTGTGAGAGAACCTGGTGGAAAGTTGAAAGCCTGGGAAGAGTTGAAAATAATCTAAAGATTTAATATTTTCTGCAGTTCACACACAGATCCATCAGCAGAAAATAAAAGCCTTACTGGCTTGAGGCGTGGAACAACATCTGGGCAATCTTTCACTGAATACCAAACTAGACAAATGCATGGGTGATCTCTAGGAAAGCAAGCTTAAAAATAAAAGCAAAGAAAATAATAACTGAACAGAGATATCAGCGGCTGCACATTTTGGTGGAGGCATACTATGTAAATTTAGTCTAAGCAAGTTTACTAAACAGAGAAAACAAAACAACATCCCCCCAGGAGAAAAATAGGATCCAGAGTTTGTTATAATATACTACTCAAAAGGCCAGTATTTAGGGCATCTGGGTGACTCAGTCAGTTGAGCTCAGGTCATCATCTCGGGGTCATGGGATTCAGCCCTGAGTGGGGCTCTGTGTTCATGCGGGAGCTTTCTGTCTCTCTCTCTCTTTTGCCCCTCCCCTCCCACATGCACTCTCTTTCTCTCTCAAATAAAACAAATAAATAAACAAATAAAATTTAAAATTTTTTTTTTATTTTTTAAATTTCTTTTCAGTGTTCCAGAATTCATTGTTCATGCACCACACCCGGTGCTCCATGCAATACGTGCCCTCTGTAATACCCACCACCAGGCTCACCCAACCTCTCACCCCCCAGCCCTCCAAAGCCCTCAGATTGTTTTTCAGAGCCCATAGTCTCTCATGGTTCGTCTCCCCCTCCAATTTCCCCCAATACCCTTCTCCTCTCCTCCCCATGTCCTCCATGTTATTTCTTACGCTCCACAAATAAGTGAATCCATTTGATAATTGACTCTGCTTGATTTATTTCACTCAGCATAATCTAATAAATAGATTTTTAAAAGATAAAAGGCCAGTGTTTAAAAACAAGATGCAGCAAAACTATGAGACATTCAAAGAAATAAGAAAGTGGACGTGTATTTAGGGAGAAGAGTAGTGAAGAGAAACTCTCTGAGTGTCCTCAGATAGTGGACTTAGCATACAAAAATTATTTATTTATTTATTCAAAAAGATTTGTTTATTTATTTGAAAGTGAGAGAGGGAGAGAGAATGAGAATGAGAATGAGAGCAAGGAGATGGGGAGAGAGAGAGGGAAAGAAGCAGACTCTCTGCTAAGTGGGGATCCCAACGTGAAGCTTGGGGCTTGATCTCATGAACCACTAATCTATTTTCTCTTTCAATGGAATTGCCTAGTCTGGATATTTCATAAGCCGAAATCAAAAGTCAGATGCTTAACTGCCCGAGCTACTCAGGTGCCCCTCGCATACAAAGAGTTAAAAGCATAAATTTTTTATTCATAAAATAAATTTATTTATATAATATATAAATACATATATTTATATATTTGATATATTATATATAATATAATATATATTTAATATATATTTATATATTTAAATACATATATTTATATATTATAAATGTATTTAAAGAACTGAAAGAGGCTATATTCAAAGAATTAAGGGAAAAGTAGATGACAATTATTCAGTGAGTAGAAAATCCAATAAAGAGAAGGAAATTATTTTTGTTTTGAAGATTTCTATTTATTTGAGAGAGAGACACACAGAGTGCATAAGAGCACATGAGTTGGGGGAGGGACACAGAGAGAGGGAGAAGCAGACTCCCCATCAAGCAGGGAGCTGGATGCAGGGCTTGATCCGAGGACCCTGAGATCATGACCTGAGCCGAAGGTAGACACTTAATCAACTGAGTCATCCAGGTGCCCCAAAAAGGTAGAAATTTTTGAAAAATAGAGAATCAAATGGATATTCTGTAACTGAAACATACTATGACTAAAATGAAAAATTTACTAGAGGGGCTCAACAGAAAACTGGAGATGCCAGACGAAAGAAACATGGATTTGAAGATGAATAAATAAAAACTGTCAAAACAGAAGAACAGGGAAACACGACTGAAGTAAAATGAGCAGTCTCAGAGATATGTGGGACAATATAAAACATAGAGATATATGTGAATCGAGTCCCAAAAAGATAACACATGGAGAATGGGGCAAAGATATATTCAAAAGGAAAAATGCCTAAAAACTTCTCAAATTTTTGAACAACATTAATTTATAAATCCAAGAAGCTCAATGAATATAAAGTAGGATAAATACAAAATTAACCACATCTAGATACATAATAGTCAAACTTTTGAAAGCCAAAGAGAAAACCTGGGAAGTAGCAAGAGAAAAACAACTCATCAGATACAGGGAAAAAACAATATGCTAGCTGACTTCTCATCAGAGATGAGGTCAGAAGGCACTGGAATAAGATAACCTACTGGTAATCTACTAAATGACCTCCTGGGATTGGACTGAACTGGGGAGCTAACTGAATAGTCAGGCAAAAAAATGTGAATCTCTCTTCTGTAGTTCTTATGGAAGGAACTGAGAACAGCCTGCCATGAGACTATGCAAAGTTAAGCTTCAGGTCCCCCCAGCTGCATAGGCCCCTCCCAGAGAAGCCACTGGTATTTCATATTTGTAATTCTGACTTGTTTCCCTTAGAAACCTTCCCAAGCTACAAAGTCTTCAGGGCTCTACAAAACAGACACTTACCACTGGAAGGAAAACTTGGGTCTATTACTGGAAAGAAACACAATTTTATATGGGTCAAATCAGATAAACTGGAAAGCCCTCTTTTGCAGATGTATTAGAATACATATAATAAAATTTGACAATTTTAACATCTACAATGCAATGACATGTGGTATATTAACAATGTTGGGTGACCATCACCACTATCTGTTCTAGAATATTTTTATCATCTCAGTGGGAAACACTATACTTGTTAGAGCAGTCACTCCCCGTTCTCCCATTTCTCTTGCCCTTGGCAACCACTAATCTATTTTCTCTTCCAATGGAATTGCCTAGTCTGGATATTTCATAAAAATGGAATCATACAGTATGTGGCAATTTTGTGTCTGTGTCTGACTTCTTTCACTTAACATAATGTTTTCAAGTTTTATTTATGTGGTAGCATGTATCAATATTTCATTCCTTTTCATATGGAAAGGCCTTTCAAATAAAAGAGTTTTAGAAAGGATGTAGCCAACTGAATAAGAGAATTCTAAGGGTAAAATTTGGAAGAAAGACTCAGATAGTTTGAGCAGAACTTTCATAGTATTATACTGCATTCAATTCTCTAAGCCACTGAACTAGAATGTACCTGTCTTTCCTAGTCTTTATACTGATATCAGTCAAATGATCTTGTCTAACTCTTAAGCTTTTTTCCATCTCATACATTCTGCTCAGAAATAATCCTTGTAGTGGTTACCCGCCCTTTCCCTCACCCCTTTGCATCATACCCAAGTACTGCTTTTCTCATCTGCATCAGCATCCAAACTCCCCACCAAAGTTCCAGAGGAAAAAAATATTTCCCCCTGATTTTAGTGAGAACACTTGAAAATAACATGTCTTTTGTTAAATTCCTGAAGCTAAATTCCTGAATGTTTGCTTTTGTACTTAAAAAGCTATGTATGTATGCTTCCTACAATTGAAAAATAACAGCCAGTTTCACTAATGTTACCACTATGCTGTCAATCTCTAATTTGCTATAAAGTATTGGGAGACATTTTGAGTAAGACAGATTCTACATAAACAAAATCATATCCAATTTTTCCCTATTATGAAGCATAATTACATAGCTCTAAAATACTATACAGTTTTCAGTAATTTATTTAGCATTTTGTTGACTCTACTTTAGTCTACTATACTGTAAAGGTTGAAAGATCTTTTATATTTTGTCTGAGGTGCCTTACACAAAATACTGCACCTACTATGCAAATAATGTCTGCAAAAGACATTATTTGCATTTCTAGTAGGACAGCCCATTTGTGCTTCATTTGATGCTTTTCACACTTTGCCCACAACTATGTCCATTCTCAATGAGAGATTAGTATAATCTTCATGTTTATTCAAACCACAACATATCCAAAAACATATCTTTTAGAACTTTGGATACATATCATGGCCTATTTTAGTGTTCTTAGAACTTTAGTCTTCTGTATTTGAAACTTACTGAATGCTTTTAAAAAGCTTTCTGTTCTTGTGTCATATTTTAACATTATGTAATTTTATAACATTTCACTTATACCTAGCTTTGAAAGTCTCCTGTCTTGCTTGGTAACACAGATATGATAATAAAGTCAGCCTTCATCTGCTAACTTATGCATTCTTAACAGGGCAATATTGTTCCTAAGGAGTAAAAAATTGTTTCTCAGGGGCAGCAAAAAATCTTAACTTTCTTATGAATAAATCACAGATATGTATACACCATACAAACAGATATCCATGGTACCAAAATTTCATAATAGGACAATTAGGAAAAAAATGTCTAAAAAAGTACTTTTAGGGGGACAATAATGAAAACAGTGGACTAAGAAATACTGGTCCAGGTCTCTCAAGTTCAATAGTGTGTTGGTATTCACTACCTCATCCAGCAAGAAAGCTGAGGTCACATTGCATGTACATGGCGGACCCATGCCTGCACCCAGTGTGCTCTCTTCGTATTTGTCCTCCTCTGTGGCATGGTGACTTGGACTGGGGCTTGATGGGCTCTTGCAAGGGAGAAATACCTTCCTTGCTACTTTTTCTTTTAGGACTGTTTCGTACATTGACTGAATGTTTAGCTCTCAAACTTAAGGAATTTATTCATAGTTCCACTTCCACTTGATTCATTATTCCACTTTTTGTCTAGTATGTGTGAAATCTATACCACTCCCTTGTCCTAAATGGGCCAAATATTCCTTCAGATTTTCCCTGGCTGTGGATAAAGAAAAGTGTAGAAATGGGGCTGAGGCAGGTAGGGAATTGTTTCTAGTTCTCATGATCCAAATCACTTTGGATCTACACGAATAAGGATTCCTGAAGGTTTGAGGTATTCAACTTTTTGTCTGCCTTTCATCTTTCTTACCCTCAGGGTCTACTAAGTCAGCTTCTGATTTTAGTAACATGATTCTAAGAACCCACAGGTACTGCTCTTTCTCTGTATTCCTCTTTACAATACTCCAAATATTTCTAAGCCTCTCCTCTTAAAGTAACTTAGACACATTAGTGTCAAAACATTCATTAAAAAAAAAAATCATTATTTTAAACCTAAATGGCAGTAGTATCAGGGCTGAGCTCACTCCTCAACTAAAGGAAGAAAAGAAGCAGGAAATGATACTTCTTGGAATTAAAGAACATTTCTATTTTACATAATTTGCTAGCAAACAAAAGAGTATCCTAGGGGCCTGGTGGGATCATTGAAGGCCTTTTCTTTCCTTCCTTCCATCCTTCCTTCCTTCCTTCCTTCCTTCCTTCCTTCCTTCCTTCCTTCCTTTCTCTTTTGGAAGAGGTAGGAGAATAAGATGTGAACATGTAGTGATTGACTACAGTTACAGTATAACTACACTACTAGTTATAGTGTAAAATGTGAGGTAGAACATGGAGGAAATGAGGCTGAAAAGGTCTGTGCGATCAGATCATAAAGAGGATGCATACAGGGAAATGAGAAATATGGGTTTTATCTATAGGTGAGCGGTTCTTAAAATACTCTCTCTGTATCCTTCTGGTTTCTGTGGAAATCCTTCAGATAACACCACACAGGGCAGGAAGGAGTTGCCGAGTAGCTGAGGCTCTAACTCATTTCATCAGGGGAATTCAGCTCCTGCCTGGGTCTTTCCATCAATGTTGTTTGCCTATCTATCTATCTATCTATCTATCTATCATCGTTATTATCTTTGATTTACTGAGCTTCTATATAAGATATCTCTGAAGAGGAGATCTACTGACATACATTCCCACTGGGTTATCTGGTTAATCTGTTCAGCAGGGAACTGGATATGTTAGTACCCTAATTCTAGTAGCGTGCTGCAGTTGGTTCATACCAACTTGCCAGAGCCAACTGTTAAGTTTCAGGAATTTGGGGAACTGGTTGACATCAGTTTGGCAGCTTAAAATTGATATGAAGCTTCAACTTGTGAAGCTTCAGTTCGTGCTTGGGGTCTTAAACCAGTGAAATCCGTGAATGCTACACATCAGATGGCAGCTCCCTCCCCTCATCCTTGCAAAGAGCTGGTTTTGAAATGTTTACTAGCACACCACTGCCAGTTCCCAAACTTCAGTGCACATTAGAATTATCTGGGGAGATGTAAAAATTCAAGTGTCTGGGCACCACTTCCAGAAATTTCAATTAAACTGGTAGAGGATGTCATATGGGCATCAGGACAATTACAATATCCCCAGAAAGAACCCCAGGGAATACCATGATTCAAGAGGTGGATTCAAGGGTGGGGGGGGAGGTCTTATAAAGACTGAGAAATGGGAGAAATAGAACAAAAGGCGACTATAGAAATCAACGAGTTAGAAAATTTCCAGCTCCACAAGTTAGAGTTAGACAATGGCAAGAATATTTTGCACCCTATAAAAACTTTTTCATTGTTAAGACTTTCTCAAGTAGAGTGGGCCACTTTCAGGGGAAATGTGGAAGCTGGATAGCGAAATGTCAGTGTTGTTGAAAGCTGCCTTCACTGATTGGGAGATTGAGATGGATAAATAATCGTTAGACTAGAGGGATGCAAAAATTTAATGACTATCCAATCAGGTATATGAGATTCTGATTTAATTTATGACAGAACCCAGTGTACAAAATGATCTTGCCAAAAAAAGTAATGGAGAAAGAACAACTATTCAAAACTGTAGGATTGCATGCTCTAACTCCTTATAAATAAATACTGCCCAAATGGCCACGAGTAGCCTTTTACTTTGGTTCAATGCAGTAACACTAGTGTTTTAGGGTCAGTTTTATTATCATTGTTACTTTGTTTTTAATTGTGCTTATCATATAGAAGAAGCTTCACCTCAATATCAAGACTAAAACTCTTTTAAAACATATTGATTTTAGATAGTTATAAATGGCAATTAATTACTTTAAAATCTGTCAGGGATAATATCTATTTCAAGTGCGTTCAATACACTTCCCAAAACAAGAAAATGAGATAGTTAAAATAGTTATATGTTAAGAATATTTAAAGAACTTTCCTGCTACTATTTTCTACATTTACTTGATTTATTGGCTTAAAGTTATGGCAGAATTATTTTAGATTGCAGTTGGTCATTACTCAGCATTAATTGAAGTAGAAAAATAAATCAAAGCTATTTCTTAGGATGATTTCTACTCAAGACAGGTTATTTGATTCTGGTTTCCCAAAATAATATGTTATAGGAGTGAGAGAGGAATGCAAACACATTTGGCTTGAACTTGACTTGTTCACAGATTATGATATTGCTTAGCAAAGCAAAAAATTCTGAAATCTAGGTTGAAGTCATTGGTTAAAAAAAAAAAAATCCTAATGTAAATGCCTCTGCACACATTTCAATTGCAGTCACTTTTCCCACAAATCAGTTTTATCAGCTCCATTAGCAGTTGAAGCTGATAAAAATCTGAAGCTGACTTCCTGCTGCTTAGTTTCCTAAGTGTCAGAAATAATATATTCTGTGTCACAAACATCCCAGAGGTATACATGTCTGTACGTAATGCTGCTATAACTTATTCTCCAGGATAAACAACTGTCCTTATGCTCATTAAAAATTGTTTCTGAAAATAGGAAATTGAGTAAAAACAAACTAATAAGTGAACAGCCTGACAGAGAGGAACAGCCAAAAACAGACTTGTTCTGTATTCACAACACCCACTGACATCCTTGGCTTTTATTCACATTATTTACAATTCATTTATTTGTATATTTGGTCTTTTACATGATAATTGAGAACCCTTGAGTAGTAAGACTAAACATTATCAAAACTTCAGACAATATGATCCTGAGTTATTCCTTGTTAGTTATTATGTTTATTTTATTTCTTTCTTCATCTAAGGATATAGGCTGGCATAGAATCAAATTTTTTAGGTTGATTAAAAATATTTTTTTTGAAAAATTTGTATTCATTGCACTAATTGGAGATATCACATTTTTCTGTAGCTGCTTAGAAAAACACAAACCAAACAGAGTGTACTTGGCCAACTATGTTCTTCCCTTATCTCATATTTAACAAGTATTTATTGAGCATCTACTGTGTGCTGAATGGATGCAGAGATGAATGAAACATATACACTTCCTTAAGGAGCTAACAGTTTAAAGGAGATGGTAGATATAAACTAATAATTATGATCAGCACTATCATAAAGATGTTCAGAAAGCCCAAGATTGATTGATTGGTTGATTTATTGATTGATTGCCTGTACTATTAATGCAGGTTCAAAAGCCCTGGAGTATGGTTTGTCTCTTGGGATTTGGACAGTTTTAGAGATGAAGGGAGGAAGATGAAGAGAGGGAGAGAGAATGAGTGAGAACACCAGAAACAGCCTTGCTTTCCCTGTTATCACTTTAACCTCTACCTCAACACCTTAATATTGAAGCATTTTTTTTGTTCTGAGTCTCTCCATATTGTTAGAATTTTTAACTAGCTGGTCTCAGGGCATCATGTAGCATTCTAAGATTCTATGTCAGAGTTGTCCTGACATATATTTATTATATAAATATAATCTGAGCCACATATGAAGTTTAAAAATTTCCAGAACACATATTATAAAAAAAAAAGAAAGTTTAAATTAATTTTAAGAATATATTTGATTGAATTCAATATATCCAGACCATATCACTTAAAAATACAATCAAAATAGAAAAAAGGTATTTTACTTTAAAAAAGATCCAGTGTGTTTCCAATTTATACCACAGCTCAACTCAGATTAGCCACATTTCAAGTGCTCAGTATCTGCATGAAGCTAGTGGTTACTGTGTCGGACAGTGCAGTTCTAGATATTTAACTCTTTAAGGCTCCCGTTTATCTACTTAATCCTGTGTGTGTCTAGAATCTTGACAACTTATCAGACAGCTTTTCTCAGGCTGAACCAGAGAAAGTCATTTTTTAATATCCCCTCAGGGGAACCAGAAAGCAACTCTGTGGGAGTTATATAGATGGCTCAGTTGGTTTAGTTCTAAATTCTTGCAAAACTGGAAAGTTTTCATATTTCTTTTTCCAAACCATGAGATTGCTCTAGGGACATTGATGTGAGGGAAGAAGGAAAACTGACATGTGAACTATTCGTTATATATATACATAATACTTATAATGTGTGTGTGTGTACACACACATACACATATAATATATATAATGAATAATAGATACTTTACATGTAATATGTATAATGAATAAATATAACATATACAAGGAATACACATAGATACTGCTTTTGGTATCTACCTATCTCTTCACTAAGATGTAATCTTATACAATAAAATTCACTCATTTAAGAAGTACAAGTCAATGGTTTCTATTATAGCCTAAGAGCTGTGCAACCATCATGGCAATCTAACTTTAGAACATTTTCACGACCTCAAATAGGTAACTCCATGACAACTTAGTATTCACTGTCAATTTTCTCCCTATCCCCTAGTCCTAGGCAATCACTAACCTATTTTCTCTATGGTTTTGCCCAATTTTGAGAATTATGCATACTAATGCTATGGATATTCATGTGTGAGTTTTTGTGTGAACACACATTTTCATTTCTTTCCGACAAAAAGATAGTAGTAGAAACTGTTCTCCACAGTAGCTGCACCATTCTACAACCCCACCAGCACCATGTGAGGCTTACACTCTGCATGCTTGCCAGTAGTTGTTAACTGTCATTTTGACAATGCTGTCCCAGTGGGTGTGAAGTGGTATCTCATTGTGGTTTGGGTCTGCATTTCCTTAATGCTGATGATGCTTACCGTTTTTCATGTGATTATTGTTCATTTTGGTATCTTTGGAGAAACGTCTGTTCAAGTTCCTTGGCCATTTTTAATTGGGTTATTTGTCTTTTTATTGCTGAATTAGGAGTTCTTTATATATTCTGCATACAAATTCCTTACCAGATACCTCGATTTTTACTTTTTTTCTCCTGTTCTATAGGTTACTATTTCATCTGCTTGATGGTGTCTTTCCTCTGAGGCACAAATTTGTAATTTTGGTGAAATGCAGTTTATTTTTTCTCTTATTATTTTTGCTTTTGGTGTTGTGGCACGCATTCTATTTTCAACACCTTGGTGAACAAAACTAGACATTGGTTCTGTTCACAAGGAGCTGATGGAAAAGAGAAGCAATTAAATAAGCCAGAAGGTCAGGGTTCAAAGTGTTGTGGATTCACCCTGCAAGAACAATTAATATCGGCTCCTGGTGGGGAGAGGCTAGAGAAGGCTTTAGAGGTAACAACTTAGACACCAAGAGGTCAAGAAGTATTATTTAACAGTGAGGAGAAGAAAGAATCCAGTCATGTTTACTCTTGATGGATGTAATTTTTAAAATCCTTTGAAAGTGATGAAATTCTTCATTCCTCATACAAGGCAGTGCCATGTAACGTGTGTGTGTGTCACTTTTCTGGGGAGTCAGTTATTGGTTTGGTTGAGCACAGGAGTGCTGGTTGATAGAGATTACTGGTTGATAGAGTGGTAGATAAAGTCACAGAAGGACAAAGCTCC
This sequence comes from Mustela nivalis, assembly GCF_964662115.1. Taxonomy (NCBI): domain Eukaryota; kingdom Metazoa; phylum Chordata; class Mammalia; order Carnivora; family Mustelidae; genus Mustela; species Mustela nivalis. The sequence continues at coordinate 104,992,279 of NC_139024.1, forward strand.
ATAATCAGCTTGTCTTGTGGTTAAGTCCAAAGCCAACTAACTGCAAACAACCTCCACATTCAGAAAAAAATACACTATATTGAGGAATCTTTCCAAGGCTTTGCAGGTTCCCTCTATCTATACCAACAGGATACAAAATAACAACTTCACCTTCAGCTTTTGCTCTTGACCAGGTCAAGTCCTTACCCTTCCTTTTATATTGTAAAATCTGTTTAGGTAAATGTATAACTTATCATAAACACTGGGCAAAACTGTAGGTAAAATGTTCTTAAAATGATCGCTTGTACCAAATGTCAAACAGCAGGAACTGAAATTAAAACAGACACGAAAGAGGCAATAAAGGTAAAATCAATAAAGTTGATTTCACAAAAGGCTGAGTTACACAGCTTTTATGACGAGTCCAATTTTTAGAATAGACAGAACCCTGGGGATCTATTCTCCCATTGGTGTGCATGCTTCACTCTTATTTACTTTAATGAGCCTTATCAGTGGGAAACAAGGGAAAATAGATTCTCCAGCTCTCCCTTCTTACTGCTAGCTCCAAAGCCCTGAACAAAGCACACACCACGCATTAGTTTTGGGTACTATTCAGATAAGAGACGCTTGGCAAGGAAAGTATTCAAAATTCCGCACAGCTTTCTTTGTGCATATTGTTCAGGAGATCCAGTTAGTACATAAACGGTTATTCTCTGTGTCTAGAGTGTCTTTATTCTAGGCTGTGCAGGTTTAAGAATTACCTCAAGGCAATCTGTAATGCAGATGACTTTGGCAACTCAGGGCAAATGCAGATAAAATACTGTTATATAAATAATACTGATGATCAGAATCACTAGGTAGCATTTACAGGCCTTGTCGCCCTTTGCAATCTGGTGTTATAGAAAGCCGTGAGGTTTTCTTGATTTATTTGAATGAGCAGCATTACAGAAATATTTCATAGTCAAGGAAAACAGTATCCTAAAACTTAGCGTAGGTTGTTACTATGAATGCATTGATTGTAGTTTTGAATATTTTGTGGTGTACCTATTTAATATGAAAATTCCTCTTGCTCCTACGACATTAGTTCAATTCAACAGATGAAAAATTGTGTCTCGGGGTGCCTGAGTAGCTCAGTGGGTTAAGCCTCTGCCTTCGGCTCTGGTCATGATCTCAGGGTTCTGGGATCGAGCCCCGCATCAGGCTCTCTGCTCAGCAGGGAGCCTGCTTCCTCCTCTGTCTCTGTCTGCCTGTCTGCCTACTTGTGATCTCTATCTGTCAAATAAATAAATAAAATCTTAAAAAAAAAATTGTGTCTCTACTATGGAATCCAGACACTGTTAATTACTAAGACATGAAATAAACAAAATCCTGAAACTATGTCAGCGGCAATAATGGATAGGCACCTAGGGAATTCACCTACAGATTTGTTTGAAAGTCCAGAAAGGGGACTTTGCTCAGCCATATAGCATCAGTAAGGGCTTCAAGGAGATGACTCAAAGCCAAGTCTGAAAGACTAGCAGAGAATATGCCAGGTGGCAGGAAAGGTCTTCAAAGTTAGAGAACTCACCTCAATTACTGTAAGTGCTGTATATAAACAATGCCTTTGGAGGAAAGTAGCAAAGAAAATTTATCCTCTTTACTGAATTATGTGGAAACTTTTAGAAGTGACTGGTCCACTCAAGTCTAGTTCATTTCACAAGAATGTCTAGAGAACCTTCTGTGGGCCTTGCATTGAGCTTACATTCAAGGCTATTGGGTCCATAAGGCTATAACTACACTTAACTTTAGGTACTATTTTCTTTGACACTGTGTTCTGGGGCCATTCTTCTAGTCCAAGAAGCAGAGGGGAAGAAAGGAGTATGTCAGAGTCTGACGTGGGGCTCGTTCTCACAACACTGTGATCATGACCTGGGATGCTTAACCAACTGAGCCAACCCAGATGTCCCTATTTTATTATTATTATTTTTAGAAAACATTTTTAGATGCTAAAGATAAATGATATGCAGGTTATTGCACTTTCCAGGTCCCTCGGGTCTATTCTTTTCCTTCTTCATCCTGCTCTGTGTCCAAGACCCTGACTTCTTCCCACTCTATCCCCTAGGATTCCCTGTTGGGTGGCTTCTGATTGGGTTTTGTTAATGGGAAGCACCAGCAAGGGACTGAAAGGTGGGAGGAAAGAAAAGTCAGAGTATTTCCTCCTCCCTGCCCTGGGCTGCATTTTCTGGAAGATGTTGCACTATGCAAGACAACAGCTCCTGCCTGGCAATGTCTCCATCACAACTCCAGTTCTCACAGGGCTCCTGCAAACACGACTTCCTTCCCCTTATCTCGAGGAAGCAACAACCACCCTTCCTGAGATCTCCAGGTGCCTCCACCTCACTCCTGGGTTCCTTTAATTCCCCAATGCCTCACAAAATCAAGTTCATTACAGTGTCTTGAACTAGCTGAGCTAGATTTTGCTTTCTACCAGGACTATGACTGATATAAGGGGGGATATTTTTCCAAAACCATACTTCCTAAGAATCATGAGTCATGCATTTAACCCCAGGAAATCTGTGACTTTGCTGTTGGTGATACCTAGGACAAGCCATGGGACTTGGTGTGATGAGCATCGGAAAAGGGAGTGAGTGAGAGGAACTCATTTTGTGACCTCAGGCAAGCTTTTTGCCCATCCTGTGAGCTGGGCTGTCTGCTCTGGGCTGTAGGTAAATGTCTCACTGTGTGATGGTGAAGAGCACAGGAAACAGCGTGTGTTACAGCCCTCTGAACACTAGGGAGCATGAAGGCATGAAAGAAGATGGAGTACTTCTACAACTGTTATGTTGTGCTATTGATCTCCATTCTCTCATACTCCCCTCTTGTACGCACTGTTCTTGATGATTTGGGGTTTTTATATGACATTAGTGCTTCAATTCCTATTTTTATTTAAATTAATTATAAATATTGTTTTAGTGGTTTAGCTTTTTTTTTTTTTTTTTAAAGGAGGTGGGGAAGGGCAGAGGGAGAGAGAGAGAGAGAATCTTTTTTTTTTTTCTTTTCAGCGTAACAGTATTCATTGTTTTTGCACCACACCCAGTGCTCCATGCAATACGTGCCCTCCCTAATACCAAAGGAACTCAAAGTGAGTTCCTCTCACTCACTCCCTTTTCCGACGCTCATCACACCAAGTCCCATGGCTTGTCCTAGGTATCACCAACAGCAACAGGTGGTATACCCACCACCTTGTTCTCCCAACCTCCCGCCCCCTGCCCCTTCAAGACCCTCAGGTTGTTTTTCAGAGTCCACAGTCTCTCATGGTTCACCTCCCCTTCCAATTTCCCTCAACTCCCTTCTCCGAGAGAGAGAGAGAGAGAGAGAGAATCTTAAGCAAGCTCTGTGCCCAGCCCAGAGCCAGTTGTGGGGCTGGATCTCACAACAAGACCCTGAGATCATGCCCTGAGCCAAAATCAAGAGTCAGATGCAAGACTGAGATGCTTAACTGCCGGAGCCACCCAGGTGCCCCAGCTGGTACTCTGGATTTTGTTGTTGGATGAAGGGTTTGAAAATATCCGGTGGAGGGGCTCCTGGGTGGCTCAGTGGGTTAAGCCTCTGCCTTTGGTTCAGGTCATGATCTCAGGGTTCTGGGATCCAGCCCGGCATTGGGCTCTGCTCAGCGGGGAGCCTGCTCCCCCCCTCCCCTGCCTCCTGCCTCTCTGCTTACTTGTGATTTCTCTCTGTCAAATAAATTTAAAAATCTTAAAAAAAAAAAAAATCCGGTGGAGATTTCTGTTCGTTCTTGCTTCTGTTTGCGTGTACTTATGTTTTGAGTCTAGGAACCTTGGGGCCTGGAGCAAGCTGTGTAGCCTCTGGTGGGCTTCACATCCCTGTGGATGAAATCATCCACCAAACCTTCCTCACAGCGGTAAAGTAAAGACATAATGAGAAGAAATGGGAAATATTTTTGAAATCAATAGGAACAATATCATTATTATGAATCTCTTGGGTTTCAGTTTCTTCTATACGATATGAAATACTGGAATGGGACTGAATGGTGCCTAGAGAGTCACTCAAAAATCAAAATTCAAAATTCTTTAAGACTAGCTACAGGGCCTGAGAGCCAAATGAAGAAAGAATATTTGTGTCCCACCCTTCAGCAACACATGGAAGAGAGAGGTCTCAGTGAAGGGCAGGGAACAATGACGACGAATTCAAGGAAGAGCAATGGGTCTGACGATCATTACCCTCCTATTGTTATTTTTCTTCTCAAGTGAGTTTGTAGGATTTACAAGATTTCCAAGTTTTGTAATTTGGACAAACTTCTCTCCTCAAAATCATACATGGCATAGAAGTATTTTGAGTCCATTAAAAAGTAGTTTCTCATTTTAGATTACCAAACACTTGACGCTGCAGACCAGACTGTGCTTTCCACCCCCACCCCATTCATGCGTTGAACCCCTAATCCCCCAAATATGTGTATAGCAGATTCCCTTAAGAGGTGGTTAAGGATGGGGCTGTAACCCAGGAGTACTGAGGCATTGTAGGAAGACAAGAGAGAAAGATCTCTTTCTGCATACATACACTGAGGAGAAGCCATGTGAGCACATTGTAGGAATGGGCCTGTCTACAAGCCCAGGAGACTGTTCTCACCGGAAACTGACCCTGCTGGCACCCTGATCTTAGCCTTCAGCCTCCAGAACTGGGGTGAAATAAACTTTTGTTAAGTCAGCCAGTCTATGGTGTTTTGTTATGGCAGCTGGAGCTGACTTACATGCTTGGAGTTAGCTTTAACCATCAGAGTTTGTTAACAACTCTTAAAATTATTCATATCTAAGGAGAGAAGATATCTAGGTATGACCTAATGGGGGAAAAAAGCCATGTTTTAGTGAGTTTAAATAAAAATGCAATTTCTCATACTTCGCTGTTAATTGTCCTTTCATATGAAGTATCACCACTGATCCGTACTCAGTGTGAAAAAATCTGTTACATTCTGTGGACGAGTAAAATTTTGAGATAGTGACTCTGTAAAGCTAACTAGACGTAATTTTCTATTAATCTACCATGAGTCCTTTTACGACACGAACTCTGACATCTAATCAGAAAAGTAGGATGTATGGTGGACGGCACCCTGGATTGGGCATTGGCTGACCTCATTTCTGTCTTGTCATATAGCTGATTTGTGACTTTGAATAAGTCATTTATCCCTCGGTGTCCTCACTTGCAAAAAGGAGCAGTACTTGAATGGTGTCTGGGATCCCTTTGGGCTCTAACACTTTATATATGTGTTTGCCAATGTGTTGTAAGTTTGCTGAACTTAATTAATTAGTCTGAAAGATGCTATATAGGCCGTTAGAGAATGCTGCTAAAACTGCTTATAAATCTAATGATAGGCAAATATATTCACTATACTCTTAATGTGTCAGTGTGTTGTTTTCATTTCCCCAGCACAGAAAATAAAATATTGCAATTTTCAAGTAACACGATAAACAAGATTTCCGATGGTGAAATGTGAAAATCGGTATACTGCGTAAACCAAGATTCCTTTTCAAAACATTTTATGCAAATAGGGCAATTTCAAAAACCTGCTATTGTGGCAACGCTACACTAGGTGGAAGCAAAGAGTAAGCTAACAAGTTACAAGGTTAGAAAGTGGTATTTCCCGTGGTAAAAGAACCATAGTGTTCTGGATACTAAAGGTCATTGAAATTGTAGGTTACATTCCTTTTTAAAAGATGCTAATTAGAATAGAAGACAGCAAATAACATTGCCTGTTTAAACCACTGCAATTACACCAAAACGGGCCACTGTTTACCTTACAGACCCTGGCTGGTATAATAAGAAATTAAATATTGAGTCATTTTTCTTAAATCCTGGAATCTGACTGGTGAGTAAGTATAATACAGTAACCAGCCAAATGGTGCTATTCATAGATCTTTTTTCAAAAGCCTACATGTAAAATTTACAGCATAAAATGATAAATTGAAAAAATTTTCTCCAAAGCATATAAAATTTTGAACTCAGTGATGGGAAATTAATCTTATTGTATATAATATTACATGTCACTTCTTTTAAGAATTGTATTTCTTCTCCTTTTCAAAATTAATTGGGTCTTATAATTTAGTTTCTAAAATGTGCAATGATGTGATGATTTCCATGTTTAGGCTTGTAGCAAGTCAAAACTCAGTTTATTACCATAGTCTTTATGCAAAGTGAATTGCTTAGAGCTACTCTTGAAATGCACTGCGTGGAGAAGGAAAAGCCTTTTTATTCTAGAAAAGCATTTTGAAGTTGTTTGTGTAGGCAGTAAATCACAAGCGGTACATTCTGTGCAATGATAATTTCTACACAGTGTGTTAGATCAGATCCATTGTTTGGAGTACACGATGGCATCTTTGTTTGTGAAATACCGAGTAGTAAAGGTAAGGTGTACTAAGAATTGCTTAGCAGCAGTGAAGCTACAACTGAGAAAAAGCCCGGTGTTGAGAGAACACTTTTTTGGCTGCCATCAGGACAAGCAGTGCTTAACAGCCTTTGTAGTATTAGGGGTAACCACTTAATCTCTGTTGGGTGCAGATTCCTGATCTGTAAAATGTGAGAGCAAGGTCAGATAATCTGAAGTTTCAGTGGTTACTTCCTAAGATTCTACTTTTCCTACTGAGGTCCAACTGGTTTTCCAGCATTAGAATTTGTGTCCTTAGCCTTGCTTGTTTCCCTATTTGGCCCGGAAGAGAATAGTACAAATGGGAAATAAATGATATATGTAAGGAGTTTGGGATCATCTCTATATTCTTTGGGAAATGCTGTCACTATCACCTAAAGAATTGAGAAGTGAGATTTTCTTCTGTCATGCACCACTATCCAGTGATGTTGACAGAGGACCCAAGGGCATAAGCCAAGATAGTTCATACGGATATTTTGGGTTGACAACAGCATGAGATGCTCAGGGCATGAAAATGTATGTGTCGCTTATCTTTGGGCAACTTAATTTTGAGCCCCAAATCTCATATCTGTATAATGAAGATATCAGTGACTTATGAAAACAGTCCTGAGGATTAATAAAAGATGCAAATATTCACTAGTATGAACTGTGTGTTAAAGGGAGAATTTCTGGGAACTGTCGTCAAATACCTCTGGGAAAAAGGTATGTTTCTAGACAAAAATAGCAACTCTGAAATTTATTCATGTTCTCCAGGTCTAAATGTCATCACTCCTGTTCATCAGCAAGAACAAGAGAAATAGAAGAAAAATATAATGTCATACTAAAGAAAATGAGTACAATTTTATCCATTCTAGGCAATAGCTAATTCTGAAAATTCTTACATGAAAATTCAACAAATCAGACTCATTTTACTGGCGTGTATAAAATAGAAGTTGTAGTACTTTTCTTTTGGTATTTAATTACTTTCCCATATTTCTGGTTTCTCTGTCATTGTACTTTATCCACACGGATCATCCTATCAGCAGGGGCTTGTCAACGGGTACATAATTCTTTCAAAGTTCCCCTTAACTGTCACCTTTTAAGATGGCTAGTTAAATCCTGTGGAAATTGGGAATTAATCTAGTCAATCACATCTTTAACTTTCAATCACTCCAGAAAAACGTCACAGAATGAAAGAATCCTCACCACATGCTATGACAAGCCATACAAAGGGAACAATTGGCCTTTTCTTCTTAGACTATAATGGCCTGGCAGGAAAGGCCTTAAGCATTTTTATTTTCTGTACAGTTGTTCATCTCATAGCCTACTGTATGTAAAAGTTAAATATTAATATCACCTGGGACTTTCACAGTGCATTGAATGGACTCAGCACGTCTTGTAGCTAGTCTCCGAGAGCTGCAGTATCTCAACAACACACCTGAAGGCGGGTTACTCTTTCTCCACTGTATGAAAGACAGAAGGTGAAGGAATGGAGAGAATAAGGGGCTTATAAATGATTACCAGTGGAAGACCCAGATTGAGAATGTGGGTCACATTCTGACAGCCCAGAAGCTAAATCACAGCTTTTTGGGTCAGCCTTGATGTCCACGACAGTAATAACTTCATTGTAATCATGAATATCATTGAATGCTTAGTGGTACTTCTTTCTTGTAGTGCTTCTGGAAGCACTGAATACATAAACATAAGGAAGTTACTTATTGATGACATTATTACCACGTACAAATTGACAGTGTTAATAATGACCTCTATTCGGGCAGAAGCTGTGCCTTATATTTTATAATTCAGCTATTATATTAGTACTTAGCTCAGTACTAAAAAATAAAATTTCAATAAATATTTGCGGATCCATTCAAAGAGCTTTTCAAATATATATGAGCTTACTTCATTTCACAATAGCTCTGTGCAAAAGACTGAGTGGGTAGCATTATACCAATTTTGTTGTGAAACAGACGAAGACTAATGAAATGAGTACGGGATTTAGAGTGAAGATACAGACTCTTAGCTTGGTTCTGCTCTTAACTGTGTGAGCCTCAGTTTCCTCAACAGAGAAGTAGGGATATTAACATCAAACAAAGGGTCATTGTTGGGAATGAGATTATGCATGTAACTTTAAATTAGTTCAAAGTTATTGATCAAGGTCCTGCAGTTAAGAGACAGAAAGGAGATCTGAGCTCAGGTCTCATGATTTTGGGTCATATGCTCTTTGCATTAAGTCAGACGTAGGCAATCATCTACCAGTCATGTCGTGAGCCATGCCCCAAGCACCTGAGAGGCTTCGAAGATTTGTTATTACTTTGCTTTATGGAAGCCTAAAAAGTCATGACCATAAAACAATTAGTGATTCTGCTGATCTGGAAACAACGTCTTTTAAATTGAGATGGATTTTACTTTTTACTTTTTTTCCCCTGTGGGCTGAGTGTGGTTGAGCTGAGTTTTCTGAGACAGCATTTCTTAGATATCACTTCAGTTCAATATTCTATATCCCTTCTGTGGCCAGAAATACACAATAGCTCCTTAACTTTAATTCTGCTATATTATCAACGCATCAAAATGGAAACCAGTTGCTGCAGAATCTCTGGCATAGGGGATCGTTAAGTAAAAGCCAGAAACAGAAGCTAGGCTTCTGGATAGATAGGGGACATCTCAAACCACGGGCTGGGTGTAAGATGGTCATGTTGAGTTGTACGGAGGTAATGGCAAAGAAACAGTTTTGCTAGTCAGGACTGTTCAGGTCATCTTCACACAGCAACCTCACCCAAAATGAATGAATTGTGGCAGTTACAATAAACTGCCTGGACTTCTAGGCACACTGATTTCTCTACTCTAAAGCCTCATGTATTTTCCACTAATTTAGGAAAACAGTGTGGCATAAAGGAAAAAAGAGGTCTCTGATGAGCTGTGTGATTTTAGGTAGATCATTTACCCTCTCTGTGTCTTTTCCTCAACTGCGTGATGGGGATAATAAGAATACGTAAGCTGAGAAGATCAACTCTGTTGACATGTATGAAATGCGCTGAAAATTTAAAGCTGATGCTAGATTATAAAATAAGTGCCATTACTAGTGGAAAGAGGAGGTTATACTGACTTACTTGGTGAAGCATGCCCCGTGCCTCTCTCCCTTGGTGCCAACTGCCTGCAAAATGAGTTTTAAGCCCTTCTGGGAAAAAATGATACAATACCCTCGATTTTATTCTGCACATTGTTTAGGAATACACTAGAAAATAAGATCCAGGGGCACCTGGGTGGATGAGTTGGCTAAGTATCCAATTTTTGTTTTCAGTTCAAGTCATGATCTCGGGGTTGTGGGTTCAAGTCCCTCTGATGGCCCCTCCCTCAGCGCAGACTCTTGCTTGTCCTGCTCCCTCTGCTCTTCCACCAGCTCCTGTGCTTTCTTTCTTTCTCTTTCAAATAAATAAATAAAGTCTTAAAAAAGAAAAGAAAAGAAACTCCACGAGGGCAGGTGTTTATTTCTGTAAGTCTGGTTCATGGATGTGTCCGAAGTGCCTATGACATTACCAGGCATACAGCCCGTGTTCAGTGACTGTCAGATGACTGAATGATTTAACGCAGGAAGTCACAAGGATCTACTGTTGCTCACTTTTCAACTGAGTGTGTATGTATGTGTGTATGTGTATGTGCAGGCAAACTGGGGAAAGCTTGGCATTGAGGGTATTTCCTCACATATATTCCATTTCACCTTAACAGGTAAACATTTCACCTCCTGATATCCAATTTGGGGTCAGGTAGCATCTGCTTGAAAACATACTTCCTCCTGACATTCCAATTCAAGTCACAATTCAAATCCCACTGGTTCTGGCTGCTCCTGGATCAACACATTAGCTGCACTCAGCTTAATAATACCCTACCAAGCCCTGAAAGTCTTACAGAGATACTCAATTACTAGAACCCACCTAGGAGGCCAGCACATTCAAGGAATCACTAATGGGATGCACGAAGTAGTGTTTTCAATACAATCAATCTTTAAATGAAGATTTTCTTATGTCAGAACTAAATCCAGTCAGAAAAGCAGGGGGCAGTTTTATGACTTATGCAAATCCACACATGCATCAGTGGTAATATGAGGCTGGTCGAAACACTGAATGCCCAATTTCTGTGGAGTCCTGGAAGGATACTGCCTGGATATATCTAGGGAAGTGGAGTGGGTCAAATGGGATCCACGAGTATTTCATCAATAATGTTTACTGATCTGTTATTTAAGGAATTTTAATGAAAATGAAGTCCGATGAAGTGAACTGTTTCTAATCTGATTTCATTCAGTCAAGCTAAGCCCTTCTCTACTAAACTAAAGCCCAGGGAATCTAACAAAAAAACAAATAAGAAGTGATCAGTAGACTGTAGGAAAACTGCAAGTCTGCAGGCCTGTGTCGGCTGCTAATTTCATCGGAGCCCTGGATTCTCACATGCCTCAAGACGCAGAGCTGTTCCTTCTCCAGAAGAAAAAGCGGCTGTTGGAGCTTTCTCTCCTTAGGTCAGAAAGTATAACATGTCAAGCCTGGACTTGTCGTCGAAAGGTATAAGTAACCTTTTAATCTCTTAGAATCATTTGCTTCTCCAGGTTACTAAACCCAACATTTTTTGTACAGATAAATTCAGAATGATTTTAGCATGGCGTGGAATCCTGAAATTCTCTCAACTGCTTAGAAAGGGAGTTCTGTCATCTACTATTACTATTAATTTTTTGCTCTGTTCAATATTTTATCAAAGTAACATGTGCAAAGGGTAAAAAATTAAGTGGAATGGAAGGACTTCTAATGAAAGACGGCAGTTCCTTGCCCATCATTTCCTACTCTTGTGTTCATTTCCCAGAGATCGCAGCTTTTTCTCTGTTTTTAGCTCTTCTGGTCTTTTTCTCCCATTGTATGATTATAGTGCTCCTTGGTTAATCACATTCAGACTTGATCTATTAATTTCCTGCTAAGAAAGAGTTTAGTTAAGTTAAACCACTCTTTCACAATATTTGTGCCTTATATATATGACTCATTCTATTAGTAATCTTTGTAACATCATAGAATATACCTAAATCTGTTTCTTTACGTCTCTAATTTACTCTACTTCTTACCTTTTTCCTCTGATATTTTTAAAACATTACCACCCTGCTCCATTTGCTCTCCTTTGCCCTCACCCCTGGCTCCTGTCTACTGTCAATTCCAGGAGATTTACTTTACTTTAAAAGAGTCAAGGTTGATTACATTTGCATTTTGTTTTGTAACCATGTTTTATATGTTTTCCTGATGGGCAACGTCTAAAAATTGGAAAACCACAAACACTCATTACATCACTATTATCGAAATGTGTTCTCTGCATAGGTCAGTAGTGTGTTAGGATTACAGTTCTCTCTATGAAGATCCAGCTTCACAATCTGTTCGACTAACATGTCAGAGGGGTCTTCATGATCCAAAAACAATGAACAGATTCTAACAATTGTTTTTGTATCTGACTCTCAAAGTAATGTTCATTTTACATATAAAATGCAAAGAAGAAAAAGCTAAAGAAAAATTAAAAAAAAATCCACTCCATAAAGGTAAATGAAAATCTTAACATGGGTTATTTCTAAATTTGATTTTTTTCCCACACTGAAATGGCAGATGAATGATTTAGACTGATCATTCCAGTACTATTTCAGGGCTCAGCAGGGGAGTAGTGGATGTTCTTAGTTACTAAAGGCACACTTGAAGGGGCTACTTTTCCAAATTCTACAACCCACTCCTTTATCTTATTTTGTACTTCATTGTAGAGATAAAGACTATTTGAGCTCCTAAACCACCCTTGATCATCATATCAACACTTCCTTGTGTCTTTTTTTTTTTTTACTTTATTTTTTCAAAAATTTTAAAGATTTTATTTATTCATGAGAGAGAGAGAGAGAGAGAGAGCGCACATGCAGGGGGAGAGGCGGAGGGAGAAGGGAGAAGCAGGCTTCCTCGCTGGCTCCATCCCAGGACTCTGGGATCATGACCTGATCTGAAGGCAGACACTGAACCGATTGAGCCACTCAGATACCGCCCCTCCTTGTGTCCTCATATAATTTCGTTCCTTTTCTTGCTGCCTCAGAGAAAGGATATTCCTTCTTTGCCTTGCCTGGTATTATCAAGGCATTCTCCTAAATGATTATGATTGATGAGTCTAAGGACATGCTTTCAGTCATTCACCTGAGGCAAGAGGCATAACTAGGTCACCCAAGATTAGCTTCCTTTATGGAGGAATCTCCGCCACCATGAACTTGGTGCTCTTCACCATCACCCTTCTTTAAAGAGGAATCTGCTTCACTAAATGGCTTCCTGATCTCTAATCACCATGCCCCCCAGGTTTCTGTGGTCTCCACTCTACCAAATCCAGTTCCTTGAGAGTTACAAACTCTTAAGACACAGTATAACATTTCCATTTCTCATCTTCTCTCACTGCTCGGTAACATCCATCATTGCTGCTTACAGTTCTTCCTCAGGTTCCTTTACCCTTGTTTCTGGTATTTTGTTCTTCTCGTCTCCTATTATTTTAGTCGATTCAGGCTGCTATGACAAAGTAACATACACCAGGTGACTGAAGCAACAGAAATTTATTTCTCTTGTTCTAGAGGATGATAAGTCCAAGATCAAGGTGTCGGCAGATTCTGTCTCTGGCAAGAGCCCTCTTCCTGACTTGCAGGCTGCCGCCTCTTGCTATACCTTCACAAGGCAGAGGGAGAGGTTCTCTCTCTAGTGGCTCTTCTTTTAAGGTCACTAATTCCATTCCGATGGCTCTACTCTCATGACCTAATTACCTCCCAAAGGCCAAATCCCTACTGCAGTCTAGCTTCACAAACTCCATTCAAACTGACATATCACATGGGTCTTCATGACCCCAAACAAGAAACAGATTGCTTTCTAAATAATTGTCTTATACCTCTAATAGCATCAAATTGAGGACTAGGGTTTCAACATAAGAGGTTTTTTGGGGGGGAGGAGGCACAAATATTCAATCCAGATCATCTATTTCCTATGGCCTCCTTCTCCTTCTTTTCCACCTCTTTTTAATTGCTCTACTACTCATTCTGCTCCCTTCCCACAGCAGCCAATGTAATTCTATAAAATGTCTGCTTGCTCTGCTTTCCTCTCTTTTGCTTCCTTTCAGTAATTACACAGTTCAACCTTATGCTCTACATACTTGACCTCACGTTTATGAGTTAGCCCTGATCATTGTTAGCGTTTGCACCTGTGTCTGGATATCCCCCTAAGGACAAAATGGCCCAAACTGAACTCATCCTCTTCTCTTTTCTTCTTGTAATTATTTCAGCATTTTAGTTACCTGGTTCAAAATCCAATAATCATCCTTTACAACTTCCCTTGGCTCCCTGCCTTCTGAAAATTTTTCAGTCCTGTTCTTTCTATCTCATAATGCCTGATGTGGTTTCCTTTCCTCTAAATATCCATGTTGCTTTGTTTTCTCTCTTCTGATTCTAGAAAAAATTCTTCTAGTATAAAGGGTAGAATGCCATACATGAAGACTTGAGAGAGAAACAAAGCAGCTCACCCTGGGATACAATAAGCAGTCCTTTCTTAATCATTTTATTAATCACCTACCTTCTTTTTCCATGGGCTTTTCAGAAAAAGTTCCACACCCTTTCTTTACTCAAAAATAGGAATTTTCCCTATAGCCTCATTAATAAAATCTAAGCTCCTAGACTAGTATTTATATCTGTACTTAAATCCTATATTTTACTACACTATTTCTGTATTTACAGAAGCAACCAGTGGTTATCTGCCTTTCCTCTCCCAATGCCTCACCTAGAATGGAAGCTCTCTGAAACAGGAACTTGTCTGCTTTGTGCACTGCTGTTTTTGCTGTGCTTAGTATAGAGTCTGACACCTAATCTGCTCTCTGCATTTGTTGAACAAATGATTGTATAGTATTGTCCTCTCCCTATGCTTTCTGGCCTCTGTGCCGTTGCAGACAGCACTCACATTATTGGGTGCTTCCTGTTATGGACTATGTTATGTTCTCCCACAATTCACATGTTGAAGTCCTAACCCCCAGCACCTCAGAATGTGACTGTATTTGGAGACAGGGCCTTTAAGAAGGTGATTGATTTAAAATGGGTTGTTAGGATAGGCCTTAATCCAATCTGACTGGTGTCCTTGTGGAAATCTAGGCACACCCATAAAAAAAGAAAGGAGGGATTTGTGTGCATAACGGAAAGGCCATGTGAGGATATGATGAGAAGGCTGACCTCTGGAAACCAAGGAGAGAGGCTGCAGGAGAAACCAAGCTTGCAGATACCTTGAGCTTGAATTTCTAGCCTATAGAACAGTGAGAAAATAAATGCCATGGGTTTAAGCCACTCAGCCTGTGGTATTTTGTTAGGACAGTCCTTACAAACTAAGACCTGCACTCTTGCCAGATAACTCTCTTAAACCTTCTATGTATAATGTTAATAAGAATACTGTGATACAGACACTTACAGGATTTCCATTTTACAAATGAAAAAATGAAAGCACTGAGATGTTAATTCCCTTCTCATCACACACGCAGGATTTGGCACGCAGGTAACCTGCATTAATGACTCATGCTGTTCCCTCTTCTTGGGTCACCCTTTCCCCTCATTTCTTTTTTTTTTTTCAAAGATTTTATTTATTTATTTGACAGAGAGGCAGGCAGAGAGAGAGAGAGAGGAGGAAGCAGGCTCCCTGCTGAGCAGAGAGCCCGATGCGGGACTCGATCCCAGGACCCTGAGATCATGACCTGAGCCGAAGGCAGAGGCTTTA
This sequence comes from Mustela nivalis, assembly GCF_964662115.1. Classification (NCBI taxonomy): domain Eukaryota; kingdom Metazoa; phylum Chordata; class Mammalia; order Carnivora; family Mustelidae; genus Mustela; species Mustela nivalis. The sequence goes on from NC_139024.1 coordinate 105,007,429, forward strand.
ACCCACTGAGCCACCCAGGCGCCCTCCCCTCATTTCTAAACATTCAAAACTCTATCTGTAAAGCCAGAGGACATGTCCTCTCACTGAATTTCTGTACTCTGGCTCTGAATCTGCATTCTAATCATTATTCCTTTGCCGCATTTTCAGCTCCAACCTTATTGTAAGTGCCTGCTAGGAACCTGCCTAACTCTCCAGGACCGGGGCTCTGCATTATTCATCACAGTCCTTTGACATTAAACCAGGACCCCTTCTGGGACGAGAGTCTGTCTACATACCCTGGGCCTGGCTACTGGCTGACAGGTATCCCTGGTGATAAACACACCAGTTGATGTGTGCTTATGAATTTACTTGCCTCAGAATTCCATGTTGCTATTCTCTGTCAGATGCACAGGAATCCCCGCTAGCCTGGTATTGATTACATCCCTGAAACACTTTTGTTTATATTCTACTTTAGCTTTCTTTCTTTTTTTTTTTTTCTCCTATAGCTTTCATACATAATGTTCTCCCCTTTATATGTATTCTCCCCCCTCAGAGTCAGAAGCTGAGTCTCTCCTAAAGCCCTAGGCTTTCCATAAATAGTTACTTCTGCTTGCATGTTTCTGCTTATTTTAGGCACGCCTATCATTAAGCAGGCAGTATCCCAGCAAGGCTTGTGATAGATGATTCTTAGATTATTGTCAATGACCCACTCTTTCGTGCATGCGTGTATTCATTTGTTCTTTCATTCAACCACCTGACTTAGATCTTTTTATATTTTAGTCACAATACCAGGTGGTGGGTTCAAAGTCAGTTTCTTTGATTTGATACTAAAACAACTACAAGCTTTTGATGCTATTAACAGCGTCTAAGAAATTTCCCCAAAGTAACCTACACTAAAATGTAATTTGGAGACGTGTTACTGATGAGATTCAGGTGTCTTCCCTATGTGTCACCGGGAACCAATCTAAAATGAAATCAATGGAAAATAAGCTGCAAACAGGGAACTTGTAACATGTCATGAGGATATGTTAAATGAAGGAAAGTGATGGTATAATGATAAGGGGCACCTGAAATTTCTGAGGATCTGGAAGGAATACAGAAAAAGGTACACTGTTGAAAAGGATCAGATTAGTGCTATTCAACGTACAGCCCATGAGACAGAAATTCCAGCCAGTTCTAGTGTTAGTATAGGGTGGTATTTTAAAGATTTTATTTATTTATTTGACAGAGAGAGATCACAAGTAGGCAGAGAGAGAGAAAGAGGAGGAAGCAGGCTCCCTGCTGAGCAGAGAGCCCGATGCGGGACTCGATCCCAGGACCCTGAGATCATGACCTGAGCCGAAGGCAGCGGCTTAACCCACCGAGCCACCCAGGTGCCCTAGGGTGGTATTTTAATAGAACAATGAGATGGTTTAGTAAACATTTTTGAACAACCACGATATGCCAGAGAACTGTAGGAGTACAAGGGTGAATGAGGGATGGTCCCTGTCCTCAAGAAGTGAGGACAACAGACACATAAAACCCTAGACCTCCTGGGGGTAGGAATGGAGCTAGTTCAGCTGTTGCTACCCTCAAGTGACATCAGATACTGTCAAGACCCAAAGTTCTTATCCTCCCTTTGTAATGGGAAAAACACCTGGTAACATTCTCAGCCATCCACCGTAGTTGGGAGACAAGAAAAGGAAACAGAGACCAATCTATTTTGACAAGTGAGGGGAAGTATGCTGGATATTTTTTATTTTCCTCTCTCAATCTACTCCATCGTAGTCTACCCTTCTCTCTGTCATGAAAGGCTGACCTGTGTGAAACTCATCAACCTTCCTTGCCCTTGGGACACAAGGGCCCACCCCAGAGAGACGAAGTTTGAGTATCTTTCTCCTTTCTTGCTGGGTCAAGGTTAAACCAGTTCTATCCCTCAGATGAAGTTGCCTTCTTTCCTATTTACCCATCTTTCCTTTTAGGTCCAAACTTCTTCATCCCTGCCTCTCTTTGGCCACAGAGTGGTCCCCATGCCTTAGGATTCCCCTACACTCTGGTCATATTTTTGTAAATAGTTCCTTTATTAAACCAGCATTGAATTACCCCGATTTGAGAATGCATTCTTCCTTCTTGAAACTCATTTGATCCAGGAAGCAATCAAAAAGACAAAGGAAGGAAGGATAGAGGCAGAACCCTACATTGTGGAGAGGGTAGTCTAGAAAGATAAGGAGTCCTGTGACTCAAGCACTGTGCAGGTCCCGAGAGTTTATTCCCAGGTGCTGTATTTGGGAACTGTTTGGGAGCCTGGAACAAGAGAGACCACCATCCATAAGTCTGAAAACTGGCAGTGCCACTGTTTTAAGTGCCTGGGACTGTAACTTAATTCTAAACCCCATCCAGTAAGGGCTATCAGTATTCTGGGGTAACTTCAGCCCTTAAACAGAGGGCTGCAAATGGTATCAGCTTTCAGAAAACAGACAGAAGCAGGAGAACTAAGACAGAATCTCAGTGTAGACAAATAAACTTACTGTGCTAAAACAGAAATGTGTTCCAGGTGTTAAGAAAATAGAGCTCTGTAAAATTACTACTAAATGCCAGGTGGGACCAAATGGTTGTAACATTCGAGATGACACTAGTCAACCTGGTCAACAATTCAGGCAGCCCTTTTGGCCATGGGCAAACTGAAGTTATTTTCTTAAACACATTTTCTAAGATAGCTTAAACTTGGCAGAAATATAGATATGTGGTTTAATCCTCTTGGTTGAAAGAGGAAATGTAAGGGATCTTCAAGTGATTGTAACATAGACCACTGACTTTGTTTCTCCTAATTTCTCTCCAATGTGTCAGGAATGATTTATCTGGTTTAATCTATACCATTTCTGAATTAACATACTTGCACCCAGGAGTCCTGAGTTGGATGGGCACATAATCACAAAGAGCTGGACAGCTCTGGCACTTGTTTTATCAAGGGTCGGGAGCACAAAAGTGAACTAAATAACAGAAATCAAAAGGCAAACATTGACACTGGATGCTCACAAGACTTAGCAAGGAATACATTCTTAAAAGTCATTAAACAATTTTGAAAAGAAATTCAAGCTGCGGGGACTGAGCTCTGAGATCAGAACAATAAGCTCCGTGAATTGGAACAGAGGCTTTCTGAAAGAAATGTCTACAGTTTTGAAGAATACTTTTCCCAGACAAGCTTCTTTGTGAGGGGATTTTTTTTTTTTTTTAACAAACATGGCTATTTTTGACTCAGCTCAGAAATGAAATATTTCAAAAGCCCTTTCAAGCTCAACATCTCTAAAATTACTCCTTCAAAGTTACACTTTAAGGGGTAGTAGAGTAGTGAGATTAAGAGGAATACCGAGGTTGTGAAATTTTCATGGGCGTGATAAAGACACACCAAAAGCCTCGCTATAGCCATTAATTTCTTTAGTGTTTTAGGCAAAACAAAAAAGTACCATGTGGAAAAAAAATGGCAATACTGCAGGGGTGGGAGAAAGCGTTTCCAAGTTCAGTTTTGACAAAAGAGAACACAAGACAAGGTTACTCTTTTCCTAGTTTTACAAAGGGAAATTTTTAGGAGAAATGTTTTTACAAATTTTGTGTTTGGAAATCATATTGCAGTTTTCATATTTAATGACAATGAATGTCAGAATAATCACCAAATAAAAATGTTTTCTGGAGCAATAAAATCAAATTCAGAATTAATTCACTTAGGTAGCCATTAATGGTCTTATCTGTACATCCCATTGAGACTTAATTAATCTAATCATAACTTCGGTTGGTTTGATTTCATCATGTGCAAAAATGCAAAGCAAGGTGGTTTACACTGATGAATCAGAATGAGAGAAAATTTTGTCCAGCTTGTTTCTGCATAGAAATACTAAAGATACTTGTGAAGTGATATATTCTTGTGTATCTGTAAAAGTGAACATTATAAATATTAATTAGGGCGTTATTTTTTCTTGGTAAGAAGAAATGTGCAAACAAATTGTTTGATTTTGAATAATTCAGTTTTAAGGTTCAAACTCAATTAAAATGATGAATTAGACCCAAACGGTATTTTGTTTTAAAGAACTAGCTTTTAAGTGGTTCCAGTTTATACTGTTCCTATTTTGGAAGGGTGCTTCTCCCTGCTAATTCTCAGGGGTTGCTGTTTTTATTTCTCTCTAGCATTTTGTGTTCTCCAGAGAGTGACCTAATCAAATCACTGTTCCATCGACAGATGAACTACCTGTGTTGTTTTTTTCCTTCCTCGTTCCCTTTCATTATGTGGGGTACCAACTTAGGTTAGCCAGTTAGATGTACTTGGATATAATAATATTTGGATAAGAGGTTTCCCTAACATTTGATAAGTGAATGCAGAAGAGAGGCTTTTTCTTTGTCCTGGACCGCAAGCTGTGAAGACCATCTAGCTGGAATGCCAACAGCCTTCTTTCCTAGCTGCCTGAACAAAAAGCTGCAGAACGAAGCTACAGAGTAAAGCAGAATAAAGACAGAGAGGGACGCGGCGCCAGGACCTGCCTGAAGCCTTAGGATTTTCTAATAAGAGACAATGACTCCCTTTTTATTTTAAGCTAGTTTGTGTTGGGTTTCTGTCCCTTGCAGCCAAAATAATTCTGGTAAATCCAAAAATAAGCAACAGAAAAAGCTGGAAGGGAAATAATTTACAGCAAATTATAAGGCAATGTTTCTTGTTCTTACCCATATATGGCCAAAATGGGCTTTGGGTCCTCACATATGTTGTGAGAGAGAAAAAGAAAAACTCTTACTCTAATATATCCTGGACATGGAGACTGTTAAGTACATTTTACAAAATATTTTAATAGATGACATACTTTGGTCTGCTAGCTAATTTATAAAGATATTAAAAGAACCACATTTACATATCAAAAGCATAATCACCTTAGTGAAAAATATATTGTTAATGACTCATATTTTTGCCTATATGGAAGCAAATCCACTGTTTTGATCAGATTATTTAATGACGCTTAGTATGATGTGGCCATGTATATAGGCAGTTTTAGGTAAAGATTAGAAATTTAAGAAGTTGATAGCAAAAGATACAGAGTAATCCATCTGACTTTAAGCCATCCTCCACCCCTTCATATTTAGGCACAAAACACATGGGAATATAGCTTATTATGCATTACAAAGAAACAGAAGTACTGGGTTAAGTTCAAATTTATTGTCAATAAACCAAGGAAAGTTAAACTATATAAATAAATCTGGACATAATTATACATCCATTCCAAGAAATCCCTGGATCATGGGCTATGTCCACACACCAGACTGGGTTTGCTCCTTTGGACTGAATTGAGTATTAGTTCAATTCCATCAAAGTATTTGTCTGTCTGAACTAGTTTTTTAAACTGACACATCAAATAACGTAAACTGGTTATACAAGTAAATACATTTCAGTAACTCAGAAAACCATGTCAATTTGATCATTCTTTAATGGCTTTGTAGGTATGTGTGGCAATTGGTTTTTATAACTGAACCTAGGAATAGAATGTGAAGCCTTTGGCTTTGAGTCTGCTGCTCTGTCTACCATTCAGCATTCCTTTTATAATCTGAACTTTAACTGTAGGTAAATCCAAGAGATAGAGAATTTCAATCAGAGGGAACCATAAATTCTATAATTGAAAACTATAGATGAAAACTCATATTAAGAGCTCTGACATACCTATTGAAGGTCTCAAGTGGCAGAGTTAGGCCTGCAAACAGACCTTCAGAGGTCCAGACCAGTGCTTCTATTGGAAAGTTGCTCCTCAGATGCAAACAACTTGGCACTTTTCATTGTATTGCTTATGTTTGACGCTTGATTTTATGTTCAACACAACATCAGAAATCTGGACTAGATATTTACATTATCTGAATGAATTGCTATGCTAAATAATTAAAAAGTTAACATTATTTATTCTAATGATTTTATTTTTAAGTAATCTCTATACCCAATGTGGGGCTTGAACTCACAATCCTGAGATCAAGAATTGCATGCTCCACTGACTGAGCAGACCAGGCTCTCCAAAAGTTAATGTTATTGAAGAAAAATAGTTCTTTGAGTTTTGTTTCTGTTAAGTAATTAAAAATATACTATATGTATAAAATCATCCTAATGATTCTTAGACTCTATTATAAAAACATACTAATCATTCTTCTGAGTAATTTCATTTACTTTTCATTAAGTCCTCTTTACTCTATCTAGAAGATCTTGGGTCACATTTTGTGTGTTTGCTTATTTGTTTTTGAAATGACCAGTCAAAAAAGGTGAATTGGTTTGTACAAGTAAACATCCCCTCAGTAACCATAGTAAATACAGAAAAATATATTAAATTGAATAGTTTTGTGTGGAAACCTGAATAAAGTCTGTTTTATGTGTTACTATTCTTTTTGGCTTACAGTTAGAAGCAAGTCTTCCTTTTCCCAGAATAAAATATCATTTTAGAAACCATGAAGCAACAGGGCTTTAAGAATTCTGGACAAAAATATCTGTAATTGAATATCAACTGTGCTACAAAGGCAATACTTTATCAAATCATGAAATACAAATTTACGATTTTGGAAATCTTATCTCAAAGAGTTGTTGGGACAATTAAACAAATGTATGAAAAGCACCATGAAATGCTCAACAAATGTCAGCCAGTTTTATGAAAAATAAAAAATGATTTTATATTACTCTTTAAAAGTGACAACAAATTACTACTCTTGGCTTAAATTTTGCCACATTTGTATTGCATTGTTTGAAGGGGAAGTGATACTTTTTATAGAACAAATGATTTTTCTAGTTAAAAAAATGATCTGGTGTGACATCACCAAGATGGTGACATAGGTTGTTCCTGAGTTTGGTCTCCCTCACAAGAAGAATAACTAATATCTGTTTGAGAACGAGACACCACTGAGAGAATCCTAGACCATGGGGGTGAGGCTGAAGCACCTGCCTACACTACAGACAGAAAGACAGACTGCATTAGAAGGCTAAGATAAGTGGCTACATGTTGATCACACTGCCCCTTCCCGAGGCTGGTGTAGCACCATGCCCAGAGGTTTCCCTTGAGCCTTCAGTTCCTCGAGTGGGAAAAGCGAAGCTGGGGTGGGGGTCAATCCCCAGCATTGTGGGTTGCTAAGTGGAAGCCCTTACTCCGATGTTGTACCAAGGGGATTGTAGGGGTCCTTTCAGAGCCCAGCCAATGAGATTCTTACTGTGACAAAGAAGGAGGTGTGTAGTTGCAACAACTAGCACATGAAATTAGCAGACTGAGTTCACACTCGGCAGTGCCTAAGCAGTCATTCCAACCAGCAGTTTCACTCATCTGTAAAACCAAGTTGGGGGTGTACTCTGACCAAGGAACTCAGCAGGGTGCAGATCTGCCTGATTCAGGTCCTCCAAGGAAGAGTTTTGCTGGCCATGGAGCCTGGTTTGCCCTTGCCCAGGCAAGGTGCTGAGTCACAGTCTCACCTGCTATGGAGAGTGCCTTCTAGCCCCATTTGACCAGAAGGGATGGGGACAACTCCTGGAAGCTGTGTGGCCCAAGGGTGCTCAAGCTAAGAGGCAGGTGGGCATAGGTGACCACCCCCAGAACAAACCCAGTACCTGGTATGGAGCCTTTCCATACAGGCAGGGAGGTTAATTCATAGCCAAGGCCGAGAGTGGCTCCTGGCCCCTCCCAACCAGAAACCCTGTTGGGGAAACTGGTGGTAGCCTGTAGTGTCCCCTCATCTTCCTGCCTAGGCAAGGGCCTGAGATATAGCCCCAGCCACTGTGGAGAGTGTCTTCTGGCCCCTTCTGACTAGAAGGGCTGCAAAAACAACTGAAAGCTAATGGACCAGCAGAACTTGAGCTGGAAGAAGGGCATACAACGCTGATGGGTTACAGAGCAAAACCAGTGACCCTGTTTGGCCAGGGAACTTGAGATGCAGGTAGGCTTAAGTTGAGACAACAAAGACCTTTAGTGGTTTTAGTGTTGCTTCTCCCACTATGCCTAGACAGGGAATCAAATCTGTAGATCCTCTCATTGCTGAATATAATCTTTAGCCTCTCCAACCAGGGAGCCCCACCAGAACACATGAGAAGTTGCACAGCCCATTCCGCAGTTCTATGTACAGTGGCACTTGGAGAGACAGCACAGATCATTTCCCCATCTGCAGAGCAAAATCATAAGCCTCTCCTGACCAGGGAATACACTGCATACTCAGGCCTGATTTGGGTCCCCAAATAATGAGCTGTAGAGGCCCCTGGGCCCTGGCCTGTTGTCTTGCCAGAGCAGGAAAGTGAGTACATAGTCCCATCAACTACTTAATATAATACCCAGTCCTAACCATCTAGTAAGCCCGACCAGATAATTTAGACAACCACAGAGTACCACCTGCCCAATGACACCAATAGCAGACAAGCTATAAACTCAAACTTAACCGACTGATGAAGAATTGTCTCTGCCAAAGCAAACCTGCAAAGTTCGAAAGGAGCCTCGTTACACAAAAGCTAAGATACCAATGTAAGAAATCAAGGATCATGAAAAATCAGGTATATAGGATACCACCAAAGAAAAGTAATAAAGCTCTAATAATTGACCCTAAAAAAAAATGGAGATCTATGAACAGTTGGACATAATAATCTTCTTTAGGAAGCTTAATAAACTACAAGAAAACACAGACAACTAAACAAAATTAAGAAAACAATGCATGAATAAAATGACAAGTTTTTTTGTTTTTTTTTTTAAGATTTTTTTTATTTATCTGACAGAGATCACAGGGAAGCAGAGAGGCAGGCAGAGAGGAGGAAGCAGGCTCCCCGCCAAGCAGAGAGCCCGATGCAGGGCTCGATCCCAGGACTCGGGGATCACGACCCAAGCTGAAGGCAGAGGCCTTAACCCACTGAGCCACCAAGGGGCCCCAAAATGACAAGTTTGAAAGGAAATAGCAAGCACCGTCCCCCTGTAAAAAAAACAAACATGCAGAAACTCTAGAGTTAAAAAACTCAACAAAACTGAAGAATTCAATAGAGAGTTTAAAAAGTAGAGTCAACCATGCAGAAGGAAGAATGAGTAATTTGGAGACTAGGACACAGGAAATTATCTAGAAGAGCAAAAAGAAAAAGAAAATGCCTATATTAAGAAGCAAGAAAGAGGAGCGCCTGGGTGGTTCAGTGGTTTAAGCCTCTGCCTTCGGCTCAGGTCATGATCTCAGGGTCCTGGGATCGAGCCCCACATCGGTCTCTCTGCTCAGCGGGGAGCCTGCTTCTCTCCCTCTCTCTGCCTGCCTTCTCTCTCTGCCTGCCTTCTGCCTACTTGTGATCTCTGTCTATCAAATAAATAAATAAAAATCTTTAAATAAAAAAGAAAAGAAGCAAGAAAGATCCCAAAATAGCAACCTAAGTCTATGTCTTAAGGAACTAGAAATAGAAGAACAAACTGAGACCAAAGTTAGCAAAGAAAGGAAATAATAAAGCTTTGGGCAAAAATAAATGACACAGAGAACATAAAAACTATAGATAGAATTAGCCAAACTAAGGGTTTGCCCTTTGAGAAGATAAACAAAATTAGAAAAATCCTTAGCTAGACTAACCAGGAAAAAAGAGAAACAATCTAAATCAACATAATTTAAACGAACAAGGAGATGTTACAAATGATATCACAGAAATTCAAAGGATCTTAAGAGGCTACTATGAGCAACTGTATGTCAACAAACTGGACAACCTAGAAAAAATGGAAAAATTCTTAGAAACACATAATTTACTAAGACTTAATCAGGCAGAAATAGAAAGTCTGAATGGACCAATTACTAGTAAGGAGATTGAATCAGTAATCAAAAGTCTGCCAGTAAAGAAAAGCTCAGGACCACATGACTTCACTGGTGAATTTTACCAAACAACTAAAGAAGCATTAACAACAATCTTTCTCCCATAAAGCTGAAGAAGAGGGAAGGCCCCCACTTATTTTAAATGAGGCCAATATTATCCTAATGCCAAAACCAGGAAAAGATGGTACTAGAAAAGAAAAGTGCAGGTCAATATCCTTGATGAATGTAGATACAAAATTTATCAATAAAATACTAGAAAACTGAATTCAGAGGAACAATAAAAGGTCATTTACTGTGTTCAAGTGGGATTTGTCCCTTGGAAGCAGTGATGTTTCAACACAGGCAAATCAATCGGTGTCATATATCACATTAATAAAACGAAAGAACAGTATGATCATCTCAATAGATACAGAAAAGGCACCTGATGAAATTCAACATCCATTCATGATAGAAACTTGCAAACTAGGCATGGAAAGGATATATCAGAACATAATAAAGGCCGTACATGACAGACCAGCAGCTAACATCATATTCAGTGGTAAAGGGATAAAACCTTTCCCCTAAATCAGGAATAAGACAAGTGTACCCACTCTTACCATTCCTATTGAACATAGTAATGGATGTCCTAGCTAGAGTAATCGGGCAAGAAAAAGAAATAAAAGGTAGCAGAATTGGAAAAGAAAAAGTAAAACTATCTCTATTTGCAAACAACATGATTTTATATAGAAAAATCCTAAAAACTCAATGAAAGATCCATTAGATCTAATTAATGAATTCAGTAAAGGTGCAGGATACAAAATGAACATATAAAAACCAGTAGTGTTTCTCTGCACTAACAACCAAATTTCTGAGAAAGAAATAAAGAAATTGAGCTCATTTATAATAGTATCAAAAATAATAAAATACTTTGGAATAAATTTAATTAAGGAAGTGAAAGACCTCTATGCTGAAAACTATAAGATATTGATTAATGAAATAAAAAAAGACATAAATAAATGGAAAGGTGTCCTATGTTCATAAATTAGAAGAATTAATATTGTTAAAATATCAGTTCTATCAAAAGCCATCTATAGATTCAATGCAACTCTAAATGGATAAAAGACTTAACTGTAAGACCTGAAATCACGAAACTGCTAGAGGAAAACATAGGAACAAAGCTCCTTTATATGGGTTTGGTAATGAAGTTTTGGATATGACAAAGCGCAAGCAATAAACTAAAATACAAACAAGTGGGACTGTATCAAACTAAAAAGCACTGCACAGCAAAATAAACCATGAGTAAAGTAACAAAGAAAACCTTATAGAATGGGAGAAATATTTGCAGACCATATTATCTGTTAGGGGTTAATATTCAAAACATATGAAGAACTCATATGACTCAATAGCACCCTCCCCAATAACCCAACTAAAAAATGAGTAAAGAACCTGATAGACATTTCTAGAAAGAATATATATGAAAGGCCAATGAGTACCTGAAGAGATGCTCAATATCACTAGTCATTAGGGAAATGCAAGACAAAATCACAATGAATTACTTACTACCTCCTACATGTTACAATGCCTATCATCAAAAAGATAGGAGATAAATGCTGGTGAGGATGTGGAGAAAATGGAATCCTTATGTACTGCTGGTGGGATTGTAAATTGGTGCAGCCACTATGGAAAATAGTATGACACTTCCTCAAAAAGTTAAAGATAGAACTATTATATGATCCAGCAATTTCACTATGGGGAATAAATTCGAAGGGAACAAAAATACTAACTAAAAAAAAAAAAATCTGCATCCCACCACCCATGTTCATAGCCGCATAATTTACAATAGTTAAGACATGGAAGCAACCTAAGTGTCCACTGGTCAATGAATGAATAGAGAAGTTATTATATATAAGTATATATATAATGGAATATTATTCAGTCATAAAAATAGAGTTAATCCTATCATATGTGGCAACATAAATGGACCTTAGAAGGCATTATGCTGGGGCTCCTGGGTGGGCTTGGTTGGTTAAGCATCTGACTCTTGGTTTTGGCTCAGGTCTTGATTTCATGGGTTGTGAGGTAGAGCCCCGCATCAAGTTCTATGCCTACCGGGAGTCTGCTTGGATATTCTCTCACTCTGCCCCTCCCCCCACTCTCTCTCATTCTCTTAAATCTTATAAAAAGAAGAAGGCATTATGCTAAGTAAAATAACTCAGACAGAGAAAGACAAATATTGTATGATGTCACTTGTATGTGGAATCTAAAAACCTCCAAACTATAGAAACTACAGAAAAATAGATCAGACTTGTGGTTATTGGAGGCAGGGATAGGTGGAGGGGAAATTGGAAGAAAGTGGCCAAAGGGGCAAACTTCCAGTTACAAGAAAACTGGGGATCTAATATACAATAGGGTGGCTAGAGCTAACATTGCTTGTTATGATATATAGGAAAGTTGTTAAGAGAGTAAATCCTACAAATTCTCATCAGGATAATTTTTTTCCCCTTTTTTCTTTTCCTATTACATCTATTTGAGAAGATGGGTGTTAGCTGAACCTATTATGATACTCATTTCAAAATATATGTAAATCAAACCATCAATGCTGTAAACCTTAAACTTAAATAGTGATAAATGACCATTATTTCTCAATAAAACTAGAAAAGAAAGATGATCAGTAATTTGCTTACTATTATGAGTATACACGTGTGATTTGTCTGTGAATCTTGCCCTAATGCTTCTTGAGATTTGCTTGATGTAATTCAAAGCTCTAAGTTCCTACTTTTTCTTACTATTGTCATCAACTCTTTCCTGAAAACCAACAAAGTCAGTAGTAAGGATGTTAAAAGCTTATATTGCAGGGAGGAGTGTTATCATAATAGCACAGTAAGCAATTAATCAGGAAAAAAAATGCCCTCTGCTAGAAAGCCATCTTCGATTATGTCTTATGTTAAGTTCTTTTGTTTTATGTGATTGATTAAATGGTTCTTTTCTATTGAATCACTGTAGAGAAAAAGAGAGCTGCTTCATACTGAGGGTCATGATGTATGTTATTGGCTATTTAGGCCAAAATAGGAAGGTTTTCAGCAATGAGTATTTTTTAAGATTTTAAATGAAAATCTTTTTTAGTAATGAGTCTTACGTAGAATGTTCATTTGAAAATGCATTCTTTGCTCACATTACATTCTCCCGAAATTTTTATTAAGATGGAGAATTAAATATAGTATTAATGGCTCACAAGTAAAATGTACTGAACCAAGTGATGCAAAAAATGCATCAAGCATTTGATTAAAACAATGTCAAATACATATGCACATCTGAAATACTAAAAGAAAATGGACAAGGTCCTGCTTTTACACTGGCTTAGAGCTTCCAGGCTTTTCCTTTCATGATTAATCATACTCCGCTGCATAGAACACTTGTGCTCTGTCATTTCTTTGCAGTAGCTGCCATTGTGTGAAGATGGATATGCCTTTTTCTTCCTCTTCTCCCAAAAGATGAATTCTCAATCTCAATTGCTCCTTATAGCATGTGCACTTATCTTTGCCTTTTGTGCACTGGAGGAGAACATGCTTCTCCATTTCTTTGTTTCTCAAAAATGTGAGACAAGGCCTCTTTCTGTATCATGCGGCTTCCCTTTAGAGTGCCAGCCATACTGACACCTGTTTCCAGTAGCAAGCTAGTGATACCACGGGCACGTAGCTCCCCAACAAGGTGCTGATCTCTCTTTTTCTCTCTCGCCTATCCTCTCTCTTTCTCTCATTCCCTCCTGCTCTCGATCCTTCCCTGCCTCCTTTCTCCCAAACCACTTTTTCTTTTTTTTAAAGATTTTATTTATTTATTTGACAGACAGAGATCACAAGTAGGCAGAGAGGCAGGCAGAGAGAGAGAGGAAGGGAAGCAGGCTCCCTGCTGCAGGGCTCGACCCCAGGACCCTGGGACCCTGGACCCTGGGACTCCTTGCAATATATCATGACCTGAGCTGAAGGCAGAGGCTTTGACCCACTGAGCCACTCAGATGCAACTCTCCAAAACCACTTTTAAAGGCTAATTTGAATCAAGCTTTCAATCAAGACCATTCTATTAATTTAGTTTCAAACAGAAACAGTAGTGCATAATGTTCAAAGGACTAGGTTTAGATTCTCTACTGTCTTAAAGAAGCAATCTTTCTGCATTTGGGCATTTAAGTAGTGTTCCACAATTCCTAATATATATATATATATATATATATATATATATATATATATATATATTTATACACACATATACACATACATGCATTCTTTTCACTTTGTGGTGTATCTGTCATCCTTGCACTCTTACTGTGGTTCTATATTTTCACAATTATCCAATGAGAACAACGTGCTACCTACAGTAACCTGGAATTTAAAAAATATATGCATACTAAAATAGAGTATTAAAATTTTATTCTTAGTGAAGATTCCATACAAATATGTCTAATTGACATGGACAGTTAAGGATTCATCAACGTACACTTAAAACCAGACACATGTAAACAAAGTTCTGACAGAAGAAAATATGAGTAGTGAAGTATGTCTATGTTGTACACATTTCATATTCTTCATTGCCTTTTATATACAATTTAAACTCATTAGTCTGGTCCCTGACTCCTTGCCCACCTCAACTCTTAGCATTCTCTTGCAAGTTTCCTATCTTCTGGCCATACTGATTTCTTTGGAATTCCTTAAGCTTTCTAGATTATTTTCTTTCCATATTTTGGTACATGCAGCTCCTTCCTCAGGTAACTTTTTTTTGTGAAAATTCAGTTCAGTGGGCTCTTCCTTTAGGAGGATATTCTCTATTCCAGTTCTCAGGCTCAGTTAGGTTCTTCTTATCACTCATATTTTATATATGTTTCTTTCATTGCCTTTTTATTCATTCAACATTCATTCAACATATATATTATGTGACTAAGAGATGCCATTTATATAATTGCCGCTAAGATGCCCGTCACCTTTTCTGCTAACAGAATTGCCTGTGTCTGTGACCTCTTGGAGGAAAGAGACATATCATTGATTCTTGTTATTTCTGCCACTTATGTTCTATAAAGCTGCTTTGGACACTACATTAGCAAATACTGATATTGCTCTAGGAAAAATACAGGGTTAGGTTCCTTCAATCCTCTAGTCATAATACTTTAATCAGCCAAAACACCATTTGCATTATAAAGATTATATCATATAATTGTACCTATACCTATACCTATATCTATATCTATTATATTGTAGTCAGTGCCCTTGTAAAACAATCCAGTCTCATCAGTGTCAAAAACCTGCTCTTTCACATAACCCATTTTTTTTTCTGTATAACACTTAGTGGGTATTTTAAAAATTGTTCCATAGATTCTTGATCTGAAAAACCCGTTTCAAGTTTAACATTTTCCACATGTATCACCTTATAAAATATCCAAGTCAGCCAACTAGCAGAGAAGGGTTTAACATTTTCCCCACCCTGGGTCATGTGATGAATTTTTCTTGGCTTTCAGTCTTACAATGATGTTCTACACTATTTTTATTGGTCAACATCTCATTCATTTCCAAATTTAGTTGGTTTTACATCTTTTCCATAGCTTCATCACACACTGTAAATATTACTTTAACATTTCAGGGGTGGCCTCATGCACAGATCAGTGAATTTCCTCTTTTTCTGAACGTACCATCATGTTGATGCATTATTATTGAACTCATGGCCAACAGCACTGTAACTCATGCCTGACCAAAGCTTCAATAACACATGGCTTTTTAGACTTAGGAACACTAGTGAGCATGTCAGCAGTATGCTTGCAGGCCTTTTTAAACGGTGAAATCACCAACAAAAAGCAAAAAATGCAAAAAATGTGACACTAAGCCACAAAACTAAATATATAAAAATATATATATATTTATATAAATATATAACTAACCAAATATATAACTAAATATATAACTAAAAACACATATTTCTTAAAATATTCTTAACTGCTTCCTTCAAGGCATAGTCTAACCAAACTTCATTCCATGTGATATTAAAGGATTTTTTTTGTATGTGTAAAATTATAGCATATATCTGTGAATGGTGATTGTCTCTTAAAGAAAAGCAACTAACAACTAGAGTATTGCTTTCTCTGCTGAAAACTATGAAAAAATGCTGTTCTTAATAAAGAAACAAATAAGGCCATCATATCCGCAACTTCCATTTACTGTAAAACCTAATTACAACATATGGAGAAACAGTTCTTTTGTATGATAATGCTAACCTTTACACAGAAGTCAGGGCAACTCACTGAGATACATACACTCTAGGTTGATTTTCAATGAGCAGAGACTTTGAATTGACCCATATTGATCCTCTTGCTTTTTTCTCTTTATGTCAAAGATAAAACTTTTTAATGTGTTTATAGATCTAGAGATATGGTTTATAACCATGGCTTAGACTTAAGTTAATGTGTTAATGTGGGGAATCTAATCTATCATTATCACGAACAAATACAATTCATTCATTTAGTCAACAAATATTCATTGAGCACTGACAAATATCCACTGAAAACATCCCAGGCCCATGTTAAGTACTAGAAGTAAACTGTGCATAAGACTGGTATGCTTCTATCTCCACGGAGCTAGTAATCTACCAGAAGAGATATACATTCTACAAATGAAAAGAGAAATAATAATATAAATACAGATTATGAAGGGTACCCAAGAGAAAGCATGTCTAGTACAAGGAAAGAATAATGGTTGTAGTGAGGTGGGGCCATAGGTTAGATGGGGTTTTTCAACAGCTTCATTAGAAGGAGATTTTTGAACTGAAATTTAACAAAGGAAATGCTCCTTCTATGGGTAGAGCTGTGGAAAGCCTATTGCAGGTGCAAAGAACAGTGAGTGGGAAGGTTCTGAGTTGCCGTAAACCTGCTTTATTTTAGGAACTTCCCAACAGTCATAGTGAGTGAGTGGAGCGGACACAAAATGCTACTGAAAATTTGGTAGACCATACATGGCCTTGCAGGACAGAGTAAGAGGTTTGTAGTCGATTCTAAGTATATTTGAAAGCCACTGAAGAGTGTTAAAAAGGAGAGGGATCATTATCTGATTGTAGTTGAAAGAGACAGTGTAGGTGGCTGGATGGAGAATTCATGGTAAGGTACAAGCGAGGAGTCAGGGGAACCAGTTATAGGAGCTGTTGTAGTGCTAAGGCAGAAGATGGTGACCTTGACTTGATTCACCGCAGTAAAGCTGAAGAGTGTGTGGACTCTAAGTATATTGAAAGTTGAATAAAATGGACTTTCTGCTGGACTGCAGTGGGAATGAGAAAGAAAGAGGAGATAGAGGCTTATTCTTCGCTTAGGCTTCTGGCTTGGTTAGCTGGGAAGATAGTGCTCTCTCCACTGAAGTGGGCAGACTGCATGTCTGCCTTTGACACATCCAATGCAAGTTGGGGGCTGGTTTATACAATGAGGGAGATTAAAATGGGTGTAACAAGCTGATAGATGGCTTTTGAAGTTATAGGAATGGATGAGGTTATCTTTGGAAAGAAAGTAGGGCATGATGAGAGGAGGATCTACGAGTAGTTTGGAGGAACTTCAATGTTTAATAGAGAGAGCCTCACATAGTCTTGGGAAAGTAAATAGAGAAATAACAAGTAGCATGGTATAAGGAAAGAGTGTATCTGATTCAACTAACTGCTTGGCGGTGGGTTCCCAAAGCCGAAATTTACCAGCCAAGGACAAGTTTCCCAAGCTTTCTGGATCTCTTAAATTCCAGGTTTTAGTTGTAGGATTGTTATGAGGTAGATGCAATAAAGATGAATCTCTTACTATGGTGTTTAGCACACAATATGCTCTAATTTTAAATTGTAGGTGCATACTAATAGGGTCACAATGAGCTAAGAGAGAAACAATCAAATTATAAAAGATTCATTTAAAACATATTCTTACTAAGATGTTCTTTCTCAAGCTTATGTATATTAATATTGTGAGGATGGGTGAAGCAAGAAATTTAATCCCTGCTCTAATTTTGTTGGTTTGGATTAGCTCTTAATAAAAACTACAGCTTAGGTTTATTGAGTGCTTTCCATCTGCCCAACACTGTGCTAAGCAGATATTAAATTCATTTAATCCAAGCAGCAGTCCTATGAGGTGTGTAACGTTATCATTCCCATTTTACAGGAGAGAAAAATGTACCCAGGAGATTAAGTAATTTGGTACAAAATCACCCACCTATGTGTGTGTGTGATTCTATGTTTAGACATTACCTTTTACCTTTTAGAGGAGCTCTGACATTTCTTTGAAAATATCTCCCTGTCTATTCTGTTAATATTTTTTTCCAAATCAACATTTAGACTTGGAAAAGTGCAATAAATGCTTGTTCTAAAAGCAAGAATATCAGGCAGTGATATAGCAAAGTCACATGAACTTTTTTGTATGAAAGGGAAATAAATGATTAGATGGAGCCAGTAATAAGTACAAGAAGACTATATAAGGAGAAAAAGACACATCCAATTAATTACATACTGAGAAATGTGGGAAAGGAGGTCTGAGACAGTTCAAATATGACTCAAGAAAAGTTACTGGAATGTGGCTTTAAGAAATAATAATACAAAAATGGCATTACTTCATGTCCCTGGTGCAGCCTGTTCACAAGGCTTTGGGTGAGGTGACAGCTTATTGCAAACGTTGGCTGGCACAAGGGTTTTTTTCTCTCCTTAAAACTTTGGCTGCAGTAATTGACAACTTGCTACCAGGAGAAAGAAATTTCTATGAAAAGAAAATGGCTTGAATATGCTATTAGAGAATCTGCTTTTTTAGTAGCTCTAATTTCATTTTAAGTCTCATAAACCACAAACCTAATCTAATTACCGGTGGTTGGAAAGTATTCATTTCTTGCATGTTACACCACTAAGATCTATGTTCGGTGACTTGTGGGTCTTTAGTGTGAACTCCAGGTTCATCTTTCTTGCGACTTGCAGACATTTTCGAAGTCTTATCTCCTATCTGTAGGTGGCAGTAAGTTATTACTATTTTTGTTACTCTGCCCGGTGGAAGAAGATTAAATTCAGTTTAGAGAAACAGAATATAAAGAGAATTATTGTTCTACCTATGGACCAATATAAAGAACAATAACTCAGTTCTTTTTTTTAATAGAAGTTTGATTCCCTCCCTCTTTTTAATTTGAGGTAAAATTGAAACTCTTGTGTATTCTCAGTAGACTCTCCTCTAGCTAGGATGAACTTATGTTCACATCAGGCTAAACAAACCTAGAACAAGAGAGTAAAAGGTTTTGTGTAAATCAGCAGCTCAAGAAACCCACTGTTTCTTAAAGTGATGTGTCTAAGCAAGATGAGTTCAGATTTTACAGCCTGCTGTTGTATTTATATTAAGCAATGGCATTTTGCTTTCAACTGTATGCACATAGAACATCAAATAATTATTCTTCAAATTCCACAATAAAAAAGATTTCTTTCCAAATGACTCATTGATTTCCATCCTTGGTGTTAACAAAGAAACAAAAAAACAACCACACACACAAAAGGCAGAGACTGTTGAAGGCAGTTCTTTTCCACATTGTCTTCTGCCCGGTGGTTGTTCATATGCAAAGCATGCTTCCTTACAGATGGAATCCACCAGTCTTTGCCATTAAGGGAAACACAGCAGGACCCAGAGAGGATTTGTTGAAGCTGAAAACCGACTTTATAATTTAGCTCCGAGTCTTGAAGCAGCATAAGTCACATTATAAATCAGAACACCGGATCCACAAATGTAAGGCAAACAGAGTGAAACATGAATCCCACCCCCCCCCCCCGTGGCCCCCCCCCCCACCCCTGCCTGCAGACTTCTCCTCTTGTTAGGACAATTAAAACAACAACCAGCTCCTTTATTGTTCACAATTTAGCAGTTAGCCAAGTAAACTGACATTTTCAGGCTACAGTAGACAGAACCACAGAAAAAAGAAAACAGCCAATAAGGTGAGGCAATTGCTGTCATATTATGCCAACGGAGACTGCCAGGTTTCTAAAATAAAAACAATCTTTCCACCATGGTGAAGACATCGTGCTTTTGCTTTGCTGAGCCTCACGGACCTTCCTAATGGAGAAAGCCAGTTTATACTCCTCTTACCTGTTTTTGGTTCCACTTAAAAGATTTGACTGAGGCCAGAAATCATGTTGGCTTTCTTTTTTTTTTATTATTTTTAATGGCTTCAGGGTATATACTTAACTTCACCTTGCCTGTGAGAGCAGAATGCTTTTGGTCTAACAAGAGCCTTTCTACTCTTGTATTTACTATGTAGAGTACGATTCTTACTTTGTATATGTTAGCCTACTATCCATAAGCTAATTCCATGGTTTTCCACTTTTTATTGTAGCAGCTGACAGCCGAAAAGATAGTATGATGCCTTTATGTTAAAATGTAGGATTTTCTGCCCCCGTTTTCCCAAACTAATAGGTAACATTTATATACTGTTGTGATTCGTATGTTTAAGTGGTTGTTTTCAATTTTAACAGACTGGTTTAAAAATTCAAAATGCATTTTATTTTTGATAAGCAAGAAAGGTTAACCCTTTAATGAGTACTCAGCTACCAAACGGTCCTCTTTTTTTTAAGAGACAACTGGTAACATAACAGGTATGCTGGGCAATGTATCCCAACTCATTTGTGAGTAAGGACCTTTATTCATTCTAACTGTAACTACCGCATAAATCATTTTCTTGTGGAGATGAAAGTGGTGGCTGTAGGTTGGATTGATTGACCTGACTTCAATAAAAGAAAAGAAAAAAACGGACAGCTTCATGGTTTAGCTTTTGGACCTGCCTTGGTGTTTGTCAGATCTGGGGGAATAGCTGGAATTTTCCCTTCATAGCCAGTAGCTACAAAGGAGTAGTTCAGACCCAGATGACAGAGGCTGTAACAGAAAATATCATGTGTACCATGTGGACAGGATCATGCGGATTTAGCAAAACATTATGAAAAGGACATGTGATATAGGATTCAATCACACTAGGGCTAAAATCCCAGTTAAGTTACATAGGCCCCTTATTGTGTGAACTTGAACAGCTGTTTAAGCTCTCTGAACTTCAGTTTTCTTATTTTGTAAAACAAAATTAGTATAATGCCTACACTAAAAATGTACATCAACTAATGAGAGATAAAATGTTCGGTGCCATTCACAAAACACAGTAAAGCGCTTAAAAGAGGTAGCTGCCCCCCAAAACAGCAATAGCAGTAAGAGTCATTTCAGTGGAACATACCATAGGTTCAGTAGAGGGTGATGGTGTAGAGAAGTGCCTAGGGAGCCGGCCTGAGGTTTAAACATACCTCCACCACTGGTGTGACCTTGGTTATATTGTTTAACTTCTTTGTGCCTGAATTTTGCCATTTACACAGTGGAGAGAACCAGAGCATGAACCTTTTGGCATTACCTGGAGGACTAACTGAGGTGATACATACAGAATAATCAGGACAGTGTAAGTAATGAATGATGTCAGCTATTTTTCTTATTACCTCCACCTCCCAGGAGGTTGACAGAGAAGAGTACAGAGGTAGTCCATGTGGTTAAAGGACAACAGGATGTATTTTAAAAACTCTAGCCACAAAGTAGGATTTCCCTGGAAGGGAGGGAGAGGTGGGCAGTGACCTAATAACATTGGCAACGTTCCCTAATGATCACGCAAGTTTAACCTTGTTATGAATAGCTGCCTCAACAGCATGATTGTGAGTCTGACACAAGTGATTATTATTATTTTTTAAAGATTTTATTTATTTATTTGACAGAGAGAGAGAGAGAGATCACAAGTAGGCAGAGAAGCAGGCAGAGAGAGAGGGGGAAGCAGGCTCCCTGCTGAGCAGACAGCCCGATGCAGGGCTTGATCCCAGGACCTTGAGATCATGACCTGACCCAAAGCAGAGGCTTAACCCACTGAGCCACCCAGGCGCCCCACAAGTGATTATTAAGCAGGACTGGGGAATTTTTTTTTTGGACTTTTGATCAACTCAACATGTTTTGGTTGGTTCTGAACCTCACTATTTAAATAAATCTGTGAATATTTTGGAAACATGGGCAGTCTATAATTAATCCCCATGGGCTGTACAGAAACTGCTTGTTTAAATCAAAAAGAGCCTTTACATTCGCTCTTTTTCCACATCTTGCACTTATATAATAAAATGTTCTCGCATTTGGATGGTTCTTTGCAGTTTAAAGCATTTCCACACACATAGTTTTATTTCAGCCCCTTATAGTTCTGGGGAGTTCGCCCAGTGGACATTAATATTTTCTTTATCTCATGGGCAAGAAACTCAGGATTTGGGAGATGAAGGGACCTACCCCTACGTGAAGGGACCCACGTAGTTTTAAGCAACAGAGTAAGTTAAAAAATTACTCAGCAGTGTTTGATAAGGTTGACTTTGCAGCTTAGTTTTAGGTTATATAAAAGTGTGCTGTCATAAGTGCCATTAGAATTACTGTCACATTATGACTTCAAAATTCTGCTTTCACTAATTATAATACAAGAAACTTTTCTAACATGGAGATGTGTTTGCCTTCTATACTTATCTTCTACATTTATATCTGCTCTTTGAGACTATTTCAGCTTGACATTTCTCTGCTTTTTCTAGGAATATTCTCTGAAAAAGACTCAGAAATATCTGAAAAATATTATGGATGCAAAGTTTAGAAAAGAGCGTTAGTTTAAAATAAAGATGTAGTAGCTCATACCGCATTCAAGGACAAATAAAATTCTTTATTTTTGCAGTCTTGCTTATGGCTTATTTGCCCATATCTGAGAAACAACAAAAGAATCACAGCTGGATTTCCAGATGCTTCTAATAGAGGAAAAATGCAGAGGTATGTGTGTAAGCATTCTTTTTTTCTTATTCTAAAAAATGAACTAAAAAATAAGAGCACCTATGGAATTGAGATGGGAGCAGGAAAAGCAAGTGTGGGAAGATGGATAACCTTTGATGTCAAGTTGATTTCTCATACCTATGTGGTCCAATTTTAGTTTGAATATTAGCTATGAGATCTGCAGTCCCCTGTTCTACAAGGCTAGAAAGGTGAAGGCAGAATATTTCAGAGGTTTCTCAAAACTCTAATAAAAATCTCTCCTGCCAGATGACCCCTGATAAACTTCAGTCTTCCTTTTCAGTAAAAAACTCCCCAAGACAAGCTCAGAAAGGATGATGTTCACCACGATTAAGTCTCCAGTCAGCCATGTGAGGCAGGTGAGAAATTTCATTGGATTTTTTCCTTACTTGGCAGTTTTAGATGTAATGCAAATCAAACAGGAGAACTTGGTAGGAATATGTGAAAACTAGGTCTATACCACATTAAATGTGCTTTTGGTTGTATAAAAGTAGTATGTAATTGCTATCTAATAATGCAATATATTAAAATTGAGCTTAATGTGAGTGTATACAGACTTAAGTTCATATATTCCACTTCTACTTCTGTTTATGTTGTACTTAGGCTTGTGGTTTCATAGTGACATTTTTTAGTAGTGTATCAATATGTAGAGTTCTTAATACCAGCCCTTATACATTATGTTGTGGTATCCTCATTCCCCTTCAACTTCTTGAGCATAAGGTTTATGACTTACTCACTGCACTATTTTTATGCCTCGCAAAATGACTAGCATATAGCAGGTGCTCTCTATATATGCTTGTTGAACTGACCTGGAGAGGAATATTTCCCTGTTTGAGAACAATTTCATAATATAAAATCCATGAAAATCTTAGAAAAACAAATTTAAGGTATTTCTGGCTTGGCTTTTATGAGTTTGGGTTTTAGAGGCAAGCATGAGGATTTTCTTAGTTTATTTCATTCTAGTGCATAAGTTCTGGGCAAAAAGAATATCCTTATGGGCTTCTGTGTTAACTAATAGAGACCGATAAATACTTTGCATATTCCCTGTAATGGATTCCCTGTAAAGGATTATTATGGATCCTTAAATAATCTCATGCAGAGTTATTGGGATTTATTTTGTTCTCTGAGGATATATCATTTTGATAAAAATAAAACAAAGATGTAAGGATCAATGATAAATGGAAAACTTTGTCTTTCACACCTTTTTTGGGTTAGTATCTCTGCAGTGGTCATTCCAAGTGTGTGAAGCTTGGATACCAAGCAGTGTGTCTTTGAGAGCCCTTACTCTTCACCCTCACAGTGCCAGCTACATAATTTGTGGGACCCAGGTCAAGATGAAGATGTAGAGTCCCTACTTCAAAGAGTGGAAAAAAGCTTCTTACTCTCTGTAGCAGTCTCTCTCAAGCTGTTATTTTTCTTTACTTGCCAATTAATGCTGCACTTCCTCAGGCACGAGGCTACTCACAGGGTGAATGCAGGCCTATGCAGGCCTCCAGGACCATGACCTATGGTCAGCACATGGGCATGTCATGTACCAGACCCCAACTCTTCCTGTGCCCATGCCCAGGCCCCTATCGGGGCAGGTTTGAGAAAGCAGGTGACTGAGAACTTTTCCTGGAGTTATGGATAGTGGGACTCCAGGACTCCAAGGCCATGGCACAAGCCCCGTTGTTTCATCTCACTTCACTAATAAGAGCCAAAATAAAAGATAATTTATTAAGAATTTTGATACCATTAACCCTCTACTGAAGGCCCTTTTATGAACAGGATTCCCTGTGCAACTGCAAGGCCTCATACCCAAGGAGCTGGCTGTGGTCCCCAGGACAGCTAGTTTATGGGATGATGGAGAACATTGCTGCTGGAGAAGTGACAAGAGGATTGACACTGCCTTTCTTATTCTCCATTGTGACTGTTTCCTCACTTGGTCTTCACTTTAATTTGCTTTCTTTTATAGAAAAATAATGAAGGATAGGAAAGTAGACAAGCAATTTTAATAAAGTATAATTTATACCAGTGAAATTATGCATGCCAATAGATTATAAATGCATGTCAAGGTTTTATTTAACTTGGTCATTAATGAGAGAATCAGTAAGACATCAAAACTAATTTGAAGAATATTTGAGAAGGAATATTAAGATTGCTCAATTAGATGTAAAACTAGTCAATGTCCAGTAGGGCAATAAACTGCAACATTTAGGGTACTCTTCCATTAGAAAGAAATTATTCTTCCCTCCATTTGACAAAAATCTACAAGTTAACCTCTCCCTCTATAAAGCTGTAAAACAGATCAGACAATAGAAAGTAAAGCCCAACTCTGGAGAACTGCATTCTGGGTACACCCAAGTAAGCTCTTATGCCAGTTTCAGGTTACTGATGATTTATCTGTCAATGTTATTTGTCTCAGATTAGCATTCTCTGAATTTTTAATCTGGCCATAATATTAAAAGATTTTCTCAGTTGTCTTCTATATGCACAGAAATCATTGTTTAATATACACAATGGTAGAGTATAAAATAAGAAAGTATTTCTTAATATATTTAAATCAGCATGCATTTAGAGATCCCTTAATACTTAAATTAGATGATATACTTCTAGACTACAAGCAATAGCATTGGAAGGGCCTTTACATGCTTAGATATTTAGAATTAGAAAGGTCTGGGTGATCTTTAGTCAAATGAGAAAAAAACAAACCAACTCCGAAAGGATGTGTACCCACATTACACAGAAGAGCAGATAAGAGAGTTAAACCTAGATTATTGTTCTGGTTCATGGGGAAGTCCCCAGTGGCTCAGAGCAGTCCCATCTCCTTTGGAGACCAAGGTTCCATTCATGTCTACTTCCTTGAATAAGGTGTATGGTAGTTCATTCTCTGTTCAAAGGAAATTTCAAGTGTCAAGGACTGCCAAATGTGACAGTGGGTGGTTCATGTTCAAGGTCAGCTAGGCAGCAAGTCCCCTTCATTCTGTCCTGGTCCTAAGACAAAGGTCCTTTTCTTTCCACTTCCACAAATCCCTATTCTTTTGATTCTTCCTTTCTACTCTCTCTTCCTCAACCCAGCCTTCTCTCCTTGGGAGCAGAAACTGCCACTCTCTGATCGTGAGTATAAATATTGTGACTCACATTTAGGACTAGAACAGGTTTGAGGCTTTAACTTCTATTTCTGTCTAGATGGGTAGATTGAGGAAGGAAAAAAAAAAAAAATCCTAGAGAGGAAACTAGTCTGGTAA
Source organism: Mustela nivalis (assembly GCF_964662115.1). Lineage (NCBI taxonomy): Eukaryota > Metazoa > Chordata > Mammalia > Carnivora > Mustelidae > Mustela > Mustela nivalis. The sequence goes on from NC_139024.1 coordinate 105,033,238, forward strand.
GTATTCAGGTATAAATTTACCTCATAGTTCTAATGCCCACATAATTTCCTACCTCAAGACAACTCCAATATTTAGGCATGATTTTCTGTCAGTTCTATAAAACTTGATCTGTCTTTGTCATAAGTCCTATTAATCTAGGACTGAAAAGAGAGCAATGAATAACTTGAAGCTTATGGCAATTTATCAGGTGTGAAGAAAGGATTCTCAGTATTAAAGCACACTAAACTCAGCATATATTCCCAGTTGTTGTACATTCTTATATTTTGGAAATCTTTGAAAAGCAGAAAAAAACTGCACTCACTGGACCTTGTTTGTCTCATCTGGCACAGCGTTTCCTCAGACTACTTCTGAGAAAGAAAATGTTCAGTGTGATGTTAATAGCTATTCCTGGAAAAACATTATTTGGTTGAATTAAGTTCAGAAACTTCTATTAGGTAAAGTTAAGTGGGTTATTTTCTACAGGAATTCCTTAGCATGTTGAAATGCACTGTGAAACTCTAAGAGGGAATGGACATGTGACATTTTATGAATTTGTCTTAGAAAAATTTGCCCCTCCTCAGCTTTTTTTCCTGAGGAATACTTATTAGTGGATCTTGAAAAATAGTTTTTAAAGTTCAGTCTAGTTTAATCCCTTTTTACTGAAATGATGAAAGTGAAGTCTAGAAATGGTTAGTGGCATATTTAAGAGTAAGGAGAAGAAGGCACAGAGACCTCTTATCTGTTAGATTGGTCCAAAGCGATGAAACTATAATTTTTTTTTAGAGATTTTATTCATTTATTTATTTTAGAGAGAGAAAGAGAGAAAGCATGTGAGCAGGGGGAAGGAGCAGAGGGGGAAGGACAGGGAGGGGGAAAAAAACTCAAGCCGACCCCATACTCAGTGTGGAGCCCACATGGAGCTTAATCCCACAACCTTGAGGTCATGACCCGAGTAGAAACCATGAGTCAGACGCGTAAAAAACTGAGCCACCCAGGAGACCCAAAACTATAATTTTTAGAGATAGCCTAGTCCTTGAGTATAATTCCCTTAAGTATAGTTCAGAGAACTGCTGAAAATAGTTACCAAATCACTAACTTTGGACAACTAGCTTTTTTAATGTGATGGAGCAAATAGTTGATTTATATTGCAAAGCTTAGGACAGAAAGCACTTACTTAAAGTCTAGAAGAGTATGATTTATCCTGTCTCTATTATCAGTGTTGACCTGAACAAATATCTTAACCCTCTTATACTTCATTTTCCCATTTGTGAAGCTGAAATCTAAAACTATGTTCCAAAGATATTTTAAGTATTAACATCATTTTGAGATAAAATTATCTCAGAGCAACACCACTATCCCATTTTCCAAAACAAAGGCAATACTTGATAATTGTTAGGTCAGTGACAGTCAGCAGTGTTTACTTAGAAAATACTTGCTTGAAGTCACAATTGCATTTTGATGTCAATAAACAATAACCAAATTTATTTTCTAGTGTTTTTCCATCTAGTCTTGATACTCTTACATCTTTAGCAAGTTTTAACTTTTGGCTCCAAATCACTTGATATTTAGGAGGGCAGGGGGAACAATTATAACTTCATTTTCTTAGTATAAAAGGTTAAGCAATTTTCCCAAGACACATAGTATGCCAGCAAATGGGCTAGGAACAAAAGGTAAGGCATAAGAATTTTGTCTACTGCTGAACCAAAAAGATTGGTTTGTTTACTTACTAAATTAATTATTTAAACTCCTTGTTTTAAGCATTTTGCAAACCTAAGCCAAGGGATTCTAGATATCTCACATTTTATTTCAGCTTTCATTTCGGCTTGTTTTCATTTTGTCTGTCAAGATTTTCACACAATTTTAACAGTTACATATCTAACTACATGTAAAAATCTTAATGATTAGGACAATTTACCAATTGTGTGTGTGTGTGTGTGTGTGTGTGTGTACAAAATGAAATCTGTAAGTGGTGAGCCATGTAGATTCAAAACAATAATACTTATTTCTAGTTAGAAAACAAACTGATTTTAGTATATAATTCCCTCCTAAAAACCCATTAATGAATAGTTTTTGCAAGGAAAACATACTAACATCTCCTATTTTGTTTGTTTGTTCTTTGAAGTAGAGGAGAAAAAAAACTGTTAGTATTCTATAAGAAAAGGAAAGGAAAGATAGTTTTCAGATGGGATTTAAGCCAGAGAGGTCTCTTATGCCCAGGAAGATCAATCAGGGTAAATGAGTTCTCCATGTATTATTACCTAAGGGTAGAGAAAATTGAAGATGAGATTTTTTTCCCCCTACTTGTTTGACCTTGCTGCATAAATATGATGTAAAAAATATGTGTGGAATTTGATACTGGGCTTTTCTATTAGTCAAACCTTGAAACATTTAACTCTTTGAGAGTTTTCAAATTTGGTGTAAATGACACAATTTCTTCCACATTTAATCTTGTTTGTTCTCATTTAAATATAATTGTATTTGCAATCACGACTTTAATGAAACTCTGATTTGCAGAGGACCTAAATGCTTTCTGCCCTGTAAAAACAAATGCTCAACCCTTGTTGCTGCACTCAAGGATGGCAGTAATAAAAGTGGTTAGAAAATCAATTTAAACTGCATTTGTACTTTACCAAGAACCCTGTGACACTTACATTGGTAAGAGTTATGCTTTCCAAATATGTGATCCACTTTTATAAGCAACTAAAACCCCTGCAGCTTCAGTCACACTCTCCAAGCAAGAATAAATGACCCCACATCAATCCATTTTCACAATACCTGACACTTGTAGAATGGGGGAAAGAAATGAGATAAAAAAGATAAATAATAGGCTGTGAAATCTAGGCTGTTTTAAACTAAGACTGCACTTTGTATGCATAAATGGAAAAAAAAACCACTACATTTTATTTTGCAGCCCTTAATGTTTTACAAACCTGAGATTACCATAAGCAAAAGAGTATGTAGAAAAAAGATTCCATGGCTTATTAGTCTTTGTAAATCCCATGCAGCACACTGCTTAACATAAAAGGTGTTCTCCACAAATGCTTGTGGTGTGAAAGAAGGGATGGATGGGTGGTCTTAAAGACACACAAATCTCATTTAACCAAACAGACTTGGATTAAAATAACTTCTAAACATGGATATTGCAGGAGAAAAAACTAAAAAGTTACCAAAATATTTTGTTGTGATGCATACATTTTGTCTAAGTAATATGGAACACTAAAACGTGCCTGTATTTTTCTTTTTTCCTCCTAATAATGGCACTGGTATATTTGCTTTTCACAACATGGGAGACTTTAATGGGCCTATTTTTCTGAGTACTTTTTTGCTTATGATTACCTCCAGCCTGTTAAACATTAAGGAAAGCAGAGGGATATAACTGAGTATCTGGGACTTCCATCTCCTGGTAATGCAGAAGGTGACTGGTATTCAGACAAAGTTCAAAGCTTAGAAAGAAGACAAAGGGACAACAGCAAGTTCTATTAATATCCTTCTAGCGTATTATTTAACAGGTCTGTTTAAAGATTATGTAATCCTCTGGAAGAATGCACTTTTCTTTGGCTCACTATTTACTAATGATTAGGCCCAGACTCTGAAATTACATACTAACTTGTAGATTTTTGTCTGCTGGAGAAGCAAATGAGTATAAAATGGTAGAAAAGAAAACCACAAAAATTACATTTTATTCCCTTGTAGGGTGCTAACCAGTTTCGTCTCAAATCTAGTAATCTTATTTTGGCATTCATTCAGTGATTATATGTTCTCAGTCTCTTGAATTCTCTTTGAACCAGCTTTAACCATCGTGCTCATTCCTTCATTAATGAAATAAATAAATAAATTTATCATGTGTTCATTATGTACTTTTGTGAAAGTCAGGTTTATAACTCTTTGAAAACTGACTTTTGGCATTGGCCTTGAGTTTCTTTCCAGGACCCTGCCAAAGAAGATTGCTTTTTGGGCAGAGGTGAGTCAAGATTTTGTAGGGCCCACAGCTTATATGACTTTTGGTCCTTTATAACAAAAAAGGGTTTAAAAGCACAGACAGAATTGTGCATAAAATTGAATATTTATTTACAATGAGAAAAGAAATCTTGGTGAATTACAAGTAAGCTTAGAGATTTAGGCCTCTTTCTCTGAAATCTCTTCAGGTTCTTCACAGGAAATGCTTACATGGAAATGACTTTTGACTACCAACATAGTTTGCCCTCTGAAAGAGAACTATAACAATCTACTGCAATTTCTAGCAACTCCCAGGTCTCAGAAGGACATGTGTAAGGTGGGGGCCTCTTAAGCTTCATTAGCTCCAGAGTAAACCAGCTCTGTTACTGGGTAAGGAGACACCAGCAGGTAAGGAGTTGTGAAGTAGAAGGCTGGGAGAAGCAAGTCAGATAACTTTTCCTCCCTCAGGCAACTGGGGCCATGGTGTGGCCCCTTGTGCAGGGCTTGGTGAAGACTGACACGTGCATGTATCAAGAGATCTAGCATGGAGCTTCTGTTGCAGGGAGAATATGCAGAACCAAAATGGTACCAGTTAAGAAGAAAACCTTTGAATCTTGTTCAATAAAATCCCTCTGCCCTAAGACAGCCCCAAATCTGGAGAAACTAGAAGCAAAAGATAGAAAGAAAAGCATCAGGAAGAATATATCTTTCTCCATTCAAATTCATGAACTGGAGGACTATCCAACTGGGAAGGGCCTGGAACCACCAAAGTAGGTATAAAGTGGAAGTTTAAACTAAAGTAGGCTGAGCCATGCTTTTAATAAGTCAATATGAATAGCAGGTTCTGGAACCTGCATGATATTCCATTAAGAGAAAGTAAAGAGAGATCCTACAGATGTTTGATGTCAGTGACAAAAGAAAATTGAAACTTTTTATATTTGCCCCCTATAAAGTTTAAACTGCTTTTAATGAAAGGATATACAGGTAAATATCTTAAATGCTCAATTAACTAAAACAATGAGAGAAATGGGGAAAACCACATACAATTTTAAATTTTTATCTGAAACCTGGTTGGATATTTTCTTTTTCACCCTTATTTCTAGCAATAGGGGCTACCTCCAATTGAGATGTTTGGATGTTCACAGCAAGCTAATCTAACCAAATACAAATTAGTACATGAAACAGAGATCCTGAGTACAATTTCAAGAATGTTGACTGCAGACGGAAAGTGTAGCAACTAAAATGAAGGATTAAATGTTTGAAGATGTTATTAGTCTAAATGTGTGGTTAGAAATTGATCTGAACTAGGCTCTTTTTTCCCCTTGATATTCAAAAGATGAGGGTACACTGCTGAGCTAGATTAGGGGTAATCTGGCCTGGATATAGAGTTATAACTAAAAGATCTCAGCAGGTGATGCCTAGCTACATGCCACTATGAAATGACAATGAAGACAAGCAAACATTTTATGGGGGCGTTGCCACTCATTACAGAACAAATGGAAAAGCTAAGACACGATACACTAATCTTTTATACTCTAATGGTTGTTACCGTCGCAATTTCAAATTCAATTTACAGCTCCTACCTCATTTTGAAGTGCTAAATGATTTGAAAACTACCTCAGAAATCTCAAAAAACTTCTTTTTATCAGATAATGTCAAAAAAGATGTCTATGAAATGAGAAAACATGGATTGAAAGAAAAGAATGAAAGAAATAAACTTTTATCTCTATTCACATGGGACAATGAGAACAATGAAAGTTTCCTAATGTTAAGAAATACAAATTTTTTTTTTTTTTTAGATTTTTTGGTGTAGTTAATTTTATGTGTCAACTTGACTGGGTCACAGGATGCTGGTTAAACAATATTTCTGGGTATATCTGTGAGGGTGTTTCTACACCTCATAAAGCTTATGACCCTTTCCAACTTGGGTGGGCATCATCCAATCCTTTGGGGATCTGAATAGAAAACAAGTGGAAGAAAGTCAAATTTGCTCTCTATCTGACTGTTGAGCTGTGACATCAGTCATCTCCTGGCATCAACGCTCCTAGTTCTCAAGCATTCAGACTCAGACTGGCATCTACATCACTGACTTTCTTGGGTTTCTAGCTAGCAGGTGGACAGATTGTGGATTTCCTAGCCTCTATAACTGCAAGAGTCAATACTTTATAATCCCCCTCTGTCTCTCACGTTCTCTCTCTCCTATCTATTTATCCATCTAAACACTGCTTAACATTGAAAATTAAATTGTGTTGGATTTTCTTGGTCAATGAATTGAATAAAGCTATTTTATCCATCTGCTGTCCTAGAGTCTGCAAACTATGGCCCTTGGGCTAAATCCTGCCAGTCACCTATTTTCGTAAATAAGGTTTTACTGGAATACAGCCATGTCCATTCATTTACACATTGTCAATGGCTACTTTAGTGTTAAAATAGCAGAGTCAAAAAGCTGAGATGCAACGTCTGAAGTATTTGCTATTTGGACCTTTATAAAAATGTTTGCTGACCCCCGCCCTATCACATGGAAGGTAGCATTGATTAGTGATGAGTAAAAGCTATGAGAACAATTAGAGGCCCAGAAAGCACATTCATTTACATATGGGGATTATTGACTTTCAGTGCATGATAAAATATATTCATATAGGCTTAACACCTGGTAAAATAAAGACTAAGTCTAAAACTCATGTCACAATAATTATTTACTCTAATGTCAGTGACATACATTCTCAGTGAGATTGTTGTATAGTTTATATTTCCAAACCTGAACTCCTTTTTCATTATTATTTAACCTATTTTAAAACATCTGGCATGGAAAGGAGAAAGTGATTTAAATATTATCTGTTTAATTTGCTAACCTTCCTACGTATGCCCTTTTGGAAACAGCTTGTTCAAAGTCCATAGAGATTTGGATACTCAGAATAACCCTTCTGTACCACTTTTCTAAACTGAATTTCACTACATGCAATTTGGATTTCTCTGAAATGAGCAACCACAGGGGTCTGAAAATTCTAGCACAGATTTATAACAAAATGGAAAAAGGTTGGATACTATCCAGAAACATGTGATGATACTCAGGGCAGAATGACATTTGCTCAGTAAAGCTGTTGAAGTGTTACTCCTCTTAATACTTTTCAACATGAAATCTGTCTTCTTATAGGCAGCTTACCTTCATAGACAATGTGGAGACAGCATTTAATAATGGTAAATTGTATCAACCATGCTACTAAAATTAGTGATGATTTTGTTTATAAATAGCTATAAGTAGGGTTTATTTCATGAACCCTAATGTGTAGCTCTATGGTACTAAATGTTTGTTCACTTACCATCCTACTCTTCTTTAGAGTATACTTCTTTAAGGGTTATCTCCTGCTAAACCACTATTATTCTTTACATATTGGAAGAAGTGGGTATGCATTCCCAGGAGACATGGATTAGATTACACGTGTGTGTGTGTGTGTGTGTACTGAAAGTTTTTCTCTCTTATGATTCTTATGTACCTCATTAGGAGGCATTTCCTAATCTTTAGATGAAAGTCCCAGGACTAGAACAATTAAACTGTGATGAGAAATTATTTGCATTTTCAAGTAAAGCTACCATGCATACATGTTGTGGCATTAAAAAAATTAGTGTCTTTATATCTTGAGACAGGAAAGCTGAGAGGTAAAAAGCTTACTTCTTGTCTTTGTAATAACGACTCTTTTATTCTGAACACAGATGGTCTATAACTTGGAAACAACAACAACAACAACTTTTAGAACAAAAAAAGAATTCTATCAGGTCACGTTGCCCATTCTTTTTGGATCCACAAAGGCTAAATATTAATATACCTTATTTAAATTGTTCTGCTATTTTGAAAGCTGTCTTGAATCCAATCTCCTCTTCTGGGATAACAGGAGAAGAGAGAAAACCTAAGGGGTGTAGAAGATTAAGCACCTATAGCCATTTTGCTACCACCCGAGGTCTGAGAATGGAGTCAAAGCTAAAGAATCGAAAGAGAGTGTAAGAAATTGGGTCCTAGAATGGCCTTTAAGTCATGAATCGAAAGATGCCTAGAATAGGAATCCACAGACTTCCCACATAATGTGAGCCAATAAATTCTGTTTGGGATGAGTTTCCTAGCATTTGCAAAGGAAGGAATCCTGCTTGATACAGAAATGATCCCAATTTTCTAGCTGAGGTAAATGAGGTTCCAAAAGATTGGCTAACTTGCCAAGTTCACATATTTATTAAGTAACCGAGCCAGGATTCACTTCAGTTTGCTAAAAGGAGCTGCTGGTGGTGGGCTCAAACCAGATTTTTAATCGACTACAATGTGACAAACATGAAAAAAAAAAAAAAAAAAAAGACACACCAGAAAGACAGGAGTGAAGAAGGATGAGTGAAGGACATTGTAAATGAGGTACAAGGTTTGATGATTTCTGAAGATTCTGAAAATCTGAGATTTCCCTGGTTGTCCCATCCCAGAGACTCAGTGAGGCAAAAGATTAAGAATGGTTCTTCTTACCAGGTTGGCAATTTATAGGGTCCTAGTTAGAAATCATTATAAGCATAAAATCTGTTTATTGATTTGCTCAAACATTGATATTCCCTATCCATAAGAATAATTTGTATTTCATTTCTAAGAATAGTTAGTTGCTAGTGCCACAAAACCACGGAAAGCAAACCCAGACTCATGACGACCTCAGTTTCAGAAGGCAAATCACCATGAGCTATGCTAATTATTCAGCTTTTTCCCATTAGAATAATCCAAAGTGAGCCCATACACCTTGGGGGTCAAAGTATCTCATCAGTTCCAGCCCTCAACAAGTATTTAATTTTTGAAGTTTCATGTTTTCAAATTCATGCTGACTTTTTGAAAAGATTTTATTTGAGAGAAAGAGAGAGTGAGTGAGAGAGCACAAGCAGGGGGAGCAGCAGAGGGAGAGGGAGATACAGACTCCTGCTGAGCAGACCCTGGGATCATGATCTGATTTGAAGGCAGATGCTTAACTGACTGAGCCACCTAGGTGCCCCCAATTTTTCATGTTGATTTTACATTCTCCTCCATCATATATATTTGCATATATATTACATTTATATAGTAATATAAATAAATATGTATAAACCAAACAAACAGGAAACCAGGAGAAAAGAAGAGGAGAGTTTAGAAGTCTGCCTGAGTAAGTAGGCTCAGGAGTGAGATCAAGTCAGACAGCACACTGACAGGCCCGAAGTGTGAGAAGGGTTGGAAGAAAATTTGGAAGATCTTGGAGAGATCCATTTTACGATGCAGTAGCATGGCGAAGAAAATAACCTTTGGCTTTAGCCAAAAACACAGATGGGAAGTGAGCTGCCGAAGGCATAAGCTAGTTCAGATCCATTTTGTCCAAGTCAAGATATGGCTCAGTAGTAGAGTTTTCCCAGGTTTCTTGGTTGGAAAACTTTACACTGTTCCATGCATTCCAAGTATGGGTATGTATCTGCTGAGGGCAGGGAGTTGGTCATGGTTCTTTGTGACTGACTTCTTTGGTCTGTGTTCTTCTCTGTGGACTGAAGCTGCTCAAGGCCTCATTGGGAGTCCTCCTTCAGTACATATTCTAGCTCTCCCTATGAGTTGCTGCATGCACTGCTAGAATGCTCTATTATGGTTGGGTAAGGGTGTTTTTAGACAGGACAAGGAAGAGTGAAGATACCATTCTGGTTCTGATCATCCTCCCTGTAGTCCTATAGCTATCTGTGCTCTTCTTACGTTAAACTTTTGACCTCCTAGGGGCTGTTCTTATGATCCTCTGAGAAGTCTATTTTTTTTAAATTTTTTTATTTTTTATAAACATATAATATATTTTTATCCCCAGGGGTACAGGTCTGTGAATCGCCAAGTTTACACACTTCACAGCACTCACCATAGCACATACCCTCCCCAATGTCCATAACCCCACCCCCCTTCTCCCAACCCCCTTCCTCCTAGCAACCCTCAGTTTGTTTTGTGAGATTGAGAGTCACTTATGGTTTGTCTCCCTCCCAATCCCATCTTGTTTCATTTATTCTTCTCCTACCCCCTTCACCACCCATGTTGCATCACCAGAGAGGTCTATTTTTGTTGTCATTTTGGAACTAGCCACCTCTAGTGTTATTATGGTATTGGTGTGCATAAAGAGATGCTGGAATGGAAATCATGGTTGCCACGTACCAGCATGTCCTGGATACAATAAGGCAAAGAGTTGTTTTGGCAGTTCAGCACTGGCAATCAAGATAGAAATCATGTTGTTCATAGAATGTGAGGAAGTGTTTTATTTGTTGGGTAACAGACAGCAAGTCTCCATTTCACTAACAATAAAAGGCACATACAGATCTTGAAGACCTTAAATAGTGATTGCCAGAATCAGTTGACATTTGAGTGGATTTCCCTGGAGTAGGGTTGAGAGGTTGAAAGATTGAGGAAGGGATAGGGAAGGCCAAAATAATGTATATAACAGAAGACTATATATATATATATATATATTTTTTTTTTTTTCTTTTTTTGGGTGGGAAAATTCACTCTAAGGCTTAACAAGTTGATAAAGCTTCCATACTAGAGTGAAAGCTTCTATGTGCAGCATGGTGTCTCAAATGTACATCTTTGTTTCACATACTCCTTAGCCCTTATTTGGTCCTTAGGTGATGTTTGTTGAAATAAATCTAAGAGAATAAACAAATAAGGTATATATCAGCCTAGGAGTATTATATTTATCTTTCTAGAATAATTATCTTTACTTTCATTTTCAAATACATATTAAATAAAAAATAAAACCGGAAGTAATATGAGGTTCTCAAATTTATGAAAATAAGAGCTTTATTTTATTTAACTTGTATTTGGCTTACAGTATCTCAGACAGTATTATTATAAAGTAAAACTAACTCTTATTTCTCTGAGTTGGTGATGTGGACACTTATACAGAAAATTTGAGTGTATTTGTTTTCTATTGCATAGCAAAGTTACCACAAAATTAGCAGCTTAAAACAACACACATTTATTATTTTATTGTTTTTGTGAGTCAAGAGTTTGGGTAAGGCTTAACTCATCCTCTGTATAAGTCTCACAAGCTTCAATCACAGTGTTGTTCAGGTTGGGGTCTTATTCAAGTTTCAACAGGGGAAGGACCTACTCCCAAGCTCACTTGGTTGTTGGTAAAATTTAATTTCTAGCAGTTGTAGAACTGAAGGCTTCAGTATTTACTGGCTGTCAGCTAGAGGCCACCCTCAGCTCCTTGCTGGTGGTTGGCTGGAGGCTGTTCCCAGAGCCATGTTACATGGACCTTCCCCAAATTGCTTCGTGCTTTATCAAAGTCAGCAAGAGAGAGTCTCCTTGCAAGATGCAGCCAACAATCTTATCTAACCTAATCATGGGAGTGACATCTCATCGCTGTATGGTACTGATTATTCTATTGGTTAAAAGGAAATCACAGATCCTATCTACACTTAAGAAGAGGGGATGATGAGGACTATGTTAGAGTCTGCTTACCACATATAGAAAGGGAGAAAACATAATTGCTGTCACTTTTATCATTATATCACTGGTAAAGCCTCATTGACAATATTTATTTAGGCTGAAAGATACAAATATTTCAGACATTAGAAACTCTGTAGGAGAAGCATTTTTCCCGTTTCTATTTCACTTGATTACACAAAAATTCATTTTCCTTCAAGGTTCTGAAGTTTATCTTGTTGGGTAATTTTTGTCTTATTATATCTTTAAAAAAAATTGCCTTTGATGAGTTCATGATAAAGCAGAATATTTATTAAATAAGGCCTTGGTTTTGATTCCTTTAGAAAAATAACCATGGCCAGGGAAGATATCTTCAGTCAAACTCAAAGTTCACTATTTAAAGTCCTTTAAAACTTCATCTGTTATATTTTTCCTACACAAAATAGGTCCATATTGCTGTTGTTATTTTACAAATGTGTAAGTCAAGGCACAGACCTGGACAGTTAATCAGAAGCAAACGGTTTTAGACACTCCAAGAGCTGACATTCTTTTTTTCCACTAAACCACACTTTTTCTTCAAATTTATTAGGTTAGTCTGTGATTGTTTGGTAAATATATCACCTTGACTTTATCATACCTGTCCATTCCTCTGTTCCTTGTCTTTGCCATTTGGTTCTTTCTCATTTTTCATTTCCTATTCCAGTGATTATTTTCAGAGCCCGTCTCTGCCTCCAATTTCTTATCCTACTCTATTGATAAAATTTTTCTCCTTCCAACACTACGCATATAGAAATTTACTTTTATGAAGTTATTAGCTACTTGATAGCTTGCCCCTTAGAAATGCTGAGGTGAATTAATTAAGATATTTCCTGTGAGATTTGGTCAATTTTTCCTTGACTTGAATTTATATAATCTGTATGTGTTTTAGCATCCTCTCTGTCATTATTTGTAGCCCTGAAATAAAGATTTCTCGGAGGACTAAAGAAATTTGGGAATATGTTCTACACTGTCCAAATGAGACTTCCTCAGGGTTGATTAACCTAAGACATTTTAGTGGAGCAGAGAGTAATTTTCATTAAAATCTTCTTCAGCTTATAGGCAAGATGAATCTTTATTTCAAGAAAAATAAGGTATATAGGCTTTTTCCTCCTTGACATAAAGATTGCAAATAAAAAGAAGCTGATGTAAGCATTCTTCTCCATCTTTAATCTCAGAGATCTAAGTAGATCTTTTGTTTTCCGAAGATGAAGCAAAAAAAAGAAAATCACAATAAAAATGAATGCATCAAAACCATTATCAATGAATAAAAATCTGTCATTCATATATCCCCAAAGCAGAGCCCATTAGTAAAATTATGTTTGGATCCATCTGAAATTGCCAAACACATTATTTGAAATTGCCAAAATCAGGTCCAGTCACCTAGTTATTTTCAGAGGTCAGGTACTTCTTGACATTGAAGTCACAATATATAAATTTCTTTGAACAAACAAACGAGTATTCACCACATGTGTGCATGACCTAGGTGATGCATATTCAAACTTAGAAATCCATACCTTTCTTTTTTATCACCAGGTGAAAATGCTACTGGTTTCTGTTTAAGTACCTGGAATCATGGAATATAGGGTGGAGAGCAACAGACTAAAACTAACCTGATGCAGGTGCCATTGTTGCAGCATAGATGGTGAGCACACCATGGGACATGACAGTTCTCAATGTTCTTTCCACTCAGTGCGTCATCAGCGATGAAGAATTCTTTGTTGTTTACTTGAAGCTCTTGAATGCAGCCTTTGAAGCCATAAATGTGACCTGCTTTCTTATGGATCTTAATATTCGCTGGAATATGGCCAAGAAACATTGATTCAAAATGTACCTATAGGAAAAACAACACCAAGAAAACATCTTATAAGGTATGGGCAGATTATATGACAAAGACCTAGAATGCTCTGTTCTATAATGCATGTTTTAATGTACTTTTCTGTGTAAAACAGGTTGTAATTGTTGCTTACTTTTGTCACCTCTACTAGGTAGTAGGATAAGTTACTTTTGAAAAGGGCCCTTATTTTACATTTCTTTTATATCTCTCACAATATCTAATAAAACAGTAAAAAATAAAGAGCATTCAAAAAAACTTGCTGATTTATTACTCTGAAATGTATTTTGGAACTCAAGTGTTTGCATTTTAATGTGAATATCACCAAATGGCAGAGAAAGAAAATAGAGCCTGTTAATTAACTATTGTTAGGGACTGAATTGTGTTCCCCCAAATTCATATGTGGATGTTGTAACACTCAGTAGCTCAGAATATGACCTTACTTGGAAACAGAGTTTACTCACTGACCAGAATGACAATATAACCACTGGCACAAAGTAAACTGTGACTTAATCTTTCTTCCTACCCTTCAATAACATATAAATTGAATTTTCATCATTTATATGTATATAAAATGTAGCTTCCCCAACAGGAATTTATGAGTTACAAAAGAATTCTGGATGAACTGGTAATGACACCCTGATCTTCAGGGCTTTTGGCATATGAAAGGTGCATGCAGCAGCATTTCTGCATGTTATGTCTCTGATGTCCTTATCCCCAAAACACATTCAAGCACTCCAAACTGATAGCTGAAAAATATTTACATTGACATTACAGATACATTAAATTGGAAAACTTATCATTGCAAGAATTCTAAAACTAGGGCCAAATAATTAAATTAGGGCTCTAAGGGGAGGAGAAGCTGGGAAATGCTTAGTAATGCCACTTAATGTTTACACTAATATGTTCTGGTTTGATGCAAATGTGCTTTTAGGGAACAGAAGCGTGTTCAATTCTAGGAACATTCAAAGCATCTCCACGACCCATAATAGATCAAACTAACTCTATTATTTGAGCTCTTGTTCTTTTTTAGTGACTCGAGTTCTGCTCCTGAAGGCATTCTTAATTTTATGTATATGTATTCTATAAAAGATTCAGCTATGTAGTTATCCAGAGGATGACTAACTTTGGGCATCGTGGTGCAGAAGTCTCAAGGTGTATTGAGTACGCATGCAGCACAGGAATATGTCTGTTTGTTTTCACATCCTTTCTCATATGTTAGCCCATTTATACTAATTATTCTAACAAACTATTGCAGAGTTCCTTTTATCATTTAAGGTATGTGACTCACTGCTAATGCAATCTGGGATCTATCACAAACTTGCAGACTCAGCGCTTCCAAGGCCATGACCCTCTCTCACCGAGGATCTCTGACATCTTTGTGTATTGATCACACACCTGGAACAGCAAACCCTCTCACAGCTTTGACAAGTGTGCTGTTTTAGCACAAAACTGATAGAGGATGGAAGAATATCCTCTTTTTCTGTCAGCAGTAGGCAGATCTGAGGGGAAGTCTATACAGTTATCTATGATTTATTAGACCATTAAAAAACACCCAAACAATGAAGTAGATGGCTCTTGTATTTCTTCTGATCTGAGGCTCAAGCTTAGCTAGAGTCCTGAAATGTCTAAAAAAGCTGCTGCCGTTGACTGCACATAGATAACCATTAAAATGGTTGACGTCCTCTATCCCCAGACTCTTAATTATCCAAGAGCTGCCTTTTGTGTGTATAATCATTCCTAAGGAGACAGGTCTTTAAAATAAGTCTTTTCTAATAACTTCTTGTGAATCGGACTATGGAGAATAGAGTCTGACATCAAGATATGATCTTACAAGATAAAACCACAGAGAACAGACATGGATAATCAAGGAGGAATCATCAAGATAATGAAGAATATGAATGGTGACTGAGGGAAAAGGACTCCACAAATGACTAGGTGAAATGAACATTCCCTTTCCTCTCAGAGTTTTCTCTTTAAAGGAAGAATATAGTTGCTCTTTTATAAAATGTGGGAATAAAATAAGAAGAGAGGCAAAAGGGAAGAAACTTCTAAAAACCAGAAGTGGAGACAGATAAGAAGCTGCTTTATCTCTTTTTAATTCTGTTTTAATTTGAATTTGGACACTGGAGTCTACCTGCATTTCTGTAATGGTATCTTGATTCAATGTTTAGTTTTACAGCCTTAAATCTGTCTGAAATTAAATAACTTTTATGTTAATAGGAAGGTAACTCTAATGTACTTTTTACTTAAGATAACTATTGGAGTGTACTTGTCTTTAGCCAAGAATATGATGACTTATAATTGAAATGAATTGACTTTTGGGTGTTGATGCCAAATTTTTGTTTTTAATATTTTCTGAAATGTATGCAGACAAATTCAAAATCAGAAAACATCAAGTCTTAGAATAGGGATGAATAAGAGATGTTGGCTAAGGTGTTTGGGAAGAAGGATTATTTAAATAACTTCTTACATATGATTTGTCTAAAATTTCTAAAAATTTAGAGGCATTAAATCAAAGGGGATCAAAAGGCAGAACAAGTATATATCTCAATCCTTCATCTCTTTGCAGTTAGAAGATCTCTTTCTCTCTCCTCCCCTCCAATAGTATAATAATCTGTGATCTTAGAGTCTCTTATATTTTTATCCCTTTAGGACAGGACCTCCAAAATGGTCATCTTGGGATTCTCTTAGAGTCCACAGCAGTGTCTTACAAATAGGTGGTTTAATGTAAGTTTGTTACAAATCACCTTATTCAAGAAACTTAATACTATTTTTTTTTACAGTTTCTTATTTATTTTCTAGGCCTCTTCCACTTTATGCTGCCATAGAACCTTGCTGTTTTGCTAGATTCAGCATATGGGAGGTTGTCACTGGATACCACTCAAAAAGGAATATTAATATGGCTTTAATTCTAATATAGCTTTCTATATTTAGTATATAGAGTATTGAGTGCTGAGTAGTGCTTATATGGAAGTTCTTGAATTTCTCATGAGATTAATATCAACTAGCTTAAACAAAGAGGTTTTTTGTTTGTTTGTTTGTTTTTCTTTTTTTAACATTTGATAAATAGTAATGAAATCCTCACTGGTCCCATACTTTACAGTTAAATCTTTGATTCTTAAGGCTTTTTAGGTTAGGGAATGTTCTCAAAATAGTATCTCCTTACTTTGTCAAAGAAGGAAGTGAACTTTATTGAAACAATCAATGAACTGAGTTGCTACCCTGTGAGCAGTTATATAGGAAAGTGGAAATACCCAGAAAAAAAAAAGGATATGGGATTATTCTTGTCTGTAAGGAAATTTAATGTAATCTGGGGGAATGGAATCACAAGGAAATGAAATATCTAGAAAATTCAGTATACCAATTAGCAAGATGGCCAAATAAAAAGCTCCAGATATTTCTTCTCTTAGGGAAACACTAATTCAACAACAATACACAAACCAAATGCTTCTGTGAGAAATGAGTAGATTGAGTTAAGAAGCACTTTTACCCTAGGTGAATATGAAACCAGCTGTATCGAAGATGGTAGGAAAATCTGTGATACTGGCCAAAGTTTCCCCCCAGACTCAGTGAAGCATAACTGGAAGAAAACATCCAGCTCCCAGTTTCATTCTGGGGAGGGAAATAGAAGACTGAAACATACATACTAAGTGCAGACTTTTCAGGGCCTGCCCAAGGGACTAGCTTTTGTCTTGCCTGAATCTAAGTGCTGATAAGAAAGTGTGCCAGGTTGGTGGCTACTGAGAACAAAGACAAAGTTTTGGACTAGCATGCACTCACTCACCATAAACATGTCCTGCAGCTCACTGGGAAGGGTGGGTGAAACCTCCTTAACTTCTGACTTCTCCCTCACAATGGAAAGAGTTGAACTGTGCATCCAAAATAATGGCTTTTCAGGGGGCTGACTGAAGAATAAGTTTGTTTATTCTGTCTTGGAGTACTGACAGGACATCTTACTATGTAGATGTCTGGCCATCACTGAAAACAAAAGATGGCTGGATGGTATTTTGCTGTTCCAGAGGACCACTGATGTAGCAGACTGAGGCTGATATTATTTTGTGGCCTCTTACTGGGGCCAGAGCAAGGGGGTGGAGTGGAGAAGAGTAGAACATGCTTCCAACATTCTGGGTTTTCTATGGACTTCTGGAGGGCCGAGTTTCTATTTTGCCTGACTTGGAACTTTGACATGACCCATATATCCTAAGAACTCTGGGGCTGCTGAGAACAAAAGAGAACTGGGTAGCTTGTGGCAACTCCAGAGAAACTGCAGAAATGTAGACAGACCAGAGGGAGCAAAGTACTACGACTGCCTGAAAAAAGAAACTGGCAAATTCTTATAATGGGGAATTTACACACACCAGTCCACAGAAGATGTATCCACATAAAGGTTTGAGAGGTTCCCAGACTCTGGGCTGGGAGACTTTGGGCTTCTTAAATCTGGTTGTCCAGATCAGGACAGCTGGGCTGATTGATGAAGGTCCTTTCTTATACAGAACAAGTCCATAAAGACTGGGAGAGATGTCTGTTTTTTCAAATGTATAGATCCCATTATGAATTTAAAAAGGTACAGGAAGAAACAGGAAAAATCAAAGGGACAGAATAAATCTCCAGCAACCAACCCTAAAGAAACTGAAGTACCCGACAAAAGAATTTTTAAAAAGCTGTCACGAAGATCCTGAATGAGTTCAGGAAAATGAAGCATGAAGAAAATGAGAATATCAACAAAGAGAAAAAACAATAAAGAATCACCAAGAAGTTTTGGAGCTGAAGATACAAAACTAAATTGAGAAAATCACTAGAGGGATTCATCAAAAGATTTGATCAAGCAGAAGAAAGAAATAACCAAACTCAAAGACAGGTTTCTTTGAAATTATTGAGTTAGAGGACTAAAAAGAAAAAAAAGATTGAAAAAGAGGGAGGAAAGCCTAAGGAACTTATAAGACATTATGAAATGAATCAATATATGCATTAGGGGACTATCAGAAGAAGAGAGAGAGGGATAGAATCCTTACTTGAAGATATGATGACTTAATAAACATGAGAATTTTAACTTTTCTTATTTAAGTATTTTCTTATTTGATTCTTTCAGTTGGAATGAAGATAAACATTTATTGCTGTATTGAAAAAGAAAGACATTAATGATTGAAAATTTCACAAATTTAGGGGAAAAAAATGTACAACCAGATTTAAGAAGCCCAAAAAACTGCCACAAGAAAGAACTCAAAGAAGTCCACACCAAGACACATAATCAAATTGTGAAAAGTCAAAGATAGAGAAAACTGAGAGCAGGAAAAAAAAAAGTGACTCACCACATAAAAGGAGTCCCTATCAGGCTATCAATGAATTTCTTGCCAGAAATCTTCAAGGCCAGAGGGACTGGGATGATATATTCAAAGTGCTCAAAACTAAAAGAAAAAAAACTCTGCCAAACAAGATCACTATACCTGGCAAAACTGTCTTTTAAAAACGGACAGATATAGACTTTGCCAAATAAACTAAAGCTGGGGAAGCTTATCACTAGTAGATCTACATTACAGGAAATGCTAAAGGGAGTCCTTCAAGGTGAAATGAAAGGACTCTAAAGAGCAATATAAAAGCATATGAAAATATAAATCTTATTAATAAGGGTGGATATATAAACAAATATAGAATACAATACCGTCATGGTGGGGCATACATCACTTGTCATTCTTGTATAAAAGTTAAAAGATAAAAAGTGTAAAAACATTTTAACTATAAGACGTGTCAATGTATGCACAATATAAAAAAAAGGTGTAAATGTGAGATCAATCATTAAGTGTAGAGAGGGAAGAAGTAAAAGTAAAAAAAAAGTAAAAGAAGTAAAAAAAAAAGGTAAAAAAACTTGAAGATTAGAGCAGCTGAAGTTGCTATTAGCTTCAAATATATTATTATAATTGTAAGATGTTCAAAGTCAGCTCTATGATAACCACAAATATAGAGTATATGAAAGATACAAAAAAATGACAAAGGCATCAAAGTATGTCTCGTACACACGTGTATACAAAAATCAGTGAAACACAAAGGAAGAGCGCAAGGGAGAAAAAGAGGGATAAAAAAGCTATAAGATAGAAAACACTGAAATGGAAAGAATAACTCCTTACTTACCAATAATTACTTTATATGTAAATGAAGTAACTCAATCAAAAAATATAAAGTGACTGAGAGGAGGAGTCAAGATGGCGGAGGAGTAGCAGACTGAGATGACATCAGGTTGCAGGAGTTTAGCTATATAGTTATCAAACCATTCCGAACACCCATAAATCCAACAGGAGATTGAAGAGAAGAAGAGTAGCAAGCAATTCTAGAAACAGAAATTCAACCACTTTCTGAAAGGTAGGACGTGTGGAGAAGTGAATCTGAAGCAATGAAAAGATAGACCACAGGGGGAGGGGCCAGCTCTTGGCAAGTGGTGGAGCAATGAGCACAAAATTCGAACATTTAAAAGTCTGCTGCACTGAGGGACATTGCTCCAGTGGCTAAGCTGGGGTGGAGCACTCTCAGGGACAATGTGGTCTCAGGTCCAGCAAGGTCACAGAAGGATCGGGAGTGTTTGAGTGTAGCAGAGCTTGCTGGTATCAGAGCAGGGAAGCCGGTACAGAGACGGAGCTGAGGAGTGAGCTCTCATCTTGGGGTTACCTTAAACTGTGATCTGTGGCAAGGTCAGGCCACTGTGATCTGTGGGGTCAGGGACCCCACAAGTGGCACATTTGAGGAGCCTCACCTTCATCTTCCAAAGAGCAGAGTGGCAGAAATCTGCTGGGTTTGGAGACTCCAAACAGGATCATGTGCCAGAGACAGAAATGCTTGGTCACAGGCCAGGTGAGCTCAGAGCACTTCCGGAGACCAGGGAAACAGGAGTGATTGACAGCTTTTCTCTGAGGGCACACTGAAGAGTGTGGCCCTGAGCACTTGGCTCCTCTGGGCTGGAGATTGGGAGGCCATTTTTATTCCCATCCTCCAGAGCTCTACGGAAAGCATACAGGGAATAAAAGCTCCAAGAGCGAACCTGAGCAGATTACTTAGCCCGGCTTCTGGCAAGAGTGGTGCAATTCTACCTCGGGCAAAGACATTTGAGAATCACTGCAACAGGCCCCTCCTCCAGAAGATCAGCAAGAACATCCAGCCAAGACCAAGCTCACTGATCAAGGAGAACAGCAGAATTCCAGAGGAGGGGAAAGCAAAGCATGGAATTCATGGCTTTCTCCAAATGATTCCTTAGTCTTGCAAAGTTAATTAAATGTTTTAATTTTATTTTTTTCTTATTCTAATTTTTCTTAACTTTTCCTCTTTCCTCTTTTAACATTTTTTAATTAGTTTATCTTAACAATATCTTTCTTTTTCTAATCAATTTATCTTATCAATTCCTTTTATAGAATTTTTAAAAATTTCATCTTTACAGTCATATTCCATCCCTTCAATGTGTTTACCCTTATTTTTTTTACCCTTATTTTTGTGTTTTTGTGTTTTATATATATCTTGTGTTTTTGTGTTTTTTATAAATATATATTTTTCTTTTTTTTTAAAGATTTTATTTATTAATTAGACAGAGACAGAGAGAGATCACAAGTAGGCAGAGAGAGATGGGGAAGCAGGCTCCCAACTGAGCAGAAAGTCTGATGTGGGGCTTGATGCCAGGACCCTGAGATCATGACCTGAGCTGAAGGCAGAGGATTAACTCACTGAGCCCCCCAGATTCCCCTAAGTTTTTCTTTCTTTAAAATTTTGGGACCAAGAGACCAAAATATGCCCAAAATCAAGTGGGTGGGTCTGTTCTATTCACCAGTCTAGTGTGTGTGTGTGTGTGTGTATAAAATACACATATTTATATGAAAAAATATATATTGTAAGAAATATATATTTTTTAATTAAAAAAATTTTAATTTTTAAGAGACCAAAATATGCCCCAAATGAAGTGGGTGGGTCTGTTCTATTCACCAGTCTAGTGTGTGTGTGTGTGTGTGTGTGTGTGTGTATATAAAATACACATATTTATATGAAAAAATATATATTATAAAAATATATATTATAAATTAAAAAAATTTTTTTTGAACTTCTTTTTACCTCCTTTCTTCTCCCCCCAATTTGGGGTCTCTTCTGATTTGGTTAGCGTGTATTTTTCTGGTGTCTTTGCCACCTTTTTAGCATTTTATTCTCTAGTTCACATATTATTATCTGGATAAAATGACAAGACAGAAAAACTCACCACAAAAAAAAAAAAAAAAAAGAACAAGAGGCAGTACAAAGGCTAGGGACCTAATCAATATGCACATTGGTAGTATGTCTAGAGTTCACAATGATTATTCTCAAAGTGCTGGCTGGGCTTGAAAAAGGTATGGAAAGTATCATAGAAACCCTTCTGGAGTAATAAAATCTAAAGCTGAAATCAAAAGAGCTATTATGAGTTGTAATAAAAAATGGAGGCTCTAACTGCTAGGATAAATGAGGCAGAAGAGAGAATTAGTGATATAGAAGACCAAATGATGGAGAATAAAGAAGCTGAGCAAAAGAGAGACAAACAAATACTGGACCACGAGGGGAGAATTCAAGATATAAGTAATACCATATGACGAAACAATATTAGAATAATTGGGATTCCAGAAGAAGAAGAAAGATGGGGGGGGGGGTAAGAAGGTATATTGGAGTGAATTATTGTAGAGAATTTCCCTAATACGGCAAAGGAAACAAGCATCAAAATCCAGGGGGCACTGAGGAGCCCCTCAACATCAATAAAAATAGGTCCACACCCTGTCATCAAATAGTAAAACTTACAAGTTTTAGTGAAAAAGAGAAAATCCTGAAAGCAGATTGGTACAAGAAGTCTGTAACATACATGGTAAAAATATTAGATTGGCAGCAGACTTATCCACAGAGACCACGCAGGTCAGAAAGAACTGCCATGATATATAGAGAGCACTAAACGTGAAATATAAGCAGCCAATTGTACTATATCCAGCTAGGCTGTCATTGAAAAGAGGGGAGATAAAAAGCTTCCAGGACAAACAAAAACTAAAAGAATTTGTGAACACCAAACCAGTCCTACAGGAAATATTGAAAGGGGTTCTCTAAACAAAGAGAGAGCCTAAAAGTAGTAGACCAAAAAGGAACAGAGACAATATACAGTAACAGTCACCTTATAGGCAATACAATGACACTAAATTCTTATCTCTCAATAGTTACCCTGAATGTAAATGGTCTAAATGCCCCTATCAAAAGACACAGGGTATTAGAATGGATAAAAAAAACAAAACCCAACAATATGCTTTCTACATGAAACTCATTTTAGACCTAAAGACACTTCCAGATTTAAAGTGAGGGGGTGGAAAATAATTTACCATGCTAATGGACATCAAAATAAAGCAGGAGTGGCAATCCTTATATCAGATCAATTAGATTTTAAGCCAAAGACTATAATAAGATGAGGAAGGACACCATATCATACTTAAAGGGTCTGTCCAACAAGAAGATCTAACAATTTTAAATATCTATGCCCCTAACATGAGAGCAGCCAAGTACATAAACCAATTAATAACAAAATCAAAGAAATACAACAACAATAATACAATAATAGTAGTGGACTTTAACAGCCCACTCACTGAAATGGACAGATCATCCAAGCAAAAGATCAATAAGGAAATAAAGGCTTTAAATAACACACTGTACCAGATGGACATCATAGATATATTCAGAACATTCCATCCCAAATCAACAGAATACATATTCTTCTCTAGTGCACATGGAAGATTCTCCAGAATAGATCACATCCTGGGTCATAAATCATGTCTCAACTGGCACCAGAAGTTTGGGATCATTCCCTGCATATTTTCAGACCACAATGCTCTGAAGCTAGAACTCAATCACAAGAGGAAAGTTGGAAAGAACTCAAATACATGGAGACTAAAGAGCATCCTACTAAAGAATGAATGGGTCAACCAGGAAATTAAAGAAGAATTGAAAAAAAATCATGGAAACAAATGATAATGAAAACACAACTGTTCAAAATCTGTGGGACACAGCAAAGGCAGTCCTGAGAGGAAAATATACAGTGATATAAGCCTTTCTCAAGAAACAAGAAAAGTCTCAAGTACAGAACCTAACCGTACTCCTAAAGGAGCAGGAGAAAGAACGGCAAAGAAAGCCTAAATTAGCAGGAGAAGAGAAATAAGATCAGAGCAGAAATCAATGAAATAGAAACCAAAAGAATAGTGGAACAAATCAATGAAACTAGGAGCTGGTTCTTTGAAAGAATTAATAAGATTGATAAACCCCTGGCCAGAATTATCAAAAAGAAGAGAGAAAGGTCTCACATAAAATAAAACCATGAATGAAAGAGGAGACAGCACAACCAACACTAAAGAAATGCAAACAATTATAGGAACATATTATGAGCAACTATACGCTAGCAAATTTGACAATCTGGAAGAAATGGATGCATTCCTAGAGACATATAAACTACTGAAATTGAACCAGGAAGAAACAGAAAACCTGAACAGACCCATAACCAGAAAGGAGATTGAAGCAGTCATCAAAACTCTCCCAACAAACGAGAGCCCAGGACCAGAGGGCTTCCCAGGAGAATTCTACCAAACATTTAAAGAAGAATTAATTCCTATTCTCCTGAAACTGTTCCAAAGAATAGAAATGGAAGGAAAACTTCCAAATTCATTTTATGAGGTCAGCATTACCTTGATTGCAAAACCAGACAAAGATCCCATCAAAAAAGAGAATTACAGACCAATATCCTTGATGAACACAGATGTGAAAATTCTCACCAAAATACTAGCAAATAGGATCCAACAGTACATTAAAAGGCATATTCAGCATGACCAAGTGGGATTTATTCCTAGGCTTCAAGGTTAGTTCAACATCCACAAATCAATCAATGTGATACAATACATTAATAAAAGCAAGAACAAGAACCATAGATGGTTCAATAGATCAATAGATGCTGAAAAACCATCTGACAAAGTACAGCATCCTTTATTGATCAAAACTCTCCAAAGTGTAGGGATAGAGGATACATACCTCAATATCATCAAAGCCATCTACGAAAAACCCACAGCAACTATCATTCTCAATGGAGAAAAACTGAGAGGCTTTCCTCTAAGGTCAGGAACACAGCAGGGATGTCCATGATCACCACTGCTATTCAACATAGTACTAGGAGTCCTAGCCTCAGCAATCAGAAAACAGAAAAAAAAATTAAAGGCATCCAAACTGGCAAAGAAGAAGTCAAACTCTCATCTTTGCAGATGATATGATACTTTATGTGGAAAATCCAAAAGACTTCACTCCAAAACTGCTAGAACTTGTATAGGAATTCAGTAAGGTGCCAGGATATAAAATCAATGCACAGAAATCAGTTTCATTTCTATACATCAATAAGAAGACAGAAAAAAGAGAAATTAAGGAGTCAATCCCATTACAATTGTACCCCAAACCATAAGATACCTAGGAATAAACCTAACCAAAGAGACAAAGAATCTGTACTCAGAAAACTATAAAGTACTTTTGAAAGAAATGGAGGAAAACACAAATGAATGGAAAAATGTTCCATGCTCATGGATTGGAAGAACAAATATTGTGAAAATATCTATGCTACCTAAAACGATCTATACATTTAATGCAATCCCTATCAAAATACCATTAATTTTTTTCAAAGGAATGGAACAAATAATCTTAAAATTTATATGGAACCAGATAAGACATCAAATAGAGGAATGTTGAAAAAGAAAGCCAATTGGTGGCATCGCAATTCCAGATTTCAAGCTCTATTATAAAGCTGTAATCATCAAGATAGTATGGTACTGGCAGAAAAACAGACATATAGATCAATGGAACAGAATAGAGAGCCTAGAAATAAGCCCTTAATTCTATAGTCAACTAATCTTTGACGAAGCAGGAAAGAATGTCCAATGGAAAAAAGACAGTCTCTTCAACAAATGGTGTTGGGAAAACTGGACAGCCATATACAGAAAAATGAAACTGGACCATTTACTTACACCACATACAAAAATAGACTCAAAATGGATGAAGGACCTCAATGTGAGATAGAAATCCATCAAAATCCTTGAGGAGAACACAGGCAACAACCTCTTTGACTTCAGCCGCAGCAACTTCTTCCTAGAAACATCGCCAAAGGCAAGGGGAACAAGGGCCAAAATGAACTATTGGGACTTCATTAAGATCAAAAGCTTTTGCACAGCAAAGGAAACAGTCAACAAAACCAAAAGACAACTGACAGAATGGGAGAAGATACTTACAAATGACATATCAGATAAAGGGTTAGTATCCAAAATCTATAAAGAACTTATTAAACTGAACACCCAAAGAACAAATAATCTAATCAAGAAATGGGCAGAAGACATGAACAGACATTTCTGCAAAGAAGACATCTAGATGGCCAGCAGACACATGAAAAAGTGCTCCACATCACTCAACATCAGGGAAATACAAGTCAAAACTACAATGAGATATCACCTTATACCAATCAGAATGGCTAAAATCAACAAGTCAGGAAAAGACAGATGCTGGTGAGGATGTGGAGAAAGGGGAATCCTCCTGTACTGTTGGTGGAATGCAAGCTGTTGCAACCACTCTGGAAAATAGCATAGAGGTTCCTCAGAAAGTTGAAAACAGAGCTATCCTAGGACCCAGCATATGACACTACTGGGTATTTACCCTAAAGATACAAATGCAGTAATCTGAAGAGGCATGTGCATCCGAATGTTTATAGCAGCAATGTCCACAATAGCCAAACTATGGAAAGAACCTCGATGTCCATCAACAGATGAACTGACAAAGAAGAAGTGGTATATGTATATACAATGGAATACTATGCAGCCATCAAAAGAAATGAAACATTGCCATTTGCAACAATGTGGATGGAACTAGAGGGTATAATCCTGAGTGAAATAAGTCAATCAGAGAAAGACAATTATTATATGATCTATGTGATATGAGGAATTTGATAGGAAAAGTGGGGGTTTTGGAGGGTAGAGAAGGGAAAAAATAACACAAGATGGGTTTGGGAGGGAGAAAAACCATCAGAGACTCTAAATCTCACAGAACAAACTGAGGGTTGCTGAGGGGAGGAGGACAGGAAGAGGGTGGTTGGGTTATAGACATTGTTGAGAGTGTGTGCTATGGTGAGTGCTGTGAAGTGTGTAATCCTGACGATTCACAGACCTCTATCCCTGGGGCTAAAAATACATTATATGTTAATAAAAAATATACATAAAGTGACTGAGTGGAAAAAAAAGATTAAAAAAAAATCCCAAAATACAACTATATTCTATCCATAAGAAACTCAATTTTAAGGACACATATAGCCTGCAAAAAAAAAAAAAAAAAAAGAAAAGAAAAGACACATATAGCCTGAAAGTGAAAGAATGGAAAGAGATATCCCACACAAATAGTAACCAAATAAGAGCAGGAATGGCTATCGTTATTTGGACAAAACAGACTAGTCAACTACAGTCATAAGAGACAAAGAATGACATTATATAATGATTAACAGGGTCAGCTGGTTAGGAAGATCTAAAAATTATAAATGTATATGGCCCAATGTCAGCTCACTCACATATAGGAAACAAACACTGACAAAACCAAAGAGAGAAATAGCAATGCAATAATAGTATGAGATTTTAATATCTCACTCTCCATAATGACTAGAGTATCCAGCTGGAAGATAAAAAGGAAAAAGAAGACTTGAACAACACTGCAGCACAAATGGACCTAACAGACTTATACAGAACATTCGATCCAACAGCAGCAGAATACACATTCTTCTCAAGCACATATGGAACACTCTCCAGGATAGATTATAGTTAGATTACAAATAAAAAAATCTTAACAAATTTAAGGAGACTGAAATCATATCAATTATTTTTTCCAAACATAATGGAATGGAACTGGACATCAATAGCAGAAGAAAAAATGGAAAATTCACAAATATAGCTGACTCTAGAACGACATGGGTTGGACTAAATAGGTCCCCTCTATGCAGATTTTTTCCAATAAATAAATAAATACACACACACACACACACATAGAGTACTGTAAATACATTTCTCTTCCTTATGATTTTCTTAATAGTATTTTAACTTATGTTGTTATAAAAATATAGTATATAAATATATATAAAAATATGCATTAATCAACTGTTTCATTATCAGTTAGGCTTCCGGTCAACAGTTAAATTCTGGGGGAGTCAAAATTATGAATGGATTTCAACCGCATGGAGGGATGGCACCCCTAATCCCCGTGTTGCAACGGTATGTGAAAATTAAACAAAATGCACTCTTGTTTCAAAGAAGAAATGGTTCAAAAAATAAATTAAAAAATTTAGAAAAAGTCCTGAGACAATGGAACATAATATACCATAATTTATAGGATGTAGCAAAAGCATAGTAACTGGAAAGTTCATAGCTTGAAAAGCTTTTATTAAGAAGTAGAAAGATCTCAAATCAACAATGTAACTTTACACCTCATGGAGCTAGACAAAGAAGAGTCAACTAAATTCAATGTTAGCAGAAAGACTAAAATTATACAAAAACTAGAATGGAAATACAATAGGGAACAGGAACACATTAGAAAAAAATCAGTAAAACTAAAGTTGGTTTTCTGAAAAAATCAAAATCGACTAACCTTTAGCTACAATAATTTAAAAAAAGGAGATTCAAATGAAATCAGAAATGAAAGATGACATTACAACTGATGCCACAGAAATAAAAAGGATTATGAGATAACTATGAGCAATTACACAGCAACAAACTGGATAACCCTGAAGAAGTGGATCAATTCCCAGAAACATACAGCTTACCAAGAGGGAATCATGAATAAATAAAAAATCTGAACAGATGAATAATAAGAGAATAAATCTGTAATCAAAAACCTCCCAACAAACAAAAGCCAAGTAACAGATGGCTTCAGAGGAGAATTCTACAAAATATTTAAAAAAGAATTAATAACAATCCTCTAGCTTTTCCAGAAAACTGAAGAGGAGGGCACACTCCAAAAGCCCATTCTCTGAGCCTAGTATCTTCCTGATACTAAAGACAGAAAAAGACATCACAAGAAAAAATTCTGCAAGCTCATATACCTGATGAATAAAGATGCAAATCTTTAGTAAAACACTGGCAAACCAAACTTATGAGCACATTTAATTATGAGAATTATATACCCTGACCAAGTGGGATTTATCCCTGTAATGCAAGGATGGTTCAACATAAAACATTAATCAATGTGATGCAACACATTAACAGAACAAAGGATAAGGATCACACAATCAACAAATACAGAAAAAGTATTTAACAAAATTCAACATCATTTTATTATAAAAAGACTCAAACTAGGAATAAAAGGAAATTACTTTACATAATAAAGGCCATATATGATAAGTCTACAGCTGACACCATACTCAATGGTGAAAACCTGAAAACTTTTTCTCTAAGATCAGGCAGAAAACAAGTGTGCCAATTCTTAGTACTCCTATTCAACATAGTACTGGAAGTCCTAGCAGAACAACTAGGCAGGAAAAAGAAATAAAAGGAAATAATCTCTGTAGATGACACGATGATATATACAGAAAATCCTAAAGAGTCCACATAAAATTAAAACTAATAAATGAATTTAGCAAAGTTGCAGGATACAAAATCAACATAAAAAATGAGTGTGCTTCTATATACTTAAAATGAACAATCTGGAAAGCAATTAAGAAAATAATCCCATTCACTTAGCATCAGAAAGAGTAACATTCTTTGTTTTTTTT
This sequence comes from Mustela nivalis, assembly GCF_964662115.1. Classification (NCBI taxonomy): domain Eukaryota; kingdom Metazoa; phylum Chordata; class Mammalia; order Carnivora; family Mustelidae; genus Mustela; species Mustela nivalis. Next base: position 105,062,257 of record NC_139024.1, read on the forward strand.
TTTTTTTTTAAGATTTTATTTATTTATTTGACAGAGAGAAATCACAAGTAGGCAGAGAGGCAGGCAGAGAGAGAGAGGAGGAAGCAGGCTCCCTGCTGAGCAGAGAGCCCGATGCGGGACTCGATCCCAGGACCCTGAGATCATGACCTGAGCCGAAGGCAGCGGCTTAACCACTGAGCCACCCAGGCGCCCAGAAAGAGTAACATTCTTAGAAATAAAGTTAACCAAGGAGATGAATGACTTGTACACTGAAAACTGTAAAACATTGCTGAAAGAAATTAAAGAAGACACAAAAAACTGGAAAAAGTTCCTGTGTTCATGGATTGGAAGACTTAATATTATTAAAAGTTTATATTACCTAAGTGATTTACAGATTTAATGCAATCCTTATCAAACTTCCAATGGCATTTTTTGAATAGAAAAAATAATCCTTAAATTCGTATGGAATCACAAAGGACCCCAAATAGCCAAAGCAATATTGAGAAAGGAAAACCGGACACATGACAGTTCCTAACTTGAAAGCACATTACAAATACACAGTAACCAAAACAAAGATGGCTTTGGCATATAGACAGACATATATACAAACAGAACAGAGTAGAGAAAACAGAAATACACTTGTGCAACTATGATCAAATGATTGTTGACAAGGTGCCACAACTATACAATGAGGAAAGCACTGTCTCTTCAACAAATGGTTTTGGGAAAAATGGATACCAACATGGAGAAGAAAGAAGTTGGACCATTACACTATACACAAAAATCAACTAAAAATTGATTAAAGACTTACAAATCAGACTTGAAACTATATAAATTGAAGAAGAAAACAAAGGGGAATATCTTCATAACATTAGTTTTGGCAATGATTTCTTGGATACAGCACCAAAACCATAGGCAACAAAAGCAAAAAAAGAGACAAGGGGCGCTATATCAAATGAAAATATTTACAAACCAATATCTGATACAGGGTTAATATAAAAATATATATAAGGAATTCTTTTTTTTTTTTTAAAGATTTATTTATTTATTTGACAGATAGAAATCACAAGGAGGCAGAGAGGCAGGCAGAGAGAGAGGAGGAAGCAGGCTCCCTGCTGAGCAGAGAGCCCAGGACCCTGGGATCATGACCTGAGCCGGAGGCAGAGGCTTTAACCCACTGAGCCACCCAGGCGCTCCAAAAATATATAAGGAATTCTTATGCCTCAATAGCGAAAACAAATAAGCTGACTAAAAAACTGGCAAAGGACTTGAAAAAACATTTCTCCAAAGACACAGAAATAAACAAAAGATATATAATAAAGATGTTTAACATCACTAGTCATCAAAGAAATGCAAATCAAAGTCATAATGAAATACCACCTCACATTTGTTAGGGTAGCCATTATAAAAAAAACAACAGCGAATATCAAACGTTGACAAAGATGTAAAGAAACAGAAACCTTTGTGCACTGTTGGTGGGAATGTAAAAATTGTGTGTTAGCTATGTACCACGGTATGAAGCTTCCTCAAAAAATTAAAAATGTACATATTATATGATCCCCAAATTCCACTAATGAGTATTTATTGAAAAGAGCTGAAAAGAGGATCATTTTTTTTTTAATGTGTGTGTTTTAACAGAAGCTTTTATTTAAATTATAGTTAGTTAACATGGTGTAATGTTAGTTTCAGGCATAAAATTTAGTGATTCAACACTTGCATACCACACCTGGTCCTCATCAAAGGTGCCCTCCTTCATCCCTAATAGCGATTTCACCCATCCCTTCACCTACCCCCCCCCCCCATCACCCTTAGTTTGTTCTCTTCGATGAAGAGTTTGTTTCTCGGTTTGCTTCTCTCTTTTTTCCCCCTATGATCCTTTGTCTGTAGCATATTGCATGTTATTCATGATAAAATATGGAACTTTCAATATAAAAAAGGATGACTATAGGGAATAGGTAGAGACAAAATCACATTAACTGCTTTAAACTATGAGCGTTTCCTAGATTTTCCACCATTTGAATAGTCTGTGCCTTGAATCTAAATATTTTGGCCATCTTGGACTCTAGCATGACTTTTTTTTAACTGACATGAGTTAATACACAGTGTAATGTTAGATTCAGGTTTACGAAGTAATGATTCAACAATCCTATGCACTACTCAGTGCTCAGCACAGTAAGTATATTCTTAATCCCCTTCACCTGTTTTACTCATTCCTCACCTGCCTCCCCTTTGGCAACATCGAGTTGGTTCTTTGTATTTAAGAGTCTGGAGGTTTTGTTTTTTTTTTTTAATTTCTTCAAAATGAAAACCAATTTTATTTCTACCTTAACAATCCACTTGACAGTTTTCACTCTGCTGGAGCAGAAAATGAAATAAAGTGTACTATAAAGGAACAACAACAACAAAAAACCACGTTGGGAATCAGAAAATCTGGAATCAAGTCTCTTTCATTATCACTATGAAATTTTGGACATTTGATACTCAGTTTTATCAGATACGACCTTATAAAAGAGATATTCATTCTTACTTTAGAGGGTTCTTGTGAAGATCAGATGAGATAAAATACATGGTCATAATTTGGAAAATATAACGTGCTTATGCAAATGTTAGCTATTCTTATGTGTTTCTTTAGGATGCTTGTATACACTCAATAAGAGAAAAAAACTACATAGAAAAAATGGAAATAAAATGAGATTTCCAGTTCATTAGGGCCTTATACACTGCCAGCTCTAATGTGCACCAAAATTAGCACTTTGGAGCTCTAATTATACAGATTAACTCTCCATGATGATCAAATGAACCAGGAATTCTTTATCTTAAATGTATTTCTATAAAGTCATACTAAGAAGCATGTAACCAACCACATCATTAAAATTAAAAGAATTCAGCAAATTGCTTGGTCTCTGGAGGGACAAATATCCTTTTTGCTTTCAATTTTCTTCATTCGATATTTCCAGGAAAAATTCCCTGACAAGAGACTTTTTAATAGCACAGTATAAGCACTACCATATCCTATAAAAATGGAAGTTTTAAGCACTATTTTGTAACTTGCTAATTATTCTCCATTCCTGTGGTGTTTTTCTTAATCAAGCATAACATATTATATGCAAAGTGTGAGAGGAAAATCAATTTCTTGATAAATTTAATGCAACTTTTATAGCGACAGGCAGTATTAAATAGATTTAATTGTACCTAAAGTATCAGAGATGAAAATTCCGGTGTTTTGTTGAGAGCTTTTACAAGGAATCTGTTCAATAAAGAAATATGATTAGTGTAACTTAAAAAGAAATACTTATTTTAGATATTGAGGGCACACTTAGTAATGTTTAGAACTGGCTATCTGCATAACTACCTGAGAGACATGGGGTGCCTCTGTGTCTTGCTTCTGTATTGGAGGTTTTCCATCTGCAGTCATTTCAATCATGCAAGCAACCCAAGGGCTGCCAACAGGGACTGTGTAGCTAGAAATAAAACAGAAGAGGCCATTATTCTGTGTGTTAACTGGCAAGAACAGGGTAACTTCGCACATGGATGGTAAGTACTTCTTCAACGACAGAGGTACTTTGTGGATCATAATAGTCCTGAAATATGGCCCCAACCAAGTGTGAACATTTTAGGATAGATAAAGATATATTTCTTTTCTAACACTGAAATTTTATTTTCCTTCTCTCTTTCTGTCTCTAAATCAGGACTGGAAATGCTTTCAGAAAGTTAAACCCCTACAAAACAAAGAGAGCTTTTCTGTATAAGTAGGTAATAATAAATTTTTAGTGCTAACTGCGGTCGACATATGGTCTCACTCATGTAGGGAGACTGCTGGACAAGTGGCAGAGCAATGTTACATGATGCTAAACTGCCTAGGTAGAAATTTCCCCTCCCTGGCCTACAGGGGAAATAGAAATGGAATAAGAAATGAAAGGCTGCATACCCCTGAGCAGTGAGATTACACTGTGATACAGTTATCAGAACTCAGAAAGCATGCTGCTAATGTACTAGCTGATCCTGTGTCTCAGAGATAAAGAAAAGTATAAGGTTAAGGGAATTTGTAGAATGAATAGTGGGAATGACCAATACACAACTGAAAATTTATCACAGTTTATAGAGTGATGTAATCAGATGAAAAGGTATACATGCTAAAGTACTTGGCATAAAATTAAATAGAATTTTAAAAGACAATTCAAATGATATTACCCGGTCACTTGCCATATGTAATAATAGTAACTTGTACTGTTATGAAGTCTATTACACAGAGATATTAGAAGTACATTCACTAATATTAAAAGTGGCTCTCTGCATACTGAAAACATGAATGATTTTAATGCTTTCATTTTTAAAATGCTTTCACTTATTTGTATTTGCTACATTTTAGACAATGAACACACCTAATTTTTATTTTTAATTTTGACCAACTCCCCCAGTTTGCACATGACTGAGAGCTTTTCCAGGATGCAGGACCTCTGGGGGCTAAAACTAGGTAAGTGCTAAGCAAACCAGGATCAGTTGGTAAATCTACTTTTAAAAGAAAAAGTCAGTTTTGTTAAAAATCATTGGTTAAGTAATTTATCAGTATTTTTTTCTTAAAATTAACTTTGGAGTCTAAGTTGAGTGGGAAATACAAACCAGAATTTCCTTTTTCCCTTCCTTGCTTCAAAAAAGACAGCTGGTTTCCTCTTCCTCCTTACCTAGAAATACAAAGCTGATATGGTCCTTTTAATACATCATTCTGCTACCTTTTTTTTTGGCTTCTGCTCTAGTTTACCAAAGGCACTTCGAATTTTGATCAAGAGCACTGTTGAAAATTCTTCAGTTCTAGGAATGACCTCTAGAGCGTCCCATTTATGTGAATTACATATTATAGGGATCTAGGAAGCACATTTGTCAGTATAGTTGGTATGTGCAGGTAGATCTGTACGGATGCTTTATACTGGAGATGGAGGAAATACTTCTCAGGGAATGCACATGTCCTTATTAAGAAATAGTAAGATCTCTTTTTGTTTCATTGAATGCTTGTTAAAAATCTAACCATGGGGGCACCTGGGTGGCTCAGTGGGTTAAGACGCTGCCTTCGGCTCAGGTCATGATCTCAGGGTCCTGGGATCGAGTCCCGCATCGGGCTTTCTGCTCAGCGGGGAGCCTGCTTCCCTCTCTTTCTCTGCCTGCCTCTCTGTCTACTGTGATCTCTGTCAAATAAACAAATAAAATCTTAAAAAAAAAAAATCTAACCATGAACTGCAGTTTTTATAGAAGGAAGCCACTCTACTCTATTTGCGTCCTGTTACCTCCTTCATTTCTTCCCCAGACCCTTCCACCAAATGGTTGATTCTATTGTCAGCTTGGTCTGTGCACTTTTTTGGAAATTGATACTCTAATTCTACCAGAGATTTTTCTACATGTAGATTATTATCCTTTTCATTTTTATAATCTCATATTTGCTTATAGACCAAATTGTGCGATAAGGAATGAAAAAAATGCTCTATAAACAAATTAGACATTATGCTACATAAATCATTTGAGGAAAAATCTAAGTACATATCCCTTATGCCTCTCAAGTATTGCTGAGGCCAGCCAAGTCTAATGATTTAAAGACTTGAGGATCATATTTTGAGATAATCCATTGACTGGCTGAGTGATCTTAGGCAAACCACTTAACCTTTCTTCCCTAAAGTGTGATTATCCACAGAAGGGAGATAATCATTCTTGGCTCATAAATGGTTAGTGAGAATCACATTATTTAATGTACATAAATCATTCAGTGCTAATATTAAAATCCAAAGTTAAAGCAATTATTTGCTGACTGGACAGGGATCTCTAAAGAGATTTTTATGAAAATAAATTACACAGTCAAGTTGAAGTGTTCATCTACTTCTACTAATATTGCTTATAATGGGATTCAAAATCAAATACTTAGGTTGCATTATTTTAAAAACTAAACTCTGACAAAACAGACATTTTTTTCCCCAGTGTCCTTAGCATTCTTATTCTTTATATTTATAGTCTTTAGATATGCTAAACAATTTGGCAGAGGCTTCTGACTAGGAAAAGACAATTTATTTTTAAAGTTTTAGAAAATATGCTCAAACTGGAAGTTCAGGGTATGCATAACCAAGTGAAAGGTTGTAAAAATGTAAACTGTGGGGAGTGGATTGTTCAATCAAGTACTTTTATGTAATTGAATACTACCCAGCTCTTAAACAGGAGTTGCAGAATATTAATTAATGGTATGGAAAGATATTTGTACAGACTAGAAAAAGAGAAAAGGACAATTTGAGTGATACATCATTTTTATAAAAAACATGCATAGAGATAATAACAGGTTGACTTTCACTAATATTAACAGTGGCTACCTCTGCATGCTGAGAATGCAGATGCCTTTTAATTTTTTTTTCCCGCTTATTTGTATTTTCCATATTTTGTACATGGAACATAAAATAATTTTAAGTTTCACCTTGTAAAAGAAAAATTCAGTTTTATAAAAAACAAATTCCATTTTTCTTTAGAAAAAAAGTAAAAATAATTTGATGTTATTTCTGTTTTCCTGGATTCCATGTTTTATTTCCAGGTAGACTACCTTCTTGCTAGGTACGGTGACCCTGGAACAACACAGAGGTTAGAGATAACCCTCTCCCTGCCAAAGGCTGAAACTTGACTAACAGCTTTCTGTTGCTAGAAGTCTTACCATTAACATAAACAGTCAATTATACACATTTTATGTTTTATGTGTTATATACTATATTCTTACAATAAACTAAGCTGGAGAAAAGAAAATGTTATCAAGAAAATCATAAGGAAAGAAAATAATATTTATAGTACTTTACTGTACTTGACAAAAAATATCTGCAAAGTGGACCCACACATTTGAAACCTATGTTGTTCTAGGGTCATCTGCATTGCTTTCTGACAGCCTCTGAAATTTCTGCTTCTAGACATCTTGTGGAAGCCTATTAAACTGTTATCTAAATTTCTTTTTTAATTTTTAATTCTTATTTTTTAAGACATTTTATTTATTCATTTGAGATAAGAAGAGACAGCGGCAGCGAGAGCACAAGCAGGGAGAAAGGGAGAAGCAGAATCCCCATGGAGCTGGGCTCCATCCCAGGACCTGAAGATCATGACCTAAGCCAAAGGCAGAGGTTAACTACCCGAGCCACCTAGGCTTCGTTGTCTAAATTTCTTAATCTTGTTTTCACTTTTAAAGATTTTACTTTTATTTATTTGTCACAGAGACAGAGAGAGAAAGACAGAGAAAGACAGAGAGAGCACAAGCAGGGGGAATGGGAGGTAGAGGAAGAAGCAGGCTCCCCGCTAAGCAAGAAGCCTGATGTGGGACTTGAACCCAGAACCCAGAGATCATGACCTGGGCTGAGGCAGAGGCTTAACTGATTGAGCCACCCAGGTGTCCTTTGTTTTCACTTTATTAAAATGCTTTCTTAATTTCTCTATCCTGTATTTTTCCTAGGCACCAATTTTTTCTTCAGCAGTCTCCAGGATCATTTAGTCTGTCTACTGAGTTTTAAATTTCAGTGAATATGATCTTTTATTCCCGAGATTTTGAATCTTTTTTATAATTTTTTATTTAATTTGTGCCTATTCTTCTTTTATAATTTCTCCTTTAAAATGAACTATTCTTTCACTAATGCTTTCTAGCATCCTAGAAATAAACTTTTTGTCAGACTTTTCCATAAGAAGGATTTTATCTAGAGTGATTCATATTCTACTTGCTGATTTGCTTGGTTCCTTTCTCAATTTTACCACGTGTTCTGATATTGTGTAGTGCAGGCTCATTTTCAGTGAGAAGTATTTTTATTTTTCTCTTTTTCCCCACTTCCATTCTCCTTGTTGTGCCTCTTCTGCAGTCCCTAAGTCTGATTGCCTAATGGGAACCCCACTGATCTTCTGAGGATCTAAACCCAAATCTTGGATAATGTGTACTTCACAGTTCTGTCCTATAGCGATTTGAAGGTATTCACACGTTCAGTCAGAGCTGAAAAGATGCTTGGTACAGTTCTGCTCATGATGTTTTGGTTGCATTCTGTTTTCTTCCTAGGGTGGCAGTTGGCTAAAAATCAGAATCCCAGGTGATAGTCTCTTTTTCTCTGCATGCAGACAGATGGATGGATAGATAGGTAGACACAAATATCACATGTATACTTGAATGAGTAGTTTTAGCTCCTTTATGGGAGCTGAGCTTCCCTGTTTTTAGACCTAGACCTTGGCTGGCCTGCAGTATTAGCTCTTGTTGCTTCGCATTTTTGTCTGTTTCTTGTCTGGTGGGATGTTTATTTTGTTTTTAACCGTGCCTTTATATTTTCAGTTGTGTATTTTAAAATTTTCTATCTTATTGCTATGTGTTTGACACTAAGGAAAAGAGTCCAAGGGTGAGGTTAGATTCATCTTGACTAGAAGTCTATTTTTTTTTATAATAAGAAATGACAACAATAAAGATCAATTTGAGTCCCTTATTTTTGAAGGCTATGTAAATAGAAAGTGATCTTTAATCTGCGAAGGGCAAAATGAAGAAAAATAAGCCATCTGCAGGTTCCTTTATAATTTTGCTTTAAATTTGGAAGGACTAATTTCTTTGGCTTTGTCCGTATCAGGTTGAGTGTGTGTGTGTGTGTGTGTGTGCGCGCGCACTAAAGGCATTTCAATGTATCTGTTCACAATTTGTTTTTCAGTAGCACATTTCAAAAGCACATAAGTAAAGTGGTTTGCTTTCCTTCCAGAGAGAAATAGGAAGTATGGATTTTTTTTCTTCTCTAAGGTACCTATGTTTGATTTGTCAAATCTGGGAGTTGTATGAGTCACTGGCATTACACCATAATGAAATTAAATGCTTTAAAAGGCCCTTGTAGTGCCATGCTGAAGGCTCACAAAACATACCTCATGCATAATTGCAGTAGCTATGGAATTTTGAAGGCATGGTATAGAAGTAACACAACCAAACAGCACCAAATGCTTCTAGGGAATATTGCAAAATTGATGGTAATACTGAATGCTTCCATAGGTGCAAAATATGTTCTTTCCTCTTCTCACTAGGTTGGCTACTAACCAGCAATGATCTAGCTTGTCTATTTGAAATTCTGTACATGATTAACTCTGCTAGTAAGTTTCTTTCTTTCTTTACTTAAATTAGACTTCAAAAATGAATGTAAAAGAATGCATTCTTTATATGGATAACTTGTAATGTAGATAGTAGTTAAATGAATCTCCAAATTAATAACTATTCTGACCAATAATAATCAGCCTAATGTTTACCAAATTTAAGTATTGCTCTGAAGTGAATGGATAGTATTTACATTAAGCTCTAGCTTGGAACTTCCTTTAGAAGAATCTTTCAGGCTACACTTAGGACTGAGAGAGGTTAATGTCAATTGTTAACTCCTGTGATTTAAGTACTCAGCCCAAGGTTACAGTTGAGTTGTTGAGAGTTAGCTCTGCATAAGAATGGCTGAGATGGGAGACTCCTATCAGCAGATGGCAGTAAAGGTACATGGCAGAGATGGAGGCACTGAAAGGCATCTGGTCCCCACAGATAGGATCTAATTGATAGTGTGATTGTTTTAGCTCCCTGTTTGCAACAGGAAAACATGGGAAAATATATTTAAAAGATTATACATCAGGCAGTATGGATGAAACTGTCCAGTGACATACAGCTTTCCTTATCAGTTCATGTATCTAATATGATTGTTATGGCTGTGTGAGCAGATTTAAGAAGATGCTGTTTAAAAGAGTATGATGGTTTCATACAGCTCTATCAACACAGCCATACTGTTTGAGGCTGTTAGTGTGACTCAGCATAATCTATATGTTAAAAGAGTGTAAACAAAAGATCAGGCACAAAAATCACTGTTAGGCCCTTTGTCAAACAAAAGCAGTGTAAACACGCCAAAAGCATCTTGAAGGATCCCTTTTTATTTAGAGCACCAAAGAGCTGGCCAGGCTGGCCATGCAAGCAGCTTGGACAAGAAAAGCTGCATAACCTCTGATGGGTGGCTGTCAATGAGGTCTTCGTGTCCCTAGATGATTGTCATGAGATGGTCACTGGTTTTAGGTTATTTTATTTAGCCTTTCCTCTGACTGGCAGATAGCCCAAATATCTTAATAATCAATTACCATGAAAACCAAGCCATTATCCTGTGAAGCACTGATATTAAAGAAAGTCTGCAATGATGCCTAAAGACCGCTGAAGCAAGAACTTCATTTACACCCTTGATTAACCAGAGCAGTTGTCAAGGGAACACCCAACCAGCTGTCATGAGATATCACAGATATCCCAAAAACTGTGATTTTACTTCTGACTACATTATCCAATTCATGTGCAATGGGACAGACAGCATAATCTACAGATTTCATGGTCTCCTGGTAGCATCTGTAAAAGTATAGGCGGCCAGAATTCCCTTGTTTTCTTTATCCTGTAGAAACATTCACATAATGACTATTACAATTATACAAACTATAATCTGCATCCAGAAATGTTGTGTTTTTTGACCTGACAACCTCTCTGAATGCAATGATAAGAAGCTTCAGTGGTATGCTAGAGAAGGCTAGCAATGACTCAGGAGAGCTGGTTTTGTGCATTCCTTCTCAATTCCACATCTGTGAATTCATGTTGGTAGCTTGAAATTGGCCACAGTGGGAGTATTTATGCCTGGGAATTGGCAAAAGCTACAAATCAATCAATCCCTATCCCACCCTTTTCACTCTAAGATGTGGTTGTAAAACACCAGCACACCACTGAGATTCTTGAATATTACTTAGTAGGATTTAAGCACTAACTTAGAACAAGGGCATTAACTTGCAAAGCTTAGCTTCACTGTTGGCATTTAATTTGGAATTTCAGTAGGAAATCTTTATTCATACTCTATTAGTTCACAGCTCTAGGTTGAATCAATTTACTCTAATGATAAATGGGGGTTTCAAGACTATTACCCCTAAAACCTACACACATATGCAGTTCACAAATACCATGTAGTGTTTAGTTTTACCCTTCAAGTCTAATACTTATTGGCTCAGTTCATTTGTTTTTAGCAATCTTGGGGTGTATTTGTATCCAGTCCAAGGAGTAAACAATCAAACCTCAGGAGTTGAAAATATTGATACCTGATCCTTTCTTTCCACTTCAACACGTAAAACCACATGCACATATATTTTGAGGCACTAAAGTTTCCCATGTTGAAATAGCATTTGAAAAAAATCAATTGGATAATAGATTATTTTACCAAATTTGAACAAAAAACAAATCTGAGGAAATGGGCATGTGGAGAGATTAATTTTTGTTAGGCGACGAGTGAAGCAAAAGGCAAGTTTTTTTTTTTTCCTCAGGAGAAAGTCCTGTGCATCCCTGTCATTTTTTTACAAGTGTTACAGTGAGTGATGGCTGATTCTTATAAAATTGTCTTATGTAAACAATAAATGTATAGTTTTCCCATCTTCTGACTACTATAGTTTTTGCATTATTATTATTATTTATAGCATATGATTGATTTTCCTGGCTGTGTATTTTAACCAAGATTTATTTTACAAAGTATTATTTTAAAAAAATTAAATTTATCATGTTTAATCCAATTAATTAATAATTATAGCTTTTATTAAAAATATAAAGAGAGAGAAGACTGATAGGGATGCAAAGGATTTAAATTTCAGAAGCACTTTCTGAGCCAAAGTTGTAAATATTCTTATCAGTCTAAGTGTAAAACTGCTGTAGTGTGATCTACTGAGCCGTGCCTCAGGATCAATACCTCTTTGGTTTCATATTTCTTTGCCAGCTAGCATACCATCTAAGTGTCCCTTGTCTCAGCTTATTCAATTTTCTCTGGGCAAGTATATCTAGTTCTCATTCTTACATATACTTTTTTCTTTATGGTTTCTAAAATTTTAATGTATGCTGCTTTCCCCTCTAATTGTCCTTCTCATATATCTTTGCCAACCATGGTTTCCCTATCTCTAAAACTTCTGATATGGAGAGTAGAAAAGTACAGTTCTTACCCCAAGCAAACTTTCAATTTGGAGGTAACCAGACAAGTAAAATTTTAGAAATTCAACCAATCTAAAAATAGATGGAATTGATGAATATATGTAATCTAGGCTTAGAGCTTGAAAGAAGCATTACCAGCCCTTCCTCAATTTTGGGTCTATTCCCATGAAAGCACTCCTAATTTAAAGACTGAGAACAGTCTTTAAAAACAAATGTTTTGTTTTTCACCCTATAGAGACAACATATTTCTGGAGTTATATCTGATAAGAAAAATAATTACATTAAGCTTTTGGAAATTTTCCAGAAGACGGTATGTGCAATACTCCAAGTAGATAAAAATCCACATCATTTCATGTGCCAAGTAAAATTGCTGATAGTTAGAAATGGTTGAAAATTTTAGAGTGCTTGATACAAATAGAAAACTAAATTACTGTAAGGCCTGTAAGTTCAAAATGACAAAGAAATTTAATAAGCTCTAAATCTATGACTGGAGTTAATTTTATTTATCTAATCTTGATCCGAAATGATTTAAGGTAGTTATTTTTAAACTCTAATGTCTTATTTTATCTTAAAACATGTACATTTGTTCATGCCAAAATTTGTTCATTATTCTCTTATAGGACTCAGTCTAAGGTAATTTTTTTAAAAGGATTTAATAATTTATTTATTTGACAGAAACAGAGGGAGAGACAGCGAGAGAGGCAACACAAGTGGGGGATGGGGTGGGAGCGGTAGGAGAAGGCTTCCGCTGAGCAGGGATCCCGATGTGGGGCTCAATCCCAGGACCTTGGGATCACGACCTGAGCTGAAGGCAGATGCTTAACGACTGAGCCACCCAGGCACCCCAAGGTAATTTTTAATATAAGATAAAATAGCAAGGAATAGAAGACAAAGGGAACATCTGTGTAGGGAAATAAAGCATAAATGAAATTTGTGTTCAGGAAAATTATCTTAAATCCAACTTAAAATGGATCTATTCATTCAATAGACCAATGAATGAAACCCTATTATGTGAGAAACTGGTAGGTGATGGGGAGATGGAGGTAGAGAAAGTTGTTTTCATAGAGGATAGAGAGGAAAGGCACTGTCATTCTCTGAGAGGTCAATTTTCACTGAAACCAGAGGTACTGGGGCCAGCACACCAGTACTGGCAGTGTAGGTTAGTGTTAATGAGAGCTGACAGATTTGTGCTGTATGTTCAAGGTTCACTGAAACCCAGTTAACAAGTAATGTGGGAAGATTTTACTCAGAGATAAAAACTGGGACCTTCTGACTACCAGCTCATGAGGTAAAAATGAAAGCAGGGAGTTCAAAGAGTGCCTAACTTTGCTGATAACAGGAAACAAACAAAAAGGGAAATTTTTTTTTCTCATCTTTAGCTTTTTTTGCTTTTCTTTGTTGAGTCCCAGTCCAGGGTGTGGTGCTTTTTATCTTATATCTATTCTAAGCAATACTTGACCAATAAGGACACACTGGAATACATCCTTTCAAAGTGATAGAGACCTTCATAGGGTATACATTGTTATCATTAGCAATGGCTTCTTATAATGGTGTTTAATGGAATAATTTGCTTTATTTAGTAAACATTTATGTGGCATTTATTATGGACCAAGCATCATTTTCTTTTCCCCAAGTATTTTACTTTTACTTTTTTTTTTTTTTTTTTTTTTTAAAGTAAGCTCTATGTCCAGTGTGGGGCTTGAACTCAAGATCTGAAGATCAGGAGTTGCCTGCTCTATGGATTAAGCCAGCCAGGCGCTCCTCCCCAAGTGCTTTAAAATATTGAACATCATCTTTCCAATGAGTTAAGCAGAAACAGCCCCCTCCCCCATTTAAAGATTAGGAAATTGAGTACATGAGGTGTTAACTAAGTATTCAAGGTCACACAGTCTCTAAGTGAGAGAGCTGGATTTTGATGTGAAGATGGAGGCAGAGATTGGAGTGAAATCAAGAACAACAAACAATCCCAGAAGTGGCCCAATGGTGGAAGAGGCAAGGAACAAATTTTCCCTCAAGTCCCTGGAGGGAAGGTGGTTTTACTGACACCATGACGTCACAGTTCTGGACTCCAGAATATGAGAAAATAAATTTCTATTGTTTTAGGCCACCAAGTTTATGGCAATTTGGTTATAGCTACAATAAGCATATATAAAGCAGATATTTAAAAATAAGAGGCAAGAATTGAATATTAGCAGTGTTCAATTTTTAAAATGGAATTCAGACAGAAATGAGATTAGAATGTATATATATGAATTACAAGTGGACATCTTATTATGATATACAGATGATCTAACTGATTTGAGTTTAACAAATATCTCAGTGGTGGAGTGGTTACAAAGAAGATCAGAAAGCAATAGTGTATCTTTTTTTAACATTTTCACAGTGTAGTTTAATTTGACAGGGAACATGGAGATAATCAACATAAATCTATTATTAACATCTAAATCTAGTACCTGCATTTATTGTAATTCAAACAGAGTAATAAAAACATTCTAACAGACCTCTGTAAAGTGCAAAGGAGATTATGCTCATTAATTCACTAAACAGTAAGGGGAAACCTGTCATAGTAGTAACTGGAAAAGAAATGGTAAAAAAAATTCAGCAATTTCCATTCCTTTACTGTTGGTACTCTGAAATCTAAAAAATTTCCCTTGATTTGTTTTTTATTACCTTTTGTGGGAAGGGATTTTTTCCTATGATAAAAAGAAACATTAATATCCAAAGGTTTTTATCAATTGCAGATGTTTTGTGACAACAACCAACTTAGTAAACATTTCCGTGGTGGTTAACTTTAACTTTGAATCAGCTCGGAATCCAGTGTTCTATTCAGGAAAATAATACAAATTTTGAAACCATAACTTCTTTAGGCCAGAGAAAGTCCTCAATGGCTTGGTTACAGGTGGGTTATATGGAGGAAGCTTGTCCTTGTCTTCAAAGACTTTCCTGGGAATCCAAATAGTATGTCACACAGAAGTACCTCTGTTACATTGTGAAATGTAAAGGGAAGAACAAAGAAGTGTCCAAAAATGAGTAAACCTTACCATCCTCGTTAAAGGATCTTTAATATTCTCTCTACTCAAAAGCATTTTCTGAATTGAAAAAGGGTTCTCATTGGTCTGTACATCAGCCAGAGCTTAGGATTCCCTGAAGTGACAGTTTTCAAAGAAAAACAAAGGCATTAGATGTAATAGGAATATTAAAACACACAAATGATTGTTTCACGCTGAATGATTATTTAAGTAGAGGGTTATAAGAATCAAGTTATTTTCCTTTTTAGCACTTAGGAGAAAAAAAAATAACCCCATGCCCCCTTTTCTTTCTTCATGGCCTTTTGGCAAAACATCATAATACAACACAGTTCTGTGCACTTTTTACCAGCAGAGTAAAATAATTTAATAAATTTTATAAAGAAAACTTTCTGACATTCAGTTAATAGTCGTATATTTGTAAATGCCAACATGGAACAGGGTAAACCATACTCAGAAACCAGGAATCTTAGTAGGGAGAAAGACTTGAGATGCACAGTCAGTTCTCCTACTTAAAGGAAGACACCTCTTAAAGGCTTTGTAAAGAATAAATTTCAACCTGTGTTTGAATATTTCATTGAAAGAGAGCTCATTATGTCACAATGCCATTCCTTTATTAACAGGTTCTGCCACTGTTTGTATAAAAGTCATTCCTTGGGGTGCCTGGTTAAGCATCTGCCTTTAGCTCAGGCCATGATCCCAGGGTCTTGAGATCTGGGATCGAGCCCCACATCAGGCTCTCTGCTCAGCGGGGAGCCTGCTTCTCCCTCTCTCTCTGCTTGCTCTTTCCCCTGCCTGCGTTCTCGTCAAATAAAATAAAATCTTAAAAAAAAAAAAAAAAAAAGCCATTCCGTGTGTGTGTGTGTGTGTTAGGTACCCTTTATTGCAGATTTTCTTAAACTAGGTACTGGGTTCAAAATCATACATGGATTATCTCAAGGCAGTGTTTCTCAACTGTTTTTTTTTTACCCCCCCCATTTATTCCTAGGGAACATTTGGCAATGTCTGGAGAAATCTTTGTAACAACCGGTGGAGGAAGATGCCATCGACATTTAGTAGGAAGAGGTCAACAATATTGCTAATAACATCTTATAATTCATAGGCCAGCCCCTGACAACAAAGTATCCAGCCCCAAATTATCAACAATGCCTATCTTGAGAAACTCTCATTCAAAGTAAAAACAGAGTGAATGTTCACTAGCTAAATAAATGGTAGGTCTTGTTATAAAAACAAAGGGCAAGGGAACATTCTTTTCTATAATAAAACACCATTTTTTACAATGAAGGATTACAAAAAATTATTTTATAATATTTTGTTATTTATATGCACTATATTCACATGAATCAAGATTCAAAAGGTTTGCCAGGGTATATAGTCCAAAGCCTTTCTCCTGCCACATCACTGGCCCAGCTAAGTCCCATCCAAGGAGGAACCAGTGTTACGAATTTCTTGTTTACTATTCAGATGTCCCCTATACATCTGTATGCATAGGCACGCACATGCACAGGTACACAGGTGTGAGTGTGTGCATGCACACAGACACACACACTCAGACATACAAATCTATACACATTCTTTGCTTTGTGTTCTCTTTACTTAATCCATCTTGGAGATAATTTGTGTCCTACCATTACAGAAAGAGTTTCCACATTTCTTTTTAAGATGGTAGAGTATTTCATTGCATGGATTTCATTGTACTCTCTGTAACCACTCCTCTTTCCTTGGATATTTAGGTTATTTCCATTTTTTTTCTGTTACAAACTTTGCTTACTTGCAGGGTAAAGTCGTACAGGTAGACTCATCAAAGAAGAGTTTGTATGTTTGTAATTTTTCTTGGATATTTTCCAATTACCCACCATGAAAGTTGTACCTGTTTCCATTTTGTAACTTTTCAAATTTGTTTTGTTTACACCTCATCAAAAACTTTCTAGGGATATATAAAAGGTGGGCACACTATATAGTATTTTGTGCCTATAATGTTCTCAGGAGTCAGGTATCCAGAATCTGCCCACAAGAGATTTTTTAAGTCTGTTTTTAATTGTGGCAAAACATGTATTACATAAAGTTTACCCATTTATTTTTTTAAAATTTTAAAAAAGATTTTATTTATTTATTTGACAGACAGATCACAAGCAGGCAGAGAGAGAGAGAGAGAGGAGAGAGAGAGGAGGAAGCAGGCTCCCCACTCAGCAGAGAGCCTGACGCGGGTCTCGATCCCAGGATCCTGGGATCATGACCTGAGCTGAAGGCAGAGGCTTTAACCCACTGAGCCACCCTTGTGCCCTACCCATTTATTTTTAAGTGCAAAATCAGTGGCATTAAATAAATTTACAATGTTGTGTAATGGTCACCACTATTTCCAAATTCTCTCATCACTCCAAATGGGAATTCTGTACCCATTAAACAATAATTCCCCATTCAGTCTTCCCCCAATAACCTCAAATCTAATTTCTGTGTCTATGAATTTGTCTATTCTAGATATTTCATGTAGGTGGAATCATATAATATTTATTCTTTTGTATCTGGCTTATTTCTTCTTAGCATAAAGTTTTCAAGGTTCATCCATACTGTAACATGTATTAGAATTTCATTCCTTTTTAAGGCTGAGTAACATTCCAGTGTATAGACATTTTGTTTATTTATCTCTTGATGGACACATATATTGTTCCCAGCTTTTGGCTACTGTAACAATACTGCTATGAATACTGGAACACAAGAATCTGTTTCAGTCCCTGTTTTCAGTTCTTTTAAGCATCTAACTAGGGGCAGAATTGCTGGGTCATATAGTAATACTATGTTTAACTTTTTAAGGAAACATCGAATTGTTCTCTGTAGTGACTAAACTATTTCACATTCCCACCAGCAATGTACTAGGGTTCCAATTTTTTTCATACCCTTGCCAACACTTGTTATTTTTCATTTTAAAAACAAAATTATAGCCATTGTAGTAGGCACAAAGTGGTATCTCTGTGGTCTTGATTTGCATTCTCCTAATGACTAATGATTTTGAGCATCTCTCCACCTACTGACCATCTATCTGTCTTCTTTGGAGAAATGTCTATTCAGGTGTTTTGCCTGTTTTATAATTGGGTTGTTTGTCTTTTTATTGTTCATTGTTCCTCCTCATACACTGAGTCAAAACCTTACTCAAATTAATTTTCACCAATTCATCATAAGCCAGCTTTCTTGAGAGAAGACAGAATCCTTTTACTCTAATAGGCACACAGCCATTAAATTTTGTTTCCTGCCCAATTCTGGTATGACATATTTTACCTTTTCAGGAGGATTAAGATGAAGGTGAAAAGTATCAAGGATTTTATTTTCTAAAAGATTTCAGGTACGTTGTTCAGGGGATAGTTTTACCTCTGGATTCGAGAAAGAGTATTTGTAAATACATTCATAAGCAAGGAATGATAACTCTAATAAAGAGGCTAATTATCACCTAAAATAGGTCAGAAATTCTTTTGCAAATATTTTTAAACAAATTATTCAAACCAAGGCAAAAAGCCTATGCAAATTGTCAAAATTTGTCTATCCAAATTTGCCCTGAAAACATTTAGTAGGTTAATTTAATTATATTCAGATAGATTAGATATGACTAATAAGAAATGAAATAAATACAGTCATTGGAAAAATTAGAAATTATAAGTTTTCTAGAACCCCGCAGATTATGTTGATGTTTTATATATATAATTCAATAACTAAAAAGTAATCTAAACACAAATGAGTTCAGAATATGTATATATATATATATTTTTTTTTATGATCTTTTAAGTCTCCTACTGTTTTTATTTTTTTTTTTAAGATTTTATTTATTTATTTGACAGAGATCACAAGCAGGCAGAGAGGCAGGCAGAGAGAGAGGAGGAAGCAGGCTCCCTGCTGAGCAGAGAGCCCGATGCGGGACTCGATCCCAGGACCCTGGGATCATGACCTGAGCCGAAGGCAGCGGCTTAACCCACTGAGCCACCCAGGCGCTCCAAGAATATGTATATATTAAATTGAGTGAACTTATACTTTTAATATACACAGATAATCTAAATTCTTTGGTTTTAACAAATATTTAACTATTGAGTGGCTGAGAAAAACAATCAGAAAACAATAGTATCTTTCCTCTTGAACATTTGCACAGTGCAACTTAATTTGTTAGGAACATTGATTTAATCAATACAAATTCAATGAAGTAAATGCAAGGAAAATGGTTCTAGATTCCTAATAGATTGTCATTGGTCAGGCCTGTATTTTATAATGGTCTACAATAGGAGTGTACTGAAATTAAATGGGAGGCCAAATCCTGGGTCTATGAAGTGTTAAATCAAAAATAACAACAACAATGTTGAAGAGAAAAGTGATGATATGACCAACACTACTACTGCTGCTGGTACTAATTGCTAATAATTGACTAAGACTTACTAAATGCCGAGTATTAAGTGCATTTGTATACTACACATATTAACTCACAACAACCTCCAGAAATAGGCATTGCTATCTTACAGTATCCATTTTACAGATAAGGGAATAGAAGAAGCATGTGATTGTAAGTGACTAACCCATCTGCAAAAGAAACAGATCCAGGATGTGGCCCCAAGTAACCTGGCTCTGAATCTGCACATGGGTCCCCAAATTTGTCTCTGCATTGGCATCTCCTAGGAGTCTTAAAAAAATTACAATGCTCAGGTCACATCCCCAACAAATAAACTCTCAATTTCTAAGGGTAGAACACAGGCATACGTATTTTTTTAAAGTTATCCAGGTGATTCCAATGTGCAAAGTTGGAAATCTTAGGTGGCCTTAAATTGTAGAGGTCAAAGAAACCGGAATTATCAAGTCAGAAAACCTACAACTGGGACATTAAGAAGGGAAATCTTAAACATACAATGAATTGCAAGAAGTAAGACATTGGCATTCTTACACCACTTTAAAAAAAAAAAAAGAGTTTAAGCTGAAGCAAGATGAGATTGGATATCCCAATGATTAATATTCTACCCACTAAGCAGTATGAAGTAAATGATTAAAGAAAAACATATCTGCTTTTTATTTGTAATGAAAGTGGTATTATGTTCAGAAATGGGTGAAAGACAAGTCAAAGCTTCTTAGCATTCTCTGGATTTCAATGTGTATTAAGAGTTCAAAGTTTATGATATTTTCTAAAGTTAAGTAGGCAAAAATCCTTATTCTAATATTTGAGATATAAAAAATTAATGTTTTATTGTACTCCCCCCCCAATGGATTATACATACAAAACAAGAACACGTGTTACATGGATTCCTACTGTACAAACGGAACACTTAGTCAAGAAAGGGAACATCAGCTGTAAACTCAAACGTCTGTAAGATGATCATGTTTGTTTCCCTCCTTATTGGGAACCTTATTTTGAATGCTCATGGCCAGGTACAATATGCACTGCAGAATTGTAAGAGACAAGAGTAATGAAAGAACTAGAGGTCATGCATGAATGTGTGAAACTGGGCAGGTCACCTAACCTTCTGGAGCCTCAGCTGATTCATCTCAAGAATTGTCAGACTTCTACTACAGAGGGCCAGGTAGCAGTATTTTAAACTTGGCAGGCTACTTACAGTTTCTTACATATTCCTCTCCTTCCTCCTCCTCCTCCTTGCACGCCTTTAAAAATGTGAAAACCATTCTTAGCTCATGGGCTGTATGAAAAGAGACTGTGGCCAGATTGGCTCATGGTTTGTAGTTTGCCACCCGATTTAGATATTGCACTTCAAGAAATGGCACAATCCAATGCGCTGGTGGTTCTCAGCCATGGGTGATTTTTGTCCTTTTTCAGGGAATGTTTGTCAATGTCTGGAGACATTTTTGGTGGTTATCTGGGGTGGGAGACAGGGCTGTGTTATGGACCCCCAGTATGTAGGGGTCAGAGATGCTGCTAAATGTCCTACAGTGCACACCACAAGCTCTCACAGGACTTATCTAGCCCAAAGGGCCAACAGTGCCTAGTTTAAGAAGCTCTTGACTAAGGGTTCTGTTCTCTTAATTAGGGAGGCAGCAAAGAGATTAAGTATATTTAATCCTTCTTCATCCAGGATTGTGGTTAATTAATGCTTACTCAATCAATAGACAGAGCTGTATAACAGTGCTGGAACAATTTAAACAAGCTGTATTGCCATGAAGAAAAGCCATAAAGATGAATCTGATAATCTCAATTCATGAAAGCCAAGTGCAATTATAGCCTTAAAAATCAATGATTCACAGAGAAGAAGGGAACTGAGAAGGCAGTAACAGATATGGAATTGTGACATGTCAAACATGTCCAGACCACTGAATGAGAAAACCAGAGCCAGACACTGCCAGTACTCTGACGATGGTTCTTTTCTGCCTAGAATATGTTTATTTTCACCTGTCTGTACATTTGGGATTTATCTTCTATGAAATCAGGGTAAAGAATCATGTAAGAGAGACATAGCTGGATCACTGAAAATGTACAGGGGAAATCTGATACATTACTCCTGCCTGTAAGAGGATAATGTTCAAATTGACACATCTAATTTTTTTCTTACTGTGAACTAATTGTATTTTCATGGCGTTTTAAGTTTTTTCTTTATTTTTACTGTATTGCTTTTAAAAAAATGTTAAATTTTCACCTCTTTAAATTCTACCAAATTTAACATTACATAATAAATGTGATTTTTAGGAAACCTGATTATAATTCTCAGAAATTCACTCTAGCATAGCCTATTAAAATGGGATTCTAGGCTCACCTCTGAAGTTTGGGTTTGGATAGCTCTACCTGTGAGCTTGTTGAAGGCCCTAGTTTGTGTTAGCAATAAAGAACAGTGTCGCATGTCTGAAAAGAGTCTGAACAAGAATTCTGATTTCTACTTGTTATTTCTGTAATAACCAAACAAGGGATCTTTTAAGAGATGTTATACAGCAAATTATGTTGTGTAACACAATAAAATAACAACTTAGATCTATCTGGTGAGGTACGCTTGTTGCTTTTCTTTTATTCTAGATGACATATCTGTTAAGTGTGTTAGAGCTGGGGTGGAGAATGATGAGTAGTGAGAGATAATACTGACATAAGAGTAGTAGCTACATCTCAGATGATGGAGAGCTTTAAAAATCATACAAATGAGTTTGGGTTTAGCCTACTGAAAGCTTAATTTGGGAAAGTAAATTAATCATATCTGTGTTACAGTGACATTATTCCAGGCATTTAGTGACATTGTTTATGAAGAAGGCTTGAAGGGCCTTAGAGTTTAGGCAGTTAGGCATGGTGACCATTGAGAAGAACACAGAAATCATTCAGGAGAGCAAGGAGTGTGTACACGGAGGCTGTCCACAGTGGGTGTCAAGAGGAAGGGGGCAGATAAGAGATAGAAATTCAAGGAGTGAGAGAACTTGAGCTTGAATTGGCTTGAAGGGGCTAGTAAAGAAGGAGACAAAGTAAAAAATCTTAGATTACTGATTTAGGATGCATGAAAACATTTTTATCACATCATCTCTTTCAGTCTATGATGTAATCTTATTATCTACATTGTACAGATGAAGACACCTGGGTTAAATAACTTCTCCAAGACCACCCAGAGAAAAGCAGCAAAGCTAGGATTTGAACTGAGGATCATCTAACGTCAGAGCACATGCTTTCAATTGTCCTCAATAACTAGGGTGCATAATACTGGAGGAAGAGGATATTTGTGATGTTAGAGAAAGTAACATTAAGTTTTGGAAACTGGAGCCTGAAATGGCTATGGAATACATAGTTAGATCATACAAGAGCCAACTAAATGACTGGAATTTTAAAAATTGGTTTTATGATACCCTCCTATATTATATTCTAGCTTATTAGGCTTTACAATGACAATGGCAAATATTTATATATTATGTCCCAATCTAAAAAGACCAATGACAATGCAAGCATACTACAGAACACATTGGGAAGGAGTCTGTGGAAAAAGGCCCTATTAACTTTTTCATTAGTCATTTTTAACTATATCACACATTAACACTTCAGTACACTTCACAAAATAGCAATTTGGGCTTTTATTCAACCACATTTACTAGGAAAGTGGGAACTAAATTAAATACAATCTAGAAAACAAATAGTGCAAAAAATTTCATGAATATTAATAGAAAACCAGACAAATGTAATGTGCTTGAATTTGTATCACAAAATGTACAATTCATTCTTTTGTGGAATTGCTATTTCCAAACAAGATGGATTGATTGCTGTAGTCACTTTAAAAAATGTAAAGTGTGAAACATTCATGGAAAAAAGAAGATAGGCTCAGATTATGAGAAATAGATTTCTTAATGAAGGAATGAGGTTTTGAATAAAGTACTCCCTTTGGCAGCATCTTAACAAGATTCTATTCAGTGAACATGAATCATTAGTAAACTATGAGACAATGAACAAATGCACACATCCAGATGAGATTGTAGGTTGCTGTGGATTTGCTAGAAATTCCCATCTGTCATTATTTCTGATTTTTTTACCTTGTCCTAAAATCATTAATAGGGTACACACAGTCACTGTGAATTGTATGCTTGCTTCAAAACACATCAGGGTTTAATTTATTGAATGGTATTTCATTAGTTCAGATGAGTTGAAATGTGGCATCTCATTTTCTAAAACTCTGTGGGAACATTCATCATATAGATACTTAAATTATAATTTAGACATCGAGTAAAGTTTCAATATATCTGAATAAAATTGAATAAACATCCCAAATGAACTAAAATTCATTTTAGATCAAACTGACTTTTTCTGATTAGTGACGGTTTAAAATCTCCTCATATAAAATTAATCTGAGGCAATTTCTCTCCACCCCCATTTTTATTAAATGATATGAGACTACTCTTTATTCATGGAGCTACTTTTACAAGAGAACATTTTTTTTAGTGGTTTGATTTATTTACTTTATTTTACCTGATTTTACCTCATGGACAACAGAAGGAATCAAATCAGCTGGGTACTTTAATCTATTCAAAATTACATTTTTAATAGATCACTCACTCATTTACATGTATTGAATTCTAACTTTAATAATTATTTACCTTATTTAAGTATTATTGTGATAATTACTAAAAAAGAAAGGTGAACTCGGGTTGGAATTTAATGAGTTAAGTGCTTAGAAGACAGTAAAGTTTCTGCAGCTATCATTACTAGACTAAAGCAGTTTTGAAAAATAGCAAACTGCTCCCTGTTACTTGAATAGTAACTATAAAATCTACTAAGATATTTCTGGCAGAGTCACAGTTGGTTGTGACTTTGGTTGTGAAGCAAATTAAAATACATTCAAAAAGAGTAAAATCTCTTAAGATCTGTTGGAAAATGGCTGGTTGAATTTAACGAATTATTGGTTCTCTTAATCTGAAATACAGCATTGGTTGAGCTATTTATGATCCTCTTGCACATGGAGAAATCTACACCCTGTCTTACTTCTAACTGGGGAAGTAGATGTCAGCTTCACTTTTCTTCCTTTGGTTTGCTTTAAGTTTTAAATGCCCATTATTCATTACTTACCGGTTATGATAATTACCATTTTCTAATATATGGAAAATAAAAATTTCTTTCCTGTTTATAGACATATAGCTTGAGTTTTGTAATAGTAATCTAAAAGTGTTAAATTTGATCTATTAATTTACCGACATTTTTGTGGAACTCTAAGAATATAAGATATAACACTCATTGGAAAAGATTTTTTTAAAATAATGCAAGAATTATGGGCATTTGGGTAACATTACTATATTGCACATTTAAAAGGGGTAAATTTTTGCATTATGTTTTTTTTTAACCACAAAAAGCAATGAATTGTATTGTTTACAATCATTTGACAACTTTTTCTACATTTTACATTTTTATTTCTAATTAATTTTTCTATTTTCATTTTTAAAGAAGATTTATTTATTTATTTGAGAGAGAGCACACATGTGCGCAAGTGGTGGTGTGTAAAGGCAGACTCCCAGCTGAGGGCTGAGCCCAATGCTGGGCTTGATTTCACTACCCATGAGATCATGACCTCATTTGAAATCAAGAGTCAGATGCTTAACTGACTGAACCACCCAGGCTCCTCTATTTTCATTTTTAATTTTAGACAGGAAGTAGGATTTATTGGTCGGCATCAGTAAGAAGGGACAGTGCTGAGGTTCTCACGAGGGCAGAACACACCATTTTCAAGGAGCCAGGATTGGGGATGTATTTGACCCCATAGCCATCTGCCATGAGCCACTTTTCAGCTACCATGTCTTCTTCATACATATTAAACTTAGTAAAGCCCCACTTCTTGTAAATGTGGATTTTCTGGTGGCCAGAGAACTTGAACCTGGCCCTTCACAGGGCCTCAATTACATGTTCCTTCTTCAGCAGCTTGGTATGGATGGACATGATGGCTTGGCCAGTGTGGGCCCTGGCCACTGTGCCCTGGGGCTTTCCAAAAGCATCACACATACCTAGTCTGGAACCTGTCCGCCCCAGTACAGGATAACATCTTGTTGATACAAATGATGTGGAAGGGGTGGAGTTGTATCCTATTTTTTTAAAGCTTATATATATATATATCAGATGAGATTGGGCGCGTTCAGGGAAAGCTTATATATATATATAAAACATATAAAATATAATATATTAATATATAATATATATATTTGTTTTAGAGAAAGAGAGAGAAAGAGCATGAGCAGGAGGGGCAGAGGGAGAGGGAGAGAGAATCTGAAGCAGATTCTGCACTGGGTGTGAAGCCTGAGGCAGGGCTCAATGTCAGGACCCTGAGGTCATAATCTGAGCCAAATCAAGAGGTCGATGGTTACCAAGTGTGCCATCCAGGTACCCCAAAAAGTTTTTACTTTAAGTTAGTTAACATACAGTGTAGAATTAGTTTCTGGTGTATAATATAATGATTCAGTACTCCCATACATACCTGGTGCTCGGTTTACCTTCCTCAACCTTTTTTCTTTTCTTTTTACTGGTTTGTTTTGTTTCTTATATTCTACATATGAGTGAAATCATATGGTGTTTGTCTTTTTCTGACTAACGCTATTTTTAAATAGATTCTCTGGCAAAATATTTGGATTTAAGATCCTGGAATTGGTGCAAATATACTAGGAACTAATGGTATAAAAGTACGGACTAGGGTCTTAAAGCTTATTTAAATGGAAACAATATTTTCCTGAAATGTATTTGTGAAAGAGGTACGTGGTTGTAGCCTACTGGGCAGTAGTATGTTACAAGATACAATTTTAAGGAGTCTAATGTGTAGGATGAAGTGTTAATGCTAATAAAATAGGGTTTATTTCTGAGTTTCTTAATTCCACAGTTCAGACTTAAAATTGTTCTCAGAAAGATAAATCTTGGAACACCAAAAAAATAAAAAAATTAAAAAAAAAAAGAGAACTTCATAAGCACTGGGACTGGAACGGATGGAAGAAAGAAATCCTTGAATGGCAAGAGCCCAATATTATGGTGATCCACAAATTCTCCAGGAAAAACATTTTGGAAAATATTTCTCTTCCTTTTTTCTCCCCTGTTATTTAAGATTTTTTTCTTGATATTTATGATTTCTAAGTAGAAAAAGAGGGATGGAAAATAATCACTTTTATTAAAATATTTTTTAAATAAAGTTTACAGTTAGGGTTAAATGTTTTCTATTTGGAGTTTTTGGATAATAAACATTAATACTGAAAATAAAATGAGATAATATAGACATATGGTGTGACAGCACTTGCAAAGTTAATTTTTCTTAGTTGGCAATATCTTATCAGATGTTCCAAATTAGAATTGAAAAACATATTTTTGGTAAAATGAAGTTTTTTGGAGGAAGGTATTCTGTTTGTATTCTTTTTATAACTTCTTTATCATTGCAATTACTATAGTGTGCAAATTGGAAGTTTGCATCTGCTATATTTAAATCCAGTAAAAAAAAATTTTGGGTACTTGCAGTAAGACTTTGTTTCTATCCTTTGTGCTTGTTTTAACATGGTGATGCGTGGAAAATGCCCCAGAATTGTAATGTTATGGTGTGGAGGGAGAGAAGGAACAAAAATTACTTAAATGTAATGTGTATATAAAATTATAATTGGAATGCACTTCCATTTAATTTTGGGTGTGTATTTGGTAACTCATTGCTTCTGCAATCTCATGAAAATTAACGGACTTTAATTTCTTAAATAATCACTTAGGTGGAATTTTAAAATTTATGGTTTTTGGCACATACACCTATTTATTTTTGAGTGTAAATTCAATTTTATTTTCCGATATTTTAAATTTCTTTTGGAAATTTTAATGTAGTGCGTAACTAAGATAAAAAATAGTAGTCTGCACTTGCAGGACAGGGATTTCCAAAGTAGGGACGGAGAGCCAACTATGTCATACATAAAATTATTGGAACACAGCCATATCCATTTACTTGCATACTGCCCAAGGTGGCTTTTAGAGCTAAAATAGTAGAGTTGAATAGTTGTAGTATAGACTGTATGGAAGTCTAAAATATTTACTATCTGGCCCTTTCTTTACTTGTCAACCCTGTTAACCTTCATCAAAGCCTGGAATGTGAGCTCCGCGATGGTCTATGACAAAGAATAGTTAAGAGCACTAGGGTAAGGAGAAAACAAAGAAAAAAAATTACTTAGGTTTATTTTTATTTTTATAACTGAGGTTTAAATAGAAGTATTCATATCAAAATCTGGAATCAAATTTTGGTCCACAGAAAATGAAAGAATATTTAGAAAATAGACTCAAGAGCAGGTAATTGTCTACATTTGACTTTCAACCACGGTCATTTACCAAGTGTATGGGTACTATACTGGTAATCCTAAATGACTAATGACTTGATGCTTTCTGGTCCCTTAGGGTTGGATGATGCCTGAGTTTTCTTTCCTCTTCAGAGAGAAGATGATAGGCTCTAGTGATGCTGACAGAGGAACATATAGACCTACACAATTTGAAATATAGATATTTGTGTGTGTGTATGAGAAAACACATTTCCATTAGAAGGATAATGTTGGCTAAAATAGCTACAATTTTCAGGAAAGTAAGAATCATGTTGCATAAAAATTCAAAAGTTGGTTGAGAATGGGCAAAATATAATCTCCTATATTAAAGAGGTCTAAAAAGCAGGCTTCAGTGTTGCTCATCAAACAGTGAGCTAAAAGATAAGTGCTTTGTATGTAGAAAATGGTAAGTGCTTTGCCCTTTAAAAAGGAAATACAGAAAATGTTGCCCTTTTAATATGTCCTGTAGCCTGCCCTGGATTTGAGGATGAACAGAGATGGCACTAAAAATGATAAAGCAATAAATCATAAAGCCCCAAAGTTCCTTTTGTGTCACAGCTCTTACATGTTCAGAAGGCAATAACAATCTTCAGTACACATCAATTTCCCTCCGTGGGATGGAAATTGGAGAAACTGTGTTAGAAAATACTGAAGAGGAATAAAAATGTTTCAGCCTCTCTTTCATTTTCCTTTCTTTGAATTTGTGCTGTCCACATGTTAATTGGAAATCTTAATAGTTTTAGCTATAATTTGATAACTAAAGCAGAAAGAAAAAAAAAAAAACCACATGGGTTTATATCTCAGCTGGAATCCAAAGTAAACATAATCATTTCTTCTTTTTTTATGTTCAAAGCATTTTAGGTTCCTTTAGCTCTCTTCATGTTTACCTGTCTTTTCTTTTCATGCATTGAAACTCACCAGCTCACCTCTGCATGGTTGTCTTTTAGTGTCTAAAATGCCAGCATAAGTGAGAAAAGGTAAAAAAGCTGTTGGAAAAATCTGTCTTTTACAAAGTCTATCAACATATAATTTAACATATTAATGATCGTGAGAGCAGAAATTTCCTTGTAAATATAGAAGTAAGAATTTTAAAGCAGCAGGTAATTTTCTTGGTTTCTGATGGATTGGACTTGGGGTCATTTGTAGGTTTAATTTGGGAACCTGGTCAGAATCAGGAAATAATACTGGTTTTGTACTGTGGACCTTTATATAAATCTTCATATTAAGAATTCCTTTCCTTTAGGAACAAGATGTAACTATTTAGGGTACCACTTCAGGAAAAAATACAGGGGGTAACTAGAAAATGGGGAATGAAGATGTCCTCTGTTATTCCAGAAGTATTTAACTTTGGGACTAATTTTTGTGGTAGAGTCACGACAATCTCTGCAATGTGCATAAGACTAAGAACCACAAACCTTCGATGAACAGCCCAGACAGTGCTCCAGGAAGGAAGCTCTTTGTCTAGTTTGTTCACCAAGAGCAGGCTGCCATGCTGTTCTCTCTTCACCTCTCCAGATATGCTCCTAGGGACTGAATGAAAACTCATCTACCACTTGAGTAATTTAGCGGCTTCTCTCTATTTCTCCTTGGACTTCTTTATCAAATTTGTCCTTTCTGCATCATTTTGATCATTGGATACCTACTACTTTATTGTTCTTGATGTTTGTTTTCAAGCTTTTCTCAGCTGACTTGCCTCCAGTCAACTGACACCTTCCTCTGGCTGACTTGTGTAGCTGTGTGTGATAGAAGGATTTATAAGAAACATGTATTTGGAGCACCTGGATGGTTCAGTCAGCTAAGCATTTGACTCTTGATTTTGGCTCAGGTCATGATTTCAGGGTTGTGAGATCGAGCCCTGTGTTGGGCTTTGTGCCTAGTGTAACATCTGCTTGAGATTCTCTCTGTCTCTCTCTCTCTCCCTCCCTTCTTCCCCCAACTCGCTCCCTCCCCTTCTCCCTCTCAAATAAATAAATAAACAAATAAAATCTTAAAACCAAGAAATATATGTTTGGTCTTCATCCACAGTTCTGACAATGTTTCAGAATCATAACTGTGAAATGGGTGACTGTTTTTAAGGAAGGTGACTTTTGGATCCAAGAGTAGGGGCTGGTTGCCAGAAGGACTAACCATGCAACTAGAGGGTTGCAATGTTCCACCCCCACCCCCCCATCCCCCAACTTCCAGGGAGGGAGTGTGAATCAGCCTATAGTCAATGACTTAGTCAATCATAACTATGTAACGAAGTCTTCATAAAAACACAAGAGAAAAAGTCTTTTGACTCTTTTGGACCGCTTTCATGTTTGGGGAAATCAAAACACTTCTATGTGCCATGGAGCTGGATCCCAAACTTCAGGAGTGTAGAAGCCTCTTTGTTTAGGACATTGACCTACTATGTGTTTCTGCATCTGATTATTGATGCAAATCCTTTATCATATATTTTAATAAACTTGTAAATGTCAGTGTTTTTCCCGAGTTCTGTGAGCCACTCTAGTAAAGTGATTGAACTGAAAGAGGAGATTGTTGGAATCTCCAATCTGTAGCTGGTCAGTCAGATGCACAGGTAACTGCCCGGAGCTTTGACTGGCATCTGAACTAGAGGGCTGGAAGGAACAGTATGGTATAGTAGGACTGAATATTTACCCCATGGAACCTGATGTTATCTCTGGGTAGATGGTGTCAGCATTGAGGTGAATTCTCAGATACTCTGCTGGTGACTGAGAATTGCCTGGTATTATGTGTGGAGAACCCTCCACACCTGCATCACATTGGAATTACGTCCAGGATTCTTAAAAGGCTATATAATCAGTATTGATTATTTTTGAGTACCTGCACTTGACTTTCCTCATGTCGTATACTTTTCTCTTAAAATAGCTTCCATAATAACACAGAGTGCTAGATCTGGAGTCAGATTGCCTATAGTTGAATCCTAGTTAGCTAAGGGATCTAGAAGAAGTTTACATCCCTTCGGTCAGTTTCCTCTTTTTTAAAATGGGGATGATAGTAGCACTTTTCTTAAGGGATTGTTATAATGACTAAATACGAGTCAAATACTTGAAATAGTGCTGGGGATATAGTAAATATTTAGGAAATTTTTTTTTTTTTTTTTTAAGAAACTTTTCCAGGGGTGCCTGGGTGGCTCAGTGGGTTAAAGCCTCTGCTTTTGGCTCAGGACATGATCTCAGGGTCCTGGGATCGAGCCCTACATCGGGCTCTCTGCACAGTGGGGAGCTTGTTTCCTTCTCTCTCTCTGCCTGCCTCTCTGCCTACTTGTGATCTCTGTCTGTCAAATAAATAAATAAAATCTTTAAAAGAAAAAAAGAGAAACTTTTCCAGCTTTTTAAGTATAAGTGACAAATAAAATTGTAATATATTTAAACAGTACAATGTGATGATTTGATATATGTATGTATTGTGAAGGGATTCCCACCATCAAATTAATGAACACATCCATCATCTCATATATATTCATTTTTTCTTTTTTGTTGAGAACACTTAGGTTTTACTTTCTTAGCAAACTTAAATTATAAAATACAGTATTATCAACTGTTATCACCATATTATACATTAGTTCCTCATACCTTATTCATCCTATAACTGGAAGTTTGTACCCTTTAACCAACATTTCCTTATTTTCTCAATCTTCCAGCCCCTGATAACCACCATTCTACTCTCTGTTTCTATGAGTTTCACTTTTTTCCCCAACAATTCTACATGAAAGTGATACCATGTAGTATTTGTTTTTCTCTGTTTGTCTGGCTTTTTCCATGTAGCATAATACCCCCCAGTTTGATCTATGTTGCCAGAAATTGCAGGATCTCCTTCTATTTTAAGGTTGAATAATAATTCATTCTCTCTTTGCTTGTGCAGGTGTGTGCACATTTTATTTATCAGTTTATCTGTTGGCATACACAGGCTGTTTCCACATTTAACTATTCTGAATAATAGGGCAAAGAAAATGCAAATATAGATAGATAACCTTCGAGAGATGCTAATTCTGCTAACTTCGAATATATATCTAGAAGTGGAATTTTTGGATCATATGGCAGTTCTATTTTTAGTTTCTTGAGGAAGCTCAAAACTGTTTTTTTATAGTGGCTGGACCAATTTCTATTTTCACCAACAGTGCAAAAGTGCTCCCTTTTCTCTACATCCTCACCAGCATTTATCTCTTATTCCTTTGATAATAGCCATCCTAATAAGTGTGTGGTGATACCTCACTGTGGTTTTGATGTGTACTTCCCTGATGAATAATGATAGTTACTATCTTTTCAAGTACCTGTTGGCCACTTGCATGTCTTCTTTGGAAAAATGTCTACTCAGTTCCTTTGCCCATTTAAAAAATTGAATCACTTGGTATTTTTTCACTATTGAGTTGTATGAGTTCCTTGTATAAGTTGGATAGTAGCCTTTTATTGGAAATGCAGTTTGCAAATTTCCTCCTAGTCCGTAAGTTGCCTTTTCATTTTGTTACTAGTCTCCTTTGCTGTGCAGAAGCTTTTTAGTTTGATGCAGCCTCACTTGTTTATTTTTGCTTTTTGTTGCTTTTGTTTTTGGTGTCAAATCCAAAAAAAATTACTGCCAATACCAATGTCAAGATGCTTACTGACTATATTTTCTTCTAGAAGTTTTAATGTTACATTGAAGTCTTAATAATCCACTTTATGTATTGTGTAAGCTACAGGTCCAGTTTCATTCTTTTGCATGTGCCTATACAGTTTTCCCTATATCGTTTATTGAAGAGACTATTCTTTCCTTTTTGTGTGTTTTTGCTCCTTTGTTAAAAGATCTTTGAACATATATGCATAGGTCTGTTTCTGGGCCATCTATTCTGTTCCATTCATCTATGTGTCTGTTTTTATAATAGTGCCATGCTGTTTTGACTACTCTAACTTTGTAATAGTTTGAAATAGTATGTTTCTTGACTTTCTTATTCTTCCCTTCCCTTCCCTTTCCTTCTCACTCAGAATACTTTTTACACTGCAGCAAACAGTACAAATTTAGTAGTGGGAAACAAGAAGGAATGGAGGAAGTACCCACCTCCCTATCACATCTCTTTTAACTATGTGCTTTCTTCCTAGGTAGCTTCAATCTCTGGGTTAGAAACAGGACAGAATAAAGAGGTCTCCTTCTGTTTGCTTACTCTTTGACCTCTGGAGGTCCTGCAGAGTCAAATGCTTTTTCTGCATCCATTGAGATGATCACGATTGTTAGCTTTCATTTCATTAACACTGACTGATTTGCAGACGTTGAACTATCCCTGCATCCCTGGAATAAATCTCACTTGATCATGGCACATGATCCTTTTAATGTCCTGTTGAATTCAATTTGCTAATATTTTGTTGAGAATTTTTAAAAAATCTATATTCATGAGGAATATTGGTCAGTAATTTTCATTGCTTGCAATGTCCTTGTTTGGTTTTGGTATCAGGGTAATGCTGGCCTCAAAAAAAGAGTTTAGAAGTATTTCTTTCTCTTCATTTTTTGGAAGAGTTTGAAAGAATTGCTATTGATTCTTTAAATCTTTCACCACTGAAGCTCTCTGGTCCTAAACTTTCTTTGTTGGGAGGTTTTGATTACTGATTCAGTCTCCTTACTAATAATTGATCTTTTCAGATTTTCTACTTCTTTATGATTCAGTCTTGAAAGATTGCATGTTTCTAGTAATTTATCCATTCTTCTAGGTTATCTAACTTTTTGGGACATAATTGTTCACAGTAGTCTCTTAAGATCCTTTGTGTGGTATCAGTTGTAAATTCTCCTCTCTCATTTCTGACTTGGTTTGACTCTTCCCTCTTTTTTTTTTTTTTTTAAGATTTTATTTATTTGACATGGAGAGAGAGATCACAAGTAGGCAGAGCAGCAGGCAGAGAGAGGGGGAAGCAGGCTTCCTGCTGAGCAGAGAGCCCGATGTGGGGCTTGATCCCAGCACCCTGAGATCATGATCAGGGCCAAAGGCAGAGGCTTAACACACTGAGCCACTCAGCACACCCCCTCCCCCCACTTTTTAAAATTAGTGCAAAGTAGTTAAAAGTTTGTCAGTTTTATCTTTTCAGAAATCCAGCTCTTTGTATGTATGTATGTATGTATTTATATATTTATTATTTCTTTTCAGTGTTCCAGAATTCATTGTTTATGCACCGCATCCAGTGCTCCATGCAATAAGTGCCCTCCATAATATTCACCACCAGGCTCACCCAACACCCAACCTCAAACCCCTTTCCCCTCCAAAACCCTCAGTTTGTTTCTCAGAGTCCATAGTCTCTCATGGTTTGTCTCCTCCTCCAATTTCTCCCAACTCACTTCTCCTCTACATCTCCCCACGTCCTCTGTTTTATTCCCTATGCTCCACAAATAAGTGAAACCATATGATAATTGACTCCCTCTGCTTGACTTATTTCACTTAGCATAATCTCTTTCCAGTCTAATCCATGTTGATACAAAAGTTGGGTATTTATCCTTTCTGATGGATGCATGATGCTCCATTGTATCTATGGACCACATCTTCTTTATCCATTTGTCCATTGAAGGGCATCTTGGTTCTTTCCACAGTTTGGCAACTGTGGCCAATGCTGCTATGAACACTGGGATGCAGATGGCCCTTCTTTTCACTGCATCTGTGTCTTTGGGGTAAATACCTAATAGTGCAATTGCAGGGCCATAGGGAAGCTCTATATTTAATTTCTTAAGGACTCTCCACATTGTTTTCCAAAATGGATGCACCAACTTGCATTCCTACCAACAGTGTAAGAGGGTTCCCCTTCCTCCACATCCTCTCCAACACACGTTGTTTACTGTCTTGTTAATTTTGGCCATTCTAACTGGTGTAAGGTGGTATCTCAATGTGGTTTTGCTTTGAATCTCCCTAATGGCTAGTAATGATGAACACTTTTCATGTGTCTGTTAGCCATTTGTATGTCTTCATTGGAGAAGAGTCTGTCATGTCTTCTGCCCACTTTTTGACGTGAATTTATCTTTTTTCTCTTTAAACCTCTATTTCATTTATTTCCAATCTGATCTTTCCTATTTCCTTTCCTCTACTAACTTTGGGCTAAAAGAATTTTGTTTTTTTTCTAATACTTTGATGTGTAATGCTTTTTAAAAAATTTTTTAATGTGGCATTTCTCTCTATAAACTTCTTTCTTTCTTTTTTTTTCTGGAGAGAGAAAAAATCTTTTTTTTTTTTTTTTAAGATTTTATTTATTTGACAGATAGAGATCACAAGTAGGCAGAGAGGCAGGCAGAGAGAGAGAGAGGAGGAAGCAGGCTCCCTGCTGAGCAAAGAGCCCGATGTGGGACTCGATCCCAGGACCCTGAGATCATGACCTGAGCCGAAGGCAGCGGCTTAACCCACTGAGCCACCCAGGCGCCCGAGAGAGAAAAAATCTTAAGCAGGCTCCATGCCCTTCATGGAGCATAATGAGGGCTTGATCTCATCCCTGAGATCTTGACCTGAGCTAAAATCAAGAGAAAGACACTTAGCTGATTGAACCACCCAGGTACCCTTCTATAAACTTTACTCTTAGAACTGCTTTTGCTGTGTTCCTTAGGTTTTGTTATGTTGAGATTCCATTTTCATTTGTCTAGGATATGTTTTTATTTCTCTACTGATTTCTTCTTTGGCCCACTGACTGTTCTGTAACATATTTATTCTCCACATATCTGTGAATTTTCCATTTTCTTGTTATAATTGATTTGTTTCTACCAATGTGGTCAGAAAAGATACTTGATACGATTTTAATCTTCTTAAATTCATTAAGACTTGTTTTGTGGTCTAACATATGATCTATCTTTGTGAAGGTTCCATGCTTGTTTGAGAAGTATATGTATTCTGTTGCTTTTGATAAATGTTCTTTATATGTCTTTTAGGTCCACCTGGTCTAACATGTAGTTTAGGTTCATTGCTTCCTAATTGATCTTCAGTATAATCTACCCATTCTTGAAAGCAGTGTAATGAACTCATCTACTATTACTGCTACTTCTTCTTTTCAATCTATTAATATTGCTTACTATATTAAGGTACACCAATTCTGTGTGCATAAATATTTACAACTGTTACATCCTCTTGATGAAGTGATTATTTTATCATTATATATTGACCTTCTTGTCTCTTGCTACTGTATTTGTCTTAAAGTCTATCTTGTCTGTTATGAGTATAGTTACCACTGCTTTCTTTTCGTTTCCTTTGCGTGTAATATCTTTCTTCAACCGTTCAATTTCAGTATATGTGTGTCTCTAAAGCTAAGGTGAGTCTTTTGTAGGCAGTATATAATTGGGTCTTTTTTGGGGGGGTGTTCTTTTTTTTAATTGATGTTTTTATCTCATATCCTTTTTATTTTGACTTTCAGCTACTCTGGCTTTTGATTAGGGAATTTAGTCCTTTTCCATTTAAATTAATTATTGATAGGCATGGACTTAATATTACCATTTTGTTGTTTTCTGGCCATTTTGGAGTTCCTTTGTTCCTTCCTTCCATTCTTGTTGTCTTCCCTTTTGATATAATGATTTTCTGTAATGGTATGCTTTGATTTCTTTCTTTTTCATCTCTTTATATCTACTAAGTTTTTGGCCCTGTGGTTACCTTGATGCTTACATAAAATGACAGAAAGAGACCACAAGTAGGCAGAGAGTCAGGCAGAGAGAGAGGAGAAGCAGGCTCCCCACTAAGCAGTGAGCCGGATGTGGGCTCGATCCCAGGACCCTGAGACCCATGACCCAAGCCGAAGGCAGAGGCTTTAGCCCACTGAGCCACCCAGGCGCCCCACTGTATATTTAACTTTATCAAAGACTTTTATATTATTATATGCTTTAAAATTATTACCATCCTTTCATTTCAGCTTAAGGAACTCCCTTTAACATTTCTTATAAGGCTGGCCTAGGGGTGATGAACTCCTTCATCTTTTGTTTGTCAGGAAAACTCTATCTCCTTCAATTCTGATGGACAACTTTGCTGGGAAGAGTATTCATGGTTGGCAGTTATTTTTACTTTCAGCACTTGGAATACATTATCCCACTCCCTTCTGTTCTGCAAAATTTCTGAAAAACCTGCTCATAGTCTTACCAGGTTCTTTTGTATGTAATAAGTTGCTCTTTTCTTATTGCTTTTAAGATTCTCTTTGTCTTTAACTTTTGACAACTTAAATACAATGTGTCTCCATGGGGATCTCTTAGGTTCTTCTTTGGTACTCTTTGTGCTTCCTGAATCTGGACATAGATTTATTTTCTCAGGTTAGGGGAAGTTTTCAGCTTTATTTCTTTGATTATACTTTCTGTCCTTTTGTCTCTCTTCTTATTCTAGGATGCTCTGTAATGTGTATATTGGTCTGCTTCTTCCTGTAAGTCATCTTCACTCTTTTTAGTAATTTTTTCTTTTTCCTCTTCTGATTGGATTAATTCTACTGCTTTACCTCTGAGTTTACTGATTCGTCTGCTGTTGAACCCCTCTATTGAATTTCATATTTCAGTGTCTGTATTCTTTAGCTCTGTGATTTCTGTTTGGTACTTTTTAATATTTTCTACCTCTTTATT
Organism: Mustela nivalis; assembly: GCF_964662115.1. Classification (NCBI taxonomy): domain Eukaryota; kingdom Metazoa; phylum Chordata; class Mammalia; order Carnivora; family Mustelidae; genus Mustela; species Mustela nivalis. Next base: position 105,099,496 of record NC_139024.1, read on the forward strand.
AAAATTCACACTTTGTTCCTGCATTACTCTTCTGACCTCAGTGAGCATTTTTATAACTGTTATTTTGAATTTTATTAGGGCAATCATTTACCCATGTTTCATTAAGATTAGTTTCTCATTTATATTGTTCTTTTGTTTGGAACATAGTCCCCTGTTTCTTCACTTTCTTAACTGTCTATGTTGGTTTCTCTGCATTAAATAAAGCAGCCACCATTCCTAGTCTTCAAAGAGTGGTCTTGTGGTAGGAGATGAACCTTGTGAATCAATCTAGCCCGAGCTCCTGGTTGTCTCAAATTTTTGTGATTGTCCAAGCCACCTTCTTTGTTCTTGGTGGCTCCCAATACTTGAGGGTATGCCAAGGCCCATCATTGTTCCAAGGGAAAGATTATAGTTGGCAAGTAATTACAGGCTGATTAGAAGCCAGCCAGCAGCTGGGAAATTATATAGTTAAGCACCTTTCAGGGAAAAGCTAGAGGATGGTTGTTTTTACCTTCTCTCTCTGTGCTGAGCCTATATTTAAAAAAACAAAACAACAACAACAACAACAACAAAAAAAAAAACAGCTTGTTTGCTATAGTTCTGTGGGACCTGTGAATGCAAGACCCATTGACTATCAGTGCAACATGATTTGGTAATTTGTTCCTCAGTCAGCAGCTGCAAAACCTGGTATCAAGCATGTGTACAAACTCTTCCCAAAGAAATAGTAGCAATTTTGTTTTATTGTTGGAGCACAACAGAGGAAGAAAGCTTCAGAAATGCCCTTCAACTTCCTTGGGCTCTGTGGAGGATCAGAGCCAGTCCCTAGATATGTGCAAAATGAAAGCTGGGCCCTCAGTTTGTCAAGTGTGCAGTCAAACCCCTTTCAAGGAAGACTGGGAGATGGTTATTTTTGCCCATGTTCTCTGCAATGAGCCCTAGAGGGTTAGCAGCTGGGGCAAGTGCTCATATACCATTAAGAATTCCTTTGTTTTCTATAGTTCTGAGGGTCTTGTTGACACAAGTCTCACTGGCTTTCAGAGTTAGGTGTTTTGGGGGCCCACTTGATGGTGGGAGCCTTAAAAGTTGGGTGCTAGATGTGCTTTCCAAATCTTCAGCTTTTCAGGGACAATTGGGAGTTGGGGTTCCTTTCTGATTTTATGGTGCTATCCCAGAGGTAGGGTTTATGGAAAGACTGTGTCTCAGCTTTCCTTGTGCATTTCGATGTATTTGCTGGACATGTAGAGGTAACTCAGCTAGTTTCTGGATTTATTTCAATGGGAATTGCTTCATGTAGCTGTATATCCAGAGCATGGCAAGAGGGAAGTTCAGAAGCATCCTGCGTTGCCATCTGAGTTCCCTGAGTGATAAAAATTTTTCTTTTTAAGTTAGCCTAAGAAAGGCTAATCAACAGAGTGCTAAATAGAAATCTTCAAAAATAGTGATAAAATAGCATCTCCACTTACTAACCTAGCAACTTAAAAAGACTGAAAACACCTATGCTGGTGAGGCTGTGGAAAAACTGACCCTGCTAGCCAAAGTGTAACTGGTGTAGCCTTTGTGTACAATATAAAATGCACTATGGTAGGGTTCAGTATTCTATGTAGAGAAGTGCAGCAGACTCTTGGTATGTTATTGGAATCTGAAGGAGTTTGGAAGACTCCTTTCTCTCTTGCCAAGACTGTTTTGCTAGAGTTGAAGAAGTTGGAGGCCAAAGGTTTTTAAGAGTCACTTTGTTCTTTTTCACTGGGCAAGAAGCCTCAGCATCAGAGATGGATGACTAAGAGACTTAAAGGGGAAATAAAAATACATTGCTTTAATATCCCACCAGTATTATGCCCCTTACAACATAAAGGGGGAAAATACAAAGCAAACCTATTGTTCACTGTGACTTTATACTCCAGGCACACACAAAGAACTTTTTAATAAAGACCTTGCCCTGCAGCCCCTGGACCTGGGGAGTTGTTTCATCAATTATGCTAATGAGGCCCAGGTTCAGTTAGTATTGCTTATGAAAATTTCTTCCCTGAAAAAATGTCATATTCCTACATTTTCTTAAAAATGATTCCAAGTACTTTTATGAGTCTTTTCAGAAAAAAAAAAAAATGACTTGCTTTTGTGAGGCACACCTTTCCTATCTTCCTTCCATGTTTCCATTATAGTTCTTACACTGAATGGGAAGTAAGCTTCAAAGTATCTCCGTTAATTAATAGAGAGCTTTGGTCCTTGGTTAATAATTTTGATTGATCTGTTTTTCGTTCGCATATAGATATGCTAAAGTTCTTTTATTACTGGCTTTCTTCCCATCAGTATTACCTTAAGATGATTAAAGGCAAAGGCTTTCTGGTTAGAAATGCAATGAAAGCTAATATCAAAATGGCAGAGAGCAAGGAACTCTTTAGGTGGAATGTAAGTTCACTTATAAGGTAAAACACTTATGTAAGGTGAGTGACTGTACCCTGGCATTGTTCAATTCAGCTTGAATTTTAGCTGAATAATTCTTTGCAGCTTCATTTGTTACTTAATGTAGCTATGAAAATGTATTGGTCCTTTGGTCTTTTGACATTCACCATATATCTCTTAGACTACTTAACATACCTTCGTTCCTTTTAGGGAAAATTTCTCTTTCTTTTTCTTTTCTTTCTTTCTTTCTTTTTTCTTTTTTTGTTGTGGTTGATCTAGACTATTTTGAATGACTTTTTACTTTAAAAAATATGATGGAACTCTATGGTGACAACATATGATTTACTGTGCCAAGCTGTTTTGTTGATTTAGTTTCCAGATGAGCAAAAAAGCGAAAGGTAGAAGTGAACAATTTATACCAGACAGAAGATACTATAAGCCAAATGACAGCTGCAACTCCTGAAAAATGTAAAATAAGGTGGCTGAGACTAAATTTAGTCTCTTAAGTCCCACAGGAATTAACTATATGTAGAACATTGTATATAGAAAATTGAGATAATCTTTGGCAGAAAAATAATGTTTCATGTAATCAATCCAGTGGAAGAGGAGTTTCCTTACTCAGCTACCTCCCTCTGTGAATACATAGGGTATTCATAGGAACAACATTATTTTTAGCCCAGCAATGACTGGTGGCACAGTGAAATTATTTGACTGTGGGAGCATCCGTTGTCCACAGATACTTGAAAATAGTTTTAAAAGAAGCAAAAAGTGCCAAGAGCTAGGTTATTGTAATCTACCCTTCATCTGATAATAAAAATCCTGCCCAATATTTACTTTTTAACAATATAAAATCTTTCACAGAAAAACTTTAAAATGGTGAATGCAAGTATTTTAGGATTGTTGACATGTATTTAATTTATTTATATTAATTTCTGTTTTTCACTTGGAATAACTAATTTTTTATGATTAGGCAAAGGAAGTTATTAGCAACATTAAATATTATACATATATATATATTTAATATTGTACATGTAGATATGCAATGTATTTTAGAGAGTTTAAATATAATTGAGAATGTTAGCTCCCTGAAGTTGGAGGTCAGACTGAATTTTTCATGCCTGCCTAGGAGCAAACCATAACAGTTTGAAAGGCTAGATTTCAGAGTTGAAGTATAAAAGGGGAAGAAAAATTTAAAATGTGGTTTGATATTTTGGAACTTTTAAGAATGCTTATCTAGTATGTATGTATGTATGTATGTATGTATGTATGTATGTATGGGTCTACCTATCTATCTACCTATCATCTACATCCTCTGTTCATTTGGATTCACCAGAGAGAGAAAATGGCCATCTCCATGATCATCTTGAGACAAAGCAAGAGGACGTATGGTAGTTGGTGTCTACCCTCCTCTACATCTAAATTTAATTGTGAAGTATGACTCTGAGTTGAAAGGGGGCTTAAATATTAATCTCTCTCTTTCTCTTTTTTTTTGGCGAACAGAAAAACAGCAGAACTTATTTCCTTTCCTTTTCCTGAGGAAAACAATGTCCCTCTTGGGAGAGTGTTATATTTTTAAAAAACTGCTTAAGCTTCCTTAAAACAAGGAACAAGTGAATTTTAAGCCCTGCCTTTTCTTTTTACGAACTTCATCTATATGAGAAAGCCAGCATGTCATATATTGATATTTGTGTTTGTCATTATGGTGTATGTTTTTTTATCATCACAATTTTTCTTTGCCTGAAAAATTGTTTCTGTAATTGTTCTGGAGAATCTTCCAGATTCTCACTTAGAAATGAGGTACAGTCAGTCAGGAGGTCATGATTTCAGTGGCTCATTACATTTTCTATTCTCTTTGAAGATTGTAGGGCAGGGGTCAGGCTTAGCTTGCCAGTCACTGAAAATTCCACATTCCACCTCCCTCTTTTTTTTTGCAGTAAGCCATGCTGGGTGTCAATGATAACACGGGACACTTGATCAGATGCCTTGATCCCAGCACTGAGGACATCTCACCTGATGGCTGTTTTCTTTCTCATTATTCCATATTTGAAAATAGCCAAGCATTAAATTAGGCATCTATTTCCCCAGGTACAGATGTTTTTTCAATTCCCATCTCTAGTTTTAAAGTCATTAGGTACAAAAAACAGATAAAATTGTAGTAATGTAAAATTTTGGGGGAAGGGGTAATAATTTATCCTTTCAGTAGGGAATCTGAAATTGTTGGTAAGGATGGTCTTTAGCCAAGGAGAGAACACATGGGAACACCAATATTACACACACACACACACACACACACACACACACACACAAACTGATCATATTGGCATGCAGTGGGGAAAAGGGTAAATGAGGGAAAATCTTTACAAAAATGAGAACTGAGAAGACAAAGCTCAGGTTTTCAAGTGGATGCATTTTGAAAGATATGTACTTGATGAGCATTCAGAACCCAGGCAGAAAAATGCCTGACAGAATGAGTATTTCCCGTCAACTTGGAATTAAATTTTGAAATATGAACTGCAAAGTTCGATTATGTAAATCTCAAAGAGAATAAAAATTAGATTACTTAAATTTGTGAAATCTTTAGTACAATATTTGTCCCATAGTAAGCACATATATGAGTCCTCTTTCATTATTTTTATCTCAGTTGGTTCTTGCACAATCCTATGAGATGGACGGTATTATTATTATTCTCCTTTCATGTGTTTTTCTGAAGGTTAAGTCACTTGGTTGAAGAAACTTCGTGTCTTATTTAAATACAGTTTTGGTGTGACTCTCTTTGAGAAGACCACCCTTCTGTGGTCACAGGGTAGGTTGCAACACAAACTGGTCCCCTCAGAAGCAGGCTCCTTTGATTTTGAATTTTAAATGGTTATGAGAACTGTTGGACATTTTCTCACACTGCACCCTAAAGACAGTGACCTGAATTCCTGGTACATATCCTGGTTTCTGTGATTTCTGAGACTCGTCTCCGAGCTTTTATTTTAATTCTTGAGCTACCTCATACCTTTCTAATATATTCCATTGTTTCCATTTGGTCTTGCATTGCTGTCTGCTTGGGTGAGAAGGCTGGCAAGCACTGGAGAAACGGACAGTGCCTTGCTGCCAAGGTTGATTCTGCTGATTCCAAGCTTGTCCAGGAAAAGCTAATGTGGTAGAACTTTTTGTCTTGGGGAAGGGAAGATTTGAATGGCCCTGTACAGACACAAGACTTGACTTCCCTAGTACAAGCTGACAAAGGTGGTCCAAAGCTTTTCATCCAATTATTTTGTGTTACTAGAGTAATGACTGCCTGTCGTGACTGTAGCATTCATTTGAGTGCCTGTTCATCTTGTAACTTTCTTTGTAAATTTTTATAAGATTGTCTGAAAATTCCATTTGTAAGTCTGATCTTTATTTCCTCTTATTGTGCCCAAATATTATAAAGAGAAGGGATCATGTCTTTTTTCTGCTCATCATGACCTGCCATTTTCTAGCTTTTCTATGTGTATCCAAAATTATTGCTGACTATTTCCTACCAGATTTAGTTGTCTTGTTTTCTTAGACACCTGCCTTTCGGCTCCATCCTCCATGTGTTTGCTCATGCTGCTTTCCTCCATTTGAAATGCTCTCCATCTTCCACTTCATCTTTCAAAATCCTACACCTTCAAGTCTCAAGTGGTCCTCTTTCCTTTTATAACAATCCATGTTGATTCCTCTCTGAATTTCCATTGTTCTTTACAATCAGCACCTCACAATATAGCAATTATTTCTACTTGCATGGTAAGATTCAGGTACACAGTGATTGTTTTACTCTAATATTTCATTATCAAAAGTTATAAACATAAAAAAGTTAAAGGAATTTCACAGTGTGAACCATCAAATACCCACATAGATCCTACAATAAATATTTTGTTGTATTTGCTTTATCAGATATATATATCCTCCTACCCATGCCTCCATGCATCCATTCATCTATCCACCCATCATTTTACCTTATTTTTTTTTATGACACATTGCAAAACAAGTTATAGAAATTGATGCACTTCACTCTTGGCACTTAAACATGTCTATCACTAACTAAAGCGAATATTTTTAATGGATCAACATATCTATACTCCATAGTACCCAGTAGAGTATTGGCCACATCCCAGAAAAATCAATTTATGCACACTGGGTTGAATTTCAGTATCACTTTTAAATCCATTAGAAATTAAAGGTATGGAAGCCCAGATAAATAGTCTCTAGAACCTCAGGGGCATACAGAGATGAGTGTGTTTCATGGAGTTGCAGAAGAGACATACTTGTATGTAGCTTGCACTAGCCCAACTTGTGACCTGTCAAATATATCCTAGGGGAATGTTCAAACTTTCAGGAGGCAGTTGGCTGAGAGATCAGATAGGCCACCATGTGACTGACTGAAGTACTTACATGGGTGCTGCTATACTGTGTGCTTAAGAGGCATTAGAGGGTCAATCCAGTTTATCTAAAGATACACTGAAATGAGGTGATAAAATAGGCATAGGCTAAAAAGAGGGATTCACATGCAGCAATTTGTGGCAGCCTGGTCCTTTGTACCCAGCTGGGTGGAAATTCAACTCCTTTACAGAAGAGCACAAACCTCAAATAGACAATTTGGGCCGAGGAAGATGGATCTGCAAGGAAGCCGTTCTGAACATGTGCAGGTGGTGAGCTTTTGACATCTTATTAGGGGAAAGAAAGTTACAGTGCTTCTCAGATTTGGTAGAACCTTTTAAAACATGTTATAGAAGTCATTATTCACCCTGACTTTTTCCTATACCTGAGATATATTTGAATCTGTATCTGTATCCATATCATGTGTATTTAAGTCCATATACATCCCCTCATTCTTCAACCTACAGGCTCCTTCTTGTCCATGTATCTCTGATCATCCTCTTTGGAAAGTCCTCCCCTGACTTTTAAAAAAAATTTAAATTCAAATAGCCAGCACATAGTGCATCATTAGTTTTATGTGAAGTGTTCAATGATTCATCAGTTGTGTATAACATCCAGCGCTCATCATAACACACGCCCTCCTTAATGCTCACTCTTTCCTTTATACTCTCTTTGCTCTCTATTTCAACTGGGACCCAATACAATTACTAGCTATATATTTGCTTACTTACTTCTTACCTTGCTACCCTATGGTAAAACCAAATTTTCTTCTTCTCCTGTATAATTAGAAGCTGTCAGACTACCCGATACATAGTACACTCCTAATTAAAATTCACTGAATCATATATACTGAAAATACATGAATAGAGAAAAACATTTGTTCCAGTATTATTCTAAATGTCTTGTTGTGTTTGACTCTCACCCTGGCCCTCTTCCTTGTCCATTTCCCAATACTGCTATCTACCCTGGCCCCTTGATTTGAAGCTGCATTCACACTTGACTTTCTGGGCAGTGCCTCAAGTTATAAAATCATCTACCCCGTCTCTGAAAACTCCCCTCCACTTAGCATGCTGTTCTCAGTTATGGTTTGGGAGAAAATTATATCTGATGAAAGAAATTGACCACAAGCTGTGAATGATTGAGAACCTCAGTTAATGTGTTAAATCTCCTGAGGATGTTTGTATTGTAAGAGTGGTAAACTCTGGCAGTGTGACTAAGCAACTTAAATAATTTCAGGCACTTTATGTGAAAAAGACCTAAGGATTTAGTTGACTAAAAGTATAATCTGTATGGTCTGAAAATTGAGAAAAGCAAATTCCTTCTTCTTTGAGTGTATATGGATCACTTACACAGGGAATACTGACTTCCACTGTTTGTGACAGCTTATATAGTAGCTGGTATAATGAAGAATGTAGAGAATAATTAGGGTGGTGAGGCTTTCCCAAATCCTATCCGTTGAGGAGTGGGTTAGGGTATGGGAATATTTACTTTATAGCAAAAAAGAATTAGGGAAGATAAGTAAACTTGGTTAATTCATCTGAAAAATATCTATTGAATATATTCAATATGCTAGCTCAAAATTAAGTTCTGGGGAATAATAGTGATTAAAAAATAGCCTGCTCACATAGAACTGAGATTCCATGGTTAAGGGAAAAGTTGAAGACAATTAAGTAGAAACGGGAATAGATTTATGGATTTATTCTCTCCCTTCCCTTCCTCCCTCCCTTCCATCCTGCATTCCTTCTTTCCTTCTTTTTCTTAAAAAGCACATAAGGGACCAATGCTCTGAGACTGCATGAAAGAATAGATCTACTTAATATAAATAAATCTCAAACATCTAGAGACTGCAAACCTGGAAGGAGATGCTTTCTAGGATGGCAAGTTCCCATTTTTTGTAATACTTAGTTAAATTGTCAAGATTCAAAGTGGTTGTGGATAAGAATCCATGGGACTTGCCCATAGATTCTCTAAGACCTATAATTCTTTGTTAGTCAAGATCACAAATTTTCACTTATAATGACCAGAGAAATGAGCATGATTGTTCTCATAAAAAGCAGTGCTTCAGGTAAGGCTTGGAAAAAAGAAGTCATTTGATTTGGACTTCTTGATCCTTTCACAAAGGAAGGGGTGAAGTGTTCTGTGGGCTTGGCATAATGAATAAACAACTGGTAACTCTTTTCTTTATATGTAATAGGAAGTAAAACACAGATCACATAAAGAAGAAAGATAAGGTTGTAGTATGTCACCTATAAAAGTAGACAAACAGATGGGGGCAGGAGAAAGAGTGCCAAATGTGGACTCTAGTTTTAACTTTGCTATATTGCATTGAGTCATGTGGCTCCAAGAAAGTACATCTTCCTCTCTGGCATGGAGTTTCTTTGGCAGAAAAATCAGAGGTTGAACTATATTATCTTTAATGCAACTTTTAGGTCTCACATTTAAATGTTTTAGAAAGCATTAAAATATACTTTTTAAAAAAATATATACTTTTTGTAAGGATATTTAATTAACTATTTTCAACCACTAAGGTAAAATTTTAGAAATAAAATTGACATCTTTTCAATGATTCAATTAGAATTTTCCCATACAATCAAAATATGACTTTCCTGATTCCTGAATTTTGCAATAAATCCAGCAATGAAAACTCTTAATAAGCCCTGTGACAACATATTTTTGAACAACTCCCATGTAATATTCTAAAAGCAACTATTCTCTCAAATAAAAATTTACTGTAGTTCATATTTCTTTATCCTATTCTATGAATTGAATGTCTTACATACATTTCAACGAAACTGGTGATTCTAGGGACAATGCATATCTAAGAGACTACAGTATTTTTGCTTGAGAAAAATCTGAAAAATCATATATTAATCTGTATAATTCTTTTAATTAGATATACTCATTTTAATATAATATCCCTCCTCTTATCAGACAGAAGAATATTGTGTTGAGCTTCTGTGCTTTTCAGGACCTAAAAAAATGTGTCTGTGATAGAATATAATTGACCTAAGAAGTTTTCAAGAATAAAAGTATCTTTTCTATTTTTTTTATTAATTTTTTATTTTTTATAAACATATATTTTTATCCCCAGGGGTACAGGTGTGTGAATCACCAGGTTTACACACTTTCACAGCACTCACCAAAGCACACACCCTCCCCAATGTCCACAATCCCACCCCCTTCTCCCAAATCCCCTCCCCCCAGCAACCCTCAGTTTGTTTTGTGAGATTAAGAGTCACTTATGGTTTGTCTCCCTCCCAATCCCATCTTGTTTCATTTATTCTTCTCCTACCCACTTAAGCCTCCATGTTGCACCACCATTTCCTCGTATCAGGGAGATCATATGATAGCTGTCTTTCTCTGCCTGACTTTTTCTAAAAGGTTTTTGTAGACTACCTAATAATTACAGCCTAATGAATTTTAAGTAACAGAATGCCATAGCTTCTTCATAATAGCAAATACATTAAAATGTTGACTTGCAAAAACTACAGCAGTGTATAATTCATAGATGTCTTTAAAACATCTTTAACTTTACCATACTTACATACTATGTAGGCTAAGTAAAAATAATTCTATCTACCCCTTTTGTTATATCTAGAATTGACAGATGGTATACTGATTCTATTTTTCTTTCAAGATAGCATCACAATTAAAGCATAATTTTCACTAAATTTTATTTTGTGAAATTCCCTGAGAGAAAATGGTAATTGCATAAGGCAAAATTGAAAAAAGAAAATAAAGTTTTAGACTTTTTTTTATAATAATTGGTTGCATTTTCAACACTGTTATTTTCACTAATTTGATACAGCATATTTTAGAATTAAAAAGTTTGGGAGTTTTGGTGTGTGTTGTGCTCGACCTGGTACCTTTTCTTGTGAAGTGGCAGCTGAGAAGGTACTCGGCAAGGTGATCACCATGGCCTTGAAAAGCCCAAGGAAGGAGTCACCACTGAGGACAATGATCATATTAATTTGAAGGAGGAGGGGCAGGATGGTTCTGTGGTGCAGTTGAAGATTAAGAGGCACATGCCACTTAGTAAACTAATGAAAGCCTATTATGAATGAGAGGGTTTGTCAACGAGGGAGATCAGGTTCCTATTGGATGGGCAGCCAATCAATGAAACAGACACACCTGCATAGCTGGAAATGGAGGATGAAGATGTAGTTGATGTGTTCCAGCAGCAGAGAGGAGGTGTCTACTAAAAAGGGAACCTGCTCCTTTACTGCAGAACTCTGTTCCTCCAGACCAAGAAGACATTCTCAATGAGAAAACCTCAATTTATTTCCACCACATCCTGACTACTACAGTACAGTTTTCTCTGTTCTTTCGTTTTCCCCTTCCTCACTCCTTAATTGTACATAAAGTAACTCTGTGCATAAGTAAACTGCATTTTTTTTTTAAACTAAATGGCCAATGGTATGTTTGGATCCACATCAAAAGGATATGGGATGGGGAAAAAAATACTGGTTCTTTGAAAATATCCCCTTTCTCCATTAGTGGCATACTCATTCAAGTTCTTATCTTTATATTCCAGTAGGTTATTTTGCTCTCACTATTTAACAAAATAGAACAACATAAAAATCCTTATATACCTTTTTCAATTTGAGAATTTCAATGCTTTTCATTTATCATTATAAAACCAAGGACAACTTTATAATTTTTTTGTACATAGCAATCTGCCTTTAAATAAGGATCAATTACTCTAAAAGAAATGAATCCTAGATAGCTTTTACTTGAAGTCAAGCATCTTGTTGTTTAAATGAACTTATTATTAAAAAAAAAAAAGTTAGGGAGTTTTTGATATGTCTTAAGGGTTTCATGAAATGTGCAAAGTATGAAACATTTTCCTTACATTTACTGACTGTAATATAATATGTGGTATAGTGGGTAATGATTAGAGTTAGACTCTAGAATCAGACTTCCTGAGCAAAAACTGTGGTTTCAGTGCCTTCAGGCTGTGTACCTTATTGTCCTCTTTGGAATGAGTACCTCACTGGGTGGATAGGACCTCACTGGGTGGATATTAGGAATAAATAATTAAATCTAGGGAAAGAGTTAAAAGTGTGGGTGCAAAGTAGTAACAGTTTAACTAGTGGTAGTTATTTTATTATTAATACCACTTAAAGATTTTTTTAAAGAAAAAAATTAGAATCAATAACTTCTCTAATCTTTTTTTTTTTTTTTTAGTATCTCATTTTATTTTATTTTTTTTATAAACATATATTTTTATCCCCAGGGGTACAGGTCTGTGAATCGCCAGGTTTACACACTTCACAGCACTCACTAAAGCACATACCCTCCCCAATGTCCATAACCCCACCCCCCTTCTCCCAACCCCCCTCCCCCCAGCAACCCTTAGTTTGTTTTGTGAAATTAAGAGTCACTTATGGTTTGTCTCCCTCCCAATCCCATCTTGTTTCATTGATTCTTCTCCTACCCACTTAAGCCCCCATAATACCTTCTCTAATCTTGAAGGCCCTCTACTGATGCCACTACTTTTTATTTTTATTTTATTCTTTTTAAAGATTTTGTTTATTTATTTGACAGAGATCACAAGTAGGCAGAGAGGAAGGCAGAGAGAGAGAGATGGGGAAGCAGGCTCCCTGCTGAGCAGAGAGCCTGATGTGGGGCTCTATCCCAAAACCCTGAGATCATGACCCTAGCTGAAGGCAGAGGCTCAACCCACTGAGCTACCCAGGCACCCCTCAACCCTTTTTATTTTGCAACACAACTTCTGGAGTTCTCATTAGGCTTAAATCAATTTTCTAATTTCTTACATGAGCATTCATCACTTGTGTATTTGCTTATGCCAAATGCTGCTGCCTAAATAATCTAAGAAGGTAAGTTTTCATGGCCTTCATGCATTTAACTGATCTCCATTAGTAAAATTTCCACGATGAAGTCTATTTGGTTGTTTTTCTTCTACTTGTCCCATACTCAAGCCTTACATGTTTGTTTGGTTTTGGAGGTGAGGTAACCATCTACCCGAAAGGCTAGTAGAGAGTATCACAGGAATATCAAAGTGTATCAAAGAGTTGAGAGTAAGGAAGAGGATCAGTCTAGGCTAGCTTCTAGAGGAGTAGGCTTACAGGAAGGGTAGTGTACAGTTGCGAGAAATGAACAGAGAGCATTTCAGGGGAGAAACTGTAGCATTAGCTAAATAAATGTGGTAGGAAAAGGTAGGACTGTGTTTGGGACCATGGATTTAGTAGAATGGGACAGTCCATGTTGGGTAATAGGAAGATAAAGATGTATAGGGAAGAAGACCTTGATTATAAGCCACATAATTTGTGCTCGAAAGACAGATGATGAGGGAGGGAGGGACTCCTTGTAGATGTTTTGATTTGTGATTCTCTCCTTTTAAGAGTATTAATTTAGGCAGGAAAATCTGAACAACAATGAGCAGTGTAGTATAGTGGTTAAATATAAGAGATCTAGAATAAAACTGTCTAGGTGGGAATTCTGCTTCAGTTATGAGTTACATGACCTTAAATAAATTAGTTAATCACTTTAAGCCTCAGTTTACTCACCTCTTAAATAAGTATTAGAAGAGTAACTACCTCTTAAAGACATTGTGAAATTTAATGAGATTGTGTATAAAAGTACTTATCATAGTGCCTTTTGTGTAAGTGCAGAATAAATAGCAGAATTAACAGCTATAATTGTATAGCTGTTAATGAGTGTGAATAAATGAACTAGACTGAGATTATTATGCAGGTGAAGTGTCCAGTATGTCTTTGTAAATACAATCTTGTTTGTATCCGGTAAGTTTTGTCTATCTCACAATTATCTGGATAGTCTTCTCTTCTGCTGACATGCTAACAAATCTGCTTTTTGTAGTACAATTTTTTGTGCTTACTTCCTCATCTTACTCATTTGCTTCTTATACAATGTACCAAACACAGCCAGCTCCTGGTCCAAGCTTATCATTTTCCCATCTATGAAACTACAAAAGGATGAGCTTAACAAGCAAGGAATTTCAAAAGCATTTTCACCAAAGGGTGGTAGATTAATCACCTCACTGCCCAATTAACACTGGAAGGGCAGTGATTTTTAGAATAAGCCACTGGGAACATCTGCAACTTCACACAAAATATATATTTCTTGTCCCCAAAACTTCTTTAACAGATGTTAAGACATACTGGAATATATGCTGTGTGATCATATAGCTCTGTAAACAGCCTTTGTTTGGCATCTTTCCAAGTAACAGACAAATGGACAGTGTATAAACCATGAATGTAAAGGAGAAATGTTGGAAGAGGTGAAGCAATGGAGATTTTTATTTTCATTAAACATATTGTATCTCCCTCAAATTATATTCTTTGAACAATATCCATGATGGAAATTTAATAAATGTAAACTGATACATATGATATTTGAGACCTTATAGATTAGAAAATATGCTGCTAATAATAATCTAGAAAAATCTAGAGGAAAATTTCACAAGGAGAAGAAATATATGTGATGTCTTTGCTCTTTCTGTCCATTAAAAAAAAAAAGTCAGCACATAAAATTCAACTGATAGGGCTGTGGAAAACTTTGGAGGACATCCAGAAAATAGTGCCTAAAATAATTGAATGCTTAGAGAACAAAACCATGAGGAAGTAAGTTTACTTAATTGGAAAGAGAAATATCTGCAGAAAACTTCATTAAAATTTTTATGAGGTTTTTTTAATGAGATGCTATAAAATAAAAAAGCAGTGAGCAATTTTTCTGGTCCTAGGGCAGCAACAGAAGAAATGGACTTATATGGATGATAAACTATAATAATAATACTATTCATTGAGGGACACTTTATGCTTTCCAAAGAACTTTCATATAGATGACACTCATAGGAGCCTGTATAGCAAAAAAAAAAAAAAAAAAAAAAAAAAAGGTGTGATTATCTTTAGGTTTCAAATAAAGGCTCAGACAAGTAAAGACTCCTTTGTAGTTATACAGAGAATGCTTTGCTTCCTCCCTTCCCTGTTTCCAGGTACCCTTTATGTGTCCTGTGCTTTCATTCTGAGTCATAATGAGCATATAAAGATCTACCCTTTTGCCCTAAACCAATTGGACAGTGGTTTAATGATAGGTTACAGAATAGCATTATTTGTGGCTATCTATGCCCATGCTGATACACATCTACAGTATTGGCATTTGGGGTTTTGATGTGATTAGTATTGAGCTGCTCTTCCTAAGAGTCACTGCTTCTTTAGGTAACTCCTGACAAGATTGAATAGAACCATGTCATTAACATGGGGAAATCAGCCCTCTAGTTAGTTCGGTGGGAGTTAAACGGGTGTTGTGATATGTGTTCAGTTTATCTAAAAACATTAGTTTGCTTATGTGTTAAGTAAATCTGAAGAGTCTTGGACTTCATCAGCCATTAAGTGATGATGTAGCCATGAGTCTCACTAGCTGTAGTGGATGCTATGATATGCCATATCCTGGCCATGGGACAAAGGCCCAGGTCCCCTTGACTCAATTCAGGAAACTGAAAATCCCTACTCCACAGCTTCCCCTAGGGTCAGGTAAAGCCTCTGTTATAGCTGCTCTGTAATTCAACTCCCATGTCTTCTCAGTGCTGCTTCTCTCACTGACTTATGAAAGTTATTCCCAAGAGCACTCCCTAATAAGCTTCCAGCATGCAAGTCTCTACTGTCTTTTTCCAAAGAACCTGACCTAAAATACTAGTTATTAAGTCTCAGTGGCTGAGACATTCTTGCAGAGATGACGGTCCATTGTAGAGTCTCCATATTTTTAGGAATCCTCAGGACTGCTTGCACATGTGTGCCTAAGGATCAGCCTTGTTCATTGGTAATTAA
This sequence comes from Mustela nivalis, assembly GCF_964662115.1. NCBI lineage: Eukaryota > Metazoa > Chordata > Mammalia > Carnivora > Mustelidae > Mustela > Mustela nivalis. The sequence continues at coordinate 105,115,071 of NC_139024.1, forward strand.
AAAAAAAAATAAGTAAAAGATTTAGTATCTTCAAGCAGACTCCCCAGAGCATGCTGCCCAACATAGGGCTCGATCCCAGGACCCTGAGATCATGAGCCAAAATCAAAATTCGGCCACTTAAGTGACTGAGCCACCCAGGTGCCCTGCTCATTGGTCATTTCTGTGCAAACAATCTAAATCTTTACTTTCTCTTGTTCTATGAATTCTTCACAAAGACTGTGCTAAGCTGGAATTGTGTTTCCATCATTTTATCTGAGGCTTATATACAAGAGGAGCTAGAATTTTCTTTTGGAACAGTCTCTACTACTGCACCCAGGTGCAGAAATGAGTGTCATTGCTAGTATGATGCAAGCAGGAGAATGCTTCTTTGCTATTTTATTCATTTGGGAGGTGGGAAGAGATTCTCAGTGCATGGTTGAGTTCATTCTAGTCCATCATATAGGACTGGAAATTTCTGCCCCTCAAATGATGGGAGATTTACTGAGGTGTATAGTAAGCTCCTATGTAAATTTTTATGGTATTTCCTACAGGGCTTTTTCCTGGAATCTCCTTTTTATCTTTGTAACATTGTTCTTGAGGGCGGATTGGTGTTCAAATATTACTATAAATTAGAATTAAGCCAACTGTTTACAAGTTGAGAAGAAGGAGGGACCAGGAAAGAATGTTGTATCAAATACTGTAAAACAGGAATTTACTGTCTCTTATGGTGGCATTAGAATGAATTATCTGAAGAAATATTAAAAGCCTTTCTTCTGTATTTATTGAGTTCAAACACTTTGGCTTAGTACCAGTATCTCTCTATGAAATTAGCTTCCAATTTTAAACATTTAGTATATCTTCTGAAAAGTCTTAAACTATTCTTAAATGAATCTGTGTTAGATAGAACAGAGTTCACAGATGTTAAATTGTAAAATAATTTATTTTACTATCTATCTTCTTTTTATTCAGTATGTTGATGAAGTCAAGGTGAATTTGTTGAGGAAGAAGCTTACAAAGCTTCTTTTAGCTTAATTTAGAAAGTTAGGTGACTAGCCATTTTTTTTAAATAAGTAAGATTGTCTATATTTTGAGTCCATTCTGTAAGAATTGTTCTAAAGAAGTTACTTAAGATAAATATGTTGTCAAGGATTGAAGCCTACCACTAAGAATAAGACTTGAAGAACTTTCAGGTTGGAAAAAAACATGGGATTTAAATCTGTATTGTCAATTAACCACATATTTACTTAATAAAAAAATAATCCCTTGGCATTTTCTCATGAGTCTTATTTTTTAAAAAAGTTAATTCCCTTTAACTGCCCTGTGTGGCAGAGTGTTCTGTGACTTTATCAATTACTGTTTTTCTGACCTAATTCCTATATATTCAGTTTGCCCCTAAGTCTTCATTTGCTTTCTACTACTTTCTTATATAATCTTGTCGTAAAGATGATAGTTACATGCATTTTAGAATTACAGAGAGAAAAGGATTTTAGGGATTGAAGTTCCTTTTTCTGTATACTCTGCCACCATACAAGAATAGTTCCAACTTTCTCAATAGTTTTGACAGTTGTAGAAATCTACCATTAACAAAAAAGGATGAAGAAAATATGAAGCTTTCTTCAGCATACATTCCTAATTCTCAAAAGAATTCTTTGGCTTTTGTTTTAGTTTATTGTGAATCTCTGCATTAGAAATCACAACATTTGATGTTCTGCTAAAGAGCTAAATATCGTTTCACCTCAAGCTTTATGTTCTCATTACCCAATTTCCATACAATTTTCCACATGAACCATGATGTTATTCAGTGCCATGATGTCATTGCTTATCCTCTTCCAATTGCTGTCCCTCTGATAAATTTCTAATCTTTCTTCACCATCCAGTTTATTTTTCATGTTACAGATGTACTTGTCAACTGCTATATTCCTTTCTCTTCGGGAGAATCTTTGTGGTTGCTCTGAGCCCTTGAGGGTCAATCAGTTCTCTGGCTGTCTTGGCATCTCAGCACACCAGAAGATGAGGAGTTATAGACCTGAATATTCACTTTTGTATCTTTGTTAAGAGACATTTGAACTGAACTGCACATATGAGGAGCACACATGTGATTACACAGTCAATCATTTGGAATTTTTTTTTATACCACTGATTGGTTGAGTCCATCCATAACTGACATATTATCCAGTGAACATATTGTATAGACTCAGCTTCACATTCAGATCACGATGTCTTTATTTAGAGAGCTCTATTCTATTTCTGCCTCACTGAACACCAAACTGACACTTCTTGTTTCTCAAGATTTATGCAAATTTTAGACACAACCATACATGCTAGCAGAAGACTGTATCCAATAAACCTAAATAATACTAAAATTACCAACTCTTAGACCCACAGACCTCTGAAAGATTATCTTAAACTAAATTTATTTAATGAAAGAAATTTTGTTTTTATAGTGGCTTGTCCCAATTCAATATACGAATAAATTACATTATAATTTGCTGTCCAGCTAGTACTGGACATGTTATGTATGATTAGTGTGTAATGTATGGATAAAGAAGCAATGTTTAGATATATGTATTTAGGTACAAGTCAATGTAATTATAAAGTATTATGCTATATTTCTCATATTTGGCTACAGTTTTCCTACATTTCCTCTAAGAAATACCAGATGGAAGTGTTGATGGAAAAGATACAGAAATTAATATTGAAGTGACAAAGTTTGACCTTTTTAAGAAGAAAAGCTTGCCAAACTTCCATATTGACATGGCAACGTTTTATGAATAAATCTAATATCTTATAGATTTAGCACAGTTCAAAAGTCACCATCTGTTTTAAGAAGTGAAGGTTCTTGCTATTACAGAGTTTCTGGGCACTAAGACTAAAGGCATACAATCCATAGATTATATAATATTAAATACCAAGAATGTGTGAAAAACTTTCACATTTTAGAAAATCAGAGACATGAGACATTTTGAGTTACTCCCAAAATTAGAGCTTATAATACATGATGGGTATTCTTTCTTCTTATATAAACTTGGGTAGTCTCCTGATCATTCTCTGTATGGAGTTATAGGTGAATAGCTGGGCAACAAGTTGTAATACACAGAATTTACATGGGGAAAATGGCAAAGTGCTGTAAGTCAATTTTGAGCAGAGTTGTCTGAAAGGCCTTTGGCAATACATGTACGTATTATAAGAAGTTATCATTTGTTCCTTTCTTATTTTCCATAAATTACTTACCACTAAATTTCTTCATTTGTTATAGTCAAGCAATCCTACTCAGAATTCTTTTTATTTCCCATCCTTTAAGGTTAATGCTAGCTTTGCATTATAGAAATTTATTTTCTATTTTCTTAATCAAACAGTTGTGGGAAATGTGTTAATTAAAAAATAAAGAGTAGTTTGCACAGATAGGTACTCACATTAGCACACAAACACACGCATATACATATACCTCTACCTATATGAGGTTTTTATCTCAGAGAAATTAGTAAGATCAAACAGGAGGTAAAAATCAGTCCACTGACAAAACTCAGCAGCGTTTTTATCAGTTTATTTTGTCAAGGTATTATGTCAAAAGTGCTTGCAATGGTTTTATCTGATGTTTGAGTTTGAGCAAGTTCTAAGGTTCTTACTGCCCAACTATTAGAAACCTACCAGCCTCTGTTCAATTGATCTTAAACCATGCATGCATTCCTTTACACTGACTGGTTACTCAAAAGTTGTTGATTGGGATGTGTAGTTCTGACACTCACCCAATTCTTGGTCAAAATTCATTTGGCATTGGCTATCTTAAGAGTTTGTTAAGTATGAATCACTACATACTGGAATGTGCCTTAGATATACATGGATAATGCTACACCCCTGGATAAGTCTTTGAGAAACCTAAGGTAGAAGGAAGAATAGGTTGGTAGGTAGGTAAGGAGGGAAGGTAGAATAGGCTGTGTGGATTTAAAACATGCAGGTAATAACACAGTAAGTTACCTAGAGGAAACGACACAGGACTTCTTTACAGAACAAAATGCTGAATAAAGAGTCAGCTTTTATATAGGAGAGACACAAAAGGTGGCAGAAAAATTTAAACTTCAGAATCTTTAAAAAGTATATATATATGGTAAGACAATTTTTCTGAACTTTCCCAAAGGAGAATAACCCTTTTGAAAACTAAGACTCTCTCTATGTGATCCCTTTCAAAATTTGTTGAAATGAAAGACAAACTGTGCATGAGTATGAATTACAATCTATCTGTAGAGCTGTGATCTCTGCTCCATTTCATTTAAGAAGAACTTCTATCTTGATACTGAATTGACCTGTATCACTACAGGTGGTTTATTCAAGTTCGTTCTACTTCTGCCATCTATCTGCAGGTACAATGCAAATTTAGTAGGAGGAAATACTCTCATGTTTATTCTCAGTGGCTAAAAACAAAATAAAAATCAAAGTCATCTTTTATGTATTTACCTTAGAGCTCTACTAATTTTTGAAAATAAGTTCTTATCAATCATGCTATGGTATTTTGTCATCAGGGACACTTAAATACAGAAGGAATTCCAACAACATTCATATAATTAAAAAGGACCTTGATTCACATACTTTTAAGGGACCAATTTGTTCTACGTTTGCAATAACAGGTGTCCCATTTGAAAGAATTAGGATAGCTAGAAAGAGCTGTACCCAAAGACCCTTTTAATGCTAACTTGTGCCCAGTTAAGAATGTTGCAGTAGGAGTGGAGCAGGAAAGATGAAGAGAGAAGGTGATGTAAACAACTGAGAGGGGACGGACAGGGATCGCGCAGATAGGGACTGATAGGGATCAAGCAAAAGACAGTCACGGATCAAGGGACATACATAAAAACAGAAATCAGAAGTCTCAATGTGTGCGTCTTTTCCATTTTCCCCTCCCTCTGGCAGAAATCTTCTCTCATGTGGATTGTATCTCATCACTATAAATTTATAAGGGACTTTATATTCTCAATTATTCATTATTTTTCTATGTGCTAACACCTTCCACTCAACTAGTAAGTTCAATCCATAATTAAACATGCTCAAATCTCTTATCTTATATATCCACCTCTTGACTTCTCACTTACCTCTAGTTATGACCTTACTTCTTTATACTTCAACAGTAAAACTTATTGAAGAGTTACGAATATATACTTGTTATTCATATTTATTACATAAATTTAAATGATTTATATAATATATAATATAATACAGTCCTAGGTCAGTCTTTAATGTAACTTATTGTCACCTTAAGATCTTGTGGGATGCTGCTTATAAGACAAAGCAGATTTGCATTTTTGTGTCAGTAGAGATATCTCTTTCTTGCTTTTTAAATTCTGAATAAACTTAATTGAAAGATTTGGAAAGCCCTCAGTTTTTAGTTTTACTAGAAGTGTCAGTATTTTTTTGAAGGATGGTTTCAACCTCAGTCTGCCTAAGGCTCTGCATGGTTTGAGGACAGCCTACCTAGGTATTCATTACTTAAAGGCAAAGAATGAAATCATCCCTTTAAGAAAGTTTGATGAAGGGGCGCCTGGGTGGCTCAGTGGATTAAGCCGCTGCCTTCGGCTCAGGTCATGATCTCGGTGTCCTGGGATCGAGCCCCGCATCGGGCTCTTTGCTCAGCGGGAGCCTGCTTCCCCCTCTCTATCTGCCTGACTCTCCGCCTACTTGTGATTTCTCTCTCTGTCAAATAAATAAATAAAATCTTTAAAAAAAAAAAAAAAGAAAGTTTGATGAAAACAGAAATTACTTCATATGTGATCAAATGTGCCACTGTTAGTATGAAATGATTACACTGTATAAAACGATGGTGTTATCAGTCAAAATGGCTTTTAAATTGGTTTCTAGGTTATTCACCTTCTCATCTGGCTCTTTTTTTGTGACCAACTGCACCCTTTGTAAGAGAGATGATTAAAGTAAGAGTTAAGTTTGTGGCTCTGAAAATTTGCTTTGGCTGTACACAACTCTCTGTTCTAAAAGGGTTTGCCTAATTTATGAATAATAGTTTCATTGCCTTAGGGTAATTTCGTTGCCTTCTTGCCATAACCAACTGAACTGCCCAGCCCAGATACTCTCATTTCTTCATTTGTTCAAACATTTACTGAGCATCTTTCTGTCAGATGCCCTACAAATTGCATTAAAAATGAGTAAGATACTGTCCCTGCCTGGAAGGAGTTTCCATTTTCAGATTGGTGTCAATTTCCTTGATTTTATTTGCAGATTGATACAGACCCTGGGAAAGCTTATTTGATTTATATAACCTTCACAGGTTAGCCAAGATTCCTGCTAATCAGACTAAAGTATACAATTGTCATCTAACGTATAAACTCAGACACAAAATGTTATTTTTAACTGACACAGAGTAACTTTAGAGACCATTATCACTAGATTGCTGTACTGATGAAGAATTTTAAATTCTTGGCTGCTACATGTAAATTTTGTTCAGTAATGCCCTTGGGATGTGACCATCATATTTAGCCATTTCTCTCTTCTGAGGCGTCCTAATTCTGAAGTATGAATTAAATTCAAGACTGCCTTCTAAAAGTTTATATGCCCTAGGAATAAATTTCCATTTAATATTCATTTTTCCTCTACTGGATTCTTTTTTTTTTTTTTTGGTGCAGAGTCAATGGCTACTACCCCCATCCCCTATTCTGAGTAGGTATTTTCACTCAGAAGATATTTTGTTAAATAAATGAACTTGATCTTAATTTCTTTTCCTTCCTTCCTTTCCTTCTTCTCCCCCTTCATCCTTCTTACCTCCCTCCCCCCCTTCCTTCAAAATGGGGAGAGAGGCGGGGAGGGGCAGAGGTAGGAGAGAGAGAATCTTAAGCAGATTCCCTTCTAAGGTTGTAGCCCCATGCTGGGCTCTGTCTCACGACCTAGAGCTCTATCTTACCACCCTGAGATCATGACCAGAGCCAACATCAAGAGTCCCACGATGAAGCGACTGCACTACCCAGGCACCCCGAACTAGATCTTAATTTCAACTGAACCACATAAATCTTCAACCTATGTATTTGCTCCTTGATATTTTCAAAGAAATCAATTCATTTTATATATAATTTGATTGGCATTGGGCAGTATCAAATTATACCTTAATTTAATTTGATGGAGTTAATACTCCATCAAACTGAAAAAAATTGGTTGGCAACAGAGAAAGACAATTATCAAATGATCTCCCTGATAGGAGGAAGTTGAGAGGCAACGTGGAGTGTTTGGGGGGTAGGAAAGGAATAAATGAAATAAGATGGAATTGGGAGGGAGACAAACCATAAGAGACTCTTAATCTCACAAAACAAACTGAGGGTTGCCAGGGGGAGTGGGGTAGGGAGAGGGTGGTTGGGTTATAGACACTGGTAAGGTATGTGCTATGGTGAGCTGTGAAGTGTGTAAACCTGGCGATTCACAGACCTGTACCCCTGAGGCTAATAATACATTACATGTTAATTGAAAAATTGATTGGCAAAACAACTTTCAGATGGAAAGTTTTTTTGTCTTTCTTTTTGTATTTGGTAGATATTATACATACAAATAACACTTAAAAAAATAAGGCTCAGCACTATAATTCAAAGAATTACTGTGGAGGACTTACCGTACTGTGATAGGGATGAAAACATTTGTGTTAATTCTATAACTAGCAGAAAGAGTCAAGATATTTTGAGAACTTCCACATCCATATTTAACTGTGGGCCGTCCTTCCACGAGAAATAAATGAAGAAAGTGTTGCCCAATATTCTTCTCACTACCTTTAAAAACAAACATTACATTAAATTAGTGATTAGATTTATATTTTATTCAATAATAATTATTCTTTCAACAAACACAATCTTTGCCCTTAAGGAGTAATGATTTGGTGAGATGGTAAGAGTGTTATTAAATTATTCAATATAATAATACTACATTAGAATTATATACAATATTTACAATATATTGTATGCAATATATACAATATAATAATATTATGTTAGAATTATTTTCCACAGGAATTAAAAGCACTGAGTTGACATGAGATTAACTTTCTGACTCTGTTTCTTAATAGCAAGATGCTATTATTCTGAGCCTCAATTTCCTCATACATTATAAAGGGATAAGGAGGGCAAGTAATTACTAGAACTACTGTGATAATTAAATAATAAATGAAAAGTGTCTGGCACCTGTTGAGTATTACATAACTTGGTTTATTATTACTGTTAATTATCTGTATTTTAAATTTAATGTGTATTTCATAAAAGTTTAAATGATAAAGAAATATATATAAAAAAGAAGAAACACTCCCCTTCCTCCAGCTGATTCTTTTCCCACCTTGAGGTATTCTTTTCCACCGTATATCCGTACACATATGAATATTTATATAGCCCTAGTTTTATTTTTTAAAATGAAATAAAGCGCTAAGTAGATTTATTTACCTTTCTCTTCATTTAATAATAAACTTTAGGCATCTGTCTTGTCTTCATTTTTAATTGACGTATAACTCACATAAAAATCACACAAATATTAAACATATAGCTCAGAAGAACATTATCTCAAAAGAACATTATCTGTATTATCAAAAGTCTTACCACTCACTCTTTTCTTTCCTCTTCCCAAAGTAATCACCATCCTGATGCTTAACAGGTAGGATAAATTTTGCCTAATCTAAATTTCGAATTATTGGGATCATACTGCATACTGTATATATTCTGTTGTGCCTACTTACTTTTGCTCAGTGTTACGTTTGAGAGATAGCACCTATGCTAAAACTCATTCATTTTTATTGCTTTATAGTATTCAATTGAATAATTACAATCCAGTTATTCTTTCTTCCATAGATGAACATCCTCCTCCCATCCCAGTTTTTGGATATTATGAATAATGTTGCTAATGATAATCTTGTATGTGTCTTTTGTGCTGAGCGAAGCATATGCATTTCTGTTGTGTATATAACCAAGAGCTGAATTGTTGATTCCGAAATAATTTTGATTTAATTTCTTACCAGCAGTAAGAGTTCCAGATGATCCAGTCTCACCACCCTTGTTATGGTTGCCTTGCAGATTTTAACTACTCTGTGTTTATTTTGTTGTAGCTTCAATTTTTATTTTTCCTCATAATAGGGAAGTTGAGCATATTGTCATGTTTAGTGGCTATTTTGATATCTTCTTTTGTGAAATCTCAGTTTGTACTTCTTACATTTCTATTTGGTTGTTTGCTTTCTCTTGAGTGATTAGAGTTATATCTATGTATATATTTAATATTTAGATCTATATTCATATATATGTGTGTTTAGCATGTAAGCTCTTTGTTAACCATGTTTACTGAAGATACTCCAGTTCTGTGGACTGTCTTGCCAATTGCTTAAGTTGAGTTTTGTTGAGCCTATGGTCTTAATTTTAGCACAGGTCTTTTTATTGTTTTCTTTATGGTTGTAATTAGTGACTTTTATGTAACCTTTAGGATATCTTTGCATTCTTTAAAATCATAAAGTTATTTTCTTACATTATCTTTTGTAAGCTTCATTTAACATCTGTATGGTCTCTAGAATTGATTTTTGTACATAATATGAAGCAGGAGCTTGTGGTAGGTTGGATAATAGCCAGCAAAGATAGTCATGTCCTAATTGTTGGAACCCGTGAATGTTAATCTTATTTGGCAAAAGACACTTTGTAGGTATGATTAAAGATTTTGAGATGAGATTACCCTGGATTATCTGGTTGGGTCAAGAATTAGTCAGGGGTCAATTTTCATTTTTTCCTCTTTTAGTTTCCAATTGATCCAAAATCATCAAAGCAAATAATTCTTGTTATGTATTTACTGAATTCTCAGATATTTGTGAAATATATATTTTTAGTATTTTTGAGTATCTATTACCTACTTTTTTCTTTTATTTATGCTTGTGAGTATAATTTTAGACAAATTGTTTTAATAATAATAAAAAAACCTTTAAAAGTATACTAAACCAAACTGAAATTACAACCCTTGAAAATGGTCATCATTAGGAACACCTGGGTGGCTCAGTCAAGCCACTGACTCTTGATTTAGGCTTTGGGTCATGATCTCAGAGACATGAGATTGAGCCCTGCATGGGGCTCCATGCTAGGCCTGGAGCCTGCTTAAGATTCTCTCTCCCTCTCCCTTGGTACCCCTGTCCTCCACTGGCCCACTTTCTTAAAAAAAGACAAAAAAAAAAACTGGCCAGCATTAGTATTTGGTGAATACCACTATAGATATAAAGGTTGATAAATGGACAGATATATAGAGAGGGAATTTTTCCTTAGAGCAAAATCATATTGTTCATGTATTTTAATCTAAGAACTCTTTAATAAGTTTAAAATCTATTGAGTAACCCCAAAGAGCTTTTGTTAACATGGTTTGCAACTTTCTTTCTTCCTTTATTTAGGGAGCAAGCAGGGGGAGAGGGGCAGAGGGAGAAAGAGAATATTAAGGAGGCTTCATGCCCAGTGCATAGGCTTATGCAGGGCTCCATCTCACAACTGTGAGATCAAGACATGAATTGAAATCACAAGTCAGATGACACTTAACCAATTGAGCCACCCAGGCACTCTGGTTTGCCTCTTTTAATACTGGATTAGAATTTAAAACTGAAAAATAATATTTAAAACAGAAGTTGTTCAATTATTTATTGGTTAGCTTATTTGAAAATAACAATAATAAAATCCCTTACATATTAACCTGCATAGCACAGTTTGTGAAAAGTAATTATATTTTCTAAACAAAAATAAAATAGAGGAGGATTATTCTATACTTTTACAATAATCTTCAATTTAAGCTTAATAAAAGTTATTAAATCCTCATATCTTCTTCTATATTCAATATATTGTGAACTGTTGATTTGGTTGAAGTACATGAACTCTGGTGTCACAGAGAATGTGACTAGAAAAGGGTAATGATTTTTACACATACAAAGATTGGACAAGTGGTAGTTCCTTAAAGTATAACTGAAATACGGAATCTGGAACTATAGTAATAGTCTTTACATCCTGTTACATTAAAACTGTTACATTAAAATTCCATTGGTCTCGGGGCGCCTGGGTGGCTCAGTGGGTTAAGCTGCTGCCTTCGGCTCAGGTCATGATCTCAGGGTCCTCGGATCGAGTCCCGCATCCGGCTCTCTGCTCAGCAGGGAGCCTGCTTCCCTCTCTCTCTCTCTGTCTCTCCATCTACTTGTGATTTCTCTCTGTCAAATAAATAAATAAAATCTTAAAAAAAAAATTCCATTGGTCTTTCTTATATTTTAAATTAATATTGCACCCTTGCATGATTTTGTAACACCTTTCATTAGTTATTTGAAAAATGCAGATTCACTGGGTTATGGAGAGCTTTCAAAAAATATATAAAAAAATGAAAAATAAAAAAAATCACATGAATTACTATTACAATTGAAATCAGAAAGTATGGTGAAGCTTTGAAGTTCACTGTGAAGAATCTAAGTTTTCCCATATTCTAATTTTTACTAGAAAGCTTTACTTTCATCATTGGGAATGATTGGGAATCAAAGACGATCAGCTGCTTTCTTCAAAATGAGAGGCTTACTTTGTTAGTTTTTGAGAAAATGGCTGCAAAATACTCAAGTCTGAATAACTACAGATTATCCTTTAGTCATTTTTCAAGTCATGTTTCACAATGGCTACTTCAACTAGCAACTTAAAAAAATTGCACAAGCATTTTTCCTCAAGGCAGCTATTCTATATTGGCATGCAGCCGACTTGCTTTATGTATACCTCTCCTTAAGCACAGCACTTTACAAAGTTACATAGACAAGGATTGAGAATTTTAAAAATTAATTCATTTTACTGCAGAATTAGGACATTTTACGCATGTGTTCATTTTTACTTTGAGTGCATAGTGGAGTAGAATAAAATGACAGAGTATAATTTGGGGCTCATGCCATGACATTAGGTGCCAGAAATGTTATCTCCTGTGACTTTGTACTTGGAGTGCAAATGTCAGTCAAAAATTTTGAAAAAGGCCCATGTCTTAGTTTTATTAGAAAAATAACTTCGATGGAGAGGAAGAGTGAGTTGGGGGAAATTGGAAAGGGAGACAAACCATGAGAGACTATGGACTCTGAGAAAGAGATGGAGGGTTTTGGAGGGGGTTGGGTGAGCCTGGTGGTGGGTATTAAGGAGGGCATGTATTGTATAGAGCACTGGGTGTGGTGCATAAGCAATGAATTTGGGAATACTGAAAAATAAAATAAAATAAAATAAAATAAAATAAAATAAAATAAAATAAAATAAAATAAAAAGGCAAAAAAATTTTTGAAAAAAATGTTGATGTTATGGACACCTGAAAGGGTCTTGGAGATACTCAGGCATCTAGATAAACTTGAAATATTCCATAGTAGAGCTCACATCAATTTGGAAAAAAAAAAAAGAAAGAAAGAAAGAAAGAAAGAAAGAAAGAAAGAAAGAAAGAAAGAGAAAGAAAGAAACCAAAGTGAAACTATAGGTATCTCTGAACCACAGATAAATGTTTCTTTAACATCTCAGTAAAAATGTCAGGAAACCTAAGTTACTTCTCCCCCCCATAACTCAGGCTCTACAAGCAACACTTAGGTTTGGAAGAATGGTTCAAAGAAAGGTATTAGGAGAAATTGTGAAAGAATCTGAAAGAGGAAAAAAAAAATCTAGCTTACCCATTGAGGTTCTATTCACCTTTCTTTATCTTTGAGCTATTTTGCAACTCTGTACGTTGGTGAAAACTAATAAGAATTCAAATTATTCTTATCTCTAGCAATGCAAACAAACTGTGTCTGATGAAATGCAATTGATTATTACCCTGCAGGTAGACTTGCTTCCCATCTATTTGGAAATGTGCTTCAAAATTCCTTAATCTTATATACATATGTCTCTCTTCCTTGACTTCTCCTTTGAATTGGTTGTAGTATCTTACCAGTTCCCTCACTAATAATTAATAGGTGGTTAAATAAAATTTTGGCATGTGTTCATTTATATATCTTTTTGAAAATTATCCTTTAATTAAGGGAAATAGGATAATATTAGTTTTTGAAGTCACGAGGTATATCAGGAGAAATGAGTTATAGCAAATAAAACCAGAATCAACTTCAAGGAGAAAAAACTACATAGAACACAGTGTAAAGGGGGTTCCCTGGTGTTAAGCAACACAGCAGTTTGGGACTGGACAGAGATGTTCCACATTTATGGATGACAAGTTTGGGAAGGAAGTCAGGAAAGGATTCAAAATACAACTGAAAACCAGAAAGGAGATAAAAAATATTAGATAAAAATCTAAGGAATAATAGATATCCTATGAGTTTTTTATGTTCTAGAACTTATTAAGAATATACATTCAGTAAAAGAAACACAAAGTGAAATGTAATAAAAAATAGATTAAATCAATATTGCAGAAGAAAACAAATTGGACAAAACAACCGCATTAAAGATTTAATAACAAAGTACAAGTAGCAAAGGGCATAATGAAGGTGGTTGAAAATCACTCTTTTGAGATCCATCTAAATGTCCCTTTTTTTTTTTTCTTACCCTCCAAGAGCTTTTTTTTTTTTTTTTAATTTTTTATTTTTTATAAACATATATTTTTATCCCCAGGGGTACAGGTCTGTGAATCACCAGGTTTACACACTTCACAGCACTCACCAAAGCACATACCCTCCCCAGGGCCCACTCAGCCCATCTAGGTTTTTATCACACCTCCGAGGACTTCAGCTATACAATATGCCAAATTAGTCCAATATGCCAAATTAGCCTGGCAGAGGACGATGCAACTTTACCTCTTCTGCCTTTCCTGAAATCCATTAGCAGTTTTTGGGTTTCTGTTCCTTAGTGTTTTCCCTTATTTTTCCCATGACTTCCTACTCAATTTTTTCGGCTGCTATTCCCTGAATTCGAGAGTGTAATTAAGAATTTAGTATTATCTTTGACTCCTCTTTTCACTAAGGGGAGGAAGCTGGAGCCATGAGAGCGCATTTAGAAACACCACACTCTGTACCAGCATCTTGTGTTTTCTCTCTTTGGATATATAAAAAGCTTTATCATAAAATGGCGTAAGACTTTTTCTTGAATTGCTGGCTTGTTCTCCACCCCCACCCTTTTGGGAGAGGGGAGAGCGGTACATTTTGTTATGCACTAAGGGATAGTCTAGTATCCTCTTCCCGTCCCTATTTTTACTCAGGAGTTTCTATTACTTAATATTTCTAAAATATATTATCATTTTAGACTCACTTTTGAGATTAAACTTAAAAATACAATACACAGAGTAGAGTAGAAGAGAGCCGAACATTTAGGTCAAGCTGTTGTGCCATATGTACAAGGTCTGTTTTCAAAACTTCAAAAGGTGCATTTCAAAGATTGATTATATGCATTAAACAAGATATATGTAGTACAATACACAAATGAGTTATTTTTAAACGAAGCTCAGTCACTAAAATCAAGGACAGGGATGAACAGTCTTCTCCAAGTACACCAACGTCCCATTATGAACCAGAGCTACCCTGTGGTACAGTACACAACAAGGCCGCTTTAATAAGGGGAATGGGAATGAAAATAAAAATAAACAATTAAGCTTAGTTCTCCCTATAGTTTGCTATATATTAACAGTTTTAAACTTACTTGGATTTATTCTATTAATAAGCAATTTCTTATTTTATATAATAATACTTTTAAAAGAATTCTGAGGATTTAGTTGGTAACATGATGGTAGCTGGGGGCAGGCAGGGGAGGACAGTGGAAGACCTGGGTTACTGATGTATTTGTATGATTCAATAGCAAATTATCTTACTTGGATTTATTCTATTAATAAGCAATTTCTTATTTTATATAATAATACTTTTAAAAGAATTCTGAGGATTTAGTTGGTAACATGATGGTAGCTGGGGGCAGGCAGGGGAGGACAGTGGAAGACCTGGGTTACTGATGTATTTGTATGATTCAATAGCAAATTATCTACTTCAGGGAATATAGGACACATTATTTGATAACTGACTTTTTCACTTTTGAATCAACCGACTGTGTATCTTAAACCTATATTCTGTGCTTAGAGAAAAGCTATGAATAAACACTCTGGAAGAATTGTTTGGTTCTCACAAATAGTACTGTTCTACTTTCCTATATAGGGAAACCCCCACTTTTCTACTGTTGTTTTTCTCTCCTGTGAGTCTCCTTCACCCCACACAAACATTTCACTTCTGGTTGCCAAATGTGTGGAGGTTTTCCCCATACCATGCAATGCTCTCTGACACTAGCTGGGTGTCCTACAATTTAATTCAGCTTGGACACTAACTACTTGGAGTGTCAGACCAGACAGGTTAAGTTCCTCTATCCCAAGGTTGCCTGGGTATCTCAGATGTTTGGGCATCTGCTTTCAGTCGGGTCATGATCCCAGGATCCTGGGATTGAGTCCCATATTGGGCTCCCTGCTCAGGCAGGAACCGCCTCTCCCTCTGCCTGATGCTCCCTCTGCTTATGCTCTCTCTGTCAAATAAGTAAATAAAAATTAAAAAAAAGAAAGAAAGAGAGAAAGAAAGAAAAGAAAAAAGAAAATCCTCTATCCCATAAGACTGCTGGCCCTCTCCCCCACAACACATGCTTCAGACACCAGCTTCAAACACCAGTGCTTCTGACCAACTGGCTACAGATCAGAGGTTCCAAGGAACCCCTCCTTGGGTTTGATTAATTTGCTAGAGTTATTCACAGAACTCAGGGAAGCCCATTTGCCAGTTTATTAAAGGATATGATAAAGAATACAGATGAATAGTCAGATGAAGAGAAACACAGGGTAAAGTCTGGGGGATTCCAAGCGTAGAAGTTTCTGTCCCTGTGGAGTTGGGGTACATCACCTTCTTGGTGAGGATGTGTTGACCTCCCTGGGAGCTCTCTGAGCCCTGTGCTATTGGGGTTTTGTGGAAGCTTCCTTGTAAGCATGATCAATTATTAACTCCATTTCCAGCCCCCTTCCCCTCTCTGGAGGATGGGAGGCTTGGAGTGAAAATTCCAAGCAGCTAGTCATAGCTTGGTCTTTCTGGTGACCAGCCCCCACCACGGAGTCATCCAAGAGCCTGCCTACAGTCCCCTTATTAGAACAGAATGTGATCCTACTGCCTTTATCACTTAGGAATTTACCAGGGTTTTAGGAGCCCTATGTAAAGGGACAGGGTCAATGACAAATATTAGAACAAGAAATGCTCCTAGTGTTCTTATCACTTAAGAAATTAAAAGAGGTTTAAGAGTTTTCTGCCAGTAAGTGGGGGCAGACACCAATACATATATATTCTTTTTTTTAAATTTATTTTTTTATTATTTATTTCTTTTAAGTGTAACAGAATTCAATGTTTATGGACCACACCCAGTGCTCCATGCAATACGTGCCCCCTCTGTAATACCCACCACCTGGTTCTCCCACCCTCCCATCCCCTCCCCCTTCAAAACTCTCAGAGGTTTTCAGAGTCCATAGTCTCTCATGGTTCATTTCCCCTTCCAATTTCCCCCATCTCCCTTCTCCTCTCCATCTCCTCATGTCCTCCATGTTATTTGTTATGTTCCACAAATAAGTAAAACCATATGGTAATTGACTCTCTCTGCTTGACTTGTTTCACTCAGCATAATCTCTTCCAGTCCCATCCATGTTGCTACAAAAGTTGGGTATTCATCCTTTCTGATGGAGGCATAATACTCCATAGTGTATGTGGACCACATCTTCCTTATCCATTCATCCGTTGAAGGGCATCTTGGTTCTTTGCACAGTTTGGCGAGTGTGGCCATTGCTGCTATAAACACTGGGGTACAAATGGTGCTTCTTTTCACATCTGTATCTTTGGGGTAAATACCCAGCAGTGCAATTGCAGGGTCATAGGGAAGCTCTATTTTTAATTTCTTAAGGAATCTCCACACTGTTCTCCAAAGTGGCTGCACCAGCTTGCATTCCCACCAACAGTGTAAGGGGGTTCCCTTTTCTCCACATCCTCTCCAACACACATTGTTTCCTGTCTTGCTAATTTTGGCCATTCTAACTGGTGTAAGGTGGTATCTCAATGTGGTCTTAATTTGAATTTCCCTGATGGCTAGTGATAATGAACATTTTTTCATGTGTCTGATAGCCATTTGTATATACATATATATTCTATTATCTGACAAGTACTAAAGACATATTTTTAAACACAATTATAATAAAAAATGGAAAATTAGTGATAATTAGTAAAGTCAAATATAAAATTTCCAAAATAGAACTACTAAGGGAAATTTTAAGTCATGGCCACTATTAGATGTATATTTTTATATTAAACTTTATGGGTTACCCATATGCCACATTAAATTTAGTTCAGCATGGCTCACTGAACCCAAAGACATCAAACAAATGTGAAAATCTCTCTGTAATATATCACAAATGTGAAAAGCAGTGTCTTTTCCCCCATAATATTGAATCTGTGCTGCCTTCGAACAGGACTTGAAAGCCGCAGAGGTCATTGAAAGAAAGTCATTCTGTTGTGTTGCTGAAAAGACGTTTGATGATCCATTAGCAGAGAAGTGTGAACCTACCCTTTTGAAAAGTTCTTTATACTTCTAGGTGGTGTAATAATTTTTTCAATGAATCACTTAAGTCGAGTTTTCCTAAATATTTATCCAGAAAATATTTTGAAACTTTACAGTCTATAATTCCCAAATTTTATTTATACTAATGAAATCACTGATTATATCTCCTGATTTCAGATTTTATATAGAAAATGCTGCTTAGAATAATAAACAGTAATAATTACTTAAAAATTAGTGAACTCTAGTTTCTAGGTATCCTGGCATTTTAGAGAGATAACCCTCAAAATTTTGAATCCAAAATTTGTAAATTATATATAGCCCTTATTTATATATGTTATATAGTATATATGTATATATTTAGTCTTATAAGAAAAGAATATTTAAGAGGGAAAGAATGATATCCTACTCAAGTTTTTATAAGTTTGGTTTGCTTGGTTATTACATTGGGTTGGTTATAGATCTAAAAATTTCTAAGCATACATACTTTATCACTTCATTGAAATACTGAAAATAGAGTCATTATGGTACCATTTTCATTAAAAATGGGTATTTTTCTCTGTTTGAACTACTGTAATGAATGTTCCCAAACATCAATGACAGTTTGATTTGAGACCATGTATAAAGAAACATCCAGGAGAGATTCAGGGGTCATCAGTCTGAATTACAAGAAAATTCAACATCACTCCTTCTAGGATCAATAATGATGAATATAGATAATATGTTTATTAAATCAGATACACAGATATTCAAATTTGGAAATTTCCATAAAGTGACATGGATTTCTACCATTTCTCATAGAAAAATCCCTGATACACCACAACTTTACATGGTACTTTGTATTTTTCCTTTTTTTAAAAGAGTTATTTATTTATTTGAAAGAGTGAGAGAGAAAGTGGGAGGGGGTGGGAGAGAGAGAGTCTTAAGCAGACTCTATGCCAAAGTGGGGCTTGATCTTACCACCCTGGGAACATGACCTGAACCGAAACCAAGAGTCAGATGCTTAACCAACTGCACCACCTAGGAAACCTGAGTACTTTGTATTTTTCAGAAACACTTTTATATACATTTTTCAAACCTTGTGAACTTGAAAATAAAAACTGCATCTGTATTATCTGTCACCAAACTAAATACAGAACAGTTAATTGATTTACGCTGTGTTGCACAGTTGACTCACAGCTAACTTGGGCTTGAGTCTACCTTTGGTTACCTACTAACACTTCAGTCAGGACTGCCTGTGACAGCAGTCAGATGATCTCATCATCCCTCGTGCCACCTTCAAGGCATATAATAAAAACTATCCTCTAAGCTTGCATGGAGTTCTCTATTGAGTACATGTTTTTGCTGCAGCTTGAAAAATCCCTTTTCCTGGCTCTCCTTACAGGTCTGCATTTGTAACCCTAGAAACAAACCCAGTAGTAATCTCAGCGGCAGTGGCTAAGGGTTTGAAGACATCTTGGAGCAACAGTGGCAACATGGGCAGTAACATGTTGTTAGTAGTTAGAGCCTGGAGAACATGGCTGGGGTGACCTTATTGGTCAATGAAGGATGGCAGGTGGAGAAGTTCCAGGAGAACTGATACATTGGGGCAGCTGTCTGGCACATGTAATGAATTATTAACACATGTTTATTACATGCTGTTGCCTAGGCTGCTAATTGTGCTTAATCAGAAAAGAAAATACAACTCATAATACAACATTCTTAGAGGAAATGAGTCCTCCTCATTTGGATGAAATGGATGAAAATGAAAACCAAAAATTGCATCTACTATTTGCCCCATTACTGTCATTCCTGATTCTAAGACTTTTCATAGTTTAAATATTCTTTCCCAGGGTGGATACATCTATCAAATGGTTGCAATATCCATGTCATCAACCATGACAGCTATTGGACGAGAATATAGCATCCTGGGCATATAATTCCCCAGACTCCTTGCCAGGCAAATTATGAGGGAGGAAGAATTAAAACAATTTCTGAAGAAGATACTTAGCACTTACTTCCTGTTGCCATGCACTGGACACAGTTTTAAGCCCATTAAATGTGGTAACCCTCTCCATCCTTACAACAAATTTTTCATATCTTTGGTATTATTAAAAATAATATTATTCCATTTTACAGATATGGAAGCACAGAGATGTTAAGTAACTTGCCCGGATGGCAGAGCCAGGGAGTTGAGCACCATTATCCTTTTTGTAATAACTGGATTATACTGTTCCTGAGATGGGCACGGCAGCAATTTCAATTCTTGAATGGGCTCATTTGTTTGTTTTTGCTCCTACCTCTGTCCACCAGGAGCAAGGTTGCTGGTCCATACCCTGATGTAACTACATTAGAAACAGAGTGTATCTCTGATTTCTTCATAAATTTCAATTTGAGAAAGAGTTTAATTTCTTTTAATACAACTGTTTTCTTTCAAGAAAAGTTTAATAAGTCATATCATTCTATGTCAAAGGTTGGCAAACTATGGCCCATGGACCAAATTCTGCCATTGTTTGGTTTTCTGAGAAAAGGTTTTTGTTTTGTTTTGGTTTGGTTTGCAACACAGCTACATTCATTCACAACCACATAATGTCTATAGCTGCTTTTGTGCTACAGTGGCAGACTTGGACAGTTGTGACAGAACCTGTATGGCCTGTAAAAATATTTACTCCCTAGCCATTACAGAAAAAAAACTGCCAACCCTTGTTCTGTCCCTGGTTGTTAAAGTAAACCAAGGGTTAAATTACCTTTGATTTAAGCTATGTTTTCAGTAAACCCTTGAAATCTACACCATTTTGTTTTTGCTTACTTACTCACAGAATAATTTCCTAAAATAAGGTGTCAATACCTATTAATTTTTCATCATGACCATCCAAGTTGGGTAACCCAAGTTTTAAGGTAACAGAACCTTACAAACAATTCTAAAAAAGCTTACTCTAGGCAAGGCACTGGTGAAAGTACTCAGGAGGTGGGTGGAAGAGAGATGTAAAACACAGTTTCAGATTAGGAGGTGTTCCATAGTTAGAGGAGACATAAGCACAGATTTCTAGTGTAATGCATTTACTCAGCCCAGTTCTTAATTTATACGCATTATTATTTATACTATTATAGCACGGTCAGCTTTCTACAGAATTATATACATATAATCTCTCCTCTATATGGTGACTATGGGTATAAATAATTTCTTGTTCATCTTTGTATACAGCTCACAGTGCCTAGCAGAGTGTGGTGCACTTTCTAGGCACTCAGTTAAAATTTACTGAATTTGACCTCCCTGTCCTTAAAAAAAAAGATACAATGAACAGCAATTTCTGTGTATCTTATAAAGGTAATGTATGAATTTACTATCCTTGCTTTCAACTCCACTCCCTCCCATATCCGTCTGGAGCAATCTCCACTGGGAGCTCTTAAGGAGGGACAAAGATATTTTATAGTGCACATTGTAAAACAGATGAAAACTGAGCACACTTTTTTCTCTAAGAAAAGAAGATGTTTTTTAATACGCTGTAAGGAAATACTATGGGATTTCATTGGCTTTGGCATGGTAAGTATCTAACGAAGATATGGTGTATTCTACTGGGAATCATTTTATAGAGAAAGACGGATGTTATGATTCTTTAGATTTCATTTGTTTTCTTCAGCAATATCAGAAATCTCTTCTTTTGGTCTTCCCTCAATGCACAAAAAAGGAAGCCTTAGTGAGCCTTCTTGTTCTTTCAATTTCTAACTTGGAATAAATACCCAAGATTAGTCCTTCTTTTACTTTCCTTCTTAAACACAAATATTAAGTAATATGAAGATTGCTTCTGAATCTTTTTCTCTCCCTGGAGTTGTTCATGTAATTTGCCTCCTGGAACTTGGTCAGATGTCTGCTCCTAATTCTCAAAGATCACATACTTCCAAAGGGCATGCTTATTTCTTTTCAAAGAAGCAGCACAGAATAGATTCAACTGCATAGTAATATATCCCATGACGAAACCTCCCGATTGATAGCACTTGCCGAATGGAGCTCATTTTCTGAAAGTGCACCTAAAGAGTTTTGTGTGGTCTCATCCCTTCTCCCCTGACCTATTAGTAGCTCCTTTGACGGGGTTCCAGAATTCTGAATTGGTTCAGTGGCAGAATCACAAAGCTTTCTTTTCATCTTGACTGCTGTTCTCAGAGCTGTCTCTCCCCCACAGAGAGTTCTTTTTTAAACTATCCTTTCTAAGGATTTTTACTGTAACCCCATAAGGATTCCAGTTTTATCTTTCTTTTGTTCCTTTTCAACATCAATTAGTTGGTGAGGCAAACTGAGAAAAGATAAATCTACAGTTTTGAACTAGGAATATAATTCAAAGCTGACATTGGCTTATCAACCTGATATTTCTCTATACTTTTCCCTTTAAAACTGGATGATATAAAACACAAGCGTTCAATAAATGTTTGTTGAATGGAATTGAATTTTTACTGAAATGTCTGGGAATAAAATGACAAAACTAAAAAAACAAACAAACAAAAAAAACAAACAAAAATCAACCCCTAATCTCTAAAATGAAACATCTGTTTTAATTTCCTCACTATTCTTAATTGCTCCTACATGTAATATACTGATTTCAAAGGAAAGAAAATTAGCCCTTAAGTCAAGTTGAGGGACACCTTTTAAACTACGGGTGTTTAACTGAATCACAAAAATCTTCGTGTTCATCTGTTGTGAGGCTTTTATGAGGTTGATAAATTCAAAGAGGACTGAAAGCAAGACCCCATGAAACATTCTGCTGAGGTATTCCCAACAGTGTAGGATTAAATTACCACTTTACAAATGAACGAAAAGAATGCTTTACAGACAAAAACATTTTCTACTCTCACAGGCTATGAAACTCCCTTGAGTGAACAGTTTCCATGTATCCAATGCTGGGACAACAATTATGTAAGACAAAGATAGAAACTGATAATCATTACAATGGCACTGTTTCTTTTACTAATAACTTCTAGTTTGATTTATTTCGGTGGGTCATTGGATGCAAAAGGCAAAAACAACCCTATGGCACTAACATCAGCTTGGGTTTATTGGTTTAAATTAAAGTACCAACTTGGACAGGGTGTACATATGCTTGGCATATATTTTTATGGCGTTCAAAAAGAGCACATTGAATGGAAGTACAGTTCTGAGCCAGGAGCATGAGCCAGAGGACAAGAATTCCCAGAGGTTGGCTGCTTCTTTGGTGATGAGCTGTTTTTAGTTGATAAAAACATATTTTCTATGAAGAAACACCTTCTTATTCTTATATAACTTAAAGAATTGCAAAGCCAGAAAAATCACTTTGCTTTGTGACTTTAAATTATTATGTTTGTACCTTTTGTTCTGTGTTTGTTTTGTCTCCTTTCCCCTGCAATGTACGATTACCTCCAAATTTCATGGTCGTCCACCACAACTTAGGTTTTGTATATAAAAATTTTTTTTCCCTTTTTTCTTTTCTCTCTCTCTCTTTAAATATAAATAAATGAGACACTCTAAAGCCATTATTTAAACCTGGGTGTTTACACTACTGGGAAAGAAATAAAAATAGAACTACACTCCTGGTCTAATTCTGACATTAGTTTCTTTCTAAAATATAATACTAACTTTCAGTTCTAATGTTCAAAACTTCTAACTGCACTTAGTTTTCCAAAATGTTTCTTTAAAGCATTTTACTTATAGCCAAATAATATAAAGGTTTAAATATTTTTTCAAAGTACAGATGATGAATCAGTTTTGCAAAATATTTCAAAGTAGAGGAGAAAAACTTTTCAAAATAATGAGTTGCCCTAGAGTGTATAATCTATTCAAGTATGGAAGACATTATATATCCAATATAGGGAATTGTTAAAACTAGGGTACGTTCAGTTCAAGAGAAATAAAACAATTGTCAGATTTGGAATACAGCATTTAATCTACTTTAGTGATGTTTAGCTATAAAAGTAGAGAATTCTGCAAATTCTGATTATAGGAAGGAATCCTTGTGAGGACATTGCATAATGTAAAGAACCCTGGATATAAAGGCATTTCCTTAAATACTGTTAATATTACTCTTTTTCAAGCCAGCTAGGATAATGCTAAAAGAGTGTTAGGATTATTCCCAATTATCAAATGAATCCCAGCTTTGGAAAGCCTTCTTCCAAGTTACCAAGTATTGAATTCAATTCATATGTAGTGATTTATATTACAAAAATATGCTCTCAAACATTTGCAGCATTTATGTTTTACTGCTATAGCCATATGCCATCAAACTCATATGCTTGCTCTATTCTTCATTGCTGGTTCAGAGCCTGTTTGTAAGTCATGTTCCATTGAATGACTCATAAATTAAAGAAACTTCTAAAGAAAACTAGAAAGAATTATTTTTTTGGTAATGCTTCATGTACAAAGCTAGAAAAGTTTTCCACAATATTTAAATGAATAATTCATTGCTTCAATAGGTTAACATTTCAGAAAGAAACCTGACATATAGGAAGTCAAACATTTAATACTTACTGTAGAGAATAGTTCCATTCAACGTGCTTGTTTTTATAGTCAAGTAGATGGTAACAGTTCTGTTATGTTCCTTCTCTGGCACAAATTTCAACTCATCCAGGGTTGTAAGAAAAGGCAGTTCTATATAGGAGTTCCCGTTGAAAGATGGAAATAATAAACCTGCATCTAAAAAAAGCCCCTGCATGTTAGTGTGTTCTGATAGCATCCTATTGCTAATCAACTAGGTAAGGACATGGCATTTATAGTTAGCATTCATTTAAGACAGCACTGATGCTATAAACACTAGTCCCAGTATTAAGAAATTTAGATATGTAAATACATTAAATTTGAAAAGTCATTGTTTCAAATAATCAACCCCCAGTCCAGAGGAAAAGACTCAAAGCAAGGATTTTAATTTTTTGTTCATGGATGGACAACAACAAAAAAAATCTGTGTCCCTGCATATAAGAAATAATGATTTTCATCAGATTCTTAAACTATTCTGATATGAATGGCTATACATCAAATTGTATATTTAAAATCATTAATTTTATTTGATATAATTATACCTCAACAAAAAGTAAAAAGAAAAAATCTGTGACACAAAAAGATTAGAAAATTGTCACACAGCAAGGTTTTCTATTTAATATTTACTGCTTTCTAATAATATTTAGATAAGGTATTTTATAAGTGGTAGTACTATAATATCTAAATTTTGTATAATTATTAATCTTCTAAATGATTAATCTCAAAATAATGAGGTATATAAAACTTGAAAATTGTTTATTTTATTGTCATATATTCATATTTACATCAATAGACTTGGTACACTGACAAGTGTAACATGGAATGTGGAAATGCAACTTAATATTCTGTCTCTTTCACAACAGGGGAAATATCCTCTGGCTCTCCATGAAAACTTGGCAGTTCCTATGAGTCCTGCCTTTTTTCTGAGTTACCATTATAATGACTCAGCAGCTAATATCCAGTCTGAGAAATTTATCAACACTTAAATCTTCTTTCAGAGATACGACTTGGCCTACTGTCCTCCACCAGCCAAGACCTATAAGGCATCTGACACTTCTATCTGCCTTGAGGGACAGAAGGAAGCTGATTTCTGTTTTTTCTTGTCTAACCATCTCCCATTCATGTTAGTTGCTGTTTCTGACCCTTTTGGCTTTGAATGTTGAGGAGGCGAGGCGAGTGGAAAGGGGAGAGAAGTACACAGTAAAGGAGAGCTGTAAGAAATGGTGATTGAAGCTGTTACAAGAGGCTCTCGCTCTCTAGGAATAGCAGATGTTTAAAACTCTTTCTCTTGTGCTAGAAATGTCAGATAAAATACAACACATTCAGTGTAATTTCAATTTCAGATCAACAATAATTTTTTAGTGTAAGTGTGTACCAAGCATTTCATGATATATACTAGAACAATTATTTATTTGGAATTTGAAATTCAAATTTAACTGAGTGTCTTATATTTTTAGTTCTTAAATCTGGCAACCCTCTGACTCACAATCATTTCTACATTCTTTAGAAATCCTTTGCCAATTACAACTCCTAGGATTTGTGCAATGGCCTGCCTTTGGCTTGTCACTTCTAACTTGGTCCCATATTGATTTTTCACTGTAGCACAGACTCCTGCTGTTGACAACCACTTGCCTGTGTCAAAGTAAAAGCTGCATTGGACAAAGTTAACCAGACAAAGACTTTATTGAGGGCTACTGCAATAAAGGAGAGAGGCCAGAATTCAGTCTTTGCTTAACAAAGCAAAGAGTGTAATGAAAAGTGAAAAGAAGAATCGCAGAATTTTTAAGAGCTGAGGTGGGGACCACAAACTACCTGTGTTTGCTAATTGGCCTTACCCCCTAAAAACACAAGGTTTTTCATCTCTTCATCACAGAAGGTAGTTTACAACTTGGAGCAAAGGCACCCTTGAAGTTTGGTTCCTACTCTCCCACAAAACTGGGAGATAGGGCCACTATCATTTTTGATGCTAACATGGTGAAGAGATGGTTCTAGGTTGTAAAGAAAGATATTCCTGTGTTGTAAAACTAAGATTTACATCCCAGAGGAGGCAAAGAAAGAATTTACAAGTGTAAGTTTTCTAAAGTAAATGCTCTAAGAAAGGTGAGGTCTGGGGCCTAAAGTCAGGAAGAGCCTGTCTAAAATTTAGTCAAACTGAGGGGAATGTTAAGGCTGCCTTGGTCACCTGACTAGAAAAACCACTTGGGTAAAACAGAAAAATGACTCTAGACCAAATTTTTTTCCTAAAGGGGTCTACATCTAGTCCCTGGAAAACATTCCTGTATTTCCTGCCCTACTTTCTGCGAGGGTATAGATTGTTTTTAGTCTTCTCTCTCTGCCTCTGCCTACACACAAACACATACACACACACACACACACACACACACACACACAGAAGCTACTTTGACTTTGCTTCTGCTTTGCTTGTGTGTGTGTGTGTATATATATGAGAAAAAATATATATGCCAATCAAGTTTTTAATATATATTATAGGGAGAAAAACCATATTCCAATCAAGTTAAAATGCAACGTATCTAGCTCCATACTTGAGAAGTTTGAATGAGAAATGTGGATGCAGCTGGTGTAGAGAAAAATGACTTAGGCTACAAAGAGATGGATTTTTAAATTAATAGAATCTTTAGCATATAACTTGGCAACTGCTTGGATAGTGCCTGTCTGTTAGTTATTCCATAATATGGTTTTAGACACTATTTCTTTATATTACTTTTACCTGTCCTACTGGAAGTCACTAAAGTGTTCTGTTCACTAATTCAGTAAATATTTATTGAGTAAATACTACATGCCTGGTACTAGTCAAGGAATACAGTAGTGAGCAAAATAAAGACCTCATCCTCATAAAGCTTAGATTTTAGCTTTATGCAAGGAAACCTCAAGCTAGAAGTTGGTAGAGTTTATTCTTCTGATGTGGTAAATCTGGGGGGGAGGGGGTTGTTCCTTGACCATCTTTTCTGACATTTCTGTCACCAAGGAGCACTGAGCCTCATGTGAAATGTTAAGACTAGATAAAAGGGAGGGTCTGAGAAAACCTACCTCATCTACCATTTTATACTATTCATTCCCTGATGGAAAGCTCTGTGTTTGAGTCATCTTTGTATCACCCTATGGCCTGACTAGTTTTGCACAGTACAGGCAAATACATTCTTAGACAAATACAGATAAAATGATCATTTGTGGCAGTTTAAAAAAAAAAAGAAACAGAAAAAAATTCTCATTATTAAGATGGGATAAGAAAGACTACAGAGATGGGGCTTCTGGCATTTATTTATTTAGTTAGTTAGTTTTGGTGGTTTGATAAATACAGAAAAAAAAATTCTGGAAGAAAACAGACTTTATATAAAAGTTCACATATGAATTGAATTATGTGGATCCATAATCAGGTTTTCTTATTCTGAGAAGTAGTGAACTCACCAACACCAACAAAAAATATAATTCAATTTGCTTAAAAAAATGACTTCCATATTACTTTGCAGGAGCATATTTATTGTATAATTCAGGCACACCTGCCTATTTCCCAGCTCACACATTTGAATCTTTTTTCAGAGCTGACAGGTTTCACTAAAGTTATAAGAGGAAACAAAAATTACAAACAATAAACATTTGCTATCGAATTGCTTTCTAACTGTATTAATTTTCATTATCTATCATTATCATCATGTTTAATGGCTATGTTTGAAAACAGAACTGCCCTGAATGGGGAAAACAAGACTAATTGGGGTTAGGTAGAGTGTTTTCCTGTTGCTTCCAAAGCCTCTTCAAGCAATCCTATTTGAACATACTCCAAGTTTATTTTTCTTCCAATTACAAATGAAAAAAAGCCAGGGTCTTTATACAAAAATATGTATGAAACATCTTACAAAATATGGCAGACAGTGGTTAATTGGTGACTTCTGATTGTAACACAGACATCTGCAATGTTTAACTGTCTGAAAAGATCATATAGGGTAATCTATGTAATTATATTAACTTTTATATGGTTAACAAAATTTAAAATCAGTTCTGACTCATGGGAAAACCAATAAATTAACTGAAATCTGTAAGTTATATTTAAAAAATAAAACTGAAACTGTAAAAGGGAGGTATAAGAACCTAGAGTCCTGAACATCTCATGTTAAAAATGTGGATGAATTTAATATTTTTTTATCAAAAATTTTGGTAAAAAATACCAAATATATTTGTGTGGTATGAATCATGACCACAGTCAATTAATAACAATAACACATTTTTTTCTGAAGTTTTTATGAATTTCAGAATTTTCTGAAATGTCTGAAATTTTATCCTGAAATTTCTCCTGAAATTTTATTCAGGAGAGCACCATGGAGTTCTTCATGATAAAGAAAACACAGAAGAGATTAATATCTTTACCCTGAATATAATACAGCATCTGAGCAGCATCAATGTTATTCATTCTGAATGGAATGGAACACCTTTGTCTACAATATGAATTTTAATCCCTTTAGCCTTGTATAAAAGTCTTCTATGATCTAACACCAGAAACTGACATACTAACATTCAAGTAAAGCTACAAATGTGATGAGTCACAAATAACCCATATATAACTTTACTGTAATTCCTGGTACTAAAAGAAACATAACATTGCCTGCTATTCTTCCCTTATAATAGAAATAGACTGTTCTACTCAACAGAAATTTAAAAATACTATCTGAATGTTTTTGTTGAGTCTTTTATTATGTTCCCGAGAAAGAACATCATATAAATCCTATCACTAAGTTTATAAAGTGAATACTGATGCAATGCAATTTTAATAAATATTTTGTTTTTAATTTAGAAATAATTACTTATTTTATGATTCTAATTTTATTAAATTCTGTGATTAAGAGGAGTATCACCAGTTAATAAGTCCATAATTCATTCTTCCTAAAGGATTAATTACTAAAAAATAATAGGGGAGAGGAGTTACAATGGCAGAGGAGTAGGGGACTCTAATATTCTCTGGTCCCTGGAATAAAGCTAGATAGTTATCAAATTATATTGAACACCTACAAAATCAATTAGAGATTTGTGAAAAGAAATGCTTCAATTCTACAGATAGAAAAGTGAATACTTTTTGGAAGGTAGGAGGTATAGAGATTTAATCTTGGGGCAGTATATCAGAGGATATGGTGGAGGGAAAGGAGCCTGCTTAAGGAGGCTACTGCAAAGTATTATAAAGTGGAGGGCAAAATCAGAATTTTTAGAAGCCACCTACAGTGGGGTGTGTCCCTGGCTTAAAGATGCTTGGATGGCAAAGCAGGGCAGAATCCCAGACTGGATAGTGTGGTCTCAGGATCCTCGGGGTCACAAGAAGAACAGGGATACCTGAGTGTGGCAGAGTTACTAGGCACAGGGGGGTGGCGAAGTTCTCTGAAAACAGCAAGTCCAGGTGCAGGCTTTCTTCTCTTTGTTGCCATAAACTGTGAACTGCTGCATGGTCAGGTGACCATTCTCCTGGCAGGGGCCCAGCAAAAGGCAAAAACTGGGGAGATTCCCCCCTCCTTGCCCTGGGAGGAACAGGGTGGGTCCGTGCAGTAGGAGTCTGTAAAATTTGGAGTTCTGAAACTCAGTCATGTGCCTGAGATAAAACACTCTGTCACATGCTGGATGAACAGAGTTTGGACAGAAACCAGGGAAACAAGAGTGACTTACTTTTTCTGTGAGGGCTCACTAGAGTAGGAGTGCATAAACTATCAGCTCTGGGCCTAGAGAGTGGGGTGCTGCCATTTTCATCCTGCTCATCATTGCTGGAAGCCTTTAAGGAGCAAAACAGAGCCATGTAGTGCAATCTGGAGCCACTTACACTGAGCCCACTCCCCTCGCAAGGGAGGTGCATTTCCACAAGAACAAGGACACCTGAGAATCAGCACAAGAGGCCCATTCCCCCAAAGGACCAGCAGAACAAGCAGCTAGCACTAAGTTCCCTTGTCATAGAGAACTGCAAAGCTACAGCTCTTGGGGTAAACAGCACATAGCATTCATGGTCTTTTTTTTTTTTTTAATTCTTTAGTGTTTCAGTATTATTTTTTAAGGTATTTTATTTTTTAAAAATTATTTTAAAAAATATATATCTATAAATATATTTATCTATATCTATATATTTATATAAAAATTCTTTTATTTCCTTTCATTGTATTTTATATTTGCATATCTATGAAAGGAAATAAAAGAATATATATATATATCTATAATATATATATGAAAAACTTACATATATATAAGTTTTTCTTTCTTTCCTATTTTGGGATCTAGTTTCTTTCAACAAGCAGACCAAAATACACTCAGGATCTAGTATTTTGCTTTGTTCTGTTCTGTTTCTTGTTGTTTTTTTTTTCCTGATTTATTTATTTATCTTTGTTGTTGTTGTTATTGTTATTGTCTTATCTCTTTCTTTCTTCTATTCTTTTCCAGAAAAAATGATGAGATGGAGAAATTCACTCCAAAAGAAAGAACAGGAGCTAGTACTCACTGCCACAGATTTCATCAATATGGATATAAGAAATTTCTGAATTAGAATTTAAAACAATGTTTATAAAGATACTAGTTGCATAGAAGCATAGAAGACAATGTTTATAAAGATACTAGTTGCATAGAAGCATAGAAGACAATAGAGTATCCCTAATTGTAGAAATTAAAAAACAAATCTAGTCAGGCTGAAATTAAAAATGCTATTACCAAGATGCAGTCTCAAATGGAGGTTCTAAAAGTGAGGATAAATGAAGTAGAAGAAAGAATCAGTGATTTAGAAGATAAAATGAGGAAAAACAAGGAAGCTGAAAAGAGAACAGAAAGACAACTACTGGATCTTGAAAGGAGACTTAGATTACCCAGTGATTCCATAAAGTGAAATAATATCCAGATAATAGGGTTCCCAGAATATGGAGAGGGAGAGAGGGGCAGAAGAATTATTTGAACAAATTATAGCTGAGAACTTCCCTAATCTGGTAAGGAAACAGGCATTAAAGTCCAGGAAGCCAAGAGAATCCCCCTCAAAATCAATAAAAATAGGACAACACCTTGACATACAATAGTGAAGCTTGCAAATCAAAGATAAAGAGAAAATACTGAAAGTAGGCCAGGAAAAGAGGTCCTTAACCTACAAGGAGAAAACCTAATGGTTGGCAGCAAAGCTGTCCACAGAGAGCTGGCTGGCCAGAAAGGACTGGCATGATATATTTAAAGTGCTAAATGGGGAAAATATGCAGCTAAGAATACATTATCCAGTAAGGCTGTCATTCAGAACAGAAAGAGAGATAAAGAGTTTCCAGGACAAACAATAGCTAAAGCAATTTGTGAATATTAAATCAGCCTTGCAAGAAATATTAAAGGGGATCCTTTGAGTGAAGAGAGAGCCCAAGAGTAACAGACCAGAAAGGACCAGATAAAATCTACAGCAACAGCAACTTTACAGGTAATAGAATGGCACTAAACACATCTTTTAGTCATTACTCTGAATGTAAATGGACTAAATGCTCCAATCAAAAGACATGGGGAACCAGAATAGATTTTAAAAAACCAAGACCCATAGATAGGCTGTTTACAAGACACTAAGTTTACACCTCCAAACGCCTTGAAAGTGAGAGGGTGGAGAATCATTTATCATGTCAATGAACATCCAAAAAAAAAAAAAAAAAAGCTGGAGTAGCAATCCTTATATCAGATGAACTAGAATTTAAACCAAAGACTGTAATAAGAGATGAAGAAAGATGCTATATCATAATAAAGGGTTCTATCCAACAAGATCTAACAATTGTAAATATTTATGCTCCTACCTTGGGAACAGCCAAATACTCTGATAATAATACATTAATAGTAGGGGACTTCAATAATCACAGCAATGGACAGATCATCTAAGCAGAAGACCAACAAGGGAACAAGGGCTTTGAATATCAAACTGGGCAAGATGGACTTCACAGATATTAAAAGCATTCATCTAAAGAAACAGAATACACAGTCTTCTCAAGTGCGCATGGAACGTTCTCCAGAACAGATCACATATTGGGTCACAAATCAGGTCTCAACTGGCACAAAAAGACTGAAATTATACCATGAATATTTTCAGACCACAATATTTTTACACTTGAAGTCAACCACAAGAAAAAATCTGGAAGGACCACAAATACATGGAAGTTAAAGACCATTCCGGGACGCCTGGGTGGCTCAGTTGGTTGGATGACTGCCTTCGGCTCAGGTCATGATCCTGGAGTCCCGGGATCGAGTCCCGCATCGGGCTCCCAGCTCCGTGGGAAGTCTGCTTCTCCCTCTGACCTTCTCCTCCCTCATGCTCTCTCTCACTGTCTCTCTCTCAAATAAATAAATAAATAAATCTTTAAAAGAAAAAAAAAAAGACCATCCTTCTTTAGTGGGAAGAAGGATGGGTCATCCAGGAAATTAAAAAGAATCTAAGAAATATACGGAAGTAAACGAAAATGAAAACATGACAGTTCAAACCTTTGGAATGCAGCAAAGGCAGTTCTAAGAGGGAAGTATATAGCAATACAGGACTTTCTCAAGAAACAACCTCAAATACACAACCTAACCTTCTACCTAAAAGTTATTGGAGAAAGAACAGCAAATAAATTCAGAGGGAGAAGTGAAATAAGAAAGATTAGAGTAGAAATCAATGATATAGAAATAAAAAAAACCAGTAAAACAGATCAATAAAACTAGGATCTGGTTCTTTGAAAGAATTAATAATATTGATAATCCTCTAGGCAGACTTATCAAAAAGAAAAGAGAAAGGGCCCAAATAAATAAAATCATGGATGAAAAAGGAGAGGTAACAACCAAAACTGAAGAAATACAACTGTAAGAGAATATTATGAGCAATTACTTGTCACAAAATTGGACTAGCTGGGAGAAATGGATGTATTCTTAGAAACATACAAACTATCAAAACTGAAACAGGAAGAAAGAGAAAACCTGACCAGACTAAAAACCAGCAAAGAAATTGGATCAGTAATCAAAAACCTCCCAACAAACAAGAGTCCAGGGCTGGATGGCCTCCCAGTGGAATTCTACCAAACATTTAAAGAAGAATCAATACCTATTCTTCTGAGAATTTTTACTATGTTAATGATATACTGCTGATAATACCTGTTGATAGTACATGGAAAATAGAGTGTCTAGATGCTTTTATAAGATATATCAGTGCTTAATGATGGGGAATATATTCCCATGGAAGTTAAGGGGCCTGACACTTAGAAAATTTTTGTGTGTCCTTTCATCTAGAGCATATAGAATATCCTTATCTAAAGGAAAAAACAAATTATAAGTGGCTGGCAGATAGCCTGTAACTATAAATAAGACTAAGGATCAATTTGACTCACTGAAAACATCATAGAGAATTTTAAAGAATTTGCTTCTTTTTATGTATTGTTTTATTTCAACTGAAGTAATATATCCAAATTATTGATTTTATAGAAATTTTTTCCTTTTAATTTCCTGACTAATTATGGAATCATTTTCCTTATTCTGGAAGTACTTCTTTTTAAAGTTGCTTTCATGAGTATTTCCTGCTCATAACCCTCTCTTTTTTTTTTTTTTCCTGAAGATATGTTTACTTGGACCACATTGTTCAATGCAAGTTTAGCTGTGCAAACATTTGTATATTGACATTTAGTTTACCTCTGAAATTTGAAGGTATTATTTCTCTTAGTTGGATTCCACTTTTGCTATTTTAAAATGGTTAGAACTATGTTAGAATAATTAGGTATGCTATACCTTCTCTTTATAGTCATCATATTTTTTAACTTCTCTTGCAATTTTGCATTGTCAGTGTTAAAATATTCAGATCTAACTTCTTGTACTTAATTCTTTTCTCAGCTGTATCTAATCTGCTACTTAATTCATATATTACATTTTCAGTGATTGTATATTTCATTTCATTGTTTGGCATTTTGTGATAGACTCTTTTTGTCTTGCTTATTTTTAAAATCCCTTAAAATTTTCTTTATCACTTAAGTACAGTTGTATTATAGCTAATTCTTTCTTAATTTTTTTATTATTTAAGTATATATAATATTATATTAGTTTCAGGTACACAACATACTGATTTGACAATTCTGTACATTACATAATGCTTATCACAATAAGTATAGTTATGATCTGTCACCATACCAAGTTATTACAATATTATTGACTATATTCCCTATGCTATACTTTTCACTCCTGTGACTTATTTATTTTGTAACTGAAAGTCTGTATCTCTTAATTTAATTCCCTCTTGTATTTTCTTTAGCATTTTAAATGCGGTAATTTTATTTCTGTATTTAATGAATCTAATATCCAAAATCCTTGGGGTTATAATGCTGCTGTTTATTTTTTTTCTGCAGCTTTTGCTTGAGGTAGTCTGTTTTACCTGGTATTCTTCTTTATTTTACAGTTATTGTTTATTAATATTTATTGGTGAGAATCTATAGAGACCTAATTTATAGAACTTTGATTTGCAAAAGTGGATTTGCTTTTGCTTCTTCCAAATATCCTGAGGCTTTCAAATTGAGATTGCTTTATATTAATTTCTACTTTGGAATTTCTTCAACCAAATTTGCGGTACAAATCAGAACTGAGGACAGCAGGACTGTTGAAGATTCTTGGGGAGGTTACTTATATGCCTATAGCTAGAGTGGCTGAACACCAACTTTTCTTGTCTTTCTTGCTTGTAGGTTCTTTTTTACCCCACCTTTCCACTGAGTCTGAAGTCCCTTAGAGGTCTAAACTTAAGGAACAGTTTTCAGTTTCAACTCTTGATTTTACCTAGACACAGAGATGCTTTCTTTGCAACTCACACTATCCTTAAAGCCCTTATCTCTTGGTACCTGAAAGCAGCAAATGCTGTGGTTCTACTATTTGTCACACATTTTTTTTTTTTTTTTTTTTTTTTTTTTTGTAGATCCCTTTCTGGTTTTTGGCCCTTAGTG
Organism: Mustela nivalis; assembly: GCF_964662115.1. Taxonomy (NCBI): domain Eukaryota; kingdom Metazoa; phylum Chordata; class Mammalia; order Carnivora; family Mustelidae; genus Mustela; species Mustela nivalis. The sequence goes on from NC_139024.1 coordinate 105,149,951, forward strand.
TTTTCCTTATTTTTTTTTTTTTTTTAACTCTGGGAATGATTGTAAAATGTCGCCTATGCATTTAAGAGAATGCTCATTTTATTTTATTGAACATCTTAACTGATTTTTAGTAGGACTGTTTTTCAGAATATCTCATGTGCCTACTATTGCTACAAATAGAAGCATAGTGTCATCATCTTTGCTATCAAGTAGATTATATGAAACATCAGGAATAGTACCATCTCACTCAATTATACTTGCTTAGAGGTCAACAGTAAAATTTCCTTGGGAGCACAGAGGAATCAAAAACCTATTAATTTATAGAATATATGCAGTTTTTTCCTCTAGTATTTCTCAGGCATATATATATTCATGAATGCATGCACACATATAAAAGCAAAAGAAACAGAACAAAATAGAAACCACAAGTTAAACAAGAGAAAAAAAAAGATATTTTGTATTATTTGTTATACCTCTTATCTCCAAAAATATGAAAAAATACCCTTTGTAGATAATTTTAGAGTTAAATATGTAGTATAATGTTATTCTCCATGTTTTATAAATAATGACTGTTTAAACTGAATATTGAATTCCTGAGGATTTCAAAAGTGTGGATAGAGTATGTAGAGATTTGCTAGGAAAACCCTGGAAGCAAATTGCAAATTATTGAAAAGCAAGTAGCTATCACTTCAAGGGTGAATAAAAGTAGACCTCGCCTATTGTTAAAATGATGAATTTGGTAATAACACTGCTAATTCATAGAAATACCTTAAATTACAATTTAAGAAACTCTTTCTATATGGCAAAGTCAAGGCAACTGACCTGCCAATCAGAAGCTATTAGTTCTTTAATTTCTTCATTAAAAATAGCCATTGCTTGTGATAAACTATAGTTTCATGAAACATATATGTTTCATATACATTTACTATACATCAAGTACTAATATAAGCATGGATTTAATATGTTTTATCTTTAGAATAGTAGACTATAAGCTATAAAGAAGAATCTAAAGTTGTACATAATGATTTTTAAAATATAAAAATTCCTGCATATTTGAATCACATTATTATGGTTATCATAAGGATTACTTTGGAGACTGCAAAAACAAAACCACCAAACTGAAGTAATATTAATTTAGTGTTATAATTTGATATTTACTAAAATTTACTAAAATTAATTCACATAATTAGGATAAGTTCTCTTTTTTAGTCCTCAACATACACCTCTCAGAAATCAAAATCTCTTTTCTTGCATAGATTTCAAATATCCATAGTGATTTTTTTTTCAATCTATTTTTTACTGGGTTAGGAGAGGACAATGCATTCACATGTAATTTAAAAATCCCTGTCTAACAGACAAAATTTGAAATATGGTAGGGGAGAGAGGGAATATTTTAGAGAAAAAAAGTGATCTAGATGATGGCAAACAACCGTAAGTGACTCTCAATCTCACAAAACAAACTGAGGGTTGCTGGGGGGAGGGGATTTGGGAGAAGGGGGTGGGATTATGGACATTGGGGAGGGTATGTGCTTTGGTGAGTACTGTGAAGTGTTTAAAAAATATTTTAAATCAACTTTGCTCAGGCACAGGGAGCTCCAAGATGCATCAGATGTTGATCCTTAATTCAATGAGTTTCAACACTGGGAAAATTAGTCAATTAATTATTTCATTCAACAAATAATGAGCTTATTATATCACCAGAAAGAGATAAGAGCAAGAGAAAGGGAAACAGTGAAAGAGCCTGCTCAGTATACAGAGAAAAGTTTAGAGTTCAGTTTGCTAAGAGCACAGGCTGTGTGAAGGGGAATAACAGAAAACAGGCTTGAAGAGTAGGAGGAGGGTCATTAGAGGGCTGGCACGCCAAAATAAAGAGATCAAACTTCATTCTGTAGCCAGAGACATTAAACCTTTATGAGCAGAGAAGCAGCAAAATTAGAACTGTCCTTCAGGAATACTAAGCTCCCAGCAATGTACAGAGAACTTGAATTAAGAAGAGTAAAAAGTTGTGAATTTAGATTAAAAAGCTGTAACAACAGTTCAGGTGGTGAAAGGAAGAATCAAATCAAGGACGATGGCAACAGCAAATGAGAGGAGGGAATAGATGGGAAGGACTTTCCTAACTAGGAGGAACAGGACTTCACAATGAGTAGACTGTGGGTTAAGGTCAAATAAGAACTTGATGTTTTCAAGTCTGAGTGGCCTGGGTAATGGAGGCAAGGAGGAAACCCCGGAGGATGAGGAGTTTAGCAGTCGGAAGTTGATAAAGCTAGTCTGAGTTTGTAGTGCAAATGGAGTATGTATTTAGAAGTAACCAGCAGATGACTGAAGTCACATGTATGCCCGCCCACACGTACATACATGCATGTGCAATAATACAGAGAAGAAAACAAGACACTGCTCTAATTAGACCCTGCTCTAATTTCCTGCTTTTTTAAAAAAAATTTTTTTAATTTTTTATTTTATTTATTTATTTTTAAAGATTTTATTTATTCATTTGACAGAGAGAGATCACAAGTAAGCAGAGAGGAAGGCAGAGAGAGAGGAAGGGAAGCAGGCTCCCTGCTGAGCAGAGAGCCCAAAGCGGGACTTGATCCCAGGACCCTGAGATCATGACCTGAGCCGAAGGCAACGGCTTAACCCACTGAGCCTCCCTAATTTCCTGCTTTAGCAATTTATTAAAACCCTTCCTCAGGTTGTAGGTACATAATAAATGGGGATGAACTGAATTTAGTGATAACCAGTTGACTCTGTTAACCCTTTTGGGGATCTCTTAATACAGTAGGCAAATTCAAAGCCTCTGGTTTTTACAAGAGCTTAGTCAGCCATCAATTTCTATTCTTTTAAAAAATAGTGATAAGTCTCCAAAATGTGCAGTTGTTCTGAGTAAAAGTCAGTCATCTCTCTTCCACAAAGTTGTGGATTATTTTTTCTTCTTAAAAAAAAATGCTATAGTTTCTAAATGGTTTTTAGTCCATAACGTTTCCACTAGTCTCATTCTGTTTTTTTTTTTTTTGAAATATATAGAGTAATCTTTTTTTTTTAAATTTTTTTTTAAAATATAATTTTTTATTTTTTATAAACATATATTTTTATCCCCAGGGGTACAGGTCTGTGAATCACCAGGTTTACATACTTCACAGCACTCACCAAAGCACATACCCTCCCCAATGTCCACAATCCCACCCCCTTCTCCCAATCCCCCTCCCCCCAGGAACCCTCAGTTTGTTTTGTGAGATTAAGAGTCACTTATGGTTTGTCTCCCTCCCAATATTGTCACACAGGGTTGCCTGGGTGACTCAGTCAGTTAAGTGTCTGACTCTTGCTTTTGGCTCAGGTCACGATCTTGGGGTCCTGGGATTGAGCCCTGAGAAGGTCTCCACATTCAGTGAGGGGTCTGCTTGAGATTTTCTCTCTTCCTCTCCCTCTGTCCCTCTCCGCACACTCTCACACACACTCTCTCTCTCACAAATAAATAAATAGATTTTTAAACAAAACAAAACAAAAGAAAACAAAACACCAAAACATTGTCACACTGGTTAGTTTTGGTAGTCATGACCATCATCTGTTCATTTTTTTAAGTCATTCTATGTATAAGCTATATATATTACCCATTATTCATTTTATAGGCTTATATAGAAAAATATACTAAACATCTATATTCAGTTCACCAATACAGATAATTTGAGACAGACAGTAAATGAACTGGGGGGGGGGGGAGTTCGGGGGGAGTAGAGAACCAGAGGAAAAGAGAAGGGGAGGGGAAAGGATGAAGAAGGAATGGGGTAGGGAGGGGAAGAGAGGAGACTATGAAGAATCAGAATCACCCTTTAATACTGGCTAGCTTTTATTGAGAACTACTACATGCCGGGCAATGGTTTCAAAAGTACTATTATTATCTGTTTCTTGTTTTTTCTTTTTTTTTAAGGGAAGACAGCCGAGACCTTTAAGTCTCTTTAAAAGGAAAGCAATTTTCTGAATGTTGCACAGTTAGAAATATCTGCCTTTGAGGACTGACTGTGCTACTTATTAATTCTAAAATGGAGTCTTTTAAACAGACTGCTTGACTCTCAAAAGGTTATGGAAGACTGATTGCCAGAGGGTTCTATCCTTGACTGCCATATTTCCCATTTTCCACCTGATTTCTTTTCGTCAGTAACTCTATAGCCTGGAAGACCCTGTCCCTTGAACCCTATCATCCCTGTGCCATTCCTTCCATACTATTCTAACAATAATAATGTCTAATATGTTTTTAGCTCTCACTTAGTGTGAGAACTGTGCTTAGAACTATTTTTACTTGGGTATTCTGTTTCAGTCCTCAGTAAAACCCTATAATTATCCCCTTTTGCAAATGAGGAATCAGCAACTCGGAGAGGTTAAGTAACTTGCACAAGGTCACACCACTAGAAAATGTCAACGTAGACCTTGTTAAGTTCAGAGGCCCTCTTCTTAATCTCTAAAACCTACAGAATAGATATTACTGCCATTGCATTCAGCAAAGAGCCCTTACACTGGCCCTTTTATGTAAGTGGTTAATAAACTGTGGTTTTGCACTATCCCAGTTTTGAACACACAGTTGCTATCTCTGTAAGCACTGCCCATTTGATTGGCATTATTATATCTTTCTTCTTCAACTTTAAACCTGTGACACAGGTGTAAAGTATTTTTCTTCTCCTGACCCTAATACTACCTGGCACTTAATCATGCAAAGTCTCTTATTTTCTTCAACCCTCCTTTACTCTTCATTATTCAATCCTTGTCACATTCATTTGTTGGCCTCTCCTATCATTCCTTCATTTCTTCAATAACTTATAAAAGCATTTTTAAGAATTAGATAGCTACATAATATGAAAATAATTTTTAGTCTACTATGAACATTTTGAGATCACTAATGTAATATCAATCACACAATTAAGAAGTTATCTGAAGCACTGAAAATAATCAGAAATTTTGGAAAAATTAAAGAAAAAATTACTACATATAGTAAATAATTATGACAATAACTACATGAGCATACTATTTCATTAGTTGAAATGCCTCAAATGCAGTAAGGACTTGGACAAATGAAGGTCAAAATCCAAAGATAAGCCTGAAAAGGTTCAGTAGTTTAGTTCAATAAGCTCAAAAGTGGAGAAAAGTACATTAGAAAGTCCATGAATTGCTGCCACTTATGTGCCTGGTCTTTTTATCTGTGGCCCATATGACAGCACAGACTCATTCAGCTAAACTGCTTTGATTCTGGCTAAGAACTATGAGTAGAAAAATACTTGAATATATAGGAAATTGTTGGGTTCAAGTGTGGGGCAAGCAATTGGTATGAAAATAAGAGAAAGTTTAAAAGTTCATATTGTAAACCAATTTTCCCTCTCCTATTAAAAACTAGTGGGATAGAAAACTGCTTCCAAAGAAGCCTCTTTGAAATCACAGCTAGAGACTGCAAACATACTGTTTAGCTGGTAGGCTCACTCTGTCTTCTTTCTATAGCTGAATATAGATTTCTGTTGGATTAAAGATAAAAATACATCATAAAGTGCTACACAGTGTGAACCTGGTGATTAATAGTATTTTTTTGCACACAGAATCTCAAGAATCTTTTTCAAAAAGAAATAAGCACGGAGGAAACATACAGGCTTTCTCACTCCTTTCTTTTTCTACACTTCACCTCACATAAATAACAGAGGCAAGGGGATAAAGAATGAAGTAGAATATTAAATATCTCTATCTACATATATATTTCATACTTAGTACTTAGACATACTCTTAGATTACTCCACATTGACCTTTGTTGACTGTCCGATTTCTTCTGTCAGGCACTGAGTGAATGGTGTGTGCTATGTATAATAACCACTGGGGGGTGACTGTGTGTGTGTGTGTGTGTGTGTGTGTGTGTGTGTGTGTCTGTGTGCGCGCGCATGTGCAGATCAGGAATCAGCTTTGAACATATGATTTTTGCTACTCACTCAGGTGAGATGTCTATAGGATATTTATTGACTAGTTGGGCCTGAAGTTCAGAGGTACGGTCTATTCTGAAGATATAAATTTTGCAAGTAAAGGAATATTGCTAGTGAACAATGGGAATGGAAGAGATTTATTAGGGAAAATGAGTAGATGAAGAAGAAAGTGAAGTTTAAAATCAAGAAGGAACTGTGAAAAGTGAGAGTAAATAGTAGAGCAGACCAAAAAAAGACAGCTGAAGTGGCATGATTCACAAGAGAGTGTGGCATTAGAGAAGCCAAAAAAAAAAAAAAAAAAAAAAAAAAAGCCTTTTAGTAACACAAGAGTCCTGAATTGTATAAAAAGCCTCTAGATCAGCCTACATTATGTCAGGAAGTAAGAAATTAGAAGTACCAAGTTAGAACCACTAAATGAATGTTTTCTTTGAGGAAGGGAGAAGACTTATAGGGCAGTAGCTGCACAGTAATGGGATTCTTAGGAGGATTTTATTAAATGGGAAAGAGTAAAGTAGTTTAAATGCTATTGAGAGGATCTAGTGAAATGGAAGGGAATTGAAGATACAGGAGAGTGAATATTTCATAGTTTCTATAAAGGAGAAAAGGAATAAAATCTCCATTCTTTAGGGCTCTTAGTTGCAAAAAGCAAAATTCACTGTCATTGGGGTAAGCAGAATTAAAGAATTACGCTTGATTGGTAAGAAGCTCTATCATGTGTGTAGCCTACTTGTAAGCCAGGTAGACATGTGAGTCATGTGTCATGCTCCAGAGGCAGGTCGTCTATATTTTATTTTATAAAATATAGAAAGGGTAATAAAAAAGATGGACACCCACAATATGAGAAATATCTATCACAAGTGCCAATGCATGGGTGGAAGAATTGGCCTTAGTTAGAAGCTTAGAAATTTTCTCTATAGTAATAAAGAAAAGAACGAACTAATGAGTGATGATCCAGAAGTCAATTTTGAGAGATGCCATGTGAGGGCAATAATTTTTCTCAGAAAAGTAGGACACAAATTCATCCTCTGAGACAGAAGAGATCAGTGAAGTCATGAAGTCTGAGAATGTGGAGAAGATTTAAAATAGCCACTGTAGAGATTGGGGAAGAAAGTTGAAAAAACCAGATATAATACCTATGAACGATGGAGAAGGTCCAGGTAGTGTTCTGGCCATGAATTTATGGTGGGTATTAATTTTTCAAACTAGATAATTTTATTTTTGAATAACAAACAGAGGCCTGGGTGACAACATGGAGGGAACAGATAAGCAGGCTTATCAAGATTTGAATTCTGCTTAAGAGTCCTATGAAATAGTAGAGAAGAATGGGGAGTTAAAGATACTACAAAGATATCTATTACAGATCTATAAATGACAAATGAGTTCTCATAGCCAAATACACCACTGGCTAATGTTATAGCATGAAAACTTAAGTGTACTTGAGCCATTATCTTCATATAAGTATCTTCACATAAGGACCCAAATTTATTTCTATTATATATTCTGTAAGATTTGAGTAGGCCTATTATACCAGCCTGTCAAGATCTTTTGGCTTTGATTCCATCATCCCTCATATTCACTTTTCTTCTAGGCTTTGTTTCACCTCGAAATCTGATAAACAGACTACATCTCCATCTAACTGATGGAAAAGTTGAAGAGAGCAGGGCAAATTATATGGCTCTGTAATATGTTATAAAGAGATTAGCCCAAATGCTTAGATATGTGGATTTTAGTAATCTTCTTCTCAGTGACAGAATCATAGAATTTTATAGCTGTCCCGCCCTCTACTGTCTCCTCCAATTCTTTCACAGCTGAGCAAGCTGATGCTTAAGGAGGTTAAGTGATTTTTTCCAAAGTAATCAATTAAGTGGTAAAAGTTCAGTATCAGAACTTAGTTTTCTGACAGCTAACTGTGGGATTGGTTGCTCTGTACACATTACTTCTCCATTCCTTTATATAAATCAGAGGCTTTCCATATTCAAAGTTTTTCTACATAGTAATTCTTTAAATATCTACTAAAGAACATAGAATAAGATTATTATGTTTTCAGGCCAATTGATTCTTCACTTTTTAACAATTCTTTTTGTTACAACCATTACTATGAATGAGGTCTCAGGGAGAGTGTTATATTCACATCATCTGTCCCAAGACCAGTGTAAGGATATAAATACTGCACTGGCATCATGGCAATGCAAATGAAAATTAAGCTGTATTTTGAGTTCTGTAATTATAAAGCAACTTTTGATTCTGTCTATTCCTTGAGGCTACATTGATTGGAAACCGGAAACTGTCTTTGTAGCTATTGGCTGATAAAACAATCAAACAAAAAAATAAGTAGTTGCTCAAGAACCAACAGCCAAATTGTAATATAATACACAAAATATATCTGGAAATATTTTCCAATCTGTAAGCTTTATTATACATAGCCTTATACCAAGCTATAAACTTTTATAAGAGTAAGTCTCTTTTTCATTGGGAACAAATAAGAATTTAGACTTAAGAATGTTTTCACACTCATTTAATCACTGTAGAACTATATAGGCTTTGAAAGCCATGTTGGGGTTTGAATTTCAGATCTGTCATCACTTAATAGTTGTTGCAGTCAGGATTATATAGTTTCTTTAGCTTCAGTTCACTCACATGTAAAATGGGCAGTGTACTATCTGCTTCATTAGGCTGTGAGAAGTAAATAGCCATGATATTTGTAGGCTAAGGAATGACCTCTATTTTGTAGTATTCACTCAGTAAATGGGAGATATAATTTTTGAGTTCCTAGAGTAAGAAAAATGGAGAAAAAAAATTCTACACATGCAATCTGTTCTCTTTGGATGAAGTTAGTTTCAGAGATAAATTTCACTATAGTAAGCATCTATAGATACAAAAGATAGAATTTTAGTATTTTTACTTGAATTATAAAATGTTATAATGACTATGTTCACTTGTAATCAACTACTAACTGTGAAGATAGTTTCTTATAGACTTATTTTTATATAAGCCATATAAAATTTAAGAAAATGGCTATAAAATTGCTAACATTAATCTACATCAAGATTTGGCAAGCTGGTCAAATCAAAATGCTTCCTGTTTTTGTAAGTAAAATTTTATTGGAGCCAGGTCGGTTCATTTATATATTGTCAATGTCTGTTTTCATGGTAGAGTGGCAAAGCTGAATAGTGATGACATGGCCTGTATGGTCTACAAAGCCTAAAATATTTACTTCCTGCACCTTTACTTAAAAGGTTTTCTGACTCCTGTTCTACTTGACTAAAATCTTTAAGGCTGTGAGGAGAGAAGGTGTAAATACTTCAAAAATTTTTCTATAAGATACTGTAAGCTAGATTTGGAAAAATATTGATGTAATGTGTAAAATCCTGCACTTTACCAGAAGAGCTATTGTGATTTTGGAAGCTTTCCCTGGTCTCTTTTGTAAACTTCTGCTATTACAAATTTTTTCTAAAAAAAAAAAAAAAATTCTAGTGTTTCTTGTTATTTTTATTAGTTTCCTTCTCCACAAGCATTTCTAAATTTAAAAAATGCTATCCCAATATTTAAACACTAACTTTTCCCTCATAAAATACTTCTTATTAGCCTGAAAACTTTTGTAGATTTATTACAAAAAGGATCTTACATAATAAAAAAAAATAGGCAATGGGACAGAAATCACTTGTTTGTACTGTCATTTGCAAATATATTCTCCCATTCCGTGGGTTGCCTCTTTGTTTTTTTGACTGTTTCCTTTGCTGTGCAGAAGCTTTTGATTTTGATGAAATCCCAAAAGTTTATTTTCGCTTTTGTTTCCTTTGCCTTTGGAGACATATCTTGAAAGAAGTTGCTGTGGCTGATATCGAAGAGATTACTGCCTATCTTCTCCTCTAGGATTCTGATGGATTCCTGTCTCACGTTAAGGTCTTTTATCCATTTTGAGTTTATCTTTGTGTATGGTGTAAGAGAATGGTTGAGTTTCATTCTTCTACATATAGCTGTCCAGTTTTCCCAGCACATTTATTGAAGAGACTGTCTTTTTTCCACTGTATATTTTTTCCTGTTTTGTCGAAGATTAATTGACCATAGAGTTGAGGGTCCATATCTGGGCTCTCTACTCTGTTCCACTGGGCTATGTGTCTGTTTTTATGCCAGTACCATGCTGTCTTGGTGATCACAGCTTTGTAATAAAGATTGAAATCAGGTAATGTGATGCCCCCAATTTTATTTTTGTTTTTCAACATTTCCTTAGCAATTTGGGGTCTCTTCTGATTCCATACAAATTTTAGGATTATTTGCTCCAGCTCTTTGAAGAATACCGGTGGAATTTTGATTGGAATGGCATTAAAAGTATAGATTGCTCTAGGCAGTATAGACATTTTAACAATGTTTATTTTTCCGATCCAAGAGCATGGAATGGTCTTCCATCTTTTAGTGTCTTCTTCAATTTCTTTCATGAGTGTTCTGTAGTTCCTCAAGTACAGATCCTTTACCTCTTTGGTTAGGTTTATTCCCAGGTATCTTATGTTTCTTGGTGCTATAGTAAATGGAATGGATTCTCTAATTTCCCTTTCTGTATTTTCATTGTTAGTGTATAAGAAAGCCACTGATTTCTGTACATTGACTTTGTATCCTGCCACGTTGCTGAATTGCTGTATGAGTTCTAGTAGTTTGGGGGTGGAGTCTTTTGGGTTTTCCATATAAAGAATCATGTCATCTGTGAAGAGAGAGAGTTTGACTTCTTCATTGCCAATTTGGATACCTTTTATTTCTCTTTGTTGTCTGATTGCTGTTGCTAGGACTTCTAATACTATGTTGAACAAGACTGGTGAAAGTGGGCAGCCTTGTCTTGTTCCTGATCTCAACGGGAAGGCTGCAAGCTTTTTCCCATTGAGGATGATATTTGCTGTGGGTCTTTCATAGATAGATTTTATGAAGTTCAGGAATGATCCCTCTATCCCTATACTTTGAAGTGCTTTAATCAGGAACAGATGCTGGATTTTGTCAAATGCTTTTTCTGCATCAATTGAGAGGATCATGTAGTTCTTCTCTCTTCTCATATTAATTTGTTCTGTCACATTGATTGATTTGCAAATGTTGAACCATCCTTGTAGCCCAGGGATGAATCCCACCTGGTCATGGTGGATAATCTTTTTTTTTTTTTTTTTAAAGATTTTTTCATTTTTCTGACAGAGATCACAAGTAGGCAGAGAGGCATGCAGAGAGAGAGGAGGAAGCAGGCTCCCTGCAGAGCAGAGAGCCCGATGTGGGGCTCGATCCCAGGACCCTGGGATCATGACCTGAGCCGAAGGCAGAGGTTTAACCCACTGAGCCACCCAGGTGCCCCCATGGTGGATAATCTTTTTAAAGAGGTAACCCACGGAATGGGAGAAGATATTTGCAAATGACAGTACAGACAAAAGGTTGATATCCAGGATCTATAATGAACTCCTCAAACTCAACACACACAAAACAGACAATCATATCAAAAAATGGGCAGAAGATATGAACAGACACTTCTCCAATGAAGACATACAAATCGCTATCAGACACATGAAAAAATGTTCATCATCACTAGCCCTCAGGGAGATTCAAATTAAAACCACATTGAGATATCACCTTATACCAGTTAGAATAGCCAAAATTAACAAGACAGGAAACAACATGTGTTGGAGGGGATGTGGAGAAAGGGGAACCCTCTTACACTGTTGGTGGGAATCCAAGTTGGTGCAGCCTCTTTGGAGAACAGTGTGGAGATTCCTCAAGAAATTAAAAATAGAACTTCTCTATGACCTTGCAATTGCACTCCTGGGTATTTACCCCAAAGATACAGATGTCGTGAAAAGAAGCGCCATTGTACCCCAATGTTTATAGCAGCAATGGCCATGGTCGCCAAACTGTGGAAAGAACCAAGATGCCCTTCAACGGACAAATGGATAAGGAAGATGTGGTCCATATACACTATGGAGTAGTATGCCTCCATCAGAAAGGACGAATATCCAACTTTTGTAGCAACATGGATGGGACTGGAAGAGATTATGCCGAGAAATAAGTCAAGCAGAGAGAGTCAATTATCATATGGTTTCACTTATTTGTGGAGCATAACAAATAGCATGGAGGATATGGGGAGTTAGAGAGGAGAAGGGAGTTGGGGGAAATTGGAAGGGGAGGCGAATCATGAGAGACTATGGACTCTGAAAAACAATCTGAGGGATTTGAAGTGGCAGGGGGATGGGAGGTTGGGGTACCAGGTGGTGGGTATTATAAAGGGCATGGAGTGCACGGAGCACTGGGTGTGGTGAAAGAATAATGAATACTATTATGCTGAAAATATTAAAAAAAAATCACTTGTTTAACAAATGCTTAACATGCATATTTTACTAAGTGACAGAATTATCCTGATTAAGATATGTTTTAAATAATCATCATACCATGTACATATTCTATTCATTGAATTTTATTTTTCATATGATTTATAGAATTTGTTTTTATGTTGCAGGGTGGTTTTCCTTAGTAATTCAAACTAAATTCCCATGTACAGAAGAAATGTAAAAAAAATAATGACTTGGGCTTTTCATCCATATAATGCTAAAATCTTATTTTAAGACTGTTTTCCTTGAAGGAACTATTTTATCAAGTATGTTTACATAATATAAAATAATTAGTTTAATCAGAAAACATTATTAACAAAATTAGAATAATTTTGGCTTGTGATAGATATACTACTTGATTGATTGAATTTTCTGCATTTTCTTGATGGCCATTTTGATACCACATAACTATAATCACTGAAAGTCACAAGCAGAAATGCTACCAAGACTATCAGTTTGCTAGGTCACATTCCTTTTAACTCACGGAAGAATATGGAGATAATACAATAAGAACATGGGACCTAATTTTGCCAAACAAATACTCGAGTATATTAATTCTAAGTAAAGTTTCATTAAATTGTACCTAATAAACAATTATTAAGTTCATACCCATGATAATAACTGGAAATGCAAAAACACTTTCTCTGAAGTAATTCATATTATAGTAAAGCTTACTATAGCAAAGGATATAGACATAGGGATAACTTGCTATCCATATTTTTATTTCTAAGGGAAAGGGTTGCACAGAAGTAAAACTGATTATAAAGGGCATTCTAGGTAGAGGGCATAGCATAAGCAAAGCAGCAGACGTGTGTGTATGGAAATGCATGGGCTAACTGACTCTACAGTCTTGCATTCAAACCATCTCAGACTATTTTCTTATTTTCCATGGTAGTTTCACAGCTTTTCTTTCTGGACCATTACAAAATTGACCTTTTTTTCCATGGTGAACTTTTTAATGCCTAAATTTACTTTGAACTCAGTTTCCACAAAACATTTAACAAAATAAAAATTTCATTAATGTTTCAACATTATATTTGGGCCTAAGAAAATTCATTGTTATCAATATGTTTGTCATTTTTTAAAACTTCTATCTTCTAAGACAACAAAGTAAGAATGAAAAGAACAAAAATCAAACTCTTACTAATAATGCTTTTTTCAAACTACTTTTTGAGATCTTCCTTTAAGTTATAATGAAATCAGATAAAAGGTCATAGTGAAGTAAAAGATAACACAGATCAAAATTCTTTAGAAATGCTATATCACTGGCCCTAAAACATTACTTCCTGATGAGTTTCTTTAAGCCATGTATGGAAAGTGGTACTTATTTTCAATCTAGAAATAGAAATAGGATTCAGGAGGATGCATAATAATGCTACCCAGGCAGCAATTATCACATATTATTGTGTGGAAGGTACTGTAATAGGCATTTTTTAATATTTAGTCATTTACCTTCATGAGCATATACAATTTCCATTGTTGCACAATAAACTACCACAGATCTAGTGACTTCAAACAAGACAAATGTATTCTTTCACAATTTCCTTTACCTGGGTCGACTTCTTCGGGTTTTTTTAGAATGAAATTGAAGTGTGGGCAGGGGCTGTCAGCTTATCTGAGGTTCAGAGTCCTCTTCCAAGCTCCCTGGTTATTGGAAAATTCCTTCCTTTTAGGAAGTAGTTGTAACACCCTTTTTTTCTTACTGGCTACCCCTGAAGGACTGCTCGCAGTTCCTAGAGACCACCTGCAGTTCATGTGGCCCCCATGTGATAAGCAGATCATAACACAGATGTCTGCTTGCTGCCAGACCTGGGGGTGCATTTCTCCAGCTTCTCCCTTTAGTCAACTAACATAATCATGGGTGACAATGCCAACACTTTTTTGCCTTAACATAACCTTATCACAAAATGACCATCTTATATTTACAGATTCCATTCACACTCAAGGGAAGGGAATCACACAGGGCAGGGACACAAGGGACAGAAATCTTGGGAACCACCTTAGAATTCTGCCCACCACAGTGATATACATATTATTTCCATTATAGATTAGGAATTTAGAATTTAGAAAGGTTTTATTGACTTGCCTAAATTTATACAGCTAAATTGTGGCAGGGCTAACAGCTGTCTCATTTAAAAGACAGGGCTCATAACCATTATGTTTAGCATCCTCTTAAGGCCTAACATACAGTAATAAAATTTTCCTTAATACAGTTAACCCACTTTTTTAGTTTCTATTCCCAAGTCTGTGCAGAAGACTTTCAAGTTTATATCTCTAATCCCGATGCCTTGTTTGAGCTATAGACCCTATCACTTAACATTTTCTGTGATTTTATAATTTTATGACCTAGTTCCAATTTGACTCATCTAAAACCAATTTCAAAAAAATTATCCCTCCTAAAGTCCCAATTTCTATTAGGTGCTTCACTATTTTTCTTGTATTACCATCTTTGTACCTCCCTCTACTTTGCTGCACTGTAGACTAATCAAAGGCTAATATCTAAGTACCTATCACCACAAAGTTCACCTGTGGACAGGGATCAGATAATGCCTGTTTTTGTTTGGCAGTCAGGGTTAGACAGTAACCAATTCTTTCATTTCTTAATTTGAAATATGTTTGATACCCACCTGCCTGGTTTCATTCTCATGGGCATTATATTTAGTAATGATAATGTGCAATTCACCCTTTTTTGGGGGTAATCATCCTTTTATAGTCATTTAGTAAATATATTAGCTGTTTCTAAATGCTCTAAGCATACATAACTTTTATCCTGCCTGAGGTAGCATTTCAAATGAATTTAATTTACTTAAAGAAACAGAATCCAATAGTAAAAAAAATAATAAATAAAAACAAATTATAGAAATGGTGCCAATAATATGAGAATAGAAATCAAATTTTAGAATTAAATTACTATTAAATATACAGTACCCATTTTCATTACATAAGCATGGCCCCCAGAAGAAAGCTACTTTTTTTTTTTTTTTTTAAACACAGCTTAAGGATATAAATTAGTGAACTAATGCCTTAGTTACATAGTTCTAAATTTCTGGGAACCGTCAAGGACTTTCTGAGTTTGAATATATGAATAATTACTTCTAATATGCATAAGCATTTTATGGCACTTAGGAAGAACATTGGAGAGTGGCTACGATTGTGGAGCCTGAAGTCAGACTGCCTGAGTTTTCATCTCTCCAGTTATACTATTTGTGTGACCTTGGATAACATACTTAAGCTCTTCTCTGTCTTGGTTTTCATTTTTCCTAAATAATAATAATAATAATGGCAGCTAACTCATAACTGTGTTAGAAGACTGAAAGGAATTAATATTTGTAGAACTCAGGAACTTGTCTGGTCCTTTGTAGTCAGTATATAAACTAACAAGTAAATCAGGAGAATATTTTGGATATTTTAAAACTAATTCTTCCTAGACTATGCAAATATAGTTCTAGTTTAGGGATTTTTCAAAAATAGCCATTTAAAGCTTGACCAGAGGTAAGATGGCAGAGGAGTAAGGTGACACAAAGACTGCCTCCTCCCCGAAACACAGCTAGATAAATATCAAATCATTCTGAACACCCAAGAAATCAATTGGAAATCTTAGAGAACAAAGCTGCATGTCTACAAACTGGAAAAATGACTTTCAGAAGAAGGAGGAATTCACCCCCCCAAAAAAAGAACAGGAAGAAATGATGGCCAGAAATGTAATCAATACAGATATAAGGAAGGTGTCTCAACTAGAATTTAAAACAACAATTATAATACCAGCTGGGCTTGAAAAAAGCACAAGACACTAGATAATCTCTCTTTTTTAAAGATTTTATTTATTTATTTGAGAGAGTGAGAAAGAGAGAGTGAAAGTGAGTGAGAGTAACCCCAAGTTTCACTACAAATGAGAGAGCACATAAGTGGGGGGTGGAGGACAGAGGAAAAGGGATAAGCAGACTCTCTACTGAGAAGGGAGTTTGATGTGGGGCTTAATCCCAGGACCCTGCTTGTCATGACCTTAGCTGAAGACAAATGTTTCACCAGATGAGCCACCCAGGGACCCTGACACTGGAGATATGAATCTCTTATGGCAAAGATAAAAGAACTAAAATAAGTCAGGCTGGAATTAAAAATGCTGTAACTGAGATGCAAACCTGAACGGATGCCATAAAAACAAGGATGGACAAAGTAGAGGAATGAATCAGTGATACAAAAGATAAAATTATGGAAAATAATGAAGATAAAAAGAAAGAAACAATAGTAAAGGGTCAAGAAGATAGACTTAGGGAACTCAGTGACTTATTAAAATGGAATAATGGTTGTATCATAGGAGTTGTGGAAGATAAAGAATGAGAAAGAGGGGCAGAAGGTTATCTGAGCAAATTATAACTGAAAACTTCCCTAATCTGGGGAAGGATACACACATCAAAATCCAAGAAACACAGAAAACTGCCACTAAATTTAAAAAAGCCAACCATTGCCAAGGCATATCATAGTCAAATTCACAAAATACACAGACAAGGAAAGAATTCTGAAGGCAGCAAGAGAAAAAGTCCTTAACCTCCAATTGAAGGCAGATCAGGTTTGTAGCACATCTGTCTACAGAAACTTGGCAGGTGGCAGAATATATTCAACATGCTGAATGGGAAATATATGCAGTGAAGAATACATTATCCAGGAAGGCTGTCATTCAGAATAGAAGGTGAGATAAAGTGTTTCCTAGACAAACACAAGCTAAAGGAATTAGTGACCTCTAAATAAGCCCTGAAAGAAACATTAAGGAGGACCCTGAGTGGGGAAAAAAGACCAAAAGCAACAAAGACTAGAAAGGACCAGAGAACATCACCAGAAACACCAACACTATAGATATCACAATTACATTAAATTCATATCTTTTAATAATCACTCTGAA
Organism: Mustela nivalis; assembly: GCF_964662115.1. Taxonomy (NCBI): domain Eukaryota; kingdom Metazoa; phylum Chordata; class Mammalia; order Carnivora; family Mustelidae; genus Mustela; species Mustela nivalis. Next base: position 105,167,125 of record NC_139024.1, read on the forward strand.
TGTAAATGGACTAACTGTTCCAATCAAAAGACACAGGGTATCAGAATGGATAAAAAAAGCAAGATAAATCTATATGCTGCTGATAAGAGACTCATTTTAGACCTGAAGACACCTGATTGAAAGTGAAGGGATGGAGAACAATTTATCATACGAATGGATGTCAAAAGAAAGTTAGAGTAGCCGTACTTATATTAGACAAACTAGATTTTAAAACAAAAGACTTTAACAAGAGTTGAAGAGGGGTATTATAACATAATTAAAGGGTATATCCATCAAGAAGATTTAACAATTGTAAATATTTATGTCCCCGACTTGGGAGCACCCAAATATATAAATCAATTAAAAATAAACATAAACTCATGGATAATAATACAGTAACAGTAGAGGACTTTAATATCCCACTCACAGCAATGGACAGATCATCTAAGCAGAAGAGCAACAAGAAAACAAGGGCTTTGAATGACACACTGGATCAGATGAATTTAACATATATTCAGAACATTTCATCCTAAAGCAGCAGAATAAACATACTTTTTGAGTGCATACAGAAAGCTCCAGAATAGATCACATACTGGGTAACAAATCAGCCCTCAACAAGTACAGAAACACTTAGATCATACAATACCTATTTTCAGACACAATGCAATGAAACTTGAAGTCAACCACAAGACAAAATTTGGAAGGACCACAAATACATGGAGGTTAAGGAACATCCTACTAAAGAATGGATGGCTTAATCAGGAAATTAAAAAAGAAAAAAAAAAGGACATGGAAGCAAATGAAAATGAAAACATGACAGTCTAAAACCTTTGAGATGTGGCAAAGGCAAGTCCTAAGAAGGAAGCATATTTCAATACAGGCCTTCCTCAAGAAGCAACAAAAACCTAACTGTACACCAAAGGGAACTAGGAATGGAACAGCAAATAAAAACTAAACCCAGCAAAAAAGGAAAATAATTAAGACCAGAGAAGGAATAAATGATATAGAAAGGAAATCAAACCAAACCAGTAGAACAGATCAATTAAACTAAGAGCTGGTTCTTTCAAAGAATTAATAAAATTGTTAACTCCCTAGCTGGATTTATCAAGACGAAAAGAGAAAGAACCCAAATAGATAAAATTACAAATGAAAGAGAAGCAATCACAACCAACACCACAGAGATACAAACAATTATGGGATAATACTATTAAAAATTATATGCCCATGAACTGGGCTATCTGGAAGACATGGATAAATTCCTAGAAATGTAAAAACTACCAAAACTGAAAGAGCAAGAAACAGAAAATTTGAACAGACCCATAACCAACAAAGAAATTGAATCAGTAATAAAAAATTTCCCAACAAACAAAAGTCCTGGGCCAGAATTTGGGAGAATTCTACCAGAAATTTAAAGAAGAGCTAATACATATTCTTTTCAAACTGTTTCTTTAAACAGAAATGGAAGGAAACTTCTAAACTCATTCTAGAAGGCTAGTATTACCTTGATTCCAAAACCAGTCACAGACTGCACTAAAAAGGAGAATTACAGGCCAATATCCCTGATGAACATGAATGCAACATTTCTTAATAAAATACTAGCAAATCAATTCTATAGTATATTAAAAGCATTATTCACTATGATCAAGTGGGATTTATTCCTTTGTTGCAGGTGTGATTCAATACTCTGAAATCAATCAATGTGATATACCACATTAAGAAAAGGAATAAGGAAAGGGAAAAGAAAAGGGTTAGAACCATATGATCCTGTCAGTAGATGCAGAAAAAGCATTTGTCAAACTCCAGCATCCATTTTTGATAACAGCCCTCAACAAAATAGGGATATATGAAACATCCTCAACATCATAAAGGCCATATACGAAAGACCTACAGCTATTATTATTCTTAATGGGGAAAAAATTGAGAATGTTACCACTACGGTCAGGAACAAAACAAGGATGTCTGCTCTCACCATTACTACTTAAGATAGTACTGGAAGTCTTAGCCTTAGCAATCAACAACAAAAAGGAAATAAAGGCATCCAAATCAGCAAGGAAAAAGTCAAACTTTCACTATTTGCAGAAGACATGATACTTTATGTAGAAAATCCAAAACTGCAACAAAAAATGGCTAGAACTAATACATGAATTCAGCAGAGTTGCAGGATATATAATCAATGTGCAGAAATATGTTGTAATTCTATACATTAATAACAAATTAGAAGACAAAGAAATCCAAGAATTGATCCCATTTGCAATTGAACTAGAAACAATAAGATACCTAAGAATAAACCTAACTAAAGAGGTAAAAGATCTGTACTCTGAAAACTATAGAACACTTAGGAAAGAAATTGAAGTAGACACAAAGAAATGGAGAAGCATTCCATTCTCATGGATTGGAAGAATAAATATTGTTAAAATGTCTTTATTACCCAAAGTCATCTACACATTTCATGCAATCCTTATCAAACTACCACCAGCATTTTTCACAGGTAGAACAAACAATCCTAAAATTTGTAAGGAACCACAAAAAAACCCTGAATAGCCAAGGCAAAACTGAAAAAGTTAAAGAAAACTGGAGGCATCACGATTCCAGACTTTAGGCTATATTACAAAGCTGTAGTTATTAAGACAGTCTGGTACTGGCACACACACACAAAAAGGACATATAGATCAATGGAACAGAATAGAGAACCCAGAAATGGGCCCACAACTCTATGGTCAACTAGTCTTCAACAAAGCAGGAAAGAATATCCAATGGAAAAAGGACAGCCTCTTTAACAAATGGTGTTGGGAAAACTGGACAGCAACATAAAGGAGGTTGTTACTGGACCACTTTGTTACACTATACACAGAAATAAATTAAAAATGGATGAAAGGCCTAAATGAGACAGGAAACCATCCTACAGGAGAACACTGGCAGCAACCTCTTTGACTTTGCCATAGCAGCTTTTTACTATACATATCACTAGAGGCAAGAGAAACAGAAGCAAAAAAGAACTACTGGGACTTCATCAAAATAAAAAGCTTCTGAACATTGAAGAATACAACCAACAAAACTAAATGGCAATCTATGGAATGGGAGAAGATATTTGTAAATGACATATCTGATAAAGGGTTAGTATCCAAAATTTATAAAGAACTTATGAAACTCAACAACAACAAAAAAACCCCAAATAATTTGTTAATAAATGGGCAGAAGATAAAAATAGACACTTTTCCAAAGAAGAGATGCAGTTGGCTAACAGGCACAGGAGAAGATGCTCAACATCACTCATCATCATGGAAATACAAATCGAAATCAAATGAGATGCCATCTCACACCTGTCAGAATGGCTAAAATCAACACCACAAGAAGATGGTGGGGATGGTATTGCACTGTCGGTCAGAGAACAAACTGATGCAGCACTCTGGAAAACATTGTGGAGGTTCCTCAAAAAGTTAAAAATAGAATTACCCTATGACCCAGCAATTGCACTACTAGGTATTACCAAAGAATACAAAAATACAGATTCAAAGGGGTACATGCACTCTGATGTTTACAGCAGCATTATCAACAATAGCCAAACTATGCAGAGAACCCAAATGTCCGTCAACCGATGAATGGATAAAGAAAATGTGATGTATATACACTGGAATTTTACTCAGTCATCAAGAAGAATGAAACCTTGCCATTTGCAACGACATAGATGGAGTTAGAGTGTACTATGCTAAGTGAAATAAGTTAGAGAAAGACAAATACCATATGATCTTACTTACATGTGGAATTTAAGAAAGAAACAGATGAACATCTGGGACGGGGGGAAAGGACAGAGGGAAACAAACTAAGAGGCTCTTAATGATAGAGAACAAACTGAGTGTTGATGGAGGGAGGTAAGTGGGGAAAGGGCTAGGGCACTTGTGATGAACACTGAATGTTATATATAAATGATGAGTCACTGAATTCTATGCCAGAAACCAATATCACACTGCATGTTAATTAAAATTTAAATAAAAATTATCCATTTAAGTGCTTTCCACTTATGATATAAAATACATTGCAAAACATTTTATTAATAATTAATTACCCAGGGCAGATAACAGAGACATTTACAAAGCAGTTTTTAGAAACAGAGAAAACAAAGTCTCATACTATTATCAATATCATGTTAAAATTACTATATTGTCCATTATTATTATTACTAATGTTAATTTTTCCATACCAGACCCAACTTCCATCAGGGAACAAATTTCTTGAACTGCTTTCTCTTAGAAGATATATTTTTAAATAATTTTATCATGGTAATTAAATTTCTCTAAATAACAAGCATGAACACAGCAGCAGAAATCAAACTTATTTGTATGCAGGAAGAGAAACTATGGCACAGGAAGTGAGACACAGACTTGATCTGAACCTTTTAGCAATCTTGGGTTGGGAGAGAGACAGCTTTATCGTTCCTAACTGCCAGCTCTGTGCTTGATGTGAGTTGGATATCTTTCAGATTAAATCAAAAGGCAAAAATTGGGTCATAAATCCTATGGAGTTCTGTTCTGGGAAATATACTAGGAAACAAAGTGAGATGGCAGAGTGAGTGTTGCCTCTAGGGCTTGGCAAAAACAAACAACAAGATATAAATACAAAATTAAAATTGATACAATTAAGTTACAAAGTGATTTCAGTCTCAAGATCCCCATTCAAAGATTGTGCCTTTGGTTTAAAAGTTACCCACAGCAAAATTCTTTAGAGTTCCCATTTCCAGGATCCACTGAAAATTCTTTCCTTGGGCTCAGCAAGGCCATAAGGGATTTGTCAGAGCGCTCTAATTTTACAACTATTAGATAAAATGATAAGGCAGTTGGGTCACTGGAAGGCAAAGCATCCAAACCGGGATTTTGCTGGCTTAAAGAAAATAAAAGTGATATATAAAATAGCAAGCCCCATGGAACAATATAAAGGAAAGTCAGGGGAAAGTGTACCGCTATAAAAGATGTTTAAAGCAAGAAATCTTATAGTGTCTTATTTTCATTTGAAAGCTGTAGCCAGGAGCAAAGATTCACTTTGTTTTGGCAGGTTAGAAATATCTCACTAGTTTTTATTTTACTCAAAATAAATTTAAGAAATATATTGATACTTTGAGGTTCTTCCTACTCTCTCCAACCTGCTTTCCGGCCTCTCCCTTATACTCAAAGCCTCCTACTGTCAACTACTTTGTCTTCTCTCAAGGGGAAAGTTTTGAAAGCAGGCTAGAAACAAATGAAAAGTAAGCTCTCCCTGACAAGTGTTAAATACATGCCTCCAAGTATCCAGTGCAACATATATATTTGACCTCTGTGGGGTATGAACCAAATACTCCTTGAGTGAGTGATCATTTTTACACACTTGAATTTTAGCACAACCTTTGATCCTGGAGTAACTATAGTTCAGTGAAAAATAAATGTTCATGCCATATATAATTTGAAAATACTCTAAGCTTCTCCTGGACCATGATTTATGAATTATTTAAACAGCTTACCATAGAGCATGGCCAACTATTCTCTTTTGTAAGGTGTGTCTAAAAGTTGCATCAATGACTTATCACTGACAAGTTTCTTGATTACTGGTATGTTAAAAGAACTCATTTTACCATGTAAATAAAACTCTTCAAATATTCAAATAGAATCAGAAATTCACATCAGCATGACATCAAAATCAGGAATTGGGAAGAGTAGGGTCATAGGAAGTAAGGACAAGGGATGTGAAGAGAGTGTACTTAGTGGAATTTGGGTTTGTGATCTAGCGGATGAAAACAACTTTGTACAATGAAGGATGAGTATAAAAATTCTTTTCTTTGAGAAGTGGTTCATATTGTCTCATACTGAACAAAGACAAAATTTCTGATCTAAGTCCAAATATACTTTGGAATGTAATTTTTGTGGCCACTCTACGTAAACAGGATGGACTCTGACCCAAACTTTGGTTCTTATGGAGAGACTAATGATAGCACACACACCAAGGAGGTAATAAAAGACTTGTTACTCATATAACAAAACTTTCTGGGGACAACAGACATGCCTTCCAAGTTGGTATAAATTGTCTTGAGAGAGCAGGAAAGGAGACTGGCTTGGCTTCTGTGATAGTTAGTTGGTAGGGCTGGGCTGAAGGTTCCTGCATGTGAGGTTGGGCTTGAGTGGTCTGAATTTCCCACTGTTTCAAAAGAAACGAGCATCCAAGCTTTCTTTCCAGCATGCCCAGATATGGGACAGAAGGAAAAAAGATAACAGTGGGAAGAAAACATCAGAAAACGCAGTCAGACTGTCACAACAACCCTATCTACATTGCCATTTATCATTCTCCCTTATTTCTCCTTAAGTCTCCTCAATATTTGAGCATTGTCCATCATCTAGTGTATTCTCCATGATATGTTTCTACAGTTGTTTTAAAGTGCTGCTAACGAAACACATTTTACACTTCCAATGCCTTTGAAGTCTTTTTTTCTCTGTCAGGTCAACTCTCCTCTCACTGTCCCACTCTCTGCTGACTCTTTCACATTGCCCTTCCCTAACCATTCCCCTTTTAAAAGTAGTACAAGTCTCTTCTGTAAAGTCTTCCTGTAATCATTTATGTCCTTGTCAATATCTAGATGTAGTTTCATTTCTAAATCCTGAGACAAGTGATGGCAATAATGATATATTTATTTATACAGATATGTGTTACATGTTTGTTTTGTAACAGATGCTATTCTAGATTCTGAATAAGACATGGATTCTGTATCATAGGGGGATAATTTTAAAGTCTTTTTTGTTTGTTTGTTTGTTTAGAGAGGGACAGAGGAAGGGGGAGGGGCAGAGGGAAAGGGAGAGAATCTTATTTATTTATTTGACAGAGAGCAGGGGAGAGAGAGGGAGAGCACACATGCACATGAACACAAGCATGGGGAGTGGGAGAGGAAGAAACAGATTCTCTGCTGAGCAGGGAGCCCAGTTCAGAACTTGATCCAGGACTCCGGGATCATGACCTGATACTTAACTAACTGAGCCACCCAGGCTCCCCTGGAGTCTTTTTAAATGGGGTATATTGGAGTTTAATTTTGAATGGGAAATATTTTATTTAAAATATTTACTCTTTCCCTATGAATATGAACCTTGTACTTTTAACTATCATGTAGCTTACCATTACACAGCTTGAAGAATATATTATTCACCTTCTTTGTACCTAGATTTTTAAGCTTAAACAGAGGCTCAACATCAGGTACATGGAATGAAAAAACCCACTAATTTACCTGAACAGTTATGATTCTTAGATTAAGTGACTTTTTAAATAGTAGTAACTGCTGCACAATAGCTATAATTACTTACAATCATCTAAAAAATTATGAGAAGGTAAACTGTAAAAATAATTTTCATAGAAAGATACTTTTAACCAAAATGTTCAGCTTTAGTTGGGACAGATTTTCTCCCTTTCATTCGTTTTTAATAATAGTACATACTAGCAAATTTCTTTTCTCTACAGATTTGTTTCATATTGTGTTCAAATGATTTCACTGTATTTCTATGTATTTAGAGAGATTAAACTTCACAAAATTGTAAAAACGTTCACATTTACTTTACAGTTCACATAAAGTATTGTTTTTATTGAAAATGTAATCCATACATTTTTGAAGATGATGTAAGCTGGATTTATGGCTCCATACATAGAAAAAATAGTTTGAAAAATCAATAGAATAAAGTACAAATCTACTCAGGGCACCATACCCAAAAGAAGTACACTGAGAGAAGAGCAGTATTGAATCCATTAAAAAAAAACTGACCATCACCAAGAGCATGGGGATCATTGTAATTTATGTATCATATAAAAATAATTAGAAAGTTTAAACCCATGAAGAACTGTGTCTCAAAAAAAGTGATCTTATCATTTTGATATTATTTTAGCAAGGGATATAGAATATAACAAATCAGAGATTAAACAGATGCATGTAATTATGAAAATTCATATCTAAACATGATTTAACAATATCATCCAAAATCTTGATTGTCTTGGATATGAGTTGTATCCATCTAGATCAAAGGTTATTGAATTTGGGACATCTGAAAAGCTTCACTGAAAACACCTTTCTCCAATGTAATACTACCTTCTGCTAAGTATAGAGTTTATTACATTGCTACAGGTTCTCACCTGAGCAGTACAATCTTTTATTTTTAGTTCCTTTGGATGTTTCGATTGCATTTCTAAAAATAATATTTTCTTTGCACAAGCAATTTTGTGCATCATTGCCCCTAATTGCATCTTTAAAATGCATGCTGTGAATATTTAGCCCTAAAGCATACCATGAACTTTTTAAAATGGAGCATGCTTTGATTGCTGTGACTTCTTAATTTTCTCCATGAAATGAATATCCCTCATGTATACTATGAAATGAACAATGCTAGAGGAAGACTCTATCCCCCAGATGGCCTGTTTGATTCTAATTCTCATAACATGCATATTCAACAAAAATGAGGTCATGTTTATCTCTAATCCCTAGGCAATCACAAGGCAGCAGAAACATAAGGGCTATCAACATTCTAGGATACTATGAGTTTGGGACTGCAAGAGGCAGATTTTTTTACATTCTTCAATAAAGCTTATTTCAAAAATTCTTTATAAAGCATGAATTTATGCAATTGGTAATCTATACAGCTCCTTTAGCAATGTTCTACTGATTTGTTTTTCTTGACTCTTAATGTCAGATAAGATGGGATTTATTTATCTATTCAAAAAGTATTTATCAAGCACCTTCTAAGCAATAAGCACTGTGCTAAACGCTCAGAATTGAGTGTATGTGAGGGTCTTATAAAGAACAGCAAACAAGTAACTAAATCAAATGATTATACATTGTGGTGTTATGAAAAAACACAATCACAAGGCTGAAATGCAGAAAAATGGCATCAGTAAAACTCTCTTTTAGAGATAGCATTTAAATTAGGCAGTGAATAATTACAGTGGCTAGGCAAACTATAGCCCACTGGTCAATTGCTCAATGCCTGATTCTGTAAATAAAGCTTTGTTGGGATATAGTCACATTCATCTTCCACTTGTTGTTTGTAGCTACTGTTGCACTAGGCCAGCAGAGTTGAGTACTTGCAACAGAGACTGCATGGCCTACCAATTTAAATATCTTTATTCTATGGCTTTATAGAACAAGAATGAAGAAGAAGCTTTTCACATAGGAGGAATCGGGGGATGAAATACTGAAGTAGAATAAAAACGCCATGACATATTAAAGCAAATGAAAGAAAGCCAGGTAGCAAGAGGTGAAGGAGGAAGTGATAGGGGAGCCAGGTTATCCCGAGTCTTGAAGGCTGGGATGAGCAGTCTGAATTTTTAATTTTCACTGTTACAGAAATCCAATGAAAGGTTCTGAGAGGGGATTGATATGATCTAATTTATTGTTCACAGAACTTAAAGCTAATCCTTACAGAGTACTTATTTTGTATACATTGAAAGCTATTTATATGCACTGGTTTATTTGTTATATATTATGAAGTAAATGCTATTATTTTCCTGATGTTATAAAGAAAGGCTGAGTAGCTTGTTCAAGATGATATGCTTGCAAATGATCGAGGCAGATATGGATCCAAATATTTTTGGTCCAGAGTCTGTGTTTTTGACCACTGGGCACTGGTCTAGATGTCTAGAGTGCTGTCATATCTAGAGTGGATTAATGTGATGTGTGTGTATATGTGTTTTTATACAGAACAGAGGTAGAGGAATGAGTATCTTAGGAGACTGTAGAAAGAGCAAACGCGTAATCAGTACAGTGGCCTGAGTTATGGGACTGAGCACTGAATGATAATGTTGAATGACTCAGGGAAAAGAGTTTCAAGAAATAGTCAGCCACCTTAAGTGGACTGAAAAGTGTACCTTAGACTTTTCAGCATAGAGACTATTGTTACAGACAGACACTTTAAATAGTGACATACCACTTTTCAGTACCATATATGGTGCCACAAAAAACTAACAATTGTATTTAACCTTGCAATTCTATTTTTTCAGAAAGGTAAGATATGACGAAACTATAGTAGAAGGCTGTTATTTCCTTTTGAGTCTTTATTTATTTTTTCTTTCCAGTCTACCAAAAAGATCAGCTATAATAATATACTCTATTTCTGTATTAAAACTTTTCAGAGGATTAATTTTATATTGCACAAGGTATTCATTTTAATATTTCATTACTTATAGCTGTCTTTCTCTGAGTAAAATATCTGCCAAAGAACACATTATTACACAAAATTATAATCTTTGTTATAATTTGTTTTGTTCTTGGAATTAGGTAACTAGCTTTCACATATAGGTCAAAGAAACATTTTGATAGTATTAGAGGATATAATAGGTGTTAGTATATATATGGTTTTTCTTAAAAAAAAAAAAAAGATAGCCTGTTATAGAGTATAACAAATAAGAATCGAATAGAATGAGTTATTAGTTATCTTGGTAAAGTAATAACAGTTGCAATTCTCTTATTTAGGAAATAACTATTTCCAACACAAAAATAAATTGAAAATGCATGAAAGACCTAAATGTAAGACAAGAAATCAGAAAAATCCTAAAGGAGAACATGGGCAGTAGGCTCTTTGACCTTGGCCACAGCAACTTCTTACTAGACAGGCCTCCTGAGGCAAGAGAAACAAAAGCAAAAATAAACTATTAGGACTTAATCAAAATAAAAAGCTCTGCACAGCAAAGGAAACAATCAACAAAACTAAAAGGCAACCTAAAAATGGGAGAAAGAGTGTCTCTTAAGAAACTTTTTTTTATTTGACTATAGTTGATACAATGTAACATTGGTTTTAGGAGCTGAATCTGACTATTATTGACACAATATAACATGAGTTTCAGGGGCTGAACAAAGTAATTTAGTATCTCTACACTTATTTTATGCTCACCAGAAGTGTAGCTACCATCTGTCACCATACAATGCTATTAAAATACCACTGACTACATTGCCCATGTTGTGCCTTTTATTCCCATGATTTACTCATTCTATAACCAGAAGACTATATCTATCACTCCCCTTCACCTATTTTGCCCATTTCCTTACCTCTCTTCCTTCTGGCAACCATCAGTTTGTGCTTTGTATATCTCATTTTTGTTTGTTTATTCATTTACTTTGTTTTTTAGATTCTACATATGAGCATAATCATATGGTATTTGTCGTTCTCTGTCTGACTTATTTCACTTAGCATGATATCCTCTAGGTCCATCCATGTTGTTGCAAATGGCAAGACCTCATCTTTTTATGTTTGTGTAATATAGGAAGAATGTATCTTTTTTTTTTAAGATTTTATTTATTTATCAGAGAGAAGGGGGAGAGAGTGAGCACAGGCAGACAGAATGGCAGGCAGAGGCAGAGGGAGAAGCAGGCTCCCCGCCAAGCAAGGAGCTGGATGCGGGACTCGATCCCAGGACGCTGGGATCATGACCTGAGCCGAAGGCAGCTGCTCAACCAACTGAGCCACCCAGGCGTCCCTAGGAAGAATGTATCTTAATATGGCTATTCAATATTATAAACTTGAGTTTAACTGCAGGGTGAAAGACAGTTTCTTACAAGAAGGCAGTTACACTTGATATATATCATTAAAAATATCTGCAACTGAATCCTAGTCTCCTTTTCTTTTTTTCCCACATCCAGATATGCAAGTCTCTTAAATTGTATAAATATTTTAAAATATTCAGACTATTATGCAGTCATAAAAAAGAGACATTGAATCACCTGAAATGAATGTAACAATGTGTGTCAACTATATTGGAAACTAATTTTTCCTATATTGAAACTAATTTTTTCCTTAAAAAATTTGTTCAGCATACACAATATTATTGGCCTAGATTTAAAGAACTTTACTTTTGCAATAAAGTAAATCAAAGAAATAAGTGCATTACAAATTAAGTGTAATGAATTTGTTGCTTGAAGATTAATAAACCAGTAAACAATAGGCAGAAGTAACTAGGATTTTCATGTTAACAAATATGCTGAGGTGCACATGACACAAACTTAGATTTTCACTGCCAGGTAGCATTTTATTTTTATGTTTATATGCAAGTAAATACACAAGTAAATGTACTAACTATAATTTAGTATATATTATTTTATGCATTGTGTTTGATTAGATGTTTTACATTTTAGTTCTGTGCTAAAATTCTGAATCTATGGATGTTGCATACCATGACAAAGGACAGACAAAACACTGTTATTTTAGTGTCAGTCTTGGGTAAAATATTTAACATTTTTTATAACTGCTGAAAGAATGAAAGGATGAAAATTTATTTCAATTTTCAAATAGGTGTCATATATTAATACTACTGTGATAAATTTTGGCCTGCCATTTAGAGAAGTACTTTTAACTGAGTATTTTGTGCATGATTTTTAGTTATATTTAGTTTTACCAATAGAATAAAATTATAATAATTCCTGAATGAAAATGTTCATGTTTCTTTCAACTAGGTGTACTTATATTTACATATACACACACACACAATTGCTCAAGCATGCACACACATATTCCTTTGTAATTTGTCAGCTTCACCAACACCATCACATTATGTAATAAGGAATCTGAAGTAGAAAGCTATTTATTCAAATGAATACATTCTTAAAAACTCTACCTCAAAAATAATATTGGCACAGTGTTTGGAAAGACAGTATAATCTTTTAAAAACATTTAAACTGTATTTTATGTACATTGATGATTTCTTTGCCATTTATAAATCACTTGTGGGTATTGAATCTACTTAAAAAAATACCTGAGGAGGAAACAAGATGGCAGAGGAGTAGGAGACTGAAGTATCATTAGGTCCCAGGAATTCAGCTAGATAGTAATCAAACCATTCCAAACACCTACAAACTCAACAGGAGACAGGAGAGAAGAAGAGCAGCAATTCTAGGAACAGAATATTGACCACTTTCTGGAAGGCAGGACATGAGGAGAAATTAATCTGAAGTGATAGGAAGATAGACTGCAGGGGGGGAGGAGCCGGCTCCCGGCAAGCAGTGGAGCAGTGGAGCACAAAATCTGAAATTTTAGAAGTCCCCTCCACTGAGGGACATTGCTCCAGAGGGTAAGCAGGGATGGAGCCCCCCAGGGAGAGTGTGATTTCAGGACCCAAGAGGGGTCATGGAAAGACCAGGAGTATCTGAGTGTGGCAGGGCTATCAGCTATCAGAAAGGTGAAGCCAGCTACAGAGATGGAGCCAAGGAGTGAGGTATCAGCTCAGAGTTAACTTAAAGCATGATCCAAGGCACAGTCGGACAACTGTTCTTTGATCAGGGACCCCACAAGTGGCAGATCTGGAGAGAACCCCTCCTTCCTCCTCAGGGAGGAGCAGTGTGGGAGTGCACTGCAGGAATCTGCTGGGTTTGGAGACTCCAAATGGGGTTGTGCACCAGAGATAGAAACACTTGGTAATACCCTGGGTGAGCATGGAGTGCAGCAGGAGAACAGGGAATGGGAGGGATTGACTGCTTATCTCTGAGGGTGCACTGAGGAGTGGGGCCCCAAGCTCTTGGCTCCTCAGGGTCGGAAACCGGGAGGCTGCAATTTTCATTCCTAGAATGAAATTTGCAGGGAACAAAAGCTACTGAGAGCAAACCCAAGCATATTAGTTAGCTTGAACCCTGGCAAGGCCAGTGCATTTCCACCTTGGACAAAGACATTTGAGAATCACTGCAACAGGCCCCTCCCCAGAAATGCAGCAAGATCATCCAGCCAAGACCTAGTTCAACGATCAACTTTCCCCAGAGTTAGGGGAAAGCAACACACAGAATTCATGGCTTCTTCCCCATGGCCCTTTAGTTATGCAAAGTTAAATTTTTTAAAATTTTATTTTTTCTTAGTCTATTTTTTTAAACCGTTCCTCCTTTAATATTTTTAAACCATTTTATTTTAACAATACCTTTAAAAAATCTTTTAAAATTTTCATTGTTATATTCATATTTTGTCCCTTCATTGTATTTAACCTTACTTGTTGTATATATGTAGGTTTTTTCTTTAAAAAATTGGGATACAGTTTCTTCTAATAAATCAAAATATACCCTAAATCTAGTGTATGGCTTTGTTCTAGTCTCAGTCCTGATCACATTCTCTCCTTCTTATTTTTTTTTTTTTATTTCCAACCAACTTATCTTATCAATTCCTTTTTTAGAATATTTTTTAAGAATGAATTCTGGAACACTGAGAGAAATTAAAAAAATAAAATAAAAAAGGGATCTTTTAAATTAAATCTTACAGTCATGTCATATTACATCCCTTCTTCATTATTTACCTGATTTTCATGTATATATATATAATTATTTCTATCTTTAAAATTTTGGGAAGTAGTTTCTCCTAAGCGACCAGAATACACTCAAAATCAAGTTGGGTGACTATGTTTTATTCATCAGTCTAATATCTATATCTATATCTATATCTATATCTATATCTATCTATTTTAATTTTTTTCCCTCTTTCTTCTCTGACTGGTTTTGGGTCTCCTCTGATTTGTTTAGCATATATTTTTCAGGGGTCATTGCACCCTTTTAGTATTTTATTCTTTCACTTCTATATTCTTATATGGATAAAATGACAAGGTGGAAAAACTCACCTCAAAAAAAAAAAAAAGAAAAAAAAGAACAAGAGGCAGTACTGACAGCTAGGGAGGTAATTAATATGGACATTGGTAATGTCAGATCTAGAATTCAGAATGATGGATATCAAGATGCTAGCAGGGCTTGAAAAAAGCATGGAAGATATTAGAGAATCCCTTTATGGAGAAATAAAATTCCTTTTTGGAGAAATGAAAGAAACTAAAATCTAACCGAGTTGAAATAAAATAACTATTAATGTAGTGAAATAAAAATTGGAGGCTCTTACTGCTAGGATAAATGAAGCAGAAGAGAGAATTAGTAATGTAGAAGACCAAATGATGGAGAATAAAGAAGCTGAGCAAAAGAGAGACAAACAACTACTGGTTCACGAGGGGAGAATTTGAGAGAAAAGTGATACCATAAGATGAAACAATATTAGAATAATAGGGATTCCAGAAGAAGAAGGAAGAAAGGGGCAGAAGGTATATTGGAGCAAATTATAGTAGAGGATTTCCCTAATATGGCAAAGGGAACAAGCATCAAAATCCAGGAGGTACAGAGAAGCCCTCTCAACATAAATAAAAATAGGTACACACCCTGTCACCTAGTCGTAAAACTTACAAGTCTTGGTGACAAAGAGAAAATCCTGAAAGGAGCTCCGGACAAGAAGTCTGTAACATACAATGATAGAAATATTAGATTGGCAGCAGACCTATCCACAGATACCTGGCAGACCAGAAAGTACTGGCATGATATCTTCAGAGCACTAAATGAGAAAAATATACAGCCAAGAATACAATATCCAGCTATGCAATCATTGAAAATAGAAGGGGAGATAAAAATCTTCCAGGACAAACAAAAAATAAAGAATATTCAAACATCAAACCAGCCCTACAGGAAATATTGAAAAAGGGCCTCTAAGCAAAGAGGGAGCCTAAAAGTCGTAGACCAGAAAGGATAAAGGACAATATACAGTAACAGTCCCCTTACAGGCAATACAATGGCACTAAATTCATATCTTTCAATCGTTACCCTGAATGTAAATGAGCTAAATGCCCCAATCAAAAGACACAGTGTATCAGAAGGATAAAAAACCAAAACCCATCAATATGCTGTTTGGAAGCAACTAATTTTAGATCCAAAGACACCTCCAGATTTAAAGTGAGGGGGTGGAAAACTATTTACCCTGCTAATGGACATCCAAGGGAAGCAAGGGTGGCAATCCTTATATCAGATAAATTAGATTTTAAGCCAATGTATAATAAGAGATGAGGAAGGACACTATATCAGACTTAAAGGGTTTGTCCAACAAGAAGATCTAACAATTTTGAATATCTATGCCCCTAAAATGGGAGCAGCCAATTATATAAACAAATTAATAATAAAATAAAAGAAATACATTGACATTAATACAATAAGAGTAGGAGACTTTAACACCCCACTCACTAAAATGGAAACATCATCTAAGCAAGAGATCAACAAGGAAATAAAGACTTTAAATGTCACAATGGACCAGATGGACATCACAGATATATTCAGAATATTCCATCCCAAAGCAACAGAATATACATTCTTCTCTAGTGCATATGGAACATGCACCAGAATAGATCACATCCTGGGTCACATATCAGACCTCAGCCCGTACCAAAGATTTTCTGGATCAAAAGATCCAAAAGGATAATTCCCGGCATATTTTCCGACCCCAGTGCTTTGAAACTAGAACTCAGCCACATGAGGAAAGTTGGAAAGAACTCAAATACCTGGAGGTTAAAGAGCATCCTACTACAGAATGAATGGGTCAACCAGGAAATTGAAGAAGAATTAAAAAAAAGTCATGGCACATGAAGAAATGTTCATCATCACTAGCCATCAGGGAAATTCAAATTAAAACCACATTGAGATATCACTTTACACCAGTTAGAATGTGTTGGGCTCCCCGCCAAGGGGAGGAGGCGCCCAGGCCAGCCGGAGGCCTCTCCTTGGGGCTGAGCGGGATGGTGAGTGTCGCGAACCTGGAACGCACCCACAGAAGACACCGGGCTCGGGGGATCTGTCGAAGCAGGATCTCACTTTATTGTGCGGGGGCACACCTTATATAGAGCAGCAGAAGGGAAGTGAGGACAGAGGGGGAAGAGCCAATAAGATTATGCCAAGTAGCAGTTGCTGGGTAAGGCGTGTCGGGCGAGAGGAGGAAGTGCCATAGGTTTCAGGAACCGAAACTGTGAAATTGGCGCCTTGTTGGCTGGAAGAGATGGCAAGCCGGCGCCATCTTTATTCTGGGCCGCACCCTGTGGAGGCACCTCTAGTTATGTGCCTTACAAGAATGGCCAAAATTAGCAAGACAGGAAACAACATGTGTTGGAGGGGATGTGGAGAAAGGGGAACCCTCTTACACTGTTGGTGGGAATGCAAGTTGGTGTAGCCTCTTTGGAGAACAGTGTGGAGATTCTTCAAAAAATTAAAAATAGAACTGGGGCGCCTGGGTGGCTCAGTGGATTAAGCCGCTGCCTTTGGCTCAGGTCATGATCTCAGGGTCCTGGGATCGGGTCCCGCATCGAGCTCTCTGCTCAGCAGGGAGCTTGCTTCCCTCTCTCTCTCTCTCTGGCTGCCTCTCTGTCTACTTGTGATTTCTCTCTGTCAAATAAATAAATCTTTAAAAAAAAATTAAAAATAGAACTTGCCTATGACCCTGCAATTGCACTCCTGGGCATTTACCCCAAAGATACAGATGTCGTGAAAAGAAGCGCCATCTGTACCCCAATGTTTATAGCAGCAATGGCCATGGTCGCCAAACTGTGGAAAGAACCAAAATGCCTTCAACGGACGAATGGATAAGGAAGATGTGGTCCATATACACTATGGAGTATTATGCCTCCATCAGAAAGGATGAACACCCAACTTTTGTAGCAACATGGACGGGACTGGAAGAGATTATGCTAAGTGAAATAAGTCAAGCAGAGAGAGTCAATTATCATATGGTTTCACTTATTTGTGGAGCATAACAAATAACATGGAGGACATGGGGAGATGAAGAGGAGAAGGGAGTTGAGGAAAATTGGACGGGGAGGCGAACCATGAGAGATTATGGACTCTGAAAAACAACCTGAGGGTTTTGAAGGGGCAGGGGGTGGGAGGTTGGGGGAACCAGGTGGTGGGTATTAGAGAGGGCACGGATTGCATGGAGCACTGGGTGTGGTGCAAAAATAATGGATACTGAAAATAAATAAAAAGTAAATAAATTAAAAAAAAACCTTAGGACAAAAAAGGAATGAATTACATGTATAAATACAGTGAATAACTGAAAAGACGTAAAAAAAAAAAGGCATGGAAACAAATGAAAATGAAAACACCACTGTTCAAAATTTGTTGGATACAGCAAAGGTGGACCTGAGAGGAAAGTATATACCAATAGAAACCTTTCTCAAGAAATAAGAAAGGTCTCAAATACATAACCTAACACTACACCTAAAGGAGCCAGAGGAAGAAAAGCAAAGAAGTCTAAACATAGTAGGAGAAGAGAAAGAATGAAGATGAGAGCAAAAACCAATGAAATAGAAACTAAAAGAAAAGATCAATGAAACTAGGAGCTCGTTCTATGAAAGAATTTAATAAAATTGATAAACCTCTGGCCAGAATTATCAAAAATAAAAAAGGACCCAAATTAATAAAATCATAAATGAAAGAGGAGAGAGCACAACCAACACCAAAGAAATACAAACAATTATAAGAACATATTATGAGTAACTATATTCCAGCAAATTTAACCATCTGGAAGAAATGGATGCAATCCTAGAGACATATAAACTACCAAAACTGAACCAGGAAGAAACAGAAAACCTGAACAGACCCATAACCAGTAAGGAGAATGAAGCAGTCATCAAAAATCTCTTCAATAAACAAGCACTCAGTGCCAGATGGCTTCTGAGGGGAATTCTACCAAACATTTAAAGAAGAATTAATTCCTTTTCTCTGAAACTGTTCCAAAAAAATAGAAATGGAAGGAAAACTTCCAAACTCATTTTATGAGGCCAGCATTACCTTGATCCCCAAACCAGACAAACACCCCATCAAAAAGGAGAATTACAGAACATTATCCCTGATGAACATGGATGCAAAAATTCTCACCAAAATACTAGCCAATAGGATCCAACAATACATTAAAAGGATTATTCACCACGAACAAGTGGGATTTATTCCTGGGCTTCAAGGTTGATTCAACATCTGCAAATCAATCAAGTGATACAATACATTGGTAAAAGAAAGAACAAGAACCATATGATACTCTCAATAGATGCTGAAAAGGCATTTGACAAAGTACAGCATCCTTTCTTGATCCAGACTCTTCAAAGTGTAGGGATAGAGGGTACATACCTCAATATCATCAAAGCCATCTACGAAAAGCCCACAGTGAATATCATTCTCAATGGGGAAAAACTGGGAGCTTTTCCCCTAAGGTCAGGAACACGGCAGGGATGTCCATTATTACCACTGCTATTTAACATAGTACTAGAAGTCCTAGCCTCGGCAATCAGATAACTAAAAGAAATTAAAGGCATCCCAATCAGCAAATAAGAAGTCAAATTCTCACTCTTTGAAGATGGTATGATACTTTATGTGGAAAACTCAAAAGATCCCACTCCAAAACTGCTAGAACTCATACAGAAATTCAGTAGAGTGTCAGGATATAAAATCAATGCACAGAAATCAGCTGCATTTCTATACACCAATAGCAAGTCAGAAGAAAGAGAAATTAAGGAGCTGATCCCTTTTACAATTGCACCCCAAACCATAAGATACCTAGGAATAAACCTAAACAAAGAGGCAAAGAATCTATACTCAGAACCTATAAAGTACTCATGAAAGAAACTGAAGAAGACAAAAAGAAATGAAAAAGTGTTCCATGTTCATGGGTTAGAAGAAAAAATATTGAGAAAATATCTATGCTACCTAAAGCAATCTACACATCTAATGCAATTCCTATCAAAATACCATCAATTTTTTTTCAAAGAAATGGAACAAATAAATAATCCTAAAATTTATATGGAACCACAAAAGACCTTGAATAGCCAAAGGAATATTAAGAAAAAAAAAAAAAAAAGCCAAAGTTGGTTGCATCACAATTCCAGACTTCAGGCTTTATTACAAAGCTGTAATCATCAAGACAGTATGGTACTGGCACAAAAACAGACATAAAGATCAATGGAACAGAATAGAGAGCCAAGAAATAGATCCTCAACTCTATGGTCAACTAATCTTCGACAAAGAAGGAAAGAATGTCCAATGGAAAAAAGACAGTCTCTTTGACAAATGGTGTTGGGAAAACTGGACAGTCACATGCAGAAGAATGAAAGTGCACCATTTCCTTACTCCACACACAAACATAGAGAATAAATATAGGCATCAACCTCTTTGAACTCAGCCACAGCAACTTCTTCCTAGAAACATCGCCAAAGGCAAGGGAACTGAGGGCAAAAATGAACTATTGGGACTTCATCAAGATCAAAAGCTTTTGCACAGCAAAGGAAACATTCAACAAAACCAAAAGACAACTAACAGAATGGGAGAAGTTATTTGCAAATGACATATCAGATAAAGGGCTAGTATCTAAAATCTATAAAAAACTTAACAAACTCAACACCCAAAGAACAAATAAACAACCAAGAAATGGGCAGAAGACATGAACAGACATTTCTATAAAGAAGACATCCAGATGGTCAACAGACACAGGAAAAAGTGCTCCACATCACTTGGCATTAGGAAAATACAAGTCAATACTACAATGAGATACCACCTCACACCAGTCAGAATTGCTAAAATTAACAAGTCAGGAAACGACAGATAGTGGTGAGGATGGGGAGAAAGAGGAACCCTCCTATACTATTGGTGGGAATGCAAGCTGCTGCAGCATTATGAAAAAAAACCATGGGGGTTCCTCAGAAAGCTGACAATAGAGCTACCCCAAGACTCAGTAATTGCACTATTGGGTATTTACCCTAAAAATACAAATGTAGTGATCCAAAGAGGCACATGTACTTGAATGTTTATAGTTGCAATGTCCACAATAGCCAAACTATGGAAAGAACCTAAATGTCTATCAACAGATACATGGAAAAAGATGATGTGGTATACACACAGATACACAGATACAAACACACACACAGGATTACTATGCAGTCATCAAAAGGAACAAAATTTTGCCATTTGTAATGATGTGGTTGGAACCAGAGTGTAAAATGCTGAGCGAAATAAGTCAATCAGAAAAAGACAATTATCATATGCTCTCTCTTATATGAGGAATTTGAGAGGCAGGGCAGGGGGTAAAGGGGGTTAGGGAAGGAAAAAATGAAAGAAGATGGGGTCAGGAGGGAGACAAACCATATAAGAGACTCCTAATCTCACAAAACAAACTGAGGGTTGCTGGGGGTTGGGGGTTATGGATTGGGTGGCTGAATTATGGACATTGGGGAGAGTATATGCTAAGGTGAGTGCTGTGAAATATGTAAGCCTGATGATTCACAGACTTGTACCACTGGGCCAAATAATACATTATATATTAATAAAAATAATTAAAAAAAATACTTGAAGTGAGGGAGATAACACAGACACTTCCAAAGTCGGAATGGATGAAGTAATTAATTGAAAGTAAATCATAAACAAAGAATATTTTCTCTACACAAATTACATTTCTACAGAGGTGAAATAAATGGCTCTGGATTTATTTTACTAATAAAAAATAATGAATGAAATGCAGTTAGAAGTATAGCTTGGAGTTGCATCCAAGGTAAATCCTTTACAAATTTACCTAACACTACCAAAATTTAATACTGTCAAAAACCTTCCTGGGGCACCTGGGTGGCTCAGTGGGTTAAAGCCTCAGCCTTCTGCTCAGGTCATGATCCCACGGTCCTGGGATCGAGCCCTGCATCGGGCTCTCTGCTCGGCCGGGAGCCTGCTTCCTCCTCTCTCTCTGCCTGCCTCTCTGCCAACTTGTGATCTCTGTCTGTCAAATAAATAAATAAAAAATATTAAAAAAAAAACCTTCCTAAACACATAAAATAATTGACAATTTCTTCGTGGAAAATCCTTAATTTTATTCGCTATCCAAAAGTCTTATTCTAGTTACATAGTACTGATGAGATAATATTTTTTAACTTCTTTCATTTTAGAAAGGAGGTGGTTTACATTTGGTACTGTGGGTGTATTTTCTGAATCTATGGAAGATTTTGATATTTGGAACTAATCAAACGTTACCTGTTTTTATCACTTTCACCTTTTCTTATTAAATTAATGAATTTCTCATTTCTACTATTTTCATTTTGTTTCTTGAATCACTGTTTTCTCAATATTTTTACTGTTGAATACGTAATTTCTTATTCCAAAATTGTTAGTAAATGCTTAAAACCCTTTAATCATCGCAATATTTAATTATATTCCCTAAAAATTCTTCTACTTATAGGCTAGTGAGTTGAATTCTTTCATAAAAAACTAATCTCTATCTATTCTTCCATACATACACACATGGTAATTCACTTATTAAAGAAATTTAAAATGTTACAGCATAATGATAAGATCTATCTTCACTACTTTTCTATGGTTACCCTGCTTCCCTGGGTCCTGGGTTCCTTTTTCTTTTTTTTTATTCTCTCTTTCCTTCCTGCAGTTTATCATTAAGTATCTCATTGTAAATGACTGGAATGGGAGATGTTTCCTGTATATAGATGGTTAGTTATGCTTCTCTGAAGAGGTGATCTTTGAGCTAAAGCTTGAGCCATGCAAAGATCTAGAGAGTGAATAGTTACATAAAAGAAAGAAGTGTTACATAAAAATCTCCTAAGGAAATTGTGGGTGTTGGTAACAGAGGGGAGGAAGAGTACAACTTAGAGTTATCAGGAAACGAAGAATGGTACCTTATAAAGTCTAGTATTTGTTCAAACAGGATCCAGGTCATTTAGGGTCATGCAGTCCATGATAAGTGTTTTGGAATTTATTTTTACATCAATGAGATACCACCAGCTCATTTTAAACTAAGGGGATGATAAGAGATATTCTTACAATAATATTGAAATGATGAGCACAGTCCTTTTTGATTACCCTACATTTGTTCATCTGGGGAAGAAGGAGGCCAGGGAAATAGAAAAGTGACTAGGTATGTTTCAGTGCTCTAGACTAAGGGGATAGAGACTTTCAGCAAAAATTTATTTTTTTAATAATAGCAAACACTAAAATGTTATGTAGGATAACAGCTCTAAAAATATGTTTAGTGAAAATATATACCCAGATTAAGGAATATGCGGATGGTCAAGTTTTGACAATGAATTAAGAGGAAAAAAGAAGAAAAAAAAGAAAGAAAAAAATCCAGCTTGAGGGGCCAGTATTGTTAAGGAGAGGTTTGGAAATCTAGATGCACAGAAAGTTGGTAGAGTAGACAAAGAGAAAGCAAGCAATAGAGAGAGGCTAAAGATGAAAGTAACATATAAGAAAATGGAAACTGAGAGAAGTATCTGGACAAGATGCCAAGTAAGGGTTGAAGATTCTGCCTGCCTGAGAATGAGGAATCCTGCATATTGATCTAGATAGATTTTGAAGAAGAGAAGGCACAGGAGGAAACAGATGTCCATCGGGTAAAAAGAGAAGTCAACTAATGTCTCTTCTTCATTTAACAAAAATGCATACATTGAGTATCTATTTTCTAGGCATAAGCTAGGTGCTTTGAATATAATGGTAAGACACATTCTCTGTTGCCAAACCCGTCACAATTACTAAGAAAGGTAGAAAATTAAATATATGTTCATTGTACTGAAAGAATCTACAAGACAATATGGGTACCCATGGGTGGAACTCTTAGGATTAAGTTGGAAAGCTAAGGGAGGGTTTCATAGAGTCTGTGGTGATTTGCTGATTTCCTGAAGAATGAGTATGTACTCAATAGTAGACAGAAAGGGGCAGAGGAGGGAATTCCTGGCAGAAGTAATACTTTCTGATAGAAATAAAACAATGCTAGACTTTAGCAAGTGCAAGTTTCTTAGTATGGAAGGCCCTCAAAATGCCTTCAGTAGGTGAGCGTAAAAAAGCACAGACTAGATCATGAACTACCATGAATAATAAGCTATGGTACATAGCTATTATCATAGACAATACTGAATAACATGATCAGCTATTTGATTTAGAAATATTCCTGTGATTATAGTAGAGGGATGGTTTCCAGGGTTGAGTGGGAAAGGATTGAGATTGTAGGCAAAGAAACACTGTAATGTTCGAAGAATATTTTAAAATAGAATAATTAAACAAGAGCAGTGAGAAGGAAAAGAAAGTGTTTTTGTAATATTTAAACAAATTTTAACAGGATTTGGGATTGATTGAGTGTGGGTGGGGCTGACCTAAAGAGGGTAAACAGAATGAAAACTTCCAGATTTCTGTATAAGTAATTGAGACAACAGTAACTCCATTATGCTAGACTGGGGATATAAAAGGAAAACCAAGTGTGCTTGTCCAGGCAAATGACAGAACTGGGATTCAGGAATATTTGGAGAAGGGAAAGGGGAGTGATAATTAGAAAAAAGAGAGAAAAATGGGGTACCTTTCTTGAGTACCTACTATATACTAAGAGCTGCCCTAGTTCTTTTAGATGTGCTTGTCCATCACACTTGACCTCTGTCGCTGGTATTACTTCTCACTTCTATATTTGAGGAGTCCAAAGTTCAGAGAAATTTCTGCCAATTTTCCCTGGCTATTAAGTACCAGAACAAGCATTTAATCACATGTCTAATTCATTCATACCATGCTCCCATTTTGTTGTATAAAGTTTGGGGGGATGCAGGTATACAGTCATTATTTGATGGCATGGGGATGTAGGAAGTCATGTGGAGCCAAAGGGAAAAGCATTTAGAATGAAGAAACAAGACGACCTTGGAAGACTGGCATTGAGGAGCAATGGAGAAGACTGAGGAAATGGTGTCGAAGCAACCAAGAAGGAACATTTAAAAGAGGGAATATAGAGGTGCCCAGGGGGCTCAGTTGGTTAAGCAACCAACTCTTGGTTTTGGCTCAGGTCATGATCTCAGGGCTGTAAGATGGAGCTCTGTGTCAGGCTCCATACCAGGTGTGGAACCCGTCTGAAGATTTTCTCTTCCCCTCTTCTCACCTCTCTCTCTTAAAAGAGGGAATATCATTAGTGTCAAACACCACAGAAAAATGAAGCAAGAAAAGGACTGAAGACCACAAATTGGGCTTTAAAATTCCTAAACTCAAGCACAATTTACATGCTGCTGGGACAGAACTCCAATTGTCAATAGAGGATATAAATAGTAAACGAACTATAAATAGTAGATGAGCAAGAACAGACATTTGCTTTGGGCAACTCTTTAAAGAAAGCTGGTTATAAAGAACGAAATGGCTAGAAGGGGTACAGAACTAAAGAACTTGTCTCTGAGGTAGTTATTTGATAAAGACGGAAAAATCATGGGCATTTCTAAAGTGAGAAAGAGGGAAGATCTGAGAGAGGAGGTATATAATAGAGCAAAGTTTGGAGGAACAGAGCAGGAAGGGATAGGGTAGAGAACCCAGGCAGAAGGTAGGGATCCATTTGAATGAATCAGAACATTTCCTTTTCGAGGCATAAGAGAAGAGGTTAAGAGAATAGATATAAATAAGGAGGTAGGTGGGGTGTGGTGTCAAGAGAGTTTACTCCTTATGGTTTCTATTTTATTTTATTATTATTATTTTTTAAAGATTTTATTTATTTGACACAGAGAGAGAGAGAGAGATCACAAGTAGGCAGAGAGGCAGGCACAGAGAGAGAGAGGAGGAAGCAGGCTCTCCGCTAAGCAGAGAGCCCAACGCGGGGCTTGATCCCAGGACTCTGAGATCATGACCTGAGCCAAAGGCAGAGGCTTAACCCCCTGAGCCACCCAGGTGCCCCATGGTTTCTATTTTAATCATGAATTCACAAGCAAGGTGATCTTCTGGGAGTGAAGAGATGGACATGAAATACAGCACTTCAAGTGTGTACTGCCGGCTTAAAACAGCTGTTCTGAGAAAAAAGGAAAAAAAAAAAAAACAGTGGACTAGAGAGAATAAGTGGTGCTCTCATAATGTGCACCTTTCTGCAGCAACAGCACTCAGCAGCCTGCTTGTACAAGTGCAGAAATCACACAAGGACACGGGAGGCATCAAGTGAAGGATTGGACTAAACTATAATGAAAGTATTTTAGTTATGTGTTATGTAGTTTAAGTTGGCAGGTGAGGAATTAAAATCAGAGGAGAGTTGAAAGACAGAGCTGACAGACAGAAGGCCTGGGCCAGAGAATGGGAGTTCCAGAAAACAAGACCAATGCAGCTTAGATAAGTTGTTAATACTAACTCTGAGAGGGAAAGAATTGTAGGTAAGGCTAGATTTGAAAAGACTGAAAATCTGGGCATAATAATATAGGAAAACATATGGAAAATCAAGAACAGACGAATAAAAAAGACTTTTGGAGCATAAAAATCTAATTGAAATCCTACACTCATGTTCACCCAATATATGCATTTTCGTGTGACTTTTCCAAGGAAAATTTGCAACTGGGAGTAATGGCAGAGAGTAGACTCTGAGTTGAGGACTTTAAAGGGAGGTATAAGGTAGGCAAGCAGAAATATGTTCTAGTAGCCTTATCAAGGAGTTTCTTTTGCTTTCTTTCTTTCTTTTTTTTTTTTAAGATTTTATTTATTTATTTGACAGAGAGAGTCAGCGAGAGATGGAACAGAAGCAGGGTGCATGGGAGAGGGAGAAGCAGGCCTCTGCTGAGTGGGGAACCTGATGTGGGGCTCAACCCCAAGACTCCGGGATCATGACCCAAGCAGAAGGCAGATGCTTAAAGACTGAGCCACCCAGCTGCCCCATCAAAGGCTTTTTCTTGAGATGGCAGGCCCTCATGTTCAGCAGGTGGAGGTAGGTGGCTTATAAAATTGCAGTGGGAATGAAAAATAATTTTCTGAAAAGGAGAATATGAAGCACTGATCAGTACTAAGTTGTGGTCAGAAAGAGTAATTTTAGATTTTGAGATTTGACTTTTGAAAGGTTTCAAATATTTAGAAAGAGCTATGAGTTGGTCTTTAAAATCTAACATGTTGAAAGGGCCACCAATGCGGACACTGAAGAGTTTAAGCAGAGATGGCACTAAAGCAGACTCGTTAAGTATTTGATAAATGAATAAAAAAATAAATGGATAGATGGGTAAATGGGTGGATAAACAGACAAATGAATGGACAAATAAAAGCAGATATAGTTGATATGAATAATAGAATATCTGGACCAATGTATAGTCCATTACTACCATGACCCTCTGTGTATTTTGTCAGACCCCCAGTCTACTTGGTCTGGATTTTTACACTGGCTGATGAACTTGAATCACAAAACCACATTTTGCTACTGCCTGCAAATGTCTAATAAGAAGACATTTTATGTGATTTTTCTTAAACATTGAGGCTTTAGATCCTGTTGACTTAATTTTTTGCTTCACAGATTAAGTTAAAAATTCTCTAAGTATGCTTCACTTACATAGCATATAATGTTTAATATCAGTAGCTTTGCTGGATATTTCCTATTTGTCTGTCCAGAAATATTCACCACCCATTTTTCACTGTGTTCTTGGCACAGGGAGGCTGTACCTATATTTAATTAGTTTATATTAAGTAAGATTCTTGGTAGCACAGTTTACTCTATGGCTTGTGAGATACCTAGATCTCTAGTAAAATTCCTTAGGTATAGAAATATGTGCCCATCTTTAAAAACACTTTAGTCATTTTGTTGGTTTGAATGGTTATGTTGGATTCTGAAAAAGCCAGAAGGCTTTTGTCCTGGTAAGAACGAAGAGATATTTGAATATTGGACATGTTATTGTAAAAGAAAGAAATCACTTCTCAGAAACACTTCATTAAATGTAAAGCAGGCTGATCACTTTTAATATTGCAGATGACTGACTGGAAACAAAGACCATGTGTCAGAACAAAAGTGTTAATACTTGAAACAGCCTCTTTTTCTTATTTTTGGCAACCAGCTAAATGGCTGCTTGGAAGATCATAAAAGCAATGAAAACAAGCCCTTTTAACTGAACATCTCAGTTCTAAGCTGAATTCCATTAACTTTAGAACATACTGTATTTAAATTCATAAGCTATAATCATATAAGAACATACTTCCAGTTCATTTCTAATTGATTTTAATCAGTTAGAGAGATCTACAACCTCATGTTATTTCTTTTTTTAATAGGCATTTTTTTTTTCTCCAATGTAAGAATAAGGTTAAACATTTAGGTCTGTAAAACCAGTGTGGAACACATGACGGTATTTTGTATCTGGAAGTTAGTTTGCATATTTTTGTGTACTCATACTCTTCACCATACTCTCTCCCCTACCCAAGCTGTCACTGGAGCCTCCAAAGCAAATTTTCCCTTTTTGATCCTATGCCAAAAGCAGAATTCCAATGTCATTACAGCTACCTAGGGTTCAATCAGACATACTCAGACTTGAGTTTCAAAGCATAATGTTTTCTTCCAGCTAAGATTGGTTTTAGGGACAGAGGGAGCAAAGTGAATAGGACAATAAGTGGTGAAGGACTGGGAGTCCTTGAAGTGAGGAGAAGAAAGAACTCCCATTCAGAAGGTGGTTGAATAGAGTGGAGGCATCCTGCATGGACTGTCACCTGTGAGCAGCCTCCCATTTATGGTCCTGGATACCTGAAACTCCAGTTCAGAGATATAAAGAGATTATTATAATGCTGAATGATAAGTGGGCTAGGAGGCTATGCAAACAGAAGGGGTCCTTCGCACGACAGGTTGTGTCAGGAAGGCCTCCCTAGCAGCAGTGAGTTTTGAAGGAATGATGTGTGACTTAGACAGCAAAATGCTATAGGAATAGTCCGAGAAATGAAAGCACCACATGCAGAGACACATGATGGAAAAAAAAAATGGCCAGTTCAGTAAACAATAAGCAATACAGAATATCTAAAGCATAAGGTATAACAGGCAAATACAGTCAAGAAAAAGGAAGATTGCTAAGAGATGGAACTGGCCAAGTATGCTAGACTAGGTTACAACACAACCTGAATCTGCTGTTTATGAAAAGCCAGTGAGGATTATGGAAAAGAGAAGTCATCATCAGACTTATGATTTAGAATAATTCCTGCAGCAATGCAGGGCACACAGTGACTGGTTAGAAAAGTAGAGTATAGGAAATGAGGAGAACTGTTATTTCGCCTTACTTCAAGCAGGAAATGATGAGGGTCTAAAAATCAGCAAGGTATTGGTGTGGCAGGGGCAGGAGAAGCAGATGAGGCAAATCTGAGAAACATCTGTGAGATGGTCAAATTGGAAGGAGGGCCATGGAGAGGCGAGAGAAGAAATCTAGGCAGCCTATCATGTTTCTGAAAATTGTTATCCACTGTAATAATGAAAAAGATGGCACAGATTCTGGGAAAGACATTAAGTTCAAATTTGAAACATCTGTGAGACATTCAGATGTGGAGATTCTCTGAGGAATGGGACTTAGTGTCTATATCACAGGACAAAGAACTGAGCCTCTCTTTGCCCAAATTCTTCCCCCAATGCCACCGCAGTCCATTAGCGCTCTTTCAACTGCAGACACATGAATACAAGTTAAAAGCCATAGTTGTTCCATGCTGCAAACTGATTTTTGATCCTTATCAATAATTTGTTAAACCAAAGTGATATTCTGGCATATACATTCAGTCAACTGTTCTTAATTACCTGTCATCCTATAGGAAACCTGAAAATTTAAACTGGTGCTTATATCTATGTGACCTTTGTCTTTTGGAAGGTAGTGAGTGTATCATTTTGAAGCAGATTAACTTTTTAAAATGTATTTTACTGAGGAAACTGAAAGATCACATTATCTAATCAAGCATGAAAGGCAAGAGAAAAGTTTTCAGTAGCATGTTAGACTCTGTTAAGAATTGCAAGGGTCTCTTTAGCTGGGGAAATAAAATACATAGGCACATGTGACAACTCATTAAACTAAGTGAATTACTAATGCTGGGGTTTACTATGGTCTCAGCTTTGATGGAATCTGTCAGCCTAACACTGACAAGTATGAGTAGAATTAAACCACAGTAAGGCAAAAGTAGATATTATGATACAAATGATTTCCTATAACTATTTTGCTCTATATTGCATTACTCTTTGAAATCAAGAACTAGTTTCATTTCACTTAGTCATAAACACAAACAAGTATCTAATGTGTCTCTTCACCAGGTTAAAGAATGAAAGAGAAAATGAGAGGAAATGAGAGGGAAATAGCATCAGTAATCTTTCTGTACAACCACTGGTGTTCCTTCTGCACTGTGCTCCAATTTGCTGTGAAGCAGGTGAAGCCCAGAGGCTGCCTGGGTGCAGGTGCCCCCATCTCTGCCATGCCAAAATGGGACTCTGGGACCTCCTAAAGTCATGCACTTGTTTCTCAGGTCCTCCTGACCCAGGAGCTGCTCCTGTCTGAAGCAGGGAAAGGAATTCTTTGTATCTGCCACCTACTGAAACCACCCTCCCCTTCTCTTTTTCATCCCTTCTCCCTAATTGCCAAACTCCTACCTTCTTAGCATTCTGGAGTCTTGAAACTGAAGTGTGAAAAGTCCCAGAAGAAGTGCTAACCTGCAGTTGCCTATCCGTTTCTCTCTGGTGCTGAGAAACACCAGGGGCCCCTTGGGATCTGTGATGTGAGCAGGCTGTACTCAGGACAACAGGGCACTGGCTTCCTGTTGTGCATGGCAGAGAGAAATCACTCTTTCTTCTAAACTTTCTAGATATTGAGAACAAGTCACCAGTTTCTCAACAAACGGTCCTCTTGAACAAATACCATTTGCGTATCTCTAGCTATATAGCTTAACTATTTCACTTAGGAAAAAAAAAACTTCACTGTTAAAAAGTTTGTTTTACCTTTCCTTCTGGTAACTGGATACATCAGTTTTGTATAATTTTATCTGGGAAACTTATTTTTTTAAATTAATCTGTAACCAAAAAAGGATGATAATGTTGAGGGATGATAATTCGACAGCTTCTCTCTCTGCCTGCCTCTCTGCCTACTTGTAATCTCTGTCTGTCAAATAAATAAATAAATAAATAAAATCTTTAAAAAAAGAATAAAGAATGTGATTATTTTACAAAATGGATAATGTTCTTTGTTACTAATATAATACTTCCTTTCCTTGTAATTTTTTTGTGTTGTTTCCTTATGCTTTAGTTTTAGGAGTATACATTGAGCAGCTGCCTCATCATCAGTCTCAAATATACAAAGTCTAACCACAAACTGACAAACATTCAGTTAAATCTCACTAATTAAGAATGATTAGAGGAAATACCTATCTGAAATGCACACACAGACACACATACAATGCACTGAAGGAAACAACATTCTATTTATTTGACCGCAAGGAATACTTTAATGGGGGCAAGAATGGACCTAGCATAACAGAGATAAAACATAAAAGTGTAATTAGCATGTCAATTAAATGTAAAATGTTTGAAGAGACTTTGTCATTTTCTTATTTTATTTCTCTCCTGAAATCCTTTATTTGTCAAATTCTCTTTAGTCTCACACCCATATATGAAAAATCCCAAGTGTCAAATGAATATACAGTTTTACTCTTCCTCTTGTTCATTTTCAATTCATTCCCTAGAATAAGTACATGCTTAAATTTTAAAATCTTATCTTTTTTTGTTACCCTTAAAAGAAAGTTCCTCATGCATTTTTAAATTAAGATTTTAATAATTGAGGGAAAAAATAAAAGGCTTACCATATGACTCTAGCTTATATTTTCCAAATGGAATACAAAATGGTATCATAAGAAGATATGCTCTTTCTTATTCCTCCTTCTTTCCTACTCCTTCTCTCATCCAATAGTAATTTATTAATAGCCATGACCTGAGGTGGATTTATCAAGAAGCTAAAGAAGCTTAAGCTTTAGGGCCCCTCACTTGCACTGATATCTTCCAAGGTCCTGAGAAGAGTTCTAGCAATGTATTCATATAGCCTTATGTTTTTGTGAAGTCTTCAAAAGTAAGATAATATAACTCTAGGATAAGCTACACTATTCTCCTTTTCCATTTTGAATCATCTCTGTCACACCTCTTTTTGGGCTGCATAATTTTGGAGTGGCCAAGAGCATTTTTGGACCTAGTTAAGGGTAGTTGAGTTGGAAATACATTTAGTTTGGGTTTTTCACAGTCACTTGTGAGTCTAATTAGCTTATTTATAGGTGTCCTAGTATAGAAATGGGTTTCAGAAATATTCCTACCTTCCACAATGCTGATTCATGAAAAGGAGTTCCAAGTCCAATGGTCATATAAAATATGAAAGAATCAGAAGAACTCTGTGATTTAAGATTAATCAACACAAAAGAATAAAATATAAATTTATAAAATATAAAAGAAACATTATAGGTATTTTCCTAAGTTTTTTATTGTCAAAGTTTGGGGCATCTCAAAGCAGAATACAGGGCAAGCACTTGAGTGTTGATAATACATAGACAAAGAAATGAGGAGGTAGGAGAAGAACGGAGGAAGAAAAGCCCACCTAAAATGTGTTACTGTGGATTCTTCTGTGGGAAATGCAGGAATGATTTCACTAGGACTTTGGGAAATTTAGGAAATGCCTCTCAGAATCATCTGTTTGGAGCATGTGAGGCTGGGGCATTTATTGAAGATTTCTGTCTACCGGAATGTTAATTCCTCTCCTCTCCAACTGAGTTGCTATGTGAGTTGAGCAAACATGAGTAGAGAAGACCCTAATGCACAAAAGCAGAGAGGTACACTCAGGAGGTGAACACTGGCAGCTGTACCCAGTTGCTTAACAAAATCGAGACTGAAATCAGAGGTAGGCCTATGAAAGATGATGTGGGAGATCAAAAGCATCTACTACAAATAAATATTTTTATCTCTATGTTTCTGATGAAGAAATTGAAGTTCAGTGAGGCTAGGTCAATTTCCTGAGATTGCATGGCACATAAGTGATAGAAATAAGATTTCAAGGTGCACATGTCTGATGCCAAAGATCATTCATTTTCCATCATGTTGCATACTTCCTTGGGAAGAGAGGACATCTAAGCCAATGAATCATATATGCTTGGCACAGTTCAGTAAAATGATATTGCCTGCTTGGGCCAGCAGATGGGAGCAGAGGAAGCTAACATGATAGTTAAGTACCTCAATCTTCTTTGTGTAATGCCTGCTGTGGGAGGTGAATTATTAGTCTCTCTCACCTTGCAGAAAAGCATATTGAGCTTTACAAATAAATTATAGATTCATACAGATCCATGGGGCACCCCGGATTAGAAGAATAATACAATATTAAAAATTCTGTTGTTGAACCCACTCAAAGAAAGTATAGTTACCAATGTCATGTCAGACAGCTCAGAGATAAGAGGAACTGTAATACTCTAATACAGATGACTTACAATGTTTTATATTTTTGACTCCAGCAATAGCCCAAAGGAGAATACAATAAACACTTACTATTCACTTATTCCACACTTGGAGTGACTTTACAAATGTTCTGTAATTTAAATATTCAAATAAGCCTATTACATGATTGCATAAACCTGAGAGGAGTCCAAGGCCCAGTGGCATGCAGGAGCCTAATTGCTATGGTAGACAATACTGAAGTTTATCAGGACTTATCTCTCTTCTATTTCCAGTACAAGGAAGACTACACTTTCAAGTATTGTGACTGATCTTGCCAATGAAATGGGAGCTGATGTATTGGGTACCACTTTGGGACTGATGCGTTTAAACTGATGCTCACTTCCCCAGCCCTCTCTTCCAATGCCACACAGTCTAAGAAAGGCTATCCACAAGAGCCATAGAGCAAATTAGTTTGGAATGCTAAGCCACCCTATGAAGGATAGCTTCTTCGAGTAACAGTGGCCTTTGAATGTTTGAGAAATAAACTTTTATTTAACATATTGTTAAGCCAATAAGATTATTGGGGCTGCTTGATATTATGGTACCACCATAGCCTAAACTGACTGACTGAGTGACAGGATAACATTTGAATCCAAGTCAATGTGACTTCAAAAGTTATATATGCTCTTTTATGTGCAAGGTATTGTCTCCTATTTCTAGGTTTTATTTTAGTTTTAAAATTTTTATCATATGTTTGACTTCAAAAGTAATTCACAAACAGTATGACTACTTTGTAAAAATATACAGAATGTACTTGAAAGTTGTCTCCAATTAAAATTTTGGTGTATATACTTCTAGTCTCATTTTCTATATATGAGTACATATATATTTTTACATTGCTGAAATATTATTGCAAGTAATACTACAGTAAAATGATTGCTTTCTACATTAAATATGATTGTTATCTTTTACCCAATGTCATTAGACATACTTTGTAAATTTATGTTCTAATGTAACATGGTTGGTGGAAGGGTGCAAATAATTCCCTAGCTTTGTCTTACTTGTTACCAGCTCTCTTTTTCCTATTATGAAGTGCACACTCTTTATTACTTTTTCACTGAAAAAAGAGAATACATAGACATTCTGTTACTCTCATCCAAGAGCCCCATCTGATAAGGAAATGTCTCTCAATCCCATCTTGTACACCAATAGTTCACTTGCTCACAAGTCAATCAGGTATTCAAGGAAAATAACAGCTGAGTGGTTGACTGAGCTGACCAACTATTCACTTTACTCACCGTCCTATGAAAACATAATCTTGTGTTTTTTATCCTAAAATTTTTTTTAAAGATTTTATTTATTATTTGACACAGAGAGAGAAAGCACAAGTAGGCAGAGAGGCAGGCAGAGAGAGAGGGGAAGCAGGCTCCCCGCTGAGCAAAGAGCCCGATGTGGGGCTCCATCCCAGGACCCGAGGTCATGACCTAAGCTGAAGGCAAAGGCTTAACCCACTAAGCCAATCAAGCACCCCATCCTAAAATTTCTTAAGTATTTATCTTTGCTCTATACTTTTGCTTTGCTTGCATACCTGAGATCTCTTAAAAGTATTACAGCACTGAGACTCGTGTTATGATGATCAAGTTAGATAAGAAATTATTAGAAGTCAAAATACCTAGAACTATGAACTTTTTAAAAAAAATTTATTTCTTTTCAGTGTAACAGAATTCATTGTTTATGCACCACACTCAGTGCTCCATGCAATTACATGCCCTCCGTAATACCCACCACCTGGCTCCCCCAACCTCCTACCCCCCGCCCCTTATAAAACCCTCAGATTGTTGTTCAGAGTCCATAGTCCCTCATGGTTCATCTCCCCTTCCAATTTCCCTCAACTCCCTTCTCCCCTCGATCTCCCCATGTCCTCCATGTTATTTCTTATGCTCCACAAATAAGTGAAACCATATGATAATTGACTCTCTCTGCTTGACTTATTTCACTTAGCATAATCTTTTCCAGTCCCATCCATGTTGATACAAAAGTTGGGTATTCATCCTTTCTGAAGGAGGCATAATACTCCATAGTGTATATGGGCCACATTTTCCTTATCCATTCATCCATTGAAGGGCATCTTGGTTCTTTCCACAGTTCGGCGACCGTGGCCCCCAAACTACTAGAATTCATACAGCAATTCAGTAATGTGGCAGGATGCAAAGCCAATGTACATAAATCAGTGGCTTTCTTACACACTAACAATGAAAATACAGAAAGGGAAATTAGAGAATCCATTCCATTTACTATAGCACCAAGAACCATAAGATACCTGGGAATAAACCTAACCAAAGAGGTAAAGGATCTGTACTTAAGGAACTACAGAACACTCATGAAAGAAATTGAAAAAGACACAAAAAGATGGAAGACCATTCCATGCTCTTGGATCGGAAGAATAAACATTGTTAAAATGTCTATACTGCCTAGAGCAATCTATACTTTTAATGCCATTCCGATCAAAATTCCACTGGTATTTTTTGAAGAGCTGGAGCAAATAATCCTAAAATTTGTATGGAATCAGAAGAGACCCCGAATTCCTAAGGAAATTTTGAAAAAGAAAAACAAACCTGGGGGCATCACATTACCTGATTTCAAGCTTTACTACAAAGCTGTGATCACCAAGACAGAATGGTACTGGCATAAAAACAGACACATAGACCAGTGGAACAGAGTAGAGAGCCCAGATATGGACCCTCAACTCTATAGTTAAGTAATCTTCGACAAAGCAGGAAAAAATATACAGTGGAAAAAAAGACAGTCTCTTCAATAAATGGTGCTGGGAAAATTGGACAGCCATATGTATAAGAATGAAACTCGACCATTTTACACCGTACACAAAGATAAACTCGAAATGGATAAAAGACTTCAACATGAGACAGGAATCCATCAGAATCCTAGAGGTGAACATAGGCAGTAACTTCTTCAATATCAACCACAGCAACTTCTTTCAAGAACTATGAACTTTCTAACCACAGAACTGACATATATGTTACTGAAAAGAAGTCATGATAAATTTTAAACAGGAAAAAGATTATACCTTTATTCCATTTGATGAAAAAACTAATCCAAAGTAGGATGAATATTTTTATTTGTTAAGATAAATATTTTCATTTGTCTTAACAAAAAAGACTATCCTGCCCCAGCCTAGGTGTTAGTACTCCTAAAAGGCGAAAAACACATTTAATGATTCCTGAGACAATTTCATAAGTTATACCCCACAAACTTATCAACAAGGATATAACCTTTTCTTTTGCTCTGCTTTTTTTCATTTATCTGTCACTGACATGGATGTCATTTTTCAGCTTTTTCTAGAGGCCCTGCTCAGTTACTTTGGCAGAAAACTTAAGTGGTGAAACCAACTGAAGCTTAGCCACATATAATGGTTCACCAGCACCCCACCCATCAAAAAATAAACTTCTATCCTTCACTTCAAGAAAATGTGCATGGATTTGTAGGTTTGTGAAAGGAGCCATGGTGGAAACTCTCTGGGCAGAAATTCTTTATATACATAACAACACATCAATAGGCAGCTACGCTGCAAGTCCTTCCACATATCCAGCGAAACAGAAACACACTCACAGGTTCCCTATAAGTGTCCAATCTTATCATATTTTTCATGTAGAGCTCATGATGGTCAAGTACTTCAGAGAAATTATATTTTCCTTGTGGTGGGCACTAACATTTTGCTCATATATGGGGCTATCTGCAGAAATTCAGCAGAGTTCTGGGATAATACGAATGACAACAAAAAAACAGCAGCAATTACCATTTGCCTAGTGATTACTATGCGATAAACACACTAGGAACATCTGAGGTTATTAAGCCTAACAAGTATATGAAATAGGCACGTCCAGATTATAAATGAGGAAACTAAAATAGAGAGGTTAAGTGACTTGTACACTGTCACCTAAGAAATGGAGAGAATATTCAAAGACAGATAATATTCAAAGCCTGTGCTCTTAGCTTTTTGTTATATTGTCTCTATGTCTGAGTTAACCTCACAAATCACCTTGCCACTTATTAGTTGTGTGACATTGAGCAAGAGCCTTAACATTCCTTCAATTTCTCTTCTGAATAATTAATGCCCTGCCTTCATCAGGGGGTTATTGTGAATATCAGAAGGAGTTAACAAATGTCAAAGTGTTCTGTCAATTTGAAATGCCATATAAATGTGAACTATTTTATAGTCACCATTATTGGTCATAGTAATTGTTTTCATAATTGGAACCATCCTGCAGTTTCTCTCAGGTAAAGAATGACTCTAAGGCCTGGGACTCAGAGTGTGGTCCACAGGGCTGCAGTTTCAGCATCTCCTGGGGAGTTTCTTAGAAGTGCAGACTTGTAGGCATATCTCTACACCTACTAAGTTAGAATCTGCATTTTACAAGATTTCCAGATGATTCACAGGTATATTATGTTTGAGAAGCTCTGAAGCCAAAAGCTAGATTAAGGGTATTCATTATGTTCAGAGGTTTCAGAAATTTTAGGTTTTAGTATAGACAGAAAATTAGAACACTTATAAATTGTTGAATTGGCCTCGATCAAGACTCTTCAGATCACTAAATATCTCTACACAAATGGATTACAACGTAAGACCTGAGTGTATTTATCTATCCTAGTCAGTTTCTGAGTAGCCTAAATTGCACCAAGAGTCAGGCATATAGGCTTGACAGACTCCCTCATAACAACATTTATGGCCTTGGCAATCTATCAGCTTCTGGGGACTGACTTGCTTTACTGACATGTTTTCCAAATGATAATCTCCCTTTTTGTTATTCTTGCTTGTTTATTTGTATGTTTTATTTTGTTTATTGTACATTTTTTTTTCCTTTCACTAGATGAAAAATGGTAAACTGCACATCTCAGAGGGATCTGTAACATGTTGGGAGTTGATATGGATTAAGTTTCAAAATATAAATAGGGCTATAAGAAAGAAGAGACAACTGCAGTGACATCTTTAGATAGATATAAGGAATATCATGGGAAGATTTTAGAATTCTAACAAGGAAATGGAGTAATCACTCTCTTTATAAAACAGTAAAGGAAGTTAAATGGGTGGAGTGTGCATAGAAAATGAAAACAGTCAATTTCAGCAATGGACTTGGTGAAGTTTGATTATGAGAAAGAAAGAAAGGAAAGTGGCAGTAATAATTAATCTTTGAAATTATTTCCTTAGGACAATTTTACCTGAAAAACTAGCTGGAAAATCCTAAAGACAATTTGAGGTAAAAGGCAAGATTTTTAAAAAAAGGTAGGATACAAATACGAATGCAACAAAACTGAAAGCTAATGCATGAGCTCAAATGTCATTCTTGCTGAAATAGTACTTGCCATGATAACAGATTGCTCAGGAGGAGAAAATAAAAGGGTATGAAGCCAAAAATTCTCTAAAATGTACACTAACAAGGTCTCGGGTGCTTAAAAGACCCATCTAATCACTAGAATCATTTAGAATTAATTGGGCTAGAACTCGTGTTTCCTAACGTATTTCAAACAAAGCAGTAAAATGTATTTAATAGAGAAATATCAGATAGAGCAAATCATGAAGATATTATTATCTTAATTAGAAAATAGGTTATCCCTAGGATGTTTTCATTAGAATGGTCTCAGATCTACAAAGGCCTGCAGGTTAATTCCAAAACTGTAGGGTTAATATTCAGTGAAATCGCCAGCCAGGCACAATAGGAAAGCTGCACAGTTTGGGTAGAAATGGAATCATATTTATAAGTAAAGGATTTTAAGAAAGTCTAAGATATTTTTAAAACAATAGTATGAAGGAATAGGCTTAAAGTTATATGAACTATCATATTACATTCACTGGAAGTAAACAGGTAAGATTTATAGTCATTGAAAATTGTCTTATGTGAGTACAAAACCAAAGACTAACTTGGGGAAGAGTCT
Source organism: Mustela nivalis (assembly GCF_964662115.1). NCBI lineage: Eukaryota > Metazoa > Chordata > Mammalia > Carnivora > Mustelidae > Mustela > Mustela nivalis. The sequence continues at coordinate 105,205,989 of NC_139024.1, forward strand.
GAAATTATTCATCCTGGCTACATTTGTCATAGCAAGCAAGCAAACAATAACAATATATTAAGAAAGAAAGTAAATAACTCTACAAAATATTTTAGAAGAAAATATTTTACAGAATGAGATGTCTAAGATGAAGTTCTTACTAATAATTTACACAATCCCCAAAGCATTTGCATATATGATTACATAAACACTGAAAACTTCTATGGTAAAAATATACCATAAATAAAAGCCATATATACTCACTTAATATATGTATACATTATATACACATATAATATATATCATAACATATAGAAAGGTATATGTATAAGCATTAAACATAGCAAAAATTCTTAACCTCACTAGATGCCAAGAAAATACAAATTGACAGTTTAGTAAGGTAGAATTTTTTAATCTACCAGATTGGTTCAATCTTAGAAAGGTTTAATTACATAAAATGTTGACAGTTTTATGAGGGACTGGTCATTCTTATAAACAGTTGGCAGACACAAATTGGTGCAATACATTTGGAAGTTTCTTTGGTAGAATCTTTGTACACTTAAAATGATTATATCACAAGGAGCTAGATGGTAGAGGAGTGGAGGCCTAAATATCATCAGGTTCCAGGAATTCAACTAGTTATTAAACCACCCTGAACACCTATAAACTCAACAGGAGATCGAAGAGAAGAATACCAGGAATTCTGGGGACAGAAATCGACCATGTTCTAGAAGGCAGGTCATGCAGGGAAATAAATCCATGGTGATATATGGGAAGATAGACTGCAGGGGGAGGGGCCGACTCCCGGCAAGTGATAGAACAATGGAGTACTAAATCGGAACTTTTATAAGTCTGCTCCACTGAGAGACATCGCTCCAGAAGCTAAGCAGGGGGTAGAGCCCTTGCTGGGACAGTGTGGTCTCAGGACCTGTGGGCCACAAAAAGGCCACTGGTGCCTGATAACAGATCAAAATATACTCTAAATATAGCATATGGGTTTGTTCTAGTCTCCAGTCTGATCATATTCTTTTTTTTTTCAAAGAACTTTTATCAATTCCTTTTTTAGAATCTTTCTAAATTTTCATCTTTACAGTCATATTCCATCCCTTCATCATGTTTATCCATATATATATATATATATATATATATATATATATGAGTTTTTCTTTTTTTTTTTTAAGATTTTATTTATTTGACAGTCAGAGATCACAAGTAGGCAGAGAGGCAGGCAGAGAGAGAGGAGGAAGCAGGCTCCCTGCTCAGCAGAGAGCCCAATGCAAGGCTCGATCCCAGGACCCTGGGATCATGGGCTGAGCTGAAGGCAGAGGCTTTAACCTACTGAGCCACCCAAGCAACCCTGAGTTTTTCTTTCTTTAAAATTTTAGAAGGCAGTTTCCTCTAACAGACCAAAATACACCCAAAATCAAGTGTGTGGCTATGTTCTATTCACCAGTCTAATTATATTCTTCTGGTTTGGTTAGTGTATCTTTCTGAGGTTGTTGCCACCCTTTTAGTATTTTGTTCTCTCATTCACCTATTTATATCTGGAAAAAATGACAAGGTGGAAAAATTCATCTCAAAAAAAAAAAAAAAAAGAACAAGGGGCAGTACCAACTTCTAGGGATCTAATCAATATAGACATTAGTAAGATAATAGAACCAGAGTTCAGAATGACAATTATCAAGACGCTAGCTGGGCTTGAAAAAAGCATAGAAGATACTACAGAATCCCTTTCTGGAGAACTAAAATCCCTTTCTGGAGAAATAAAAGAACTAAAATATAGCCATGTTGAAATAAAAAAAGCTATTGATTGAAATAAAAAAAGCTATTGATGTGATGCAATAAAAAGTGGAGGCTCTTACTGCTAGGATCAATGAGGCAGAAGAGAGAATTAGTGATATAAAGATCAAATGACAGAGAATAAAGAAGCTGATCAAAAGAAAGTAAAACAACTACTGGTCCACGAGGGGAGAATTTGACAGATAAGTGACACCATAAGATGAAACAATATTAGAATAATTGGGATCCCAGAAGAAGAAAGAGAGAGAGGGGAAGAAGGTATACTGGAGCAAATCATCTTAGAGAATTTCCCTAATTTGGTGAAGGGAACAAGCGTCAAAATCCAAGAAACAGAGAATCCTCCTAAAATCAATAAAAATGGATCAATACCCCATCATCTAATAATAAAACATACAAGTCTCAGAGATAAAGAGAAAATCCTGAAAGCATCTTGGGATAAGAAGTCTGTAACATACAATGGAAGAAATATTAGATTAGCAGCAGACCTATCCACAGAGACCTGGAAGGCCAGAAGGGACTGGCACGATATATACAGAGCACTAAAAGAGAAAAATATGCAGCCAAGAATACCATATCTAGATAGGATGTCATTGAAAATGGAAGGAGAGATAAAAAGCTTCCAAGACAGACATAAACTAAAAGAATTTGCAAACACCAAGCCAGCCCTACTGGAAATACTGAAAGGAGTCCTCTAAGAAAAGAGGGCCTAGAAGTAACAGACCAGAAAGGAACAGAGACAATACACAGTAACAGTCACCATACAGGCAGTAAAATGACACTAAATTCATATCTTTCAATAGTTATCCTGAACCAATGTCCCAATCATAAGACACAGGGTATCAGAACAGATTAAAAAAAAAAAAAAAAAACCAAGATCTGTTGATATGCTGTCTGTAAGCAACTCATTTTAGACCCAAAGACACCTCCAGATTCAAAGTGATGGGTGGAAAACAATTTACCACACTAATGGACATCAAAAGAAACCTGGGTGGCAATCCTTGTATCAGACAAATTAGATTTTAAGCCAAAGACTATAGAGATGGGGAAGGGGAAAATGGGGAAAATGGTAAGATGGGGAAAATCATATTCAAAGGGTCTGTCCAACAAGAAGATCTAAGAATTTTAAATATGTATGCCCCTAACATGGGAGCAGCTAATTATAGAAACCAATTAATAACAAAGTCAAAAAAACACATCAACAATAATATAGGGGACTTTAAAACCCCACTCACTGAAATGGACAAGCAAAAGATCAACAAGGGAATAAAGGCTTTAAATGAAACACTGGGCCAGATGTACATCCCAGATATATTCAGAACATTCCATCCCAAAGGAACAGAATACGCATTCTTCACTAGTGCATATGGAACATTCTCCAGAAGAGATCACATCATGGATCACAAATCAGGTCTCAACCAGTACCAAAAGATTGGGATCATTCCCTGCATATTTTTAGACCATAATGCTCTGAAGCTAGAACTCAATCACAAGAGGAAAGTTGGAAAGAACCCAAATACATGGAGGCTAAAGAGTATCCTACTAAAGAATGAATGTGTCAACCAGGAAATTAAAGAAGAATTTTTAAAAAAACACAGAAACAAATGATAATGAAAACAGAACTGTTCAAAATCTTTTGGATACAGTAAAGGCGGTCCTGAGAGAAAAGTATATAGTGATACAAGCCTTTCTCAAGAAACAAGAAAGGTCTCAAATACATAACCTAACACTAGCACTTAAAGGAGCTAGAGGAAGAACAGCAAAGAAAGCCTAAGCCTAGCAGGAGAAGAGAAAGAATAACAATCAGAGCAGATATCAATGAAATAGAAACTAAAAGAACAGTAAAACAGATCCAATGAAACTAGCAGCTGGTTCCTTGAAAGAATTAATAAGATTGATAACCCCCAGGCCAGAATTATCAAAAAGCAAAGAAAGGACCCAAATTAATAAAATCATGAATGAAAGAGGAGAGAGCACAACCTACGCCAAAGAAATACAAACAGTTATAAGAACATATTATGAGTAACTATATGCCAGCAAATTTGACCATCTGGAAGAAATGTATGCATTCCTAGAGACATATAAACTACCAAAACTGAACCAGGAAGAAACAGAAAACCTGAACAGACCAATAACCAGTAAGGAGACTGAAGCACTCATCAAAAATCTCTTCAATAAACAAGCACTCAGTGTCAGATGGCTTCTGAGGGGAATTCTACCAAACATTTAAAGAAGAATTAATTCCTTTTCTCTGAAACTGTTCCAAAAAATAGAAATGGAAGGAAAACTTACAAACTCATTTTATGAGGCCAGCATTACCTTGATCCCAAAACCAGACAAACACCCCATCAAAAAGGAGAATTACAGAACAATATCCCTGATGAACATGGATGCAAAAATTCTCACCAAAATACTAGCCAATAGGATCCAACAATACATTAAAAGGATTATTCACCACAAACAAGTGGGATTTATTCCTGGGCTTCAAGGTTGATTCAACATCTGCAAATCAATCAAGTGATACAATACATTGGTAAAAGAAAGAACAAGAACCATATGATACTCTCAATAGATGCTGAAAAGGCATTTGACAAAGTACAGCATCCTTTCTTGATCCAAACTCTTCAAAGTGTAGGGATAGAGGGTACATACCTTAATATCATCAAAGCCATCTATGAAAAGCCCAAAGTGAATATCATTCTCAATGGGGAAAAACTGAGAGCTTTTCCTCTAAGGCCAGGGACAAGGCAGGGATGTCCATTATCACTACTGTTATTCAACATAGTACTAGAAGTCCTAGCCTCGGCAATCAGATAACAAAAAGAAATTAAAGGCATCCGAATCAGCAAACAAGAAGTCAAATTCTCACTCTTTGCAGATGATATGATACTTTATGTGGAAAACCCAAAAGACCCCACTCCAAAACTGCTAGTATTCATACAGGAATTCAGTAAAGTGTCAGGATATAAAATCAATGCATAGAAATCAGCTGGATTTCTATATACCAACAGCAAGAGAGAAGAAGGAGAAATTATGGAGGTTATCCCTTTTACAATTACACCCCAAACCATAAGATACCTAGGAATAAACCTAACCAAAGAGGCAAAGTTTTCTGTACTCAGAAAACTATAGAATACTCATGAAAGAAATTAAGGAAGCCACAAAGAAATGGAAATATGTTCCATGTTCATGGATTGGAAGAATAACTATTGTGAAAATGTCTATGCTACCTTAAGCAATCTACACATTTAATGCAATTTCTATCAAAATACCATCATTTTTTTTCAAAGAAATGGAAGAAATAATCATAAGTCTTATATAAAATCAAAAAGTCCCCACAGAGCCAGAGGAATCTTGAAAAAGAAAATCAAAGTTGGTCCAATCACAATTCCAGACTTCTAGCACTATTACAAAGCTGTAATCTTCAAGGCAGTATGGTACTGGCACAAAAACAGACAGATCAATGGAACAGAACAGAGAGCCCAGAAATGGATCCTCAAGTTTATGGTCAACTAATCTTCAACAAATCAGGAAAAAATCTCCAATGGAAAAAAGACAATCTCTTCGACAAATGGTGTTGTGAAGAGTGGACAGCCACATGCAGAAGAATGAAACTGGACCATTTCCTTATACCGCACATAAAAACAGACTCAAAATGGATGAAAGACCTCAATATGAGACAGGAATCCATCAGCATTCTTGAGGAGAACACAGGCAGAAACCTCTTTGACCTCAGCCACAGAACTTCTTCCTAGAAATATCATCAAATTCAAGGGAAGCAAGGGCAAAAATGTACTATTAGAATGTCATCAAGATCTAAAGCTTTTTGCACAGCAAAGGAAACAGTCAACAAACCAAAAGACAACTGACAGAATGGGAGAAGATATTTGCAAACAACGTATCAGATAAAGGGCTAGTATCCAAAATCTATAAAGAACTTATTAAACCGAACACCCAAAGAACAAATAATCCAATCAAGAAATGGGCAGAAGAGAGGAACAGAAATTTCCACAAAGGAGACATCCAAATGGCCAATAAACACATGAAAAAGTGCTCCACATCACTCAGCCTCAGGGATATACAAATCAAAACCACAGTGAGATACCACCTCACACCAGTCAGAATGGTTAAAATTAACCAGTCAGGAAATGACAGATGCTGGCGAGATGTGGAGAAAGGGGAACCCTCCTACACTGTTGGTGGGAATGCAAGCTGGTGCAGCCACTTTGGAAAACAGCAGGGAAGTTCCTCAAAAAGTTGAAAATAGAGCTACCCTATGACCCAGTAATTGCACTGTTGGTTATTTACCCTAAATATAGCAAATGTAGTGATGCGATGGGGCATGTGCACCTGAATGTTCACAGCAGCAACGTCCACAATAGCCAAGCTATGAAAGGAGCCTAGATGTCTATCATCAGATGAATCGATAAGGAAGATGTGGTATATATATACAATGGAATACTACACAGTTATCAAAACCCCAAAATCTTGCTATTTGGAAGGACACAGATGGAACTAGTGGTATTATGCTAAGTGAAAAAAGTCAATCAGAGAAAGACAATTATCATATAATTTCTCTGATATGAGGAATTTGAGAGGCATGGCAGAGAGTTATGGGGGGAAGGGAGGGAAAAATGAAACGAGATGGACTGGGCAAGGAGACAAACCATAAGAGACTCTTAATCTCAGGAAACAAACTGAAGACTGCTGGAGGGGAGTGAGGGAGGGATAGGGTGGCTGGGTGATGGACACTGGGGAGAGCATGTTCTATGGTGAGTGCTGTGAACTGTGTTAGACTAATGATTCACAGACCTGTACCCCTGAAACAAATAATACATTATATGTTATTTGGAAAAGATTCTATCACATAATCAAGAAACTCCACTTAAAGCTAGCATATATACCTCCTTAAATATACAAATATACATTTTTAATATACAAATGTTTTTATGTAATATTATTCATACTTCTCAATAGGAAAAGCATGTCAATCAGTAGGGAATGTCTATCTATCAGGATAAATGCATTGTGTTTCAATGATATATCAGAATAACCTGCTACATTTACAGAGGATGAGATACTTTATACAAAGATTTTTTTTTAATACAAAGATTATTTATGTGAAGAATTTTCTACGGTATATGGTTCTGTGAAAATAACTTACAGAGGATACACACACACACACACACACACAACCCATATACATTTATATATGTATATATTATCACTTAAAATATTTATATAATTATATACTTTCTTATTATTAAACTTGAAAATACAAAAGCCAAACTCTTCAAGTGATATGTAGAGATAGTTCTAGAAAGGGATGGGAAACTGCCAGTTTTAATTATTGCATTATTTGGATGTCTCAGCATACAAGTAAGGGATTTATGATGTAAAAACAGAGATTAAATATTTGGCACTTCTCTTTCTGTATCCTTACCATTTTCATGAAGAAAGCTGCTGTTTTGTGATTTTTTTTTAACCTCTGCACCTTTGACCATTAACTCTCCTATCCAATAACAGTAGCTGTGCAATTCACAAGTTCAATGTGCTCAGTATTATTAAACAATGTGCTCTCTTTGAATTCTAAAATTATTTTTACCCTGATCATAAGTTCAAGGAAATTTTTTGAATAAAAAGTTAACTCATTAAGATACAAATGCAACTTTGTATTTGTATTTCAAAGACTTGAAAAAGCAAAGGATTTTGTGTGGGTTGGATTGTGAAAATAACAGTTTCTAAATATGACATTCAGGTTATGAGTAAGGAAAAAAGTGGTAACTAATTTGAAAATCTATCATCTTAATCGCTCTGGATAGTGTCTCATGATTGATGAAAGAAAGACACACACATGAGCTTTGAATAGGTTATATGGAAGAAATGTTAAAGACTATTTTAAAAATGAGATCACATCTGCCTTGTTTTCAGTTTTGTGATTAGATTTTAGGTGCTCTTAGGACTCAATGACACCATGCTGTTCCTATAATTTTCTATTCTGATCCCTCAATTTTTAGTACCTTAGGGGGCTTCACAGTCAATTATAAAGGATGCCTCTGGTTTTGAAGCTTTTAACCTAACTTTTAGTGTTGCAGTCAAAGATATTATTTTGTAGCATTGCAATCAAAAGACATTTCCAACTACAGCCATGTTCTAAGATGGTCATTTCTTGCTAAGATTTTAGAAAAGGATATAATTTTGCATTCAGGGATTCACCGTTTTGAGTTATATGAAAATGAAAACCAATGACATTTTCACAGTATCTTTCACTGAAAAGTTTCAAAGCATTTTCATGGCATTCATTAAGGTTTACAGGGCCATATACATAAGTAAAGAGAAAATTTCTGTGAAATGGAGAATGAACGTAGCTTTATAGGTCAAGTACAGACAATAAAACCCATGGAGATGAGGAAAAACAATGGTTTAAAAAATAACTGTATGCCATATAGGCATAAACAAATGACGTAAACAAAAATCTGATCACTGAAGCCTTTTTTCACATCTCAGTGTATGTAAGATGTCATGTGATTTATAATACGCTGTGCCTGACACATACTACCACTACTACTCCTAATGTCTGTGTGCAAGGCATTAGTGTAACTTTACATCAATTACTAATTACCAGGATATAGTCACAACAGTCTTGTTGCATTTAGAGTGTGAAGGTTGAAGTTATTACTATTACCTTATTTAAAGGTGAAGAAACTGAGACACACAGATGTGAAGTGTCTTAACCGAAGTCCAATATAAAATGTAACAAATGAGGATCTGAACTTAAGGACCTTAGCTTTGTATTTATATACACTTAATCATAATTTGTAAATCAAAATGGATGATGAATGGACCGTCAGAATTAGTCTTTGATAAAAGCAAAGAAAGCAGCACTAGATGTATCTGAAAGATCCTTATTAAGATCTTCCTTATTAAGTTCTACAATACCTGAAGAGTCACTGATAGATATTTTCACAGGAATAAAAGTATGTTCACTATTATAAAACACAGAATGTGATATGAACAGACAGTTAACAGAAGAAGATAATTACTACATGAATAGATTTTTAACTTTGGCAGATACCAGGTAATGACAATCAAAACAACTATGAGTACATTTTCATATCCTTTAATTGTCAAAAATTAGAAAGTTGGACAGTATTAACTGCTAGTGATGATATGGAGATGCAGTAACTCTCATCCTTCACAAGTTAGGATGCAAACTACTATGGAAAGCAAATTGGAATTATCAGGTGTTGTCACAGACACTCACACAATGTGACCCAGCAATTTCACTTTCAGTTATCAACTTTAGAGAAATCTTCACACATGAGCCCAAGGGACATTTGTAAGATTCTAAAACCTTTTGCAACTTTAGTTGTGGGTAAGGAAAAAAAAAAAAAAAGTTTTAGTTGACCTAAAAAACCATGTTGCCAACAGATACATACTGGATGATAGGATTTATTTATTTAATTTTATTTTTAAAGATTTTATTTATTCTTGCGACAGGGAGAATAAGAGAGCACAAGCACAGGGGCACAGGGAGCAACAAAGCAGGCCCATCCCAAGACCCTGGGATCATGACCTAAGTTGGAGGCAGATGCTTAAACGACTGAGCTACTCAGGTGCCCTGGGATGACAGGATTTATATAATGTTTGAATATTTCCAAACTTATGCTTCTTATTATTGGACATCATATATTTAAATGGTATAACAATTTATAAAGTAATATTAAACACTAAATTAATGAAAATAATTACCTCCAGGACGGGAGAATTACAAGAGTCAGCACTTGAGGTTTCAATTTTGTCTTTTGTTATATTTAACATATATTTTAAAGTTAACATGGAAAAATGTAGAGGTTTGTTAAATCTGGGATTGGCTAGTTGATATTCATTATCCTGTATGCTTTGTTTATATAAATTAAGTATTTTATAATAAACACAATATGTATTCTTAAGAAAAATATTGAAAAAAATGACACCTCACTCATCCCATTACTTAAGTATAACTTTTTAAGCACAATTAAAAAAATTTAGTACAATTTCTTACACCCACAGGATTAATTTACAGCTGGTGGTATACTATACTATATACACAGTGTTGTGCCCTCACAGGGGTATGCTGTGATGGGTTTTTTTTTTTTTTTTTTTTTTTTCCCTAGTCTCTGTTACAATGCTAACATTTTGTCCAAGAAAACACATTAAAATATTATTGGACATCACACCTCGGGATGACTTATTATTGTTTTTTAATCACAGCTACCTAATTTCAGGTCCTGTGGCAATATGGCCCTATGGCACTATGGCATTATGGGTATATTTCCATAATGGGAAGTGGGCAAAAGTTTGGTGTGCTTTCTAGAGGGCTGATAGGGGCTTAGGGAAGACATTTAGGTAGGTGGTGAGGACAATGGATACGTGCAGTTATGGAGACTCAAGTTTGCTAAGGATAAACTTAATCTGCTTTACAATTTTGCCTAGAGCTAGCCCTGAAGAGAATAACAAATAAATACACGAGACTTAGTGTTATGCTGTATCTAACATGCAATTTGAAACAACAGTTTGTTATTAGAAACTGACCAAGATATAATTTATCATCTGCATCTACAAGAATTTAAGCATTTCCAACCAGCACAGACTTTTTTTGTTCAAATTCCTGATATGTGACTGACTAAAGAGTGTGAGCATCTGGGCAGCCATGGGTGCATTTTGTAAAAGAAAACACTGTTCAGCACAGTCTCTGTGAACCCAGCTTTGCTTTCAGAAAAAAGTTGGGAAGCCATGTTCATGCAGTAATTTAAGGGGTCAATAGAAAGGCTGAACTCCAAAGTGTTGGTCTGACAGGATGCAATTAGATTTTCTTTTGTCATGTACTAATATACCCTTCAGAAGGGTATCACATAAACTTTACCAGTTTTCTCTTTGCTGCGTGGGAAAAGAATTAATTGAAATGTCAGACAGGTCTGTGATCTGGGTGAGTCAACTGAGGTGGGTAAGTGCGGGGTCTGATCCCGTCATTATTTAAGACTTCGGTATTTTATTCATCATGGACTTATGCATTAGTTTTTATATCTAAAATACTATTTATCTTGCTTACTAAATTTTTGGTGCCCTTTTAAGTTTTGTGTAAGGTGGTACCTCACTTACTATATCCTAGTCCCATCAGGGTAAAGCAAAGTGACAGTGGAAATAAATGTGGTACTCAGAAAAAAAACCTTTACGCACAACTGCAGATGATGTCATATATGTAACTGTAACTATATATATACTAGTTAATTTAAAAAATTTACTTTTGCTGAATTCTTACAAATTTTTGTGAACTTTATCTAATCCCGTTGACTCTTATTTTTCTTATATAGTAAATTGAGGTAATTCCTACTTCACAAGTTAATTAAGTTTTTAAAACTTATACATAAAGAATCTAACTTGTGGTGTGCCTGGGTGGCTCAGCTGATTGAGCATGTGACCCTTGATTTTGGCTTAGGTCATGATCTCATAGTTAAGATGAGCCCCTCACAGGGCTCTGCACTCAGCAGGGAGTCTTTTTCTCTCTTTCTGTTCCCATTTCACTCTTCCCCTCCGCCACTCATGCTCTCTCTAAAACAAATACATCTTTAAAAAAAAAACCAAAACACAGAAAAAAAAGAATCTAGCTTGTACCCTAAAATATGGATAGCTATGATAAATGTTTGTTGTAATGGTCATTAAAAGTAAGAAAGGAATAATTAAGGATATAAGCTTATTCTTCCCAGGTAACACATTTTAATCAACTTTAAAGCTGCTGGTGAGAAGTGACATCTCAATATAGGTTACCATTATATAATTTCTCTACATATCAGCTTTGCCCAGATACTATTATAGCCTGATCTTTCACTTACATCAAGCTATTGGCAAAATATTACCTCTGAGTGTAGCCTAATCTGATCACCCTATTAATATTGCTATCACCCATCTCTCTCCCTCCCTGCTTGAGCAGTCTGTATTATTATTACCCTGCCTTATGTTTCTGAACAGCACCTATCAGCTTTTAACACCATACTTAACTTACATTGTCTGTCTTACCTCCACGATGATGTATGCCCAATGATGCACACACTTTTGTCTGCTCTGTACATTACTTGGTTCAAAACCAATGAGAGTGGTGTGTGTACAGGTATTCAATAAAGTGTTTTCTGAATTAATGAATACAGTAAAGATGGGATTCAACTTAAACTCTTTTTTGTCCATGTAAAGAGTTATTTTTGAGAAAGCAAATGGCTATGTTTCCAAGAAGAAACCCTAAGAAGAGGGGTGCCTGGGTGGTTTGGTTGATGAAGCAAAGTGGCTGCCTTTGGCTCAGGTCGTGATCTCAGGTCTCAGCGTCCTGGGACCCAGCCCTGCATGGGGCTGGCAGGCTCCCTACTCAGCCTGGAGTTTGCTTCTCTGCTTCCTCCTCTCCTTCTGCCCCTTCACCTCCTGCTCAAAGGCACAAGTGTGCGCTCGCTCGCTCTCTCTCCAATAAAATAATAACACCGTGAAAAAAAGAGGAAACCCTAGGAAGAAAAATAAATTGCTCAAAAACACAGTTACTTAGGTAGAAAACTAAATGCCTGAGCAGCGACTTGGAGGATTCCCTCCCTCTCCCTTACCTCTCCTTCTCTTCCTCCCTCCCTTCCTCCCCTCTCCCACCCTTTTCTCTGAATTAGATCAGCACTTTATGAGATCATCTCTCTTCCTTTCTACTTTTCTGTCACTCAGTCTCACCCTTCACTAGACCTGACACCTGAACAGCTGTTGCTGTTGGCAATTAATAATCTTTACCTACTTATCGGTTCTTCCCTTCTTTATTTACTCACTCATTGTATTAGGTCATCTAGCAAACCACAACAATAGTCTTTTTGAGGACCTTAATACCACTTTGATAACTGCAAACAAAATTATCCTGCCTTTTGGGGCTCTTTGTTACTTGAAGCAGGGACCCCAGGTGAGCACAGGGTAAATTGATTAATTAATTCAGTCCCTCATTCTATTTATTCAACAAACATTTTGTGAACACCTACTATGTGCAAATACAGTGCTGTGTGTTATGGACATAATAATGAACAAAATGACCTTTATGTCCATATATAGATGGATTTAAAATTGTAGTTCTGATGAAAAATGTAATCACATATATTTTAACTATCAACCAATTCTATTTTTCCCCCCATTTACCCTTTAGCTCTTCAACCTGAATTACAGAACATCCATAGCCTGAAGAAAAGTTGATATAGAGGTAATAAAAGCCCCTTAAAGACATGCCTGGTTAAAGAATCAAAGTACTAAAAGAGAGCCTGAATGCTAGATTGTTGTCACAGGTTTCCTTTTGTTCAGAAGATTTCTTTGGCATTAGTAATATAATCCTGATTTTAAAAATAGGAAATAGGTTCTATTATGATTCAACTTAAGAAAATAATGAAGTACAAACTGAGGGACTCCCTTCTTAAACTTCCCAGGGCTGTTACAGGGTAGAACTAAGTGTCCAGCCCAGGGGCCTAACACCTCCTGCTGTCTGTTTTTGTGCCCAAATGAAAAACGATTTGAGGATTTTTACTAGTCCTTGACATTCAACAGCTGCAACCTCTAGTGAAGAAAACTATTTAAAAAACAGACTTATACTCTTATTTTCTAATGACTTTTGGGGGGTAGAAACAATTATTCCAAAATGAGTAGCATGTAAGAAATTCATAAGCATACTTGTTAGATTACAGTAGTACATATGCTATTATTTTCCTGAAAAATTGGACCACTTGATTCAATTGCACAAAATGCCCAAGTTAGCTTATTCATTTCCATGAACCGAGTCATCATTTTTCTAAAAAACTGTATTGACTTCCTATTGCATACCAAAAAGATTTTAATATTTAACAAGTTAAAGCATTCCTTGGGACATGGAGAATAAATGCATTTGCTATTTACTCTCTGTGTATTATTCCTTCTTCTTCTGTAGCTGGGTGATTATTTATTCAAGATACAGTTAAAACCATTTTTTAAAACTATTACACTGCTAAAATTTGGGCCCCTCTGCTGGAATTCATTAAAGTAGTTTAAATCTAAACTTAGTTTTTATGTTTTCATGGCAGGCATTTTCTGCTTTACTGTGTTTTTGCCTTTCTGGCCATGGATGTTTGAGAATGAAGGAGAAAATAAGCACAGTTATTTGATAACACACATTTGATAACATACTTTTGACGAGGAGGTGTGTATACTTGACAGATATCCATCCTATATACTGGTTGATTAAAGCATTCTCAGTAATGTGTTTCCTTTTGGGGTTCACTCCCTAGTCTTAGTGACTTCTTTGGGAACTACACCAACATGCTCTTGTGAATGATGCCAGGATTGTGGTTCCATTGCCAAGACTGGCACATGCTAATTTACAGCCCTTAAGTATCCTGGGGAATAAGTAAAGTTACGCTGTCCTTGGAGAATATCATTATGACTGACTTCATTTTACTTAAAAAATCCGTACATGAGAGAATCCTCAACAAATGTACTGTTGCTTAAATGAACTGCCATGCAGCATGTGACTCAAAATATCAATTTTTTTATTGTGTGTATTTTATTAACTCCTATTTTTTTTTCTGTGACAATATGTTTTTTTTTTCTTTTTTCTTTTTTATAAATATATATTTTTATCCCCCGGGGTACAGGTATGTGAATCACCAGGTTTACACACTTCACAGTTAAAACATCAATTTTAGATCAACACTCCCCCTAACCCTTTTCAGAATAACTGCTGAAAATGCAGGAGTATTCTTAAAAGTTCTCAAAGATACAAAGAAACAACATGTTACTACAGGGGATACTGTGTACTGCTGGGTAACATGACAGGTGACCCATGAAGATATATAAATAACAGCCATTTTAGAATTTGACTGGCTACATCTAATCAGGAAACTTTGCTGATAACTGAGAATAAGCATGTAGAGTATGCCAAGTCCTAGGGGAAGCAAATATTTGTCAACTGTCCACAGGCTGCTGTTGTCGTGGAGGTAAAAAATTAATTAACATCTCCCACAAAACAAAATACAAAAAATAATACATCCCACAAAACAAAAGTGATACATCTTGGGGGTAATGTCGTAGTAATTGCAATAATGCAAGGTCATTTTTACCATGTTGTTATTTCTCTCAATTTCTTTCAAGGAATAGATAAAACACATTTTATGTTTACTTTGAAAGAGGGTAAAGATATCTGCAATTCTGCATACCAACAAACACTGGGGATAATGTGAGTCTCTGAAAGAGAATATTTTTAAATGATATCTTGTTAAATACAAAATGGACAATTATACCTAAAATTTGTATTATAAAATAAAAGAATTATTATATAAAGATCTATGTGGAAGTCTGTTCTTTGTAACATAAAAAAGAACTCATATGATTTTTTCATACAGGTGGAAAGCTTGCAGTTGACACTGAATATTGACATTATTTAAGAATTTCTCCACAGGCTGCTATTGTCGTGGAGGTAAAAAACCAATTAATGCAAGTGGTATTTCGAGATCCAGTCTCAAGAAGATAGTTTCTAATCTCTATATATGTGAATATATATATATATGTGAATAATATAATATATATGTGAATAATATATGTATTGACATATATATGTGAATACATTTTTTATTTTAACTTTTACTTGTTTGTTAAACAGATCTATTTTTATTTATAGTGACTTCCAAAAAGTATTTACAGATAGGGTAATTTTATGAAGCAAACCTCCCTTAAATCTTTGCTCACCCTTGTTCTACCAACATTTGATTCCAGCCCTATGGAGAAGTCAAAGGAAATGTTTTCTTGCCAACCCTAGTCCCTTCTAACCATATAAAGGGATGCATGAGGAACCAGTCAGAAAAAAGCATTACTTTAAGATGCCTCTGATGATTCATGATTTCACATTACCTATAATCATGGCAAAATATATCACAACTACAATATACATTTATTTCTGTGATTATTTTATTTCTTCCATCCTTACTATGAATGATCAATGAACACAAGAACCATGTCTTTCTTATTCATTATGTTTCCCTGTATCTTCAGCTCAGCCAGAGAGGAATGAGTGATTTTGTAATTCAGGAGAGCCCAGCAATTTGCATCCCTATCTGCTCCTCTATCAGTGGTCACTGGAGAGTCTTAGGAACTCACAAGTATGGTACCCCTTGTGCCACACACAGTACAGATGGAATCTAGGCCAGCTGTTGATATTGTTTCTTTCCTAAAAACCTATTGGGTAAGCTACGTCCTTTGGATTGGGAACCAAAATTCAAATTCCTCTCAACACAGTGGAGAGATAGGAAAGTACCAGAGGTCTCAGAATCTACTTTATTCTTCAATTTTCTCTGGTTCCTTTTTTTCTCTCAGTTAATGCAAAGAAGTTGTGGCAAGGCTATGCCAGAGTAATAGCAGCATGCTAGTTTATATAAACATTTTATCATTTATGATTGATGAGCATGTAGCACAATAATGATAAATTGTGCTATTAAATTAAGTATAAATTAATTGCTTATAATATTCATTATTGCTTTAACCTTTTTGGTATGTTTAGCCTTCAAAGTTTATTGCTCATAAACAATCTGAGCTCATGTATTCATTCATTCAGAAATGTCTACTGATTGCTGTTCTGTGCTAAGCACTATGCTTGCTCCAAGAAATGGATTAAAAATGAAAAAGAAGAGGTGTTCCTGTCTTCAGGGAGCTTGCCAGTTAAAGAGACCTTATGATACCATCAGTCCAAATTGTTTTGTGAGTATGAGAGCCACAGGAGTAAGCAGGAGTCAGTAAGAAAAGGGTTTAGATGGGGAAGAAAAGAGTCTTCTAATCGGGGCCGGTGGGGGTGGAGGGGAAGCCCATTAGCTTGCAAAATATTTCCTACTTAAGAGAAAACACAAACTTTATAAGCCTAAAAACAGAAAATAGGGAGAATATTGTATAACACCTATATTACCATTATTTTTATTTTTGATCTCAAATTACAAAAATGATCAGCTCTTATAATAGTAATTTCATTCAGGTTGCTTTTTTGCCTTCTTTGACTTCTGAAAAACTTTGTTTATCCTTTTCTTTTCTTTTCTTTTCTTTTTTACCCTAGAAGTTTGTAGAAATCAAATCAAAGATATTCCAAGTATTTCATTCTAATGTGCTGATATGGTCTCAAACAAGTAACTCTAATCCACACATTACTTACTTACCTATTTGTTGCCTTGGATATGCCTCTCTTAGTTTTGATACAAAAAATAACTATCTAATTGCATACACTTTCATATTCTAGTACAATTTATAGTTTGAATTTTAATAAGATATTTCTAGAAGAATAAAGGAGCCATAGTTGGTCAATGATTGTATGAAGAATGCCAAATATAAGTGGGAATGAGTATTATTTGATAACTGCCATGAAATCGCTATCTTTTCCCTGAGTGACTTAAGACCAACTTTTCTATAAAGTAAAATGTATTTTATATGTTTATAAAAAATAAAAAATTATATTAAAAAAATAAATAAAAAAATGTATTTTTTCCTATGAAATCTGCACTTCAAAAAGGAACAAAAAGCAAGGTTTGGAAAATCTCAACTGACACATAAATTTCTATGTGGAACCTATTTTAATTTCAGGGAAAGCAAAACATGTGTAAGAGGCCTGGGACACTAGGTGAGAAAAGCAGCCATGAAAGACCTCTTCAAAGAAGGAATCCTAAAGTAGTTCAGAAAACACTGCCCACATCAGGAAAACAGTGTTTTTCTCAAAATGTTCGAGGAAGCTTTTTAAATTGTGGGGTTGACTTTGCTTTCCAGTGTGTAAAAGTATGTTTTCCCCAGTTGTTCGTTCTCTGGCCATCTTCCCAAACCTCAGAAAGCACGTAAAGTAAGTTCTTAAATGGGATCTTGCTGTATCAGCAGGCACACTCTCAGGGAGGGTGATTGGAAGGAATTCTGATCACCCTAGAAAATAACTACTACCTCCTCCTCTTTACCTGTTAACCACTAAAGGGCAACATTTAACTCTAATTTGTCCCAAGATATAGTTATTTTAATTGGTTTAATGATGGGAATTTAAATATAAAATATATACGTTCCTGGTTTTGCTACAGCTTAAAATCTCTTTACCTGAACACGGTATTTTCTTGGAAAAAAAAAATACTACACAATTTGTTGGATTTGAAATTTGACCCTTGCCATCCATCTGGATTCTATTTGTATTTGTTATAATATATTTGTTGAAAGTATTGGTTGTAAAGAATCTTACTTGTCTAATTGAGAAGAAATACTATTGTATACTTGACTTTCATATGCATAAATCTATACAATTTCATATCTGCTATATTTTATCTTATTAGTATCTTTGCTTTGCACAAGATTAGAACTTTCTAAGAGTAGGCCATGTTTGATATTGCTTAGCAGTGTATCCTTGACACCTTGTTAAAGTAAGTGAGAGAGTTATGTTTGTCGACAGAAGACCTGAACTCTGACAAACATAGATTGTTCCAATACTTTATTTTTATTTATTTATTATTTTTTTTTAGATTTTTTATTTATTTATTTGACAGAGAGAGAGAGAGATCACAAGTAGGCAGAGAGGTAGCAGAGAGAGAGGGGGAAGCAGGCTCCCTGCCTAGCAGAGAGCCCGATGTGGGGCTCGATCCCAGGACGCTGGGATCATGACCCCCGCTGAAGGCAGAGGCTTAAGCCACTGAGCCACCCAGGCACCCCTGTTCCAATACTTTAGAGATGATTCTTCACTTGTATGGTTCCATCAGACCAATAAACAATGCAGGGACTTCCCTTAAGGCTTTTGCAAGACTCAGTTCAGCTAGATATTTAAGCATTTACTGAATACATTATATCTGATTACTTGAGAAAAATGGATTTTAAAAGAATGGGGGAAAAGTTCATAAAGTATAAATGCTCACATATTAAATCCCCATAGTTCATGGAGCTTCTATCAAACAAGATGTTTCCTTCTCCAACTGCGCATGTTTAGTCAGTAGCTTTAATGGACACTATAACCAGCATTATTTGAGTGCATTATTTTTCCTATTAGGGCACTCATGCTGAATCTTTCATAGCATCTTAGTGTTGGGAAACAACCACAGCAATTACCTATTTTGATCACTTCTTCTTTTTGGGGGGGGGTGACTTAAACAACAGAAATTAATTTTCTCAGAGTTCTATTGGCTGGGAGTCTTAGATCAGGGTGCCAACATGGTTGGTATGAACTCTGTACCAACTGTTCGTACTCTGTACGAACTCTCCTCTTGGCCTACAAACAGCTGCTGTCTTTGTATGGCTTCACTGTTGTTTTCTTCACTGTGCACATGGAGACCAAGAGAAGAAGATACCTCTCTCCAGCCAGACAAGGAGATCTCTCTCTTCTTTTTATAAGGGCACCAATTCTATATGATTAGGACTACACCCTCATGATTTCATTTAACCATAACTACCTCCTCAAAAGTCTTATCTCAAAATACAGTCACACTAAAGGTTAAAGATTCAACCCAGGAATTTTAGGGGAACACACTTTAGTCCATAGCAATTTGGATTTTTTCCCTGCACTTTTGTTTTAGCTTTATTAAGGTATAATTGGCAAGTAAGGTTTTAAGTTATAAGATACTTAATAAAGTGTAGGTATGGTGATTTGATACATGGATACATTGTGAAAGGCTAACCACTTCTTTTACTAGAAAAACTCTGCCCTTGAAATATTCAAGTTATTAAAATGTTAAGTGGCACCAGTTTGATCAGCTGATAAATATAGATCAATAATTAATACATAATATAATAAAGTAGCGATTATCCCCTTGAAAACACCTTTTATGATATGACTTCTGCTCAAGCTGATTTAACTAGTCAACATGCAGCATTCCGATAGCTTGCAATTTGACTTACTCTTTTAAGGAGGTGCTCCTAGTCTGCTGATTTCTTATATTTAAGTAATTTGTACAGTTTCCACTAACAGGAAGAAATGTCTATGTCCCCTGCAGCAGTTACACATTCAATCAAATGCAGCTCATAAATCACATTTATAACCTTCACACTTCAATCAATAGGGTGTTTTATAGTTTGTAGAAAAATTATCTCGAGAGAAGTAGAAGAAGTACAAGAAGAATGCAGCTGGGGCCTGCCCAGGTCTAGATTCTGTACTCTGTCATCCTGAAGAGATTAACCTGCTGATTTTAACAAAGAAGGATCTCTCCCAAGCAGCTGTATGCAGTGCCAGAGCAGAGCTGGTATTAATGAAGCATTCTGGGAAGACATGATCAATAGCACCAAAGCAAAGAAAATGTTTCTGCCCTTTCATCCAGGTTTGGGGTGAATTACAAAAATTAATAGAGAAACAGAGCATAGTGCTTATTTATAGTAACTGATTCTAATTCACCTCTTCTAAAAAGATAGCATGTTAATAATAATGTATTTAAAATCTCATAAAATAATGTATTTAAAATCTCATTGAAATTTAAAATTCAAACACATAAAATGTACTTAAAATCTCATAGCACAATGTTCTACTTTAGTGACATACTTCCTGTATACAATAATGTGCTATTTCTTTTTAATTCATAATGTCATAAAATTTGTTTGCTAAAGTTGTAGAATCAGTTTATAAAATAATATAGAGCTTCATTTAGATTCCCCACCATGTGCACACAAATAGGTTATGATATAATTTTCTAAAATTATGTGAGCAGTAGATGTCCTGCTGGCTGATCCAAAATACTTTGATAGGAGAAGTGAGAAAGATTTCATTTAGATAGTCTAAATCTTCCCGTACTTTCAGTTAATGGTTATGTAAATTTTGTAGCAAATGATGATTCTAAATAAGAAAATCATAGCATAAGGAATGATTACCATATATTTATTTAGTTGCTTCTGGCATGTAAAATGGTGTTTACGATATAAAATTAAATTATACAGTGATGTGGAGCACGATGGACTCTTTGTATCTTGAGCAGTCTAAATGTCAGACAATAGGGATTATGATGGTGATGATGGATTACTGATATTTAGGTTCATGACAGTAAAGTGATATGAAGAAATTTTCACAACACAAATATGACAATGCCAATATTTAGAATAGTGCCTTCATTTGGCTTATTCCTTTTAAATGAAGTATATGGCTAATTTATGAGAAACAGAGCCTCTTGATGTTCTAAAGTTCCAAAATTAGGTACCATAGTCTCAAGGAAATTTAGGGAAGCTTAGCAGAAAAGATGCAGAATCTGACTTGAATAACTGAAGGATAGATAGGTAATGCATAAAGTCCAAGGAGTATTAGCATAACAAATTATATATATATATATATATATATATATATATATATATATATATCTCCATAAATACATACACATACACACATGTGCATTGATATATGTGTATATACATACATATAACTACACATATATATGGTATAAAGGAAAACTGTATGAAGAAAATGAAATGACAAATGATGGCCTGGGAGAAAATACTTATAAATCTTGTATCTGATAAAAAATTTGTATCCAGAAACCACAAAAAAAATGAAAATAATAAGATAGATAATCCAAATACAAAATGAGGACAAGATCTGAATAGACAACACAACAAAGAAGGTAAAGGTATACGAGTGGTCATTAAGTACAGAAAAGATGTTCAACATCATTTGTCATTAGAAAAATGCAAATTAAAACCTTAATAAAGTATCACTTATACTCATTATAGTAACTATAATTTAAAAGGCAGATAATAACAAGTTTAGGTAAGAATGTGGAGAAATGGGGACACTCATACACGGCTTATAGGAATGGAAAATGGTGCAACCGCTTTGGAAAATAGTTCATCAGATCCTTAAATAGTTAAATATAAATTTACCACACTCCTAGGTCTATACCTGAGTGGAATGAAAACATGTCCATCTAAGACCTGGCATGCCAATATTCATAGCAGCTTTGTTCGTAATAGCTAATACCTGGAAACAGCTAAAACCTGTCCACTAATTGGTAAATGGATGAAAATGTAATACCCATACAAAAGAATACTAGTCAGTAATAAAAATGGAATAGAGTATGGGAACTAAGCGCTAAAAAGTATTATGCTATGTAAAAAAAGACAGATGTAAAAGACCACATAGTGTATAATTCTATTTTATGAAATGAGGAAATGAAAGTTTATAGACAAAAAAGTAGATTAGTGGTTATTTGGGACCAAGGGATGAGGAAGGGGAATGAATGCAAATGGGCACAGAGGAGCTTTCTGGGGTAAGGGAGATGTTCTAAAATTGACTGTGGCGATGGCTGCACAACTCTGTAAATTTATTTAAAATGGTTGAAATTTATGCTATGTCAATTAAACTAAAATAATGTTCTTAAAAGTAAATTATACTTTTAGGTACTAATTAGCACTAGTTTCAAAGTAGAATGAGGAAGATAGAACTCAGAGAATATGAGAAACTTCAACATTTATAGAATTCTTGAAAGGAATTTTATAAGATTTTTGAATCCTCAAATTGTGTCTAAAGTGTTTGTCTAGTTTCAGTTGTTACACTCCTTCCATTTGCTAGCTCCAGGAGAACAGAAATATTAAACGTTTTGTTCATTAGTTTATTCTTGGTACTTATAACAGTTCCTGGCTCAGAGGTATTACTAAATCAATATTCCATAAATGAATGAATGGCATGGTCCTCATCTAGGTGGTCAACCTCTAGAGGGGATATTTTCCATCTGCTCAGATGGGGTTTATAATCCGGCATTGTATCTCTACAATTTTTCTGCCACATCTTGAGATGGTTATTTTTCCTCTGTAAAAATCAGTCAAAACCCAAATCTCTCTTTCCTTATAAGGATCAGTTATTGGATTCAGGACCCACCCTAATCCAGCATGGCTATATCTTTGTTTGGTTACATCTGCAAAAACCCTATTCCTAAAAAAGGTCACATTCACAGGTACCAGGGATTAGGACTTCAACACATTTTTGAGAGGTACACTATCCAAGCTATAACAATTGATAATATTATAAAATAATAAAGATTAGCTCATTCTCAGGAAGCATTTCATATACTACATTCATACTCCTTACGTTCCCTTTATCTCGACTTTGTCCTCTTTTTTTTTTCTTCAAATACTGAGAGCAGGGCAAGCATGATATACCAAAACAAGGGTGAGCACAAAGGCATTGTTCTTACTTTCTATAGCATAAATGTCAACTGACTCTCTCATACCATGGGCCCTGAACCTACCACTTCTGTTTAAAATGTAGCTTATGACTAAATGTATTCCTTTACAAGTTTAAAATGGCAGGATAACCTGTTAGCTATTATACGATACAACGGAAATTTCTTTTTTAATTGTAAATTTAAAATTAAACATTACTTGATGATGTTATTAGTTTAATCACTGAATTTGTTAAAATCATTCAAGTAATATTTTCAATAATATCAATTTATACCTTGACCATTCCTCTGAATCTATATTTCTATATACAGTAAATAAATAAATACAAAAATAGTAAATATCTTAAATATCACAAGAATCTGTGGCCTCCTAAAACATTTTTAGTTTAGAACAATGCCTGGGTAGTCAACATATAATGCTATATCTAATAATGTCATTTATGGCCTAGTGTTTAGGTTCTTTAGGCTACCAGTTACACTCTAAAAATATTTCTTGAATGAGTACGTAGTTACATTTCAATTTACAGTTTTATAGGTGCCTTATTACTAAACAATCAAACTTTTACTGATTAAAAGCTAGAATGTGCTTACTTTTATAGTACCATCAAGAAATGGCTAGGTATAGCAAAGATTGGGAAGGAAAGAAATACCTTGAAAATATAATTTTGGTTAATGATCACTGGTAAATCAGTCAGGGTTCCTCAGTGCAAATAACATTATTTCAAACTGAAACTGACCTAAGTGATAAGAGGAATATATTGTCTCAGGGAACTAAAAATCTCCATAGTTGAAAAAAAATTTAGATGGATTTCATCAGGGTCTTGGGTTAATTTTTTCAACTATTTTTCAGCACTTTTCTTCTCTGTGAGTTGGCTTTTCACTAGGGCTGATTTCCTTATTTCAAACAGGAAGGTACTGACCACTTCTAGACTATGTAATTCTCTTCTACGTCCAGAGAACCAGCATCTTTCCAGTGCTCCCATCAAGGGGTCTGAGGCAGACATTGATTGGGTGAGGGAAGTCACATGGTTGCCATGAGCCATTCCTTCTGACAGGGGGAATAAAATATGCTTGACTGCCTCAGATGACTCAAGACCTACCCCTGAGTCACTGGTGAGGAGTGGATATCTGAATGAAAATTAAAATAAGTCTTAAAGAGAAGGGCAGGCAAATAATTAATAGATGTCCATAACAAATGCCCATCACCCTCTTCAGTAGGGTCTTTTAATCTCTTTTTTTTTTTTTTGTGGGAATATCTCTCCCCCAAAATGCATATAATCAAACTTCCATACTATGTTTTCTCCTCTATCCATTTTTTTTTATTATTGTGACAAGAACACTTAAGATTTACCCTCTTGAAAATTTAAGTGTATTTAAAATATACAGTATTTTTAAGTATTGGTAGAATGTCATCCAGCAGAACTCTAGAGCTTATTCAATCTTATATAACTGAAACTTCTTATCTATCAACCAGCAACTCCTAATTTCCCCTTCGGCTTCCAGCCCCCAGCAACTACCATTCAACTCTTTGTTTTTATGATTTTGACTATTTAAAACACTTCATATAAGCAGAGGATCAATACCATTGGTAGGAATGTAAATTGGTGTAGCAGCTTTGGAAAACATTTTGGACACTCCTCAAAAAACTAAAAATAGAACTACCATTAGCTTCAACAATCCCACTTCTTACATATCCAAAAAATTGAAATCAGGGTCTCAAAGAGATATCTTCATTCCCATATTTGTTTTAATTATTATTCACAATAGGCAAGATATGGAGATAACTTAAATGTTCATCAATGGACAGATGAATTAAGGAAATATGATATATACATATTCAGTGGCATATTATTCAGCCTTAAAAAAAGAGAAAATTCTACCATATGCAACAGCATAAATGAATGTGGAGGATATATAAGTGAGATAAGCCAATCACAAAAGGACAAATATTTTATGATTCTACTCATATGAGCTATCTAAAATAGTCAAAACTGGTTTATTTTTATTTACACTTTCAAGTAAGTTTGTATTATTTAGATCAAATTTGTGGCCAATAAAGGAGTGTCTCACTTTTCAACTGAAATTTAAAAAGTTCTCTCTCTCATAATAATGTTTAATTTCTTAATGATGCAGATGAATTTCTTCTTTCCATTTTTGATAAATTCCTAAGCTTGTGGTACAAGTGTAATTTAGAGGAATATACTTCTTCCCAATTATGCATTTGTTTGTGGAATAAATATTTTTCTTAAATATCAAAGTTGCATTATTTGAGGAATCTTATGGTAATTATAAATTTGCAAAATATACTAATATTATAATCTAATTATTACTAAAGATCTTTATTAAGCATTTTTCATCCAAAGCTCTAAAATAAAAATTTTTCAATTACACTGGTAGGAAAATCATTTTATTCACATATAAAGGGTTAACCTATACTTTTTTTCAAAAAAAGATTTTATTTATTTATTTTGAGAGTGAAAGAGTGAGAGAGCACAAACAAGGGAATGGGGCAGAGAGAGAGAAGCAGACTCCCTCTCTGGGGAAGGAACCTGATGTGGTGCTTGATGCCAGGGTCTTGGGATCATGACTTGAGCTGAAGGCAGGATGCTTAACTGACTGAGCCACCCAGGCATTCAAGGCTTAGCCCTGACTTAAGTATTATAACCATCTTCATGACAAGGGCATTTATTCAGTGCAGTAATTCAGGTTTCTGGGGACAATACAAAATACTGAAGACAATGAGATTTAAAGTCTGACATTTACATGTCTGACATACATCTGACATATATTTAACAAATCTCAATCATTTATTTAGTATGAAAGATACTTATCTTAAATTAATATGAATATAATATCTCATTAGAATGCAAGCAATAATTTATTCTAATATCTCAAGGCCTGCTTGATGACGTTTAGGTTTTTGAGGACAATAAAACCACTTAAGAAAAAAGTAAAACATACAGTGAATAGATAAATCAAATAATCATGAGTTAGTAAGAACTCATGTTGAGTTTCTATTTTTTTTCCCCCTGAAACTGTGGACTACAGATGGTTGCCTATGCAAGGTTGCCAGGAGCTCAAAATAACAATATTGCTTATAAGGTACTGAGGGTGGTTTCCAGACATCTCATACTGACTATTAAGGTTTCTTGTTTTGCTTTTATGTCTGAGAAACAAATTGAGAAAATAGATCACATTTACATCATTTATCTTGTCATAAGCTGACTCATTAATAAGTATTCTCTCATTCTTTAGGCTTGGTATATCTGATTCCTTGGATATGCTAGCATAAATGTAACTCACTCAATATTTCTATACCTCTATTTCGTATTACCAATTTACATTAATTTATTTGGTCAATCAGTATTTATTTAGTAACTACTGTCCTAATCTAGGTTCTTCAGGAAGCAGAGCCTGAGACAAAAGCTAGTGTGCTGCTAGGTGCAGTCCCTAGGAGTGAGGTAATACAGTAGTGAGGCAGGAAAGAAGAGAAAACCAATGCAGAGATGCACAATTGATCCCGTCACCACTCCGTGTCAAAGACAAATTACCGCTCAACTTCATGTAACTACCTCTGAGAGGTCTTATCAATGATTACTTTTTCATACTATCTAAATAAGGAGAAACTTACTCTGGCTTCCATCTCTTTTTGATGAGGTAGTTAATACCCCCACAATTCTGGGTTGTGCCTGCATGGGCAAGAAAGGTGCTGAGGCAGATAATAGTTCTGTTCCAATAGTGAAGCCCTGGAACAGTAAGTGAGGGGTAAAGGACGGCCATGAAGCAAGTCAGTGTCAGGTTATGCCCTGTGAAGTTTGCCATGGAAATCTGGTAACCTTAGTGGCAACTGAGGACAGAAGAAAAACCAAACCCCACGGACTAGATTCTCAGATGATCTACAACTAAGAGGACTTACTATGGTCTAAGAGTTGTCTGATATACATACTACATGCTCCAGATACTGCAGATATATCAGGAATAAAACAAAGTTTTGCTCTCCTAGAGTTTATATTCTGGCATGGGGAGATAGACAATAAAGAACACATAAGAAATAACATGCTGTGTATTAGAAGATGAGTACCATGACAGAAGGTGACATTTGAATGAAGGCAGCTAGCATTCAGTCACTGGATGTTTGAGGAGGAGGAGTAAGAAGCTAGTGTGGTAGGAGTGGTATGATACAGCGGGAACAGGTAAGGGCAGGTAGAGGGAAGGGGAAGGGTGGGGAGGGGACAGTGGGATGGAGTCAAAGAGGTTAAGCCAGTTCAGGCAGGATCCTAAAGGACACTCTTAACTCTGTGAGAAAAGGAGAACCTAGCAGGGTTTTGAGCCAAGAAGCGTTATAGGCATTGTGTATGTTAGGTTTTGGTTTTGACTTCCCAGTTGAGAACAGACAAGAAGAAGTAAGAGGTAGAAGCAGGAGGACCAGACAGAAGGCTATTGGAGCATTCCAATTACTTTCATAGAGTTGCATGGTTCCTTACAATAAAAAATTTTGATGATATACTCTGATATTTAAACATTATGTAAAAAAGAATAAATTTTTAACCCATGATATTGTCATAAATATGTTAATATTTGAGAATTTTTATTTTGTTTTGAAATTTGGAATCCGATTTATTAAATTTTAGATAAATATAAAATATTTCTCTAATCAAGATTTTTAAGATTCTATTCATTTCTTTGACAGACAGAGATCACAAGAAGGCAGAGAGACAGGTAGAGAGATGGCGGAAGCAGGCTCCCTGCTGAGCAGAGAGCCCCATGCGGGCTCAATCTCAAGACCCCGAGACCATGACCCAAGCTGAAGGCAGATGCTTAACTCACTGAGCCACCCACGTGCCCCTCTAATCAAGATTTTCAAATATGGATTGCACCATGGAAAATAAACTCTGAGGTTGTAGGTGCTTTAAATATGATGCTAATTTTTCTTTAAAAACATCTCAATAAACAATGAATTTTGGAACACTGAAAAGAAAATAAATTGAAATAAAAAAAGACAATTTGTTTCTGATAACTAATTTGTTGTTCAATTTTGAAGTACTTTCAAATTGAGTTTGAGTATTATGCTGTGGATTTATGCAAAAGGAAATTTTAAGGTCAAGGACCATTATTGGAAGAGATTCAAAAAGTGGACTTAGGTTTTCAGTATATTTCCCATTCAGTTTGCAGATGAAAATTAGTTAAAAATGTGAATTCCAGGGCACTTGAGTGGCTCAGTTGCATCTGCCTTAGGCTCAGGTTATAATCCCAAGGTCCTAGGATCAGGCCCCATGTCCAGAGCCTGAGGGGGAGCCTGTTTCTCCCTCTCCCTCTGCTGCTCCCCCTGCTTATGCTCTCTCTCCCTCTCTGTCAAATAAATAAAGTAAAAGCTTTTAAAAAAATGCTAATTTCTCATAATCTGATATAAAAGATATAATAGAGATTTTGAAAATTCTCCCTTATTGTTTATAGTTTTTGTTGCACAAGTAATTTAATGATAGCTCACTGAAAACATATGGTTACAAAAGATGGATATTACTAATAATTTATATTATAATTTGCATCATTATGGTCATTTCATCTCTTTGAAAGAAAAGCAAAAATCTATACTTTGTCTATAATTGAGATTAGTTTAAATTTAATAATTGAGAAATTACTGACATCCTTGAGACACCAAATTTTTTATACTTCTTTTTCTGTGTTTTGCAATTTTCTGTTTAGTTGCAGAAAAAAGAATGGACAATTTTTTTTGAAATGAGACAATTTCATAGATTATATTTTTATTTTGTTAGCTGATTTTCCCTATATCTTTACCTTTTCTCATTTCCTTTTTCTAGTCTTGTTCTTTAATCTATTGTAAAACCAATCAACATTAATGAGATTATATTTTAAATAATTCTTCTAATTAGTTCTCCCTTTCTGAAATGTCATTAATCCCTTGAATTAATTATTTTCATATGAATATGCATGATGTCTTTTTTCTAGGAAGTCCATCTAATTTAGTTTGCTGATTGCACTGCTAATCACCTAGATAATTTTTGGTTATCCTCATCAAATAATGTTTATTGAGGCTTATGTTTATGAAATACCATTATGACAGGTGCTGTTACGAGCTTTCTATGGCTTCATCTACGTTGACTCACACTTTCTAATCCATTTAAATTTCTAGACTTCATTCTCTCTCATCCATAACTTGATTACTCAAATACTTTAGGTGCAGTAAAAGGACCTTTACCTGTCAGAGTTTCATTTTATAATTTGAGTGGTCATCTTTGTTTTCTCTCTCCAGAAATACCTCTTCTTTTGGGATATGAACTCCCATAACTTTAGGGGACTTCTGGGCCCCCCTGCTACCATGTTTCCTCCACTACAACTCTCAGAGCCATGTTGTTGTTTTTGGCCTGTTAACTTTAGCAGGGGATTCACTGGCCAGTGGGGTGAGCATGTGACCCAAACCTAACTAATCGCCATTCTTCTGTTTGTTTTTCTTTAATGTGAAAGAAGAACTACAAGTTATTTTATACACACACATACACACACACACCCCCACACACAATAATATAGTTTTTTAGCTCAATTAGTTATTTCTGCGTTAGTTATTTTGATATTGTGAATGTGGATACCATATATTTTATTAGAAAGCCCATCTAATTAATGTACTAGGGGCACTGTTACCAATCCAGATGAAGGGAGTGGACTGGAAGATACAAATAAAATAAAAAATGTTCAATAAAAAGGTATTTTTATGGTGTTTCCAGTTCTGTTTCTAGTTATCTTTGAGTCCAACTGAACTAGGCTCTTTCTTTATAATTATTGTAATTATTATATATAATTATATGTATAGTAATTATATTATAATTATAACTATAGTTCCAATTATATAATTATAATTAGAATTAGTTTAGGGTCCTTAAATACATGATATCCTTCAGGATCTAGTGAATCACATTACTGGACTTACAATATCACGGCAAGAGTTTGTGTGTTAACTCTGTAGATGAAAATGAGGTGGGATGATATATTGCTGTATTTTTGCCTCAGCACCATCCTCTTATACTTTTTAGGAATCAGAGAAATGTGACCTTTGGCAAATGATACACTATTAATTCACTTTCCCCATCTGAAGGAAGGAATTGACATAACAAACAAAGGAATTTTCAGCATTGCCAGGAGGATATTTAAAAAGCACTTACACGCTGTGGGAAAAAAGCACCAATAACAAAAAAGTCATATAAATAATATATAATCCCTTATTCCTGACATGAGTAGTTCTTTGCTCATGCTCCTACAATAATATTAAATCATTATTACCAAGAGACCTAAATTTATAAACCAAGTGTGGCCTCCAAGCAAGTTCACAATTGCCTTCCTAGGCAAGAATGTTGGCTTTTTTTTCTTACTTTTCTGCTTGCCTTGTAATTTGAAATTATACTCATAGTGTGGCAATAAACTTGTGATAGTCAGCTTTCAGAATTACTAGACATCTCCTTGGCATTAAAAGGCAATCCAAAGCCTCAGGTACATATTGATTCATTTTAAAACCAACCCAATAATTTCTCTAGTGAGAGAATGGAATGAATATTATTTTACTTAAAAACTAAGGACTGTATGTCCCAATAGTTTGAGATCATACTTGAGAGAGAGTTCCCTTGGGTACAGTCTCTAGTTTTTCAATTGTTTTGGAGTAGAAAATAGAAGAATAAAAGGTAAAGCACTAGCAGGCTTGTTCAATAAGACATCCCTTATTGCTATAAAACTACCTTGGGCTAATTTCACACTAAAACTGCCAGAGCATGAAAACTCAAGAAATTACATTTTTAAAAAGACCTAAAATGCCAATTCTAAGTCACACTATAAATTGGCAAACAAACTTCCAAGAGTTTTAGAAATAACCAAAATATCAACCGTGTGATGAAGCTTAACTATAAAAAATGTGAATTTGTTATTTCCCATGAAATCTTATATTGACATTCATATCATTCTCATAAGTTACATATGTCAAGCAATAATAAAAGCCCTGACACTTAGTAGGTATTCTAAAAGTGTTTTGCTAATGATTAAATGAATAAAAGGAAAGGCTTTATTTTAAAGTTCATAAAATCTTCTTGGTGCCAAGTGTTAATGACTCTGAAAAACAATCTGTTTTTTTTTTTGTTTTTTTTTTTTTTTCAATCTGGGGGTTTTGAAGGGGTGGGGAAATGAGAGGTTGGGTGAGCCCGGAAGTGGGTATTGAGGAGGGCACATATTGCGTGGAGCACTGGGTGAGGTGCATAAACAATGAATTCTGGTACACTGAAAATAAATTTAAAAAATTAAAAAATTAAAAAATAATTCAAATTATATGCCTCAAGGACACTAATCCTTTATCTTCATTTACATTTTCACCTGTGTTTTTGGCAAAAATTAGTATAGAGATTGTGAAGGCACTGGTGACAGATTAGGACAAGAGAGTTCTTATAGGGGCAAGAAGTTTTGTTTACTTAGC
The DNA here is from genome assembly GCF_964662115.1 of Mustela nivalis. Taxonomy (NCBI): domain Eukaryota; kingdom Metazoa; phylum Chordata; class Mammalia; order Carnivora; family Mustelidae; genus Mustela; species Mustela nivalis. Next base: position 105,237,387 of record NC_139024.1, read on the forward strand.
CCATTTCTGACAGTGAACTGGCATGTACAGGAGGGAGCGCAACAGATGACTGATGAATATATGAATCAAATGGGAAGTGGGCAGAAGGAAATAACTTTCAAGTTGTGTATAGGTGAATTAATGCATTAGGAGGACATTATAGAATCTGGGGTTTGAGATAATACAAAATGAATGAGGCAAAATTTTGGATCTACAGAAGCAATAAAGTACTGGAGAGAAATTACATGGTTTTGCATAAATCTAAGCCAGTTCAAGGCTTTGTTATTATAAAGCTCTTGCCTATTAAAATAGTCAGCATACTATCAGATTGAAAAATAACTGGATATTTTTTTCTTTTCAAAAATTTCAAATGGGTACATTACAGATTCCCTGCTGACTCTCTCCCCACAGTTATGTCAATATACCTCATTCTATACTTTGCAGATAACTTGTCAAGAATGCTTACATTCCTTACATGTATAATTCTTTGGTGTATTGAAATTATCTGAAAATAAAAATTATTATTTTTGTCCTCAAATTTCCCAATACCAAGCATTACATTAACAATAAAATAATGAGTCAATGAAGATTGACTTAAATCTCATCTTAATAATTGAATCAACAAGTATTTACCAAATGTATAATACTGGAGATGGATATTGTAGGCATTAGAAAAGACTCCCACATTGATACTTGCTCTAGTGGGCCATGCAGGTTTTTTATTTTTTATTTTTTTTAAATAAAGATTTTATTTATTCATTTGACAGACAGAGATAAGTAGGCAGAGAGGCAGGCAGAGAGAGGAAGAGAAGCAGGCTCCCTGCTGAGCAGAGCTCAATCCCGGGACCCAAGATCATGACCTAAGCCAAAGGCAGAGGCTTTAACCCACTGAGCCACCTAGGTGCCCCGGGCTAAGTAGTCTTTTGAAAGACACAAGACATAACATTTACAACAAGTAGAGACGAAATAAGAAAACACTGCCAAAACAGAGTAATACATTGTAAGATGCTAAATTGACTATAATCAAAGACTATGCTTTATGGTACAGAAAACATCCTTCATTGGATATTAAAGATTTTAGATTAAGCACAATGGTTTGGTTGTGTAAATTTTATTATTAAATCTTTAGATTGCAATAAAGAATCCCTTTAGGTAAAGATTTTCTCATTGTATTATTTAATAAATAATAAAAGCAGATGATGTACTATGCAAAGATTCAGTTTTAAAAAGGTTTTATCTTGGATATATTCACTAATGTCAATAAAAATTTCCTCTAAGAGGATAAAGACTAAAATTTATTCTTTATTTTTATTTTCTGAAACTACAGCAACCTCAATTATTATGTGTAACCACAGGATGAGTTTTATTAACTTTGTTGACTTTATTATAATTTCTGGTGGAGTAATACAAATGAATCACCTTTGAAAAGAGGATCCACATTGCATTTCCACAGAGCCCAAGGAGACATATAACATTTCTCTAGATTACTTAATTATCAAAAAGTTACCACCAACAGAATAAATGGCAGCATTTCAGTCCTACTAAAAAAGATGCCTTTTTATCACTAAAATGCCACAGATGGGGTAAAAAAAGCAATTACTTGTCACTTCTACTGCAAAGGTTATAATGGTCAACTTACTTTAAATGACAGATTTTTCTAAAGGTTAGAATTAGCTGCTAAATAGGTCCCAGCTTTTGCGAGCAATCCATTTTTGTTACCAATATTCTCAATTAGTTAAAAAAGCCAAAGGATGGGATTGGGAGGGAAACAAACCATAAGTGACTCTTAATCTCACAAAACAAACTGAGGGTTGCTGGGGGGAGGGGGTTTGGGAGAAGGGGGTGGGATTATGGACATTGGGGAGGGTATGTGCTTTGGTGAGTGCTGTGAAGTGTGTAAACCTGGTGATTCACAGACCTGTACCCCTGGGGATAAAAATATATGTTTATAAAAAATAAAAAATTAAAAAAAAAAAGCCAAAGGACTTCTTGACATTAACTCTGATTTGTTAGAATTTAATTTTTGTCTGCCCATTTTTATTTATGCTTGTATTTACAAATGCCATTACCTATTCTTCCTCTAACCTGAGAAAGACTTAACATTTCCTTGAGTATTAAATATTCATTCCCACTGATATGCTAAATTTTAATACAGAAAATCATGAAGTATAGTATAAAGTAACAAATCTGATTGTCCTCAAAATATTTCTAATTGTACCTATAATTTAGGTATACAGCACTTTTCTGATTTTGTTGAAACTATTTTTAAAATCTTTACTTCTGTGTGAAATCATTTTTTGGGATGAGCTCTGCAATCACACTATTTTCATTGTCCTCTTACTCCTACCACTCTCAGAGGACAAGTTTATGCCTCATCTTTCTTCAGGATTACATGACCTTTTTCATTGAGCAAAGCACAGGTCTGAAGAGAATTCCCCACAAGCTACTATAGATGGAGGGTCTGTGTTTCTTCCTAAAGCCAACACCCTGAGAGACCATGGGAGTTCACTGCCTCAGTACACACGTGGACCTTTCTCCTTTTTCTGCTCTTTTTTGAATAGTTTTTTCATTTCTATTGTGCCACTGCCATCAACATACAAAAATGCTGTTGTTTTGTCTTAAAAGAAACAAAGAAAAACCCCCACTCTTTCCTCTGTTACTTTCATCTATCACCAGTGATCACGTGAGCCTCCCTTAAATGCCTCAGAAGCTTTCCCTTATCCTTAGAACAAAGGCCAGACTCCTCAGCCAGCTGTTGCTGACCTACAGCCACAGGACTTCCACTCTGTTTTCCTGCTATTCTGAATTCACTTCTGTCCATGCTCTCTGCTCCCAAGATTTCACACCAGCTGAGCCACAGACTACAACATTCTTCCCCGTGCCCCCTACAACTCAATGCATCTATGTTGTCTTTCCTCCCCTTGCCTGGTTGCCTCTCATATGTCCTTCAGGCTTTGGCTTAAACAACACTTTGGCAGAGATCTAGTCATTTGATTAGGATGTGCCCTATTCAGTGCATGCTCGTCTCCATCACAATTGTACCAAGTAAACAGAATGTTCTGTAAGGGCCATAGGTTTATCTGTCTTGTTACCACTATATTCCTGGCATTTAACATAGGGCACAGCACTCAGCAGGCTGTCAGGAAATACTTGCATTTGAATGAATAAATGAAGGAAAAAAGAATCCAGGACACTCAGTACTCTTCAATAAATGTTAGCAGACTACCCACCAGAAGAAACAGTGTTTACAATAAAAACACAGCAATTTGGTTGTGAAGCATGACTTACAGATTCTTTGATTATACTGACCAGCAAAATTTCTAACATTCTCTTTAGTTAAGTGTAAAATTCAACTATGAGAAACTTCCTTCTTAATCAAATTAAAATACAATGTTCCCTTTTCACCTCATTTTACAAAATTATTTCATAGAGGGGCACCTAGGTGGCTCAGTGGGTTAAGCCTCTGCCTTCAGCTTGGGTCATGGTCTCAGGGTCCTGGGATCCAGCCCCGCGTCAGGCTGTCTGCTTGGCGGGGAGCCTGCTTCCTCCCTCTCTCTGCCTGTCTCTCTGCCTACTTGTGATCTCTGTCAAATAAATAAATAAAATCTTAAAAAAAAAAATTATTCCATAGAAGTTGACTGAAATAGTGACAGGTCATCAGTATTAACAGCAAAATTTTATAGCCTTCAAAACAAATGTCTGGTTTCCTAAAATTTTCTTTTTTATGGCAGGTCTATTGAGGATACAAATTTTAATCATAGATTCATCTTTAAGAATTGATCGCTTAACTTTGTATGGAAATGGTTATTTTCAAGTAGAATGAAATGTATGAAAAACAAAGTAAGTATGCTTCCCATTGTGGTTGGCAGAAAACTGGCACTTTAAGTTCCTACTTCACTTTGATAAGAGGGAAAAACTCTGAACTCTTCCAGAAAGCCACTTAGCACTCTGGCTTCTTTGAATTCTATTTTGATATAAAGTCACCATTATGCAAAATAATAATAATAATAACCTTTGTACTACTACTACTGGCATCATATACGTTTTTGGTGGGGGTTAGGGAGAGACTGGCATTTGAAGCTACTTAAAGAGAAGTAGCCAAATTGTCAAAGACACTGAAAATATCTAGAAAATAGAAAATTTGCCTTTTTGCCTTATGTTTAGATTTTTATAAATCTGAGGGCTGAGGAGAATAATTTCATTAAAAAGATCTACAAGATTTATATCCACCCAGCAAGGCTTCATTCATGTTCAGGCTACTTGTAAATGTTTGTAGTTACCTTAGGTTTTGAAATCATTCCTCTCACCAACACATTAAAACATACTTTTAATGCTCTGAAAATAATTTAGCATCTAACACACAGCTACATGTTGACTGTCATTATTCTTCAATTATTAAAAAAGCTCTATTAGAGGGAAAACACCTTGTCTACTTAATAAGATTACTTCCTATATTGTTTTACTTAAACACACAATTCCCCTCTAAGTCACAAGTCATACTCCTGAAAATCTCAGGATTGAAAAGTCATCGTGTCCTGGGGCTCCTGGGCGGCTCAGTGGGTTAAACTTTTGCCTTCGGCTCAGATCATGGTCTCAGGGTCCTGGGATGGAGCCCCGCATCAGGCTCTCTGCTCAGCAGGGAGCCTACTTCCCCTCACCCCCGCCCTGCCTGCCTCTCTGCCTACATGTGATCTCTGTCAAATAAATAAAATATTAAAAAAAAGTCATTGTCTCCCTATAAACATGCTTTAAAAACAATACAAAGACTTAGAGATTCATCTTATGGAAATCTAAAGTGAAAAGGAACAGGGTTTAATATCCTATATTGGAAATGTTAGATGCTAAAGGGTTCTATTGTGATCACTTTCTTTTTCCATGGAGAAATCCGTGGTCTCAAAGGGTGAACTACTTTATTGTCAATATCACATTGCCATTCTCATAATAATCATTGTTATCATCTTTGTCTTAACTAGCTGTCAGAGAGCCACCATATACCAGATGTGTTATTCACTTAATACACATTTAATCTAATTCTTACTTAATTTGGCAAGTCAATAGTTATAGAATCCTCATTTCATCTCTGGCAAGTCAGTAGTTACAGAATCCTCATTTCAGAGGACAGAGGTACAAAACTGGTAAAGCTGGAGCTTCATTTATGGTCTTCTCACAACATAGGCTAAAAATAAAAAGCACCACTTTGGTTCCAGGTGGAATCCACAGTATCTATCAGAGGTAGGAAGTTCATGTGTTTCCCAGGCCCAGGCTAGTCACTTAAATGAAGGAGGAAAGGTAGGGTAGGATTATGATAAAGTATAACACACAAACCCCTTATAGAGGGGCATTGACTATTCAGCTCCCACCATGGGCTTCCATTTGTCAATATGCATCTAAGGGGATAGATTTTCCAAATTTTCATGAGAGGTTGAAAACCTGGACATTCATGTGTGTGTGTGCGCGTGTTTCCATGTATTGTATGTGTGTGCATATGTGTATTTTTTTCAAAAACACATACACTTATACTTCTCATTTTTGAAGGCAATCAAATACATGTTTTACAAAATAATGTGGGGGCAAAAATGCAATATCTGAAAGAACTTGCAATCTCTGTGTTAATGAGATTTAAAAATTTTGAATAAATCCAAATACATTTAAATGAATTTGTTACCAGATCAAGTGTTTAAAACTTTTGTACCTAAGAAGGTAATCCATCCTCTGTTCCCTTCACATTTTTGGATAAGCACTGCCATGTAGCTTCCTTTTTTGTTGTTTTGTATTTTGTGGAACCCTTAAAAGAACATCATCAGAAGCACAAAGAACTGCAGCAGAAAACCACTTAAGGCACTCTGTACACAGCAGCATATTGGACATCCTTCTCTCCTGGAGTAAGAGAGACAGTAAAAGCAACTAGAGAAGCAAAACTGACCAGACAGAGAAGCATCCTTCCCTCTCACTTATCGAGCTTTCTTCTCTCAGAGGGAGAAAACTGAAAGTGGTGAAAAGACGCTCTCACCTCAGTTTTGATGATTTTGAAAATATGAGCACCTGGAAAATAGGATATGTTTTGAAACTTGAATAGTAAAAGTGAGTAAACTCTCATGAAGATGGATTATAAGTGACTGCTTTCCATTTGAAGTGCTTAATTGAGCTGTTGAGCTATCTCCCCCACCTTTTTTAGGTAGCATACATACCTCCTCTGAGAACACACAGGAATGAGCTACTAAGTGAGGATGCAAAATGCACTTTTTTTCTCTCAGAAATTTGTGTAATAATTTGAAGAAACTGGTCTAGGGATGAACCAACTGACTAAATTCTGTCTAGATAATGGAGATATTTTTCCTCATCCCTTTTGACCCTCCTTTTCCCCATGTTTTACACTTTATTGGATCAAAGTATACATTCATACTTAGTGGTTCTTTTCTTCTTCACCATCTCTACAATTTTATTCTTACTTTGTGCCTTCTTATTGACTCATCTGTGGTACCTAGGAATCCCACAGTGAGGAATCACTTTTCTCCATCTTATCCTTTTTAAATCTTCTAAAGATGTTTCAAGCAATATAAAGCAAATAAAACAACTTAATCCTTAAGTTACTGTGCTAAAATTAATTGTGTTATAAGTATACTAGGGAAATCGTTGTAGTTACTCGTGAGATTTCACATATATATGTTAAAAAACCATTTGAAATACATACTTAAATGGTTTGTATTTAACTGTTTAGTAAATGATTCAATGATTAAGAATCAAAATATTATATCAGTTACAACAGAGGTTTATATTAATGTCCAGATATATAATTTGGGGTAATGAAGAATCTTTTTCACCTACAAACAAAATTTGATTAAAGTTAAAAAATAATTACATGATGCATATAGTCAGAATTCAGATGTAAGCTACCTTTTTCATCTAAAAAAGAGGAATCAGAGAGAGGGGAGAGTCAAGATGGCAGAGGAGTAGCAGACTGAGATGACACCAGGTCTCAGAAGTTCAGCTAGTTATCAAACCATTTCGAACACCTACAAACCCAAAAGGAGATCGAAGAGAAGAAGAAGAGCAATTCTAGAAACAGAAAATTGGCCACTTTCTGAAAGGTAGGACATGTGGAGAAGTGAATCTGAAGCGATGGGAAGATAGACTGTGGGGGGGGGGGGGCGGCTCCCGGCAAGTGGTGGAGCAATGGAGCACAAAATCTGAACTTTTAGAAGTCTGCTCCACTGAGGGACACTGATCCAGAGGCTAAGCAGGGGTGAAGCACTTGCAGGGACAGTGTGGTCTCAGATCCCATGTGGTCACAGAAGGATCAATCGATGTGATACAATACATTAATAAAAGCAAGAACAAGAACCATATATTCTCAATAGATGCATTTGACAAAGTATAGCATCCTTTCTTGATCAAAACTCTTCAAAGTGTACGGATAGAGGGTACATACCTCAATATCATCAAAGTCATCTATGAAAAGCCCATAGTGAATATCATTCTCAATGGAGAAAAACTGAGAGCTTATCCTCTAAGGTCAGGAACACTGCAGGGATGTCCATTATCACCACTGCTATTCAACATAGTACTAGAAGTCCTAGCCTCGGCAATCAGACAACGGAAAGAAATAAAAGGCATCCAAATCAGCAAAGAAGAAGTCAAACTCTCTCTCTTTGCAGATGATATGATACTTTATGTAGAAAACCCAAAATACTCCAGTCCAAATCTGTTAGAACTTGTACAGGAATTCAATAAAGTGTCAGGATATAAAATCAATGCACAGAAATAAGTTGCATTTATTTAGAACGAGCAGCAAGACAGAAGAAAGAGAAATTAAGGAATTGATTCCATTTACAATTGCACCCCAAACCGTAAGATACCCAGGAATAAACCTAACCAAAGAGGCAAAGAATTTATACTCAGAAAACTATAGAATACTCGAAAGAAATTGAGGAAGACACAAAGAAATGGAAAAATGTTCCATGCTCATGGATTGGAAGAACAAATACTGTGAAAATGTCTATGCTACCTAAAGCAACCTACATGTTGCAATCCCTATCAAAATACCATCAATTTTTTTCAAAGAAATGGAAGAAATAATTCTAAAATTTATATGGAATAAGAAAAGACCTCGAATAGCCAGAGGAATGTGGAAAAGGAAAGCCAAAGTTGGTGGCATCACAATTCCAGACTTCAGGCTTTATTACAAAACTATCATCATTAAGACAGTATGGTACTGGCACAAAAACAGACACATAGATCAATGGAACAGAATAGAGAGCCCAGAAATAGACCCTCAACTCTATGGTCAACAAATCGTTGACAAAGCAGGAAAGAATGTCCACTGGAAAAAAGACAGTCTCTTCGATAAATGGTATTGGGACAGCCACATGCAGAAAAATGAAATTGGACCATTTCCTTACACCACACATGAAAATAGACTCAAAATGAATGAAAGACCTCAATGTGAGAAAGGAATCCATTGAAAACCTTGAGGAGAACACAGGCAGCAACCTCTTTGACCTTAGCCGCAGCAACTTCTTCCTAGAAACATGGCCAAAGGCAAGGGAAGCAAGGGCAAAAATGAACTATTGGGACTTCATCAAGATCAAAAGCTTTTGCACAGCAAAGGAAACAGTCAACAAAACCAAAAGGCAACTGACAGAATGGGAGAAGATATTCACAAATGACAAATCAGATAAAGGGCTAGCATCCAAAATCTATCAAAAACTTACAAACTCAACACCCAAAGAACAAATAATCCAATCAAAAAATGGGCAGAGGATATGAACAGACATTTCTGCAAAGAAGACATCCAGGTGGCCAAGAGACACACGAAAAAGTGCTCAACATCACTTGGCATCAGGGAAATACAAATCAAAATCACACCAGTCAGAATGGCTAAAATTAACAAGTCAGGAAATGAGAGATGTTTTCAAGGATGTGGAGAAAGGGGAACCGTCCTACACTGTTGGTGGGAATGCAAGCTGCTGCAGCCATTATGGAAAACAGCATGGAGGCTCCTCAGAAAGTTGAAAATAGAGCTACCCTATGACCCAGCAATCGCACTACTGGGTATTTATCCTAAAGATACAAATGTGATCCGAAGGGGCACGTACACCCGAATGTTTATAGCAGCAATGTTCACAATAGCCAAACTATGGAAAAAACTTAGATGCCCATCAACAGACGAATGGATAAAGAAGAAGTGGTATATAAATACAATGGGATACTATGCAGCCATCAAAAGAAATGAAATATTGCCATTTGCAACGACCTGGATGGATCTAGAGGGTATTGTGCTGAGTGAAATAAGTCAATCAGAGAAAGTCAATTATCATATGATCTCTCTGATATGAGGAATGTGAGAGGCAAAGTGGGGGGTTTGGTGGGGGAGGGAAGGAAAAAAATGAATCAAGTTGGGATCAGGAGGGAGACAAACCATAAGAGACTCTTAATCTCACAAAACAAACTGAGTGTTGCCTGGGGGTGGGGGTTATGGAGAAGGTGGTTGGGTTATGGACATTGGGGAGGGTGTGTGCTATGGTGAGTGCTGTGAAGTGTGTAAGCCTGACAATTCATAGACCTGTACCGCTGGGGCAAATAATACATTATATATTAATAAAAACTAAATTAAAAATTAAAAAATAAAAAAGAGAAACCAGAAAGCAACAGACACTCTTGTTTTATGAATTTTCTTCTTAAATTTTGCTTGATTTCTGTGTTCAATACAGAATTTATTTCTTCACAAATGATGTAACACAATTTGGACTTTCTTACATTGATGAGAACTGGAATTAGAATATTAACAAATATTTACCAATTCTAAAAGAACAAGAAAATGTGATTATCTGTTGGAAATATTTCTGTAACACACAGAATCATGAGTTGAGTAGTTAATATTAAGTGCCAAGAGAATCTTGTAAATGTTACAGCATTTTGCAAGGTTGAAATAATTATTTAAATATCTCAAATTTGGGGGACCTGGGTGGCTTAGTGGGTTAAGCCTCTGCTTTCGGCTCAGATCATGATCTCTGGGTCCTGGAATCAAGCCCCATGTTGGGCTCTCTGCTTGGTGGGGAGCCTGCTTCCCCCTCTTTCTGCTTGACTTTTTGCCCACTTGTGATCTCTCTCTCTCTGACAAATAAATAAGTAAATAAATAAATAAATGAAAAGCACATTTTTAAAATATTTACGCATTTATTTTTATTTACACTTCCTTACTTTTCAAACTCCACCAAACATTTAACCATATATAGTTGCAGTTATGGAATTAATTTCACTCTTTTTGCCTTCTCAATAGGTCTATGGGGTGAATCCATTTCTTTATACCATTTCCATATCTGGTTTTAGCTTGAGGAAAATTTACAGGTATTTCCCAAAGTATGAACAGCCTGAATAACTAAATGTGAGCATCACTTTACTCTGATATAAAGTGAATACAATAATTCGCACATCCCATTGAGCTAGAGGTGCAAGGCTTAGCAAATAAAAAGTAAGATTGCATGAATTTCAGATATTTTTGTAGCATGAATTTGTTCTAATCATTTTTCAGTGTGTGTTCCAAATATTGCATGAGGCATATTATACTACAAAAAAGATGTGCTGTTCATGTGAAATACAAATTAATTGGTCTTATCTTTTATTTGGCAATCCCATATTAAGCTGTTTTAGGGATTAAATCAGATGATTTATCTAAAATGGCTGACAAATGGTGGATTCCTAACAATTTTTTCTTGCCTGACCCTGTGAAAGAAACATGATTTGAATTTGATCAATTCTTTGTTTCCCTTATGTGGTGAAAATTCTGCCATATTATAACTATATATTAGTAAATGAATGTAGTACAGATTAAATGAAGTGTGTGTGTGTGTGTGTGTGTGTGTGTGTGTGTGTGCGCACGCACGTGCGCATGTTTGGGAGATGGAATTGAGCATTAATTAATATGGAAATGGGAGATTAATACATTAGGGAAAAGTCATGTTCTTCTACCCTTTTCTACTCATCATTTGACCACTATTTTGGGGGATTAGAGAGAGACCTTCAAAGCCCTTCAGAGATATCCTTGCCATTCTTTCCTCAAGGAACTTTACACATAAATAGTACTGGGATGATAATAATCTTTGATATTGTTAAAATATTCCACAAACTGAATTTTTACTATATTCCCTAACATTTCCCCCCCCAAGAACAGTAATCATTTGAGTTACACTTAAGTTCTGTTTTAAGAGTAGCTGTCATTAATGCCAGTTTCAAAGTTCTTTGTATATGTGTGTGTGTAAATATATATGCAAATAAATAATTTATAGTGAATATAGATAACAACACTTGCAGAGAAAATTTGGCCTATGACCTGGTTTTGTATGGTCCACCTGTGAGGTAGGAATGTTTTATATTTTGAGGTATTTGGGAAGTAAAAATCAAAACAAGAATTAGAATTTGTGATGCATGAAGAGCATGTAAAATTCAAACTAAATCAAGTTTAACTGGGACACAGCAACTACATATCTATTTGTTTACATATAGTTTATGGTTCCTTTAACACTGTGTAGTGATTAGTTTCATTTGTTAACTTTGCTAGGCTGCATTATTCAGTCATTTAATCAAACATTAATCTGGATATACTCCACCTATTAATTTAGGTTAACCACATCTACAGCCACTTGACTTTAAGTAAAGATCAACCTCAATAATGTGGGTGGGCCTCATGCCATAAATTGAAGGTCGGGTTTCCTGGAGAATAAGAAATTCTGCCTCAATACTGCAACATGAACTTTGTTGACAGAGTTTCCAGCCTGCTGGCTTGCTTTGAAAATCAGAGTGAAGACTCCAGTATTAACTCCTTCCTGAGTTTCCAGCCTGATGATTAGTTCTATGGAATTTCAGACTTGCTAACCACAAGAGTAGTAAGCCAATTCCTCAAAAACAAAAACAAAAACAAAAACAAAACAAAAAAAAACAAACCAAAAACATATATATATTACACACACACACACACGTTTCTCTGACGAAGCCTGGATGATACACACTACAATGGCAGAACTGAGTTATGATAGAGACTGTATGGCCCATAAAATAAAAATTTACTTTCCGGCCCTCTACAGAAAAGTTTGTGGAACCCTGTGCTAGATACATACTGTACTTTAGTCATTTTCCTTCATTCATCCACACAATTCCATCTTCTATATTCTACTAATATACTGCTGCTTATGTACCACAGAATGAGTGGGAAGTTAGTGGTAGACTCAGGGAGATAAACTCTATCCTGGTAAATCTCACAGGCTTGAGGGGATCTAGATTATTATTATAGTGTCAGTGCTGAGGAGGTGGTAAGCAGGCTGTGCTGGGTGAACACACCAGGGAGACTCCACTACCAGCAAGCCCTGCACAATAAGGTTGTATGAAAGTGATATCATTACCAATAAAACACTCAGACATGTTACCTTGCCTTAAGTATTTTGGATACGGGCGTGCTAGCTCCCTTCTTTAAGCTTCAGAAAGTAAATTTAGATATTATCTAACAGGTCACAAAGTCAGATGCCTTCAATAGCAGGTAGGTAATAAAATAAATGAGTACAGTTTGGGATGAGGGAACCTTCCAAAGACTGACAATGAGCAGTCTCCTCATAGTGATATTTAAAAATCTAAAAGATGCAAAGACATGGGGCATGCCTAACAAAACACATCTTCGAACTTCATGTGCTGCCAGTTTGAAGCCTCTGAGATAAAACCTACATCTTTTCACTTCATAAATGGGCATTAAAACCCAAGATCTTAAGGGACTTCACTAAAACCCCTTGAATTTATTCACAGCAGAGATCACACTGGAATCCAGCTCTTCTGGCTCCCACTGCAATTCCTCATTTTCTGTGGTGAGATCCGCAAGGATGTGTTTAGACAGGATTATGAGAGAAGGGAACAGAAGTCAAAAGTAGGCTGGAGGGGCGCCTGGGTGGCTCAGTGGGTTAAAGCCTCTGCCTTTGGCTCAGGTCATGGTCAGGGTCCTGGGATTGAGTCCCGCATCTGGCTCTCTGCTCAGCAGGGAGCCTGCTTCCCCCTCTCTCTGCCTCTCTGCCTACTTGTGATCTCTCTCTCTCTCTGTTAATAAATAAATAAAATCTTAAAAAAAAGTGTACTTTATTAAAAAAAAATAGCTGGAGAAGAATCTTGCCCTTAAGAAAGACTTTGTGTAGAAGAAATACATGAATTATACATTTACACATTTACATAGCATCCATGATGTTGCCATGAAGTGAACCAGGTGCCATGTTTGAAGAAAGGGAGGAAAAACAGTATCTTATTGTTTTATTTTGCATTTCCCTAATTAATAATAAATGTACTTTCATACATTTACTAGCCATTTATTTTTACTCCTGAGAACTGATGGCATGTTTTGTCTACTTTTCCATAGGTTGACTTTTTTTTTAATTGATATATAAGCATTAAAAATACTTTGCATAGCAATCCTGTGTGTATCTTTTTCATGTATCCTTTTCCATTTTTGGTTTGTCTTTCCACTTTCTTCTGTCTTTCCAATGAATATAAGTTCTTTATTTTTTTCCACACTTATCTTCTATTTTAAAGCATCTTCTGTGTTTTGAAGAAATCCTTGCCCAAGACCAGATCATAGAAAAACTTTCTTAAATACTGTTAAGATGGTTCCCCCCCCCATCTCTCTCTCTCTCTCTTTTTTTTTTTTTAAGATTTATTTATTTGAGAGAGATAGAGAGCACATGTGTGCATGAGCACAAGGTGGGGGGGGGCAGGCAGAGGGATAGAGAGAGAGAAAGGGAGAATCTCCAGCAGAGGCAGGACTCGATCTCATGACCTGAGCCAAAATCACATAGACTAAGTGACTAAACCACATAGGTGTCCCTTCCCCCACCTCTTATAGTGGTTTCTAATTCATTTTGAATTGATTTTTGTATATAGCTCTGACAGAGAGGTAGAAGTTTACTTTTTTCCATATGAAAAACTTAATGTCCTTGCACAATCTATTGTGCAGTTCCTGTTTTCCTTACTGATCTTTAAAGACAATAACATACTAAATCATGTTTCTTTCTAAGTGTGGGTCTATTTGTAGTCCATATGGTCTTTTCTATCTGCCCTTTTTTCAATCAATGTGTCAATGTCGTATTGTCTTAATTACTATAGATTTACAATTCTTCATTCGTGGGAAAGGAAACTTCACTGTTTTACTTCTTTAAATGTGTTTGGTTTTTTTCAAAGATATTTTCTCTTTTGTATAAATTTTTGAATCAAGATGTCAAGTTTTACAAAATAAAATTGAAATAATTTTTATTGGAATTAAATTGAAGGTACACATCAGTTGGGGCAAAGTTGAGATGTTTACAAAACAGAATTCAATTCATGAATGTGGCTATATCACTCTTTAATTATGTCCTTATAGAAACTAGTTATCTCATAACAAACATTGGTACTGGTAGAGTCCTCCCACTCAGCACACATACTTTCCTTTTTCTTTTCAAAACATAATGTCAGTTTTTATCTTTATTATTCTCTTTTAATTTATCTAAGTTTGCTGTGCTATGTATTTTTCTACCTTCTTAAGTAGAATGTTTAGCTCATTAATTTTAAGGCTTTCATCTTTACTAATACAAGCATTTTAAGGCCTTAAGTTTCCTATAGTTACTGCTTTACTTACATCGAATGAGTTTCTGTATGTAAAAATTTTCTTGAATTATAAATACTTTATAACATCTATTGTGTTTTCTTCCTTGATTTATTTACTGGAACTGTAATAATTATTCCAAAATACTTTATGATAGTTACTTTTTGGTTTCTGATTTTAATGTAATTATACTTTACTTAGTGACTATGAGCTATCAGGTTTGCTTTTTGTCCAATATAAGGTTTTTTTTTTTTTTTTAAATATTCCTGTGATTAGATGTTAGTATATTTTATAGTGGTTTAGGTCAGTGTTTATATATTTCCAATGTATTTGAACTGTCAATTTAATATTTTAGTTTTCTGCATCTTGTTTTTTGTCTGCTTATTCTATGAAATACAGGGAAAGGTAAGTTAAATCATCATTGTATAATTATATTTATCTTATAACAAAGACCACAGTCTCTGTCAGAGTTTGGAAATCATACCCTGAATTACTATTCTATTTGTGATTTTCAGTTTGTATGCCTAATTCATCGGGAACAACTCAAAGACCCTAAAAACATTTTAGCTCTCATCATTAAAAAAAATTATTCTATTTTGATATATTTCAATTCTACCTTTTCATTTTCTTTAACCCCACAAGAATTTTTTGTTGTCTATAAAGTCAATATTTGCTTAGGATGACTCACATACTATTTTCTTTAAGTGTCATTCTTTGTTGCACATAAGATTATCCACTCGAAATCTCTTTCTTCTGTCTTGAGTTTAACCTACAAATTTTCCTTTGGTAAAGATTTGTTAGTGGCAAATCATTTATTTTGTTTCAAATTATTTTATTCTCAAATTTAGCACTCATTTAAAAAATAACGCAATACATTGGCCTCCATTCCTTGTTTTAAGAATTAAAATATCTTCTAATTTTTGTTCACTGGAAAGTAATTTTGATTTTATTCCTCTTTTGTTGAATATAAGATTGGGTATTTGTCTGTGGTGTTCTCTAGTTTCACTATGACAAGCCTACACATTACCGTAACATGTCTGTATTTGCGTGTGTGTGTGTGTGTGTGTGTGTGTGTGTGTGTGTGTGTGTGTATGTCTGTCTAAATAAATTAGTTAAAACACCTCTATTTTTCACTTTTAATTGTTAACTTAAATAATCTCTTGATTGTTACTTACTTTTTTCAGTCCATTTTTTTTCTTGTTTTTAAATATAAAAACCCACACTTATTTTACTTTATGTGTTTGATAGTTCAATATCTTAAGCCATAAAGATATGAGTATATCCTTTGTAATTTCTGGTTACCTTCATTAGTGGTGGTGTTTCTTGCAAGTTTTAAGGGTTTGCTGTTTTTGTTGCTATTCTTTTTGAGAAGCATTTTCTTTTTTTTTAAGATTTTATTTATTTATTTGACAGAGAGAGATCACAAGTAGGCAGAGAGGCAGGCAGAGAGAGAGAGAGAGAGAGGAGGAAGCAGCAGAGAGCCTGATGTGGAATTCGATCCCAGGACCCTGGGATCATGACCTGAGCTGAAGGCAGAGGCTTAACCCACTGAACCACCCAGGTGCCCCAAGAAGCATTTTAAAAGGCAATATACATTTATTTTCATAGGGGCTCAGGGTATTACCAACCTGCAGAGATTTAATAAAAATCCTTGGCTTGAGATTTTTTCAGACTGATGAGGGAGCAGGAGGCTGGCTGAGGACAAAGCAAAAGCTGGCGCCTTGCACCCCCCCCCTTCATCTGCTCCCCTCCATATGTGTAGCATCTCTCAGGCAGCTCTGACTGCCATGAACAATAAGCAAATAGTTAACTTGCAGAGCTCACAATCCTGCTAGACCGGAGTCTCCCTTGGCTTACAAATGTTCTAAATCTCACTAACAAAGACAATTGATAGCAGGATTGTGACACCCCACCAAAAAGTCTCCCAAAGATCTTAATGTTAATGGCTGGTCTAAAGACAACATTGATCCAGCAGCAAGGGCAAGGCCTCCGGCAGGCCTGGAACATCCTGGCACCTTGTAGGCCCTCTTTAGCATATGAAAACTCCACTGAAACCTCCCTTCCCCTCCCCTTCCCCCAACAGCAGGGTACATAACCTGCCATCCCTCACAACCCGGGGCAGAGCTTATGTAAATAAATAGGCCAAGTTTGTTAAAACTGGACTTGTTTCACAAGTGAATTAGTCCTGATTTGGCTATCTCTGTAAATGAGGGTTATTTTAGAGAGAAAAATTGTTTTAGTAACACCTTTATGGATGTTAAATTCTAGATTTGATTGTCTTTAAATGTTTGTTTAAATAGCTTCTTTAGTCGATCTTAGTATTTTGAGGATATATGAACAAGACCCCACAGCACATGATTAAACAACTGGAAAATGGGATTGATTCCCCTACAATTGTATAACTTAACTAATCCCTTATGTGTGGCTGGGATAATGAAATTGCCTAAAATCCACCATACCACACTCCATAGGATTAACTATGGACTTGTGGAGATAATGGATGACCCCACTTTCTTTATGAATGGATTGGATGATGCATGGCGGACTCCCCTTATCTCTTGACAAGTTTTCTCACTTGCCAGTGATCCTCTGTAATCAGGATATTGTTAAGGCTGGACCACTCATTGGTTTCACCCCTTTGTCATATTTATCCTAGAGGCCACCTTTGTTGAGGTGCAATTGCAAACAGATGCTTTAGCGAAACTTAGAACAGCCTTCCTCATAAAAAGAGCCTCAAAGCTCACTATGGGACAGTCCTTGACTCCTTTCTCTATAGAGCAAAAATGTTCAGAGGTTATTGATCTTGCTTACTCTATTTGTCCAGATTTAAGATGCCACTGTTAAAAATGCAAATGACAGTTGGTTTTCTGATGACAGTAGTTTTCATAGAAAAAAATAAGATAAGCTAGGTGTGCCATAGTGCTCACTAGCACTTTGCAATTGCCAAAGCCTAAGAATTAACATTTATACTGACTCCAAATGTGCTTTCCTGGTACTACATGCCCATGGAGCAATTTGGAAGGAAAGGGGATTGCTATCAAGCCATAACTCCCCAATCAAATATGGGCCTAAGTTCCAAAACCCTCCTTATCGCTATACTAAGGATGGCCTTAGATGTCCTGACAGCAGCCCAGGGTGGCACATGTGCAATTATCAAGACAGAATGTTGTGTGTACATTCCAGACTATCACAAAAATGTCACAGAACTAATAAAAGACATGAATACCCAGATTAAGGCCCTACAAGATCCTTCTCTCTCTCTCAGTGAATGGTTAAGTTCCTGGTTTGAAGGAGGACTATGGCCAAATCTCCTTTTCGGGCTTCTCATTCTTATCGCCTTATTAACTTTAATATGTTGCTTTGTTCCATGTTTCTCTACTTGGTGCCGAGACTCCATTGCTGCAATGACTTCACCACGACAGATGATCCTTACCACGCGCAAAGACACTCCTTCACTGTCAGCGCTGGATTCGGCTGCCTCTGCCTTTCGTAACTCCCCTATACATTCCTCTACTGATCAATATTGACCCCAGTAGGTAGGGACAGCTCTACGCCCCTATTCAGCAGGAAGAAGTTACAGAAGATGAGACCTTCCACCTTCAACCACCTTAAAGATTTAAGGGTCAAAATTGTTCAGGGGGGAATGATGAGGGAGCAGGAGGCTGGCTGAGGACAAAGCAAAAGCTGGCGCCTTGCACCCCCCCCCTTCATCTGCTCCCCTCCATATGTGTAGCATCCCTCAGGCAGCTCTGACTGCCATGAACAATAAGCAAATAGTTAACTTGCAGAGCTCACAATCCTGCTAGACCGGAGTCTCCCCTGGCTTACAAATGTTCTAAATCTCACTAACAAAGACAATTGATAGCAGGATTGTGACACCCCACCAAAAAGTCTCCCAAAGATCTTAATGTTAATGGCTGGTCTAAAGACAACATTGATCCAGCAGCAAGGGCAAGGCCTCCGGCAGGCCTGAAACATCCTGGCACCTTGTAGGCCCTCTTTAGCATATGAAAACTCCACTGAAACCTCCCTTCCCCTCCCCTTCCCCCAACAGCAGGGTACATAACCTGCCATCCCTCACAACCCGGGGCAGCAGCTCTTCCTGCCCACGGGTCCTGTCCCCGTGCTTTAATAAACCACCATTTTGCACCAAAGATGTCTCAAGAATTCTTTCTTGGTCATCGGCTCCGGACCTCAGCCCACCAAATCTCACCTAGGTTCTAGAACTTCATCAAGACCATCTAGATAGTGTGAATTTAGGCTAAAAACCTATAAAGACTAGCAGATGGTTATGAATTTTGATGAAATATTTTGTTTTCTCATCCATCCTGTGCTAAATTTTGAGAAAGGCAATTTTCCTTGTTATCTTGCATGAGAGTGTGTGTGCATACACACATGCATGTGTGTGTATGCTAGGATTTCTAGTTTGTCGGGGTGTAGCTTTGGGATTCCAGGTTTATCTGCAGATGAGGAAATCTATTTGACTCTCCACTGGAAATATACCCTGAGCTTTGTGTTCTGTCTCCGTGCTTACATCCTGCCAATCTGAGAAACTATTAAGGGCATCCAGTCCATGGTATTTTGTTATGGCAAACCCCAGTAGATATACCTATGTTTTACATGAAAATTAACTCAAAATGGCTCATAGACCTAAATGTAATACATAAAAGTTTTAAAACTTCTAGAAGATAATATAGGAAATTTAAGTGAACTGGGGTTTGGTGATGAATTTCAGATATAACACCAAAACTACAATCCATGAAATAAAAGATAGGTAAATTTGACTTCATTAAAATGAAAGGATAGGTAAATTTGACTTCATTAAAATGAAAAGCTTCTGCTCTGTAAAAGATATGTATTTTTTAAGATTTTACTTATTTGTTTGTCCGAGGGAGAGAGAGCACAAGCAAGGGAAGCAGCAGGCAAAGGGAAAAGCAGACTCCCTGCTGAGCAAGGTGCCAGATGCAGGACTCAATCCCAAGACCCTGAGATCATGACCTGAGCTGAAGGCAGACACTTAACTGAGCCACCAGAGGTGTCTCATTTGTAAAAGATACTATTGAGAGAATGAAAAGACAAGCTGCAGATTAGGGGAAAATATTTATAAAGCACATATTTGATAAAGGGCTTAGAGCCAAAACAAAGTACTCTCAAAAGTCAATAATAAGAAAACAAACAACCCAATTACAAAATGGGCAAAAGATCTGAACAAATATCATCAAAGAATATATACAATGATAAGTAAGCGTTTGAAAAGATGCTCACATATATGTTGTCAAGGAATTGCAAATTAAAACAACAATGAAATACCACATGTGCCTATTAGAATGGCTAAAATTAAAAAAAAAACCTCATAATTTGAAATATTGGTATGGATGTGGAACTTTCATTCATTGCTGGTGGTGAAAGACCCCCCCCTCGTCGTTAAGTAATTAACTGCTCTTTTGTTGTGTAAAAGGACCCCTCCTCCCCTTGCAATGAAAAGACCCTTCCCCCAGGGTTGAATTCAATGTAACTGCTCTTTTGCCTTTCTGTAACCGCTTGGCTTTTAGGGCATGACATTTGACTCCTGTTTGAACAAGATACCCTCTCCTAATAGCCGGGGCATAGTCACGTAGGCAAGGGGGCTGCATAGTCACGTAGACAGGATGTCTTTCTGCTGAAGTAATAAGATTAAAACTTCCCCTCTTTGTTTCCCCTTCCCGCCTTTCTCTTCGCGCGAGGGGGTCTTCCAGGGCCAATCCACTAACACCAAGTATGCCTTTTTTCAAATGTTCAAATTGTCAGCCAATCGGCCCCGTCCCATCCGGGACTTGTTTGTACCGGTCTATAAAAATCCTGCACCACCCCAGCCTGGTGTGCTCAGCTAGCAGGAGCTGCTGACCACCCGCAGGCACGCGCTGACCACCCGCAGGCGCCTGCGTAACAATAAAGAACCTCTTGCTGATTGCATCCAGTGGCAGTGTTGGATTCTTGGGTAAGGGGATCCGCGGGTCTTTCAGTGGAATAAAAAGTGGCACTGACACTCTGGAAGGTAGTTTGATAGTTTCTTATAAAGTTAAATACAGTCTTACCATATGATTCAGCAATTGTGCTCTCAGGTATTTCCCTCCAGGAGTTAAAACCTTGCATCCACAGAAATCTGTACAGGAATGTTTACTGCAGATGTTACCTTAACTGCCCAAACTAAAAACAATCAAAATGCCTCTCAATAGGTGAGTAAGTAAACAAACTGTATTTACACACAATGGAAAATTGTTCACTCAGGAGAACATAAGCTATCAAGCAACAAAAACACATGGAAGAAAGTCAAATGCATATTAGTAACTGAGAGAATTCACTCTGAAAAGGTTGTATGCTGTAGAATTCCAACTATGTGACAGTAGAGAAAAGAAAAAAACTATAAAGACAGTAAAATAAACAAAAAACAGGAGATACTCTGCTCTGTAAAAGATATATTCTGGAGATGTTTCATGGAGATGGAAGAAGATATTAATAGGTAGAGCCTAGGAGCTATCTGGGTGGTAAAATTATTACACATGATATGCTAATGGTAAATACATAACATAATATATTTGCCAAAAATCAAAGAACTGTACAACAGAGACTCAATGTTAATGGAAACTACCTACTTCAGTTAACAACAATATGTCAATATTCGTTCATCAATTGTAATAAATGTACCATGCTAGTGCAAGATGTTAATAAGAGCTCTTCTGCTTCTCTAAATGAATCATATGTGGGGCAAAACGGTAAATGTTATTAACTATATTATTAACTATGGGAGTTAGGAGGTGTACAGAAACTATACAAACTGCTTTTAAAAAGTTTAAAAAATGGGGAAACAAGTTAAAAAAAAAGCAAGTATTATATACTAGCTTATGATAACTAAAGGAAAGGAGCACCAGAATAGAAGAATGGGACAGTGCGCCATTCTGCTTCATCTCTCTCTGAGATCTGTTAAAGAGGGGCATCACATTTGGAGTCCATTATGGCTCACAATTTCTGGTGGTACTTGGGTGTGGAATATGAAGGAGGCAGAAACAAGTGGCATGTTGTGATACTGGTGGAAAGACTCCGGTGGCCGGAAAAGTTAAACTTCAGGAAGCCTCATTTTAACAGGTTCTTTCATGATTGTGTTCCTGAACAGAATTTGTAACTTTGTATCATAAATTTGTATTTTTTTAAGGAGCCCACCACCTCTAAATTACATAAACTTTTGTCCCCACAAAATCTAGAAAGGACACATAAAGGAGTATACATCCAAATCTGATTTGCTCAACATAAGAAGAATTAGGTGGACCAGTGAGAAATTAGTTTACATTTTGTTCATACAGGTTTTTTTCTTGGCCTGCTAATATATTTTCTAATGTCTCGCTGAACCTAAATTGCCCAGATTAATCTATCTTCTTAAGAACTTACCAAACTGAACTCATGGGATCTGAAAGATGAAAGCCAATGATTCAGATTTAAGTTAGATTATTAGTGTCTTGAATAATAATTAACACAATTTTATGACAGCTTTTGCCACATGAAGGAGTGTTGATATATTAATAAGGAACTTTATACTATAATATATTCAAGTCAGCACAAAACATCATCTGAAATAAAAGACAGACAGTTGTCTTATATCATTTTTTGTTTGCTTGTTTCCTTTTATTCCAGATTAGAGTAATTAGAAAGACTTCCTATAGTATTAGAGAGAAACAGAAGGTCTATAAATACCAGTTAGATATTTTTATGAGCTCTTCTGCTTCTCTAAATGAATCATATGTGGGGCAAAACGGTGAGTTATTATTCAACATGTTGGGGCTAATGGGGCTTTAAATAAATTGGTAACAGAGGTTTAGAAACTAAATGTTTCTAAATTCAAAGAAATGGTTTGTCTTTACGAAGGAAAATACTATTTCCCTGCACAGGAGTAGAATTATCAGTATGCACCTTCGCTTCCTGAGAGTGCCATATAACAATGTCTTAACCATTAAAATTAATGACCTGGAATATAAGAGGCCTAAATAGCCCTATTAAGTGGGAAAAAAATTCTATCAATTCTCAAAAAGAGTGAAATAGATGTTGTACTTATCTAAAGGATACACTCAATGGAACAAAAAAATTGCCAAGTTACAGAGAATCCAAAATGTTTTATAATTACTTTTAATTCAAAAACATCTGAATCTCAAAAGATGGTTTTACAACAACTTTAAAGGAACAGACATATATTTTTAAGGATCTAATTTTCCTGGTGAATATTAATAGTATTCAGTTATATCAGTGATTCTCAGCTGGGAGTGCTTTTTTTCTCCAGGGTATAGTTGGTAGTGTCGGGAGCCATTTTTGATTGTTACAACTGAGAGGTGGTGCTGCTGATATCCAGTAAGTACAGGCTGCTACATATCCTACATTGTGCAGGACAGTGCCCATGAGGAATGTCACTGGTGCCAAGATTGAGAAGCACTGAGACTGCTACAAATAAATACCAAATTTATATAATCAGGGTTTGTGGTATATCAAGAATTTTGCACTCCTTACTTATTCATTTCATTCTGATACAATCTCAAGAGTTCTTACAGACTACTGTCATTGTGAGGACTGGATCCCCTCTATGTGCTTTCCTTTGTTGTTTTCCTTCCATTGGGTGAACTGCTCAGTCATTCTTAGAAGAGGCAGCCAGACTGAAGTTGGCCCTCAGAATCCCATCTCTGGACTGCTCTTCAAGAAGCATCTCTCTCTCTCTCTTTTAAGATTTTATTTATTTATGACAGAGATCATGAGAGAGGGAACACAAGCAAGGAAAGTTGGAGAGGGGGAAACAAGCTCCTTGCTGAGCAGAGAGCCTGATGTGGGGCTTGATCCCAGGACCCCAGGATCATGACCTGAGCCAAAGGCAGATGATTAACAGCTGAACCACCCAGGTGACCCAAGAAGCATCACTTAAAAGTATACTGTTGGAAGATGAAGGAAGATACGTTCTCTCTCTTTAACCTTTACCTACTACCATCAAATCAAAGAGGATAGTGCTGCTCAAAAGCTCTTGTTTATTCATTTGGGAGAAAAAATGAAGTAAGAAATAGTTGTTTCCTATTTCAACGAGAATAACTAAAACTAGTTTCAGAAACTAAGTGTATGCAGTTTGGCAATATTCTTTATTCAAATGTGAAAAGGCATTAGGCGTGTCTGCAGCAGGTGTAACAGAAATGGGTGTTGACAGAGCTTATTAGTGAGTTGAATTGTGGTCCACCAAGAATCTGAAATTTTTTCCACCAGGTATGTGAAAAGATGGACTTATTTTGAAAAAGAACCTTTGGGGATATAACTAAGGTAAGATGTTGAGAAGAGAACATGCTGGATGAAAGTCGGCCTTAAATCCAATAGTAAGTATTCTTTTACAATAACAGAGGGGAGAGGATGCATGGAGGGTCAGTGATATGAAAATGGAGACAAAGACTGCAGTTATTTAGCTACAAGTCAACAAATGCCTACAGCCATCAGATGCCTTCCATCTCTTCTTTGGAAGAGACAAAAAAGTATTCTCTCAAATAGTCTTCAGAGGGCGTGCGGCCCTCTGAAAGTCTTACTTTTAGATCTCTGGCTTCCAAAACTGTGAGAGAGTATGCTTCTGTTATTTCTAAGCCATGAGTTGGGCTATTTTGTTATAGCACCTAGGATACCAGAATATCAATATATATGAATCAAAGATCTAAAAGATATGAGGCATCATCAGGAGAGTTTGCTCTAACTCTAGGCAGCTCTGAAAGCTGGAGGAATAATACATGTGATAATTACAGGTCATTTGAAGGAATATGGATAAAGGCACAAATGAGTGCCTGAATGTTCTGGACATATTTTGAGAAGGGGAGCAATCCATGACTCAATGTTGATTAATGAACAAGAGAGCCAACAGACATCTACTGCCTAAAAGGGTTTGATTTCAACATGAAAAAAATTAATGAGGTCAAAATGATGGACAGGGTCAATAGTAGTAATGCTCTCTGTCAGGTGGGGGCCATCACTGTGAAATATGAGATCAGTGCCTTTGGGGCAGGACCCCAGCCAGCTAAAGTGAGGAGAAGATATAGAGGGTGTAGAGACATTTGGATGTTTAACAAACATGCTGGCCAGGAAAAGTTCTAGTCCCTAAAGAATTATTCAAAGCTCCTAAAACCCAGAGTCCATTTAACCCATTGGATGACAATGTAACTCAGGCACAAAATGATTCTTGGGGTTATGCTGAAAATGCTGACCTTGATGACATTTTTCTGGAAGTCTTAAGGTCGAAAGCATGGTAACTACAGTTAATAGGAGATGGAAAAGGTGAGGGAGAGGCAGTAAAAACAAGAGTGTATGTTACAAATTTGCTGAATAATAAGATGAAACAATTTAAAAACTATAGCAATAACTACTATCAAATTTGCCTTGTTCTATATCTAGAATAATGCTTGACACATTAGTAATCACTGCACTCTATAAATTGATTACTGAATGGATGTGTAAATTAATAAATGAATGGACAAGTGCTTTGAGGGAAGGAAAAAAGTTTATACTTAGTTCTTTATCCAAAAAAACCCAAACTGAGGCTATGGTGCCAATTTTAATACTATCTTTTTTTTTTTTTTAAGATTTTATTTATTTATTTAAAATTTTTTTATTTTTTCTAAACATATATTTTTATCCCCAGGGGTACAGGTCTGTGAAACGCCAGGTTTACACACTTCACAGCACTCACGAAAGCACATACCCTCCCCAATGAATACTATCAATTTTTATTAAATACACCAGTATTCAGTGTAAATTATATGAATACTGAAACCATTATCATTCTAAATTAAAAATTAAATCACATTTGGCTATACATGAAAACAAATCATTTGAGGCAGAAAGATCTGTTATTAATATATAGAATTTAAGTACATTTAAATAGTCTATGATATATGATCAAAAGGGATAAAGAACAATTTTTTCCTTATGAAAACATGTATTAGTGTGTTCTCTATTCTAAGATTTTGTGTTATTGATACTGAAGGTTGTTGCTTCAAATCAATGTTCCTTGGGTATTTGATTTTATTTTAAAAACAAAAGCACTTATAATCACTTTGGAAGACGATCTGGGAGTTTCTTATAAAGTTAAGCTTAAACCTACCTACACTATGACTTAGCAATTCAACTCCAGGGTATATATCCAAGAGAAATAAAAATACATGTTTTGGAAAAGACATTTACAAAAATGTCATAGTACTTTTCTTCATGAAAGCAAACTAATGGAAACAGCTCAGGTGTTCATCAAAGGGTGGGGGGATATAATGAAATAGTACTCAGGAATAAAAAAGTAATGAACTACCAGTATACTAGATAACACAGGAGAATCTCATATATAAGCTGAGAGGAAAATATTTGATAAAACAGCATATACAGAGAGTATGTATCCATTTCTATGAAGTTCAAGAACAGGTAAAGCTAACTTATGGTGGAAAAAAGATTAAAAAACAAAACAAACAAACAAAAAAAAAAACAGCAGTTGCTCCTAGAAGGCTGTGGGACAGGATTTCTTATGAACAAGGACAAGATAAGTTTTGGGGATAATATTCTCTATTAAAGGGTATGCATTTTCAAAATTTATCTAAGGGTACATCTAAAAGTTGAGTATTTTATTCTCTGTGCTTTTTTCCTCCAAAGAAAGGAAAAATATGCAAGTAAATACTGAACTCTAATGGACACATACTATAATACTTAGGGGTCTAATATACTGATATCTTCAACTTTGAAATGTATCAAAAAATGGCCTGATAGACTGGTAGAGGAATGGATAATTGTGATAAAACATGTATGGTAAAATACTAATGATGGAATCTAAATGGAGGTAGTATAGTCATTAAAATATTTCAGCTCTTCTGTAGTGTGAAAATTTTCATAAAAAATGAAAGGAAAAATTAAAAGCACTTTTCATAGTTCATATTTCCATCTTCTAATTAACATTCACAGTGGGAATGCTTAAAAATCATGTAAAAATATTTTATTTCCATAGAAACCAAGAGGATTTGCATAATTCTATTTCACTACAAACATATTCAATTTAGTTTGTCTGTTTAAGATTGGTCATATTATTGCTATTCCTTGTGTTTTCCAGTTTTTAATTATAATCAGATAATATACATTGATTTTTATAATCATGATGAATTTTATAAATACATACCACAATTCAAAATTTCCTGATAGGAATAGTTGATTCATTAGACAAATGATGATGACCTGATGGATTTCAATTTGAGCACTTTCTTGAGGTCAATGAAAGCAATTTATGTGGAACCAGGGTGAAATGGTAAATTTGCAGATGGTCAAAGTTCTGTCTCTTAAATCTGCTACCAGAACATACAATGATTTAAATTAAAACACTTATTTTCTTTTTTGTAAGGATGATAATGGAGTGCAGAAATATAGTCCCAAGTTCCTTTCATGGCATTATCTGAAGTAACTGCATAGCCTAATCCCTATTTGGGATATTTTCTGATTTTGCATATTTTCTGATATTCCCTAGTATCATTTGAAGGTACTAAATTATGTTGAAATACTGAAGATCAACTTGACCATAATCTATGTCATTATTAACATTTCATGGTAGTTTAACAAGGCTTTAAAAGCATATTAGCTTGGAAAGTTTTTTTTTTAATCCACTGTTAGTTAACAAGAACCTGCTGACTACATAATATTGCATTTATAGTAGGAAACTTTTCTGTCTGATTTCTTTCACTATTGGTTATGACATTATATAGCCTTTTAAAGCCATTTATGTATTTTGGATTATCTTAAAGTCATTTGTGGAATATTAAATATGTATTTCATTATATTACTACACAGCTAAAAGAGCACATTATCCTTCAGAGGCAGTTAAGAATCAAACTCTTTAGAATCTCTTCTCTTCTTCATTAAAATATCACTTCCCTGGCTATTCTCTGTGAGATCAAAAAAAAGTCGCTAAAGAGATGGCATATTATATAGTAAATTTAAATGGCTATTCAAATAATGGTTTGAATTTTAGGTAATTTAGGGTAAATTATAAGACCAAATTACAAAAAAGTGTAAAATATAAGAATAAAAGAAATATAAAATTAGTGATTATTGTATATATTAATATTTTGGGTTGTATTTGTATTTATATTTAGTTTCTCTCAATGAGGTGTTTTAATGTGACTTAATAAACTTTGAATCTAATGACATTGTTAATTTAATTGAGATGTTATACTGTGACCATAATTATGAGAAAAAAAAGAACAAAAGTAGGAGGAAATGTGCAAAAATTACATCACAACTAGAAGGTTGATCTCAGATGCCTAATGCTCTATAATTGCTCATATTAAACATTCAAAAATGTTTGAATAAAAAAAGAATGACTACATTGACTAATACACAAACATCCTCTTGCAAGGACATGGCTAGTCCATTTCATTTTCTTCTATCTTATTGCTCCTTCATATCTGTTTCCCACTGACATTACAGGATTAAAGGGATGTTTTTACTATCTAAAAATAATGAGCTGGTAAATCACACAAATACCACTAAAATTAAATTCTGCTTAACAACTGTCAAATCAATTTTCACTTTAAAAGCCACTCCTTTAGCCAATATATGTTGGCTAACTGTACATGATAATAATAAAAAGTACTAATCATAAAAGTGAAAAAAATCCCCCCTCAAAACCACTCTGTAAGGTGAAATTTCTTAAAATTTTTAAATTATAAATGAGATTAACAGATTTGGCAGTTTAAGAGTAAGACTATCATTCTATAAATATATACTTTTTACGGTTGGAGTCAAGATGGCAGAGAAGTATCAGGCTGAGATGACATCAGGTAGCAGGAGATCAGCTAGATAGCTTATCTAACCATTGCGAACACCTACAAATCCAACGGGAAATAGAAGAGAAGAAGACCAACAATTCTAGAAACAGAAAACAGATCACTTTCTGAAAACTAGGACCTGCGGAGAAGTGAATCCAAAGTGATGAGAAGATAGACTGCGGGGGGAGGGGCCAGCTCCCAGCAAGTGGAGCAACGGAGCACAAAACCAGGACTTTTAATTAAAAGTCTGCTCCCCAGAGGGACATCGCTCCAGAGGCTAAACGGGGGGGGGGGGAGGAGGAGAGGCACGCGGGGTCACAGAAGGACCTGGGGTGTCTAAGTGTCACAGAGCTTGCTAGTATTAGAGTGGGAAAGCCAGCTACAGCGACAAAGCAGAGAAGTGAGCTCTCAACTCAGGCTTACCTTGAACTGGTTGCAGGCTGGGTGAGCTCGGACAGCAGCTGGAGGCCACAGAGACAGAAGCGACTGGGAGCTTTTCTCCAAGTGCGAGTGATTGAGCGCTTTCCTCCAAGCGCAACCAGAGGCCAGGGAGACGGTGGTGGTTGGGCGCTTTCTCTGAGGGCACACTGAGGAGCGGGACCCCGAGCTCTTGGCTCCCTGGGCAGGAGATTGGGAGGCTGCCATCTTCATTCCCGTCCTCCGGAACTCTATGGAAAGCACTCAGGGAACAAAAGCTCCCGATAGCAAACCCGAGCGGATTACTTAGCCCGGCCCAGGTAAGGGCAGTGCAATTCCACCTGGGGCAAAGATACTTGAGAATCACTACAACAGGCCCCTCCCCCAGAAGATCAACAAGAAACCCAGCCAAGACCAACTTCACTCACCAAGGAGAACAGTGGAATTCCAGAGGAGGAGAAAGCAAACCTTATCTGGACAAAATGACAAGGCGGAAAAACTCACCACAAAAAAAACAGCAAGAGGAAGTACTGAAGGCTGGGGACCTAATCAATACAGACATTGGTGATATGACAGATCTAGAGTTCAGAATGATGATTCTCAAGGTTCTAGCCGGGCTCGAAAAAGGCATAGAAAATACTGGAGAAACCCTCTCCGGAGAGATAAAAGCCCTTTCTGGAGAAATAAAAGAACTAAAATCTAACCAAGTTGAAATTAAAAAAGCTATTAATGAGGTGCAATCAAAAATGAAAGCTCTTACTGCTAGGATAATGAGGCAGAAGAAAGAATTATTGACATAGAATACCAAATGACAGAGAATAAAGAAGCTGAGCAAAAGAAAGACAAACAAATACTGGACCACGAGGAGAAAATTTGAGAGATAAGTGACATCATAAGACGACACAACATTAGAATAATTGGGATTCCAGAAGAAGAAGAAAGAGAGAGGGGAGCAGATGTTATATTGGAGAAAATTATTGTAGAGAATTTCCCTAATATGGCAAAGGGAACAAACATCAAAATCCAGGAAATGCTAAGAACACCCCTCAAAATCAATAAAAATAGGTCCACTTGTAAAATTTACAAGTCTTAGCGACAAAGAGAAAATCCTGAAAGCAGCCCGGGAAAAGAAGTCTGTAACATACAAGGGTAAAAACATTAGACTAGCAGTGGACCTATCCACAGAGACCTGGAAGGCCAGAAAGAACTGGCATGATATATTCAGAGCACTAAATGAGTAAAACATGCTGCCAAGAATACTATATCCAGCTAGGCTATCATTGAAAGTAGAAGGAGAGATTAAAAGCTTCCAGGACAAACAAAAACTGAAAAAATTTGCAAACACCAAACCAGCTCTACAGGAAATGTTGAAAGTGGTCCTCTAAACAAAGAGAGACTCTAAAAGTAGTAGATCAGAAAGAAACAGAGACAATATACAGTAACAGTCATCTTACAGGCAATATAATGGCATTAAATTTATATCTCTCAATAGTTACCCTGAATGTTAATGGGCTAAATGTCCCAATCAAAAGACACAGGATATCAGAATGGATAAAAAAACAAAACCCAACAATATGCTGCCTACAAGAAACTCACTTTAGACTCGAAGACACCTCCAGATTTAAAGTGAGGGGGTGGAAAACAATGTACCATGCTAATGGACATCAGAGGAAAGCTGGGATGGCAATCCTTATATCAGATCAATTATATTTTAAGCCAAAGACTAAAATAAGAGATGAGGAGGAACACTATATAATACTCAAAGGGTCTGTCCAACAAGAAGACCTAACAATTTTAAATATCTATGCCCCTAACATGGGAGCAGCCAAATATATAAACCAATTAATAACAAAATCAAAGAAATACATTGACAATAATACAATAATAGTAGGGGACTTTAACACTCCCTTCACTGAAATGGACAGATCATCTAAGCAAAAGATCAACAAAGAAATAAAGGCCTTAAATGACACACTGGGCCAGATGGACATCACAGATATATTCAGAATATTCCATCCCTAAGCAACAGGATATACATTCTTCTCTACTGCACATGGAACATTCTCCAGAATAGACCACATCCTGGGTCATAAATCAGGTCTCAACCAGTATCAAAGGATTGGGATCATTCCCTGCATATTTTCAGACCACAATGCTCTGAAGCTAGAAATCAATCACAAGAGGAAAGTTGGAAAGAACCCGAATACATGGAGATTAAACAGCATCCTTCTAAAAAATGAATGGGTCAACCAGGAAATTAAAGAAGAATTGAAAAAAATCATGGAAACAAATGATAATGAAAACACAATGGTTCAAAATCTGTGGGACACAACAAAGGCAGTCCTGAGAGGAAAATATATA
Organism: Mustela nivalis; assembly: GCF_964662115.1. Lineage (NCBI taxonomy): Eukaryota > Metazoa > Chordata > Mammalia > Carnivora > Mustelidae > Mustela > Mustela nivalis. The sequence continues at coordinate 105,268,581 of NC_139024.1, forward strand.
GTGGTAACAGCCTTTCTCAAGAAATAAGAAAGGTCTCAAATACACACCCTAACCCTACACCTAAAGGAGCTGGAGAAAGAACAACAAAGAAAGCCTAAACCCAGCAGGAGAAGAGAAATCATAAAGGTCAGAGCAGAAATCAATGAAATAGAAACTAAAAAAAAAATAGAACAAATCAACGAAACTAGGAGCTGGTTCCTTGAAAGAATTAGTAAGACTGACAAACCCCTGGCAGACTTAACTAAAAGAAAAGAGAAAGAACCCAAATAAATAAAATCATGAATGAAAGAGGAGGGATCACAAGCAACACCAAAGAAATACAAACAATTATAAAAACATACTATGAGCAACTCTATGCCAACAGATTTGACAATCTGGAAGAAATGGATACATTTCTAGAGACATATAAACTACCACAACTGAACCAGGAAGAAATAGAAAACCTGAACAGACCCATAACCAGTAAGGAGATTGAAACAGTCATCAAAAATCTCCAAACAAACAAAAGCCCAGGGCCAGAGGGCTTCCCAGGGGAATTCTACCAAACATTTAAAGAAGAATTAATTCCTATTCTCCTGAAGCTGTTCCATAAAATAGAAATGGAAGGAAAACTTCCAAACTCATTTGATGAGGCCAGCATCACCTTGATTCCAAAACCAGACAAAGATCCCATCAAAAAAGAGGATTACAGACCTATATCCTTGATGAACACAGATGCGAAAATTCTCACCAAAATACTGGCCAATAGGATCCAATAGTACATTGAAAGGATTATTCACCACGACCAAGTGGGATTCATTCCAGGGCTGCAAGGTTGGTTCAACATCCACATATCAATGAATACATTAATAAAAGAAAGAATAAGAACCATATGATACTCTCAATAGATGCTGAAAAAGCATTTGACAAAGTACAGCATCCCTTCCTGATCAAAACTCTTCAAAGTGTAGGGATAGAGGGCACACACCTCAATATTATCAAAGCCATTTATGAAAAAAACCACCGCAAATATCATTCTCAATAGAGAAAAACTGAAAGCTTTTCTGTTAAGGTCAGGAACAAGGTAAGGATGTCCGTTATCACCACTGCTATTCAACAAAGTACTAGAAGTCCTAGCCTCAGCAATTAGACAACAAAAAGAAATTAAAGGCATCCAAATCAGCAAAGAAGAGGTCAAACTCTCACTCTTTGCAGATGATATGATACTATATGTGGAAAATCCAAAAGGCTCCACTCCAAAACTGATAGAACTTGTACAGGAATTCAGTAAAGTGTCAGGATATAAGGTCAATGCACAGAAATCAGTTGCATTTCTTTACAACAACAGCAACACAGAAGAAAGACAAATTAAGGAGTCAATCCCATTTACAATTGCACCCAAAACCATAAGATACCTAGGAATAAACCTATCCAAAGAGGCAAAGAATCTACACTCTGAAAACTATAGAATACTCATGAAAGAAATTAAGGAAGACAAAAAGAAATGGAAAAATGTTCCATGCTCATGGATTGGAAGAACAAATATTGTGAAAATGTCTATGCTACCTAAAGCAATCTAGACATTTAATGCAATCCCTATCAAAATCCCATCCACTTTTTTTTTCAAAGAAATAGAAAAAACAATCCTAAAATTTTTATGGAAGCAGAAAACACCTCGAATAGCCAAAGGAATATTGAAAAAGAAAGCCAAAGTTGGTGGCATCACAATTCCAGACTTCAAGCTCTATTACAAAGCTGTCATCATCAAGACAGTATGGTACTGGCACAAAAACAGACACATAGATCAATGGAACAGAATAGAGAGCCCAGAAATAGACCCTCAACGCTATGGTCAACTAATTTTCGACAAAGCAGGAAAGAATGTCCAATGGAAAAAAGACAGTCTCTTCGACACATGTGTTGGGAAAATTGGACAGCCACATGCAGAAAAATGAAATCGGACTATTTCCTTACACCACACACAAAAATAGACTCAAAATGGATGAAGGACCTCAATGTGAGAAAGGAATCCATCAAAATCTTTGAGGAGAACACAGGCAGCAACCTCTTTGACCTCAACCACAGCAACTTCTTCCTAGGAACATCGCCAAAGACAACAGAAGCAAGGGCAAAAATGAACTATTGGAATTTCATCAAGACCAAAAGCTTTTGCACAGTAAGGGAAACAGTTAACAAAAGCAAAAGACAACTGAAAGAATGGGAGAAGATATTTGGAAATGACATATCAGATAAAGGGCTAGTATCCAAAATCTATAAAGAACTTAGCAAACTCAACACCCAAAGAACAAATAATCCAATCAAGAAATGGGTAAAGGACATGAACAGACATTTCTACAAAGAAGACATCCAGATGGCTAACATACACATGAAAAAATGCTCCACATCACTCGGTATCAGGGAAATACAAATAAAAACCACGATGAGAGACCACATCACACCAGTCAGAATGGCTAAAATTAACAAGTCAAGACATGACAGATGCTGGCGAGGATGCAGGGAAAGAGGAACCCTCGTACACTGTTGGTGGGAATACAGGCTGGTGCAACCACTCTGGAAAACTGTGTGGAGCTTCCTCAAAAAACTGAAAATAGAGCTACCCTATGACCCAGCGATTGCACTACTGGATATATATCCTAAAGATACAAACATGGTGCTCTGACGGGGCATGTGCACCCGAATGTTTATAGCAGCAATGTTTGCAATAGCTAAACTGTGGAAAGAACCTAGATGTCCATCAACAGATGAATGGATAAAGAAGTGGTATATATACACAATGGAATAATATGAAGCCATCAAAAGAAATGAAATCTTGCCATTTGTGACAATGTGGATGGAACTAGAGCGTATTATGCTTAGCAAAATAAGTCAATCAGAGAAAGACAACTATCATATGAGCTCTCTGATATGAGGAAGTGGAGATGCAATGTTGAGGGGTTGGAGGGTAGGAAAAGAAAAAATGAAAGAAGATGGGATTGAGGGGGACACAAACCATAAAAGACTCAATCTCAAAAAACAGACTGAGCGTTGCTGGGTGTAGGGGGGACAGGAGAGGATAGTGGGGATATGGACATTGGGGAGGGTATGTGCTATGATGAGTGCTGTGAAATTTGTAAACCTTGCAATTCACAGACCTGTACCCCTGGGGATAAAAATACGTTATATGTTTATTAAAATAAATTAATTAATTAATTAAAAATAAATAAATAAATAAATAAATAAATAATATATACTTTTTTCCTAGTAATACATATGTTATATAAATAACACAAGATCATATTTTAAATAGTGGCTAAAAATGTGGTATCATAGTGGTAATTTCTTAAAATTCTCTTTTCCTCTCTTTGACCTCCTAATTGATTCCCTCCTCTCCTACAGACTTGAGACTTGATTAAGCTGATATATCTATCATAGTTGCATCTAACCATAAACTCAGTTTCTCATATCATACTGTATATATAACTCTCAAATCTTCACATAATGCATATTCATACATTTATAATCAATGACCATGCTTAAATATCATTTATGATTTATCTCCATTTTATTTCGTTACCAGGTTTTCTATGCTACCTCAATTGTCTTTCTTCCATGTTTCAGGATCTCACTCTTCCAAAGCTATGTTTTTAACAATATTTTTCTTTTCTTCCTTCCTTTTTTTTTTTTTTTTTTTGAGAGAGAGAAAGGGAGAGAGGGAGAAGAGGGTTTTGGGGCAGAGAGAGCATCGTAAGTAGGCTCCATACCCAGTACGGAGATTCAATCTCAAACTCTGAGATCAAGACTTGGGACAAAATCATGAGACCCAATGCACACCCAGGTGCCCCATCACTATTTTACTCATTAGTCCTGCCACTTCTGACTTTAAGAGTGCAAGTTTTGTTCTTAAATTTAAAAAATCTTTTTTCGATTCTCCTTCTGCCTTCAGCTTTTGCCCTACTTCTTTCCTTTCTACTTAATCACTGCCCCAGCTTCTTTTCAATTCACCTCCTGAAGTTCTGGTTGTAGCTCTGTTTTTAATGCTAAATGCTAAATGTTCTCTTCTAAACCCTTATTTTTCTTTATCTTGTATTTTACACAATTGAAATGTCATGAATCTTGAATCACTCTCCTTTGACTTCTTTATTCTAGTTTATTGCCTTCCTGTTTGATAACTGCATTTTGCTGTCTCTTTGATTACCCTTTCCCTAATCTAACTCTGAATTTTGGTTTTCCCATTGTGTAGATTGCAACTTATTCTCCATGTATCCTAAATTTCAACTGATAAGAACTACTATCACTTATTTATATTTATTCTTTACCTTTTTTATATGGGCAAATTTATTTTTAGAAAGTAGCCTTATAGGATACCTGGGTGGCTCAGTGGGTTAAGCCTCTGCCTTCAGCTCAGGTCATGATCCCAGGATCCTGGGATCGAGACCTGCATCGGGCTCTCTGCTCAGTGGGGAGCCTGCTTCCTCCCTCTCTGCCTCTCAGCCTACTTGTGATTTCTCTTTCTGTCAAATAAATAAATAAAATCTTTAAAAAAAAGTAGCCTTATATTATATTACTATGGCAAATGGATATAATAGCATTTCATAATTGAATGAAAACTATATTAGTTTCCTAGGTCTGCCATTTTAAATACCACTGACTGAGTGGCTTAAACAACAGCAATTTATCTTCTCAAAGTTTAAGAGGCTAGAAGCCCAGTATCAAGATGTCAGTAGACTTAATTTCTTCTGAGGTCTCTCTCATTAACTTGAAAATGTCCACCTTCTCACTGTGTTCTCAAGTGGTCTCTGTGTGGGTGCATCTCCCGTGTGTCCTTTTGTGTCTAAATTTTCCCTATTTATAAGGGACACCAGTCAGACTGAATTAGGGCCCACCCTAATGAGCTTATTTTAACCTAATCATCTATTTTTTAAATAAAATTTTTTCAGTTTTATTGAAGTGTGATTGACACTTTGTATTATTTAAAGTATACAATATGATGCTTTGATATATGTTTACACTGTGAAATAATTACCACAATCAAACTAATTAACATATCCATCACTCTACACAGCTATTTTGTGTGTGGTGCATACACTTGGGATTCAACTCTTTTAGTAAATTTCAAGTATATAATACATTATTATTAACTAAAGTCACTATATTATACAAAGAAGGCATACAAATGTCTGATAGGTACATGAAAAAATGCTCAATGTCACTAATTATCAGGTTAATACAAATCAGAACAATGAGATATCAGCTTGAGCCTATTAGGATGGTTATAATTATCAAAAAGTGAAAAGATAAGTGTTGGTGAGGGGATGGAGAAAAGTGAACCCTTGTGTACTACTATCAGTTGTAATGTAAATTAGCCACTATGGCAAACAGCATGGTACTTCCTTAAGAAATTAAAAGTAGAACTACCATATGACCCAGCAATCCCACTTCTGGGTAGATAGTCAAAGGATATAAAATTGTCATCTCAAATATCTTCGTTTCCATTTTCATTGCAGCATTATTCACGGAAGGCAAGATATGTAAATTACCCAAGTGTCTGTTAACAGATAAACAAAGAAAATGTGATATATATACATACATTTAACTAAATATTACTCAGCATAAGAAGGAAGGAAATCTTGCCATTTGTGACAGCAAGAATGGACCTTGACAGCGTTATGCTAAATAAAATGAGACAGAGAAGGATAAGTACTGCATGAAATCACTTTCATGTGGAATCTCCCTTAACATATATAATGAAGACTAACTGAACCTCAAAAAAGGACATTTTAGCCATTTGTGACAACATGAATGAACCTGAGGACATTACTCTTAATTACCTCTTTAAGGGCTATATCTCCAAATATGGTCATATTCTGAAGTACTAGGTATCAGAGATTCAACATGTGAATTCTCAGGAAAGACAATTCAGTACATAACAGTAACTATAAAATTAATCATAATGATTAAAATCTACATTGATATTTTATCTTCCCCCAATGTTCTAAATCTGAGATCTACACTTATTATTTTTGAAGAAACAACTGGCAAATGTAGATATGCTAAAGATATAGCAGCAGTAACTCGAGACTAGGTAACCTGAAGGATCAAAAGATAATGGATAGGAAAGTAACATTCCCACTAGGTAATAAAAATGTCACATCATGTCAGTTAAAGCAGCACCTAAAATCATTTCCTATATCACCAATGGGAAAGACTATATTTACTCACAGATTCTGATGTCTCAATCATTCAGTTTCATGGATTCTGTTTTTATCCCTAGTGAATGATGTCTACCCTCTCTTCCTTAGCTGAAGTCTTGCTAAACTAAATTGATTTATATATGCACATATATATTTATAGCCTTTTGTGATTTATAATATTTATCACATAAAATTGGCATGTGCCATACTGTTTAATCTTCTCAAAAACAAAACAGCCCAAAAGAAATAAAAAATTATCAAGAGTCAAACTGCTGCTGTGTGATTTAAAATAATCTCATCTAAAGAGGAAAATCTGGAAAAAGCACAATTACACAAACAGAACTCTCCATTAATTAACTGACAGTCTCAGATTTTAAGATAGATGGCAAAAAATGAATAGAAAAAAGTACATCGAAGAATAATTTCTAGAATTTGCAAAATTTAAAAATAAATGTGACAAAAATGCAAAGAATTTAAATCTCTTCACGTATGTATTAAAAAATACACATGCAGGGGCATGTGCATGGCTCAGTTGGTGAAGCAGCTGACTCTTGATTTCAGCTCAGGTCATGATCTCATTGTAGTGAGCCCTTTATCAGGCTCTGTGCTCAGTGTGGAGTGAGCTTGAGATTCTCTCTCTCCCTCTGCTCTCTCTCTCTCAAATAAATAAATAAATAACATCTTTTGAAAAAAAATAATACACATGCATATATGTATATACACACATACATGTACACATATAATTAAAGTTATCTACTTATCTGTCTTTATGACCACATAGATTACTGCTCAGTATAGTACTAAGAGGTAACTATGGAAACAGGATTCTTATTTTGATTCTAATTCTTCAGGGGGGATATATTTAAAACTGGAGAGAGTAGGAAGAGCATTACAAATAGAAGATTTTAGTTAAATTTGATTGAGAATATAGTAAGAATTACTTTGTATTTTAGAGGACTTCACACTTGTAAGCTTAGACAAGGAAGTAAACATCAATACCAAAATCAACACTAACAACAATAGTAAATCTTACAAAAGTTAGTAATCTTTTTGATGTCTCTGTTCACTTATCAAGCACGTCAGTGAACTTGGTGTGCCTAAGTAGCTCTGCTCTGCCTAAATCACATTGCCTGAGAAGATGCAGAAGGAAGGAAAAAGATTTACCTGAAGTAGAATATGTATGCAAAATTGAAAGTGTAGAGGATCACTGCTACTGAGAGTACTTAAAGGAAGTTGGAAAAGTTGTGAAGTCAGCCTGAGATCAGTCCAAACTTTGAATCCAGATCTGCAAATCCATAGGCTAAGAGATCAGAATAAAGACAAACTAGTACTGGCCAAATGGGTATGGTGAAAAGAAGGGAGGTGGCGGGGGGCAGAAGACTGGATACCAAAATCAACAGCAAACCTTTCATGGGAGCAACAAACATTTCAAGAGAGCATGTATGAATTTCAGAAACACTATATGGATAAGATTGATTTTCATATTTGGACAAATATCAGAATACATTTTCAGCTAGTGGTTTGTGAGAATATAGAAACTTAGAGCCAGAATTTTTCTTAACAATTCATGATGATCCAAACTTGTAAGGCAGATCAAGGAAAGATTCTACAAATGCCAATTCTTGATTTAACAAAGCATTTGAGGCTCATGTGTAAAATTAGAGGTGATGACCTGAACCAGGACTTGGTAAAGCATGCCTCTGGGCCAAATTTAGTCCACAGCTTGCTTCTGTATAACTTGTGAGCTCTGAGTGATTTGTTATATCTTTAAAGAGTTATTTTAAAAAATATATGAAAGAGACCATACGTGGCCCACTAAGGCTAAAATATTTACTATCTGGCCCTTCACAGAAAAAGTTTGATGACCTGTGACCTAAATCATTTCTAAAGTTCCTTCCAGGTCTTATAAGTTTTTAAGGCGTACTCTCCTTGAAATGATTTCAGTGTTGCCAGATTTATCAAATAAAATGCAGGACATTCATTCAAATTTGAATTTCAGATAAATAACCAATTACTTTTTTAGAATAGTATGCTCCATGAAATATCTGGGACACACTTATACTAAAAAGTTATTCATTATTTTTCTGAAATTTAAACTTCACTGGGAAACTTGCATTTTATTTGGAAACCCTATGATTGCAGATATATATGAATTCTCTGGTAAAATTTTGTACTTGCAGCAAGTTGAGCAATTTGTCCAAAGGATGTTGACATACAAATCACCTAAACTTAGGTCTAAAGGGTGTGTTTATTGAAAGGTCAAAGGCCTTTGTCTTTGGACCCATGTAATGTATGCTTAAATAAATGCACTTGATAAAGATTTGCTTATGCTTATCTAAACCACATGGCAGTGGAAGAAATCTCTAGAGATAGCAAAGATCACTTTAAACTTAAGATAGTTTAATCAGTGTTAACAATTGATAGTGACAGACAAGAAATGATCATAGAGAGAAGGACTTAATTAATATGGTATATCTGGGTCTGGAGGACATTATTTTCTTCCCCTAAATAAGGATGATTTATGTTATTTCCCCATCACAACTATGAAGACAAGAATTATTTTTATGAAATGTGCTGTGCAGAATGTTTTTGCATTGGAGAGAAGTACCTTCTGAAATTTGAAAATGTCATATAATTTTAGAAGGGTAAATAAGAGCAAAACTAACTAGACTCTAAAGATAGATGGAAATATGCTCACTAGGCAGGATTGCAAATACCTAATTTCAAAACAAGGTAAATAGTGATGTGGAATAGGATAGATCAGAATAGGAAATGGATCAGCATGATATGTGTAAAACCAGATAAAAATATTTGTAAATTAATTGTGATCACATTTAGTGATGAATACCTATATAAGAATAAACAGTTTATCTAAGAGAATCAAAATTACCACCAAAGCTTCTGACTTTGAGTGAAAAAGCAAACCATAACACTCTAATCCCAAGATTTATGGAACATTGATGTGGGCTATTAATGCCTTGAAATATATAAATAGTGAAACATTAGAGGGCATTTCAAATGATCTAAATGTAAATTAACCTGATATATGTGGATTACATATTTTTTAATGATACAAATGGGTTTGAAATGAAGGGAACATTGCTTTACAATAGGGAACAATTCTACATAGATATGCTTTGGGCTTTTGAACATATGTTCAAACATCTGAACAATGGTATGGTTGATTTCACAAACTCTAATTGTGTCCAGAGTCATCCATTCATCATTTTTAGCAATTTTCAGTGTTGGCTATTTTCAAGTGATTGCACAGTAATCTTTTTGGATACTCATACATAATGCCTTTTTATCACCTCTACAAAAAGTGAATTATAAGTCAATTCAACATGGAAATGTGTATAGTTCTCAAGTTTCTATCTTGTAAGAAAAGAGAAAAATATATGAACTCATTGTGTAAGAAAGAAAACACATTAAAAAAACACTCCTAGGTGTGCCTGGGTGGCTCAGTGGGTTAAAGCCTCCGCCTTCAGCTCAGGTCATGATCCCAGGGTCCTGGGATGGAGCCCCGAGGGGGGCTCTCTGCTCAGCGGGGAGCCTGCTTCCCCTCCTCTCTCTCTGCCTGCCTCTCTGTCTACTTGTGATCTCTGTCAAATAAATCAATAAAATCTTAAAAAAACAAAAAAACAAAAAACACTCCTAGATTTTTTTGCTTTCTTTTCCTTTTGCTTTCATTCTTTGCATTTCCCAAAACATTAACTGTGTACAGGTTCTTTCCAGAACAGAATTTTGATATTACATATATTATTTTGAATAAGGGAACTAATTTTAAATGGCTCTTTTGCATTTTATGCCAAGAAAACGTCATATATACTGTACAGAGGAATCCACAGCAGATAGGGCTTTTAGATGCTCTCTTAAACAAGGTATTAGAAAGTTGTGAAAAAGTAAAAAGCATTGTTACTAAAAAGCTCAGACAACAGAAAACTTTAGTAGTTCTTTTGTGGTGTCATTAAAGTGCAGCTAGCTACAGCGACCATTTTCCGTCTTTCTTTTACATTACTACATAGCTCTGCATGGAAGAACACATGCCACAGGACATACTTCCAGATATTCTGGCTTATGCATACACCAAATACAAACTAGTATTTACATAAATGAAAAAGGTATTGAGGTGCCTGGATGGCTCAGTGGGTTAAGCCTCTGCCTTCGGCTCAGGTCATGATCTCAGGGTCCTGGGATCGAGTCCCGCATTGGGCTCTCTGATCAGCGGGGAGCCTGCTTCCCCCTCTCTCTCTGCCGCCTCTCTGGCTACTTGTGATCTCTCTGTGTCAAATAAATAAATAAAATCTTTTTAAAAAAAAAGTTGTTAAGTAAATATAAAATATGATAGAAAATCATAATCATATCATGAAAAGATGTGATTGGATATGATATTCAGACCTTCTAATAAACATAATTGCCAAAACAGAACTGCAGAGTGAGGTATATGTGGTTAGAGCATATCTATGGGATTCACATTAATGTAAAGGAATTCGGTATCTGAATAATGAAAGAGTGTTAGCAAAAAAGTTAACTAGCAAGACTTAACTCTGGAGTAATGTGCCATTTGATACGCATGTGATAAATGTGCATAATTATGCCAATAAAATAGAAATAAAAAGTAAAATTTCTCAAAATAGAAAATTTACATAATGATTCCAGACTTCCATTATCTTCAAAAGATTTCAAGTCATTTCATTTTCTTTCTTCTGACTTCAAGTACAGAAAGCTCTAGAGGTTAATCTTCAGTGGTTTATGATACCCTAATTGAGCTCAAAATGTAGTTCAGTTGCTTAAATTCTTTAAGAGTAAAAATATTTATGAAATATTTATGAAAATTAAGGTTATTTTCTTTCTTTTTTCTTTTCTTTTCATATTAGTTAAGATACAGTGTAATACTAGTTTCTAGTATGGAATTTAGTGATTCATCATTTACATACAACTCCTGCTGCTCATCACAAGTAACCCCCCTTAACACCCATCACCCTAAGGGTTATTTTCAATTTTTCAGGACAGGAATTCTATGTTCAAATGTTTAAAGATAGACTGAAAATATTTTGTCTAGCTCTTGTGTTGCTATGTTTAAAATCCTATGATATCCATAAGGAAGAATCCTAGAAAATACTTGTTAGTTTTATTTCAAGCATATTTGTAAATACTGTAGTCTAAATATTTTAGACTTTATCTACAAAAGGAGAGAAGAATAAATGTAAGTGTTATGAGGAGTTATTCAACAAACCAAAGTTAGGAGGGCTGCCTGAATATTCAGGGCACAGATTGAAATGAATATAAAAATCTGAAAAGTGTTCAAATTCAGAACTAGTTGGGTTGGTAAAAAGTCAGGGATTGAGTTTTTAATTCGTTTTGGAGAGAAGCAATTTTTGTATTTTTTTTCCCTTTTTTCCCTAAATACCATGATATTTACCTAATATGTCTAAATAGCCTAGTGGTTATTTAGTTATTTAAAAAAATAGTTTTCTTTAAATTTAACAACAAAAATCTGATTTCCTTCTATATTCCACGTACCACGCTAAATGCCTCAGTAAGAAAGATAAAAAAAATAAAAACAGTTTCCTCAATATTTCACCCTCTAGTATGAACAGAAAGTATGCCATGAAAATATAAGACAGGAAATGCAAAAAAGAAAGGTAAACAATACTATGGGAAAGGAGAATGAGAAGCCAAAAACTATTTGAAATGTGATAATAAAAAGAAATAACATTTAATCCAAGTCTTTAAGGAAAAAAAGTAGTTAACCAGGTTAGCAATTTGTATTCCACATACAAGGAACATCAGAGAGAATGGGATGTGACATGAGAGAAGACATGGAATGTTGAAGAGCTACAAGGACCTTAGTATAATTGGATTATAGTTTTAGATGGCAGGAAGATGGAGGAAAACAAAACCAGATAAATAAGCAGGTATCAGACCACGAGGGGCAAAGTGTGTCAGGTAAAAAAAAAAAAAAAAAATGTATCCAGAAAAAGAAGAGAGAGACCGGTGTGACAGATGCTGTGAAACTCTTGCTGTCAAATCTTGGCTGCCTTCCTTTCCCCACCTGTGTTGATCTCAAACATGCTACCTTAATAAAATCCTGCTTTATAATCTCTGTCTAGGATTCTGGTCCTTGGGGAATTCATCCTGTAACAACTGGGAAGCAAAGTTAGAAAAGAGCCTGACTAGCGAGCTTTTCTGGCAATTGAAAAGGCATCCTGCGCTGAAGCAGTTTCACAGGCTTCCCCTAAGTCCAAAGTCTACAGCAATTGCTAAGCAGAACCCAAGTCTCTCATGGGAGAGACTCATCTAGCTGCCAATCAATTTTAGAGCTAAAAAGGGCTCTCAACTTGACTCTAACACTGCCACTTCGAAAACAGAGAAACTACTGGTCAAAAGAATCATGGTTTTCCTAATGTGACATAACTAATTAAGGGATGGGCTGTGACTCAATTCCACATTTTTCACTACCAAGCTACTGCCTTTTTCAGTAAACCAATGTTTCTCAAATGGATGTGTTCCCAGGAATCTGCGTCAGCATGTCAGATTTGCTTGGAGCCACAGGAAAAACATGATAGTTCCTGGAGAATGATTTCATTTACTCTTTATATCACAGTGCATATGTTGCAAAAAGTAAAGAGCATGTGACTTTTAAGATTAAAGAGACAAGAGACTCTCCAGATCTTTGGAATTCAGCTTTGTCTTTAGAATCCTTTTGGGTAGAGTTGAATCTCTTCTGCCTTTAGAGATAAACCAATGTGAAAGTTTAAAAAGAACTAACTGCAGGAAAAAATACCATCATTCCTAGATACTGGATTATTTTCCATCTTTCTGATAATATAATAGCATTTTTCATTTTCTCAAATTTCTTATTAAAGTCTAAATTGCAGACAATGGGTAATAATTACCTTCCCTTTTAAAGAGCAGTATTTAACATATCTAGGTAGTACATGCTAGAGGAGGTCAATTGGTCCAGCTACCATCCCTCCTAAAATCTATGAGAGAAAGCTAGAGATTTATTAGAGAGGTTCTTCAGAAGGACTTAAGAGTAGAATGCAAGGTGACATATTTTGCCCCTACTCCAGACCAAGTAAGGAATTCTCAAAAAGTATCACTTGAGAATTGTGGTTCATTAAATGCATGCTAGCAGAGCTGAACAATTTATAGAACCCCTTTTGTTGCTATCTGTGCATACTCCTTAGGAGAACATGGTACATGTTCCTAGACTTTGGAGCCAGGGGATGGAGACTAAAGCTTGCCTTGGAAAAATCTGCAAAGTTAGTGAGGAGAAAAAGGATTCACCCTGGTTTACGTGTACTTATACTCGTTGGCAGGACAGTAGATGTCTGAGATTTTCTGAGATCTAAGGGATGATAAGGAAGGTGGTAGATAAAAATAGGCTCAAGTCATCTAGAGATAACCTTTTCCAAAAAGATATCTACTGTATCAGGTAAGCCAGGCTGAGGATAGAAATGTATTTTCTAGGTAACTGCTAAAGGGAATTTACAAGAGAACAGATAAAGAGTGCCCAAGCTGTAGCAGAGAAATGTGCTGTAGGGAATCACCAACAAACCATGGATGTACCTAGGATGTCAGAATGTACCTGCTGCCGGGACAGAATTATAATTAGCACCTACTAAGTATTAAGACTTTTGGTACTTTTCCTGATTCCTTCTACTCCTTATCTGAACCAGAAGATTCTAGTTTTAGAAAGGAGGATGTGGACAACTTCAAATTGGGTTTGGAAATGAAAGTGGATTAGTTAGTTAAATTAGATCAGATTTTTTCCACACCTGCAAGTGACTGGAAAGCTTTAGAATATATCCAGATTGTCTCAAAATAAGGGGAAGTAAAATCTCGTAGAAAATATCTTAAAAGTTGGTGCTAGTAGAAATTAAATTAATTATGAGCATAAACCTGTAAGTCAGGTCATTTGATGAACTAAATTCATTACTATATCAATGTAGATGGCAGGCATTGTCTCAATGTATATATCTTGTTTTTTGTTTATTTTTTAAAGAGAGAGTTAAAAATAGAAATGTATGGTAGTTGAATGGGGATCAAACCAGACTTGGTTTGAACTCTGGCTTTGCCCATCACTGTATAATTCAGGCAAATTACTTTCTTTGTATCTCAGTTTCTTTATCTGTAAGATGGGGATATTAATAGATGTAGTTTCACATTTTATGATCTATTCCCAGTCCATCTAAATTCTTCCTTCTTGGGAAGCTGCTTTAAGATCTCCTTCAGCAGCCAGAGTGACACAACATACTTTTGGCCAGAGTGACTGAATCAGGGTTGATCACTTTAGTCATGTGACTTTTACCTAGGTTCCATCCAAAAAAGATTTGGTCTCCCATGAGGAAAGGATTCTACAATTTGCATTCAAAAACCACTATTAGCTAAGAGATTGAGAGAAGAATGAAACATTACTCCATCATAGGAACTACATACAGTGCTCTTGTTCTTAGTTCTAGTTCCTTTCTGGGAACAGTTCTGCATTCCCATTATGGGGCTCTATGAAATGCCACCATATATTTTCATAGCAAAATTTTTTTTTTTAATATTTGCTTATGTTTACTTAGATCAAATAGGAAGGTTAGTTTTAAGAACTTGGATTCAAATCTCAATTCCAAAACTTACTAGCTGAGTAACCATAGACAAATTACCTAAATACTCTGCGTATATTTTCTCTGAATTATGGGGTTAGAATATTATTTACTTCATAGTAATACTCATTCATGAGGAATAAATGAGTCATTAAAGGCTAAGATTAAAAACAAGTCCTAACAGGAGGAGGAGTTAAAATGGTGGAATAGTAGGGAGACCCTCAGCTTACCTGTCTCTCGAACACAGCTAGATCAATATCCAATCATTTTTGAACAACTAGGAAATCAATCTGAGGATTAAGAAAATATGCACAATTAGAGGGAGAGAACATGGCACAAACAAGGCTGGGAGACCAGAACTGGGGGAGAGGAAAGCTGTGGTGCTGCAAAGGGGGGGTGTCCTTTTTGCAGAGAGGTCAGGGAGAGAGGGAGAAAGTGAGGGAGAAAGCAACACATAGGGTTTGTACAGGACACTGAGGTATGGGGATACACTGGGTTGCATGGGAGAGAACGCACCCCTTCCTGGAGTATATTTGGAAAACAGTATTTTGCCTCTCCAAGGACAAAAGCCCTACTGGGCACAAATGAATGGCTGCTGAGCCAGAGACAGAGGCAAACTCAGAAGGCAGATAACATGGTCACAGCTTTTTGCTGTGCTTCATCATAGACTCCAGGTTCCTGTGCAGGCTTGTGACTGTTCTTCTGGGACAGAACAGTGCCAGGGGCAGCACTGTGAGGCTCTCCATCAGGGAAAGAGAATGGGTCTGCACCTTGCCTGGTCCTTTAAGGTTTGGAATTTTGAATCCCAGTGGCCGGTCAGAGATAAAACACATGAGAATGTAGCACTGGGTGGGCCAACAGCCAGGCACAGATAGGTTGAGGGCAGAGATCTGATGAAAGCCTGGGACCAAGGAGTGGGAACTGTTTGCTTTTCTGTGTGGGCATCTTAAACTCCAGTGGCCTCCAGTTCTACTCCCCAGGGACAAGAAGGTAGGGCAATGTCATCTTACACCCCCTGCCCACAAGCAAGTGTGGACTTCAGAAACACATCACCTCCAGCAGAGGTTGGTAGGGACCCCGAAGGCTGGTAGGGACATCTTTACTTGGGTAGGTCTGACTATAAGCCAGCACAGTGGGCCTCTCCCTCAGAAAACCAACACAGGCCTCAGCATTAAAGTCTACTGATCACAGAAGGCTCCAAAGGGTCAGCTTCAGTTCTGGTGGAAATAGGACCAGGCTTTCCTTTTTTTTTTTTTTTTAATTTGGTTTAATTTTTTTAAAAGATTTTATTTATTTATTTTACAGACAGAGATATAGAGAGGGTTATCACAAGTAGGCAGAGAAATAGGCAGAGAGAGGGGGGGAAAGCAGACTTCCTGCTGAGCAGTGAGACAGATGTGGAACTCAATCCCAGGACCCTGGAATAAAGGCTGGAGCTGAAGGCAGAGGCGTAACCCACTGAGCCACCCAGGCACCCCTCATTTAGTTTAATTTTTAATTTAATTTAATTTATTTATTTTTTCTTTGGAATCAGGCTTATAGGTTTTTTGTTTGTTTATTGGTTTGTTTCCTTTTCTCAGTTTTTAGATCAGGCTTTTTTTTTTTCTTTTTCTTTTTCTTTAGAATCAGGCTTATAGTTTTTTTGTATGTCTGTCTCTTTGCTTTTTTGTTCATTTTCTCTTTTCTCATATTAGCTTTTCTTCCTCCCTCCCTCCCTTCCTTCATTCCTTCTTTTTAGCAGGTTTATATTAACAAACAAATCAAAACACACCTAGTTACAGGGCCAAACATTCCCCACTGCAAGCAAGGAGGAACTCTACAGAGGACTGACCTGTGGGAAAAAAACAGTCAAAACACAAGAACAGAGTGAACACAGTATACACTGGAAACACATACTGAAGTGCCAGGCCCTGGATAGTGTAAGACTACTTCTTAATATAGTATTACTCTCAGGAGCAGGAAATATAACAAGCTTTCAGACCAGTAAAAGACAGAAACCTATACACAAAGACAAGACAGAAGAATTCTCCCTAAAAGAAAGATTAATAAGAAAGCAAAAAGGGATTTGCTTAAAATAGATATAAGCAATATATGTGAACAAGAATTTAGAATAACGGTCATAAGAATCTTAGCTGGGTTGGAAAGAAGCATAGAAAACAACAGAGAAACCCTGGCTGCAGAGATATAAGACCTAAAAACTAGTCAGGCCAAAATAAAAATGCTGTAAATGAGAAGCCAAACCAACTGGAGGTAATCACAACTAGGATGGAAGAAGCAGAAGATCGAATAGGTGGTATAGAAGATAAAATTATGGAAAATAATGAAGCTGAGGAGGGAAAGAAAATTATCAGATTATGAATATAGACTTAGGGAAATCAACAATTCCACAAAGTGCAATGATATCTGTATCTTAGGAGTCCCAGAAGAATAAGAGTGGGAAAAGGGGGCAGAAGGTTTATTTGAACATATAGCTGAGAAACTTCCCTAACCTGGGGAAGGAAACAGGCATTCAAGGGCAGGAGGCACACAGCACTCCCTTAGAATCAATAAAAACATGCAACACCAAGCCAGAGTAAAACTTGCAAAAAATAAAGATAAAGAAAGAATTCCAAAAGTAACTAAGGATGAAAGGTTCTTAACCTACAAGGGTAGACATATATGGTAGCAGCAGATTAGTCCACAGACACTTGACACAGACAGTGTCATGATATAGTCAAAATGCTATATCAGAAAGATATGCAGTTAAGAACACTATATCCAGCGAGGCTATCATTCAGAACAGGAGAGATAGAGTTTCCAAGACAAAGAGAAACTAAAGGAATTTTGAACAGTAAACGAGCTCTGCAAGAAATATTAAAGTGTACCGGTTCAGTGGGAAAGAGAAACTAAAAAAGCAACAAAAACAAGAGAGGAACAAAGATAATCTACAGGAATAGCGACTTTACAGGTAATACAATGGCACTAAATTCATATGTATCAATAATTATTCTGAATGTAAATGGACTCAGTACTCTGAAAAGAAGACACAGGGTATCAGAATGGATTAAAAAAACAAGACTCATCAATATGCTGCTTACAAGAGACTCCTTTTAGACCTAAAGACACCTCTAGAATGAAAGTGAAGGGATGTAGAACCATCTATCATGCCAATGGATGTCAAAAGAAAGCTGGAGTATCTATACTTAGATAAACTAGATTTTAAGCTATAGACTATAACAAGAGATAAAGAAGGACACTATATCATAATAAATGGATTTATCCAACAAGAAGATCTAACAGTTGTAAATATTTATGCCCCCAACTTGGGAGCACCCAAATATATAATACATATTATATAATGGATAATAATACAGTAATAGTAGGGGACTTTAATACCCCACTTATAGCCATGGATAGACCATCTAAACAGAAGATAAACAAGAAAACAAAGGCTTGGAATGGCATACTGGACAAGTTGGACTTAACAGATATATTCAGAGCATTTCATCCTAATGTAGCAGAATAAACATTCTTTTCTAGTACACAAGGAACATTCTCCAGAATAGATCACATACTGGGTCACAAAACAGGCCTCAACCAGTACAAAAAGACTGATATCATAACATGCATATTTTGAGATCACAACACTATGAAACTTGAAGTAAACCAGAAGAAAAATTCTGGAAAGACCACAAATACATGGAGATTAAAGAACATCCTACTAAAGAATGTATGGGTTAACCAGGAAAGTAAAGAAGAAATTTTTTAAAAATTGTGGAAGGAAATTAAAATGAAAACATGGCAGTCCAAAATCTTTGGGACATAGCAAAAGTGGTCCTAAGAGGGAAGTATATATATAGTAAGAAAAGTCTCAAATACACAAACTTCCTCAAGAAGCAAGAAAAGTCTCAAATATACAAACTAACATTCTACCTAAAGGAGCTGGAAAAAGAACTGCCTAAAACTAGCAGAAGGGAAATAATCAAGATTAGATCAGAAATAAATGATATAGAAATTTTAAAAACCCAGCAGAATAGGTCATTGAAACTAGGAGCTGGTTCTTGGAAAGAATTAACAAAATTGATAACTCCCTAGGCAGACTTATCAAGAAGAAAAGAGGAAGGGCTCAAATCAATAAAATCACAAAATAAAGAGGAACGATCACAACCACACTCCAGATACACAATTATAAGAGAGTATTATGAACAATTATATACCAACAAATTGAGCAATTTGGAAAAAAATGGAAAAATTCCTAGAAACATATAAACTACCAAAACTGAAACAGGAAGAAATAGAAGACTTGAACAGACACATTGCCCAAAAAAAAAACTGAATCAGTAATCAAAAATCCCCAACAAACAAGACTCCAGGGCCATATGGCTTCTCAGGGGAATTCTCTCAAACATTGAAATATTAATACTTTTATGTCTGAAGCTGTTCCCAAAATAGAAATGGAAGTAGAACTTCCAAACTTGTTCTAGGAGGACAGTGTTATCTTGATCCCAAAACCAAAGACCCCACTAAAAAGGAGAAATACAGACCAATATCTCTGATGAACATGGATGCAAAAATTCTCCACAACAGATTAGCTAACTGAATTCAACAGTACATTAAAAGGATTATTCACCATGATCAAGCGGGATTTACTCCTGGGCTGCAGGGTGGTTCAGTATCTACAAATAAATCAACACAATACACCACATTAATAAAAGAAAGGGAAAGAACCATATTGCCCTCTCAATAGATGCAGAAAAAAACATTTGACAAAATACAGCATCCTTTCTTGATAAAAACCCTCAAAAGGTAGGGATTGAAGGAATATACCTCAATATCATGTATAAAAGACCCATAGCTAATATCATTCTAAGTGGGGAGAAACTGTCAGTTTTTCCCCAAAAGGTCAGGAACATGATAGGGATGTCCACTCTCACCACTATTCAACATAGTATTGGAGGTACTAGCTTCAGCAATGAGACAACAAAAAGAAACAAAAGGAATCTAAATCAACAAGGAAGAAGTTAAACTTTTACTCTTTGCAGATAACATGAAACTCTCTGTAGAAAACCTGGAAGACTCCACCAAAAACCTGCTAGAACTGATACATGAATTCAGCGAAGTTGCAGGATATAAAATCATTGTACAGAAATCTGCTGCATTTCTGTACACCAATAACAAAGTGGCAGAAGAGAAACCCATGAATTGATCCCATTTACAATAGCACCAAAACCCATAAGATAACTAGGAATAAACCTAACCAAAGAAGTAAAAGATCTATACTCTTAAAACTATACACTTGATCTTAGCCAAAAGGCCGATAAGCGATTATACTCTTAAAACTATAGAACACGTATGAAAGAAACTAAAGAAGACCCCCTCAAAATGGAAAAACATTCCATGCTCTACTATTCAGCCATCAAAAAAAAAAAAAAAAGAAATCTTGCCATTTACAACAATATGTATGCCATTCGCAACTAAATGTTATCATGCTAAATGAAATGGGTCAATCAGAAAAACAATTATCATATGATCTCACTCATGTGGAATTTAAGAAACAAAACAGAGGCTCACAAGGGAAAGGTGGGAAAAATAAAGAAAGATGAAATCAGAGAGGGAGACAAACCATAAGAAACTGTTAATCATAGGAAACAAACAGGGTTGCTGGAGATGATGGGGTGGGGTTTGGGGTAACTGGGTGATGGACATTAAGGACAACACATATATAACTAGCACTGGGTGTTATATAAGACTGATGAATCACTGAACTCTACTTCTTAAATTAATAATACACTATTGATAATTAATCAAATTTATTTTAATTTTATTTGTTTATATTTTATTTATTATTTATTTATTTTTATTTTTTTTAAAGAAAGATTTTATTTATTTATTTGACCGAGAGAAAGATCACAAGTAGGCAGAGAGGCAGGCAGAGAAAAAGAGGGAAGCAGGCTCCCTGCTTAGCAGAGAGCCTGATGCGGGGCTCAATCCCAAGACCCTGAGATCATGGCCTGAGCTGAAGGCAGAGGCTTAACCCACTGAGCCACACAGGCATCCCAATTAATTGAATTTAAATTAAAAAAATAAAGAAAAGCATTCCATGCTCATGGATCAAAAAAACAAACATTGTTATAATGTCTATAGTACCCCAAAGAATTGATACTTTAAGTGCAGTCCCAATCAAAATAACACCAGCATTTTTCACATAACTAGAACACACAATCCTAAAATTTGTAGAGAACCGCAAAAGTCCCCAAATAGCCAAAGCAATGTTGAAAAAAAAAAGCAAAGTGAGACCTCCAATCCCAAACTTTAAGCTCTATTGCAAAGCTGTAATCACCAAGACAGTTTGATGCTGATACCAAAACAGACACATAGATCAATGGAATATAACAGAAAACCCAGAAGTGGACCCACCCTTATATGGTCAAGTAATCTTCAACAAATAAGTAAAGAATATCCAGTGGAAAAAAGACTGTCTCTTCAACAAATGGTGGTTTGAAAACTGGACAGTCACATGCAGAAGAATGAAACTGGACCACTTTCTTAAACCATATACAAAAACAAATTCAAAATGGATGGGAGACCTAAATGTGACAGGAAACTATCCCAATCCTAGTGGAAAACAGAGACAACAACCTCTTTGACCTTGGGCAAAGCAACATCTTATTAGATGTGTCTCCAGAGACAAGAGAATCAAAAACAAAAATAAACTATTAGGACCTCCTCAAGATAAAAATGTTCTGCACAGCCAAGGAAATAACCAACCAAATAGGCAACCTTTGGAGTGTGAGAAGATATTTGCAAATGACATATTGGATAAAGGGCTACTATCCAGAATCTATTAAAAAAAACTCATCAAAATTAACAACCAAAAAATAAATAATCTAGTTAAGAAATAGGCAGAAGACATGAAAAGACATTTTTCCAAAGAAGATATACAAATGGCTAAGACACATGAGAAAATGTTCAACATCACTCATCTTTAGGGAAATAACAAATTAAAACCACAACAAGATACTACCTTACACTTGTCAGAATGTCTAAAATTAACAACTCTGAAAACAACAGATGTTGCCAAGTCTGCAGAAAAAGAGGACACTTTTGCACTGGTGGTGGGAATGCAAACTGGTGCAGCCACACTCTAGACAAAAGTATGGAGGTTCCCCAGAACATTAAAAATAGGGGGTGCCTGGGTGGCTCAGTCAGTTAACCATCTGAGTTTTGATTTTGGCTCAGGTCATGATCTCAGTGCCATGAGACTAAACCCAGGGAGTCTACTTCTTTCCCTCTCCCTCTGCCCTTCCCTCGATCTGTATTTAAAAATAAATAATCTTTTTTTTTTAAGTTAAAAATAGACCTACCTTATGACCCAATAATTGCACTATTAGTTATTTATCCAAAGGATACAAAAATGCTGATTTGAAGGAGCACATGCACCTCATGTTTATTGCAGCACTATGCCAAGCCCAGATCTCTACTGACTGATGAATGAATAAAGAAGATGTGGTACATATACACAATGGGCTATTACTCAGCCATCAAAAAGAATGAAATCTTTCCATTTGCTACAACGTGGATAGAACTAGAGTATATTATGCTTAGTCATTCATAAGTGACAAATATCATATGATTTCATTCCTATGGAGAATTAGGAAACAAAACAGAAGAACATAGCAACCAAGGAAAAAAAGTAGTCATTATATTTATCATCTTATCATAAAACTTCACTAAATTTCTTAAGAGCAGAAGCAATAGGTCCACTAAAAATATGAATATATAGGTGAATGAAATGAGTGGAACTGTTTTTCTTTTCATTCGTTTTAGCCTCGTCTTTAGTCTAAAAAAAATTATTGGTGCTTACAGTTTTCCCTCAAAAAAGAACTAGTAAAAAGTCATCCTTACATATTCATTTTCATGGCAACATAATATTCTCTTCATCTGGAACATTCTCTTGCTATTCAAAAAACTGAAACTTTCAGTTTCTAGTTTTGGAATTAATGACATTTCTTCATAACAGATTTCTAAATACACCTTCTTCTGCTTCCACTGTTTTTCTTCTTTATTATAGCCCTCTATTTCAGAAACTGTATACCAGTTTGGATGGTAAATATTTGAGTGTTTACTTTTTTATTGGCTTATACTCTTTGTAAATGACAAAAGGCAGGGATCATGACCATCTTATTCACCAGTGTATGACCAGTATTGGAAGCTGTGCCTGGCACATAGTAAGTATCCAAAGAATTTGTCGTAGAATTACAAATGAATGACTTCATGTAACTTAATTTATAAGTGAATTACTCTATTAATATAAGAATGAGAGAGAATTTCCATAGAATATTAACAACCCATATTTTTGTGTGAAAGGCCTTGTTTAATACACCAGTATAATATGCATGTCTGACATACGGCCAAAGGTCAAGACTAGTTATATAAATCTGGCAACTATCAATGCATAGACAGCATTTAAGGCTTCAGGATTCTGTTGTATCATCTCATATAATAGAAGATAGATAATGTAGGCACAGATAACTAAAAGAAGAGAGATTCAAATGAGTTTTCTAGTGGTTGTTAAATACATGACTGGTGCTTGCTATTTTAATAAATAAATGGTGGGGCACCTGGGTGGCTCAGTGGGATAGGCCTCTGCCTTTGGCTCAGGTCATGATCTCAGGGTCCTGGAATTGAGTCCTGCATCGGGCTTTCTGCTCGGCAGGGAGCCTGCTTCCTCCTCCTCTCTCTCTCTGCCTGCCTCTCTGCCTACTTGTGATCTCTCTCTGTCAAATAAATAAAAATAAAAATAAAATCTAAAAAAAGAAAAAACAAACAAAAACCCCCCAAATAAATGGTATAATTAAGTTTTTAACTGAGACTTTTTATAACTTCAGCTACTTCCATTTTCTCACATTCTATTCTAATCATATCTTTCAGAAGAAAAGTCTCTTTATGCTCTATCTCAGTACTCAGTTCTCAGCAACACCATCACATTGTTACACCATTTCCTTTCATTTTGTGAAACTGTGTGGTCCAATATGGTATCCAACAGACAAGTGGTTATTGTATAAGGCTTGAAATGTGCCTAGTTCAAATTAATGTGCTTTAAGTATAAATTACACACCACACGTGGAAGACTTAATATGAAAAAGAGAATCTAAAATATTTCAATAATAATTTTACATTGTTTCATAATAAAATTTGGGTATATTAGGCTAAATAAAATATATTAAATTCTTCTCTTTTTAATTTTTTAATGTAGAAAGAAGAAAATTCAAAAATTGCATATGTGCCTTACATTCTAATTATTGTACAGTGTATCTATATAACTACTGAAAATTAAGTATTTCATGATCACTGCACACCAGCTTTTTTCTAATTATTACTTTTGTTTAAATATTATCACCGTAAAGTGATTTCATAAATAGCAGTCTGAAGAATTCTAATTAACTTTTTTCCTATTTTTATAAGCAAATTTACTTTAGGACAAAAATGCTTTAAACATGTCTGTCAATTAAAAGGACAATTAGAAATTCATCAAATGTCATGTTTCCATGTCTGTAGTCAAATGTGCCTATATCCATTTATTATACAGAGAGAGAGAGAGGTAAGTTAGTACAACTGAAGTCATCATTTTCTTCATTTATGTAAGTTTATGCAATTGTTTATTACAAATACATACAATAGCTTTCTTTCATTTTTTTTGTAATTCAACTTGGAATCTACCATTGAACAACTCTGGAGAACACACTGTGGCAGGTAAAATACTGGATTTGGAATGTGGACATTGTGTTGTAGTTCTAGATTTGTCCTTAACCAGTAGTTTCTGTGAATTACTTCTCTTGGACTTTGTTTCCATACCTGTGAAATTCTTGTTTCAATTACTTTAATTTTTAAGATGTTTTCCAATTGTAAATTGTTTTGATAGTCCAAAAAGACCCTAAACATATGTTTTAATAATCCTCTATATTTTGAATTTTCTATGTGTGTGTTGTGCAGTAAATCTGTTAGAAATAAATATATTTGCACAAAATGAAGACAGGGAACTTCAGGAATTCAGGATTGAAATGAGAAAGATAATTCCTACTTCCCAGTGTGCACATACATATGTAAGTTTTTATCTAGCTGGTCACTATCCTCTTGTAGGATAAGCCCACATTATTTCCTTTATTATCCATAATGTATGGGCCCTGATAAAGTTTTACTGCATCTGATTCAGCTTTTCAGTTGCTATGTGGGACAGAAGATGGAAAGAAAGGAGAGAAAAAGGGACTTTTTAAGTGTCCTGTCTTTTATAATCACATTTTATATACACTTATTCTTTTACACAAAATGATACATTAAAAAATAGTTCTTAGGAGTTTAATTTTTGATAAAAATATCTAAACTATTTCTACATAGTAGTTTACTATGGAAAGGTCTATTATACTTCCAAATTATAGAGACCTGTTATACTTTGAAATTATTAGGAAGCATGGGGATTAAAAGAGTTTTCAACCAATTTTTCTAGCTGGTTAAAATTATGTCCCATTTTTCTACTTTTTCCTCCTCCTCACCATATCTTTTCTAGATTCTATTACCAGATTCATCATCCTGAAAAACATTTCTCATCACTATGTCTGAATGAATAAAAAATGAATAAAAAAATGAATAAAAAAATAAAAAATACATATATATAAAGTATATATATTATATTATATATATGACATATATATGTATATGTGTGTGTGTATGTGTGTATATAGATAGATATATAAAAATTATTAGGGGGCAAAGAGAGAGGGAGAGAGAGAATCTTAAGCAGGCTTCCCTGCCCAGTGTGGAGCCCAACATGGGGCTCAATCTCACAACCCTGAAATCATGACCTGAGCTGAAATCAAGAGTTGGGTGCTCACCCAACTAAGCCACTCAGGCACCCTAACTAATAAGTTACTATTTTAAAATATGTCATTTTGGGTTCTCTGCAGTATGGGTCTCACCTGAATTTCCAGCTTTATTTCTCATCTGATCTCACCTGCAACTCTCTTTCATGAGTTTGCTCATTCAAATTCTTTCAACTCATCCTTCTAAGTACCATTTCAGAAACCACTTTGTTCACAGAATATTCTTCCTGATTACCTAAATTAGATGTAAGAAAGGAACAATCTTCATGAAAATATCTTGATAATAGGTTTATGTTGTATTTGCAGGAGGAATGGCAACAAAAATTTTGCTGAATTATGCTACCAATAAGTAAATAAAAATACCAGGAATGCAAGGAGAAAACAGAAAACAGGGGAGAGATGAGAACAGAGAGGAGTACAATCTGAGGAATTTTTAAGGAAAAGATTACTGTTTAATATTAAGGTGCATGTGTGTGTGTGTGTGCGTGTGTGTGTGTGTGTGTACACATGCAGCTATAAAAGCCTTGTGTGAATGATTCTATTTTTGTGTGGAAATGAAGAAGCAGCCCATTGTTTAGGATCTTAGCAGATTTTATCATCTAGTTCCTATGATAGAACCCTAAAGTAAAAAATGACTCCTCTTACCCATCTCCTCTCTGTCCTTCTCAGACAGTGGGTTAGCATATGGCTGAGGTTTTCCCAATCAGAAAATTTCAAAATATTTCTTGGGACTCTGAAACTTAAGCAAGTGACTCAGAACATGGTGACAGTATAAAAGTCCTTCTTCAGTGGTGGATGAGCCTTATTTTGCTTCTTGTTTCCTAGTCCTTCAGAGTATCCTTCTGAGTGTATTTTCCAAGTTGGTTCCGCTAGCTTTGCTCAATTCTGTGAGCACCATATATCGATCTAACAAGCTTCCTTTTCTACTATATGATCACATAAATCCCCTGTGGAATGACTACAGGTCCTATGGTAGCAGAATAATGGCTCCCTAAAGAGGTCCACATCCCAATCCCTAGATCTAGGTAGATGTTACTTTACAAAACAAAAGGGTATTAAGGTTGCAGTTGGAATTAAAATTGCTAATCAACTGAGGTTAAGATATGAGGATTATCCTGGATTATCTGAATGGGCTCTGTGTAATGATAAGGGTCATTAAATGTAGAAAAGGGAAGTGGAAACATAGATGGGGTCACATGGTATGAGAACATCTAGACACACTACTGTTTGCTTTGAAGATAAATGAAGGGGGCCACGAACTGAGGAATAAAGGCCTCCAGAAGCTGGGAAAGGCAAGGAAACATTCTCTCCTAGAACCTCCAGAAAGGAATATAGGTCTGCCAACATCTTGATTTTAACCCACTGAGAATTATGTCAGACTTCTGATCTACGGAACTTTAAGATAATAAACTAGTATTGCTGAAGTCACTAGGTGGTCTGATAATCAGTTAAGGAAGCAATAGAAAACTAATATGGGTCCTAAGTAATACATTGTTGGGAAGGAGGTGATGTTGAACTGAGACTATGTATCTTTTTTTTTTTTTTTTTTTTTTGAGACTATGTAGTTTTAAGGAAGGAGGTGGGAAATGCCAGCTGACCTGTTATGCTGTTAAGGTCTTCCTTTCCTTGCATTCCTCCCTACACACTCCATGAGAACAACTACCTGAAAACTTAATGATAAAAATGTGTTCTTTATTTCATACCACCTCCAATGACTAATTCCATGTGCTACACATGTTAGCAATTCTTAATGTTTATTTAATTAAATGTGTTGAATTATAGTGGAAAAAAGATGTTAATTAAGGCAATAAAGGAGTGACTTAAAATAACTGTCATCTTTTTTGATAGACAGGGGTATATATATTTCCTCCTCATCCTATATAGATATTTCTGGATTATTACCCGCCTAAGAAGAGAGACTGAGGGACACCTACGTTTTACATAGTTACAAGCACCAGCATGAGGAGGGAGCTTGTCTTCTTCCAATGACTGAATACAGAGCTTCTTGCTGAACAGTGTGCAGCGACTGATAGTGGAAAAAAGCGGAGAAAACTGGAGCCCTTCAGCCCAATCCTGCCTTCAAAACTGAAGCCATCTGCCTGTGATGATAGGTAATCTTGTTTCCTTTCAGCCCTGTCCTTGACTTCAATCCCCATTCATTTCCAAATAAACATCTTACTATTTCAGCAGTTGCCATTTATTAATAAATATGCAGCATGGCTCTAGGACTTAAAAATAAATTTTCAGACTTGAAAATTTTCAATATTATGTTTGAAAAAGCCAATACCCATTTTCAGTCCTTTGCTGATGATGTTGACCATCATTTCTTTGCAAAGGAGATAAATCATTGTTATAAGAAGCTGATTAATGCTCTGTTTCTCTGCCTTCTTGGCTCTGGAATGTCTGACAGTCTCCTGATCTAAAGTTAATAAATAAATTCAAAATTCTCTAGTTCGCCTTTAAAATATATTCCGGTTATGGTAAAAGCAAAGGCAGGTGTTAAGGCAGTCTTTTTTTTTCCCCCCTTTTATAACAAGACAAAACACCTACTAAAACCTCTCATTTTTATTTCTAGGTTTGCAATTTACTCAGTACAGATGACCTTTAAACATATATGGGATATACACAGACAGGAAATCAAATAAAACAAAAGATTTCTTGGTTTTAATGTATGGCATTTAGATACTCCTTTATTGCACTATTTATAAAACTGTTTTATAGAACACTAAAAAGTATTGGGCTGTTTAAAAATGTTAATCCTATAATTAATAGTCAGAGGCATACGCTTTCCCCCAGCACAAGGCACTGATATTCTAAATCTGTCACTCTGAACTTTACAGTAGAAGACAGCCATCTGCCTGCATGCAGCCATCTAAAACAAAGCAAGAATATATGCTCTTATCTTTCCCCTGGTGAGACGCAAAATCATTTTGTGAAAACAGGCAACAACGTTTAGCTAAGATGAATTTAGATAGCATGCATTGAGGAAAAACCCATTAAATCAAACTGATTCTATAAAAATCAATGTTATCAGGTGATTGGATAGGGATGATTTGATAAAATAGAGCACATTACGTAATGCCAAGTAGAAAGGAAATATATGTTTGGGTGACCCAATACTGAGAGGCACAGCCCTAAAAACCTCTTCTCTGTGTAACTAAATCTAGTAAGGTCTAGATTCAGTAAGGTCTCAATTTTAATTAAGGTCTATACTTAATTTGCACCTCCATTTTGCTGTGGAAATTCAAAGTTGTTATGATAAAATATTTTAGTATTCTCACATGTTAAGAATATTAACTAGAAGTAAAAAAGGAAGGTTGTAAAGAAAAATCAACTTCAAATTTATCTTCACATACAGATGTCTGTGCAATTATATAGGTTTTTTTTTTTTTCCAGAGAAATGTGTTCTTTCATCATTGATATTGAGATTTTTCTGAAACTCGAAATCTGTTTGTCTGCTTTCTATTTTCCAGTTTCATTCAAATCATTATAGAAATAGACATGATTCTTTTCAGGTCACCTATTGTACTTTTCAGTTTAATTTCAGGGTTGATCACAATGATAATACCCTCCATTGAAAACTTAGATCAACATTAATGTCTTGGTTTTCTGATTTTTAAAATTTCATTTTAAAGAAAATTCTCTTCTTTTCCTGAAATAAAGATACTTCTTATATACAGATTAAAGAGAAAATTCAAAACCCTCAGATTGTTTTTCAGAGTCCATAGTCTCTCATGATTGAAGGGGCAGGGGATGGGAGGTTGGGGTACCAGGTGGTGGGTATTATAGAGGGCACGGATTGCATGGAGCACTGGGTGTGGTGCAAAAATAATGAATACTGTTATGATGAAAATAGAAAATAAATTAAAAAAAATAAAAATTAAAAAAGAGAAAATTCAGAAATTCCATGTCATGCCATCATGTTAAATATGATATTCTAACTAATGTAGCAAGAGAGCATGGTGGTTAAATGTGAAGTCTGGAGTCAGCCAAGAAGATTGCTTCTAATCCTACCTCTACCACATACAAGCTGTGTGACCTTCAGCAAGTAATTTAATAGAGTCTAGGCATTAAATTTCTCATTTGTAAATGGGGGTAATTTACAGTGCCCACTTCAGCTGGGTTATTCTGAGGGTTAAGTGAAATAAGATGCATGAAGCACTCAGTGCAGTGTCTGGTAAATCAGACCCCTTCACAGTGATACTATAAAATTTCATTCCTGAAGCTGAATTTCATGTATTTTAGATGTTGAATGTACTCAGTAAAGACACATTGAAGAAATTATTTTTATTTTCATAGCAATTATCTTTAAAATCTAGGCATTTTAATAAAGAGAATATATATATGTGTGTGTGTGTGTGTGAGTATATATGTATGTGTATATGTGTGTATGCATGTGTATGTGTGTGTGTGTGTGTATATATATATATATATATGCCAGCTGCTGACCTGTTATACTTCTCTTCCTTTCCTTCCATCCCTCCCTCTGCATCTCATGAGAACTACCTGAAAACTATATACACACACACACACACACACACACACACACACACATATATGTATATGGCAGGGGACAGAAAGGAGCGAGATGGATTGATTGATTTGGAGACTGTTTATGGAAATAAAGATTTTTACCAGATAAGTGAAACACTGAAATAGAATACTGTTTATTGAAATCTACACTTAGAAATTGTGGCATCTGGAGGGAGAGGTAATATGGTGGAGGAATAGCAGACTGAAATTACATCAGGTCCCAGGAGTTCAGCTAGATAGCTATCGAACCATTCTGAACACCTACAAACTCAACAGAAGATAGAAGAGAGAAGAACAGGAATTCCAGGAACATAAAATTGACCACTTCCTGAAAGGTAGGACATGCGAAGAAGTGAATCCGAAGCAATGGGAAGATAGACCGTGGTGGGAAGGGCTTGCTCCGAGCAAGCAGTGGACCAGTGGAGCACAAAATCAAAACTTTTAGAAGTCTGCTCCACTCAGGAACATCACTTTAGAGGGTAAGCAGGTATGGAGCCCTCCTGGGGACTGTGTGGGCTCAGGACCCACAGGGTCCCAGAAAGGCTGGGGATGTCTGAGTGTGGCCAACCTGCCAGGTATTGGAGCAGGGAAGCTGACTACAGAGACAGAGCCGAAGAGTGAGCTTTCAGCTTGAGGTTACCTTAAACCGTGATCCAAGACACAGTTGGACTACTGTTCCTTGGGCAGGGACCCCACAAGTGGCAGATCCAGGGAGACTCACCTTCCTTCCCTGGGGGAGTGCCACAGGAATGTCCTGCAGGAATCTGCCAGATTTGGAGACTCCAAAAGGGGCCGTGCCCCAGAGATAGAAACACTGGGTCACAGGCCGGGTAAGCTCAGAGTGCGGCTGGAGACGAGGGAGACAGGAGTGATTGACTACTTTTCTCTCAGGGCGCACTATGGAGTGGACCCCCAAGTTCTCAGCTCCTCTGGGCCGGAGACTGGGAGGCCGCCATTTTCAGTCCCATTCACCAAAGTGGTCTGGAAAGCATTCAAGGAAACAAAATCTCCAAGGGTGAAGAACCCAAGCAGAATAGTTAGCCCAGTCCCTGGTAAGGGTGGTGCCATTCTGCCTTGGGCAAAGACATCTGCAAATCACTGCAACAGGACCGTTCCAAAGAAATTCAGCAAAAACATCCAGCCAAGACCAAGCTCACCCATCAAAGAGAACACCAGAACTGCAGAGCTAGGGGAAAGCAACACATACAATTCATGGCTTTTTCTCCACAATTCTTTGGTCTTGCAAAGTTAAATTTTTAAAAATTTTATAATTTTTTTCTTACTCAATTTTTTCTTTTAAAGATTTTATTTATTTATTTGACAGACAGAGATCACAAGTAGGCAGAGAGGCAGGCAGAGATATAGAGAGAGAGAAGGAAGCAGGCTTCCTGCGGAGCAGGGAGCCTGATGCGGGGCTCGATCCCAGGACCCCGAGATCATGACCCAAGCCGAAGGCAGCAGCCCAAACCACTGAGCCACCCAGGCGCCCCTTCTTACTCAATTTTTTATAACTCTTCCTCTATCCTCTTTTAACAATTTTTAACTAGTTTATCTTAACAACACCTTTATTTTAAAAATTCTTTTTAGGGGTGCCTGCGTGGATCAGTGGGTTAAAGCCACTGCCTTCAGCTCGGGTCATGATTCCAGCATCCTGGGATCCAGCCCCACATCAGGCTCTCTGCTGAGCAGGGAGCCTGCTTCCTCCTCTCTCTCTCTGCCTGCCTTTCTGCCTGCTTGTGATCTGTCTGTCAAATAAATAAATAAAATCTTTTAAAAAAATTCTTTTAAACCTTCATTTTTATAGTCATATTTTATCCCCTCATTGTATTTAACCTTATTTTACACATACATATAATTTTCTTTCCAAAAAAATTTGGGATACAATTTCTTCTAATAGATCAAAATAGACCTAATCTAGCACATGGCTTTGCTATAGTCTCCAGCCAGAGCATATCCACTCCCTTTTTTTTTTTTTTTTTTTTGGCAACCAACTTATCTTATCAATTCCTTTTTTAGAAAGGAATACATTCCTTATCAATATACATCCTTATCAATTCCCTTTTTTTAACACTTTTTTTTTAAAGATTTTATTAATTTATTTGATAGACAGAGATCACAAGTAGGCAGAGAGGCAGGCAGAGAGGAGGAAGCAGGCTCCCCGCAGAGCAGAGAGCCCGATGTGGGGCTCGATCCCAGGACCCTGAGATCACGACCTGAGCCGAAGGCAGCGGCCCAACCCACTGAGCCACTCAGGCGCCCCCTTATCAATTCCTTTTTAGAAAGGAATGCATATATACATATATACACATATATACATATATACACACATATTATATACACATATATATGTATATTTCATATAGATGTATATATATGTATATACACACACACATATATATATGTCTGTATACACACACACACAAACACACGTTTTTCTTTCTTTAAAATTTGGGAGGTAGTTTCTTCTAAGAGACAAAAATATACCCAAAATCAAGTGGGTGGCTCTGCTCTATTCATCAGTCTAATATATATATATATATATATATATATATATATATATATATATATTATATTTTTCTTTTTTTTACTTTTATATCCTTCCCCCTTTCTTCTTCCCCCAGTTTTGGATCTCTTCTGATTTGATTAGCATACATTTTTCTGAGGTCGTTGCCACCATTTTACTATTTTACTATCTTGTTCATATATTCTTATCTGGATAAAATGACAAGTCAGAAAAACCACAAAAAAAAAAAAAAGAAGAAGAGGCAGTACTAACGGCTAGGAACCCAATCAATATGGACGTTGGAAATATGTCAGAGCTAGAGTTCAGAATGATGATTCTCAAGGTGCTAGCTAGGCTCGAAAAATGTATGGAAGATATCAGAGAAACCCTTTCTGGAGAAATAAAAGAACTAAAATCTAACCAAGTTGAAATTTTTAAAAAGCTATTAATGAGGTGAAATAAAAAATGGAGGTTCTTACTGCTAGGATAAATGAGGCAGAAGAGAGAATTAGAGATATAGAAGACCAAATGATGGAGAATAAAGAAGATGAGCAAAAGAAAGACAAACAACTACTGGACCATGAGGGGAGAATTCGAGAGATAAGTGATACCATAAGATGTAACAATATTAGAATAATTGGGATTCCAGAAGATGAAGAAAGAGAGAGGGGGGCAGAAGGTATATTGGAGCAAATTATAGCAGAGAATTTCCCTGTTATGGCAAAGGGAACAAACATCAAAACCCAGGAGGTGCAGAGAATCCCCTTCAGCATCAATAAAAAGAGGTCTACAGCCCATCATCTAATAGTAAAACTTACAAATCTTAGTGACAAAAAGAAAATCCTGAAAGCAGCTTGGGACAAGAAGTCTGTAACGTACAATAGTAGATATATTAGATTGGCAGCAGACTTATCCACAGAGACCTATCAGGCCAGAAAACTGGCATGATATATTCAGAGCACTAAACAAGAAAAACATGCAGCCAAGAATACTATATCCAGCTAGGCTATCATTGAAAGTAGAAGGAGAGATTAAAAGCTTCCAGGACAAACAAAAACTGAAAGAATTTGCAAACACCACACCAGCCCTACAGGAAATATTGAAAGGGGTCCTCCAAGCAAAGAGAGACCCTAAAAGTAGTAGACCAGAAAGAAACAGAGACAAAATACAGTAACAGTCACCTTACAGGCGATACAATGGCAATAAATTCATATTTCTCAATAGTTACCCTGCATGTAAATAGGATAAATGCCCCAATAAAAAGACACAGGGTATTAGAACGGTTATAAAAAACAAAACCCATCAATATGCCATCTATAAGAAACACATTTTAGACCCAAGACACCACCAGATTTAAAGTGAGATGGTGGAAAACAATTAACTGTGCTAATGGACTTCCAAAGAAAGCTGGGGTGGCAATCCTTAGATCAATTATATTTTAAGCCAATGTATAATAAGAGATGAAGAAGGACACTATATCATACTCAAAGGATCTGTCCAACAAGAAGATCAATTTTAAATATCTATGCCCCTAACATGGGAGCAGGCAAATATAAACTAATTAATACCAAAATAAAGAAACACATCAATAATA
Organism: Mustela nivalis; assembly: GCF_964662115.1. NCBI lineage: Eukaryota > Metazoa > Chordata > Mammalia > Carnivora > Mustelidae > Mustela > Mustela nivalis. Next base: position 105,302,837 of record NC_139024.1, read on the forward strand.
ATACAATAATAGTAAGGGACTTTAATACCCCCCTCACTGAAACAGACAGATTATCCAAGCAAAAGATCAACAAGGAAATAAAGGCCTTAAATGACACACTGGACCAGATGGACATCACAAATATATTCAGAATATTCCATCCCAAAGCAATAGAATACACATTCTTCTCTAGTGCACATGGAATATTCTCCAGAATAGATCACATCCTGGGTGACAAACAGGTCTCACCTGGTACCAAAAGATTGGGATCATTTCCTGCATATTTTCAGGCCACAATATTCTGAAGCTAGAACTCAATCACAAGAGGAATGTTGGAAAGAACTCAAATACATGAAGGCTAAAAAGCATCCCACTAAAGAATGAATGGGTCAACCGGGAAATTAAAGAAGAATTGAAAAAAATTCATGGAAACAAGTACAAATGAAAACACAACTGTTCAAAATCTGTGGGACACAGCAAAAGGGTCCTGAGAGGAAAATATATGGTGATACAAGCCTTTCACAAGAAACAAGAAAGGTCCCAAGGATACTACCTAGCCCTACACCTAAAGGAGCTAGAGAAAGAACAGCAAAGAAAGCTTAAACCCAGCAGGAGAAGAGAATAATAAAGAGCAGAAATCAATGAAATAGAAACCAAAAGAACAGCAGAACAGATCAACGAAAGTAGGAACTGTTTTTTAAAAGAATTAATAAGATTGATAAACCCCCAGCCAGAATTATCAAAAAGAAAAGAGAAAGGACCCAAATTAAAAAATTGAATGAAAGAGGAGAGATCATAACCAACACCAAAGAAACACAAGCAATTATAAGAACATATTATGAGGGGCATCTGAGTGGCTCAGTGGGTTAAAGTGTCTGCCTTTGGCTCAGGTCATGATCCCAGGGTTCTGGGATTGAGCCCCGCATCGGGATCTCTACTCAGTGGGGAGCCTACTCCCTCCTCTCTCTCTGCCTGCCTCTCTGCCTACTTGTGATCTCTGTCTGTCAAATAAATAAATTAAATATTTAAAAAAAAAAGAACATGTTATGAGTAACTATATGCCAGCAAATCTGACTATCTGGAAGAAATGGATGCAATCCTAGAGACATATAAACTACCAAAACTGAACCAGGAAGAAACAGAAAACCTGAACAGACCCATAACCAGTAAGGAGATTGAAGAAGTTATCAAAAATCTCTTCAACAAACAAGAGCCCAGGACCAGATGGCTCCCCAGAGGAATTCTACCAAACATTTAAAGAAGAATTAATTCCTATTCTCCTGAAACTGTTCCAAAAAATAGAAATGGAAGAAAAACTTCCAAACTCATTTTATGAGGCCAGCATTACCTTGATCCCAAAACCAGACAAAGACCCCATCAAAAAGGAGATTTACAGAACAATGTCCCTGATGAACACAGATGTAAAAATTCTCACCAAAATACTAGCTAATAGGATCCAACAGTACATTAAAAGGATTATTCACCATGACCAATGAGATTTATTCCTGGGCTGCAAGGTTGGTTCAACATCTGCAAATCAATCATTGTGATACAAAACATTAATAAAAGAAAGAACAAGAACCATATGATACTCTCAATAGATGCTGAAAATGCATTTGACAAAGTACAGCATCCTTTCTTGATCAAAACTCTTCAAAGTGCATCCAACTTGGCAAAGAAGAAGTGAAACTCTCACTCTTTGAAGATGATATGAAACTATATGTGGAAAACCCAAAGACTCCAATCCAAATCTGCTAGAACTTGTACAGGAACTCAGTGAAGTGTCAGTATATAAAATCAATGCACAGAAATTAGTTGCATTTCTTTATACCAACAGCAACACAGAAGAAAGAGAAATTAAGGAGTCGATTCCATTTACAATTGCACCCCAAACCATCAGATACCTAGGAATAAACCTAAACAAAAGGCAAAGAATCTATACTCAGAAAGTATAAAGTACTTATGAAAGAAACTGAGGAAGACACAAAGAAATGGAAAAATGTTTCATGGTCATGGATTGGGAGAACAAATATAGTGAAAATGTCTATGCTATCTAAAGCAATCTGCACATTTAATGCAATTCTTATCAAAATCCCATCCACTTTTTTCAAAGAAATGGAACAAATAATCCTAAAATTTATATGGAACAAGAAAAGACCAGAAAAAAAAGGGAATATTGAAAAATAAAGCCAGCATCACAATTCCAGACTTCAAGCTCTACTAGAAAGCTGTCATCATCAAGACCCTATGGTACAGGCACAAAAACAGACATACAGATCAATGGAACAGAATAGAGAGCCCAGAAATAGACCCTCAACTCTATGGTCAACTAATCTTTGACAAAGCAGGAAAGAATGCCCAATGGGGGGAAAAAAAAAGACCATCTCTTCAACAAATGGTTTTGAGAAAATTGGACAGCCACATTCAGAGGAATGAAACTGGACCATTTCCTTACACCACACACAAAAATAGAGTCAAAATGTATTAAATACCTCAAGGTGAGGCAGGAATCCATCAAAATCCTTGAGGATAACACAGGCAGCAACCTCTTTGACCTCAACCTCAGCAATTACTTCCTAGACACATTGCCAAAGGCAAGGGAAGTAAGGGCAAAAATGAACTATTGGGATTTCATCAAGATCAAAAGCTTTTGCACAGCAAAGGAAACAGTCAACAAAACCAAAAGACAACTGGCAGAATGGGAGAAGATATTTGGAAATAACATATCAGATAAAGGGCTAGTATCCAAAATCTATAAAGAACTTATCAAACTCAACAAGCAAAGAACAACTAATCCAATCAAGAAATGGGCAGGGGACATGAACAGACATTTCAGCAAAGAAGATATCCAGATGGCCAACAGACACATAAAAAAGTGCTCCACACCACTCAGCGTCAGGGAAATACAAATCAAAAGCACAATGAGAGACCACCTCACGCCAGTCAGAATGGCTAAAATTAACAAGTCAGGAAACGACAGATGTTGGAGAGGATGCAGAGAAATGGGAACCCTCCTACACTGTTGGTGGGAATACAAGCTGCTGCAGCCACTCTGGAAAACAGCATGGAGGTTCCTCAAAATGTTGAAAATAGAGCTACCCTAAAATCCAGCAATCACACTACTGGGCATTTACCCTAAAGATACAAATGTAGTGATCTGAAGGTGCATGTCCACCCGAATATTTATAGCAGCAATGTCCACAATAGCCAAACTATGGAAAGAACTTAGATGTCCATCAACAGATGAATGGATAAAGAATATGTTATATATATGTGTGTGTATATATATAAAAATATATATACACATACTATATATACACACACACACACAGACACACACACATATATACATATATATATATAAAATATACACACACACAATGGAATACTATGCAGCCATCAAAAAATTGAAATCTTGCCATTTGTGATGACATGGATGTAACTAGAAGGTATTATGCTGAGCAAAATAAGTCAACCAGAGAAAGACAATTATCATATGATCTCCCTGATATGAGGAAGTTGAGAGGCAAAGTGGGGAGTTTGGAGAAGAATAAATGAAACAAGATGGGATCAAGAGGGAGACAAACCATAAGAGACTCTTAATCTCACAAAATAAACTGAGGGTTCCTGGGGGAGGGGTGTGTGGAGAAGGTGGTTGGGATATGGACATTGGGGAGTGTATGAGCTATGGTGAGTGCTGTGAAGTGTTTAAGCTGGCGATTCACAAACCTGTACCCCTGGGGCAAATAATACATTTTATGCTACTAAAAATAATTAATTAAAAAAATAAATTGTGGAATCTGGCCAATTTAGATAATGCTATAAATAGTCTCATCATGGCACCAAATTCTTGAATCATGGGTCTTAGGCACCAGTCATCATCTGTCAATCTGGATTATAAAATGCATACCAGTATGAATTATATTTAGAGCATTAGATTGAAAAGACAAACCTGCTCTTGGCTTTCTTGGAAAGAGAAAAAGTACTTAATTAAAAGAGATAAATGATTAAAATAAATATAATTTTTATAGTTAGAGATATTACACCATATTCTAAAAATTATACTGAAATATTTCCCAAAAATGGAGGTAAGAACATAATCACAGATAATATTGTAATAACTGATAATCTAAAAAGAGTTCTATTGACTGAATTTTGTTTAGAGTATCACACAACCTCAGGTATTTCTGACTTAATAGTTCCTTAAGAAAAACCCTCCAATTCGTAATAATTAGTCACAGCTTCTGATTATTTTGCACTTAGAAATAAATACTACATAGTGGTTTACCTAATTTTTGTATTATATGTCATTTTATTAGTAGTTTTTAAAGTATTATAAATTAAACAGGAAAAACATTAAAATTTAGAAGGCAGAAAGTGATTATTAATAATGCTGGAAAAAACAAAATATTCTCAGTAACAAATACAGAATAGAGATTTGCAATTTTTTTTCCTGAGGTCAGTCTCCTGTATTCTGCCATCCAAAACACCAAATACAATTTAACCTAAGTCAAGTCTTGGGTTTAACTCCAAACAAACCTGGATTTCTCTATTTCTGGAGGAAAGTATAGGTCTGTGCAGCAGTGTTAAAACTACTCAGTAAGGAGTTAAAGGGTTGAAAACTGAGGATGCAGTAGGAGAGAAAAGGATTATGGCTAGAGGTTCATTTATAGTCCAACATGTGTGACTGACCAGGAGACAGAGCCAATAACTAAGGATTCCTCATGCTGTAACATCAATTTCACTATCATTAGTAAATTTGGATTAAAAAAAAACATTAAAAATTGAAGTATAATTCAAGAAAGGTAAGAAGGGTATTTTTCTAAATCTCTACCTAGCATGAAATTAAGAAAAGAAAAAGCCCTCTCAGAGTTTTAAATGGCTAAGTGTGGATCTAGAAGAGCTTTACAATCCAAATTATGTCCCTAGAACTCTACTTACAGAAGGCAATATAAATGATCTCATACCGTAGCAGAAGACAACTCTCGTATTTTGCAGACATATGAAATATTCAATAAAAAAATCAAGCAACAGTGATGTGTCTTCAAAAGCATTTTACAATTAAAAAGTAGACTTTAAGGACACATAATAATTATATAATGAGCATGAAAACAGACCATGTTTACATTTCCATGCCTTTTACTATATTTACTTGCTTACCTGACTGAATTTTAACACATACACTCATACAACGTCATTTGACAAGAAGAGTTGAATAACGTATTATGTGTAGCTATGAGTTTGCTTCCAGATATTCTACAGTTTTGTATTAAAAAAAGGAAATACTTAACACAATCATGGATAAATAATGAAATTCTCTGCCATCTAAATCATTATCCAATGACAATACACAACCTCACCTACCCAATTTAGAACAAGTGATTAATTTTACTTAGAAAACAATGTCATTTTTCAGCTCTTAGTGTAGGGACATACAATCATGACCTAATGCCTTTGTAATCTGCCCCGGGCATTTCTGGCTCTAATTGTCCAACACTGCTTAATTAACTAACTTAATTAACTGAGAGACTCTTAGGAGGCCATTAGATGTTGACAACAGGGAAGTTTTCTTTTGATTCATAAATAGCTCCATTAATACTAAAACCATATTCTTAAGCATCAAAAAAATAATGTACTCTTCTTACTGAAATAATTTAAATGTGAGGATTTGCTTATGAAATGCAAAAAAAAAAATGACCTGATTAACAATTAAGCAATAAAAATAGTATAAAGTAGAACTCAATTGTTTTTATGGTGACAACGGATGGATTATACCATAATTTCAGAAGAAATATATAAGTAACACTACATTCAACTTTAACTCTTGTTTTGTGTGACAACTGAATATATATTTTGAATAACAACCCTAATGGAGAAAAATAAACTTAGGTTTCCTTCTGTAATACTGAATTAAAAGTGTTCTATCAGAATTCATTTTCAAATAAAATTATACAGATGTTTCTTGTTTGTGCTAGTATCTGTCAATATGTACAATAAGGTTGCAATTCTCTTATACCTTCTTTATAAGTTTTTTAAAAAAAATAAATGAAGATTGATTACCTTGTTCACAGAAACGGCCAGTAAAATGTAGTGGACAGTCACAGTGGAATGAGAACATACCCCTGGAGAGGAAGACAGGATGGCAAGTGCCACCATTGTGACACACATCCTCCTGGCATGTGGACGGCACTACAAGAAGGGAGCTGAGGAAAGTCCATAGGGAGCCAACCCCTTCTGTTATACCAGAAGGAGCAACAGAGGACACAGTAGACAGAGTAGAATCCTGGGATCTAGGTTTATAAAAAGATCAGAAAACATAATGTAAGTAAAAGTACATGAATTTAAACAGAAATAACAGAAACTTTGATTTAAAATAAGACGAAATAAAAACAAAAGGCATGCACAGTTTAACTGAGAGCAAACAGAATAATCATGTTTGTTTTTCAGTTGATGGGTTTATAAATGTTGAAAATGCCTAAACTACAGAATGTGACCCTAGATGGATCACAGAGCTATAGTCTATCTATGTAGTTCTGAGAAGCTAAGTTAATTTCTTCTAAGTAATAAAAAACCTGGATGAATCAAACCCAAAGCTTAAGAATATAAGGGCCTGCCCCTCCCAGAGGAACTTGCTTGTGGACCCTGGATGTAGGGGTGGGGCAGGCCGGGTGGAGACGTCCAATCAGTGGGGCCTGTGTATATCCACTAGGGTGAATTGAGATCCGATTGGCCACCTGTGTAGGGGCGGGGCTCAACCAACCCCATAAAGGTTGGTGTGCAAGGCTGTCAGGAGAAGCAGGAGAGCTGTCGGTGGGATCAGAAGGAAGAGTCAGTGGGAGCGGAGGAGCAGTAACAGCTCTTCTAAGAGCTCTAAAGAGCTCTTATAAGAGCTATAACCACCGCCAGCAGTCCAGCTGCGTGCAGTCTCCAGTGCCTATAGCTCGAGCCACTGGCGGTGTCCCACCTCTGGCGGCCCCAAGCCGCGGTCCCGCCTCGGGGGGGTTTCGCCTTTGCCCCGAGCCACCTGTGGCCCCAAGCCGCCTGCAGCCTCCAGCCCTCTGCAGCCTCCGGCAGTTGCGCTGCCAGCGGGCCCTGCGCTGCCAGCGCCCCCGAGACACCAGCGGTTGAACTGTCATTGGTCTTGTCGCCTGCAGCCCCTAGACGCCAGCGGTCCCAAGACATCAGCGGTCCAGCTGTCAGTGGTCCCGACATCTGCAGCTCTGAGACACCAGCGGTCTGAGACGCCAGCGGCTCTGAGATGCCAACGGCCCCTAGCCACCGGCAGCCTTGCTGCAAAATGCCTCGCCACCCTGTGCCATGAGCCGCCCTGTCCGCAGTGGTGGTCTCTTCTGGGTGGCAGCCTTGTCAGAGTGGCACCATGGGGAGTAGAGTCTGTGTCATCTGGGTTGTCCTCCTTGTCATCGTCGCCTCTTTGTCATTGGGCGTGGCCTCTTCTTGGGAGCTGCCCTGTCTGGGGAGCGACCTCATTGAGCAGCCGCCTCATCCTGGGAGTGTCCTCTTCTTGGGAGCGGCTCCAACCGGGGAGCAGCCTCCTCTAGAGCAGCCTCGTCCAGAGCGACCTTCTTGGAAGTGACCTTGTCGGGATCATCATCGTCGCCTTTTCGTAGGAGACAGCCCTGACCGGTCAGTTGATTCTTGATGCTTGGCGCGAAATAAATCTTTGCTTGACCTTCGGTTTTTATCAGTCTCATTCCTTTGATCACGGACCCTAACACTAAGAGTCATTTCTCTTATGTACAATAATTAGAATTTGGCTAAACATAGCTCTACTTTGGCTGTTTTAACCCTCATGAACTGAAGATCAAAAAATTAGGCCACGTTACATTTTAGTGGTAAAACTGCTTGAACTTGATTTCATTTCTAGATTTATTACTAGAAATATGTGTTCTTCACAGTGAATTGTATTCATTTCTAAAAGTGATGAAAAGGTACCTTATGGATGCCTGTAAGTAATTCCCTAATTTTTTTCCCTCAAATTTTACTACCAGCTTTTTTTTCTTCTAAATAATGCTGCAACAACAAAATCCCTTGGAATTAAGATGAAGTTCCTTACTTTTACATTCAAAGCCTCTTATGTAAATACTGATTTACGATCTAAAATAGTAAGTATAAAGAATCTGCTTGATTGACTCTTGGGTATCTTTGGACAAAGATATAGTGATGAACCAGTCATTCCTATAATAGTGGTAATATCTAATGACCTTCTGAATGAATTAATGATCGAATCATATGCTAATTTTACTCAAAATCAAGTCAGATCTCTAGAGAAAGGCACCTTGATATGACAGTGACTGCAAATCATGTGAAAGCATAGGTGGAACAAGAAAGGAGGACACTCCACTCCTTGTCTCATTCTTGCCATTCTCCCATTTCCAGAAAGTTCTACAGAATCATTTGCATGGCAGACAACAAGAAGTTCACACTGCTTTAGCCTGAGGGATTTTGCTTGTCAGCTGACTTCATCTCTGCTCAGCAGACATTTGTCTGGCTTCCACTTCTTAGAATAAGGAATAGACTTACTCACAAAGGTGAACCCTGGAAGCCCTGCTTTGTAAGCAGAAAAATGTAACTTTTAAATTATAATGAAGTATTAAAAGGAAAGAAAATCCACGTGGAGGAATCTTGAGTTTATGGCTCTTAACAGTGTAGGGGGAAGCAAAGCTTCAGAGCTTGTAATTATATTTTTTTAAAGCAGTAAAATAAATATGTTATAATCTAGGCAATAAAAGACATACTTGATGTAGAAATAATATATATGCTTTTCTAAAAATCAAGAATAGTAGTATAAACATACATTTTACTTCATCTTTTCACTACTAGTATATGCTAACTGACTTCTATTTCACCTAAAAATAATTCTTAGCAGGTTGCCCTATCATTAGATATAGTTCTTCATTCTCCGTTTAAAAGTGGCAAAGTATTATATTGTTTGGTTATACATCATTAATCCTATCAGTTTGGAATTAATATATTTAAGATGTTTCAAGTTTTTTCCCTATTATCTGAGTCATGCATTCCTTTTAATAGCCATATTGAGATATAATTTATTGACATAGAATATACCTATTTAATGTGAAAGATCCAATAAATTTTAGTAGATCCAGTGTGGTGCAACCATCATCATAATCTAATTTTATATTTCGTCTTCCCTATATTCCTCATTTGTAGATTTTATTAATACTTCACATGTTCAAAAGACTGCCTGCTGTATATATAGACACGAAACTGTAGTATTTCTGTGGAGTTTTTTAGTGGTCAGGACTTCAATTCCCACACCAGATAACTGACAACACTTAGTCATGTTTTAGTGGTGGTAGATCCTAGGAATAAATCCAGGGAAGAATTTAATTACTCCTTCAACTCTCAAAATCATGAGAACATCAGGATATCAAATAGAGCTTTAAACATATTGAAAAATGTCTTCAAAACTTTATTTAAGAGGCATCACGTGGTTCAGTTGTTTAAACATCTGACTCTTGATTTCAGCTTAGGTCATGAACTCAGGGTTGTGAAATCAAGCCCTATTTTGGGCTCCTTGCTGGGTGTAGAGTCTGCTTAAGATTCCCCCTCTCCCCCACGCCCTCTCTTCCTCTTTAAAAAAAAAAAAACAAAAACAAAATAAAATAAAAAAAAAAAACCTTTTAATTATCAGCATTGTCTACTAGCTCTAAAATTCATGTTTTCTTTAGTTTGATCTGATAATTTAAAAAATAATTAATCCCAGTTAATTCTTCCTGAAAGCAATACACATAAAAAAAATGTTGGCTATTTAAAATGTATTTAACAGGGGCGCCTGGGTGGCTCAGTTGGTTAAGTATCTGCCTTCTGCTCTGGTTGTGATCTCAGGGTCCTGGGATCAAGCCCTGCATTGGGCTACCTGCTCAGCAAGGACCCTGCATCTCCTTCTCCATCTGCCCATTGCTCTCCCTTCTTGTGCTTTCTCTCTCTCTCTCTCAAATAAATAAATAAATAAAATCTTTAAAAAGAAGTATTTAACACAATTAAATTAAAAGTGGAAAAATGTAAATTTACTGTTAGTTCATGTAAAATTCTCATTTACCATTCAGGATAAAAACTAAATATCAAAACAAAGAATTGTGCATGGAATAATCAATCTTAAAACATTAAATCCAAGCTCTACTCTTCTTTTTTTAGTGTAACATTATTCAGTAAGAATCATATTCTATAACAAATGCAATAATATTTAACATTTTAGAACACAAATAAATTAATTCACTATTAACATAATAGTGGGATTTTAAAAGATCTTGTTTCACATTGTCCCAATTTTTCTCACTAAAGTAATACATTTCTCATTCTCATAATTTTGTATTTTTTAGCTATTATGTATTTATAGATAAGGTTCTTTAGATCACAGCATTCTCACACAATGGATGTTCACAGTATTGCTGTGTGTTGGGCAGGACTTCTATTCCAGGGCATTCCGAGCCACTGTTTCTCAGTATATAGGGTTGATAATTTTGAAGAGCTGTATTCTCATCAATAGATTCTGATTCTCCTTTCCTATGTCAGTTCTACTGGGACTTGTTCCTGATCACAGAGAATATGCAAACTGTCCTAAACTTGACTCTAGAGCCCAACACTGGATGGGAATTAAACTAATGCTTAGGACAATTTGCTATATCAGGAATTATCGAAAATCTGGATTTCTTTCCTTTTCTCCTTTTCCACATCTCAAATTCTAAACCTCCTCCACCCCTTCTAAAAACTAGTAAAGTATCTTTTCTGCGTTCTGCCAGTTCTACTTGTTCATATTTTCTTTTCAGTATCTCTGACTTTAATTCCTTTAATTCTTCTCATCTTATAAAATAACTCCCATGACAAAAATAATTCCAATTGATAATATACATCATTCTGTTATTTGGTTCTATCTTATTTTCAGTTTTATCTGTCTCCAGTGCCTTAATAGATATCCAAATGTATGTTTAACCATATTTCAGTGCATTTTTTTTCAATATTTCATGCTTCATGCCCTCCATATGCTAGGTTTCCCTAAAGTGCACTTTTACTTTAAATTGTTCCTTTCTTTCTGTAAGACACAAAGGATTTCCTTTAAGTTCCAAAGTTACTGTTTCTAAATTTCTTTTTGGCTTCCTTTAGACATCATAAATTTATAAATATTATACATATATCTAACTAAAGAATACCAAATAACTCTAATCCCATAGAAGTACACAAAGTGAGAGTGCTTATTCATATTCTCACCAACCCAATACCACTCCATTCACAAGAGGCAATCATTCTGTGTTCCATTTTGCACAAATATATACCTAGATTATATGGACATATAATTTAATTTTCTTTTTCTATCGGTTTTTAAACAAGTAAAATTAAATTAGAACGGATAATGCTACCTCCTCTAATAGATACACTTTGAGATCTCAGTAGCTTAGCAATACAGAAGCTTACTTCTTGTTCATATAACATTCAATCAGGATAGGTAGAAGGGAAAATTGTTTCTTAGTCATTCCGTGACATTCAGAGTCTCAGGAGACATAGTCTTCACCATTCTCACTATGTAGTTTCTGAGGTTGCCTGGTGTGTCACATGCGAGTATCTAAATAACTAACCAGGTAAAAGAGGGGGGGGAAAGATGGAATATGGAAAATCTTACTCCATTCCATCTCACTGGCCAAAACTTAGTCACATGGCCAAACTCATTGCAAAAAAGAATGGGGAGTAATCTAGTTATGCCAGGGAATGTAGGAAAATTAGCTCAGTGAATCTAGCCAGTCTCTGTCACGGAAATCATGCTATAAATATTGTTATTTAACAAAACTAAAACAAAAAAAGAACTTGTTTGCTTCTCCCCCCCACAAAATATTCTGGGGATATTTCATGGTCACTACATATAAATAAAACTCAGAAATTTTGATAAGAGAAGTTCTTAGTATAAATGTACCATAAAATATTTAATCATTTACGTGGTGACATAAATTTATTCATATATTTTATTTTTTTTTAAAGATTTTATTTATTTGTTTGACAGACAGAGATCACAAGTAGGTAGAGAGGCAGGCAGAGAGAGAGAGGAGGAAGCAGGCTCCCTGCCGAGCAGAGAGCCTGATGCGGGGCTCGACCCCAGAACCCTGATATCATGACCCGAGCCAAAGGTAGAGGCTTAACCTACTGAGCCACCCAGGCACCCCTATTCATATATTTTAATATAATTTTTCAAATTACACATATGATATGATAGAATATTCATTGTGTAAATATCTTGTCCACATCCATGAATATATCTGAAGAATAAATACTTAGAAGTAAAACTTATTGGGTGAAATAAGTATGCCAAATTTTATTTTAATACACAGTCCATAAAACCCTGTACAAAAGCTCCCAGATTGCTTTTAGTTACTAATTTCCCCAATCATTCACCAAAATTATCACATTTATTTAGTTGGTTATGTATCTTATTAGTAAGCATTATAAAAATTATAAGCTCATTGTTGTTTCTATTTCAAATTATGATTTTTAAATAGATCATTTGTCATTTAGATTTTACATATTTTAAGCCACTAGAATATATACTTTTCTCACCCCTTCAATTGGGTTATCTTTTTTACTTCAATTGATAGGAGATAATTATATATGACAGATATTGCTCCATTTTATGTCTTTTCAAATAAGATTTCCTGGTCTTTTTGAGCATTTTGTATGTTTTCCAATTTCCCTCTTCTGTTGTTCCTGTTGAAAATTAATTTGCTACATGCAATTATCCTTCTAACGTAGGGAGCTCATCTTTCTTCTCTGGATACCTTTAAAAAGTTTATCATCAGGGATTTTTCCCATTATTTGTGGTATTTTAATAATTTAAAACTTTTTCTCTACTTTAGCCTGTATTTTATGTCTGTCTTGTAGTCAGAATGTTTTTTCAGCTGCAATATTACCCAAAATGGAAATCACCACTTTTTTTCTTTATTTTTCCAGGAACTCTTCAAAATGCATGCCTATTAAAAGAACACTTTACTTTTTCAATGCTAATATATATAAACACAGCATGTGAATGTGTATATCTTTATGTTTTTGTAATTTTCCATATATTCTAGATGAGGTTGACTTAGATATGGGTGCACAGCTTGCGATTTTTAGAAAGTGCTTAATATTATTTTGTGTATTTGTACCATAGAGCCCTTAATTGATATTCTATGATTATCTCTTTTTTTAGGATTTAAAACCTTAAAGCGACTTCACTTACTTACTTAAGTAATAAGTACTTCAATAATTCTGACATGTAGTAATTGCTAAAGACGTATTTTTCAACTTTATAAACTTATAATCGATAGATATATTCGAAGGAGTGGCATAAAAAGAAACAAATCATTTTAAAATATAAAATATAAAATCTAATGGATCCTTATGGAAATTGAACGCTACATGATGGATCCTTAGAGAAATCTACAAATAGACAATCTAACCCTTAAGGTATTTAGATTTTTTGAGTAAATTAAATTTAAAATTACATTAAAATTTAAAACCTTTAAAAATGTTATTTTTGAAATTTTTGGCTACATTTAGATTTAGAAATCATTAAAGTTTGAGTACCTTTCCACTATAGAGAATAAGAAAAGATAAAAATATGGGGCATTTTTAGTAAGTGTTTTATATCAAATGGAAACATTTATTATCATAATTACATTTCATTTATGGAGAAATACTACTCTGGAATACTTTCAAATTAGCATAAAACTTACAGAAAAGAAGAATATTCTAAAATATCAGCCAGGATTAAAAATGTATGATTACTTATTACCTGGAAAGTGCATCCAAATTAAAGACAGACAAGTTAACAATCAAGGTGTTATGATTAAAATCACATACTTAACTCTAGCCATAAGAACTTGTGCACTGGCAAAAACAAATGCAAATCTGTTTTCCAGTCTTACAAGGAGAGAGGATCTTTTTCATATTCATATGAGCCCCAGAGTATTTCATAAAAATGACTCCTGGAGTGCCTGGGTGGCTCAGTGGGTTAAGCCTCTACCTTCGGCTCAGGTCATGATCCCAGGGTCCTAAAATCGAGCCCCACATCAGGCTTCCTGCTCAGCAGGGAGCCTGCTTCCCTGTCTCTCTCTGCCTACTTGTGATCTCTGTCTGTCAAATAAATAAATAAAATCTTAAAAAAAAAAATAAAAATGACTCCTTTAAGTAATCTAGATCTACATATTACCAACCAGGATTTGGTTCAAGATAGAAGACATATAAATCAATCTAGAATTCTGCACATCATTCATTCATTTATTTATTCAACCTAAAAGAACTTATGAAGGGGAGCCTAGGTGGCTCAGTTAGTTAAGCATCTGACTCTTGATTTTGGTTCAGGTCTTGATCTCAGGGTTGTGAATTTGAGCCCTGCATTAGGCACTGTGCAGGTGTGTGGAGCCTGCCTAAGATTCTCTCTCTTCTCTCCCTCTGTCCTCCTCTCCTGTTCATGCTCTCTCTCTCAAAAAGTAAAAATAAAAATAAAAAGATAAAATAAAAAATGACAGGACTTATGGAGTTCTCTCTATGCACCAAAAACTCAACTAATCAAGACGATATGCTGAGCAATAGAACCTAGGCCCTCCTATTTATAAGCTTTCCATCTTGTGGGGTTGAGAAAAAAAAATAGGCAATTGCGGGACTGCATTATGCTTTGAGTGCTGTCAACCTAGCACTGCTCTAAATGTTTCATAATACAATTTATGTATTAATAATACAAAAACATGACTATTTTTATTTTCCTAAATTTACAGATGAGAAAACAGAGGTATACATTTAATAAATTTGCTCAGTGTCGGGAGGCAAATATATGGTGGAAATGGATTTGAATCTATACAGTTTGAACCTTGAACTAAAACTTCCCAAAATGTTTACATTCCTGGCAGGGAACTAGAGGGGATATACTGATGACAGAGTTATGGACAGATGCTACGGTAAGAGACTAGAGCAAAACCATCTGAAAAGCCTTTTCAAGAGGTTTATGGCTGGCTAGAGAAGGATGGGCAAAGAAGTGTGTGGTGTGGGGAAGGGGACTCAGAACCCTATCAAAGGATGTTGCCCATCCAAAGACTCAAAATAAAGAGACGACATGTGAGGGGAATTGGAAATGGTTTGGCATGGAGAAGGTTACAGCATGTGTGCGTATGTGTGTGTGTGTATGTGCACATGCACCAACAGGTGAATCTTGGGAGACAGGCAGAGGCTGGATCATGGGGAGATTTGTTGACCACATTTAAAGGCAATGTGAAGACATGAAGGTTTTAATCAGGAAACCAATAATCCATATCTGTTTTGAACTACCATTTTGATTTTAGTGTGAAGAATACTTTTTGAGAAAGAAGTAGCTGGAAGAAATTCAAATATTACACGAATAAAAATACTCCAATTGAAACTTGAACTAAGAGAATGTTATTGGGATGTAGAGAAATGAAAACATTTGAGAGAAATATGGTGTTGAGAATTTAGTTAAATCTGTTATACTGCTGCCTTGGCACCCATTTTGGGGTGAAACAGCCCATGAGGTCCTTGAACTGACATTAGCCCCTCCCATGAGTGCACACCTTGGATAACAGCTGGTAGTATCACAAGTAAATGCAAGTTCTTAATATGATTTCCCTGCTGCCTTTATGATAAGCAGTCTCCCCCATCTTCCAGTGACTTCCCTGTATGCCACTTAGATAAGATCTCCGTGGCACTTACCAACAGCCTGTTCTTTTTGGTTTGAACTAACAAATTCGGTTTTGGCCCAGGAGCCCCAAAGAACTCCCCTCACAGATCCTAATAAAGGCATTTGCTCTAGGTCCTCTCTCTCTCTCGCTCTCTCTTTGCCTAAACCCTGCTTTGACCTCCTATGTGGCTCCTCAAAGCATGCTGCATACTTCTTCCAGGACCTGTGAATAATAAACTTCTCTATTTCAACTCCATTGTGGTCTTTTGTTGAACCACAGCACACCATCTAACATGTGGTCCTCTACTTAACGAATGTTAATTTAACAAAGTCACATTTGATTTCCAAAAGGACTTTGTGATCAATTTCATATATGAGGTGTGCATTAGTCAGGGGCTGTCAGAAAACAGATGCAAACTCAGAAAGAGTAACAAATGAATTTAATAAGGAGACTATTTTCAAGTTGGAAAAGCTTAAGAGAATCAACAAGTAATTGAAACATGTCCCAAGAATAGAATCTGTTACTGTCACTGAACCTGAACAGGCAAGGAAATGAAGTACTATCTGCATTGTGGACAAAGACGTAGATATAGATGAAGGACCACTTGATAAGAACTGTCATCCTGGAAAAGGGAATGCAGTTACCACCAAGTTTATATCCAGCTCAGAGAGAATAGAGAATAAATAATGTGATCTCTTCCTCTTTCTATTCCTTCAATGTCTTGCCCTCTCTTTGGCCGAACACAGCTGAAAGTCAGAGGCCAAAGGGATGTGGGTGGTTGCAGCCCATAGATGTCAGCCTCCCAGGGTAACAAGAAGGGTAGAAAAAGATGGACAGTAGATCTGGAAGTGAAGCAGAGAATAGGTAGTTCAGGGAGAAAGGTAAAAAAGCATAGGTGAATCTTAGATTTTAGATGCACGTAGGAGGTCAAGACAGGGCTTAGGCAAAGACAGACAGACAGACAGGACTGAGAGCACATGCCTTCACTCTCACTAAGTGAATTATACCGTTTGATGATATGGAAGATATAAATTTCATGCTGGGGACAAATTACCTCAATCTTGACCCAAAGAGAAAATATCTTACATAAATCCCTGGTAGTACCTATCTCCTTTTCCAGAATGGGTTTTTTTTTTTTTTTTTTTTTTACTTAAAAAATACTTTTTTAGCAATGTGGGAGAAGGAGCTTGAGCACATGAACTTGTATCACCACTTTGCATGAGAAGTCAGTAAAATATCTCTTTTACAAATAATAGTGATCCATTTTATAACATTCTTGCTCATCTGGATCACAAAATCACAACCCTCAATATCTTCATTCACCAAAGGACAGCTAGCAGAATTGCAGGCAATGCAATCAAGGAGATATAGTCATTTCTCTAAAGAAAAAAAAAAAAAAATATGGCTATTACAATTGCCCATTTCATAAGGGGAATGTTTTAAGAAGTTTATTTCAACATACTAGGCTTAATACAATAGAGCCACAAATAGCTAAAGCAATGATAGAAAAAAATGTTCATTTCAAAATTCAAAAGGCTAAGGAAAAATATTAGACAAAATAATTTTACTTTCCAAACATGACAGCTTACATTAAAAGGTAGTCATTGGCTTCTCACTGCTGTGAAGAACCTGATAAATTAACTTGGGAATCTTAAAGTAGGCACACAAAAAATTAAACTTGAATCCAAATGTAAAATCATTACTTAAAATTCTAGTGTACTACAGAGAACAAGCTGAGGCACTCAGTACCCTGTATCATTTTCCATTTAAGTTCTAAGGAAGATGCAAATATAGTTCTATCTTTCATTAATTTTAGAAATGTTTGTTTTACTCTATCTTTATGTAAACCTTGGAATAGAAAATAATGTTATTTGTGTAGACCAATCTTTTTAAAAAATACACCAGATGACCTAAGAAAATAAGTAGATCAAAAGGTGCTGAGGCATTGGATACTTATGGATATTAAAGCAGTATTGTCTATCTCATCTTGTTCTTAAACACTCTATATTATATTACTGAAGCAATGGATTCAACCTTGTCTGATATGAACATACCAGGCTTGCCTTTGCGAAGGTAGGCAATTGGCTTTGACCAGCAATGTCCTCAAGACAGTAGAGACAGTCTATGCACCATCACTTCTTATGCATTCAATCGTGATGCCTTAAAACATTTATAATCTTACAGCTTATCTCAAGAAAGGTGGATATATTTAATAGCCTTTTCAGTGGCTCAACTCCATAATCTCTATGAATTTTAACATCATATTTCAGAGAACTACCAGGACTATTCAAGGTAAGACTAAATGGGCCTTAAAGAATTATTGTATAGCAGTGGTTAATAACCAATAATAAACCAGGGTTGCATCTGACATCTAGACAGCCAATCTTATTTAACTGAGTGTGTTAAAGTATCTCAGGAATACCAAGGGGGAATTACTTGAAGGAGAACAATGTGGAACCAACACTGAGGCACAATACAAGAAAATTATAAAGAACTAATTTATTATAGTCATTACTACTTTTCTAGTCAAAAAGCTTTGGTGAAGTGGGTCAAACTGAAATCCAAATAAAGTCAGGACAAGTCTGGAATGGAAAAAGATGCTATGATAATACACAGGAGGAAGACACTAAGACCGTATCAAGAACTTAAGAAGATGTCACAGAGAAGTCAATTGATCTAAATCCTGAAATACAGAGAAGAGATTCCCAAATAGCAAAGGTTACCCTAGGTTGAAGAAACAGAATGTAGAAAAGTGTGAAATATTTCCATTATTGGCATAGTTGGAAAATTTTATGATTACAGAGAATGGATGTGGAAGTCAATATAAACTGTGATGGTATCATAGTTGGAATATTCTTAAGTGCCAGATTTTGCACAGATTATTTTACAGGTGTTGATAAGTCCCAACTTCTCTGTTTCATATCAGAGTCATATGGGCAAATCTCTAACTCCTTATGGATCTCATAGGCACTGTGCTCTTAGGCACTGAGCCCACTGGCTCTTACCCTCTGTTCCCGAAACCTCATCC
This sequence comes from Mustela nivalis, assembly GCF_964662115.1. Classification (NCBI taxonomy): domain Eukaryota; kingdom Metazoa; phylum Chordata; class Mammalia; order Carnivora; family Mustelidae; genus Mustela; species Mustela nivalis. The sequence goes on from NC_139024.1 coordinate 105,321,536, forward strand.
TCTTTCCTGGCTCTTCCATATGGTCCAAAGTCAGATTAGAAACTTGAGCATAATCCTTTTTACTCCCTTTTCCTCAGGCCACACATGTACACCATTAGCAGGATCTATTCAACTCATCAGTATGTACCTATAAAGTAAGTCCTCTTTTTACCATCAATACTTCTTGCCTAGGTGATTGGAAAAACAATCCATTTGGCTTTCTTGCCTTCAGTCTTGATCCTGTCAACTTGTACACCAGAATGCAATGAGGGTAAATCATGTTAAAATGTGAACTGATCACATTACTCCCCTCAGCACATTCAGAGACTCCCTGTTGCTCTCAGTACCAACTTTAATGTGATTACCACAGCTTTTAAAGCCATTGGCAAACTGGGTCTGCCTCCTGAGGTATCTCTCAGCTTTCAGACAGTTTTTTCTCTTGTGCTTTGTTCTACTTTCCCTGGTTGAGCACAATTTATACAACAGTTATTAACTTAGAATATGGTTCTTTTGGAAAGCTCTGCCTGACACTCAAGTCCACTTTAGCATACATCCCATAAATTTAGCCCTCCGTACATCTATCAGAAGTCTAATCTCCTTATGTAGTAATAGCTTATTTATTTGTATATTCTCCCTAGACTCTAAATTGTAAGCTCATGGATTTTATAAAATTCCTCCCTCTTCAATGTATTTCAAACTCTTGAATACTGATGACATTCAGTGTTTTAAAAATAGGTGAATAAATGTGTAGGGTCTTGATCAGAAAGACCGTTACATATTATTTGTGTTGGGAAGCCTGGACTTTATTCTGTAAGTCAGTGCCTTTAACTATATGTCAGGAAGTATTGAAATCCATAAGATAAATGTGGAGGTTTCTATAAGCATCAGTATTCCTCAAAATTAGTTAATGTATCATTTAAATCATTTAATTAATAATTAATATTTGCATGGCTTACGATAAAACATTAGGTTTTAATGAAATTTTCTTTGCACTCTGCTACTGGAGTAAGGTAGATATCTGTATTTGTTTACTCTTCTCAGCCTTTAATTGCACAGCAGAAACTCTTAAAAAACAATGCTGTAGGTTCCGGCAGGTTTTATGCTAAGTGAAAGGATATGCCTAGATATAATTGTTAAGTGTTTGAAAGACACATTTCCTATTCTAAGTAATAAATAAGGATTATATTTTATACATTGATTTTCTTATGAAAACAGCTAATAAAGTCCTGCCTTATTTATATCATGGTACATATTTATATCACAATAGTAGGGACCTAGGACCCTACTTTGGTCACTGCTGATGCCATACCATCACCATAAATAATTTCACAGTCTTAAGTATTTCCTCAGGATTTCTGACTACCATGGTGAGCACCAGTGTTTATTTTTCATGCCATGAAAGAAGGCACCATTCAGGTCTGCACTGAATGATTACTCACATGACACCATATATACCAGAGGGGCCATTGCACCAGAGCCCAGAGCCAGCTGGGCTCTGGCTTCCTTCAGGTCTAAATGAAGTTGGTATGAAGGCAACATATAAATTCAGGAGAGTAATCCCAAGGGGATGAACTTTACCCAACAGGAGTCAGAGGCAGAGAAAGGGATCAGTGAGTACAATCATCCTTCTCCCACCAAAATTCTATAAGCCTGTTGTGATAATGTGGTCCTGTTCCTACTTATCCTCATTCTTCTCTGCTTCATTTCCCCTTTCCTCTCATTCCGGGGAATATACTCAATATAAACTTTTAACTCAGATTCTCTTCTCAAGGGACTCTGGTATAAGAAGAGCCAGATTTTAGAAATTAGTGACTTACCTTAGTTTTGGTCCCAGGAGAGCCTGACTCTCTGCCTAATCCCTTTTTGTTATCATTGTGTTTGTTTTTTTCATTATTTAAAAAGTATTATGCTACACCATTATTTAAAAAGATTTATGACATTTCACAGGATATGTTAGTTTGGAAAACAGTGTGTGTGTGTGTGTGTGTGTTTAATGTCTGTATAGCACATATTATGTATAGTTTATATCACTATACCAGGTATTTCAGTTAACTCTTTTAGTCACTCTCCAACTTGTTCCACTATGGTCTATGTACAGGAAACTGACCCATGTGACTACATAATGAGGATTCTGTGCTCTCTGGACTTTGGTTTCTTTGGCCCAATGAGGAACCCTAGCCGGTATTGGGAGGGAAGCAGGAAACTGAGGTTAGAGTAATATTTATCTCTGGCTGAGGTCATGTCAAGATGGCTGAATCCGGGGCACCTGGGTGGCTCAGTGGGTTAAAGTCTCTGACTTCAGCTCAGGTCATGAACCCAGGGTCCTGGGATAGAGGCCTGCCATTGGGCTCTCTGCTCGGCAGGGAGCCTGCTTCCCTTCCTCTCTCTCTGCCTGCTTCTCTGCCTGCTTGTGATCTTTCTCTGTCAAATAAATAAATAAAATCTTTAAAAAAAAAAAAAAAAGATGGGGAGCCTGGGTGGCTCAGTGGGTTAAAGCCTCTGCCTTCAGATCAGGTCATAATCCCAGGGTCCTGGGATCGAGCCCTGCATCAGGCTCTCTGCTCAGTGGGGAGCCTGCTTCCTCCTCTCTCTCTTTCTTTGCCTGCCTCTCTGCCTACTTGTGATCTCTGTCAAATAAATAAAATCTTAAAAAAAAAAAAAAAAAAGATGGCTGAGTCCCTTGATGGAAGCAATTGATCCTCCTATCTTCCCTTTCCCTTGTTCCTTTGGGCCTAAGGGTGGTAACAGCTTGTCAGCTGCTTGCTGTGTTTTCTGTACTATTCCTGTGGTTCGACCACCCTCCATGCACCACTGTTATTCCACCCAGTAAATAAACCCTGCTTGAATTGTTGTAACATGTTGTGCTGTTTTAACTGTTTGGATCCTGACTGAAATACCTGTCAATACCCTGCTTTTGAGGAAATGACTTTGCAGAACTGACTAGAGATATGAAAATGTATGAAATTACATATACAGAGTAAAAGGAAATAGAGCCAAGGGCAAAGTTTTGCAGACTAACAGATTTAAGGGAAAGTTGATTATCAATGATGACTTGACCAAGACAGAAAAGAAAGAATATAAAAAGGTAGGGTAAAACTTGGAGAGGATTACATGGAAAATCAAGCATAAAGGAATGTAAAATGCAATAGAGAGACAGAAGGAACTAAGGTTTGAAACACATTCACTTATTTTTAGCACTTAAGCCATCACAGTTGACCATGATGACAGCAACTTTCGTAGAGGTGGCTGAAGCAAAAACCAGCCAGTCATGGACTATGTTGTGAGTAGGAGGTGTAAAAGTTAAGAGAAAAAGTGAGGACTACTCTTAACAAAAACCCTAAAACCTAGGGGAAGTAAAAGAATTTCTGAAATGATTAGATGTTCAAATTCTCACTAGAAACTTCCTCAACTGAAATGATGTTTATCCAATCTATTATTATCATCTTTCTTTTCTCCCTTTCTCTAGCTTTCTTTTTGTAATTTATTTTAAATTAATATTTCTGCTAAACAAATAATAAAAATTCACTGTACATATTAATTATTGGTAGCAAAATGTTTAGTGATGGGAATTAATGTTCTACCATATTCCTTTTATTTATGCATTTTAAAATTATGACATTTAGATTTGTTTCTAACTGAATTAAAAAAGCATAACCATTTACACAGCAAAGATGAGTTACTGCTATTTTAATTCAAATGTTTCATCTCAAAGAACATTGTCTTGTCTATTCTAAGAGTTAATTCAATTATACCACTTTAATAGCCAAGTATGTGGATATATGTAGGTGTGTGTGTATGTGTGTTTAAAATATCTTGATGTATAGAAAACAGCAAGTAGGTCACAGTGTTGTATGTTTGTCCATTATACAAATTTTCGTGAAGAAGTTTATACTTTCTGACTTTGTTTCTTCCTTTAAGTATCTAGACTACTACCATGCTATGGTCTGAATGTTTGTGTTCCCATAAAATTCACATGTTGAAATGCTAACCCCTCCCCACTTTACCTCTCCCCCCGCCAGGTGGTATTAAGAGCAGGGGACCTGAAGAAGTGATTTGGACATGAGGGTGGAGCCCTCATGAGTGGGATTAGTACCCTTACCAAAGAGGCACAATAGAGCTCTCGAGCCCCTTCCATCATGTAATGACACAATTAAAATACAGCTAAGAACCTGTACCAAGCTCTCACTAACCAAACAGCAAATCTGCCAGTTCTATGATCCTGAACTTCCTAACCACAAGAACTATGAGAAATAGACATCTGTTGTTTATAATCTATGTAGTTTTTTCTAGCAGTCTGAATGGACTATGACAGGATTTTTACAGAAGAGATTGACATTTGAATCCCCGCAGCAATATAGCTGACAGCATCCAATCCTTCAAGGGCCCTAATAGAACAAGAAGACAGAGGAAGGGGGTAATTCTCCTTCTGCTTGAGCTGGCACATCCACCTACTCCTCCTCTCAGACAAAGGGGGTTCAGGTTCTAAAGTCTTTGGATTCCTGGACTTACACCAGTAACCTGACATTTCTCAGGCTGTGGGACTCGAACTGAATTATACTATTGGCTTTCCTGGTTCTCCAGCTTGTAGACAACAGGATCGTGTATATCTTATCATTCATAATCGCTTGAACTGATTTCCATAACATTTCTCCTTTTAGATATCATATATACATGTACATATACTTATGATGTCTAAGTATGTTTACATATATGTGTGTGTGTGTGTGTGTGTGTGTGTGTGTGTATCTGTGTTTCTGTGTGTGTATCTCCTGTTGCTTCTACTTCTCTGGAGAACTCTTAATATATACCATGTAGTAAGAAAAGCTCACTGGCCTCCCAGATAAACAGAAATTTATATTTTATATATTCCTATGTGTAACTATAAAGGGTACTGATTCAATAGTGGATTTTTAAAAATTTTTATCATATCAAAATTTGAGAATCACTATAAACAGCATAGTCCAAAAATATTTCCCTAGATATCATGAATATAGTCTTTATACTCTTACTAACCTAAGGGTTTACATACATATAGAATTTGAAATTACACTTAATGATACATTAAATCCACTCAGTTTTTGCAAAAGATTTTACAATTTTCCACTAAATATTTGTCCATCATAAATTTGGGATATGTGTGATTTAAGTCTTTCATGGCAGTCAAATACAAACAACTGAAAAGAGAAAATCAACTCAGGTTTATCTATGTTTGCTTTTAGGACCTTTCCCATAAGACTGATTTCAGGCATAAGACTAAACATGTCCAATTCATCGGACACTTTGCTTCAACCCAGTAGGGGCTCACAGTGAATGGCTATGTGAAAACCACTTATGCTGAGGAGCTAATGCTTGATATTTCATTTAAGGGGCTCCTGTGGATTTGGCTCCAATTTCGTTCCAGCCCTACCAGTTCTCTTTTCATTGCTAAGGTGCAGGAAAAAAAAAAAAAAAAGACAAAAGAAGCAGAAGAAAATGGAAACCCACTTAACCATACTGAGTAGTTGCTGAGGTTCATCTGTCCTGTGGCCAAGTTATTAAGGAGACTGTATGAGGCCCATCTACAAAGAAGCACACACAGACATCAACAGCAATAGTAGTTGTTAAATTTGCCATTTTGAACTACCAAACACGAAGGACTGAAAGGGAGCTGGGGACACAACCTCCCATTTATGAGCTTAACAATAAATGTTACCTTTGATGTACATGTCCAATAGGGCCAAAGATATCAAGATAATGAGAGTTATGCAAATAGCTACATCATAAAGGGTAAGAAATAAATCTACCTCTCTCAGCTGAAAATTCCCAATTCTATTTCTCCCTCACTGGATATCCATTACTTCAGTGTCACATCTTGTCGCTTTCAGGTCATATTCTTTCTGATGTCTTCACAACACTCAAAATCTATCCTCTTCATTGAAATCCACTTTTTTCTTTTAGAGCTAACTCCTGGTTTTCATCCATTGAAACTGAAAAACTTTGGAGTATCTTTGGCTTGTATTTTTCCTTGTTTCTTTCTATATTGTTTATGCTCTGTCATCTAGACCTAAATCCCACTGAATTTAGACTACTGAAACAACTTCATTACTGTTCTTAAAAAATCTTTAGTTTTCTTTCTAACCAAAACAACAAAGCTTAGTAAATTTATATTTTAAAACAGGTGAAGGACCACCTCTGCTTCACTCTCTGAATATTCTTAATTTCCTAGAGAATCAAGTGTCATAAAGTTCAAATAGACAGATGCAGCTTTCAAAAGCACCCGCTGATTGCCTTGGCTTTATATTCTGACTTGCATTTTCTCATTTTTCATATACAGATAATACTATACATGATATAAGCTATATTTAATGACATAAAATATAAAAATACCCAGAAAGGTAACTGACAAAAATCTTTACTGTATCCGTTGCTCTGTTCTAAACAAAACACATCTACTTCTCATGTTGCAAACATGTCCCACATTCTGTCTTTGGGCTTTTTGCTCCAGGGGTCCAGTTTTTTCCATATATCCATCTGTATTTTTCAAGATCTACCCATTCTCTGAGGCTTTTCAAAAATCCAGAAAATGCAGAATTTTCTACCTTAAGTAATTGATTAAATATAATTAAGTAGTTGATGATTGCTTTCTAGTAGGGCTGTTTCTCTTTTTACCCATTTTTATCCATTTATTCTAACTCTTCTTCCTCAATTTCCAAGCTGATGTGAATCCTCTCCTTTTTGTCCCCACAGGGCATGTCATGTGACTGTAATTATCCCTTTGGGTCTGTTTCTGTCTCTGAACTATAAATACAAAGGCAAGTCTCATAACTTAAGTACCTTTGTATCTCTAGCATCAAACAAAGTATGCGCACTATTAGGCTGACAATACATTTTAGTTCATTGGACAGAATTATGTGTACCATGTCCTTTCCCTAATTCTCAAGAAGTGACTTTACCAACTGGTATAATTCCTAACCAGGAATGTACACACCAGAAGCCTACAAGAAATGGTATGGACAATGATGATGATGATGATGATGATGACGATGATGATGATGATAGCAAACGTGATCAATATTCCAACTTTACATTGTGACTACAGATTCCTAAGATTTTACTCAATTATTGGTAAACAGAAAGATTCTCATTCTGTTATGTCAAAGGGATCAAGGAAAATTTTGGAATTCTGTGTCAGTTTTTCAAATGGCCTCTTACCCTTTCCAAAGTGGTACCAAATTTTGACATAACCCCTGTACCACAGGAAGCCTACTGGTATTATAAGGCTGCAGAATGACACGACAGCTTAAGGAGTTATAAGTATTCCTTCCTTCCTTCCTTCCATCAATCCACTTCACTGTTTCCTCTACCTCAAGAATTAGATTCAAATGTTGTATGTCCAAGTAAGCAAGAATTTAACAGTATGAATGTACAATATGAAATAGGCTGTTGTTTTCAAATTTCTAATTTTCAGGTGGTACATGTCAACTTGTTGTAAAGGGGAATCTGAGGCAAAATCTAGTGTAAATCTCCTACAGAAGAAAGCTTTAGAGTGCTAAAGCAGCTGGAGTGAGCCCCCAGGCTGGCCTAATAAGGATGACACTGAAATCAATTGACTGCTAATTGGAGAGGAAATATGTCATAGAATTTTCACACTGTTTAATGCAAATGCAGAAAGGGCCTTGTGTTCTACCATGCTAACTCAGAGAATAAGGTGGATACATGAAAGCAAATATGAGGAAAAGTGTGACTCTGGAATACAGGGTTACATAATTTAAAGACAAAGCAGATCCTAACAGCAACATTGGGATAATTCAAGCGTTGTCCTTTTCTCAGTCAGCACAATTATCACACAAAGGGAAAAAAGTCTAATAGCATTTACCTCAAGATTTTAAATCACTGAATTACGGTGTATAGAAATCAACCTACAAGGCAGTGAAAAAAATGTCACAATAATTCTAGGCTGCTTACATTCCAGAATATTTTCTAGTATAAAGCTCATCATTATCATTAGCTATTTACGGTATAAGCCTCTAGACATTTGCTTATATAATCATCCCCCATCACATCCCTACAAACACCTAACCTAACACCCCCAATACAATGGCTCAGCAATATATCCTATCAGCACTTTTTTCAGCACAATATATGGATGGAATTCAGTTAATCAATACTCTGAGTCATTTGGACCAGACTTTGTCTATGCTTATATAGTAACAGCATTTTATGAAATAAATTAAAGCGATCCTTCTGGGTGCTCACCTTCTGAGTACAGAGCCCCTATTTTTTGTAGCCATTTGAAGTTTTCTGAAGAATGCTCCTATTTCTTTCTCAGGCCCCCAAATAACTAGTAGGAGGGCCATCCATGGCAAATTCCTCTTCATTTAAAGAGATGCTCTTCCAGGTATATCTGGGGAGCAAATACTGTAACTAGGAATTATAAAAGCTAAGTCTGAGATAGCAATTTCACTGTTGTATAATTAATTGCTCGACCAACTACCCCCACTGCCTGTTCTTGCTCCCAGACTTACTATATTTGAAATAAAGTTATGACCAACATGGCCTTAATGTTTCCTTCACCTTGACTAAATTTAAACTGGCTCTGACCTCCCTTTTTAAAGGGTGTTTATTTTAGAAAACTTTGTGTTGTAAGTTCTTTTTCTGTCCCTTTGAGATGTAAGTCTCCCAGCCCCTTAACGAGTTTTACAACCCAGGACTATCTCTCTCAAAAACCTGGGAGCCACCCTTTTGAAATGAGATAATCATGAATGAAGTTGGTACCAATTTCCCAGTCTCACCCAGAGGTTAGAAGCCTAATGGAGACAAGTGCCAAATAGCAAACACAGATGCCTAAGTACACTCACTAACCTTCCCATTAGTGTTCTCTACTACTTTTCCACTAGCTCACTGCAGACCTTAAACTTTTGTCTGTGTGTTTTGTCTCAGCAGAGTAGTTCAGTCACTCTCCTCTATTGCAACAGTACTGAATAAACTCTTCCTTGCCTGTTTAACTCTGCCTGATGAAAAAAAAAATGATAGAGCAGTTCTCTTTTACAGAAACAGATTGATGTTTCTCACCTCTATTGTTATTTTATCAAAAATCAAAATAAAATATATATTCCAGAAGCATTTCAATATTTCATTTCCTTGACGTGCCTGTTGAAGAGACTATAGGTTTTCTTGTAATACCCTTCTCTTATTTTTTCCCCCTAAATAACAGAAACCCTTATATTGCCCTGGGACATTTAGCCACCTAAAGTAAAGACTATTTCTTAGCCTCTCTTGATGTTAAGTATTCTAATGTGACTAAGTTCTGGATAATGTGATATAGGAAGGAAGATGTGAAATACTGGAAGGTGTTCTTTAATGGAGGGGGCATTCTTTTCATTGCTTTTACCTTGTTCTTGGTGGAATGAAGCTAGGATTGCTGGAGTTCAACTAGTTATCTGAAAAGTACGAGGTGAAAGCACCATGGTGAGGAGGCAGAGCAATTAATTAAGGAGCCTGGATCCGGAGTGATTATGATGATGTTGTTATACCAGCCATATAGTACTTAACATTATTTAAGTTTTCAGAATTATTTACAGTTGAAACAAACTTCACTCTTAGCCACATGGTTTTGTTAAATTCCTAGGTCAATTTAATTCTTACTGCTATTGGTGTCCTGCCTAGCTTTCCAGCTGTGTTGTAGAATCTTCTTTGGTAACCATAAACTTTAAATATTTATGCTCTTAAATTTCCCCACTTATTTTCCCTTTATTTATTGAAGTTTCTGTACAACTATTAGCAATATCTTACCAGTTGTTTTCAGATAGGGCTTCCATAATACTTAAGAAGTTTACTCCTAGAAATTGTATACTTTTTGTTCTATAGTCAAATAGATCATCTTTGCTAGAATATCCTTTAGTTAGCTGGAAATACTATATAAAATTATTATTTTATTGGAGTTTTGGGTATATCACTATTAAAGTAATTTTTCCATTAATTCTGACAGATTTCAAGTTTATATTTAAGACTTAGAAACTAAATAATAAAAACTATGTTGTATTTATTTTACCATTTATCTCTCTTATTTATGTTTGTCTTATTTCACTATCTTGTTTTTTTGTTTTATTTTAATGTTCTCCCACAATAATGGTAAGTGGTAATAGAAGCAGAAGTTTTCTTTTTATTCAGTTTCAACAGCCCTTTTTTTGGGTCTCATTATCATCTTATTGCTGACGATGATGGTCTGTTTACTTAAATTATGGACTTAATCATTAAGTATTCTTCCATTGCTATTTCCTATGAGGTTTAATCAAAAGGATGTTAGTGATATCTATTAGGATAATCCTGCCTATTATAATTTTTTGGGAGGAGGACTCTTGGTGGTATAAATATTTACCTACTATTAGGTTATTCATGACTACCTGTATAAATCTCATTAAGTGAGATGAAATTTTCAGTGTAATTCTGACTTTGGTTTTCTAAGACTTTACTTAGATGTTTACCTTTATTTCAAAATTGATTTTTGATTACACCATTTTTCCCTAGACAGCAAAGCAATTTTATGGCTTTCCCTACTACCAACCTAACACCCACACACAGGACTCATTTTACTTCCTAGTATTTGCAAACATTACTGAGTTTTGGAATCCTAAACATTTATTCAACTATTTTTATATTATGTATATTCATTTTCAGATTTTTTTGTCATTTCCATCCATTTTTATAATAACATTTACAGCGTATTTTATATCTATTTTATATCAATATCAGCAGTTTCTTTGAAAACCTTTTGGGCACAAATCTTTGAGCATTCTTAAAAAGTGTTATATGAGTCGTATATTTTTAAAAATTGTATTTCATTAGTGCATGAATAAAAATTTTTCAGATATTTTTGCCATATCCGACTCTACCTTTGGGGTAGATGAGGAGGGACAGAGAGAGAATCTTAAGCATAGAGCCTGATGCGGGGCTTAGTCTCACAACACTGAGATCATGACCCGGGCCAAAATTAAGAGTAGACATTTAACCAACTGAACCACCCAAACACTCCCTACCTTAATTTTTTTTATCTTGATTTATTTAGTTTTCTTTTGGCATTTAATGTTGGAGAGAAAAATTCTAAGGCAGAAACTATTTTTGTTATTTTGAAGGTAATCTCATTTTGTTTTGTTTCCTATCTGGGTTTTTAAAGCATTCTAAACCTATCCTCTTAATATAAACAATTTTTCTAAGACTTACCTAGTATGACTCTCTTTTCATTAACTTTGTCAGAATCTGGAAAGTTCTTTTGATCTGCTTTACATGAGGTTTTTAAAGCACCAGAAAGGTTTTCTTTTAAAGTCTTGATTATTCAGAAAAAGAGTCAACATTATTACACTGGTGCCAAGACATGATTTCTGGAGTCAGACTATCTTGGTTTAAATTCTAGTTTGACAATTCACAAGTTCTTCAGCATAGGGAAACTTCCATGAACTCTCTTTGCCTCAGTTTGTTTGTTTTTCTGTTTGTTTTTTAGGGAGGGCAGGTAGGGGAAGGGACAGAGGAAGAGGGAGAGACACAGCCTTAAGCAGGTTCCATGCCCAAGGCACCCCTTGCCTCAGTTTTAGATCTGTAAAGTGACAACACAAAATCATGGGATTGTTGTGAGGATAACAAAACAATCTGCATTATATTAAAGAAGAACCTAGCATGTGGTAACTGCTCAATAAATGGTAATTGTAATAAATGGTAATTTCGTTTTCCTCCTCATCCTGGGGACACTTTAAAGGTTCTTCTCTACTGATTTGATCTTCTCAAGTCACCGACTTTCTTTAGTAGATTCAATGTGTATTTTACTTAAAATTATGCAATTTTGGTTTTATTGCCATCCTTTCTGATCTCACTTAGATTCCTTTTCAGCTCAGCTTATTGACTTTACATCTCACCTTCTTGCCCTTTTAAGCTTACTTGTTCTTTCCTTATGACATTATTATCCTATTTCACGTCTTTCCAAATTTGATTTAATATGACATTTTCCCTGGATCCTAAAGTTTTAGAGGTGCTCTTTTTCAAGATGATGTTTTTTTTTCTCTTGCTTTTAATACTTTTTTTTTTTTTGCAAATCTATATTATTGTTTTTAATTCATCAATGTTCTTTCCTTAATAAAGAAAACCATACCTATACCCACTATTTGCTATTTAGTAAGATATGGTAATTTCCTTTGGCTCTGACCATTGCCCACTGATATGTTGGTTTGAAAAACAGTCCCTTATTAAGTGCAGATCCAGAAGGTAGTGTGATTTCTAAAGGAAGCAGCCTAAAATTTAGGATCTAAAAACTGTTCTGATTTTGTGGCTCTACGAAGAACAAGATATAAAAGGAGAACCCTGTAAAAACTACAATTTCAGATATGTACTACTATATTTTCCTGTCCTTGTCCTTAACAAGTGCCTTAATTTGGAGAACTATCTGCCAAGATAGGTTATATCATCCCACATCTATATATTTACATGTTGCATAGTTAATGCCAAAGCCTTATATTGAATAGAAAATTCAGTACTCTAGTGAGTTAAAAAATCAGTGCCTGTATGGTAATGGGAAAGCTGTCTAGTTTTCAGATTCAAAGGGAACCTTTCGACCCTGAACTAGTTAAAAATAATTAGTTAATGTCACGCAATGAACCACTCCAAAACAACTAACCTGGTTCACAATTCTATAGGTTGATAATCTGGACTAAGTTCAGTTAGGCAGTCTGAACTTACACCAAGATTCATTTAGGCTACTGCTACTGCTTTGGTTGTTATATTTGAACAATCTAACTTGGCCTCAACCGGGACCACTCATTTCTGTTCCATGTGTTCTTTCATTATCTAATAGGCTAGCCAGTGCTTATTTACATGATGGTCACTGATCACAGGACATTCAAGAGAGCAATGGAAAAGTGTAATACCTCTTGAGGCTTAGGCAAAGAACTGGTACCATGTCACTCCTGCTGCATAATACTGGTAAAAGCAAGTCACAAGGACCACTCAGATTCAAGGGTGGAAAAACACATATCACTTCTTGATGGGAGGAGCTTCTTCTAAGTCACATGGCCAAGGACATGGATACAGGAGAGGTTGTAAATTAAGAAAATTTTATAACGAATCTGTCACAGTGGAGAAGTCAAGAAATATTTTCTAACATTTTATTGCGGCAAACAAAACTAATTTGGCAATTTTCTCAGTCCACTTTTGTCATTCCTAGAATTATTGAATTTTATTCTCTCAAAATTTAAGCCACAGAGTATTGGTGTTATATTTATTTATTTATTTTAGTATCTTGGAAAATTTAGTAGAATGGTTTATGTCAGAGACTGATAACCACATGCCATTTAAGATCACAAAAATGCCAGTAAGAATTTTGTAGAAAACTTATTTCTTCCCATGTATGGATGCTTTTCTACAAAAGTCCCAGTTTTGTGTGTGTGTGTGTGTGTGTTTAATTGAAAGCTGGGAAGAAAAGGCCAACAACACATTAATAAAACAGCTAAATATAGTCTAGCTAGCTTAAACTTGGGTCTATATAACTTGATCACTACTGGTCTTAATTATCTAGAGCCATATGAAGTTTTCCTGACCTGATTCTAAAATGTCTTGATTTTGAACTGAGTTCTTGGGCTCTTCCTGGACCTGAACTTAAAATTTCCATGACTTCTAGATACCTAGAGAATAATTTCTAGAATTTGGTATAGTCTTATCTCCTTTGAAAAACTTTTTTTGACCAGGCAGTGATCAGAAATTGAGAATAGGAAAATTTACCGAAGAATATATGTTATTCAAAAAAAAAAAAAAAGGACACACTGGAGTTAGTTATATCTGAGTACTTCTGATTGCCAGTGTGAATTTTGGAAGTTAATTAACTTGTTTGACAATGGATTCCACATTTGACAATGCTGTTCTGCAAATTAATGAGATTTATACATAAAGTACTGAGTACAATGTCTGGATCATAGTAGGTATTCACCAAAAATAACTCTTCTTATTCTAAGTGTTGCCTTGATTGAGACTTCTTGGAGTAAGTATAATTAAATAGTTATAAAATTTTGATAATACCTTCCCCAGCTCTTTTTCCCTACATTCCCTGTTGGTTTAATCACTCAGTCAAACAGTTATGAGTGGAGATAGTTATCCAACCACTCATATTATCAGTTTTCTCAAAATACGTAACGAATAATTAGATAAAGCAAATGGATTTTTAGTTTGTGATGAAAACTTTGCAATAATATATTCTCTCTGATTCTCTTTTAAAAGTATCAATATGCTTAAAATAATGTGTTCATGCTCTCTAAGTATGTATTTGCAGCACTGCTATCCCATTGTGGAATATGTAGCTTAAAAGTTTAACTATTTTTCTTCGTAAATAGTAGGTAAATCTTATAGTGATAGTTTTTACTTGCATCATCTCATTTGACTCTCAAAAATAAAAACTGTACAATAGGCAGAGTGGAAGTTATACTTATTTTTAAGATGAAGCAATAGTGGTTTAGGTGTTGATGTGCACTGTATGACCTTAGGCAACCTCGTAGAACTATCCTTCTGATTCAATCCTGTGCGCCTTTGCTCTAAACCACTTCCTCTTTCTACTTAGAAGCAGCTAAATTAGTACTAGATCTGAAAATATGGGGACAGGCACTGTGTTGTTTTCATTGCTGCATTTTGAGAACCAAGCAAAGACAAGTCTAATAAAAGAATGTTGAATGGAATAATGATAAGAAATTGCATACTTCTGTAGGAATTGCAAATATGCCTAATTTTCAAGTGTTTATATATTAAAAAGAGAACCAAGAGAGAACAAAGAGTTAATAAAACATTAAGATAATCAGCTTGCATCATCTAATTTTCTAGAGATTTCTAATTCAGTTTCCAAATTGTAAGTTATTAAATATTTAATTGTAAGCTATTAAATATTTAATTAATTCACTATTGAATTTTTAAAAATTAAAATATAATTGTGCTTTAGCTTAGTACTGATACACAGGTAACACTTAAGTAAGTATCTTAAGTTTGGGTGAGATGTTAGTAAAATATTCCAGGACAAATAAGCGAACAAACAAACACAACTGAGTAAGTAATGTTTTACCAGTCAGCAAAAGTGTAATAAAAATTACATTCCTCAGGGTAGAATTGTCTTCAGTTCAGTGAGTTTACAGTTCCATTATTACAAAGCACTTTTTAAAGAGTGTTACTGAACTGATGCTGATTTAAGATCTTACATCCCAATTTTGGCTTAAAAAAAAAATAAAAAGGAAGTCAGTTGAGGACAAAATCTGATGAAATATCACAGTTACACTTCAGTTACATGGAGGTTAGATTTATGGCAACCTCACTCATCTGGAACACAGCTGTAATCAGGGCATTAGCGAGACAGGCCTCTGTGCAGTCACGTCTGTCAGAAGAGTCACCCATATCACTGTAGGGCACATGGGCTAACCTGAGGTTCTTAACCAGGCATTGGGTGTTCAATAAAGCTAAACCAGATTAGATGGAGCACAATAGGCTGACAGCAGCAAAAGAAAATAAAAGTACTCTAAAGATAAAATGATAGTAAACAGTGGCCACGAAGCTATCACTACAATTCTTAATGTTTGCAAGAAATTGTTTGCTAATGGGCTATGTATTCTATGCAAGAAAGCAAGAAAAAATCAAAATGGTCACACTTTTCATGCTTTTATTATTCATTCTTCAAAATAATTATTTGTAACATGCTCTTGAAGATGCTAAGAAATGAGGTGCTGTTTTATTTCTGTAGCACATTAAATTTTTGAAGAACCTAAAGATATTTAGTCAAATTAAGGCTTTTTGTATGTGCCCATGAAATTTATTTATTATACCTTTTATTTTTTGAGGGGGAATGTTGCATGAAATCAACAAAGGAACATACAGTGAGTTCTGAAATATCCTATTATAATGACAGCCAGTGTCATATAAGGAAAATAGTAAAACACCCTGACATAACAAGTACCCTTGGGCTCTATGCCTCTTATTCCTGCTCTGTTATTTCTTTCCTTTCATACCAACTTCTGTCATCCTTATTTCTTCGCTTCTCTTCCCCAAGTCATGTGTTTTGTCCACCATGGCTATTTTCTCTTTCCATTATCCTTGCCTGATGCCTCTTCAACAACTATAATTAAGCCCTATTCTTTACCTCCTAGCATTCGCACTAGATGTGTCCTTAGAGCAAAATAATTTCCATTGAAATTAAAGACTTTCATGAACGAAAAACAATAAAACCATGCTGGCATAGAAAGACTATATGGACATCGACAAAAACATCCTGGAACAAAGAAAACCTTCTTAAACCAGTCACTAATCCAGAGCCAAAGGTAAAGAATTAATAAATTTGATTAAATAAAAACTTTAATTTCCATTTCCAATATATATGACAAAAGGAATCAATATAAATGGACCAATAATCAAATAGAAAAAAAACCAAAGGTCAGAACACAGTGAAACAGAAAAAGAAATATGAATATCTTACAAACATGAGAAATTGCTCATTCTTACTCATTATTTAATATTTGCAAACTCTGCCATCTGACTGGCAAGATTTAAAAAATCAATTAATTTGAAAAATTGATGGTGAAGTCTTAAAGAATCCTGATGTCATATGCTGGTGGTGGGTAAAATTGAACCAGTACCCACTCTTTGGAGTTAGTTAATTGCCAATATTGAATTTATATTTAAAAGTATGTAACTTTCCACTTTTAGGAGTTTATTTTACAGATACACTTGTACTTATATACAAATATATAGTGGATGTTTTTGTTGTTGTTGCTGTTGTAGTTTTTAGAGAGAGAGAAGAATCAGGGACAGAGGGAGTGGGAGGAGGGGCAAAGTGAGAGGGAGAGAATTTTAAACAGGTTCCACACCCAGAGTGGAATCTGATGTGGGGCTCAGTCTCATCACCCTGAGACTATGACCTGAGCCAAAAATCAACAGTTGGACCCTCAACTGACTGACTCACTCAGGCTTCCCTATACTGGGTGGTATTTTAATTGCAGCATTATTTTTTCCTAGCATAAAACTACAACCAACCAACAAATCCATCATCATGGAAATATAAATATATTATGGAACATTCATAAAATTAAGTGTTACATGGCTATTAGAAACATAGAAATAGATCTCTATGCAGTGATATAAAAAAGTCTTGGGTAACTTTTATTAAATGTTAACACCAAACAACATGTGTTTTATTTTCTGTGTCTTATGATACTTGACATTTGAAAACATTTCTGGCTGTGGAGAGACTGTACCTTCTGGGCTAGCCAAGTCTTAGAAATAGCAGAAACTCAGCCAGGAGCATGCATTTGATATGCAGACTAACCAATCAAGAGCCATACTGCTCTATCAGGCCTGTGTACCACAGGGTGGCAATATTCCTCTGCCTTAATTATTCCTAAGGCTAAGTGCCAGGCAACTAGAGATCACCCTTATGGCCCAACCCCACAAAAATTAGTTAAACTGGCCAAATCCTAAATAATTGACCCTGTCCTCCCTGGCCCTCCTTGGGAGAATCTCAATAAAGGCAGTGGCCTAGGTTGTTCCTCCACTCCTACTCTCTGCTTCCTGACCAAACCCTGGTGTTCCTCTTGTGACCTGGAGTGAGGAGTCATGCCTCTCATTTCTAGGGAAACTCCAGGTAACATTAAACTTTTCTTTCAATAGCAGCGACCTCTCTGTGTAGTTATTTAGTCATCTTTCTAAAATAAGACCCAGAATTTATAAGATTTATAGGACACTCTCATTTAGGGAAAAATAGGTATATATATATATGAATGGACAGTTGGACAGCTTCAGGAAGGGTGAATGAGAAAGAATTCCGGAGAATGGGAATAGAAAACTGGGGTGGGAGAAAGAATTACTCTTACTATGTTATCTTTTGGACAATGAGAATTTTTTATATGTATTACTTTCATAATGGTAAAAGGACAATATAAGGAAGACTGGGCTATGTGGGGAACACACTGGAGAGGTTGGAATAGAAAAATGAGATCAGTTAGGAAAATTAATAGTGCTCCCAGCAGTGATGGTGGTATAGTGATAAGGAAGAAAATGATCAGTAGGAAAACAGATAGGTTAGAAGTATGTATTAGTATAGAATGCATAGCACTTGATGACAGAATTTTGGTGACAAGGAAGAAAGGAATTGAAACTTGCTTGAGGGTTCTAATCCGAGCAACTGAATAAATTTGGAGTGTTATTTATAAAAATGGGAAAAATGTGAGGGGGCAGTGTTACAGGAGACACTTAGTCCTACTTTAAGGCTGAGGAGTCTGTATTTGGAGATGTGCTACAGTTTAATTCTTTCTCTTGGGAAAAGAGAGAATTGATAAATGCTCTACCATTGCATCTAACATGGGATACTGACTATAGTCACTGTCTGCTCTTTCCAGAAGATAATTTAGATCTGATATAGCAAAAAAGAAAAAAGAGCACTCTACAGTATTCATATATCTCCCTCTGGCTGAAAAACATATGTACAGTTTTTAGCATGTGATGTTTCTATTAGAGAACTGGTAATTTCTCTAAGTGCTTTAACAGAGAAAAAATGGCCTAATTGGTTTTTTCCCAGTTTTACTGAAATATGACTGATAGACAAAAATTGTATATATTTAAGGTATAAAACATGATGTTTTGATATATGTTTATTGTGTTTGTCTTTCATCACTGTTACTCATCTAGGCTATGAAAGGGCAATGGGATCATGGTCAGGAACAGTTTCTCTTCGAAGCAGGTACCAGCTCATTACAGAGCTTGACCAAGGAAACCTCACAGCTTTCCTCATCTAAAAAGGAATGGATTCACATTATAGGGACAATTGAAATAAAAGAAAATACTATAAGATTTATTACTTCATAGAATAAAACAAAAATAGAAAATAAAGGGAACATGTTGAGAAAATAAAGGAAACATGTTGGACTGATTGATACCACTTCACTGTCCTAAAGGGAACCAATTACTTTTTTAGGACCTGGAAGGGAAAGACTAGTCATCCCTAAACTTTTCAAGATAACTAAAACCAAGCTACCAACTAATCAAAGAAACAAACAAGAACAAGGAATTTCAGGGACTGTCCTAATTTTGATTTTATTCCTGTTGATTATAAACATCCAAGTACAGACGTCAAGTTAGCCAATGGATATATATAAGATGTCAAATGAGATATGCATTTGTTGTCAGTCAACAGATTCTTTTTATGGGACCACTTTTTTTAATCGTGTGTGTGTGTGTGTGTGTGTGTGTGTGTATTACTTATTTGTTTATATATTTATTTCTTGAGAGAGAGAGAGAGCGCATGCGTGGGAGGGGGGAGGGACAGAGAGAGGGCGAGACAGAATCTTAAGCAGGCTCCACCCTCAGCCTGGAGCCCTATGTTGGGCTTGATCCCAGGACTCTGAGATCATGACTTGAGACAAAATCAAGAGCAGGATGCTTAACTGACTGAGCCACTCAACTGCCCCACCACTCATTTGTCTTAGTTGTTGATTCTATTTCTTGATATCTTAAACTCTGAAATTGCATTGTTTTTCTCTTTACATTTCATGATTACTTCTAATCTGTTATATTTTCATATTTTTAACATTATAAAATATTAATTCATTTAAAAGTACACATATATGTAAGATTTAACCAAGTTATTATTATTTTTAAAAGATTTTATTTATTTGACAGAGAGAGAGACTCAGCCAGAAAGGGAACATAAGCAGGGGAATGAGAGAGGGAGATGCAGACTTCCTGCTGAGCTGGGAACCTGATGCGGGGTTCGATCCCAGGACCCTGGGATCATGACCTGAGTCAAAGGCAGACACTTAAACATCTGAGCCACCCAAGTACCCCAAGATTTAATTAAGTTACTAACAGTATTTCTCTTCAAGATATATTACAACAAACATGTCTTGATTTTGCAATGAAAAATAGAAATAATTTCCATTAAAAACTGTTATAATCCTTTACAATGGTTTAAAATAAAATGTACTTTATCAAATAACATTAACTTACTTTGAGTAAAATTATTCTGAGGCAATGAATGTAAATGAGCATCCTTATTTATCTAGTTTATTGGACAAACAGTGATTAAATCACACCTTATAAAGCCTTCCTATTTATTACAGTTTCTGGGTTAGATATAGCTTTACACTTTTATTTTGCATTTGACCATTTCTAAAAAGAATGATAGTGTTATTTACATGCAGTCTCCCATGGGTTACTATGTGTTCTGTTCACTGCAGCAAAGAGAGTATGTTTTCCTTTTAGAGAAAAAGTATGTTTTTGTGAGTTCTATTCAAGAAAGTGGTTTGCACATGTAATTAATCATGTATATACTCAGAAGTTCCTGAAACACAGGACCAATCTTTACACCAGGTGAGGAAGAGATAATGGCAAAGATGGAGGCAATTTTTGCCCTTGCAGACTTACAGTTGCAGATTTATTCAGAGTATTGAGAGGTAAGAGGTAGGATATATGACTAATCTAACTGCCTAACACAAAAATAAAAAGTGCAAATAAATGAATTGTATAACTGACCATATAATGGACTACTAGAATTTAATGAAGATGAAGCAGATTTATATAATAAATAAGATATATTACTGAAAAACCAAGTGGCAGCATAGTAAGGTATTATATTACTTATAATAACTGATAAAGAATATAGTTGTGTACCTATATGCGATATATATTTAAATTTTAGAGGACAATAATAAAATGGTGAGCCCATTAATGATTTAACAAACAGAACATCCGCAGCTGTGGTTTCCTTTCTGCCTTCCCTCAGTTCTCGTGCCCTGCTTCATACCCCTCCACACAAAATTACCTACCTACCATGATAAATGGAAGTGATGAAAGGTTTAAGATTTTCCAACTGTTGACTATGTTTGTTTTTACATGTTGCTCATCAGGTTCCTCCTATAACCAGTTTGCTAAGTCTCTTTATCATAGTTAGATGTTTAATTTTATTGAACGTCTTTAGTACCTATTGAGGTGATCACACACATTAATTTTTAATTTTTAATTCCTTTGCCTTATTCCATTTACTTTTCATAAAAGCCACATTTCCTTTAACTTCATTGTTGGTTAGTTCAAAGTAGTTATCTGGGATTTTATCTTTTTTGTATTTATCTTGTGGTTTTCCCTCTCTTTTTTCTAAAGTTCTCCTTAAGTGACTTTATATTTTTTTCTAATTTTTTCCCCCATAGAGTTTTATACAGGCTTGTATAGATTTTATTTTTACTTATTTATTTATCTTGTAATGTCCTGGTTTTATAAATTCTCCTTTCCTCAAGTTATGTGGGCATATATTAATTAAAACCTTTTTCTCTTTCATGGGTGTTGTTAAGTTCTTTTCTTAAATATGGAAAGTATATATAGATATTAAATTATATTCTCAGTACATTTTTCAGTTAACAGTCTAGCTGGGCTGGACTATGGTCACTGGCCTTTGCAGCTGGGAAACTATTTGTATGTCCTCTATTTTTGTTGAAAGCAACAAAAACGTAAACAATTGAAAGGAAAAAAAAAAGCCTTTTCATGATAGGAAAGTAAAATTCAGACTGTAATTCATTTCTTCTCTTCCAATTACAACCATGTTCATATAATGACAACTTGTTAAACCTTAAAATCTTTGTGGCTTTTGGTAGGGTCAGAATATTTCCATTTATGAAGACACTTTGTTGCCATTTGACTTGATTTCAGGCATTAGTTGCCAGCAGATTCCTCTCTGTGATTCTCACGATGTACTCCTGCTTCCATATATTATCCCTCCAGGTCACATTTCCACTCAGTCCAGTGACTTAAAATAAATGTGTATCAGAAAACGGTTCACCTGCTTAAAGGACTGCTTACAAATATTAACTGCTAGGAGTATATGATCTGGCCTTGCTTATTCACTCTGTTCCACTCCCTACTTCATTTACTATACCCTAGTCTTCGTTCTGAACTTCAAATTCACAAATTTGATCACATCAAGGCTCTTGTACAAGCTTTTCTCTCACTTGGGAAAGGAATAAATATCCTTCTTTTTTAAAAAAATAAAATTCTAGTTTAAAGGAAAACAATGCTCATCATTCTGTATAAAGTCAATTGTACACTATATAGAGAGCTAATGAGAATGAGAACCTACTCATATCCTTGGGGCTATATCTAGCTATATATCCTGCTATATCCATGGGACTGAGTGTAGTGACTGCCATTGTAGGTGCTCAATCCTTATTTATTAACAAAATAAGTGAAGAAATGGTTGAATAAATACATGTCTAATTGAAAATACTTGATACTTGGAAGGTGAGACAAGAAGGCAAATAAGAGTAGTGAAGATAAGAGCACCTGGGTGGCTCAGTTGGTTGAGCATCTGCCTTGGGCTCAGGTGATGATTCCAGGGTCCTGGGAGTGGGACTCTCTGCTCGGCTCCCTCTCCCTCTGCCCCTGCCTACTTGTGTGCGGTCTCTCTCTCTCTGTCAAATAAATAAGTAAAATCTTTTTTAAAAAAAGTAGAGAAGATAATCTCTGCTATTTTCCTTCAGTTTTGCTTCCTCAGCCTTAGCCACTTGCTGATCTTGCAGAACATACCATCAAGCATTCATCAACTCTCTGGCAACCTGGTCACACTATAAGCTTTGCCCCTCCAAATTGGTTGCTAGAAGTGATATTTTCCATAATTCATTTATTTCCCTTGGTTCCACATTTATCTTGGGAAAAGTAGAAACACATGTCATCAGGATGCATTCTCTTTTAGTTTAATTCAAATTACATCAAATACATTATATTTTTTGATACAAATAGTATGCAATTGGTGCTCATCCATATTTAAGTTCTAATGGGATTTTCTTTTTAATATGTTGCTTATTTATGTTTAAGTTTTTAAATGTCTGGATGTGCTTAAGTCTAACTTAAAGACATCTAGACCTGGACATTTTCATTTGATTGGAAGAAACATTCAATCTCTAGTCTAGATTGTCTACAGTTTGATAGAGTCAGCCCCAAACACACATTTATCTTTCTTTTGAAACTTATTACTTTAACAGATACACTTCAACTGCACTACTGTTAATTTTTAATGAACTGTAGTTTCTTATCTTCCTAATACAACACTGCCCTTGAAAATGCCTTCATACTCTTGGAATAATCAAGATAAAGATATTTTTCTTTTCTTCTGAATATTTTACAGTTAGCTCTGGTCCTTAGATACACCTTGAACTTGTTTTGTGTTGATTTTGTGGTTGATAGGTAACAACAAATCTTCTAAAGTGCTAAACTAAGTGCTAAGTTTCTAAAAATACTTAACTAATAAGCATTCAACTAATATAATTTTGAACCTTGAAAGATTTCCTGTAATTAGATATAGGTCCACTATATTCTTGGAAAGGCATCCTTACCCTTTACCATTTCCTTGCATAAATGAATTACAAATTAGAATTTCTGTTATTACCATTTTACTCTGCCCATTATTCTAATTTCACCACAAAAATCAGTTCTACCACAGTTCAAATGTAATCTATAAAAAAAAAATTCCCTTAATTCAACCTAAATCATGTAATTATTTTTAATTATTAAATAAGTACTGAAGCAGTAAGGGGAATTGCTACTCTGGACTTAAATTGGAGCCATGAAGAGTTCACTGAATGAGAAGTTATGAAAATATTCAGAGAGACTGAACAGCCATATTATCAGCCTATTAATATAAGTAAAAAAAAAAAAGCGCAGATTTCAAAAAGTACAGCTATGATGAAAGTTTGTGTGTCATTATGTGCAAGATTTGGAGACCTGAAACACCAAAACAAGATAGGTTCCTGAGGTATGATATTTCCTTATCATAGAAGATAGGAAGACATATATTCTTATATAATAATAATAGAGTTTTATTGTCAAAACCTAGATCTGGCCTCAATAGCCTAGGTTTGGTACTTTTATTGTTGTAAGAATGGAATAATTTTAATTATTTTAAAATTAGAAATTAATTTTGAAACTAGTCTCCAAAATGTCAAACAGTTCCATAAATCAAGTAAAAAATGATATTTATGAAAATACATGACAGCTAATTTACTGAGGTAGTTTTTCTCAGGATTTATAAATAGAAACAATATATCCATTGTAGCATTCTTGAGGTATTTCCATGACCATGGTTGGCACCTATTAATACCTGCCATATGAACACTCTGAGGTTTATCTTGTTTGCACATAAAGCATGGAGGACTTAATTTATTTACTGAACTGAACACGAATTCTCTTGTAACGCCTGTACCCCAAATAAAAATTGCAGGATTTTAGAAATAGCTTTACGGAACACCCTACTTTCCCAGGAGTGTTAAACACATGGCCATCAATATACTTTGAGTGTCACAGAAACGACTATAAAGAGGGATCCCTAAACGGCCTGACAACCTTGTTTCAAATGATTCCAATAAAAAAAAATTAATTTGCACAAAGAACTAATATGTACACTAATGTCACATAAACCTCTAAGACAAAAAAAAATAAAAAAAAAAACAGAAAGAGCTGAGATTTATTAACTATTAATAGTGTAAAAGGATTTATTCTACATATAGAGAAAGAAGTAAGGGGTGGGAGGGCTAGCTCTGGTGAGTGGGTAGATGAGGTAATAGTAATGGACTCCAGAAAGAAAATATAATTCTACAACATCTACCTTTCAAGGAGAATGATTTGCAAATGAAAGTTTATTCCATACACCATAAAGCAGAATTAAAGTGCCAGTCAAATATACCTCCAGGTACTGAAACAACTTGCAAATAAAAATGTATAAATACTTAAATAATCATGGAGCAGGGGAAACAAAAGTGCTTAGATTACCACAAACATTCTAATGCAATCTCAGACTGAATTCTGAGCAAATAGCATCCATTTTAACTCATATTTTTCAGACCACATTTGAATAAGTTTCATTCTGGGGCCAGAGTTAAATAATAAATGATGAACTACATTAGTCCAGAGAATGAAAAAGGATAGAGCATTGAGAAATCATACTACATGAGCATAGGAACTACTAAAACCTGGCTTGAAAATACTTAGTACAGGCTTAATTATCCTTAAGAAATTGAAAGGTTGGTATGTAGAAAACAATCACACTAAATCAGAGAAGATGTAGTTGGAGATTTCAGCATAACAGCATTATAACTCTTAGAGCATTTGAAAAATGTAATTGGCTGCCTTATGAGGTAGTAAAATCCACATCAAATCTTTAAGCAGAGCCTGGATGACCACCTGTCAAAGGTACTTCAGACAGCAGCTCTGAATTAGGTGGAATGTTTAGGTATACACCTGCTAAGTACTCCACCAATTTATGAATTTCATTTGCAGTGTATTACACTTGTAAGTGCATACATTTGTATGGTGTTACACTTGAAATATGACCAATATCATATATTAGTAATATGTCTTTCAATCAAATGTTTTTAAAAAGCTTTTTAGCAATAAAATTCTTCATTCTTATTTGAAAAAGGGTACTTTACAAGACCTGAGATATGTGACAATTATTAGTCTGCCTTTTAATTTTATGTAGAACAACAGAATGCAGAAGTTTTAGATTTTGGAAGAACCTCTTCATTTAATAAGAACCCTCTTTAAGTCTAACCTAAGAATAACAATGAAATCGTTTGTTTCCTGTAACTTAGAAAACAAAAAATAAACATCATTAAAACATTTCACTGCTTAAATCTTGACAATCTGCATACCCAGTGCTATGCCCTGATAGCTTTTTTTAAAAATTATTTTTAATAATGCCCTGCTTTTCAATATGTCAGAAGGTTTAAATAAAGCTTGCCAAAATCTTTTCATAATGTCTTAAATATCACAAAAACAATTTGCTAACAATCTATTGCCATCTTCCAAACTTGCTTTTTAATTTTCCAATTAATTATGCTTAATATTTGTTTTTGCTTTTAGTACAATCATAAATTAAAAAATAAGCAACACTACCACATACTTATATTAGTTTTTGCTTTTAAAAATACTGTACATAGGAAGAAACATTAATGACCTGAGATGATTTAATGAAAAAAGCTGCTGGTTTTGCTCTGCAAAAATTTTTGTGATATATACACACTGCTGGTACCCATGGGGAAAAGATAGCATTTTAACAGAAGCATGAAGTTTATATACCAGCCTGAAGCCAAAACAAATAGGTATCTTTTTTTTTTTTTTTTCCCTTAACAGAAAATTTACAGTCAGAGTTGAGGGGGAAAGGCCGCATACATGAACATTATCAAATTTCTATTTACTATAGTTACCTCCCATGGTCCACTAGAGACCTCTTTCTGCCTGTAAGAGAAGGAAGAAAATGAGAGCTTGCTGCCTTAGGGAAGATAGCAGGGACATGGCTCCCTGCAACAATTCCTATAGTTTGGGGAGTATCTAACTTCCAGGTACATAGTACGGTACTTACAAGCAGGACCAGGATGGATGAGTGGTTGTTTATTTTCCCAATGAGTAATTACTCCTTAGGAATGAATAATTCTGAAGAAGTATTCTTGTTCTTTACTACTATTCAAAATACTCTCTCCTACTACAGCTGAGAAGGGACACTTTGTTTCTCTTATCCTTTGTGCTTTTCATCTCTTTGTCTTTCTTCTCTTCATTCTTGCCTTCTCTACAATCTAGGTGACTTGGTATTCCTACCGTAAGGAGTAAAGACTCCCATACTTTGGAATATAGTTCATGTTTTACAACTGTATCAAATCAAAGAATTGAAGCTATTTGAGCCTGGATTTAACCACTTACGTGTTTTGATTCTTTATTTCTTTGGGGCTCTAGAAACTAGGGCATGATCCACTGGAGACAGCAGTGGGCAGAAAAAGAAAAGATTTGTAATTTTTCCCCAATTATTACATTCTTGTAGCTTTTATGAGTTATACAAATCACATTGCTTTTCTCTTATTTGTCAAAGCTTCAGTTTATTCTAAGTGATGTACCTATTGGTAGAAATGTTGTAAAGGTTTGTTCTTAAACAGTGAAAAGCACTCAAGAAATTAGGAAGATATATATCATTATTGATATCAATGAATATACTATTGAGTGCAAGATGGGCATTAGATTTTTAGTTAGTGATTATCCTGTGAACAAACACATCGCTTTGGTTTTATTGGAACCAGACTGTATGACCACAGGCGAGCGGTTTATCTTCACCCAGATCAGGAAATGAGCATGGTGGTCTAGATGATCTCTCATGTATTTTCTATCTTAGTAATTCTATTATCCTTATGACTTCTGGAATAGGCTATATATATTTGTAATATATCATAAATACTGTAATAGTGTTAAAGAATATTTAAGTCAACTTTTAGATGTGTAACTTTATTCATAATTGGGAAAGAAGAAAATCCTCAGTCACATGCTTACAGGAAAACTCTGTGTGAGTTCATACAGACAATCTTATTTGTACACAACACTGGCAAAACAAATTTATAAAAAATAAAATCTTAGCAACTATAAATATGATTCTCTAGTTATCACTGCATCATTCTCTAGATTACAGGAAACAAAGCCTACGAACAGAACATTAATCACTGCTTCTGAAGTTGTAATCATTCCAATTTTAGTATATGTGCTGCCGAAGCGAGCACCTGAAGTTGTAATCAAATCAAACACCCAGAAAATGTTAATTTGTAATGCTATCTAGCTCTAGGGGGCACTGCTGTACTGTGTATCATGTCTGGTTTATTGACAAAGGCTTAAGCAAGATTTCATTAAGGAGTTCTGCAGGTTTCAGATACAGAAAAAGCACATAAACTATTTATAATCAATTTAAACTTTGAGAAAATTAGGTAACTGTGTAAAATATTTATATGCAGT
This sequence comes from Mustela nivalis, assembly GCF_964662115.1. Classification (NCBI taxonomy): domain Eukaryota; kingdom Metazoa; phylum Chordata; class Mammalia; order Carnivora; family Mustelidae; genus Mustela; species Mustela nivalis. The sequence goes on from NC_139024.1 coordinate 105,349,298, forward strand.
TTTTGGAAATGAATGTTTCTTTTGTTGGTAAGAATATCTGTCTTTCTGCAGCAACTAACTATGGTTGTGGATAGGAGTGTTTTTTATTAACTTTTACTGTCAAGGTCTCATGAAGGACAATAAATGTTACTGTTATAGAATTACTGAAAACATTCTGCCTTAAAATTCAAAATATAAACAAAAATGGCACAGTTGGTTTCCGGACACTGTAATCTTTTAATTGGCTCTGCCATCGCTATATTGAGTTAATCTCTAATCAGAAGGCTCTGTAAAATTATATAAACTCTATGACTTAAGGCATCTTTTAAAAATAAAGAACCTCAAAAACAGTGACAGTTCAAAATAACCCCAAATGTAAGTAACTACATTTATATTATTAAACTATGGGAAATTAGGACTGTCAAGGTTAGAGTCAAATACAAAAGACAGGATCAGCAGTTTTATAGATTTTCTAACATATTTTGAAAATTATCTTAAGAAACGACTTTTATCACTTAAACTATTATATATGGATTATGAATACTTAAAATCTGTAAATTAAATGAGAGCCCAAATCAGGATATGCGAGTATTTATATTGAAGGGTAATGAAATTTTAAAACCTATATGCAAGTTTAAGCTCAACTCTCACTCACTGTTAAAGCATTAAGAAAAGTTAATTTGATATTTTCAGTCCAAACAGAGGTGATGTGCAATAGGCAAAAATCTTTTAAGTTAAAATTGGAAGTCTGTTTGGACTAATGTAACATCTGGTCATTATCTAGTCCATGGATAGATCATAAAAGGAATAATGCACAACCATATGATTAATACAGATTTTCCCCTTTAATCAGTGTGCATATATGGCATGATTGTCAATTTAGACTATTTACTCTAATAGCAATTCAGAATAAGGAAGGATTCAGGGGGCCAATATAGAAGACTGTGTGAGGATTTTGCACCACAATCCTGACCTAAGGCAGTGACCTTGAATATGATATAGAGAGGATATTTATGAGACATATTTAGGAGATACAGCTGATGGTGCTTACTGACTGCATAAAAGGACAAGAAAATGGATTGAGTGTGATTGTATATGATGATGGAAGTATTAACTAAGGAGCATATTTCTATCCTGATGTCTGGTTGGCACACAAAGTACTTCTAAAAATCAGTACAATGTAATATGAAATAAATGAGCCCATCATATACACTGCCTCATTCAATTTATTTCAATTATCCAATGGATGGATAACTTGAGATTGGGACTGTCCACCTACATATATCAACTTGGAAAGTAATAAGCTAATAATCATTAGCTGAGAATATTTTAATACAGGGTTTTAAAGATACTCAAGCAGCGATTCTGCAATGGCCTCTCTTTTCCATGCCTAATGCTTCCAAATTAGAGGAAATCTTTTGTATATTCTCACAAAAGCCCAACAGTCAAAGAAAGTGAAGGAAAAGCCCTAGTGGAATATAATAAAATCATTTTACATTTATTAGCACTAATTTAAAAATTGACCTACAACCAACTTAGAATCAATTTCTAGATTTGTGAGTGAATGTGCCTATAGATGACTCCAGCTGCTGGCCTTCAAGTCTTTCTTTCTAAATATTGTGAGGAGGAATGAGCTACTCCAGTTGTATTCTGTTGTTATTTCTGACCCACACAATTCTTAAAAATAGGAATGACTGTTTCACACCAGCAAGTCTTGGGGGTAAACTGAGCCATACTAACTGGAACACCACCTGAGGTCAAGACATCATCATCTTATTCCTGAATTACTAGGAAAACTTTCTTTCAATCTACTCAATTACCATTCAATCCATCAGCAAGTCTACTGCTTCTACATTTTCAAAAACATCACAAATCCACGGAATTTTCATCATCACCATGGTGACCAAAATACCTTCCCTAATTTCACATTTTATAGTCTGGTTACCACACAGTAGCCAGAATCACATACATTTATATGTTTGTGTGTGTGCATATATATATATATATATTTTTAATGTATATATGTATAAAATCATGACTCTTTACTGTTCAAGACTCTATTTTCCAGTCACTTAAAGAAATTTGGTCTTTAACATAGACTATCAATTCCTTAGGAAACCATCTGATCTAATATTTACCACACATTTTATTGTCTACTTCTTCTCCAGTGACAGTTTTTATATTACTGGAATATACCAACTTCATTCTTACTTAAGGACTTCATGCTAGCTGGTTTCTTTGCCTGAGATGTAACTACCAAAATATTTTCTTGGCTAGATCCCTCACTTGTTTCATGTGTTTTCTCAAGCACTTCCTCTTCAGAGATGCCTTTCTTACCCTAACTAAACTAATTACATAGGCAAAGGAAGAATCAATAATCTGTGATTCTTTATTTCACCTTTTACATATAATTTGTCTCCAACTGTTAGGCCTTCTAAGTATTCAATTATTAGTTCATTGCTCATCTTCTCTACTAGAATATTAGTTATGTGATGTGATTCATTTAATTCACATTATATGAATGTGAATTCATTTATTTCACAATGTATTCCCAGAGCCTGAAACACAACCTGACACATAAAGAGTGATATTTACATTTACAAAATGAATGGACAAGTGAATAAATGGATGATGAATCTGCCCAGGGAAAAAATACCCAAAGTTTGTCATCTCTAGTCTATTAGAAGGAGCTCACAAGCTGGAATGAAATTGTAGTTCTACCTTCTAGCAGCTGTATGCTTTTGGATAGGCTTCTAAACCTGTCTTACTTCACTTTTCTCATCTGTTAAGAGAGACAGATAATAATGTTCCACATACATTATTTCAATGCAAAAAAAGTAGTGCTCTGTTAGCAATATAGTGGGATTTGAACAAATGTGACTTTCCTTTCCCAATTAGATTCATAGCCCATACATCCCAGTTAAACCTGGCTACATCTCAGATGTCTTACCTCTACAACTGCCCTAACTCAAACCCTGGAGTATTGGAAAATGACTAAGGAAAACATTCAGGCCCTGTCAGAAAGCATGAATATGATCCTGAAGTTAAAAAGTTGAAGGAGTTTAAACTTTAAATGCTGAAAGATTTTAACACATTTTAAAAAGGAAAAATGATATAGTTAATACAAAGGTTCCTGATTTTCATTTTGTATTAATTTTCTGCACTGGAAATGTTTCTCCTGGAGTCAACAGGGTATTAGTCACATGTAAATATACTTTGCATCAGAGAATAGATACCAATAGTGATAGTCATTTAACCATGGTTAAATGTGACAAAGGCAGTGATGTTAAAACTGGAACCACTTTTTTTTGCCCCTCTTTGCCTTAATATTGAGGAATCTTCAAAATAGAATAATGTGTTATATATAAAGAAGGGATTTTTGAAATGAAAACAGAATCTTAAATCCTCTTTCCATCACACTGTTGAGGCAGGTTTTCTTTAACATGCTGTATGATTTGAGGTATATAAGTATAAAAGAACATGTAATATTTTTATTATTTCCACTTTATTATTTTGGGAATAAGATTAAATATGTTTATCATTTTACCCTTTTTTTTTTTTTTTTTTTTAAGTAAGCTCAACACCCAAAAGGTGGCTTGAATTCACAACTCTAAGATCAAGAGTCACATGCCCTGCCAACTGAGCCAGCCAGGCACCCTTCACTTGACTTATTAGTACTTTCATACTTATATGGCCCAACCTTGATGAAATATTTCCATCAGTTTATCTTTAGTTAATGATTTCTCTTTTTACATGTTTAGAATATTCTTTATTTTTCTAATTTTCTATACTTTATATTAATACTATCTGATACAAAATGGGAGTCTTGCCTATGCAAAACCTAGAAATATTAGAAGACTGGTAAGATACAAAGAGCTTATAGAGAAAACGAGGCCTTAAACTTTGTTTTCATGTTTAAGTAATTAGAAAAACAAAAGCTAGTGTCAAAGCTCAATGATCTAATAGAAGTTAAAACTATGTACATGAAAAGTGACACTGAAAAGCCAGACATTTGTAAATTCTTATTTGCCTTAATTAAACCACTGCCTTTAGCTACTCCTCCAATGACAGCCAAAAAGGGACTATGCAAATGTTCTCTAATATCAGTCATAAAATAATCCGTGTACCATTCAGAAATATTTGTTCAGAAACATGTTCATGTGATATACTTATATATATTTCCTTATTTTCATATAAATAAAGCTTTTACAAAATATTAAAACTATGCTATATTTAATGCTTAGAATTTTAGCATTTAAAACTTTTAGCAATAATTACTAGAATGTGAAAATGAATGTGATAGATATACATGGTATAATGACAAGGACTGAATGTTGTATATTTTTTTTTTTAAGATTTTATTTATTTGACAGACAGAGATCACAAGTAGGCAGAGAGACAGGTAGAGAGAGAGAGGGGTAAGCAGGCTCCCTGCTGAGCAGAGAGCCTGATGCGGGGCTCGATCCCAGGACCCTGGGATCATGACCGGAGTGGAAGGCAGAGGCTTTAACCCACTGAGCCACCCAGGTGCCCCTGAATGTTGTATATTCTTATTAATTAATGTAATAAGTAAAATTAAATCATATTTCAGTATGGCTAGTATGTCATCAGAATAGTTAGCAAGAGGATATGTAATAAGAAGATTACCTTCGGAAATTCCATTACGTGCAGTGTTAGCAAAAGAGCAATGTGGAGTGACTGGCCCTTTTTGGATATCGTGAAACAATATGGCTACCAGCAGTGCACATAAATCTTCAAAATATTAACTTCTGTATCTTGAGTAGAAATCTGACCTCATTTTAAATAGAACATGATAATCTTGAATATCCCCCTTATCTTAAAAAATGAATCTCAGTGTTAACAATAGATTTGAAAGATACCTTTTTATCACAGTTGGGTTTATAGTAAACTTTTGGAATCTTCACTGAAGGTATGAAGTAATACTACTGAAAAGTCCCACAGAGTCAGTGGCCATACCTGGGAAGCTCAGCACTGAGTCCTAAATACTCAGCAGGAGCTTTAATCCATATTTTTGAGGAAATGAATGAATGAGTGAACTGATCTGTCCCTAAATAAGATGGATGAAGTATAAAGCATTCTTGGTAAACCAAACACTCATAAAGAACATTATGTCACTGATATATGAAATTCTGTTCCAGGAAGATCTACAATAGTTGAAGACCTTTCAAAGGGCCATCTTTTTCAGGTGCTTCCTAGACTGACAACTGTAAAAAGAAGTAGATGGTACTCAGATCTTTGCATTTGGGCCACTGCTCTTCTCACTCTGCAAATTTTCTTTGGATATCTTTATTCAGCTTTATAGTTTTACTTGTTATTTTTGTATTTATTATTCCCAAACTTACATTTTAAATTCATAATATTATCCTAAGTGACAGACTACCATATATAAGTCTGTCTGCTGTATAAGTCTATCTGCTTTTGACTACATAGGAAGTCAAAAGTTTATTCACAAAAGAGTTCAAATTCTCCATGTCCCAAATGGAAATTTTTGTATTACTATTTATATCAGACATTCATATGTATGAATTTATGATCCTTTTATCTTCTCCTGCTTCTAGGTGAGTGACTTGGGTTACTCCTTTCAACCCTAGATGCTGCTGAACAAATCCTTCCCCTTTCCTTCCCTGGAAAGACTGCCATAAGAGGCAGCCATTTATATGACCTCTAAGAGAGGCTAGTGAGACAGAACCATCAGTCTGATTTATTGCCAAGTAGAATCCAGCTTGCTAACACATCCATATATAAGTCTTACTTCACTCTCCTTTTTCCCTCTCCTGTGATCCTGGGAATTGCATTCTTTAAAAAAGTAATAGCACATGAGGAATCCAGGCTGAAATACCAGCAAAATTTGCTTCTCTGTTGGTGATAGATGCCAATGTTATCCACTTTTACCCTTATACGTCATCAAAAATCCTAGGACTCATTCTTGCCTTGTATTCTTCCTTAATCTGTTTGAAACTCAGTAGCTAAATCTGGTCATCATTCCTTCTAAATAACATGCATCCATCCTCTCTATTTCTGCCAACACTGACTTGTTTTAGGTACCCATTTTTTCTTGGATTATTGAAATATCCTATCTGTTCTCCCTAATTCCAGTTTTATGTCTTCATTTTTAGATTCCAATCTTCAAGGAGTGATTGCTGATCCATCCAAATGCCAATCTTACCATGCTCCTGATTCTCAGCACCTCCAAGCTTTTTAATACACCAAACTCATTATCTGACCTGAGCTTACATTTTGAGGCTTAGATCTCATACTTCTTGACTTGCATTTTATACTCCAGCAACCCAATAATGGCATTTAAAAACAAAACAAAACAAATCTCTCTTTATCAAGAATACTTTCCCAATTCTTTTTCCCTATTCTCAATTTACTCTTACCAAGTCCAAGCATTTCTTCTTTTATAAATTATATCTACCCCTCCCCAAACTGAGATAGATGACTTTCTTTCATGTAACCTAAATTCCATTATACATTTATATATCCTTTAGAAAAGTGACTCTTGTTTTATTTTGTTGTACCTCAACACACTGGTAGAATATGATATTTATCCACCAATTTTTCCACTATGGCAAAGATTCTCATGGAAGTGAAAGCCTCTATCTCTCCCCAATATTTGAAGGTATTTCAGACTCTAGAGAGAAACCAGGTAAATTTTCAGACTCTAGAGAGAAACCAGGTAAATTTTTTTGATTCTGTTATGCTTGCTATGTGTTAGATTTGGGTATTTTCCCTCTTTCCACTCCCAGCCCCATCCTTTGAAACTGCACCTTTGAAAATGGCCTGTTTTGTACATCTTTCTATCTCAATACCTAAAAAAGAACAAAATCATTTTAGAGGTCAATAATATTTAATGAATGAATATTAAAAGGATAAACCTTGGGAACATCTGAGGTCAGATCCAGCTGGGGCCAAAAAGTATTCTCAGAAACCTGACTTTTGATTTATATAGTCTCTGAGTAAGCGTACAGGATTCTCTGGGGCTACCAATTATATATACCCGGTGAGGAAGCAGCAACACTGCCAAAGTCTGCAAAAATTTGACAGAGGCTTGATAATGGTAATCAAAATGTTTCTTGAAGGTGATATCTTTCCATCAATCACAGTCACTTTTATGGCAAACAAGAAAATATTTGTATCAATGTAATTGCCAGTTTTGTAAAATTGTTTATTAGTGTGTTTTGCCTCTTAATATGTTATAAATTTCTTAAGGACAGTAACTCTTCTTTATTTCAACAGCCACAGCACAGAAGGAGTTAAAAATATTGTAAAATCAAGAAATAAATATGTAGGCAAGACACAAGGTGGAGGAATACAATCAAATCAGGTAAGTAAAAACACGCAAGGCTAAAAAGAAACATCTTGGCACTTCAGATAGGATAAAAATTAGTCTGTATTAGCTTGTATAATCTACACTGCTGTAACAAATAGACCACTGAATTTCAGTGGCCTACAAAATTCATTTTTGCTCACTTGTCAGTCTAATGCTGGTGCTCCTATTCAGTGGATTGAGGGGCAGGACTTCTCCATGTGGTGATTGCGGATCTTAGGATCCTTCCATCCTGTGACTCTACCATTAGGTAGATCTTATAGTCCCCTGTATCTATGCAGAAAGTGAGGAAAGGAAGAACAGGGGCAAAAGAAGGTGCAGAAGAATCACATATTTCTCATATGTTGGGTCACAAGTGACATAATTCATTTTCATCATATTCCACTGGTGAGAACTAGTTATGTGGCACCATGTATAGAAAGGATTGACAAACTTTTTCTGTAAAGAGCCAGACAATATGTTAAGCTTTGTGGGCCAAATTCTTCAATGACAACTTTCAACTTTGTGGTTACAGGCCTGAAAGCAGCCATAAAAAGTATATAAATGAATGGGTACGATTAGGTTCTAGTAAAATTTTATTTATGAACACTGAAATTTGATTTTCATTTAATTTGTAATTTTCATTTAATTTGAATTGATTTCACTTAATTTGTAAATGTCACAAAATATTATTCTTTTAAAGAAATTTTCCTACTATTTAAAAATGTAAAAAATCTCTGTTCCTGTGCCTTGCAAGGTAGTGGGCTGAATTTAGCCTATGGATACAGTTTGCTGACCCCTGCCCTAGATGCAAGGTGGCTGAAAAAGGATGTCCCTCTCAGCTGCTGCCTTTAGTACTACATCACTACATTACATTACTACATTACTTTCATTGACAGCTAGCTGTGTCTCTTAGGCTCTTCCTCTGACCACTACATATCCATATATGTCCTTGGCTTTTGTACCCAGCCCCTTCCCTTGCCAAAAGACAGAGCACAGAATCTCATCTAGTCACTGTATCCAACTCAAAGTCAGTGACTTGGGGATGATGTCCAGTCCCCATTATTAGATCTGGCTTCTTGAAGGTCTAGAGAACTACAAATGCAAATTAATTCCCATCCTTAATAGTACTTATATAAACAGTAAAGGCAGTATAAACAGATGGAATAGCAACAGGATAATTGCACAAAATGCCCATTCAGGAAGTGAAGAATGGGAATATACAGCAGTGACAAAAAGCAGCTAAGTCATCAGTTGTGATACCTTCTGCCTTGGTACTATAGAGAGTTCCTTGATTAGACTGATTTTCTTGGTAAACAACCTCCCCATTTATTGTGTCTGACCCGCCTCTCTGGTCTTATTTGATGAGCTTTGGGCAGTATATATGCTCCTTAAGGAAGGCAGAAACTTCATACAGTGCTTCATACTGATCTAAATTAGGGGGACCAAGAGCTATTTTATAGTTACAGGGGCTTTTGCTTATTTTAAATCCAGGCTTGTGGTTTCCTTGGCAATATACTTCCATTAAAATTAGGAAGCTCTATTTGCATTCAGTATGTTTTATGTTTGTAACAACATGCAATGTTCTTTTCTTGTCAAAGGTTTTGTTGTTGTTGTTGTTGTTCTCCTCTTATACTATTATCTTGCAGCTTACTGACAGCCACCTTGAGGTCATCTGAGAAATATGGTTGGAGGAAATGGAGCATCTTTTCAATTTATCTTTGCTGTATGGCTTAGTTCTTATATTTTGCTGATATATCTTAACGAAACTGTGTTTCTCTCAGCATTATATACTCTTAATTATTGGGGGGGGGGAGAAGTTCTAGAAATAGTCAGCTTTTCTAAACTTTAGACACTTCAATCAGGTTAAATCTTTCAAGTCCTCCTCAGACAATAAAAGATAACTGATGCACTTCCTAAAAGTCATATGCCAGAAATCAAATACTTTCCTTCAACTCACATCTCATTGATGAGGATTAGCTCAACAGTCCTACCTAGATTCAAGAGGGAGTAGTTGGGATTGAGCAAGTTTGACTTAGCTGTTCAACTGTTTCTATAAGGCAATTCTATGTAATGGAGAGGGTGCAGAAATTGTTCTGTTGCAAAGCTAGTAGAAAATTTAACTTTAATTCTGAAAGCAATGGAAAGCATTTGGAAGGTGGCTATCCATTAATACCAAAAGCAGGGGCTGAAAATAAACTATGTCTGAAACATAATACACTATCTAGAAGCCTCAGGGCACGGAGGTCTCACCTTCTCAGTCTCACCACAGTTTTGAACATATGAGATAGTTTTTGTGAACCATCATTAATCATGGACACTATTGTGAATACTGTATTCCCAAATGAACGTTTCTGCTTTTCATAATAACCAAATGTGTTTTATATTACCAGAACCTCAAACAGTAGCATTTGAAGAAGATTCATGTTAAATTCTAACAGATAATGATTACATTTCTGCAAGTAAACCCAACTACATAAATTTTGTTGCAAAACTAAAAATACTTTTTTACTGAATGTTTCATTTTCCAAGTATTAAAATAGACTTTAAAATATAAATATTGATATCATTCAATTGTCAAGAAAGTATGCAATGCACAAAGATGAGAATGAGACAGGAATAGAATATTGGAAAATTTCTACAGTGTAGGGAAATGAAAATATATTTTAGTTTAAAAACTTATGCCAAATAAAAAAGTTAAATTGGAATAGAAATAAACCCATTTTATAGTGTAACAAAACCCATGAATTCCATATTTGTACTTGGCTTTTAAGTGTCTTTGTGTTTACTTTTTATTTATTTTAGTGTATTATTTTGTTTATTTTGTATTGGAAAAAAAAAACTAGATACTTCTTTTAAAAAATGAGGGTAGTACATTTGAACTTCTCATGGAAAACATTCTTCTTCTTAGATGACTATTCTTCTAGTTGATAAGGAATGTGGTCAAATAAACATATGTAAAGATGGCTAAATATAATACTTACCAAAATGGAAGCACTCTCTGTGTCACTGTGTTAAGTGCATTGTTTATACACAATTTCATTCAATCCTCATGCCAACTCTATGATACCATTATTATTGTCCTTAATTTATAGGTGAGAAAATCAAAATAGAGAGGTTAAATAACTATGCAAAGTTATATTGATAATAAGTAGCAGAGCTGAACTTTGAAACTTGGTATTTTTGATTAATTCCTATGACATAAAAATATGCAAGCTTAACTTAAACCCACTTCCAAAAAACTAGCAGTTAAGCTCTCTCATTCTTGTCTGCGTAATAAAGCAGAAGCAATCCTTTTCTAATTGAAGCATATTAACAATATTTTGTAATGAACTCTATGTAATAAGAAAAAATACTTAAAATTACTTTTAGGAAAAGAACTGCTTTTAGTTTGTGAAATACTATAGTAGAAAGAAAGAAAAGAAAAAAAAATTATGAAAGTTAATTGCTCTAATATGATAGGAAGAAAATTAGTTGAGTTTTTAGAGAGTGAGCAGTTAGGGGTTCCTAGAATAATGAGGTAGGACAGATTCTAGGGAGGACACATAACTTCTCTTAATGTTGAGACCGAGGCCAAAAGCACATCTTTAAGAAATACCTAAGGTGAGACTCATCAAGGGATTTTTAAGACCAAAGGTGAGTAACATTCAATGTTTCATATTCTTGTATTGTTAAGCTATTCTCTGAAATACCTGACCCCTCTTCTCTGGCCCCAACCCTCAAATTTTGGAAAAATTTAGGAAAAGGGACTATGGTAATCTTTCATTTGAGGGAAAAAATGATAAACAATAATTACAATGACAACAATAGCTACCTAGTAATAATACAGTGTGTGCTAGGCATTTAATACCATTAAGAGAATTTTTTTTTTTTGAGTATATATTAAGTCTCATAGATAGTAAGTGGTACAGCCATTCAATGCATGGTTCCTGAGTTACTGTTTTTCCCTTGGTTACTCCAAGCTTTAGAATCAGTGTAAGTAACATCAAGGTGTCACTTCACTTGAAAGATGTAAGTAAAAAGAATTTAACAAAGCTTTGCATTTAAACACAAGTTCCCTTGTGATCATGGGGAGGGCAGAAGTGACACATACATTGGACTCAAGTCATTTTCAGATACATCAGGAAATTAGAATTCCATAACACTGGTCACTTTAGTGCTCATATTTGAGGCATGGCCAAATAATACATGTTACATCCACAAATATGTAATTAATTACCTTAATTAATTACATTAATTTTTTAAAATATATATAAAGCCTAGATTGTTGAAGACTTCAGTTATGCATTTATTAGTTTTATTCTACTATTCTACTCCTTGGGAAATTTATGTGTCTATTCTTTTTGCCCACATTTATTAATATATAAATCTACCACAGATTAGGGACATCTTGTCATACCCAAGTCATAAGATTCTGACATAGGTAATTAAGTACACTATGGAATTCTAGAGAAGAAAATATTTTTAAATATTGTGAAGTAGATTTAAGGTATCAAAAATTTCAAAAAAATATGAGATGATAAAAATGTTCAGGTACATTTTGATATAATAACTATGCATTTTCTAAATTTTATTTATGATTAAAACTGTTAGGATTAATTAGTTTGGGACTGAAGAGTTCAGAAATAAAAAAGACCTATTTCCAAGTGAATGTGTGTGTGTACGTATATATTTTTTATCTTAAATTTCCAAGATAAATACAAATTAAAAGCAAAAACAAACAAAAATGTCTGACATACGGGAAGCAAATAAGCTGCTGGAGAAGATTCACAGATTTTTCAAGTATACAAGTATATCATCTCCATATTTTCCTTCATGTAGAACTGCAGAATTTGTTTAAAATATACCTAAAATATCTTCCATAGCATGACTTTATGAAGTAAAGTTTCCACTATAACCTTAATTTCAAATATGAAAGGATTAAAATTTTGACATTGTTCACCCATCATCTTTTAAAAAATTTAATATATCTTCAATGTAAATCTACATTTAAATTTTTATTTATAAAATAAATAAATAAATAAGAGAGGAGAGAGAGAGCAAGCACAAGCAGGAGTAGGGACAGAGAAAGAGGGGCAAGCAGACTTCTTGCTGAGAAGCCCCATGTTGAAGCTTGATTTCAGGACCCCGGGATCATTAACCAAGTGGAAGGCAGATGCACCAACTGAACCACCCAGGCACCCTAATTTAATTTAATATTGTTTAAATAGGCACCCCTATTTAAAGTAAAGTTTAATAAAATAGTGTTGAGAAAACTGATATCCAAATGCAAAAGAATGAGACTGGATTCTTATCTGATACTATAAATAAAAATAAATTTACAATGGATTAAAAACTGGGGCGCGTGGGTGGCTCAGTAGGTGTCTGCCTTTGGCTCAGGCCATGATACCAGCATCCTGGGATCAAGCCCCACATCCAGCTCCTTGCTCAGCAGGAAGCCTGCTTCTTCCTCTCCCACTCCCCCTGCTTGTGTTCCCTCTCTCACTGTCTCTTTCTGTCAAATAAATAAAATCTTTTAAAAAAATAACTTAAGAACTTCAATGGAAGACCCTGAAACTATAAAACTCCTAGAAGAAAACACAGGAAAAAGCTCTTTGATATTGGCCATGGTAATGATTTTTTGGGGGGCTGAAACCTCGGGCAAAAGAAGAAAAAAAATCCAAAAATGGCAGTACATTAAAAAATAGCTTTTTCACATCAAAGAAAACCATTAACAAAGTAAAAATGCAACCTATGGACTGGTAGAAAATATCTATAAACCATACAACTGATAAGGGGTTAATATTCAAAATATATAAGAAACTCACTTGACTCAATAGCAAAAAGATAATCCAATTTAAAAATGGCCAAAGAGGGGCGCCTGGGTGGCTCAGTGGTTTGTTAAAGCCTCTGCCTTTGGCTCAGGTCATGATCCCAGGGTCCTGGGATCAAGCCACATTGGGCTCTCTGTTCGGCAGGGAGCCTGCTTCCCACCCCCACCCCCGCCTGCCACTCTGACTACTTGTGATCTCTGTCAAATAAATAAAGAAAAAAAATCTTTAAAAAAAGAAATAAAAATGGCCAAAGGAATAGGCTTTTTCCAAAGAAGATATACAAATGGCCAGCAGATATATGACAAGAAGTTCAACATCAATAATCATCAGAAAAGCACATACTTCAACCACAATGAGATGTCACTTCATACAGTTAGGATGGCTATGAAAGAAAGAAAGAAAGAAAGAAAGAAAGAAAGAAAGAAAGAAAGAAAGCAAGCGAAGGAAGGAGAAAGAGAGAGAGAGAAAGCAAGGAAAAGAAGTAGAAAAGAAAAGGAAAAGAAAAGAAAGAAGAAAGAAAGAAAAAGGAATAAAGAAGGATGGAAGAAGTAAAGGGGGGAGAGGGCGGGAGGGAGGAGAAAAAGACAATGAATCTTGGAGGGGATGTGAAGAAAAGGGAAGCCCTGTACACTGCTGGTGGGAATGTAAATTGGTATAAGCTACTAACAGAACACAGTATGGAGTTCAAAAAACTAAAAATAGAATTATCAAATGATCCAGAAATCCTCCTTTCGGGTATATATGCAAAGGAAATGATATCAGTAACTTGAAGAGATATCTGCACTTCCATATTCACTGAAGCATTATTCACAGCACCCAAGATACAGAAACAATCGAAGTGTCCACCAATGAATGACTAGATAAAGAAACTACAGTATATATGAGTAACAGAATATTATTAAGCCTTAAACAAGAAAGAGATCCTGCCGCTTGTGAAAACATGGATGAACCCAGAAGATATTATGTTAAGTGAAATAAGCTACATGCAGAAGGAAAAAAACCTGCATGATTTTCCTTATATGTGGAATCTAAAAAGTCAAATACATAGAAGCAGAGAGTAGAATGGTGGTTACCAGATTTGGGTAGGTGAAGGGTAATGGGGAGATGCTAGTTAAAGAATATATAATTGAATTTATGTAGGACTAGAGTTATGTAATTTATGTAGTTTAGAGATCTAATATACAATACGATGAACATAGTTAAAAATACTGTACTAAATACTGGAAATTTTATTATGAGAATAGTTTTCAGGTGGTTTCACCATTCGAACAAGTGGTAACTATGTGAAAATATGGATGCGTTAATTAGTTTGACTACAGTAGTCATTTCACTATGTATATATAAATTAAATCACATCTTGTACACTGTAGATACATAAAATTTTATAATATATTTAAAAATAATATTTTTAAGATTATAAAATAAATAATAAGATCTATAATTTAAAAAAATTTTAAAAAGATTTTACTTATTTAAGAGAGAGAGTGCAAGAGAGAGTGAGCATGAGCAGGTGGGGGGTAGAGGAAGAGGGAGATGCAGGATCCCCACTGAGCAGGAAGCCTGCAAAGGGCTCAATCTCAGGGATCATGACTTGAGCTGAAGGCAGATGCTTAACCAAATGAGCCACAAAGGTGCCCCAAATAGTAAGATTTTAAAAATATTATTAAGTTGACAGAATATTTCCTGCAAGGTTTCAAGTAGACAATGACACATATAATGAAAGTCATAAGGAATGAACTCATAGAAGAAAACAGAAATGAAAAATGGAACCAAATACAATAATGAGAGAAGTGAAGCAATAATATACAGGAGAAAAAAAAATGTAAACACATATGAATCCATCAAATTGCCAACTTAGTTTTATTAGACTCTGTCTTAAAAATGAAAAACACAGAAATACAGTATCTATTATTTTATTTATTTAATACTCTTGTTGTTGTTAGCTGTTACTGTATGGTCTATTATCATACAGCGTGGCAGATGCTAACAAAATTTTCTGAAGGGAGGTCTCCTATGCTATTGTTCTTGTCGTGAGAATCAGCAATTCATGGAATAAATTAGCTGTCTGAAAAACATTACACTAAGCTGGCAGTCACAAAAGGTAGCCAGGTCAAGACATATCTAAAATAGAATTTCTACATCTGTGATAAGTTTAGTTTCATGTAGAAAGTCCTCTTCGCTTAGTCTCACATGTACAAATACAGAACTAATATTAAACTATAATTTCAGCTCTTGTCCATAATCTGGTCTTCACATGTAAATGATAATCATGTCTCCAGGAGGCTAAGAGTTTATCAATCTCAAAGCGCATTGTTACAGACAAGTATCTGAAAGGCTAAAAAACTAGAGAAACATAATTTACCTCATTTCTCACATAATTTTAGATTTAATTTAACTAAATTATTTGAATGAATAAAATAATGAACTTTGGACTCCCATTTCTGGGTAATCGAATTTTGCTTTTACATTTTGTTTTGAAGGCTTTAACTAATAAACCATTTAAATCAAATATTTGCTTAAAAGTAGGATTCTAGACTGTTAACACAAATTTATAACATCATGCTATATACTTTATAACTTACTCCCTTTTAAAAGCTAATAATGTTTGATTTAATGATACTAATATCCTATTGAGAAGATGTGTGAATAAAGAATTAAAAAGTAGAAAATGATCTCTGATGCTTTTTTGTTTCTGAATCATTTCTTTTTGTTTGAATTCTTCTCCCCATTATACAACACATTCCTTCAGAAATAGTAATTATTTAAAGGAGACAGGGTAAAAATAATCTAAACTACTTAATAGTACATGGAGATATATGAAAATGTGTAATAAAGGTTAAGTCAGTTGTTTGTATTTAAGTCAGATTCTTAAATGCACACAAAGGATATGTTGCTATAGCTATCTTTTTTTTTCTCTCACTCAATGATATGTTTCAAGATCTATCCATATAGGTACAAGTACATGCATTTGTTTTGAACTGACTTATAAGTAATTCCATCATATTTATCATCCCTTTAGATGTCCATTTCCTTGCTTTTCAATGTTTTATTAAATTTTTTTTTATTTTACTTATTTGACAGAGAGAGATCACAAGTAGAGAGGCAGGCAGAGAGACAGAGAGGGAAGCAGACTCCCTGCTGAGCAGAGAGCCGGATGCTGGCCTTGATCCCAGGATGCAGAGATCATGACCTGAGCCAAAGGTAGAGGCTTAACCCACTGAGCCTCCCAGGTGCCCCTGTTTTATTGTTTTTAAGAAGGCCAGCCAAAGTGTTATCAGATCATATCTCTGCGCTTCTCTAGGGCAGAAAACTAGAGATGGAAAACCAATTTAGCTGTTCTTGATGTCATACTATATTAATATCTGTTAACAGAGCCTAAATAATCAGTCTTTCACACTCTGGGCACAAGACATAAGCCATATATGATAATAGTCCTGTGCCTTAGATATATACTATTTATTTGGTATATACTATTGGTATATTATTTGTTATATACTATTTATATGGTATATACTATTTATTTATTAAAAACAAAGGTGACTATTTAAAATATATAGGAGGGGCACCTGAGTGGCTCAGTCAGTTGGGTCTCTGACTCTTGGTTTTGGCTCCAGTTACAATCTCAGAGTTCTGAGAGTGAGCCCCACATTGGCCTCTGTGATGAGTCTGGAGCCTGCTCAAGATTCTCTCCTCTCTCTGCACACACACACACACACACACACACACACACAGGAAATAGTATAATAATTATTATATATTATTAATTAATATTATATAGTAGTCACAGGATTTTTTGATATTTTATATTGATATATGTTGACATTTTTGATAGCTGCATAACTCAAGAAGCCAGTATTTTCCAATCAATAGTACAAAATTGTGCATGGGTAAAAGATCCAATCAAAATATGAAAAAGAACAATGGATTTTAATTTAACAGGGTATAACAGGTTAATTGGTCATCAGGTTTCACATTCCATATTGCAACTAACCTTTAAGAATCTATTACTTACCAAGTTTTGGGCAATATCAAAGAAGAGTATTCCTAATTATCTAAAAGGGTTATTAAATATCACTATCATTTCTAAATATATATGTATGAGGCCGGAATTTCTTCAATTATTTCCACAGAATAATTATTGTACAGATTGAATACAGAAACACATGTAAGTATCCAGATGTCTTCATGAAGGCTGACAATAAATATATTTGCAAGAAAAGTGAAACTGCCAATCTTTTCATCATTTTTATGTTTTAATAAGCATAGATATTTTTCATAAAAATATGCTATTTTATATTACTTATATTAATATGTAATGAATTTATCTTTTTGTTTTATGAGTTAAGTAATAAATATATTTAAACTTCCTTAGTTTTTATTTCTAATATGGTAAATACTGATAAATATATTCCACTTAAAAAGAAAGCCTTTTGCAGTCAACAATAACAGCACTCTTTTTAAGAGTGCAAAGACCAAAAAGTCTGAGAATCCCTCTGTAAAGTAAATCTGGAAAAAAAATTAATTCACAATAAAAATTTGTGGGACAGTGTCATGTTTAGAAGCTGGGTCTTTTAGCTTTCAGTGCAAGCTTAATCCATAACATAGTGTTCCTTTCTTTTCATTCATGATTACAAAGTCCTTCTATTTTATTAGTTAACCATATTATCATATTGAATGGAGGCAAATGTGAAATTGTATCATTATATTTTTTCTATTTTGAGAGTTTTATTATATGTAATATTATTAATTGTTAATTATGATTGAAATTGAAGGTGTGAGAACTAGATTTAGTTGTACTACTACCTATTTGTGTGACCTTAGATATGTTACTTATCTTCTCTTGATTCACATTATTCTTGCCATATTTGAACAAGTTTATGAAGATTTCTTTTTAATTTTACATTATCACAAATAAAGTTACTTATGAAATTTAAAAAAATTTGTGGAAAGAAATAATCACAGTTGAATCATAAGATACTTTATATAGCAAAATTTTTAGCATCTACTATCGCAGGCCTTGAGGAAATAGAAGTAAAAGAGATCTACAGAGTCCATGCCCACAAGAAGCACATATTATGGTGAAAAGAATCATAAAAAAAACCTTTGGACACATAAATAAACATATTCAGTGTCAGCCCTCGTTAAGAATAAAAATAAATATGGAGATAAACAGTGAGTGGGAGACATAGTTGGGAGCTCACTTCATTTTGGTTTGTCCAGGAAGGCCTCTTGGATGCAGTCATAGTAAAGCTGCAGTCTGAATGCTGAGAAGCCAGACTTGTGAATGAGGGCAATGGGCAGAGGGAGAAGAGGGTTCTGGAAGAGGGACTACAAGATGCAATTTTCTGGAGATGGTAGGAAATTTGGAAACAAAGGCCAATGTCACTGAGCTTTTAGCAAAGAATAGAGTCCACGTTTATCATTTTTACAACATTAGGTGGCAAGAGTTATTTTTCTGATTTCCCAGATAAGACTAATGAATGGAACTTTTAAACCTTACCCAGTATCATACAGACAATTATTTGCAGAACTGAGCTTAGAAAACTGCATTCTAGACCGATCTAGTATAATGCCTCTCTTAAGAGAGGTCATCCTAAATGAGATAAAGTGCTATTAAGGGGTTGATGAGAGAAGCAGAGTAAATGTTCAGAGAAACTTAATAGTCTCTGCTTGCCCTAACCCTAATGACAAGCAAAATGCCTTTCACAGGTCTACAGCTGTGCTGGATATTATAGGGAGGTATAATGTCATTAGCAGCATTAAGTCATACATAGTGTTTAAAGAACCAGTAATACAAAAATGAAAGTCAGATTCATGACACTGGAGGTCAATAAAATAGGACTTCTATGTAAGAGAGATCAAGAAAAGATTTAGAATTGGCTTGCAGGTAACTGAGGTAGTTACACAGGGATTTTCCAGTTTTGTTTTTTATTTATTCTTTTTTTAAAAGGTTTTATTTATTTATTTGACAGAAAGCATGAGAGAGAGAGAGATAGAGAGAGAGAGTGCACACACATGCAGGGGGAGTGGCAAAGGGAGGTGGGGAAGCAGGCTCCCCACTGAGCAGGGAGCCAGAGGTGGGGCTTGATCCCCAGGATCCTGAGACCATGACCCAAGCTGAAGGCAAACAACCAACTGACTGAGCCACCTAGGCACCAGTTTTATACTCATTCCTACAAAGTTAAGTGTGTCCTAGTTTTATAAAATTAAAGAGAAAATTTTATCAATTGCTACATTAGCAAATGATTATATGAATTATCAAAGGATTATGTCCTTTTCAATGGATTTATGACCTAGTGACTGCTTGTTATTCACTTAATTATGAGTTGCAAACTGATATTTAACAGAAAAGCTAGAAAGCAAAAAAAAATCTGAGAGCTAAGTAATTATTAGGAATGTTGCTAACTTCCAATCAATAAAAAATGGAAGCAAACTTTAAAATTCAGAAATAAATCATAAAAACATGAGGACATGTGAGTATTTGATTTATATTAAAATTGCTGGAACCCATCTATTGTGTATAACATAAGATATTAAGTTTTCATCTGAGTAAAAACAAAACACAAACAAAATAAGTACCCTGTCTGCCATTGTTTGATAGGTGCCACAAATATATTTTAAATGTGTAGCCTAAAGGTGAAACATTGGGGAATGAATAATACTTTTACCTTCTAAGTATTTCTTTAATTTCTTAATATATACAACCCCCTCAAACTGTGAAGGAAACCGATCTGATGATATTCAAATATGTAAAGTTCTCAAAGCCTTTTGTGTTTTTTTTTCCCAAACCATACTTCCTATTTATATATTCACTTTAATATTTCATCAATATCTCCGCTACTACACTATACTACACTATAAACTCCTTAAAGACAGTCACTGTGTGACTGTTTATTTCCTTTGGACTACAGTACATAGAAGGATTTCAATAATTCAAAATTTTTTGGTGCAATCAGTCAATGTGTTACTGCTGTTAAGTCTGTTTGTTAACATCAAACATCCTGCTACACCATGCCATCCTCTCTAACCTGTGTAAACCCTTTCCAATGCACACACAGAGCTCCCTAAATGATCTTTTTTTCATAACTTTCAGGGAATTTTTTTTAACTAATTCATACCAATGGCATGTATGCCTAATATTGTGTCACATGTGCCATCGCTCTACTCCACCTCTATCCCACCCCTCACCACACATACAGATAGGTCTGTAGCCAGATGCCACTAATAATGAAAATTTTTTACAGTGACATTTTAAAAGAAACATTTTAGCACTCTAAACAGTAACACATATACATGACTGTCAGAAAGCTTGTATTTGAAACATTTTGACAGGTGATATTTTTTTGATCAAGACAAACTGTTCATTTGCTGGTCTACATGATATGCCTTATGTAGCACAAAGCTGAAACTCAACTATAAATGGTCCAAATTAACTGGGATATAGCATAAATATTCTGTAGCTCTAAAAAAATAAAGTGTGTAAGTATGAAACAACATCAAAATGAAGGAAATGCAGTCTGGTGCTGATTAGATGATTTCAAATGGAAATACTACTTTTGGGTGTGGTTATACAAACCAGTATTTGAAAAATCATTAGCAGATTTTACCTGCAATTGTCCACATGAATTTTTCTCACTGCCTTGGATGGGATAAAAAATTTCCAGTTATTGATTTCTATAACTTCTATGCAGCCAGTAAAATTCTCAACTAGTCCAGAAATCTGAGATGGAGGGAGAAAAAGGGAGGGGGGAAAGAAAAAGAAACTGTTTATATTATTTCCTCCAATATATTATTCTTTCTATAAACTGGTCAGAATGTGCAATCAGATTGCAGGGTTGATTTATTCAACATATTGGTAGAAAGTAATTCAATTCTTTTGATAAATATCATTCCAAAAATTAGTATCAAAGAATACTGCCTTAGTCAAAAGTTACTTGGAATCTATAGATCTTATCATTTTATGAATCACTTTATTATGAATAAAGAAAAATTTACATTATTACTGTGAATTACATAGCTGGAACATGGGAGAAAATCTAATACCCTCATCCGGCACATAAATGGACATACTTTCCCGTCTTTTGACTCTTCCTTGCACTTTTTCTTTAAGACATTAGCTACCTTGCCTCACCCACAGCTATCAAAGCATCAAGAAAAATTTCTCTTTCTGTTGTCAAAGAAAGCATAGTAAATTAAGAATATGTGTGACTCCCCGCAGGCCTGATGGATTCTGCATCCCTTTGTGTTCAGGTGTGTGGCCTATCCTCCTTAGGAATAACTTGGGCAGAAACTAACAACTAGAAAGATAGCCAAAGGGCCAAAAGCAAAAAAAGAAAATAAGGACACTTGAAAGCATTCGTTCTGATGAACAAATAAAATCTCTTAAAGATATACATATGACTTCTCATTTTATTCACTGTGAACATACTATACTATCCAATTAAGTATATGTCTATATAAGTTTACATTTATGTGAAAAGGAGAAATTAATAAAAACCAAAAGGGACACAGCTCAGAGTTGAATAATTAGATATAAGCATTTATTTCGGATTCTGTCTTCTGTTATGTTCTGGATAATGTTAAAAATTTCAAGCTAAGATGGACCAAATTAGGAACATGATAACCACTGAATTTATACACTGAAAAATAAGTTGTCTACCTTGATTTTTGAATTAAAAATAAACACTATTTGCATTTTCAAGGATTGGTTTCTCATTGAGTGTTAATATTACGATGGATGGAAGGAAGAAAGTCTTATTATAAATTATAAATCTATAATTATATATTTATATATAATTTATATATATATTATATTATATGTATATATAATAATATATTATTTATATATTATATTATATATTTATTATAAATTTATTTATAAATTAAAAATTTTTTAGGGTGGGTGAATTCATCTTATTTCATCTTTTAGAGTCTTAGTTTAAAACATTTAAACATTTAAATGTATCTTTCTGATAAAGGTGCAAATGTACTACAAAATTTCTCAACAAGTAACCCTCTGTCAAGTGTCAAAAATGACTGAACTAGAAAACAAAACAGTATTTCACACAGAAAGTTTACAAAGAAGTCAGTTCATTCCAAGAAAAACAGAAATATTTGGCTCTTGCATGTTGCAGAAGGGAAAATATTGATTTGTAATTGTTAGCTTAAAGTTTTTATGGATTTATTAATCTTTTTGTTTTTCTAATTTAATTTGTATTTTTATCACAGTTATACATGGATCTAGTCTTTAAATTTTTTAAAAATTTTAAGTTTATTTATTTATTTAAGATTTTATTTATTTATTTGACAGAGATCACAAGTAGGCAGAGAGGAAGGCAGAGAGAGAAGCAGAGAAAGAAGGAAGGAGGCTCCCTGCGAGCAGAGAGCCTGACGCAGGACTCTATCTCAGGACCCCGAGATCATGACCTCGAGATCATGACCTGAGCCGAAGGCAGAGGCCCAACCCTCTGAACCACCCAGGCACCCTAGTTTTTAAATTTTAAGATAAAGTTTATATATACCTCTCCTGAAACATCATAAATTTGTGAATGAATATATACATTTCTTCTGTATTAACAGATTCACAACTTTGCAGTTCTTTCACACATTAACTTCAGGTACTCTTGTTCAGGATGAGATAATTAATTCCCAAATTCTCATGTAAGTCTTTCTCACTTTGAATACAGAAATTTCATTTTGCAAAAAGTAAGTCAAACTTGTATCAAGCAACACTAAATCTGAATAGTAAACTCTAATCTCATGATTTTAGATAATTTCCAGTGTTGGGAAATTTTTTCCCCTTGAATTTGATTAGTTTATAGTAATCTGGTTGATTAGGTTTCTGAGGCAGGATTTTTAAAAGTAAAAGACACAATACATATAATTGATATGACAAGTTACAATGTAACCATATATAACAGACTCATTAAGGATGAGAAATCATGAAAAATTACCTATATAGTATCATAGAAATGGTATTGTTGCATGTTATCTCCTTTTCAATGAGAAAAATTTTATACTCCCATTACTCCTCAGATTTCTCATATTTGATTCTTATTTTTGTTCAAGACAAATAAGGAAATATTGAATGCCCCCGTTACTTCTAAATAATTCAAAATGGCTACCACACAGCTTGAAGAATTTATAGTAGTGAAAAGTAATGATAACAGAGTTCTCATTTTTTACTTCAAATTTGTCTCAAAGTTATAAACATATCTTCAATATATCTTATTTTTTTCTACCTCTATATAAACAGAAGAATATTTAATTCTATCTCTGGCATTTGATGGCCTTTACTCTCATTCCTTTTCTTTCTTCCAAATTTTTATTTAAATTCTTGTTAGTTAACATACAGTGTAATACTGGTTTCAGCAGATTTTAGTGATTCATCACTTACATATAAAACACCCAGTAATCATCACAACAAGTGCCCTCTTTAATGTCCATTATCCATTTAGCCCATCCCCTGCCCATCTCCCTCCATCAACCTTCAGTTTGTTCTCTATAGTTAAGTTTCTTATGGTTTGCTTCCCTCTTTTTTTTTCCCTTTCCCTGTGTTCATCTGTTTTGTTTCTTAAATTCCACATGAGTGAAATCACCGTATTCGTTTTTCTCTGACTTATTTCTCTTAGAATTAATACAGTCTAGCTGCATACATGCTTCGATGGCTATGTGGGCTCTTTCTTTCTTTCTTTTCTTTAAGATTTTATTTATTTAGGGACACCTGGGTGGCTCAGTTGGTTGGACAACTGCCTTTGGCCCAGGTCATGATCCCGGAGTCCTGGGATCGAGTCCCACATCGGGCTCCCAGCATCATGGGGAGTCTGCTTCTCCCGCTGACCTTCTCCTCGCTCATGCTCTCTCTCACTGTCTCTCTCTCAAATAAATAAATAAAAATCTAAAAAAAAAAAAAGACTTTATTTATTTGACAGAGATCACAAGTAGGCAGAGAGAGAGGCAGGCAGAGAAAGAGGGGGGAAGCAGGCTCCCCGCTGAGCAGAGAGTCCGATGCAGGGCTCGATCCTGGGATGCTGGGATCATTACCGGAGCCAAAGGCAGAGACTTAACCCACTGAGCCACCCAGGCATATGTGGGCTCTTTCAATAAGTTGCCTATTGTTGATAATGCTGCCATAAACATTTGGGGTGCATGTGCCCCTTTGAATCAGCATTTTTGTATCCCTTGGGTTAATGCAAATAGTTTTATTGCTGGATCTAGGGTAGTTCTATTTTTAACTTTTGGGGAACCTCCATACTGTTCTCCAGGGTGGCTGCAACAGTTTGCATTCCCACCAACAGTGCAAGAGGGTTCTACTTTCTCTACATCTTCACCAACATCTGTTGTTTCCTGACTTGTTAAATTTCAGCCATTCTGACTGGTGTGAGGTGGTATCTCATTGTGCTTTGATTTGTATTTCCCTGATAATGAATGATGCTAAGAGTCTTTTCATGTGACTGTTAGCCATCTGGATGTCTTTGGAAAAATGTCTATTCATGTCACCTGCCCATTTCTTAACTGGACTATTTGTTTTTTGGGGTACTGGGTTTGATAAATTAGAAATTCTGGATACTAGCCCTTTATCAGATATCATTTACAAATATCTTCTCCAATTCTATAGGATGCCTTTTAGTTTTGTTGACTGTTTCCTTTGGTGTGCAGAAGCTTTTTATCTTGAAGTAGTCCAGATAGTTTATTTTTGCTTTTATTTCCCTTGCCTCTAGAGACTTGTCTAGTAAGAAGCTGCTTCCATACCTTGGCTATTGTAAATAATGCTGCAATAAACATACAGGCGAACATATCTTTTCAAATTAATAATTTTGTTTCCTTTGGGTAAATGCCCAGAAAGAGAATTACTGGACCATATGACATCCCTATTTTTAATTTTTTTGAGGAACTTCCATGCTGTTTTCCACAGTGGCTGTACCAATTTACATTCCCAACAATAGTGCACAGAGGTTCCTTTTTCTTCACAGTCTTGTTTCTTGTGTTTTTGATATTAGCCATTCTGAATAGTATTATGTGATATCTCATTGAGGTTTATATTTGCATTTCCCTAATAATATTGAGCATATTTTCATGTACCTGTTAGTCATCAGTGATAATGAGCATATTTTCACGTACCTGTTGGCCATCTGTATGTCTTCTTTAGAAAATATCTATTCAGATCTTCTGCCCATTTTCTAATTGGATCATTGGTGGTTTTTTGTTTTTGTTTTATTTTGGTGTTGAGATGTATAAGTTCTTTATATATTTTGAGTATTAACTTTTTATTGGATATATCATTTCTCCAAGTCTTCTCCCATTCAGTAGGTTCCCTTTTTGTTGATGGTTTCCTTTACTGTGCAAAAGCTTTCTTTTTTGGTGTATTCCCAATAGTTTGTTTTTTGCTTTTATTTCCTTTGCCTCAAGAGACGTATCTAGAAAAATGTTACTAAGATAGATGTCCAAGTGATTACTGTCTATTTTTTATAGAAATTTTATGGTTTCAGATCTCACATACAGGTTTTTAACCCATTTTGAGTTTCCTTTCCTGTATGATAAAAGAAAGTGGTCCAGTTTCATTCTTTGGCATATAGCTGTCCAGTTTTCCCAGCATTGCTAATTGAAGAAACTGTCTTTTTCCATTATATGTCCTTGCCTCTTTTGTCAAAGATCAACTGACCATATAAGCATGGGTTTATATCTGGGCTATCTATCCTTTTCCATCAATCTATCTTTGTGCCCATGCCATACCATTTTTATTCGTAGAGCTTTGTAGTATATCTTGAAATCTGAGACTGTGATACCTCCAGTTTTGTTCCTTTTTTCTCAAGTTTTCCCCTGGCTATTCAGGGTCTTCATGGCTTCATTCAAATTTTAGAATTATTTGTTCTAGTTCAGTGAAAAATAAAAGTAATATTGATATTTTCTATATTTTGAAAAGAATTGCCTTGAGTCTGTAGACTGCTTTCGGTAGTATGGACATTTTAACAATATTAATTCTTCTAATCCAGAAGCATAATATATTGTTAAATTTGTTTATTTTTAATTTCTTTCATTAAATTTTTATAGTTTTCAGAGTACAAGTCTTTCATCTCCTTGGTTAAATTTCTTCTTAGATATTTTATCCTTTTTGGTGTCACTGTAAATGGGACTGTATTCTTAACTTCTCTTTCTGCTACTTCATTATTAGTATATTTTGTTTGTTATGCAAACTTTTAAAATTGAATGTCAGTATTGCTTCCTTTTCATTGACTTAGTGTTTGTGCTCTTATCATCCCCAAACTCTTTGCCAGAAACATAAATCCCTGCTCAATAATTCAAATACTATGAATACTTATTAATTGGATTTCTCTTTTAATTTGAATTTTCAGAATCTCTTCACTGTCACATTTGAAAATTACTATATTGCCGTTCTGTACTGAATCCACTCTTACCTGGTTTCCATGTTATTCAGACTTGATTCACTCCTTTTTTTTTGGTATATTAATTGATACTATAATCAAATTTCATCAATGTCTGCTTCAAGTGGACAGAAGCAACTGGAAGCTCTAAAGCAAAATAGGGCTGATAAAATGAAGTCCTATCCTTGATAATAACTAAAAAAGTAGAAAGGGGGTGAAGATACTGTGGTAATTTTGGATGAATTACATGTGGGGCATAGAGGAGAAAGGTGGGAAATAAAAGAAGTAGGAAATTCAAAGCTATTGATATTTGTTAAATTACTACAAAGTATTTACTGGTTTCTCAAAAATCATTCCAAAGCTGAGAACTTTGAAAAATAATTAGTTAAGAAAAGATGGAAATTGTTAAGAAGTACCTCTTTTGAGAACCATATAATTGAACTTAGATGTTACATTCAATGCTTCAAATGTTTAGCTGTTATTAGGATAGACACAAATTAGATGACAATTGTGTACTGTATGTAATGGCAGCTGATACAGGAGTCTAAATATCCTAAATGTCAGACTTTAGCAACATAATGACAAAACTGCTACATAAAAATAGGAATCTTTTAGTTTACAAATTTGGTAACACCTCTACTTATTGTAATATAGTCTTTAAATTATGTACACTTCATAAAGATTATGGGATTTATGTGGATATAGTCTCTCTGTTCAAGGAAAGAGAAATCTGGTTAATTTCTCAGATGAGAATAAAATGTATATATTGACTCAACAAATATTTATAGAGTACATACTGTGTAGTGAGCACAGGGTCACCATCTATGTTTATACAAATTTTGCTCTGTCAAAAAACCTAGTTTATAGAGTGCAGTAGAGCCCGATATTTAATCAACATTTTCTTCCCTCCAAGCTATCTTTCCAGAAATATCTGCCTTAAAAAAAAAATCTGTCCAATTCAAACAAAATCACCATGGAGTCTAGCAACTGTGTAGCTAGGCACTGTCAAAATATAATGTCAGTAAAAAGTCTGATAAAATTCAATAAAACATGGGAAGAGGACAACAAAGTTTGATTTCTGATAATGATATGATAAGTGGTTGCAGATCAATCCTCTTATGAAAACAACTAAATAGAGTAGAATTTACATAAAAATCAGTCAGCGAACAGTAAAGAGCAACTAAGGTAGCAAGGACTTGAAAAGCCAATGTCTGAGAGAGAAGGGAAGGCAAAAATGTTAGACTTGACATTCAGCATTCCATTTTGTCTTGAAGTACTTGTAAATTTACAAGTGGCAGATTATACTTGGAGAAGGTGAGCAGGGGCTTCTATAAATCTCTTTGGGCTAAGAGCAAAATACTGAAAATCGAAAGCAAACAATCATTCTTAGAACACTGAACACGTGTTTCTAAACTCTACAGGGTTTTAGTGCTGCCTAGAATTTAACTGGGTGGACATTTTCATCAGTGGTGTTGGTTGCCATTTCTTCAGAAACCAGCAGAGACTGTCCCTGTATAATGGTATTAGGAAAACGTGAGAACAATTTCAACTGTTTTTTCTCCAGTTTATTCTTTCTGTCAACAAGGCCAGACATGCTCTGTCCCACACACTAGAATCTCTATGGTATGTATTCTATTCCTAAGCATTCACACATGCCACTTTAATATAGCTATCTGTATACTGAGGGATTTGCCAGGGATTTTTTCTTCTTTACTACAACAGCTTTACTGAGATATAATTCACATATCATAAAATTTACCCATTTAGAGATCAGAATTCCATGGTTTTAGTATATTCTGAACTGTTCAACCATCTCAACAACCAATTTTAGAATACATTTATCACTCAAAAAAGAAACACCTATTCATTAGCACTCTCCATTCTTTCTCCAATAGTAGGCAAAAACTAATCTACTTTCTATCTACAGATTCGCTTATTAAAGACATTTCTTAAAAATAGGAACATATAATATGTGGTCTTTGTGATTGGCTTCTTTCATTTAGCATAATGTTTTTAAGATTCTTCCATGTTGTACTATGTATCAGTATTTCATCCCTTTCATTGCTGAATGATGTTCCATGGTTTGGATAGATCATGTTTTGTTTATCCATCTATCAGTTAATGGCCTTTTGGACTGTTTCGATTTGGGGGGGGGGCTATTATGAATACTTGTTGGTTTTAGGTGAATACATGTTTTATTTCTCGTGGTTATAGACTAATACTATGGAATTTCCCTGTGTGTGTGATTATTTAAGTGTTTCCTATATATATAGCTGCTTTAGTATAAATCCTGGGGAAGGAACTAGTAGCCAGGAGCTAATTTCCATGCTGGAAATAATGCATCAAAATTATTCTTAGGGTGCCTGGGTGGCTCAGTCGGTGAAGCATCTGCCTTCGGTTCAGGTTTTGATCTCAGCATATTGGGATCAAGACCCATGTCGGTCTTCCTGCTCAGCAGGGAGTCTGCTTCTCCCTCTTCCTCTGCAGTTCCCCCTGCTTGTTCTCTCTTTTTCTCTCTGTCAAATAAATAAATAAAATCTTTAAAATGAAAAAAGATTACTCACAACTGGAAACAATCTAAGTGTCCATCTAGAAGAGTCTGCTCAAGTAAACTGTTTTACCACCCCTGGTTTGTGAAAAGGAAGTAGGAATATCTCCATATACTACTAGGGAATGTGCAGTGCATGCTGCGGTATCTACCCGTATCTCCCTTTAGGACTGGAGGATTTCTCTCCTCTTTCCACTACTTGGGGTACTGCTGCTGGCAGACAAACTTTGCCTTTCAGCACTCCGGGAATTACTTTAGTCCAGGGTTACAGCCTCATCCAAGTTTTCTTTTTTCCTGTGGCAGTTTGCAACCAATGACTGGTCAACAAGGGACTGTAACAGGCCAGACACTTCACAGTTCAGCTCCAACTTGACAGGGGTTTTGCAACAGCCTATTCTGAGACTGCATCTCATTCCAACGCCTCCTCCTGCCCAATCCTACCTCCTTCTATTCCCTTCTCTTCCATAGTGCCCCAATAGCACTCTCTAAATGACTTGCTCATTAACTACCATCTCAAAGTGTGCTTTCTAGAGACTATGCCTTGCAATTCAGTGATCACCAGATACTACATAGAAAAAGTAGAGTGAAGAAAGTATATACTATGCTGTTATTTAATAATGGAAAAATATGAATTTATATATTTGTGTGTTATTTATTTATATTTAACAATAAATAAACTATAAAATATAAAGAGGAGAAAATGAATAGGGCAGAGGTGATGGTAATGGAAACTAGATTTCATAAATATATCTTTAGCTGTGGATTTGAATTTGAAACCATGTAAATATATTTTATAATTATAAAATAAAATAAAGATTTAAATAGCAATTGTTAAAACTCAGGAGTAAAATGAAATAAATGATCCACTATGTGTATTCCTATTTGGCCACATAAAAACACATAAAATAACTACTCAGATGACTTTAAAACACAGTACTTTGAATATATATCTTTAGTGAATCTTAAGGACAGAAAGAACCAAAAGTATTAAACTGTTTTCAGTAATATAAGTTGAGGGTAGTGATGCAAAATTATTTTATTAGATGTGTGTCAGTTGCAGGATATATTAAAAGTACATTATGACAGTATTATGCATGTTTGGAGGGAGATGAACTAAGAACCATATACTACAGTTGCCAATTTTGATTGCAAGTATAATTATTAGCTCAGGAGGTTTTTCTTTTCATTACAACAAAAATAATCCTAGTTTGACTAGTAAAGAGCTGGGAAAAGCAACAATTCAGTAGCAAAGAGCAACTCTATATTCCATTTATGATCTCTAAATACTGTTTTACACCAAAAGAAGTCTAGATTCCTTGGATAAATGCCTAATTATTCATCTAGGAAAATATAAGAAACCATGGAAACTCTACACTACAAATAATTTAGTGTCTTTAACAAAATTTTGCTCGAAAAATAAAATTGAAAAAGGAAGATTTTATATATAAAATGACATCTGAGAGGCATATTAACCAATCTCAATATATGAATGCTATTTGGTTTAATTTATTTATTTTCATTTAAACAAGCTACATTTTAAAAAAGGTTATAAAACAGTAAAATGTGAAAACTAATGATACATGGTAGTAAATAATTACTTTTTTTTTTTTAAAGATTTTATTTATTCATTTGACAGAGAGAGACCACAAGCAGGCAGAGAGGCAGGCAGAGAGAGAGAGAGAGAGAGAGAGAGAGAGAGGAGGAAGCAGGCTCCCTGCTGAGCAGAGAGCCCAATGTGGGACTCGATCCCAGGACCCTGGGATCATGACCTGAGCCGAAGGCAGCGGCTTAACCCACTGAGCCACCCAGGCGCCCCAATAATTATTACTTTTTAAAGGTGATAATGCAATTATGGTTATCATTTTTGAAGATTATTTAGCTTACAGAAATACAGACAGAAATATTTACAAACAGCTCAGTTGGCTTCATGTCTGCCTTTGTCTTGGGTCATGATCTCAAGATTCTAGGATCAATTCCCACACCAGGCTCCCTGCTCAGCAGGGTGTCTGCTTCTCCCCCTCCTCCCTGCTCATGGTCTCTTTCTCTCTCTCAAATAAGTAAATAAAATATTAAAAAAAAAAAAAAGAAGAAGAGTCATCTAAAAAATAAATGTTCTCATGTCTGAGATAAGTTTCCAAAACCTCTTTAAAACAGAGGGAGGAGTACATATTTAGTAGTTAGATGAAATACGGCTCTGTCTTTTTTTTTTTTTTTAAGATTTTTTGTTTATTTATTTGGCAGAGAGAGATCACAGTAGACAGAGAGGCAGGCAGAGAGAGAGAGGGAAGCAGGCTCCCTGCTGAGCAGAGAGCCCAATGCGGGACTCGATCCCAGGACCCTGAGATCATGACCTGAGCCGAAGGCAGCGGCCTAACCCACTGAGCCACTCAGGCGCCCCAGCTGTGTCTTTTTATTTAAAGAAATAGTCAATGAATTCATCACATTCTTTTTCTACTTTTAGATATATTTGAAGTTTTATTAAAAAAACAAAAAAACAGAGGAAGCAAGATGGCAGAGGAATATGAGACTGAAATATCATTAGGTCCCAGGAGTTCAGCTAGATAGTTATCAAACCATTTGAACACCTACAAACTTAATAAGAGATAGAAGAGAAGAAGAGCAGCAATTCTAGAACAGAAAATCAACAACTTTCTGGAAGGTAGGACGTCAGGAGAAGTGAATCTGAAGTGACAAGAAGATAGATCGTGGGGGGAAGGGTCAGCTCCCGGCAAGAGGTGGGGCAGCAGAGCACAAAAACTTTAAGAAGTCTGATCCAATGAGGTGCGTCACTCCAGAGGCAAAGTGAGGGTGGAGCTCTTGAGACAGTGTGGTCTCAGGACCTGGAGGGGTCACCGAAAGACCAGGGGTGTCTGAGTGTGGCAGAGCTGCCAGGTATCAGAGCAGGGAAGCCAACTACAGTTATGGAGACAAGGAGTGAGGTCTCAGCTCAGACTTACCTTAAAACCACGATCCAAGGCACATTGGGCCACTGCTCTTTGAACAGGGACCCCACAAGTGGCAGATCTGGGGATGCTCACATTGCCCCTCTGGGAGGAGCAGTGCAGGAGTGTGTGGCAGGAATCTGCTGGGTTTGGAGGCTCCAAATGGGGCTGTGTACCAGAGACAGAAATACTCGGTCACAGGCCGGGTGAGCACAGAGTGTGGGCCGGAGCCAGGGAGAAGCGGGGCCCCAAGCTCTCAGCTCATCCAGGCAGAAACTGGACGCTGCCATTTTTATTCCCGTCCTCCAAAGATGTATGGAAAGTGTTCAGGGAACAAAAGGTACCAAGAGTGAACCGCAGCAGATTACTTAGCCTGGTCCCTGGCAAGGGCAGTCAAATTCTGCCGCTGACAGACATTTGAGAATCACTGCAATAGGCCCCTCCCCTAGAAGAGCAGCAAGAACATGCAGCCAAGACTAAGTTCACCAATCATTGAGAACTTCAAAACTGCAGAGCTAGGGGAAATTAACATATAGAATTCATGGTTTTACCATGATCCTTTAGTCTCGCAAAGTTAAATTTTTAAATTTTATTTTCTTCTTACTTTATTTTTTTTAACTTTTTCTTTTTCCTATTTTAATGTTGTTTAACTTTTATCTTATTACTACCTTTTTAAAAGGTATTGATAGATACCTTTTAAAACATTTTTGAATTTTCATTGTTATAGTCATATATTATACCTCCATTGTATTTAACCTTATTTTTTGTATACATGTAGGTATTTTTTCTTTAAAATTTAGGGATACAATTTCTTCTATTAGATCAAAATATACCCTAAACCTGTGCATTGCTTTGTTCTAGTCTCCAGCCTGATTAGCATTGTCTCCTTTTTTTCTCTTTTTCCAATGAACTTGTTTCATCAATTCCTTTTTTAGAATCGTTTTTTAAAATTTCCATCTTTACAGACATATTCCATCCTTTCATCGTGTTGACCCTTATATGTGTGTATATATGTGTATATATATATATAAACATATATATATATATATGTTTTTCTTTCTTTAAAATTTGAGAGGTAGTTTCTTCTAAGAGATCAGAATACACCCAAAACCAAGTGGGTGCTTCTGTTTTATTCACCAGTCTAATATATATATATATATTTTTTTCCTTTTCCTTTTTTTATTTTTTTTCCCCTTTCTTTCCCCTCTGGGGCTAACCTAATTACATTACAAAAATTACATTTTTCTGTGGTCTTTAAACTCTTTTAGTATCTTATTTTCTCACTCCTACATTCTTATTCAAATAAAATGACAAGGCAGAAAAACTCACCACAAAAAAAAAAAAAAAAAAAAAAAAACAATAGACAGTACTGATGGCTAGGGACCTAATCAATATGGACATTGGTAATGTGTCAGAACTAGAGTTCAGAATGATGACTATCAAGGTGTTTGCTGAGCTTGATAAAGGCATGGAAGACATTAGAGAATCCCTTTCTGGAGAAATAAAATCCCTTGATGGAGAAATAAAAGAACAAAAATTTAACCAGGTTGAAATTTAAAAAGCTGTTAATGTGGTACAATAACAAATGGAGGCTCTTACTGCTAGGATCAATGAGGCAGAAAAGAGAACTAGTGATATTGGATACCAAATGACAGAGAATAAAGAAGCCGAGCCAAAGAAAGTAAAACAACTACTGGACCATGAGGGGAGAATGTGAGAGATAAGTGATACCATAAGACAAAACAATATTAGAATAATTGGGATTCCAGAAGAAGAAGGGATACAGGGGCAGAAGGTATATTGGAGTGAGAATTTCCCTAATATTGGCAAAGGGAAAAAGCATCGAAATCCAGGATTTGCCCAGATATCCAGAATTGCCCTCAACATCAATAAAAATAGGTCCACACCTCATCATCTAATAGTACAACTTACAAGTCTTAGTGACAAAGAGAATGTCCTGAAATCAGCTTGGGACAAGAAGTCTGTACATAGAAAGGTAGGAATATTAGATTGGCAGCAGACTTATCCACAGAGACCTGTCAGGCCAGAAAGAACTGGCATGATGTATTCAGAGCACTAAATGAGAAAAACATGCAGCCAAGAATACTATATCCAGCTAGGCAATCATTGAAAATAGAAGGAGAGATAAAAAGCTTCTAGGCAAACAAAAACTAAAAGAATTTGCAAACACCAAGCCAGCCCTTCAGGAAATATTGAAAGGGGTCTTCTAAGCCAAGAGAGAGCCTAAAAGAAAGAGACCAGAAAGAAATAAAGACAATACACAATAAGAGTCACTTTAAGACAATACAAGAGCACTAAATTCATATCTTTCAATAGTTATCCTGGATGTAAATGGGATAAATGCCCCAATCAGTGACACAGGGTAGCCAAATGGATAAAAAACAAGACCCATCAATATGATGTCTACAAGAAACTCACTTTAGATCTAAAGACAACCTCCAGATTTAAAGTGAGGAGGTAGAAAACAATTTACCATGCTAATGGACATCAAAGGAAAGCTGGGGTGGCAATCCTTAATTCAGATAAATTAGATTTTAAGCCAAAAAGTATAATAAGAGATGAGGAAGGACACTATGTCATATTTAAAGGGTTTGTCCAACAAGAGGATCTAACAATTTTAAATATCTAAGCTCCTACCATGGGACAATTATATTATATTATATTAACTAATTAATAAAAAATTATATTATTGTTATATTAACCAAACAATTATATTAACCAATTAATAAAAAAATCAAAGAAACACAGTGACAATAATACAATAATAGTCCAGACTTTAATACCCCACTCACTGAAATGGACAGTCCATATAAGCAAGAGATCAACAAGGAACTAAAGGCTTTAAATGACACAGTGGACCACATGGACATCACAGATATATTCAGAACATTCCATCCCAAAGCAACAGAATAGACATTTTTCTCTAGTACACATGGAACATTCTCCAGAATATATCATATCCTGGGTCACAAATCAGGTCTCAACTGTACCAAAAGATGGGATCATTCCCTGCATATTTTCAGGCCACAATGCTCTGAAGCTAGAACTCAGTCACAAGACAAAAGTTGGAAAGAACTCAAATATGTGGAGGCTAAAGAGCATCCTACTAAAGAATGAATGGGTCAACCAGGAAATTAAAGAATTGAAAAGATTCACGGAAACAAATGAAAATGAAAACACAACTGTTCAAAATTGGTAAGACACAGCAAAGGCAGTCCTGAAAGGAAAGTATACAGGGATACAAGCCTTTCTCAAGAAACAAGAAAGGTTGAAAATACACAACCTAACCCTACACTTAAAGGAGCTGGAGAAAGAACAGCAAAGATAGCCCACACCCAGCAGGAGAACAGAAATAATCAAGATCAGAGCAGAAATCAATGAAAGAGAAACCAAAAGAACAGTAGAACAAATCAATGAAACTAGGAGCTGGTTCATTAAAAGAATTATTAAGGTTGATAAACCCCTGGCCAGACTTAAAAAAAGAGAAAAGACCCACATTAATAAAATCATGAATGAGAGAGGAGAGATCACAACCAATACCAAAGAAATACAAATAATTATAAGAAAATATTAAGAGCAACTATATGCCAGAATTCTGTCAATCTGGAAGAAATGGATGCATTCCTAGAGATGTATAAGCTACTGAAACTGAACTGGGAAGAAACAGAAAACCTGCATAGACCCATAACCAGTAAGGGGATTAAAACAGTAATCAAAAATCTCCCAACATTAACAAAAAAAAAAAAAAAGAAAGAAAGAAAGAAAGAAAGAAAAATCTCCCAACAAACAAGACCCCAGGGCCAGATGGCTTCCCAGGGGAATTCTACCAAACATTTAAAGAAGAATTAATACCTATTCTCCTGAAACTGTTCCAAAAAATACAAATGGAAGGAAAACTTCCACACTCATTTTATGAGGCTAGCATGACCTTGATCCTAAAAACCAGACAAAGACCCCACAAAAAAGAGAATTACAGACCAATAGCCTTGATGAACACAGATGAGAAAATTTTCACCAAATTTTAGCCAATATAATTCAACAGTACATTAAAAGGCATATTCAGCATGACCAAGTGGGATTTATTCCAGGGCTGCAAGGTTGGTTCAACATCCGCAAATCAATCAATGTGATACAATACATTGATAAAAGAAAGAACAAGAACCATATGATACTCTCAATAGATGCTGAAAAGCCATTTGACAAAGTACAGAATCTTTTCTTGATCAAAAGTCTTCACAGTGTAGGCACAGAGGGTACATACCTTAATATCATCAAAGCAATCTATGACAAACCCACAGCAAATGTCATTTGCAATGGGGAAAAAACTGAGAGCTTTTCCCCTAAGGTCAGGAACACCGCAGGGATGTCCATTATCAGGACTGCTATTCAACATAATAATAGAAGTCCTAGCCTCGGCAATCAGACAACAAAAAGAAATAAAAGGCATCTGAATCAGCAAAGAAGTCAAATTCTCACTCTGCAGCTGATATGATACTTTATATGAAAAACCCACAAGATTCTACTCCAAATTTGCTAGAACTCATACAGGAATTCAGTAAAGTGTCAGGATATAAAATCAATGCACAGAAAGCAGTTGCATGTCTGTATAGCAACAGCAAGAAAGAAGATAGGGAGTCGATCCCATTTACAATTGCACTGAAAACCATAAGATACTCGGGAATAAACCTAACCAAAGAGGCAAAGAACTCTGTACTCAGGAAACTATAAAGTACTTATGAAACAAATTGAGGAAAAAACAAAGAAATGGAAAAATGCTCCATGCTTATGGATTGGAAGAAAAAATTGTGAAAAAGTCTTGCTACCTAAAGCAATCTACACACTTAATGCAATCCTTATCAAAAGACCATCACTTTTTTTTTTTTTTCAAAAAATGGAACCAAATCATCCTAAAATTGATATGGAACCAAAAAAGATTCCGGATAACCAGAGGAATGTTGAAAAAGAAAGCCAAAGTTGGTGTCATCACAATTGCAGACTTCAAGCTCCATTACAAAGCCATAATCATCAAGAATATTATGGTACTGGCTTAAAAACAGACACATAGATCAATGGAAGAGAACAGAGAGAGTCCAGAAATGGACCCTCAAGTGTACAGTCCACTAATATTTGATAAAATAGAAAAGAAGTCCAATGGCAAAGAAATAGTCTCTTCAACAAATGGTGTTGGGAAAACTGAACAGCCACATGCAGAAGAATGAAACTGGGCCATTTCTTTACACAACACACAAAAATAGACTCGAAATGGATTAAAGAACTTAATTTGGAGAGAGGAATCCATCAAACTCCTTGAGCAGAAACAGGCAGTAACCTCTTTGACCTCAGCCGCAGCAACTTCTTTCAAGAAACATCGCCAAAAGCAAGGGGAAGCAAGGGCAAAAATGAACTACTGGGACTTCGTCAAGATCAAAAGCTTTTGCACAGCAAAGGAAACAGTCAACAAAACTAAAAGACAACTGACAGAATGGGAGAAAATATTTGCAAATGACATATCAGATAAAGGCTAGTATCCAAAATCTATAAAGAACTTAGCAAACTCAATACCCAAAGAACAAATAATCCAATCAAGAAATGGGATGAGGAAGTGGTGATGCAACATGGAGGCTTAAGTGGGTAGGAGAAGAATAAATGAAACAAGATGGGATTGGGAGGGAGACAAACCATAAGTGACTCTTAATCTCACAAAACAAACTGAGGGTTGCTGGGGGGAGGGGGTTTGGGAGAAGGGGGTGGGATTATGGACATTGGGGAGGGTATGTGCTTTGGTGAGTGCTGTGAAGTGTGTAAACCTGGTGATTCACAGACCTGTACCCCTGGGGATAAAAATATATGTTTATAAAAAATAAAAAATTAAAAAAAAAAAAAAGAAATGGGCAGAAGACATGAACAGATATTTCTGCAAAGAAGACATCCAGATGGCCAACAGACACATGAAAAAGTGCTCCACATCACTCGGAATTGGGAAATAAAATTCAAAACCACAATGAGAGACCACCTCACACCAGTTTGAATGGCTAAAATTAACAAGTCAGAAAATGACAAATGTTGGCAAGGATCAGGGAAAGGGGAACCCTCCTATACTTTTGGTGGGAATGCAAGCTGGTGTAGTCACTCTGGAAAATAGTATAGAGGTTCCTCAAAAAGCTGAAAATAGAGCTACGTTATGCCCCTGTAATCGCACTACTGGGTATTTACCCTAAGAATACCAATATAGTGATCTGTAGGGGTACGTGCACTCAAATGTTTATAGCAGTAATGTACACAATAGCCAAACTACAGAGACAGCGTGGATGTCCATCAACAGATGAATGGATAAAGAAGAAGTGGTGTATATTTACAATGGAATACTATGAAGCCATCCAAAATCCCAAAATCTTGCCATTTGCAATGATGTGGATGGAACTAGAGAGTATTATGCTAAGCAAAGTAAATCAATCAGAGAAAGTCAATTATCATATGATCTCTCTGATATGAGGAATTTGAGAGGCAGAGTGGGGGGGCTTGTGTGGGGTAGGGAAGGAAAAAATGAAACCAGATGGAATCGGGAGGGAGACAAACCATCAAACCATAAGAGACTCTGAATCTCACAAATGAAACTGAGGTTTGCTGGGGTGTGTGTGGGGGGTACGGATAGGATGGCTGGTTTATGGACATTGGGGAGGGTATGTGCTATGGTGAGTGCTGTGAAATGTGTAAGCCTGATGATTCACAGAGCTGTACCCCTGGGGCAAATAATACATTATATGTTAATAAAAGTAACTGAAACAAAAACAAAAACAAAAAAAACAACAGCTAAAGCTGTAAATCTACCATAGGCACTCAGTCACCAGTTCAGCTGTTTACTTGGCTTACACCCCCAGCATCATGACATCCCAACCAACTCTCCAGCTCTAATACACTGGTTTAAAATACCCTGGTTGTCCCCCAAATCTCCATTTCACCCAATAGTTTAATCTGTTTACTTCTTTTCTTATCTGTTCTTTCTTTTAAAAACAATTAGCTCACTTGGTAGTACTCCTCTTCCTTATCACAATTCTCCCTCCTGTTCACCTTTTAAACTCTCTCCCATGACAAGAAAATTTGCCTTTTCTTTAATTTTATTCTCTCAGCTCATTCATCTCTACTCATTGATGAAGGTATATGTTTTTGTGTGAAAGGTAAACATTTAATATTTTAGGAAACATATTCTGCGTTTGTATTTCATCACTGAAAAAATTTTGTATCATGCGATCTACAACCATCAAAGTACCCCAACAAAAACAATTATGGCTTGGTAAAAAGGCTTGATGGTAAACTTTTTTTTTAAATACTAAGAGCAATGATAAAATAAAAGTAGTAGATACTAACTATTGAGTACTATTATGCATTTCCTTAACCTTCATAATAATTTTATCATATAGATTCTATCAGCATTTCAGTTATTTACTTTTTATGGTTTAGTATTTCTACTGATATCCTAAAAAGATTATCCAGCATCATATTGACATATGGGTGGTCTTCAACTAAAAAATGACTTCTGGCCTTTGTTTGCACATCAGTGCCTTCTTGGAAGAAGGCAATATGCAAACTCATTTCAGTTCCTTTTTCCCTCCCTATTTTCTGAGAAGCTAGCCACTCCAAATCTGCAAAGTACTACATGTTGAGGAACTCTCCCGGAAGGTGCAAAATTCTGTACGTTGCTGAGTTTAATGTTTCAATATGAGACAAAGTATTTGGAAGTCCACCACTTGAAGATCTTAATCTACATCTTTGACTTAGCTATTATCAATAACAAAGCTGACAAAGATAACTTCATTTCTCTGACAATATGGCAAATAGCTCTTTCAATCTCACCAATTTCTGTTAAGTATTGGAAGGCTGAACAATTTGCCCAAGGTCAAACTTAGAACATGGCATGGCATAACGAGACTAGATTTCAAGCCACCAAACCCAGAGATCATATTCTTCCTTGCTTTCCTTTACTAAGAATCCTTCAAATCTGTTTACCCTCTGTTTACTATCCTTTACCTACTCTGGATCTGGCATTATTTAGCTGTTCAAATATCGGGAATGATGGTTTACTGAAGGTTTCTTAACACTATATATATATATATATATATATATATATATATATATATATATATAAGATTTTATTTATTTATTTGACAGAGACAGAGTGAGAGAGGGAACACAGAGGGGGTGTGGGAGAGGGAGAAGCAGGCTTCCTGTGGAGCACAGAGCCCAATGCGGGGCTTGATCCCAGGATCCTGAGATCATGACCTGAGCTGAAGGCAGATGCTTAATGACTGAGCCACCCCAGCGCCCCAACACTGTATATTTTTAGTTCAAATGCTTTTAACAGGAATTTGAATAAATGGATCATTATGTGATCAGTATTTTTCAAAATGAAGGAAGGATATTATGATATAATCTATGCCTTATTTACTTCTGATCTTACAAACAGTAAAAAATGCATTAAAATTTGGAAAAAATTTGTTACATATCACTGCTACAGACCAAATGTGCCCCACTACCCCAATTCATATGTTGAAACTAAATCCCTAGTGTGGAGGTATCTGCAGGTGGGCCTCCTAGGAAGTGATTAGGTCATGAGAGTGGTGATCTCATAAATAGGATTAATGATCTTCTAAAAGAGGCCCTAAAAATATCCTTCAACCCTTTGACTATGTAAAGATACAACCAGAAGATGTCCATCTATGGACCAGGAAGTGGGTCCTCACTAGGCACCAACGTGCCAGAACCCTGATCTGGACTTCCGGGTCTGGCAATATATTTTCTCAGGACCATAAATTTGGCATCATTTCAAGTTGATATGTAGTTAGGCACCAATTTTGTCAATTCCCACTTAACTTTATAATGGAAAACCATTTATTAAAAGCAATACCTCATGAAACTTCAACCATAATTTAAAATATAGGAAATGTTATCACTTTTTCGGTCTGAATAATTAGGAAAATGCCAACTTAAATAGAAATTTGATCTATAATATTTCTCAATATTAGATAAGTTAACAATTCTATAAAATAAATAATTAGAATCATGTTAGAAATAAAGTAAATCTTTTCCACTAAATTCAGGCTTTTCTTCTGATATTTTAATGAAAGTAAGTGTGATTTAAATTTTTCAATTTTAAAATCAGAAAGTGAAGGAAGTTCTTCAAAAAACCTCAAATTAAATTTTTGACTCACTGATGCCCTATTTTGACAGTTGAAGGATTCCTGAAATAAGAAAACTTTATGTATTGATAGAGTGGAATGCTGGAAAAGGCAGATGCTGCTTTTGTCTTGAACTACAAAAGTAAAATCTGTAGTTTTCTATCATTTGCAAAGATTAACTGAAGAAGTCAGCAATAAAAATTCAAGTTTAAGTCAAATGTTGTAGTTTTGTAAGTCATAGTTCACTAAATACAAAATGTATTTTAAAATAAGGGAGATTCTACTGTGTTGACACCAGTAACCAACTACCCTCTAGTGTTCCTGTGACTTCAGACTCACAATCAAGCTTGTCAGAAAAGAAACGAATCTGGCAATCTTGGAGAATTGCATCCACATGGAGTTCAATAATGATAACACTTTTGTCCTACATAATATTCTTGAGGTCATGATATTATGTCTACTCCCCATCTCTAATGTCAGCATATAGGTTGAATACATTTCAGAAAGAGAAGTAGTTTATAGATTTTAGAGTCTGAAAAAGATGTAAATGTTGTAAGAATAACAGCAAGCTTATGGCAAGTTCTTGTTTAAGAGGAATTTATTCCATCAAATTCCAACTTTAAAATTCATGAAACAATTCACAAGCATGTCTCTACATTCTAGAATATACAGAAATGCCCTGTTACCCACTGTCCAGCTGTTGCAAATAATTTTGATAGCTCTGCCCAGACTCTGAGAGCATAAGAAGAAATCAGGCATATGAATCTGGCACAAAAGGGTGATTTTACCCCCACTCTGCTCTGGCATATCACATACCCGCCTACACTGTTCCTCTCTCAAGTTTTTCATCATTCTCTGAAGTGACAGAATGGAGGAGAGAAGGATGTTTTTAAGTTAAAAGCATTCCATTTAAAGCACTCACATTTATTCTGAGAAAAGACTACATCCTCTAACACTATGTTTGTTTGTATATGAAGTAACCCAGTGTGCTGAAACCCAGTAATTCAGTTTCCCACATAGTAACAAATCGAGCTGAATGAAGATTAATCAAGTTATATGATAACCCATAAGGATTTTAAGATAACCAACAACAACAGAAACAGAACTAAGTGAATATTTTGTGATTTTTAAATTTCAGTCTATGTAAGTTTTATTTTCAGTTATTCTGTACACTTAAATGTGGCAAAAATAGAAAAAAATTATTCTAACAGGTCAGACTGAACAAAGTAGTATTGATAGATTATAGAATTTTTTTTCTTTTTGTCACACATTTACCTTTTATCTGTATCTGATTACATATCGCCAGAGAGTTAACAGATATCATACATTATCACCCGTCTCTATCGTTAGCCCTTTTAAGGAGACCTAAGGCAGAAAATTTTATTTAGTTCAAAGTATCTAAATACATAAAAATAAAAAAAAATATTTGTTTCAATGGACTATATAGTCAGTTCAAAGAGAAACAGAGAGAAAATCCATAAATAATTTATCAGATGATTAAGGATTTCTAGAGGAGAAAAAGCCCTGATTTAACTCCTATCCCTTTCTACTGGACCATCCCAATTTGCATGTAAATGTGCTTCAATATTGTCCACCCTAACATACTGTTCTTCCCAAGTCCTTCTTGCCTCGTTAGTAACCATCATAGTATTTTCTAGCATAGGTATTAATTCTATGTCCTCTACTTTCTGCATTATTATAAACAAATTTGATATAAGTATACTGGATTCTTTACCTATAAAACGAGAAGAAGAAGAATACCTATTTCCGATGGTTATTGTGGGACTTTAAGGTTAATACATATAAAATATTTTAAAACAATACTAGGACTTTAGGTGTTCATTACATGTTAACTGGTATCATTGTGCATGCACTTAAAAACAAGTTTTGAGAAAGTTTGCTACCCTCAGTATCTTTAGTGTTTTCCAATGTTGTTTCTCTCCACACTATTCCATACA
Source organism: Mustela nivalis (assembly GCF_964662115.1). Classification (NCBI taxonomy): domain Eukaryota; kingdom Metazoa; phylum Chordata; class Mammalia; order Carnivora; family Mustelidae; genus Mustela; species Mustela nivalis. The sequence goes on from NC_139024.1 coordinate 105,392,444, forward strand.
ACCATTTTCTAAGTCACCAGTATTGCAAATTCAAATGAATGCTTGTCTTTTCTTTTTATCCTGTATCTTTCTCAGTATCTTCACATAGAAAGTCCTTAATAAGTATCTGTTGACTGATTGGATGCATGATTTAATTACTTAAAGTAGGATGGCAAAACACAATCAATACAAATGTATTTACTATGGTGTGAGTGTATGTGTCCCTCCAAATTCATATGTTGAAATCCTAATGGTCAATTATGGTATTAAGAGACAGAGCCTTTGGAAGGTGTTGAGGTCATTAGGGCGAGGCCCTCATGAATGGGATTAGTGCCTTTAAAGGAGAGATCCTACTGAACTCTCCAGCCCCTTTAGCCATGTGAGGATACAATGAGAAGTCTGTATCCCAGAAGAGAACCCTCACCTGATCATATTGGTACCCTGATCTCACACTTCCAGCCTCTAAAACTGTGAAAAATGTATTTCTTATGCTTGTAAGTTAATCACTCTGTATTCTTTTGCTCTAGAAGCTGGGATGGACTAAGAAAATCAGTGCCTAGAAGTGAAGGTGCTGTTGTAACAAATACCTAAAACTGTACAGTGGCTTTGAACTGGATAATGAATGGAGGGTGGAAGAGTTTTTGAGGTTTATGCTAACAAAAGCCTACACTGCCATGAATGAAGTATTAAAAAGCAAGTCTGGTGATGATTCAGAAAGAGAAGGCTGTAGAGAGAGTGTTAGTCCTCTTAGAGAATATCTAAGTGGTGGTGAATAATATGTTAGTAAAAATATGGATGTTAAAGACCACTCTAATAAAGTCTTCGATGAAAATGAGGAACACACTATTGAATAATGGAAGAAAGGCCACCTTTGTTATAAAGCAGCAAAGAATTTGGCTGAATTGTGTTTGTGTCGTAGTGTTTCCTGGAACATAGTCCTTGTGAGCTATGAAATTATTTGGTGGAAGATATTTCTTTATAATTTTATTTAATAAAAATTATATATATTTAGGGTTGGTTGCAACATGATGGATTTGACTACATGTACATAGTGAAATGATTACTACAGCCAAGCTAATTAATATATCTCATCACAAAGGTGAAATCATTTCTAAGCAAAGTGCTGAGGGTGTGGCTTGGCTTCACTTGAAAGCTGACAGCAAAATGAAAGAAGAAAGAAATGACTTAAAGGTGGAATTGTTAATCAAAAAGGAAGAACTTAAAAAATTTTTGAAAATTCTCAGCCTATCCACATAAAAAAAGTGAGAAAGCATGTTCTGAAGAGAACACTAATGGTGTGTGACTGAGGGACCTTCTGGTAAGGAGATTAGTATGGGTATTAACCAAAAACCTATTCAGCCACTCCAGCAGAGAAACAGCTATTTTGAACTGAAGGGGAAGGAGAAGTAAAGAAATGAAGAAAAGTGTCAGGACTTCTTAGATTTTACAGGAAAGGACATGGAGCTATTATTGACTTAGCACACGTAATACTATTAAGACAAGGAGAGAAGGACCCCATCTTGATTCAGAGATTATCAAGGCTGCCTCTACAGGTTCAAAAGGGAGGCTACCCCTGGGTTTCAGCAGGTGAGATGACCCCTGACAGGAGCCACGGGGGTAGTGCTGCACAGTGTTGAGTATTGACCATTGCCTCCAAAGCATGGAGTATGCTACCTCCACCTAGATTTCAAAGATGGAGCCTTCTGGAGCCCTGAACCTACAAACCCAGACTGGTAGAGCACCTGCCTGGGATGCCAACCTTGAAAAATTATGGTCAGCAACTACAACCTTTGAAATCTGTCATATGGGCGTGCTCAGCAAAGTCATGAAGGCGGGGATGTTCCAGTAGGTCTTAAGGTTTTGAACTTGCTCTGAATCTGTTATTCTTTCCCCCTTTTCTATTTCTCTCTTTTGGAATGGAAAATATCTATCCTATAACTGTCCCACCATTGTATTTTGAAAGAACATTCTATATTTGATTTCACAGGTTCAGAACTAGAGAGCAATTTACCTCAGAATGAACTGTCTCACCCATATCTGATTTGTATGACATTTTGATGAGACTTTAGACAGAATTTTCAGTTGATGCTGGAGTAAGTGAAGATTTTTTTAGGGCTACTGAGGTGGAATGAATATATTTGCATGCAAGAAGGACATGAATTTGGGGAGGAGGCAGAGTAGAATACTATGGTCTGAATGTTTGTGGCCCTCCCAAACTCGTAGGTTGACATTCTTATGCCTAATGTGATGGTATTAGGAGGTAGGACTTTTGGGAGTTGCTGCTCCTTTGGCAGGACCAAGTCCTCATTAATGGGAGTAGTGCACTTACAAAAAAGACCCCACAGAGTTCTCTAGCCACAGCTGGTATGTGAAAATACAACTAGAAGTCTGCCCAGAAGAGGACTCTCATCTGAGCACAATAGCACCCTGATTTCAAACTTCAGTCTCCAGAATTGTGAGAAATAAATTTCTGTTGTTTATAAGCTGCCTCATTTGTGGTATTTTGTTATAGCAGCTCAAGCATTGTTTGCTCATTTTTAAGACCCTGTTCTTTTATCTGGATAGAAGAAAAAGGAACAGATCATAAGTATTCTAAGAACAAATTTTTTTTTGTTCTTTGAGAAAATAGAATTTTATTGTTATTTTTATAATCCTCTCTCCTCCAACCTTCTCTCCTTACCCAACTTCGTCCAAAGTTGTTAATTTCCACTAATTACACAGTATTCTGATGGTTTTTACTCAGGTCCTGCCGAAAAACTTCTCTAGAATTTATTCTCCAACTATTTATTTAGCATTACAGTCACTAGAAACTGGGCTATGGGCTGTAGACAGATGGCTGAACAAGACATATCTGTGTCCTAAAGTGGCTTCCAGTGTAGGCCAGAAGATAAATATGCAAACAAATATTTATAATGTAATATGGCCAGGTGCTTCATGAAGATAGGAACTTGGTCTGCCCTCTTCACTAAATTATTCCTGCCACATAATCTTAGAATAGGTGTTATATAATAATATAGTAATGGTATGCACCAGTCTGTCTGAGCAATAGTCTGTAAAACTCAGCTGGAAATGGGAAAGTTTATGAGCATTTGAGTCCAAATGCCCCAGGACTTGAAATTTACACTTCGTATGAATCCCGTGCCAACCCTGTGAGGGCTATGGGCTATGCCTTATTAAATATTTTGGCTTTTCAAATTATCTTTCTCCATGATTACCTGTGTATCTTCTAGAGCAGGCATTTGAAAATCCTATCATAAAGAGGCAATGTGGATCTTATCACGTGGTTGAAACAGATCTGGTATGATTTCAATGCAGAAAATCTCAAAAACAAGCAACAACTTTTCTCTTGGCTTGCTGATGCCAGAAATCTCACCCTCTGAGATTTATTCTTTTGGATGAAGGCTTTTAGCTCACTGAAGTCCAAATATCCCCAGGAGAGGAAGCATATCAAATTATCAAACATTTAACAACTTGCTATAATTGCTTTGATCAGATTCTTTCCTGACAACACAGAAGAAGCCAGTAAAAGTGCAGGGGTATTGGGCCTGGGGCGGGGGGGTACCATTACCGGGAAGAAAGGGTTAAGAAAGACCGAGGGTGCCCAAGACAGCCAGCTGGGAAGTTGTCCCTGCCAAGTGGTTTTGCTCTTGCCTGCAATCTAGCTTTTCCAGCCTGATGGGACAGGGGTAACATCTGTGCTGGGGCTGTCAGAGTCCCACAGGTGCAGACAATCTAGTTTATTAGAAGTGAATTTGTAAATACAGAGAAAAGCAACTAGCACTTTGAGCCACCAGAGATTAGCAGCAGTAATGAAACAGGCAAAGACTTGCCTGAGCACTGCTTTTACTGGTGGTACAAAACAGTCACTCAAAACAGCTTAAAAGCAAGAAATGCTTACCAAAAGCAACCAAAATAATGAAGTTCAGTTTATAATATGAAGTTTGCTTGATATGTCTGAAAACAATAGTCTGATATACAGAGTATTAGATATATGACTATTACGTCCTGATTTACTTGAGAAAACTCTGGCAGGAATGGAAGGAAGCGAGCTTCAGTCAAAATCAAATATAAACAATCACATACTCTTTCTAGAAAATATAAATTAAATCACAGTTTTAGAGAAACAGAGACAGTTATTTAAAAATGAATTCCGGGGCATCTGGGTGGCTCAGTCAGTTAAGCATCTGACTCAGCTGTGATTTCAACTGTGGTCATGATCTTGGAGTCATGGGATGGAGCCCTGCATCAGGCTTTGCACTCAGTATGGAATCTGCTTGACCCTCTCCTTTTGCCCCTCCTCCTGCTCTTTCTCTCTCACTTATATAAGTAAATAAAATCTTTAGAAAACTTTTTTTTTAAAGTTCCAGTGATAAGTTCAACAAATTAGTTTATTAGCACAAGCACCATCACCACTATTTGCCATTTCTTATTGCTAACTTTAAAGTTTTAATTTTAGATTTTATATAGGGCATATACATTCTAATATGCTATACATTGATTCTGTAGGTGGAGGAGTAAAAGTGAAGACAGAACCTTAACTTCACAGTTTGTTTCCTTCTAAGTCAAAAGAGAGCTTTAATCTACATGTTTTCTTTCGCTTTTATCTATGATGCATGATTTAAGCATGTGGAAAAATAGTTGATTTTTTTCAATTTCGTTTTCCACCTATATTGTATCCCCTCTTTTTGAAGCATTCTATATTTTCCACTTAATTTGAGATATAAAACTGATAGTCTCAAATCTCTCAGTAAATAAATTGCCTCCCTAATCCATGTAGACAAATTTGAAACTTTCTGAGAAATATGTGTAGTGTGTCATTAAGTATGTGCAATGTCACTTCCATCATTAAATTCCACTAAACTATGCATATATACAAATATAAAGAATACTATGTGTTTAATTCAATGCTTAACTGTAATTATGTGTACACATTATCATAAATCCTTTTATATTTTACTTACTTATGTATCAGAGAAGGAAGAAATACGTTCTAATGAGTTAAAATGTAGGTAGCACTTTTCCAGAATATTTCTTAATATGGTTTCTTAACCTTCAGTCATTCACAAGCTGCCTTATGATGGTTGCTATAGTTTTAAAGTTCCTGTATTACTGTTTGCTTCATACATTTCTTTAAAACAACTCAGAACCAACACTGCTACCCACTCCTATTTTGTTCTGAGCAAAAAACCTCATGAAATTGCAAGCTTGGTTGTAGGCTGTATCAAACCATACCAACATACATTTAGAATGAAAACAAATAAAAATTTGTCCACACATTGTCCCCAATTTGTCTCACACATGGGGAAACACAGAAGTTGTTCTGTATGCAAATTAATTAAGAGCAAAGAGTTTGGAGTTAATGGCCCAAGTTTAAACTTGGACCCTACTCTTTAGCTGAGTGCTTCTTTATTCCTGTTTCCTCATTAGTTAGACAATGATAATAAAATTATCTACTGTACAGGGTTCTTTTGAGAGTTAAGAGAACATGTAAAAAAAATTCAGGGTAGTTTCACACAGTGTAAGATACAAACTTTTTTTTTTTGCTAATTTTTACTTTATATGAAGTAATGTTGGCTATTTGCATCCCCTGACTTTTCTCTGTGCAAGTGTTGCTTCAATATTAGCTATTAGGCTGAGACGGAAGCCCAGATTATTTGATCCAAATCCAAGACCCAAGAGAGCTGCTAAAGCTTCTAAATAAGTCTAAATCACTTTCCTGAGCAGTTTATTTCCTGGGAGACTCTAACTCATTGTTCCAGGCATACATTAATCAATTCAAACTTTAATTCAAATATTTACTGAGTGGCTACTGTGCACAACACAGAAGCTATTAAAGGGATACAAAGATGAGTCAGGCCAAGCTCTTCCCTGAGAGAGTTAACAAATAACATCCATACAATTAAGAAGTGACAGGAGCCACAGGAGAGTTTCACACTCCAGGACACTGCCTCTGGAATTCTGTGAGATGTGAGGTGATTCCTAGCTTAGGGGATCTGAAAAGTGTCAGATTAGGAAACTTTTTAAGGAGCCCGGGACTCTGCAAAAATACTTCAAATGCATTGCCTCATTGACTTCTGACCATTTTCCTCTAAGTTTTCCCTTTTTGCAAAAGCAAAAAAGTAACTGAAGTGTAAATAATGAAGTTTGGTCCCAGGTCCAACACTACAGCATGTTATTACATATATGTTATTTAATATCTTTTAGAAAAAGAAACAGAAAAAGTTGTGAGGAATTACTATTTCGGTTGTGTTCCATCCCACTTGCTGCCTTGTCATCTGAATGCTATTTACTCTAGTAATTTATTTCTTTAGAAAATTAAATGGCATATTGGTGTCCCATGAGAGTTAGCACAGTTTCCAAAATTACTTAGCCTCTTCCCCCTGAAGCAGCTCTTACATTAGGAGAATGAATTTAATTAAATGTAGAATAATTATATTTCTGAATATTTAAATCATGATTCAAAACAACCAAAATGAATATTCTTATCCCAAGCTTAAAGAAAACACTTTAATTTTTACATTTCCCCAATCTTTTAAATGCTGGCTCTTTGTACATCTTCATCTGCTGGACAATTTCACTTGATTGGAAAAGGGATGTTTCTGCACAGGCTTTAGGTTCTGGTGTAGAGATGACACAATTATCCAATGTTTGCCAAACACATGCAGTTTTGAAGTAATGAGAGACACTGTTATGCAGAATGATTTTGGGGGATGGGATTGTCTCCATATTGTCAAAATCGGTTCCAACATAATCTCCTTTTTTTCCTCTCCTATTGTAACTACAACTTCTGTGGCCCTGAGCAGAGTCGGGTAAGCTGCGGAAAAATCTGTCAGGTGAACAAGCTTAATTAGCCCAGAATAGTTCTTCAGCATTCCTAAATCCAAGCCCTAAAGACAGATATGATTAAAGTCTATAAAAAATAAAAATGTACTTAAAATGCTATTTTGAGGCTCATTAAACTTGAATTAGTCAACATCTATTTCTGGGGGCAGAATCAATTTGCATTTATTCAATGGTTCTCTTTGGCCAATTAATATTTGGGTGATCACATTAAATAACTTGAATCAAAACAAAATAATTAAAATATATATTGAAAAAAGTAAATTTAAAAAATGAGATAGAAAATAATTAGAATTCAGAATAATATACCAATTGTTGATGACTTTTTCACCCCCATGAAGAAAATCACATATACTGAATAACGTTAAAAAAAAAAAAAAGTAAAGACAAGACAAACAAAAAACCCTGTGCATGGATGGCCTATTTTGCTTCTAGCTTAAAGAGGTCACAATTAAACTCTAACTGCCAAATAAATTAATGTGCTATGGAACAAGTGACACTTTTATTTTTCAGCTAAGAGGGGTCCAAAAAATGCCTATTCTTCTTTGCCATCAGGCAACTTCTCCAAAATATCTCTTCAAGGTTCTGGCAGAAATGTATAGAATGTTCCTAAATTCTCAGACATATCTGAGTAATTTGCCCTTTTTCTGTTTTCATAGTACTGAATGAAGGGATGCATTGTAACCAAATTTTAAAAGCTTGTTGGGGAGGGAAATGAAGTAGTTCAGGGCTACTGTTTTGATTCTTGTAATATAGTAGTGAGGTCAGCAGACTTTTTCCAAAAGGGGACAGAGAGTAAATATTTTAGACCTTGAGTGACATCTGATCTCTGTAATTGAGACTCTGCCCTGGTCATGTGCAAGCAGGCCTAGACAATAACAAAGACAAGTGGGTGTGGCCATGCTCTAATAAAACTTAACTTTGAAAACAGGTGGCAGATCAGATTTGGCTGTGGTTTGCTAACCCTTGATATAGGGTAATGCCAAGACTGATGAGGCAAACCTAGTCAAGGAGGAATATTTTCTCAGTTTTTCCGATGAAGCTGTGTTCTCTACAGTTTTAATTTCATGTATATAAAGCTGTGACTGGAGAAATTGGTAGAAATTTTGCGAGGGACTCATGGGATCCTCAGGCCCTTTGCTGACCTGAAGACCTTTATCTGACACTGGATAAAGATACTGATCTCCTTACTGAATACCCTGTCTATAATAAATTCTTTATTACCCTTTAGAAAAGCTAACCTTGTTTGATTTCCCCAGGTTGTGTCTATTGTTGGCCCTCTGTCATCTGTATCTTCAACAGACATTTGTACATTAATACTTGCAAATGGATAGAGACTGTTTAGTCAGCATCTCAATATCTCTCACCAGAGGGTGCCAATCACTTATGATGCTCTGTAGGTAGAATCTGTTTCCAAGTGGCATAGCTTGGTGGACAAGATGGTATTAAAGTGCATCAAAAAGAGAGCAATTTCAATAAATCACTGAAGAAGTATTCTGCTATAAATATCAGACATGCAATTCCTTCTCACAAGTGAAGTCTGAGCAGCACCAAGTAGGGCCTTCCAGTCCAGGATTATTCAATATTAATTTCCAAACTACCTACTCTCAGATCTCAAGACAAAGAGCTTTCCCATTATTTTTATGTTAGCAATGCAGGGAACTGCTATACTTTAGCTGGAATATTGTAATTTGGCTTCCACTCTCCAGGGTCTACTTCACAAATCAAGTAATATGACATATGGTATAAATCCACACAGATAAAATAATCTGGGGTCATGTTGCATTGAGACAGTATCCAAAGAAAGCCACAAGTTTGATACCAGGAAATAGAGAGTGAAGAAATTCATAGTTGAGAGTAGGCAAAGTGGTTAATAGTGAAGACAACAACATATGTCAAATCACGAAAAGAATCAAATTCTAACTAGCAGTATGGTTACTGAAATCAATGGCTCAGTGAGTCTATGGTCTTTCAGGTTAAAAAGCATCTATGATTTTTCCAGAAAATAAGAATTATGTATGATTTTCTCTTTTATACAGTATCTTGTCATTCCACATTAGTGGGCAGAGGATGAAGAATCACAAAATGGGGGGGGGGGGTAAGATAAAATAATAGTCCTCTACTCTTGTTCTTCCTAGACCTACAGATATGATAATTAAAGTTTCCGAAACCATTAAGAGAGGTTGTTAACTTGACAGAAAGAAAAGATTCTTATTTTACCCAGGAATTATGAAAACTGGCATTTTATTAATCAATGTTGGGAAACCATTAACCTAAATCTGAATACTATTTTGATATTTTAATCACTCTGGTAAACTCCCTGCTGCATTATTTGCTGGCCTATGCTTGAATTTCTCCAATTATGAAAAATTTTCTAACACCTGATATATCTCACTTGCTCTTAGATTCTAAGGAGCATTTCTACTTTGCACTGAAATTGATCTGCCTATAACCACACTGTTAGTTAGTCCTTATCTTAGTTTGTTGTGCTTTCCATTACAAAATACCAAAGCTAAAATACTGGTTGGCTTGAATAACAGAAATTTATTTTCTCACAGCTTTAGAAGCTAATAAGTCCAAGATCAAATCGCTAGTCAATTGAGTTCTTGGTGAGAGCTCTCTTCTTGACCTGCAGAGGGTGACCTTATTACTATGTCCTCAAATAGAAGAAAGAGTTCTGAGCTCTTCTTATAAGGGTACCAACCTATTGGATTACGGTTCCATCCTTATGACTTCTTTTAAACTTGATCCTCCCAAAAGGCTCTATCTCCAAATACAGTCACATTGAGGGTTAAAGCTTCAGTACATGAATTTTAGGAGGGGATACAGTCAGACCATAACAGTCCTCATTCTGTCTCATAGTACCACATAAACAAAGTTTCATCTCTATTCCATAAACCAACTCTACCGATATCTGAAAACATTTCTTTGTGTAGCTCCACTAACTTTTCTCAAAAGATTTCAAGTCTTATCAATATTTTGAACCATTCTCTGAATATGGGCCAAAAGATCATTATCACTCTATAAAAGGGGTAATAATCAGAACGTTAATAACATAAGCACATTTACTTAGTGTCAGCAAGAATTTTTATTCTCATTATTCTAATTCCTACTTATATATCTCTCACAATGTAAGAATAGATTTTCCCAGTTACACCATAGTTATATCATATTATTGACCTTACTGTGTTTTCTTTCAACTAGGATAACAGCTTTTTTTCAAATACATGTATGATCTCTAAACATATTCTTCTATATCTTTATTCCTGTATTAGTTTCTTTGACTCAATTTTAGGACCTTGTATTGATGATGATGACATCAATAAGGATTATTATAATAATGATAATGATCTTAACGCTGACAAAGAAGGAAAGGAAAGGAGTGTCACTTCAGTGTTTGTTAGGTGCCAAACACTCTGAAGAAAACCTTATATGCATTAGAATATTTAATCCATAGAATTTTATGATTGTAGACATTATTCCAAAACCGTAAATGAAGAAATAAACCTTTACAAGAAAAAATCTTCAATTTGTCTTTCATAATTACCTGGTTCCATAATTCTGACCATTCCATAAAAATTCTAACCATGTATATTTTTATACATGCTGACCATGTTGGGATGTTGGAAAGAGCAAACTACACCCCTGAACAAGAGATGAAAACATGAGCCATTACTTAAGATATTCTATACCACCTGAAAAGTTAGCTAGCACTTCTTCCTGCATGGTGCCATGTTGTCTCGACCTATCTCTTGGGTCAGAATTTCTTGGTGCACAGTAAGTTGGAACTATTCCTGACCTGGTTGTAACTGTAGTATTTTCTTTAGTTGTAAATACATGTTTTTGTCAGGTTAGAATTTTTGGAAAATTAAACTATAAGATAGTAGTTACAGCTTTCAGGCAGCTTAAGGATGAAACTTTTGATGGAAAAGTATTTTCTCTTTCTTTTACTTGTTTTACAAAATACACACAAATAGTTATATTACAAAATACACACAACATAGTTATAAAGGCACCACTCTACTTCTATATATAATAGGCCTGCAGAATGCCAAATGGAAAACCAATACTCCTATTACTATATGAAATGTACTAGAGCTAGGTTACTGAATGCCAAAGAAAGTAACTATTTCTTAAAGGAGAGAAGATTTTAAGGACTTCATGTTCAATGTATATGTTATCCCATTCCTATGCCCTGTGGGCTCTCAGATGTAACAACAAACAAAAGGAGGCTTAGCTGATGTAGCCCTGTGCAGCAAAGGGACTCAGAAATGTTTTATCTTGAAAACCTAGGAGTAACTCAGAAAGGGAAAATCAATCTCAGGCAAAAACAATATGCTGTGTTTTGGACACAATACATCCAAAAAGTGATCCTTTCTGGAAAATTTACTAAAGAATATAGAACTACAATATATTCCTACTAACATAATACTGCAATTAAGAGCTACAAAAGTATATATTTTTAAAGAAAACCAATTTTATGATTTACTCAGAAAACATGTTCTTTGTACCTACTATGAACTAGGTCCTGTCCAAGATCCTGAAGATAAAAATACAAATAAAATGTAAGAAGAATTTTCTAAGACTTAACATATAGGGGAAGGCACAGCCAGATACAGAACTGACTACTAAAGAGAATGTGAGTCTGGTTGTGGGTATGAAGGAGGGCACGGATTGCACAGAGCACTGGTTGTTATATGCAAACAATGAATCATGGAATGCTACACCAAAAACTAGTGATATACTGTATGGTGACTAACATGACACAATTAAAAAAAAAAAAGCAAAAGCTAAATAAATAAATAAATAAATAAATAAAATATGTAGACATCGCCACAGTAACATAAATAAGGGAAAGATGGATTCTCTTATGGGTCCAAAAGTATTCATAAAATAGCTAAATTTGAATACATCATATAAAATATAATCTACATTGTATATATATCATTTTAACAGAGTATTAAAACATTTTAGTCCATATTCTGTATCTTTTTCATAATTTTAATTAAACTTACTAAATAGTCTCAAAACATCTTCCCACAAATCTAATATAAGTAAAACTTCTCTTGGGTTGGAGGGAAATGTAATCAGAGAAGTACTACTTCAATAATTATAATTTTTTCCTCTTCAAAGCTGCTTATATCTTTAATTGTTTGAGTACCAGAGTTTTTATTTATCCATCCCCTTCTTTATTCAATGGCAACTATAATTTTAAATATAAGATGGACTCATACATGGAAATAGCATATATAAACAGCCAGTTTTGTCCCCGCAAGTGTTGTCTTAGAAATGGCTTTGCTTTCTTAGACCTGGAATAAGTTGAGTATTATCTAGCTGTCAGTTTTAAGTTATTCACTAGGGTTTTTTCAGGATCATTTTTTAAAAATTTTTTATTTTTTTTATAAACATATATTTTTATCCCTAGGGTACAGGTCTGTGAATCACCAGGTTTACACACTTCACAGCACTCACCAAAGCACATACCCTCCCCAATGTCCATAATCCCACCCCCTTCTCCCAAACCCCCTTCCCCCAGCAACCCTCAGTTTGTTTTGTGAGATTAAGAGTCACTTATGGTTTGTCTCCCTCCCAATCCCATCTTGTTTCATTGATTCTTCTCCTACCCACTTAAGCCCCCATGTTGCATCACCACTTTCTCATATCAGGGAGATCATATGATAGTTGTCTTTCTCTGCTTGACTTATTTCGCTAAGCATGATACGCTCTAGTTCCATCCATGTTGTCGCAAATGGCAAGATTTCATTTCTTTTGATGGCTGCATAGTATTCCATTGTGTATATATACCACACCTTCTTGATCCATTCATCTGTTGATGGACATCTAGGTTCTTTCCATAGTTTGGCTATTGTGGACATTGCTGCTATAAACATTCGGTTGCACGTGCCCCTTTGGATCACTACGTTTGTATCTTTAGGGTAAATACCCAATAGTGCAATTGCTGGGTCATAGGGCAGTTCTATTTTCAACATTTTGAGGAACCTCCATGCTGTTTTCCAAAGTGGCTGCACCAGCTTGCATTCCCACCAACAGTGTAGGAGGGTTCCCCTTTCTCCGCATCCTTGCCAGCATCTGTCATTTCCTGACTTGTTGATTTTAGCCATTCTGACTGGTGTGAGGTGATACCTCATTGTGGTTTTGATTTGTATTTCCCTGATGCCGAGTGATATGGAGCACTTTTTCATGTGTCTGTTGGCCATCTGGATGTCTTCTTTGCAGAAATGTCTGTTCATGTCCTCTGCCCATTTCTTGATTGGATTATTTGTTCTTTGGGTGTTGAGTTTGCTAAGTTCTTTACAAGACAGCATGGTACTGGCACAAAAACAGACACATAGATCAATGGAACAGAATAGAGAGCCCAGAAATAGACCCTCAACTCTATAGTCAACTAATCTTCGACAAAGCAGGAAAGAATGTCCAATGGAAAAAAGACAGCCTCTTCAATAAATGGTGCTGGGAAAATTGGACAGCCACATGCATAAAAATGAAATTGAACCATTTCCTTACACCACACACAAAAATAGACTCAAAATAGATGAAGGACCTCAATGTGCGAAAGGAATCCATCAAAATCCTTGAGAACACAAACAGCAACCTCTTCGACCTCAGCCGCAGCAACATCTTCCTAGGAACATGGCCAAAGGCAAGGGAAGCAAGGGCAAAAATGAACTATTGGGATTTCATCAAGATCAAAAGCTTTTGCACAGCAAAGGAAACAGTTAACAAAATCAAAAGACAACTGACAGAATGGGAGAAGATATTTGCAAACGACATATCAGATAAAGGATTATTTTTTTTTTTTATTACCGGTATTTGGGACTGTTTGAACACTCAAATTAGAGTGATGATATCAAATAGATGGAGGAAGCCATCAACAATTTGTGGCCAGAGTTAGTGCTGCCTTTTATTGCCTGGTAATTTTATATAAAATATTCAACTTCAACATTTGCAACATCAACTGCTGGTCTTCAGAAGATAACCAGGAATAATAACAGGGGAGATGTAAAAATGCAGTTTGCATTAACATCAAGATCTATACTGAAAATCACTAAATACAAATAAAGGAACAGAGAGCCCTATTCAGATTCCAAATTAATTACAGTAGAAATTCATGAAATAATGTATAGGCCATAAGACTGTATTTTCCATAGTCAAAATAGTTATTTAAATAATAAAAGACAGTCAAAATAGTTTTTCCTATTCATGTGGAAGACTTCTTTACTCTGGGAGGAAGACGTTGCTAATTAATTATCTGACCATAACTGGTACTCTGACAAGAGCATTTCAAAGCAATGTATTTATAAATTGTATCAAAATTTCACAATAAACATAAAAGGTATTTCCTTGAAATGTTATTTCAGGATATAAAATCAAATTCCTGGCTCTTAGCATCTTATGTTAAAAGATTATAGAAAATACGGTGATTATTAGAATAGACCAAGAATGAACCAGAAATTGACTATTCTGAGCTTTTGTTGTTTTGAGAGAGGAAGGAGTGGGAGGGCATAACTGCCCTAAAAAAATTATATAATAATATGAAATAACATCTTTTGCTTTCATTTTCACTTTAACGCAGTGTCATAAATAGGGTTATCATTGTGAAACTATTCTGAGACTTCATCAGTTTTCCCAGGGCCCTCATTTAATCTGTCAAAATTCAAACCATTCCCTTTTAAAATGGAGATTATAATAGTTTCTACTTCTTGGGGTTGTGATGAGGGAACTACATTCTGTAAGGTTCTTAGCAGATTGGTTCAGAGCAAGTGTTTAATACATGTTGGCTATTATTTCGTGAGAAGCTACACAAAATCATTATCATTCTATCAAATGGTAGGTAGGAGCAGAAGCACAGTTTATTAATAATGTCTTGGACTAAGTACATTTAAAAATTAAACTAAGCATCCTTTCTTGTTTTATTTAAATTTTATTCTATCACAGCTACATATCCCGCCAAAAAGTGCAAATGACTCCACTATACCATTAAAACATTAAAAGTAAGGTATGTCATCACTAAAAATTTCTAAAATACCAAAGGCAGGCAGGATGAGGCTAGTTGTACAGTGAGATATCCTAAAAAGTATTTTTAAACATCCTTCCCTCTTCATAAAGCCCACATTAAAGCAGCTAGTCCCAAGCTCCTCTCATTCTTTACCCAACCTCACTCTTCACTTTTCTGACTCATACTGTGTACTGCTTATCCTCTTTCTTCAGCATTCCAATTTTTTTTTCCTTTTATAATAATCTCCCTCTTCTTTCTTACCCACTTAAATTTAGCCTCCAGCCTTTTTCCTGTTTTCTTCACTATTTATATCTTCCCAACAAGATCTAGGAACTAAGCAAATCAATCAGGAATCCTCCACAAACCCCAAGATTTTTCTTAGTGCCAGCTGACTTTGGTTTTGCTCTTGGCTGTCCTTAGTAGTTGTCTGAACTTGGTTCAGTCATTTTATTGTTTTTTTTTTTTTTTTTCACATACAGGAGTATTTAAACTCTGATTGCTAAGCTTCCTTTCAATTAAAATTTTGAATGAGTTTCTAATTATTATAAACTCCAAATTTAAGAACACTATAAATAAGCACACATGGAAAATAAAAATAAAGTATTTGATCACTTTTGCAAAGATGATTCTTGTTAATCATAGAAGGATACAAAAATGATGCTCTACACAAGTGTTCTCTTCCCTGCCAATGGCAAATCAATCTATTTTACCTGAAGTAACATGCTTTCAAGTTTCCTTACCTTCAAAATGTATCTGATTTTGAAAAATCATGCTAATTAATCCATTAATTAATGGCTTCTAGGATTTTTATTAAGGCACACATAATTTTACATTAAAGAAACTGGACAATTGATAAAAGATGACTATTTTAAATGGCATTTTTATCGTTCTCATTGTTTTTTGTTCTTTTTACCATTTAAGGATCATTCAGGTGTTTGTATTTAAGTTATTTAAATATCCGGACATAAAGTCAACCATTCAGAAAAACCTCAAGTGAAAAGAAATGATAGAGAAATCAGGAAGCCATGAAAAGAATCAAGGAAACAAAAATAAAATAAAACAAAAAGTAAACACACAAAAGAAAAAATTCTTTGCAGTTGGTAACAGCTTTAGTAATCTAAGGAATGCTAGCAAGCACACAGGAAGAATGACTGGTGGCAAGAAAATGAAAGAAAAAAAGCAGGAATGTAGGGGGGAAAAGGCACAAAAAGAGAAGAGAAGGGAAATGTTAGACAACAGAAATAATTAGAAATGGTAACATGAGGGCAACACACCTTTCTGGAGTGTGAAGTAATGACAACAGAAAATGGAGAGAGCCTTTGGGGAGGACAGAGAAGTATCATCTAGAATATCACTATAGGACACACTAGACCCCAGGCCCTCCACTGTGTTCAGGCATGCCACAAAAGTTCAGGCAGCTCAAGTCATTGTGAAGGGGGGTCAGATACTGAAGAATGCAGCTTGCGGGTACTCATAGGAAAGTCACAACCTGAAGCTTTTGATATCCCATACTTGGTATATGCCACACAAACAACAGAACAATAGTGTATAATCTATAGAAGCACTACCAGAATACACTTCAAAGAATTTTATTGTCTGTAGTGCAATCTGAAAATATTTAAGTATAAATTACGTAATGTATGGATGGGTATGAATTACTTCTAATAAACACCTTAGGGGTCTTTGGTTAATATGTTTAATTATTTGTGGTAGGTCACATTCCTAAGTCTGCAATCCTATCTCTATTATACATTTTCTTTTTTTTTTAGCATGAACTTGTCATTTCTCTACCAAGAAATGGAATCTATTTCTCCTCAACCTTTGATATCAGCTGATATTTGCCAGCACTGTGAAAGCAATAGAAGTGATATTTTAGAGGCCTAGAAATTAAGAAGGCCTAGCAACTTCTGGTTTTGTGCTCTGAAGAAAGTCAGGAACCACATAGGGTAGTCAGTAACCTGAGATGGCCACATGGTACGTGAAAAAAAAACCCACACCAGCCATATGGAGAGGCAACAGGCAGAGAAAAAGAGAGAAACAAAACAAGACAAAACAAAACACCGAGAGTTAAAAATGGTGAATGACAGAGGCATGGTCGGCATTCTATTTTTCTAATTATCTGGACTGGGACATAAGACACATGAATGAAAAAGTCATTTTGGACATTCTAGCCCCAGAAGTTTCCAAGTGGAACAAAAAATAAGCTCTCCTCAATGGACCTTTCAATATTGCAAACTTGTGAGCAAATAAATGATTATCTGGTGTTTCCAGAACTAAATTTTTTGGAATAATTTATTATGAAGCAATAGGTAAATAAAACATCTTAGTCAGTAATCCGTACTTGAAAGTTGGTTACTTAACACTTCAGATGTCCTTATCAAAATACAAAAAATATATTTTGTTAATTAATACATAGAATGTTAGATCTAATATTTCTTTATTAAAGAAATGAGTACTACGATCATTTAGGAAGATTTCATAACTAAGAACAGAGCCAACAGAGAATGACTTTAGGTATGCAGCCTTATTTATCATTTCTTTTCCACTTTACAGAAGAAGCATGTTTTTCTTCACCTTATTGTACCATGAAGCTGTTTGCTGTTGCTGCCACTAAAATGTGATGTATTAGCTTTAAAATTAATCTTTTATTCAAAACATGACTTAAGGGGCCAAGGACATATGAGATTTACCCAGGCTAAAAGATACGGTGGTAGAATTTTTTTTATGCTTCATGGCAGATTTAACAGAATTTAATCTAGGCTTGTTTATTTTGTAACATAACCCTGCTGGTGAGGTTGTGGAGAAGGGGACATAAAGATACTACCCAACTCTAATTAGTAAATTCTATAGATACTTACAAAAAACGCTGACATCAGCCTAAGAGCCAAATTGGCTCTAGTCAGTTTAGGAAAACAGGAAATTCTGGCCAATGCAGTAAGTATAGGAAGGGGCAAAAAAGAAGACTAATCATTATAGATATCTTTCTCTACTTGGTATTAATAGATTTCTTGAGAAGACAAAAGAGAAGAGACAAAAAAAGTTAAGATATATTTTAAAGTTTATTTAAAAGATATATTTAATAAGCTATATTTAAAAGTTTAAAAAATGATATGTTTTATACAAGCCTCCACAATATATGATCTCAAATATCAGAAACTGTAACTGGTCAAAGCATTTTCAGCATGAAACTATACCCTTGTCAACAACTGTATATTCTTTCATATTTACTAGCAACCCTTGTGCAAATTTAATTCTATTCTACTGAAATTAATACAATCCAAAAATAAAATTAAATTCAGCATTTTTTACTCAGTAAATATGTGTGAGTCCTTTTGGAGCCAGATATAGGCAGTGAAGATTAAAAAGCAAATAAACAAGAGAAGTATGTTACATACTTTCAAAAAGAATGTACTATAGAGGAAGAAGACAAAGTCACCACTGCAGTAAAAACAAGATGAGAAAAATGCCAGAATAGACATTATTACAAGTTGCTATGGAATTCTATTAAGGGAGATTAACTCAGACTTCACTGTCAGGGAAAGCTGCCTTGAGGAGCTAGAGTACAGGACAACAGGCACTCTCTGGGTCCAGACAACTAACGGGGATCTTCCAGGAGAGTTAGGGGCATACGACAAAGGCACAGGGCAAATGGGTTCTTGATGCAACTACATGGAACCACAATGTGGATGAATATGATACCTCTGGCAAATGGAGGTCTCAGATAAAGTCTGTGTTTACAAACCAGTAAGAAAGGTGGCTGAAGAATTTAAAAGAAGTCAATGGTACAGTATCTTAGAAACACTCCTCTGTCAGCCCTGTGGAGATATACTGAGAATGCCAATCATTTCTAGAAAGACATGTGGGGAATTTGAGCCACTTTGTTTTCTCAAAGGTGGTTTTAGAATTCTGTAGTCTCTTTGGGTAATCTCATTCCCTATCATTGCTTCAGTTAAAGCACAAAACCAGTCAGATCTCACTTTGGAGCTTCATCCATTGTCTCATGGAAATCTCGACCTGATACTCCTTGAGGCATTTCAGATTCATAGGTACAAAAGTGAATTTATCACCTTTCCCTTCGACTTGTCTTCCAATATTTTCTACCTCAGGGTTGATTTTTCTCAGCTACCTAATCAGCCCAGAATAGAAACCTGACTGTTGTCCTTGACTTTACACACTATTTCAACTTAAATTCAATTGTTATATGTCTTATTGGTTTTTATCCAAATATTTATAAAATTTTTCCTCTCCTCTCTCATTTCCCTGTTCAAATTGAGATTTTTTTTTTCTCTATTTAGTCCTCTCCTACCTAAGCCACCATCCTCTGCTCTTCTCCCAAACACACTCCCATGTAGCTGCTAATATAATTTACTTAAAATTTAAAAACTTAAAGTCTGGTCCTGCTGGATGAATTCCAGCTACTTAAAATGACATCTAAGGCTTTCCAAGATCTAGCCTCTGCCTCCAACTCAGCCTCATCATTTATTCCCTCCTAACATACTGTGTATTTTGAGAATGGTGAATTGTTAGCACTTCCTTCCTTATTTTTTTCCCCTTGTCTTTAATCACAATGTTGGTTTTTTTTTGGGGGGGGGGTTGTTTGTTTGTTTGTTTTGTTTTTTTTCCCTGTTAGTATGTACTCATCAGCTCTCTTTTCCAGGCTGTCACTGCCATCTTTCAGACTCAATTCACCTGGTATGACCTTGGCTGGGTTACATCTTCCCATCCCTTTGTATCTCCAAATCTTCAAGATGCACTGCTTTGTAACAGTTTATTAGAATTTTATCTCTCCTTCAATTTTCCGAACTCAAAATAGTAGGGCTATTTGTACATGTTGTGTTCTTAGTGCATCATCATTTGACAAAAAGTAAAAGCACAATAAACAGTTGCTTAAGAATGAAAAAATAGTGCCACATCCAAAGGCCAAACAAATGCAATATAAAGTAGCTTATTGTAACACTGAGTAGTTTTCTTGTAGAGTTGTTCTGTTCAAGACTACATGCAGCTATAACACTTGAAATGTGGCTAGCCTGAACTGAGATGTAAGAAACACTAGATTTCAAAGATTTGTTATGAAGAAAAGCATGTAATATATCTTATTAATAATGTTCTCATGTGGATTACATTTTGAAATGACATACTGGGTTAAAGAAAATGGATTATTAGAATTAATTTTGCTTGCTTCTTTTCACTTCTTCAATGAGGCTATCAGGAAACTTAAAATCATAAATTTAAATTGCACTGGAAAGAGTTAAATGTAGACTATTTGAAATATTCCTTCAGCGATTTTCTAGATGGAGGCTGAACATGACTGTTCCATACTGACTGGTTTTGTTTGGATAATGCTCCTCAAAGAGAATCTTAGCTGGTGCTAATGAACTTAACACTGAGAGGAGTATTTGTGTCTTTTGATTTTTGTAAGAGATATTTTGATATAGTTTTTGCTGATGTGACAATTCATAGCAAAGATGTTTTAGGATTTCAGTCACCTAATCTCTAGCACACTGGTATGTAATTCATGTTCCAAAAATGGATGATAGATGAATGAAAGACCTTTTAGTGAGGTATAAGAAGGGCAGGTGACTGCTCACACTCATATGGATTTTGCATATTCCATATGGAACAAGGTATTTGGAGATTTAAAAATATGCTTTCTAGTTTAAAATTTAGCATTTTCATAATACTACTACCACTTGATGAATGCTATTAGCTAATATTCCTCAAAATAAAGAATATGGTTCAATAATTTTCAGAAGTGCTACATATTTTAGAATAAACAGCATAGTAAAAGAATGAGCAGTTTTCAGAGAAAAAGCAAAACCAAACAAAATAGCCTGTATAAACATATTCAATTCAGTATTTCGAACTTTTCACATTAGTTTTCATCTGCAAGTCTTTTAAAATCATTTAAAAACAATTTATCTCTTCTTACAGAGGGGCATCTAATTAGGAAGCAAGTAAAGGCATATGTCAGTTTATTGTGTTTCACTTTATTGTACTTCACACAATTATGTTTTTTTACAAATTGAAGGTTTATGGTAACTTGAATCAAGCATGTCTATCAGCACCATTTTTCCATTAGCATTTGCTCAACTTCACGTCTTTGTGTCACACTCTGGTAAATCTTGCAATATTTCAAACTTTTTCATTATTATTATATTTGTCAGGGGGATCTTTGATTAGTGATTATGACTGGCTGAAAATTCAGATGATGATCTTGAGCATAAAGATACATAGTCTGTTCTTTTAAACAATGCTACTGCACACCTAATAAACTATAGTATAGAGTAAACATCACTTCTATATGAACTGGAAAATAAAAAAAAGTCATTTTCTCCTCTTCCTCTCCGCCATCTGTTCGGCAGACGCAAAGCAGCAACCATGCATGAGTGTATCTCCATCCACGTCGGCCAGGCTGGTGTCCAGATCGGCAATGCCTGCTGGGAGCTCTATTGCCTGGAGCATGGCATTCAGCCCCATGGCCAGATGCCAAGTGACAAGACTATCGGGGGGCGGGGGGGGAGACGACTCCTTCAACACCTTCTTCAGTGAGACGGGCGCTGGCAAGCATGTGCCCCGGGCCGTGTTTGTAGACCTGGAACCCACAGTCATTGATGAAGTTCGCACTGGCACCTACCGCCAGCTCTTCCACCCTGAGCAGCTCATCACAGGCAAGGAAGATGCTGCCAACAACTACGCCCGAGGGCACTACACCATTGGCAAAGAGATCATTGACCTTGTCTTGGACCGAATTCGGAAGCTGGCTGACCAGTGCACAGGTCTTCAGGGCTTCTTGGTTTTCCACAGCTTTGGAGGGGGGACTGGTTCCGGGTTCACCTCCCTGCTGATGGAACGTCTCTCTGTCGATTATGGCAAGAAGTCCAAGCTGGAGTTCTCCATCTACCCAGACCCTCAGGTTTCCACAGCTGTAGTTGAGCCCTACAACTCCATCCTCACTACCCACACCACCCTGGAGCACTCTGATTGTGCCTTCATGGTAGACAACGAGGCCATCTATGACATCTGTCGTAGAAACCTCGATATTGAACGCCCAACCTACACTAATCTAAATAGGTTGATAGGCCAGATTGTGTCCTCTATCACCGCTTCCCTCAGATTTGATGGAGCCCTGAACGTTGATCTGACAGAATTCCAGACCAACCTGGTGCCCTATCCCCGTATCCACTTCCCTCTGGCCACCTATGCCCCCGTCATCTCTGCTGAGAAAGCCTACCATGAACAGCTTTCTGTAGCAGAGATCACTAACGCGTGCTTTGAGCCAGCCAACCAGATGGTGAAATGTGACCCTCGCCATGATAAATACATGGCTTGCTGCCTGTTGTACCGTGGCGATGTGGTTCCCAAAGATGTCAATGTTGCCATTGCCACCATCAAGACCAAGCGTACCATCCAGTTTGTGGACTGGTGCCCCACTGGCTTCAAAGTGGGCATTAATTACCAGCCTCCCACTGTGGTGCCCGGTGGAGACCTGGCCAAAGTCCAGCGAGCTGTGTGCATGCTGAGCAACACCACAGCCATCGCTGAGGCCTGGGCTCGCCTGGACCACAAGTTTGACCTGATGTATGCCAAGCGTGCCTTTGTTCACTGGTATGTGGGGGAGGGCATGGAGGAAGGGGAGTTTTCTGAGGCCCGTGAGGACATGGCTGCCCTTGAGAAGGATTATGAGGAGGTTGGTGTGGATTCTGTTGAAGGAGAGGGTGAAGAAGAAGGAGAGGAATACTAAAGTTAAAAATGTCACAAAGGTGCTGCTTTTACAGGGAAGCTTATTCTTTTTTGAATATTGAAAAGTGCTCTGATCAGTTAATTTGTATGTAGCAGTGTATACTCTCATATACAATTACTGACCTATGCTTTAAAACACAACGCTTTGTTACAGACCCAAGCTGTCCATTTCTCTGATGGGTTTGAATAAAGTATTCCCTGTCTTAAATGGAAAAAAAAAAAAAAAAGTCATTTGACTCACTTTGCTGGTGATATTTGCTTTATTGTAATGGTCTGGAACTGGACCTGCAATATCTCCGAGGTATGCCTGTAGTCATTTATTTTTCTTGAATGGTGCTTTCCTATGTTTATTTAGTAATAAACCATACATACCCTTACTCAAAAGGAATGATTTGTTTTTGTTGCCAAGAAAACATGGACCCCAAGAAGGTACAGAGGGTTTGTGAATATTTTCATTAGTAAGATTCACAAATACAGAACGTTACCTGATTACTCAACAGTGAATCCCCAGTACAGCACAATGCCTAACACACAGGGGATACTCTCTAGATGGATGGGTGGGTAGATGGATGGACGGAGGAATGGATGGACAGATAAATACATATAATTAGGTAGGCTTTTTGTGGATGAATAAATGATCACATTTTGCTCTATTTCTCCTTGCTATTACCTCATTTAAAACATACTAATGAATTAAGATGATTTTCAGGGTATAAATCGACTTAAAAGGAGGTCCCAGAAGATAGGTGAACCAAAAAAATCACTTTATGCCAGAATTTTTCATTCATTAATAATATAAAATGTTACTTGAATTTTGTTTGAAATACACATTGCATTAAAAGTCAGGTATTAGAACAAACTAAGAATAATGTGGGCTGGTAAAAGGTGTCTGACATTGTTCCTTGTAGTAAAGGAGAACAACATATTTTAAAAGCACATGCTTAAATTTTGTCCTTACCACTCACTAGCTTTGTAACCAAAATCAGGCCATTCAACTGTTGCATGCCTCAATTCCCTCATCTGTGAAATGGAATTAGTAATATTATCTACTTCAAGGAGTTACTGAAAGTATGAAATGAAATATCAAGTATGAATAGCTGTAGAGCACTCTACAAAGAGAAAGTGCTCAGTAACTATTAACTCCTATAATAAAAACAATAGTTTTATAAGAAAGGGTACTTTATACACATATTTTTGCAGGAAGAAAAATTTTCCAAAATGATGCTACTTCTACACATCCTTGGAATATCCAACAGGCTTCTCCTCTGTAGTTCCAAAACCATAGTGAGATCACACAACATAGTGGATCTTGGAGCTGCGCTGTCTGGGTTCAAATACAATCATGATTCCACCAATCCCAAACTATGTGTCCTGAGCAAGTTGATTAATCTCACTGTGCTTCAATTTCCTCAGCTGTAAAATACAGATAATTGTCTATCTACAAGGTTGTTATAAGGACCCAATAAACTAATATTTGTAATGAACTCAGAGTACATACTAGCCCCCCGCTTAAAAGAGGAATACATGTTGCAGAATGTTTGCTTACTTGCTGAAAAAATGAGCAGATGAATGTTCCTTTATGTTATATAGATGATATGATTCCTCATATCAGTGATAAAGAAAAATGGATAAGGTGTTGGAGCCTAAGGAACAGTCAGCAGACAAGAATGACAGTGAAGAACAAGGCTTTGTGAAACTGCAGAAAATAATTTCTCCTTTCTTATTCTGGAAAGATAAATTACACTGTTTTAAATGACAGGAAACTGCATTTTCACTGAAAACTTTTGTAAGTGATTGCTGAAAAAATAAAACATACAGTGAACATTAGGAAAACAAAAAGTTAATTATATTTATACTAAGTACTTAAGAAATTATTAGCATATGGAATGAAATTAAGTATTTCATAACATGGATATCCATTTGTGTATCACAATCAATCTCAAAGCTTTTATTTCCAAAGTGGAGTACATGGGACTAGAAATAACCTCAAAAAGAATTTCTTTGTGTTTATTTAGCATAAGACAGAATTGCACTTTCATGTGGGAAAGAAACTCAAAATAAAATAATGGCAAAGGATAAGTTATTTAATGTACACTAATGAAATATCTCAATCTTTCTTATTACAATCCTAAAATGGTGGCATCTCCATTCTGCAAATGAAGAAAATGGAGCCAAGAAAGGGTAAATGGCTTGCTCAAGGTCCATGGCTATGAATTGGGGGAGGTAAGATTCAGCTCCAGAGCTCCAATTCTTAATCCTGGAGCTCTACTACCTCTTCTGAATTAATGCTTGTACTAATGTCACTGATTTATAAGAAAGCACTATTTTATGTCAAGAAGAAAATGGAACGTGCCTCAAAAACAACATATTCATAAAGTCTTAGCATTAAGAGAGTTCGTTCTTAATTATCAGAAAACTGTTTTTTTCTTACCATGCCATGTAACTAGACACTGCACTTTTTGTCTTTGAAGGAGCTAGTGTGGTCACTGATAAAGGCAGTTTTAATAACTTTGGATTATGTAACATTTTACAATTGACTTTATGAACTACTTCATTTTCATCTTTATGGATTATGTTGTAAATTCTTTGAATTCATGCTTCACTTATTTTCCCAAGTCTCAGCCTCCTTAAATTTTACCTTATGATTTTTGTGAGATCATTCACCTGAGGGCTCTGTTCTCCAGCCTTTCGGTAAATTAGCCTTAAGACCTTAAATTTCACTGGAAAACTATCTCCCAAATTAATATCCCCAAAGAACTTAAGCCAAAAATTGATTTTATTCCACTTGCTGCTAAGTTACATAGATTATGATGCAAAATTAAACAGGGCTTTAAAATGATATGTATTTCTAGAATTCCCTAACTAATATAAACTAGATTACTTCTTGCTTTACTTTACCCATTGCCCCTTAACCACTTGGAAGGGAACACTGAAGCACTTCAATTTTAATATATCTATTAAAACAGGGAAAAAAGTAAATATAGATATTCACTTATCTCAACTGTCATCTGTTTTTTTCTTTTTTCAGAGTTTAAGTTACGAACATGAGATGTGTTATGAAGGTTTAATGATTTGTTAGCTTTCAAATGAAAATTCTTTGAGACCTTTTACAAATAAATGGAAATTTAGGCAGGAACAGAAGGAACACCAGATGGAAGTCTCTTGAGAGGTATCCTCAGAGATATTATATGAAAGTGAGGGAAAATGATCTTAAGTGGGCACACTATAATAGAATTTGCAACTGTGTTAATATCTTAATATAAAGAATACCTGTGTAATCCATATTGAGTAAGTACTTATAAATAGTATATGACATACATCATTATTAATATGTAAAATATAACTAAATACTGTTAAATAAATATTAAATATTAAATATTAAATGTTAATAATAATTATTAAATAGCAACAACATATAACAGTGTATGGCATATAATATATATATTATATAAAGTATATATGATATGTAATACATATAACACATAATACATTTAATGGTTACTATATAGCATAGAACCATACATAGCATTTTGAACTGAAATAGACTTTTAAAAATAATGTAATCCAAATTCATCTATGAATGGTCAACAATGTAAAAACTCATTATTTTTTGGTAGACGTGATTGAAAATAAGTGTCCTTATTTGGTCTTTTATTTTTTCCACAATCCAAGTTGTTTCCTGAAAAAGTATACAGATATGTATGAGATAAATATTTTTTCCTCCATGTAGTTGTCATGCTCTTTGTGATAAGAGTCTGGCTTGAGTATCAAAGAGCTATGGAGCATGCTTAATATTTATGTGCCTAAGACATGAACGTGTAAATAGAATAAAATTATGTTGATTTGTGGTTGAGATTCCAGTGAATGACCACCTCATGTCAAACTGACTTTGGAAACCATATGGCCCTATCTGCTTTCCTCCTCATTCACATACCTCATCTCTTTTCAAGCTCAATACCAATATTTCTTAAAGCTGAATGTCATACATTTGTTCAATGACGTTTCAGAAGTCTTCAACAGTAATTTACAAACAATTCTAGTAAAATATTACTACCTTACATATTTTATGGAAAATACAAAAGCAGAGGAGTGATGTCAGCAAGATGTCAAAGTAGAAAGCACCAATCTCCTTTCTCCCACAAACTCACTGACTGAGCAACAATTCACATACCAGTTTCCTTTGTAAAAAATCAGAAACTAATTGAAGGCTCCTTCACCCTGGGAAAATGTAAAACAAGACCCAATGAAGCCAATAGGGTAATTCTGGACACTCTTTTAGGGCACATGGCCTTCTACATAGTGTATACAATCAGGAAGAGAAACCTAGCTCCTAGCTCCACCCAGAGGAGGGTAAAGATTGATCTGCATGTCTAATACTCCACATTTCTGAAGGCGTTCCCCAGAGGTTTGGCTTCTGTCTTGTTAGTCTTGGAGCTATGATGGGACAAGCACAGTCTAACATCTACAGGGAAAATGAAGATGGCAGCTTGGGCGGGCAGATGCCATTAATCCGCACTGAGACACACTGTAATCAAACTGTTAAAAACAATTTTGAAAGCAGCAAGAGAATGACATATACAATGGTACCCTCATAAGACTATATAAGCAGATTTATCATCAGAAACCTTGCAGGCTAGAAGGAAGTGGATGACAAGAGGAAAAACAACAACAACAAAAACTGTCAAGCAAGAATACCATGTTCAGCAAAACTCTCTTTTAAAATGAAGGAGAGATAAGCATTTTCCAGACAAATAAAAGCTGAGGGAGTTCATCACCACTAGATCTACCTTACAAGAAATGCTAATGGTAGTTCTTGAAGTTGAACTGAAAAGACACTAAACAGCAACACAATAGCATAAGAAACTATAAAACTTGTTGGTAAAGGTAAATATATAAATACATACTGTTACTGTAGTGGTAGTTCATAAAAATAGCTACAAAATCATGTCAAAAGATATTCAATATGAATAGATATAAATTGTGACAATAACATAATGTGTGAGAATGGGAGAAATTAGTGTGTAAAGACTTTTTTATATGACTGAAGCTAAATAGTTAGCTTAATATAGTGTTGCAGCACTATAGTAAGACAGTTTATATAAACCATGAGGTAATCACACATACACACAGAATACACAAACACAAAATACCTATAGAAGTTACATAAAAGAAAAAGAGAAAGGAAACAAAGCATATAATACAAAAAAAATTAACAAAACACAAAAGACAGCAAAAGAGGAAAAGATAGAGAAAGGAACTATAAGACTACCAGAAAACAAGAAATGGCAATGGTAAATACTTCTCTATCAATAATCACTTTGTCAATGGACTGAAATATTCATTCAAAAAAACAAAATCAATAACACTGAGTTGGGTTTTTGAAAAGATCAACAAAATTGAAAAACCATTTGCTAATCTAACAAAGAAGACTCAAATAAGATCAGAAATGAAAGAAGAGACATTATGACTGATGCCAAAGGAATAAAAATGATCATAAGAGAATACCATTAACGATTATATGCCAATAAACTGAGCAACCTAGAAGAGAGAGATAAGCTCCTAGAAATATACAACCTATCAAGACTAAATCATAAAGAAACAGAAACTCTGAAAGAACAAATAACTAGTAAGAAGACTGAATTAGTAATCAAAAGCCTTCCAAAAAACAAAAAATCCCAGGACAAGGTGTCTTAAGAATTAAGAATTAACATCAATTATCTTCAAACTCTTCCAAAAAATGGAAGATGAAGGAACATTTCCAAACACATTTTATGAGGCCACCATTACTCTGATATGAAAGCCGGTCATAGACAGCACAAGAAAAGCAAACTACCTGCTAATATCCCTGATGAAGATACACGCAAAACTCAACAAAATATTAACAAACCAAAAGGATCATACACCACAAACAAGTGTGATTTATCTGTAGCATGTAAAAATGGTTCAACATACCAAACATTAATTAATCACCTTCACAGAAAAAAAAGATAAAAATATACAGAATATACAAAGATAAAAGATACAAAATCATCCAGTCATCTCAATAGATACAGAAAAAGAATGACAAAATTCAATGTACTTTCACAATAAAAACACTCAGAAAACTAGGAATAAAAGGAAATTACTTCAACATAATAATGGCCATACTTGACAAGTTCAGAAAGCTAACATCATACTCAATAGTTTAAAACTGAAAGATATTCACCTAAGATCTGGAATAAGACAAGGATGCCTACTCTTGCTACTTCCATTCACCACAGTATGGAGTTTTAGACAGAGAAATAAATAAACAAGCACACTCATAGTGAAACACACACACACACACACACCCCTAAATATATGTATGTATATATGTACATGTGTATATATATGTATATGTGTATGTAAGTGTGTGTGTATGTGTGTGCGTGCGCGCGCAGAAATCAGAACCCTTGTGCACTGCTGGTGGGAATGCAAAATGGTACAGCTGTTATGGGAAGTATTACAGAGGTTACCTAAAAATTAAAAATGGAACTATCATATGATCTTGCAATCCCACTACTGGGTACTTATTCAAAAGAACTGAAATCAAGATCTTGAAAAGATATTAACTCTCCTATATTCATAGTAGTACTATTCACAAGAACCAAGATATGGAAATAATTTAAATGTCCACTGAGAAACCAATAGATAAAGAAAATGTAGCAAATATATAAAACAGAATACTATTCCTTTTTAAAAAAGGAACTGGGGCGCCTGGGTGGCTCAGTGGGTTAAGCCGCTGCCTTCGGCTCGGGTCATGATCTCAGGTCCTGGGATCGAGCCCCGCATCGGGCTCTCTACTCAGTGGGGAGCCTGCTTCCTCCTCTCTCTCTCTCTGCCTGCCTCTCTGCCTACCTGTGATCTCTGTCTGTCAAATAAATAAAATCTTTAAAAAAAAAAATAAAAAATAAAAATAAAAAAATAAAAAAATAAAAAAAAGGAAATTCTGGGGGCACCTGGGTAGCTCAGTTGGTAAGCAGCTGCCTTTAGCTCAGGTTACAATCCTAAGGTCCCCCACTCATTGGACTCCCCCACTCAGCAGAGAGCCTGCCTCTCCTTGCTGCTCCCCCTGCTTGTGCTCTCTCTCTCTGTCAGATAAATAAAATATTTAAAAATATAAATAAATAAATAAATTATACAAAGGAAATTCTGTAATAAGTGACAACATGGATGGACTAGAGGACATTATGCTAAGTGAAAGAAGCCAGGCACAGAAAGACAGATACTAAATGATTCCAGTTACATGCAGCAGTATGTCTCCTTATATTCAAGTATAAGAATTTCAATAGTGTGTATTCTTAAACTAGAAAATTTTATTGTTTATCATGTGAACATCTTCCACTTTACAGGTGAAACAAAAAGGATTTACAATGCAGATTAAAAACCTACTAAACTACCTCCCTGCAGTTGGAATTTCCATGCTCATTACAATAGGAAGCAAATATTCAGCTAGATTCTCCCCCTTTTGCCAAGGGAAAACATTGGTTCTTAACAGAATGCTAATGATATTCCTTCATACACCATCATGAGCTTAAAAGGAGGTAGTCATTCTCCTACAAGCTTATCATGATCTCCATGTCAGAAAACCTATTAGATGCTTCTTAGCCCTTATTCTTTATAGATTCAACTTAAGCAGGGATGAAGGGCTCCTCTTTGCTGAAACTTGCTCTTCTTTGCCTGCTACAATAACAGCTCATTTTCCTGGTTGTGCTCTTAACTCCTCTGCCTACTTTGTGTTCGGATACTTAACTACCTTCTCACTTTTCTCCAAGAATTTGCTCTGGTTCTTCTCTTCTCATTCTCCTCACTCTCCCCCTGAGTTGATCTCATCTGATCACATGTATTTAAATACTACATGCTGAGAATTCCCTAAGTCATGAACACAAGTGTTAACCTTGGTAACTCCTCTCTCTCCAAGCCTCACAGATACCTCAAACTTGAAGTGTCCAACCAACCATCTCATTTCCCCCCAGTCTGTTCTCCACAGTTTTCCTCATCTTAGTAATGGAACCCCCATTTTGTTGCTTAAGCCACCAGAAACCCTAGACTCATGCTTGATATCTCCTTCTGAAGTATCTAGATTTATGTGTGTAGACCTGCATGTATTTTTTTCGACATCTGTTAATGAGATGAAATGATTATGGTAAGGTATACTGTGGTAAATATAAGCCAGTACTCTTGAATAAAAGAACTATAATTACATATATGGGGAACTTTTCAAAACCAGAAGCAAACACAAATGGAAAAATTCAAGAAACGATCCATAAAATGTCAGAAACACAGATTAAGAAAGGATTTGCGGGGCGCCTGGGTGGCTCAGTGGGTTAAGCCGCTGCCTTCAGCTCAGGTCATGATCCCAGAGTTCTGGGATGGAGTCCCACATCGGGCTCTCTGCTCAGCAGGGATCCTGCTTCCTCCTCTCTCTCTGCCTGCCTCTCTGCCTACCTGTGATCTCTGTCAAATAAATAAATAAAATCTTTAAAAAAAAAAAAAGAAAGGATTTGCAGGGGCACCTGGGTGGCTCAATGGATTAAAGCCTCTGCCTTCGGCTCAGGTCATGATCTTGGGGTCCTGGGATTGAGCCCCGCTTCGGGCTCTCTGTTCAGCGGGGAGCCTGCTTCCCTTCCTCTCTCTCTCTGCCTGCCTCTCTGCCTCCTTGTGATCTCTGTCAAATAAATAAAATCTTAAAAAAAAAAAAAAAAAGAAAGGATTTGGAGTAGGAACAGATTCAGAGATAGGTCCTCCCAAATTCCTGACAGAGTTTTGCAAGGATATCAAGAAACAGAGACAAAAGTAATAAATATATGGATCAGAGCAAAAAATGGAACTGCAGTTGGTAGAGAAAGGAGGAACTGTGGGAGGAGAATCTGTCTTTATATGGAGCAGAAGCCAGTTTTTGCTGTACAACTGAGTGAGGCTCAGTCCACAGAGGATTACTGCTTAAGCAAGGCAGGCCCTTGCACGGGAGTAAATTAATGAAACAAGATGGAATTGGGAGGGAGACAAACCATAAGTGACTCTTAATCTCACAAAACAAACTGAGGGTTGCTGGGGGGAGGGAGGTTGGGAGAAGGGGGTGGGATTATGGACATTGGGGAGGGTATGTGCTTTGGTGAGTGCTGTGAAGTGTGTAAACCTGGTGATTCACAGACCTGTACCCCTGGGGATAAAAATATATGTTTATAAAAAATTAAAAATTAAAAAAAAGTGATTCTTACATGTGCAAGGAATGAGAAATAATTATCATTGGGTTGGTCCTCATCTGATATTTTGTTTATTTGTAGCAAAATGCCATTGATGGCAAAATAGATAAGTAAAAGCTTAAATGGTAGTCCTATAGACTGGTCAAATGGAGAAATGAATGACTTTCCTTTTAACAACAAATGGAAAGAAAATAAGGAAAAGGTGGGGATTAACTGTTTTTTGTTTTGTTTTGTTTGTTTTATTTTGTTTTTCAGCATTTACATAACCCCAGGGTTGAATATCGTCATCTTTTGAAAATTATTTTCAATAGTGTGTTTCCATTTATTTCTGACTGATTACCTTGTATTCATATAACAAGTATCTTGGAAGAGCTCAAAAAGGTTGACAAGCATCCTCTCAAAGTCTATCAAAATCATAAACAAATACATTGTTTATATATTACTGAGGTATCATTTCCTCTTTAAATTTATAATGAACCATGATGAGTAACATAAGGTAATAAAATATTCTAACAGAAACAGAAATATAGCCAACTGAGGTGACTTTTTTTCCTTTGTTCCTCAGAAATCAATCACAATTTCCAAAGGAGAATTCTTTCTTTATGTTAGATTGTTAATTTAACAGTAACCTTTTTGGCTAAAAGATTTTTAAAAGCCTGATGACTGACAGGCTTTTTTGTAAATGTGAATGGGTTTGTAGCAGATTAATTTTTGAATATGCAAATCAATGTTTTAAGCATATATAAAGTAGATAATACTTACTTGTTTTACCTTAGTGTTCTTATTTTCTCAAGGAATTCACTTAAAATTGTAATAATTATTTAATTCCTCTATTGTGTTAAAATTAAAAATTAAACAAAAAGTTAAAATGAATATTTAGATTCCTGAATAAATCACTGGTATGAACTGAAAGTCTGTGTCCCCTTAAAATTCATATTAAAATCCTAATTCCCAATATGTTGGTATTAGGAGGTGGAGCTTTGGGAGGTGATTAGGTCATAAGGGTAGATCCCTCATGAATGGGATTAGTGCTCTCATAAGAAATTCCAGAGAACTCTCTTATTCCTTCTGCCAATGTGAGGACATAGCAGAAGACAGCTGTCTATGAAAAAGAAAAGGGGCCCTCATTGGACTGTAACCTGTCAGCACTATGATCTTGGACTTCCCACACTTCCAAACTATGAAAAATAAATGTTTGTTGTTTAAATCACCTATTGTTTGGTATTTTTGTCATGGTGGCCCAAATGAATTAAGTTAGTCACTGATTCTTCAAAAATTCCTGTCTTATATAAGAGTATATGCTATCATAAATTCTGCTTTTAATAATACTGATTGACTTGAATGTGAAAAAAAAGAAGTAACATCTTCACAGAACATATTTTATATTACTAACTTTTGTAGAAAGAAAAAAAAAGTCTACTAATTGATTAACAATAATATATATCTGGATAATCATCTTACTTCCTTTTATACTTAGCAAAGACAATAGTTGGTACCATTCTAACTTGGTCTGCATTTGCTAAAGAATTAAGGCTTGGTGTCCTTAAGCATCTTAGACCCAAAAGCAGGAGGACATGCAATAGGAAGTATAAAACAATTAAAGCACTACCAAGGAAAGTGTTTTGCTACCACCAGAGAGGGGGCATTTACTCTTGGACTCTGGAAGTTATCATTTACAGTCCTCAGGGGACACAGAATTTTTCACACTTCAGGCAAAAAATTTAAAGTGCGTCACTGTTTCATTCTCTCCTCCCTACTGAGCTCTGTGTGTTTTTGTTAAAGGAAGCATTAAACAACCTGTCAGCATATACACATTGGAGTAGGAGCTCTTATTACATGGAAAGATTCTGGCCAGTACAAAAAGACATTATTGGAAACTTGGAGGCAGGAGAGTTAAATGTAACTGAGCACTTATTGGCTTGAGGACTCAACTACAGTTCTCTTTCTTAGTGTTTAATACTGCAAACCTGTTGTTTTTAATTTTCTGAGTACTGACAACCTACTGTGTTTAAACAGCAGTTCTTAATCAGAACACAATAATTAGATAGTTAGAGCCTGCATGATACTTAGATAATTCAAAGGGGCTCTACTGCACAGACACAGGTTCACAAAGTTGTTTTTTCTTTGTTTTCAGAACCATCACATGATTTCCTTTTAAGTATTATAGATATATTTTATATTGTGCTTTAATCAATCAGTACATAGCAATACACAGTATTGTACATAGTGACTGTCATACACATACACAGTTACTGTGAGGTAGTAACAGTATAAGAAAAGAATAAAATCATAAAATCTTTCTGACTGACTTAAAATGTTTCAAATACAGCATATTTAACAAGGAGGGGAAACCTGCTTAGTAGGCAGTCCTTTTAATTTCCAGGTAACTTCACTGGTCTACACACTGAAATTTCTCTAAATCTGATTGTGACAAATGTCCAGTTCTTCTACATCCCAAAATGAGGACCACACTTTTACTCAGATAATCCCTTAATTAATGCCAATCCTTTCTAAAAAGCTTTTGGGAAAAAAAAGTCTTCAGAATATAGTTTACTATGATCTATCTTTGCAACTCTACTCTGACACTCTGTCCTTCCCTAGATAACACCTTTCTCTTTTTATTGACAAGCTTCTAGAAAAAGGAATCAAATATCTGTTGCTTTTTCCATTCCATTTATTTCTCCTCAAAAAGTTACAATATTTTTTCTATTCTTATTGTTCTCCTGAAACTGTTGGTTGACATTTTATAGTTTTGATGTCAATTGTATACTCCCTTTGGAAATTCTTTGTTTTTGTGACAATATTTTTTCCCCTTGTCCCAATACCAATTTTTCTACTCTTTAACCACTTTTGGGGGCCTCTCTTTGTTAGCCCACTCCTTGACTACTGATCCCCAATCATTAACTCTCATTTCATCCCATAAAATCAATCCAACCAGTGATTGTAGCCCCTGCTATCACCCTTATAAAGACTCCATAGCCATATCATCAGGATCACTTAAGTACTCAAGGCTCATATTTCAAATAACTTACTTTATATCACAATTTCCCACAGAATAGAATCATATGCATCAGGAAGATATTGATGCAGTGGATTGATAAATTAGTGGTCATGGAAAACCAGCTGGCAAATATTTGAAAATTATCTCTGCCCATAATTAATGTAAATGCAAAATGAACTTGCCATCTTCATAAGTAATCTTATCCTTATCTGAAGTAAGACACATACATTCTCTACTTACATAAGCCAAACTGGTCATTGAAATTCTAATTTTTCTATTTTTTCCTATAATTATTTACAAGTTCAATAGTTTTTATAGTCGTTGTCTCACCCTTATTGTCACAACATTTGTTTAATTTTCTTATTAATATTTATATTTATATTTAAATTTCATATTCATTAATATTAGTCCTAACATTACCAATTCTTGACTGGCAGTCTAAACCCCTCTAATCTTATAACTTCAGTTGCTATCAGAGAGAAAACTACATCAGACCAGTCCTTATTCAAATTTCTTTAATGGCTTCCACATGTACCAATATTAAAATATATATTATTTCACATTATATACAGGATCCATTTATGTTCAGCCTCCTGCTCAAATTTTCCAACATCAAGTTTTCCTCCTGCTCAGCTCACAACAAACTCCATGCCTCCAAAATAATGAGTTATTTCTATTCAAACTCCCCCTCTCCTAGGTCTTTCCATTACCTAAGCCTGTGTGTGTGATGTTTCATGGGGCCCAGAATGATAGTCTCCATATTATTTACCTTGTAGACACTTGATCATCCCTCACATCTATGCCTCACTACCAACTCTTATTCCCCCAGAGAGATTAAGAGGCTTCCTTTCCTATTTTTCTGTATTGTCCCTGCATATTTTCATATTTCTATTAGACTAAATACCCAACTTTATAGAGACATTTCTGTATCTTCTCAACAGAAGACTAGCTCCTTGAGTTTTAAGAACCTGCCTTTAATTAATTTATGCCCACAAAAATTAAATTCTATATGAAAACTCATCCTTTCCCTGGTAAATATATATAAAACTCTGAAGTAAGAAACCAATTTAAATATAAATGACTAAATTTTAATTTATATAAGTTTTTGGAATCCTATCATCCACTCTTTAATTGATCATACATTTACCAGATGTTTATCAAGCACCTACTATGTGACAGAAACTGTCCTTGCCTTGATATATAAAAAGGTAAACGAAACAGACATTGCTACTCTTATAGAGCTTATAGGCTTGTCTAAGAAAAAGTCAATGAAGTACATTACCATAGAAAAAGTCACAAAAGTTTAATGGAATAGAGCTGAATTTAATATGTCTGCATGCTTAGAAACAGAATTCCCTTCATTTCATTAAAAGCATTTATGTCACATCAACTATGCAAGTGACTTTTGTTCTTTACGTATATCTGCTTTGAAAATTTTTAGCCTACATAAAATAGTCATAACATTTATAATATTGTGAAATTTAAACCCAATTTATAATACTTGAGGGGCTTTGAAATAAGAGCATTTCAGATTTCTAATAATAAAAACAGTATGTTCAAATATGTAAAGTACAATGATAAATATAGTAAAAGATTCATAAACGTAATAAGCTATTGATACAATTAACAAGCAACCTTAAATTTTTTAAAGTAATTCTCTGTAATAACATAAAATGGAGTCAATAATCAATAGCATTTAAGTCAGCATGCAAGCTCTTACCTAAAAATATAGGTTCATAATGAAGACAATAAGCTAATTATCTAAATGGAAATGTAAAGACTGCATTGGCATATGCACAAAACTCTGTAGAGAACATTTTTACATTTTAGTAACTCCATATGAAGTGGAGACTGGGAATGGTCTTCCATTTCCATTTCTCAAATCAGACTTGTGGTATGTTTTTAACCCAACCCACTCATAAATCCAGTGAAATCACTAGCTTAGGAGTGAACAAAAGCCCATAAATGTACAGCTATTAGATGGAAAAACAGCCAAATATCAGAGCATTTCTGTGTAATGAGAATAAACTTTCTGAAGTCACATATGTTGGTAGACTTGCCTAAAATTTTTTTACTTTTGCATGATATTTTATTTATTATTTTTTCATTGTTATGTTCAAATTAGCCAGTATATAGTACATCATTAGCTTTTAATGCAGTGTTCAATAATTCATTAGATGTGTATAAACATCCAGTGCTTATGATCCTGTGTGCTCTCCTTAATACTCATACCCTGGCTACCCTACCCCCCACCCCCCTCCCTTCGGTAACCCTTAGTTTGGTTCCCGGAGTCCAGAGTCTCTCATGGTTTGTCTCCCTCCCTGATTTCTTCCATTCAGTTTTCCCTCCCTTCTCCTGTGATCCTCCACGTTATTTCTTACATCCACATATCAGTGAAACCATATGATAACTGTCTTTCTCTGCTTGACTTATTTCACTTAGCATAATCCCCTCCAGTTCTACCCGTGTCGATGCAAATGGTAGGTATTCATCCTTTCTGATGGTTGAGTAATATTCCATTGTATATATGAACCACATCTTCTTTATTCATTCATCTGCTGAAGGACCTCTCAGCTCCTTCCACAGATTGGCTACAGTAGACATTGCTACTATGAATACCGGGGTGCATGTGGTCCTTCTTTTCACTACACCTATATCTTTGGGGTAAATACCTAGTAGTGCAATTGCTTGGTCATAGGGTAGCTCTATTTTTAGCATCTTAAAAAACTTCCATACTGTTTTCAAGAGTGGCTGTACCAGCTTGCATTCCCACCAACAGTTTAAGAGGGTTCCCCTTTCTCCACATCCTCACCAACACTTGTTGTTTCCTGTCTTGATAATTTTGGCCATTCTAACTGGTGTTATGTAGGCCTCATTGTAGTTTTGATTTGTATTTCCCTGATGGCTAGTGATGTTGAACATCTTTATATGTGTCTGGTAGGCATTTGTATGTCTTCTTTGGAGAAGTATCTGTTCATGTCTTCTGCCCATTTATTGACTGGATTATTTGTTTTTTGGGTGTTGAGTCTGAGAAGTTCTTTTTTGTTTTTTTGTAAAGACTGATTAATTGATTGATTGATTTGACAGAGAGACAGAGAGTACAAGCAGGCAGAGCAGTAGGCAGAGGGAGAGGGAGAAGTAGACTTTCCAATGAGCAGGGAGCCGGACGTAGAGCTCGATCCCAAGACTCTGGGATCATGACCTGAACCAAAGGCAGCCAGTTAACCAACTGAACCATCCAGGTACCCTGAGAAATTCTTTATAGATCTTGGATACCAGCCCTTTATTTGTAATGTCATTTGCAAATAACTTCTCTCATTCTGTTGGTTGCTTCTTAGATTTGTTGACTGTTTCCTTTGTAGTACAAAAGCTTTTTATCTTGATGAAGTACCAAATATTTATTTTTGCTTTTGTTTCCCTTGCTTTTAGAGATGCATCTTGAAAGAGGTTACTGCCTATTTCTCCTCTAGGATTTTGATGGATTCCTGTCTCACATTTAGGTCCTTCGTCCACTTTGAATTTATCTTTGTGTATGGTGTAAGAGTATGGTCCAGTTTCATTCTTCTGCATATGTCTGTCCAATTTTTCCCAGCGCCATTTATTGAAGAAGCTGTCTTTTTTCCATTGGATATTCTTTCCTGATTTGTTGAAGATTAGTTGACCAGAGAGTTGAGGGCCCATTTCTGGGGTCTCTATTCTGTTCCACTATGTGTCTGTTTTTGTGCCAATACCATGCTGTCTTGATGATACCAGCTTTGTAATATAGCTTATAGTCAGACATTGTGATGCCCCCAGGTTCGGTTTTCTTTTTTAATAATCCCCCGGTGATTCAAGGTCTTTTCTGGTTTCATAAAATTTTAGGTTGTTATAGCTCTGTGAAAAATGTAAGTATTTTGAAAGGGATTGCATTGAAAGTGTAGATTGCTCTGAGCAGCATAGACATTTTCACTGTTTATTCTTCCCATCCATGGGCATGGATGTTTTTCCATCTCTTTGTGTCTTCTTTAATTTCTTTCATAAGTGTTTTGTAGTTTCTAGAGTATAAATCCTTTACCTCTTTAGTAAGGTTTATTTCTAGGTATGTTATGGTTTTGGGTGCTACTGTAAACGGAATTGATTCCTTATAATTTCTCTTTCTTTAGTCACATTGTTTAGTGTATAGAAATCCAACAGATTTCTGCATATTGATTTTGTATCCTGCCACATCGCTGAATTGCTGTGTAAGTCCTAGTAATTTGGGGGTTGATTCTTTCGTATTTTCCACATGAAGTATCATGTCATCTTCAAAGAGAGAATTTGACTTTTTCTTCGCCAATTTGAATGCCTTTTATTTCTTTCTGTTGTCTAATTATTAAGGTTAGGACTTCTAGTACTATGTTGAACAACAGTGGTGAGACTGGGCATCCCTGTCATGGTCTTGACCTTACGGGAAAAGCTCTCAGTTTTTTCCCATTGAGAATGATATTTGTTCTGGGATTTTCATAGATGGCTTTTATGATATTGAGGTATGTTCCCTATATTTTGAGGAGCTTTAATCAGGAAAGGATGCTGTATTCTGTCAAATGCTTTTTCTGCATCAATTGAGAGGATCATATGGTTCTTGTCTCTTTTCTTTTGTTAACGTGATCACATTGATTGATGTGTGAATATTGAACCACCCTTGCACCCCAGGAATAAACCCCACCTGATCATGGTGAAAAATCTTTTTAATGTATTTTTGGATACTATCGGCTAGCATCTGGTTGAGTATTTTGGCATCCATGTCAATCAGGAATATTGGTCTGTAATTCTCTTTCTTGATGGGGTCCTTGTCTGGTTTGGGGATCACTATAATGCTGGCCTCACAGAATGAGTTTGGAAGTTTTCCTTCCATTTCTCTTTTTTTTTTGGGAACAGCTTCAGTAGTAAAGGTATGATTTCTTCTTTAAATGTTTGGTAGAATGCCCCTGGCTTGTTTTTTGGGAGGTTTTTGATTACCCTTTCAATTTCATTACTGGGTATTGGTCTAGTCAGATTGTCTATTTCTTCCTGTTTCAGTCTTGGTAGTTTCTTTTGAAACCATGAAAATAGCTTCACTAACTGGGGAACTTTCCTAAAGTTTTCCAATTTTTGTTTTTCATAAAATGACATTTTGTATATTACATATCTATATCTATATATATCAATATATTTTTAAGTAACCTCCACATCCAGTATGGAGCCCAATGCAGAACTTGAACTCAAAACCCTGAGGTCACGATCTGAGGTGAGATCAAGAATGCGGTTCTTAACCCACTAAGCCTCTCAGGCACCCCACAATGTATTTTAAAATATCAACAGAAATACCTGATTTGCACCACGAAGATATGGAAATCCACCAATAAAGAGAGATCCTGATTCTGGCAAGGGTTTTCCAGATACATGATTGACAGATTCACTTGCTTTTATAGTCCTCCCTAGAATAGTCAATTCAGCTCTACATGGATCAAAGTCTTGCCTGCAACCATTTAGGAAAAAAAATTACGGTTTTAGCATGTGTTGTATAAACATTTGTCTGACCACTTAATTAAGCTATTAACAAAATAAGAAAGATTTAAGTAAATAGATTATCTCACCATAAAAACAATAAAGCCAGAAGTAGATTAATCTGTTCTAAATTAGAAACACTTAAAGTTTTAAGTACATAAATACAAAGCTAAATTTTGACAGGCAAAACAAATCATGGCAATCACTTAATGAAATAAATAAATCCTGATAATAAACAGATCATTCTCATCATGACTAAAATGACATTACAGAGTGTAAAATTCTACTTCAGTTTTTTAACATTGTTAAATTTTCTGCGAGTGAAAAATATTGTAAAGAATCGGGTTTAAATATGATTATCCTGCATACAATATACCTTTGCCTATAGGGGTGTGTGTGTGTGTGTTTCTAGGTTTTATTGGTCCATTATTTCTACCCTTGCACCAATATCACACTGCCTGAAATACTGATACTTTTTATTGAATCCAGATATTTGTTGTATAAATCCTCTTACTTTGTTAGCTTTTTGAATGAGATTATCAAATACCATTTTTCCTTTTTTCTCTTTGCTGTGATCAATTTTATATGTTCACTATTTTTTGAATGTTTGAATGCATTCCTGAAATAAGTCTATTTGGTCATAAAATATGTTGATTTTATATGACACAGGTTCCACTTTTCTATGTTTTAAAGAATATATATGTTAAACAGAGTGTCCTCAAACTTCCTGGCTTGTACTGCTCTTATAAAATTTTGGTGTCAAGATTATGCTGTCCTTATATTATTTCAGAAAATTTATGTAATATTATATCTACCTCTCAATATATTGTAGAATTCACTAATATAGTCACCTGGACTTGGAGTTTTCTTTGAGGAAGGTATTAAATATGGACGCAACGTACTTCATTAATGCAGTTACCTAGGTATTATCATGTCCATTTTATTAAATTTTGTTTTCTTCTTGAAACATTTTCACTTAATCTTCATTTTTAAAATTATTGGCAAAAATACTTTTATTTATCAAAAATATTTGCTTAAAATAAAATTATGCCACATATTATTGCCAATAAAATATAATTGGTGTTGGGACTCTAATGATCTCTCTTTCTTGTGATATTGGCCATTTGTACCTTTTCTCATTTTATTTGATTTGCAGATTAGTCTTGGTAGGGAGTAGCAAATTTCAAAGAACGTGTAATTTTGGCAATGTTGATAGTTGCCATTCTATGTTTGTTTCCTATTCCGTTAACTTCTGCTCTTATTTTTATGATTTTCTTCTTTTCACTTTCTTTGGGCTTAATTTACTCTCCTGCTTCTAGTGTGTTTAATGCATGCTCTCAAGATTGTAAACTTCTTTTTAAGACTAAATTTACCTATGTACAAAAAATTCTTTCTCATCATTTATTCAAAATATTTTCTAATTTCTTTTGTGATTTTTTTTTTCTTTAGTCCAAGAATTACCCAGAATTGTAGAGGGATTTTCTGGTTATTTTTGTATTATAAAATATTATAAAAGCTCAATTAAGCTTATTTAAAGAATATTCTCTGTTTGCTTCTAATTCTTGAAATTTATTCACTTAGGCATAGCCAAGCATATGGTCAATTTTAGTAATGTTTTCATGACCCCAGAAAGTTTGTTCTACATATGCGACTACACACACACACACAAAAAAAACTATACACACATTAAGGTACCTTTGTACTGAATAAGGAAGATGAACAATGAAATAAATCATGTTTATGATGCAAATGCATTTTTTTCTTAAAAAAAAATCTGGAGTTTTTTTTTTTACATCCTCCTTCTATCTATACCATGATACAAAGTTAATAAAACTAAGACCAGATATAGCCTTGCCGACAATATTAATGCTTTCATAAAGAAAATTTTGAAAAGATTTTGAAATGATAATGTTTCTCTGTATATTAAGAACTTGGGAGAAAAATGCATTGAACATTTTTAGAACCCATTTGATATTCTTGGATTCTGTATTTAGAAGCAAACTAGAAGCTTTCTGGGTTAATTACTTCTTACAATTAAGCTGTTAAAAATATCTTAGGGAGGATACAGCTTCTAGGAAGTTTTCATTAAATGATAAAAATAAAAAGCACAACTTTTACTCCAATCAATCTTCAAATTTTAATGTTTAGAAAAACAATTTGTACTGCTTTGTGATACTAAAATAGCAATAATAACTAATCACTGATACTCCGTTAATGAACTCCTTTCCCATATTTCATTAAGCAAATGAAACCCATTAAACTATCAAACATATTTATTTGGCCTTTGGTTATAATAACTGAAAAGATAACTTAAAATTATATATATATGTGTGTGTGTACATATACATATATATATAAGCTCTCTATTTTTTCCCTGACTACATAAGCAACATAAACTCATAATTTAACTGACATCTAATTTTTGATGACAACAGATCTAGAATGGATTCATTTATGCTAAGCCCCCATGTCACCAAACCAAGACTTAATTACAGTTTCAGAGCTCTCAGAAATGGAAACTTAAACCCAACCAATTTGGAATTCCCTGATTAACATTAGTTAGATAATCTGCTTGATAACCCTCTCCATCCCCTTTAAGAAAAATAAATAAAGCTTTTTTTTGGGCGAGGGGGCCTGGTATGATTTCCTTGTCTCTGTTCCCTTCTGATAAAATCCTTTGCCTTGCAAAGCCCTTCAGAGCTCCTTTCTATCTGCTAGACTGACTACTGTGTAATGCATGAATCACTGAATAAAGCCACTTAGATGTTTGAAATTTACTCCATTAAATTTTGTATCTAAAATACGTATACATATGTATTATATATTTATATTACAAATTATAATATTTTCTAATATTTTATTCTAAAGAGAATTTTTTTTCTTCATTTAAATATTTGCACAAGTCCATATTCAGCTGTGGTATTTCTTCTTAGGGATATGACTAGAGACTAAAAAGGAGAAAAGGGATATACAGTATATATTAATACACCATGGTTCTAAGTTGTGTAGCACAGACTACACACAAATGCACAGTAGAAATACTCAGAAATTGACCGCTGTGTGATTAAGATCATTATGGTAGGAAAAGGGAAGAATAATAGATATTACAAATGTGGATTTTGAGAAATGGTGAAAGCCGGAAGAGAAATGAATAAACTAGAGTTTTAAAGGTTTTGTCTGTCTATGGTTGAGAATGAGAGCTCAGTTCAATACCAGATTTTTAAGCGTCTCTAC
Organism: Mustela nivalis; assembly: GCF_964662115.1. NCBI lineage: Eukaryota > Metazoa > Chordata > Mammalia > Carnivora > Mustelidae > Mustela > Mustela nivalis. The sequence continues at coordinate 105,435,984 of NC_139024.1, forward strand.
TTTGGGCATTTTGAATATGTTATTCTCTACTGAGATTATAGTTCATTCACCACAATGTCAACAGCATGAGGAAAAGGAGGCCTTTGTTATGTTACTCTTATATCCTCAAACCTTCAACAGGGCCTGTATGTGGCAAACACTAAAGTATAAGCTAAATAATGAGCAGTTTGACAAGATACTGTCAGAAATAAAATACATGTTTAATGAATGACAGCATTTTTTTCTTTTGATGATAGCATATACTTTATTCTAATTATATTATTAGAAAATATTTCATAAAATGTTGAAAGTATAAAAAAGAAAAGCACAATGACTTGCATTTTCCAGAAAGAATTATTACTATTACATTGCAATTTAAAACTTTCATATTATGACAAAATGTTCCTCAAACTTGAGAACGTAACACATAAACTCAGAGTTTGCCTCTGTTAATTTAGTAATATAATAAAAACATTTATGTGTATTAATATTATCCCACACTACTAATCGTAATGAATGTATAGTAATTGTTTTGTACTGTTTTAATTGTTTGTATGTTTGTACTTTATTTCTAAAATGTCCAATAGGTATTTGGGAAACTTTTTCAGTTTTTCATCCTTTTCTATAAAACTACACTATATGACTGTTTCATACATCTTCATACACACATCAATTTATTTTCCTAGGAAAACCTCTAGAAGTTTACTTGCAGTACATAAGCTTTCTCAATATTTATATATTCCTACATTTTCTTCAAAAAATTTTCTCAGTTTACTCTCTGTGATGGTTAGTTTTATGCAGCAACTTATAGGCTACAGTCTCTTGTTTTTCAAACACCAATCTAGGTATTGCTGTGAAGGCATTCTGTAGATATGGTTAACATCTACAAGCAGCAGACTTTAAGCAAAGTAAATTGTCCTCCACAATATGAGTAGATCTCATCCAATCAACTGGAAGGCTTTAAAGAGCAAAACTGAAGTTTTCCTGAAGAAGAAATTCTACCTCTAGTTTGCAGCATTAGCTCCCACCCGGCGGTTTCCATCCTGCAGGCCTGCCCCTCAGACTTTGTACTTATCCAGTCAGATCCCACAATCACATAAGTCAATTTCTTAAAATAAATCTCTTAATGTATATCTTCTGCTGGCTCTGTTCCTGGTAATGTCCTGACTAATACAGATTTTGGTACCTATAGTGCTGGGAATAGAGAGATAATTATTTGACCTGATATATAGGAAGATCTTTTATATTATCTTATAATCACATCAGTGAAGCAGTATTAATGTTAACTGAGTATGGAATTTGATTCTTTAATTGGATTTGGACCTGATAATAGTTTTTGTTAAAAATCTCAAGACATGTCTCTCTTAATTAGTGTTAGCCACATGAAATTTAATTCCTTATAAAGGTATTCTGCATGAATAGTAATAGATCAGGTGATCGGCTTTTGATTATCAACTCTAAGCTAAAGACTTGCCATGACCTCTGATAGGAATAAATAAAAGAACTCGAAGTATTAGGGAAAGATTCATACATCATGGTAGGAGATTAATTATTTATAATTATATCACATTTCAGGCTTTTCTCTAAAATTTATTATGGTTTTTATTATTGTTGTATAATTTCTATTCATTGTCACAGAGGGTAAACTGCTTCACCATCAAGAACACTATTATCTATGCACTAATTCTGTAGGCTTTCACCTTTGGATAAGTATGAGAATTTTTCTTTCATACTTAAAATTCTGTACTGGCTTATTCTTGTTTTCAAAGCTATTATCATTTCTGAAATAAATTACCCACTGTAAATGAATACAAGGATAGCATATTATCTTTTCTCATACACATATTCCGGAGAGCTGGCAGCTAAGCTAAAGAAAGATGAAAGTAAGTACACCTCCATTATAACAATGTAGACCATCATGTTTTCTTTGCCGAAAATGCAATTCTAATATTTCATCTAGCAGGATTGTTATTTTATTCAAGAGATACACTTTTTAACAGCAGTCATATCTTTCCCCCTAGGCTCATTAGAGTGGAGGCAATGTTATTTTGATTGTGTCCGATTGAATCTAACAGGAATTGACTGAACGTAAGAAAACAGTCTTACAACATTATTGTTTAGCATTTGCTGATGATACAGTTTGCCTAGCACACCACGCAGTGTAAAATTTTTCCATCAAGGCTTTTTAATGCTTTCTCTAAAATCAGCACACAGGGTGCTTTAAAGGTCAAATGAGTAGAATGATTTTTTTGCATAATTATTAATATATATAGAACTCTTTCAAGACTCTTGGTGTTTGAACTACCTTTAATTGTTCTTCTCCCAAACTTGCAGTGATTGCTCATATCTGTCATTGGTATTCACATTAATAGTAATCGTTAACTACTCTCCACTAATTAGAGCCTAAAAGAAAAGCTTAGTTTGCCATAGATTCTATTCATTATGTTTTGGTATTCAATATAGATGCCAGGAAAGGTCGAATAACTATGCTGAACACAATAGAGATTTGGCTGACTTACTGTTTTATTATTTGCATGCCTATCATCATAAAGCAACAATTTCGAAGCTTCCACATGTCATAGCAAAGATTATAGGAAGTACATAGAATAGGCCAATCTTACAAATAAATAATAAAAAATGTGGCAAATAGTAGAATTTCATTATGTTGGACATTAATTTTCTGATTATTCTGGAGCATTATAAAAGTCATCATTTAGAAATTGATTTCTACCTTATATTTAAGAAAGAATTTTTAATCGGCAATGATTAAACCTTACCATAGAACCTGAACATTTGTGTATTCTCCTTGTTAACTGCTTACCATATTTACATTGAAAACATTATTAATTTATTTAATCAGCCAGAAAAGTAAAGAAATTGCTATAAAAATTTTAAAAAACTATATTTTCAGGGAGGATTTAAACACCTAAACTGTCTATTCTCACAAATACTAATGAAAAATAGACATAAATTTATATATTTGATGTCAAAACACAATTATTTATCAGATCAAATTACCCCTGATATCTAGAGATTTTTTTTTTAAGATTTTATTTCTTTGAGAGAGATCACAAGTAGGCAGAGAGGCAGGCAGAGAAAGAGGAGGAAGCAGGCTTCCCACCGAGCAGAAAGCCTGAGGCCATGTGGGGCTTGATCCCAGGACCCCAGGATCATGACCTGAGCCGAAGGCAGAGGCCTTAACCCACTGAGCCCCCCAGGTGCCCCATCTAGGGATATTTTATATGCACTTAGCTTATAAGAAATTTATTCTCTTGAAAAATTGATTTTTAAAAGAGAAATAAATAGGGGATATTTCTATTAATGATGGCAGATTTGATTCCTATAATATTTATTCAGGTAGTTTCTGCAGGGGACATGGAATTGCTCCCAGCCTCTACTCCTCATCACATCTTTGAAAACATTAAGATAAACTCCTCAATTTAAAGCTGTGGATAGTAAAGCACTGCCAAAAAATTAAGTCTAAAAGTCTTCATTTGGAATTCAAGCACCCACCCCTCCAATTTAGGATCTTATTTAATTATCTGTGTCTCTGACAGCTCTACAACAGGAATTTTCTGCTATTTAGATAAGTCTCCTCATTGTTCCACCTGCAAAGGTTTCTCTTCTATCCATTTAAATGCTGCTCATAATTAAGAGCTTACTTAAGCTTCACTTATTACCTAAAATGTTACTAATATTTGCAGTCTTAATGATCTCTTCACCATCTAATACCACCAACAGTGTGCCATTCATTAATTTTTGCATTCAATTATACAGTGTTTTCTCTTGTTACATGACTGCTTTGTCTCTCCAGTGAAAAAAATAACCTTTCAACTGGCAGAGTTATAATTTGTCCATCTTTGATTTTTAGTAAAACCAAGGCATTGGCCTACTGACCTTATTTTTAATTTATAGCATTAATTGTGCTATATTCCCTTAATAAGTGTGATTCTAAGGAAGCAGCCTTGTCATGCTCAGGAAACCCGCAAGCTGCCAGGTGCTTAGATGTCACTTCCACTGTGACCACAGGCTGGCCTTGGTCTCCCTGTTAGAATAGGATTATCCCTCTGCCCATGGGGCTTTCTGTTGGCAAAGTAACTGCTGGCATTCATTGAGCCACAGTGAGATTTTCTAACAATTATGGGCAGCTGAGCAAAGAGTAGCTAAAAGCTCTGAATTTAGCACTGACAAAATCATGCAATTGAGTTGTTTTCTGGCTAGTTCTAAGCTAAGTATTATGCTAATTGATTTTTCTTTTGGGGTTCATACTTTTGGAACCTTGACAAAAATTTTTTTTAAAGATTTTATTTTTTAAAAAAGATTTTATTATTTATGTTCAAGAGAGAGTATGATCGGGCGTTGGGTAGGAGGAGAGAAAAATCTCAAGCAGAATTCACCCTGAGCACATGAAGCTCTACTTGGGGCTCGATCTCACAACCCTGAGATCATGACCTGAGCCATGATTCTTCTGAAAGACTGCTCCCTGCTAACCCGCACTGGATAAATGGACTTTTAAATATATATACTTATATATATGCATATACATACATATTAAAAGTCCATTTTAAATATATATAAGTATATATATTTAAAAGTCCATTTATATATTTATATATAATATAAATTATTATATATATATATAATTATTTATTTATTTATTTGAGATAGTGAGTGAGAGAATAAGAGGAGGGGCAGAGGGAGAGGGAGAAGCAGATTCCCCACTGAGCAGGGATCCTGATGAGGGGCTGGGTGCCAGGACCCTGGGATCATGATCTGAGCTGATGTTCAACCAAATGAGCCACCCAGATGCCACTGGGTAAATTGACTTTTAAATATATTTTTGCATTTGTGATTGAAATTAAACATCAGTGATATGGTTAATAACCTATATTAATTATGATAGTCCTAATTAAATTATATTTGAGAATCTATAAAATAATAATTGATACTAATATAATTGACATTAGATTATTAGATACTAAGATCACTGTTTAAATTTAATCAGGAACAATATATCCAATTATTATCTCTATCATTATGAGCAATTAGTCACTTTAATCATAATTCCTTGAAATGAAATATCTACTTTAGAAAAAGAACACTAATAAACCTCATGAATTAATTTAGCACACAGATGTTATATTTGGCAAATTATATAAATAAAATATTTAAATATGTCATTAATAATTTCTGAATACTCACAAAATATGTCTTTAAAATTTTATTTTTCTGAAGTATTAAAAGGATCAAGTAGACCAGCAGAATAATTGTGAAACACAACTTATTAGCTTAAAAAGCATTTATATAGTGATACCTTAATTTCTACCATGGGCAATCCCTCAGAGAATCTTTGGATATATTGTGACTACTTTCAAAATTGTTCAAGAAGATATCAGAAGCAGAAGTGATAGAGGAAGTCCATCTCTCCCAGAGAAATACGGGAAGGATCAAAAAGCACATGGAAACGTATAAAGTGATATAGTGATGAAATCATCCCTCAAAGGACCTCCTTTCATTCCTCAAGATCTGCCACTGGAGTTTCAGAGACATTGGAGCTCATGTATGGCTTACTCTGCAAGTGTATACCTGACATTCTGTGATGGGGCTGGTCAGCACATCACACTTTAAAAAAGAGTGCTAATGATTTCATTGTGAGAATTTAGAGAGTAAATCCCTAGTCAGATTAGTTACAGAATTAAGTTCCACAAAATTCAACATAATGGTGGGCATTTTCAGGTTAATCTAGTTGTAGCTCCATATTATGCATAAAGCCTATTTGCCTTAGGAAATGTCACTGGGGATTCCAGATTATTCTGTTGTATTACACATCTTTTATTTAGGAGGGGGGAGAGGAAATGAGGCACTGCAGCTACCTGATATCATATATGCTGTTTGCTCACTTGAATTTCATTTTAGAAATACCTATGTTACTTCTGTTCCCTGGTCCTTTTCTAGACTGTTTAATGTAAAAATAAACATATAATGTAATATATATATATATACAAAAATATGTATACACACATTTTTAAGAAAGAGGAAAGCATGGACTTTGTAGTCAGAAAGAATTCCTTTTGGCTGTCAGCTTCATCACTTATTACCTAAGAGACATTTACTCTTAATTTGTCATGCAGGTATTTCTCAATATTATTATGTGTCAGGCAAGACAGTTTATGCTAGGATTTAAGATTGACAAAACTGCATTAGGGCCACCTTTTATAATTCAAATCTCAAGAGAGAGGATGACATATATAGTAAGCATCATAATGCTTAAAGGAGTTGGGGACTGATTTAAACTGAGATGTCAGGAACACATTCTCAAGGAAGTTAAGATTTGAGATGGAATCTGAAAAATAAGCAGCTAACAGTAGGCCAGCAGAATTAGGAAAGAATGTGCTAAGCAGAGAGACCATCATATTTGCAAAAGTCCCTGAGGGCAGAAGGAGGGACTTGTGTAAACTGAAAAAAAACTAGGGGGTGCTGGAGCACAATCATGTGTGGGAATGTTGGCAGGATAATAGGATTAGAGAAATAGGTAAGACTACTTAATTTTTTGATACTCCATAAATGTAATGTATAGGTAAGTTTAATGGTAAAAATGTGTATCAATCCACACTTCTCTTGATTGTTGAATAGAAAACTTAAGCGATTAGAAAGAAAAACTTTCAGATACTCTATAAATGCTAGTTTTTTTGTTTGGCTGATTGGTTTTGTTTGGTGTTTTACTCTCCTGAGTTCACCATAACAAAATACCACTGACTGGGGTGCTTAAAGAAACAACAAAAATTTATTTTCTCACAGATCTAAAGGCTGGGAATCCAAGATCAAGGTGTTAGTATGTTTGGTTTGCCCTGCCTGCTTTTTCCCCCTGTATCCTCAACATGACATTTTCTCTGTGCATACACATTTCTGGTGTCTCTTCCTCTTCTAGTAAGGACATCAGTCATATTTAATTAGGGCCCACCCATATTAACTGCATTGAACCATAATGACTTCTGTAAAAACTGTATCTCCAAATACAATCACATTCTAAGGTAACCAGGGTTAGGACTTCAACATAGAGATTTTAGGGGGACACAGCTAATCCATAACATTTTATTTGTTCAGCTTGTTAAATTGTAAGTTGTTTCTCTCTTTCACTCCAGGTTGGATAATCTTAAGCTCACTCTTTTCTCTGGAAGTGTTTTTCACCTGTAGCTCTCTTGCTTTACCACCTACCCCCATTTTATGCCCTGTATGCAGTTGTATATTCCTGTCTTCAAACTATCTGTATTCTAGATGCTTTGAATTTATTTAACTCTGGATCATAAAAACAGATAAGCCCATGATATATGAGATACATATATGTGTATGTGTGTATTTGTGTGTGTGTATAATACAAAAGAATTCTTTTTCTAGAGTTAGATTTAAACTACACATAGTTGCGAATAAAAGAAATACATTAATCAAATAACAGACTCATGAACTAAGGATAATCTTGCTAGAATACTGATAAAGTAATGGGCTAAGTAATATAATAGAAGAGATATTATTATCAACAGTTAGAAAACTATTGAAGGAAAGCAAAAAACTATTTGAATGATGCTAATCTGAGAAAAACAATGTTCAAGAAACTATGGAAAATATACTATTCAATGGAAGTCTGTTGAAATGCAGAGATCCAGCTTATCTTGACATTTATTACCACCATATATTCTAGGTGAAACTTAGTCATCCTTCCCTATTTGTGCATATTAGATATACTAAGTGTTCTATAATGCATTATCTTATTTACTGTAGGCATTATTATGAGTTTTACATCTGGTTTGACCAGATCAAACAACTTGTCCAAAATCACTGCTAATGGCTCTAAAGCTGGGATTTCTTGATCCTTGATTCTAAAACGATGCTGCTCTCTAAGACTTTCTCTGATATACCAAGGGGGAAAATAGAGAGGCAAGCCATCATACAGATGTTAAGTTGTAATGGTGAACCTCCTCAATGTGTACATGTGCCCAAGAGACTAGTTATGAAGAGTTATAAGAGATTCACCGAAATCAAATGATAATATATTTGAAAATGGCTGATGAATGTTCACTCCTATCAAAACACACAAGCATGGGCACACACACACACAGAACAATAAAGTTTCATGAGCAATTGGGTTTCATCATCCATCACTTGGAGTCAGATAAAAGCTGTTCTAGGAAGACTTGTTTAGGCAAACCTAGTATAGCATTAAATCCACCATCACAATGACAAGTATATTTATAGGGTCTCAAATTGCAGCAACTTCAGACTCAGAAATCATACTTATGACCATTCTTTCAGATAAGTGGAAGAGGGACAATAAAACTGAAATGAAAATTGATGATTTGAACCATAAAATTTTAGCTTTCAGTTATATTGGCTGCATATAGCCAAACTCGCAAATTGTGGTTCATTGTTAAAGTTCTTTAAATTGGAATGGACTCTTAGGAAAAGGTTTCATCAGTTATCATAGAAGAAAATATTTAAAATCGCAAAATGGAGATGCTGGCACATCCTGACATACCTAGTGCTAAGAGAGAAAAACGGGTTCTATTTCCTCACCTGAGCTATAAAGTCAGATTCAGTACTACAGAAATATAAGTTGTTTTCAAATTGCTTTTTTATATGCTGTTTTAAAATAGATAAAAATAACTTAAATATCATTATACAGTATAAGTGTATAAATACATAAGTACATAGTCATCACATAGTTTTTTAAAAAGTAATATATAACAGAGTTTTAACAGAAATTGTCTTTTGAATATGATTTTTGTTCTAATCCTTTGGATTAAGAAAAGTTTTATAGAAGAGAAAAATGGAGAATAGTTAATAAAAACATTTTCTCATTATTGTTTTTGAAACACAATGCTTTCTAATTCAAGACCTGTAGGATCTAAAGGTACAAAACATAAGTGTGATTGTAACTGCTCTGTAAAAGAAAGGAACTGGACAAAGTCACAAATATGTGGGTTAGTTTCCCTTTTCTATACACCAGTAACCTGGGTTTTATACCTGGGTACAGCAGTGAGTAGTTCTCCCCTGCCCTTCCCTTCTCCCTCCCCCTTACCCTTTCCTTCCCCTCTCTCTTCCCTTTCCCTCTATTTCTTTCTTTCTTGGAGAGAGAGAGAAAGTGAGCAGGAGGAGCAGGGAGGGGCAGAGGGAGAAGGAGAGAAAGAGAATTTTAAACAGGCTCCACGCTCAGTGTGGAGCCTGACATGGGGCTCAATCTCAGAACCCTGAGATCATGACTTGAGCCAAAATCAAGAGATGGATGCTTAAATGACTGAGCCACCAAGGCACCCCAGTAAATATGTTTCTATAACTTTTGTACTAAGCTGAAAGCTTAAAGGAGGGGTGATCTTTAGTAGGTCTGAGGGTGTAATGATTCTAAGACATGAGCCCAAGCTTGGGTGCCGGGAATTCCAAGACAGGGGCTCTATCTATAATCTTGTTTTAGAGATTTTATTTATTTGAGAGTGGCATCATAAGTTGGGGATGGGACATAGGAAAGGGACAAGCAGACTCCCCACTGAGCATGGAGCCTGCTGGGGTTCAATCCCAGGACCCTGAGATCATGACCTGAGCCAATGTCAGATGCATAACTGACTAAGCACCCAGGCACCCTCGGGTGTTGCTAAGTTAGTTCCTTGCAGAAATCCCATGCAGCATATATTCATTTCTCTGTGAGAGTAAATAGAATTTATAACACAAGAACTTCTGTGCTATCCGCAAGGTACAGAGAATTTTCCTTTCTCCTTTCAGAAATGACCTGGAAGTTTAATCTAGCAAAACACAGAAGCAACTCTACGAGGAGAAATATGGCAAGAGTTAGGCAAACAATAGGATCTCGGAAGGAGGTGGTCACAAATAGACTATACCACTAGTTACTGGGCTTTGGTTGAACAAACTTCTCTAATACCGTATTTTGAAAACAGAGACCTGAAAAAATACCCCTGTTGTTATTTGTGACCTTGCTGACTCATTACAGGAAGAAGAAAATAAAACAAGTTCTTCACAAAGGTAGGAGATACTCAGTCCTTGTTGAGGGTAGCTGATAAGTGTCCATAGTTATCACAGTTACATGTTGCTGGGTCTATAGGGTTTTAAGTACATTTATGCACATTTTGATGCAACTCAATTTTTAAAAAAGACATGTACCATGCAACTGTTCTTAGTGAGCATTTATTTTGAAACAAAAGGGGGGCAAGCAAGTCCATTTGTTTGGGGCTAAGATTTCATTTTAGATAGCTTGGTATTTAGAAAATCCAGCATTTTTTTTTTTTTAATAAACTTGATTTTTTAAAATTTAATTTCTTTTTGGTGTAACAGATTTCATTATTTATGAACCACACCCAGTGCTCCATGCAATACGTGCCCTCCATAATACCCACCACCAGGCTCCCCCAACCTCCCATGCCCCTCCTTTCCAAAATCCTCAGATTGTTTTTCAGAGTCCATAGTCTCTCATGGTTCATCTCCCCCTCCAATTTCCCTCAACTCCCTTCTCCTCTCCATCTCCCCATGTCCTCCGTGTTATCTCTTATGCTCCACAAATAAGTGAAACCATATGATAATTGACTCTCTCTGCTTGACTTATTTCACTCAGCATAATCTCTTCTAGTCCCATCCATGTAATACAAAAGTTGGGTATTCATCCTTCCTGATGGAGCCATAATACTCCATAGTGTATATGGACCACATCTTCCTTATTCATTCGTCCATTGAAGGGCATCTTGGTTCTTTCCCCAGTTTGGTGACCGTGGCCATTGCTGCTATGAACATTGTCTGTTTAGAGTGATTCTATCAGTAGAGGGAGCCCCAGATGAATAACTATTGAACAACCACAATTTCCTAAACCAGGGCACTCATAAACTCTTAAGAGTATGTTAACCCTAATAAATGAAGACTCAGGGTATAACTTAATGTGGCAGAATCCATGAGTCTAAACTGATACAGCATTCTGGGACTCTAGCTAACATTTTCTCTTTGACTCTAAAAAGTTATATTCTATGTTTGGGAGCATTCTCTTATGGCTTATAGAAACTCATGTGTTCATGTGTGTGTGCATATATATAACTGATCTGATTCATTGTGCCTCCTTACCATGGAATAAGAGTGAAGTCTCAAAATGTACCAAAAAGACTGAATGTGATTTGTACTCTATTTAGTTTCAAGGTTTTATTAATTGGAAATAAGTGTCATTGCTAACTTGTCACTATTGGAATTTCTATGTCCAATGAGCCTTTTACTTTAACTGAAACAAGAATGGCAGTGGTCTCTGAGGGGAAGAGAAGGCTAATAATCACTGCCATTGTAAAACAATTTTAGCCAGATTTAAATGAAAATACATTTGTTTATTATGTGGTTTCAAGCTGTGTTGTCTTTTATAGTCATATAATATTTAAACTTAAAAAGTCAAAGTCTTTTGTGTGTGGGGGGGGAGATGTTATTATTTCTACAGAACACAGAAAATCCTTTCTTTCAGAATCATGTGACAAAACACCAGCACATAGGATAAACTGAAATGTTACCCACTCACTAATTCTGATGTGAATATATTGTTTTTTCTTCCTTGCCTGTGTACTTCCTGCTGCTATGGTAATAAGCTTTCTGCCTGTTCAGGGACATTTTATTTCCTCAGACAAAATTTATAACTTTTATGTTAAGTGAAAAGAAGGATTTTTAGAAACTCAAAATTTTCAATTGTGTAGTAACTTTTTAATCTTCATTATATACCAGCATAAGGACTAATCAGCTTTAATAAAAATACTGGAGATGCCTGGGTGGTTCAGTCAGTTAAACATCTGCCTTTGGCCCAGGTCATGATCTCAGGCTCCTGGGCTCCCTGCTCAGTAGGGAGCCCGCTTCTCCTTCTCCCTCTCCCTATGCCCCTCCCCCCCACGTGTCCTCTTCTCTCTCATATAAATAAATGAAGTCTTAAAAAAAAAAAGAAAAATACTGACTGTTTTATGTCTTTAAAGTGAGTCTACATATTAGTATCTTGAATGTGGATAAATGGGAGTAATTGAAATTTATTTTTAAATATTTCAAAGAGAGCAACTTAGAGAAAAAAATGATAGCACGATAAAGGTATTATTAAATAAGACATTTGACAAAGGTTAGCTTTGGGAGAATATGGGCAATAAGTATAAGCATAAATACTTATCTCATACCTCCTTTCCCATCAAATTTCTATTTAAAAAAACCACTGGATGTACAAATGGGGGGAGAGGGGGAAGCAGCTTGACAATAGAATTGGTGGTCAATGTCTACCCAACCAGAATTAAATGGTTAGAAATGTTAAAAAAGTAGAAAGACTTAAAATTTAACCATCCAGAATCAAAAGCACAAAATCATCCTCATAAATACGTGGGAATATTATCAGCAGTCAGTGAGAGCCACTGGGTCCCCAACAGCACCTCAAAATGCAGAGCTGCATTTTACTTTTTTTAACAGTGCTGTGCTTGCTATTGTTTCCTCCTTTTCCCGCTTCATCAGTTGTTTTTCTCTGTATGTTACTTTTGGCTGCATACAAGCACGCTTTAGTATCTTTGATCTTAAAAAAGAGAAAAAATCTTCTTTGACCGTTCTTCTCCACACATTTCTTTAGTTTGAGACTTCCATCTATAACAAAATTCCCAAAAAACTATTTATATTAACTGTTTCTAATTCTTTCCTGCCTATTCTGTCTTTACCAACTCCATTAGGCTTTTAAGAAATTGTTTTTGTCAAGCTCATTTATTTGCCCTCCACACTGAAAATCCAAAGGTCATTTCTCATTCCCCATCTTACTCAACAGCTGCAGCATATGTCTTAGATGGCAACTTTACTCCTTGAAACATTTTCTTCATTCTCTGGACACATTTTTCCTTTTTTGGTTGTATTTCACTAGTAGCTCATTATCTCTCTTCTCTTCTGGTCCTCCTAATTTTACTGACCTCTAAGTATTAAAGAGCTTTTAAATCAAAAGCTGTCCAGTTGAAATTCTTTCACCTATAAGGATCAACATTTCAACCTGTGTGGACTCAGCATTAGTCTCAAAGGAGCTTACATTAGCTTTGTCTCTTGAAACACATGTCAGTCAAGCTGAGAACTTGGCTGTTCGTGATGCTGAGGGATATTCCTGTTGCCAATGGGCATACCAACCACATACTTTGTCCCAGTGAAAACCCTTTTCTTGTTGAGTTAATTCAGATCTCTAGAACAGAAAATAAGTATTCAACAGTGAGTACACATGACAGCAGCTCTCACCATGTTGTACAATGCTGCTATTTCTGCTTCTTATTATTTAGCTTTTCTCCTTTGTTTGGGTTTGGAGTCTTCTCTGCCCAGTCACCTCCATCAAAGTAACTGTAAGTTAAAGCAAGAGCAAATTCTGTGCTACCTCCATACCCATGGTCTCCCTTCTGCCAAAGTGGACTACAACTTCTGATTACAAACCAAAACTGGTCAAACATATACCTCCAACTGCAAAGGAGAGGACAACAAAACCAAAACTGTTTGTGGTACCCATAAAGAAAGGTTATAGTTCCTAATTTAAAATGAGGATATAAATTAGGAACACCTACTATTTGAAGATACAAAAAGAATTTTTAAAAATTTTTAAAAAGGGAAAAGGGGACAAAATGGCGGGGGAGTAGGAGGAGGCACCTTTTCAGCCGGTACCCCAAAGTGAGCTGATTACCTACCAAAGAACTGCAATAACCCATGAAATCAGCCTGAGATCAGAATTATACACGTCTGGATCTCTACAGGGACAGAAGACGCCAGTGGGCAGGTAAAGTGGAGTGGAACAGCGGACTGATATCAGAAGATAAACAAAAGGGGGAGGGAGCCACCAGAGGCGACCCGTTGGAAAGTAATACCCCAATACGAGCGAGAGTGCCCTGCGTCTGGGGAGAAGCATTAACTTGGAGACTGGTTGAAAGCACTCCAAAAGAGCAAAGGATCGTGGGGGGAAATTGTGGGAATCGGGGCGGCTAGGAACAGGGGCTTAAGTCCCCGGTCCCAGGACAGCCTCCCCGGCGCTGAGGCAGAGAGAGTGCGGCAGAGAAACCAGCTCTTGGTCCCTAAGCGTCCAGCCTGCCCGAGAATGCCTGGGTTCTAGTTCCTGTGAGGGGATGGGAGCCAAGCAGGCTGGCAGAGCACGCGAGCCCTACCACAAAGCTTAAGATACGCGCGCACGTCCCTCATGCTCCCGAGTCACAAAAGCCCTGCCGGCGCTCTTTGACCCATGCCATTGTTTCAAAGCCTAAGCCGCGCGCCCCAAACTCTCCCCTGACAGGGGTGCGCAAAAGCCCAGCCTGGTGTTTACGAACCTGCGCCCCGTTCTCAGTTCTCAGTGCCTGAGACGTGTGCGCAACCCATAGCTGCCTCTGAAAGAGGTGCGCGCAAGCCAGGCACTCCCAAGCCCAGGCCAGCAGCAAAATCTCAGCGTACGATTGCTGCTTGGAACCTCTCTGGTGGTCGGAGCCCCAGACAACTGCCACTGCCTTGGTTTTGGGTACAAACAAAAGATCCTGCGCCCCCAGGGTCTGCAACTTGGAACCTGCTCTGCCAGCGGCCAAGGGGGAACTTATTTTGGCTCTGCACCCAGACTGAGGCTTCTCTCTGAGAGGGAGATCAGGGTGCGGTTTGTTTTCCTCTAAAACTACAAAAACCATCAGAGGCGGTCAAGGTGAGAGAAAAAAAAGTGAACAAGCATAAAAACCGCCAGAGAACAAAAGCCTGAAAAAAAAAAAAAACAGTTTCCTCAGAGCCCACCCACTTGAGGGGGGTGGGAGGACTTAACTCAGGAAACATCACTGACTGACAACCCACGTGGCAGGCCCCTCCCCCAGAAAACAAACCAAGAAAGAAAAAAAAAAAAAAGAGGAAAAAAAAAGGACTACAAGAGAACAACCACTACTTCATAGGAAAACTTGTATTGTTCACCCGTTCCCACTATTCCGGTTCATTTTTTCTTAATTTTTTTTTTACACATTAAGTAATTTTTTTAACCTATTTACCATCACAGCGAGCTGTACAGTACATCAAATTCCATAATACCTTTCCAACCTGAACTTTTTAATACATACACCTATGTTTTTCTTTTGCATTTTTATTTTTTGAATTCCTTTTTTAAAATTTTAGTTTAGTTTAGTCTAGTTTATTCCTTTTTATTTTTATCCTCTAATATTCATATAGAGTTAAACTTCAAAATAATCCCCTTTCCCCAATCAATACTACCCCTATAGATAAACCAATTTTTAATCCCCTTTATCTTAGGAAAGTTGAGTCCTTTAACAAAGATATCAAGATACATCCAGGAAGAATCAAAACAACCTTCCTTGCACACACTGAGAATTTATAAGAACTCTCCCATCTTCTTCCACCAGTGTTTCTGTGTTTTTTGTGTCTGTCCTGATAGCATATAAATTTTACACTTGGGGTTCTTTTTTGACGAGGTTCTTTCTTTATTTGCATATATATATATTTTTCTCTTGTCATATAATTGTATCAGTCTTTTTATCTCTTTTGGTTTGTCTACTTCATAAATCTTACCTTGGGGCCCATCTAGGCTGAACCTTCTTTTTCATCTTCCCTTTCTTTCCTGTCTCTCTCTCTCTCTCTCTTTTTTTTTTTCTTCTGTTCTTTTTTTCTTTTTCTTTTCTTTTGTCTCTCATTTGGGTGGGGAATCCTGATTGCTCAGAAGTGTTCCAGGGTGCACCTTGACTGCACCACAGTTGATACATCCAGCTACATCTGTTCAGTCATCTCCCACCAAAATGACTAGGAGGAGGAATGCCCAACAGAAGAAAAATAGAGAGGATGGACCTTCTGCAACAGAGCTAACGGCTATCAACATAGACAATATGTCGGAAAGAGAATTCAGGCTAACAATTATCCAGGCAATAGCTAGGTTGGAGAAAGCCATGGATGACCAAACAGAATTGATTAGGGCCGAACTGAAAGCAGCGACCAAACAGGATGTTCACAATGTTAGGGCGGAGCTTAAAGCTACCAGGGAGGAGGTTCACAATGCTCTCAATGAGTTCCAATCTAATCTAAACTCTCTCAAAGCTAGGGTAACTGAGACAGAAGATAGAATTAGTGATCTGGAAGACAAACAGAGAGAAAGGATCAGGAGGAAGCCTGGAACAAACAGCTTAGAAACCACGAAAACAGAATCAGGGAAATAAATGATGCCGCGAAGTGGTCCAACGTCAGAATTATTGGAATCCCTGAAGGGGAGGAGAAAGAAAGAAGTCTAGAAGATATAGTGGAACAAGTCCTTCATGAAAATTTTCCCAATCTCGCGATGGAACCAGCATTCATGTACTAGAGGCTGAACGGTCTCCACCCAAGATTATACATTACAAAAAAACATCACGACACCTGATAGTCAAATTGAGGAATTATAATTGTAGGTATAATCTCTTGAAAGCTGCCAGGGCAAAGAGGCTCCTTATTTACAGAGGGAAGCCCATCAGAATAACTTCAGACCTGTCCACAGAGACCTGGCAAGCCAGAAGAGGCTGGCAAGATATATTCAGGGCACTAAATGAGAAGAACATGCAGTCAAGAATACTTTATCCAGCAAGACTGACATTCAAAATGGATGGAGAGATAAAAGAGTTTTCAAGACCAGCAAGGCTTAAAAGACTATGCAACCACCAAGCCGACACTGCAGGAAATATTAAGGGGGGGTTCTATAAAAGAGGAAAAATCCCAAGAATAGCATTGAACAGAAATATAGAGAGAGTCTACAGAAAGAAAGACTTCAAAGGTAACTTGATGTCAATAAAAACGTATCTATCAATAATCACTCTCAATGTGAATGGCCTAAATGCACCCATAAAACGGCACAGCGTTGCAGATTGAATAAAATGACAGGACCCATCCATATGTTGTCTACAAGAGACCCATTTTGAACCTAACGATACACCCAGACTGAAAGTGAAGGGATGGATAAGCATCTTTCATGCCAACGGGCCTCAAAAGAAGGCTGGGGTAGCGATTCTCATATCAGATAAATTAGACTTCAAACTAAAGACTGTAGTCAGAGATACAGAAGGACACTACATAATCCTTAAAGGGACTATCCACCAAGATGATCTAACAATTGTAAATATCTATGCTCCCAATATGGGAGCAGCCAATTACTTAAGAAAACTGTTAATCAGGATAAAGAGTCATATTGATATGAATACACTAAGTATAGGAGATCTTAACATGCCTCTCTCAGAAATAGATCATCGAAGCAGGAAATCAATAAAGAAACAAGAGCATTGAATGACACATTAGACCAGGTCACAACTAACTATATACAGAACATTCTACCCTAAAACAACAGAATACTCATTCTTCTCAAGTGCACACAGAACCTTCCCCAGAATAGACCACATACTGGGTTACAAATCAGGACTCAACCGATACCAAAAGACTGAGATTATTCCCTGCATATTCTCAGATCACAATGCTTTGAAACTGGAACTCAATCACATGAAAAAGTTCAGAAGGAACTCAAACACCTGGAAGCTAAAGACCACCTTGCTTAAGAATGCTTGGATCAACCAGGAGATCAAAGAAGAACTGAAACAATTCATGGAAACCAATGCGAATGAAGACACTTTGGTTCAAAACCTATGGGATACAGCAAAAGCTGTCCTAAGGGGGAAATACATAGCCATCCAAGCCTCCCTCAAAAAGATTGAAAAATCCAGAATATACCAGCTGTCTCTACACCTTAAAGAACTGGAGAATCAACAACAAATCAAACTAATTCCACACATAAGAAGGGAAATAATCAAGATTAGAGCTGAGATCAATGAGGTAGAAACCAGAGATACAGTAGAACGTATCAATGAAACTAGAAGCTGGTTTTTTGAAAGAATCAATAAGATTGATAAACCATTGGCCACACTAATCCAAAAGAAAAGAAAGAAAGCCCAAATTCATAAAATTATGAATGAAAAGGGAAAGATCACAACTAGCACCAAGGAAGTAGAAACAATCATCAGAAGTTATTATCAACAGTTATATGCCAATAAGCTTAGCAACCTAGATGAAATGGATGCATTCCTGGAAAAATATAAACTACCAAAATTGAACCAGGAAGAAATCAACAACCTGAATAGACCGATATCTAATAACGAGATTGAAGCAGTGATCAAAAACCTCCAAAAAAACAAGAGCCCAGGACCTGACGGATTCCCTGGGGAATTCTACCAAACCTTCAAAGAAAAAATAACACCTATTCTCCTGAAGCTGTTTCAAAAAATTGAAGCAGAAGGAAAACTTCCAGACTCTTTCTATGAAGTCAGCATTACCCTGATCCCCAAACCAGGCAAAGACCCTACCAAAAAGGAGAATTTCAGACCAATATCACTGATGAATATGGATGCTAAGATTCTCAACAAGATCACAGCCAACAGGATCCAACAGCACAATAAAAAGATTATCCACGATGATCAGGTGGGATTCATCCCTGTGCTACAAGGATGGTTCAACATTCGCAAATCAATCAATGTGATACAACAAATTAATATGAGAAGAGAGAAGAACCCCATGGTCCTCTCAATTGATGCAGAAAAAGCACTTGACAAAATCCAGATCTGTTCCTGATTAAAACGCTTCAAAGTATAGGGATAGAGGAAACATTCCTGAACTTCATAAAATCTATCTATGAAAGGCCCACAGAAAATATCATCCTCAATGGGAAAAAGCTTGCAGCCTTCCCGTTGAGATCAGGAACAAGACAAGGATGCCCACTTTCACCACTTCTGTTCAACATAGTATTAGAAGTCCTAGCAACAGCAATCAAACAACAAAGAGAAATAAAAGGTATCCAAATTGGTAATGAAGAAGTCAAACTCTCTCTCTTTGCAGATGACATGATTCTTTATATGGAAAACCCAAAAGACTCCACCCCCAAACTACTAGAACTCATACAGCAATTCAGCAACGTGGCAGGATACAAAGTCAATGTGCAGAAATCAGTGGCTTTCTTATACACTAACAATGAAAATACAGAAAGGGAAATTACAGAATCGATTCCATTTACTATAGCACCAAGAACCATAAGATACCTGGGAATAAACCTAACCAAAGAGGTAAAGGATCTGTACTCGAGGAACTACAGAACACTGATGAAAGAAATTGAAGAAGACACAAAAAGATGGAAGACCATTCCATGCTCTTGGATTGGAAGAATAAACATTGTTAAAATGTCTATACTGCCTAGAGCAATCTATACTTTTAATGCCATTCCGATCAAATTTCCACCAGTATTCTTCAAAGAGCTGGAGCAAATAATCCTAAAATTTGTATGGAATCAGGAGAGACCCCGAATCATTAAGGAAATGTTGAAAAACAAAAATAAAGCTGGGGGCATCACGTTACCTGATTTCAAGCTTTATTACAAAGCTGTAATCACCAAGACAGCATGGTACTGGCATAAAAACAGACACATAGACCAGTGGAACAGAGTAGAGAGCCCAGATATGGGCCCTCAACTCTATGGTCAATTAATCTTCGACAAAACAGGAAAAAATATACAGTGGAAAAAAGACAGTCTCTTCAATAAATGGTGCTGGGAAAACTGGACAGCTATATGTAGAAGAATGAAACTCGACCATTCTCTTACACCGTACACAAAGATAAACTCCAAATGGATAAAAGACCTCAACGTGAGACAGGAATCCATCAGAATCCTAGAGGAGAACATAGGCAGTAACCTCTTCGATATCAGCCACAGCAACTTCTTTCAAGATATGTCTCCAAAGGCAAAGGAAACAAAAGCAAAAATAAACTTTTGGGACTTCATCAAAATCAAAAGCTTCTGCACAGCAAAGGAAACAGTCAAAAAAACAAAGAGGCAACCCACGGAATGGGAGAAGATATTTGCAAATGACAGTACAGACAAAAGGTTGATATCTAGGATCTATAATGAACTCCTCAAACTCAACACACACGAAACAGGAAAACATATCAAAAAATGGGCAGAAAATATGAACAGACACTTCTCCAATCAAGACATACAAATGGCTATCAGACACATGAAAAAATGTTCACCATCATTAGCCCTCAAGGAGATTAAAATTAAAACCACATTGAGATATCATCTAACACCAGTTAGAATGGCCAAAATTAACAAAACAGGAAACAACATGTGTTGGAGAGGATGTGGAGAAAGGGGAACCCTCTTACACTGTTGGGAATGCAAGTTGGTGCTGCCTCTTTGGAGAACAGTGTGGAAATTCCTCAAGAAATTAAAAATAGAACTTTCCTATGACCCTGCAATTGCACTCCTGGGTATTTACCCCAAAGATACAGATGTCGTGAAAAGAAGGGCCATCTGTACCCCAATGTTTATAGCAGTAATGGCCACGGTTGTCAAACTATGGAAGAACCAAGATGCCCTTCAACGGACAAATGGATAAGGAAGATGTGGTCCATATATACTATGGAGTACTATGCCTCCATCAGAAAGGATGAATACCCAACTCTTGTAGCAACATGGATGGGACTGGAAGAGATTATGCTGAGTGAAATAAGTCAAGCAGAGAGAGTCAGTTATCATATGGTTTCACTTATTTGTGGAGCATAACAAATATCATGGAGGACAAGGGGTGTTAGAGAGGAGAAGGGAGTTGGGGTAAATTGGAAGGGGAGGTGAATCATGAGAGACTATGGACTCTGAAAAACAATCTGAGGGGACTGAAGTGGTGGGGGTGTGGGAGGTTGGGGTATCAGGTGGTGGGTATTATAGAGGGCACAGATTGCATGGAGCACTGGGTGTGGTGAAAAAATAATGAATACTGTTTTTCTGAAAATAAATAAATTGAAAAAAATTAAAAAAAAATTTTGTAAAGATTTTATTTATTTAAGAGAGGGAGAGAGAGAGAGAGAGAGAGAGAGAGATTGAGATCACAAGTAGGCAGAAAGGCAGGCAGAGAGAGAGGGGGAAGCAGGCTCCCCACTGAGAGAGAGCCTGATGTGGGGCTTGATCCCAGGACCTTAGATTGTGACCTGAGCCGAAGGCAGAGACTTAACCCACTGAGCCACCTAGGCACCCCACAAAAATAATTTTTTTAAATAGAAGAAAATACTTGTAAAAATGTTCTTACAGGATTTATAAACAGATCTATAAATGTTACCAAGAAGTCAATGAAATGAAGTAGTTTGATATAAGGCAAACTGAAGGAAGATGACATAATACAGTAATAAAATAAAAATTATGATGAAAACCTTTACATACATAGAATCTACAAAGCTATCCTTTGAGAATGTGTTCAGAAAGGATAAAATACGATTCAGCAGACAAATTCAAAATAAAAAAATTATGGGTGGAAAAGACTGCTAATGAAATTTGAAGTTAGAAAAATACACAAAATACCTAAATAGCTGTATTAAATGTAGCTAAAAATTAAATAAAAATTGTTTTAAGGAGAAAATCTATGATGTAAAGTCAGTAAATGGTTTTCAATCTAATACTTAGAAAATAATCGATGGGGTTATGAACATTGGGGAGGGTACGTGCTATGGTGAGTGCTGTGAAGTGTGTAAACCTGGCAATTCACAGACCTGTACCCCTGGGGCTAATAATACATTATAGACTTATAAAAAAAATATTTTTAAAAAGTAAATGAGGTTAAAAAAAAAGAAATTAATGGAAAAGCTAGTGGAAGGCAGCTAACGCTAACCAATGAATCTTGTCCAATGGGAAGCTGAAAAGTTAACAGCTATAAGGAGAGATTTAAATTTTTATAAAAACAATATATCTATTCACAAAATTAAAAAGAGATGGGTTATCTTCAAAGTCAATGAGAAAGTAATTAATTAATAGCATAGTAGAGAAGGCAAATGTTATAAATCCATGAAGTATAAAATTATAGCAATAAGGAGAACACAAATTATTGAAATAAGATTAAAGTTTATCTGATAGTTTAAATGTGACATATGTGAGACCCAATGACTCAGAAGTGAATAGGCAAAGTAATATCAGACAAATGTAAAACAAAAAATCAGGCCAGGGACTAGCTAGCCTACAATAACAGTAAAAATTCAAAACACAAAACACAATGACTTACAAATGTCACAAAGCAATATATATGTATAAAATAACAAACATTTAAGATAAAATCTATTAGGAATTAAATTAGGGAATTTAGTACATTATTGAATTATAAAATGACAAACTGAAAAAATAGATTTGAAAAATAATTAAAAAATGCAATAAAAGATACATGCCAAAATTTCCCCTATATATGAAGCATACCTGATTTTCTAAAATCCACAGAATATTTTATACTTATTTTTATATTTTCCAAGATTATTTCAGTAAATTTTCCTAAGAGCACATAGAAGATATAACTATTTGATAATAAAACAGATACAGAATAAAAAAGAATTTTTAAAAAAGATTCTATTTATTCATTTGACAGACAGAAAAAGTGAGAGAGCATAGGCAGGGGGAACGGCAGAGGGAAAGGGAGAAGCAGGCTCAGTTCGGGGTTGGATCCTAGGACTCCAGGATCAGGGCCTGGGCTGAAGGCAGATACTCAACTACTGAGCCACCCAGGTGCCCCTGAAAACGAATTTTTAAAGAAAATGCTTAAATAGCATATTACCGTTAAGAGGTGATGGCTATAAAGTAGGGCACTTGTGATGAACACCAAATGTTATATGTTAAGTGATGAGTCACTAAATTTTACACCTGAAACTAAAAAAAAAAGAAATAAAATTTATATTTTTAAAATTTAAAAAAAAGCAACATTCCTTAAACACTTTATAAAGAATGAAGACTCAAATTTAGGTTTGGGGAACACTGAAAGGCATTTGTGGACACTCATTTATCTAATTGTGTTGAATGAATGCTGGGGGTTGTGGGAGATGTGTGGTGGGGTGAATAAATGGAAAGAAAAGAAGGCATTAGAGAAGTTGACAGGGTTGAGGATGTGAAACTGATGTTCAAAAATGGTAGAAGTTGATATCTAGTAACAACCTCATTTGGTTTTTTCTTTCTTGCTTGGGGAACCTCAAACGTTTCAGGTGTTAAACGTGCTGTAATCTCCCCGTAGAACTTAGCACAGTCCCTGTATTATATCTGGATAGTATTGCAAAAGTAAATATTTATTACTTGTTCTGGTTAAAAATGAAAGACTAACCTTATGTGATCACCTTCTATTGTCTCTCCTCCCTAAGACTCCACTTCTTTACTATGAATAAAATCAAGTATAAACTCACAAAGATAGAAAATGGAGAGGATAGATCAGTGGATGGGAAAGTTCAAAACCTTTTAGAAGACTCACAGCAGATGGAGGATTGCTAGCTAATTTAGCAGAGTTTATGATACTTCAACCTAAAGTTCGTATAGAGAAGGACACTAATCTAAGTGAGCTAGTTCATTCCACAGAACTCCTAAAAGGGATAGGATACTACAAGTATCAATAGACTGGACATAAAAGCAGGACCAAAATCATTGGTACTGGCTGAAGCTTAGCTGAAGGCAAGAGAACACTTTTCTCCACACTGTGCAGCCAAGCTTTCCCACTCTCCCTCATCAGAAAGATGAGATATTTATCCTTTGAATGGCACCATGGCATTGGCAGTGGCTCTGATTCTCAGCTTCACAGCTCCAAGCTCTCCCAAATTCTGGTAACAACTGTCCCTCCTTCTTAGGCCTCTGTATAGTAACAACTCCTCAGCCATCATCAGAATCTTTCTGGCTCTTTTATCCCTGCCCAAACACCTAAAAATAGTCTTTCCATTAAACTCTTTTCAGTTAAACTCTTTGAGTTTAAACACATCTGTCTCCTGCTGGGACCCTGACTGATACATCAGAGAACAGGATAAACTTTCAAAAACCTGTAATTAAGTCATATCCTCAGGGAGAAAACAGAAGGTTGTTCTCTTCATAAAACAACAGTATGGGGGGGGGGGGATCAGAGCATTCAGATGGAAAATAAGAAAGAGGTCTTGAAGTGTAAAAATACAAAGTAAAGAAAATATCCCAAATGTTAGGACAAAAGATAAAGAGATGGAAATTGGTAAAAGAACGCAAGAGACTAAGAGACCAGTACTAAAGTGTCATGCCACAAAGGGTCCATAGAGTGCCCAGCAGAGGGAACGATAAAAGAAAAACATCAACTTTGTGAAGTTTCAGAAGACTAGTGGTAAAGAAAAGATCCTAAAAGCTTCCCCCAATGAAGGTATGTTATGAAAAAGGAAAAATAATCAGACCTTTGAAGTGAAAAATAAGAGGTATTAAAAATGGAAAATAAAAACCCATATCGAAGATTTCAAATAAGTGCAGAAATACAAAGCACAAAAATTACCTCAGAAATCATGATAAAAGATATAAATGGAAAAAAGAGAGGAAATACGAGATTAATAGAACCAGTACCCTCTACAGAGTGACGGGTCCATGCAGTGTCCAACACAGTGAAGAACAAAAGAAAAATACTAAGTACAACTTCATGAAATTTCAGAAGGCTAAAAATATAACATCCTAAAAAAGAAATTAAGATATCACATATAAAGAAATAAATATCTGAAGAGTATTAGATTTTCAACAGCAGCACAGAATGCTAGAAATCACTGGAGTAATGCCTTCAAAATTCTGAGAGAAAATCATTTGTATTTTGTGTATAAGATTCTAAGCACAAATGTTAAAATCTGAGGGTAGAATAAAGATATATACAGATGTGGCAAGACTGTCACTTTCCCAGCATCCTTTGATTTCAAAAACCTAACATACAAGATGCTTGAGCAAAAATGGGATTAAACAAGAAAGAGGAAATGAGAAATCCATAAATCATTTGACCAAACAAAGGAGAATAGCAAAGTGAAGTCTCATTGCTAAATCATATTGTAGCTCTGATGAAGCATTTTAAAAAAAGAAAAAAAAAATGACAGATGTATTGAATAATGCAAATTAAAAAAAGGGAAATTATTTACTGAGGGGAAGATGGGAAGGGTGTAAAAAAGAGGAAAGATAACCGAAGTGTATTTGTAAAAATTCAGCATGTGCCATTCATTGTAGTATTCTATTATTTGCTTGTTGCTTTTCAAAAATCCATACTTTGGGAGGAGCAGGCTGGATAGGCAAGACTGATGCACAGGTGTATCCTCATGCATAACTGGATATCAAGTGATAATTTTGGAAATGAATACATAAAGATAGTAATATGCATTTATTCTTTAGAAGTATGAAGGAAGAAATACAGAAGAAACTTCTAAAGATTTTAAAGTAATGTCTTCTGAAATAAAGTTGCACATGAAAAGGGGAAGAACATATTTTTCTTCCTATTTAATTATCTTATGAAGTTTCTGATCACGTTGATGTAAACAAATCAAACACAAAAATGCATTAAATGGAATAGCAGAATGGATATAAAATTAGGAATAATCTACATACACATGCAAGAAGAACCATATTGGTGAAGAAGAAAGGATTCTGGTTATTGATGGCCACTAACTAACTAATATATGTAAGTGTCGCATCTATGCTATCCGATAGCCTTGGCAGTGGTTGGAGTCACTTAGGACCCATAATATGTTTGCCAATAAAATTATAGTTAAATTTGGGAACCTGGGTGGCTCAGTTGGTTGAGTGACTGCCTTTGGCTCAGGTCATGATCCCGGACTTCCAGGATCGAGTCGGATCGAGTCCCGCATCGGGCTCCCAGCTCCTTGGGGAGTCTGCTTCTCCCTCTGACCTTCTCCTCTCTCATGCTCTCTCTCACTCATTCTCTCTCAAATAAATAAAATCTTAAAAAAAAAAAAAGAAAAAAAATAAGTTAAAATTATTTCAAACAAGAACATAGACCACATATCTCCTAATACAGAAAGCACATTGCACACATGTACAGTGCAGTCACACTGCTTCCCTGTACTTCCAATTCTGCTTTTCATGATGCACCTAAAAATAATAAGCTTCGTATTCAAAATACATCTATTTAACTTCTCAAAGTTAGGGCATCACTGGCCATATTTATTAAGACTAAACATCATCACAGTTTACTTTCTCTCTTGCTTAATACAGGATTATTCTTGGCAAGGACATCAGGCATGTTCTGCATGTGTCACACTGTTTTATGTATGGGTCTAAGGCTAATTTTCAGAATACAAAGTCTGTGCACATGCATTTAAAGAAAGTACTCCAGTTTACTGGGAGGAGCTCATATGCTCCATTATTTGAAACTGCAAAGTATAAGATTTTTTTTTACTGGCCCATCTTGAAAGCATGTTTATCCATTAATAAAAATCACTAGTGATACTGCATGTTTCTTCAAATCACAAGGCAGAAAGCTAGATATTTTTAATTGTACTTTAGTGTTTCATAAGGAAATACCCTCAAGTAAGCCTCGGGCAAACAATGAGCTGTTGACAGTTCCTGTGGAAAAACTTCATTTGATTGTAGTAGTATTTTCTTTTTTCCTAAATATTAAAATGAAGAAAGCTAAAGTTTCTAGGATTCATAGAAATGATCACAGAGAGTTTTTCTTTCCTTTTCAATGTGTTAGTAAAAAACTGAGCTTAAAGCATAAAAGGCTACTTTCAGCAAAGCTGCTCACATGCTAATCCAAAAGAACTTGATCTCCCCTTGGAAAGGATCCTGGAAAACTGAATTAGAGGCAGATTTTTTGGCCACCTTTGCACATGAGTTTCTTCAGCATAGTGGCAGAAATCAATGGTTTCTTTAAATAAAACACTCCAGGGACAGAAGAAATCAGATCTTGGCTCAGTTCCTAGAATTTGTGTTTTTGCTTGTATGATCATTCCTTAGCAAGTACTTTCAAAGTCAAGCCTTTTTTTCTACATTTAAAATCAAAAGGAATAAGAACCTAAACTCAGATATAAAATTCTGATTCTTAAAGTATTCTCATCCTGGTGCTATCAAATCTTGATTCTCTGACTCTCATCTATGACAACCAAACCTGTGCCAAATTAACAAGTGCAGCAGTAAAGCACTTGACTTCAAGGCTTAATCAAATTATTTCATATTTGGTGCATATGGATACATTTCAGCATGGGTTATCTCTAAGCTATTAGGCCTGTTTCTCCTTATGTTAATTAATCAATTTATTCACATCCATCACTTCATTTATTCATTCATTCAGCAGAGCTTTATACAGCACTTAACACTCATCAATTACTATAGCTAACTGCTAAGGAATTTGAGATCTACTTTTTTTCTGTTTATGGTGATCTTTTTTGAGACATTAATAATATATCCTCGTAATGTCTTCTAAATTCTATCCAAATGCATAAGCATATTTTGCAAGACTTCCTAGCCCAAAATAGTTGCTACTAAGTAAAAGACAATGGTAGGTAAGAAAAAATATTAATGTTGATGATAAGATCATCACTATCATAGCTAACCTTTATTATATATGCTATTTATTTATTATAATGAACATTTACTGAATACTATACTGTTTTACCCATTTTAGCTTTTTTAATATTCAATACATCAAATAAAAGCTTAGAAGTTCTAGGAGTTGCTCCGCATTACAGAGTGATGATAGTAGAACTCTGGCTGTCCAAATCAAGAACTCATGCTTTTCAAGACATTATATGTGACCACAATAACAACAATGCTGACTACACAGCTTTGCTACTTCATGTTTCTGGACACTGTGGTATCACAATTAGAATGTAGCCCATTACTGTGAACATTTATATACATGTATTTAAAATTTTTAAATAGTAAATGTAAAAATAGTTGCAAACATTAGCACTTTATGCATGCAGAGTAGATGTAATACATCATATGACATGCACAACAATCCTCTGCAGTGGGTACTACTATCCTTAAACTTGACCAATAAGGGAGATAAGGTTCTCAGTTGCTCAGAAACAAACATGGAGCCTCACAATCAGTGGTAATATTAGCATTTGCTTCTAAGTTACTTGTTCCCATAAACCTTCTCTAATTGGCAAGCTATATTTCTTTAACACCAAGAAAAGTGAAAATATCCATGTCTAATTAAAACAGGCTCAGATAACTTTTGTTGCCATTGAATTAAATTGTATTGACTAATGACAATTTTCACACAATTAAAATATAGTGGAGTTCATTAAAGTGGCTTTTTTAAGGATTTAGTTTTATCTCAACTATTATTTAAGGAAGATGAAAAAATAATTCTAGTTTTCAATGCTAACAAAAAATGCATACTGACTTATAATTATCTGGCTAATAACAGTATTCCAATATAATCATTTATTATGTTGTAGTGTTTTGCAAAATATTTTCCTATGATTATTTGGGTTCTGGAAGAGTGACTTAAGAACAGTTCCAGTGGAGACAGAATAAGAACAAGGCAGGCAAAATAGCCCCCCTTCCCACTGCTCCCAATCCAAGCCTCAAACAGAGAAGCTCCACCTTAAATTATTTCATACCTTAGTTGTCCATATAAGATACTATTTATAAATAGATCTCTATTGAGAGCAGGCTTAGATGACATCAGGTAGCAGGAGATCAGCTAGATAGCTTATCAAACCATTCCAAACACCTACAAATCCAACAGGAGATTAAAGAGAAGAAGAGCATCAATTCTAGAAATAGAAAATCGACCACTTTCTGAAAGTAGGACCAGTGGAGAAGTGAAACCAAAGGAACGGGAAGATAGACTATGTGTGTGGGGGGCAGCTCCCGCAAGCGGCAGAGCAGCAGAGCACAAAATCAGGACTTTTTTTTTTTTTTTAACATTTTATTTAATTGACAGAGAGAGATCACAAGTGGACAGAGAGGCAAGCAGAGAGAGAGAGAGAGGAGGAAGCAGGCTCCCTGCGGAGCAGAGAGCCCCATGCGGGACTCGATCCAAGGACCCTGAGATCATGACCTGAGCTGAAGGCAGAGGTTTAACCCACTGGGCCACCCAGGTGCCCCCAAAATCAGGACTTTTAAAAGTCTGCTCCACTGAGGGACATCGCTCCAGAGGCTAAACCGGGGTGAAGGCCATGTGGGGACAGCATGGCCTCAGGTCCTATGGGGTCACAGAAGGACTGGAGGGGTGTCTGAGTGTCCCAGAGCTCACAAGTATTAGAGTGGGGAAGCTGGCTGCAGAGACAGAACCAAGGAGTGAGCTTTCAACTCGGGGTTATCATTAACTGTAATCTGTGGCACAGGCCACTGCTCTGTGCGTGGGGTGCCCACAAGATCTGGGGAGACCTGGAAGAGCTCAGAGATCTGCAGGTTTCAGAGACTCCAGGTGGAGCTGCATGCCAGAGACAGAGATGCTTGGTCACAGGCTGGGTGAGCTTGGAGTGTAGCCAGAGGCCAGGGAGATGGGAGTGACTGAGCGCTTTTCTCTGAGGGCGCACTAAGGGGTGGGGCTCCAAGCTCTTGGCTCCTCCAGGCCAGAGACTGGGAGGACGCCATTTTCATTCCCGTCCTCTGGAACTCTAAGGAAAGTGTTCAGAGAACAAAAGCTCTCAAAGCGAACCCAAGCAGATTACTTAGCCTGGCCCCTGATAAGGGAGGTGCAATTCTGCTTCTTGCAAAGGCACCTGAGAATCACTACAACAGGCTCCTCCCCCAGAAGATCAACAAGAAATCCAGCGAAGACCAAGTTCACTTACAAGGAGAACAGTGGAATTCCATAGGAGAAGAAAGCAAAGGAGAAGAAAGCCATGAATTCTCATGGCTTTTTCGCCATGATTCTGTAGTCTGGCAAAGTTAATATTTTTTATTATTTTTTTTCTCCTGCTAAATTTTTTTGAACTTTAACCCTTTTCTCTTTTAATGTTTTTTCTCCAGTTTATCTTAACAATATCTTTCATAAAAAATATATTTTTTGGAACTTCATTAATATACTCATATTTTATCCTTCATTGTATCTAACTTTATTTTTTATATACACATAGGGTTTTTCCTTCTTAAAAATTTTGGGGACAACTTCTAATAGATCAAAATACATCCTAAATCTAGCACCAGGCTTGTTATAGTCTCCAACCCAAGCAAATTCTCTCCACTTTCTTTTTCCTTATTCTCCCAACCAACTTATCTTATCAACTCCTTCTTTAGAAATTAAAAAAAAATTTTTTTCATCATTATAGTCATATTCCATCCCTGTACGTTGTTTACACTTATATATGTTTCTCATTCTTTAGAATTTTGGGAGGTAGTTTCTTCTAAGAGACCAAAATACTCCCAAAATTAAGTGGGTGACCCTGTTCTAGTCAACAGTCTAATATATACACACACACACACACATATATATATATATATATATATATATATATATATATATATATTTTTTTTTTTATTGTTTTCTTTTTAAAATTTTTTTTTTCTTAACTTCTTTTTACCTCCTTTTCTCCCCACCATGATTTGGGGTCTCTTCTGATTTGGTTAAAGCACATTTTCCTGGGGTCTTTGCCACACTTTTAGTATTTTATTTGGCCTTCATATATTCTTATCTGGACAAAATGTCAAGGTGGAAAAATTCACCACAAAAAAAAAGAACAAGAGGCAGTACCAACAGCTAGGGACCTAATCAATACGGACATTGGTAATATGTCAGATATAGAGTTCATAATGACAATTCTCAAGGTTCTAGCTGGGCTCGAAAAAGGCATGGAAGATATTAGAGAAACCCTCTCTGGAGAGATAAAAGCCCTTTCTGGAGAAATAAAGAAACTAAAATCTAACCAAGTTGAAATATAAAAAGCTATTAATGAGGCGAAATAAAAAACGGAGGCTCTTACTAGTAGAATAAATGAGGCAGAAGAAAGAATTAGTGATATAGAAGATCAAATGACAGAGAAAAAAGAAGCTGAACAAAAGAGAGACAATCAATTACTGGACCATGAGGGGAGAATTCGAGAGATAAGTGATACCATAAGATGAAACAACATAGGAATAATTGGAATTCCAGAAGAAGAAGAAAGGGAGAGGGGAGTAGAAGGTATATTGGGGAGAATTATTGTAGAGAATTTCCCTAATATGGCAAAAGGAACGAGCATCAAAATCCAGGAGATGCAGAGAACCCCCCTCAACATCAATAAGAATAGATTCATACCCCGTCATCTAATAGTAAAATTTACCAGTCTTAGCGACAAAGAGAAAATCCTGAAAGCAGCCCGGGAAAAGAAGTCTGTAACATACAATGGTAAAAATATTAGATTGGCAGCTGACTTATCCACAGAGACCTGGAAGCCCAGAAAGAGCTGGCATGATATATTCAGAGCACTAAATGAGAAGAACATGCAGCCAAGAATACTATATCCAGCTAGGCTATCATTGAAAATAGAAGGAGAGATAAAAAGCTTCCAGGACAAACAAAAACTGAAAGAATTTGCAAACACCAAACCAGCTCTACAGGAAATATTGAAAGGGGTCCTCTAAGCAAAGAGAGACCCTAAAAGTAGTAGACCTGAAAGAAACAGAGACAATATACAGTAACAGTCACCATACAGGCAATACAATGGCACTAAATTCATATCTCTCATTAATTACCCTGAATGTAAATGGGCTAAATACCCCAATCAAAACACACAGGGTATCAGAATGGATAAAAAAGCAAAACCCATCAATATGCTGCCTACAAGAAACTCATTTTAGATCCAAATGCACCTCCAGTTTTAAACTGAGGGGGTGGAAAATAATTTACCATACTAGTGGACATCAAAAGAAAGCTGGGGTGGCAATCCTTATATCAGATCAATTAGATTTTAAGCCAAAGACTATAATAAGAGATGAGTAAGGACACTATACCATCCTTAAAGGACTTGTCCAACAAGAAGATCTAACAATTTAAAATATCTATGCCCCTAACAGCCAACTATATAAACTAATTAATAACAAAATCAAAGAAACATATCAACAATAATACAATAATAGTAGGGGACTTTAACACTCCCCTTACTGCAATGGACAGATCATCCAAGCAAAAGATCAATAAGGAAATAAGGCCTTAAATGATACACTGGACCACATGGACACCACAGATATATTCAGAACATTCCATCCCAAAGCAACAAAATACACATTCTTCTCTAGTGCACATGGGAACATTCTCCAGAATAGACCACATCCTGGGTCATAAATCAGGTCTCAACTGGTATCAAAAGATGGGGATCATTCCCTGCATATTTTCAGACCACAATGCTCTGAAGCTAGAACTCAATTACAAGAGGAAATTTGGAAAGAACACAAATGCATAGAAACTAAACAGCATCCTTATGAAGAATGAATGGGTCAAACAGGAAATTAAAGAAGAATTGAAAAAAATCATGGAAACAAATGATAATAAAAACACAACTGTTCAAAATCTGTAAGACACAGCAAAGTCAGTCCTGAGAGGAAAGTATATAGGGATACAAGCCTTTCTCAAGAAAAAAGAAAGGTTGCAAATAAACATCCTAACCCTACACCTAAAAGATCTGGAGAAAGAACAAAGAAAGCCTAAACCCAGCAGGAGAAGAGAAATAATAAAGATCAGAGCAGAAATCAATGAAATAGAAACCAAAAGAATAGCAGAACAGAACAACGAAACTAGGAGCTGTTTCTTTGAAAGAATTAGTAAGATTGATAACCCCCTTGCCAGACTTACCAAAAAGAAAAGAAAAGGACCAAAGTAAATAAAATCATGAATGAAAGAGGAGAGATCACAACCAACAACAAAGAAATACAAACAATTATAAGAATATATTATGAACAGCTCTATGCCAACAAATTTGACAATCTGGAAGAAATGGATACATTCCTAGAGACATATAAACTACCACAACTGAACCAGGAAGAAATAGAAAACCCGAACAGACCCCAAACCAGTAATGAGATTGAAACAGTCATCAAAAATCTCCAAACAAACAAAAGTCCAGGGCCAGATGGCTTCCCAGGGGAATTCTACCAAACATTTAAAGAAGAACTAATTCCTATTCTCCTGAAACTGTTCCAAAAAATAGTAATGGAAGGAAAACTTCCAAACTCATTTTATGAGGCCAGCATCACCTTGATCCCCAAATCAGACAAGGATCCCATCAAAAAGAGGATTACAGGCCAACATCCTTGATGAACACAGATGTGAAAATTCTCACCAAAATACTAGCCAATAGGATCCAACAGTGCATTAAAAAGATTATTCATCACGACCAGGTGGGATTTATTCCAGGGTTGCAAGGTTGGATCAACATCTGCAAATCAATCAATGTGATACAATACATTAATAAAAGAAAAGACAAGAACCATATGATACTCTCAATAGATGCTAAAAAAGCATCTGACAAAGTACAGCATCCCTTCCTGATCAAAACTCTTCAAAGTGTAGGGATAGAGGGCACATACCTCAATATTATCAAAGCCATCTATGAAAAACCCACTGCAAATATCATTCCCAATGGAGAAAAACTGAAAGCTTTTCTGCTAAGGTCAGGAACACGGCAAAGATGTCCATTATCACCATTGCTATTCAACAGTACTTGAAGTCCTAGCCTCAGGAATCAGACAACAAAAAAAATATTAAAGGCATCCAAATTGGCAAAGAAGAAGTCAAACTATCACTCTTTGCAGATGATATGATACCATATCATATCATATTTGGGTGGGAAACCCAAAAGACTCCACTCCAAAACTGCTAGAACTCGTACAGGAATATAAAGTCAATGCACAGAAATCAGTTGCATTTCTTTACACCAACAGCAACACAGAAGAAAGACAAATTAAGGAGTCAATCCCATTTACAATTGCACCCAAAACCATAAGATACCTAGGAATAAACCTAACCAAAAAGGCAAAGAATCTATACTCAGAAAACTATAAAGTACTCATGAAAGAAATTGAAGAAGACACAAAGAAATGGAAAAATGTTCCGTGCTCATGGACTGGAAGAATAAATATTGTGAAAATATCTATGCAACCTAAAGCAATCTACACATTTATTGCAATCTCTATCAAAATCCCATCCATTTTTTTCAAATAAATGGAGGAAATAATCCTAAAATTCATATGGAACCAGAAAAGACCTCAAATAGCCAAAGGTATATTGAAAAAAAAAAAATAAGCCAAAATTGGTGGCATCACAATTCCAGACTTCAAGCTCTATTACAAAGCTGTCATCATCAAGACAGTATGGTACTGGCACAAAAACAGACACATAGATCAGTGGAACAAAATAGAGAGCCCAGAAACAGACCCTCAACTCTATGG
Source organism: Mustela nivalis (assembly GCF_964662115.1). NCBI lineage: Eukaryota > Metazoa > Chordata > Mammalia > Carnivora > Mustelidae > Mustela > Mustela nivalis. The sequence continues at coordinate 105,470,110 of NC_139024.1, forward strand.
CCAACTAATCTTCGACGAAGCAGGAAAGAATGTCCAATGGAAAAAAGACAGCCTCTTCAACAAATGGTGTTGGGAAAATTGGACAGCCACATGCAGAAAAATGAAATTGGACCAATTCCTTACACCACACACAAAAACAGACTCAAAATGGATGAAGGACCTCAATGTGAGAAAGGAAAGGAATCCACTGAAATCCTTGAGAAAACAGACAGCAACCTCTTCAACCTCAGCTGCAGCAACTCCTTCCTAGGAACATCACCAAAGGCAAGGGAAGCAAGGGCAAAAATGAACTATTAGGACTTCATCAAGATCCAAAGCTTTTGCACAGCAAAGGAAACAAAAGACAACTGACAGAATGGGAGAAGATATATGCAAAGGACATATCAGATAAAGGGCTAGTATCCAAAATCTATAAAGAGCTTAGCAATCTCAACACCCAAAGAACAAATAATCCAATCAAGAAATGGGCAAAGGACATGAACAGACATTTCTGCAAAGAAGACATCCAGATGCCTAACAGACACATGAAAAAGTGCTCCATATCACTCGACATCAGGGAAATAAAAATCAAAACCACAATGAGATACCACCTCACACCAGTGAGAATGGCTAAAATTAACAATTCAGGAAATGACAGATGCTGGCGAGGATGTGGATAAAGGGGAACCCTCCTACGCTCTTGGTGGGAATGCAAGCTGGTGCAACCACTCTGGAAAACAGCATGGAGGTTCCTCAAAAAGTTGAAAATAGAGGTACCCTATGACCCAGCAATTGTATTACCAGTATTTACCCAAAAGATACAAACATAGGGATCTTAAGGGGCATGTGCACCCGAATGTTTATAGCAGCAATATCCACAATAGCCAAACTATGGAAAGAACCTAGATGTCCATCAACAGATGAATGGATAAAGAAGATGTGGTATATATACACAATACTATGCAGCCATCAAAAGAAATAAAATCTTGCCATTCACGATGATGTGGATGGAACTAGAGGGTATTATGCTTAGTGAAATAAGTCAATCAGAGAAAGACAACTACCATAGGATCTCCCTGATATGAGGAAGTGGAGATGCAACGTGGGTGGTTTGGGTGGTAGGAAAAGAATAAATGAAAGAATATGGGATTGGGAGGGAGACAAACCATAAGAGACTCTTAATGGCACAAAACAAACTTAGGGTGGCCATGGGTAGGGGGGTAGGGAGAGGGTGGTGGGGTTATGGATACTGGGGAGGGTATATGCTATGGTGAATGCTGTGAAGTGTGTAAACCTGGTGATTCACAGACCTGTACCCCTAGGGCTAATAATACATTATATGTTTATAAAAAAATAAAAAATTATTAAAAGAAAAAAAAATGATCTCTATTGAGTTATATCTAGTCCAGTTCTTCGTAACTGAGTACACAATGAGTACATACTATGGTGTGTGCTTTAAGATGCCTGCCAGTAGGGGTAGCTGGGTGGCTCAGTGTGTTAAAGCCTCTGCCTTTGTCTCTGGTCATGATCCCAGGGTCTTGGGATCGAGCCCGCATCGGCTCTCTGCTCAGCAGGGAGCCTGCTTTCCTTCCTCTCTCTCTGCCTGCCTCTCTGCCTACCTATGATCTCTGCCTGTCAAATAGATAAATAAAATCTTAAAAAAAAATAATAAAGAAGCCTGAGGGTAACTGTTTGGAAATCATTTCTTATTTTCTAACAATCACCCTATGCTATCTCTCTTATAGGATAGAAAGCACTGAGATTCTTCATGCTTCTGAATCTAAAAATGTCCTGGCTTCTGGTTTCTGTTTGATTTAATGAGCATAACCAGGCAAACAGGTTTATCTCACATGAAACCTGTGTGATCTAATGACATCATTGTACCTGATCACCAGCAATGTCTGTGCCTTGGCACTGTGAAGCAGTCACAGGAATGAAGGAAGAAACCCTCATCAATTGGAACTGATTTTCTGCTATCAGAATGAAGAACAGAAATGGAAATGAAGTTGTAGAAAATACAATTTCAGGTCTCACACATTTGTGTTGTTGGCTGAGATTTGCATATGCCATATTTGGAAAAGATGCCTGGTGGTAGTGGTTATTGTGGGAAAAGAAGAAAGTTTCACCAAATTCACATTCCACCATCATATTCTCCAACTTGTGTTCCCAAGTTAGATTTATTTTGTGACTTGATTATGCAGCCCCTAAGGAAAGGTGAGGCACACAGTGTTAAGAATGATCCATGGACTATGATTCAGACCCATGCCCACAAATTTCCCTGTCCCAGAAATAACTGGAAAAGTAATGTGGGGGTCCTAGGGTGTTACCTGAACAGGAAAAATGCAAGACTAATCAGAACAGCCCAGTCTGTGACTACTGTTTGAACCTTATCTGCTGCTTCCATCCCAGTTCTTAAAAATCCCATCCTGGCTAGTCCTTCTTAAGTCCTTCCTTCTAGGCTAATATATCATAAGTTGGCTATGGCTGGGGGGAAAGGCAAGTGGGGAGGTTATTTCTCATCAGTTTATTTTAAAGACTCGGGCAGAAACATGCTGGTGTCATTTTCGCCTTATTTTACTTTTTTTTTTTTTTTTTTTTTAACTAGGCTCATTCTTCTAGTCAAGTCATGCGGACAAGTAAAAATTTATCTTTGATTTATGAAACAATTAGTAAGAATCCACTTTCTAAATCCTAAACATAATCAATGTGCTATTTACCCTGCAAAAGTTTTCAAAATACATAGCTATCAGTTGACTCTCTTCTTCTCTAAAACTAGGATTAAAAAAATAAAAATAAAAATAAATTACTCATTCTTTGTGATGATAGTTTGGAAACTATTAGAGTTTAGTGAGGGAGTGTGTGTGGAGGTGTGGTGGCAGGGAGTTGTATGTAGATAAATGGTTCTCAGTGGGGATGTGTGATTTTGCTTCTCCTGCCCCCTGGAAACATTCAACAATTTCTAGAGACATTTTGGTCCTCACAGTTGAGGGGATGGATAGAAGCCAAAAATGCTCTCCAACATCCTACAATGCACAGGACAGCATTTTACAACAAATAATTATCCAGCCCAAAATGTCAATAGTGCTGAGATTTAGAAATGTAGGTATAGATACAAATTTTTCCAAACAAGAGAGTAAATGGGGGTGCCCCTTGAAAAGGAGGACGTCATGTTACCTAAAATGATTTCTTTGCTTTGGGAACATTCACTCAAATAGTTTCATTCAGTTAGACAAATATAGCAGGGGACATACGTGCTGTACTGACAGAGGTTTGGATAAGCCAAGAGTCTCTACCTCACAGTGCACAGATAACATCTATTATTTGTCTAGTAGCAAGAAATAGGGGTGGTGGTGGATGGATCATATTGCTGTTCTTCACTGGATGAAGAAGAAAATACTGATCTCCTTTATCTCTTATGGCCTCACAGTACCTGGTCTTCTAGAAGGGTTGGGAAGCCTTAAGGAGGAAATACTACACTTTCTGCTTGGAAGGCTCAACTGATTGAGAGCAAAATATTTTCTTAGCATTGTTTGTGACTCCCACATTGCTTTTTATCTAAAAAAAAAAAAAAAAAAGTCTCCGAAACTCCTCCTCACATGATTATTATTATCACATTAGGGTAATGAAAACTTATTAATAAATTTTTTCTTAATTGTTCTTACAACAAAGGAGCAAGAGGTTAATTATTATGAACATAATATCTACATTCACCTTATGTTAGTATTTGGTTTAATATTCTTGTCACCTCACAAGTAAATCTGAGAGTACCCATTACTTTTATTTGTAGAGCAGATTTTTCCTCCAGAATAGTGATGTGCATAATAAATAGTTCATTTTATAATTGGATAGAATAGATAACATTTTAGAATTGCCTTCTAAAATATAAGATTTTGTCACTAAAACTATAGGCATATAAAGTGTTTCTTTTAATTCTTTTTTTTTATAATCTGATTCTGATAACATCAAATGCCTGTTTTGGAAATAACTTTACTCATTTCTTCATCAATCAATCATTCATTCAATAAATATTTATTGACTGTTCTGCATAGCAATTTGTTAGGTTCTGAGAATATATATATATATATATATATATATATAAATTAATAAGCAAAGTTCCCATTCTCAAGTGCTCAGCTTTTAATTTTAGAATATATTCCCTCCATGAATTAATCATTACTGATATGAAGGCCAACTAGAGAGGAAGCTGATCCAATTGTATAACCACTTTCATTTCAAGTAGGTTGTCACATGCAATACGTATCAATTTGAAGCCATCAAATCAAGAACATTAAGTGATTTCATTCTCTAGTTGTAAAATTAATGTCCATTCCAGATTCAGACAGCTAAACATTTTAACTATAAGCTTAGGGTTTATGGTGTATATGTGTGTATACAATATTTCTAATTAGTCTTAAGAACTGACAGAAATTTGGGAGGTAGTATTTCCTAACATAAAGAATTGGCATGCCTTTTGGGGTGATTATCTTAATAGATATGCTAAGAAATCAAGCTCTCTAAAGCCACCAATGAGATCAATAATGACAAGCTTTGTGTAGTTTTGAATGGGTTCTGTTACTTGAGTTACTTTCAAATACACTTACATGGACATAATTACTTTTGATTATTTTAAGTGCTATAATTCTATGGAAGAAATGTTTATTTTAGTACTTGGCCTTCTATATTCTTTTTAAATGCCAACCTAAAATTTTTAGCCATTTGAATAAAATTAAGTTACTATTTTAGTGAGAGAGTTCTTCAACAATTAACACACACTTCAATATAAAATATTGCAATAAAGTTTGACTCGAAGTTAAGACAAGTTAATGATTTCATGTATTTAAATAACCATGGGGTGCCTGGATGGCGCAGTTGGTTAGGTGTTCTCTGCATTGGGCTCAAGTCAGGATCTCAGGGTCCTGGGATCATCCCCATATCAAACTCCCTGTTCCGTGGGAGTCTGCTTCTCCCTCTGGTACTCCCCCTGTTAATGCTCCTGCTCTCTCGCTCTTTCTTTCAAATAAATAAATAAAATCTTAATAAATAAAACAAAAACAAAACCCACAGTGAGTACCTGGGTGACTCAGATGGTTAAGCATTTGACTTCTGGCTTCATCTCAGGTCATGATCTCAGGGTCCTGAGATGGAGCCCTGTGTAAGGCTCCCTGCTCAGTAGGGAGTCTGCTTGAGATTCTCTCTCTCCCTCTCTCCCTCTGCCCCTCCCCACTCTCTAAGATAAAAATAAATAAATTTTAAAAATAAAAATAAAAAAATAACCACAGTAATAATAACTCAGCCAAATCACATCTGTTTCTATATTTTTGCAATTCCAACCTAAATCAAATATGCACACAGATACAAACACATCCAACAAACTTCAAAGGCATTTGTTATAAAGATTAAAAAAAGAAAAGTTTTAGGATATTTGGAGAAAAATAATATTTAAAATATTGATGATATAAGTATTGACATTTTACTATTTAATGTATATATTATTCATGTGCCATATACACCTATAATGAATCAGACAGTTATCCAGACTAGGGTAAACATACAAACAAAGTCACATTAACTCTAGAGAAAAAATTGAGGAGTGGATCAAGGTAGCTATAAAGCTTGCAGATCCTATCCAGCTAGGAATTCTGATTTCTGTGGCAGCTCCAGAAGACTTCTACTTTATCTCACTATAAACCCAGCTTCTTCCTAAGACAACAGATATGGCTCAATCTACAAATTCCTTCCTTTCCTTGGTAATTTTCTCTGCTTTTCAATGAATGACAACCTTTAGATCAGAAATCAAGTTTCATTCCTGCCATTCATTCCTTATTTAATGGTTATGTATTAATTGACTACATATGGCCCAGTTACTATCCTAGGTATCAGGGAGATATTCAATAGAGAATAAGACAGACAATTCCCTAAACTTACAAAGCTTACCCTCTAATTAGGGATACAGAAAATCAATGTGTAAAACAACTATACAATAAAAATGGGTGCTATGGGGAAGTTTAGAAGGGTTTACTTAAAGAGATGACTATTAATCTGTAAGTTGAGTAATGAGAAGAACACATGGAAGAAACAACATGAGGACAGGAGAGAAGGAAAACACCAAGGAGGAGGATACAGTATTCCAGTTGGAAGGAACAGTAAGATTAAAGGCCATAAGGTAGAAAAGCTTTTTAGGGAGCTCCAGGAGTTACAACACATCAAACAGAATGTAGCTTCAACAGAAAAGGAAGACAAGTGTTAGGTAAGGTAGAGGAAAATAGGCAAGAGCCCAAATGTGCAAGGTCACTGCTTACTGGCAGTGGCAAAGAGTCTGTATTTTATTTACTCTCAGAGTAAAGGTGAGCCACTGAATAACCTTTAAATATTAAGGTGACTTGATTCAATACACTTTAAAACACCCTGACCAAAGTATAAGTAATATTTAGAACCAAGCAAAGGAGAACTGCAATAGTCCAGATAAAAAAAATTATGGAGACTTGGACAAGGGCAGTTTCACAGGAGACAGAGAGAAATGGTGGATGGAAGATGAAATTTTGGGAAGGATTCTCTGACAGGGTTTGGAGGTAAAGAATAAAGAAATGGGAGGAGGTCAACAATGACTTTCTGTACATAGGTAGATGACAGTTAACTGAGATAAGATAGACAATGGGGAGAGGTGTGTGGGAAAGGGGCATAGATAGGTGGGTTGGTAGTGGTAGGGGACTAGATATTTTATTTTAGACATGTTAAGTTTAATATATGGATGAGGCTTAAAAGAGAAGATAATAGGTGGGTTTGGATATGTGAGTGTAGAATTCTTAGACTCTTAAAAACAATTTGAAGGTTTTGAAGGGGCAGGGGGTGGGAGGTTGGGGAGCCAGGTGGTGGGCATTATAGAGGGCACATATTGCATGGAGCACTGGGTGTGGTGCATAAACAATGAATTCTGTTATGCTGAAAATAAATAAATGAATAAATAAATATTTAAAAAAAGAAATGCTCAAAAATAAAATCAAAGAAGTTCTTAAAAAAATGTCTAAATGTCTAAGCTGGGACAGGTCTAAGATGAGTAAGAAAAACTGGCTATTGATATAGGAGGAATATGAAAGATTTACTCTTTTCAAAGCAGAAAGGGAAAAAGATTTCAAGAAGACAGAGTACTTTCACTGAAATGCTTAGTGTAATAAAGACAGAAAAGTCTACTGGCTTTTTCAACATGATGGTCATATGGGGTGACCATTGTCTTGCTTTGCATGGATTGTACCTCTCTATACATGTTGTCCTGGAGTAATGAAATAAATAAGACTACTACTTGCATGATAAAACTCCCTAATTAAGGTGAGATTAATAAAAGCTGTGCTGGTTATGGAACCATGAAAGCTAGATGGGATTGGATTGAAGAGTAAATGGCAGGTAACAAAACCGAAATCCCACATACAGCAAACTTTGAGATGTTTGGCTCTGAAAAGGAGCAGAATAAAAGTAGTATAAGATCCAGAATGGTATTGTGTTACAACAAAGGTATCCTAAAGCCTGCTTTTATATAGAGGGTAATGTTTCAGTAGAGTGAGAAAGATGAATAATCTAAGAAAGAAAGGTAGGAGAGAAAGGTACAAATGGACTATATGCCTCTGGATAGAAGTTAGTCAAGCCCTCCAGGTACTAAGAGGGATACACTATTCCTCTTGAACTCTTTCCTTCTGACTTGGGGCATAAACTTTCCCTACTTCCCCTAATAGCATGCCTTGGCTACCCACAGTTGAATGGAAGTCTCCAGCTATGCGTTAAGTCTGGCCTTTCTAGGATTTACTTATTTTGGTTTTGACAATTAGAGAACTGCTACCACTAATTTGTTCTAACTTGATCAATTATATAAGAAATCATTTCTGACTTCATCATTGTGTTGCTTCAAATATTTTATTAAAATATTGCAAAAGTCTAATCTTTTTCTTAAAAAAGCAAACTTTTTAGCTTAAATTTGGGAAAATGAATTTGCATAGTTTTTCTTCACAGAAGCATAATAATTAATCATTAATGATCTGTTCCCATGGAAATAAACACATAGAACAGGTTTATCAAGGAATTAACATTTCAATGGTCTCTAGAACTTTTCTACTATTCAATCTATGGATGCAGCTTTAATGTATTCATTTCTAATGACATGTGGTGATCAATGAAGTTTTAACAATTAAAGGAACGTTCAAGGTCATAAAGAGGGAAAGCCAAAGCTGCAGATAAACTGACAACTTTAGAGAATGCCAACTTGGGGAGAGATTTCATGTGTACAATTGAAATAATACACATACCACATCATGCCATGTGGATTCCAGTAAATGAGTTGTAAAGACCCTTTTGGAAGTATGCCACGCTTTCCAGTTAGAACACTTTGAAACTTACCTTTGCTATTATTGTATCGATTTAACTTGAAGCTTGCTATCTTTTAATATCTTCTGGTTATAAAAAAGACCAAACTAGGAAAGATATTTGGCTATCCTTTTTGAGAAAGTTTGAGGTCAAGAACAGAGAACAGAAACAACAACACAGAAGAATGTTACATATTTTAAAACTAACAATATACAACTTAAAATAGTAAATATATAGACTTGGCTTTTGATTCTGAATTCACTCCAATGAACATACAATAAGAATCTACATTAAAGCAATGCATTAGTTGTGCTTTGGAATCCCCTTCTACAAAATCACTTTCCATTAACAGAAAAAACTTTAGAAATAATTCTTAATAAGTCATTTTCAAATTCTGAAAGGAATCTAAAAACATTTCTGAGAGATGAATTTAGTACTAATGTTCAGAAATAATGATAATAATGATATTTTAAATGTTTCTCAAAAGGGAGTTCACCTCCCACCATACAACTGATTCTCAGCATGTGACTTCTCTGACATTTTGGTACCAGTTACCTTTGAGAAACTAAACATGCTACTTCTAGGCCTGTTTCCATTAAATGATCCGCCCATTTTCTGTCATGTTAACTGGAGGAGACTCAAGTGTTCAAGCCAAAATCAAACATCACACAAACTAACACAACTTGAACAAAGTTGAGTAAATTAACTCTACAAAGATGTGGTTGGGGGTAGGAAAGCCACATGGGACAGAGCTGTATCCCATGACCACAATATAGTTACTCTGATACCACTTCTATATCTAAAGGTTATCAGGAAGAAAAGAGTTATCAGAACTTAGAAGAGAAGGTCATCTATCAAGAGCTGAGACCTTCACTAGAGAGAATGAAACAGCCCTGGGACACCACACAAGACCAAGGGAATATATAACCTGACATTAATTGCTAGATTTTCAAATTACCTGCCTGTGCTCCCCATTGGCTGAACCCTACAGGAAGTTGGAGAACAAAGGAGCTTGTATTTGTTGGCTGGACCTGCCTCAACAAAGACGTACAAACCAGGTGACTAAAATAAATGAAATGTATTGTTTAACAATTTTGCAATCTTAAAGTCCAAAATCAAAATTGTCAGCAGGGATGGTTCTTTTTGAGAGCTGTGAAGGAAGGCTCTGTTCCAGGTCTCTCTCCTTGTCTTGTAGAGAATGACCTGCTTGTATTTTTACATTGTCTTCCTTCTATATGTTTTTCTCTCTGTGTGTCCTAATTTCCCCTTTTCTTTTTTTTTTTTTTAAAGATTTTATTTATTTATTTGACAGAGAGAAATCACAAGTAGACAGAGAGGCAGGCAGAGAGAGAGAGAGGGAAGCAGGCTCCCTTTGAGCAGAGAGCCTAATGCGGGACTCGATCCCAGGACCCTGAGATCATGACCTGAGCCGAAGGCAGCGGCTTAACCCACTGAGCCACCCAGGTGCCCCTTCTAATTTCCCCTTTTCATGAGGATACTAGTCATACTAGATTATGACCTTATCTAATGACCTTATCTAATGACCTCAGTTTAACTTCATTACCTCTTTAAAAGACTCTGTCTCCAAATAATTCACAATCTGAGATACTGGAAGTTATAACGCCAAAATATAAAATCTGTAACAACACAATTCAAACCATTACAGAATCCATAATGTAATTCACTCAGGTCAATTTGAAGAACTGGAGAAGAGAGGAAGAAACTAGAGTGGATCTGGAGAGGTGGAGAAACTTATAATTCATTGTATACTGTAGCTTACAATACTGTATTCAGAAAAGCAAATATTTCTTTGATCATATTATCTGCTTTCTTTACTTAAAAATTCTCCAGTCTCCATTGCATATGATGTAGTTCACAGTTCTTACTGTGGCATTTGATGACTTATACAATCTGACTGCCATTGCATTTGCAGACTGTATACTCACTCTTTCCTACCTAAATGGTTTCAAATATACATTATTTCTTCCTTTCCTCCTTTGATACTATAACTTACTTAAGGAGTATCCTCCTATCATAATCTAAGGAAAAACAATGTTAGTATGGTGGAGGCTTTGTATCCAATTGAAAAAAATATTTGTTAATGTGTGGGTTTCACTCCTACATGTCAGTTTTCTGAAGTCTCATTCACTATTCTTAAATCCACTATGCTTTTTTTCAAAACTCACTATAATTTATTATATGTTCACATGGCTAAACATAAACAATAGCTGGTAAATAATTCAAGAGTAACCTAAGATGTTTTCATCTGTTCTGTTTTATTTAGATCTGTACAACTCTCATTATAGGAGCTGCCTTCCCCAAAATCAAAGTGCCAAACCAACAAATTCTCCATGAGACAGTTCCAGACAGCTCCAGGAGGACTGGTAGAGTTCATGCAATTTACTTACAAATCAGAATGTACATTAAGAGTGTAAGATTAAGACAGGAAATGAAGAATTCTGTTGTTGTTTTTTAAAGGCAGGGATGTATTCTTAATTGATAGGCATGTAAAAAAACAAACAAACAAATAAACAAAAAAAACTTTGATGGCCCATACTTGAGCAGGTCAGAAGAACCTAATTATTTCTGTGTTTGAATTTTAAATTCTACCTCTCTCCAAGAATGAAGGTAGATATTAAGTAGGACTTTAAAAAGGTAAAAAAGAAAATCCCACATAATATGTATTAAATACAAGTTCTATTATTATTACACTATACTAATATAAAAGTATCATGATATATAATGATATGATCATGTAATATATGCAATGATGTTTATAAGTAACATATGGTATATAACATAATTAATATAAAACACATCCATAATTATGATAAATATACCAACAGACATGGATAAAATGCAACATCACACTCTTAGATTTGAGTTTGCCAGTTTGCACCACTATTTTTGGTTCTCTCAACACCTCATGCTTAAATACATCTGTGGTATTCAAGAGTGGAGTAACAGATGTATACCTGTGTGTTTTTCCTCTTGATATACTGCATGCTGTTGTTCATCAGCTTAATATCGCTACCTGGTCCCATTTTCACTTTCTTTTCTTTCATTAAAAGATGAGCAACAGCTGTAGCTAATTTCTCACTCAAATAGTTTCTAGTATATGTGCTTCTTCAAATCTTTATTATGTCAGTGTATATTTCACTTGATTTAAGCATTTTTATTTTCCTTCTTGCTTGTGGTAAGCAATCACACATTTCTTTTTTAAAGGGGGCATGCTGCTCTGCAGAACATCTTGTCTTCTTTATTCTAAAAAATAATGAGCTCAGTTACTTTTTCATGGAGGGTATTTGTTTCACTCTGAGAGCACTTCATCATGGGCTGAGTGCAACCTTGCTATTCTTTGTCCTACAGTTCCATGAGAGCACGTGAGGAAAGATGCTTTTTCTACATTCACTTTTAAGGGTAATGTCATTTAACAGAAATGAGATAAAAGAGTAGAGAGCTGGGAGTGCAATGTGTGCATACCATTTATCTTTATTTTAAGGAGTATGTTAATGGTCAAAGAAATTATGGTGACAGCATTCTTGAATTGAGTTAAACTTAAAATTAAAGATATGTTTTTCCTTTTTACCTCTAGTGGTATATTTTAAAAGTATAAAAAAATAAAATTAATGGAACCCCACTGTTCTTTTTTTTTTTTTAAGATTTTATTTATTTGACAGAGAGAGACAATGAGAAAGGAACATAAGCAAAGAGGGTGGTGGAAGAGAGAGAAGCTAACTCCCTGCAGAGCAGGGAGCCCTACATGGGGCTCGATCCCAGAACCATGGGATCACAACCTGAACCAAAGGCAGATGCTTAATGACTGAGCCACCTAGGCACTCCACCATTCTTGTTCTTTATAGATAACAATCACACATGAAGGCATATTCATATTATTTCCCAATACTTCAAATAAATCAAAACAATCAACTACTTTTTGGTAAAAATTACAAGCCACAAACTGTATGCAAATTGCAAAAAAAAAAAAAAAGGCAGATAACATGAAAGAAAGTGATTTTTTAGTTGTTCAAGATCCTTAAAGTAACCTGTGATGAGGCTAGTGAAAAATAGGTATTCTTGGAATATTTAAATGTTTTACATTTAATGTTTTCTTTAAAGAGGATTTTATGTAGTATGTTGTCACTATTAAAACACAGACTGGACATATTATAATAGAAAAAAATGATCATGTCAGGAGGCAGATTGTGGTTCTAATCTTGCCTTCTTTAAAAAGAGAACTGCAGGCTCCAAATGGGGTCATTTAGGCCAAGTCAACAGAGCAAGAGTTAATACTTAATCTAACTGCAGTTTTAACCCCCTTGAAGTGTAACATTTGACCAGTCAACATGGAATTTCCTGCTCAGTTCTAGGAAATTTACTGATAGACCTTTTCTATTCTAGGAAATTTACTGATAGACCTTTTCTATTCTCCTTTGGAGGGAAACATTGCCTAAACAATGTACTCCCTGCTAATAAATTCCCTTTTTTCTGCCTTGAAAACCCCTTCTTTGTTTAGCTCAGCAGAAAATCCCTCTACTTGCTAGACAGGATGCTCCCCTATTCAAGAATTATTTAATAAGGACAATCAGATCTTCATATTTACTCGGCTGAATTTTTTTAAACATTTCCTACTGACTAACAGTGTGATCTTGAGGAAGATGTCTACCTTTTTTTTTTTTTTTAAAGATTTTATTTATTTGACAGACCGAGATCACAAATAGGCAGAGAGGCAGATAGAGAGAGAGGAAGGAAAGCAGGCTCCCGGCTGAGCAGAGAGCCCGATGCGGGACTCAATCCCAAAACCCCGGGATCATGACCTGAGCCAAAGGCAGAGGCTTTAACCCTGGGATCAAGACCTGAGCCGAAGGCAGAGGCTTTAACCCCCTGAGCCACCCGGGTGCCCCAGAAGATGTCTACCTTCTTGAACCTTAGCTTTCAGATGTGCAAAATGAGTGTTATGGACTGAATTATGTCCACTGCAACTTCATATGTTGATGTCCTAACCCTCAAAGCTTAATAATGTGACTATATTTGAAGACAGGTCTCTAAAGAGGTAGTAAGTTAAAATGAGATCATTAGGTTGGGCTATAATCCAACATGACTGATAAAAGAAAAAGAAATTAGGGCACAGATTCACACAAAAGAATATGATGTAAAGACACAAGGAGAAGATAACCATCTCCATGTGAAGGAGAGAGGTCTCTAAAGAATCAATCCTGCAGATACACTGACCTCACACTTCTAGTTTGCAGAATTGTGAGAAAATAAATTTCTGTTGTTTAAGCAACCCCATCTATGGTACTTGCTATGGCAGCTTGACCAAATAAATATAATGGGCTTTATGAATCTTACTATAATTACATACAGTTACCTGTTTATAAAGCATCTAGCACAGGGTAGTTGCTTAATGTGTGCTAATTAATATTGTTCTTACTGCTGATAGTCTTTTATTGGGCAGGTCATTTGTAATTCCTATCTTTATCTTATCTTAAATATACAGTTCTTTCAGGGTTAAGAGATCAGATTATATTATGTTTCTATAGCATGGGTCATAGGATCTATGCCTTAAAACTTATTCATAGGTTCGGTATAAGAGCAGCCTTAGAATTGTCCCATTTTTTTTTTAAACTATGTCCTTTTCTGTATTTAATCTGTATCTCGGTTTTGCATCTGGGAGATGTAGAAATATTCAGAATTGCTCTTAACAATAAATAAATTCATATAGGTAATAAAATTACTACCTGACACATAATTGGTATTTAATCAACCTTAAGTATGATTACTGTGTTCTCAATGATTTTATCACTTTTTCAACATATCGCAGGCCAGGAAAGGTTCTTCTGGTGTACCCTTCTGTTTCTTATGTCACTTCTTACCTGTCTTTCTTTGATGGGACAAAATATGTTTTTCATAATTTATTTTTACTATTGCCCTGATACTCATACACCTGCTCCCCCTCCAGATAATGGTAGTCTCTACCCAGGATAATTGTTATCTTGGCTAAGATGGCATTGCCCAAAGTGCACTGTCCCCAATGTTACTCAGGAGATTAAAATGCTAAAGAAAAATATTAAAGGATTCTGTGCTCATATTTTGAGTTAAGCAAAGAAAATAACATTCTATCAAATATCTTAGTGATCTTAAAAAGCTCCTGTGCATTTTGAGCAAAGGAGATATGTGTGATGCAGCCTTTCCTCAATTTAGTTGATACTACACTGTTTTTAGGTCAGTTTTCCATAAAAATATGAAATTATTCAAGAAAATAGAATCAGGAAATTGACTGAAAGAGGGTAGAATATCCTTAAAACCTCTCAAATAACTTCTTTTCCAGTCTCTCTTTTGGGCCTCTGCTTTCCTCTTTACTGGTTTTAAACAGATAATTATTATCACTAAATAGTAATCTATTGTCATATGCAAATAACTTATTTTAGTGTACATACTGGATTAGGACTGTGGTATACATGTTTTAAAGCACCATGTAATTAAAAAAATAGTGTAGGGAGGCAAAATGCATAATATAAAGGCATTAATTCTATATTAAGAATAATTGCCTTATGATAAATCAAAGAAGGAAAATTAGGGGAGAATGTCATTTTCACTTATCCAGATTGATAAAATGATACCTAATGTTGGTCAAAGTCTGGGGATAGAATCACCTTCAATCACAGCTTTTGGGAATGTAGTAATATATATGTTCATTTTTCTATCTTGACTGTGGTATAATGAATCATTTTAATTTTCTTCTTTATATTTTCCTGAATGTTTCAAATTTTCCACAGTGAACACGTTTAACTTTGTTGTTGCTTTTATTATTTATTTATTTATTTATTTATTTATTTGACAGAGAGAAATCATAAGTAGATGGAGAGGCAGGCAGAGAGAGACAGAGGGAAGCAGGCTCCCCGCCGAGCAGAGAGCCCGATGCGGGACTCAATCCCAGCACCCTGAGACCATGACCTGAGCCGAAGGCAGCGGCTTAACCCACTGAACCCCCCCGGTGCCCCTAACTTTGTTTATTAAATATAATACTGGGGCGCCTGGGTGGCTCAGTGAGTTAAAGCCTCTGCTTTCGGCTCAGGTCATGATCTCTGGGTCCTGGAATCGAGCCTCGCGTAGGGCTCTCTGCTCAGCAGGGAGCCTGCTTCCTCCTCTCTCTGCCTACTTTTCTGCCTGCTTGTGATCTTGTCTCTCAAATAAATAAAATCTTTAAAAAAATAAAAGAAATACCACTTTTTTTTTCTGATTTCTCTAATTTGAAAATAATATGAAGGTTTCATGGCTTCTTTGTAAAGCTGCTTATATAACTTCATTGATAATATAACCCGTATAACATTCTTTCCTCAGTACTATTTTAGGACATAGAAAAAATACAGAATAGCTTGCTAAACATTAATTTGGATCCAATCACAATAACCTCAACTTTTAAGAGGCAAAAACAATATCCAGAGGAACAATATTTATGATATTAAGTGTAAAAAATATATAGGCATGTATTACCTGATGAGCAGTGTATACTTCTGTCCATCATCTACTTTAACAGTACTGTTAATGCTTCTCAATTTTGCTTCACCAACACAGAAAAAGTAGTACTATAAGAGAGGGAAAAAAAAAAGGTTTTCTTCAGTTTGTCACTATGAAATTAACACCTATTACTTGTATTAGACTTAGAATTTTCTAATAATTTTTATTGTGCTCTGGAGAAAAGGAGTCTGAAACTTAGAGAAGTGACAGTGCAAGGAATAGAATAAAGGCTAGAATTAAAATATATAAATGTGTATTATATACACAAACAAACATCATACAAGTGCATTCATCTGTGCATGCACACAACACACACACACACACACTCTTCTGGTTTCTTCACCATTATTCTGAGGAATATGTTTAAGAAAGACTGCTTTTTCTACTAGCAGGAAGTATTATTGGCAAGTTTCCTTAGATATTACCAAACTGAGCAATGTGAAGACCAGTGAATATAATCTAGAAGGTGATATTTATCTAGATGGTGATGTGAAGATTCCAGGGAAGGGAACCTTAAAGATTACAGACATTAACCATTCATTCTAAGATTCCTGAGGCTTGGAGGAAGGAGAGTTTTTGTCAGATTACTACAAATTGAGCCAACTAAGTTACAGCTTAAAAGGAGGCAGATCATGTCTATAACAGATACATTTGATCAGGACCCCCTGGGAATTCCACAGGGAATTCCACCCACTTAACAGCATGTGCTTAGATGTATACTAGTTATATGATAGCTATTCTTCCAAGTAAGGGACTTATCATTTGTACAGGAAATCGGTAACCTGCATATATGTTAAAGAAACACAGTTGCATGGTGTTTCCTAACTCCGTGCATCTAGCCATATTTCTGTGCCATATGTGTATGTGTGTGTATATATTTTTTTCTTTTTTTACAGGTAGAATAGGGGGACAGGGACCAACAGAGAGGGAGAGAGAATCTTAAGGGGGTTCCACGCCCAGTTCCATACACACTGTTGGTGTATGTACACAATTACTGGGTAGCTCTATTTTAACTTTTTGAGGAACTTCCACACTGTTTTCCAAAGTGGCTGCACCAACTGTAGCATTCCCACCAACAGTTTAGCATATATAAAATATTTAATGAACAGTTATATTATTCTCACTTGAATTTTTCTTTTATTATACATGGCTCTTTTATGATATATATATTTATGATATATTGATATATATATTATACATGTGATATACATATATACACAAAGTACTATTTATTGATTACTCTGCATCATGGATTTTTAAAAACACCTTATAAGTAATAACTGATTGCTTCCTACAAAACAAAATAGAACCCAAACAAACAAAAATCTATGAAGTGGAAAATGAGATGAAGTTTTTACCCCTCTCTAGGGAGGTAGTGATTTGCGATACAGCTATAAGTCTGGAAACTGGTATTTGGTTATCTATGTACTTACTCCCTTGTCATTAGAAAGAGCCAATAAAATGTTTTTAAAAATTATTTCAAAAAAAATTTTAAATTAAAATAAAAATTAAGTTTCATATTTTTAAACCTTGCTAAAACTTAAATTTCCTTAAAAAAAGTTGACTAAAAATTCTGCGTTTCTAGACTAGGTCTTAAATTATGATCACGGTAAAAGTTCAACCATAAATACATCTTTTTGTGAAAATTGTAATGTAAATGCATTCCCCATATGATTATACTTTTAAAATAGGTGAATAAATTGGAGTATCGTCTCACAAATCATAGCGGAACAAGGAAAATCTTAAAATCATGAAGACAGAATAACATTGAAATTTCCTTTAAATCTTTCCAAGAAAGCATTGATGTGAGTGGAAAGAATATGAATTTTGGATTTACACAACAAAGGAAAAATTCCTTATCTACCATTCTTAAAAGTTCCTAGAGGATGTATAATATCAAACTCCGTGAAAAGCAAGATTTTTATAAGATGCAAAAAGAAAATACCTAAACTTCACTTTTGATTACTATGTCCCAGGCATCTTTCTATGTGTTTATATGCATTTACTTTATTTACTCATTATATTGCATTTACTTCACAATATTTATTCATTTACTAATTTAAACCTCACAACAATCTTTATTACCCTTATCTTACAAGTGAATAAA
This sequence comes from Mustela nivalis, assembly GCF_964662115.1. Taxonomy (NCBI): domain Eukaryota; kingdom Metazoa; phylum Chordata; class Mammalia; order Carnivora; family Mustelidae; genus Mustela; species Mustela nivalis. The sequence goes on from NC_139024.1 coordinate 105,488,066, forward strand.
TTTAAGCACAAAGTGCTTAAGTGACAGGCAAAGTCTCAAACCTCCTAAGTGGCAAAGTTGGGCTCCAAACTCTAAGTCTAGCACCAGAGCCCATGACCTTAATACATTTTCTTAAGATGGAGACTAACACATAATTTTCAGTCAATAAACGATAGTAATTATTATTATAGACATATCAATATATATCCTTTGTCATAAGCCCTAAAGGAAAGAAACTCTACACATCTTTCTACACATAATGGTTTTCTAATTTCTCACTGTCTTGATATGACCTATTGTGAATTTATTTTTGTCCATTTGAAAGTGAAAGAAGTCTCCCATGATTCATTGTTTCATAAAACATTCTCATCCACAATCCTGCAAGTCTCTGGTAATTCCTCATAATGTCTCTGGAGATGCTCACAGTGGTGAAAGGAGCTAGCTGAGATAGACACTCAGTTAATGGGAGTTGAGTCTGCAGAAGAAAAATGTGCTGAGGAGAAACATTTTAAATGTGGCTAATGCTCAATATTATGTGTTTTATAACTTTTTTACATTTGGTCTCATATTTAATGGAAAATTTTGGTCCTATTGAGGAAAATGCTATAGACCAGGAATCAAAGCAAACTTTAAGGGTAAGACTGATGTTTGATGATTCATTAATGTATTCTATTTATTACATAATTATATTTTCTTACTCTTGTCCTTAATATTATCTGTAATCAATGGGAAAAAATAAGAAGAAAACAAAGAGTATTTTATTTACCACCAAATCCTCAGAACTTGGTAAAATGACTGGTAATAGATAAATGGTCTATGAATGAGTAAACATATACGTGAATGAATAAAAATACTAACTGTTACATCCAGCTGGTATTTATTAATGACATCAGATTTTGTACTAGATAATGTATGTGTGTTGTAACACTTAAAGATGAACATTTAAAGAAAATCAAATTGGAATATGGCTTATTTAAATTATAAGGTATAACTCACCCTTCCATGAAAATTCACATATTATATCACATCATGAAAGAAATGATTGATAACATAGCACAATGTTTCATATATTAGGCTGTGTTGAGTTAATTACCTCACTGCAGTGATGAGTTTGATGACTTACTATATCTGGGCAAGTACCACAGAAATATGAGTTGATTTATTAAGGAAGAATGGGGTTGAAAGAAGAGTACACTTTCAACTTTTATAATTCAGTGTTCGGTAGCTGTATGATCTTGGACTTTCGTAAAAATTTGTTATAAAGACTACTAAGTGTTAAATCCATTATCTCAAACTTTTTAATCTCAGAACCTCTTTGCGCTCTTAAAAATTATTGGGGACCCCAAAGAGTTTTTGTTTACTGGGCAGTATCAATATTTATAATATTAAAAATTAAAGCACATTTTTAAAATATAAAATGTGTAAGTACACATTACATTAGTGATCAGAAAGATGACATGTTCATATGCCATGGAGCCTCTGGAAAACTCACTGTACACTTATGAGAGTACTGAAAAAGGCAAATAACATAAGTTTTATTAAAGTAATCTTCCCTTATGGATCCTCTGAAAAAATCTTGGGGCTCCCAGATCACATCTTCCATTAAAGCTATAAAAAACAGTAGCAGTTACTATCACTGTGATATTGGGAAACATCAAAGCAGATAAAAGGTTAAAAATATAGGGAAGAGATTGAAAGCTATTCAAAGTATATACTATTTTGATATACAAATACTGAACACAAAATTACAAAAACAGAACATACAGCCTACTGGTGACTGCAAAAGATAATTTTTTTTAAAGATTTTATTTATTTATTTGACAGACAGAGATCACAAGTAGGCAGAGAGGCAGGTAGAAAGAGAGAGAGGAGGAAGCAGGCTATCCGCGGAGCGGACAGCCCAATGCGGGGCCCGATCCCAGGACCCTGGGATCATGACCTGAGCGGAAGGCAGAGGCTTTAACCCACTGAGCCACCCAGGCGCCCCTGTAAAAGATAATTTAACATAAAATTTTATTTTGATAATAACCACTAAAGTGAAGAATCAGAACTTTCTAAAATTCCTTTAAATGAAATAAATGTAATGACTTACCTTTAAAGTACCATTTTCAATACATAGTTGAATAAAAAACCCATCTACTGAATCTGAGTCTTGTTTGAGATAGAGCAGGAGTCCATAGGGGTTGAAGGTCTGAAATTCTAGTGACATGTTGTTCTGTGGATTTAACAACACATTCTGAAATTCTAGATAGGAATCTCCATAATAACAAGCACAACTGAAACCTGCGGAATCAGAAAGAAAATACAATTTAGTTTGGAATTGAATATTCAAAAGTTGGGTGTCCTATTAACATTAGCATATCTTCTGAAGTGGCTCATACTTGACTCTTTCTATTAGGAGCCCAGGCACTTGTTTCTTTTGCCACAGTCACAGTGGTATGCCATCACTTCTGTGTACTGGGGGCTTCATGATCAAATCTCACTGGAAGGCAGGGATGTCTAGCTGATTAATCTTCAACAGTGCACTCAGTTATGCTTTATGTTACAGGTCAACTGAAATAGGAACATTTTCTAAAGATGTCCTTATTCACTGTATATTTAACATATTGGTTCCAAATTATGATTTTGGTCATTACTGTTAATTGGGTGGCTTTTAAGGGCTGATAAAAAATTATTGAGAAATAAAGAAACTGTCATCTTTTTGTAGCAATACTGTTTTATCCACGCTTCCTTAAAAATCATCACTCTCTTGTTCTCTTTCCTTTTCTCATCTTCTGAATGAACATATTTTAATTAGCCTCAATATTTCAAGTGAAATATGGACACTCTGATTACTTTGACAATTTATATTCTTAAATGTATAAGTATATGATTAATGATACCTAGTAAGCTTATTTCCTGAATAAGTTACTTTACATTGTTAAAAGTTACTTTTGTTTGATAAAAACTTGACTGATTGTTTGATTATATTTCTGTAAAAATGGGTATGAGTTTTCTCCTATCATTTCCTCCCTTCTGCTCCTCCTCCTGTGATACACAGACAAATAAACTCCCTTTAAAACTTCCAAGTTACTTTTCTACAGTTAATATAAAAGATTATTCATGAAACTGTGAGTTTTAGTTTGCTGTCTACCATAAACCTCTTCTTAAAACTGATGTATATTTTAAATCTTTTATAGAATTTATGTTCTATATGGAGTATTTTTTTATTTTAAATTTTCAATAAAGCTTTAGAAATAGTGTGATAAGTTTTAAAACTTGTAAAACACTCTAAGGAAATAATCAGCTAACTAAAGAATTTCCTCTTTTAGATAGAAAGAAGAAATTTCAAAATACTTCCAGAAAACACATGTGCTTTGCTGATATAAAGCATATGGGTTTTTTTTAATAAAAAAATTCACTAGTGAAGGTGGCTCAAAGATTGAAATAATTAACAAAGTACATTCACTTTTGATATCTTCACTGTTTTAGTTGTTATGTGAAACAAGCAGATATTTATTCCTTGTAGAGTTTAATGATGATGTTGAATGCACAGTATAATAAAATTTCACATGTTAAAAATTTTAAAAGTTTCAGCCATTTATTTGAATGAATTGGGAATGGAGACAAATATCCATTTGATTTAAAGTTCAGAATGTAGGGGAACCTGGGTGGCACAGTCATTGACATCTGCCTTCAGCTCAAGTCATGATCCCCACGGTCCTGCTCACAAGCAGTTGGGGTGGAAAGGGGGAAGCAGGTCCCTGTTAACCAAGAAGGCTGCTTCTCACTCTCCCACTCCCCCTGCTTGTGTTCCCTCTCTAGCTGTGTCTCTGCCAAATAAATTAATTCTTTAAAAAAAAAAAAAAAGTTCAGAACATGAAAGAGCATAAACTATTTTCAAACAAAAATTAATATTACAACATGAATAGACCCAACATTGGTGAAATGAAGAAACTACTATTTATTTTTAAGCACTTTGGAAAGATACAGTCCAACTAACAAGAACAAACTCAAAACTCTTAATTTTGTCATGTTTTGTCTTTTTACGGACTAATTTTTATAACTAAAACTTAAGTGGTTTTGTCATGTGACCAGTGCTTTATATAAAAACCCACACATGCATCCATCTGTAAGCTACATGAGGTCAAGAGCCATATATGTTTGGTTCATCCTTCTGTCCCAAGTTCTTGATTTTCTTAAGCATGTGAAACATTACTATGTCTTATAGAAACTATAACTGTTTTTGTTTAAATGTGTTTGGAAAATTGAATTGTCATGTTTAGATAAAAATACCAGGAAATATTTTACATAGATTCATAGTAATTTGACCATACTTCTAGTGCTTCCTCTTCACAAGTATGAATACAGATTTTATTTTACATTATTAGCAAAGACTTAGTCAAATAAAAAGGGTGGTGATAGTAATCACCCAACAGTTTTGTGAAGAAAGATTAATTGTACAGATCATTTCCAGTAATGATGGGCTGGAGTAAAATAATAATGCCACACATTTTTCATTATCTAGAATTAAATCGTTAAGTTCCTTTCAGTCTTCATTTTTACAAACAGAAGAATCTTTATCTGATTTGTATGTCCTCATATCATAATTATACCCATGAATGAGTCTGTATGCTTCTGATACATATACAGAAAGCCCAATTCAAAGTAGCTTCAGCAATAAAGAAATTCAGTGGCTTAAGTAAAAGCAAGTTCAAGGATAAGGTGGATTTTCAGATGGACTCTAAAAAGCTCAGCTTGTTCCTCATAAGAGTCCTAGATTTCCTCTTTTTATCCTTTCTGCTAGTCACATGGGAAGTTCTAATCTCAGACTTGTTTTCTTCTGATTCTAGTATGTGGGAAGTGGTAGTTTTAAATTACCTACTTCCACAGTTGAGTCCAAGCACTCAGTTTCCTATATTTTTCAAGAAAGAAAAGAATTTTCCCAAGTGTAGAATGAACCTTTCCTAGCAATTAAGTGGCTAGAACTGGTCACTGATCAAGTTTTCCAGTGGGAAGGATGGGGTGAGTTTCCACTGAGACCTGCAGGAAGTGGTTCATAGTGAAAAAATTGGTATTCTGCTTGGAAGAATACTTCAAAATCAAATCCCAGTATCTCACCAGATTCATGTCTTATTTCCTGGCTAATAGTAGTTGACTGTCAGATTCAAAGACTCAAAGTACTCTCTGACATCTCCAAGCTAGAACTCTTTCATTTCCAATTTCCTGCAGCTGCCTCTCCTGAGAAGTTCTTGCCTTCACTTCTAACAGCACATATGGAGTATATGGGTCTAGCCATACACACAAAAAAGTACTTAAAATTTAATTGTTGCTAGGTGGAAAGTTGCCAAAATTTTTTTGACACCTAACTATGTGGCTTTTCCAGTGCTTAGTAACCCACAGCCATTCCCACTGCATGAACGTAAAGGAAATTTTAAAGAAGTTTTAGTGAAAAATCAGAAGTCAATAATACTGTCCTCTCCTACTATACAAAGAAAGGTTTTAAACAGATTAGTAGAATAAATATATTTTAGATGTAAACAATAATACAGACTCTGAGGCATATATAAATATTTAAGTTAGAACAAATAAAATAAAACTCATGTGTATAATACTCAATTCTTTGAAAAGTTATAAACCACTACTCCAGCAGTATATTTTCCTTTTAATAAAATGCATAATTTTTAAAGGTATAGGATTTTTTTTTTTTTTTGGCTTCTTGGTTAGTAGGTCACAAACTACTAAACAGATTTTAAAAAAGAGACTCTATTTCATGGTGAGCATTCTACATGTAAGATTAACTGTGAAAGTTGGAATCTTAACAGAGAAAACTGAATACCAAGCTTATTTAAAACATAGTTTGAAAATGACTCCAAAATGACTCAATAGTTTAAATAAAGGACATGTATTATTTGACCCTACTTCTAATAAATTATTGTTAATATCAGAGTAATCCATGAATAATAGTTCAAAGAGAGAGAATTGCTTTCTGAAGTATGTATTACTAGCTAAATGTTAAATAATTCACAACTAAAATGCAAAAACGCTTTTTATTTATTTCACGTATCTTGGAAGTAATATCTAGAAAATATTAGTAAACATTTGTGATCGGTGTAAATATGCAAAACTTTCTATTAAACAAAACATTAGGTGAGAAAAGTCTGTATGTATAACAAATGTAATTCATACAGGAAGATATATACTAGACCATTTATTAAGAAACACTGAATCTTGATTCTTTGTTCTAACAGCAATCAGGCCAGCAACCATATATTTGCTACAGAAGCTGACTTAGTTCTCTTCATTATTTCTAGAAAGTGCTTGGATTTTATCACTACAAAATACATGTTTAATACTTTATACTTCCATGTTCTACAAATTGTGTTTAATTAACGTTAAAATCCAACTTTATACAATCCATTTAAATTCATCTCAATTAGCTTAGTATCTACTAATAAAGCTGGAGCAAAAAAGAAAATTAATATTTACACACTGTTTACTATGTGCCAGGTTTTGTTAAAACTCATACTTCTTAAAATGCTGTCGGTTTTTTCCCGGCAACTTAAAGTTTTGTGCCATTTGAAAATGCTTTTGTGGAAACTAAGCATGTTTCCAAATAAATTATGAAATATTTGTTTCTTTCATGGATTTTCACAGATTGAAGTCCATGGACTATAAGTCGATGCAATAATTTATAGAGTAGGTATTAATCATATAATGCAAAAAAAAAGTTTATGAAACAATACTGAAGTCAAAAGCCAGAATATTCAGTTTAAGATTGGTAGACACCTCTCAGTCTAGCCAAAGGAAATGTATGATAAATATGAGCTACAGAGGCAGATTTTAGGAAAATAGATGACTGCAAAGAAAGCTTAGGGAGAACTAGTCAAATAATTGAATAATTTTTTTCTGAAAGCAATTAACAATCTTTTGAAAGGAAACACAACACCTATAATCACTATATTTTCCTTTCCCCAGCAAATGGAAATAGATTATCATCAGGGAAAATTCTTTTAACAGCCACCCATAAGGATAGGGAGTAACTCTCAGAATACAAATTAAATCATGACACTCTCCTGCTTAAAAATACTTGTTTTTGCCAGCTGCCTAAGACAGAATTGCTTAATATGTACTCTGTTTAGAATCTTTCCCACCTTTATTTTCTCTTTTTGCCTTTTAATGTGCAACACCAATTATTCTAGGATAATTTACAGTGTAGCCATCCTTGCTTTACTCATCTGACAGTACCAGTTCTGTCATGCATCATCCTTCCTGTACATGGGTTGCTTCCAGGATCATTATCCTACTTCATTGGACACATTGTCAACCCCAAGCCAATCACATGCTGACTTATTAGTACAGTTTTATGTCTTGATTTTGAAAGGGCAGATCTTGCATATTCTCCTTTCTCAGGATTGTGTTGCATACTGCTTGTCTTGTGCCTTTTGATATAAACATTGGAACCAGTTACACATGCAAACAGCCTATTAAATTATATAAAAATCCATATTAGTAATTCATTTGAATTCCATGTTTTCATTAAAAAAAAACCTGTAACTAATTGATATATTTGTGATACCTTATCTTCCTAGACATGGACATGGTATATGTTTTCCTTTTACAAGAGAATCTAAAACATTTTTAATATAATTTTATAACTTCTCTTCATAAAGATCATATACGTATTTTCTTAGGTTAACTTCTAAAAACCTTAGGAATTTGTTGTTATTTTAAATAGTTTTTTTGTAACATTATGTATTTAGTTAATTATGTTGGTATATTGAAGTGCAATGAACTTGTATACTGAGCAACCTTGCTGAATTCCCCTTAATACTAGATCATTTGTGAGTAGTGAAATTTTTCATTCTTTTGCTCATAATTCTTAAACTATTTTATTAGCCTATTATAGTGTCAGGACTTTCAGAAAAACACTCAACTTCTATAATAATAATGAGATTCTTTTTCTTATTTTTCAGGAAAGGTTTTTTTAAATCTTTCACCTTTAATGTGATGTTTTGCTCTTCTGAAAGTGGCATCATTTAGCTCATTAAGGAATTTTTTCTTCTGTAGTTTTCTGAAATTTTTAGTAGGACTTAATATTATTTTTATCAGTTTTCACTTATTGACATGCTTATATTGTAACTTTGATAGTCTAACATTAAATTTTTATTTTATTCCCCAGAATATATCCCATTTGCTTATGCTATGTGTACATACATGAATTTCATTTTCAAGAATTCATGCTTAGGAAATTTGCATCTATGCTAACAACTAAAATTGCTTTTACATTTACATTTTACATTTTCTTTCTTTTTCTTTTTTTTAGAATTTTATTTGTTTATTTGACAGAGAGAGAGAGAGATCACAAGTAGGCAGAGCAGCAGGCAGAGGCAGAGAGAGTAGGAAGCAGGCTCCCAGCTGAGCAGACCTATGAGGGGCTTGATCCCAGAACCCTGAGATCATGATCTGAGCCGAAGGCTTCATCAATACAATGGCAATAACAAAGTTGTTCCTTTATAATATATGTGGAATTGTTAGATAAAAAGTTTGCTCTAGTCTTTATGGTAGTCCTCCCCTTATCTGTGGAGGATATGTCCCAAGACCACCAGCGATGCCTAAAACAAAAGTTAGTACTGAACCCTATATGTGCTATTTTTCCTCTCTATATACATACCGATGACAAACTTTATCAATTAGGTACAGCCAGAGATTAAGAACAATAATAATAAAATAATTGTAACAATATACTATAATAAAAGTTTTATGAATGTGACCTCTGTCTCTCAAAATATCTCATTGTACTGTACTCATCCTTCCTGTGATGATGTGAGATGATAAAATCCTATGTGATGGGATGGAGTGAGGTGAATGAATGACAGAGACATTGTATCACAGTGTTTGGCTACTACTGGCCTTCTGACAGTATGTTAGAAGCAGGATTATTTGCTTCCAGACCACAGTTGACCATGGGTAACTGAAACCACAGAAAGCCTAACTGCAGATCACAGTGGACTACTGTTTTTAGGGAAAGAAACGTCTTACAATGAAGCATAAAGGTTTTGCAACTAAAACTTATTTTTAAAATAACTGTTACATGTATATGCTCTACATTTTTTTCTCAGGCATATATTTAGAAAGGTCTGAAGCACAGGGTATTGCCACATTAAGCAGATCTGGGTAGAACCCTACGGATTCCAAGGTGGAATGTAGTGGGACTGCTATGAGATTCAAAAGTGTACCTATTTTACCTGTTCACAAGAGCAAAAAATGTGAATAAAACTAAAGATGAGGAGTCAAGATGGCAGAGAAGGAGCAGGCTGAGACTACTTCAGCTAGCAGGAGATCAGCTAGATAGCTTATCTAAAGATTGCAAACACCTACAAATCCAACGGCAGAACGAAGAGAAGAAGAACAGCAATTCTAGAAACAGAAAATCAACCACTTTCTGAAAGGTAGGACTGGTGGAGAAGTGAATCCAAAGCGACGGGAAGATAGACTGCAGGCGGAGGGGCCGGCTCCCGGCAAGCGGGGGAGCAACGGAGCACAAAATGAGGACTTTTAAAAGTCTGTTCCGCTGAGGGACATCGCTCCAGAGGCTAAACTGGGGTGAAGGATCAAGGGTGTCTGAATGTCGTAGAGCTTACAGGTATTAGAACGGGGAAGCTGGCTACAGAGACAGAGCCAAAAGTGAGCTCACAGCTCGGGGTTACCTTTAACCGGTCGCAGCTCGGTGAGCTCAGAGCGCGGCCAGAGGTCACGCAGACAGGAGTTATTGGGTGCTATTCTCTGAGGGCGCACTGAGGAGTGGGGCCCCGGCCTCTCAGCTCCTACACGCCAGACCAGGAGGTCGCCATTTTTAATCCGTCCTCCAGAACTCTATGGTAAGCACTCAGGGAACAAAAGCTCCCTAAAGCAAACCCAAGCGGATTATTCAACCCGGCCCCTGGTAAGGGTGATGCAATTCCGCCTGGGGCCAAGACGCTTGAGAATCACTACAACAGGCCCCTCCCCCAGAAGATCAACAAGAAATCCAGCCAAGACCAAGTTCACCTACCAAGGAGTGTGGTTCAATACCAAGGAGAGCAGCAGAATTCCAGAGAAGAAAGCAAAACACGGAAGTCATGGCTTTCTCCCCATGATTCTTTAGTCTAGCAGTTAATTTAATTTTTTTTCTTTTTCAATTTTTCAATTTTTCAATTTTTTTTCTCTTCTTCTGCTAAATTTTTTTTAACTTTTAGGCTTTTCTTTTTTAACTTTTTTTAACTAGGTTATCTATTATCTATTTTTTTCTTTTTTATACTTTTTCTTTATTCATTTTTGTTTTTTAATTGTTTCTATTTTTGCTTTTTTTTTTTTTTTCATTCTGAACCTCTTTATCCCCTTTCTCCCCCCCCCTCACGATATGGGATCTCTTCTGATTTGGTTAAAGCATATTTTCCTGGGGTTGTTGCCAACCTTTTAATATTTTACTTGCTCCTTCATATACTCTTATCTGGACAAAACAAGGCGAAAAAATTCACTACAAAAAAAAGAACAAGAGGCAGTACCGAAGGCTGGGGACCTAATCAATACAGACATTGGTAATATGTCAGATCTAGAGTTCAGAATGATGTTTCTCAACTCTAGCTGGGCTCAAAAAAGGCATGGAAGATATTAGAGAAACCCTCTCAGGAGATACAAAAGCCCTTTCGGGAGAAATAAAAGAACTAAAATCTAACCAAGTTGAATAAAAAAAGCTATTAATGAGGTGCAATCAAAAATGGAGGCTCTCACTGCTATAATATAAATGAGGCTCTCACTGCCTACATATAAATGAGGAAGAAGAAAGAATTAAGCGATATAGAAGACCAAATGACAGTGAATAAAGAAGCTGAGCAAAAGAGGGACAAACAGCTACTGGACCATGAGGGGAGAATTCGAGAGATAAGTGACACCATAAGATGAAGCAACATTAGAATAATTGGGGTTCCAGAAGAAGAAAGAGAGAGGGGAGCAGAAGGTATACTGGAGAGAATTATTGGGGAAGATTTCCCTAATATGCCAAAGGGAACAAGCATCAAAACCCAGGAGGTGCAGAGAACCCCCCTCAACATCAATAAGAATAGGTCCACACCCCGTCACCTAATAGTAAAATTTACAAGTCTTAGTGACAAAGAGTAAATCCTGAAAGCAGCCTGTAACATACAATGGTAAAAATATTAGATTGGCAGCAGACTTGTCCACAGAGACCTGGAAGGCCAGAAAGAGCTGGCATGATATAGTCAGAGCACTAAATGAGAAAAATGTGCAGCCAAGAATACTATATCCAGCTAGGCTATCATTGAAAATAGAAGGAGAGATTAAAAGCTTCCAGAACAAACAAAAACTGAAAGAATTTGCAAACACCAAACCAGCTCTACAGGAAATATTGAAAGGGGTCCTCTAAGCAAAGAGAGAGCCTAAAAAAGTAGTAGATCAGAAAGGAACAGAGACAATATACAGTAACAGTCACCTTATAGGCAATACAGTGGCACTAAATTCATATCTCTCAATAGTTACCCTGAATACTAATGGGCTAAATGCCCCAATCAAAAGACACAGGGTATCAGAATGGATAAAAAACAAAACCCATCTATATGTTGCCTCCAAGAAACTGAATTTAAACCCAAAGACACCTCCAGATTTAAAATGAGGGGGTGGAAAATAATTTACCATGCTAATGGACATCAGAAGAAAGCAGGAGTGGCAATCCTTATATCAGATCAATTAGATTTTAAGTCAAAGACTATAATAAGAGATGAGGAAGGATACTATATCATACTTAAAGGGTCTGTCCAACAAGAAGATCTAACAATTTTAAATATCTATGCCCCCAACGTGAGAGCAGCCAACTATATAAACCAATTAATAACAAAATCAAAGAAACACATCAACAATAATACAATAATAGTAGGGGACTTTAACACTCCCCTCCCTGAAATGGACAGATCATCCAAGCAAAAGATCAACAAGGAAATAAAGGTCTTAAATGACAGACTGGACCAGATGGACATCACAGATATATTCAGAACATTTCATCCCAAAGCAAGAGAATACACATTCTTCTCTAGTGTACAAGGAACATTCTCCAGAATAGATCACATCCTCGGTCCTAAATCAGGTCTCAACCACTATCAAAAGACGGGGATCATTCCCTGCATATTTTCAGATCACAATGCTCTGAAGGTAGAACTCAATTACAAGAGGAAATTTGGAAAGAACCCAAATACATGGAGACTAAACAGCATCCTTCTAAAGAATGAATGGGTCAACCAGGAAATTAAGGATCGAAAAAATTCATGGAAACAAATGAAAATGAAAACACAACTGTTCAAAATCTGTGGGACACAGCAAAGGTTGTCCTGAGAGGAAAATAATAGGGGTACAAGCCTTTCTCAAGAAACAAGAAAGGTCTCAGGTACACAACCTAACCCAACACTTAAAGGAGCTGGAGAAAGAACAAGAAAGAAACCCTAAACCCAGCAGGAGAAGAGAAATCATAAAGATCAGAGCAGAAATCAATGAAATAGAAACCAAAAAACAATAGAATAAATCAACGAACTAGGAGCTGGTTCTTTGAAAGAATTAATAAAATTGTAAACCCCTGGCCAGACTTATCAAAAATAAAAGGGAAAGGACCCAAATAAATAAAATCATGAATGGAAGAGGAGAGATCACAACTAACACCAAAGCAATACAGAACATTATAAGAACATACTATGAGCAACTCTACGCCAACAAATTTGACAATCTGGAAGAAATGGATGCATTCCTAGAGAAATATAAACTACCACAACTGAATCAGGAAGAAATAGAAAGCCTGAACAGGCCCATAACCAGTAAGGAGATTGAAACAGTCATTAAAAATCTCCAAACAAACAAAAGCCCAGGGCCAGACGGCTTCACAGGGGAATTCTACCAAACATTTAAAGAAGAACTAATTCCTATTCTCCTGAAACTGTTCCAAAAAATAGAAATGGAAGGAAAACTTCCAAACTCATTTTATGAGGCCAGCATCACCTTGATCCCAAAACCAGACAATGATCCCATCAAAAAAGAGAACTACAGAGCAATATCCTTGATGAACATAGATGTGAAAATTCTCACCAAAATACTAGCCAATAGGATTCAACAGTACATTAAAAGGAATATTCACCACGACCAAGTGGGATTTATTCCAGGGCTGCAAGGTTGGTTCAACATCTGCAAATCAATCAATGTGATACAACACATCAATAAAAGAAAGAACAAGAACCATATGATACTCTCAATAGATGCTGAAAAAGCATTTGACAAAGTACAACATCCCTTCCTGATCAAAACTCTTCAAAGTGTAGGGATAGAGGGCACATACCTCAATATTATCAAAGCCATCAATGAAAAACCCACTGCAAATATCATTCTCAAAGGAGAAAAACTGAAAGCTTTTCCGCTAAGGTCAGGAACATGGCAGGGATGTCCATTATCACCACTGCTATTCAACATAGTACTAGAGGTCCTAGCCTCAGCAATCAGACAACAAAAGGAAATTAAAGGCATCCAAATCGGCAAAGAAGAAGTCAAACTATCACTCTTCGCAGATGATAGGATACTATATGTGGAAAACCCAAAAGACTCCACTCCAAAACTGCTAGAACTTGTACAGAAATTCAGTAAAATGTCAGGATATAAAATCAATGCACAGAAATCAGTTGCATTTCTCTACACCAACAACAAGACAGAAGAAAGAGAAATTAAGGAGTCAATCCCATTTACAATTGTACCCCAAACCATAAGATACCTAGGAATAAACCTAACCAAAGAGGCAAAGAATTTATACTCAGAAAACTATAAAGTACTCATGAAAGAAACTGAGGAAGACACAAAGAAATGGAAGAGTGTTCCATGCTCCTGGATTGGAAGAACAAATATTGTGAAAATGTCTATGCTACCTAAAGCAATCTACAGATTTAATGCAATTCCTATCAAAGTACCATCCATCTTTTTCAAAGAAATGGAACAAATAATTCTAAAATTTATATGGAACCAGAAAAGACCTCGAATAGCCAAAGGGATATTGAAAAAGAAAGCCAAAGTTGGTGTCATCATAATTCCAGACTTCAAGCTCTATTACAAAGCTGTCATCATCAAGATAGCGTGGTACTGGCACAAAAACAGACACATAGATCAATGGAACAGAATAGAGAGCCCAGAAATAGACCCTCAACTCTATGGTCAACTAATCGTTGACAAAGCAGGAAAGAATGTCCAATGGAAAAAAGACAGCCTCTTCAATAAATGGTGTTGGGAAAATTGGATGGCCATATGCAGAAAAATGAAATTGGACCATTTCCTTACAGCACACACAAAAATAGACTCAAAATGGATGAAGGACCTCAATGTGAGAAAGGAATCCATCAAAATCCTTGAGGAGAACACAGGCAGCAACCTCTTTGACCTCAGCCGCAGCAACATCTTCCTAGGAACATCACCAAAGGCAAGGGAAGCAAGGGCAAAAATAAACTATTGGGATTTTATCAAGATCAAAAGCTTTTGCACAGCAAGGGAAACAGTTAACAAAACCAAAAGACAACTGACAGAATGGGAGAAGACATTTGTAAACAACATATCAGATAAAGGGCTAGTGTCCAAAATCTATAAGAACTTAGCAACCTCAACACCCAAAGAACAAATAATCCAATCAAGAAATGGGCAGAAGACATGACATGAACAGACACTTCTGCAAAGAAGACATCTAGATGGCCAACAGACACATGAAAAAGTGCTCCATATTACTTGGCATCAGGGAAATACAAATCAAAACCACAATGAGATATCACCTCATGCCAGTCAGAATGGCTAAAATTAACAAGTCAGGAAACGACAGATGCTGGCGAGGATGCAGAGAAAGGGGAACCCTCCTACACTGTTCGTGGGAATGCAAGCTGGTGCAACCACTCTTGAAAACAACTTGGAGGTTCCTCAAAACGTTGAAAATAGATCTACCCTATGACCCAGCAATAGCACTACTGGGTATTTACCCTAAAGATACAAACGTAGTGATCCAAAGGGGCACGTGCACCCGAATGCTTATAGCAGCAATGTCCACAATAGCCAAACTATGGAAAGAACTTAGATGTCCATCAACAGATGAATGGATAAAGAAGATGTGGTATATATACACAATGGAATATTATGCAGCTATTAAAAGAAATGAAATCTTCCCATTTGCAACGACGTGGATGGAACTAGAGGGTATCATGCTTAGCGAAATAAGTCAAGCGGAGAAAGACAACTATCATATGATCTCCCTGATACAAGGAAGTGGAGAGGCAACATGGGGGGTTAAAGGGTAGGAGAGGAATAAATGAAACAAGAAGGCATTGGGAGGGACAAACCATAAGTGACTCTTAATCTCACAAAACAAACCGAGGGTTGCTGGGGGGAGGGGGGTTAGGAGAAGGGGGGTGGGGTTATGGACATTGGGGAGGTATGTGCTATGGTGAGTGCTGTGAAGTGTGTAAACCTGGCTATTCTCATACCTGTACCCAGGGGGATAAAAATATAAGTTTATAAAAAATTAAAAATTAAAAAACAAAACAAAAACTAAAGATGTAACTTTGACTAATAATGATAATGTATATTATACTCCATTCTTCACATAGAACCTTTTACATGCATCATCTAATTTGATTCTCTCATCTGAGTCTGGGAAACATGAAAGGCCAATGTTCTTATAAGCCCTATATGTTTATCTAAGATACTAAAGCTTAGGGAAGGTAATTTGACCAAAGTTTGTAGAGCTCAGAAATTGGCTTCTTTCATCAAAGTACATGTTCTTTAACACCAATTTTATTCTGTGTGAACAAGACTGCTTATCCAGTTATTTTAAACATATAGTTTTTGCAATTAAAAAAAAAAAACTCATTTGTAAGAGATCCCATGTAGATCCCTATACTGAATTCTTACATTCTTTGTAATGTGAGAGAATAGTGAATGTAGTTTAACAATTAGCACCAGGAAATGTACAGACAGTGTCCCAATGGGCTCCAAAGTGCTTATAATCTCATTTTTGAGTATTGCTTCTAAAAAATAATTTATAGGGGCACCCAGGTGGCTTGGTTGGTTAAATGTCCGACTCCTGATTTTTGGTTCGGGCTCGGCATGGAGCCTGCTTAAGACTCTCTCTCTCCCTCTCCTGCCCCTCCCCTCTGCTCGCTCTCATGCTCTCTCACTTTCTCTAATATATGTTATATTATATTATATTATATTATATTATATCATATTATATAGAGAGAGCACTCTTAGCTAGTTTACAATAAAACTACTCTGAAATTGAGTTACATTTAATCTTTGAGATGATGTGCAATT
The DNA here is from genome assembly GCF_964662115.1 of Mustela nivalis. NCBI lineage: Eukaryota > Metazoa > Chordata > Mammalia > Carnivora > Mustelidae > Mustela > Mustela nivalis. The sequence goes on from NC_139024.1 coordinate 105,504,392, forward strand.
TTTCCTTCTCTTGCTATTTAATATTTTAGGAATTTTGCTTTATGGGGTTTTACAGGTATTCCTATTTTATAGGAAATCTACCCACTACTTAAAACATAATTTGATGAGGAAAATAACTTTCCACAGGGAGATGAGACTGTGTAGCACTGGGAAACATTTTTTACCACTTATACTTCTCATCCCATCAATCAATCAATTTATGAGAAAACATAAGGAGAGACTCAGCATTTTTCTGTTGCTCCAGGGCTCCATCAGTCTCCTGAAAGACTCTCATGCAAATTTAGGATGGATCTAGGTGTCCTTGTATTTATTTTTTCTTATGATTCTGACAACTTAATTTTCTATACATAAGATTAGTAACAACAATCCTATAAACATATAAGTTTTTATGTTGAATAAGTAACTTTGGGGGCTTGGGGGAGCTCAGTCGGTTAAGTTTCTGACACTTCGTGTCATCTCAGGTCACAATCTTAGGGTTGTGAGATCAAGCCCCACATCATGCTCTGTGCTCACGTGAAGTCTCCTTGAGATTCTCTTTCTCCCTCTCCCTGTTCACTCTCTCTCTCTTTCTAGATTAAATAAATAAATAAAATACTTACAATTTTAAAAAGTAACTTTTATCTGCTAGTGTACATCATCATAATAGAACTCTAGAGCCCTAAGTATGGATAAAAATTACATAGTCATGTCACATTGTATATTCATCAGAAGCCATCAGATTTAGATTACAACGGTTGCCCATGATACATTTGGGAATACAGAACTGATTTAACAAGTTCTAAAAACTAATTGTTGGTGTGTATGTTTTGTTAATTTCCAGTAAAATGAAATACAAATGTTATTACCAGTACTATCCTTTATGTAACATAACCAAAGTGATCTCTTAATAATTTATATTATAATTAATAAAACTTGAAAACCCCCTTTTAATTTTCTAGATATATTGCTGTTTATTTGGCGCAACATTTCAAAAGTATTTGCCCTATGCTTGAGAAATTAAATAGTTAATTCTTCACTCATACGTAAACAGAATCATAAATATATTTACTTACTAAATATTCTTTTTTGTGTACTTTTTTTTTCTTACAACCTATCATATTACTTCAGTAATGCCTGTAGTCTAATTATCCCCCTCAATCTGTCTTGGCAGTTATCAGCTTTAATTCTTTTTGATACTCAGATTTTACTGATAGATAATAAGATAAATAGAGGTGTTAATGGTGATTATCCATATCTCATCTTAATCCTAGCCATAAGTTTTTGGTTAAATTTAACTGTCAACTCTTCATCTGGTCTTTCAATACTGTTAGAGGTTCAAGACATTTCTGCTATTAACTAGCAGCTGGCCACAGGGAAAAGTACAAAAGAAAAATCATGCTCCCCAAAATTGTGGGACATAGATACATAGATAAAAGGGAGACCATGCAAGTTAAAAAATACATAGAAAATGTGATCTTATACACATACACATATATATACACAAATATAAATGAATTATATATGTACACACACACACACATACACACACATATATATATATATGGAGTGCTCAGAGCAGGCTTCCCAAAAATATGCCAGAGTGGCATACTGATTATTTTGAATTAAAGTTATTTGAGAAACAGCTGGTGTAAGTAGGACACTCTGACCTTCTCTGCCCCACTGAAAGGAGGAAATAAATCTCCAATGTTAAAGGTAACTTCCCTGCACAAGGAGATAGAGAGACATACCAAAGTCAGAAAACTGAGGGCCAAGGAGCCTATGGAAATAAACTGTTTAGTTTCTTCAATAATTAGTACCCAAGCCTAAGTTTCTTTGTCTTGTCAGTTCTTCACAAATGTATTGCTTCTTGTCTAAAAGGTACATAAAGGGATGCCTGGGTGGCTCAGTTGGTTGGAAACCTGCCTTCGGCTCAGGTCATGATCCTGGAGTCCTGGGATCGAGTCCCGCATTGGGCTCCCAGCTCCACGGGGAGTCTGCTTCTCTCTCTGACCTTCTCCTCCCCCATGCTCTCTCTCAAATAAATAAATAAAATCTTTAAAGATAAATAAATAAAATAAAATAAAAGGTACATAAATACCTTGCTATGGCCCTTTCTGGGATTATATATATATATATATATATATATATATATATATATATATACCTGACTTTTGTATATATGAAATTAAATTTGTTTTTTCTCTTGTTAATCTGCCTTGCATCAATTTAATTATAAGACCAGCTGAAAGAATCAAGAGGGATAGGAGAAAATTTCCCCCTCCCATCAATGTGTATACACACACATACACACACACACACAAACACAGAGCAGTCTTTAATTTGCACTGATGGAAGTGGTTCTTGCATTAAAAAACATTTCCCTCAGGTGTAACAGGTTAGAGAATATATTTTGAAAACAGCTACTTCTAGGAAACTCTAAAAGGCTTACTGGCCACTGACACTTTAGTATTAATTTTACTGACATGGAAATTCATCATTTTATAATAAGTCAAGGCATAAAGTATATACATATGTCATGTTTCCTCACTTATTTGTACTGTGTGACATTTTTAAGCCACTGCTAGTCCTTTTGGAATTAAGTATAGAAAAAAAAAAAAAAAGAAGAGATGATACCTTTTTTTGTTATAAGATTATTGGGGGGTAGGGGAAGAAGGTTACAAGCCAAAAAAGTGAAGAGCCAGAAAAATCAGGATAAGAAGACTGCTAGGGGTTGTAACCATCCTGGAAGTAGCATTAATGGAAAGCTGAAAAACAAACACATGAAATACAGAGTTCATTTTCTGCAGATCCATTTTGAAACTACTACATATCATGAAAATTCCAGTGGTTTAACAGAAACACATTATATTACTGAAAGATCATCTGGTCAAGAACAATTCTAATGGCTGGGGCACCTGAGTGGCTCAGTCAGCTAAGTGTCTGACTCTTGATCTCAGCTCAGGTCTTGATCTCAAGGTGGTGAGTTCAAGCTCTATGTTGGGCTCCATGCTGGGCATGGAGCCTACTTAAAAAATAAATAAATAATTTGAAAAATACATATACATATATGAACAATTCTAATGATAAGCATATTGGACCTGGACTGAAGACTGGAATAGGGACTCATTACCTCATAGTTGTGCAAATTTGGGGCAAAATATGTCTTTCATTTTTCTTAGAGCAATGAAAGTTGAGTCCACTTTGATTTTGGATAAATAATTTGAAACTCATACTATCGCACAGAAGAGCTAAATAGTATTAAATTTTATTAAGCAAAGCAATAAATTTTATTCTATAAAATTACTTATATTTAATATCATTTATCTATATTATGCCTGTAAATAAGTGGATGAGTAATAAACATTTAAAGGGGACCAATGGCTTTTAAAAAGCCATTAAAATCTATCCATTATTAGAATGTCTCCAAACTGTAATAATCAAATTTATATTTTTATTTTCCTACTATTAAAAAAAAAAAACAACTTCCACTTCACAATATTGAGGACACATACTATAACACAAAATTCATTCTTTAAATTCCAAAGTTGTTAAAGATAAAGACATGTTAATTTGAGTGATATAAAGTTTAGAGAACAAACTGCAATAAAAAGTGAGAAATAAAAGATATGAATTTCCCTGGGAAAATATCTTGTAAAGATTTGAAGCTTCCTGTCATCTGGATGTCCTTGTACATCTCAGTGAGCTCAGTGGGCTATGCAGGGTAACCTGACATATTAAGGTTAAAAATTACTCTGATTTCATTCAAGGACTGCTGGATATGTCAGCACATAGATGGTTTGGTGAAAAATATATCAACTCTAAAACATTTAACTAGTGGGATTTTTACTCCATTTTCACTCACACTTCCCACCATCTAGTGTTGCCATTTCCTGAGGCTTTTGTAGATTCTATACTATTAATCACCATGCTTTTCTACTTTTCTCATTGCCAATTTTCGTTTCCAAATTCTCTGGTCTGTTTACTCTGTTACCATTTGTCCAACTGTTTTTCAGCTTCCAAATTTTTACATCTGTTTTCTCCTTTGCCATTATATTTATCCTAGTGGACTTCTACCTTAAAAAATATTATACTCATTATTTGTGATTTCAGGAGGTAAATTTATAAGTTTAATTAATCATCTTTAACTGGACTGTTAGTTTTTGTTAATCTACATCTTTCAGTTAGAAAGGCTCTAGAATTCTTTATGTTTCTACAGAATTGCTTCTAAGAATAGTTAATAAATACTCAGCTTTAGTTTTAAAGGAACATCCAAAATACATGTAAACTCTGCCTCAATCTATTGGGATTACATTACAGTTCTGATCTTTGTTGAAACTCTAAGTTTATCAAGAGATTTTAGACCTGTAGACTCTGCCCTCCTTGTAGAGAAGTATTCTATATTATGGCTCATTTTATTACTTTTAATCTACATTTATAACTGTTACTTAAGCTAATGCTGTCCACAGGTTGATACTTACATTCAAGACTCTACAGCCTTGGAATAATATTTTTTAATCCAAGCTTCATCTAATTTTTTAAATCCAATTGGAATCCTTAGATATACCTGATACTTTGACTTTTTCAATTTTTGGAATTTACAGAAAGGCAGGAATTATGTAATTAGATGCATAATTTGGTTTATAATGTAAAAATAGTAATCAGAACTATTTTGCTTTATTGTAACAGCAGTGTCATGACGGATATAGTATAAAGTGAGACTAGGGATTTCCCAGAGTTGCTGGATATTTGCTAATTCTAAAAAAAAAAGGTCTTAATTGAATAATCAGATTCCATTTCCTTCCATTCTGGGAGAATGTAGGGCTAATTTGCCTAACAAATACATTGGCCAAATATTTTCATAAGCACTTGAAATGAACTGTTGAGCTGAAAAAGAATCTTTAGAGGCCAACCTTGATGTGCAAGTTAAAAACTGTACAAATGTTAAGTGCAATGAAGACAGTTATATTCCTGAAGGCTGACCTCTGTGGAACTCTGGAGATATTAAACTTCTGTTTTGATGAGGCACATGTTATAAAAGATGAATGTAGGTTCCATTTAAGATTAGGAATCAAATAAGAAATCCCTGCATAAACTGAACTTCAAAATAAGGACATGTAAATAAACTTGTCCTATAGAAGTTGGCAAAGAAATGATTGTATGGCCACAGTGCTGGGAAAAAGGGAAAAAAAAATATTCTGAAAATTTATAACCAAAATTCAGTTCTCCTCTATGTTTGCAGAATGAATTCACCAATATATATATATATATATATATATATATATATATATATATATATTCACTATATATATAACTCTAGATATATTAATTTAATGTGTGTGTGTATTCATATTCATTTAAAAGAAAACTTCAAATCTAGAATTTGTTTTGAAGTGTTGCACAGTTTGTAGTACCCAAGCATTTGGCAGAAAAAAATTACCACAAAACCCAAGTAGAATAATACTTTTCTTTTTAGGATGAGCTTGGGTTCAGTTTATTTCATATGCAGATAGATGGATACCGAAAAAAAAAGAGATACTTGTATGCATTTCATAGCTCTAACCAGAGTTCTAAGAATTCCTACAAATAAAACCTCACAGCATGGTGTTTTCAAAGAATTATCAAAAAAATAAAAAACAAGCAAACAAACAACAACAACAAAACAAAGCACCATGAAGATAACTACCAAGAAAAGTATAACAAACACACACTTTGGATAATGTAATAACCTAATGTAGAATATAAAACAGTTTTGCTCAATATGTTTAAAATAAAAGGTAGAATAAAAATGCAAAGAATGAGAAACTATTATATATGACCAAGAAGATTTGAAAAGGAGTCAAATAAAACTCGTAGAAATGAAAAATAAAATGTATGAAATTAAAAACTCAGTGGAAGACACAGTTTAAAAGATCATTAATCTACTGAAAGCTAGACATGAATAAATATTCAGAGTGCAGCAGAGAAAACTCTACCCAAAACATATGAAAACAAGGTTAAGAAACATACTGGATAGAGAGAAAAATCTAATACATATGCAGCAAGAGTTCAAAAGGAGAGAAGAAAAAATATGGAAAAGCAATATTGAAGAATATTGAAAATTTTACACAATAAAGCAACCTAAACAAAAGAGTACAAGATTTATAGGTAAGACTAAAAATATAATAACTGATCTGTGGAATAAATAAGATAGAGTTAAAAATGGAAAACAATATTAGATGAAGAGAAGGGCAGAGATGAGAAGCTATGTTCAAAGATCCTTGTAGTTGGTAAGAAAATAGAATATATTTACACATTGTACATATGTATGATGAAAATGTAAAGATTAACATTAAAAAAACAGTAACAGCATATAACTTATACTTTTAGGGGAAAGACTCAATAAAAAGATAGCTCCTACAATCAAAAAAGTAGGCAAGGAGGAAAAGTCAAAAGGAAAATATGTAGAACACAAATAAGATGATGTAATACTTCTAAATATCTGAAATCACATTAAGTATAAAAGAAATGCACTTGACTCATCTCTGCCATTTATAGTGTGAAACCAAAACTTAAGCACATGAAGAAGCTGTTTTCCAAACTTCTTAATTTGCAGCAAGAGTAATATCCTTATGTTTTAGTAAAGCAAAAGAAATATTGGGGGAAAAGATAGGTGTGTTTAGAGAGGGGGAAAAGTATGCTATGGGCATACATTCCCCCAAAACCAAAGAGCTGAAGGATTTTGATTAAGAGTTCTAAGATATGAAGAAGATACTGTACAGTCATGGAAGTATGGAGTTAAGAATTCTCAGAAGTCTCCTAAGAAAAATTAACATAAAGGAAGGAGAGATTTATCTTCTCTTTAAGTCATTCAAATACTAAAGAAATCAAGAACAAGTAAGTACTGACCTTTTTTTTTGGTCTAAAAAGACCAAGGAACAAAACAGATGTCCTTACAAGAAAGAGACAGAAAGCAAATATTTCAAAATGATACAGAGACAATATTTTGCCCTTGTGAACAAAACTGAAATTGTTCATAATTAAAAGTCATATGTAAAAAAAATATTATTTCTATGTGGTTTAATAAGTAAATGGGAAAACAACTTTTTAATCCTTTTGGCAGAACATATGGCAGAATACTTCTGTGATTTTAGGAAAAAGAAATATTTTTTAAAAAGACAGAAAGACAATAAAAAATGAATGTATAGACATGTTTGAGGACATTAATTTAAAGATTTGTGTTCTTCTGGGGCGCCTGGGTGGCTCAGTGGGTTAAAGCCTCTGCCTTCAGCTCGGGTCATGATCCCAGGGTCGTGGGATCGAGCCCCGCATCGGGCTCTCTGCTCAGCGGGAAGCCTGCTTCCCCTCTCTCTCTGCCTGCCTCTCTGTCTACTTGTGATTTCTATTTGTCAAATAAATAAATAAAATCTTAAAAAAAAAAAAAAGATTTGTGTTCTTCTGAAAACACTAAAAATTTTTAAAAAGCCATAAACACCAAGAAGACATTTGCAAACATATAACTGAGATCAATAACACAATATTAAACACAGAATCCAAAATTAAACATGGACAAACTAAAACTATAATCCAATAAAAGCCATTAATCCAGTCAAAAGTCAGAGAAGCCTTGGGAAAATTTTTCTGAGAGAAAAAATATGAATTACCAGTAACACAGGAAAAATTCAATCTTTATTAGCATTCAGGGATTACAAATTACTCCAAAGAGGTATTTTTTATAATTACCTAAAATGCAAAAACTTTACACTCTTACAATACACAGCAAGAGAGGGAACATAAGCAAGGGGAGTGTGAGAGGGAGAAGCAAGCTTCCTGCTGAGCAGGGAGCCAGATGCAGGGCTCAAGAAATGTCTCTGTTTTAAATGACGTACCTGAGGACTCTACCTCTGATTTAAGTCCTGGATGGTTCAGTATCTATCTTGGGAAGCAAAGGTGTGTCCTTTAATGAACAATCTGGGACAGAAACTCAACTATTTATTTTTCTTTATTATTTTTCCACAGCATATCCTCCCATTCACTCCTCCTCAAAAGTCATTATTTTTCAAGTTTTTCTAAAAATAGGGAACTATTACAAAGAAGTTTAAATAGCAAAATTAATATAACTCATAGGTTTAAGTTTACCAGCTCTAAGAATTTTCAATAACTCAATCTCAAAATTCTATAGCTCCACATGCACAAATGATACAATGCTCCTTTTTATAGACAATGATGAAAATATTCATGAATAATTGGTTCTACATTCATCCCACTAGCACTTTCTAAGATTCCTATGAATCCAGGGAATATTGGGAAGCCCAGGAAGGGACATGGCATGACTTAGTTTATTGCACTACAGCTTGCCCACAGGCAAGGGCCCTTATTGAGACAAGATCTCTTCCCTTCTTGCTTTGAGAAATTAACAAACTGGGTGATAGCTCTTGTTTTGTACCTTTGTCTCTAAAAGAAGTAATATTCAGAGCCAGAATTAGGGAAACATTCCCCAAGGTTGCTAGAAAAGGAGATTCTTCACTCTTGGCCAGAATAAATGAATTCACTACATTTATTCTTTCATTCAGTTTTTCAGCTGTGACAGGCCAAATGTCCACTGTGAGACAAGAACTATTATTTCACTTATCATTTTTTCCTCTTCAGGGAATAATTTTTCTCATTTCAAAGGAAATTGTTTCTCATCCTTTATGAACTCTTTAATGGCTTTTGTTATCTCAGACTTCCTGTGCCCTTTATAGTTTATTCTGGAATTACAGTAGGATACCAGAATTCATTACAGAAGGAAATGGAGTAATCATCAAAACATTATAGTACTGGCACAAAAACAGACACACAGATCAAGGGAACAGAAAAGAGAACCAGAAATGGACCCTCAACTCTATGGTCAACTACTCTTTGACAAATAGGAAAGAATATGCAATGGAATAAAGACAGTCTCTTCAACAAATGGTATTGGGAAAACTGGATAGCCACATGCAGAAGAATGAAAATCATTTCCTTGTACCATATACAAAAAAAAAAAAAAAATCAAAATGGATGAAAGACCTAAAAGTGAGACAATAATCTAGCAAAATCCTAGAAGAGAACATAGGTAGCAACCTCTCTGATCCCAGCCACAGCAACTTCTTGCTAGACATGTCTCCAAAGACAAGGGAAACAAGGCAAAAATGAGCCATTGGGACCTCATCAAGGTAAAAATTTTTTGCACAGCAAAGGAAACAGTGCACAAAACCAAAAGACAACCTACAGAACAGGACAAGAAATTTTCAAATGTTTTATCAGATAAAGGGTTAGTATCCGAAATCTATAAAGAACTTATACAACTCAACACCCCCAAAAAACAAGTCAATAAATGGGCAGAAAATATGAACAGACACTTCTCTACAGAAGCCAACAGACACATGAAAAAATGCCCTACAACACTGGGCATCAGGGAAATACAAATCAAAACCACAATCACACCAGTCAAAATGGCTAAAACTAGTAAGTCAGGAAACAACAAATGTTGGCAAGGATGCAGAGAAATACACTGCTGGGGGAATGCAACTTGGTACAATCACTCTGGAAAACAGTACGGAGATTCCTCAGTTGAAAACAGAGCTACCCTATGACCCTGCAATTGCACTACTTATATTTACCCCAAAAGATACAAACGTAGTGATCCAAAGAGGCATATGCACCCAATGTTTATAGCAGCAATGTCTGCAATAGAGCCCAGATACCCATCATCAAATGACTGGCTAAAGATGTGGAGATAAACACACACATAAACACACACAAACAGAGGAATATTATTCAACCATCAAAAAAATAAAATCTTGCCATTTGCAACAACATGGATGGAACTAAAGGGTATTATGCTAAGTGAAATAAGTCAGAGAAAGATAATTAATGATTTCGCTCATGTGGAATTTAAGAAACAAAACAGGACAGCATAGAGGGAGGGAGGGAAGGAAAAATAAAACAAGACAAAATCAGAGCGGGAAACAAACCATAAGAGAGTCTCAAGCAAAGGAAACAAACTAAGAGTTGCTGGAGGGGAGAGGGGTAGGGGATGGAGTAAATGGGTGATGGGCATTAAGGAGGGCATGTGATGTAGTGAGCCCTGGGTGTTGTATACAACTGATGAATCACTGAACTCTATATCTGAAAGAAATAATACACTATGTCAACTAACTGTATTTAAATAAAAATAAAATTATAAAGAAAAAAGAGAGAGAAATGGAAAAACTGAGTAAAAATACAAATTAGATACAGCTGCAAGATTCTAAGTATCCATAAGCCTTCCCTCTGATGACCGTCCTAATGGAATCAAAGTAAAAACGACCCTACTGCTGTCACTGCGTTATTATAACTGTTTGAAAGAAGTAAGAAGCTGGGGTGCCTGGGTGGCTCCGTTGGTTAAGTGTCTGCCTTCAGTTCAGGTCTGGATCCCAGGGTCCTGGGATGGAGCCCTGCCTAGGGTTCCCTGCTCAGCAGAGAGCCTGATTCTCTTTCTCCCTCTGCCTGCTGCTCTGCCTACTTGTGCTGTCTCTCTGTCAAATAAATAAATAAAATCTTAAAAAAAAAAAAGAAAGAAAGAAAGAAAGAAGTGAGAATCCTATGAGAATCCACTCTCCCAAATGTCTGAGACTAGTCTTAACTTAGCCCATTACAAATTAATTACTCTCAGAAGTCCACCAAAAAAGGCTGAGAACATGGGCATACTTAAATATGTCTGTTTAAATAGACACATCAGAAACAGAAACAAAATACTTCTCAAATATTAATCTACATACATCTTAAAAAAGTACTTCAAGGAGTTTAAATGAGACATAAAACAAGAGTTGTTTTAAAAATCACTGTCATTTCAATGCAACAATTTTGTTATCATTGGTCCATCAAAGCTTAATATGTCATAATGACATCCTGGAATAATCACATGCATACTATCCCTCAATTGTAAAGTCTGATTTAATCCTTGTGTTTTTGTGAAGAAATTCAACTAAAACACTTTGATATTTCACTCAAGATGAAAGAATGTATTTTTATAAATTAATTTGAATTAAAATTATAATATTTAGCCCATAATTTTGCCACAGGGAATGATTAATATTAACCACTGGTGTTTCCTATTACAGATCTTCTGTGATATATCATGGGATTATGCCCCAACAAGCCCATCATGAATCAAAAATATTCTAAGTTAAAAATGTATTTAATACACTTAACCTACCAAATATCATGGCTTAACCTAGCCTACCTTAAGCAAGCTCAGAACACTTACATTAATCTACAGTCGGGCAAAAATCAAGTGTTGAATATCTCAAGTAATTTACTGAACACTGTCCTGAAAGCGAAAAACACAATGCTTGTATTAGGTGGGACAGAATGTTTGTATCAGTTTACATTTGGGCTCATGTGGCTAACTGGGAGCTGTGTCTTGCTACCCATGGCCAGCATCACAGGAGTTATCATACTACATATTACTAGTGCAGGAAAAGATCAAAATTAAAAATTCAAATCACAATTTCTACTAAATATGTACTTTTTTGCACCATCATGAAGTAAAAAAAATTGTAAGCTGAACAATCCTAAATTGTTATGAAACAAAAATCATGATGGTAGTAACTATGTAGCATTTATTTTATTAGTCAACCATATTTGTTAGGCAAAAGAAGATTTAGAAGAAAATTTACGTTTCTAAAATAAAATAGGAAGATCGAGCTGTAACTTAGTAAAACTCTAGGTGTATTTATCTTATTGTATTTCATGTAGTTTGGGAAATTAAAGGTTGAAACAGTAAAGTCTAAGTGTTATCAATAACATCAAATTTGGTGTCATGTTTATTTAATAGCATATAAATGGAGAAATATTTACCCAATGCCACGGCATATAAAATATTATTGGTGATATTTTAATATAAATAAAAAATAACAGTAATTGTTATACGTAAGTCAATCTGTTGTCAGTAAATGTTTTTCAACTGACACACTTAAGCACTAATGAATAAAATATTTGCTAATATGACCTTTTTAGAATTCATGATTACAAAGCCAACACAGAAATCCTAATGCCACTTGTAAGTAAATGCTAGGAAATCAAATATAATTGTATTACATATTAATAAATAACAGTAAATAAAAGGCCATGTGCCTATTTTTCACATTAAAATTATTTAATTTCCTTTTGATAGATGTCAGAATTATAGTAAGCTATTGATTACATAACCAATGTTATAAATAGTCACTAAAAGAATAAAAAAGAATCTCTGGGACTCTCTGGACTTCTCTGGACTTCTAGAAGTCTCTGGGCTTCCACTTTGAGACTTGTGGAACACCAGCCAGAATGGTTCCCACATAGAATGGGGCCACCTGTCAATATAATTTAGAGAAGTCTATAGCCCACCTTTAGTAGCGTGACTTAGTTGTTGATACTAGGAAAACTGTGTGCTGGACAGATAGGACTGTAAGTCAATAAATACCTTCACTTTTTATTTCAGGATATTCCTACAAGCCAATTTATCACAACCAGTTATCTGCTCATCTGATCAAAATGGCTCACTTATCAAGCAATAGCTTACTTATCAGGGATTGCTTCAAAACCTTAGCTTATCTGTGTCTACAAATTCTAAGCTATTACACATACTTCCATTTTTGTCCACTTTCAACTCTCCAATTTGAAAGACCCTCTCCTTTAAACATTTTAAACTCACTCCCCCATATTTGTTACTAACCCACTTCTAATTTCCCTTCTGAGATACTTCTAAGATTCTGTCAGTTTGTTCTCCCCTACTTCAGTGCACCATAATAAACTTATTCTTATTTATAAACACACTACATGCTGATATTTTGGTGACTTCTACATACGAATTCATAATTTGACCAAGGCTAGAAAAAATACTAAATAATGATTTCCTGTTGTTAAAGTATAATGAAAACACACACATGATACCATGGGAGGTTCCTTTCCTGTTTAAGGAAAAGGTAACTAGGAAACAGCACATGCATTTCCCACTATCAGTCACTCATCTTCTATTTATTTATTGTTCATTAAGATTATTGCTTAGAATCATAGAATGAATACAAGAGAATACTCTAAAAATGACTCAAGCCCTATTGGTATTCTAGAAGCTTATCAAGTTAATTATAAATTTGCACACTTCATGATGACAGGAACTGCAGATCATAACTATTTTCACTTTCTTCTATTAATATTGATGGTCATGGTTAATTACCAGTTTCATCAGAATTAATCCATTGTGGTAAATGTTCATGTACAGACTGTTTCTAAAACCTGCATTAGAGGCAGAAAGTCTTTGTTAAGATGTAGCATGTTATGTATTCAAGGGGAGCAACACAGTAAAGTGATTAAACAATTTGAGTTTTGGAGTCAGAAAACTTATGTTCAATTTAATAACTGTGAGTCTTTGTGTAATTTACTTAAACTTTGATTTTCCTCAACTATGAAATAATATATAGCTTTTGTGTGGTCCCAATTCTAACTATTAACTCTCTTATGAACTCAGCTCTCTTTGGTCACAGTAAAGGGCAGGGAAAGCATTCAGAACAATGTATGGCCACCGTTATTTTCAAACTGAGCTGTTTCTCCTGGGGTCTCCCACCAGGACGTATTGGCTAACCAGAAAACAGGTGAGTGAGAAAACACGGATTTAAAAATATCTTTCTGGGGCGCCTGGGTGGCTCAGTGGGTTAAAGCCTCTACCTTTGGTTCAGGTCATGATGGCAGGGTCCTGGGATCAAGCCCCACAAGGCGGGGGGGTTGGGGGTAGTCTCTGCTCAGCAGGGAGCCTGATTCTCCCTCTCCCTCTGCCTGCCTCTCTGCCTACTTGCGATCTGTCAAATAAATAAATAAAATCTTTAAAAAAATTAAAATATATATATATATATATATATATATATATACACACACATAATCTTTCCCTTGGGGCACCTGGGTGGATCAGTGGGTTAAAGCCTCTGCCTTCGGCTCAGGTCATGATCCCGGGGTCCTGGGATCAAGCCCCGCATCAGCTCTCTGCTCGGCGGGAAGCCTGCTTCCCCCTCTCTCTGTGCCTGCCTCTCTGCCTACTTGTGACTTCTGTCTGTCAAATAAATAAATACAATCTTTAAAAAAAAAAATCTTTCCTTTTTCTTCTACACTGTGCTCAAGGTAGTAGTATATTAGCAAGTCTGAATTACCAAAAACATTCTTGTGTTCACAAATCCTTGTCTGTTCTGATGTCTTCATTTAATTTGTTAAATCATCTATAATCTAAAGCTAATACATGATAACCCTCCAATTCATTTTTTTTCTTCTCCTCAATATATCCACAAATATGGTTGACTTTATAGGTTGCTATGAATATTAAATGAGAAAAAAAACACTGAGTACTTAACACAATCTCTGGCACATAGTAAACACTCAATACCAGGCAACTATTATTATCATGACTGGGTCCTAGGCCCAGTTCAGCCACTTACTAATTCTGTTATATTAAATAAGTCACTTGAAGCTGCAGGCTTAATTCCTCTTCTTTAAAATGAGAATAGTAGTAACAACCCTCACTTAATTTGTAAGTCTCTTGATTCAAACACATTACTGTTCTGGATTTTTTTAAATGAATCTCACTATGCCATTCAGCCCAAGATGCCTTCAGTTAGCTCCCCTAAACACATGGTTAATGTCTCCTCATTGTCCTCTATACATACTGTCCTACTATACTGCCTTAACTTGTAGCTAACTACTTCCATGTCTGTCTTTAACACTAGACTGTAAGCTACCTTAATTATGCCACAATTCAGATACTCTGTGAAGATCCACTAAGGTATGGAAATGAAAAACAGGAGGAGATGTGATCAGTTAATGCTATTGTTTAAAGTAAGATAACTGGTTTTCTCTGCTTCTAGATTTGGAGAGCCCTTTCCAAGTGATGAAATGATACAAATCCTCTCCAGGAGATCACTGGATGTACTCAAAGTGAGATAGTTAACTCACTTGCCTAAAGTGAAAAAGTATAGGGAATATATATCTTCTTTTTAAAAAGCTTCTATTAATTGAAGAAATGTGTTCATCTGGAATTTCTTTGGTTCCCCGCTGCTCTTATCATCTCAGAAGAGCCAATTATGCTAGTCATTTGGCTCACTATTCATTATTATTGCCAAAGCCATACAAGCCAGTATCAATTTAAAATCGTTTCTTTGCCTCAAAGACATATAGGTCATAAGAAACACACACACATATTTTCCAACCCTTGTACAGGTTTTTAGATTTGCCATTGCACAATGCATGCTAAAAATTGCTATTTAGCCTGAACCTACATAGGACTGAACAAATAAGACCATTCAATTGGTCACTGACTAGAAATGGTTTAGGGAATGTACAATTCTATGAAATGCACACATTAAAATTTACCAAGCAGCAAGGATTAAGTACTATAAAGTCAACAGAGACCCACTGAGTGCAATATGGAAATATGTTTCTACAATATAACAAAAAAGAAGGCTCTCTCCCCTGACTGCCCCGCCCCCCTTTTTAAAAGATTTTACTTACTTACTTGACACAGAGAGAGAGAGAGAGAGATATCACAAGCACAAGTGAAACAGGAGGGACAGAAGGCCCCCCGCTGAGCAGAGAGCCTGAGGATGCAACTCTGGATCCAGGACCCAGGGATCATGACCTGAGCTGAAGGCTTAACCAACTGAGCCACCCAGGCGCCCTATGCCCTGCCCTTTTTTCAAGGGTCCTCTATCAATGGCTCACAAAATCCCTCAGACCATGGTTTTCCAATGAAAACAGTACTTCCTTCTTTAAGGAAGACTCTACTTATCACACTCTCCACTGTGGATCTGTTTTTTGTTCTCTAATTAAAAATGGTTTCCTTCTCCTCTTACTTCCTAAGTATTATTTAATGCTGCACTTGCATCCTTAGTTTTCTATGCCAGTTATATGTCCTATCGAACCTGCTGGAGAACAAGCTACTTTAGAACACAGACATAACTTGTATTTTATTTGAAATACCACCCCAATACCTCTCATTGTCATTTTAGAGTCTTAACATCATAGGATTTTATAAATGGAAGGAAAGTTTTGATACAATCACTTCAAATTCGGATGTTTTGTGCCTGTAGTCTGAAAATGGTTTGGTCCTTGACTCATGCTGTCTGATAACTGATCGTCCAGTGTAACTGAAATTTACCTTCCATTCCTTCCCACACGCTCCATTGCTAATTCCCTTGCCCCTTTTATTCATTGTTGTATCTTGGACGCTACTGCTTTCAGTTCATAAATGCTTCTCACTATAAGCAGTAGCAAATCCTGGTATTATTCCTAAGTATTTCAGAAACATTACAACAGAGCCAGTGGGCCAGCAGAGAAACTTACTACTGTTTCAAATACTCCTTCAAAAGGAAACATGTGTTCCATGTTTGATAATACATGGCTTGAAAAAAAGCCTTTGAAAATTAGAGCAATGCAGAATAGGAAAAGCGCTTCAGAAACTATTTGTATTCAAATCAGTGCTCTCTTATTTACTGGCTGCGTGGGTCAAAAAAGTCATAGTTTTTCAATCTCATTTTTTGTTATTCATAAAGCAGACAGAACTCTCATTTCTATCCTTGTTATTTGACCACTGTTCTCAGTTTCATTTCAGCAAAAGCACTATATGTAGTTAGTATATGCATGCTTCTTTGTGGTGTTTTCACCCTCTTTTTTTCTGCAGAATGTTTTCTAACAATTGTATTCTCAGCAAACTGATTTTTTTGTCATCTCAACACAAACACTGAATTTCCCTATAAAACTGTACCATGGATTCAAAAAGGCATTTAAGTGGTCCTATTATATTCTTATTATCCCTTTTATATGCTTTCATTAATATATTAATTTAAAAAAATATTTAGTTTTTAAAATATCTCTCTCCATTTGAATGCAAAATTTTATGGTCAGAACTGAGTTTGTTTCTTTTTAGCTCAAGACCTTGAGCAACATACATGATAGATGCTTAATAAAATTAGCTGAATGGATGAAAATGAAATGATTTAAGAAATTTTTAATTTCTTATGTTTTTAAATTTCTCACTATACTCAAAAACCCTGTAAAAGAAAATATATTGTAGTAGTTACTAATTACTAATAATACTAGATGATCCATTTATCAGTTCTTTCTATTTGATGAGAGGTTAAATAATATTAATACTACTCATATGTATGTAGCTTGTTAGATAATATGCGAAATGTCTTATAAGGGTCTTTTATTTAATCTCCATAATAATCATATTAAGTAAGAGCTGTTGTAATCCCAATTTAAGTAGAGGAAACTAGAACTTTGACAGCATATGTATCTTCTTTAAGTTTAACTCTTACATAAAACCATTCTATACTGTAATGATAGTAATTGATTTTATATTAATTTAAAAAGTTATTTTCTTACAAATGTATAAGGTCACAAAGGTAATCAAGGTAGTATCACAGAAATAGCCTATTTTTCAAGGTTTTATAACAATAGAAAAGAGTATGCATTTTGTTCTTTTTATATGCAAACTAGTTAAAGGTGACATGGGTAGGGATACTAGATTCAGTATTCCTAGAACTTTATTCAATGTCATATATTATTAAAATCGTAATTTTTAATATTTTCCTCATACTATCAAAATAATCAGAACAATAAATCAATATAGAGAAATATTAACCTTCAAGTAATATATAGTAGAAAGTATTTTGAATTAATAATTAAGAGATTAGTATCATAGTTCTTTATATTCTTCTAATAATACTATTTTGGCTCTCATTAGCTCTTGTCTAGACTACTGTAATAACTCCTAACCTGACCTCAAGACCCTAGTCTATTCCAGTGTTCTTCTCTCTATTGCAGAATTACCTTTCTAAAACAGTTTTGATCGTGTCACTTTCATACACCATGATACTATGTACCCAATAAAATTAAAACTATTTAGCATGATATTCAAGACCTTTCAAAGAATGTCATTTTCTTATTTTAGCATTTACTTTAAATTACTGCATATTAGTTTCAACTCCCACCAATTTCTACCAATAAATGCTGGCTGCATTAGACAATTCACCATCCTGTCACACCAGGCAAAGCATCATTCCCTAAACAAACGTTTGGCTCTCTTTCTCAAATTCTGGTTTTCTTCAAATTTGAGGCTATTTGCTTTGCTCTTGGAAGTATAACCTTGTCTCAGTCTACAATACCAAACCCAATTTAAGGTATTTTAACTCAGGTAAACTAAACTACTTTCTAACTTTTTAAACAATCATACTGACACTGGTATTAGATATCTAATTCTGTCTTGGATGGTGAATCTATCAGGATAGGCTAGATTACTCTCCAACCCCCTAATGTCAGGGACATAATACAACAAACGTTTATCTTCTGCATTTTCATACTTCTGCACAAAGGGAATGAACTGATTAATGAGAGCTGTGAGAGTTCTGAAAATATTTTGAACAACACAGTTAAAACAGAGTAATTGTGCTGCCACCAAAATGGTATATTTGAAATGCAGCTTTCTAAGGGAGCATTCAGGATGGTACGAAAATCAGTCTCATGAATCCATTGTCAAGCCTCACAAATGCACACTGCAAAATCATGTGTAAGCTTCTCCAAATAAGCAGTGATTATGCTAACTCTAAATAAAAATGCTATTTCATTCACCCTCTCCAATCTCTACTAAACACCACTAATAACTCATACAGTACTAATTTGAGTTTAAAGAAATATCTGCTATTTCATACATGAAATCTGTGAATATTATTTCCTATGGATTTTAAACTCTCATAAACACACTATGAGGTATAGTAAATATTAATTCTTTATCTTTAAATCCATTATTAAACAAATTTCCATATACTAATGGACAGCTTTTCTGCTTTAAAAGATGCACTGTCAAACTTTATTCCAACTTGCAAACAATTAAATTATGGAATTTCATGTACTCAAAAACCATCTTTTTTCCCCCACAGTCATTCTAATACTTAATAATGAAAAGAGCAAAGATTAACAGTTAATCTTTATGCAATGTTTTAGTTCAATGAATGTTGATAAGACTACATCAAAGTCTGTAGCTAAAAGGATAACAAAATATAAAATATATTCCAGAATTAAGAATTGATTAGCAAGAACAAAAGTGAAATATACAGATTAAAATGTCAGATATTGAAGTTCTCTGCTGTTTCATTATTGTTAATAGCAGTAAACATTATAAATCTCAAATTTAGCAGGCAGAATGTCATGCAATTTGTCAAGTTCAGTTTAGCTAAAATGAGGTTTGTTGCTTACACAATCAACTTGTTAATTCAGTTGGCACTTATTCTACTGCTGCTGCATAAATCCTCAACTATAAGCCACAACACACATTTTAATTTGCTGGCCATCAGATTAAACAAAAGACATGTATTCATTCAAGTTGCATTGTAGTTACACTGATTACTGCCTTTAGACTGTTCATAAGACTTATTTTAAATAAGTTTTGGTTCAAATTAAAGTCAGACTAGCCCACATTTCCACTAATAATCTTGATGTTTACTGTCCTTTATATAATTTTCGAGAAAGCTCAATATTTCAGGGGAATACTTTTCCTTAAATTTGATTTTTTTGGCTCCGAATATATTTTATATTGTTTGCTTTCATAATTATTATAATTAGCTGTTGATAATGCCTTACAACTTTCTTTTCACTCAGAATGTAAACAACCAAAAACTCAAGTGTCGGTACAAGTTGTACACATAATTTGTATGAGTAAAAAAGATATAGATTAATAAGTGAATGGACTGACCTGAGATTTAAACAAAGAAAATCTCTTCTAGAGATCACTAGGGAATTATAAATTCAACTCAATCTCATGTCAAATGTCAAGCCTGAAAAAATATACTTAAATCACTCATCTTCAAAAGAGGAAACAGGCTGAGAGACCTAAACTAATTTGCTCAAAGAATTTCTTTGGCTTTAGATACAAAGCCAAAATAAGAACCTGGATCTATTCATGCCCAGTGTTCATTCCACTATATCTTAAGGACATCAGTTCACTCTTTAAGTCATTATAGGACATTTACATTGTACAAAATATTAAATATAAGTTAGTCAAAGAGCTTAATATGTCATCTCTACACTTAAGGATTTATAGTCTGATAAAAATTTTTTATAAGCTAAGACACTTTCAACAGTTAGTACACCACTTCCCCCCCAAAATCTAACTCAAACTGCATTTTAAAAATAAGTTCATGTATATGTTCCCATACAGAAAGGAGAGAGGTGGTAAAGTGAGTTCAGGATTGGCTGTTTCAGCCCCACTCCCATGCTATCTCGTTCTACAGCACAAGATTTATCCTAAAGCTAATTCACTCAGTGGCTGCCAGAAGCAGAGACACTTTCTAGTTCTAATCCAATGAAACATGAGAAAAACAAAACAAACAAAAAAACCCTTTTATTTTCTAGAAGAAACTAGCAAGCCACTTTTTCCTACCACATTGATCCAAAGTGACTTAGTTTGCCCATTCTGGAACTAGCCACATATAAGGAAGAGGAACAGAAATTTTTGTTGAGGTAACCAATGTAAAACACATATTGGGGACTGAAATGTCCATTATCAATAAGGCAGTTTATTCTCAATTAGTATGAATCACCATATACGAGTACCTTCAAAATGCTTTTCCTATATGCATATAAGTTAGCCAAGGATTTAATTTTTAAGAGGACAGATGTTCATTTTTTCAATTATGCTTTGCCATTTTGTCCTACATGACTCTAGGTAAAATACTTAGCCTCTTTGTACCTCAGTTTACTCACCTGTTTAGTTAAGATAACAGTACTGTCTCATATGTTTTTAAATTAATTAAAATGGCAGACTATTATTTATAATTGTGGGTAATATAATAGTATTATACCAATGTTATGTATAGTTATTACTTTGGTTGTTGGTACTGCTATTACTATCTTATTATTAATAAGATTAAAAAGGCATAAATTAACACAAAACTTTAAGGAAAATTCTTTTTGTTTACAAATTGTATCTAGCGGGGGTGGGGGGGAGCGGGCACCTGTGTGGCTCAGTCTTTAAGTATCTGCCTTCCACTCAGGTCATGATCCCAGGGTCCTGGGATGGAGCCCCACACTGGGCTCCCTGCTCTGAGGGAGGCCTACTTCTCTCTCTCCCACTCCCTGTGCTTATGTTCCCTCTCTCATATTCTCTCTTTCCGTCAAATGAATTAAAAAAAAATTTTTTTTTTAAATCTCTAAAAATAAAAAGAAACAGAGGCGCCTGAATGGCTCAGATAGTTAGGCATCTGCCTCCAGCTCAGGTCATGATCTCAGGGTCCTAAGATCAAGCCCCGCATTGGGCTCCCTGCTCAGCAGGAAGCCTGCTTCCCCCCTCTCTCCCTGCCTGCTTCTGCCTACTTGTGATCTCTCTCTATCTGTCAAATAAATAAAGAAAAACTTCAAAAAAAAAAGTTCATTAAAAAAAAAACTTAAAAAAAAATTTTATCTAGCGGGAGCTAACATCTGTTGCAAAGTAACTATTACAAACCAGAAACTAACAACTACTCTACTTGCTGATTCTTTTTTTTTTTTTTTTAATTTTATTTATTTATTTGAGAGAGAGGGAGAGCTTGAGAGGGAAGAGGTCAGAGGGAGAAGCAGGGAGCCTGATGTGGGACTCGATTCCAGGATTATCACCTGAACTAAAGGCATTTGCTTAACCAATTAAGCCACCCAGGTACCCCTACTTGCTGATTCCTAACTATAATTTCCGCTTATATGCCACCTTCTTTTTTTTTTTTATATAATTTTTTATTTTTTATAAACATATATTTTTATCCCCAGGGGTACAGGTCTGTGAATCACCAGGTTTACACACTTCACAGCACTCACCAAAGCACATACCCTCCCCAATGTCCATAACCCCACCCCCTTCTTCCAAACCCCCTCCCCCCAGCAACCCTCAGTTTGTTTTGTGAGATTAAGAGTCACTTATGGTTTGTCTCCCTCCCAATCCCATCTTGTTTCATTTATTCTTCTCGTACCCACTTAAGCCCCCATGTTGCATCACCACTTCCTCATATCAGGGAGATCATATGATAGTTGTCTTTCTCTGCTTGACTTATTTCGCTAAGCATGATATGCTCTAGTTCCATCCATGTTGTCGCAAATGGCAAGATTTCATTTCTTTTGATGGCTGCATAGTATTCCATTGTGTATATATACCATGAATGGATATATGCCACCTTCTTAATGAATGTCTTCCTAGTTCCACAAGACAGTGTCTTCATATCTTCCAAATTAGAAATTAAAATTCCAGTAATGGCATCATCAAGCCACCCTTCCTCATTAAACAAGTGGAGTCACAGAATTTTTCTGTTGACACACTTAGCAAGATATACTATGTTGGCCACAAGAGCTTATTTGAATGTATTTCCTACTGGCTAGCACAGAAGCTGGCAGGCAGATTTTCTGTAAAGGGCCCAAAAGCAAATATTTGAGGCTTCCTGGACAATATCGCTGATGCAAGTCACATGGACACATGCAGAAGAAACCCACAAAAGCAAGCAAGTCCTCACCAGCCCCATTCTGATACTGCCTTGATCTACTTCTCAGCCTGACCCCTAGGGATAAGGTTCTTCCCTGTGCCTCCATAGTGTTGAAGGGGCAGGCTCTGCTTTCGTGTGGGTAGACAGCCCCTGCCCCAGTGTGACCAGTAACCAGGCAAGTTAAGTCTGTTTGATTCTTTGGATTGATTCCTGGGAACTCACTTGACGGAAGATTCAAGGTACGTTCTAGTATTAAATTACTTAGTATTAAGGTGATGTTTTGATTTTGCAAATTTTACTCCTTGTCTGTTGCTTATTTTAATTCAAACTCAAATGAGGAAGGAAGATGCTGTTTCTTGACTGCTTTCTCAAACTCTAACATCTATTGCATTGTTCAAGGCACTTAGGGATTAAAATTTTGTGGAAGTTTTTGGAATACTAGTGCCCACGGCTTTGGCCATTGATTATTTTTAATGAGTTTGGTGTCCCTTTATTCAAGGGGAAACAATCCATGGGTCTGGGGAGTCACAGTGCCTCCCAAGCAACAGAGGACCCTTCACAAGGGATTCCGGCCACAAGTGAGCTTGACCCAGATTCATAGACAGCAATTCAGAAAGAGCAAAACTGGCTGGGGCTGTTCACCTAACCTCGTTCAGCAAAATCAAGGAAGAAGGAAAAAAGTGTAGAGCCCAGAATTGTTTTGGTCTTTGGGGGCATTTTTGACTAAATACACTGCGTTTCTGGTCCAGTGGAGCTTTTACAGGGGAACAAAAGCTGTTTGCTGAGAAGGAGGCCAGGCGTGGCGCTATCTTGGGCCTAGAAATTTATTTCGACGCTCGTTAACACTCCCTCTTTCCTGGCGACACAAGATGACCCCACGTTTCGGTATCCTCCTGGCATAGTCCTACCTCCAAGGCTTGGCTTGGGGTCCCTCGCATTGGATAGTCTCTCACACCCCCGCACGCGGGCTGTGAGAAATGAGGACGGGCCCCCGCACCCCACCACTCACCAGCGTCTCATTGTCCGGGACCCTACCCGGGCTGCAAGGACTTCGGCAAGCTCTCCTCACTCAAGGCTTTGGGACTTGAGACGAAATCAGGGCAGGCGAGCGCCCCAGAGAACACATGACTTACCGGAGCGTGGTCCAGCACCACGGAGGCCGCCATCATAACGTGTGGGCGTGGCCTGCGTTTAAGGCGGCAACGGGCGCGGACCGCCTTGGGAGTCGCAGAGGCTCACCGAGCCTCACACCGGCGTCCCGGCGGAAGAGACCCCCCTCTATTCTTCTCACCGCCCTTCGGTTTGTCACCCCACCCAGCGTCCTGGGGCCTCTGGGTATTAAATTTTAAAACGTAGAAAAAAAATTATTTTGATCTTGGCGGCGGGTAGAGGCTATGTGAGCCACGAGGTGTTTTAAAATGGACTTTTTTTTTTTTTTTTGTACTATCGTGACTTGGGCAGGTGTCTTTAAACCTTGAATGATGACTGCATGGGATTTCCATCATGTTGGGTACAATAAATAGAGTCCTTGTGTCCCTTCAAAAGTCCCATGTGGAAAACTAACGCCCAAGGTTGTGGTTTTCTGGAGGTGAGGCCTTTGGGAGGTGATGGTGTCAAGAGGGTGGAAACCTCATGATTGAGATTCACGCCATTTTTTTTTTTTTAAGATTTTATTTATTTGACAGACAGAGATCACAAGTAGGCAGAGAGGCAGGCAGAGACAGAGGAGGAAGCAGGCTCCCTGCTGAGCAGAGAGCCCAATGCGGGGCTCGATCCCAGAACCCTGGGACCATGACCTGAGCTGAGGGCAGCGGCTTAACCCACTGAGCCACCCAGGTGCCCCAGATTCAGGCCTTTTTGAAAGGGAGGCCAGAGAGCCAGCTAGCATTTTCTGACACGGGACGCACATGGAGGAGACACCCACAAAGCAAGCAAGTCCTCACCAGCCCCTGATTCTGATATTGCCTTGATCTTGTACTTCTCAGCCTCCACTACCGAGCAGTAAATTTTAGTTGTTTATAAACAACCCAGTCTATGGGACTTTGTTACAGCAGCTCAACAGAATAAGACTTTGGGTACCATCTGTTTCTCATGCCCATGTGCACAGATGTGCCACCTTCCTAGACCCTAAAGGAAAGGCATGATAACCTTACCCTCATTAAGCAGAAGTCTAGATATATGCATGCAGACCATGAATGCCTCAGCCAAATGAGACTGTTCCCAGGCCTAAAAACGCAAAATCAGACTATGTTGATGCAGCAAGGTTATGGGATTCTGCAAAGGCTGCACTTTAACAAAGGATATAAGAGCCAAAAAATGGCCACTGTAGACTTTGAGCAAAATGCTGCTCATGAGTTTCAGGAAGTGGAATCATGGCCCTGGGAGTTTCAGCGAAGGTCCCACTGCAAAACTTTGGCTGGCTCAGTTGGTCTTAGTGCAGGCTACTGTGGCTTGACCTTAAACAACTTCGGTTTTCCTTATATATTCATGATTAGAACAAAGGCATGATTATATAAGAAAGTGTCCAGACTAGGCCTTGGTATTGGTGAGCAGCATAATATTTCCTACCTTAAACTATGAGGTGAATTATCTCTACAGACACTCTGGTTAGGCTTTAGTTTTAAATTGTTAGTGCTTGGTCCAGGTAGACAGTATTGGATCAAGTGCCCTAAATTCCATCCTGCACAGAGGTTCCAAAGAGAATTCATGAGACTTAGCTTCAGGATTAAGAGCTATAAAACTCTCAAACTAGTAAGTGAATTACAAAGATATTGAAAGTAGAAATACAGTGCATCTTCAAAGATATTTATGGAATTAAGTTTCTGAGGAAAGAGAAGGGAGCCAGGCAGGACAAGTATATATAGATCAAGGCCAGGGCTGAGTTAAATGTTATTCTGATGGGGGAAAACCCATAGGGTGTTTTCAAACACATTTTCAAAAATGTAAAGTGGGGGTATAGTATTTGTTGGAACAGTGGATGCTTTTGGCAGACTCAGAACTTACCATTTTAGGAATATGAAAGAAAAAACAAATGTTTAGGCCACAAAGTAGAAGGAAAAGAAAGCATTGAGATCCAAGAAAGAAAATGCTACTTCTATTGTGTTAGAAATGGTAAGTGACCAGCTTATGAAGCAAGTTAAATTGCTACCCACTCAGCTGAGTAGGCTTGTAAGGAGGAGAGGAAGAACAGAGGGAAATGGTAAAGATAGGAGACTTTGAGAAGCCTGTGACAGAAGAATTGGTTTTCAGTCAACCACTAGGGGACACAAGCTTAAAACAAAACAAAACAAAAACAAACAAACCAAACCAAAACAAAAAAACCCCAGCAGCTTAGTTCTCGACTATTTTGAGGGTAATTCTCCAGCTGAAAAACATGTAGGGATGTTGGGGAAATTCCCATAGGAAAGTTTTCCACATCAAGAATTATTGGCATCAGGGTGACTGGGTGGCTCAGTTTGTTAAATCATCTGCCTTCGGCTCAGGTCATGATCCCAGGATCCTTGAGTAGAGTCCCACATTGGGCTCTCTGCTCAGTGGGGAGTCTGCTTCCACCTTTCATTCTCCCTCTGTGCTCTTTCTCTTTCTCAGATAAATAAAATCCGTAAAAAAAAAAAAAAAAAAAAAAAAAAGTGAAAAATTTATTGGCATCAGCTACTTTGACACTGAACTAATTACTTATTTATATACTTATTTATTTTACTTATACTCAATAGACAACCAGAAGACATTGCATAACTATTCACTGACCCAAACAGAGGTGGTATAACAAAGCACCACCTTATTTAGCTGCTCCTCTTTCCAAGCCTAACATTTACTCGGTGTCCTGATTACAAGGTTGTAAAAGAAATCTAGAGACAATTTTAAAGTTTTCTATAATTATTTCACTTAGAAAATCCTCTCATTGATTATGAGAGAACAGTTCTGAGGCTCAAGATTGCTAACTACTAAATGTAACACATTATATATTAGATCAAGGAGGGAAATAGTAGATTTCTCCAGAATAAAAAAACCCCAGACAGATTGAACTTTGTACAATGAATCCAAAGACAAATATATATAAATTGATTGGGTCTGTTACTAAAGCAGATTATTGCCAGCCAATGCCTACTATTCATTAATTTATTGGTCAACATATATTTATATTCATGCATCCTATATAAACACTGAGAATTGATATTTGAAGATAATAGCAAACTTGGGGAGAACCTGAGAGAAAGTAGACAAAAGAAAATTATATGCTGATTATTTAAAGAAATGACAGCTGTTTAAAAACTTCTCTTTTACTATCACTTCTTGTAATCAAACATGGTTAATCATAGTTAAGGTTCTTAAAATTCTCTAGTTACAGTGTTTTGGAATTTTAGAAATAAAAAGATTAAAACGAATCTTAAGACTACTTTGTGATATGGAAAGTCATATTTCAATTAGGTCAAGGTAAAGGAGGAATGCAGTTTTCTGTGGCTTTATGAAAGGTCATATCACAATTCTATAATATTTTAGTTTTAAAAGGTATCCATTATTACAGATATGAAATATAGTATCTTGGGTTGTCTGACAACTTGCTTGACACTGTCTGTCAATAACAGAGATCAATGGTTATGACACATTAATTTCCAAAAATTTTTCAAGGTATTTTGAATAATGTGTTATTTTAAAATTGATAACATTTTGTTAGTATTAAAATTATTAATTGAACATATTTACTGCTAAATAGAGGTGTCTGTGCACAATTATTACACTTAATTAATTTCTTATTAATTGTTTACGTGTTACCAGAGCAGCAGGCACATGGTCTGTATGCTAAAAATATGAACTCCAACCAGAATCCGCCCCTCGATCCATTTTTAAGGAAAACTATCTGTGCCCCAAATGATCAATTCTGGAATGAACCAAAGGTCAACTTAGAATAATATAAAATTATGGGTCTCCAAGGAACCCTAAAGGGTTGGCTAATTCAATTCTCAGCTGCCTTCACATAAATCAGCCAAGTTTAATGAATGTTGGGATCTTGCAAGAGAGGTATCTAGGCAAGGAGATGACCAAATTCCCAGGAGGTAGAATTTTCTCTTACATCAAGTCTACAACTTTTCTATTACAATTTATACTAATTTATCTTTTTCCAGTTAATACACTAGAGAATACAGGTCACTATAACAAATTGCAGAGCTAGAATAATCACTCTAGTCAGGAATTTCAGAACATTTGGTTCAAGGTTTCTTCCTCACCCTTACTCTGACCTCATACTCCATATAGTACAAATAAAAGGTAATGCAAAGCTGAGATTTTTTACACTATGTGTCACTTAAAAATAATTTAACATTTGTATATAAACTATAGAGATTCTCTAACAATCAAGAGAGTTATAGCTGCAAATCCTTTTTCATGTTAAGCAGACATAAAATTTTTAAAGAAAAATTTATGAGAGAATAGTAGAGGTGCCACTTTATATAACAGTTTATTACTTTCAGAATGTGCATTACTATAAACTGCTCATCTTTAGTCTGAAATCATTTAGAGATGGAGAAAACAAAAAAGGAATAAAAGAAAATCACTAGGAAATATTATACCATAGAAAACTACAACCATTTCTAATCTAATTGAATGATTTCCTTAGGATCACAGCAGTTGAATTATAGGATATTTTAATATTAGTTTTAAAATGCACTTATATTTTTTAGTTAAGTCCCAATAGAAATGTATTGGAACTAAAGGAAGAGAACACACTACTATTAACCCTTTTCTTATTCATTTCTTTTTTTTTAATTTTTAAATATGTATTTATTTCAGAGAAAGTGTGTGCAGAAGTCGGGGGTGGTAGACAGAGGGAGAAAGAGAAGTGGGGAAGCAGACTACCCACTGAGCAGGGAACCAGAGGTAGGGCTTGAACTTATGACCCCTACATCATGGCCTGACCAGAAACCAAGAATCTCAGTAAGTCTCAGTAAATGACTGAGCCGCCCAAGTGTCCCCATTTCTTATTTTTAAAACACAAGATATTTTTAATGGGGGCTACCATTAATAATTTTACAGTTATATAATTCTTATTTGCCCTTTCCAGAAAACATATCAATACGTGTATATACATTATTTTTATAACTTATATATCTGTATACTAAATTGTGAAATTAAATCTTTATAATAGTAGTTTTTAATACACAGTATTTTAATACACATTATTTATACACACTTTAATACACAGTATTTATTTCAATAAATACTTTCAAATACCTACAATGTGTAAATGCTAGGAGTCAAGACCAAGATAAATAGCAGACTAATTCTAGGCCTTATGAAATTTAGTCATACCTCAGTTTCTTTAGAATAAATCATACAAAATCTAAATCTATTGTTATTTAGGCACCTGGTTCCCAGTTGAGTGGAATACTTCAAATTATCAGATGGCTTTATATGATTTTCCACGTTTACTGCCCTTGATATTTGTATGTTCAATCCAGTTATTTGTAGAAAACATATTTGTTTATAATGGTATGGAAAAATGCAATTAACTTGGTCATAGTCAATTCATTTTGGTTTAAATACATTAAAAATGGTAAAGTTGTTTGGTATTTTTCTAAAAAAGAAAATATTGTTATGGAATGGGAAATTTTTAGATACCACATTTTTTTCAAATAAGCTCTTATAATAATCCAAAATATTAGTTCATTCTCTGGAAGAGCTTTCAAACACCAAGATTTGGTGAAGTCTCATGTCCAATGCATAAAGTCAAACAAATAGCACATTTGCTTGCTTAGCCAAACTTGTCTTTGGGATCCAGGCAGATTTTTGCTATCATATAACAGCTAACAGGTAGGGTTTCTCCTTTTACCTGAAGAGTGCTCAAAAATGTTTATAGGCACAATTCTACTATGATTTGTACCATAGGATACCCAGGTTACTTTGTTGCAATAGTTATACTTAAACAAACATGTATTCACTATCTATTATTTGGAAGGCATCGTGCAATATGCAATTGGAAAATGGGTAACTGGCCAAGAAATGATCCCAAAATCCAATTTGAGAAAATTCCCATACGTGAATAACTTTAGTACTATGTAGAATGATGTTAATAATTAAAGTGAAATAGAAGGCACATGAATTGATTCAAAAACTAATTACTGTATTGCCAGAAAGTGGTGGCCTCTTTTGATCATATTTGTATTTGCTGTAACTATGTTAAGTCATAGAATACACAGGTTTGTTTGTTAGAATTGAAGCGAAATCATTTAATACATTCCTTGTTTCATTATACACAATTCTATGAGAATCCTTTAGTCTTATTATAATCTTTCTTTAAAGAAAATAATAATCTTTAAAGGTAAACCAAACCATCTACCTAGACATTTTTTGACAAAAAGTCAACTAAGTAAAAGAAGCACAAAGAGGATATACTAGAACTGCAATACTTTACCTTTATGCCCCTGAAAACTATGCAGGTTTTGGTATCATGTTTCAGATATTTATCCTCTCTCTGATTCTTTGTAATTGGAGGGTAAAAACAAAAGTGTGGTTGGGAGAAGCGATGAGATAATACTTATAAAGTGATTTACATGGTCCTGGCACAAAGTAAACTCTCAGGAATTATTTGCTATTATTATCCTGTATTATCTGATGCTTTAATATGTTTCTTAGCATAGTGGAGCACATTTTTCATTATATTATGTTAATGCTTTAAACATTTTAACTGGAAAAGAGTAATGATAGAAAAATCTTTTATAGAAAAATGAAAAAACTGTGAAGAACCCAGATTTCTGTTTTTTAATTTTCAGTGTTCACATACTACCTGCTTATAAAGAGATTTCCATAGAAAGAGATTAGGGAATATGCAATATAAGAACATAAATTCATGTTTATAATATATTATTGTCTATGGACCATGGAAATATAAAATCTGACTTTATGATACTTTTTGTTAAATGGATTTCAACTGTGGTTAAAGGCTTTCAAATTCATATTTAAAAATACTAATGTCTCATGGTTAGATAATTGAGCTTTTTCCTACTTACATAGGTATGTACACTGTACACATAAATATGTATAGTTTTCCCAAGATGTAAATAAATCATTTAAAATTTATGCAAAATATAAAAATGTTTTCCAACACATTGAAAAAATATAAAAATCTACTATAAAATTTTTAATATAAAAATCTACTAGGGGCACCTGGGTGGCTCAGTGGGTTAAGCCTCTGCCTTCGGCTCAGGTCATGATCGAGCCCACAACTGGCTCTCTGCTCAGAAGGGAACCTGCTTCCTCCTCCCTCTCTGCCTACTTGTGATCTCTCTTTCTCTGTCAAATAAATAAATAAAATATTTAAAAAAAATAAAAATCTATTAACTTCTTATTTTTGCTTTAGGTATTTGTTAATGAAATGTTTCTTCGATCATCTTACATTAATAGACTACTAACTATTACTTAATAAGTATTCTGGTGTTGTTCTTAAAAAACTTTTTAAGTAATAAGGCATAAGATGGGCTATTTATTTCCTCGTCAGAATTTTCAAGATTTGGCTTCTAATCTTAAATATTTTTATATAAAACTGGTTACATATCATATCTCTCCTTAGAAAGGTTGTTTCCTTTATGGATTCATGATTAATCTTTGGAGTACACATGCTTCATGAAGAAGCCTCACTAACGAAAAACATAATGACAGCGACTCTAGCACACTTTGGCACAGTCAGGGAAGGCAGTCTTCCAGCAAAGCTATTAATGTCAGAACTAATTGAGTTCTCAGAATTTTGTTAATTATTAGAATGTTTATTCATATTAAAAATTTTCTGTCCCTCTCTAGCATGAACTGAAATTATAAATTAAGAAGTGGACAATAATTACCCTTCCTTCTCATGAAAGTGGGAATCTGGGGTCCAAGCGAAATTATAGTTCAGGGAGCCTAGCCAAGATAAGTGGGCTGCAATACAAACTACCACAGAAACCAAGGGAGTTATGGTACAGCAATTAAAAAGTCATACATAACAAGCTCAAGAGCAAGGCAGAGAATCCAGATACGAAGCATTAGAAAAGGAATTTGAAGACATGTGATGCTAGAAGATAGAGGGCAGCCAAGAGAGATTCCTTTCTTTAGTGTATTTGCCTATCAATGCTGGCTGGGGCAAAACAGATAAAGCATGAAATGTATATAGGAATTATGTTTGACTCTTTCATATTTCTGGGGAATTGCTTAGAGAAGGAGAAGGACGGGAGCGAGAAAAAGAAGGAGGAGGAAGCTGGAGGAGCGACAGAAGGAGACTAATGCCGTGTATAACAATATGATTCACAAAAACGGAGGAGGAATAGTCCTGTGTTTGCTTTGGCAACACATATACTGAATTTGAAGAAGAACAGTCCGAAGTTAATATATATTGAGCGCCTACTACATGCTAAGCACGGTACCATGTGCTTTAAAAGTTTTTCCTCAAGGAAAATACATGCAAAGTAATTTTTTTTTATTCCTGTGAAAAATATCATGGTGATTTACCATAGATGGTAATATCTAACTGCCTAATTTTACTGCACAAATCAATATTTTATAATACATACTGGAAGTGACTTTTCTTATAGATAACAAAGGCAAATTCCTATAAATCTGACTC
This sequence comes from Mustela nivalis, assembly GCF_964662115.1. NCBI lineage: Eukaryota > Metazoa > Chordata > Mammalia > Carnivora > Mustelidae > Mustela > Mustela nivalis. Next base: position 105,536,462 of record NC_139024.1, read on the forward strand.
CAAATATTTATACTTTTAACTGCTTTATGATTGATGATGACAGAACCCTTTGCTGTGTGGTATGTATATCTTTCCAGCATTCAAAGCAAGATATGAATGCTTCAAGTCAAAAGATTACAAGGAATATTAATACAAGGTCGTTTTAAAATTCAACACAGTGCAAAAATGTATGTGGTATTACTAGAAATGAAATCACTAGACAGATGAAAGATTTATAAATATTGAAAAAGCAACAGTACTCTAGATTTTTTTTCAGAATATTAATGACTAAAACATTGGGAACTGAGATTAGCATTAATGTTAAAATCACAGTAAAATGGACAGTGCTTGGAAGAGTACAAATATTCTGCAAAAATTTTATATAGAACATCATTTCTTATACAAACCTATCATTTTTGTTTTAATTCTGCATAATATATGGTAAAGTTATTTTAACAAAGGACACTTTTAAACTATACCAACAAAACAAATGCCAAACAAAACATTTTAAATTAAACATTTTTATTTGGTTCATAGAAACATAATAGTTTCCTCTGTATTGAGCTAATTATTTATTAGGTTGAAATGATGAAAATTAACCGATGTTTAGAGTGAGGGAGTACAGTGGATAAGAGTGCTGTTCAGAATATCATCCACTGTAAAGATTCTTTTTATGGGATTTATACTGTTGTTCAGAAACAACGATAGCTACAAATTCACAATGCAGTTCAGTTTCAAAAAGAGGATTATGCATGCATATGTAGCTTTGTTTTCTTAAAATGAAAAGTAACAAAACACAATTACCTAAAATATATATTTACTTGACAGAGATTAGATTTATTGCAATGATCATTTCCTTGAGTATAAAACAAACCTCAATCCTACTAGGTATTTTTAAATTTTCAGAAATGTTATTCATGATCCCATAGGATAATATGAAAATGATTTTCCTTTTTGTTTAAACTTCTATGCAAATAACAGCTAATAGCAAAAATTTATTGAGACTTCTGTGTGCCAGTACTGGTCTAAATACTTTCTTGACTAACTTCACATTGAATGTCCAATTTAATATTTGTAAACCACCTCACCAGGTAGATACCATTATCCTCTTTACAGATGACAAAAGACAAGACAGAGAGAGCTTAAATGCGTTGCCTGAGATAACATATTTAGTGTTCCAAAGGCAGAATTTATAAAAAGAGCTTATATTCTTAAAATCTAATAAGGTTCAATATGAAGGTGACTGTTCTGCTGATTTCTTATAAAAGTAAACCAAAAGTTAAGTATTAACACTTAGTTATTAAATATACACTTATAGGACATATGCTAATTTCTGCTCTAAGAACTTTGCATATATTAGCCCATTTAATGCCAAGAGGTGAAAAACACAGAGCTGAAATACACACCTTTATTTTATAGGTAAGAACACTGCAGCTGGGGAAAGAGAACCAAGATGCTAACTTTGATATCTGACAAATACTAACATTATTGTACTATTTGTTTTATGGTACATATAACTCCAGAGTTTTTTTTTTTTTATTGACATCAGTAGTTACATTAATTAGTTATACACAGGGTGTGATACCCCTATACTGGAGATGAGAAAAGGCAGCATGTGAAAGATGCATTGATGAAACCTCCTAAATAAAATAGTAGGGTCAACACCCTTGTATTCATTTTCTAACTAATAATGATTTCCTCTCTGTGAGTTATTAAATACCCATATATGGTTGTTCAAACTTCTTTTCATAGCCACTTTTAAAAGCTGCACAGTATGTCTGAAACTGTGCTGGGTTCTTGGAACACAAAGATGAAAATGTGTCACTTTGCTTAGAGATGGGGGAACCTGAATCCCCAGTTCATGCCTGTTGTTGTGTTCCTTTCTATTCAGTATTTGTCTTGAGCAAGACTGTCCTGATTGGGATAATGAATTCTACTGCTACCCTGCTTAAAGACCCAAAAATTTAATCATGAAAGAGACATGGACTTACTCTTAAATTCCTTAAGTATTATCTGGAAGAATGTGAAGGTGCCACATGTGTGTGGAAGAGTATTCCACTCTACCCAGGGAGTTTATTGAAAGACCCACCGCTGGGGTGCAGGCTTCCAGGCAGAATGCCACTTCATCTGGTAGGCAGAGTGATGATAGACATGGACAAGTCAAGTACAGAAAGGCAAATAAATCAGTACATTTGGCATATAGCAGACATAGAACAAAGTGGGGGAACTGATATGGGTCAAGTTAAATTTTCAGTAAGTGCATTTTGTGCTTTTAGCATTATTCTAGGGACTGAGCATATGAATGATAAAATGGAGAGAACTTATTCTCCTGTCTGGCAATGTCATAATACAAGCAAATTAAAGAGGCATTGGAAGGAGACTTTGAAAATATTAGCGGATTAGAATAGCACATCTAGAGCATTCTTCTGTTGTAATTGTTATTAAGAAAATATTTGCCACTGAAGGAAGGTACTGTTTCAGCTTATTTTGTGAGACTCATGGCCAAGATGGTCTTCACCAGAATATGGGGAGTTGAATTTTTTTTTTTTAATTCAGTGCAGTGTTAGTAAGATTCACATATAACAAAGATGATTTCCTACTTTCTATGTACAAAATTCAATTACTGAATTAAATACATTTCTGCGCATTCTCTCCTCCTCATCCCATTACTCATGAAGAAAGGAAGTTATCTCACTTGTTCTCTCCGTGACTAATTTCCTTGTCTGTCTTTCCTCCAATCATTCTCCAGAGTATGTTCTTTAATGCAATCTGATCACGACACTCACTTGATTAGAAGCCCCATGAGACAATTCATTACCTTCTATAGAATGAAGTCCAAATGATTTAGGTATGTTCTCAGCCTTTTACTACCTAGTTTCTCTGGAACATCTTTCCTGATTTCCCAGGCACCTAGCTTTCAGGATTATATTCTTCTTTCCTATATGGTGTACCACAGAGTTATGTCATTTCTCGTTTCCCTCTCTGCTCTTTGTTTCTGCCATTCTACTACAATTTCCTTTTATTCATTCCTTTCTCTCATATTTAGCACTAATGGAATCCAAATAAATTGTTGTTAGTTGAGTGACTGATAAATGAATGACTGAGCAAATGAAGAGACCTGTCCCTGACTGTAGTTTGGTGCTGCAGGCAGCCTGTAGCCTTTCATATCTCTAGTTATTCAGTATAATTGGATTGGAAAGAGCTCTATTAAAATTGGAATATGTTGGGGCACCTGGGTGGCTCAGTTGGTTAAGCGTCTGTCTTCAGCTCAAGTTATGATCCCCAGGGTCCTGGGATAGATCTGCTCAGTGTGGAGCCCACTTCTCCCTCTCCATTTACTGCTTCCCCTGCTTGTGCTCTCTCTCATGCTTTCTCTCTTCTCTCAGGCTCTCTGTTGCATGTGCACTCTCTCTCAAATAAATCAATAAAATCTTTAAAAAAAATTGGAACATGTGGCCTCACATCCCAATTTCATTCTTTATCTCATGAATATTGTATTCTTTGTCTTCTCTGGGCCTACCTGCCAACCTAACAAATTAATGGTTTCCTTACAGAAGAGTTATAAGCATCAAATATGGTTAATGTATGCAGGAACTCTTGATAACTTAGGTAAATATGTCAATTTATAAGACACCAGTGTTGATTATTCTGTTACTATTCTAAAACTGGTTGATCCTGATGTGATTTATGTGGCACGCTCATAAATCATTGTCACACGTAAGATAGCAGAAGTAGCCAGTTTACCTCTCTCAATAACTGAACAAGATTGCATATGCTTTTAATGCTGAGATAGTGAATAGATTCTTTAGGAATCCATTTTACTCTTGTGGTCTAGACATACAGAGGGGGAACATAATTTCCATTAAGCCAGGAGGACCAGACCAGACATCTCAGCATCTTTCTTAAGTTCCAGCTCTATGCTACTTTCTTCTGCATGTGCTTTGTAATCACATATCCTAAATTGACATCGAAAGAGAGGATCTCAATGTGGGCTTGGAAGATGACAATAACATAGAACAGCATGTGCTTCAGTAGCATGAAAATTGAGTCTTGAATTAGGCTTTAACAAGTTTGGATAAGTTAAAATGGAAACAAAAAGGCATTCCAGGCCAGAAAAGCTCTTAAATGAATCCTACCATTAGAAAAGAAAAGTCAGTGGGAATTGGACAAACTTGATGGCCGCTATGGTAGTTTCTGCTTTTCTCTGTAGAACTGACAGCATGAGATATTTATAAATACTGAAAATTTAGTAAAAAAATTATTTTTAATATTTAAAAAGTGGTATAAAGGAAATATCTGTTTTGAATTAAAAATTATAGTTTTAGTTAAAAATTTTCAACAAGCTACCATGCTTCCCTTCCCCTTTATTCAGTTATCTGCAAGTGAGTAGCATTGGTGCTTGTTGGTTCTATTACATGGTTAGTGGCTAATTTTTGAAGCACAAGGGTTCCAATTTAATTTCCTTTTCCTCATTCCATTGATGACATAAAGAATGTCTTTCTATAAGTGATTTTTTTAATCTTCTATTGTAGCATCCTCATACTATTACATAAGCTGATAATAATTCTAAACAGACCTCTCTCCTTAAGTGAGTTGTTTTGTTTCTCCCTCCTATTTTGCCACCTATTATGTATTTTCTTTTGTCATTATTTGAGCAATCATTTAAAAATCATTTTGGATACCCATTGTTCCTTTTTTTTGCCATTTTCAGAGGAATTATAATGTTCAATGTTATAATTATAAGCTTTCATAAAGCCAAACACATTTTTAGGTATTTTTGGCTGCTAATCATTTCCTTTTAAAATTATGTCATATGGTTATTAGATTCAAAGTCTCAGTTCCCAAATCTATATTGTCTTGGATTGGATTCTCTATTTTATAAATTTAAAGTTGTCCACATAATTTAGAAATCTTGTTTATTGCATAAAGGATTTATAACATGTTAGAGAAATAATTAATTATCGAGGTATTTTATGAATAATAAATAATGAATTGTTGAGGTATTTTATTTTATTATGGCCAATAATTGTAAATTTATCATCCATTGTCCATTTCCACTAAATTCTGAGAGATGCCTCAAATCCTAGTTCAATCAAAAATATATTAAAGCAATACTAGTATTTGCCAAACACTGCACTGGGGGTAGTAACAGACCCAATGAGAATCTCTACCCTCAAGTCTTATTATTTATTTAGAGGGCAACACAATAAGAAGTTATTCTACTTGTACAGTCTACAATGAACACAGAATTGTGTCCCAAGGGGCTATGATTGCTTTGCAAATTCCATGAAGGCTTTATATAGTCAAAGCGGATTCTGACTCTAATCTTGTTGGAGCCAATTTAAATAGCAGCCCTCTTCATTCAAAATACATAACTATTCTTACACACTTCTAAATTGAGTTGATGATGTTGCTGTAGAAGACTAGATAGAATTTGGATATTTTGTATGGTTGGGGAGTTACACAATGTATTCCAGGCAAATGAAAAAAACATGAACCCAGAAGCAAGATGGTGATTGCATCACTCAGACCTGTGATTTCAAGGCAACAAAGAGCCCATTGGCAATAGTAGTGTCAACAAAAGGGTCAGGGAAAGGATTCATAGGCAAAAATGAAGAAAAATATAGGAAGGAAAGTAGGCATAGATTATGCTGAAAAGTTTGGGCAGAATGATGACAGTTAAAGGATCTGGATATTAAATTTCATAATGAGCAGGTGTGATAAACAGACAAGCGGACCAGCTTGGAACTATAGCATTAACCTAGCACATTATGGTGACAGCTTGGACTGAGGTTTGGAAGTGCCAGTGTAAAGGAAGGATGAGAGTGTTTTGTTTGTTTTCAGAAATAACATATCTTTCTAACTGTCTTGAAGGTAAGAAGAGGAAAGAGGAATCAAAGCAATGGTAAGATCTTAAGCCTGCTTAAATAAGACTGATAATGATATACCTACAGACAAGGGCACTGGGACATGTGTTTACTTCGAGTCTGGATATAGTTGGAGGTGAATCAAATATGCATTCAACTTTTTTTTTCTTTTTAAGACACTTGCATTCTCTATTTTTATTTGTGCCCATTTTCCTATCTTTCTGTCTTCCAGCAGGAAATCATTTTATTGAATAAAAATAGCTATTGCTGACATTTATTAATTTATATATTGTTCTAAGTGATTTATATAAGTTGAATTGATTTATACTCACATCACTCTATAAGATAGTTATGAAATTACTATTACAAAATTTTACAGATAAGGAAACTGAAGTCCAGAGGGAAAAATGCCTTAACCAAGGTCACAAAGCTAATAAGTTCTGGGGACAGTTTTAAAATCAAGTAGATTCAGCTCTTATCTACTGATAGATACAGTAGATATCTAATCCCCAGATTAGTATCACCAAGTTGTATTTATTCTACCTCTTTTAGCTCTACATCCTTTTTTTCTTAAGTGTTATTCCATCATGCATAATCTCTTTATTTTTTCCTTCTCTGTTATATCAGACTCACAACTGATCTCCTATCCTCGAAACTCCTCTTAGTTTAGTGAATTCTCTTTCCTGGAAAACAGCAGGTGCTCCATTTATCACATTTAAAAACTTTCAATGACATCCAATAACCTTTAATGTGAATTCAAAATAAACATGTAAGGTAAAGCCATTTACAATCTGATGATTTTTATATATCTTACTTATTTTCCCAAAACTCCACTCAACAAATCTGCTTTCCAAGCAGAGCCTCTTCGCCACTCTGGGGCTGTGCATATTTTATATACCTCTTGGCTTTTGCATATACTAATTCAATGGAGCACAGAATTTTCATGACTAACTAGCAAACCACTAATCAACTCTCATGCTTGTAAAACATGCTGTGTTTGAGCCAACAACTATCTGGGCCTGATTTTGTTTTTGTTTTGAACACACACTTGGACACTCGGTTGCCAAGCTAGCCCTGTGCAATTGAATGCACTGCTTCAATCCAGAAGTGACACTTTTACACTTTAGTCTCCTGGCTTCATTTTTGGGAGTCAAGCCAGAATAATCTGCTCACATTCTCCAGCTCATGTTTGTCTTCTTTGTGGTTCCATCCTTGTACTTAATGTATGATTTTTGCATGAGCTCCTGGTACCACCTGCAAAATCCCTTTGGCTTCAGACGGTTTTACAGGTCTCTAGGCTCTCTAATCAAAATGTGCAAGTCTCCCATCTTTAGAGCTCTGCTTTTGCTATTTAACCAAAACTAGTGATGTGTTCATAAAATGAACAAATCTAACTACAGAATATATTAGGCAATCTGCTATTTTTTACAGTTTGACTATCTGCTTAAGTCCTAGTAGAGGGCTGTTTGATAAGGTATCTGTGGAGTTATGATACTACCAGTAAATACAGTCATTTTGCCCTACTGGAAGAAAGATATGCAGGGAAACATTTGTTATGGTTTGACGTTAGTAAGTCAACAGGTGATACAGTGCTTTAGATAAAGCAAGCTTAAAAACGAGGTGACAGAGAAAGTTCGCGTGGAGTAAAACAATTTGCTATGATGAAAATAAACTGGATAAGATGAAAACAAATAAATTTGTTAGTTACATCAATCATATTTTTTCTCTTTTTCCCCCAGAACATCTTTATACAGATACTATATATGAGTTTTCTTAATTTTTTGTAATTATAGTTAAAATAAGTTGACACAAAAATTTAATATTTATAATTTTTTAAAGTTTACAGTAAATGAAGATAAGTATAAATAACCAATAGTTTCCTTTTAAGTTTTTTGTGAGTAGATATATTAGTCATAATATAAAATTACATTCAAAGTTGAATCTCTGGAGAACATAAACAAGGAAAGAATGTTGAAAGTTATCAATAGCAGTAGTGGTATCAAGATTTGTAAAAGGGAAGCAGTACTAAACAAAGAAAAAAAAATTGGGCCTGTTATGTGGTCCCAATGGAAGTCCCTAGAAAAAATAGGGAGAATTTTGGAGCTGGAATAACTCTTAAGAATTGTACCCAGTTGGACAAGAGGATTGGGTCAGTATATCTCTGTGTAAACTCTGCATACATCTTGGAAAAGAAGAATTAGGCCTTGAATGAGTCAGGGTTTCCTCAGGACTGTGGCTTGATCTTAGCTGAGGCAGCACTGTGATCCCTAGAAGGAGCTGAGAGCTGAGAGTTTATTGCAGCAGCACGTGCAACAATGTCAGCAGTCTGATTTCTATTCCAGACGGGGAGTTAGGGAAGCACACAACGACCATCATATCGATTTCTTTCAGAATTATAAATGGCAACCATTAAAGTTTCAAGTAATAAAAATCAATCCAAATATTACATATATTTCAGTGTTCACCTTATTTGTAATTTTAATACTATACTTGATACCCATATTAAATAATTCTATTAGTTGAATAATTTTGAATTAAATACCCCAAATGGCTTATATTTATATTCATGTAAAATAACTAAAATAAATATTCTGGGTCTCTTCTATTTAGTAGAATATTTGCAAATCTTTATTAATTTTTAGGTACCAGAATTTTCCTGGTTTGTAATACTTACCTATTTGGTCTTTGATAATTCTCTGCAAACAAAAAATTTACATTTACCCTAGGTTCAACAAAATATCTATAACATAAATAAGAAGTTGCCTTTAAGCTAGCATACATGCACTTGTTAAATTTAAAGAGAAGCTTAGAATTTGTATGAAAATGATTTTATCTTTCCTTCTTAATCAGTGTCCCAATTCTAAAAAGTTTATTCACACATTCAAATAATTGCATTTCCCAGAAAAGGAATTGCATAGATATGGCAAAATTGAGCTATATCAATTAAATAACAATTGTTCAAATATCTTCACCATGTATACGGGACTGTGTTGTTAAGTTTATTACATTGATTAGTCCCAGTTTGTTATGTTTCAGGAAGTGAGCTAGTGAATGACGCATAAATATTTTTAAGTCAAAGGCAAAGTGAAGTGAATTTTTATTGCAGAGCCATTTATGGATTATTTTGCATTCTTAGAGCATCCATCAGAAAGAAAACTGTATTAAAAAAACCAATATGATTTTGTCAAGATGATGGGACTAAATTGGCCATGGCAAGGTTTTGTCAGAGTTTTTGGCTGTTTTCATTATTGATTGTATAACATTGATTACGATAACTGTGCAGAGCTCCAACTTGCTTATTAAGTTTGCTAAAATAATAGATTGACATTGGCAGAATTTCTTTTTATTTGAGTTGCTTGAGGAGAGTTTATTTCTCATTCCTTTGGGACAATATTAAAAACAAAACCTAAACCAGCCCTCCCCTTAAATTCTAGATTAAATTCTAGATTTAAACTTTTTATTTATTCATTTAATTGCCTGGAAATTTAGAAAAACCCAGTCATTAATATCCTATATAATTGATAGAATTAAAAACAGTGGTGGATTATTAAGAACTTACATTATAGATAAGGAGCTAAATAATGATAGAATGTCCTATTCTAAGAAAATAATGAGTAGCATGGTGACACATTTCTCTCTAAACAATACTCAACATTCATGAAACAGAGGTGTAAATGTCTGCCCCTTTTACCCTGTGGTATCTTGGGCTGTTAAATAGTGAAGTAAGTTATACCAACAGAAAATATTCAAGAACACCAATAGATTATTTGGGTGGATCATACCTAAAACATACACACATATACACATACAAAGTCTATGGTTTCTTTCTGCAAGGCTGTCCCATATTCTAGATGATGTGTGATTATGATTTCATGGGGGAAAGAGTTTCCAAGAACTTCCTCATCAGAAAAAGATGAAAAGATGCATCACAGAAAGATGGATTGCTGTTCATTGAATATGCCATTTTGGGAAAGAAGGAGTAGACCTCGATTCAGCCTTGATTTCTGGGTGCTACTCTTAGATATCAAAATTTTAGAAAGGAAGATGTTTGATAAGTTGTAAGGAATTAAGTCTAAATAAAGATCATCAGTCACTGCTAAGATGATTGTGAGGATATATGTAAAGACTCAGATTTCCAGGGTGCATGGGTGAAGTGACTTAACATTAACACAAACAGGCAGGTGAGCATCCCTTGCATAAAAGGATAAGAAGGCCAAAGTCCAACAGGGCCCTCACCTGCCTCATTACACCTCTACCACTTGAGACCACCAAGACACTGATGTCAGAGTGTCAGAGTGCCGAAGTGACTCTTGCACATACTAGCTCTGGGACTTGGGCAAATTACATCTGGAAACTGGTGACAATATTGCACCAAATTTATAGGGTTGCCACAAATACCATGTGAGTTAATATGTGTTAAGTGTTTAAAATAGTACTATGTAAGCACTAGATTATCTGACTATGATATGATTATTTTATATTTTATATATTTTATATAAATATATAAAATATATATATATTTTATATAAATATATATTTTATATATGTGTTAATGGCTCTATGTGGTAGGGAGGGGGTACAAGCATGAGTGGTGGGACTAAAGGTTTCAAAGTGGCAGAACCAGACATAGCCTGGCCTTTTTAAGAGATTGACCTTTCATTCCTTCCATATTAACAATTCATTAATTTTCAAAATCCTCTTTTGCTATTTATGTATCTACTTTTCTAAGTAGAAAATGCAGGCTTAAGTCTTACATTAGGAGGAAATCAATTCCAGGCAAAATTTTCCCTATTGGCAGTTTTCTCTCATCCTGTGCAGAACTCGAGTAGGAAAACTGTAACATCATTTAATCTATCAATGGTCTTTGAAACAATGAAAAAAAAACTATTATAATTGAAACTAAATAGGCTTTAAATAGATCTTTAAATAGATTTAAATAGATTTTTAAATAGATCTGTGATATTTCTGCACCATAGAAATTAAAATTATTGCAAGAACAAAGGCAGGTAGGAATATTCTTCGAGCAGACCAAAGCATAATTTCTTATGGCATAAATCTGAGCTGTTTTAGTCTTAAGCTGCAACATAAGTTCTTAATGATGCCCACTGTTTTTAGGTGAACTTAACTTGCTTCTTCTTGCCATGCTAGGTCAGAACATAAATATCTTCCTTAGATTGCTGATATTGGATTATACTAAGCTTAAAAATTTAGATGTTTTCACTGACAAGATAAAACATACATGTTCTGTCAGAACCTGAATTTTTCCTTTGTTAGATATTTTACTTAACTCAATAGTTAATACGAAATAATTTTATAAAGTGAGCCAATTTCTCTAGGTACCTGTGGAAATATTTGGCAGTTACATTCTTCTGGCAGGCATACTAGGTAGTTCAAAGGCAGATAGTCCTTGGCATGTGTTTTCTAAGGCTGAGAAAACTGGTTTGATTTGAAAAAAAAAAAAAAATCCAGGTCAAATCATCCTTTCAAAGTTTTATGCTATAAAACTCTAGGGGATCTGAATCAAGGATTATTCATTCTTAGATGTATCTGATGATGTTTCTTGATAAAAATCTTATTTTTAAGTGTTTATAAAATTTTTTCTGAGGACTCTAAATAGCCCAGTTAATGTTAATACAGATTTTCCGGAAAAGTTTCAGTGGATTTACAGGTAACTCCCCCAGCCAAGTGTTTGGGATCAAGGACACAGATTAGGGTTTCTAACTCTTAAAATACAGTGTCTAAACTGTTTGGCCACCAACCATTCACGTTGAAACAGCAACAAGGGCACTAAAAACATACTACGTCTAGACCTAAAGAATGACTTTGGATTTGAATCATAAAAACTCCAGTCAGGTAAGAGAGAAAACCAAGGTCTTTGATATCTATCCCCTCCTGCACATGTGCTAAATTTTGTCCTTATATCTGGTTGTATCTCTGAAAAGCCACATGCTCGAAATTAATTATCTCCATCCTCAGCATGGTTATCATTCTTGACTTTGTGATTATTCTCTTAAATTTTAAAGGTATTTCCTAAAATTAAGGTATTTGAAAATAACTCTTACATTTTAGGAAAACTCAATAATTACCCTTTCAGGTGTGGAATGGTCCTGATATAAAGTCCCAAATGACTATTTTTGCAGAATTTATCATGAAGAAAACAGATTTTACCTCAAAAATTGCTGTACGTTTTTTGTTCATGTATTTGTCAAAGCAATATTGACAGACCACTATAGGGGCCAGAGTCTGTGCTGGATGCTAGATATTCAGTAAAGCTGTCAGAAAGTTCACTGTCGAGTTGGGGAGACAGACAGGTGATTGCTGTAAGGAGCTATGAGAACCTTGGAGGAGGGATGGTAGACCTTTTCCTTGGGAGACTCAGGAAGGTCTATGTGGAAGAGGTGACATTTGACATTGGCTTAATCATGAATAAAATTTGTAGGTAGAAGAACCAGAGAAGGTCTTGGACTCAAGTAGAGATTATAGCTTTTTCAAAGGTACATATGTGAAAGGTAAAAGTAAACAGTAAAAAAAAAAGTACACATGGATAGAGGGAGAAATTCCATGCATCTAGTAAGGAAAGCTGGCAGGAGTTGAGATTGAAAAGGCACTCTCAGAGTAGGTCATAAAGATGTGGATGCTAAGGCAAGGAGTTTAATTTCACTCTTAGATACTCCATAATGGACTTCAAGCAGGGGAAGGACACAAACGAATTTATCTAATTCATGAGATAAATTGTTTGTGAATTTCTTACAGAATAGGCTATTTTGGTGCCTTGAAGATCCCTATATTTCCAGCACTTAGCTCAAGTGATGAGACAAATAGCATGTGCTTAATTACTGTGTGTTGAGTAGAACACTCAGTCATGAGGCTGATACAAGATAAAAGTAAGTTAAGGATGAAGAGCAATGTTGGATTTGGGGTGTGTTTTACTACTGAGTTCTCCTTTGGATATTGACATGCCGGTACATTTTTCCTCCTTTCCCGAAACCTAGGAAATCGAAAGCTGTATGATTATTATATGTGGTCCTCATAGCTGACATGTACGCTCCTTCCTTTTTATGGATTTAATTTTGTTTCACTTTCATTCATTCTTTCATGACTTATAAGCCACCTCAAGTAGGTTCTGAGGATATGTTAGATGAAAATTAATCCATATTTATTAAAAAATTGCCTAGGCAAACACTGCTCATGTACCTCAGGACTATTCAGCCCCTGATGACAGTGAAGGGTCCGCACAGTCACAGGCTCATCATGCTCAGTGATGTACCCCTGGAGGAGACCTGCAGCCGGTTCCAACAAGTTGACACATCATTTTTGTTTCCAGAAGACTATAATTATAAAACCTCTGCATCCTCCTTATGATGTTCACTTGTCTTTTAAATTCTCAAGTTTTCAGAACTATATAAGCAGTAAGTGTGCATGCGTGAGTATAATTTCTAAACCTAGTTCAGAATAAAGGATGTACATATCACTTAAAATCTTTGGCTTTCTGGAATTCCCTGCTAACCTTATTTTAATAATTTAGGAAGTGTTCAAGGCAATCTGTGAATATTGGATTTTCATGAACTATTCTTTGAACTAGAACCACATAAAACTTTAATCATCAGCACTTGTTACTTGAACTTTCTTGTTAATACAATAAAAACAACTCATAAAAAGTAACCTAAACCATTATTCGGCTTGGTAGAAGACACCTAGGAATTCCGGTTTGCCTTAGCATCATCACTACACAGAGGGCTATGAAATCAGCATCATCTCTGAAAGCGGGAAATGTGGACCTCTCAAAATCACCAACGCAGCTCCCTTCAGAGTATAACTCAGACAAAGTCACACAATTCCCTTAAGCCCTATTGTCTCATGGTTAAGACAGGAAGGATAACCTCACAGAATTATTATGAAAATTGAAACAATACACAGAGTACCTCAATAAAATACACTAAATTGAATGTGCATTAACATTTATATAAGTGAAATATAGAAATTGTAGTTATGGGACATCACATTCAACACACTGACAGCAAGTTTACTGTAAAATTAATTTTTTCATTATGAGAAACAATATGTTTTACCACTATTTGCCTATTATCCATCTCTCCCAAATTGAAGTTAGGCTGACAGAAGTTAAAAATACTTCTCACTTCACAGCGCTGTGAAGTGTGTAAACCTGGCGATTCACAGACATGTACCCTTGGGGATAAAAATATATTATATGTTTATTAAAAAAAATACTTCTCATCTGATGTTGGGTGTGAAAATCTACTATTTCTTAAATGTGATAGTTTAATGATAAGACTGAGTTATTACTGTTCTTGTGTCAAAGTGAGAAGCATGCATGACTATGTTTTTGATGGGAAAAATTTTGTTATTCACATTTGAAAACTCTTGTCATCATTAGCATGATAATTTAGTAATTTCTAAATACTTCAGAGCAGGCTGCTGAAGAGTTAATGTCTTTTCAAAGGATCAGTTCAAAGTAAGTTAACTTCCTTAGTTTTTCTGATTTAAAACTTCTTTACCTAATAAATACTAGGGTATTTCTCTAGCTTATTAAATGAAATAAGAAAAAAAATTACATAATTTATAGATTACAATTGTCAGGGTAATCATAAATTATTTCTCTTTTTCTATTAAATTTCCAAGTAATTCTATTTTCTTTCTTTTTATTTTTAATTTTTTAAAAGATTTTATTTATTTATTTGAGACACAGAACAAGCAGAGGGAAGAGGCAGAGAGAGAGGGAGAAGTAGGCTTCCCACTGAGCAGGGAGCCCAATGTGGTGCTCGGTCCCAGGGCCCTGGGATCATGACCTGAGATGAAAGCAGATGCTTATCTGACTGAGTCACCTAGGTGTTCCTGATTCTATTTTCTTAATGTAACTTTTTAAGATGTTTCAAAATAAGATGGATAATGTCATGAATATTTTAATAATTTATTTTAATATTGAATTAGCCTTATTTAGGACAACTTAAGTGGGGATTTGCTCTCAATCCCCATGTTATTTATAATGTTCATTCCCAAATTATTTATGAGGTAGTTCTCTTCAGTCCCAAAGTACTTATGGCATATTTCTCCTCAGTCTCAAATTATTTCTGAAGCTAAAATCTAACATGTAAGGATATGTTTTTGGTGACAGAATCTTGTACGTATTTAAAGTCATGTATGTAATCAAACATTAGCTGTCTAAAACTACATGATTTAGCAATACATCCGTGAATACACTTGTATATCACTTCACAGTTGATTTGAATGGGTACCCTTGGTAGGACTGAGCTTATGCTTTTAAAAATCATATTTGTCCCAGCTCTTCCCCATTTATTTATCTAGTTTTATATGAAAAAGTTATTGTTGATTTTTCCAGATTGGTGATGTGGAAGCTCTGATACACCAAACCTACAATGATTTCAGTGTTTGATGAGTAATAATTTACTAGAAACCCACTTAATACTGCTCAAACCACATAGGAGAACAAATATACTGACTGCTTTTTGTCAAATCTCACAATAACTGGGCTTTCTAAAGCCTTAGATAAGTTAGAGAAATTCCTATTTTCTTTCTACAAATGTCAAGATAGCCCAAGAATCAATGCACCTACAATGTTATTTTATACATTTTCACTAGAAAATCTTGACATAAATGAGAAACATTTATTCTGTTGCTTATTTTCGTATTACTATAGGCAAGGATAAAAATATATAGTCAGATTTTCAAAACCAAAATAACTCCTAATTATGACATATTGTATAATATAATGGATACATTAAATCCAAACAAATTAGATTTCTTTTTTTTTTTAAGATCTTATTTATTTATTTGAGAGAGAGACAGTGAAAGAGAGCATGAAAGAGGAGAAACCTACTCCCCATGGAGCTGGGAGCCTGATGCGGGACTTGATCCTAGTACTCCAGGATCATGACCTGAGCTGAAGGCAGTTGTTTAACCAACTGAGCCACTCAGGCGCCCCACAAATTAGATTTCTATATCACTTCAAGGTAATTGAGATTTTAACTGATTTTTAAAAATTATTACAAAGAAATAAAAAGATAACCACTTGATTTTGTTCCCTAATTTGATTATCTACTTGCAGCTGGATATTAGGGGTCCAATCACATATTCCTTTTACCCTCTGTCTTTTTAGACACTGGTAGAACCTCAAGAGACAAAAGGACATCCAAATATTGGCTGTTATAGTACTTGGTTTTCTGTCAATCACATCTCTGACATCCCATCTCTAATTCATGATAACCAAGCTCACTGCATTCTATTTGTCTTCAAGCTAAAGGTCAAGAAGCTTGGTGCCTGACCCCATAATCCATTGACCTCCTACTGTGCGCCCTGCATGGGCAGATGGCTTGCTTAGAAAGTCTTCTGGTCTGGAGACTGAGAGCACCAGGGATATTACATATGTAGATTATTGAGTCCAAGTGGAATTGAAAAAATAAGGGTGTGTGTTCTGTGTGAGCACTGACCTGTGTTATAGAGGAACACAGAACAATGAATGTTAGATTCATATCAACTTTACCTATCTACGTGGAGAGAAAAATAATAGGAAGAACAATGGGGTATAAATTATGGAAACAGTATTCCTTATGCTCTCCACCAACTAGTCAGGAGAGGGGAAATATACTGGACTGTGGGCTGAAATTGGAATAGGAGTTAGAAGGAAAAGTTATCCCTATTCTAGTTTGCTTCCTGTCCCTATTGCAATAGGCATGCTAATAATACAAAAAGTTTGGACATGGGGTGCCTGGGTGGCTCAGTGGGTTAAAGCCTCTGTCTTCAGTTCAGGTCATGATCCCAGGGTCCTGAAATCCAGCCCCGCATTGGGATCTCTGCTCAACAGGGAGCCTGCTTCCTCCTCTCTGCCTGCTTCTCTGCCTATCAAATAAATAAATAAAATCTTTAAAAAAAAATTTGGACATAGAGAGTAAGACACTATTAACTTAAATTATACAAATAGAGTTAGGTGCATAGTATTTAAATGTGTTGATTATTCCACAGTTTTTACCTTATATTGTACTCTTATATTTTTAAATACAAATTTTAAATATCTCCTTTCTTATAAACCTGGACATAGCCTGGAAATTATATCCGGCTTCAACAAAACCACTGCTCTCTTCTCCTATGACCCCTACCTCATTTCACATAGCAAGTTCAAGGCTGAACACATGGTCCATCAGTTATAAAGTGGATCCCATTAAGACTATGTTTTTTTCACTTGAATATGAAAAATCTTTAGAATTTTGTAAAGATCCTATACTTCAAATACTACAAAAAGTTCAATGAAATTAAAGGTTTTAAGAAATAATCAAATGGTACTGGTAACCCAAGGGATCATTTATCCTACAAAAAATCTTTGAAAATAAATCATCCTATATGAGAATGTTTATGATAGAAATAATTCAAATTACATTATTTTAAAAAATATTGAGAGAAGAAAGACTTCATAGCTCTATTGGGTAACCAGTATGAAGCAATAATTCCAACACTTTGAAATAATCTTCATTTAAAAATTTGCCTACTTGTTCAAATGATCTATTCCCTAAACATACAATATAACATAAAGACCATACAAGGCAAGTTTCCAGTGAACTTGAAGAGGGAAGGAAATGCATTTTGATTTCAATTTGAAAATAGCATAGTAAGAGACTATCTGAATCATATATTTTTTAAATTTTCAAGTTGAAATATACTGTTTCCTAGATATATAAGAAAAATCAACAGGATGAAGTTTGGACTAGATGATTCTAAAACAGATATCTCAAGTCAGGACAACATAAATACTTAGAAACTCAAAGAAGGGAAGAGATCTTTAATCTCCTCCAAATTGAGAAAAAAAAAATCCACTGGTTATTTTCTATAGTCTGACTTCTATGACAACAAGCTTTTTCATTTTGTTTTGCTTTTTTCCAAAAAAAGTGAAGAGTTGCTACCACAAATAAAGAGGTCAGAAGGAAAGGACTCACAGGCAAGTACATCTTTAAATAAAATGAATAATGCAGTGCCAAGGGCTTTAACACTTGAGAACTTTCCTGAACAGAATGACAGGTGTTTATCTAGCCTTACCTTAACATTAGTTATATTATGCTTTATACTACTCTAGTGTCTAACATTCGGAAGGTCTATATATTTTCATGTTAACAGAGGCACAACTGGTAGAAACAACAAAACTGGAGTACAAAAAAAAAAAAAAGCACACAAGTGAAAAAATTAAATATTATAAAAAAGTAAATTCTTGTCTTTTAGTTATTCATATTGGTTAAAGCAATGTAATAGTGCCCAGTGAAAGCTAAATTTAAAAAGTATAAATCTCTAATAAAGCAATGTAGAATAATTGAAAGAGCATTGTCTTAGGGTTAAGAATTAGGGGTTCTTTTTCTAATGTTAAATTCTGGGTAGCTGTTTGTGTTCTGGGTCTCAGTTTCCTCATCCTTAAAATAAGTTATTTATGGAAGAATGAGTTTTAATTTTGATTCAAGCCCTGAGATGGTATGATTGGCATGACTTCTGTTTCTCCATGTATGCTTTTTCTTTAGGCTTGGGTTCAACTGGTTGCTGCATTTTTATAAAATTTAAGATTAAACCAGTAGTTTTCAATCTTCTTGGTTTCAGGACTTCCTTATGCTCTTAAAAATTATTGAGGACCCCAAAGAGCTTTTGTTTGTGTGGATTATATTTCACTGCATTAAAGCTTAAGTGATCACTAATGTTAAGTACTGCTCTCCAATTGCTACCTTGGCTCTCCTCCAAGCCTCTGGTCTCATCAGTTTTAGCATGATTGAGCTTGATCTTCAGAGAAAAAGAATTAATTTCCTTATCTTTAATCCTTCAGATTAAACACTGTGACCTTAGTGGCTCTTCTCATGCTTTTATCCAGAGTTTAGAACTTTTTTTCTGGGATATTCTCTAGGCAGGTCTTTGCAACCTTCTCAAAAAAGATCAATAAAATAGCATTTCTCCTGACTCTCTTACATAACTCATATCTACTCTCTCCTGATGCAAGAGGCTGGAAACTTTGTTCACACAACTGGAAAAGAAAAAAAAATGTTGGTTTTAAATAAGTTTTATTTTTAAATTACAGAAATTTTAAATTACAAAAATTATCTTTTTACAATTAGAGAGCTGTGGCAAGACCTTCATCTGATGCTTTTAAAATGGTTATGGTTATTCTTTCATTCTCAAGTTTTAGATTTAAAACTATTTTCCAGACTTGTATGAAGGTTGATGGCACTGTATTATTTCCTGAAACATTCAAATTTTAACCTGGAAGTAAATAATTCACCATGACTTGCCTGCCTGACAATGCAGTTGATTGTTCCTTTTCTTTCTTTCTTTCTTTTTAAATTTAGATTCAATTAGCCAATGTATAGTTGATTGTTTCTTAATGTGTGGTCAGTGGTTGCAGATTCATAGACCTCTCTCTGGGGCGACTAAATCAGAATTCTCTCTTCTCAGAATTCTCTTACTACTACCCTCTCTTAGAAATTCTGTGTTCTTTAGAATGTGGCATATAGTTGTGTTAGAGTTCTTCCTTCCACTCATGGTTGGTAGGGGTGAAAAACCTTCAGTGGCATCCAATGGATTTGATGTGATTAGGAAAACACAGAAACTGCTATCATGGCTGTATTAAAATAATAATCAATTCCAGTTCTACAGGGTGCACACTAATGAATACAATATGATGTGAAATAATTTCTCTGTAGCGAAAGCGTATTTTGCAATCATATATATCAAAAAAGTCAGTCTTTCTCAGAGCAAAACGCTATCATACAAAATAATCATAAACAGATGCCTATTGTTCTGTTCTAGAATGGCAAAAATTACATATATATGTGATATTTGTAAAAATGCAAAGAATAAAAAAGTACAGAAAAATAACATTGCAAACTTTTTGTTACTGTTACTTTTGGAACAACATGGGTGAGAAGTGAGCCCATTCACGAAAATAGGTGCATATAATTCCCTCCTCCCACGAACATTTTGATGAAGGCATTATTGTTTCCAATGAATACTGGGAATCATTTTTTTTTCATTCAATTTACTCTTTTGTTCTCCCAAACGCTATAATGCATATTCAAATCCACCCAGTAGGAAATTTAGCCTAGCAGTAAATGACTGCATATGGGTAGTGATAATTTAAAGATTGCTTTGAAGAAAAATGAAAGACAAATAAGTTCAAATTGCTTAGATCTAAAAAGCATAAAAAATAAAAGATAAAATAGAAAGCACAGAGGGAGAATAATATACAATGATATAATATCTACATGAAATTTCATGGACAGGATATTTTTTAATGAATTTGTTCATGACTAATCTTCAGGTGCCATAAAACTTTTTCAAATCTTAATGAAAATGAACATTATCATGTATATTACATACATTGAAGAGACATCCATAAGATAAAAGCATTAAGATCTTAGCAAAAATGTTGATATTCTTTTATAATATGTGTTTCTTTATAAAAACCTTTAAGAATATCCCACACTGGGGCGCCTGGGTGGCTCAGTGGGTTAAGCTGCTGCCTTCGGCTCAGGTCATGATCTCAGGGTCCTGGGATCAAGCCCCGTGTCAGGCTCTCTGCTCAGCAGGGAGCCTGCTTCCCTCTCTCTCTCTCTCTGCCTGCCTCTCCATCTACTTGTGATTTCTCTCTGTCAAATAAATAAATAAAATTAAAAAAAAAAAAAGAATATCCCACACTGATGGGGTGCCTGGTGGCCCAGTGGATTAAGGCTCTGCCATTGGCTCAGGTCATGATCTCAGGGTCCTGGGAAAAATCAAAACACCAGGGGCGCCTGGATGGCTCAGCAGGTTAAGCCTCTGCCTTCCACTCAGGTCATGATTTCAGGGTCCTGGGATCAAGCCCCGCATGGGACTCTCTGCTCAGCGGGGAGCCTGCTTCCCCCCTCTTTCTGCCTACCTTTGCCTACTTGTGATCTCTCTCTGTCAAATAAATAAATAAAATCTTAAAAAAAATCAAAACTGGGTGCCTGGGTGGCTCAGTGGGTTAAGCCGCTGCCTTCGGCTCAGGTCATGATCTCAGGGTCCTGGGATCGAGTCCCGCATCAGGCTCTCTGCTCAGCAAGGAGCCTGCTTCCTCCTCTCTCTCTCTGCCTGCCTCTCTGCCTACTTGTAATTTCTCTCTGTCAAATAAATAAATAAATAAAATCTTAAAAAAAAAAAATCAAAACCCCTCTTACAAAATCTGTTAACAAAGGTGACTATTAGTACACTACCCAAAAAACAAATTGCTCTATATTTTATTATATTGTAAAATAATAGGCCACATTTAATTTTTAAATATCTATATTTACATAAGACACCAGTCAAATATTTAGCCAAAACAAGGGGAAGTCATCCAATTTTCAATTTTGCCTTGTTCTCTCAATCTGTCAATCTGGAATGTGAATCACACATGTGTCAATGGAAATAAAGCCTTAAAGATCATTTTTAAAATAATCTTAGCACCCTCAGAGTAAAGATCGCCTCCACATCCTAACAGCCACTTGACGTCCCACCCAGTGATATCTGAGTGAGTATTCGAGACACTCAGACCCTAACCTTCCTGGTGGTCATGCTTTGGCCTCATCTGTTTTATCTTCTTCCCTGCTAAGACCTTTTAAAATCATAAGTAGCAAAGATAAGGGACACTGATAATTTATTCTAAAGATCTGAACTGTTATACAGCTGGCAAAAACAATCCTGTACAAATAAAAAATAATCTCTACAAACCAACAGTAATTATTTATATAAAATTGTTTGCCTTGTCCTGTTAAGGTAGTTGAAACTCAAGATTCCATGAAACAAAAGAGAAAGCCACCGCAACCGTATGTATACATAGAAATACAAAAAGGCTGAGCATGTGATCCAAATGGAAGGGTTCTTCATAATACAAATAATATTTTTTTGTTTGCTTCCTTCTTCTGGGTCTGTGACTATGTCTTTCATGAGGAAATCTCAGGGCGATTTAAGAATAAGAGTAGTTTTCAACCAAAAGGGCCTGGGGGATTTATTGCTTCTTCATCCTTTAGTTCAGTATGTTTTGTGTGGTATATAACTGAGAATCCAATATGAAATTATCACTGTGCATTTTCTGCTTTTTAGCCACATTTATGTTGTATTCCTGATTGGAGACAGGAAGGATATATGTGATTCTGGGTTCTAGATACTGTAGGATGTAACTACAGCAGTAGTCAGTGCCCCTGACCTCTCTCCTTCTACACATTCCCTCAGAGTAAAGGAATTTTCTGAGAGAACAAGAAAGGCACATACAATGAATGGCTGCTATTTGCCTGTCAAGTATCAGTTGTTTCTTATTCTCATAATAACATCTGAGTTATTTTTACAACCTAGTAATCAGATCCTAAATTTTGGGGGGTGTTAAAGATGTGTTACCTCTCCTGAACCCAGCTATGCAAATCAGATGTTAGCTTCCTAAAATTTGCATCTTTAGCTAAAGGACATATAAACCAAGAAATGTTTGGAACATGCTCATGGGAATGGCAACACCTAAAGAAATCTTTATTAATTCCTGCTAAAGGTTATTGACTTTTTTGAAACTTGTCCCTCCTGAAAACTCTTCAGTTTCTTTTCCTCAGTATCTTTTTGTTAAAAGCATCCTTTCCTTCTGTGTACATGCGTGTTGTGGTTTACATACATGTATACACATACACACATCTGCATGTCTATGTACACCTGTAATATGTGCATGCATTTATTAAATTACTCAGAATTTAGTTCTACTGGTTATAGCCAAGACCTGTATTTATAATGAAATTCTAATGGGTTAGAATGTATTCTACTATCTAGGAGAGGAGTCAGTGTAAAGCACCACCAGTAAATAATGCTCAGAAAGATAGGAGGCAACTTTGGAAAGGACAGTGCCAGCCAAAGTAGGCAATACATTTGAAAAACAAGTGAGTATAAAGTTGAGTAAAGTTAAATGAAGTGTGGATAAGGAAAGACTACTGATTTTAAGAACAAAGATGGTGGGGCGCCTGGGTGGCTCAGTGGGTTAAGCCGCTGCCTTCAGCTCAGGTCATGATCTCAGGGTCCTGGGATCGAGTCCCGCATCGGGCTCTCTGCTCAGCAGGGAGCCTGCTTCCTTCTCTCACTCTCTATCTGCCTGCCTCTCTGCCTACTTGTGATCTCTGTCTGTCAAATAAATAAAATCTTAAAAAAAAAAAAAAAGAACAAAGATGGTGATCCTTTAAAGAAAGTTGTGTAAAATGATGCTCTGAGGGAAGGGGAAGGCAGCCATCTAGACTGCCCTGTACTGAGGTATGAAAGGAGGGAGAGGAAGTCAAGGAAAGAAAATGAGAAAATCAGTGGCTTGGGGAAGGGGTAGGGCTAAAGATTAGCAGGTGAGTGATCTATTTTAAGTAAATGAAAAGAAAAAAGGCAAAGGAAGAATTTAAAGAAACAATAGGTCATAATAGAGCAAGTATAGAGAAGCGGTTAAAAGAATGTAACAAAGATTACAAGAAAAGAGAACAAGTACAGGTGTAGGGATTTGCCTAGGAAAAGAATAAACACAGAAGTGAGAAAGTGCCAACAGCTTAGATTTGCAGGTCGGGGTAAGTTTTTATTTTTATTATTATTTTTATTTTTTTAAAAGATTTTATTTATTTATTTGACAGAGATTACAAGTAGGCAGAAAGGCAGGCAGAGAGAGAGGGGGAAGTAGGCTCCCTGCGGAGCAGAGAGCCTGATGTGGGGCTCGATCCTAGGACCCTGGGGTTATGACCTGAGCCGAAGGCAGAGGCTTTAACCCACTGAGCCACCCAGGCGCCCCTGGAAGTTTTTAGAACATAAAGATTTTTAGTATTCGAAGTAATAAAAAATAATGTGTGAAATAATTTTAGAAGAATAATAAAACACTCTTTTTTAGGCACTTTATACTTGCACATGGTTTGTTAGTTTTTTTGTATTTTTCTGAAAAATAAAGAAAGCTCTAAAATGTCATAGATGTATAACACATAGTACTGGGTTACTTTGAAAAAAAATCTAAGTAAGAATGACCCAAACATTGCTACATAGTATACCTTTTTCTACTTAAACTTTTACAGAAATACTTTGATATAGTTTTACAATAAGGTACTTATTAGTCTAAAACCTATTAGAAAATTCAATTTAATTTTAATTATAAAATAGCCAGGTAGATGCTTTTATGATAGGTAATATAAAATTCATGAATGAGTACATAATTAAATTAAAAATAGATTAGCTCTATGTGAGATGGTCTGCTCTCTACCCATATAAATGTACAAATTGATAAAACTGTCATTAACATACTGTTCTTTCCTTTTTTTTTTTTTAAAGATTTTATTTTTTATTTGACAGAGAGAGATACAGGGAAAGAGCGGACACAAGCAGGGGAAGCAGAAGAGGGAGAAGCAGGTTTCCTGCTGAGCAGGGAGCCTGATGCGGGGCTGGTTCCCAGAACCCTGGGATCATGACTTGAGCCAAAGGCAGCCACTTATCAATGGAGCCACCCAGGCACCTCTTTATACTGTTCTTTCCTTTATCAAAATATTTTATTGCCCATCATTAAACAACTTACTTTTATATTTTAAACATAATCTTCTATGAAAATAATTAAAATGATAAACCAGTATGTTACACAGGAAGAAAAGTATTAATTTATTTTTGAATTTTGAGACATACAAACTGGCAGCATTTACTATGTGTGTAACATAGACACTGAGCAGAAAATAAAAAAAATATTTTCACTGTTTTTATAATAAATAGACGCTAAGTAGATAATGGGTAATGGATAGCTAATGGATCACTAATGAATAAGACAAAAGAGAATTCCTCAGGCCAAGGAAATCAAGGAAAGCTTGAAATCTTCATGAATATTTATCTAAAGTATCAATATTATATGTTGTTTACAGGAAAAACTGAAAGATGTATATTATAGGTGGATGGCAGATTGTGAGGAAAGGTATTAACTTAGTGAGTATTATAATCAATATAGGTTTTTGGTATGCCTAAAGATTAGGAATTTTGATTATCACCAAGTAAAATTATAATGGTAAGTGACATTTACATCTTGTGGACCTTTAAGTCCAATGAGAAAGACTTTATTGGATAGATCGATAGATAGATAGATAGCTAACAGGTAGAGAGATAGATTTTATTCTGTAATTGTAAAAGAAAAACAATTAAGGTCTTAAAATAGAAAATAGTGTGATTGCTGCTGTGTTTTAGAAAGAACATTCCTACAAGAAAGCATGGGATGACTGGACTGGAGGCAATTAGATCAAGGAGGGAGCCAACAGAGTAGAACGAATTATGATGCCTTTTAAAATATCTTTCATTGATTTCATTTCTCCCATCAATTTGCATAGAACTATTTCTATGATTGAAATAGTGTTTATCACGTGGGAACACAGCTCATGGTTTGAGCTCTCCTATTGATTGTGATGACTCTTTTTCCAGGACAGTTCCTTATTCATGATTATGTCCCCTCTATCTACCTCAGGTAAATGTTAAATGAACATGTAAACTCAAGTGTGAGTGAAAATCAACACTTCAAAAGAAAAAAGCCATAGGGGATATTAGTCATCTGTATAAGATGATAAATCTCAATGCTCATTGGAAATTTAGGAGGAAACAAATAATAGGCAGTTTGAAAATTAGGAGACTGCCTGGCCCCACATATCTTGAGAAAACAAAGATCTTTCTTGTATCCTTCCTACACAGTTGAGGCATGGTCATGGACCCAACCATAAGCTCCAGGATTCCCTGCACAAGAGTTTACATCTTGAGAGAATACTACAAAGAGAGAGGACTTAAAATACTATTCAGAGCAACTGCATTGTTCACCAGGGTCTAGCTGCGGTAGGATACCTAATGACATCTCAAGTAAATGTTGTGTTGAGATTTTTCTTTTTATTTGTCCTCTCTTGCAAAGGGTTGGTTCTCCAGAAATCCTGCAGGTTCTATGAGTAACTGTTTACAGAGTCAGGTTCAGTTTAATCCTAATCAGTAAAGCATTTTCACAACCTTTACTATGAAATTTGTAGAGTGGACATGATTGTCAAAGAAAGGGCTATATAGAGAGGTGAATGTGGGACTCAAACTCAGGACATAGTGACATCAAAGAGGCATGATGATGAGAAAAAGAGAAAAGGGAATACTGATTATTAAGAAAGGTAGAAGTTTGGAAAGTTTTATTCACCAAAGCAAAGGAATGTCATAAATATCTGAGTTTCACAAATTTTGCCTTGCACATTACAAGTAAGTATAAGACAGATTTGCCTTTTAGTTATATTTGCAGTTTTTCTCTGCCATCATGGATTTGTCTAAAGAATCTATAGCTCGAGTCTACTGATACTGGATTTTCCACTGTTTTTAGTTGAGTTGGTTCTAGCTATGAAAATGAAATTCGAAGGAAAATTGACATATAAATTAGATTACCATAATATGTTTTGACTACATATTTTGTTATAATATAAGCATACATGAAATATTATTCAAATTTTATACATATTTAGAATAATTTTCCACTCTTTATTTAGTAAAATACGGTTTTGCTTTTAATATGAATAAGAAGTATCTTGACTAAGTCTATATAGATTGATTATAAAGTTAAATAGGAGTGTTTTAAGTGTGTTAATGATTATGTATTTCACATCAAATGCCTATTGATTTTATATAAGTTATTTATGCTCAATTCCTTAATTTTTGCTAAGAATCTGTCATGGAATTTTGCTATTAAATTTCAGCACCATTAGAACCGTACGATCTCAATGGTCCCATTTTAGCCACATAGGTATTTCTGTTAGGAATAGATGTTAATTTATATAATTGTCAAGTGTCAGAATTTCCTTACATGTTTAGATTAATATATTAATCAATTACTATGTATACGTGTTACATGAGTGATATATATGTATACCTTATTTATGTTCATACATATATTATGATATGTTTGCATGTTATAAGATCTTTAGGCAGTGCTGATCATGTCCATTTCTTAATTTCCACTTCATATAATTATTTTTAAGAAGCGAATTAAATGCATTTTTAGTATCACCAGAAAACATAATAAAGAGAATCCTGTTTCTATTTTTTTTAAAAATTAACTCTAGCTGTAACTATGCTTTACGGCTATGCCTAAATACCTTGAGAACAGTAATACTGAAAGTTTTATATGCTAATAAGAATGTAATTTACATTTATAGCCTAAGTTTAAGTAATTCTCATATAATTTTATTGTATATTAACTAGGTTTCCCCTTTTATATATGTGCATTAAATTCCAGCTTTTAAAAGTCACCTAAGATGTAATTAATTTATAATAATTGCATCATGCATTTTGAATTAATACCCTCCATGATATTAAATGAATCTCTAACATTAAATCAAATATTGAAGTTCAAAGACATTTAAAATACTTTAAAAGTTTATTAAAAATCATAATGTTAAATGAATTACTCCTACCTATAAACAAAACTGTGTAACAGATACAGAAATCATGGCTTTCCTTAAAGTTGTGTACTTAACCAGGAGTTGAGTCAGACTTAGAATACTAGATTTTTCTAGTCCTCTACCCTTTTCCCTATCTAAGTATAGACTTAGATGTATTCTGCATAGTAGAACACTGAGAAAAATGAAAATATTCACATTTGTAATTGATGAAATAGAAAATGATAATAGTTTCATAGATGTTTAGTCTATTCAAATTTATTTATTTTTCTGCCAAATATTTAACTTTCAACAGTTATACATTTCACTTTGCTATGATATCTAGCTTCAAAGTAACATAGAAGAACAAGTTTTAAACTTAATTCAATTAGAAAAAAAAGAGCTAAATATAATTTTAAAAATATTTGAGACATGTCTGGGTGGCTCAGTCAGTTAAGCATCTGCCTTTGGCTTAGGTCATAATCCCAGGGTCCTGGGATGGGTCCTCATTGCACTCCCTGCTCAGTGGGGAGTCTGTTTCTTCTTTCCCTTGGCCCACTCGTGCTCTCTCTTACTACCTCTCTCTCTTAAATAAATAAATAAAATCTTTAAAAAATATTTGACAATTTTTACAAAGTTACCTTATATAAATACATGTGATTGCAAACACCAATTTATTTTAATCGTAAATTCACCCTTTCATTAAGAAATGTCTTTTTATGCTATGCTATGTTATATGTGGGGAAAAAATAAACTGTTACAAATTCATTGGAGAAAGCTAATTAAAAATTTTTTGTCTTCCATTATATACTGATATACTATCAACTCATGAAAAAAAATAAATTTGGACTTATTCTGATCTTTCTCATTAGTATAGTACAACAGTGATTATTTCTGGATTCAGTTAGGGAGAAAATAGAGCTGACTAAATGGAACTTGACAAAATGGAAAGATCCACAAAAGCAAGCAGCCATGTCACTGGAATCTAAGTATCAAGATGTACACCTACGTCTATATAGAGGCAGGTAGCTTGAAGAACACCTACCTGTATGTTGTAGGAGAGATGACAGGACAGCAATGCATTTGTAGAAGGTTTTCATACCCAGGCTAGGGAGTGGGGAAGACAGCTATAACCATGAGAACTAGAAATTTAAGGCAATAAATGGATAGGGTGGAAATTAATAACAGTTTGGTATGAACTGAAATGTCAAAAATGGAATAGAGACATGTAAGACAACTCAATTCACCAGTTACCAGAAAAGATGACAGGCATGAAGAATTGATGGTGAATGATACAAGATTCTAGGTGGGGACACAAGGTCTAAGACTTCTCTGCTAGAAATGGTTCCCCCATGTATCTTGCAAAGAGAATGAGTCTCCATGCTGAGGTGGATATGTGAATCCCTCTGGTTAATTAATTCTCATTTTGAACCTTACACTTGGTTCTCAGAATAGAAAATCAATAAAGTGATTACTTTCACTAGTATATTCTAATAGATGTGTTCTTCCAGTTACTGAAATGCACACATTCTTGGTGAACCCCAACACTTTCCCAGAAAAGTTCACCTAAACCAATTTGTATCATTAATTAAAAATTCATTTCCTCTTTATGCTACAACCATGAAAAGACCTTACCTGGCAACACACACTTAGACCTTTCCTATTTTCCAAACAATGTTGCCTATGTTTCATTCATGTGTCCTCAATAGGTTATTACATTTTTCTTTCCAATCCACTCATTTATTATGAAAGGCAAAGTGTCCTACAATGCAGACCTTATTTCAAACTAATGTGTTATTAACAATCATCTCATCTCTGCTGGAAAGCTGATGTCTAATAACCTAAAACACATGTTCCAAATTTCTGACACTGTCAGTTTAAAAAAGTGACAGATTCCTAAAGGTATTATCAAAACTTATTTTCGTTCCTTATATATTTCTAAGAAATAGAGCCAACTGACTTTTCATATAAAAAACAAGAACATTTACCTGGTAATGAAAGCAGAGCCCTGTCATACCTTTCTATCCTGTGGCTGATCTCCATCATGTACCTGTCTGGATCTTACTGGATTCCATTCATTGTATTTTCTGCTTTCTTATGTATATTCCGTAGTATCTGTCTAGGTTTGATTTAAATTTTGCGGATTGAAATGTATGATACACATATGGGGAGAACTGTCTTTCAGGTTAAAGTTTCACTCTTTCATGATATGATTATACATTAAAAAAAAAAGTATATTTTATCTTTTAAAAATAGCCCTTAGTGGCTAATCACATATAAATATAATCTAAAATCACTCTTGATCATAAAGGGCTAGGGAAATATTTCATTGGGGAGGAGGTCCAATAAGAAACTACTAGAGATATGAAATACTTATACTTTGTTCAGCAAGTACTGAATGCAGAGCCTTCAGGGAGGGTGCACTTTTGTAAGAGGCTGCGATGCTGAGCTGTGCCTGGTGGGGGAGCAGCTGTGGCTGGACCCGAATGAGGAGAAACCTCTCCTCCTCCAGTAATAGGAGGAATGACTCTGTGTCAGAAGAGTAGGGAAGGCCCAGCTGAGAGGTTATGGGTGGCCAAGATCCATCCAAGGGGAGGCTTGACAAGAGTGGTTCTGGAAATTTTTTAATTAAAAAAAAAAAAAAAGTCACAATCAATTCTAGACTTTTTGTGTGTAAGTCTGTGATATGGAAATTCGCCTGCTCCTAATTTGAAGTTTACACAAATTATTCAGAAGCATGAAGTGCTAAGTGAAAAGGAGAAAACACTCCTTGATGAAGATTAAAGAAATTCCTAGTGGACTTTTAAATGTATTCATGTGTGACTTGATATTAAATTGTGGACTTTTAAATGTATTTATGTGTGACTTGATATTAAATTGTGGTTTTGTTACACTTTTAGCAGAGATCCCTCTCCCCCACATAATTGTTAATTATCCTTACAAACTAGAGAAGGAGGAAGGCATTTGGTCACTTTTGTTGACTTTATAATAAAGGTGGCTATAAACAAGTTCTGTGCCCCTTGTCTCCTCACTTATCTGAAGAAGTGAAGGGGTTAAAATCAAAGAGGTCATAAAAGGTTAAAAGTTTGACAATATCTTTGAAGTATATTGTCTATGTGATGTGAGTCCTTCATACCATGAAGGAGGGATGGTGCTCTATTTCCACCTGAAATCAAACTTGGGAGGAGTCAAGGGAACCATTCACAGACTTTTGTATGTGTCTGTTGGAATTTTCATAGAAGGATGGACTGGTGTCTAACTCACACCCAGGATTTTAAAGGGTAAGAGACATGGCTACATGGCTAAAGCTACCACCAAACAGCAAAAAGAAAGGAGAATTGAGCTTAGAAAGAAACCATACATCAAAAGAAATGAAATCTTGCCATTTGCGACAACGTGGATGGAACTAGAGCTTATCATGCTTAACGAAATAAGTCAATCGGAGAAAGACAACTATCATATGATCTCCCTGATATGAGGAAGTGGTGATGCAACATGGGGGGTTAAGGGGGTATGAGAAGAATAAATGAAACAAGATGGGGTTGGGAGGGAGAACCATAAGTGACTCTTAATCTCACAAAACAAAGGAGGGTTGCTTGGGGGAGGGGGGGTGGGAGAAGGGAGGTGGGGTTATGGACATTGGGGAGGGTATGTGCTATGGTGAGTGCTGTGAAGTGTGTAAACCTGACGATTCACAGACCTATACCCCAGGGGATAAAAATATATTATATATTTATAAAAAAATTAAAAATTAAAAATAAAAAAAAAAAAGAAAAAACCATACTCCTATGAAAGAGTGGTTCAATGCTGTGTTTTTTTTGTTTGTTTGTTTTTTCTGGACCCAATAAAGACTTTTATAAAAGGAGAACAAGGAGGAAAAACAACCTTGGATTGTAACAGCCTCTGTTCAAGAGGTACACATGGAGGGTTGATGAGACCCAACAGAGAGAGACTCAGAAGGCCTCTCCATAAAGGTCCAAAGTGGGCTGGGAGGGTCTCAACCCACCTTGAGAACTGCAGAAGAGACCCAGTAATGGAAAATGGTATGTTCTGGAATATATCACAGAAATGCCCACTGGAGTCAGCACTGTCCAGCCATACTCATTAGAAACATATCCCAAATTGATAATTCTTTTGCTTTTAAGATTTTACTTATTTATTTGAGAGACAGAGAGAGAAAGAGGGTGAGAGCAAGCATGAAAATGGGGTGAGAGGCAGAGGGAGAAGCAGACTCCCCGCCTAGCAGAGTTCCCGGCATGAGACTGGATCCCGCGACTCCAGAATCATGACCTGAGCTCAAGGCAGATGTGCAAATGACCAAGCCACCCAGGCACCCCCGACTGATACGTCTTAAGTAAGATTTTCTTTTTTCTATCATGTTGTATTACCTCTTCCAACTCTAGAAAGGTTTAATATTAGTTAAATAAAAATACAAGAAGCCAGTCAAGGACCTCTCTTTCACTTGTAGATTTCTTCCCTGTAGGGTGCCTGAGCTGTGGAAGAGAACTTTATTTTCAATGGAGTTTGAATTTTTATTATAATAGTGAGTTTTATATAAATATTAATGAATTAAGACACTGTGGGGAATAAACTTACTGCAAGACATTTTTATTACTGGAGAGTGACAAGAAAAGTCTATTTCATACAAGTGGGTGGGTTGTGGGGGAATGGATGTGCAGGTAATACATTTTAAAAACTTTACCCTGAGTTTTCCATTTGTTCAATGAACCTATTAACTTTGCTTCAGGCATTGTGACCTTCTTTGTAGCACATACAAAATTACTTAGTTTGATATCATCTTTTGCTTTGGTATTTAAAACTCTTATTTTCTAGAAGACTGATTATATTAGTTAGGATTTGGTCAAGAAAAGGGAAGTCACTCTCTGGGTTTCCAGTATGAAAACTCTCAGTTAGGGAATTTGAGGCTTATACTATCATGGATGGGACCGAGGAGTGAAGGTCAGGATTTCAGCTGATCAGATAGGTTTCAAGAGCTTGTTTAAGAGCTGCTGTGAATTTCAGGACCCACGGATTGTTACCATAAATGATCAGCCTGCAGCACCAAGAGAAGTAATTCTGAAGGAGCAGAATTACTCCCTCAGAGGCTTACAACACTCAAGTAAATGATTCAAGGAATCTTGTCCACACCTTTGCCTACAGCTACAAAAGCTATGGCTGCTCTTTCCATTCTATCTTCCAAACCAGCCATAGTGCTTCTCACTGACAGACTCTGACACAGAAGCACTAAGGGCAGAAGCAGCTAAGAAATACAGAAAAGAAATGCAGGTGTCTCATGGGCCACCTGACAATGCAGCATGACTAATTAGGCCCTTACCTGTTAAGTTAGTAGTTGAAGTTTTTCCTTGTGACATTTTTTGTAGTGATACATTTTACTATTTTACTCCCATAAATCTCTTATTTTACATTTTTAAGTATGTTGTTCAAGAAGGCAGGAACTTTACTGATTCAATCACCGGCTCACTTACTTATCTAGCACATAATGGGAGCTTTGACTATACTTTAATCTCTGTTAGTCCTTGAGCACAAGGAGTGGAAGATGAGGCTTTGCCTCAGAAGAATATTCTTCTTGGGCGTCTGAGTGGCCCAGTCAATTAAGTGTCTGCCTTCAGCTCTGGTCATGATCCCAGGGTCCTGGGTTGGAGTTTGGGCTCCAAGCTCAGCTGGGAGCCTGCTTCTTCTTCTGCCCCTCCCCTCTGTTCATTCTCTCTCTCTCTCTCTCTCTTGTTCTCTCTCAAATAAAGAAATAAAATCTTTTAAAAAAAAGAATATTATTCTTATCCTCCACATTTATAGGCACATAATAAATACTCAAATATTTATTGAAAAATGAGTGAATAAATACATAAAAAGCCCATGAGAGCCCATGAATGAATAAATACATAAAAAAAAAAAAACATAAACATGGATTTTTGTATGTGGGCAGTAAACATTTATCTTTGGGACAGAAGAATTTTAAAGCCAAAGGCGGACTTCTGGGAGATGTTAGGGGTGAGGTTCTGACTTTGGTGTGCAACATACACAAACTGAAAAATTGAGAACATAAATTCACATATGGTGTGCCTTCTCTTGTGCAACATAAACATGGGTGTTTGTTTCAATTATTCCTGGTTATAAGGAGTTTAAGAAAAATAATTTTATTTTATGTCTACTTACAGGGAAAATACTACCATACACCACATATTTAACCATATGTGCAACATGAGAATTCCTGAGGACACTATAAATTGAACAAGCCACACTATGCTCTAACCACCACTTCAACTCTTATGACCATTTAAAAAGAACATAAACTTATATTTGAAAAGCAAAGAGGTGGGTGGGAAGAAATCTTAAAAGTCCAACATACAGCCAGAGCAAGAAAATGTGCTCAGAGGACTGCAGCTAGGTGGTGTTTAAAAACAAATTGAAGGTATCTTGTGGTCTTTTAAAAAACAAACTTGAAAACAATGTCCCAATAACCCCAAGGTCTCTTAAATCTCACCCCTGGTAAGTATGTAGAAGGTAGGGATGTAGGATTCAGAGTAGGAGGATCTGGCCCCCACTAAGACCTCTCCTTCCTGTGCTCTGACTCTGACCTAAATTACATATTCAAGTATTTTCATTTTCAAATACCCTTGATCTCTTTTTTCTTTTTTTAAAGATTTTATTTATTTATTTGACAGAGAGAGACACATTGAGAGAGGGTACACAAGCAGGGGGAGTGGGGCAGGGATAAGCAGGCTTCCCGCTGAGCAGGGAGCACAAAAGAGGGCTCCATCCCAGGACACTGGGATCATGACCTGAGCCAAAGGCAGATGCTTAATGACCGAGCCACCCAGGCGCCCCTCAAATATCCATAGTCTCTGAAGGTTAAAAGTGTAAAGTACAATTAATAGTTTAAAAAAATGTCAAAGGAACACACAAAATATCATTAAGTGTATTTGAATGCTAAGTTCTCCAGGTGACAGTGATGTGAGATGCACATTTAAAAATGAAAAGAAGGGGCACCTGGGTGGCTCAGTGGGCTAAAGCCTCTGCCTTCAGCTCAGGTCCTGATCCCAGGGTCCTGGGATCTAGCCCTGCATCGCATCAGGCTTTCTGCTCAGCAGGGAGCCTGCTTCCCTTCCTCTCTCTGCCTGCCTCTCTGCCTGCTTGTGATCTCTATCTGTAAAATACGTAAATAAAATCTTAAAAATAAAATAAAATAAAATAAAATAAAATAAAAATGAAAATAAAATAGCTCAGTTATTTGGGTGATCAAAAGAATATTTGGGAGATTGATTACATATTTAATAGTAGGAAACATCTATTTTGCTATGTTTTTTTCCAAAGAACAAAATATTAGGGCATGACATGTAATTTTAGTTAAGGTTTGTAAGTTTTTTTTTTCTATAGGTGAAATAGTGAACAGTTTTAGCATTTAAACAAGGCTATTTGAGCTTATAACCAAATCCTCTTGACATGAAGTTTTTGATTCACTAGTGATGGTTTTGGTCTGTCTAGAAACTGATTACTTAAAACAGGTAAGTTCAGAGAATTAAGAATAAGAAAGACTATCTGTAAAAATCTCCAACTTTTAACAACAAGCATGCTATGTCAGCCAGTTTGCTCCATTCTGCCCCTTTCTACTCAACACTTATCACCTGATTAACCTATTTTCAATTTTTTATCAGATTAGTTTCTGAAATGTATATTTAGATTCATGTAAGTATCTCCAAAGCTATGTGATTGTAGGGTTTTCATTCATTTATTACTACTCTTCCACACAATTATCACAAACCAGGAAATTTCTGCCTTTCTTTTGGCCAGATACAGTGTATGGAGAACACTTCCTTAAAAAAAAAATAATTAGATGAAGACCACAAGCCTGAAGTTGTGTTTTGGTTCCAATGCTTTAGTAAGAAGGGCAAAGGCTATTCTATGTAAGATGAGAAGGCAAATTTATTCACTTCTTCACAGAGAATGTGGTATGACCAAAGGGAAAAAGAGGAAAAAGACCCAGGGAAATGAAGAGATAGTGTGAATAGGTCAGGTGAAAATCCATGAATGATTAGTATTCAAAATTCAGGTTGAAATGGTAGGATTTTTCTATTTGATGTCAACAGTAATTGAATGAAAGCCCACCCTTCTTTATGAAATTTTTTATTTTTTATTTTTTATCTAGGTAAAAAAGAGATTTCTATGACTGGATAGAGTTTTTGTTTATCTCCCCTTCTAGTATTTATTTTTCTTTTGTTTTCTAATCTGTGTTATTTAATTTTGCATCTTTATACTCTTTCCTTATCTTCCAGGAAACATGTTAAGAGAGATACAGAGCTAAAAATCACTTATAAAAACTTAACTTTTCTTAGATGCAACCATAACAGAGGCTTCTTCCAATTTATAGTAAAGAAATATATGATTTTGTCACACACACACATTTATATATACTCTCTGATCAATATTTTTGCCACAGTGATATTAATTCTTAAAGAGTATAAAGTATTTATAAAATGGTTCCATATATATGCATTAAATAATATTGTCTTTAAATTCATTCAAAGTTAAAAATACCAGGATAAAAATTAAATAGATCCAAGCAATTTAAAGAAAATTATATTTTTCCAGATACTTAAAATTAGATGATGGCCAAGTTACATATTGACAATTTAAAATGTGATATAACATCTGTAGCACATTATTTTGTATGTATGCAATGTATGGGTGCCTACATTTTAATAAGGTTTTAAAATTCTGGTTTTTTTAGAACATCATCATATCTGGAATTATATCCTACCTAGTGATCATCCTTGGGAAGAAGGGATAAGAAGAAAATCTGGGAAGTAGAAAGTGAAGGAACATACAGTTATTCTTCAGCTTAGGTCACTAAACGAATTGAAGGAATTAAATTACGTACATTATCAAGTATTTAATGGCCTACCTGAAACTTGAAGGCAAATTTCCCAGCACTCAGATTTTGTCCCATTATTCTTTAGTATGCATCCTTATTAAAGCAAGGACAATACTGAGCTACATAATCATATTGACTAATTTACTCTTAAGTTCTAAGTGAACAGACTATATTTTTATACCATATTCTATTAATAAGATATCAAGAAAGCAGATATCATGCTGGGGATCATAGTTTGAGAATACTTGGTCATCCTTTAAGTGAGGCAACAAAGAAAAAAAAAACAGGCAGACAGAAAGAAAGTAAGAAAGAAAAAACAAAACACGTTTCAAAAGTCTCTTTCATGAGTCTGGACTGTTGTTGCCAGAGATAAGTGGAAACATGTAGATTAAAGAGAAATAAGTACAACAAGCCCAGGAGCCACATAAAATACAGAGATTTACTGGATATTTCAACAGTCAACAAATGATTTTACATTTGAAACAGAAACACATTTAGGTGAGAGCTGCTGGGTTCAACATATGGCAGGGCTCTATTGTCTGTTTTAAATAACAACCAAAAGGGGAATAGAAAATGGAAATGAGTAAGACAAAATGTAGTTGATATGCCAGGCCCAGAGGCCTTCTTCTGTTCCTTTTTTATGCAATGATTTTAATAAAATAAGATGATGCCTGCAAGCCAGTTTCTTCAGATAAAAAATGCAGTAGAAATTCTGAGACATTTTTATTTCCCTGACTGTATATATTTGAAATAGTTTATCATTTACATAACTATTTCTGATATCTTGATACCTTAAAGTGATAAGCTTATAATATTTTTTTTTAATTTTTCAAACTATGGGTAAAATTCAATGGAAGTGACTGAAACTAATACTTAGGGTAATTAAAGAGGAGATTTGTTCATCAGTCTAAGATTTCCTTTCCATAAAAATATAGTACATTTTAGACACAGTATTTAATGAGAAACCAAGAACAAAAAATGAAAATTTAAGGGAATACAAAGTATGTTTTTATTTTGCAACACTTTAACTCTATCTCCAATAGAAGAGATACACACTCTTAAAATCTTAAGTGTAATACAGGGGAAAAATAGAAAGATTACAAGGAGAGTACCAAGACACAGAAAAGTAATTATTTAGAACAAATACTGTTTTGTATTATTTAGAACAAAATACTGTTTGCCTCAAACTGAGAATTCTTTCATTAAGACATCTTTAAGCAACACAAAGTTCCAAACAGATCCTAGTATATGTAGATATAAGCATGTATTAACTCACAGAACCATAGTCCTAGATCCTGTAAAAAATTGTTCATATTATAAAATATCAGTTCAATAACAAAGCATCAACAGTTCAAATGACTCAGAAAAAAAACCCTTGAAAATATTTTTCTCAAGTATGAAAATGGGTTGCTATATCTTCTATGATCTTTTTTGGCGGGGTTGTTTTAAGATTTTATTAATTTATTTATTGGGGAGGGAACAGAGAACACAATCAGGGGGAGGAGCAGAGGGTGAGGGATAAGCAGATTCTATACTGGGCATAGAGTCCAACATGGGACTCAATCCCATGACCCTGAGATCATGACATGGGCCCAAACCAAGAGCCAGTTGCTTAACTGACTCAGCCACCCAGGTGCTTCTCTTTTATACTCTTCTATATTTTCATTTTCACCACTTTTGTTCATTCATTGGCAAGTGTTCCTGTCTCATTCCTCCCAAAACCCCCTTCCCCAAATCAGCTAGCTACTAGGGACATTTTGGTCTGCTCTTTTCAGTAACTACCTCCTCCCTCTCTTTTCCATCACTATATGCTCTTGTACCTACTTCTGTGTTACAAGAGGCTATTGAATTGTCTTTTTTATGGCCTTAATCCCAGGGTTCCTCTATTTCTTCTCTTTCATGACCTCACCTACTCCTTAAAAGCCAGTTGTCTCCTAGATTTTTCTACCCAGATTCTCTACAAGGACTCAAATTCATTTACCAATATTTAATCATTACCTTTCTCCTAGACTGTGTTTTGCATGAATTTCCTATTTTTCTTTATGGTAAAGATCTACTCAGTCATTCATGTCAAAAATCTGAAAGTCCTTGATTTCCCTTTTTCCTGTCTGGAACTACATCTTTTTACTCTGTACTCTATCTTAAAAGTATCTACCCCCATCCATCTCAGCTACCTTAGGGTTCTCAGCATTTCTCTCTTAGTAATTATTCCTGGGTGACTTAATAAAAAAATAATTCCTACCAGGTACCTTCATCTTGCCTCTTTCAATCCATTTATATACTGCCACTTATATAGAACCTTCTAGAATACTAATCTGATTTTGTTACAGACTTGATGAAATCTTTAACATGTTTTCTTAAATCTGTCCTTCAGGTATTTATAGAAATTACACTAAAAGCAAGGCTGTCATCAGATATATAGAGAGATGTCTGTATTAAACAATAGTAAACAGTTTTCTATACTGCAGTGCTTCTGAGAACTTTTAATATACTTTTATGCTCTCTTTCAAATTGCACAGTATATTATAGCACACAGAGTTTCTTGAACTTATTTTATCCTGAAAAGCTTTCTGTTTTTGTTCAAATTTATTGTTGTTCTATGGATACCACACAGAACCAGTGATCCCTAGGATGCATTTTGAAAAAAATTAGGTCAGGATTAAATCTGAACTTCTTTGTATGGCATAAAAAGAGGATCAACAAAGTAATTCATGACTACTTTCTTTCCACTCTGCTTATATACTTCATTCTGTGGTCTGGCCACACCAAACTTTGTAGTTCTCCAGGTATGTCACATCTTTCTTTTTTCCCTTTGCTTAGAATGCTTGAACTCCTCCTAGCAGTCTCCTGCATGCCTACATATTATTAAATACCAACTGATACACAATTTCCTGATCATATACATCATTTCCTGATGTATCTACACTCTCCAGGAAAAGAAGTCATTATCCTGTTTATGTCATTTTCCCAGATTCAATTGTGTAATAAAAAACCAGATTAGTCATCTTTATAATTCACAAAATGTAATCGAGTTCCAAGAACACTGACATTAAATAGATGTGAATCATTAAACAGACAACTGAAGTTTAATTCAACGTTTAATGAAAATTTCTTATGTGCCAGGTACTAGCAAGATTAGAAGATGAATGATACTTTTATTATAGAGATAATTACAGTATCCAGTTAATACGATTGTTATGGTGATTAAATGAATGAACATAAAGCATTTAAAACACCATTTGACACATTTTTAGTGCTATATTAGTTTTTGTTAAAATAAAATAAACAAATGAATACTAGGACTCAGCTGTCAAGGAGTTTACAAACCAAAAGCAGAAAGTAAATGTGTAGAGCTACTGATTATACCACTGGAACCTGAGTACCATAAAAAAATTTTGAAATATATGAAATACAGAAGATGGAGAAATCAATTCCAGCAGAAAGAATGGAGATGGAGTCTCAGAATCCAAAGTTGGAAGCAAGGAAGGAAGGAAGGAAAGAAGGAAGGCAGGCCAGGAGGAAAGAAAGAAAGGAGGGACAGAGGGGGGGAGGGAGAAAAAAGGAGGAACAGAGGGAAAGGAGGAGGGCGGAAGGGAGAGAGGGAGGAAGGAAGGAAGGAGAGAGAGAGAGAGAGAGAGAGAGAGAGAAAGGTAGGTAGAAAGGATGGAAGAAAGAAAGAAAAAAGGGAAGAAAATGTTATTCTGTGCGTGGAAAGTCACTTTGAGAGTGGCTAGTCACTGAAACCTGTGTACAGATAGTTATACTCTTGAGGAGGAGAAATAGGAAGTACACATTGCTAACATCATATGAAAAAGACATTTATTTCCCTATGTAGCCCATGCTTCATTTTAAAAAACGGTCTAGTCTTTCTATTTTTTAAGTCTTTTAAGTTTTAAGTTTCTAAGTTTTTTAAAGTATTATTATAATACTTTTTAGTACAGTGCCTGCTTCAGTATAAACACTGACACTGAAAGATAAAACAATTAAACTATAAATTTCACAGACCTGTACCCCTGGGGATAAAAATATATGTTTATAAAAAATAAAAAATTATTAAAAAAAAAGTTTACAGGTACATTAGTGGTACATTAATGTTTCAGGCCTTTATAACAGTTATAATAAAAGAATTACTAAAATATCTGGGATTTTCATTAAGTGTTCAATGAACATAAGACTTGGGAAGGCCTTTGTTCCAGGAAAGAATGGTAAATATGTTTGTATAACTTAAGTCTAAGACAGTATCTTTATTTCTCTATTAACTTTTTTTCAGAATGATACTCTTATATGAATACATCTGCAGGCATTTTATCCTAGACGTACAAAATGTACTGAATCATTTTGGTAATAAATATCATTCAGAAGAAAAAGAGAAACAAAATATATGGAATAGTTTTTTACCGGCTCTTACAACTCTGACTTTGATTTAATACTTGGAGTTTTAGAAAATAATTTTATTATAAGAGAAAAATTTTCTTTTCTTAAATTAAAAAGTATTATTTGGTATAAAAAAATTAACTGGTGACCTTTTTTTTTTATATTTATTACTTAGAAACTACAGGAGATGCTACAACATTTAAACTTCTAACCATCTTGTAAAACAAGACCTTGATAGGGAAAAGGGAATATAAAAACAACTTATTAAAGAAATATCATTCGGTTTCCTGATTTTGTTGTTTGCCTCAAAGTCAAGCAGAATCACAATATATTGAGATCCTGAAAACTAAAAGTAAGTGCATTCACTCCAAGTCTAATTAAT
Organism: Mustela nivalis; assembly: GCF_964662115.1. Classification (NCBI taxonomy): domain Eukaryota; kingdom Metazoa; phylum Chordata; class Mammalia; order Carnivora; family Mustelidae; genus Mustela; species Mustela nivalis. The sequence continues at coordinate 105,577,361 of NC_139024.1, forward strand.
CTACAATTCATCACAGGAAACTTTTTCAAGTCATATTCATTTTTGGAACTATCTCTGTCACTTTCTGGTTCTTCTGACACTCAATCTTTAACATTTGATATACTTGTAAAATTGGAGATATTTCCAAACTCTTTTGTGATTAAGGGCAATTTTAAAACTGACTTATTTTTCACTATCTTAGAAATCAAGTAGAAAACTAAAACTTACCACATAGAAAATCTTAAGAGGACATTACTCCTATCCTAAGAATAAGAACAACTCATAAAAATAAACAAACTAATGATTACTTTCAGAAAGCAGGAGGAGGAAGAGTTTGTGGTGACTTGGGTAGGGATAAACCAACTGAACTTTTCAAAAATGTCTGATGTTCATGCAGTGACTTTGGTGGGTTAACATGTGGAGGCACCCTGATCAGAAGGTGAGTGCATCTCCATTCACAACTCTTTCCCATGGGCCTGAGAGTGTGAAAAGGCTGGAATCATGACAGAATTCAGAAAAAAACTTATCAAGGCATCTAGAGTCCATTGTTGCTGTCTTAAAAGGGCAGGGATTGAGCAAGAGAGCTAATGTAATTTCCACCAGGAAACCTGGGTTTGCATGGAGTTCACTGTAGTAACTCTCCAAAGTCTTAAGGCAATGCAGCAGGGCAGTGAGAGATCTCATGAGGTACAGAGAGATACACTGGAAAGCAGTAAGAACTTTCTAGTAATCCAAAAAGTCATCACCAAGGCTAAAAAGCAGAGATAATTATCAGAGTTTGGAAAGCTAGAAGCTATCAGTAAAACATTACCAGGTCTTGAAAGGTTTCATCTAGTTCAGATTCCAGTCCTGCTGAAAACAGTCTTAATTTCACTCTCAAAATATATGAAATCTGTGGGGAACTGAATTGAAGTTTCAAGAGAGCTCAGACCCCACACACTTCCACATTAGATTGATTCAGTCTTCCCCCACCTTGCCAAACTAGGAATCTCACAGAAAAACACATAAAATTTTCTGAGGAGAAAATATATTCCTATAATATTGACTATTCTTTTACACACATTGTCCAACATACAATAAAAAACTGAGGCATATGAAGATGCAATAAAATGTGATCCATGATCAAAAAAGAAAGTCATCCATGAAACCCCCTTATTGTGGGCTCATTGGCTGAAATGATCAGATAGGGACTTTTGCATAGCTATGAGTAATATGTTAAAAGAGAAAGGGAAAATGTTTAAAGGGAAATGGGAAATGTTAAAGGGAAAAAGTGGACAAGTTGTGTAAACAGAAAAGTTGTGTCAACAGAGATTAAAACTGTAAATTCTGATTTGTTAGAAATTAAAAAAAAAACACTAGAGTAGAACTGAAGAACGTAATTGAAGGGTTTAACAGATTAATGAGAGTGGAAAATATCAGTGAATTTGAAGACATTCAATAGAAATTATCCAAATGATCAAAAAGAAAAAGCTAAATAAAAGATCAGAGCAAACGATATTTGTGAAGTAACAGTCTGTCTTGCATATGATTAAAGCCAGAGAAGAAAGGAATGAAACAAAGAAATTATTTAAGTAAATATGAGATAATAATTTTAAAGGAATTCATGAAAAGCATAAAGCCACAGACCCAAGAAGCTTGACAAACTACAGGCAAGATAAATTTAGAAAAGAAATCACCTAGGCACATTATAATCCAAGTGCTAAGAATCAGAGAAAAATGTGAAAATGGTAGGGTCGGCACAGATTACATTGGGGGATCACTAACTGACAATACCGATTGACTTCACATTAGAATCAATGGGACTAGAGGACACTGAAACAAAATCTTCAAAATGCCAGAGAAAATGTGGGGTAAGAATTTTGCATCTATATATTATTCTTTCAACAAGAAAGAAGAAAACACATATTTTTTTAGGCAGAAAAGAAAAGTGAGATTATTTGTTTGTAGCATACTTGCTATATAAGAATTGTTGAAAGAAGTTTTTCATGCTGGGGTGCCTGGGTGGCTCAGTGGGTTCTTGTTGAAAGAATACACTAACCTTGTATGCACAATCAGAAAATGCAAATCCATGTCTATTCATTTAGGCATTCATGAATTAGAATGATTTTTCTGTAGCTTTTAGGGGGCTATGCTATTTTAAGTAGATAACCATTTTTTTTGTTATTTAATTTATTAAAATGCCAATTAAATTAAGTTGACAGACCTTGAAGTAAAATGTTATCTTAAACTCAGATTAAATGAAGACTTAGATTATTATAACAATCATTTGTAACTGATTTCTTTAGTGCTTAATTTTATTCTAAATTCATTTCTTGATTAAACTCACTGATGAGAACACAGATTTCATAAAATTATGGTTTTTTAAACGTGAAATTATATATTAGCTATGTATTACTTAGTCTAATTGTAGCGTCTATTTTATATCAGCAGAATAAAAAATCATGTGAAAAGACAAATTCAAGGTTAATCTTTTATTTATAACTTTCTTCTTTGAGAAAAAATGACTTAATTTATGTAAATAACATCATTTTGTATGAATAAACTATTTTTATCTGTAGTTTTGTTACCTGCTTCAAGAAAACAAACAGATATAAGAGAAAAGTTAAAAACAAAAACAAAAACAAATTTTCTTCCTATTAATCTATGAAGCAGAGTTCATTCACTTTATCAGCGGGAATTCCTAAACAAATCATTTGTTTGGTGATGTAACTTCACAATATTATGATGACAATTACATATGTTATTTATTATACAGTTCAACATTGACCCTCATTTTAAGATTTAATTTACTGGTTTTGTGTGGTAAAATGAATGAATAATTGTGCTGGTATTTTTGAAGGTCTACATCTAACCAACATATGTATTAGCATTTCATGAAAAAAAAATCTCCACTTTTCCCAATAAATCTCTGTATTTTCTTCCTAAAATTTTGGCACTGCATAAAGTTACACCCTAGTGTCTTAAAAAGAGGATGGAACCATTCACACTGTCAAGATTTCTACAAATTAAAAAGTAAACTTAGGGACACCTGGGTGTATCAGTGGGTTAAAGACTCTGCCTTCAGCTCAGGTCATGATCCCAGGGTCCTAATCCCACATTGGGGATCTAATCCCACATTGGGCTCTCTGCTGGGCAGGGAGCCGGCTTCCCCCCACCCCGCCTGCATCTCTACCTACTTGTGATCTTTGTTTGTCAAATAAATAAATAAATAATTCTTTAAAAAAAAAAAGTAAACTTAGTAAAAGAAAGAAAAACAATAGCATTTACCATTTAGCTCATATCATATATATGATATATTTTTAGCTAAAGAGCTCTACTTATATATAACAATTATATATGTTATCATTTTTATTTCTTTATGCATACACATATATTAATGTGTATATACATACATATACAAGTACATATGATTTATAAAATAAGTATAGCTCTTTACTTAAGAGATTGCATAATTTTTAATCTAATGTACGATTTTGTTCAGAGTCTTCCTGAATTGATACACATTTATTTAGGTAAGTTAAGTTTGTGTATCCCTTTGTAAAATTTGTTTTGCTTTAATCACTACACATTGACTTCTAAACAAAACAATTTTTATTTCCATTATGTCAGATTCTGTTTCTTTGATAGTAAAGCATATATTTTCATTCCCACGAATTTTTCTCATAATTTATCATCATAACATTTAATTTCACCTTTTATAAGAAGGCTTTTCTCAGAAGTCTTTCTCGTGATTTTTTTATTTTAACTTTCATTTTTCCTATTGTTCTTAATCTTAGGGAATCAAATTCCCCATCCATGCTCAGTCCAAAATGGTAATGTTTTCCCTGATTTTTCATTGGTCCCACCTCTAGGATAATCTTTTTGAACAGTACCTTTATAAATCAAATAAAAATTGAACTCATCACAAGCAGTAATCTATTTTGACTCCCTGTTTTAGGAAAAGCCTCTGTCATTGATTGAGAAAACCCAGGCTGGCTACTAGAATAGTGGTTTAGGCACATTGGATTGGAGACTAAACAAGGGTCAGATCTAATTTAGAGATGTGGTGACTAAACACATTACTAGGTGTAAAGTTGGAATGTATAAAACATTCATTCAGGAAATTTTGCTACAAAAATATTAGTCAGTGTCACACATGTAAGGCTGTAATAAAAGAGGAAAAGGTTGGTTGGTGTTCATGGTAAAATGGGCTAAAGGAACTGAATTATTATTTAAGCTGGAGCATGTCTATGCCATACTTAGTGGTGACCACATTCTTTGTTTCCAGAAAAAAATGGGGGATGAATTAATTCAAACTTCATTAGGACAAAAAAAAATATGACTGAAAATACTTTCAGAATTAACGTTGATAACCTTGAATAATTGTACTAGTTGCTGGAGTCGTGAGTGTTCTCCTTTTGGAGGCAGAAAGAAGCAAATTCTGGAATTATTTGGGTGCCTTAGTCTTTTATAATGGGGTTTTCAAAATTATTGAAAACTGCACAGCCTTTTGACTTTCATAATGCCCATGTCCTTAAATCACATTCAATATGTTTATTTGAGATTGTTCTCTTAGGTCAAGATTCTATAAATTTCAAGGACTTCTTATCTTGTTAGAATACCAAATACATTTGCAAGGCCATTAGTGGTAGCGTTTTTGATCCAGGTAACAATAATAGTGAATTATTTACTAAGTGTACTTAATATGTGCCAAGGGCTGCAATAAATAGTCAGTATGTATCTCCTTTAACCATCATGAAAAAAATCATAATGGGCTTTTATCATGATCATATTACAGATTTTTAAAAATGAGGTTTAAGGATTTAAATTATCTATTATCAAATGGCTGGTAGGCAACAGAGATAGGATCATAAAACAGATCCACTGGAACTCCAAATATAAGTTCTTTCTACTCTACCAGGGATTAAAAAGTCCAATAATTGTGCTGTTAACCTTTTATGATGCTCATACCTACTGAGCCCAGAGATGTATCTAAATTAGTGTCCTAATGTTCAAATGAATCATGTGAGGATATTGTTAAAATACAGGCTCTCATAAAAGTGGAATTATACAGTATTTTTCTCTTTGTGACTGGCTTATTTCATTTAGCATATGTAATGTCTTCAAGATTCATCCAAATTGCAGTTTTGTATGATAGGCATAGAACTTCAGTTTTGCAAGATATAAGAGTTCTGGAGATTGGTCGCACAACATTGGAATGTACTTAACACAATGAACAGAACATTCAAAACTAATTTAGATGGTAAATTTTACTGCTATGCATATTTTATCACAACTGAAAATACAGATTTTCATTAGATAGGTCTTGGGTGAAGCCCAGATGATGCTGGTTCTCCTGGTCCATACCTGACCCTTGGAATAATGAGAGCATAGCTAGCTACTTTTCTTCAAGAGTACCTCTAAGCCACTGCTATTTGATTCAAATTGATGTGTGAAATAAAACCTATTGGAAGTTCTGACTCTCAACTACGCTGTCGTTGCAACTGATGTGTATATCCTCGTTCACTCTAGTAGGATGAATGAGCAATATTGCCTTTTGCTTCTAACGCCCTTCAATTCATCAGCGATTTCAGATTCTAACAGTGCTTTTGGCCTTGGAAGCATCTTATTCTTAAATGTCTTTATTCTTAAAGACAATCATGTCCTGAAATGCCTTCTGTGATGATGCACATTGAAAAGTTTCCTCCCACCTTGACAGCTGAGAAGAGTGGAAGAGTTTCTAACCTGCTGCTACATATCAAAGAGCCTGTCTTTTCAGCTTCACTGACAAGCTGAATGATTTTCCAGAGTTTTAGAAAACATCAGGCAAAATATTTTCCAGAAAAAAGGCTGCTGTCAGCTGCCTGCAGCTGATGGAGCAACTTTAAATTCTATGGGGGGAATTCCTACTGCAGTCTCAATCCCAAGTTCATAGCTTTTGCCTCATGTATTTTTGCTTGACTCTCTTCAGGTAGTTCAGCAAAACAGATCAGGAGAAGCCATGGGTCTCACCTTGACTGACACTCCCTACATTTTCCTTGGAGGAAATAATGGGTTCAGGGAGGTAATATAAGGTTATTGCTTACAATCTGTTCTGCTTTTGAACTGAGCCTTATAAAGACAATAGAAATTAATAGAAGAGACCATCTACAAATTTTTCTAATAACTCATTAAAGTGGTCTGACATGACCATTCTGTACCATAAGGCAATGAGTTCTGCCAATAACATCCTCTGACTCAGGATGTATGGATGTGATACAAAGAGAATGGGCAGGGAAACAGAGAATCCAAAAGATGTCTGCTGCTAAGAAAATGATTCCCAGAGCTGCACTGACCCTGAAACTGGAGTGTTAGTTCTTGGTTGATGAGTTTCTTATTTTTTCCTTACTTTCCTGCATGCCTTTTCAATATATCCCCATTAGTTCGAATAAGCCTGGATTAATCTTTATTTCTTGCAACCCCAAAATGCCTAATGCACAATTATTCCTACCCATTGATTAAGCTTTGAAAAATCTGACAGATTCTGGCCCCAACTAAGGTTATTGTCTCTACACCACTTATGATGGACCTAGACATTGGAGGTCAGATCAGGCCCCTTATATTATTAAGTCACCCTTATAATGTTAATGGCACCCGTGTTCAAGGGCAGCCCTCTTTTGTATTTAGAAATACTTCATTCTCCGGAAGAAATTTAAAATATTTATTTTGATTATTCCTATTAAATTTACCTAGCAGCATTAAAATAGTGTATGCTTAACCAATCAAAGTGGTAATCCTTGGGAATTTCTGAACTTACCTTTATCTCCCTATTTATTTGCTTGGAGGGAAAAGAGTTCATCCACCTCTCTGAATTGTGCCCCACCTCTGCCTTGAGAATTAAGGATTCCTCCCTCTCCACTGCATCCCTCTAGAAGCTTTAGACACTGCATTTTCCATTCTTTCTTCTCATTTTACCACTCTGTATTTTTCTTTCTTTTCTGTATTTGTTTTTTATACACTCAACTCTGTCATTTGTCTTCTCACCTCATTGAGATTTCAGAAAAATCAGGTTCTTTTCTTATGTCTGCTATTTATACCACATGGCTTCATCCATCCTCCTGAGTCAGAATTCCTATATTGGTAAATGCAGATTAAAAATCCCTGCATTTTTTACTTCATGTAGATTTTTGAGAATGGAAGACCATAATATACACTGAGGGGTTTTGTAATTATAAGGATTTACATGAGTTTTATATATTACCTAGAGAACTATCCTACTTCAGTTTTATACAGCCAGAAACAAATTACTAAATGGTGAACTTCTCTCATAGAGAATGATCATTGCATTTAGAAATACAGTTCTTCATTTATATTTATTCAGTTAACACCATTTTTAAAAGTGTCATCACATTTTTACCTGCATGAAACATATTCTTTTTGAACCAGTCCTCATAGTTTGTTAAAAGGCAAAGATAAATAGAAAACAGAAAGCTTTGAATATTAGTTGTCAAAGATAATGAAACAGTCCACCTCTGAATTTTGATGAACAAATCAACATGTTCAGTTTTCCATCAAGAAAGGAAAATAGCTGTCTCACTCAAATATTTTTTCTCATTTATATGATCAAATTAATATATCTGTCATAGTGACCTTTATGATTTCAGTCTTAAAGTAATCTATGTAAACATCCACCAAAATGTACCTCAGAACTGTGTTTTATGCTTAACAATTTATTTTTCTATCCACTTAGAAGTCCTGGTATTACCAATATTTATATAATACTTCTTCCTTTAGGGAGAAAAACCTCTCAATCATCTTGTGATATCAGGTGAGGCATAAACTCCAGCATTTGTCCGAATATAAAGCATTTGGATTGAGGAGACATATACTTTAATGAGGATTTTGGATACCTAAGATTTACTTTTGAATACTCCTTGAATTTGGATACAAGTATTGTCAGAATAGCTTTCTGAGCCTTGTTCCCTTTGTCATTCCAAAACCGAGATTAAAGCAGTGCTCAATTTCACATTTAACGTGAATGAAAGAAGCACAATTATAAAAGCATACATATATATATGAGGACAGAAAAGTAATTGAGCACTTTTCAAGAACCTTAGACATTTAATGAACAGGACGGAAGGATATGCTCCATGAAAGGAGAGAAACTAGCTAGACTTCTAAGAAAACACAGAATAATAGCAGCCACAAAGAAATTTCCTTAAGAGAGATTTCACCATCATATATTAGAAAAGGTTTCAAAGCAAGGTTTCTGTTTCATTCCTCATTTTCATCTACTTTCCAAGAAATCTATATATTTACGATCATATACCATAGCAAATAGCTGCTTTAGGTATAAGGACCTTTCTGTTCAAAGAATTTAATGTCTTAGTTCAAAAGGAAATGCTGTGATAGCTCTTTAATTGGGTCATACAATTTCCATGGTTGGGTAGAATTTGGCTTTCACTAGTCCTTGTTCTTTAAAGTCAACCACCTGCCACATCACCACAAAGAACAGATAATTCATTGGTTTTTTAGTTGCCATGAATTTATAGCTTTAAGCTTCAAAGGAGAATTATGTTACCACAATATCCAGAGCCTTTTAAGTTTTAATTTCTTTGAATGGTAAGCATTATCTAAATAAATCTCGACATATATTCAGATGAGAAAAGAATCAGAAAAATAATTTCTATAATTAATTATGAAAAAAACAGGATTTTAATGACTCACTATTAAAATACAGGCCAAACATCTCATTACTTACTTCTTTTAGAAAGATTTACCTAAATTACAGTCACTTAAAGAACCCGATTTTTTGCTGGATTTGTGATGTTTTCACTGTAGGGGGAAAAAAAAATCTCATTGGAAATTTATTTGGATCTGCAATTTTTTTCCCCAAAATTCAAAATTCAGGTGACATTTGAGGCATCATAAATTCAGATTCTTAATTTATTTGAAATTTTGCTACCTCTGAGAATGGCTTGATGGGTCTGTGACAAATGTTTCCCAGGAAAACTGATAGGTTTAATAAAATCTAGCTAACAGAACATGATATGAACAACTGTATAAGGCACTATTTACAAATAAACATTTATAAATGCAAGGACTTTGGAGATTTAAAAGACAGCTCTTCTACACACTGGTTACTGGACATTGAGTTTCAGAGAATAAAATAATTAATCAGTTTCCTCTTTGGTAAAATGGAAATAAAAACAATCATATCATAGGAACTTGTGAGGTTTATCCCTCTTACATTCACATGGAAATCAAAGTCTAGAGGGGAAAGTGACCCAAAGTATCACAAAGAATAAGTTACTGGTTTAGGACTCAAGGTTCATACTCCATGTTGTTAAACACTATGACTCTGCCTTTAATAAGCATGTATTCCCATATAAAGTTTTGGCTTTCTTAATTTCTTACTCACGAATAGAATGTGTTACATATACAAGGCATATCTCCTAGCTATTACCTGTAAAACTGTGTTTGAAATACTGGTAACTCCCATCAGGTAATATGTTGAATTGTTTTGGAACATTCACCTGTTAATATAACACTTGCAGGTTATGATAATTTGAGACTCTGAGACAAAACTACAGCTTTCCACTTAATCCTAGTGTTTTTCTTTTTAATCTGTAGAGTATATGCAATTTGGAACCAATATAATACCTGGCTGAACTTTCAGTATTTCACTTACTAGTATAATCGGGAAAACAAAGGGTTGCAAAAAGAGAACTCAGTTCAGAGGTATGCTTAAGAAGATAAAAAAGAAACTGGGGACAAACTGGAGGAGGGACAGGGAGCCAAAATATTAGTAACAGCAGGAAACCACCCACCACTCCTCGACTGGAGAAGAAAAGGGAAATAATAGTGTCACCTGAAGTAAAGCCCAGAGACTGGATGGAAGCTGGAGGTTTGTGGACCTTTTCCATGGGATTTGGAGTCATGGAGGAGATGTAGCCACTTCCAAGAGAGCTGCTAAGGCAGACTGACAGGTGAAGTATCTGAGCAGCTTGCTCCTCCCTTCTGTGTTTCCAGTCTCTCTGGGATTCAGGTAATAAAGGCCCTGGGGAACATAGCTAGGGGAACTAGCCTTCTTAATTTATGAGCTTCACACCACAAGTCATTACATGTTTGATTTCAGAGGCTGTCAGAAGCCTTACCCACTTACTTTGTCAAAAGAAGCTCTTAATGCCTTTTGGCAAAGTATGGAACAGTCAGCAGCTACGACTATACTCCAGAGGCAAAAGAGCAGCTTACTATTACTTACTAAGTGTGTGTGTGACAATATTCCCCCCCCCCCCCCCACAGACTCACACACAGCACTCCTGCACTCGCACCATAAAACCTGACCTCCACTCTCTTCTCATATCAGGAGCAGAAGAATCTCAGGGGAAGAAGCGTAAACTGACATGTTGGTGGAAGATGCCAGCGGTACTGCTCTAATTATTTATAATTATTTTTAAGACAATGTCACTGATGTTACAGCAGAGATAGATCTATGTTATGTTTCTCAATTTATTAGTAGATTTTCAAAAGTGTCATCTTTCATTTTCTGTCACAATTTTAATAAGCATCCCTTCCAATACCCTCCCCATGATGGAGTTTAAGTGTGATGTGGTTGAGGAAAGGCAATGCTAATGCATGATGTGACAAACATGGTAGATTCCCTCTATATCACTGACAAACATTTTTATATTCTGGGGCTTACTTCCTCTGCCTACTGATAAATTTGTATTTCCTTTTCTTCTGGTTTCATGATTAAAATCATGGAAAGTAAAACAAAATGTAGCTCTTTGAAGTTATTTCAAATTTAGTTACAAACATGAAATAGAAAGTATATACTCCTCATGCTATCCCATGGCATGCCAAATCCTATTTTTAATAACACCCTTATTTCTATTAATAATTGTCTGTATTGGCAAGGCCAGAAACAGAAATTCTTCAAGGACTCAGCAGAAAACTCTCCATGGTAGCTACCTTTTCTTTTTCTATTTGTAGGCAATTTAAAACACACATATACTTAAAGATCTTATTTATTTATTTGACAGAAAGCGAGAGAGAGTCAGAGAGCTCGAGCAGGGGGAGCTGCAAGCAGAGGGAGAAGGAGAAGGAGGTTCTCTACTGAGCAGGGGGACTGACGGGGGGGTCTATCCGAGGATCCTGGGATCATGACCTGAGCCAAAGGCAGACATTTAACTGCCAGAGCCACCCAGACACCCCTAAAACATATTTTGAATGTGGACCAACAACATGTAATTAAACAAATTATATATACATGGTAGCTTCTTCATACGTGTATTAGATTTTATCTAATTTTAGGTGATTACAAAATAAATATCCTTTTTTGAAATATTAAATAGCCAACAAATGATTGCAGAGCTGCAGCATAGGAGGAGTCTGATTCAAGGGGATTTAGAAGCTCTTGCTTCATATCTGATTACTTTGTTTATTCTTCTAACTATACGGATGCCAAATGAATTCAGAAAAATAACTAGAAATGTAAAGCGTTAACAAATTTGGTCATCTAAATTTTATTATTTACATAATAGATGATTTCAGTTTTCATTTGATCAAATGCTTATGGATACCTGATAGCAAATTTATTTTTAGAGGTGCCTGGGTGGCTCAGTCGGTGAAGCATCTGGCTTCGGCTCAGGTCATGATCCCAGGACCCTGGAATTGAGCCCCGGGTGAGCTCCCTGCTCAATGGGGAATCTGCTTCTCCCTTTCCCTCTGCTCCTTGCTCCCCTGACTTGTGTTTGTGCATATGTGCTCTCTCTCTCAAATAAATAAATATGGTCTTAAAAAATCATTTTTATACTAACAGTGTCACACCTCTTATTTAAATTTTCTACTTAAACTATGAACCATAATGCAGTGATTATTAGCTACTTCAAGCATAGGGGATCATCCTTAACACTCCACAGGCTTGCAGCATACTGTTTGTATCTGAGACTTATTAGTGAAAAGGTTGCTTCAACAATTTTAGAAATGAAAATCAAGAACATCTGTGACATGATTTATGACATCATGAACATCCGTTTATTTAACCCATAGACGATTACAGGGCAAATGCACATACTCTTCTAGCAATCACTATAGCAACAACCAAGTAATTGCATTTAAATAGCAAAAAGGTGCCTTTGTGGATATCGTTTCAAGTATCCACTGTTAACTCTATATCAAAAAAGCATTAGTGGGTCTTTGGTTCATTAATAGGAGGTTTTTGTAATAAGAGAGTGACAGCTTCAGAAATTTCAGAAAAACATAAGCACATCAAAAAATGTATTCTCCAACTACCAGGGAATGATTGGCAAACCAGTACCATACCTATATTCATAACTTTTTCTATACATGTATTGTCTATAGAAATAAGACCTTAAGGCACTGCTTGTATCACTTGTTTTCATTGCTTTCCTATAATTACCGCAATACAGACTTATTATGAAAATGAATTCACATTTTTTAGTATATTTCTGTGGTAAGGTTGTGAAATGGCATCCAAAGGGAATCATATGCAGTTTTTTTTTTTATTCCTGAAACATTTTGTAGGCTCAATTCAATTAGCATATTTTGAAAGGTACTTAGTGCTTTTATGCATCAGGCCCCATGAAAAATTCAACTTTCCAATAGCTATATTCCCTGGACGCTCCTTATTTTCATCTCAGCCAAATAAAACACCAACCTACTTATGAATTTACATTGTAATTCTGCATTTTCTGATACAATACAGACATTGTAATGTCTGCATTTTCTGCTATACCATAGAAATAGCTCTAAATATTAAAATATAAAGAGGGAAGTGCTGAAAGTGTACACATTCATTTCTTTTTCAATTTGAAGAAAAAGGGCATGTTTCCTTCTAGGGTAGAAAAATGAAGCACTGAGGTCTAGAAAGTTAGGTGTAACTCTAACTTAAAATAGTTGGCAATAGACAATGATGAATTAACCCATCTGTTAGAGGATATTAAACCATTGATTTTTTTTTTTTTTAAATATCTGACTATGCAGATTTTGTACTTAAGGCCTAGATGTTTGTCAGTTTTAATGCCTGGCATTACCTGAGAGATTCTTAGAAGTATAGATACCCAGGGCCCATCATACACCTTAATCAGAACCTGTATTTTAACAAGATCCCAGTGGTTTGTTTTCACTTTAACGACCAAGGCACTCTGAGCTAGACCTAAACAGTTTTATGCAAATTTCACCTGCTACTGATCAACTTCAGTGTAACCATCCAATTATTTTGACATACTAATTGACCAGTTTGGGGTTAAAATAATTATATATACAATTCTGCTCACTCTGAAAAGGTCTGGTGGTGAATTTTTGTAAATTCCCTGCTAAATATGGTGACATCAAATTTAAATTGGGTTTTGTGTAGCTAATTATTAATAGATAAATCCAACCCTGAACAATCAAAGAACCAAAGTTCATATGAAGGAATACAAAAAACAAATTCTTCCAGGGTTGTGTTCTTAAAAATCTATCCAAAAAAATTATGAGATTAAAAAAAAAATCAAGATAAATGATCCTTTTGAAAAATTGAAGTAGCTATTTTAAGGTACATGGAGGCACCATTAAAAATAAATGTGATTAAAACATTTTTATTTGCTAAGCTGCTTTGTGAGTACTTGTATTCTGGCACCAAGTAAGAAGATCATAAAAATCATTTAAAGGTAGAAATTCTAGGCAATATTTTACAATATGATTAACATCTTGGCTATATACTAAGCAACTGAATTTTATTCTATGAAGAACTAGGTAACCAAATTATTCTAGACTATCTGCCTTGCCTAAATAGGGCTTGAGAGGCTTGTTAACTTTCCTTATGAATAAAAGAATAAAGTAAAAAATAAATATTTAAATAAAGAAGAAAGAATAAAATAATAAAATTAAAAATAAAAATAGAAGAATAATGCCCCTCCTGGGGGCATGCTACATAAAACTGACCATGATGTAGCCCAAACAAAATAAGGCAGGCAGTTTAGAGTGTCTGCTCTTGTGACTTCAGTTTGTCCTCTTATTAGAAACTCATTGTGTCTTCCTTATCTGTGTCACCCCACCATCGATGGCAACTCACATAAGTTCTTGTATATTACTGTAAGTTGCTATGCAGGATGACTCTGTCTATGCCATCAATATGTCACATAGTTGGTATTTTAAGTTAGCATATATTCAACCTGCCCTAAAAATTCATTCAAATTTTAGGTGATTAGTTTATAGATCAACAGAGGAGGTGGACACAAATTTAACCATATTTATATAAAGAAGATGTACACTTTTTATTGATAACTACATTCCTCCAAAATAGATTGCTCATATTTTGTGTATAAGTAAAAACAAAATAAATATTGAACTAAAAATAACATATTATAATATAGAAAGCAATGGAATTTATTATCTGGGAACTTAACATAAATTTGTAATACAAAATAGCTCAAGAATTCTTTCTTTTCTTCCTTCTTTTCTCTTTCTTTCTTTCTTTCTTTCTTTCTTTCTTTCTTTCTTTCTTTCTTTCTTTCTTCCTTTCCTTTCTCTTTCTTTCCTTCCTTCCCTCCTCCCTCCCTCCCTTCTCCCCCTTCCTTCCTTCCTTCCTGTTAATCAGATAGTTAATTGAGCACCTGCTATGATTCAGACATTTTTCTTATTGCTGAAGATATTTCATTAATCAAAAAGTCTCTGATTTCATTGCACTTGCCTTCGACTGGAAATCAAACAAAAAATTACATATATATGTGTATATCAATTCATATACCTATATACGTATGCATGTATTTATGTGAATTTGTGTGTAGTCAGTTGCTTATAAGTACAATAAAATTAATAAAAATTAATCAGGATGCTGATAATGCTATTTTAAATTGAGATTGAGTGGTCAGGGAAATCTACTCTGAAATTGAAGTTAGAATAGAAATTAATGTAATCAAGAAATGAGTCCTATGGTTATCTACACAAAAAGCTTACATACCAAAGAGTGAACAAGATCCTGACATGAGAAAAGACCCAACATCTCAAAGGCATGTCTAGATGGCCATTGTGGCTGGAGAGCAAGGGAAGAGATAGGAATGATAAGAGCAGTGGAGCAAATTTGGGCTAAATCTCCTAAGTGTGGATCACAGTGAATATTTGGATTTTATTCTGAGTGTAATATTTAAAAATAATAATAATTCGGACTGCTAAGGGAGATAATGATGGTAGGAAATAAAAGTTGGAACAGAACAACCAGCTAAGTGGTTATTGCAGTAACTGAGGCACAAATTATAGTGTCTTACATGAGAGTGGATCAATGGAAGCCATGAAACATATTCAGATTTGGAATATATTTTGAAGGTAAAACCAATAGGATTATCTCATATGTAGATGTGGGTATGAAATAAATAAAGAGGTCAAGAATGACTTTTTCATGAGCAGCTGGATGAACCCATTTGCTATTCACTGAAATAGAGAAGACTGAGGAAAGAATAGGTCTCAGGAAAATCAGTAAAACTTGCAAACAGAAGTGAGTAATGATAGAGCCTTCTAAGCCCAAAGTGCATGGAAAAAAATAAGAGCTTCAGATGTAAATTTAAGAGTTATAATTATGTAAGTGCTATTTAAATCCCTATAACTTGTTGAAATCACCTAGGAAATACATCCAACTGTAGAAAGGGAAAGATCCAAGATTTCAAACACATAGGTAGTCAAATTATGGATTTGGTAATCATATAAATCCAATGTTGTTTTGCAAGCAAAATGGAAACATGTCACTGAATATTCTTTAGAAGTTACTTTTCATTAATTTTCTATGAATAGAAATTATTACATGATTAGGTTTAGATAAAGGGATCATGTGCTAAAATTCTACATCTACTACTCTAGAAACATGAATATTCAATAAACATATCAAATATTTATATACATATACACCACAGATAGCTATAGATATACACACTATATGCATTTAGCATATCATTTTAGAAAGAAATGATCTATTGATTTAATATAATCTCATCAAATAGAAATTGATAAATTTGCTACAAAACTTATATGGAAAAGCAGAGGACCTAGAATAGTCAAAACGATTTTGAAAAAAGAAAAGAAAAATAAGCCGGAAGACTTACATTATATGATGTCATGGTTTACTAATATATTAGTATTTACTATATATAAATATAGGCTATAAAAGGATGAATCATAAGAGGAAAATAACAACAGTAAATTAGTTATCAATAAACATGAGAGTTCTGATCTTCAAAAGGCACTATTAAAAAAAATAAAAGTACAAGCCATGTCTTGGAGAAAAATCTGCAAAATGTATATCTGATAGAAATCTGAATTCCATAATATATAAAGGGCTTAAAAAACAAAAACATAAAATGCAAAAGAAGAGATTAGAGATAGCAAATAAACATATGAAAGGACACTCAAAGTCATTAGTCCTCATGACAATGAGAATCAAAATCCCATTGAGAAACTACTATACACTATGGGAATAACACAAATTGAAAGAAAGAACAAGAACAGACCATGGAAAGTGCTGGCAAGAATGTGGAGAAGCCAGAGCTCTCACATAATGCTGTTGGGAACGCAGTGTTGGTTTCCCACTAGGATGGCAGGTTTGAGTAGTTGTGACAGCCTTGAGGGCCTACAAGGCCTAAAATATTTACTATGTTGCTCTTCACAGAACAGATCCCGCTTTGCTCAGATGGCCACCACGGAAAGATTTGAGATAATACAGACATACTCACTTTCAACTAAGAGAAGGAATAAAAATGATTTTTTCAGAATTATATTATTATGTTTTCTGCCCATCCAATCTATTAAATTAATTAAAAACAAGATCAAGAATTTTTTTGATTACCATCTTCCAGTATAGTGTACTGCTGATTTTTATGTTGTCACAAATTCATTTTAGCTGCCTTTTCTCTAACTTCTTAACAGTATTTGACTAAGGTAAAGATTTTTTCTTCAACTCCTGAAACCTAAAGATTTGGGTGATTGTGATGATACAGTTTTATAGAAGGAACACCCAGAACTCAAACTGTGTATCGGTCAAATAAAATGCTTTCTGAGTATTTTCCTACTTCATTTTGAGTTTGGTGCTTGAATGAGTATTTTTTCCCTAATGTCTTAATCGTGAACTTTTGTTTCACAAAACCATTTTTTAAAAAAGATTTAATTTATTTATTCGACAGAGAGAGAGTGATCACAAATAGGCAGAGAGGCAGGTAGAGAGACTGGGAGGAAGCAGGCTCCCTGCAGAGCAGAGAGCTCAATGCAGGGCTCAATCCCAGGATGCTGGGATCATGACCTGAGCCGAAGGCAGAGGCTTTAACCGAGTGAGACACCCAGGCACGTGAGAATGGATCAGCATTATTAAAAAATGTTATATGTTTGCCTATCTTTATTATAGAGTAGTTCTCAGCCAGGGGTGATTTTTGTCCCTTCTGGGGAAATTTGGCAATATCTGTAGACATTTTTGGCTGGCACAGTTCTGGTGGGGGAAAGGGGACATGCTGCTGGCATGTAGTGGGTAGAGGCCAGGGATGCTGCTAAACATATAACAATTCACAGGACATTTTCTATAACAAAGAGTTATTCTGCTCCAAATGTCAATTTTGTTGAGATTGAGAAACTCTCCTATAGAGTTATGGCAATAAACAAAGTAATTAGCTTTCAAGGTAATAAAATTACCCCAGAGTTACTATTTCCATTTCAGCTTTCATTGCATAGATACCAGTTTCAGCATCTTCCCTGAAGTAAAGTGACAGGAGAATCTTTACAGCATGTAATAAGCAATGTGCAATCACAAAGAATATGAGTTTGGGAAGTTTTCAGCAAGTTTTGGAAATAATTTCCCAGCAAGCAAAATTGGTTATTAGTATGTTGATATTTTCATCTGTAGCATACAGTGTTAAGCCTTTCACTTTTTCCAGTACTTTTTTTTTTAAGATTATTTATTTATTTATTTATTTGACACAGAGAGATCACAGGCAGGCAGAGAGGCAGGCAGAGAGAGAGGAGGAAGCAGGCTCCCCGTTGAGCAGAGAGCCCGATGTGGGGCTCGATCCCAGGACCCTGAGATCATGACCTGAGCCGAAGGCAGTGGCTTAACGCACTGAGCCACCCAGACACCCCACTTTTTCTAGTACTTTTCTGACATGGTCTTGTTGCTGTTGCATCTTGTTTGAAACCTTGTATAAATACACAACAAAGTTCCAAAGGCTCTTGTATGTCATGTGGTGTGTCTGGCTAAAGAAGAAAGGAGCAAGTGTCCCACAATTTTCTTTATTAGCTAGTAATTACATGCCATTCTTAAAGGGTTTTTTGTTTGTTTGATATTATAATTATCAGAACCAAAAACATTTACAAATATTAGAATTACAACATCTTCTAATGTCTATAATTCTATTTGTATTATTCTATAATTTTTTACAAACTTTTGTTGAATGTAATGATCTTCCTTCTGACAGTCATCTATTATGTCTTATTATTTGTAGTGGTTGTCAATCTATTTCTCTACAAAATTATATAATAGTTCTTTTTCTTTCTTTTTTTTTTTTAAAGATTTTATTTATTTATTTGACAGAGAGAGATCACAAGTAGGCAGAGAGGCAGGCAGAGAGAGAGGAGGAAGCAGGCTCCCTGCTGAGCAGAGAGCCCGATGCGGGACTCAATGCCAGGACCCTGAGATCATGACCTGAGCCGAAGGCAGCAGCTTAACCCACTGAGCCACCCAGGCGCCCAATAGTTCTTTTTCTTGTTGTAATATTATTCATTTACATATCAACTAGTTGATAAAAATTTAACATAAAAGACATGTGATTTTTACTCTAAGATATAGTTTTATGGTGATTACTGATGTATACCTATCAAAAAATTTATCTTTTATGATTTTCTATTTAGTATCATGTTCAAAGAGGACTTTCAATTTTTAATAGTTTCTGAATATTAACCCATATTTGCATAGTATTTATAGATATTTTAAAAATAATTTTGTAACAATTGTTAAAAGGTACAATAGGATTTATGAAAAATTTAGAAACTATAAGTAAGGAAAATTTAGACAATAATCATATTGTTCAGAGGTTAAACACTTGAAGTTTTTGTAAAAGGCATATATATTTGATATGATTATATTATCTATATATATTTTACATATCATTGATAATCTGCATTTTTCATTTCATGAAATGTTATGAAAAAATTACATATTATTTATGTATATCATTATCGCTTCATCTTACTCTATTGTTTTCACTTTTCAAAGATACTTTAAATTGTTTTAATGGTTCAAAACAAAACTATTGCTTATTATTTCTTATATATAAAACCCTGATAAACACCTTTGTACATAACTTTTCACCTAATAGCTTAGAATACATACATAGAAGTAGAATTATTGGATGCATGCAAATGTTTGTCCTCTTATGCTTTCCCAGCTTTTATTCTAGAAATTTGGGATTCACTCTCAAAAGGAGGATGACTTGTTTTCCTTTTTTTTTTTAAATGAATTTTAATTTTTTTTCAGCATTCGAAAATTCATTGTTTATGCACCACACCCAGTGCTCCATGCAATACGTGCTTTCCTTAATACCCACCACCAGGCTCACCCAACCCCCACTCCCCTTCCTTCCAAAATATTCAGTTTGTTTCTCAGAGTGCGCAGTCTCTCATGGTTTGTCTCCCCCTCCGATTTCCCTCAACCACTTCTCCTCTCCATCTCCCAATGTCAGTTTTTCATATCCATGCAAATAATATGTTTCAATATAATTTAGTTCTTTGCCTAACTGGTGAGATAGGAATGATTTCTTTTTAACATACAAATGTTGCTTTCATATCTTGGCTACTATAAATAATGCTGCAATAGACACAGAGGTGCATATATCTTTTCAAATTAGTGTTTTTGTGTTCTTTGATAAACACTCATTAGTGGAATTATTGATCATATGGTATTTTTATTTTTAATTTTTTGAGGAACCTCCATACTATTTTCCACAGTAGCTGCCTCAATTTACAGTCCTGCCAGCAGTGTATGAGGGTTCCTTTTTCTCCACATCCTCAACAACACTAGTTATTTCTTGTCTTTTATTATTTTAGCTATTCCAACAGGTGTGAGGTGATAATTCCACTGTGGTTTTGATTTGCATTTTCACTGTGATTAGTGATGTTGAGCATCCTTTCATGTGCCTGTTGGCCATGTGACTGTCATCTTTGGAAAAATGTCGATTTTGGTCCTCTTCCCATTTTTTTATTGCATTGTTTATTTTTTTGGTGTTAAGTTGTGTCTTCTTTTTTCTTCTCTTTTAAAAAAGTTACCTTATTTTATTTAATTTCAATTAATTAACATATAATATATCATTAGTTTCAGTGTAGCGTTCAAGTGTAAGTCTTCCAATAGACAAATGGATAAAGAAGATGAAGTATACATGTAATGAAATATTATGCAGTCATAAAAAGTGATGAAATTGTGCCATTAGTGACAACATGGATGGACCTAGAGAGTATTATACTAAGTGAAATAGCTCGGACTAAGAAAGATAAAAACCATACAATTTCACTTATATGTGGCATTTAAACAAAAACAGCATCAGACCTATAAATATAGAGAACCAACTGATGATTGCAAGAGGGAAGGAGGCCTGGGAGGATGGGCAAAATGATTGGAGAGTGGAAGACACAGCTTGCAGTTACAGAATGAGTAAATCACAGAAATAAAAGACACAGCATAAGGAATATAGTCAGTAATATTGTAACAGCATTGTATAGTGACAGATGGTAGCTATACTTGTGGTGAACATAGCATAATGTATAAACTTTTCCAATTACTATGTTGTACACCTGAAACTAATGTAATGTTATGTGTCAATTATACTAAAAAAAAATTAGGAAAACAACACAGCTGAAAGTAAATCCCCCTAAATATATACTTAAACAATGTTATACATAATTTCAGAATATGTCTCATTGAATTTACCAATATTAAATATTTCCCTCCAAACACCTGAACAAATAGATTAAAGATTAAAGTTCATTATATAAAAAATGTTCAGCATAGGGAATGTTTGAGAAAAATATCTTAAAAATACTTTAAAAAATCATCCAATTTTTATCTAAAAAAGGGATATGAGAGTAGTTGTTCTAATGAAATAAGTAAAAAGTAATAAAGAATTCTTGAAGTAAAAACATATAATTGCTTAAATTATATGTTCATTGGAGTAAAATAGAACAGCATGGATCTCAGAAAAGTAATTTCTCTTTTGTTTATTTTTCAAAACGTTTCCATAGTTCTCTGTCTTAACTTCTTTCTATCCTTCTTGACTATTCTATCGATTGTTTTATTTTTAAAGTTATATTTACAATATTGAGAATCTTTAAAACCAGCTCCCTTAAGCCACAAATATTCTTTTTTTGTATTCTGTCTTCTTTACACTTATTGCTAATTTTAAATTTTAAACTCCTAAATCTAAAACAATGAGTTATTATTTGAACTTTTTTTTATGATGACCCATGATTATGCCTCTTCTTGTTCTAATGTAATATTCTCTTTTTCTTAAAGACTTATTTGTTTTAGTGAGAGAGAGAAACATTGTGTATGAGAGGAGGAAGGGGCAGAGAGAAAGAATCCTCAAGCAGACTCTCTGCTGAGTGTGGGGCCCAATGGAGAAGCTCCATGCCGGGCTCAATCCCAGGACCCTGAGATCATGATCTGAACTGAAGTCAAGAGTTTGCTGCTTAACTGACTGAGCCATGCAGGTCCCCAACTAATGTAATATTCTTGAGACAGTCATTACTTTTCTCCTACAGCATAAGTGCCAAGGGCTCCACAGTTTGACTAAGTTTTACAAAATGGTGGTGAGAAACCCCAGTGTTATGTTTTTTGTTTTGTTTTGTTTTATTTTTGTTTTTTTTTTTTTATAGATTTTATTTATTTATTTGACAGAGAGAAATCACAAGTAGACGGAGAGGCAGGCAGAGAGAGAGGGAACAGGCTCCCTGCTGAGCAGAGAGCCCAATGCGGGACTCGATCCCAGGATCCTGAGATCATGACCTGAGCCGAAGGCAGCAGCTTAACCCACTGAGCCACCCAGGCGCCCCCGTGTTATGTTTTTTGTTTCTTTATATTATAACCCTAGAAAACTAGTGCTATATTTTTGTAACTTGAAACAAAAATACTGAGGTTATGCCCATATGCAACATGCAGAAAATACATTGTCATTTTTTCTTTTATCTAAAATATTATCAGCTGAATGGCACCTAAGTGCCAGGAAGTTAAAGTTTACATTCACTAGCTGAATTTAATTCATCATCTATGATTATGGGATTTATTACTTTAGTATTAAGTTTTTCTGTCTTTTCACATTTATCATTAATCTTTCATTCCTTAATAATTTTGAAATCCTGAAAATCTATTCTAAATCAAGTTTGATCTTTTGCTAAATATCTTCAATAATATCTTAAACGATCAATATTTTGTTCAACATAGTTTTTTTTTTTTTTAAAGATTTTATTTATTTGTCAGAGAGAGCGAGCGAGAGCGAGCACAGGCAGACAGAGTGGAAGGCAGAGTCAGACGGAGAAGCAGGCTCCCTGCGGAGCAAGGAGCCTGATATGGGACTCGATCCCAGGACACTGGGATCATGACCTGAGCCGAAGGCAGCTGCTTAACCAACTGAGCCACCCAGGCGTCCCTCAACATAGTTTTTAAAGCCAAAAGCCAGTTTTTAAGTTTTCATTGGTTATATCTATAATCTCCAGTCAAAGATGAGTTTTAAAATAGATTTAGATAAAAATAGAGATTTAGAGGGGCATCTAGGTGGCTCAGTGGGTTAGAGACTCTGCCTTTGGCTCAGGTCATGATCCCAGGGTCCTGGGATGGAGCCTCACATCCGGCTCTCTGCTCAGTGGGGAGCCTGCTTCCTTTTCTTCCTCTGCCTGCCTCTCTGCCTACTTGTGATCTCTCTCTGTCAAATAAATAAATAAAATCTTTTAAAAATAGAGATTTAGAGAAATATAATACATTGAGTATACATATTAAGGAAACTTGAGTTTAAATGTATGTAAGAATAAGTGGACACCCATAATTCTTTACATTATCAATAATACTAATAATACAAAAATTCAAACAACTGGATATTCCTGTTTAAAGATAGTTGAGTGGAACTATCCTATATCAGGGTTTAGAATGAAGAAATCAAGTATCTCATTTTCAGTCTGTTTTCTCTCTGCCTCTAATTACTGGAGGGAGATTTTTATAAATTACTTAACTGAGAAGACTTAATGTGAAAAATGAGGCTATTGTCCTAGATTATCAATAAATTTATTTATATCTTTAACAATTGATTAGTATGTTTATGCTCCTAGTTTTAAAATTAATAGCTAGCACTTGTAAAATGATTTTCAGTATATTATACAAATTCTTTCATTTAAATAATGTTTTCTATGTCTTTGTTACTACCAGATACTTTTGTAAGTAACCTTTAACTGGATTTTTACATCCATTTCAACCATCAACTGGAGTTTTACAAATAAATTAGTGATTCTTCATATATTGCTCAACTGTCAAAGGTAAAACAGTGTATTCTGCCTACAAATCTATGTAATAGGTAAAAGACAGATGCTTCATTTTTAAAAGTTTGTGCATAATGCAAACATTTTAACTTCATATTCAATAATGATAAAACAATAAAATTGGATTTTAATATTAAAATAGCTGACTTGAGTTTTACATATGAAATTAATAATTTATATGTTCAAAATGCCTAATTTGGTTGACTAGAAAAGGTCAGTGACCATCTAAGTTTTCACATATTTCTGGGTTATTACCGGAACTTATTTTCTCTGGACTTAGAGCTCATTAAAGATGCATAGTCTAAAGTTCTGGCATTCAATATTTATTCTCTGATCTAGCAAACTAGTTTATACTGTGCTTTTTACTTTTTCTTTTTTGAAGCAGATGAAAAAGAATTCTTGGTCTTTAAAGAACATCAGAGAGCCTTTTCAAACAAATACTAATATAATCATCAATAATTGAGCTGTACGGAGAAATCTCATGTATTTAAAATTCTGAAACCAAATTTGACTTAAGAATTAAAAGGGACTCTCACTGTCTTCTTATAATTAGTGCAAGAATGATTTTCATTATTTCCACTAAATCTGAACCAGATACTGATGTCTCAGAAAACTTGTCACATATTTTGCATGTTATAGAAATCATCATTATAATTAACTCTTTTATTCAACCAATCTAATCAAGTATCTACTGTGTACTACACACTTGGCTGAGCACAAAGTCTACCATACTCAGGAATAAAAGAGATATAATCCCTTTTCTCAAAGAGTTCATATTCTAGTAAAAATTCATAGATTAATAATCATAAATAATATAAAAAACAATTGAGGTAAGTTATTAATTGAATGTATATGGCAGTATATCAGAAGAAAAATTTAAAAGCAACAAAATGCTCTCAAGAACCTTGATTTAGATGTCAGAAAATGAAAAAAGAAATCTACCAGTTTTTGTTTTTAAAATTTATACTCTTTCACATATTTCATATAAAAGTTTAAGAAGCCACAGAAATATTATTACATTTATTATCTCAATGTGGATTCAGCATATGTCCTGCTTTCAAAAAAATAAATATTATATCTATCTGGAATTTCAAATACTGGTTTCAAAATATTATTTAAAAAATGTTTACCTTTTTCTTCTCAGTAAACTGTTATATTCTGCATCAGGAGGAACAGAACTTATGGCAAATTCATCAATGATGAGACAGTGCTTTAGTCTACCTTACCTCACTAATAGTAGAGTATTGACATGTCAGTGGTAAAACTGTATTATCTCTTGAATGTAAATAACTTTCCTTTGTGTACAAGGAAGAGAAATAGACTCAGTGGGAGCATAGCTAGGTTCAAACCCTGACTCTGACAATGACTGGGTGTGTGAGACTGGGAAAGTTCACAAACAGTGCCTCCACTGGTAGTAATCAGGAAATCAATGGTGGCAACTGTCATCATCATTATAATTAATGATATTGATAGCAAGCAGTGTTTGCTTTCCTAAGGTCTATGTCAAAATGCAGTGTTGATAAGAATGGACACTTAGTTCACATTCTCTTCTAAAGCAGTGCTGATGGGTGTATCTTAGGCAAACACATTTTAGCTAATGTTTAAAAATAAAATCAACTTTTTAAATTGTGTAGTCATGCATTATTTATGCTCTACATCAGTCTACTCTTGACTTCAAGTAAATGAAATGGTATATAATGCAAATGTTAAAACCATGTATAAAAAAGGAAACATGCAGGAAATTACAAAACACTGGATTCTGTGTATTGCCAGAGAAGGGCACACATTTGACTCTAATCCATATAGTTACTGAAAGAAATATTTGTTTATTTCAATATATCCTTTATTTTTTAAAGATTTTACCCTGAAATTTCCTAAGAGAAATCCAACAGAAAGTCTAGAGACCTAGTGTTCTTAGTATCTCTCAAAAAATAGCTATAGTATACTTCAGAACTAAATTAGTAAAATGAATTTTATAAAGCCAGTGTATTATGATTCAATAATAAACATCTCTCTATTAACTTGACAATCCCTGAACACAAGTTTAATTCTATATATTGAGGGCTGCCTGTCATTAATTTAATAACATAATATGTGTTAAACAAATAGCTGTTGAGGACATTCCAGGTGTCAAAGATTGTATGTCATACCACAGACATGAATTATTATAAGATTTGACACTCTTTTCCAAGGAAATCACTGTCAAGTGAAAGAAGAGTGAGAAAACAATATGAATATAGTGCAATATAGTGATTGTGATATTAGAAAGAATGAGGAAAAATTTGGTAGCATAATTAAAATATACCTAAGATAAACTTGAGTCATTGTCTGAAATAAATCTCAAGGTCAAATAAATTATTTCAAAAAACAGAATATTGTTAAGAATTACATAGATGATATAACAACTGAACTACTAGGTATTTACCCAAAGGATACAAAAATACTGATTTGAAGGAGTACATGCACCCCAGTGTTTATAGTAGCATTATGAACAATAGCCAAATTATGGAAAGAGCCCAAATGTCCATCAACTGATGAATGTAGAAAGAAATTGTGGTATAAATATACATGGAATATTACCTAGGCATGAAAAAGAATGAAATCTTGCCATTTGCAACAATGTGGATGGATCTTGACAGTACTATGCTAAGTGAAATAAATCAGAGAAAGACAGATTCTATATGACTTTACTCAAATGTGGAATTTAAGAAACAAAGCAGATGAACATTGGAGGAAAAAAGAGACAAACCAGGAAACAGACTCTTGACTATAGAGAGCAAACTAAGGCTTACTGGAGGGGAGGTGAATGAAGGGATGGGTTAAATAGGTGACAGGTATTAAGGAGGGTACTTGTGATGAGCACTGGGTGTTTTATGTAAGTGATGAATCACTAAATTCTACACTTGAAACTAATACTACACTGTATATTAAATAACTGGAATTTAAATAAGACCTTGAAAGAACAACAACAAAAATCAGAACACATAATAACTTTGGAAAAAAAGAAAAACTTTGGTAAAAAAAGAAAGAATTGCACAGAAAAATGAAATATATGGTAAAAACCTTGCATGAAAAAGAAAATATAATTTACACAAAAGATATGCTAAACAGCAGTAAGAAATAAGGCTCATTTCCTCTTCCAGCCATGAATGGAGTCATAGAGTTAAAACTGAACTGTCCATTCTAAACAACTAGAAACTGGATCGTACACATGAAATGAGGGTCTTCAGACATTGGACAACAGACTACCCATGACAGTGATCCCTTTGATTAGCCAATCATACTGATACTAGAGAGAGTCTGTGGACTTCAGCATCTGGTGAGGAAGAATAACCCAGCCATGGCATCATCCATGAGTTGGGGAGACAGAGTTAAGAATTCAAGGAGGCTAAGAAGGCTAGAATTAACTGGGCACAGTACCAAAGAGAAGGGAGCTGCACAGAGACTTCCAGAGAAGTCTTCAAGTCTTGAAGACTGTCTTCAAGTCTTCCAATTGTATTAATCATTTATAACAATGTGAAGCTGGAAAAGAGCCACCAGAAAACATTAGTCCCAACAAAGACCTGATAAGGTTGGGAAGCATGTGGCTCAAGAAATGTGTGCGAAGGAAAGTAAGACCTTAGCTCTCCTATGACAGAGAAGGACTAGCAAAGATAGAGCAAATGAGAAAGGATGAGCCTGTAAAAAAGACCAAGAAGTCGCATCCAAAGAGAGGGGAAAATTGGTAAGCAAGTGCCAAGAACGTCCCCTAGACAAATGCAATAGTTTTTAAAAATAGCTTCTAATTTTTTTTCAAGTTTCTAAACATTGGAACACAGTATCAATAACTAATAAGAAACTCTCCCTCCAGCAGTGCAAAAATTATCCATTGACATAGGAACAACAAAATAATTTCCTCAGGATAGTCAATTCAATTCAATTCAGTTCAATTCAATTCAGAAACCCTTTGTTGGATACTGATTTCAATTTCCTCTCTGGGGTGCTGTGGAGGAATAAAGGTATGAGAGAGAAAGTTTGCAGGGTTATAAATCCCATGTGAAATGAATATTATAGAAGACTACAGTGGGACATATTTAGTTCTAAAAAAATATGAAGATTTATTCCATTGGGGGTCAAAAGGTGAGAGACACTAAGGATGGTCTTGGAGAAATGAAGTTTTCACAAGACCTTGAAACAAAAATAAGATTTCAGCAGGATTTGAGGATGAAAGCCATCTTAAATTCAGGAGACAGCTTGAGTATGACATTAAGGAAAATAACTCTGGCATGAGAAGAAAAGCCTTTCTTCTGGACATACACAGACAACTACTGATATATTTTAAGAGAAAGTAAAAGTTTTTGGGAAATGTGCAGACAAATCACAAAGCAGATCCAGAACAGAAACAGATAAAGAGATCAGTGCTGAGAGATGACTGAACAAAAACAAAACAAAACAAACAAAAACAAAAAAAGCACAGCATGGACCACAAATAGACACTGTATCATATATAAAATGGAGTTCCTTTTTATCGCCTAAATTAAATTACTTATATATTGCTTTAAGTTACATTCCATTTCTATAAAATCTCACCTAGTTGTGCATATTTTATCATAGGAAAAACAAATGGTTTCAAAGTGCCATGCATCATACTAGCTCCAGAAAGATAATTTAAATAGAATGTCACACAATGTTTATTCATTTATACCATGAATGTTTTTAATTATTTAAAAGATTATTTGTCTAAAAATGCATTATGCACTTGAATAAGAGACTTTATATTTGGGTCTTATATTGTTAATTACATGAGGGTTTGTATTGAAAGTAATAACTTTTGTGAAATAATTTAGCACTATTCCTGAAATTAATATAAAAGATGGAAGTGTGGGAACATTTTGGATTAAAAATGATGTGACTATTTTGAGTTATTTACTTAATTGAGATTAAAGAAATAAATCAAAATTTTACTTCATTGTTCAATGTAATGTTTTATATACTTATTACTTCCTACAAAAGAGTTCCAACTGACTTGATATTAATTATTTTTAAGCTGAAAAATAAAAGATCATGTAAAGACTGTTTTTCAGTACAAAAGCACACAGTCTTATGTGGCATTCCTTGGGTAACCAGCTCAATATACTTGGTTGCTATAGAAACCATTTCTAAGGAAACAGAAGAAAGAAGAATGGGTATTTCTGGTGCTGGCTGTGTGCCTGAAAGAAATGAATAGTAAACAAATAGTAGTACTTCTTTTTAACATAGGTACTTATCAATTACACTTTAAGATAAATGAACTAAGGAAAAAATACTACCAGTTTGATGCTGGAAGTTACTTGTATAAATAGACTAAATTATTTTTTAATGTCACATTTCATCTAATTGTGCTAACAATGAATAGCTAACCACACATGTGGATGCACTGAAAAAATGCACTTCATTTTTATTTGTCACATTTCTAAAACTTAAGACTCCAATTTAAAATAGGTTGAAATATAACAATTTTATAATGAAGAAAATGGCTCATGGAAGTTTATTTCATTTTTTCATTTAAATTCCAAGTAGTTAACATACAGTGTAATATTAGTTCCGGGTGTAGAATTTAGCTATTCATCACTTAAGTACAACACCCAGTGCTCATAGAGTTTATAATCAAAGAAAATCTTTTTCAGTTCACTTTGTTACAAGAAGAATCTCAACTTAG
The DNA here is from genome assembly GCF_964662115.1 of Mustela nivalis. Classification (NCBI taxonomy): domain Eukaryota; kingdom Metazoa; phylum Chordata; class Mammalia; order Carnivora; family Mustelidae; genus Mustela; species Mustela nivalis. The sequence continues at coordinate 105,606,525 of NC_139024.1, forward strand.
TTGCACATAATCTCAGAGTAATTTAAGGGGAACTGGAATAGAATTGAAGTTCCCAAGCCTAAATCCAATTTCTTGCAGCACAGAGTTTACCATAAAAATATGTTTTTCAGGTCCAAAAAAATGAATCAAATTTTTACTGAATATATACTTCTGTGCTCAAAACTAAGGACACAAAAATGAGATAAAAGTCTTGCCTGTAAACAGCTCATTTTCTTGTGTGTACTGAAGGCAAACAGCTAATTACACATAATTATAAGCATACAGCTGTAACAGACGAAGGGTCATTGTAAAGATACTGTACAAAGGGTCTCATCATCACAGAGCAACTTTACATTTGCTTGTTGAAGTTTAGCACAGAACCTTGAGGAATTGCTGTGAAGATAAACTGAGAAGTTGAAATCATGGTGTTTACTCCTGGTAGCTGGTAAGTGGTAGCTTACTCCTACCACTTAGAAAATCCTTAATATATTTAGCTATTAGTTTTGCAGGAAAAAGGCTAAAAGTGTTTTTAAATAACATATAACCTAACCATTAGGCACATTTTGCCCTATTCTGGGAACTGCTATCTTGAGTCAGAATCACGAACACTGCTGCTGGCCTCTTTTTTTTCATTTCTTACTCCTATTTTCACTTACAAATACTTAAATGTTGATCTCAGTTGGAACCCTGAGAATACACTTCTGTTTATATTTGTTTTCTGAGATGAGATCCAGGAAAATTGAACACTGACCATGGTTTATCAGCTGAAAATCTACCCATGGCCTGTGTCTTCCAGGTTTCTCTCTATCCCTTTCTACTGTGACATCAAAATTTTCTGGATTTTCCTGTGTTGTAGACAGAATATTAAGATGACCCTACCGGGGGTGGGGAGATGACCCTTTGAATGACCCTCATTCTTGAATAACCTTCTCCCTTTGAGTATGGGTGGATCCTGTGAATATGATGAGCTATTGCTCTGGTGATTATATTATGTCATTATGAAAAAGGTGAACTTGATATAATCAAATGAACCCTTAAAAGCAGAGAGGTTTCTCCCACTGGTGGAAGAAGAAGTCAGAAAGACTCAAAGGGTGAGAGAGATTGGATGTCAGGGAGGTTCTCCCTTGATGAGATGCAGCAGGTCATGGGGCATGACCTTGAGAATGGCCTCTGGGGGCTGACAGCTAAATGGGATGACAGCCAGTGAAGATAGGCACCTCAGTCCTACAACAGCCAGGAAATAAATTCTTCCAACAAGAAGTGAGTTGAAAGATGTCCCTAAGCCCAGATGGGAACCACAGCCATAGCAAAAAATCTATTCCCACTGTGCTTGGGCTTCTGGCCTATAGAATCTGTAAGATGTTACATTTGTGTTGTTTTAAGCCATTAAGATTGTGGTAACTTGTTACACAGCAATAAAACAAAACCCAATAAGGCATCGTGCTTTCTTGAAAGCCCTTTCCCCTAGCATCTGACAATTCAGAACCTAATCCCTCGCTGAGATATCTTTCATTTATGTGAATTCCCTTGGCCTGTCATGCTTCAGCCAGCCACCAAGACAGGTTTTAGAATTTAAAGTTGACATAGAGCAGGGTTTATTTATTTTTTATTTTTTTTCTTGGGTTTTTTTTTTTTTTTTAATGAAGAAAACACACATACAGAATTCTCTACTCATAAAAAAAGAGTAAGATTTAAGAAAATGAGAAGTGATATTTCTAACATTTATAGAGGTTGTTACATGGTCTGGTCCTAGACTTAATTTGTTCTCCAGATCACATTGTCGGGATCAATAAAGTTAATGCTAGTAAATATATTTTTTATTCTCAAATTTTTAAAAAGATTTTATTTATTTATTTGGGAGAGAGAGAGAGAGAAAACACCAAGGGAGAATGAGAGGCAGAGGCAGACTTCCTGCTGAGCAGGAAGCCCTACAATGTGGGGCTTGATCCCAGGACCCTGAGATCATGACCTGAGCTGAAGGCAGGTGTTTAACTGACTGAGCCAGCCAGGCACCCCAATTCTCAAAGATTTTAAAGATTTATCTATTTGTAAGAGAGAGAGAGAGTGCACATGTGCCAGTGCAAGTTGGGGGAGGGGTAGAGGAAGAGAATTTCAAGCAGACTACCAGCTGAACACTGAGGCTGGATCTCCTGACCTGAGAAATCATGACCTGAGCCAAAACCAAGAATCAGACACTTAACCTGTAGAGCCACCCACATGCCCCTGATTCTCAAATTTGAGCTAAATTTATAATTTATGCCAATTTCCCTGTAGTTGCTTCAAATTAATTGTGACCAGGTCTAAAGCAGGTATGATACTTGTAAAGTTTAGTAGTACCTAAATAGAATAATTTCAGATGTTTCCTATTCTTTTTCTTATTTTTAGAATTACATTATTCTGAACAAAAAGTATGTGAAGTAACAATATTTCAAAAACATATAAGTTCTTCCTTGGAAATATAACAATATTTTAATAGCAAATAGAACAGATGACATAAAAACAAAAAAGTTGGCTTAAAATGACATTTCAGAAGGTGAAGTAGGTTTTCTGGAATATTTATCTCTCTTATGGGAACCAGTAATTATTTTCCCCTAGGACTCTCATGTTTCTTCAATCTCCTTACCTAAATTTGTTTCTTACCAAGGTAAGTAGATATTAAAAATGCTGAGGAGCTTAAATCTGTTTCAAATGTCAAAATTTTATTTTAATTTTTTTATTTTAATTTTTTATTTTTTATAAACATATATTTTTATCCCCAGGGGTACAGGTCTGTGAATCACCAGGTTTACACACTTCACAGCACTCACCAAAGCACATACCCTCCCCAATGTCCATAATCCCATTTTAAAAAAACATCAAAATATCTTTGAGAAAATTTGCTTTGAGTTGAATTGAAATTAATTATGTAGGATGAGTGCAAGTTTGAAAGTGAGGAGACTAGAGACAAGTTTACCATTTAAATCTAGATCTGCCTTTCTAGAAAATCTGTAAGTGCTAAGCTATAAATTCCCCTAAGAAAAACTGAAAGTTAGCTTTGAAAGGTAATAGACACTTTGGTGCAAACAAAATATTTCAAAGAATCATTACCTTGTTGATGTATTATTAGCAGTTAAGCATTTTTTGAAAAAAAATTGATAGTACTAAGTAGAAAGCTTCAAAAAAAATCACATATAAAGGGATAAAGCAGTCAAATAGCTCTCTCTTTATGAGAAAGATTCAGATAAAGAAAACATGAAGAATAATCTCTCAACAATTTCAAGAACCAATAAATGTGGTTTTACTTACACATTTATTAAAAGCAAATTATTCTTATTAAAAGCTGGACACATAGAGCACATTGAGAAGTTTATTCTCACCCAGATCCCCAGTTACATATAACATAAAACAAAAAACAAAACAAAACAAAACCCAAACCCAACCATTCCTCTAAAATTTGTATTATGTTTAAACATTAGTTCTGTCCTAGAAGAGTTACATAGAGTAAGGTATAATCTTGGGTTTTACTTTTATCTTCACTGTTAGTGATTCATTTCAAATCAAGGCATACAAATAAAGAAATATTTATTTATTTATCAAAAGATTTTATTTATTCATTTGTGAGAGAGAAAGAAAGAAAGAGAGAGCGAGAGAGAGCATGAACAGGCTGAGGGGCAGAGGGAGAAGCAGACTCCCCGCTGAGTAGGGGGCCTGATGTGGGACTTGATCCCCGGACTCTGGGATCCTGACCTGAGCTTAACACTTAACCAACTAAGCCATCCAGGTGCTCCAAGAGGCACACAAATATTTATAATTTAAAAGCTGGAGTCCTGATACTGCCTCTATGGTAAAATAAAATAATACTAATATGAATTTATTTATTTTGCTTGTGATTTAGTGATTAATTTTTGGCTTCTGTTAATATGACATATCTCCATAAATGTCTTTTTAAAATGCACTAAACAGAAAAAGATGGATTAACATTGATTTCTCTCACTAGGAAATAAAGACTATTACAACCAAATTAATAAAATAGAATTACAGTTATTTAAGATTCTTAGAGAAATTATAATTTATAGAAAAATCCCTATTTTTTACAGTATTGAATTTATATACATATTTTAAAATCTGCAACAAATATTTTGGTGACAAATAAGAAATGGGGATCATTTAGAAATAATTTGTTCCCTTATTTCTGTCTTCTCATAGGGGATAAAACTAGCTGATTAATTAATTGTCACCATAAAGGTTGTAATTGCTTCCTCATTTAATGGCTGGTACTTCTAATAATGTCTTTTCTACTTTATGTTAGAAACTTACTTTGCTTAGATGCTTTTCACTTGGAAAGTACTTTTGGATGCTCAAAATGTACATGTTATTTTTATGAGAATTACATCTTTGAGTCCATACTTTGTCAAAACTATTATTTGCTTAGTTTTGTTTGTTATAATTATTAGTAATGCCTACCACAGTCTCTGACTCGGAAACACTCCAGTCTTCTGTGTTTGTATTAGAAACCTAGTCTTCCTTCCTATTACCATATGACACCAGCAGGGTTGAGAAGCCCAGCAGCCCTAGGGGATATCAGGATATACACAGAGATTCTTTTTCTTTTCCAGGCCAACTGTGGAGAGATTTTTCACTATGCATTTTGCGGGGCGGCGGGGGGTGGGGGGGCTCTTAATTTGAACAAATATTTTCACAGATAATTTTTTTTATACTTTTATTGATTTTATTGCTAAAACAATGACTGATCTGGTTTATCTATGTTCACGATCTCCAGATCCTTTATTAAGCACAGCATGGTCTAGTTTAATTCTCACAAGAGTGGTGTGCAGTGATTATGGCTGTTACTCCCATTTTAAAGGGAGTAAGGTGAGTCAGGGAGTGGTTAAGTATTTCCAAGATCACACCATTGCTAAGTAGATTTGAAGTTGGATAGTTTGACTATAGAGCCTAAATTTGGAACCCCCATGCTGTGGTAAGGACACTACAGAAAGCAATATTCTAATTTCTATGGGGCATTAATAAAAAGTGCAAATTCTTGACATGCATGTTTTAGTTTCCACTTTGATTTTGTGGAATCAAAACTGACATTATATATCTCTTGTGCTTTTAAAAATTAAATGAGTTTAAAATTATGGGTAATGCCTGTTGTGTTAATAAAATATTTTCTCTAGTCAGTTTGTAAAAAAATATATAATTTTATTTATAGGCCCTATTGCCTTTTTTATTTTTTAAAGATTTTATTTATTTATTTGATGGAGAGAGAGAGAGATCACAAGTAGGCAGAGAGGCAGATGGTTGGGAGGGGGGAGAAGGTCCCCTGTTGAGCAGAGAGCCCTATGCAGGGCTCCATCCCAGGACCCTGAGATCATGACCTGAGCCAAAGGCCAAGGCTTAACCCACTGAGCCACCCAGATGCCCCATCTTACTGCCTTTTTAAAAAGATGTCTTTTCAAGTATAAACCATGATAGTTATATACCTTCAGGAATAAATATTAAATGGTCTAAAAGAACAAAATTTCACTTATATTGATTTCAGCTATCAAAATGATAAAATACAACTTTATTTTACTTCCTTCTATTATAGAATGCTCACTGGATTGCTGTACGAGTGACAGAAGCACTGGTATCAAAAGAAGAGACAAGAAACAAACAAACAAAAAATTTTTAAAAAGCCCACAAAACCCCAACCGAACAAACTAGAGGAAATAAAAACATATCCAAAATCTAAGCAAAATGGTAAGCTACTTAGACCAACTTGACTCAAAATAAAATCATAGACTGAAAATCAAATAGAAAATTATAGCACATTATAATCTTAAATCAAAAGAGTTATACTTTACCATCTGAAGTTCCCAAATTATATATAGAATCTTATCCTTTTGCAAACATGGATTGAATCATATCTTGTTTTTCAGCTTCAAATTGCCCTTAAGAAGCAAAATATCATGGAGAATTCAGAGGAAAGGGAAAAGAAAGCGCAGATAGATACAATAGGAATATGAGAATTAATGTGGTTTATACATTTCAGTGAGGTTGTAATTCAAAGCTGATAGTATAGAGGTTAGGATTTGTGTCAAGTTGTGAATGCAGAAAAATGAGTCAGGATCTCAGGAAGGAGGAGAAATTGTCATATGAAATTTAAGGACTCCAGGGAAGCTGGTAAAGACTGTCTCAGAGCATTAGCTATTGAGTCTTCTGTAACTGATACATATAAATAGTATACATGGGAATTAAAAAGTTCTAGGAAAGGGTTAGAAATCCCTGGCTGAACTCAAGCTCGGGAATGAGAACCAAGAGAGATGCAAGAGTGTGGCTACATTCAGAAAGCAAATGTCAGAGTAGGATAAATTTGCCAACAGTAAGTGAACAAGTCAAAAGTAGAGTATATAACAATAAAATTCAGGACAAGAACCAAGTTCACATTTAACATATTCAAAGTTTAAAGACCAGACAGATATTAACTGTGTTTGGGGAAGTAGTGTAGAAACTACGGAGTGTGTGAAGTTGGATTAAGCAAACAAACAAACATTTAGGGAGAAACTAACATTTATGTGGCACTGCGACAGGAATTTATATATACTTATTTATATAACCCTCAAAAATTACTCCACAAAATTAGTACTAGTCCTATTTTACAGATGCACAACAGAGGCTAAAGCAGATAACTTCTCAAAAGCTCAAAGAGCTAGTAAGTCACAGAATTGGAATTCTAGGTTTTGTGCATCTTCCATTCTTCTTCCATATTACCAGACAATGAAACGGTGTAACTCAAGATTTTAAAGATCTGAGTAAAGAGTCTGGAAAATGTATAAGGACTCGGGACCAACATTTGGCTTTTGTGTGGTAGGGTGTCCTTATGGGAAAATGGCGAGACCAACAAGGGAATGCCGTGTACAATAAAGGCAGAAACTGGAATGATGTAATTGCAAGGCAAGGAACACTAAGGATTGACAGCCACTGCTAGAAGCTAGGGAGAAACTAGGAAGAATTTACCTCCGTAGGTTTCAGAGAGAGCATGACCCTGCCAACATTTTGTTTAGATTTCTAGGTTTTAGAACTGTGACAGGATACATTTCTGGTGTTTTAAGCACCCAGTTTTTGTTCCAGTGTTATTGCAGCCCTAGAAAACTAACATACTGTTCATCAAAATATATTTGTATTCCCAGCATTTGTGTCACAATTATGAAATTTCAGAGTCAATGTTATTAAATCTCATGTCTTTGGCATCTGTCTTCTTCTCCTTCATTATTTTCTAATTCTACCGTTGCTCTCTCAGTAATTCATATTGTATCATTAGCTCTTTCCCTTCTATACTTACTTCCTGCTATATACAAACACACAAGCATATATCCAGGTCTACACAGGTATGAACACATGCACAAAAATACATACATGTGTGATATCATCATGTGGTCAGGGTACAGATAACTTGAATTATTAAATATTACAGTTAGTAGAGAGTTCCTTCGTTCAACATGGAGTCACAAATAAATTTTCAAGAATAAGTGTAAACACAAAACACTAAACATATATTTCATGCTGAACGTAATTTGTTAGTTCATGGCAGATGCAGAAATCATATGGTCTTTCTGTGCCTCAGGGTGATAATCAGCAAAGTCATTATAAACTTATCAGGCTTTTGCATTGTAATAGAACTGCTGTTAGACACAGCTTTATAGTTGATAAAATTTCAGATAAACCTATTTGTAGCATGTCTGGAAAAATTGGTTTGCATAATTTCCCCTTATTTGTCTTCAGAGGGTGCTTAAGATACTTTTCTCTGCTTAATAAAATTGATTATAAAAATAAATAAAATTAATCCAATGTTTTAGCAAAGCCTATTGGCCTGACCTTCAAAATATATCCAGAGTCTGAGCATTTCCCAAGCCTTCACTGCTGACACTTGGACTGAGCCATGTTCATTTCTCACCTGGTTTAGGGCCTTAGCTTTCTAACTGGTCTCCCTCTCTCTATGCCTGCCTTATCTCCATCCACTAAGCAATTCTCCACTGTGCAGCACAGCGATCACTGAGACCATGTCACTTCTCCGTGCAAACATCTGGAATAACTTCTGTTTCATTCATAATAACAAGACAAGCCTTTAAAATGGCCCCAAATTCTTGGAACCTGATTTTGTTCTTTCTGTCCTATCCTCTATCTGGTTTCATCCTCTACAGCTTTCCCTCTTGCTTACCTGCTCCACCACACTGGCTTCCCTGATGCTCTTAGAAAATGTCAAACACACACCTACCTTAACATAGCCCTGGCCATTTACTTGTTGTGGGATATTTTTCCTCCTTTTACCTATTCAGCTTTCATCTTCTTCAAGTTGGCTTCCTCAGCAAGATCACATGGGACCATACTGTTGTCTCCCACCCACCAACTCAGAACCTGAGATACCCTCCCCCTCAGATCTGCTCTGCTTCTTTTAAGCATTTGGTCTATACACACATCCAAACATATTCTCTCTCTAGATTAGAACTATACTATGTACATTTTATTATATACAACATGCCATACAAAATACAGGTTTATTATGCTTAATGTTCACTGTCTGTCATCACTAGAATTTAAGCTCTAGGAGGGCAGGAAACATTTGTTATTTTTAGTAGTGCATTATCCACGCCATAAATAGAGTCCTGGATGGGGTGCATCTTCAATAAAATGTGTTGCTCAGTGAAATATGGCTATTAAGGGAGGACATATGTTATGCTAATCACTGTTAACTTAGATAATAACACTGTCAAGGGGTTTGAATAATATCTTAATTATTGACATAAAATAGCATCTCAAAATATTGTTGATTGATGTTCATACAAGTGACAACTTGTCATACTGCACCACATGTTTCAAGTATAAATAGATTTGGGAGGCAACAGAAATATCTTTTTCTAAGTTCCCATGCATAAGTGACTGACAATAGTAAATAGAACTGAGAAAAACTATGTCTGTGGAGAGGGAAGTAATTCTCCTCCTTGGCAGAATTTGATACACTGGCCAAACCAATGGGTGAAGGACTACAGGCCACAGTTTTAAAATCTCACTTCGCTTGCTTTCCTCAGTTCTTCCCTGGCCTCCCTGGAGTAAGGGACGCCACTCATCAGAAGGCTCAGCTGAGAGCTGTCTGAACATGGAACATGGAGCCAGTGAAGACAAAAGGGCATGATGAACAAGCAGAGCCTCATTCCCTTCATTGAACAGTAAGTTGTCCTTAAAAATCATCATATCTACATCTTGCAAACTCAAACTTCAGTCCCAACTCAAGCACTTATTAGCTGACAGATTTGCGCAAGACAGTCTCTTCCTGGACTAGATCTTTAACCCCAGGGCATTGTTAGTTAATAATTGGTATTGAATAAATGGCAGCTACTATTATTATAGTTATCCTTGAAGCAGAGAATTTTGTCTTTGCCTTCATTTTCCTAGTATCCAGATATGCCCCCTGAATATCTGTGCTGTTTCTTGCCCAAATCATTTCCTTCCTGTGACTGTCCTCTTTAAGCCATATTATAACACTGGCTGGATTACAGGACTGGATCATTTAGACTGACTACATCCTCTGCGTAGAGCATTAAATGCCCATCCTCACTCATCTTCTCATTGCAGAAGTGATACACTGTCTTGAATGTCAGCAGTGCCAGATTCTTCCTCAAGAACTGTGAGTGGTTCCCAAAATGAATCCTACTTCCTGGACATCTTGAATCAAGTCTACGTGTCTCACTAGCTACCTCACCTCTCCTAGTATCAAGTCACTTGCATACAAAATGTCATCCTGAACCATGATTCAATTGGTAGTTTCTTGAGATTCCACGTATTGAGTGATCCAGCTTCTTCCTGAAGGGCCAGACACTTCAGCCATGTTTACTTTTTCAGTGCAAGGGTATTTTCTCCCACTCTCCAGCTTCCACAAATCCACAGTTTATGCTGCTTTAGACATAGCAGTCTTCACAGCTAAGCCTCCCCTCACTTATAAATAAACTGTTAACAATCTTTGTGACCAACTTTAAGATAGTCTTTCCTAAGATCTCTACAATTATGGAAAAAGTTTGGACAAGGCATTATATCTATTAACACATGGCTCTTGCACTTAAAGAGTATAAATACACACATGACCAAAATCATGGTGACACTAAGTATAATGATATACCAGAGCAAAAATAAAGGGGAAAAATAAATTTTTAAGTGTGTTACAAAGTCTTACAATAAGAGGTAACATTTGATTTGATCCTCAGGAAAGGAATTTGACAAAGTGGGCAGTAGAGGGCATTTAGGAAGAAGGACTGTGAATGCCAAAATGCAGAGTTGGACAACTGTGTACCAGTATTGAAGAGTGTAGTTATAAAATAGGGCCAGGATAGGTGGTAGAGAATCGCTTCAGATGATACAATTGAGACTGAATACTATAGTTGGAATCTTTAGGATTTTAAACCTCTTCTGTTAGGAAATGAAGATTCATTGTAACTTTCTAAGCAGAGGAATGAAAAGCACATAAGAAAAACAACTCTGAAAGTAGTGTGGAAGAGGGATTCAAAAGAGATGGTAAGAGTTTAAGCTGGAGTAGTAGTAGTGAGCTAAGAGGCTCGGTGAGAGAACTTTGTAGATAAAATTTTAGTACTTTTGATAAAATAAAGTTTATGCTGAATCTCAGAAATCTAGCTGGTTATAAATTTCATTTTTGAGAAATGATTCAATGGAGAAAAAAAGTATGGGTAGGGAAAGACATGGAGGTTGTGATATTGAAGAGATAAAAATTTTATGTTTTTGAGGGACTGAAAGGCAAAAAAGTGTTAGTCTCAAAATGGAAACAAGTTTATATCTTTGCATATATTTGAAGTCATGAATGTAGGTGCTACATCAACAACAAATTGTGGAATAAAGAAAAAAGAATAGAAAAAAAAGAAGAGTGAAGAGTGTGGAAAGAGAGGAAGGGGAAGTTTAAGAACGAAACCTAAGGGATTCCAATAGTTAAGTGGACAGCATGAAGCTGTGTTTTAAATTGGCCTGGCTGAGGTGGGGAGAGAATTGCAGAACAGCAGTAGCACAGAGGATGCCAGCCAGGTACATAATTTGTCGAACCCAGTGCAAAATGAAAATGTGGGGTCTTTTGTTCAAAAAAAAGAGGTAGGAAAATTTTTCATTAAAGGTCCTAAAATAAAAGCTTTTTCTTTCTTTTCTGGTCTCCTTTTCATCTCTTCATGATATATTTTACTTGCTATTTAATGTCATTCTAGATGAATCACCGAACATTATATCAAAAGCTAATGATGTACTATATGTTGGCTAATTGAATTTAAATAAAAAAATTTAAAGAAGAGAATTTAAGATTTTCAACTTTAGCATATATTTTACCATTCATGTTTATACTGTGCAATGCCTGTTTTAAATGGGATATAAGCGAATTTAACTCTTCAGTGACACCATCAAAATTATGTAAATCATGTTTCAGAGCCAGTACATTTGTTCTTAGCAAAAAATAACTGAACACTGATACAAACTTAATTGCTTTTATTCCACTTCTTGCTACCTGCATATTCTAACACTACCTTGGAACCAGATGACTTCCATAATACCCTTAGTTTATAATTCCTTTGAGCCTCACTAACATTCTACATACTATGGCTCTACCAAGTGGGGGTCCTTCTGAGTGTAGGGCTTTTGTGACAGTTTACACACCCTTGAAAGCAGTCCTGCATATAGATTCGAGAGCTTCACAAAGAGATTACCATAGTCTGTGACTTTATCCTAGCGCTCTGTCAGAATGGTACAGAAGACAGGAATGTTGTGACTTGGAGTAACATAATAGAGTTAAGTGGGTCTGAAATACAATATAAATCTTATATGGACTTATATGTCTTATAAATATGGACTTATGTCTTATATAAGTCTTATATGGACTTATCTGAGTCCATATAAGGCCGGTACTTACACCTTGGTCACAAAGATAAAATATACTAATCTGAGACTTATAAACACCTTAAACATATTGCTACTCTAAGAACTGGCAAACTTCTAGAAAGAAGAAGTTAGTAAGCATTCTACCTTTGTAGACCATATGGCATCCATTACAACTTCTCAACTTTGCTGTCATAGTATGAAATCAGCCACAGACAGTAGGCAACCAATGGGTATACCTGTGTTCCAGTAAAACTCTTTACAAAAACAAGTGGTGGGTCAGATATGACCTGCAGGTAATAACTTGCCAATCTCTGGTCTATGCTGTTGTTTTCCCAAGGTCAAATTCCCAAGACTCAATAATGGAGATGAAAGTGTTTTGAAACCAAAGAATTGTAACATGCATGAAAAAAAAATTGGATTATTAACTATATTCATTTTACTATTATTTTGCATATAGTACTATATTTTGTATACAGTGTTATCACTATTTATTGTAGCAATAAGTGAGAATAAAATGCAAATAATGAATATTCTTGAATCCTGCAAACTAGCAAAACACAAAAAGCACAGGGCATTCTTCTGTGAAAAATGCTGGGGGAGGTATAGGAAACCAAATGTCAGGATTTTACTTCAGATCTGTGGGCTAGGTTTCAGTGGATATAGTTTGCCCTGCAGAAGTAGTTGTGTTTATTAGTGGTTCAGTTCTAAATGGGATTGTTTTATACACTGCAAGTAAATTAGAACAAAAGTGACTGTTGATTGTGACAGAAGCTTTTGTCTTCTATGCACATACTTCTTGACCACAAAGGACAGGGTGTGGAGCTGCCCCTCTGCAGTAAAGTAACTTGGGAAACTGTAGGAGGAGGTCTCATGTTTCAGCTGAGGGGGGACAGTCTCATTTGGTGCTTGCTTACTGGTTTTCACCAAAAGGAAAACTTCCTCTACATTTGCTGGTTTGTAGAATGGACATATAAAAATGAGACATTTGAAAACTTCAGAATATAAAGAATGATTCCAAATTTGTCAATAGATAGAAATGAGAAAGAGTTATGATTCTTTTAAAAAGGCTTAATTCATATCTGAGTGTATCAGATATCAGATAAGCAAATGAACAAAAAATTATAGCCATTCTGGTGCCTGTCTTAAAGTAGTTAAGTAAAAAAAAAATCTGGATATCGAGTAATATGATGTGATTAATTCCATCCCATTTTTAAAAATTTTACTAAAAAGTAAAGAATTCTGCAGAAATATAACTAATGATCTCAATCTCTACATAGTAACTTAATTTCAAAAAATATGTATGGCAATGTTGATAATATTTCTGTGTTATTTCATAAAAATATTTTATATTATTTAAAATAATTTTAAATGATTTTTATTTCACTATAATAATGCTAATTAGCAATGATTTTTCTATCTTTTCTACATGAATCATTGTAGATCTCATAAAAACTTGATTATTTTGATCTAATATAAATAAAATAATTAAATATATTTTCTAAATGTTCTTAATTTCTCACTATATACATATATTTATAAAAACATTTTTATTAATCATAAAATATATAATCAGTATGAAACTTTTAGAAAATAATAATCAGTATTGAAAGCAATATTGTTTAGGAAGAATCCTTTGTATGCATATGTGTGGTGTGCATATACTCATGTATTTGCAAGTATGTTGTATATATGATTTTATAACTTCTGCCTAATAGTATTATTAAGTACTAATATTTACTTAATACAACCACTATTAGGGCACATTTGTTTCTAAATATTTATTATTTTAATTATGTTTATGTTATTTTTATTTTTTATGTTATTAGTATATGTTTTAATGTTATTATTATTATGTTTTATGTTATTATTATATTTATGTCATGGTACTTTGGGTATATCAAAAATAATTTCCTAAAACTCAGATTATGTTATTATTAAAACTTCTAAAATTTCTGGTGGCAAGTAATTCTTCAAAAAGATGGTGTCAACTTATTTCTTCACCAATAAAGTGGTATATCTTCACAAATTCAAGTATTACAGTTGAAAAAAAAAATAAAACACTGGCAAATGGGTAAAATTTGTCTCATTTTAAATTTGACATCTTTGGTTGCTTCTGATGATTTTTAATTATGTTTTACTGACTATGTACAGCAAAGTGTATTGCTATTTGAGTGGTCAGCTTTTCTTCTTTGATCTGAAAGGGTATTTACAACCATGTCTATCCTATGTGGAACACAGTTTTGTATATATTTGCTTTAACTATGCTTATGACAATTTTTGGAATAGAAAGGTATTAATTTTAGTTATTCTACTACAAAATATACTCACTATCAACACCTATGTATAATTTTCTATTTTTGCTTTTAAGCTTAAAAAGTTCCAGTTAAACCATCTATGAAAAACCCACAGCAAATATCATTCTCAATGGGGAAAAACTGAGAGCTTTTACCCTAAGATTAGGAACATGACAGGGATGTCCACTATCACCACTGCTATTCAACATAGTACTAGAAGTCCTAGCCTCAGCAATCAGACAACAAAAAGAAATAAAAGGCATCTGAGTCAGCAAAGAATTCATTTGCAGATGATATGATACTTTATGTGGAAAACCCAAAAGACTCCACTCCAAAACTGCTAGAACAGTGTCAGGATATAAAATCAATGCACAGAAATCAGTTGTATTTCTCTACACCAACAACAAGACAGAAGAAAGAGAAATTAAGGAGTCGATCCCATTTACAATTGCACCCCAAACCATAAGATACTTAGGAATAAACCTAACCAAAGAGACAAAGAACCTGTACTCAGAAAACTATAAAGTACTCATAAAAGAAATTGAGGAAGACACCAAAGAAATGGAAAAATGTTCTATGCTCATGGATTGGAAGAACAAATATTGTAAAAATGTCCATGCTACCCAAAGCAATCTACACATTTGATGCAATCCTTATCAAAATACCATTAAGTTTTTTAAGAAATGAAACAAATAATCCTAAAATTTATATGGAACCAGAAAAGACTTTGAATAGCCAGAGGAATATTGAAAAGAAAGCCAAAGTTGGTGGCAACACAATTACAGACTTCAAACTCTATTACAAAGCTGTAATCATCAAGACAGTATGGTACTGGCACAAAAACAGACAGATGGATCAGTGGAACTGAATAGAGAGCCCAGAAATGGACTCTCAAGTCTATGGTCAACTAATCTTACACAAAGCACAAAAGAATGTCTTATGGAAAAAAGACAGTCTCTTCAAAAAATGGTGTTGGGAAAATTGGACAGCCACATGCAGAAAATAAAACTGGACCATTTCCTTCCACCACACACAAAAATAAACTCAAAATGGATGAAAGACCTCAATATGAGACAGGAATCCATCAAATTCCTTGAGGAGAACACAGGCAGAAACCTCTTCAACCTCAGCCACAGCAACTTCTTCCTAGAAACATGGCAAAGCCAAGGGAAGCAAGAGAAAAATGAACTATTGGGACTTCTTCAAGATCAAAAGCTTTTGCACAGCAAATGAGACAGTGAGCAAAACCAAAAGACAACTGACAGAATGGGAGAAGATATTTGCAAACAACATATCAGATAAAGGGCCAGTATCCAAAATCTATAAAGAACTTACTAATCTCAACACCCAAAGAACAAATATATTATCCAATTAATAAATGGGCAGAAGACATGAACAGACATTTCTGCAAAAAAGACATCCACACGGCCAACAGACACATGAAAAAATGCTCCACATCACTCGGCATCAGGGAAATACAAATCAAGACCACAATGAGATACCACCTCAAGCCAGTGAGAATGGCTAAAATTAAGTCAGAAAATGACAGATGCTGGTGAGGATGAGGAGAAAGGGGAACCCTCTTACACTGTTGGTGGAAATGCAATCTGGTGCAGCTACTCTGGAGAACAGCATGGAGGTTCCTCAAAAAGTTGAAAATAGACCTACCTTATGAGTTAGCAATCACTCTACTCGGTATTTACCCTAAAGATACAAATGGAGTGATCTGAAGGGGTAGTGATCCAAAGGGGCACATGCACCCGAATGTTTATAGCAGCAATGTTCACAACAGCCAAACTATGGAAAGAACCTAAATGTCCATCAACAGATGAATGGATAAAGAAGAAGTGGTATACAGATGAATGGATCAAGAAGATGTGGTATATATACACAATGGAATGCTATGCAGCCATCAAAAGAAATGAAATCTTGCCATTTGCGACAACATGGATGGAACTAGAGCGTATCATGCTTAGTGAAATAAGTCAAGCAGAGAAAAACAACTATCATATGATCTCCCTGATATGAGGAAGTGGTGATGCAACATGGGGGCTTAAGTGGGTAGGAGAAGAATCAATGAAACAAGATGGGATTGGGAGGGAGACAAACCATAAGTGACTCTTAATCTCACAAAACAAACTGAGGGTTGCTGGGGGGAGGGGGTTTTGGAGAAGGGGGTGGGATTATGGACATTGGGGAGGGTATGTGCTATGGTGAGTGCTGTGAAGTGTGTAAACCTGGTGATTCACAGACCTGTACCCCTGGGGATAAAAATATATGTTTATAAAAAATAAAAAATTTAAAAAAAAAGAAGAAGTGGTATACATATATACAGTGCAATACTATGCAGCCATCAAAATAAAAGAAATATTGCCATTTGAAACAACATGGAGGGAATGTGGAGGGAGGGTATTATGCTGAGTGAAATAAGTCAATCAAAGAAAGTCAATAAATGGTGCTGGGAAAATTGGACAGCCACATGCAGAAAAATGAGATTGGACCATTTCCTTACACCACACACAAAAATAGACTCAAAATGGATGAAGGACCTCAATGTGCTAAAGGAATCCATCAAAATCCTTGACGAGAACACGGGCAACAACCTCTTCGACCTCTGCTGCAGCAACATCTTCCTAGGAACAACGCCAAAGGCAAGGGAAGCAAGGGAAAAAATGAACTATTGGGATTTCATCAAGATCAAAAGCTTTTGCACAGCAAAGGAAACAGTTAACAAAATCAAAAGACAACTGACAGAATGGGAGAAGATATTTGCAAACGACATATCAGATAAAGGACTAGTGTCCAGAATCTATAAAGAACTTAGCAAACTCAACACCCAAAGAACAAATAATCCAATCAAGAAATGGGCAGAGGACAATGAACAGACATTTCTGCAAAGAAGACATCCAGATGGCCAACAGACACATGAAAAAGTGCTCCATATCACTCGGCATCAGGGAAATACAAATCAAAACCACAATGAGATATCACCTCACACCAGTCAGAATGGCTAAAATCAACAAGTCAGGAAATGACAGATGCTGGCGAGGATGCGGAGAAAGGGGAACCCTCCTACACTGTTGGTGGGAATGCAAGCTGGTGCAGCCACTCTGGAAAACAGCATGGAGGTTCCTCAAAATGTTGAAAATAGAACTGCCCTATGACCCAGCAATTGCACTATTGGGTTTTACCCTAAAGATACAAATGTAGTGATCCAAAGGGGCACATGCACCCGAATGTTTATAGCAGCAATGTTCACAACAGCAAAACTATGGAAAGAACCTAGATGTCCATCAACAGATGAATGGATCAAGAAGGTGTGGTATATATACACAATGGAATACTATGCAGCCATCAAAAGAAATGAAATCTTGCCATTTGCGACAACATGGATGGAACTAGAGCGTATCATGCTTAGCGAAATAAGTCAAGCAGAGAAAGACAACTATCATATGATCTCCCTGATATGAGGAAGTGGTGATGCAACATGGAGGCTTAAGTGGGTAGGAGAAGAATAAATGAAACAAGATGGGATTGGGAGGGAGACAAACCATAAGTGACTCTTGATCTCACAAAACAAACTGAGGGTTGCTGGGGGGAGGGGGTTTGGGAGAAGGGGGTGGGATTATGGACATTGGGGAGGGTATGTGCTTTGGTGAGTGCTGTGAAGTGTGTAAACCTGGTGATTCACAGACCTGTACCCCTGGGGATAAAAATATATGTTTATAAATAATAAAAAATTAAAAAAAAAAAAGAAAGACAATTATGAGGAATTTGAGAGTGGGGGGTTAAGGAGGGTAGGGAAGGGATAAATGAAACAAGATGGGATGGGGAGTTAAACAAACCGTAAGAGACTCCTAATCTCACAAAACAAACTGAAGGTTGTTGGGGGTTGGGGGAGTAGAGATAGGGTAGTTGGGTTAGAGACATTGGGGAGTGTATGTGCTATTGGGGTGCTGTGAAATGTGTAAGCCTGATGATTCACAGACTGGGGCAAATAATACATGATATGTTAATAAAAATAATTTTAAAAACAGTTTCAGTTAGAGATGAAATAAATATAACTTATATTTAATTTGGATTATCTAAGGTTTTATTTTATAATTTTGTCTAGTTAGATAAAGTTTATCACAGTATTTATTCTTGTATAAGGATAAAGAGGAAGGGTTTTCAAAATAACAAAATGCATCAATCAATGCATATTTCATAAATATGAAAATATTTATCAAATCTTTTTTTATGTAATTTTATGCACTCTAACATATGTGTCTGGACTTTAAATTCTATTTCCTTTTACCTGTACTCCTGTAATAATACACATATTTTATTAGAATTGATTTTAATATATTTCATAATCATGCAATGCTTAGTACCATTTCTATTAAACATTTCCCTATTCCCTTTGACTCAAAAGGACTTGATCAAGTTCCAAATATTATTCCATTTGGATTTGTTTGAAATTGCTTTATGCTTTTCAAATATATTGTTTCTTTAGTATTAAGGGCTCACATTTGCAAGTGCTCAAATAAGAATGTCATATCTCTATTTAATTTACTTATAGTATTCTGGGTATTTCATGTATTTTCTATTTGATTTTCTAAATGATATGTTATAAATATGTGTACATGTGTATATCAGGCATTTTGACTTATGAATTTAATGAAATTATGTCTTATGTTACAATTTGAAGAATGACATTGAGTATTATTGTACTCTAATAAATATAACTTATTATATATATATTATATATAAATATAACAAAATATATGTTATGTTTGGAAATAATTATAGATGCCAAAAAGAACTGAAGATAATGTAAATGTATATTCCTTAAGATGGAAATAAAAAGAAAGAGAGAAAAATAAATACTCAGTAAATTATAAATTTTCAAAATCTTTTTACCTAATGATTTGGTAAATTATATTAAATATCTTTCTTTGACTCACCCTTTTATTTCCAGATGAAATATCTCTTTGCCATTTATTATAATGTTATGTATATTATGGTGAATATTTTTAATTTAGAATTTTGCAACTAAAAATGGAATATAATATAAATATAAATATATAATTATATTTATACACATATATAATTATAAACAAATAAAAATAAATATAAATATAAGGTTTTCATTTCAGTACTATTTTTGATATCCATTGCTATTGGAACATCTTTGGATCAGACGCTCTGGCTGTTCTCTCTCAAATCCTTTCAAACAATTGGTAGAAAAAATAGAGAATTATATTGCTAGAGGAAAATCATACCAAACTGCTAAAGACTGTATTTTTTTTCTCTTTTTTTAAAAATAATTTTTAAAATTTCCTTACATAATTTCTAAGACCAAAATGGGGCTTGAGCTCACTGCATGCTCTACTGACTGAGTCAGCCAGGTGACCCCCCTTTTTATTTTCCTTTTAAACTTCACTTGATTAGTAAACAAAACCATGAAGCCTGGTTTGATTTAGATGATGGCTGACAAAGACAACTTCAATTCAATTTAATAGATGTCATTATATTATAAAACCAGCAATCATACACTTCAAAAGTTACACAAAACTCTAAGAAGCATATCGATAGCCATGGTTCCATGATGCCTCACTTTGCTCATCACAAGAGATGACCTGGAGCATCATTTTTCTGTTAGCCACGAAATCCATCAGAACAAGGGAGTCCAGAATTATGAGCTTTCTACCTCCTGTGCTTTCCGAGGATGGAAGTTGCATGTTGAGAAGAAGTAGTAGTACTCACTGGTTCATTTTAGAAACATACAAGCAAATTCTCACTTTATCACTTACATGCTTATTCTATGTTTTGGCACTGTCATGGAACCTGGAACGTAGCACTGCAGGGCATTCTACGATGGCCCACCCTCCCTTTTCTCTACATGAAGATATTAGATAAATGTGTAGATATGTTTTTAAAGATAATTTTCAGCTACGGAATGGGTTTGACCAATGGGGAGCTCCTGCAGGAGTCTAGACGACAAGAGGAGAATGAAGTTTGGGATATTCTCTCCTCATCTACTCCTGATCGGTTTACTTTGGTTTGCTTGTGTTCTCTCCCTAAACGCTGCAGCATATGTAGACTGGTAGCTTTCCTCTTTATGGGTCCTGATAACTGCCTTTTCCTTTGATCCTTTCAAGACTCAAGGTAGTACTGACGTTTGCTCTTACTAGTCCCTTCAGAATGATACAGTCCCTCTTTGTTTTCCCTAAATTCTACCTATATCTTTGTAAATAATTTTTCTTCAAATTAAACTCTTTCTAGGTAACCAACTGGCATGTGCTATCAATTCCCTGATTTGATCCTGGCCAACACAGTGGGTGAACATACTGCCCAGCAAGTGCCTTGTAAATTATTGATTAGCATATCTAAAATAATAAGGGAGAAAAGAGAAACTGGAAGAATAGTAGCAGACTCAAAGTCAAAATCACCAAACAGTGTTTGCAGTTGGAATGAGATGGGAAAAATGGAATGTGACAAGACTTTGTTCATAAAGGCAAACTTAGGATTTGATTTCCTGGAAATGGAGTATTTGTGTCCTGATTATTTCCAAGGGATGGATATTAGAATGATTGTATGAGAGGATATGTAACTCTGATGCATTTATATGTGAGAAGTGATGTATAGGTGTTATTGATAGTCTTAACTGTTATACAAAAAGCTTATAAAAGCTTGTAAAAGCACAAGGAAAATACTACATTTAAATTTGAAATTAGAATTTATCTTATTTTTAGAAACTTTGTAAAGAAAATCATATCACATGACATACCAAAGGTAAGATTTGGTTTTTGTATTACTGAGTTGCCAGCCACAGATTATGCACCTAAACAAACACACAAACTATAAATATGCTATGTAATACACAAAACCTATACACTTCTCAATCAAGGAATATTAACTTCACTCCCACAATTATAGTTGAAATTACACAACATAGAACATATTTACATAACAAAAAAATACCCTCTCTGTTTGCTAAATACAATTTTTGAGTTTTTTGTTTTGCATATTTCCCAATTTGACAGTTATTACAAGGGTAGAGGAGACTAATAATTTATAATACACTTTAAAGGAAGAATATTTATCTAGGAAATGTGGCTTTTCACTAATTATTTCAAGAATGAATTCAAACTTACACATGGGATGCCATTTTGTTTCAATTTTTACATATTTTTTGTCAAACAAAGATCACTAATTTAATTTATGTTCTGAGTTATATATAATGAAAGAATCACAGCTTAGCATAGAGCAATGATAAGCCATGCTGTGTAGGATGGCAATACTAAATAAAGTTCCTTTGATCTCCTCATCTTCCCATTAAAAAAAAATACTACACTGAAAAAATAATGTTAGAAAGTGTACATTATTTTGTGTTCTACCAGACAAAGAATCTATTTCAAGAAATGAGAATAATAAAAGTTATTCCTAAACTTTGAAAGATCTATTGTAATGAATTGAACTACTTCAGTTTCTGATTGCTTGCCAGCAGTGTAACTGTCTCCAACATACTCCTGTATTGATCTGGTAGCCTTTGTGGCCCTGCATAAAGAATAACCATCTGTGTCAGGTGCAACAGCAGGTGCCATCCCCACTGAACTGTCTGCTACCCTGATTACAAAGAGGATGGTTAGAGCACCTGGTGACCAAGACAGGCTCTTTCTCCTCCACAGAAAAGAAACTCATTTCTAAAAGTTTACTGAACTGAAACTGAGAAACTCCCCAGAAATCATCAGTTAAAGAGGAATGAACTCCGGGGAAGACAAAGTAAGAGATCTAGTGACAGGAAGCCTCTGGCTTGCATCAAGAGGTTCCCAGACATGTACACTAGGCTGAAGTTCCCATTTGGACCACTCTGAAGAAGTTCTGAGCCCTTCGTTTAAATCAGATGTGAAGGTCAGATAATCTGTATAATATGTCCAGTCTGGCGTAAGTACAGACATAGGGAAAGAGGTCTGTATTGGAAGTGACTGACTTGCTGAAACTGCATAAAATTGAACATTAGAGGTTACTTCTGAAAAATCAGACACTGAGTTCATGTAAAGAAGCAGGTTGTTTTTGAGGTCACTTGAATGTACAGTTTCTGGATGATTTTCTAAATTTAATTAAAAATCTAGAGAGCTATCATGTGTGAGAAGTTTGGACTGTTGATAAGATCCTTTAATCTCTTTCACATCCAATAAATTATCTTGATTCAGTGTCTCAGTGGGGCCCACGGTTACACCATAGTGTCCTATTGTCAATAGTTTTAAAACATTTTCTGACAGAGAAGGATCATCAGTAGCCAGTTTTGAAGTCAAATCAGTATTCATCAGGTATGAAGAGGCAGTTTGTGATGGGACAATGGATAAATAAGTCTTATCCAAACATAAATTAACATCCAAATTACTTGATAGGGTAATAGATTCTTCCAAGGATGAGGATAAAATCCTTTTTTCTGTACTCTTTTTAGAAGGGAATAAAGATGACAGCTCTGTGAACACTGCTGATGGCGTTATTTCAGTAGCAGAGGAAAATGAATGCCCAGAAGTGATAGTTTGAATTCCCATTAGTGCATACCAGCTGGCTAATATCACTAAGTTCATCCAGAATGTCTCATAAAAGTGGGACTGTTTGCTATGCAAAACTCGATCTGAGAATTCATGAGAGGATTTTATTTCAGTCATAGAACATGTTGCACATGTTTGGCTTAATTCACTTAAAGAATCAGCAGCCTGTGATTTGATGTTTGTGAGTCTCTGGTTGCTAGATGCTTCCATAATAACCTGGTATTCACTGGGAAAGGAAGCTTGTGTAGTGAATTGGTACAGAGTTGATGAGTTTAAGATGGCTACCTGTTTAGATATAATTATCTTAGCAGGAGAAATGGGAGACATTGAGGAACTTAGCAATCTCCAGTACTCTCTTCTTGAAATTAAGGAAACAGCTGAATATCCTTCAGTATCCTCTTGAGCCCCCCTGGAGACAACTGGAGGTGCACTTGTAGCAGCAGTTGTGAGCAGGAATCCATGGGAGAGTAATGAGTGCCTGTTTAACTTAATATCAGCCCCTGGAATGCCAGTAATTACTGAACTCATTGTGGTAGTAGATAAGGCAATAGTCTGATTGTTCTCAAATAATAAAGATTCTGTAGGAAAAATAGAATCTGTCATGAAAGAAGAGATGATAAATGAGGTCCTCTCTCCCCTACTGGGGAAAAGGAATCCTGGTATGGCTACTAAAGTTTGGATAGGCATATATGATATGGATGTTTTGCCCCAGACAATTTGTGCTGGGTCATGAACACCAAAATTCAGAAACTGAGAAGAGGAAACATCTGTGGAAGGAAGAAGACTGTATTTGGCTGAGAGCTCTCTAGTGGAAATCAGTTCTTTGAGTATATAGCTTTCAAAAGACATGCCAATACTTAATGCTGCCAAACCAGTGGTTGGGAGAACACCATCCTTGATAATATCTGTCTGTTTGGGACCTTCAGAGAGGAAAAAGGAAAGAAAATCAGAAAAGAGAATTAAAAATGAACAACTCTTGGTTCAATATCCGCAAATCAGTCAATGTGATACAACACATCAATAAAAGAAAGAACAAGAACCATATGATACTCTCAATAGATGCTGAAAAAGCATTTGACAAAGTACAGCATCCCTTCCTAATCAAAACTCTTCAAAGTGTAGGGATAGAGGGCACATACCTCAATATCATCAAAGCCATCTATGAAAAACCCACCGCAAATATCATTCTCAATGGAGAAAAACTGAAAGCTTTTCCGCTAAGGTCAGGAACACGGCAGGGATGTCCATTATCACCACTGCTATTCAACATCGTACTAGAGGTCCTAGCCTCAGCAATCAGACAACAAAAGGAAATTAAAGGGATCCAAATCGGCAAAGAAGAAGTCAAATTATCACTCTTCGCAGATGATATGATACTATATGTGGAAAACCCAAAAGACTCCACTCCAAAACTGCTAGAACTTATACAGGAATTCAGTAAAGTGTCAGGATATAAAATCAATGCACAGAAATCAGTTGCATTTCTCTACACCAACAGCAAGACAGAAGAAAGAGAAATTAAGGAGTCCATCCCATTTACAATTGCACCCAAAACTGTAAGATACCTAGAAATAAACCTAACCAAAGAGACACAGAATCTATACTCAGAAAACTATAAAGTACTCATGAAAGAAATTGAGGAAGACACAAAGAAATGGAAAAATGTTCCATGCTCCTGGATGGGAAGAATAAATATTGTGAAAATGTCTATGCTACCTAAAGCAATCTACAGATTTAATGCAATTCCTATCAAAGTACCATCCATCTTTTTCAAAGAAATGGAACAAATAATTCTAAAATTTATATGGAACCAGAAAAGACCTCGAATAGCCAAAGGGATATTGAAAAAGAAAGCCAACGTTGGTGGCATCACAATTCCGGACTTCAAGCTCTATTACAAAGCTGTCATCATCAAGACAGCATGGTACTGGCACAAAAACAGACACATAGATCAATGGAACAGAATAGAGAGCCCAGAAATAGACCCTCAACTCTATGGTCAACTAATCTTCGACAAAGCAGGAAAGAATGTCCAATGGAAAAAAGACAGCCTCTTTAATAAATGGTGCTGGGAAAATTGGACAGCCACATGCAGAAAAATGAAATTGGACCATTTCCTTACACCACACACGAAAATAGACTCAAAATGGATGAAGGACCTCAATGTGCAAAAGGAATCCATCAAAATCCTTGAGGAGAACACAGGCAGCAACCTCTTCGACCTCAGCCGCAGCAACATCTTCCTAGGAACAACGCCAAAGGCAAGGGAAGCAAGGGCAAAAATGAACTATTGGGATTTCATCAAGATCAAAAGCTTTTGCACAGCAAAGGAAACAGTTAACAAAATCAAAAGACAACTGACAGAATGGGAGAAGATATTTGCAAACGACATATCAGATAAAGGACTAGTGTCCAGAATCTATAAAGAACTTAGCAAACTCAACACCCAAAGAACAAATAATCCAATCAAGAAATGGGCAGAGGACATGAACAGACATTTCTGCAAAGAAGACATCCAGATGGCCAACAGACACATGAAAAAGTGCTCCATATCACTCGGCATCAGGGAAATACAAATCAAAACCACAATGAGATACCACCTCACACCAGTCAGAATGGCTAAAATCAACAAGTCAGGAAATGACAGATGCTGGCGAGGATGCAGAGAAAGGGGAACCCTCCTACACTGTTGGTGGGAATGCAAGCTGGTGCAGCCACTCTGGAAAACAGCATGGAGGTTCCTCAAAATGTTGAAAATAGAACTGCCCTATGACCCAGCAATTGCACTATTGGGTATTTACCCTAAAGATACAAACATAGTGATCCAAAGGGGCACGTGCACTCGAATGTTTATAGCAGCAATGTCCACAATAGCCAAACTATGGAAAGAACCTAGATGTCCATCAACAGATGAATGGATCAAGAAGATGTGGTATATATACACAATGGAGTACTATGCAGCCATCAAAAGAAATGAAATCTTGCCATTTGCAACAACATGGATGGAACTAGAGCGTATCATGCTTAGCGAAATAAGTCAAGCAGAGAAAGACAACTATCATATGATCTCCCTGATATGAGGAAGTGGTGATGCAACATGGAGGCTTAAGTGGGTAGGAGAAGAATAAATGAAACAAGATGGGATTGGGAGGGAGACAAACCATAAGTAACTCTTGATCTCACAAAACAAACTGAGGGTTGCTGGGGGGAGGGGGTTTGGGAGAAGGGGGTGGGATTATGGACATTGGGGAGGGTATGTGCTTTGGTGAGTGCTGTGAAGTGTGTAAACCTTGTGTTTCACAGACCTGTACCCCTGGGGATAAAAATATATGTTTATAAAAAATAAAAAATTAATTAAAAAAAATGAACAACTCTGGCTGTGGGCGGAATCTTCTGCAAATTGCTCTGCTACCTCATACCCAGTACATGCAAACAAATGGTGCTGTAAATCATATTTCTAATATGCCATTAATAGAATCAATGAATACATAACATATTGGTTTAGAAATATTAGAAGTATCATTTTACTTTCTAAATAGTGACAATATTTTTTATATTTGATAATAGTATATATAAACTTAAGTCTTTAAAAGAACAGAAATTATGAAGACAAAGAGTAGGGCAGACTACCTTTCTGCTTATGATATCCAATGGCCCTCACAAATATTTTTAACAAGAATACCTTGTTAATGGCTATAATTCTCATTCTTATTTTCTAATCATATTAGAAATCAGATTTCTAATATGAAAGTGTATGAATAAGTTTGGTGACATCACAAATTGTATAAATGCAAAGACTCCTATTATTCATACTCCATGGAGGGCTAAAGTCAAACAAATTTTGTTATATAAGAAGAACAAAACTGGAGGTATCTTGTAGCCTCATATCAAACTATACTACAGAGCTGTTAGTAATCAAAATAGCATGGCACTGGAATGAAAACAGGCACATAGATCAATGGAATACAATAAGGAGTCCAGAAATAAGCCCTATTCTATATAGTCAATTAATCTATGACAAAGAAAGCAAGAATATACAAATGGGAAAAAATGGCCTCTTCAAAAAGTGGTGCTGGGAAAAGTGGACAGCTACATGCAAAAAAATGAAACCAGACCACTACCTTACACCATGTAATACATTCAAATGGACTAAAGATTTAAATTTAAGACCCAAAACTGTTAAACTAGAGGAAAACAGGCAGGGAACTGTTTGACATCAGTCTTAACAATATTTTGTGGGGGGGGCCAGACTCCCTAGGCAAGGGCAGTGAACAAATCGTTCTGCATCACACTATAACAAGCTTTTGCACAATGCAGGAAACCATCAGCAAAACAAAAAAGGCAACCTACTGAATGGGAGAATATATTTGCAAATCACACATGTGATACGGGGTTCATATCCAAAATACATGGAGATTTTCCAGAACTTACTATCAATAGAGGAAACTGATTAAAGATAGGCATAGGGTAGTGTGCCTGGGTGGATCAGTTGGTTAGGCATCTGACTCTTGATCCCAGCTCAGATCTTAATCTCAGGATCGTGAGCTCAAGCCCTGATCTGGCTTACTTAAAAAAAAAAAAATGGACAGAGGACTTGAACTGACATTTTCCACATACAGATGGCCAAAATATACATGAAAAAATACTTAATATCACTAATCACCACAGAAATGCAAATCAAAACTATAATGAGATAACACTTACATCTGTCAGATTGCTATCAAAAAGGCAACAAATAACAAGTGTCAGTGAAGGTGTGTAGAAAAAGAAAATTTTGTACACTGTTGGTAAGAATGTAAATTGGTATAGACATTATGGAAAACAATATAGAATTTCTTTTTAAAAATTAAAAATAAAATATCATACAGTCCAGCAATTCCACTTCCAGATATTTATCAGGAAAAGGTGAAAATACCAGTTCAAAGAGATATATACACTTCTATTACACTGAAGCATTATATGCAATAGCCAAATTATGGATGCAATCTAAATGTCCATTGACGGATGAATGGATAAAGAAGATGTGATATAATATACAAAGGTATATTACTCAGCAATAAAAAGAATGAAATCTTGCAATTTGTGAAAACATAGATGAACCTAGAGGGTATTATATTCAGTGAAATAAGTCAGACAAAGACATATGTATGATTTTATTTACATCATACAAGTGTATGGTGTACAAATCATACAAATGTATGATTTTATTTACATATGGAATCCAAAAACAAATGAACATACAAAACAGAAACATACTCATAGATACAGGGAATAAACTTGGTTACCAGAGGAAGAAGGGCTGAGTTCAGAGGGCAAAATTGATAAAGGGGATTAAGAAGTACAAACTTCCAGTTATAAAATAAAGGAGTCATGGGGATATAATATATAATATAGGCAATGTAGTCAATAATATTATAGCAACTTTGTATGATGACAGATGATAACTAGATTTGTCATGGGATTGCTTCATAATGTATAAAAATATCAAATCACAATGATATGCACCTGAAAATAATATAATTTGTATATTAACTATACTCCAATTATAAAGAAAAGCAATATATATATTCTTTATTTTATATTTATATATTTATATTTTATACTTACACATACAAGGAGTGAACATTCACAGGGAGATAAAAAGAACTAATGTATTCCAAACCAAATGACTCCTTTGAATAATAAAGCACGAAAATTTGTAACTCTGCCATTGATAGAATCAATGAATACATAACATATTGGTTTAGAAATATTAGAAGTATCATTTTACTTTCTAAATAGTGACAATATTTTTTATATTTGATAATAGTATATATAAACTTAAGTCTTTAAAAGAACAGAAATTATGAAGACAAAGAGTAGGGCAGACTACCTTTCTGCTTATGATATCCAATGGCCCTCACAAATATTTTTAACAAGAATACCTTGTTAATGGCTATAATTCTCATTCTTATTTTCCTTAGTGACACTGACTATATAAAGAGTAAATTAGGAAAAAAAAAAAAGAGTAAATTAGGAATTTAGCATGCAGTATACTATTTGCAATATGTCATCATTTGATTTAGTAAATTAGATAAGACATATTGAAACATATTCAACATGTCAAAATACTTCAAAATAGGAAAGAAACCTAGATTAAAAAATTTTTTCTAATAAATTGATAGGGATATGAATTTACATATAATAATTCACACAATGATAAAAAGATACAATAAAGTAGTCAAAATCTTTAAAAATAAATTTTACTGATAGTTAAAATAAGCTGGGACTAAGGGTCAGTTATCTACCAAGATTCACATATCATAATAAAGATATTAATGAACACTTGCACTGTTTCAGGGAGAGCATTTATTAATAAGGAACATCAATATTATTAAACCAAAACTGAAAATATGAAACATAACCAACAAGAATCTTAAAACAATTTTATACCCCTGAAAAGTCATGTATCACAGAAAAAGAATGATTTGAAAGAGTCAGAAAATATGTTTCTATACACAACTATATCAAATTCAAACTTCTCCATATTTTACTTTCATCTGCTTACCTGGGTCAATTGGGTCAGTAGCCATTATGGTCCCTAGTCCTTTAGCCCTTGCTGATGGAAAGCCACTGGCTGAAGTGTCAGAAGCAGGTACTGTATATATTTGTGTAGAAATGACATCGGTTCTTTGAGAAATGGGAGGTACACAGGTAATGCTCCCTATTCCATCACCACAAAAGAGCCCAGTGGAACAGTTCTGCAAATGATAATTACCAAAATTAAACTCACAGTTTTTTGGTCCCTGAGAGAGAACTTTTTAAGATAGTTTTGAGGTATTTCTTTTTTGAAGATTTTATTTATTTGACAGAAAGAGAGAGAGATTGACAGAGAGCACAAGTGAGGGAGTGGCAGAGGGAGAAGGAGAAGCAGGATCCTTGCTGAGCAGAGAGACAGATCTGGGGCTCAATATGGGGCTTGATGTGGGGCTTGATCCCAGGACCCTGGGATCATGACCTGAGCCAAATGCAGATGCTTAACTGACTGAACTACACAGGCACCCCAGTTTTAAAGTATTTTCATAGTTATATTAGATAGCTCATATCATTTTGCTTGAAAATAAAATCTCTATAGTAAATTTTATCTGTATTTAAAAATTAATTTAATCATTCAAATCAGATATGCTCAATGGAATGTATAAATTTATTCTTAATTCTTTAAATTTTAAACCAATATACTACTTCATATTTCCTTCTAGGATTTTTTTTTCCAATGAAAAATTTGTATGTACGGTAGTCAATATGGATCTAAAAGCTTCATTACAAATCACAAACTTTTCTGCTGTAATTGTCATATTTAGTTGGAAGCTAATATAAGATGCAGTGTATACAACATATAATTTGAAAACATTTTCTTGTGATGTTTGAATCATTTTAATTTGTATTGGCTTACAGAGCAATGATCCTTGTATGATTGGTTTTAGCCTATTTCTGCCCTATACTTATAAGATAATGTCTACATGAAGAAATTGTTTTTAGCTCCTAGGGAATTCTGATACATACATAAGTAAGTGCAAATGTATCGGGGAGTCGCCTTTAAATGTAGAATTAAAACTTAGTTATACTATTTGTAGATTTTGAACTTAAAGAAAATACAATTCAGATATTATTTAAAAATGATTATGCATGCCTATTTCCTAACACTAAGGACATAGCATCTTACTTCACTGTGTTAGTATTTGTCTAAGATTGTATCTAATTTGCACAAAATGTAAATTTTGCTTTGGATGTTTAGTGATAAATTATATATTCACTTTTAACTCACACCTGAAATTATTTGTAAGGTCAGAGGATTTTTGATGTTATATAACCACTTTAAAAACCTAACATATAGAAATGAGTAAAAAGTAAAGCAAATGCAATAAAAGAAACAGCAAGAAAAGATATATTTTATTATGTCACATATTAAGGACAAAGAGATTTGTCCTTTTCTCCATACAAGGGTAAGCAGCAAGCCTTGGAAAGAATTCACAGGTTGGTGAAAATGCACACAAAACTAGAATAGTTATCAGAACACCAATGTAGAGTTTATGGTGAAAACATAGCTGTTATACATCTCACAAATATTTGCATGGTCAACATTTTCCTACTAGAAGCCATTATTAACTACTTTGAGAAATCACCACCACAGGGTTAAGGATCCTCAAATGTCTCACGATCAGCAAGTTTTTTTTCTTGTCAGCAGAGCTACACAAGAATCACAGATTTCCTTAATGTGCAGTAGATCAGGACATGTAAAATAGTGATTTAAATGCTTAATGATGTAAAGTGAAGAAACTCCATAAGAGTGATCTGGAATACTTGATATGCATTGACTAAACTATTTTTAGACAACTTTACATTGGCACTGCTAACATTTGTCTCTATGATTCTAATACATTCTCTAATATTGTTAATTTATCCTAGAGAAACTTCCACATTTTCCTTAGTTAAATCCCAAACTGCATGGTAAAGCTTATTACATGTTCACTAAACCTATTTCTTCTTCCGCTTCCTCTTCTTCCTCTTGGACTACGTTCCTTAGCCACTCTATGTGTGACTATGTGATTTACTTCTAACCAATGAGATGAGAATGGTCACAAAGTGTGCCAATTTCAGATTAATCCACAGGAGTCAAGGGGAGGAGCAAGATGGCAGAGAAGGAGGAGACCTAAATATCATTGGGTCCCGGGAGTTCAGCTAGATATCAAACCATTCTGAACAACTACAAACTCAACAGGAGATCAAAGAGAAGAAGAGCAGCAATTCTATGAACAGAAAAGAGATCACTTTCTGGAAGGTAGGACCTGCAAAGAAGTGAATCCAAGGTGATATATGAGAAGAGAGACTGTGGGGAGAGTGGGGGGGGGTATGGCCAGCTCCCAGCAAGCTCAATGGAATGGTATGGAATGAAATGGAATAGTAGAGCAGTGGAGCACAAAACTGGAACTTTTAGAAGTCTGCTCCACTGAGGGATGTTGCTCCAAAGGCTAAGCAGGGTGTGGAGCCCTTGCTGAGACAGTGTGGTCTCAGGAGTCATGGGCTTACAAAAAGACCAGGGGTGTCTGAGTGTGGCAGAGCTCCCAAGTATAGGAGGCAGGAAGCCGGCTGCAGAGGTGGAGCTGAGGAGTGGGCTTTCAGGTCAAGTTACCTTAAAGTATGATGCAAGGCACAGTTGGGAGAATCCTCTTTGATCAGGGACCCCACAAGTGGCAGATCAGGAGACCCCCTCCTTCCTCCTCTGGGAGGAGTGGCATGAGAGTGCACTGTAGGAATCTGCTGGGTTTGGAAACCAAATGGGGGTGTGTGCAAGAGACAGAAATGCTCAATCACAGGCCAGGTGAGCTCAGAGTTCAGCCAGAGACAGATAGATGGGACGGATTGATTTCTTTTCTCTGAGGGCACACTGAGGAGTGGGGCCCTGAGCTTTCTTCTCCTCTGGGGCAGGAGATTGGGAGGCCACCATATTCATTCTCCTCCTCCAAAGCTGTACAGAAAGTGTTCAGGGAACAAAAGCTACTGAGAGCGAAACCAAGCTACTTAATCTGGCCCCTGGCAAAGGCAGTGCAATTCTGGCGCAGGAAAAAACACTTGAAAATCATGAAACGGGCCCTACTGAAGAAGATCAACAAGAACATCCAGCCAAGACCAAGTTCACCAATTAATGAAAACTGCAAAACTTTAGAGCTACAGGAATACAGCACATAGAATTTATGGCTCTCCACACCCTAATTCTTTAGTTTTTCAAAGTTAAATTTTTTTAATTTTATTTTTTTCTTATTCTATTTTTCTTATTCTATTTCTAAACATTTCCCACCTCCTCTTTCTTATTCTAACGTTTTAAAACTATTTTATCTTATCAGTACCTTTTTAAAATCTTTTTAAATTTTCATTGTTATAGTTATATTCTATCCCTTCATTGTATTTAACCTTATATTTTGTGTACATATAGGTTTTTCTTTCTTTAAAGTTTTGGGCTACAGTTACTTCAAATAGATCAAAATATACCCTAAATCTAGCACATGGCTTTGTTCTAGTCTTCAGCCTGATCACATCCTTTCCTCTTTTTATTTTCCAAAAAACCTCTTATCAGTTCCTTTTTAAGAATCTTTATAAATTTTCATCTTTACAGTCATATTCCATCCCTTCATAATGCTTATCCATATATATACATGTATATATATGGATAAGAAAAACTTTATATATATAAAGTTTTTCATATATAAAGTTTTTCTTTCTTTAAAATTTTGGGAGGCAGTTTCTTCTAATAAACCAAATCAAGTGTGTCGCTCTGTTCTATTCACCAGTGTGTGTGTGTGTATGTATATGAATACATATGTATATGTATATGAATATATGCATATATACATATATATATATATATAGGGAAAAAAAGAAAAAATATATACATATGTATATATATACATATATATATGTGTATATATATACATATGTATATATTTTTTCTTTTTTTCCCTTTTTTTCTTTTTTTCCCTTTTCTTCTCCCCCCCATTCAGGTCTCTTTTGATTTGGTTAGTGTATATTTTCCTGGGGTCATTGCTACTCTTTTAGTACTTTGTTCTCTCATTCACCTATTTTTATCTGGATAAAATGATGAGGTGGAAAAACTAAACTCAAAATATAAAGAATAAGAGGCAGTACTGGTGGCTAGGGATCTAATAAATATGGGCATTAGTAAGATGTCAGAACTAGAGTTCAGAATGACAATTATCAAGGTGCTCACTTAGCATGAAGAAAGCATGGAAGACACTGGAGAATCCTTTTCTGGACAAATAAAAGAACTAAAATCTAACCTAGCTGAAATAAAAAAAAAAGTTGCTAATGAGGTGCAATAAAAAATGGAGGCTCTTACTGCTAGGATAAATGAGGCAAAAGAGAGAATTAGCAATACAGACGACCAAATGATGGACAATAAAGAAGCGAAGAAAAAGAGAGATATACAACTACTGAATCATGAAGGGTGAATCCAAGAGGTAAGTGACACCATAAGACAAAACAATATTAGAATAATTGGTATTCCAGAAGAAGAAGAAGAAAGAGAGAGGGGGCAAAGGTATATTGCAGCTTATTATAGCAAAGAATTTCCCTAATTTGATGAAGGGAAAAAGCATCAAAATCCAAGAGGCACAGAGAACCTCCCTCAAAACCAATAAAAATAGGTACATCTAATAGTAAAACTTACAAGTCTTACTGACAAAGAGAAAATCCTTAAAGCAGCTCAGGACAAGAGGTCTGTAACATACAATAGTAGAATAACCTCACACCAGTCAGAATGGCTAAAATTAACCAGTCAGGAAACAACAGGTGTTGGTGAGGATGCAGAGAAAGGGGAACACTCGTACATTGTGGGAATGCAAGCTAGTGCAGCCACTCTGGAAAACAGCATGGAGGTTGCTCAAAAAGTCGAAAATAGAGCTAAGCTATGACCTCGAGCCTTATATATAGGCTCTCCTACATAGGCTACCCATGAGCCTACACACACACACACACACACACACACACGCATGCACACAGTGAAATACTGTGCAACCATCAAAAAAGAAAATCTTGCCTTTTGCAATGATGTGTATGGAACTAGAGGGTATTATGCTGAATGAAGCAAGTCAATCAGAGAAAGAAATTATAGTATGATCTCTCTGATATGAGGAATTTGAGAGACAGGGTGGGTGTTGTGGGGGCTTAGGAGAGAAAATAATGAAACAAGATGGGACTGGGGCTGGAGACAAACCCTAAGAGACTCTCAGGAAAGAAACTGAGGGTTGCTGGGGCATGGGGGTTAGCAATAAGGTGGCTGTGTTATGGACATTGGCAAGGGTATGTGCTATGGTGAGTGCTGTAAATTATGTAAGACTGATGATTCATAGATCTGTATCCCTGAAGCAAATAATACATTATACATTATATGTTTTTTAAAAAATCCACAAATGTCTGTTATGTATGAACCTCCAGCTTCTTCTATGTGGTGACTTCTGAAAGCACATGATAATGATAGAGGAACCACAAACAGGAAATAGCCCAGATCCAGAGATCTCGCTCAAGGAAATATCTGAAATCAGAAACATTCACTTGGACTTCATATGAATGGAAAAGAAATTTTATCTGGAATAATGATAGAGGTTATTGTTTACCAACCAGCATTTCCCTAAGTATATCAATTTTTCCTTCACATGGTAATTCTGATAATATTTTTTGTTTGTTATAAGAAAATTAAACCAAGCAAAATACCTCATAAATAGTTAAATATTTCTTTTCTTTTTCTAATACTACTTGATAACAGTGAAGGATATACATATTCCAAATATTTAATTTTATTTCAATAAACCTGAATTTTGTATATCTCTTTCCTAACTTCACAGTTACCCTAATTGACTTATTTCGCCAATACATCTCTCATTCACTCACCATTCACCTGTCAATATGTATTGAATACCTACTATGATACATAATGACTTGCCCACGGATGTTTATTGAAATGTAATATGTGCTAAGATGAAGATAGTCACTTTTACAAAACTTCATGACTTTAAAAACACATTTTTTTCTGAATCTATATTTGAGGAAAAAATGTAAATAAGATCTTTTAAATCAGATCTTTATGAGAATAGGCCATCCATTTTCCATGGACACTGTGTAGGCTCCCATGTCTTTACTTGAAAAATATTTATTGATCAGTTACTAGGTGTCTGTGATGCAATTGCTGGGAACAAAATAATCTGCAAAATAAGCAAAGTTTCTCCTATTATATAGCTTGTATTTTAAGTAAAAGAATCAGCATTAATTAATTAATACCAATTAGTAATAAGTGGCTTAAAGACAAAATTTTGTGAGATAAATAATAAGGTAAAATAGAGGAGACTCTTTTAGAGGGTGTGGCCAGGGAAGTCTTCTCTGATTAGGGGTGTGAATTAATGGGAATATCTGAGGAAAGAGCATGCAATGCACAAAGAACAGTGGTACAAGGCACTGAGACAAGAACATGCCTCATATGTTTGAAAAACAGCAAGGTAGGCAGTGTGAATAAAGATATTAATAGAAGGCCATCAGGGAATAGAAGTGAGGTCACAGGCATAGGCAGGAATGAGATCATGTAAGTTAATTTGTTTGTTGTTGGATTTGGAATTAATTCTTTGAGTGATGGGAAGCCATTGAATATTTGATATTTAGAGTAAAAAACGATATGGTTTGACTTATATTATGAAAGGATTAAGTTAATGTTATATAAATAGTAGACTCTTAAGGGAGTTTGGAGAAGAGGGAAGAATGGAAGCTGCAGTATCAGTTGGAAACCAGCAGCAGTCTAGGCAAGAAATAATAGATATTGGCCTAGAGTACAAATGGCATATATTGTAACTACAGGTTATTTTCAGGATATGTTTGGAAAGCACAGCCTATGATATATGCTGATAGACTAAATGTTTGGAGTGGGGAAAAATATAATCAATGATTGTTAAGTTTTTGTTTCTATCTTTGGGGTGAATAGTGGTGCCACTTATTAATTTGAAGAACACTGGTGAAGACCAGTTAGGAACCAGAGGCAGATCAAGATTTTTTAAAATGTACTTTAACCTTGATCCAGACATGGATATAAAGTAGGAAATTGCAGATATGAGTATCTCCTGAGGCAGAATTACCCTGAAATCATTTCAATTAAGTAGGAAATTATGATTCAAAGGAAACTAGTATTATCTCTAAGTCATTCTCTGTAATTCTCCAGTTGTAATGCCAAAAATTGGCAGAGGCTAGATTCATATGTAGGCACTGAGGCTCCAAAGTCCATATTCAATAATCACTATGCTATGTTTTTTGCCTTTACTTACATCTTCAACATTTGCTATGAACAGTTCTGTATAGTTGATTGTTTTAGATAATAAACTGTAATAAACAATACAGTTTAATTGATAATAAACAATCAAC
The DNA here is from genome assembly GCF_964662115.1 of Mustela nivalis. Lineage (NCBI taxonomy): Eukaryota > Metazoa > Chordata > Mammalia > Carnivora > Mustelidae > Mustela > Mustela nivalis. The sequence goes on from NC_139024.1 coordinate 105,643,180, forward strand.
TGTATGGTTGATTGTTTTAGATAATAAAATTAAAACATTCTTCTGCTTTACTAGCCTAGTAAACATCACTATCAATTAAATTTAATGATTGTTAACAATGTGTTAGGATCTAGGCAAAACAATGTTTATTCTTGAAATGAACTTATAACCCAATGGATTATTATTTATCTTTCTATAGACAGTAACATTTGAAGATATAATGGACTTCATCCTTATATTCTATTTGAAGTGATCAGTATGTAATGCAGCATAGAAAAAAAAATCTCAGTGGTAATAATCAGTTTCATCATATCAGTCTAATTCTGTGGTTTGATCTACTTTCCTTAGAAATGGAAGGCCAAATTTACTCTTTAAAGTTTCCTAAAATAATTGACAACTTGAATTTTTCCCACTATCAAAATACACATTATTAATATATTTCATTGTTTAAATAGCACACTGTCTACATAATTTGTGGAGACCAGTGCAAATGAAAATATAGAGCCTCTTATTGAAAATGGTTAATTATTAAGTCAACAGCAGTAGGTCATTAGAGTATGTACGTGTGTATATGGGTGGGTATCTTCTAATGACAGGGTCTTGTGTAACTCCCAAGTCACATACCCATGATGTTGGCTGGCTTATAAATACTAATTTTATCAGACTATATAATAGTGGATTTTTCTACTTGTAGCTTGAGGCTCTTTGAGAATTTGCTCAGGATTGTATTTACCTTCTTAAATTGAAATAACTTTTTGATAATTGGAAGAAACATTTCAGATGACTGTTACGCTATATTCATGACATGGTGTTCCTTATAGAATTATAAAGGAAACATATATACATTGTTATATACATTTCTTATGTGGTATAGGCTTACCTCATCTATTACAGTTCTAAGAAGCAATAAACCTTCCTGGTTTCATATAAAGTGACACTTTCGATTTATGCTAATTAGAACTGTCATGTTTCATTTGGAAAGTTTCAGTAAACTGAAGTTCTTTTCAAAGAATTTCTCCTTTCTAGCAAACTTTTGGATTATTTACATCATTTTCAATTCTATAAAATTTTTATTATATAAATTCTACTACATAAAATTCTCAGGTCTTATGTTACAAATCAATGTCCAGGCTACAAAACCAGTAACCAATAATTTATGTCTAGTTAGTATATTTCTCTCATAACTTGTGGAATAGATAAAGGGAAACAAAAAGTTCCAAGTTGTGGATTCGGTGTTGCTCTCCTGTAAAGGATACTTGGCAAATCTCTGTACATGGTTATCTAACTGGACTGAGAGATGAAAGGTAAAGAAGGTGTCAACCTGAAGGTGAGAATAAACTTCAAAATAGAATAATTCACCCACAAAATAATAAAATAATCTATATTAATGATCAGAGATAAAATTTTAAAATTACTTTGACATAAAATATGTGATATTGAGATACTTTTATGCTATTCAATTGGATTAGATAACTATTTTATTTCTAGTTTTTCTAGAATGTCTTATATAATATTAATTTGTAGTGTCCATACCAATAATTAGAATTGTTTATTACATGACTGTATACCAACTTGACTTATATGTCTTTACCAGCATAGTAAAAATGTCTTTGACCACTCTTCCCTGAACATCTAGGGCTAGTATGATGTCTGGGACATAGTTACATGGTTGGTGGTCAGTAAACACTTGTTGGAAAAAAAAAATAAAAAATAATATGCCTTTGAAAATGCATTTTATCTAGATACTTCCCCATTTTCCTTTTCCTATGAACTTGAAACTCCATCAAAGACTTTATGCTGAGTAAAATAAACCACAAAAATATAAATATTGTATGATGCCACTTACATGACGTACCTGGAGTAGTCAAATTCAGAACAGAAAGTAATGTGGATGGTGGTTGTTAGAGGCTAGGAGAAGGGGAGAATGTGAAGCTGTGGTTTAATAGGTATAGAGTTTTAGTTTTGCAAGATGAAAAGAGTTCTGGAGACTGGTTGCACAACAATGTGAATGTACTTAACATGTCTGTACACTTAAAATGATAAAGATGGCAAATTGCATGTTATGTATATTTTTACTGCAATTAAAAATTAAAAACAACAACAACAAGTCCATCCTTCTTGAAAAACTCTCATCAGATAAGAAATAAAAATTTTGGAATAGTAGTCTGGTGAAATATCCTTTGGATTTCCAAACCCTGAAGACTAGTGTTGGTTTATGCGACCAAAACTTTACAGACTCATGAGAACTTTGTGATCTAAGAAGGATGTAACCTAAGCATTCAACTTCCAAAAGTAAAATCTCCTCATGTAGTATTCTAAATGTGATAGGGTCCCTCCAGTGATGATCATCTAAACTGCTCTGTGGAAGATGGGTCAGTAGTTAGACATGAAGAAATTAAGTCTGATCTACGCATGTCCTCTGTACAGAGCTCATCGTAATGGATGTTTTAAAGGTCGTTCTTTAGGTAGTTCCAAAGATGACATGAATCATCCCTCTGCCTAGACTAAGTGTGGCATTAATGCTAAATGGATACTTGCATTTATTCTGTATCTCAAACATCTATAGAAAATGTGGCAAGGGGCGCCTGGGTGGCTCAGTAGGTTAAAGCCTCTGCCTTTGACTCAGGTCATGATCCCAGGGTCCTATGTGGCAAGCTCTCAAGAAACATACAGTGCTAGAATGCTTTTCTTCCTGCATGATGACTTGACAAAACAATAGTAATTCCCATTCCTTCACTGTGCACTTCTTTCTCTTCTTCCTTCATTTGGGTGAAAGATGTGGCTGGATAGGCTATCTATTCCTTGAACTTGGTGCATCATGTTTTTCTATTTCTTTCTCTCTCTGTGTCTCATCATCATTATCACCTCTCTCTATCAAGTTTAAGCTAATACATCCAGAATGACTTCTGAGTACCCTTCCTGGAACTCTGGAATATGGTCCTTTTTATATTAAATTCTAGTTAATCCACAATATCATTCTGTGAAAATTTTAAATGTTCATTTCTATAGGAAGATTATAATGAGGATTTCTGTCTGGGAATAATTACAGTGTGTGGCTGAAAACTGTTCAAAATCTTTTTTGAATGTGTTGGCCAGTTGTTCAAATCATTTCCTTTTCTTTCTCTCAAATAAGGTTTGTGATTAAAAACAGAATCCTAAGCAATGAACGAAAGCTATGGGTCCATAGTTCCATGAGGCCTCATAAAGTCTGAAGAACACTAATATGGAATTTTCATTTAAGTAGAAATACAGTAGACCTATTTAAGATTTATGGTGTAAGATAAGAAGCACTTCTGCAATGCCTGATAATGAGGCCTCTATTTTCTTGGAGTGAAGTCTCTTCTTGCCTGGAAGATAACTCTATTTTCTCTCATTGAATTTGGCTACCATATCTTCAATGTATTTGCATCAGTGGAATTTTCTCTGAAAATACAGGTTCACTGCTTTTCTATACAAGTCAATCTTCAGGGACAATTTCTATGAACTAATGAAGAAAGAGAAATAATGACCTGTGGACTCTACTGAATCAGACATGTTTTCTGATCTGGTAATCAGAATATTTAAGAAAGACTAGGAGAAAGCACAGCTCAGGGTAAAAGCCAAGATTAATACTAGAAACAAATGTTCAGGAGGATAATGGGGCAAGATTGAGGGACACTATTTTAGAGGCAAGCCCTCAAAAATATATTTACTAACTACATAATATGTGCCAGGGTTATCTTTTATTTATTATTATTGTTTTTAAAAATTTTATTTATCTATTTCAAAGAGAGAGAACATGAGCAGGGGGAGGGAAGGGAAGAGGGAGAGGGGAAGAGAGAAGCAGACTCCCCGCTGAGCTGGGAGCCCCACATAGGGCTCCTTCCCAGAACCCTGAGATCATGAACTCAGCCAAAGGCAGACACTTTACCACCCAGGCGTCCCGAGAGTTATCTTTTAAAATTAAAGTCTTACTAGAATATGCTTAGCTTAAAAAACTGACAGTGGATTACTACTTTCCTAGGAAAAATAAAAATGATTTAGCCCAGCACACACACCCACTGGCCATTTCTAAAAACATATTTTTATTTCATGTCAGTTTTTTCATTTTTTCACTTTTTTTCATTTTTTTTTAACTTTTTTTCAATTATATACTATAATTACTAGTTCACATATATTGTTTTCCTTCCTGAATTCCACTGCCATGAACCAGGGAAAATAGATAACCCAAATTTTTTGACTCAACTCAACATTCTCTTGGAAATTCTATGTTCCTTTAAATAAATCATCTATGCTTTCATGAAATATTGTGTAGACCCTAACTGTGGCTATTATCTGTCATATTGTTGTTTGACATATTCTTCACTCCCAGTAGACTGTAACTTTTTAAGAGCAAAAAACAGTCCTTAAGTGTGTAGCTTAGCGTTAGAGATCACAGGCTAGGAAAGGAAATTCTTGTAGAGCTTGTGGTATCAATCTATGTAAGTCTATTTCATGTTGGGTTAAAAGATGTGAGTAGTAGTTCTCATAAGTTAGAGACCCCAAAACCTCTGATTTAGTCAAATTGATTAGAAATGTTGAATTGGAGTCTTGGGACAAGATGTTCACATTACTCAGTTTCCACTGAAGTTCACAGGTGACAAAAATGCCTGTGGCCTTTAATGGGTTTGTAATTTGTAATTTGAGAATCTGTAAATTTTAATTACTAAATTAAAGGTACAATTTGATAAGTAAGCTATATATTTGAATATGAATTATATGTAAAAATTACTCAGACCAATATACCTAAATCATGTTTCTAATATATTTGTAATAAAGATATTTAAACTTTTTTCCCCTTTTTCTATACTGGTAAATGTACCTGTACATAAAAAAAACATAAATTACATTGTTGGGGGGGGGAGTATAGATGGATTGGATTAAAATTCTCTTTGTAATAAATTTGCTCTTAATACTTTTATAATGTTTTCACATTTTTAAAAATGAGAAAACTAGAAGTCCAATTCAATTTTTAGGAATAAAATAATTTATATAGCAATAAACATATTTTGATAGAAGGCATAGGTGGATAGAGTACCTCCAAATTCTAAGTGGATGGAGTTTTATCAACTTTCTACAATGAATAAATTCAATTACATGTCATTATTTTGATTCTAATCAAAGAGGTACTAGTGAGTTTTAGCAATACATATAGATACTGAGTTTTGAATGCAGAGGTAGTTTGAATTTTAAATTATAGGCTTGACTGTGGTACAGTTCATGTTGGAAATGCCACTAATTTAAATAAAAATAATGTGTGATTGCATTTAGTTGAGTTCGACACAACAACATTGAGAATCTATTCGTATCAGAATCATTTAATAACTATCATATTCATTACAAGTGAAAATGGTGACTGATACAACTGTATCTCTGAGATTCTAACTGCCAAAAGCATCCTCGTTGTTTCCAAATTCTCTGACTCTGAGACCACTGCCTATGAATCACCATTCCTAGAATCTGATCCCTGACTCAGAGTCCTGTAGGTACAAGTACTAGGAAAAGGGCCATCAAGACATCTCAGAAGTCAAATACGCTGGTCTAATTTACTATTTCAGGAAGAACTGATGAAACTAATAGATAACTATAGGTTTACTAAGGTAAACATCCAGGATTCCCTAGTTGTCATTTGAGAGCTGGCAACCAGAAAGTTAAAACTTTGTTTCTGACCCTAAATACATGTACTGTTTAGGGCATCTTTCCCCAGTCACAGAATGCTCCACTCCTGTTCATGAGGAAAGACATTTATTTCATGGTTCATTTCCTAATGCCTGCAATAGAAATAATGTCTTCATCTTCTGAATCCATATAATTCTTATTTGTTTACACCTATGCCACTAATCTCTTTCTAATCTATGTTATAGTTGTTTCTATTCATGTTTTATCTCTTCCTGTTCAACTCCTTAAATCACATTTCAAATAGTTCTATTAATCTAAGTCCAATAATATACAAATACTAAGTGCTAAAAGAATATGTGTAATAACATAGTCTTTTAAAATACTTCAACTTCATATCCTTCCACTTGCACTCCTTGTAAAAAACTTGCAACCTTCTGTTCCTATCGTCTGTGTGGCAACTTCAATCTACACCAAATCATACTTGTCACACTTGTTGTTCAGGCTTGCTCTCCTGTTGGAACTCTTTTCTGAATCAATTTAATCAAGTGGGACTCTCTACCTTTGACATCTATAGCATCTTGTACATGTCTTTATCAAAATACATTTGTTAATAAATATCATTTGTCCATCTCTCTTTGGGCTGCTATTCTATGCCAACCGGATAGCAACAGTTGTGAGCATGACACATGAGTCATCACAATATTGGTGATTTTATACTTTTCTTCATGCATATCCTTTAAAACACAAAGGTGCAATCTTCATTTTAAGGCATTAAACAGGATGGCTTCTGGACACTAGTAAGGCCATCTATTTTCTGTAACACACTGGGACAATGCATGTTCTCTCTCCCTTCAGATTGAAGTGGGTTAGGCTTACAGTTAGCATGCTTTGAAGTTTGTTTTCACATTCTGAGGATGCATACAATCGTCCCCTTACTCGGAAAATGCAAGTGCAAATGATATGAAAACAGTTACCAAACAGTTACCAAAGACAAAAAAAAAAAAAAAATCAAGCACTATGGTTACAAGGATACCAACAACACCTAAAATAAATCAAATGCAGCAAGCAAAAATACGCAGTGCTGAGCATTTGTGTCCCTGAGCTGCGTGGAGAGGGAAAGCAACAGGTCTTATTCTTCCCTATAGATTGACTCTTTTCTTAGTTTCATTTATTTTTAATTAAAGGGGAAAAAAAAGCTAAACCAGGTGCATTGATTATGAATTAAAGAAGACTTCTAGGCCACATGGGAAGCTGTAAAATCCTACTGTTTTCAGTGGCCGTACCAGAAAAAAGCAGGGAAACAGAAGATTGGTGTTTATCACACACACACACACACACAAATGCAGTAGATGTGTGTTATCATATTTCCTCCAGCTGCCTAGCCTGCATTTAATTATTTATAGATTAAACTGGCAGATGTAAAATGCACAGCCCCATTTGTTATAATGTAAAAACCATGTGAAATAAGAAATTTTGGTGTAAAAATATAAAAGAACTTTTGAAGAAATTATAGGAGTTAAATTCTTTTTAGTATGGCTGTGTTTGCCAAGAGAAATTTGAGCAACAGCTCATGGTAAGAACAGCTAGAACTAGAGTGGAATGCAGAATAGAATCTTTTCTGATCTACTAGCTATACATAAATGTTTTAACCTCTTTATTTCCATATCTGTAAAATAGAGATAACAATGATTCTTATGTCACAACATTTTTTAGACATTAAATGAGGCAATGCATCCAAAATACTTAGTCTGGCAACTAGTTACTGCTTCACCAATGATAACTAACTTTGATGGTATCTTATGGCCCAAATGGTATTTTACATCATTTTATTAGTATCTAAAAGATTTATATCTTTAATGGTGGATGGCACTGCATCTAATCTGTACTTCAAATTTATTCAATGTTAAACACCAAAATATTTATAGTCTTATCCATGTTCTTGTTCATTTGATAAACATTTATTTAGAATGACTCTATGCAGTATCCATGTGGAGAAAAGAGGCAATAAGATGTGCATAGTTACTGTTCTCATAGAGCTTTTTATTGGAGAGGAGAGAACAGAACAGGGTGGAGACAAGAGGAGGGACAGGGAAAGGAGGGGTGGAGGGAGAGTCTGTTCACACATTAAATATAGAGACACCAAACAGTTGATGAATTACAGTTTTGGCAATCGCTATGAAAACAAATTATAAAATGCTACCTAGTTGCTTATGAAAATTGGAAATGATACAGCATTTTAGAATACAGTGGCAGTTTCTGACATAAGTAGCCACACTTTTTCATACAACTCAGCAATTGCCCATTCCCCAGTGTTTACTAAAATGAATAAAAAAACTTATGAATGCACTAAAACCTGCACACAGATGTATATGTCAGCTTTATTTATAATTGCCAAAACATGGAAGCAACCAAGATGTCCTTTTGCAGGAGAATAGACAAATTATGGTACATCCAGTTAATGGAATATTATTCAGAATTAAAAAGAAATGAGCTATTAAGGTATTAAAAGGCATGGAAGAAAATGTAAATGCATATTATGAAATGAAAAAAACTAATCTAAAATGGCTATTTTATTATTCTAATTCTAACTATATGACATCCTGGAAAAAGAGAAGCCAAGGAGACAATAAAAAAGATCAGTGATCACGGAGAATTAGAGGGGTGAGAGGGATGAATAACTAAATCGCAGGATTTTGGGGGCAGTGAAAACACTTCGTATGGTACTATAATGGTGGATACATATCATTATTCATTTATCAAAACCCACAGAATGTACAACACCAAGAATTAACCCTAATGTGAACTACAGACTTTGGATAATAATGTTCTTCAATTATAACAGTTCTGGTGGGGGGATGTTGGTAGTGGGGAAGCTATGGAATGGATTCAGCCTACACTTTTATTTTGAAAAGTAGTTCAATAATATCTTCTACCCACACCCCCATATAACATGGAGGTATTTATCTCAATAATAAGCAAATAAAAGGTATGGTGTAGAGCAAAGAATACCAGTCTGTAAGTGTGGGCATTAAAAAATCTGTTCCCATGGCACCTGAATAGCACAGTGTCTGACTCTTGGTTTTGGCTCAGGTTGTGATTGCAGGGTAGTGTGACTGAGCTCCACCTCAGACTCCACACTCAGCACAAAGTCAGCTTGAGATTCTCTTTCCTTCTCCCTCTGCTCCTCCCACTTTTATGCTCTCTCAACCTCTCCTTCTCTAAAATAAATAAATACATCTAAAAAAAAAAATAAAATTCTGTTGCCAACTCTCCAATGGACTAACAATGTTATCTTTGGTGATTTTGCAGCCTCATGCTATAGATTTGGAAACTGAGGCTCAAAGAAATTTCCATCTAACTGGGGTCTAAAATATCAAGCCTATTCTCTTCTGTAGCAGAAATATATTCTGTTTCTATGAAAATATAAACATTACACTGCTAGCCATGTTTAAATAAGACACAGACACATAAAGATAGGGGGTAGACAACCATTACCCATATTTTCTAAATAGCTCAAGAGGATAATCATAATTCTACTGTATTTCATTTATCAATATTAATGGCTATTCTGAGAGATTTAGATTGTGCATAATAGCGGTGCTACATGTCTATTACATAAATTGTAGGTCAAGTTGCTATTTTCAATATTATATTTCTGAAAATATTTAAACTGCATTTCTCATAACAAACTATATTTATTTAATACAGAGGGTATCCTCTTTGCATTTTTAAAAAATATTTTATTTATTTATTTGACAGACAGAGATCACAAGTAGATAGAGAGGCAGGCAGAGAGAGAAGAAGGGAAGCAGGCTCCATGCTGAGCAGAGAGCCTGATGTGGGGCTCGATCCCAGGACCCTGAGATCATGATCTGAGCTGAAGGCAGAGGCTTTAACCCACTGAGCCACCCAGGGGCCCCTTTGCATTGTTAAAATACATGTTTTTACTCAGATTTGCACCTTCCCTCCTCCAAAACCATTATACACCTTGGGTTATAAAATACTAAGCTACTGTATTGCTTAGAATGCTTAGGGCACACATCTCCGTTTACAGTGAAACTAGTCCCGATAAGCAGATTTTAAAAACTGGTTATTATATGTTTAGCATTCTCATTAGCAATACTGAGCAATCCCTCAGTGTAGGCTTCCAATATGAGGTACAGATAAAGACTTAACATTTTTGGTTAAGACTTAACCTTTCTAATCTTCAGAGGAAGTCATAATCTTTTTCCTTAAGAAGGCTCTTCTAATGACTCCTTTACTCAGGGTTTGTCAGTTGTCTTATTTTTAACCTTAGTACTATATAAATTGTAACTTAGTTAATGTCCTCATTTCTTTCAGCATACAGTTTCCTGCATTTTGAACCCACTGATGACTGCTGTATTATCCCTTACACATCTGTCTCCACTCAGATAAAAACTTTCTTTTGGTAAGAAATTCAAACTAATGAATTTTTATTTGAGGATCTCGTATAGTGCTCTGCACACAATATATGCTTATAATATGTTAAGGCAAAGCATCAAATTTCCTTTAAAGGAGCATTGTTTTTGTTTGTTTGTGCATTCAAGGGTCTACAAATGGACCTGTCCTCTTTTCCATAATTAGAATGTAAGAATAGTGTGTGTTTGTGTATATATGCCTTTCAAGTATTTTGCTATGGTGATTGTCCAAAGGATGTGTTGGGTTTTTATTTTTTTAGATGTATTTTGACTAATCAAATATATCAATAACTTGAGCTCAAATATGAATAAATGTCAAAGCAATAAAACACCTCTTTTAAAAAAAGGAATTATGAATTTAAGCACTGCAACTTGATTACTTCCTATATGGAAACACATACATTTTAATTATTTAATAGGATGAATCTTGGGATCTTGAACACAGTAAATATTTGTAAATATTCATTAACAGTATCAGTGACTTTTAAATCATTAAAAATAAACACCAGAACCAGGGATAAACATCAAATCAAACAATATGTCTTGCTATACTGTGTATTGTTTTTTAGGTCTGTTTTGAAGATGACATTTAAAAATCAGATATTGCAAATAGACTGTACTGCTGTAGAGTTCGAGCATTTTTTTCTCATTCAGAAAATAGATTTTTCGTCCTCCCCATTTTGTTGCATACAAATATAGTTTCTAGACAACATAAAAATCCATTTTAATTTAAAGAATGCTATTAACACTTTTATTGACTATCATTTGCAAAATGCAATAGTATGACCCATTGACAGTCATCAGTTAATGTATGGATCAATATTGTTTGGTAGAAATTCATTTACTGAGGAAGAAATGAACAATGCTGATTAAACTAAAAAGTGAGGAAGATCATTTGTCTTGAATTTTCTTAACAAATCTAGGACATCCAATAAATTATGTTCTGTCACTTAAATTCTTTTACAGAGCAGTTAAATTTTAGAATAATGTAAGTACTTTAATGTTTCGATTCATTTTTACAATTGGATCTGCGAAAAAGAACAATCTACACCAATGATCAGTTTGTCGGAGATTATCACAGCTCTAAACATTATAAAAACCTGAGAGTTCAAGTCTTTAATGTTATCTACCAAAAATTAATTCTCTGAAATAAAGAAAAAAAAATAGATTACCATCCCTTGTCAAGTAGTGGCTTTTCACTTCACACATTATTCTTCATTATCAAACAAATAATAATTGTAGTAATATAATTTTCTCTAATCTCACAGACATACAACTGAGTTAACATTTTTATATGACTATGTAATTAGTGAGGGTTTTTAAAATAGCTTAAATAGAAGGAACATAGAATGTGGCATCTTTCTGAAGATCTATTTGAAGAAGGACATCAGAAAGAAGTTTAGGTTAAAATAAACAGACTTAATGTAAAGAGAATTCCTACAAGTTATTTCAATAAAAGGCTTATAAGTTTTGCTGTATCATTATAATCAGAAATACAATGCTCAGATATTCCCAGTAATTTGATATATTGTAATGCATTTTAACAGAGATTGCATGTGATACTGTATCAAATGGAATACATATTTGTGCAAGATAATTTATTTTCTCTATGCTAGTAGCGAATCTGATTGCCAGCTAAATTGGCATCTTTTAAGCATTCCATGAAAATCTCTAGCAACTCTGGAAAATAGAACAATCATTTGATTGTTACCTGGGAAATGTAATTAGAATAAGGAAATCAGTTTTCTTAAAAGACACATTGAATTTCATGAATGAAGGAAAATTCATCTATTTTCCTTATTAAATATATTAATAAGTCCTTTCATTCTTAAAAACAATCATAAGATTTTTGAGTTTTGGTCCAGCTTGTGAGAAGCTTGTAAATCATCCCTCCCTTCTTCAGAAACACAAAAGTTGTATAAAGTAACAATCAAGAACTCCTCTTAGATCTGTCAGAGAACTGAGGTCACAGAGCAAACTGCTCTCTGCCAGATGGGTGGGACAGTGGGGCAGATACAGAGAATCACAGCTCAGCAGAGCAGAAACTCAGGAGCAGAAACCACAGCTGGAGCCGGTACCAGTATGTAATTGTCAGAATGCTGGAGGTCCAGTGTGGACATTCTTGAGAGCTAAGAACTCCAGAGGTGTCCAGTCATAGGGGATCCTCCATACTTTCATTAGTTTTACCTCCAGGAATTCTGCCTGGTTCTCCCAATAAAGATAGGAGAAAAGTCCCTCTATACTTCCAGTAAAGGGAAAGAAGAGCTGCTTTGAAGTACTCCCAGAACATTATGTTGTTCTTAACAAGTCCTGACCTGGCGAAGAATGATCTTACCAGAGCCTAATCAATCTGGGAGAAAGGAAATACTCTATTCTAGCTCCATGCAGCTTTCTTGTCACATCTAAGGGCAAGGCCGACTGAGCAGAACATGTGAAGGTCACAGCCAGAGGTAAGGTCACTGAAAGACCGAGACCTAGTCATGGAACTGTTGAAAGCTTCCCCTCCCTCCAGACCTTAACAGCATCAATAGGATGCCTTTATAATAACAAAGGGTTATAACTGAAAGAGACGGACATCTCAGGTCTACCGAGAAAGTCCTAAGAAAACTCAGTGGTTACAGGGGAGACCAAAACGAGGATATCGAGAGAAAATATAGCCTCTGATATCTGTAGCAACAGCAAATAGTAAACATGGCTTGACTCCTAGCCAGATAAAAACAGTCTTATACCAAAGATCTACTTACATTTGTTACTTATATCCCGCACATCCTGTCTGCCTATAACTATAAAATTATAGGGCATACCACAAGATGAAAAGTACAATTTGAAGAGAAAGTACCAAAACCAGACTCAGATATGCAAGAGATTTTGCAATTATCAGACTAGAAATTTAAAACAACTATGATTAATATGTTAAGATACTGATAAAACAACCCCAGCAATGATGACAAAAATAAAAACATTATATTCTATGCTCTTAAGGATACTAAAATTATACCTACTTGAGCTCACTGCCTATCAGAGTGGGCATTTTATTCTAAATATTTATTCTAAATATTTTATTTAGTTTCTTTCCATCTATTCTGCTCGTAGAATGCCATGACCTACATCCTGTGAATTGTCCATATTCCCTAGGATCACTGTTCTCATGTTCACTAAACATGCACACATAATACTTAATCCTAAAACAAAGCAATTAACTTGTCTTTTAATCCATCTAACTGCTTTGTTTCTTGAGGTTCTCTCAAATATTATATCTTTCTGTGAATGACATTCCTTTTTTTAAAAATATAAGAAACCACGAAGTTTAACATTTCACCATGATTATGATTTTATTTTTTTAATTCCATTTACTCTCAGGATTAGTTGGAAAAGGGAGAAAGGAAATCTGAAAGGTGATTTTTCCAGTAATCTTATGCAATTGCCGTACCTGTTTTCAGAATAATTTTTTCATCCTATTCTTTTATTTCAATATTTATGATTCTAACTTGCTACTGATATTTCTCTCATTCCAACAAAGACTCTAAAGATTTTCTTTGATTCTTCTGTAGTTCTTCAAAATATTTTGATCTTTGTTCCAATTAATAATTTATGTACTATTTACAAGGGTATATCTTTAAGTATATCTAATTTTAAATATCTGTGATATGCATAACATTTAAATCTTAAATTCTTTTTCAATAAATCAAATTTTTTCTATCTTTTCTAAGCATTTTAGAACATAACTAATACACTCTTTATAGCTTTTTATACAGACAGTATCTCTTATGATTGTAAGTTTTTTACCTTGCAGATATTTGAGAGAGTAACTAAAAATATCAATTTCAAATTAATTTACTAAGTGCCTTACTAAAATATAGATTATTGTATCTATAATACTTCCTTCCATTTAGTAGACTTGGGGTTTTATAAAACTACATATTTTTTAAGATTTTTGTATTTTCAATATATGCTAATGTATTTATCCTTCAGATTTGAAGTTTTTTATTAAAAGAGATAGGACAAGTTTTTTTTTAAAGATTTTATTTATTTATTTTGAGAGAGAGAGTACAAGTGGGGTGAGGGGTAGAGGCAGAGGAAGAGAGAGAATCTCAGGCAGACTCCTCATGGAGAGCAAAGCCTAATGTGGGTCTCAGTTCCAGGACCCTGAGATCATGACCTGAGCGGAAGTCAAGAGTTGGATGCTTAACTGACTGAACCAAGCAGGTGCCCCGAGATAGCATACGTTTTAGTTGATTCATATTCCAGTGTGAAAGCATATATCCTGGGGATTAACTACTGAAAGGAATTTCTTTTTAAGATTACTTATTTATTTGCCAGAGAGAGTGTGTACAAGCAGGAGGAGCAGGAGGCAGAGGGAGAAGCAGGCTCCCAGCTAGGCAGGGAGCCCGCTGAGGGTCTTGATTCCAGAACCCTGGGATCATGACCTGTGCCAAAGGCAGATACTTAACTGACTGAGCCACCCAGGTGTCCCTGAAAGGAATTTTAAGGATACTTGGCAATAAATTCTTTGTGTGCAATTAAAAAAAATTATAAAATGAGCATTGAATTTTTTAATTATTTAGATTTCCGTATATCAGTCTGTACTGGCAGGAGAATTCAAATAAAGGATTTATTTCAATCTTTTCCTTTCTACTGATTCTTTAAGGAAGCCATTATTGGTATAATCTGAGGCATCATAAAATCAGTTTCTTGTACCCAAGTCCCTCCCATATCCAGGTGTCAGGGTATTCAAATTCTTCCTCAAAGATCATCTTTCTATGATCACTGGGAAAAAACCTTTCCCAGGGCAAAGCCAGGAGGGGAGGACTGGAAGAAAAAGGAAGGTGACAGTTCTATTTAGTTTGTTTCTCAGATAAGCTCTCTTAGACAAATGCACCTTGGGAATACCCTTTGAAAGGGAAAAGTATCTGACGTAAGCCCAGATTTTCTCATATTATTTTGTTCCAATAACAGTTATTGACCATTTTTCTATATAATTCCTTAACTACTTATGGAGACTCCTGCTTCTGACCATTCCTTTCTCATCTTCCCGCTCTGAGCATCTGATTCTATTCATATTTATGCATTATTTTAGCCAATAGGCAGGTCTCACCTTCCCTTTAAGTCTGATTCCTTAATCTTGCACTGGGTCACCTGACTGTCCTCTCTAACTACTTAGCCTTTATATCATTTTAGACTGGTCTGTCTTTTAATGAATGTATAAATATACATTTAAAATTCGTGACATCACAGTCTTGCCAACTGCTTGCTGTTCCCTTACTATATTCATGTACTGTGGTCAGTTTTAATAAAGATTGTGGTCAGAAGCTATCTTTTAATAGAGACACTTCTACTAAGGTAAGTCCATTCTAGTGTTAATGGAGTTCAGATCAGTCCAGACTTGCAAAGAAAGCAGATTCATCCTCCTTGGACATACAATACTCTGAGCCCTACTCTGGAAGCAGTGCTATGTCCTTGGGCAAAACAGAAGTTCTGCCAAGACTCTGACAATATTAAGTAATTCCTCTACTGGCATCCTCCTTCCAAATGCATTAAAACATTAAAGGACAATGCATTAAGTGACTTGCACCTTAGTGAGAATCAATTTGTCAGAATGCTTTTCTCCTGAAAGGAAAGGCTGAGGGTACATGTGATAAATGGACAAGAAGGGAAAGGGGAATGCTGAGGAGTGCGCACAGTCAGAGAAAGAGAAAAACGCGAATACTGACTTCCCCAACCTAATTTCCACCAGATAATTTTCTATTACTTACTGAATTTTAAAGACAAGGAAAAAAGTATCACAACAAAACCATCAATAATCTTTACCACAGATCCAGATATGCATAAACATGTTGAGCCACGGCCAGGTTCATTTTCTGTGCATATTCCATGAACACATAATTTGGAAATGCACTCTTCAAGTCCATCCTCAAAGTGATGTCCTGACTGTCCTGTAACACAATCACAAAGCATATATTCAATTTTTAATAATAATAATAATAATAACATATATATATATAGTTTATATATACTCTTCCTATTCATTATAATTGGACTTGGTATTCTATATAAATTATCACAGTTTATCTTCATAATCATTCTATCAGGTAACTATTATTACAATCTCTATTCAGTAGATGAGAAAATTAAACTTAGAGAAGATAAATAACTTCCCCTAAAATTACATAGTTATGTAAAAATGAAAGCAAGTGTCTATAAAATAAAGTTTTGGCTTGTATCTATTGAGTTATTTTACATTACATATCCAAGTATCTTTATTTATTTTACCATGGAATAAATATATAGAAGGCAATGGTATAAGCATACTCTATACTTCCATTAATTTATTAATTTTTAAAGACTTTGTTTATTTGACAGAGAGAGAGAGAGAGCAAGCACAAACAAAGGAGCAGCAGAGGGAGAAGGAGAAGTAGGCTCTCTGCTGAGCAGGGAGCCTGATGTGGGACCCGATCCCAGGACCCTGGGAGCATGACCTGAACCATAGGCAGAAGCTTAATGGACTGAGTCACCCAGGTGCCCGCTTACTTCCATTTAGTATGAATCTTAAATCTAGAGGAAAGCAACTGCTCTACTTTTCCAGATATAAAATGCTTTCTTATAATTTTTGTAACATTTTATAGTTAGTATTTCTTAATCTGTGATTCCACAGAATATAAATAATATGTCTGTGTTCAGCTGACTATAAGCTATAAGAATTCTCTTTAAACATAATGATCTAGTTTTCTATACTAACACACTGTGTGTTTGTCTTTTTTGTTTGTTTGTTTGTTTTTTGCCATTATTTTATCACCAACCTAGCAACCAACTTTGCTAAACTATCCAAAGATAATATCCAAACTATGGTTTACCAGGTACCCATTAAGAACACTTTTTAGAAATCATTGATTCTTTTCTATGAAGGATCTATTTATAATGATTCTTAATTATGTTTAAGAATATGTTAACTTAAATACATAGGGACAGATGTTTTTAGAGGCAGCTGTTACTAGCTTTTAAAACTTTATTTTTCTGGGGTGTCTGGGTGACTCAGTTGGTTAATGTGGGTTAAGTGTCTGCCTTTGGCTCAGAGTCATGATCCCAGGGTTCTGGGATGAGTCTTTGGTCATGTCAGACTCCCTGCTTGGCGGGAAGTCTGCTTCTCCCTCTCCTTCTACACCGACCACCCAGTTCCACTCATGCAATCTCTGTCTCTGTCTCTCTCTCTCTCAATGATAAAATCTTAAAATAAACTTTATTTTTCTATGTATTATCCAACAGGACTTTATCTGAACTTTGGCTATTGGAAATGAGTTTTTTTCTTGTTCCTACTTAGCAACCTATTCTTTCTGTTCTTCTCCGATAAATTGTAAGAGAAAAATTACATAAGTATTCTGGGGTGCTTAGAAATGATTTAGGGCAATCTAACATTGTAAGAAGAAAAACACAGCACAAGTTTAAAAGATTTGGCAAAGTCCAGATCAAACTTAGAAGGAGCTGCCAAAAGACTAATTTTACCAAAATCACATCCAAGACCCTTTTCACTTTGTAATGCTTTCATATGCTAGGTTGATTCTGTAGGCATCTCTACTATAGAGGCTATAAAAGGTGACACAGAAAAAAACATTTTTGCAGAGCTTATAAAAAGCCGCCATGACCAGTCACTCCCATGGTTGAATCTCACAACATATTGTGAAGCATAAAAGCATATTCTATAAAAATACTTACATTCTGATAACTATTATAAAAATCAAATACATGCAAGCTTAGTAACATTGCTTAGACATACACACACACACACACACACACATATATATATATAAAATAAAGTTCTAAGGAACACTAAGAGAATGTTGAATATAAAATTCAGAATATGGTAGGATAATATTGATGTGTTCAGTGAGGGCTATAAAAGAGGTTGGAATTATTGCTAATATTTTGTTCCTTAAAGCAAATGGGAGGTACACAAATGTTTACTATATTATTTACTATATTATTTTATAAAACAAATATTCCTTCATTGTATATTCTTTTGAGTGAATAAAACAATTCACAATATAGCCTAAACAATTAAAATTGATGATGTAATTTTCTTCTTGCTACTAATACTATGAAGGGCATTGTAAAACTTTAAGCGGAAAGATGGGAACTGTGAAAGAAAAAAAATCATTATTTTTAGTTAAAAAGACATGAAAGACTTTATTCAAGAGTATTCCAGTAAAAAGGAAAGATATTATTGAAACAGGAGAAAGAGACTGCATTTAACTGCATGGAAACAAAGACAGGTGGGAGAATTTTCAAAAGCTGGAGTGAGCTAATGCGAAAGTACTGGAAGATATTGGGGTGGGGGGAAGTTGGTCAATGTGCTGAGGACATCTTTTGCTTGGTAACTCTCTCATCTATGGGCAGTAGGCTCCTAGCTTCTCACAGAGCCTGGTGGGGAGTCAGAGGGGGACCCTATCTCCTTCTGTAATTACATTTCAGAGGGATGACTCCCAGGTGCTCTAGAAAAACATTTCCGGGTTGTAAAATTGACAAAAGGCTGAAAGAATGTTCACATCTCAAAGAGGCATAGAAAAAAGTTACAAGTTTTCTAAAGTAGATGCTCTAAAGAAATGGAAGTCAGGGACTTGAAGTCATGAAGCCTGTCTGCAGTATAGTTAAGCTGAGGGGAACAATAAAAATATCTTGGTCAAAAACAATAAACTGGGATAGAAAATAAGTTAGTTAAGATTTAGAACAGGAAACAGGAACCACTCTAGGTATTTAAGGAAGGAGTCTTAAAAACAGAACAAAACATTTACAAAATTATTAGAAGGAAGGGCTGTAGGAGTAACTCCAAAAACCACACACAGGACTCTCTGGGATATGCCACTTCCCCCATAATGAGGAAATTGAGAAATATAAAAGCCACCATTAGAATTATTCAATTTAAAGAACTCTCTACACTGATAGAGGGAAGCTAGATTACCAGGAATCTGCTGGCACAGTCTCTCTCTTGCTGTCTCTTCCTAATCTGAAGCTAGTGATTTGACATTGGATTAACAGAGTCCCAGTGCCATTTCTGACGGCTCTGCATCTTAATACACATAAAGTCAGAGACTCAGAAAATCTCACGTGTCCATAAACTTACCTACCAGCTGAAATTGCTAAGATACCTAGAAATGACTTCCACTACATCCTCGAAATTTCAGGTATGTTTATTGTAGTTGGAACTCAATGTATATGCACAACATCAGCTTCAAGGGGCATCTAGATATTGTTGTTTTCTTGTCTTTGTAATACAGAAACCATAGCAGACAGGAGTGGATGCTGGGTGCCAACCAGCCATTAAACTAGAAGGATGAATGGTTAAAGAATATGAGGTATATTTATACAAGGGGATACAACTCAGCCATAAAGAAGAATGAAATCTTGCCATTGGTAACAAGGATGAACCTGTAACAGCACTCCAAACAGTCTGAAGAGTTAACTTAATCCAAGTTAACACACCTTTCTTGCTGACCTAAATCCCTGGATCTGTAGTGGAACTAATTTATTTTCTTTGAGATTTGCATACCACTGGGCTTGAGGAATGAAGGACCAGAACCTTCTCAGGCCACAGAACCCAGCAGGTCTATTCAAAGGCAGCTCAACTTTCTGATTAGCCTATTTTCGAGCAAATTTTCTAGGTAACCCAGAAGATTTTATTCCCCCACCCCCACCCCTTTGTGTATCTGCAGAACTTGCCCTCCTTTGTAGAATGAACAGTCTTCTTGCAAATCATGAAATACAAACTGGACCCTCCTCACTCAGTTCTGGAGCACTGAGATAATGTTTGTAGCTGGCCCCATTGAGAGTCTTCATGAAATCAAGAAATGTTGTAGGCCACTGTACTCCCTTTGCTGATTAACTTCCCTAAACATCTTTAAAAGCCCTTGGGCCAGGCAGAAACCTCAGAGTTGGCTTTTGGACAAGAGTCTGCCTTCTCCCCAGGTTGCTAACCTCCTGAATAGAGCCCCAATTCCTTTCCAATAAAAAACTTGTCTCGAGTAATGGCCTTTCAAGGGACAGGTAGCTGAACTTGGGTTTGGTAGTAGACCTGTTAAGCTAAGTAAAATAAGTCAAATGGAGAAAAATAAATACTGTATGATTTCCACTCATGTGGAATTACACACAAAACAAATGAAGAAGGAAAATAAAACAAAAACTCATAGAGAAAAGACTTCTGGTAAAGAGGGGAAAGGGGTTGGAGGCAGGCAGAATAGGTGAAGGGGGTCAACTGCATGGTGACGGGTGGTAACTAGACTTGTGGTAGTGATCATTTTGTAGTATATAGATACTGAAATATAAAGCTGTATATCTGAAACTTACATAACAAAAAATGTTTTAACACAAAGATTGATCATAATTTGAGTCTTTTATTTCAAAACTCTGTGCCCTGGGTTACTAAAGGTCAGTAGAAAACGGTTAATAACCACTTACCTTGCTTCTAGAAAATATGTTTAATATATATTTTATATATATGATGAATTCATATTTAACATATATAATATATATGCAATTATATATATATATATATGTGTGTATACACACACACACACACACAAACACACACACATACATACATATAATTAGATTAGATTTGGACTTCCTTCTAGGGAGCCAGTCTTTGAATTCAAAACTCTTATAGCTTCTTAATATGTATTAGGGGAAAAAAAGTGGGGGTAATGAAGGGAGGTAGAAACTAATAACATAATAAATAATGAAAAAAATTAACTTTTATTTTTTACATTTTTGGTGGAGGTGATATATTCATGGGTGCCAGAATCTGGCTCCTTGCTGTGGAAGCTGAGGCAAGTCATGAGATCTTTCAAAGCCCTTGCAAAATAGAAATAACAATAAACATACTTCAAAGTTTATAGAACTTGTGGTGATATTCGAATGAAAGAATCTATGCAAATTGCTAAACATAGAATATAGTAAGTTTTTTTTTTAAGGAATGTTGGAGACTATTATTTGTTCCTGATGCCTTGTTGAACAAACCCTGTGAATGAAGCTATTTTTCAATTTTGTGAATGAAGAAATAGTTAGTTTGAAAGTTAAGTAAAATTTACATGGGTTAATGGGCTCCAGCTGCCTCATACCAAAATAATATATCTTAACTATAATTCTGCATTTAGTGCTTTACACATTTTAGGTGATTTTTTTCTACATGATGTTATCAGGAAACTGAGAACCGGAGGGTTTTTATAATAGTGTTAAAGATCCCCAAATTACCAGGTCACAAAGCTGGAATTTGAATCTTACTCTTCCCAGTTTCTAGATGTTCTTTGCTCATCATCTTGCTTCTCTGAGTAACACATGGCACTGTGCTATTTGAAGAGAAGGTTTATGTATGTAAACAATGCTTTTTTATTAGTTTTCTTTTATAAAAATATAATAACAAAATAAGTAAATAAGATTATGTTCTTGTAGTGGTATGGGCAACTGATAATAAGAAAGGGGAAGAGGATAAGGGAATGTAAAACAGAAATGAAAAGTCAGTGGGTAAGACTTTTTTTTAAGATTTAGAAGCAAAGAAAAAGAAAACATCCTTTGAATCCCATGTAGGTTTGATATCCACTTGTAATAATGTAACCAAATATTCAGAACATACTGGCTAGTGGCTCAAAATCAAGAAACCAGAAGTTTTCATTAGCTCTCCAGAAAAGTAATTAAATTTTAAAATCACAGTACTCACCTCATATTTCATACATAATAGAAATTAAATAAATGCTTACAGAATAAATCATATCTAATGATGAGAGTATAAAATAAAAAAAAAGAATTTAAATGTCAAATTATAATAAAAATAAGAACAAATTAGACTAATTTTAAGTTGATAGCAAAATGGTTTTTAATACTTATACAGTTAGAAACATTGACCAGTTTTAATACTACCATTCTCTGCCATAACATAGCAGTTATAATAGTGTGAGTTTATTGATGAAAATAAAAGTCACTATTTGAAAGATTTATATATTTTACTTTCATATCCTTTTCCCTCTCAGCACCAAGTGATTTGCATCTAATCTAGGGAAATAAAGTAAAATTAAGCCTAAGCCTATAATGATTCTGTCTTACTAGTTAATGTATTATCTGGTAATTGAATGACATAAATTAAAATTATTTTTTCTTAGTCTAACTCTAGAATATGTAGAATTTATTTTTTACATCTAAATCTTTATGAAAATACAATAGCATACATTCTTTATTTCATATTAGTGATTATTTCACTTTGCTTGGGTCTTGATTAAAAAGAAAGATCATTACGTATTGCCTCTGTTCTGAATACAAAAGTCATACCCGTGACTTAAAATAATTGTGAGTATTCACGGCCAACATTATCTATGTTTGTTTCTGTGTTTCCTTGCCCTAAGGAGGAAGCAGCATTTCTGTTTCAAAATGAATAATGTTATTTTAAGAGCAAAATGTGTATCCAAAGTTTATATCATCACCTGTATAAATACTATTACATCCCTCCTGAGTATAAAAAGTGTGTGGGCACAGAGACTGCCCCAGGGACTGAGAAGAACTCTGGGGGAAGCATTCACATTTCCAATACAGAGGTTGTTCTCTTTACTTTCAATTTGCTTTTAATGGGATAACTGTGGTTTCACTTACTGAGTGTTAAACATTTTTATATAACACTATAAATGTGACTATTGAGGCTAAAAAAAAAAAAAGGAAGCATGTTTTACCTCATAAAATAATCTGAATGCTTGTATTAATACTTCCATGGAAATGAGTTCACTAGCCATTGAATTCACTACATAGGCAGAGGATGAGCTCTGTGATCAGGACTGTCCTGAATGCTGTTGAGCTTGTAACCTGCACAATGATCTCTTGCAGAGAGGATGAGTGAGTTCTGAGATCAACCGTGAACAGCACTGCACCTAGTTAGCTTGGAGGACATGGTTTAACAATCTAATTTGTCTGCTTACAGAGAGGGGAGGGGCTTGTGCTACCTGTGGTCCTGTCTGTGATTCCACAACAATGGCCAGCATTATAAATGGATTGTATTGTTCAATATGTGCTGAAGGCTCCGTGAGGATCCATTAGAACACCACCTCTCAGATGGCATTTGGTGACACGAAACTAAATCACACTTAGAGTGTCTTCTAGCCTCCTTACATCAAATTTAAATTTCAGTTGTGTTTTACAGATAAATCTAGTGAGCAAACTGGCATTTAATTTTTGAAACTGTTCTGTTTGGAATATTGCACGTGCCTTATGTCTCTATTTGGACTAACAAGTAGTGAAGATGGGGGAAAAAGGATAAATCACAAACCTCCAGGTACAGTGAAAGAGGCAGTCAAGATTACCATGATAGAGGAAGAATTGCTGTTACACAAGGACATGAGGATTCTGATAATTGGCAACACATTGTGAACTTAAGAAATTCAACTGATGAAAATAGAATATGGCAATCATTTATAGTGCTTAACTAATTTAAAGACAGAAGTAAACAGTCAAGGTAGGTTTCTATCAGGTACTGGGAGAGGTAAGGATGCTGGCATGATTTAAACTACAGCCTAGAAATTATCAGCATTATTGAAGGCTGGCTTCCTCCATGGATAAGAGAGGAGTGGACCTGTAGAAACCAAATGAGCCAGGCTTTGTGTCTTTCTATGACATTTGGGAGAATGCAAGTTGATATGAATTACCCAGAAAAGTGGTAAGTTCTCAGTTTCCGCTTACCAAACTTTTTAGGAGATAATCAGATAGATGTAGGTGAGCAGCAACCTCCCTGAAGAAATCTGGGAGTGGTTAGAATTGCTAACATCTAAGGTCCAAAACACTGATGGATCTTACTGGTGATGGTCCTTTTTTTTTAAAAAAAAAAAAAAAGGTTGTCAATTTTATTTATTTATTTTTATTCTAGTTAGAACATTTAAGATGATATCTATCCTTAGAGCAAAATGTTAGGTCTATGATACAGTACTACTGATCATATGCAGTGTTGTACACTAGATCTCCAGAACTTATCCATATAACAGAACTGAAACTTTTTGGGAAGTTGCTATTCAGTGAATGCCCTTCTTTGGAGAGCACAAGAAATGAGTGTGTAACACCAGGCTAGGCTTCCTGGCTCTGAATCTCAGCTTTGCCCCTAATGTACCATGGGAGATTACCCAGAGAATCTGGACTCCATTTCCTCATTAGTAAAAGGAATTAAAAATAGGACATTCTGGTTGTTATAAAGGCTAAATGAGTCAGTACACATAAAAGAGCATGGCGTACAGGTGCTATTATTGTTACTGTAATTATAATTTCATAAACACGTATAGGTTGAAGTCTCCCCACATTTGGCTTTTAGAATCTAAAATTCAGAACACAAAGAAGAACTCAGCAATGGGTAGATTATCAAGGACCAAAATGGTAAAGAAAAAAATTAGAATTATGTAAAAATCAATTTATGTTGAGGGTGAGGAAAAGGGTAGCATCAGCACATTTTGGGGGATGGTGGTTACATGACTGGCTGTGGTGGCAGTTATGCAACTTCATGAATTTGTTGTAACTAAAGAACTGCATTCCAGAGAGTAAATTTAACTGTACAAAAAAAAAAAAAACAAACAAACTCCAGCTAACTATGCTAGTAGGGAAAATGAGGAAGGATGAAGGGTAAACTTCAAGAGCACCATTATTCCTTAAATAACTCTGGGGGAGGATGGGCTGGTATGATTAAGAGCCTTGGCTGGAAGGAGCCCTGGGGAGCAGGGACAAGGGTCTGGCAGGCTGTTCACAGCATTTTCTAAGCATTTACTTGATTTGTTGCTTACTTGGATTTTGATTTTGTGACTAGACTGTGAGGAATCTTGGGTTTAAGTCAAAAGTACCAGCAAGTTCTGATTAACACCTAACAACAAGCATGGATACATCATTTTTGAGGTCTCCTACTTTCCACCATGGACTAATGTAATGAGCAGCATTTAGAATAGGGCTTCATTTGAATGCTGCACCTGCTTCAGAATGGCTCCATGCTTCCAAATGAATCTAAAGTAAGTTAAATCTTAACCTGGAGCATCAACACTAATCTAGCAATGGTAAGAGATATAGATATATCTTATATATCTATATATCTAGCAATGGTAAGATATATAAATATATATATATATATATATATATAACAGAAAAAAATAAACCTAGCAATTATAAGATATATATTGATATGGTAAAAATGATTTACATAGGCGCTTTGCTTCTAAACTATCTTCGTAGGGTTACATTCATTGCCTATGGTAGCTATTATAGCATTTTAAATGTTCATCCTTCAATAAAGATATTTTTGCTTAAGAGAAGCAAAGCTTCTAAAATGGTATTCATTTGGGCGCCTGGGTGGCTCAGTGGTTAAAAGCCTCTGTCTTCAGCTCAGGTCATGATCCCAGCGTCCTGGGATCGAGTCCCATGTCGGGCTCTCTGCTCTGTAGGGAGCCTGCTTCCTCTTCTCTCTCTGCCTGCCTCTCTGCCTACTTGTGATCTCTGTCTGTGAAATAAATAAATAAAATGTTTAAAAAAAATAAAAAAAATAAAATGGTATTCATTTTTATTTTAATATCAGAGAATTGCAATATCTATTCTACTTCTTTTATCTGCAAGAGTTACAGTTTTAGGTAGAGGTGGCTTTTTCTTTTTTTTTTTTTTTTTTTTTTTGAGGTGGCTATTTCAACATTCAGGTAGAAATGTTTTCATATGTTCTATCTGACCAAAAAAAAAAAAAAAAAAAAAAAAAAAAACTAGTATCACTATGTGGTATTCCAAAACAGAGGAGTCCACTGAGTAACTGTTGAACCTGTCAACAACATGTCAATAATACTCAGTTAATAAGTATTCACACCAGTTTGTATAACTTCACATATACAATAGAAGCTCTAATACCCACAAGGCTGCCTGGCTGTCATTCCCTCAAGGGACCCAAACAACCAGAAACCTCAAACCCTGGGGTATTTTCAAGCTGTTTCAAGTCCTCTGTAGAGTGTGTAGATAGAAAGAATTCTTTTCTGGTGACCAAAAATATACCCCACATATATTCCTGAGATATTATTACTTCTCCAGGAAATTCACTATTTCTTTTGGGTAGATGTACGTGAATGTTGAAGATAAAATGAATGATAGGAGACACAGGAAGAAAGCAATAAATCTGCAAAATTTGAAAGCTAGAAGAAAGAGAGGGGAAAAGATACACAGACAGAAATTATTTATATCAATGTATACTTTTTAAAAGATAGATTTATTTATTTATTAATTTGACAGTGAGAAAGCATAAGCAGGGGGATTGGGAGGCAGAGGGAGAGGGAGAAGCAGAGAGCCTGCTAAATCCTAGGATCCTAGGATCATGATCTGAGCCAAAGGCGGACTTTTAACTGACTTAGCCACCCAGATGCCCCAGTATATCTATGTATAATTAAGGAGAGTATGACCAAAGGCAGAAATGGCCAAAACATCAATTATTAATGAAAAAAATGTTCCCTGAATAAAACCAGTTCATTCAGCTTGTCCATCTCTATATTGACCATTATTGGAGGTAATAATAATGTCAATATTAATAAGAGCTAAAATTTACAAAGGACTTGCTGTGCGCCAGGCACAATGGATGTAATGATCAGGATTATGAAGTTTATTTACATAAATGTAGAAAATACCTGTAATGAGATATACTCTAAGCACTAGGATTTCTTACTGATACCCTAAGTGATATGGTATCTTACTAGTATCACAAAACATCCATTTCATATTTTTTAAGTGTGCACATTGCTTAAAACTTAGTTGAAAACCAACAACATTATTGGTGGAGTGTATTGTCACATTTACACATACATAAACATATATTTTGTAAATGTATAAAGTATGCATGATTATAATTTTTCGATAATTACCTTGTTGACATTTGCAAATACATCCAGTGATGTGATCTTCACACTTTGCACCCTTTAGACATAGTGATGAAGAACATTCATTTATATTAATTTTACAAAATTGCCCAGAAAATCCAGGAAGACATCTAAGAAAGAAAAGTTAAAAAAAAAAAACAGTATATATAATATGCATGAGTCTATATTATGGAGTTTGTTTTTGTTAAATTTGAATAAAATTAAGCACATGAAATAGTTGTTCATTAAGATTGATTTATGAGAGCTAATTTAGTTGATATTCACCAGTATTTTCAATGAAATTAAGGTGTACTGACAAAAAACAACCACAACCACAAAGAGGGAAAACAAAATAAGGTTCAGGATCATAGAGCTCAGTCATTTTCAATTTTATTCTTTCTTTATTTCAAGTATACGTAGCTTGATACATATGTATTATTAAAGTATCTGGGCCTATATAATAGAGAACACTGACTAAAGTTGATTATATGATAGTAAATTTTTAAAATAGTGAAAACCTTGATAGTTTTATAAAATGTATCACAAATATTTAAGTTTTTACCTAAATTCCAGTGAGTCAATATACTGTATAATACCAGTTTCAGGTGTAGAAACTAGTGACTCATCATTCCATACAACACCTAATGCTCATCACAAGTGCCCTCTTTAATCCTCATCATTTATTTAAACCACCCCCCACTCACCTCCCCTTTGCTAATCATCAGTCTGTTTTCTACAGTTAGGAGACCGTTTCTGGGTTTGCCCCTCTCTTTTTCCCTCTCTGATCATTGTTTTGTGTCCTAAATTCCACATATGAATGAAATCATCTCGTATTTGTCTTTCTCTAACTGACTTATTTCACTTAGTGTAATCCTCTCTAGCTCAATCCCTGTTGCTGCAAATGGCAAGATTTCATTTTTTTAACATTTTTAAAAAAGATTTTATTTATTTATTTGACACAGAGAGAGAGAGAGATCACAAGGAGGCAGAGAGCCAGGCAGAGATAAACGGGGAAGCAGGCTCCCCACTAAGCAGAGAGCCTGATATGGGGCTCAATCCCAGGACCCTGAGATCATGACCTGAGCCAAAGGCAGAGGCTTAACCCACTGAGCCACCCAGGCGTCCCAAGAGTTCATTTTTTTATGGTTGAGTAATATTCCATTATGTACACACACACACACACACATATACAGTGTGGGTACACACACACACACACACACACACACACACACACAGTGGGATATATCCATACAATATTTAATTAAGATGATTCCTTAGTGACCCCTCTCACTCTAAAACCTGAGCACATTTAAATTTATAAAATAAGTTAATTTTAAATTTAGCATATAACTGAAACCAATATAGAAGGCAGTATAACATTTAAAGTATTGGTCTTGCTTATTTTTGGTTTGATGGTAATATTACCTTTCACCTTGAAATTCCCTCAATAAAATATGTTTTCAGTGATCCAGCAAAATGCAGCTGGATCTTGCCTTGAGGTGATATTGAACTGTGGTCCCAAAAACACTATGTCCAAGTTCTAATACTTGGAACCTGTGACTGTGACCTTATTGGGAAAAAAAAAAAGTTCTTTGCAGATGTAACTAAGTAAAGGATCTTGTAGAGAGCACCTTAAATTAGCTGGTTGGGTCCTAAATTCAAAGACAAGTCTCGTTATAAAAAGAGGAGACACATCGGGGAGAAAGTGGCAAAGGTTAGTGTCATGCTGCCCCAAATCAAGGAATACCTGGAGCTTCTAGAAGCTAAAAGGGAAAAGGTAGGATTTTCCCCTAGAACCTATAGAGAGTGTGGCTTTTCTGACATTAGATTTCCACACATTAGTGTGGCTTTCCTTGATATTAGATTTCTGTTCTCCACAACTATGAGCAAATAATTCTGTTGTTTTGGGCCACCAGGTTTATAGTTATTTGTTATGCCATCCCCAGGAAACAAATAGAGGGAATGACCTTGAATGCATCTGATGTGTTTCCTCTCCATATGTTCTTTTAGGGCTACTTATACAAATCATTTATATGTTAGTTGTTAAACCATAGTCTGAGAACTGATGTAGGGTCTACAAACACTGATTAAAGTGCAATGTTCAGGAGAGAGAGAGTTACATATTTACCAGGTGCCTGCAACATAACAGATCTTTTCTGAATGCTAAAGGCATATAAAGAGAAGTAAAACTTTGTATCTGCCTCCAAAAAACAACCAGCCTTGTTGGAACAATAGAGATGTAACAAACTTAATAATGTAATTACTATAAGAAATCAAGTATAAAATAAGACATATGGACAGGTGCATAGCATTAGGAAGAGCATAGAAAAAGATGAAGATAAGAAGAGTATAGCTTAATCCAGAAATTATAAGTAATTTTAAATGTCTGAGATATAATGTGTGAAGGCAAGTCTGGGGGTGATACTGGGAAAAAAGGATAGATTAATAAATGGGGATAAGAGCTTTTTCTATAATTTTGGATTACAATTTTTATAACAGCTAATATTTATGTTTTTTTATTTTTTAACGATTTTATTTATTTATTTGATACAGAGAGAGACAGCAAGAGAGGAAACACAAGCAGGGGGAGTAGGGGAGGGAGAAGCAGGCTCTCTGCTGAGCAGTGAGCCCAATGTTAGACTTGATCCCAGAACCCTGGGATCATGACCCGAACCAAAGGCAGACACTTAATGACTGAGCCACCCAGGCACCCCTAAAATAGCTAATATTTACTGAAAAGTTGTTGGCAAGTAACTTTTCTAAGGTCATAACATGAACAAATTAATAGGTAGAATTTAAAACCAGAAAATGAGACTGCTTGCACAGCATATACCCATTAGCCAAATATGGCTCTCTATTTCTAGCACATAGCCGCACCCAGCCAAAGCTAATAACATGTTAAACAAACACAAATGTTCCAGGAAACTTATTATGCTAGATCCTCACTGGACCTAATTGAAGACTGTGTCTTGACCAACAAACAAGACCTATTTTAACTATGTATGGATTTATGAATTCATTTTTCACTATGAGGTAAAATCCTCAATAATGAGTTACTACTGAGACCATAAACCTCCTTCTCTTTGTAGCAACTAGAAACCTAATTCCTTTTAGAGGAAATTCTCAATTCCTATGGAACATAAGCAAACTTAGGGCTCATTTTGTTCATCACTGAAGTTTTCATTGTCTTTCCTTTAATATCATAAATTTTTTTCAAAAATGCTTTATCAGTTTAGGTATTTTTTTTCCAATTTAGATACTTGCCAGAATGGTAAGAAATGTTTATTTGTCCACATTCTAATCCATCATCAATATTAATATTGTTTTTAATTTCCACTGCAAAGAAAAAAAAACTACATGCCTTATAGGTTTTTTTTTTAATGAGATAGCTTTAAAAATTATTTAATAGACCCTTTTCTTAGAAAAATTTTTTTTAAAATATCTTATTTATTTGAGAAAGAGAAAAAACACACGTGCGAGTGAGAGTACAAGCAGCGGGAAGGGTAGAGGGAGAAGGAGAAGCAGACTCCCCTCTGAGCAGAGAGCCCAACATGGGGGCTGGATCCCAAGACCCTGAGATCATGACCTAAGCCAAAGACAGATGCTTAACCAACTGAGCTACCTGGGCGCCCCAGAATAATTTTAGATTTATGGAAAATTTATAGAAATTTTGCAGGTGCAGTTAAGAAAGCTTCCATATACTCTATAACCAGCTTCCTTTATTGTTAATACCTTACATTAGTATATTTGTCATAATTAATGATACAATGTTGGTACATTATTATTACCTAAAGTGCATATATTTTGAGGATTTTCTTAGTTTTTACCCGATGTCTATTTTTTTTTTTTTTTTTCTGTTCTAGGATCTTATCCAGTATACCACATTACATCTAGTTGCCATATCTCCTTTGCTCCTATGGACTGCGATAGTTTCTCATCGCAGTTTTTGATTATCTCTAGAGTTTTGAGGAGTATTGATTAAGTCTTTTATATACTGCCCTTCAACTTGGGCTTGTTTGATGGTATTCTTGTGATTATACTGGCAATACAGGTTTTGGGGATACAGATTACAGCAAAAACTCATTTCATCAAGTCATATCAAGTGCACCCTTTGGAAGGAAGTGGCTATACAAATCCTACACTAAAGGGGTAAAGAGTTATGCTCTATCTCCTTAAGGGGCAAATATCTACAACATAATTTGAAATATATCCATTATGATCTTTTATATATATATATATAATATATATATATATATATATATATATATATATTATATATAAACTTTTCTGGGATTTTGAGTGGTATTGATTTGAATTTATAGATCAAGTTGGGGAGGAAAAAAGTTGGGAAGAAATGACATCTTAAAAATGTTGTGTGGGGATAAAAATATATGTTTATAATATATGTTTATAAAAAATAAAAAATTAATAAATTCACAAAAAAAATTAAAAAAAATGTTGTGTTCTAATTAATGAATAAGAAATATTTTTCTATTTAGTTTTCAAATAAGAAAGATCTCTCAATTTAATTAGATCATGTTTAATTTATTTCATCCGTATTTTGTAGTTTTCCACACACATTATATTATTGTAGTATTGATATTATAAGCATTTTGTTAGATTTATACCTGTGTTTGGATGGTTGTTTTTAAGTGGTATTTGTTTTTTATTCCTTTCTTTCCAATATTCTAATGTTCATTGAAAAAAAAAATCAATAGATTCCTTGGGGTTCTCTATAAAGACAATTATGAAATCTGTGAATAAAGACAATTCAATTTCTTCTTGTCCAATCTGTAGATATTTTATTGGGTTAAGGAAGTTCCCACTAATTCTTAGTGTTTTTGACAATCTTCATTGTTAATGAAGTTTGACTTTTCTCAAATGATTTTTGTGCATATATTAATATAATTGATGGTTTTTCTTATCTGTTAATATGATCATATGGTCAAATGATACATAATATGATAATATGACTGATGTGATTATTTTTTAATTATTTGTACAATTAATTATAAGATTGATTTATGAATGTTAAACTAGCCCTTGCTCTCCTGAAGTAAACCCCGCCTGTTGGTTTCAGATTTGAATACAGTCATCTTCTTGTTATCTGCAAAGGGCTTATGATTTTTATTTTAAACTTTTAATGTTAAACTTATATTATTTGTTCTTGTAAGGTTATGTGATAGTTATAGTCCTATCTTGAATGATGAAAAGGGTCTATAAACCTTTAAAATACAGAAATGCTTAACAACTTTTAGCCCTATATTCTATAAAAATATTTATACTGTGACTAGTAATAATGTTTAATACATGGAATAATTGAGCCATTGCTATTGATATTATAAGCAATATAATCTCATATATATCTATTCATTTTATAAATATTTTAATAGAATTTCTGACAGATTGAAATAATGTACCTGATTTGTTTATGCAAAAAAAATATATTAAGGAACTAATAAAACACTTCTGTCCCCAAAGTAAAAAGCTGGACAGACTGAAAAATGCAACTGCTCTTGGTCCATAGAGCGGGAGGGCAAGGGCAAAGCCCTGACTCCAAGAGCAAAGAGACAGGGAAACACAGGGAGTCCTGGCTTACAGAGACTTAGATGAGGAAATTGACATGGGGTACCACAGCCAGGGTAAGAAAACCTGAAATGTAATTGATGCATTGTTGGAAGCTTGGTGTGGAATAAGTTAAAGAGAGTTAAAAATTGTATGGGGACTAAGGCTTACGGGGCTCTCATAGTATTTTGAGATTTACCTCCAGATGCTTAACTAGGTCCCTACAGTAAATATAAGAGAAAAATTTCCTCCTGCTTCTGAGGGCTGGGGTTGGGGGAGGAAATATTTTGAAATACAGCAGAACACTCCGTTGTTGTTAACAACGGCTGCCCTGAGGAAGAACTAGCTAGTCAGAGCCTAAGGTGCAGAGGTATTTTCAGAACCTAACGGCCATAGGGAAGGGAAATACCCAACACCAATCAGTTCCAGCCTTCCATGTGGAAGACAGGAAATACCCAACTCTAGCCCACAATAGCCATTCTGTCCCACCTAGAGGTCTGAGAAACACTTGTGGATTTCACAGTCCAGAGACAGGCTCACTAAAAGACTGAAACCTAATCACAGGACAATAGAATGCTTCCCCCTCTTCCCACTTTCATCATCACATTATTAAAGGTCTATTTACAACAATCGAATATTATTCAGTACTAGAGAAAAGGGCTATCAAGCTATAAAAAGACATGGAGAAAATTTAAATGCATACTACTAAGTGAAAGATGCTAATCTGAAAAGGCTACATGCTGCGTAATTTCAACTATATGACATTCTGGAAAAGGCAAAAACTATGGTAGAATAAAAGGACCAGTGGTTGTCAGTGGTGGAGAAGGAGAGAAGGGACAATAGGGAGAGTACAGAGGATTTTTAGGGCGTGCAAATATCCTGTATGCTATTACAATAGATATATATTTCATGATACATTTGCCAAACCATATACAACACTGAGAATGAGCCCTAAGGTAAACTATAGGTCTTTGGGTGATTATAATGTGTCAATACATGATTACAAACACATGATTCTGGTCAATGATGCTAATAATAGAGAAAGTTATGCATGTGTGGGGCTAGGAGCTATGGGAAATATGGTAAATCTCTGTATCTTCCTCTGAATTTTATTGTGAACCTAAAGCTGTTTTTAAAAGTCTTTAAAAAAAAACTAGTAAGAAACTTCTAAATCATGAAACTGTCACATTGGGCTTTTAACACAAGACTTGACCTACAATACTGGGGGAGAGGACATAAAACACAAATGAATTATTTGGTACAAAAAAGTCAGTTTGAACTTCTATTAGCCAGTGGTAGGAGCTATCCTCAAATGATTATTCAACGTGGAAAATACTGCCTCATCACCTGTTGGAGAAGAGTTGCAAATGGAATCATTAAGTATGGTTTGTAGCAATTTTGTCAACTACCTTGCCTAGACATTTTTCTGTAACCACTCTGCTGGTCACTACATCTTCCACTAGCTCCTGCAAATACTCCTGCAAATACTCCAAATCTAACAACAGATCCCCACTGTTGTTAGAGATACTATTCTTTTGATATAGCTATTTTTATTTCACATTTATGAAAATAAACATTGTGGTATTTCTATTCTATTATATTTGTTCCTCTTTCTTAAGGGCAATAAAACATAACCCATGTCTCTTATTGTTCTTGTTTGTGGGGAGCTCTATGAATTCCACCACACCAAAAGAGCCATTTGGGGGCATTTATCAAGTTAAACTATGAGGCACTTGACAAGGAATTCTGCAAACATATTAAACAAAACAATGCCTGGTATCATCTAATGGGGTGAGAAAAAATAAGTAGTTTTTCCCTCCCACATGATCAGTTTTATTCAGAATCCTTTTTCTTTTTAATTGAGATGCGTTACTGTTGAAATTTAATGAGACTTAATTTAACTTATACACTTACACACATTTACTAAACTCTTATTTTGCTTTAAAATATTTACTTTCCAATTTAGAAAGTAGTATGGTTGCAATCTCTAAAATTCCATTTGCCATACTTTGATAGCATAGTTATGTAGGATGTAGTTTAGTAATTGTTAAGGAAGCAGCCACATTATGAGATTCTTTTTCAATTGCAAAACATCAACATTAAAAATATCAACTTAAAGTGCACGGAAGTTGAAGTGTTTATGCATTATTAGGAACTTTGCTGAGGCCAATAATTCTCAAGTTAAAATAGCTAAAAAGTTTCAAATATGCAAATAAGTCACCATACAATTTCAGAATCTTCACAGTTCATTTCTGTCATCTACCTTTTTTCCTTTTAATAATTAGTGACAATTTCACATAAATCCATTTGCTTCAGAGTATGTCACAGTGTGAAGTATTTATACATCTGAGTATTAGATACTCCCTTTACAGGTTAGTTTTAGGAATTTACATACTCTGAACATCTGTTTAATGTTCTTTATTTGCTTATATCTTAGCAAAAAAAATTCACATGTTCTGGAATTTTTGGCTTATTTTCATGTAAGTAAGCATACTTCTGGAGAAGAGCCATGGGCAAGACAAGACATTATCATTGTATTCTGATGTCTTCTTTGTCCTGGATGATACACTAAATCATCAAACTGGAACTGAAATGGTCATATATCCGATCTAGATCACAGAATCCAAATATTTTTGCTTCATATATTCATGTGAATTACTATGGATTCACATATTGATTTCTTTCTCTCCTTTTGTTTTTATAGATAATTTGATATTGTGAACTATCAGATGCCTGGGAAACCCCACAGGAACACCGGGTTCAAAATTTGGGGATAGCCTAGTAAGTAGGCAAAACCAATGACCTGACCACAATGACATTGATTATTTGTTCAAAAGATATTAGACTATGTTACTTCTATTTTCTGTACTATTCATTTTATGTACTATTCATTCTGTACATCACATTTTATCTTCTAAGTTTTTAAAAACACAGGTATTTTAAACTCATGTGATGGATTTGTTGAAGAAATGGTGATAGAATGAAATATAAATTATTATATGTATTTTCAAATGTGCAATTTAATTTTATTATAGCCTTAAGTTAATTGCATAAAGTACAATCCTAATTAATATGTAAAATAAGTACTTTTATTAGTATTGTTTAAATTATGAATCTTAAAAGCCATTTTTAATTTTATCCTGAGTAATTCTATTATCATTACTATTAATTATGCATATAAATTAAGAGAATATTCCCAGAAGGCAATTATTGTAACATAAATCTAAGTTTCTTAAGGCCTCTTTACAAATCAGAATATTGTCTAAATAGCTGTTGAAACTACAACAGAGAAGTAAAATAATTTAGACAAAAAGGAACTGATACTAACTACAACTCTCCCAGTGATTATTATTGCACAAATTTAAAATGAATTTCTTTTTTAAAAAAGACTTATTTTAGAGAGAGAGAGAGAGATTGGTAAGTGCACATGAGTATGGGAGGGAGACAATCTCAAGCAGACTCCCTACTAAGCGGGACTGGACTCTGAACTTGATCTCAGGACCTTGAGATCACAACCAAGAATTGCAGGCTTAACTGACTGAGCCACCCAGGTTCCCTAAAATGAATTTCTTTTTATAGATGATATTACTTCATATCTGTTTTCAATAAAACATAGCTATGAATTTTAATCTTAAAGTATTTAAGTTTCAGAGTACTAAGTTGTTTTGATTTAGAATGTTGCATATGCACAAACTGAGACAAGGACTTAAACACAGGCTGCTTAATTGGCAGGTGATGCAAATAAGTAAAAATGAAGGAGTAGGGAAAATGAGACAGGGAAGAAAAGGCACTAGTTAGCTCTTTGCCAATGTGTGTAATGGTGCTCAGTCCCATTGTGGTGGTTTTAAAATTCTTCATACTTTTCAAGACATAGAGCCTAAAGCTTCTCTCATTGAGTGTGGACTATACTTCATAATTCATTGCTAATGTGTAGCATCTGGTCAAAGTGTGGCTTCCTCATTCTTCTCTGGTTTTCTCAAGCAAGCCAGCTGCTATGTCATGAAGATACTGAAGTAAAACTATGAAGAAGGCCATGTGAAGAAGGACTAAATTCTCTGGTTAAGAACCCATGAGAGAACTTGGAAGAGGACATCTTGCACCCAGGCAAGTCTTCACATGACTAACCCAGCCAACATCTTGACTGCAACCTAATGAAAGATCCTGAACCAGCATCACCCAGATAAGCCACTTTTAAATTCTCAAATCTGTGAGAAACTGTGAGATAATAAATGCTTGCTGTTCTAAGCCACTAGATTTTGGGGGTAATTTGTTATTCAGCAGAAAGCACATCAGAAGTTTACCTGAAATGACTGAGAAACAGAGAAATTGTCCACTGACTCTTATCCCCCATTAGTCAAGTGTTGTTGCCAAGGCATTAACATTCAAGTCTGGACTGATTTATGAGTTGGTAATGGGTGTATGCAATCAGTAAGATGCCTCAGCTTCCAAAAAAAAAAAAAAAAAGTTAGACATATAAGTGGAAGTTGTTGAGGTGAGAAATGTGTTTAGGAACTGCCCAGCACAGATGGGATGGGGTAAAAGCAACAAAAGCATCTGTTACAAATGCCACATATGGAGCCCAACCTACTTTGTATGTTAAATAACTTCTCCCCCAAAAAGAGGAAAAAAAAGAAAATAGAGAGGATAATTCAATACACTTAAATTACACTGAGATCTTATGCAGAGAAATTTTTTTCCTCTACATTCCACTTTTAGAAATCATTCATTTAACTATAAAAGAAAGTAGACTTTTACCCTGGGAATTATTTTTAAGAGATGATATGCAAACAAGCAGGATCAACCTGGGCAATGAAACTCATCTTGATCTATTATAACTTTTATGACTACGTCTGCGTTACCTTCTTATAATCAGAATGATTTTCTCAAGGCAAATGTTCAATTATTATGAATAAAATTTGCATTTTTATAGTAAACAGCTATATCCCAGTTAGCAAACTATGATTATGTAGTTAATTGTAACTAAATTTTCTATCTACGTACAAGGCACTTGCTAGGTCATTTTGTCAGTCCCCAAAACACAAAACAAGATAGATATTCTTTTTAGGCTGCCAGTGATGAGAGCCCTCTATCTGGCCTGAATTTAAGTTAGAAAAAAAAAAAATCCACTACTGGATATTTACCCAAAGAAAATGAAAATACTCATTTGAAAAGATACATGCACCCCTATGTTTATTACAGTACTACTTATAATGGCCAAGCTATGGGAGCAATACAAATGCCCATCCATAGATCAATGGATAAAAAAGATGTGGTATGTATGTGTGTGTGCATGCGTGCATACATGCACGTGCGAACACGCACACACACCACACACACAGGAATATAACTTAGCCATAAGAAATAATGACATTTTGCCATTTACAACAACATGGACCTAGAGGGTATAATGCTAAGTGAAGTAAGTCAAGGACAAATACCATATGATTTCACTTATATGTGTAATTTAAGAAATAAAATCAATGAAGAAACAGAGAAAAAAACAAACAAAACATGATAAATGCAGAGAACAAGTTGGTGGTTGCCAAAGAGGAGGTGGGTAGGGGGATGGGTGAAATGTATAAAAGAAATTAAAAGTACACTTATCTTGATGAGCACTGAGAAATGTACAGAATTGTTGAGTCATACTGTACACCTGAAACTAACACAACACTGTATGTTAAATATATTTCAATTAAATTCAATTAAAAAAAAAAGAATCAATTTTGCAGGCACAATTTTAGGAGATTTCACTGGAAACAATGTTCCTCATGGCAAGAGTTAGTCCAAATCCTGATCCACTCAGAAACCCAGGTATGGAAGGGTTTCTGGGTTTTTGTTAAAAGGCCACAATTTCTATTGCTGGAATTGCCTAACTAACATATTCAAGAAATAGTTGGATACTTCCAATATTAAAGAACACATGACTCTAAAAGGCAACTCATTTGATTTTTCAGTAGTTCTAGTAGAAAAAGAAAATTATCTAGAACTACCATTATTTTTTTTTAATACTTGCAAAGTGTCAAGCCTTTTGCCAAAATATTATTATAGTAATGATAAGTTATCTTTTTCTTATTTTCCCAACCACTGGATGACATTCTTTCAACGGCAGAAATCCACAGACTTTCTGATCCATTACCTAAGCATTTGAAAAAACTTTTCATTTTGTCATAAAATTTTCCCATTTCCATGGGAAACTTGACAACCTTCCCAACCTATTCTTACAAAGCACAGTTTCTAGATCTCTGTCATAACTATACATCCCTGGAAGAACAGTTTGTTCCAACAACCAGATTTTTCCTCCTACCATCCACTCCAATATCACATTTAACAGATGTCTTATACTTTGTGGGCATTTGTCTATGTATGTAGATACATATATGTTGCTAGAGAAATTAAGGTTATCTCATAGAGAATAAAGTTTTGTACTACTTTTTTTTTCTGTGAACAAGCAGTAATTATCTGTGTAATGTTGGAGGCAGTTTGTTTGAGCTGTTTAACATTCCACATTTTTATATTTCAAATGTATTTTATTTCAATAACTATGTATACATAAACCATTTATATATGTATGTTTGCATTTATGTATTTATATATTTATATATGATGGAAGATATCACAGAGTTATAAGGTATAAAAAAGATTTAAAAGGGGGAACAGGGACACCTCAGTTGGTAAAGAGGCTGCCCTTGGCTTAGGTCATGATCCCAGGGTTCTGGGATCCAGCCCAGTGTCAGGTTCCCTGCTCAGTGGGGAGTCTGCTTCTTTCCCTGCCTCTCCCCACCCAGCTTGTGCTTGTTCTCTCTCTCTCAAAAAATAAAATCTTTAAAATGAATAAATAAATTAATTAAAAGGGGATCAGAATTTCATATTAAATTGTGAGAAAGATTGGTTTTTAAGTCTTAAAAACATTAAAGTAGATACATTTGTAAAGTTTTTCTGAGGTTTTACAAAAGTACATAAAAATTATAAGTTTTATAGTTTCTGACATGTCCCCAACCTCAATACACACCATATTTTCTTATTGCAGTCTTTACTTCTCTTTTGATTAATGGTATTTTAATGAACTTAAGTCTTTCTCAGACATCCAAAATACCTCTCTCCATCTTTAATATATAAATCATTATTTCTTTAATGGCCTTTCATGTAATTACTCTCATTTTCTCCTCTTCAGTTTTAACTAGTCTAGCTCTAGTCTGATGTCCACGGGCACAGTGTATGACTAAGCAATTCTCAACAGAACTTTTGGCAATTTTATAAGATCCTATATCTTTAGTAAGATTTTAAAGTCTACTTTTAAGCTGATTTCCTTTGTATTTACAATGCGTTTTATGCCATGGGGCAGATTCATGATTCCTCAATAGGTAGGTAGTATTTACTAAAGAGGCTTGAGTTAGGAGCAACATTAAAAGTGAAAATTTCTTATTTTCTACGCAATTCTATAGCAGCATGATTTGGAAAATTAGCACTAAATAAGAAATAGAGAAAGAAATATCACTTGTACTTAACAGTATAACGTATTTAAAACAATATACTTCTGTGGTTTCCTTCTTTTTAGATATTTGATATATCAAAAAAGTCTGCATCACGGCATTACCTATTTTCCATCTTGCCCCAAGGTATAGCAAAGAAATGGGAATGTATAAAATGTGTGTCTTTCTAGATAATTGCTCTTTTTGGAATTTAATTTTAAGCTAAAGTTTGAATGTATATGCTAATTCAGCATGGAATCCAAAATATCTAAAATTCTTTTTAATTCTTTGTTAATTGCTAATATAGCTAAAATTGTGATGATGTCTCTAACATAAAACACATATGCCTTTTATAATTTTCTGGGAAATAATAAAAGTGAATTAAATACTGACTACTCTTCAGTCTAAATCAGATCATAATTAATAAATCACTGCATAAACTGAACTTTAAGAAATGCCTATGGGATTGTTTATATGCAGATAATTTATTTCTCTCAAGAGCATCTATGGCTTTGATTAGGCTTATTAAAATGCTGATTAACTATGCTGACCTCTACTTATTTACCAAACTGTATATTTCCTGAGGACTGTTTGTTCTAATTTATAATTTTGTCATTAGAAAACTGAGTAAAGAAAAAAAAATTCAAGCTCCAGTTATAGAAATTGATTTACATAACAGTCACATTTATCCACAAGATGCACAATGAAATACGTCATGAATTCTATAGAACTCATAACTGTGAAACAACTATCTTATAAAATATTTTCATTTTGACTTCTAAAATAGGTACATTAGAGTGAGAGAACATGATCTATGTAAGTGCTTCTCAAATTTTAATATATGTATACATACAAAAATAAACTTTTAATAGACTCTGCTTCTACTTGAAATGTTTAGTTATAGGCAGCTATATGTTGCTTCCTTAAAGAAACTATTACCAGATTTGCTATTATAAACAGTGATAATGTCAATTATGTTTTAAATTAAATACACAAATTAATGTTTATCATTTATTAGATGTTTATTAAAATCAATAAATGTATACCTTTAAAATTATAATTATTAAGATGTGTTAAAGCTTATGCAACTAGTTACCTTTGCAAGAAAAAGCTCCTGTCTGGGATCAAGCAAAATCTATCCATTTTTTATGCTCTTTTAATTTTTAGCATTTA
This sequence comes from Mustela nivalis, assembly GCF_964662115.1. Lineage (NCBI taxonomy): Eukaryota > Metazoa > Chordata > Mammalia > Carnivora > Mustelidae > Mustela > Mustela nivalis. Next base: position 105,684,313 of record NC_139024.1, read on the forward strand.
TATTATTTTTGTGTTTCAGGAAATTTCTAGAAGGAGTAAGTCATCCAGCCTGTATATATTTTTAGACTACTTTCATCTTGGGCCAAAAGAATCCTCCCTTATATCATCTATTATCAAATAGCTTGTATTGGGTAGGAAGGGTAAAGCCATAGTCTCAAAGTAATTAAGTTTGCTCATTTTCAAGCAATTTTCCCTATTATCTTTCATGCTGGGATTTTTAAGGGTGTTAAGAACATGACCCAGGTGTTCCTAGTTTCCTACCAAATACCTTTTTAATGCCACTTTATTAACCAAGATCTTTAGTCCATTAACTTTTGTCTTTAACAATTTTACATTTTTAACAGTGCTATGGTTACTTTATGTATTTTCTTCTTCTTCTTCCTCTTTTTTTGTTTAAAATTTCCTTATTTATTTGAGAGAGACAGAGAGAGAATGCAGAGCCAGGGTCAGAGGGAGAGGGAGCGAGAGTCTTAGGCAGACCGCATGCTGAGTGCAGAGCTCCACATGGAGTTTGTTGTCAGGACCCTGAGATCACCAACTAAGCCCAAACCAAGAGTTGGTTGCTTAACCAACTGCATCGAGGGGCTCTAGGAATTTTCTTTCTTAACGCATTTCCTTGTCTACTCTACTAGCTTGCTAGGGCTGACATACAAAGTAACACAGACTGGTTAGCTTAAATACAAACTTATTTTCTTACAATTCTGGCATTTGATGTCCAAAATCAAGGGGTTGGCAGTATTGGTTTCTTCTGGGGGTTTCGCTCATTGACTAATAGATAGTTTGTCTTCTTCTGGTGTCTTAATGTGATTTTCCCTCAGTCTGTGTCCTTATCTCTTCTTATAGGGATATAAGTCATATTGGATTAGGTCCCCTTCATATGACCTCATTTTATCATAATTATTTTTTTAAACACCCTATCTCCAAATCAGCAACATATTAAATTTGGAAGTCACAACTCATAATACCCCTCTCTTAACTGTAAACCAAAAGAAGTCTATGTCTGGATAATAATCAGAAAAATGCTAGGAATACACTCACACTAAGGAAAAGCATAGAGGGGCGCCTGGGTGGCTCAGTGGGTTAAGCCGCTGCCTTCGGCTAAGGTCATGATCTCAGGGTCCTGGGATCGAGTCCTGCATCGGGCTCTCTGCTCAGCAGGGAGCCTGCTTCCCCCCCCCCTCTCTCTCTGCCTGCCTCTCCGTCTACTTGTGATTTCTCTCTGTCAAATAAATAAATAAAATTAAAAAAAAAAAAAAAAAGGAAAAGCATAGACGTGAATTTTGAAGTAAAGCTAAACATTAAAGTATGAAAAAACTTTAAGACAGGTCTTAGAGACCAAAAGCCATTTTCAGAACCTTCACAGAAGTTTCCTTTTTGGACTTTTTGTCCCTTTTTGGACACCAGTATTATATATAAATACAAATCTCCTTCTTGGTCAACATTGTGGCTTTTTAAATGTATGGTTAACTATTAGCATTATAAATTTTTTCCCTATTTTGTCACCATATAAAGCACCAAAGGTGGAATAGAAGTTTATGCTATAAAATTAATATACCATAAATCCAAAAGCCTTCTGCATGATTTTTGTGAAAAGAGATTGTATGAGAAATCCTTACACTGAAAATTTGAAAATTCATGCAAATTGTAGAAAAATAAGCATTAATATACTTCATGTTGAAGACAAAAACCCATTTGAATCTTCACTCCTGTTTTTTGTAATCACTAAGCATTTAGTATCTCATTTCAGATAAATGACAGTGGGGGAACTCAGCTCAGAATCTAAGGTTAGGAGCCCTATTCAACAAGCTTAGGATCTTTGGCATGTCCTCCAATTAACTATGTGACATTTACTTTATGAAAAATGTTGAGTCGAAATAAAAATCTGCCTAACCAGGTAGAGCAGGCAGATATGTACTTTTTAAATTCCAAAGCTGTATTACAATAGAAATGCTTAAAAAATTATACTGTTTTTTTCACTTGACATGATAGAGATTGTAAATTTCAAGAAGAAAATCAGATAAATGTGGAATTTTGTTTGATTTGTAGGTGAGCATTTGACTCAAGCAGTGCTGATTCATTTTCCTATGAGTGGATTTCAGTTTTCTTTTGAACTGTAGCCTAAGAAGATGGAGGGTCAAAGTTATCAATAGTAGTTTTCCTATTATGTATATAGAGAGCTCACTTTTGAATACAGCCAATAGATACAGGGAAGTAGAGTCAGAAGATAGAGAAATAATTTCTAGACTGCATTATCCCTGGATCCAGCTATGCCTAAAATTAGATTCATAAGTGAACTTCCAGATTTTATAAGCCATAAACCCCCTAGATATGTTTTTAATTGAATAGGTTTCATTTTTTTTTTAAATTGAAGTCAGCCAGGTCTTAATATGGTAGTTTTGTCATTTCATGATGTAAAAGAATTGAGATGTAAAGAAATGAGTGAGAATAAAAAGCATAAGAGAAATAAGACTGAAAGTTTTTATGCCTCTTGTGAGGTAGAATCATATGAAAATGTGTAAATTTCTATTTTGTAATTTTCAAAATGGCTTTTAGGAATGCATGCTATCTAGAGACAGAAAATATATCCATAAGAATTATTATAAAGCTAATACATTCTTGAGGTTTATACTTACCATTAACCATTTTAAATGCCCTAATATCAAAAGAAGTAGTAGAACACTGTAATATGACATTATGAAAACATGATGAGCAGGGAAAGATCTATGGAAATATGTTTTGCAAACCAATTCCTGAATTCAGCCTATCTGAATTGATCTAAATATAAATTTTAATGTGGTTAATGTGGTGATCTGTGCTCTCCTTCTTTGCAATTGCTAACTATAGTTATGTAATATTCTCAGTCTTAGAAAATCATTTATCCATGCTAACTAGTTCTGAATCAAAAGAATATTTACTGGATGGGAGAAATCTCTCTATGAGCCTGCAGAACACAGCATCAGCATGTCAGCAGCCTGAACTTCTTTATCAGTAATTCTTTGCTATGTAAAGCTTTTTTTTTTTTTAAATCCCTAATCACATTTAGTGAGCAAATAACTAGAAATAATCATTTAGAACTCCATTCATCAGAACATTATTATTTTACATCAACTAAACCTTTATGAGATTGCTGAATTTCTTTGGGGAATAAATACTGTTTACCATTTCTCTTTGCTATGCGACTAATAGAAAGTTTTAGGTCTATCTCAGTGCTAAAGCCCACAATGAACACTAAGCGATTAGCAGATTTTAATGAACACATCATTATCTGAGCAATGAAACACTGAAAACCAGACACCAGAGCAGTCGTGTGTTTGAATCAACAAATAAAACAGGAGTTAAGATTTAAATGATGTGTCTAAACAACTCAAAGTAGAACTATTTTAGACAAATTACAAAATTGGATTCTTGTGGGGAACATAAGTCTGGCATGTAGTTATGGATCTGAAATTGACTCCTTGAGGAGTTCTTCAGAATATAATTTTTTATTAACAGAAATAGAGAGTAGTGTATAGTATTAAGGGTGTATAATAGTAAGAGCAAAGATTTTGGAATCTTTGACACAGAAATAACAGAGATAAGTAATATCTCTAGCAATTGGAGGTTGTGTGACTCTGATAAATATCAAGATTTACATTTATAAAAACCCTAAGTTATTTTTTTCATTTATAATTTCAAAATTATATTAGAACTAAAATCACAGTTCTATTTTGAGGATAAATTTAAATATTAAATGGGGAAATGAAAAAAAAAGTAAAAATGTACTTACTTCAATGTTATAACAATTAGGGCACTTTCAAGTGTTAGTGGTTTTTTTTTAGGGTTATCTTTTTATTTATTTATTTTCAAAGATTTTATTTGTTTGATAGTGTGTGTGTGTACGTGTGTGTGTGAGAGAGAGAGAGATCACAAGCAGGAGTACAGAGAGAAGCAGACTCCCCACTTAGCAGGGAGTTGGATGTTGGACTCCATCCCAAGACCCTGGGGGTCATGACCTGAGCCTAAGGCATAGGTTTAACTGACTGAGCCACCCAGGCACCCCCTAGTGCTCCCTTTTTTGTTGTGATTATCATTATTTATACTATGAAGTGAAAAGAGGCATGATGTTGACACGGATAAGTTAATTTATTATCTCCAAGTTCTTAAATTCTCTAAAAGAAACTGCTTGCTATTCTTTATTTAAAAAAATTATTTTAAGTATTCTGCCAAAATAAAGGCAGTATTATAATATCTGATTGCTATAGTTAATATTGAAAATACTAGCTTATGAAGTAATGATGACTTGGGGATGAAAAAAGTGGGGGTAATTATGACTTACTGATTATAAAGTATCATGAGTAAGTGCCAATTTTATATTTTTATTTATTTATTTTTAAAAAATATTTTATTTGTTTATTTGACAGAAAGGTCACAAGTAAGCAGAGAGGCAGGCAGAGACAGAGAGGGGAAGCAGACTTCCTGCTGAGCAGAGAGTCCAGTGTGGACCTCAATCCCAGGACCCTGAGATCATGACCTGAGCCGAAGGCAGAGGCTTAACCCACTGAGCCACCCAGGTACCCACCAATTTTCTATTTTTAAAAGTGAAAATGTATCGCATAGCTTCAAGAAAATATTTTGGTAATATCATATACCATGTTGTTTAAAAATATTAAAAAGAAACTTGTTTTCAGAAATAGGGAGAACTAGATAGTCTAACAACCTTTTAAGTATAGAGCATTTAAAAATTATAAACAAATTTATAATTGTGTGTGTATGGGTATATACATGTATATGTGTATACCCAGACAGAATTTACTTTGGATTTTGGATTGGCAGGGATGCAGGGCATTCTTCAATATGCTAAAACTAATGAGTAAAAATTTGATGAGAAACAGGATATGTATATAATTTCAAAGTATCTCTCATTTAACTAGTCTCCAATACCTTTCAGTGGAGAAGTCTGGTGGAAAGTGATCAAAGTTTATGTAAACAATGGGATAAAGCAATATCATGTACCTCCTAATGGGATACTTTGAGAAGGACATAGTATAACTAATGTAATATTTCTGCTGAGAGTGTATAATCTGAATCAAATTGTATGTGTATGCATGTGTGTGTCAGATAGACCAAAACTAAAATAGATTACACAAAGTAAGTGGCTTGTCCTCATACAAAGAATAAAACTCATGAAAGACAAAGAAAGACTGATGAATAATTCCAGAAGAATTTCTAGGACTTCTAGAAATAGATCCTGGAGAGGAAGACAGGGGATGAATAAATTGCTAAAAAGGACTTTACTGAGAGGAGGAAGCAAGATGGCAAAGGAGTAGGACACTGAGATATAATTAGGTCCAGGGAGTTCAGCTAGATAGTTATACCATTCCGAACATCTAAAAACTCAACATGAGATAGAAGAGGAGAAGAGCAGCAATTCTAGGAACAGAAAAACAATCACTTTCTGAAAGGTAGTAATTGCAGATAACTGAATCCGAAGTGATGGGAAGATAGACCATGGGCGAGGAGCTGGCTCCCAGCAAGTGGTGGAACAGTGGAGTAGAATATCAGAACTTTTAGAAGTCTGCTCCACTGAAGATGACAATCCAGAGGCTGTGTGGGGGTGGAGCCCTCATAGGGACAGTGTGGTCTCAAGACCCGTAGGGACACAGAAAGACCGGAGGTGTCTGAGTGTGGCAGAGCTCCAGGTATCAGAGGAGGGATGCCAGCTACAGAGACGATGCCAAAGAGTGAGCACTCAGCTCAGGGTTACCTTAAACCATGATCCAAGGCATAGTTGGGTCACTGCTCTTCAAGCTGGGAACCTACAAGTGGCAGATCCAGGGAGATCCCCTCTTTCTTCCCCAGGAGGAGTGGCATGGGAGTGCATGGCAGGAATCTGCTGGGTTTGGAGACTTCAAATGGTGCCATGTGCCAGAGATAGAAACAATTGGTGACAAGCAAGGTAAGTAAGCATGGAGTGTGACTGGAGACCAGGAAGATGGGGGGATGGAGTGATGACTGCTTTTCTCTGAGGGCCCACTTAGGAGTGGGGCCTGGAGCCCTTGGCTCCTCCAGGCTGGAGAATGGGAGGCTGCCATTTTCACTCCCATCTTCCAAAGCTGTACAGAAAGCATTTAGGATACAAAAGCTACAGAGAGAAAACCTGAGCAGACTACTTATCCTGGCCCCTGGCAAGGGCAGTGCAATTCTGCCTCAGGCAAAGACATTTGAGAACCACTGCAACAGGCCCCTCCTCTAGAAGATTAGCAAGAACATCTAGCCAAGACCAAGTTCACTTATCAATGAGAACTGCAGAACTCCAGAGGGAGGAGAAAGCAACACATAGAATTCATGGCTTTTTCCCATGATCTTTTAATCTTCAAAGACAAGTTTTTCTAATTTTATTTTTTTCTTATTCTTTTTTTTACCTTTTCCTCTTTTAATTTTTTTAACCATTTTATATTATCAATACCTTTTTAAAAGGTCTTTTTGATTTTCATTGTTATAGTCATATTTTATCTCTTTATTGTATTGAACCTTATTTCTTGTATACTTAACAGGGTTTTTTTCTTTAACATTTTAGGATACAATTTCTTCTAACAAATCAAAATATACCCTAAATCTAGCACATGGATTTGTTCTAGTCTCTAGCCTGATCACATTCTCTCCTCTCCTCCTTTTTTTCTTATCAATTCCTATATTATCAATTCCTTTTTTAGAATCTTTTTGAATTTTCATCTTTACAGTAATAATGCATCCCTTCATCATGTTTACCATTATTTTGTGTGTGTGTGTATATATATATATATATATATATATATATATATATATATATGTTTTTCTTTCTTTAAAATTTTGGGAGGTAGTTTCTTCTAAAACACCAGAATACACCCAAAATCAAGTGGGTGGCTCTGTTCTATTCACCAGTTTTATATATATGTATGTATTTTTTTTTAATTTTTAAATTTTCCCCCACTTTCTTCTTCCAAGTTTCAGGTCTCTTCTGATTTGGTTAGCGTATAATTTTCTGGGGTCTTTGCCACCACATTTTAGTATTTTATGTTCTCATTCAGTTTAGTTTCTTCTAAAACACCAGAATACACCCCAAATCAAGTGGGTGGCTCTGTTCTATTCACCAGTTTTATACTGGTGAATAGAACAGAGTGAATTTAAAAATTCACTGGTGAATTTAAAAATTAAAAATTTAAAAATTAATTTTATATATATATAAATTTTTAAAATTATATATATATGTATTTTTAAAATTTTTAAATATATATATGTATTTTTTAAATTTTATATATATATAAATTTTTTTAATTTTATATATATATATATATATATGTACTTTTTTTAATTTTTAAATTTTCCCCCACTTTCTTCTTCCAAGTTTCAGGTCTCATCTGATTTGGTTAGCGTATAATTTTCTGGGGTCTTTGCCACCATTTTAGTATTTTATGTTCTCATTCATATATTCTTATCTGGATAAAATGATAAAGCAAAAAAAAACACACCCCAAAAATAAAAAAAAAAAAAAGAAAAAGAAAAAGAACAAGAGGCAGTATCGATAGCTAGGGACCTATCAACAAAGACCTTGGTAATATGATAGAGAATGACGATTATCAAGGTGCTAGCTGAACTCAAAAAAGGCATGGAAGATATTAGAGAATCCCTTTCTGGAGAATCTAACCAACTTGAAATTAAAAAAAAAAAAAAAAAACTATTAATGATGTGCAACAAAAATGGAGGCTCTTACTGGTAGGATAAATGAGGCCGAAGAGAGAATTAGTGATACAGAAGACCAAATGTTGGAGAATATAGTAGCTGAGAAAGAGAGAAAGAAACAACTACTGGATCATAAGGGGAGAATTCAAGAGATAAGTTATCACTTATCAAGAATTCAAGAGATGAAACAATATGAGAATAATTGGGATCCCAGAAGAAGAAGAAAGAGAAGGGCAGAAGGTATATTGGAGCAAATTAGAGCAGAAAATTTCCTTAATTTGGTGAAGGGAACAAGCATCAAAATCCAGGAGGCACCGTGAAACCCCTTAAAATCAATAAAACTAGGTTTACACCCCATCATCTAATAGTAAAATTTATAAGTCTCAGTGACAAGAGAAAACCCTGAAAGCTGCTCAGGACAAGAAGTCTGTAACACACAATGATAGATATAGTATATTGGCAGCAGACCTACCCATAGAGACATGGCAGGCCAGGAAGGACTGACATGATACATTCAGAGCACTAAATAAGAAAAATATGCAGCCAAGAATACTATATCCAGCTAGTCTGTCATTGAAAATAGAAGGAGAAATAAAAAGCTTCCAGGACAAACAAAAACTAAAAGAACTTGCAAACACCAAACTAGCCCTACAAGAAAAGAGAGAGTGTAAAAGTAACAGATCAGAAAGGAGAAGAGACAATAAACAGTAATAGTCACCTTACAGGCAATACAATGGCACTAAATTCATATCTCTCAATAGTTACCCTGAAAGTAAATGGGATATAGGCCCCAATCAAAAGACACAGGGTATCAGAATGGATAAAAAACCAAGACCCATCAATATGCTGTCTGCAAGAAATTCATTTTATACCCAAAGACACCTAGAGATTCAAAGTGAGGGGGTGGAAAACAATTTACCATGCTAATGGACATCAAAAGAAAGCTGGGGTGGCAATCTTTATATCAGATGAATTAGATTTTAAGGCAAAGAGTATAATATGAGATGAGGAAGGACACTATATCATACTAAAGCGTCTATCCAACAAGAAAAGCTAACAATTTTAAATATCTATGCTCCTAATATGGGAGCAACCAGTTATATAAACCAATTTATAACAAAATCAAAGAAATGCATTGACGATAATACAGTTATAGTAGGGGACCTTAATGCCCTCCACACTGACATAGACAGATCATCTAAATAAAAGATGAAATAAAGGAAATAAAGGCTTTAAGGACCAGATGGACATCACAAATGTATTCAGAACATGCTATCCGAAAGCAATAGAATACACATTCTTCTCTAGTGCACATGGAACATTCCCCAGAATAAATCACATCCTGGGTCACAAATCAAGTCTCAACTGATACCAAAAGATTGGTATCATTCCCTGCATATTTTCAAACCACAATGCTCTGAAGCTAGAACTCACAGAGGAAAATTGGAAAGAACTCAAATACATGGAGGCTAAAGAGCATCCTACTAAACAATGAATGGGTCAACCAGGAAATTAAAGAAGAATTCAAAAAATTCATGAAAACAAATGCAAATCAAAACACAACTGTTCAAAATCTTTGGGACGCAAAGGGAAGTCCTGAGAAGAAAGTATACAGTGATATAAGCCTTTCTCAAGAATCAAGAAAGGTCTCAAGTATACAACTTACCCCTACACCTAAAGGAGCTGGAGAAAGAACAACAAAGAAAGCCTAAACCCAGCAGGAGAAGAGAAATAATAAAGATCAGAGCAGAAATCAATAAAACAGAAACCAAAAGAACCATAGAACAGATCACAAAACTAGGAGCTGGTTCTTTGAAAGAATTAATAATATTGATAAATCCCTGGCCAAAATTATCAAAAAGAAAAGAGAAAGGACCCAAATAAATAAAATCATGAATGAAAGAGAAGAGATCGCAACCAACACCAAAGAAATACAAACAATTATAAGAACATATTATGAGCAACTATACGCCAGCAAATCTGACAATCTGGAAGAAATGGATGCATTTCTAGAGAACTATAAACTACCAAAACTGAGCCAGGAAGAAATAAAAAACCTGAACAGACCCATAACCAGTAAGGAGATTGAAGCAATCATCAAAAATCTCCCAACAAAGACCTCAATGTGAGACAGAAATCCATCAAAATCCTTGAGAACACAGGCAGCAACATCTTTGACCTCACCACAGCAACTTCTTCCTAGAAACATCACCAAAGGTAATGGAAGCAAGAACAAAAATGAATTATTGGGATTTCATCAAGATCAAAAGCTTTTACACAGCAAAGGAAACAGTCAACAAAACCAAAAGACAACTGACAAAATGGGAGAAGATATTTGCAAATGACATACCAGATAAGGGGCTAGTATCCAAAATCTATAAAGAACTTATCAAACTCAACACCCAAAGAACAAATAATCCAATCAAGAAATGGCCAGAAGACATAAACAGACATTTCTGCCAACAAGACATCCAGATGGCCAACAAACACATGAAAAAGTGCTCCATATCACTCGGCATCAGGGAAATACAAATCAAAACCACAATGAGATAGCATCTCACACTGTCAGAATGGCTAAAATTAACCAGTCAGGAACTGATAGATGTTGGCGAGAATGCGGAGAAAGGGGAACCCTCCTACACTGTTGGTGAGAATGTAAGCTGGTGCAACCATTCTGAAAAATAGCATGGAGGTTACTCAAAATTTGAAAATAGAGCTACCCTGTGACCCAGCAACTGCATTTCTGGGAAGTTACCCTAAAGATACAAATATAGTGATCCCAAGGGGCACATGCACCCAAATGTTTATAGCAGCAATGTCCACAATATTCAAACATAAAAGCATAAATGTTCATCAACAGATGAATGGATAAAGAAGAGGTGGTATATATATATACAATGGAATACTATGCAGCCACCAAAGAAATGAAATCTTGCCATTTGTAATGACATGGATGGAATTAGAAGGTATTATTCTGAGTGAAATAAGTCAATCAGGGAAAGACAATTATCATATGATCTCTCTGATAGGAGGAAATGGAGAGGCATGGTGGGGGTTTGTGAGGGATTGGGATGGGAGAAATAAAACAAGATGAGATTGGGAGGAAGAAAGGCCATAAGAGACTCTTAATCTCACAAAACAGTCTGAGGGGTACTGGGGGTTTGGGGTAGGGATAGGGTGGTTGGGCTATGGGCATGGGGATGGTATGTGCTATGGTGAGTGTTGTGAAATGTGTAAGCCTGATGATTCACAGAGCTGTACCCTTGGGGCAATAATACATTGTATGTTAATAAAAATACTTTAAAAAAGATCTTTGTTGCAATAATTGATAAAATTTAACTAAATTCCATGTATTTGAAAAAATATTATATGCAGTTTAATATCTAAATTAATAACTTATTGCAATTATATAATCAGTATTCTCAGTGTCTGGAAATCTAGAGGTATTAAGGGGCAAAACACTACATGCCTACAAATTTTCTCTCATGGTTCAGAAGAAAACATGTCTGTATGTGCATGTAAGTAAGTATGTGTTGTTTTTCATGTTGAGATAAACTGTTCCTGGGAATGCACAGATAGTCAGGTACTCTAAGTATACTAGTGGGAGGGAAAACTAGACTTTAGCAATATGTTTAAAAGCTTACACAAATTTGCATTTATTGTGAGTTACCAATTTCCCTCCCAGGAGTTTATTCTAGGAAAGTTATCATCAAAAAGACAAATATGAACTAATGAGAACATTTGTTGTAGGCTGAATTCTAAGTTGACCCACAATCAGGTGTAATCTTCTCCCCCTGAGTGTGGGTGAAACCTGTAACTATGATGAAATATCATTGTGTGATTATGTTAAATTGTGTGGCAATGAGGAGATTATCTGGAATGAGCCTAACCTAACCAAGTGAGCTCTTTGAAAGCAGAGATTTGTGTGTGTGTGTGTGTGTGTGTTTCCTCACTGGTGATACTCACACGTTTTGACTTAGAGGAAAGCAAAATACAGGAACATGGAGACTATGGTGGAAGAACCTAAGGGTGACATCTAGAAGCTAAAAATGTTCTCTGGCTGATAGGAAAATGGGACCTCAGTACTACAATGACAAGGAGATGAATTCTGCCAACAACCAGTGAACATGGAAAAGATCCCCAAGCCCCAGGTAAGAAATGCATCCCCAGTATCATTTTTGATAACAAATAACTGGAAACCTTGTGCAAAGAATATTCATACCTGCACAAGTTAATGTTGATTCAATGATTCAGTAAAAGTTAAAAATTTGCTAAGAAACATGCTAGTTGTATCTAGTGGGAAAGACAGACATCAGACTATTATAAAATATGTGGTCCGCATTACAACAGAAAACTTGCATCAATTATGTGGAACTAACCTAGTCAAAGGTGAGAAAATCTCTCCTGAGAAAGTGATTTGTAAGGTGAAATCTTCTGATTTACGCAGGATAAGTAGAAATGAGCAGCAGAGAAGGCTGGGGGTTGGGCTATATAGAATGTTGATTAAAAATAGAACATTAATCACCAGACAAAGTTCTGTGATCTTGGTTAAACACCCGAAAAATGGTTATGATGCCATTGTCTGTTAAATACATGATTTCTTTTGACATCAATCTTGATTTTTTAGAAATACTTTTCAAATCTGCATTTTCTGTCAGGAATAAATCTCATTAACTGCTCCACTCCAAACGGCCACTTCTGTCACTGCAAATTTATATAGGACAGCTATACATTATTAACAAGCTATGAAAAGTCACTGGCTAAATGTCATCAAAGCTGAGATATAGCTGCACCTTGGGATTCATATAGCAAACAGTTTAGTTTTAATCTTCTTGGACTACAAGATGTCTTGACATTTGAGCAGCAACTTTTTTCCCTTAACTTGCACTGGAATCAGACCTCTATTATCTTGGCCATAATTTTCAGTTTAAACTGTGATCAGAAGTTTTACTTTTTAAATTAAAAAATGTGAAAAAAAATCGATCCATCAAAGACCTTATCGTTCATTTAATCAGCGTTCACCTGCAGCTTTCTCCTTCCTCCACTCTTCCCCAAAAAGAAATGAGCAAGGGCAGCTATAAAATTCCAGCATCCTTAGAGCTGCCAGAAGTTTTCTGGGCTAACTACATTTCTGTTATAGTAATACCTACAAGAAATGACCTTGTTGAACTGCATTAAGATAGGTGATTGATTTTACTGTGGCATTTTTTTATTTTGATAACATAAGTTTTTACACTTTAAAAAAATATGCATTTGAGTCTTTTTCTGCTCATGATCTAATAATTTCCTCAGGCCAACAATCTATGGTGGCCACAAAAGATCCAAGTTTAAAATTTATTAGCAATATTTTATTTTAAATATTTAGTACATGATATTTTGAATTGAAGTTTTAATGAGCTCTATTATTTTAGCTTATTATGGACCAGTCATGACAGCAATATAAATAAAACATAATTTTTAAAATTAATAATCAGAAAAAAATATAAAACAGATCAATATAGAAATCATAGTTACTAGTAAAATTCTATCAAATATAACTTGGGTTGGGGAGGCTGGATGGCTCAGTCATTTTAGCATCAGACTTTGGTTTTGGCTCAGGTCATGACTTCAGAGTCCTGAGATGGAGTCCCACCATGTTGGGGCCCTGGGCTCAGCTCTGAGTCTGCTCTCAGCTCTCTCCTTCTTCCTCAGCTTCTCTCTCTTTCTCTCAAATAAATAAATTAGTACAATCTTAACAAAACAAAACAAATATAACCTGGGTTAATAAAAATGCATTGCATAACTTGCAGGAAAACATATATGCCTCATGTCTTTTGTAATTTTACTATGTGTACAGGGCAGCAAGCTGTAGGTGAGCAATTATTAGAAATAATTACATTGTACCTCTATTTCCAAATTATCAGGGCATAGATGTATTTAGACATAGACTTTACTTTGCTTCTTGGGTAATTTCATACTAAGAAGGCAACACACAAATAGTCTCCCCATAAAATTTAAACATGCTATAGGGAGGAATAATCAGGGACTCAATAGTCTGGAAATACCTAGATTCTGCAACTGAAATAAAGAAGATAGCTGCACAGAGATTCTAGGAATATAACTTTATCATTCTATAGTACCCTACAAGAGTGATTTTGTTTTTTACAACTTAAACTTAAAAGTAGAAAAAGACTAATGGTTAAATTAATAGGCTTGCTATAGGTATCTATCAGTTGGCTCCCATTTTATTTTTAAATATAAAAGTCAGTTATAATTAGCATAATAAATTTATATGTGGAAATGAAAGGTGATGATGGAATATAAAACTGGCACATTGGTTTCTTAACTGTTCTAAGAATGCTGAACACTTAAAAGTATAAGTTTACAATATTTTCACTTTTTATTTTGTCGGAAAATGTATGTAATGTCTTTAGCTCTTCGATTAGTTGAAAACATTGCTTTTATGTGTGCTTCTCTCCCCCCCTTTATTTATTGAACAATATTCAAGTAATATCTGTCTATTGCCTATCAGTATGAGAGCCTATAGTAGGTTCTATACAATGATAAGTAACGTAGGCAAGATAGTTGCAGAGATTACAATAAAATAGGGAGAGAAAAACAAGAGTCACAAAAACTATAAATGTCACCATATTCTATGAAGGTGTCTAATGGGAGATAAGACCAAGTTTGTTCAGTGGTTGAGTGGTGGGGAGAGATTTCCCTATACCTGTCCTTTGAGAATGAATAGAGGAACAATTAACCCAGAAGAAAAGGCTTACCATGAGGCATACCATGGTATTTAGTCAATTACCCCTACAGGTTTGACTGGTTGATGAAAGATAGGCTATGTTTTGGGAATCTTTGCAGAATTTGGATGTCTCAGTTGGGATGCTCCAGAAACAGATCCTGAGAAGTTTCAGTGGAAGTGTTTTTTGGGAGATGTAGAAAACACCTTAAATTGAGTAAGCTGGTGGGGGGAAAAGAATGAGGAAAAGAAGTTTGTATAATTGAGTCATTTATTGAAGCCAGTAATTAGTTTATTCTCCTGGGGAAACTCTGGTGAACCATGAAAAACATACTTCAGAATTATGTAACCTGATGGCATGAGGAGGTTAACACACCGACACTCCAGTTCCTGTCAGCTATTGTTATGCAATGCACTCTGGAATGGGATGATGCTGAGGAGAGGAAGAGCATTAATTTCCCAGAATTTCTATTCTCTTTTGCAGGATGAAAGTTTCTGCAAGCCCTCAGGCTCCTAGACACAGATAATAGGCAGCTAGAAGATGGCTGGGGCAAGTTAAAATGGTAAGATCATAGCTGTGTCCGTGGGATACTGATGGCATCTTATAGAATGAGCTAAAATTATTTGCATTTGTTAAGACTATGAATTAAAAGTCATAGGCTTCATTGGTTTGGAGACTTCTACCCAGTAGAGATGCAAATAGTTTCTATTCAGTGGAAACAAATAACTTTAAACCTTATCATTTATTGTTCCATAAGACCGTGACCAGATTTGTATCTAGTCCATCATGTTATTCTCAAATGCCTTTATTAAACTGCTCATAAATGTATCATTCTTTAAATGCTGTATAAACCAGTCTTAATATCTTCCAGGTTCGTTCATTAATTAATAAGTTGAATAAAGTATTTTAAACTTGTCCATATCATATTTACTTGACAAACTTATACTTCCTAAAAATATAATTTAATTAGTCTGTGACACACATTAAGTACTCTATGTGTGTTATCAAATTTAATTCTCAGAATAATACACGGAAATAGGTATTATTCTTATTTTATAAATGAGAACAATGGCATGTTAGTAAGATTAAATAATTTGGCTAAATCACACAGTTGGTAAATAACAGATTTGGATTAAGACCCAGGGAAATCCGACTTGAAAGCCTTTTGCTGTACTCCCTTCACATTTTGAGAAAAAGTGCTCTAGACACTTTCTGATAGGAGCAGAGATTTCTTCCAATGAAAAGTGCAACTACAAGGCAACTGCACACACATATGGGCCAGAAGGATAGCCCTTTACTTAGGAGAGTCAGATTTGTTTTTTTTAATTTTTAAAAGAGTAAATTAGAGTATGAAAATATGATGATTTCCCCAAGGAGACAGAACTGGGTTCCCTAAAGTTACTAATCTTGCTGAAAATTCAAAATTCACAAAAAATTTAGTAGTACTTACATACTTGTAAAACAAAAGAAAACATATCCAGATAAAATGTAACCATCATTAATATGGAGGAATTTTTCAGTTTTTCTTCTCATTAAGTCACATAATAGTCCAAGTGAGGAAGTCTCTAATTGGATACACATCATGTGGCAATACCATTAATTGATCAGTTAAATTTTTCAAAGGTTAGTAAGTGAATTGGTCATTGTGGACTCAATTATGCTGCTTGATCAAATAATTTCCAAATCTCAGGATGCTTAAAATAACACTTATTTCTTACTAATGAGAAAGTCTGTCAAGGCTGTAACCCTTCATCATTGTCCTCACTCTGGACTCAGTCCGATGGAGCAGACATCATCTGGAGCATTACCAATGACCATTTCAGCAAAAGCAGTGAGAGCTTCAGTTTCATAGCAGCATTTATTCTCTCTTCCCCGAAAGAGACACATCATTTTCAGTCACATTCCTTAGCCAAAGATACTGATTCTGCTCCACCCAAACAGAAGTACAGTCATACCATGTGTCTGAAAAAGAGGAAAACTGGAATAGTTGGCAAAAAGAATGAAAGAGCACCACAATATAAAATGAAATAGACCCCTCTACCTATATTTATTTCTATAACCTATATATATTACTGTGTCTATTTCTATGTAAATCTGTGAAAAAAATACACAAGAAAAATTTTAACTCTTTATAGATATGTAGCTGAGAATGTACTGACAGGATATAGCTGTGGTAAAATATAAATTTTTGAAGTTTTCATGAACGATACACTATTTTTTCCCTGAAACTTTGTCCATTTACTAATGTTCTGGCACTTATAAAGTACTGCACTTGGGGTTTTAAAATAATTAATTAATAAAATCATAAATATGTTTTTTAAATAGTGAAATAGTCTTTTGTCGATGAAGGAGGAATAAACTGAGAAAAAAAACGAAAGGGTAAGGAAGAGATGGCAAAAGCAAAACATAATTAAATTATAGTAAGTGCTTTGTGTAAGGGATTTATCCAAAATTGGATTTCAAGCTATTATAGTCCAAATCAAATTTAACTTTGCTTGGCTCAAAGAAGTTTTTTTTTTCCCCCTTTTAGACTGAATTTCAGGTTCCAGATTTTATATAAATTTAGACTGAGAGCAATAGCTCCAGTCACTATCAATATTGTCATTCTCTGCTCTTTGGATGCTTCAAAATTATTATTTCAAAAGCACATTTATATTATCATTAAATGTCAAATTAACGAGTCTGCTAACTAATTGTATGCAGGAATTTAAACCAAATTTGGAAATCATCATTTTACTGACATAAGAATCCCACTTTATATCTTCATGCCTTAATTTACCTAATTGTCATCACCTTTATTTCACTCCCAAGAGCCCTTTACATTTTATCTCAGTCCCTATTGCTCACAGGAAGCTATGCCTTACTGTTTGTTGAAGTTAGGCCATAAGTCTTGACACATTTGCTAATATTTCATATATCGAAGTCTTCCCTTTCTAAAGAAAATACCCTGATTCTCCTACCAAGGATCCTATATACTGTTTCCCTTCACCATAATTTGTTCAAATAATCTGTATTCATTGCTCTCATTTAAAAATTTCCACTTACTCCTCAATCCATAATAACTTTTACCTGTAATGCTACTCTAATTACCAAATCTAATGATTACAAAAGCCAAGACTCTCTCTAAATCCCAACTTCTTTTGGAGATTTGATGCAACAGATCAATTTCTTCTTGAAATTCAGTCCTCCCACTAGCTTCCATGATGAGCCATTGGAGTCTTTTATTACTTATCTTCCCCCCCATTCTTTCCCAGTTCAATCACCCAATTCTTAAATCTTGTTTCATTGCCCTCTAAGGTCTGTTGTCTTCTCTTTCTTTCTACAAGTTATTGCTAAGTGATACCATTTCCAAATAAATATCATTTGTACCCAGCATAACGATGTTCCCAAACGTCTGTTTCCAGTTCCTACTGCCTTCACAGAATTACACCTGCATGGTCTATTGCCACTTAGTTCTCCCCCATGCATGGTGTACAGATCCCTCAAAATGAACTTAGATATAACCAAGCTATTTATCCTATCTTCTGCCCAACTGAATTTCAGATGTTCAATAGGCTATATAAAATGACTTTTTTTCCCCTTATTTCTCCTTGATTCATCAAGTCCTTTGAGGGTATCTGAAATATTTCTCAAGTCTTTACAACTCTGCCATACTTACTATTCCTTAGAGCACATTAAACTTTTTAAATTTTCCCCCAGCTTTCTGTTTCTCCATTCTAATTTTCATCATTTACATTTATTTTCCTAAATCTTAGATTGTATTATGTTACTCCCTCTCTTTTTGGTAAAAAAAAAAAAAGGTTCTGAAGTCTCCCCTTTCATGAGAAATCAGTATTACATTACTCCTAGGACTCTAAACTGTGTACTGCATGTGCTAGATTAGATAAATCATAATCCATGGAAGGATCATGGCTGGAACATAGATCCCCTGACTTCTAAACCCATACAATCTCACTTTGTAAGATGAACTGTATATATTTAAGCTAATTTTATCATGAGTTGTTCAGTGTCATAATATGCATTATGCCTTATACTGCTACTGACTCATTCCTAGACACAATTCTCACCCCCTTCTCTATCCTTCCCATCCTCTTGTCTTTTCTACAGTAGGAATTTCTTCAAGTCAAGACAGAGAATATCTATTGCTCAGTCTGGAGAGAGAGACCTGGATCTTGGTCACTTAATCTTATTCATGTACTGCTTACCTCAAACTTGTGTTTTCTACAAATTAGAAAATTATTCCTTGCTCTTGTCTAGATTCTAAGTGGTAGCATTGATGAGATGGGACACAGATGAGCTAGATAGAGCGGTTGAACTGTAACTAGTGAGATATTCATTAGAGAAGCTAGTAGATAGGAAGAAAGACATAAAGATAAATCATAGCTAAGGAAAAATACAAATGTAACATATAAGGAATCAGTGCTAAATATTATTCTGCAGCATGAGAAAGAGCCCAGAAGTAGGTACCAAGAAAAGAGTCAAACAAGAAAAAAATTATAGAATAGTTTGAAGGCAGAATAGAAAAGAATGGAGACATAGTTTAGTATGAAGGCCAGGAATGATCTAAGAGCATTGAAAGACCAGGTTCTTTTATTGTGAAAAGTAAACCCTGGACCTGATCCTCTCTTATTTGTTTGTGTTTCTCCCTATTTATGTCTGTACTGGTTGATATTACTAAAAGTTTTAGTAGATAATGTAGCTGTGTGTATATAGGTAATGTTTTTTATTTTCTTTTCCTGGGTTGAGAAGCAAACCTAATTCTATAAAAGCAAAAAGAAATATTTGAAATAATCAAGAAGTACAATATAGCGGAAAGAACATTCTTAGGAAAAAGGCACTAGCTATATCAGTGACATTCAAGTAGAAGTGACTCTGTCCCCCCAGGGAATATCTGGCAATGTCTGAAATCATTTTAGGTTACATCTGTCGAGGAAATAGAAGCCAGACATGCTGGAAAGAAATCTTATAATGCACAGGACTTCTCTCCACAATAAAGAATTAAATATCAGTAGTGCTGCGGTTGGGAAACCCTAAACTCTGGGATCACAGACAATTCACCCTATTTTAACCTAAAATAGACAGTTAATATCCTTTTTATGCACTGAGTATTAAAGAAGATAACACATTTTAATACATTAATAGTATTCACTGCAATGATGTTGAAAATAATAAGTTTTAAAGCCAATAACAAATTTCAATTAAAAATAAACTTGTGATTGACAGATGAATAAAAAAATGAAATTTAAATATAATCACAGATCCCTTGAACACAATTAAAATGAGGACAGGAAATACAAAAACCTAAGGAATGGTAAGTTTATAATCAGGTGTAATTTATATAATAAAAAAAGAATAACTTCAAGCAAAATCAAAGAAAATTCTGTCAGAGACCAGAAAACTAAACAAGGATAAACATAGCCACTAATAGATAGAAGGGATTAAAAAGATTCACTTTTTAAAATATGTAAGTGTTCTTACTCATAGTGACTGGGACAAAACCCACAAAAATATGTAAAGAATCTGATAAATTCAATTAGAAAATAAAAGAACAGAATAGTAATAAATGAATGGGCTTGTGGTGGGAGTGGGATTAGATGTTATTTGAAATAAATGATGTCTATCTGGAAAACACATTTTCTTGATAAAGAAAAATGTATTTTTGTAAATGAAAATATCACTTTTAACTTTCAACAGTTATAACTTCTAATACCTATTTTGTATTTGTATTACATTAGGTTAAGATTGTAGGATACTATCATATATCAATAATGGTAATGGAAAATTCTTCATCATTCAAATTGGAATGTCTTTAATGTTTTCTTTGCAAAACTTCACATATATGTGTTAATATAGAGCAACGTTATTAATCTGAGGCAGCATCCTTATCTTCCTCATTAGCATGCCCAAATGATTTTTTTAAAGATTTTTTTATTTATTTAAGAGAGACAGAGAGTGAGATAATGACTGGGGTGGGTTGCAGAGGCAGAAGGAGAGGGAGAAGTAGACTTCCCACTGAGCAGGGAGCCAGATCCTGAGATCAGGAACTGAGGTGAAGGCAGATGTTCAACTGACTGAGCCACCCAGGTGCCCCCAAATGATTTTTTACTGTGGATTCTTACCATCATTATTAATTTATAAAATTTGATAATAGTCTCTACCTCAAAATTTGCTTTAGAATTAAATGAGTCATTCTATAGAAGATACTTAGAATAATAACTGACATATAAGGCATTAAATGTTAATTAAATAATGCTAGTGTGATTGTCTCTTCTGATTTTATTACTATATTTAAAAATATTAAGCCACTATTCTATAGTTGAATTGCTTTTCTTCATGATATTTTTAAGTGCAATTAAAGTTGACATCTATAATTGTGGGTTTTTTTTTGACCACCTTCATAGTTTGGTTCCCAAAGTAGATAGCTTTTGAACATAAACTTCTACATCATATATACTCTAGATAAGTTAGCTGTTACTAAGTGTGAAATCACTCATATAAAATTCTCTTGGCTTATGCTCTTTTGAGCATATATGCTCTAAATCAAGTTAGCTGTAAGAAGTTTGAAATCAGTCATGAAAAAAATCTCTTGGCTTATGCTCTTTTGTTGGAGATAATGTTTTAAACTTTCTCATTGTCTTTCTCATGTTATTTTTTCCCCTTCAGACAATTTTATTTATATTTTTCCCGAGTATTGAACATCTTCAAAGATTTTCAGGAAACTAGGCTCTTTTTATTCTAATATTACAGACTAAAAGGATTCACTAATCATGAATTACAATACATGAAAAAAAGATGTACACTAAAATATGCCATTATGAAAGTGCCAATATCTTTGTAGAGAAGAAAATCCTAAACAATGTGAAAAAAACCAAACACGTTAAATAATTAAAACTAAGAATAACATTTGATTTGCCAATGTAGCAATTCTGTCAATATTATGAGGGAAATATTTCCAAAATTGGAAACATTCCATCAAGTGTGATGGTAAGGATATTCTTTGATGTCAAAGATTTAAAAAGAAATCAGTATGGGCGCCTGGGTGGCTCAGTGGGTTAAGCTGCTGCCTTTGGCTCAGGTCATGATCTCAGGGTCCTGGGATGGAGTCCCGCGTCGGGCTCTCTGCTCGGCAGGGAGCCTGCTTCCCTCTCTCTCTCTGCCTGCCTCTCCTCTACTTGTGATTTCTCTCTGTCAAATAAATAAATAAAATCTTAAAAAAAAAAAAAAAAGAAATCAGTACCCCACGCATTATTTCTTTTCTGGATGCAAATGGAGGAAAGCCAAGAAAAAAAAATCACAAGATCAGAAACCAGTCCATCTAGCCTCTGAGATCCTTAAATAATAATAATAATAATAATAATAATAATAATAATAAATGCACTGGTAGGCTAACCAAGTAGTTTAACATTGTGTAGAACTGCAAGCTGATGATGGAGATGTGGAAATGATAATATGGAAATAGTAAATGTTCTTAACTCTAGAATCTTGACTAGACTCATTTTAGTGATCTTGGAAAGAAAACAAAATAAAACATGCTTTATCAGAAAGGTTAAGATATTAAAATGCTAAAAAGGCTACAAACCATGTGATGTGGTAAACATAGGAAAGAGAAGCTGTAGAAAAGGAAGGAATCGGGGCGCCTGGGTAGCTCAGTGGTTTAAGCTGCTGCCTTCGGTTCAGGTCATGATCTTAGGGTCCTGGGATCGAGTCCCACATGGGCTCTCTGCTCGGCAGGGAGCCTGCTTCCCTCTCACTCTCTCTGCCTGCCTCTCTGCCTATTTGTGATCTCTGTCAAATAAATAAATAAAATCTTAAAAAAAAAAAAAAGAAAAGGAAGGAATAAAAAAGCAAAGATGGAACAAAAGAAGGAAGAGAGAAGTTCATAAATAGGGCTTGATTGTTGTATTTCTTAAAAATAGGAGTAAAAATCCATCACAAATCAACAGGAAAGTTATTAACTGACAATATTCTTTATAAAAGTTATATTACAGGTTTATATTATACCATATACCAAAATTAAAACCAAAGAGTTAAACTTAAGCCTAAACTAAAAGGAACAAAACGGAATTAAACAGATCTGGAGACATTGTCCTGCTTTTTTAATGTGAAAGAACTTTTAGTTATAAAAAGCAATAGAAGATGTCACAAAGAAATGGCTAGTAGACTAATCATTTCTTAAAAATGCATATAAGTAATAAAACAAAATAAGTCAAATAGATGGTTTTGATAGATGCTCTGTTGCAGCAAAAGAAAAAGATACTGGGATTAATTAAGATAATTCTAAAGTACTATGTTGGTATATTTGGGTAAAATAAAAAATCTATATATATGCAGATCAAAACATTCTGTGGAAAGACAAATACAGAACCACAGAATGCTTACATACTTGAAACCACAAAGCTAGTTTGAGGTCAGAGTATTCAGCTAATTGACTTTATCTTTTCAGTAAAGTGTAAACACTCAGGCATAATCCATGTGGCCCTGACAACATGACTTCACCTTCTGATGACGCTGTAACAAGATCATCCATGAACCATGCAAAAATAGGTAATTTAAACTATTATTAGAGGTGGATTTTAAAAAACAAAACATGTGCTTTAGTTAAATTCATCTCAGTGAAAAGTCTAGGCAGGATTTGGAATGGGACTAAGGCTTTGGACCAAGATAAAGACAGAAGGAAAATTAAACTGATTATATTAAAAGGGTTAAACAAGCCTTTCCATATGAGCTCATGGAGCTAGAGTTACTTCTTTTGTTTCTCCTTTTCATTTGTAACAACCAAGTAACAACAAAATTAAGTGGCTTTAAATCCACACTGTCCCACCTGACATCACCTAGGACTGACAAACAGGAAGGAACAGTCTCCTGATAAACAATGTGAGCTAGCTTTAGCTACTTGTTGCTTATACTTCTCTCATAGCTTCTTGCTTTACGCAGAAGTGGGTAGTGGAGTAGATTAGGTAGTGTAAAAAATATCAAAATACATAGTAAACTGTATAAAAGTATGCAATAAATGTGACAAATGTGTGAGATTAAAAAACAAATAAAACCTTCCAAAAAGGAACTGGATGACTAAGGTTCTAGAAAACTCATAGGAGAAACAATGCAGTAAGTAGATATACAATATAGATTCAAAATTGCATATTTTTAAATAGTGATGAGATCTTTTGGACTGGGTACTGAGGTGGATATTTTATTCTATTAAATGAAGGTATATTTTACTTATATTTTATTCTATAAAAATAAAATCTTCAGTTCTGCATTTGTTTGCTTTTGAATCTATATATTTTACCCTTCTCTTCTTTCTGATTATCAAATTGTCAATGTTTTATACAAAAATGTACCACAATAAAAGAAAGGATAGAGTTCTTCATCTGACAGCTCTGGATTTATATTCCATACATGCTGGCTGTGAGCTCTTCAGGTCTCAGATTATTCATCATTTGGTGAAGATTATGTAAACTAATATGTGAACAGTACTTACATGGGCAGATAATCGTAAGTATAGCCGCCACTGTTCTGATGAAACATTAACAAGTATGAGCATTCAAGATGGTTATTTGACAAAAATCTTTAAAACAATAATTATTTTGAAAGTTTACATTGTTTTTTGAAAGATTTTATTTATTTATGTGAGAGAGAGCATTAGAGGGGTGAAAATCAGAGGGAGAAGCTACTCCCTGCAGAGCTGGGAGCCCGAAGGAGGACTTGATCAGGACCCTGGGATCATGACCCAAGCCAAAGGCAGTGCTTAACCAACTAAGCCACCCAGGTGCCCAAAAGTTTACATTATTTAAATGAACTATTCCTCTTCTGGACATATAGCCTAAATAAATGATAAGATTTATAAGCAAAGGTATATGTATAAGGAAAATCATCCTAGTGTTATTAGAAGTGATAAAATAAAATCTTTAAATTGAGAACATGTTATAGAACATTCTTAGACTATAAAACGGTCACTTGAAATATTTTAAAAAATATATTTAAGGTAATATTAGTGAGAAAATGTAGGTCTCAAACTGTATTTCATCTGATTACAATTTTTCTAAAAAATGTAAGTACATATGGAGAAAAAAAATCCTAGAGAGAAATACACCAATATATTAAAATTAGTGATTTGTTGATAATGTGTTTTTATTTAAGTTTAATCCCTTCTTTTTGCAATTTATAGGTCTTTACCAAGATGCATATGCACATTTTACAACACAAACAGGAACAACAATGGCAAAAACTCTTAAAAGGTTACTTTTAACATAATTGTTTTGATAATGAGGAGCAAAAATAGAATCTTCAGTTCTGCATTTGTTTGCTTTTGAATCTACATATTTTATCCTACCTTCCTCATTTCTCACTTACTCATTGATTATACTAATTATACTATACTATTGATTACTGATTGATTATACTAACATGCCATAATATATTTCTCAAGATGGTATAATAATCAGACTTTGCCAGTCACTTCTTTTTTTGGCAAACAAATGGTCTAATATTCGCAGTGATGGCATACTTAATGTATTTTTGTGAATACGTTCTATAAAGGAAAAGTGCTTATAAATGGATTTATATGAAAATTGCTCATAAGTCGATTTACTGATTTATATTTATATGCATGGCCTATGTGGGGTTCTGCATTCAGCAGGGACTCTGCTTGAAGATTCTCTCCCTCTGTCCTTCTCCCACTCACACATGCTCTCTCTCCCTCTTTCTCAAGTAAATAAATAAATCTTTAAAAATAAATGAAATAAAAAAACAGTTTCTTTATTAGCACACCCAATTACTAGATGACATCAGACACATGGGCCCTTCCCATGATGTCATGATGCCAGAATTCCATCTAGTCACATCATGGGACAGTAGGTGCCGCTAGCATCTCCTTCCAAATTTGGAGGCAACATGTACATGACACTACTGTCTCTCAAGTCTTAGATAGACAGTAATGAAGAACATTGTTAAGCTGTTATTTTAAAAGGTTGCTTAGGAACTCATAACATTTTTTTTCCTTTGCTATTTTTTTGTCATATTTTATGGCTAAATTTTAATATTGTCTTAAATTTCCCTGAGGAATAATAAGCTTTCTTGCATTTCTTGGAAATTACATTTTCACATACTGGGAATATATTAGTAGATTCAGCATCCTCAAAATATTATATTTTGTAAAAACACTCAAAATAGAAAGTAATTTAAGTATTATTTTAAGTGTTACTATTGCTAGAAAAAAACTTTATGGTCATTTTATACATGAATGGGTAAATGCATACACAAAGATGTAGAAATGAAAAATACTTGACAAGGAGGCTGAGTAGATGAGGGACTCAATATATTCAGCTAAATAGATTTTCTTTTTTGTAGGTAAATACTTTAAGTCAGTGTATCTCAAATTGTAGCATAATCACAACATCTGGAGTGCTTTATTAAAATACAGCTTTGTTGTTTCTCACCTCAAAACTCTTCACCAAATAGGTCTAGGTTTGGGCACAAAAATTTGTATTTGTAACAGGTTCTCAAGTAAGGCTGATGCTGTTCTATGGACCACATTTTGAGAACTACTTTAAGTAAAATTTTCTATAGAATGTCTACAAATATTTTTTTAAAAAAGCAATCTGGATTCAGCAAACATAGTTCATGAATACAGCAACATTAGTAAATGTACAGAAGTCAATTATTTGAATGGCATCTCTCTAACAAGACTAAAAAAGAGTAATAGGTGTTTAAAGGTCAAAATAAAACAAATCTTATGGAAATTACAGACAAGCAAAATCTGTCATAAGAATGTTCTGTTTGTCTAAAATGTATAGAAAAGTGCTAATTATCTTCAAAATGTACTTCCTAAAAAAGCCCTCTAGAGTGTAGAGGTAGGAAAGGATTAAAATAAATACGTACTCTAAATTCTTATCATATCTGTCCCTTTCAACTACTTTTATGTGATAAAACACGCTCCTCTTTCAGTGTTTTCTATCCCTGTTTATGGCACCACCCCACCCAGTCTTCCAGCTCGAGCCAAAATTATTATCTTGATTCTGGCCTTCATGTTTTCCCCATTCCAGCTGGAAGAAATCAGTTATTTTGTCTATTGTAATTGATTAAATATATAAGCTTGTCTCTTTCCTATTATCCTTGTCTATGCTTTTCTATGCCCCTCTCCACGCTAAGGGGGAACAGAACTTGCCACCCCAAAATATACCTCTTTGGCATAAGAATCATTTCAGGCTAATTATTTTTGAGAAGTAGCAGACACAGAGAAAGCTCTGAAAACTGGATATAAGTTACCCTTTTGTAAGACACTTCTACAGTTACAAATACAATCTCTCTTTGGAAGGGTGTGTAACTCTCTATACCAGGAAAAGAAGGTAGATTCTAAATCTCTAGAAACTCTTGTTAAAGGAGAAGGCAGTGACTTATAACTGCATAAGTACTTTACCCTTGCCACTATCCTTTTCCTGATAACATTTTATAAACTCCCCCAAAACCTACCATCCCCAACATTCTTTTGTCATTAGCTGAAGATGGCATTTAAAGTCATAGCTTGGGGTCACCTGGGTGGCTCTGTCTGTTGAGTGTCTGACTCTCGGTTTTCGGTGTGGGGCATGATTTGGAGCCCTTGTGGTTATCCACACTTAGCAGAGAATCTGCTTGAATATTATCTCACTCTGTCCCTTCTCCCACTCAAGCTTGTACTCTGTCTCAGTCTCTGTCTCAAATAAATAAATAAATAAATAAATAAATACATACATACATACATACATTTTTAAAAAAAGTGATAGCTTGGCACATTTCAGAGAGCTTCTAGGCTTTCCCAGTTATCTCTTATGTATACAGGAGGTATATGTGCTATTACACATCTATTTGTTTTTCACCTATTAATCTTTTATTATAGGTGTGTGTGGGGGTCTCCACCAAGAATCTAGAAAGATGGGGGAAAATTATATTTCCTCCCCTAAACCATGCACTGGATTATAATTTCTCTGTGAGTGAGGATTATTTCATGTCTATATTCTTTATAGAACATACTTAATTATTTTACACATTATCTTCTTCTAACATTTTTTAAAAGATTTTATTTATTTATTATTTATTTATTTGTCAGAGAAAGAGAGAGAGTGAGAGAGCACAAGCAGGCAGAGTGACCAGGCAGAGGCAGAGAGAGAAGCAGGCTCCCTGCTGAGCAAGGAGCCTGATGCAGGACTTGATCCCAGGACCCAGGGATCATGACCTGGGCTGAAGGTGTCAGGTATCTCAATGTTCTCATAACATTAAGCAGATGACTAAGTGTATGAATAAATGAACTAAGACAATGATATTATAATCCAACATTTAGTTATATTCCATGGCTATCTTTACCATGTTATATGCATCATGTCATATACTGGGGATATCAAAAATAATAAGTCCTCAGCCCTCAAGTTAATTAGAGAACCTTTACAATATCTCCTAGTGTTTAAAACGTGTACTCCCATATTTTAACACAGCCTTCATGGATTTACTTACTTTATTTCATTTCTTAGAAAATAAAATGAAATGAATTGGCTCACTTAAGTTGCAGCCTATGAAAGTGAAACTTCCCAAATACGATTAAAACTAGTAGCAGTTATAATGGAAATTTAGGTAACACCTATGCAGCCATCGGATCTTATTTTACAGATTAGTCTAAAATGCAAAGGGCCTTATGGAAGCCTGGGGTGGGTATGATCTATACAGACTACTAACTGTGTCTGAAAAAACTTGTGCTTCTTTGGTTGTAAAGGGAGAGGGAGATAAAGATTGAAAGTCTGAGAGGGTGGAGGGATTTATTTCAAAGAAAGTAAAGGTAAGGAAAGAAAATCCTTGGGGTTGAGTATACTTAAGAGTTTTATGGAATTCATTGACTGCAGGGTTCTGGACCAGTATTGTGAGTGGGAGAACTGGTAGGAGGAGAAAGAGGTTTTGAAAAGTGATTGTGTGGGTAATGAAATGAATCTCCTCTAATGTTCTTTAAGAGACACAATTAAGGGTTGCAATTCCTTTTTAATTATGTACGAGCACTGGTCCATGCTTTAATAAATGAAAATCTCTTCAGAGTCTTGGTCATTTGGGCCTTGGGATTTCTAAAGGTTACATGTGTTTTATTTGTTTTAAAAATGTCATTTATCTAGGTTTCACTCCTTTTCAGAATGTCGGGATTGAGAGAGAAATATTTTCAAAATCAGGATTGCACATTTGTAGGGAAAAATGGTACTTTTCTACAAGATAGATTCATAAAATATTACTTAATCTTGTATTTAATTTTGCATATAGACCAACACACACAGCCTTAATTATTTTACTCAACATCTTTTTGTTACATTACATTAGTGGACATAATTCAGAATAATAAACATTTGTAAATAAAAAAAAAAAAAACTTATGCAGGTTTCTTCCTTTCTAGGACCCTTGCCTCCCTTTTCTTAGAGCATAGACTATAGAAAACCTGTAATTATACATTCTTGCTCCTTGAACATGTAAATTTTTTAAAAAGTCTCATGTCACTTTATGATCCAGGGTTCTTTCTCAAGGATTTCGGAACCCTTTGAAATGTAATTATCTAGAAAGATGATACCCTATCTCCAAGTCTCTGTGGAAGCATAAGAGCCTAACTTCTGGGTAATTTGTGAATAATTTGCTCCAACTTATAAAACTGTTCTGTCACAAAGAAAATTTATATTTTCTTTGGGTAATGCCAATTAACAAATACAGATGGGCCTAGGATTCCAACCACCCCAGCTGCTAAAACATTTCCTGTTCTTAATTTTAGTGGAACTGAGTTCAGATTGAGTTTTGTTCTCCTCCCCCTATTGCAAGAGCCTTGAATAAAGTCTTCTTTGTTTAACTTTGTCCACCGCAACTTTTGCTGTGACAATCTAAGGTGGCCAAAAATTTTTAAAATGAAAGGCTAATAATAGGAATGAAAATTACAGACAGAACTATGTTATGTTTGACATTTTTGCTATTATTGCATTCCACAATTTTCTTTGTTTATGCTTCAAAATATAAGGTATGGAAAATTTCATATTCCTTTATTTTTCTACACCAAATTTACTATCTTCTGAGCCAACAGCTCAGCATCCGGCAAGAAATCCAATATTGTTTGTTCTAGGAACTACTCCTCACACACTTCATTGAACTCATCCAAGAATCTTGGTCTTGATGATGTCAGAAAACTGGCCAAGGGCAGAAACGCATTTCAGAGGGGATGCTATACTTTTGTGCCCAGAGCTTAGGTCTATGTGATTTTTCTTCCCTAAGAAGTTGTAGCCTCAGGTATACCAAGGGCTGCTTCTGTAGTAGTTCCTCACCTTCACCAGCAGCCTCCCTCTATCCTGGTACCAAATGAATCAGTAAGAGGAGAAGCTGAACTCTACCATTAGGATCCATTTTTCCAACAGTACTGGGCAAAGCTCAAAATTTACCACAGGACTACTACTATTTCCTTTTCCCCTATTTAAAAACAACAACAACAAAAAAAACAAAAATTAAACAACAACAACAACAACAACAAAAAACCTTTTCCAGGGTTTCACACACCTCCTCAATTTATTCTTCTTTTCAGTTCTAAAACTCTAAAAGAATCTCTTTCTTTCCCTGAAGAAGGGCTAAGAAAGATAGAGGCCAGACTATCTTCTTGAAACAAAATACCGGTCGGTTTTTTTTTTCCCCCCCAAATGTGGGTAAAGAGTTTCAAATTGGTTAATCCTTTGTGTTTAATTCATTCTACAAACAGATTACATATTTTAGGAATGATAACAAGAGTAAATATACACTTGACACTTACAGGGCAAACATTACCTTAAGACTTCTCAGATACATATCATGATCATAATTGGAAGGTAACAAAAAGTAGTTTTAGAAGGGTAGGCCATTTCCCACATTAGAATATGGTTAAGTGGGTAGGAGAAGAATAAATGAAACAAGATGGGATTGGGAGGGAGACAAACCATAAGTGACTCTTAATCTCACAAAACAAACTGAGGGTTGCTGGGGGGAGGGGGTTTGGGAGAAGGGGGTGGGATTATGGACATTGGGGAGGGTATGTGCTTTGGTGAGTGCTGTGAAGTGTGTAAACCTGGTGATTCACAGACCTGTACCCCTGGGGATAAAAATATATGTTTATAAAAAATAAAAAGTTAAAAAAAAAAAAGAATATGGTTACTAATATAATAATAAAAACACTTTAGGATCACCTTATTATTATCATGCACTCAAATTACCATATAGGTATCCACCAAGGAAAAATTATGCATCTGTAAATTAAGGACATTTTATTGAATTCTTAAAAGAAAGTAAATGAATATGGTACTTTATTACTGAACTACTCTGTATTTAGATTACAGCTAGATACCTTGGAAAAAAAGCCATATTGTAGCCTTATCTTCTGGAGGTTTTTCAATTATCTATTTAGTTTTGTTAGATTCTGCTTTTGAACAATCTTCTCCCTATAACTGATGCCCTAGTCCCTGTTTGCCCATTCCCTGGCCTACATCCCTTTTATAAATTATTTTACTCAGCAGAATGCAGCAGTATATACAGATGGAATTAGCCTATCACCTTTATTTTTATTTTTTAATTTAAAAAAAATTTTAAGGAATAAGTACACATGGTCTGAGTTCTCTGGTTTTTTCCTGTCATGCACTCTGTATGGCTCAATGACTTTGAAAACTAAACTTTCTTCCTCTTTCCCCAGACTATGATTCTAATTTAGGTATAATGGGATTTGAACCTCCCTCAAGCCTTTTAAAATATTCAAGGGAGGCATAAAAGAAATAGCAGAGAGACATTCACTTTTTATTACTCTGTATGATGAGGATATTGTATTGCACACATACTAATGTAAATTCCTCTAAAATATATAATTTCCACCCTTTTATCCTCTCATTGTTCCCTTTCTACAATCAATTTGGATTCCTGAGACCTTACACAACTGAACTAAATAGCTTTTCTGAAGCTGATGTGCCCTGGTCTTTTGAATTCAGTAACTGCACACTAGATAGAAGCTATAAGTAATAAATTTCGCTTTGTGACTCTTCCTGACAACAAGAAAAAACATTAATTTAACTTCTCTGGTTAAACTTGAACCAAGGCCTGAAAAGTAGAAAAGTGACTCAAGCTATTTATTTTACTCCTTCTGCCCTGTAACCCTCACAGAGAATGAAATATTGCAAGTATCCTAAAGCTTAGTTGAAAGAACAGCTTTTATATTTAGAAAAGTTACAGATACATAGCATTAAATTTTAGGAATATCCATTTCAACTTCTGCAGGGCTTCTTATTTTCCCTAAATTTAGTCTTGCTCCTCTTAAAGCTATTTTGGGGGAAGTATTTTAACCTTAGAATCAATGTCATCCTCCTTTTTGTAATTCAAAAGCATGGAATATGTTTTTCAAAAATCTCTGCAAAACCAAACGTAAACTGCAGGATTTCAGATTCAAGATATAATTTTACACATTACTATCGTAATAGATCCCTGTAGGTCATTGTTGACTACCACACAGGTAAATATGGCACAGGGATCCCAGAATAGAGAAGCCATTAAAACAATAATTTTGATGAAACATATAGAAGATGGAAGATATCGCTTACTCATGTTGACCATAGGAAGAGCACAGTATAATTGAGTTATGATAATACTAACTCCTTCATCATGTGAATAGATGCT
Source organism: Mustela nivalis (assembly GCF_964662115.1). Classification (NCBI taxonomy): domain Eukaryota; kingdom Metazoa; phylum Chordata; class Mammalia; order Carnivora; family Mustelidae; genus Mustela; species Mustela nivalis. The sequence continues at coordinate 105,716,400 of NC_139024.1, forward strand.
AAGAAGCAACATGTTCAATTACTATTTGAATACATTATCTTATTCTCTGTCCCTAATAAAATACCCTAGTGCTACAATTTCAAAATGACTTGAAACTTTGATGTTCTGCTGCCAGGAGCTACAGAAGTTTTAAAAGTCACTGTTTAATTCTTTTGCCTCCAACAACAACAACAAAAAAAACTTTTACTGATAATTAAAGAGTGAGTTAATCTTATAACTATTCTCACTGTTCATGATAAGGCTGTTTCTGCAGAATCTTTAAAAATAAATATAGATCTCCTTGATGTGATATTTGTTGATAACTTCAGAAATAATTAGAGCTGATATATATTTTATTTTTTTTTTAGAGAGAGAGAGTCTGTGCAGGGGGAGAGGCAGAGGGAGAGAATATTTTCAAGATTTTATTTTATTTTAGAGAGAGAGCAGGGGGAGGGGCAGAGAGAGAGAGAGAGAGAGAATCTCAAGCAGTCTCTGCGCTGAGTGCAGAGCCCAACTTGGGGCTCAATCTCCTGACCCTGAGGTCAGAACATTAGTCAAAACCAAGAGTCAGATGCTTAACGAACTCAGCCACCCATGCACCCTGAAGACAGAGAATTTTAATCAGGCTCCCTGACCAGCATGGAACCCAACACAGGGCTCGATTTCACAACCCTGAGATCATGACCTGAGCTGAAATCAAGATTTGGATGCTTAACTAACTGAGCCATCCAGGCACCCCCAGAAGTGATTATTTTTATGCCAATGTAATATCAGTGCTGGTTTTAATGATACCTAGTAGGGTATATCTTGATGTCAATGCCTAAAAGCACATTCATATAATTCTACAAAACGAAAATCAGTATTAGTTTAAAGTTAACAGCTAAACAGAGACCTTGACTTTATCCTAGTAGATGAATTCTTTTGTTTTTAAGGAGACTGACATATAATTGAATATATGTTCTATTTTTTTTTTTAATATTTTATGTATTCATTTGAGAGAGACAGAGAGATGGAGAAAGAGAGAGAGAGAAAGCAGAAGCAGGGGGAGAGGTATAGGGAGAGGGAGAAGCAGGCTCCCTGTTGAGCTGGGAGCCCGATGTGGGGCTTGATCCCAGGACCTGGAGATCATGACCTGAGCAGAAGGCAGACGTTTAACCATCTGAGCCACCCAGGCACCCCTTTCTCTTAAAACTTATTTTTTTATATTTTTAAAGCTATAATACATGTTCTAAATCTTGCTATAATTTAAAGACTTAAATATGTTGAGTTATAACTAATAGAAAAACAATGAAGCAGCCTTAACACTTCAGACCAAAAAGTTTATAAAAAATATACTGATGACATTTTTGACTAGCACTACAGAAGAACGTCCTATAAAAGTTGCGTAGAGTCCTATGAACTTCAATAAATATTTAAAATATCTTCTCAGTGATATCAAGAATGATCCATCTCTTTTATTGGCAGAGAGGAGCAGCAGTACAAATATCCTTGTGATGCTAGACCTTTTTAGCAGAGGGCAACGGATACATCACATAGAACTGTTCTGTAAGTGCTGGTAGAAGACAAAATGTCTCTATTTCTTTGAGACTTTAGTCACTAATATTTCAATTTGGCAAAGTGTGTCCATTTTTTCCCCCTCATGTGATGGGAAGAAATTTAAGGACTTTAATAAGTTCAAGCTCTCTGCTTATAGAAAGCAAGCACGATTACTGTCAGTAAAATGAAAGTCCTCTATGCTTAGGAACAACACTAAATCAATTCAAGGAATTTTTAAAGCAGAAGGAGGTTCAAAATCCAGAAGAAATGGAAGATAGTCTTTAACCCAAATTCCTGGTTTCATATTTACTGTAATCTTTAATGTACAGACACATGGCTAGTTGCCTAAGGAATAGAAATTTCTCAGTAAGTCCTGTTCTTTCTTGCCTTCACAGAAGCCTCTTAGAATTGTTTTTATCTGTTACATCTCTACCTTTTCTGGCATAAACACACATGTATACATATATACAATGTGTGTATGTGTATACATATAGATACATAAACACACAATGATTACTTTGAAAAAAGAAAATTTCTAAGTTTTAGTACTTAAGCCTTTCCCCAAAGGCCATTTCCACATATGCTTGCTTTACTAAGGAGATTTATTTATTTTTAGAGTCTCCATTGCTTTCTCTGTTGATGACACTCTAGCACTGATCTGACATGATGCTCAAATTCTCAATAACCTCCTTATCATCTTTACATGTCAAAATCAATATGTCCAAAAATAATTTTCTTCCTCAAGAAAATCCCAGAACTTTATTAGTTTTAATTAATGACAGCACCATTTTTAATAATTTAAACTTGATTTAAACTTGAAATACTTTTTGACTCATTTTCTTTCAGTTTTAAATTTCAGCCATATCCTAACTGATATAAAGTGTACAAAATGTCCTGGGTTTCTATTCCCATCTTTACATTCTCACTCTAGGTATCTCTAATTATATGGTATCTGGACATGTAACTGAGATATTATCAAAGTATTTCACTGCTATCTGCCTTGTCTTCAATTCTTATTAAAGTCTATGGCAAAATAAATATTCCTAAACTGAGATTCAGATCATATTCCCATGTGCAGAATCTTTTCTAGAGTGTCCCATTACTTGTGGAATTAATTATGAATTCCTCAGCCTCCTCAATTTACTAAGATTTTATAAAGAACTTTTACTCAGGAGGATTTTTTTATATGCACACACATTATAAATACTTAATAAATTATGGTTTATTTTTATCTACATTTCTGACTTCACTTTTTAAAAATGATTGAATTTTTAATAATTTTCATGAGTAATTTTCAACATAAAGGAAAATTGAAAAAAAAAATAGAATACATACCAGCAAACTCACTGCAAGGCTGAATATTAATATTTTGTTAGATGTCTTTTGTGTATATATGTGTATGTGTGAATACTTGCTTTTTGAACTTTTTCAAAATAAGTTCAAGAGATTATGACACTGTATTTTTAATTATTTCAGCCAACATCTCCTAAAAGTCAGGATATTCTGCATATCATATAGAACATTAGCATACCTAAGAAAATTAATCATAAATCTTGAAGCTAACATATTGGTCTTATTCAAATCTTCCCAATTATTCCTTTAATTTATTTCACAACTGTTCTTGCTTTCAGTTTAAATTTTTAACCAAGATACAATAAATTTTCCTGCATTGCATTTGGTTATTAGAAATGTTTCTCTCCTTTAATCTAAAAGAAAAATTTTTAAAGAAAGTTTACCAGTTGCTTCATAAAATTTCTAATATTATGCATTTACTAATTGTTTCTTAAAGGTTTTATTTATTTATTCCAGAGAGAGAGAGAGAGCATGCTTGAGAAGGGGAAGAGGCAAAGGGAGGAGGGCAAGCAGACTCCCCACTGAGCGGGAGCCTAAGGATGTGGGACTCAATCCCAGGATCTTAAGATCATGACCTGAGATGCTTAACTAGCTGAGCCAGCCAGGCACCTTTGCATTTGCTAATTGTTAACAGAGTTTTTTTCTAAACCCTGCATTTCTTTTTTAAAATTTTTAAATTATTTTTTTAATGATTTTATTTATTTATTTGACAGAGAGAGAGAGTGATCGCAAGTAGGTAGAGGGGGGGAAGCAGGCTCCTCACTGAGCAGAGAGTCCGATGTAGGGCTCCATCTCAGGACCCTGAGAACATGACCTGAGCTGAAGGCAGAGGCTTAACCCACTGAGCCACCCAGGCACCCTGCTTAAATTTTTTAATTAATTTTTAAAAAGATTTTATTTATATATGTGACAGAGAGAGAGAGAGAGAGAGAGAGCGCTTTCAAGCAGGGGGAGCAGCAGAGGGAGAGTGAGAGGCAGGCTCCCCAGTGAGCAGGGAGCCCGAAGTGGGGCTTGATCCCAGGATCCTGGGATCCTCACCTGTGTCAAAGGCAGACCCAACTGATTGAGCCACCCAGGCTCCACTAAACTCTGTGTTCTGCTAAATTGGAAATTAAATCAAAAGGCCAAATAAATCATGTTAGCCATTTTTAGTTAGAAACATTCATGAGTACGTTGTATAGTAACATACCAAGAAGCATATGTCAGGTTGTCTACAAATAACGTTAAATTTGACTGATTATTTTAAATGATAATTTCTTGTATAGTGTTTGTTAACTCTGTTATTAGCAAATATGCAGTCAATGATAGTTTTACAGTGACAGAAAAACATTTTTTGTAAAGGGTTTGTTTGTTTTTAAGATTTTATTTATTTATTTGACAGAACACAAACAGGGGGAGTGGCAGGCAGAAGGAAAAGGAGAAGCAGACTCCCCCATGAGCAGGGAACCCATCTGGGGCTTAATCCCAGGACCTTGAGATCATGACCTGAACCCAAGGCAGACACTTAATGGACTGAGCTTTCCAGGGGCCCCTCTCCTAAAGGTTTTAACATGCCTTCAAAATTAGGGGACCTTCAAAATTAGAAGTTGGAGGGGTGTCTGAGTGGCTCAGTCAATTAAAAATCTGACCCTTGATTTTGGATCAGGTCATAATCTCAGGATCATGAGATCAAGCCCCACATTAGGATCCAGGCCCAGAATTCTCTCTTTCCCTTTCCCCATGACTCTCCCTCTGCTCCTCCTTTACCAAAAAATTAAAAGTTAGAAATTGATAACTTTTCCAACTGTGTCATTTTAATACAAAAGAAAATTATTTTTTTCCTTCACCAACTAGGGAAGAATTAGAACCTCTCCTAAAAAGCCAAAGTAGATGATTCTTTCCTTTCAGTTGCGAATATTAAGAATAAGGAGTTGAATCTTCATTTCCAATAATAGTAAATGAAATTGTTTTCAGTTCCTTTTTTAAGTAACAATAAGAAGTTGTAGATTTTTCTCTTTACTATTTGATGATCACTTAGTCATTCTTTTTTGTTGCTCACATGCCACATTTGACAATTGGTCTTACTTAGGCTGGGACTTATATCCTGTCGACACACCTGTATTAGCTTTTGAATACCAGAAAGAGGAGATTTGATTTGCATGTACTAGAACATATCTCACTAAATACATGCAATAGGGATACTGTGTGAAAACTCACTTGAGGGGCTCCTGGGTAGCTCAGTCCTTAAGTGGCTGTCTTCAGCTCAGGTCACAATCCCAGGGTCCTGGGATAGAGTGCTTCATCGGGCTCCCTGCTTGGCCGGAAGCCTGCTTCTCCCTCTCTCACTCCCCCTGTTTGTGTTCCCTCTCTCACTATGGGTCTTTCTCTCAAATAAATAAATAAAATCTTTAAAAAAAAAACCTCACTTGAAATAATTCTTTTTTCTATGTAGTATTCTTATGATTTGGCTGCAAGTTAATTTGTTTAGCCTATTTTTAATTTCATATTTTTATAAAAATTTCTTTCCTGTCATCACTATGTTGTACATTTAACATGATACAATAGCTATATATTTACAATCTATGTAAAAAGTTACACTTTCAGTCCTATCCTCTCCTCTCCAACCTCGTCCCCTAGCTACCCATCCTTAGAGATTTCCCTCTTTATTAGTTTCTGGTTTATCTTGCTAGTTATGTGTGTGTTTCCTTCTTCCTTGTACAAAAAGGATGCATAACTTTTCTTTGGCACTTTACCTTTCTAGATAACTTACATACTTGGAATGTGTCCAGGTAAACTAGAATCTTCCCATGCTTTTTATAAGTGTGTGCTTAATACACCTTTATGTAGATCTCTATTATTGTTTTCCCATTAGTTCACCTATTGGTGGACATATGGATTGCTTCCAATATCTTGATGTTGTATATAACACTCCAGGAAATAGTCAAATGCATATATTTTTTCTATTTGTAGGGCTATATTTTAGGACAGAGTCCTAGAGGTAGGATGGAGGGGCAATGGTTAAATGCCTATGTGATACAATTATGTAGGACGTTGTCAAATTTCCCACGATATGGTTAAATAATTTTCATTCCTTAATGCAGTGTGTAAAAGGGCCTTCACAGCTTTGACAACTAAATATGTTGTTATTATTTTGGTTATTTACTAAACCTGTCCATAAAAAATATGGTATTTTAATACCCTTTTAATTATATTTCCTTTAATATGAATGAGATAATTTTTTTTTTTCATGTGGTTAGAGGCTATTTGCCTTTCTTTTTCTGGAAGTCTGCATGCATGTGTTTGGGCCACTTTTCCCCCCAGGGTTTTTATCATTTTCTTATTTGGTAAGAGTTTTTTAAATGTTATGGAGATTAGTTCCTTGCCTATTTTCTCCCTGTGTATAATTTCTAACTTTATTCTTATCTCTTTCACAATAGCTATCCTCCTTTGAAGGCCAAATTATTCCACAGAAAAAAATAAACGAGATTCCATACAACTGAAAACAAGAATTCTTTTTTGTGGACACTAAAATGAGGGAATTATGTTTTTTAACCTACATGACGGGAAGTAAAACTCTGTTCAATAAGCAAAACAGGTAAAAATAAAATAAAGAGAGTTTGGGAAAGAGTATTTGTGAGTGCAAAGTGAAAGTAACTGAAAGAAAAAGGAGAAATCTAAAAAAGCAATGAGAACAGAAGGATAGCCCTATAAATGAAGAAGACAGGAATCTACTTCCAGAATGCCAGCATGAGCTGCCCTGTGGACGCAGTCCCCAGTGAAGCAACCAGAACTGACAAAAATTGTAACAAAAACAATCATTTTCTGCCCCATTGGCTGGCATACAGCAAATGAACAAACATTTTTCAAGAAAATTTACTAAATCTTATAAGAACAGCGAGGGCCTGTGCTACTTGACCCATAACCTACTAACAGCATTCCCAGCTCAGTGTGTTGGGGAATCTCCACCTTGGGTGGGTGTGGGAAAGGAGTGAAACTCCCTCTGCCCTTGGCTCAAGAGACGTAGTAGCTTATGGTGAGGGAGGACCACCAGCATTTCTTTCCACCTTCATCCTTGAGCTGCAGAGGCAAATTCTGGGAGCATGGCTGTAAGATTGAAGTCTACATTCCTCTGTCCCACTCTCACTCAGAGGGTAGAAGTTCTACCCACATTGTAGCAGTCCAAGAATGCTGGGAACCAGTGATTCCTAGCCCATGCTTTCCTATAGGGTAGAAGTTTTGCATCAGAGACAAACCAGAGGTTATGACATCCACCCAGGGCCTGAAGAAGTTGCTTAGAGATTTTGCCCAAGAGGGAAGGCAGTGCATAAAACAGAGAGTTGCTACATTTTCTCTAAGGAACTTATTTCATTTGAAACAGAATGTAGAAATGTTCAAGCCTAAAATCAATTTTGAAAACAGTGGAGATTTTAGGGGTAAGCACTTGAGAGGAGGTTGCTATATTTATGAGTGCAATACACTAAACCTTAGGCCAGCTAGCTAGCTAGAGAAAATTTAAAAAGAGGCTCTAACAAGAGCACTGAGTAGGGGGGGATGGGGATTAAGTGGTGGGGTTAGGGGCAGTATTCAGAGTAAACTTCAAACACTGGATTCAAAAATAGCTACTTTAGGTATGGCACAATGGCTTGTATCAGAATAATTCTTTTGCAGGTGCATTTTTACAATCTGAAAAATATAAAAATGTAACTGAGAGCACTGGAGAGTGACAAACACCACCGAGAAACTGGAGAAGATTGAAACCTAAAAGGAATGAGATTTATTATTGAATTTCTACTGCCTGAGGACAAAACCTAGTGGCTCATGCTTTCCAAGGGAAGCTGGAGAGCAAGGGTAAAGCTGCAATCTTATTGGCTTGATAAATCAGAGGCTAGAGTGACAATAGGTGAAAGAATAACTGGCAAGTGAGGAGGCAAATACTAGTGAAAAACAGGTACCACAACGCGGAGTTCAAAAATCTGAATTTGTAAAAAAAAAAAAAAAAAAAAAATCTGAATTTGTTTGAAATCTTCACCCAAGTCCTTGACTAACCAATAAAAGTTCACACACAGGGGAGATTCCAAGGAGCCAAAGGGCCGGCAATAGCTGCAAAGCTCAAGTTACCCAGCAGGGACTTTAGCTGTTGTCCACTGCAGGAAGGCAGAATTTAGGACTTTAATCCTACCAAGCTGTCTGCTTGGTGGTGAAGTCAAAATTTCAGCCAGTATTAATAAAACTAAAGAGTTAAAGGAAAATACAACTGTGATGAAGGAGGGAAATATCAGCAGGAAAATAGGAATTATAATAAAATATCAACTATAAATTTCAGAGCTAAAAATTATGTTACCTGAAATGAAAAATTTATTAAGTATGCTTCATATTGGAATTGATAAGGCAAAAGAAACTGGATTCAATTATTAAACAATAAGAAATGAATGCAAAAAAGATACACTCAGTAAAAGAAATTAAATATTAAAAGTCTTCAATCAAAAAAAAAAAAAAGGACAGAAGAAGATTAAAAGGAGATCAAAACCAGGTGAGATGCACAGAAAATGAACAACTACATGGTAGACCCAAATCCAGCCATAAAGGTAGGAATTCTCGAAATGGATAAAAACAGAGCTCAAGTATACAGCTTTATAATGATACATAATTTAAATATAAAGACACAGATAAGTTAAAAATGAAAGGATGGAAAAATACAGCATGTAAACAAGAAGCATAAGAAATCGAGAATTAATATATTAATATCAGATAAAAGAGTTCATAGTAATGAATACTATCAGATATAAAGGAATTTCATAGTAATGAAATAAGCAAAATATGAGGAAGATAATGATCCTATATACAAATGTACCTAAAAATAGAGAAATAAATAATATTTGGAATATTTATATAAATATTAATATTAGTCATATATTAAAATATATATTAATATTAAAATAGTATATATTTATATATACTTATATATTAACACATAAATATTAAAATAAATAATATTTAGAAATTTTAGTTTCTTTTTAGATATTTGATATACAAGATTGAAAATACAATAATGACATAAAAGATGTGAATTAAATTTCAACCACCTTGATCTAATTTACTTATAAAAATATACACTCAATAACTTAATATACAATCTTTTCAAGTAAATGTGAAACATTAACCAAAGGAGACAACATGCTGGGCTGTAGAACACATCTCAGTAAAGTATGTAAGACTAAAGTCTTACAGATATGTTCTCAGAACACAATGAACTCAAAAGAAAATAATTAAAATAATGTATCAAATAATTCAAAGAATACATCAAAAGAAATAACACATATGTGAAAATCAAACAATGGACTTCTAAATCACCCAAGAGGCAAATACAAAAATCGCAAGGGAAATTAGATAATGCTTTTAACTTAATACAAATTCTAAATTTACAAGGAGCCACTAAAGCTTTTTATTTTTTTTTTTAAATGGGAAGATAAATGAATGGATAAAGAAGATGTAAGAGAGATATATATATATAATGGAATATTACTCAGCCATAAAAAGAATGGAATCTTATCATTTGCAACAACGTGGATGGATCTAGAGACTATAATGCTTAGTGAAATAAAACAGTCAGAGAAAGACAAATACCATGCGATTTCATTCATATGTGCAATTTAGAAACAAAGCATATCATAAAGGAAAAAGAGAGATAAACCAAGAAAGAGATTATACTACTACGGAGAATGAACTGATGGTTACCCAGAGGGAGAAGGGTTAGAAGATGGGTGAAATTGGTGATGGGGATTGAGGACGGCACTTAACATGATGAGTACTGAAAAAATGTATGGAATTATTGAATTACTACATTCTGAAAAAAAAAACAGGAAGAGAATTTCAATACAAACTTCATAATTATTCAAAATTTATATCAATGAAAGCAAAGTTTGAAATTACTGCATTCTGATGGTTTTTTCTACAGAAAATATTTTATCTAAGTCAGAAAGTAAAATGGTAATAGGTGAAAATTAAAATTAAAAAATACATGTAAATAGTAGATGTATTTTTCAAAAATATGATACCCAATTTTGCTGAATTTGATTTAATATATCTAACAATTATTTTAAGAAAGGCGTACACATCAGCTAACTAAAGTAAGCTTTACTTTAACTAAAGTAAAATGCAGTAAAGCTTTTATCCTTGTGCTATCAGTCAAAAACTGATTTTTTTTTCCTTCTTAACTGCTAATCCAGTTTAATACTTAACTCTGTGGTTTAACTTCACCTAAATAAGAATGAGTTAGCCATTATCTTCTAAGGTAATTGGGCTTCAAACATGCCTGGATAATTTATACACATTTTATTTTTATTTTTATTTTTTTAAATTTTATTTATTTGACAGACAGAGATCACAAGTAGACAGAGAAGTAGGCAGAGAGAGAGGCAGACGCAGGCTCCCTGCTGAGCAGAGAGCTCGATGTGGTGCTCGATCCCAGCACCCTGAGATCAGGACCAGAGCAGAAGACAGAGGCTTAACCCACTGAGCCACCCAGACCCCCTTTTACACATTTTAAAACAAAAATCTCTAAAAGATAGAAAAGTTCTTTGGAATAGATATTTGTGTAAGTAGAAGAAAAAAGTGTAAATTTTATATATTCTTTCTACGTAGGTAAAATACATCATGGAGCCTACCAGTATCAGTCCTTCATGATTACACCCCATGCTTCTCTACATAAAGGACAAGAAAGTTATTTAATCAATACATTCAGTGTGGGACCAAGACAATGAGGACAAATTCATATACATACACAGACACACAGACATACAGACACACACACAATGTTAAAAACTTTACAATAGGGTGCCTGGGTGGCTCAGTGGTTAAGCCACTGCCTTCGGCTCAGGTCATGATCTCAGGTTCCTGGGATCGAGTCCCGCATCGGGCTCTCTGCTCAGTAGGGAGCCTGCTTCCTCCTCTCTCTCTCTCTCTGCCTGCCTCTCTGCCTACTTGTGATTTCTCTCTGTCAAATAAATAAATAAAATCTTAAAAAAAAAAAAACTTTACAATAGACTTAAAAAAGAAAACAAATGATTATGAAAATATATGTATTTACATAAATTGATCAATTTATGCAATCAGTTCAGCATGTCACCAAGATCAGAGTTAGCATTTTTAGGTGAGATATTTAAACAGATCTGGAAAAATGCACCACCTCAAGGAACTTAGCTCCAAGTTCTTCCACATAACAACTGTGTTCAAAGTTTTTGTTGTTGTTGTTGTTGAACTCTTTCTCTCTAGTTCATACTACCAAGCCCCTACAAAGAACACAAAATCAGAAAGGGTATTCATTATTCATTTATTTATTTAGTAAACTTTTACTGAATATTTAATACTATACTCTCTGCTGTGCAGTGTGGATATTGACATAAATATTTTAAAAGATGAATTCAAACATTCCAGTATAGAAATATTTACAGGGTAACTAGCAGGTTCTATGGGGAATACATGGTTTTAGGTGTAGGAAAAGTCTTAGTGGTTAAAGCAATGTTTTAAACAAGTCTTGAAGGAAAAATATTTTACTGGTATACAAAATGGGGAAGATACTAAAAAAATTATCTGTCAATATGAATTATGTGATTAAATAATAGTGTGATAAAACTATTTTTTTACATTTCTAAGAGCTATGAAAGTTTTGAAATTTTGCCACGTTCACAAGCTAGGATGTTAACAAGCTCAGTATTAGTCAGGATGGCAGAAGAAAGAGACAAGGTAAAAGAAAAAGAGCTTGATTACTCATGGCTCTGCAGGTAAGAGGTTTATATTTTTTTGTTCTCTTTGTTGCTCAAGCCCCACAGGGCAACAATGTAAGAATGACTCAGGCAGATGGAGCTCATGAAATGGGTTTGTGCCACCCAAGGAACCCTGACCTTGGAAACCCAAATCTTTTATAATGAATTACAAACCTGCCTTATCACTGCCCCCAAGAGTGGTATTTTATTTATACTGGACAGTAAACAAATTTGTTCACTGTTCCTGAGGAAGACACTGTATCTACCTTCCATGCTGTCTGTTATATAAATCTACTAGAAAAGACAAAGGCAGTTAGTGTCTGTTTGAAAGATGTACAAAATATCTGAGAAATCAATGAAGAGATATCTCCCAATAAACATGTTCAGATAAAAATATTAAACACCCAATTTTAAAAGTGAGTATTTTAAAATAATTTGATTAAAATTTGTGGTAATCAAAGTTTTAATTTTGACAGAGTTAATTCATTGTCATCATTTGTTTTTCATTTTTTCCTGTGGAATAAGATTTGTATATGAGAAATAAGATATTTTAATAAACCTCTATCTAGCACATGAAAACTTCAGAGAATAATTATTCTAGTACTGTATTTCAATACAATAAAGGTATTCTTAAAGTAACATTTAGCTATGCTTATCGGTCTCATTATCAATTAGATAAAGCTCATTTCAGCCTTGTAATAATAATAAAAACTTCTGAACTTATTTTATGCACCAACCTTCAGAAAGACATCAGTGTGAGTGCATATTAACCTTAAAATTTAACAAAATGAGCAAAACTAATAAAAAGAAAGCAGAAAAGTTCATAAATGCTAAAAATGGCCATACTACAATCTTTGAAAAATATCTACTATATAAAATTTAATATTTAATTTAATTTATGGCCTTACTAAAATTTTTGAAAAATATCTACTATATAAAATTTAATATTTAATTTAATTTAATATGAATCAATTTGAAAGAACACTTTCACAGCTTTCCCACTTAGAAACACAGTACAGTGTTGTTACAAACATGTGAAGAAGATCCTGAAGGGTCCAAAAAATGTCTTTTTTTGGAAAGGCAAGAATAGAGCAATGTTAGACTGCATAAGGGTGGAAAATCTGACTGCAACCCATGCCTCCTCTAGAGATTAATGATGGCAGTGAGAGGGGACCAGTGCTAAGGCTTCCAGTGCCATTTCCCCACCTTTAAACCAGTATTCCTACAAGAATGGGCAAGATATTAAGAGAAGTCCACTGTTTATTTACAGATGAAAAACACATATGAGAAGAAAAAGAATACTGACATTTCAAATTAAAATTAGTTAATTATATATATATATATATATATATATATATATATTTCAAGAGAGTGACAAGTTTCACCTTAGCACAGAGAATGAAAGAAACTCTCAAGGATGCACATTCTCAGAGGGCTGCTTTGCTCCAGTTCAATAGAGGAGCCTTCTACTGTAGAGGTTTAAAAACTAACAGAAAACAAAACAGAAATATGATAAGATACACATCTCAGACTTGAATATTTACCTTCAATCACCGAAAATTTTTCCTGAATAATTTGTGGGGTTTTAGTTAGATATTTCATTTTTTAAAAAAGATTTTATTTATTTTTTTATTTGACAGTGAGAGAAATCACAAGGAGGCAGAGAGGGAGGGGGAAGCTCTCTGCTCCCTGCTGAGCAGAGAGCCTGATGTGGGGCTTGATCCCAAGACCCTGGGATCATGACCTGTGCCGAAGGCAGAGGTTTAACCCACTGAGCCATCCAGGCACCCTTATGATATTTCACTTATATCTCTCCTTCCAAAGAAAACTGTTTAGTCCAAGTTCTTCCCTGTTAAAGTGTGAGGGAATTCTAGAATATTCTAGTAACATGTATTTTTGTAGAAATAGCAAAAGGGAAAAGTACTAAATGCAAAGATGATTAACAGTAATAATTTGTTAAAGGACATTACTTCCAATATGCATGAAGAGTATGATTTTGGTGAGATAAAGGGAGATAAAAATACTGCTTTTCCTTCCTCAAGAAGTGAATTAAAGAATATGTGGAAATTTTTTATGAAAAAGAGAAACAACAAAAATTAAAATGGGGGTTTTTAACTTCATAAGAAATGTGACAAAGTAGACCTTGAAAACAAATTAAAAAGCAGAAGACAAAAACAGCAAAATGGACACCAGATTAGAGAAAGGAGACCATATAGAAAATGCAATGAAAAGAGACAGAGATGAAATTTATATATGAGAAAAACAAGTAGATTATGAGAGCAGAAAAAAATGATACAACATATGGATAAGCAATACCTTGAAGAACATATGGAAAACAAAATACATTCAAAGAAATTATAGAAGTAAACTTCTATAAATAAATGAAGGCATTAAACATTCATAATTGCAAGAACTAGTAAAAATAATAGATATTTATCTATATTAACATATACAGAATGGTTGTATCAGTTTTTAACACTGAAGAAAGGACCCTATACATTACCCAGAGGAAAAAATTATGCACACTATAAAGAAATATATATATATATATATATATATATATATATATATATATATACACACACACACACACAAGAAATATGAACTCCAGGTTCTACCTCTAATTCAGAAGACAATGAAAAAGTGTCTTCCTGTTTTTAAGGGTAAAGAAATTTCACTGAACATTGCCTATCTTTATGTTGAAAGAAGAGGAGGGCATCTCACACACGCACAGATTTGGAACTATAATACTTATACCACTCCATAAAATTATAATTGAATATATAATTCAACCACACAAAAGATGAATATAGAGAACACATTCAAGAACAAAGAATTCCGTGTCAATGTTCTTGCAGTAAGTACTGACACATTTAAATATATAGCTTCAACTTTTGGTAATCATTATTCCAGGAACACATGCAATTATAAAAGTAGCGATTAAAATGTTATATTTTAAATATTATATATGATATCAATTGAGTGAAAAATAAAACAAAACAATGAGTTGATAGCAAGAAGGTAGAGGTGGGAGGAAACAAGAGAACATCCTTTCATCATTCCCAGAGCAGAATACAAGAAAGTAGTGCACATTGACATATTTTTTTTTTTGGAGAAAAAGTTTTCAGTGTTGTTCAGTATGCACCAAATTTATTTAGTGGACTAAATAATTCTACCTTCAGGAATAAATCCTATGACTATAATTGCATGAATCCAGAGATGTAAACTAAATTGTTCACAGAAACATTCTTTGTAATAGGAAAATTCTGGACTAATCTGTATGAAATCCTGTGAAAGCATTTGGACAACTGAGTTAGATGTGTATCTAATAATGGGGGGAAAATAACCATACAAAGTATGGTGGGGAAAAAGTTGAAAATGTATGATTATTATTCTATTTATACCTGTAACTTGTTTCATTTCAATAGGAACATTCTAATATAAATATAACACTGGCTACACTTTTAAAACTGGCTACATTTTTCAGAATTGTAGCTGGGTATATGACTAGCCATCTAGATTATATTTCCCAGACTTCATTGCAAATAAATTTGGGCAGGTAATGATGTAATCCAATGGAATAGGATTTTACTTCTAAGGCTAGTGGGTAAAATATTCACTGTGAGTCATAGATTCTGGAGCAATGTCCTATGGAAAAAATAATGATTTCTTTTAAAAAGCCTGAGGGATATGGGAGGACAGTGAGTGAATGACCTCATGAAGCAGAGTTACCCCACAAATCTGGGTGGGTTTTATAACAAATGGATGGTTAAAAAAGAGAGAATTAAACATCTACTTCATGTAAACCAAATTATTTTGAGATCTCTTTGCTAAAGCAGCTTGCATTTTCTCTAACAAAAGCAATTGAAAGTGAAGTTACATTGCCTATTAAAATACAGTAGGGGGGCGCCTGGGTGGCCCAGTGGGTTAAAGCCTCTGCCTTTGGCTCAGGTCATGATCCCAGGGTCCTGGGATCGAGCCTGCATCGGGCTCTCTGCTCAGCAGGGAGCCTGCTTCCTCTCTCTACCTGCTTCTCTGCCTACTTGTGATCTCCATCTGTGAAATAAATAAATAAAATCTTTAAAAAAATACAGTAGGTAGGATACTATGAATTAATGTAGAATATAAACCATGTACTTTCACGTATGAAACTATAGAAAATAAAACTATACATAGCAAAAATACTGGGAAAAACAAGGAGGAGCTCACAAAAACACAACTGAAGAGGTACTATTTAACAAAATGCTAGTTTTCAACATATCAGGTAAACACGGGTAAATAGAAGACCTGTGGAGAAGTTCAGGCCTGGAGAAATGAGTACTCTCATATCTTGTAGACCTAGCCATCCTATAAATTTTGTTTTATAATAATAAATAGACATGATCACAAAAATGTATCTGCATTTGGCAGCATTGTATACAACAGTGAAACACACAAGACAATCTGTACTCAAAACAACATTTGAGTTGCTTTTCTTGAGCAAAATTCTACAGTTTTTCTCTTCTGTTTAGAAAGTTCTTCCTGATATTCTGATATTTGGCTTAGTTTAATACATAAAAATAAATGTAGACAGATTAGATTTCCCAATTTTTTTATGTCTTTTATTGAATAGAGCAGATCACAGTAACTTAATCCTCTTATTCCCATTTCAGAATTTCTGGGGAAGGGAGTCTGATCCCCCCAGCTTTGTTAAGCTACACCTCTGTGCTAGGAAATAATCTTCCATAGGTCTCTTGTGTCTCTGCATGTAATATACATGGAGCCCTTGACAACTTTTGTTTTCTTTACAAAAATGTTTGTCTCTTTTTAGGATAAAAGGCAGAATTTGTTGTTGACCAGAGTGGGAGTGGGAAAAATAATGTCTCCCTCCAGGGGCACAGTTGGGCATGATGGTTAGCTGCTCCCTTATAAAAGATTTCCTGAACTTGGATTTTCCCAGGGGTGACACAAACCTACTACACGCGCAGCATATACCTGAGCCATTATGTATTACTGTGTGGGACTGAGTGACTAGAAGAACCAAAACAATCATGAAGCTCATGATGTCTACTATACTATAGATAATCAAGTCCTTCATCTTTGGCTTAAGTGTATCTTGTATTCTACCAGCATTTTTGAAACTGTGACAGTCTACCTTGTAAGCTTACAAATAGGCTGAAATCTCAGGCTCTTCATAGTTCTTGACATCTCCTGTTTACTTGGAACACTGCAGGGGGCAAAGACTATACATCTACACAAGCAATGCACCAAATGATCTTTCTATGTACAACTGGAGAAATATATAGACTTAATACAAAAAACATGTATCTGGAAAAGTGATAAAAACATGACCCATGACTATCATTGAGCATTAGGAATTGCCTTTATTGGGCTCTCCCCCTTTATGCTTTATCTTTTTTAATGAGCATGTATCCGTTTATAATGCTGTTCCATTTGAGAACATGAAATCACATGACCATTGTTCATTATGAAAGTGATACTAATGGTCACAGTGTTCTTCAGAAACTTTAAACTTTAAAAAGGTTTTTCTTTGATAAATATGTAAATATATCTTAGGAATAACCTATAGCCTCTTAAATATTAGTCACTATCCCAAGCTTAAAAATAACATTAGATGGAATACAAATGTTATTTTTGACTTAAAAAATATGACTTAAAAATAACATTTGATGGAATTATGAGCATTTTTTATATGTACCATTAGATGACATTACCACCCTCTTCGTATAACTATTGTCTCCTTGTTTCTTTTTTTCTATCTTATATATCTATAAATCTACCCACATTAAAAACATTTATATAAACAATTTATATTCAATAAGCTACCTAATTATTTTAAACTATATCTTTACTCATAGTATACCTCTATTAGGAAAATCAGAACATCATCTGCCATAAACCACTTTTAGATGTTCCTGGGGCAGTAAAGATCCTAATGCCAGTACTGGATATAAATTGTGCAGACCACTAAAATCCAAAATGAGGAGTTAGACTGTATGAACAAGCCAGCAGCCAAGCATGAAAATTTGTCCTACAGGGGCAGGATGCAGTAACACACTGTTCTTATTAAAATGTGAGCTACTCATTAAGAGTATAGACCATTTATTTTAACTTTGCAGCATGAAAATTAATGTCATGAGCAACTGGTGATTGTGCTGGTGGCACTTTATTTAGGCTTATTTTCAAAATGCTTATATCCTAGTGTGTGTGTGTGTGTGCGCCTTACAGCTAAAAACTAGGAATCCACTTTTTGGTTTATCATATATTTTTTTCATATTCAATACATCCAGAATTAGGACATTAGTTTTCTAAAATATGAAGAATATAAAAATAAGGACATGTTATAAGAGACTTCCAAAAGTAAATATTTCCTTTTGAAAAGTAGGGGGAAGGATATGCTGATAAAAATGTTATAAAAAGGGACATGAATATTTTCTTTATTTAGTGATTAAATCCTCATTGTACAAATATGAATTCTTAGATACAAAAAATTAAGTAATTTCCCCAAGGTGGAATAGTTAAGAATTAATTGGGTCAAAAATCAAATTAATTAACCTACAACACACACAAAAGGAAAATCAAAATGGATTAAAGACTTGAATTAAGAGGGAAAAGCATAAAACTCCTAGAAAAGAACATAAGGGGTAAGCTTCTTGACATTGGTCTTGGCAAGTATTTGGGACTACATCAAGCTAAAAAGCATCTGCTCAGCAAAGGAACCTACTAACAAAATGAAGACTGTCTATAAAATAGGAGAAAATATTTGGAAACCACATATCTGATAAGGGGTTAATATATAAAATACACAAAGAATTCATATATTAATGGTAATAGATAATAAAGAAAATTTTATTTTCTATAAAAATAGAACTTTTATAATAATATTACAAAATTATGTTATATAATAAAATTTATTTCTATAAAATAAATAAAGAAAAAAATTTTCTTTAAAACAATTAGCCCAATTAAATGGGGAGATTGGTAAAGGGAACAAACTGTCAGTTACAAGATGAGTAGATTCTGAAGATCTAATGTATAACATGGTGACTATCATTGATAACACTCTATTATAGAACTGAAATTTGCTAAGACAGCAAAACTGTCTCCCAGTTTTGCTCCCACCACATATATCTATATGTGAGAGGTGATAGATACACTAAATAACTTGATGGTGGGAGTTTAATCACAATATATACATATGTTAAATCATCATGCTGTGCACTTTAAATATCTTACAATTTTGCCTCTTAATTAGATCTCAACAAAGCTATAAAAATACCTCCACAATTCCATTATTCTCTTTATGTAGATATTTTTCACATGCAGATATATTTTACAGCATGTATTGTCATATTCACAGTAACCTTGTGTCTGCTCTTACTTATTTATTTATTTATTTGCTGGACAGAGATCACAAGTAGGTAGAGATGCAGGCAGAGAGAGAGAGAGAGGAGGAAACAGGCTCCCCATTGAGCGGAGAGCCCTTATTAAAGCCGCCCCTTGGCTGCCTGAAAGTAATCTCTTTGACTGGGACACCTGGGACCGTATCGAACAATTAGTTCTCAAAGCCCATGTCAACAGGGGTGAAGTCCCCGCCCTGGGTACATACCCTACCCTTGCAGCATTAAAAAGTTGCTTTCCTCCCCGACCTCCCAAGGGGTCAAAGGAGATATCCTGCCCCCCTAGATCCCAAACTCCTCTCCCCACACAACCTGAGGCCACTAAGGACCCTCCTGAAGCAGCTGCCCCAAATGAATCTCACCAGCCCTCAAAGGAGCCCGCCTCCACCGTCTCAACCACCACTGGAGACCCCCCTGTTAAACCAAAGAGGCTCTATCCCTCGCTAGATCCCTTTGATGCAGCTCCTTGGCCCCCGGATCTCCAACCCAAATCTCGGGCTGAAGGCCCTTCTATGCGCCCCCCTTCTACTAACCCCTTCCTCCAACCATCAGCGCCCACTCCTCCGCCTCCTTATTGCCCCCCCGCTCCGGAGCATACCTCCCCTGAGCCTTCCAGCTGCTCTCTTTTCCCCGTAAACGTTAACCCAGGAGGCAACCGTCCGGCTCCTTGGTACCCATGGGAACCTGGGGACCTTAAGGAGCTCAAAAAGGCAGTATTAGAGGACGGGCCCAATGCCCCATGGACAGAAACCATCCTCCGAGGTCTGGCCCATGCCCCATGTATAGCAGCTGACTGGCAGTCGCTAGCT
Organism: Mustela nivalis; assembly: GCF_964662115.1. NCBI lineage: Eukaryota > Metazoa > Chordata > Mammalia > Carnivora > Mustelidae > Mustela > Mustela nivalis. The sequence goes on from NC_139024.1 coordinate 105,736,218, forward strand.
AGGGCCGTTCTTCCAGGGGCCTTATATATAAAGTGGACAGCCCTATACAAGGAGGAATGCCAACAAATTGCAGAGAGAAATGCTCGAGCCAATCCCGCCATCCCTCTCTTATTGGGGCTCGGCATCACTGCCGGGGTAGCCACTGGGTCGGCCGGTTTGGGCACCTCTCTCCATTTTTAATAGCGGGAACCATCTTAGCTGCTGTAGTACTCCAAAACCGCAGAGGTCTTGATCTTTTAACTGCCGAAAAGGGAGGCATCTGTTTGTTTTTACAGGAAGAGTGCTGCTTCTATGCCAACAAATCATACTTGATACTATTTTTGTTTTTGTTTGTTTTTCGTTTTCTAAAACAAGATCTTTTTGTTTGCAAAATGTTTCTGAGAAATATATACTCCACACCTAGCTGGATTTATTCCTTTAGTTAACCAGCACCTGAATAATGTTATTATTCCATAAAGTATTTTAAGCTTTAGGTAAAATTTAGACAAAATTAAACAAAATCAGATAAAATTTTTAAGTATTCATGGCTTCCAATTTTCTGCCCATCCTCTTTAATAAAAATTACATAGGATTGATTTAGTATATTCTGTTGTGTTAATGTGGATAATGAGTATGGGTGCTTAATTCTTCAAAGAAGTTCTAAAAATCAAAATCAATAAAGACTTGGAGGAAGAGTGCTGGAAGGCTTATAAACAGGCAAGTAGAAGTCTTTGAGAAGTCTGAGCAGAAAGAGGTCAGTTAATCTGAACAATTTTCATGCAATACCAGACTTTGGAGAAAAAACAAATTATTAAAACTGAGTTTCAGAGTTATGATTCCCCCTATTCTGCCACTTTCAGAAAGTCAATAATAAAGATTTATATGATTCTTCACGCTGCTCATAAATTATATTTATATTTCTTTAGCAGATAACACATGTTGTGATTGGTCACAAGGGAGCTCAACTTTACTGGGGCACAATAATGATGATTTAAAGAGAATCAAGCAACACCCAAGCTATCAACTAATGAGATGTAAGAGAGTTCTGAATTTAAAACTAATAGGCTGTCACCTAGCAGTAGGCTTGTATCAAAAATATGGGGAATTGAAAGTTATGTGAAAAGATACTACATGGCATGAAGAGAATCCCACTTCCTCACACAGTTCTTTTCAGGATATAGTTGGGGAGATCATTGCTTACTTCAGGTTGCGTATTTTTCTGTGGAACATTTATGCAGGTACCTATGAAAGGTCTTGGGGATAGCTTGAGTTATGGTCAGAACAACTTATTTTATAGCTCAAAAGCAGCAGCCTGGTTTTCACTTTATGAAATAATATAGTTGCTGCCACCCCTAATAAACCTGAAAGTTACACAGGGATTTTGTGGACCTGATGTCCAAGGACAGTGAAAACGGATCACCCTGAAAAATGCTGCACTAGATGGAGATACAGGGATTTCTGTAGAAAATATGATTTTCTGACAAGGTCATCTCATCTCAGCAGGACAAGAATCAGGTGTTAATTCTGTACTTAGACACTCCATTACTAATGATTAAAAAGATATTGTTTACATCACAACTGATTGCACCAGTAATTGATTTACATGAAAATAGATAAGGGCTTTAAAACAGCTGCTCCAAGCTGAAAACAACATTGGGTTGCTGTTGTTTTCTTTTTTAAAGATTTTATTTATTTATTTGACAGACAGAGATCACAAGTAGGCAGAGAGGCAGGCCGAGAGAGAGGGGGAGGCAGGCTCCCTGATGAGCAGAGTGCCCAGTGTGGGCCTCAATCCCAAGACCCTGAGATCATGACCTGAGCCAAAGGCAGAGTCTTAACTTACTGAGCCACCCAGGTGCCCCAACATTGGGTTTTAATAGTTGAACTCAAAAACTATTTTCAGGGGGCACCTGGGTGGCTCGGTGGGTTAAAGCCTCTGACTTTGGCTCTGGTTGTGATCTCAGGGTCCTGGGATCGAGCCCTGCGTCGGGCTCTCTACTTGGTGGGGAGCCTGCTTCCTCCTCTCTCTCTCTGCCTCTCTGCCTACTTGTGATCTTTGTCAAACAAACAAATAAAATATTAAAAACCAAAAAACAAAACAAAACTATTTTCAGGACATAGAATATAATCTTTATATTGCAAAGATGTTTAATGCTTTTTAAAAACCATTTTGTTTTAAACCCAGTTTTATATATTATGACACATATATGTGCACACAATCATTTGTGCAGGGTTGAATTTAACATTGTGTTTTCTTAATGAGAAAAAAAAACCCTAAGAATTCCAATTTATGGGTATATATATTAGATACATAGCAAGATAAAAATCTATTAAATTTGGCCAAATGGCTATTATGACAATGACCACTGACCAAGAAACATTGTATTTGGGGGGAGGAGCAAGATGGCAGAGGAGTAGGAAACTTAAATATCATCAGATCCCAGGAGTTCAGTTAGATAGTTATCAAACCATTCTGAACAGCTACAAACTCAACAGGAAAGAGTAGAGAGCAGCAATTCTAGGAACAGAAAATCCACCATTTTCCAGAAGGTAGGATATGCGGAGAAGTGAATCCAAGGCAACATTTGGGAAGATAGACCTTGGGTGGGGTCAGCGACCGGCAAGTGATACAATAGCAGAGTACAAAATCGGAACTTTTAGAAGTTTGCTTCACTTGAGGGACATAGCTCTAGAGGCTAAGTGGAAAGGTGGAGCCCTTGCAAGGACACTGTGGTCTCAGGACCTGTGAGGTCACAAAAAGACCAGGGATGTCTGAGTGTGGCAGAGCTCCCACAGATTGGAGCAGCAAAGCCACCTGCAGAGACAGAGTTGAGGAGAGGGCCCTCAGCTCAGTGTTACTTTAAACCATGATCCAAGGAACACTCAGGCCACTGCTCTTTGTGCAGGAACCCAACAAGCAGCAAGTCCAGAGAGACTCACCTTCCTCCTCTGGGAAGAGTGATATGGGAGCATGCTGCAGGAATCTGCTGGGTTTGGAAACTCCAAACAGGGCCATGAGCCAGAAATAGAAATGCTTGGTCTCAGACTAGGTGAGTTCGGAGTGTGGGCGGAGACCAGGGAGACAGAAGGGATTGAGAGCTTTTCTCTGAGTGCACATTGAGGAGTGGAGCCCTGAGTTCTTGATTCCTACTGTCCATAGACTGGGGGTTGCCATTTTCATTCCCATCCTCCAAAGCTTTATGGAAAGGGTTCAGGGAACAAAAGCAGCTGATTGCTTAGTGTGGACCATGGCAAGGGCAGTGCAATTCCACCTCAGGCAAAGACACTTGAGAATCACTGCAACAAGCCCCTTCCCCAGAAATCAGCAAGAAGATCCAGCCAAGACCATGTTGACCGATCAATGAGAACTGTGGAACTCCAGAGTGAGGAGAAAGCAACGTACAGAATTCATGGCTTTTTTCCCAATAATTCTTTAGTCGTATAAAGTTAAATTTTTTAAATTTTATTTTTCTTTTTTAATTTTTTTAGATTGTTCCTCTTTCCTATTTAAACATTTTTAAACTATTTTATCTTATCAATATCTTTTAAAAATCTTTTTTAAATTTTCATCAGTATAGTCAGATTTTATCTTTTCATTGTATTTAACCTTATTTTTTGTATACATATAGGTTTTTTTATTCTTTAAAATTTTGGGATACAGTTTCTTTTAGTAGATCAAAATACACTCTAAATCTAGCACATGGTTTTCTTCTAGTCTTCAGCCTGATCACATTATTTCCTCTTTCTTTTCAAACAACTTCTTATCTTATCAATTCTTTTTCTAGAATATTTTTAAATTTTCATCTTTACAGTCATATTCCATCCCTTCATCATGCTCACCTTAATTTTTGTATATATATAAGCTTTTCTTTCTTTAAGTTTCTGGGAGGCAGTTTCTTCTAAAGACCAAAATACACCCAAAATCAAGTGTGTGGCTCTGTTCTCCTCACCAGTCTAATATATACCTAATATATATTAGACTGGTGAATATATATGTTCACACACACACACACACACACACAAACACACACACACATACACATTTATTTTGGTTTTTTTTTCTCTTTAATTCACCCTGGTGTTTCGGGTCTCTTCTGATTTGGTTAGTGTATATTTTTCTGGGGTTGCTGCTACTCTTTTAGTATTTTGTTCTTTCATTCATCTATTCTTATCTGGATAAAATGACAAGGGGGAAAAACTCACCTCAGAAAAAAAAGAACAAGAGGCAGTACCAATGGCTAGGGACCCAATCAATACAGACATTAGTAAGATGTCAGAACTAGAGTTCAGAATGATGATAATCAAGCTGCTAGCTGGGCATGAAAAAAGCATGGAAGATACTACAGAATCCCTTTATGGAGAAATAAAATCCCTTTCTGGAGAAATAAAAGAACTAAAATCTATACAAACGGAAATCAAAAAAGCTATTAATTACATGCAATAAAAAATTGATGCTCATACTGCTAGGATAAATGAGGCAGAAGAGAGAATTGGTGTTATAGAAGACCAAATGATGGAGAATAAATAAGCTGAGCAATAGAGAGACAACTAGTGGACCACGAAGGGAGAATTCAAGAGATAAATGATACCATAAGACGAAAAAACATTAAAATAATTGGGATTCCAGAAGAAGAAAGAGAGGAGCAGAAAACATATTGGAGCAAATTATAGCAGAGAATTTCCCTAATTTGGTGAAGGGAACAAGCATCAAAATCCAGGAGGCACAGACAACGTCCCTCAACATCAATTAAAACGCCATCATCTAAGACTAAATTCCACATGCCAATTCCACACGCCATCATCTAAGACTAAAAGTTACAAGTCTTGGGGACAAAGAGAAAATCCTAAAAGCAGGACAAGTAGTCTGAAACATACAATGGTAGAAATATTAGATTGGCAGCAGACCTATCCACAGAGACCTGGCAGGCCAGAAAGAACAAGCATGATATGTAGAGAGCACTAAACGTAAAACACATGCAGCCAATTATACTATATCCAGCTAGGTTGTCATTGAAAATAGAAGGAGGGATAAAAACCTTCCAGGACAAACAAAAACTAAGAGAATTTGCAAACACCAAACCGGCCTTACAGAAAATATTGAAATGGGTCCTCTAAGCAAAGAGAGAGCATAAAAGAAACAGATCAGAAAGGAACAGAGACAATATACATAATAGTCACCTCCAGGCAATACAATGGCACTAGTTTCATATCTCAATAGTTACCCTGAATGTAAATGAGCTAAATGCACCAAAAGACACAGGGTATCAGAATGGATAAAAAAACAAAACCCATCAATATGCTGTCTACAAGAAACTAATTTTAGACACAAAGACAACTCCAGATTTAAAGTGAGGGGGTGTAAAACAATTTACCATACTAATGGACATCAAAAGAAAGCTGGGGTGGCAATCTTTATATCAGATGAATTAGATTTTAAGCCAAAGACTATAATAAGAGATGAGGAAGGACATTATATGTTACTTAAAGGGTCTGTCCAACAAGAAGAGCTATCAATTTTAAATTTCTATGCCCTTAACATGGGAGCAGCCAATTATATAAACCAATTAATAACAAAAATCAAAGAAACACGTCGACAATAATACAGTAATAGTAGGGGACTTTAACACTCCCCTCACTGAAATGGACAAATCAGCTAAGCAAAAGATCAACAAGGAAATAAAGGCCTTAATGACACAATGGACTAGATGGACATCCCAGATATATTCAGAGCATTCCATCCCAAAGCAACAGAATACACATTCTTCTCTAGTGTGCATGTAACATTCCCAGAACAGATTATATCCTGGCTCACAAATCAGGTCTCAACCAGTTCCCTGCATACTTTTGGACCACAATGCTTTGAAAATCGAACTCACAAAAGGAAAGTTGGAAAGAACTAAAATATATGGAAGCTAAAGAGCATCCTACTAAAGAATGAATGGTCAACCAGAAAATTAAAGAAGAATTGAAAAAAATCATTGAAACAAATGAAATTCAAAACACAACTGTTCAGAATCTTTGGGACACAGCAAAGGTGGTCCTGAAAGTATATATAGCGATACAAGCCTTTCTCAAGGAACAAGAAAGGTCTCAAGTATACAACCTAACCCTACACCTAAAGGAGCTGGAGAAAGAACAACAAAGAAAGCCTAAACTCAGCAGGAGAAGAGAAATAATAAAGATCAGAGCAAAATCAATGAAATAGAAACCAAAAGAAACAAAGAACATATCCACAAATCTAGGAGCTGGTTCTTTGAAATAATTAATAAGATTAATAAACCCTTGGCCAAACTTATCAAAAAGAAAAGAGAAAGGACCCAAATTAATAAAATCATGAATGAAAGAGACGAGATCACAACCAACACCAAAGAAATACAAACAATTATAAAAACATATTACATGCAACTATATGCCAGCAAATTTGACAATCTAGAAGAAATGGATGCATTCCTAGAGAACTATAAACTACTGCCGCTTCCAGTTGGCGATGACAGAAGAATTAGGCACAAACAAGTCAGCTGCAAAAGACTGGGAGCAGGGGGAAACAGTCGAAAAGGACTGCTGCCATGAGCAACTCCACAGTCGCACTTTGATTAGATAGAAAACAATAGCCAACAGAAGGACTGATGAAGGTCACATGTTAATCCCGTCTTGCTGACAAGCAAGAAGGAGGATAAAGTTTATAGTTAACCAAGCACATTCAAAGGACTCATCTAACTAACAAAGAGCACTTCTGGAAAGAGAAAGGAGCGGTAACAAAAAAGGGAAGCAGGCGGTTTTTATTCCACCCTGAGCTGACGGGGCATTCCCGGGTGCTCGGCTTCCCTGAAGCAGGCGGCGTTCTGCCCTGGGCGGGCCAGGCATTCCTGGCTGCCCAGCTTCTGTGAAGGGGCAGCGTTCCACCCTGAGCAAGCCGGGCATCCCCAGCTGCCCAGCTTCACGGTCGTACATCGTCCTTCTCCCCAAAGACCTGTTGCCAGTATATGTATTTCTTAAGGCCATATCTAAATGTGCTTGGCAACCAGTAAAATCCTCCAGGGGTTACAGTTTAATTAACAAATTGTTCTGAGGGGCAGCAGCAAACTACCAAAACTGAGCCAGGAAAAAATAGAAAACCTGAACAGAACCATAACTAGTTAAGGAGAATGAAGCAGTCATCAAAAATCTCCCAACAAACAAGAGCCCAGAACCAGACAGCTTCCCAGGGGAATTCTACCACACATTTAAAGAAAAATTAATACCTATTCTCATAAACTGTTCCAAAAAATAGAAATGGAAGGAAAACTTCTAAACTCATTTTATGAGGCCAGCATGACCTTAATCCCCAAACCAGACAAAGACCCCATCAAAAAGGAGAATTACATCAAAAAGGAGAATATCCTTAATGAACACAGATGCAAAAATTCTCACCAAAATACTAGCCAATAGGAACCAACAGTACATTAAAAGGATTATTAACCATGACCAAGGATTTATTCCTGGGCAGCAAGGTTGATTTATTCCTGGGCTGTAGGGTTGATTCAACATCCATACATCAACCAATGTGATACAATACATTAATAAAAGAAAGAAGAAGAACCATATGATATTATCAATAGATGCTGAGAAAGCATATGACAAAGTACAGTATCCTTTTTTGATCAAAACTCTTCACAGTGTAGGCATAGAGGCATACCTAAATATCATCAAAGCTATCTATGAAAAACCCATAGAGACTATCATTCTCAATGTAGAAAAAGTGAGAGCTTTTACCCTAAGGTGAGGAACAGGCAGTGATGTCCATCATCACCACTGCTACTTAACTAGTACCAGAAGTCAGAGCCTCAGCAATCAGAAATCAAAAGGAAGTAAAAGGCATCCAAAAAATCAAAGAAATCAAACCCTTACTTCTTGCAGATGATATGATACTTTATATGGAAAACCCACAAGACTCCACTCCAAAACTGCAAGAACTCATATGGGAATTCAGTCAAGTGTCAGGATATAAAATCAATGCACAGAAATCAGTGGCATTTCTGTATAGCAAAAGCAAGATAGGAGATAGGAAGTTGATCCCATTTACAACTGCATTGAAAACCATAAGAAACCTAGGAATAAACCTAACCAAAGAGGTAATGAATCTTTACTCAGAAAACTATAAAGTACTCATGAAAGAAACTGAGAAAGACACAAAGAAATGGAAAAATGTTCCATACTCATGGATTGGAAGAACAAATTTTGTGAAAATGTCTGTGCTACCTAAAGCAATCTACACATTTAATGCAATCCTTATCAAAATACTATCATTTTTTTTTCAAAGAAATGGAACAAGTAATCCTAAATTTATATGGAACCAGAAAAGACAGTGAATAGCCAGAGGAATGTTGAAAAAGAAAACCAAATTTGGCAGCATCACGATTCCAGACTTCAAGGTCTATTACAAAGCTATAATCATCAAGACAGTATGGTAGTGGCACAAAAATGGACACATAGATCAATGGGACAGAATAGAGAGCCCAGAAATTGACCCTCAGCTCTATGGTCTTCCACAAAGAAGGGAATGAATGTCGGATGGAAAAAGGATAGTCTCTTCAACAAATTGTGTTTGGGAAATTGGACAGTCACATGCAGAAGAATGAAACTGGGCCATTTCCATACACCACACTCAAAAATAGATTCTAAATGGATTAAAGACCTCAATACAAGACAGGAATCCATCAAAATCCTTGAGGAGAACACAGGCAGCAACCTCTTTGACCTCAACCGCAGTAACTTCTTCCTAGAAACATCACCAAAGGCAAGGAAAGTGAGAGCAACAATTAACTATTCGGATTTCATCAAGATCAAAAGCTTTTGCACAGCAAAGGAAACAGTCAACAAAACCAAAAGACAACCGACTGAATGGGAGAAGATGTTTGTAAACGACATATCAGATAAAGGGCTAGTATCCAAAATCTATAAGGACCCTATCAAACTGAACACCCAAAGAACGAATAATCCAATCAAGAAATGGGCAGAAGACATGAACATACATTTCTGCAAAGAAGACATCCAGATGGCCAACAGACACATGAAAAAGTGCTCCACATCACTCGGCATCAGGGAAATACAAATCAAAACCACAATGAGATAGCATCTCACACCAGTCAGAATGGCTAGTATTAACCAGTCAGGAAATGACAGATGCTGGCGAGGATGCAGAGAAAGGGGAGCCCTCCTCCACTGTTGGTGGGAATGCAAGCTGGTGCAGCCACTCTGGAAAATAGTATGAAGGTTCCTCAAAAAGCTGAAAATAGAGATACTCTATGACCCTGTAATCGCACCACTGGGTATTTACCCTAAGGACACAAATGTGCCTCCGTAGAGGCACATGCAGCCAAATGTTTATAGCAGCAATGTACACAATAGCCAAACTATGAAGATAGCATGATGTCCATCACAGATGAATGGATAAAGAAGAAGTGGTATGTATTTATAATAGAATACTATGAAGCCACCAAAAAACCTGAAATCTTGCTATTTACAATGATATGGATGGAACTAGAGGGTATTATGCTAAGCGAAATAAGTCAATCAGAGAAAGTCAATTATCATATTATCCCTCTGATATGAGGAATTTGAGAGGCAGGGCAGGGGTTTATGGAGGATGGGGGCGGGAAATGAAACAAGATGGGATCAGGAGGGAGACTAACCATAAGAGACTCTTAATCTCAAAAACAAACTGAGGGTTGCTGGGGGTTAGGGGGTTTTGGATAGGTTGGCTGTGTTATGGACATTGGGAAGGGTATGTGCTATGGTGAGTGCTGTGAAATGTGTAAGCCTGATGATTCACAGAGCTGTACCCCTGGGGGAAATAATACATTATATGTTAATTAAAAAAAAAAAGAGAGAGAGAGAAACATTTTGTTGGAATAGGCCTAAGAGTTTCCGAAAATATAGAGAACATCAGCTCACAGGATAAATTAAAAAAAAAAAAATTATCCAAAGTATAAAATGTATCAAGGGAGATATTCAGGCACACCTGCATGGTTTAATATACAAAACAGTATAAAAATAGCAAATGATTTAGGAGAAGAGAAACTGGACTTTTGTGTTTCTGAGATTATGGGTCAGGTCAGGGAGGGAATTATCATAGGAGTCTTATGCAGTTGCTTAAGGAAATTATGTTTTATACTCTCAGTTTGGAATACAGTTCCTAAGTCATGATAGGTACTTAATAGTCCCTGTGACAAACAGATAAGTAAAACAAGTTCCTTTTTTTTTTTAAGTAAAACAAAATTTGAAAAAGGTTTATTTTTTTAGGGGGTGGGGTGAGAAAGATGGGGAGAAATCTTCAAGCAGACCCTCCACTATGCACAGCTCCCCACAATGTGGGGCTCAATCTTAGGACCTTGGTATCATGACCTGAGCCTAAGTCAAGAGCCAGAGTCAATCAACAGAGCCAACCAGGCATCCCTATGTAAAACAAGTTTTTTTTTTTTTTTTTTAAAGATTTTATTTATTTGACAGACAGAGATCACAATTGGGCAGTGAGGCAGGCAGGGAGAGTGGGAGGTGGGAGTAGCCGGCTCCTTGCTGAGCAGAGAGCTCAAAACAGGGCTCGATCCCAGGACCCTGAGATCATGACCTGAGCCAAAGGCAGAATCTTTTTTTTTTTTTCTTTTTTTTAAGATTTTATTTATTTATCTGACAGAGAGAGAGAGAGAGAGAGAGAGATCACAAGTAGGTGGAGAGGCAGGCAGAGAGAGATCGAGAGAGAGGAGGAAGCAGGCTCCCCACTGAGCAGAGAGCCCGATATGGGGCTCCATCCCAGGACCCTGGGATCACGACCTGAGCTGAAGGCAGAGGCTTTAACCCACTGAGCCACCCAGGTGCCCCCACCTAAGAATTCTTATACCAAAATTCAAACACAGCATCTCTTTCATTACTAGGGGCATTAGAGTTATTACACTAATTTTGTGAACAAGCAAGTGATTCATCTCTCTTGCAGTTTGTTTCAAAGAATGGAAATGCTTAGGTATTTTGATATCAATGCCCTGGAAGAGCAGTGGAAAGGCTGTAAAATGAAACAGAAGGTAACCATGTAACAACAGAGCGGAATTCTCCAAGGTGATGGAGTGTAGCACAGCTTGTTTCAAAGGATCAAATTCATAAAGCCACACATCAAAAACAACTGTAAGAACAAGGCATTCTGAAAGCATCCCCAACACCACTGACATGCTCAAAATATTCATAAGCCCAACCGCACAAGGTTCAAGCACCCACACTCCCTATCCATCTTTTGAAGTGTAAAACAGCCCAGGAAAATGCATTCTTTAAATAAGTGCACCTAATATGACTTTGTAAAGTAACTTTATGACCTAAAATGCCAGGATTATGGGCAATAAATATAAAATCAAAGCAGTAAATATTCCTGCAAACATACTAAAACATTGAACAGCATTCCCTTTTGGGTTTCAGAATAAGCTTTTCAAAATTGTAGCCCAGAAAAAAAAAAAAAAAAAATAACTGGCTTTGAACTTCCTCCTGCTCCAAGTCCAACTTAAACTCGTCTGGACGGGAACAATGGTCACCTGTAGTCTCTGTGTGGAATGTGACGGCTTTCAAAATTCTTTTCATGATGCTGTCAGCATGAAAACTCACAATCGTGTCCCAAGCTTGATCTTTTAATGGCTTTATTTTTGAGCAGAGTTTTGAATGAAAGAATTACTATTCATTGTTCAAAAGGAGAAAATTTCCTTTATATGTCTGTAAAAGTATAGGTGTTAATTATTCAATAACACAGATTCCTAAAGCCATCCAGTCCAGCAGCTTGGCAGCAGGAACCTTGGGGAGTACAGGGAACTTAGAAAAAAGAAATAGGAACCTGTAATTCTTGTGTACATGTTTACTGAAGGACGAGACTTGCCCATGGTTGTAGGTGGAATGAACAAGTCTGCAAAACTGGAGCCCCATGAAATTGCTCTATGATTCTGGGACCTATGCACTAGCTACTTAATATTTGTGTTAAATAATGTCTTCTGTGAAACTTCTTATGCTATGAATGGCTTTCCTGTACTTCTTATTGCAGAATTCCTGGAAGAGGACTATCCCACTTTGGCAAGACTCCATGAAACTAATAACCTTGGGAAAATGTGCATAAAAATGCATTACTGCTTGAATAAAAAAATACATTACTTCAGACATTATACTCTAATACATAAGGTTCTCTGTTTTCTTTATTTTTCAAGGACTCACAAAGCCATATATTTCCAGAGACCTAATTGTGTTCATTTATTGTGGATTTCTTAATAGAAAGCTAAGTGTGTTGGTATTTTAAAAGATTAATTTGAAAAAGTAGATCCCGGAGATGCTTGTCTCTCTAAGAGGACAAGTTGGTATTATTTTGGCAATACAGATCTGAGGTGATAGGGTCTGCGTTAGAAGGGTGGTTAAAAAAAATAGAAATACTTAGACTTTAGGAATGCTTTAATAATCAATAAGAAAAGATCAATTATTGCATGCGGTGGGGGTAGGAAAAGATAATCTCAAAATTTTAAGCTTGAATAACTGATTGATCATATTAACAAGAAAAAAGATAAAAGCTAGTTTGGGGGGATAGATCAGGTTTATTGTCATATTTACAAAATCGAGGTTACAAACTCAGATCAGGAATAACTGGGCTGGGGGTACTTGGCTGGCTCAGTCAGATGAGCATGTGAGGTCTCATCTCAGGGTCAGGAGTTTGAGCCTATCGTGGGTTGTAGAGATTAGTGATCCTTGGCCTCCCTGCCTCCCAACCCCAAACAAACAAACAAACAAACAAAGGAAGAACCAGGATGAATTACTTTTTGACCAAGTCAGGCCTTTAGTGTAGAGACCAGGATGTCATGGACTTCATTGTCCACAAACAGAGAAGCTTTAAAATCCTTATCCTACAGTTGACTGATGCATGTTTTGGGGAAAGTCATTTGACGCATTTGAGATTTGTTTTCATAATCTATTAAATAGGTTAAAAAAGTTTACCCCAGTTGTTGGGGAAATAAAATTAAATTATAGATAAAGTGCTTCAACCTTTTTAGCACTTGAACATGTTCTTCTAATATCCCTTCCCCTCCCCTTACCCTGTAGCTATGCCAAGGTACGGATGACCAAAACAAACTGCAACTTGAGAAATACAGAGCTCTTTCTGTTTACTTCAAAAAGAGTATATCAAATCGAAGTGCATGCCCTTTCAACTATGCTATGAGGCTTTTCTCAAAATTCCATCATGTGATTGCTATGGGTGTTTACATTTAGGTTTGAAGTTGAGTGAGGCCAGAAATTGCAGTCGAATGCTGATTTATTGGGTCGTACTAGGAGAGTCAGCATCTCAAAAGATCTGGAAAAAGGATTATAATATATATTTAATTTCATCCCAATGGGGAAATTCCTCAAAATTATTTTTTATTTATCTTTCATGTTTTTTTTTTATGTAAGCGGAATATGTGTGTGTAGCTCTTCCTATATGTATAGAATATATATATATATATATATAAAATGAGCATAGGCACTCATATGAAATGACACTGCTCTGAGCTATTTTGCCTCTTACTAGTCAGTCCTGTTATAACACTTGTTTTGTAAATACGAATTTATTCCAGTGTAATTGACATATTAGGGAACAATTTGAGCATAACGTGAATTTCAGGTTTGCCATGCACGAATTCATCCCTGAGAACACAAGGTGAATGCAAAAAACTGCACTCAGCTGAACAAAGGCATGTAAGGAATCCACAATGCAAATGTAAACACAGACCTCAAACCTCTCCCTCAGTTCATCATGTGTGTTAGGAGCCACTTCTGAACATATCTGCAGTTATAACCTTCCATCTGATTTCTAATAACCCTCCTTCCACCAGTTCACAATAATTCACAAGCTGAACCCTTCCAATGTCTGCTTCCAAAAGAAAACTCAAGGCTTTTTTCAAGGTAAAGTCGTATTTAATGTAATTTAAAAATATTTATTAATTATTTACATGTATATTACGGCTACTTTATTAGTTTCCTGTCTTTTTAAAATGTGTTCCTAAAAAATAAAATAAAATAAAACGTGTTCCTAATTGTTGTTGAATATTGTGCCCTTTACACATCTTTCACATAAGGTTTGTGGGTTTTACTGCATGATTTTACTTCGTGTGGTACATTTTTTTAGGAATGCATACGCCACAAAGCAGAACTGACTCTGTCCATGAACTTTACCACGTAACATGAACGTCTGCAATACTGTTTTTATTTCTGTAAAGAGGGGAAAATAGTGGCATCAATCTCATAGGGCTGTTGAAGAACTGAAGAAAATAATGTGCACTGAGCATTTTTAGCACACACCATGGGGCTTCATAGTACTTAATGCATGTTACATTTCGTGGCAGGCAGAATAGCAGCCCCCAATGTCTGGAATTTGCAAATAGGTGGGAAAATAGACTGTGCAAAGGTTATTAAGATCTTAAACTTTAAACTGGGATATGATCCTGCATTATTCAGGTGGGCCCCATGTAACCACAGGAGTCTGTAGAAGTAGAGAACTTCCTTAGTTTGGAGTCAAGGAGGGGCAATGGGATTTGAAGAGATTCAAGAGAAGGACTTGGCACCTCTTCGGTGATTTGGAAGTGGAGGGAGGAATGAGAAGTGGGAAAGCAGGAGGCTTTGAAGAGAGGCTCCAGACTAACAGCCAGAGAGGAAAAGGAAAGCTCAGCTGTGTAACCACAAGTAATTGGATTCTGCTGATAATCTGAATGAGGTTAGAAGCAGATTCTTCCCAGCCAGCTGACCCTTGATTTTGGTCTTGTGAAACCTAGAGCAGAAAACCAAACACCACCCCCCATCTAACCTACAGAGCTGCGGGATAATAATTTGGGATGTTGTAAGTACTAAATCTGTGGTAATTATTATGGTAACAATAGAAAAGTTGTGCAGATATCATTTATACCTTTCATTATAAGAGAAATTGTATCAGGTAGAAAGAATACTACTTTAAGCCAAACTATATTTACGAAGTGGAAACTTTTCTGGGCTCAGCTGTTTTAAACTTTGGCTACGGATGAGGCATATGAACTAGATTTCTTATAAAAACAATCATGTTAAAATATTTAATCAAAAAAATAATGTTTCTGGACATAAAAATTTTTCCCTATATAAGAGGTTCCTTTAAACCTGCATTCAAACCTAAATGTAGTCATATTTCAAGTTTTTAAATTTAACAATTCAATCATCAGTTATTACCTTGAGGAGAAGCATGAAAGGAATAGAGGAAAATCTCTAGAGAAATAAGCCTTGGGAAGAAGGGAAAGGCAACACAGGCAAACTTCATTTGCTCCCAGAATTAGTTTTAGGCCAGTCTCTCTCCCTCTCTCCCTCCCTCCTTTCTTTCCTTCCTTCCTTCCTCTTTCTTTCTTTCTAAGGATTTATTTATGAGAAAGAGAGAGAGAGAACATGCATGAGTGCAAGCAGGGGGAGGGGAAGAGGGAGAGAAACAGACTCCCTGCTGACTGCAGAGCCTGAGGGGCTGGATCCCAAGACCCTGAGATCAGGTCCCAAGCTGAAATCAAGAGTCAGACCCTTACCCGACTGACCCACCAAGGTGCTCCCAGGCCAGTATTTCTTTATGCTTCACTAGAGTTTTCACATGTGTAAGTAAATCCTGAATCTTGTAGTCGGAAGGACAATAAAAAAGAGTAAGCCTATATAATAGTGCCTTTTGTTGTTGTAACAAATTACTATACAATTAGTATCTTAAAACAACAGACATTTACTCTCTTACAGTTCTAGAGGTCTGAAGTTTGGAATAGGTCACACTGGGGTTAAGTCAGTGTGTCAGCAGAGCACAGGGTTCCTTCTGGAGGCTCCAGGGGAGAATCTGTATCTTCACCTTTTCTAGATTCCAGAGGCCACCAGTGTTCCTTGCTCCTAGCTCCTTCCTCCATCTTCAGAACTAGCAGTACGACATTTTCAAATCTCTCTCTGGCCTTTGCTTCTATCATCACACCCTATTCCTGCTCTACCCCTTCTGCTTCCTTCTTATAAGGATCTTTGTGATTACACCGGGCCCACCTGGAAAATCCAGGAGACTTTCTACTTCAGGATCCTTAATTATATTAGCTACGTCCCCTTTGCCCTATAAGGTAGCATATTCAGAATCTCTGGAATTAGGATATGGACATTTTCCAAAAGCCACTATTCTGCTTACTACAGCCTGAAACAAATATATTTCTTATACACGGATCTCTAACATAATGATAATAACAAATAGTTTGCAAATTACTAAACAGTTACAACCCTGTTTCTCTTCTTAAATCATGTTTCCTTACAGACTCTTATTTCCTGGAGTTCTTTTTTACTTAATGCATAAATGATAGAACTTTTCTTGTAAGGCAAATAGGCTGGAAGAGAAAAATAGCTTCCAGAAGAAGACCATATTGTTGAAGGGAGAAAAAACAGAACATAATATATTTCTGGGTTCCTCCAATATAATGTTGGTTGTACCACAAACTACACACACACACACACACACACCTTTATCTTTATTTCCATCAATTTATCAACCTATTTACATAACTAATTTTCAAAATAATTTTTGGTGTTTCCCTTGGCATCCTACTCAAGTGTCTAAATGTATAAAGATTTTTTTAAAATTTTTTTACAACAGCCTAAATAAAGTATGGTGAGCTTATTTCATATTGTTAAGCACATTTTAGAGATCTAAAACCAGGTAGCATTCCATAAACTAACATAAATATAAAAAACTATCCTTATATTCTCTAAGCCAAATATTCCAATTTATACATTCATTCTACAATTACTTGTAGTCTACAAATTGGCAGGCGGTATTCTAGGCATTCCTGATTCAGTAGTACCACAGACAATAACAAGAGCAATAAGGAAAACCAGACACAAACATCTATCCTTACAGAGCTTACATTCCAGTAGGTAACAAGAGCATGAATGGATGAATGAATGAATGAATCTTAAATAAGTAAAATGTATCAGATAACTAGATGTGCTAATGGAGAGAGGGGAAAGGCAGGGATGGGTAACTGGGAACAGGTGGGGTCCAGGAAAAACTTCAATTTTAAATAGGATAGTTATGGAAGGAGTTGCTGAGAAGGTAACATCTGAGCAAAGAAAGAGGAAGTGAGGGATCAAATCCTGATCTAAATCTCTGGATAAAAGAGCCCTAGAAGAAGGAAGTGGAAAGTAAGAGGACAGGCAGTGAGACTTACTCTTTCAGACTTACGCTTATTCTATCTTTCAATCAATATTGACTGATGGCCTCAAATGAGTCAGCGTAATAAACAGTGGGAATATATCAGTGAACAAAAAGATTTCTTTTTCTTCAGGGAGTTTAAATTCCAAGGGACAATGCTACTTCCTTTCAAATTAATTCATTCTACTCTACCCATCGTCTTTATGAAAACGAGGGAAAATTTTACACCCTCCTTATAAAATTACCCAATTTATGAAACAAGAATAACTTGCTTATTTCAACTGAGTACTTTACAGATTTTGTTGCTTATAAATACAGAGTACTAAAAATGATTCTTATCGTAATATGTTTGGCTGGCACAATGATCATGTGAAAATCTGGTTTCAGTTTTCTTATTGTTAGTTTGAATTTTGGTTCCATTGTAACTAGGCCTTACATGTGGAGGGCTCCTCAGTTGGAACCAGATGACATTCAGAAAAAACTGATTTTATGAAGATGATTTCCTAGAGTTTAACACCCAGTAAATGCAGTAAGTTTATTCGAACGTTACACAGTTTCCACAGTAACGTATGTTGCACAAATAAATCATGGATTTAGGGGAGAAGCTAAAACATTGTCAACTGGGCTGTAAATGTTTCAACATAATAAATAGTATAGTGGAATAGAAACAGTTCCACAGTTGAAGATTTCAGTTTGTGATGGAGGGGGAAAAGCGATCTGCTTTAGGTAGGAAAGAAAACAGAGCACTGTGTTCAATTTTAACAATGGAGATGGTCTAAAAGAAATAGCATCTATTAGGATTGTCAGTGTGACAATGATCGGACTGTATATAGTAAAGTCAAAAGATATTCTGATGAGAAAGGGGGTAAATCTGACAATTTCACAAATCAGAATCCTAGGCAGCACAGATGAGAAAGTATAATAGAATGTTTGCTAAGCTGATGCTTAGTTAATTTTTCATAGCCCAAGGCAACAGAGTATGAGAAATGAACAGGAGTGCTAGCAGGTTTGAGAAAAGAAAGAGGCAGAGGAGGATAAAGGAAATAAAAAGAGAAAAAAAGGCAACATTCTATTACATATAAAATATTATTTTCAGTTTGGAAAGCCAAACTGAAACTTATAATTCTGCATGTATTCAAAACTATCATTTTGAACAATACAGAGCTAGATTTAAATACTGTTATGCTTTATCTAAATGTACAGTGTCTCTTAACAGAAAACTAAATTTTCTCATAGGTAGGAAGGGAAACAGTTTTTCCCAAAAAATTCTAGAAAATAAAGTTGTTTCAAAAGCATTAGCTGTTCTTTTTGACCCAAGTATTAGAGTCAGTTTTTCTCTGGCCTTTTATGTCAATTGTAACTACTATTATTTTAAGGTCTGATTCTATTTTAAGCAAATTTAAAAAGCTATGTGTTTTTTATTTTATTTATTTTTTTTAGAAAATGAAAAAAATGGAGCAACAGATTCCCCATTTCCCTTCAGTAAGTGACAGCATTATTCTTCTAGTGCCATACAGGATTTTTGAATTGCTATCACAGAGACAAAAATCTCAATATTAGGTTGAAAATAACATCTTTCAAATTGTGAATGCTTTGAGTTAGTGTCTCTTTAGTGGCTACTCTTTATATTAAAATTTGGAAATAGTAAAATGTAATGAATCGGCTCCATAGTTGGAGATTTCAGAGGCGAAATCTCTCCTCCTAAGAAATCAAGGAACTGACTCAAGAAAATCTGATCAGGCTTTGGCAGAGGGGACAGCGTTCTGCATCTACAGTCTGTGTCCTTAATGCCCTTGCCATTCTGACCCAGACCTGCAAATCCTCACCCACTCATTACCCTTGTCAGTCACTTACGCATTTACAGTAGAAAAATGAGACACATATCAAAACTCGTTGAGAGGAAAGCCAACAGTAGAAAGAGTCCAATGCGGTCATCTTTAAAAATCAAGAGGGTCTGTATATCTTCTATGTAAACTAGAGTGCCCAGAGATATTTTCTGTTTATAGCCAAAACTAAAAATGGCACTGCTAGATGTTTTAATAATCTTTATTGCATCATATTTGTGAATATTATACTACATCACTGCCATCTGTGGCGATTCATAAATCACAGAGCAATAAAGCCTCCTAATAAATCTTAGGCTCCCTCTCTTCACATTATTGGCCCTTTATTTGCTGATGCAAGAACTATTCCATATGTTGATGCAGCATCTGTGATCTATGTATCGTTATCCGTTATGTCTAATATCATTTTCTATAAATCAATATCCTTCCTCCTTGAAGATAGCCCTGCAGAATAAGTTGCTGGATGCTAGTTCAAGCATGGCCAAAAGACCGAATGTGTGGCACAGCTTGCCATCCCTCCAGCACTTTGAGGACACATGTAGGTGTTTTGGGGACCTTTCATAGGTTTGGTTGCAGCCTTGCCCTGTTAGGTCTATGGCCCTGGCTGGCAGACTCAGCAGTTTCACTCTAATCACTGCACTGTGTCCAAGGGTCAGCAGCCTTTTATCTGTGCTTATCATCACTATAACTCTGTTCTGCTACTTGACATTCTCCTTCACCATAACCTCATGGTGGTTCCCCCTTCTATCAGGCTCCATCTGCTTAAAAAAAAAAAAATCGATCACTGAGGATTTATTCAGCACTCATAATACTCTCATTATTGTTGCTTTTGTTATTTTGTTTTAAATGTTTAATGCAAAGGGCTGTGCTACAGAATGTAGTTAATGCTGATTTGACAGTGAACTTGAGTTGCTGATTTAAGAGCTTAGAGGTGAAGTTAGACATCCGCCCGCCGGTTCTCCAAATCCTTACACGTTGGGAGTCCTACAGGGAATGCTATCAGCAATTTTGTATCATCTTTCTTTTGCCTGCCAGCATCTCAGAGAACATGCAGTTTTGACATAGTTTCTGTTGCCTTTCCTACTGGCACAGGCAGGTGACAGTACATTGCTGAGAAAGAACCCAGGTTACTTTCAACTTTCTATCATGAGTGCAGATTTTTAATTTTAAGAGGAAAGGCCAGTGCAAATGGAAATATGTCTGCCTTCATATTTCACAGATTCAGTCTAAAATATGTTGGATTTGATATCACTCTAAACCAACAAAGTCCATGTGCTGCTCAAAAATCATAAAACATGCAATTCTGTTTCTCAGTAAAGCAATCCATATCTTAAAATCAGATTTCTTTTGAAACTTCATGTGCTAGCACAAAGCATTAATAATGAATGGGGAAAATATAGAATCTTCAGCAATGTGTCAGAATACCTTCATAATAAATTATATATATAGCTATCTATATAATTGCACATAACATCTGACATTTAAAATGTGAAACTATTTTGAGAGGTTAAGTTAAACTCATTTACAAATTAATAAAAATTTCAAAAAGGGAACTAATAATACGACTAACACAAATATACCACATTTAAGCAAATGTGGTATTCGCTTAATTTTTAATATTCTCAATTTTAAGAGCTGTCTTCAAATTTTGCTAGATAAATTATTGAGGAAGCAAGTTACTATGAAGTCCTTTGTAATACATCCAAATAAACTGATGAAATTAAGAATCTTAACATTAGGCATTTTAAGCAAATCAAACCAAATAAAAATACAAGAAAAGCAAACTATGTATTTACTGGTATAATAAATAAAGAAGAATGTAGAAAAGGATCATAGCACTAAAACCCCTTCTCTCTAATCTCCCATTTCTGGTTCCATATGGGAAAATCTTTCTTTCAGGGGGAGAATCTTTCATTCAAAATCCTTTTTATCCTATCCTAAACAGATACAGCTTATAATAAATGAGATACTATCAGTCCCCTTTCTGACCATGATTTTACTGATAGTAAAGTCTCACATGCAGATGATTATATCCAAATGGAAAGTCACTGTGGTAGAAATGGGTAAACAACTATTATTGGACTAAACGACTAGTGCAGTACATTCATCCCCCTCAATGAGGAGGGACTGACTATGAGGCATTATGGTATTTTTCTACTGTGTTCTGCCAGCCTAATCTGCTCCTATCCATTAGAATAAGGGTCCAATTCCCCCAAAGGTCTGTATCTCACTGACTTATTTACTTCTCAGACTCACTCAGAGAAACAATAATTTAAATCTTTATTGGTTCAGTTGATTTATCTTCATAAGAGAAAAAGTTCACCTAAAATCAGAATCAAAACATTCCTAGACCCTTGTCCTTATTATCAGTACAGTATTGAATATGACTCATCATGCAGACAAATGCATTTCTACAAGTAACTGTAAGTCATTATTTTTTATGTCTCTTTTCCCAATTTGAAAAAAAGTAACAGTAATATTACGTGAGAAATTTCTCAAGTTGTCAGAATAATAAAAAAATTATATGTATGTTATTGTTTATAGAACATCAGTTTTCCTTTCGGGTATTATATTACTCTTACTAGATTTGTAATTCCTAGGTTTTGCAAAATGAATTTAAGAAGAAATTTACATGTTCTCTCTACTCCTATCCAGGAGTCCTCCCTTGACTTTTGAGTCTTTTAAAAAAAAATTTCATTTAAATTCAATTTAATTAACATATACTATAATATACTAATATTCAGTACAATATACTATTTTTCAGAATTCAGTGATTCATCAGTTACATATAACACTCAGCGCTCATTATAACAAGTGTGTATCACCCAATTATCCCTTCCCCTCTCCCTCTCCTCCAGCAGCCCTCAGTTTGTTTCCTAAGTTCAGCCTGTCTTATGGTTTGCCTCCCTCTCTATTTTCATCTTATTTTATTTTTCCTTTCCTTCCCCTATGTTCACCTGTTTTGTTTCTTAAATTCCACACGTAAGTAAAATCATATGGTATTTTGTCTTTCTCTGACCAACTTATTTCACTTAGCAAAATACTCTCTAGTTCCATCCATGTCATTGCAAATGACAAGATTTCATTTTTTCTGGTGGCTGAGTAATAGTCTGTTGTGCTTTTAACATTAGCTGTTCAACTTTGCCACTTTCCACAATGCTTACTTAGACATCTAGAAGAAGCAGTTTTCCCTTACCTTTTCCACTTTATCCACCATCACTTCCAGGCCCCAAATACATGTACACATATGTTTCTATGTCTCATTTCTATGCAATCTGAACTTTGTCCTCACCAGTCCACCAAAGTTGCTTTTCATTATCAATACACTTCTAATTACAAACTCAGTAAGATTTTCTCTCTTAAATCTTTTCCAAGTTCAAAACCCATTAACACGTCTTCACTTCTTAAGGCTTTGCTCCCTTTACCTTTTACCACAAAACATTCTCTTAGTTCTTTCCATCCCTCCTGATTACTCCTTTTTCATTTCTGCAGACACTGTATGTCTGTATTTGCCAAGATTTTCTTTTTACATCTCTTCTTCCATTAAATTTTTCCTATCTGAAATGTCATTCATTTTCAAGTAACTATCTACCAACTCTATGCAGATAACTTTCAAGGCTGAATTTCTATTTATGACCCACTCCCCAAACTGCAAATGTAATTTTCAGCTACATGCTGGATATGCAGCTTGATATCTTAGCAGTACTTTAGATGTGACCTCACCACAAGGACTTTTTAATTTTCAAATACAAATGTTGTTTTTAAAATCTTATCTCAATCACATTTGAACAATGTTGGTTTCTTAATGCTATCTCTTTGCATGTACTGAGTTGTACTCTTATTCCTTTCCTGTTTCCTCTTCTGGTCTGTCATTGTTAATCCTCACTAGGAATTTATTTAGAATTTTTTTCCCCCATGAATAAATGTATCTGTTATTTTGGAATCTAATTATCACCTATTTCCTTTTCTTTCTTACTCTTTTTTTATTATTTATTTTCTTACCATAGCACATACTCTCCCCAATGTCCATCATCCAGCCACCCTATCCCACCCAAACTCCTCCCTTCCAGCAACCTTCAGTTTGTTTCCTGAGATTAAGAGTCTCTTATGGTTTGTCTCTGTCTCTGGTTTCATCTTGTTTCATTTTTTTAGCTATTTCTAATACTGTATATGTCTAGATTGCTGAATTAGAAATAATTCTAAGTATTTTAAAATTTTTTCTTGGTATCTCTAGTGAATATCAGATGCACATGCCAACATATTAAAAATGAAAACCATATCTTCTTTGACTTGTTCCTCTGAGACTTACTTCACAACAAAACAACATCACCATTCACCAAAACGTCCAGCCCACAAGTTGAAGACATCACTGAATCTACATCAACCTCCACATCCAATTTAAATATAAATCTTATTGTTTCTACCCACAAAACTGCTTTAATCAATCTCCTTTCCTTTTCCTCTGTTATTATGCTCTGTAATTTCTAGGGAGCTATCCTCATCAACCATGAAATCAATTATGTCACTAGCTTGATGATACCTATTGGGTGGTTCCCCAATGCCTACAAAATTTAATCCAAACTCTTTATCATGATGCAATATAAACCAAAGTATTTTAATAGCTTTATTTTATTTGTTTGTTTGTTTTTGAAAGAGAGGAAGAGAGAGAAAGAGAGAACACAAGTAGGGGGGAGGAGCAGAGACAGCATCTTAAACAGGTTCTATTCTCAGCTTAGAACCCAGTGTGGGGCCTGATCTCATGACCCTGAAATCATAACCAGAGTTAAAATCAAGAGTCCCATACTTACCCAACTGAGCCACCCAGGTGCCTCAAGAACTTCAATTTTTTATCAACACTTTATGTTACAGGTTCCAAGAGCCTCCTACCTTTCCCACTACTTTATGATTTGACAATTTACAAGAATTTTTTCCCTCTGTTCCTTCTTAGTAAGTTGCCTTTCATCTTTTCCTCTGCCAAACAAAATCCAACTGATCCTCCAGGGTCTAATTCAAATCTCATTCCTCTTTTGTGAGTCTTGTCCTAAAACACTTACTCCTTTACATCACATGGCAAATTTAATGGTTTCCTTTGCTAAAGAAAAATTATTTGGTTATTATTTATGTGTGGTGAATATCTATTAATTTACCTTCCTGGTTGTAAATGGGCCCTGGAAGGCAGAGAATGTCTAATTCATCCTTGAATTTCTAGTATTTCACACATTGCCTAGCACTTGCATTCATAAATATTTATTGAGTCAAGTAAAATTCTCTAATCTTTTAAATATGCAAACATGATCTGTGTACTTTATTTAAGTAAAGTGGCTTATGACTTAGTAGCTAATTATAGGTCGATATTATGTAACTATTTTGTGTAAGGATGGTCACACTATATTTTTACCAAAATGCCAAAATAGGAAAGGAGGAGATTCAGGTTGGAAATGTCCTCGGACAGGACACTTTTCTTCTATGGTGAATATAAGAATACAGCCCTGACTAATTCAACCACAGCAAAGTCCTTTTATAGAATTTAATCCTGTGACTCTATTCAATGAAGTTAATGATTGTTTCACCTGAGTGATGGTGATGTATTGAGATTTAAAGAAGGGTATGGAAGATAACACAGTAGAAAGTAGATATAATATTTAAAATATAATTCCTCTAGAATGAAAACAAAATCTATAAGAGAGGGCTCCATAGAAGCATAATGTTCCATTTCAGGCTTTCAGAACAGATTTACAAATGAAACATTTCATAAACAATGAATAACGTGCACTTAAAGAACCTCATACAGAGGAAAATTGCAACTGAGCGTGCATAATTTGCACTACAGTAATCTTATTTTCTAGCAAAAGCAATGAATCCTGTCACCAAATGGCAAGCAGAGACAAAGTGATGGGATGCATACTGATGTTACTAAAATTCTCTCTGAGAATTAAGGAGATAAGAAAATAATTGTGATGAACTTTGTATTTTTAATTCTTAACTAGAAATAAATCTAAACAAATAATTTGAAGCTTTTTTTTTTATCAAGGTATAGATATGCAGCTTAAAAGATTAGGTCACTCAAAACTGAATAATTAAACATATTAA
Source organism: Mustela nivalis (assembly GCF_964662115.1). NCBI lineage: Eukaryota > Metazoa > Chordata > Mammalia > Carnivora > Mustelidae > Mustela > Mustela nivalis. The sequence continues at coordinate 105,761,331 of NC_139024.1, forward strand.
ACACTGTATCATTCTAGTAGAAAATCATTTCTCACTGTATAATTCTATGTATTATTATAGATTCTCTTTGTGCCAACTTTCCCACTTCCCTCAAAGCATGAAATTCTGGGGCTTAAATTTATTAGATATTGAATTTTTTCCTTATTTATATACATACAATCCATAAGTCAACCAGCAGTTTATTCATTTTCTCATGAATCAACTCTCTTACATCAACCTATCATTAAACAGCAGTCTTATTACATATTAGGTTGTCAGGGATCAGAGGTTACCGGTGCTTCTTACACTCTCTCTAAATGTGTTAAGTAGTCAGCCACATAATTATCTTCTTAAACTGAAGGGTAAAAATACCCTCGGAGGTCTTGTGAATGAAGATGAAGATATCAGCATGACAACATAGCAAAAAGTAAAGGTGAGTTTGAACAACATAACAAACTGACTGGATTGGGCTGCCTGGGTGGCTCAGTTGGTTAAGCATCTGCCTTCAGTTCAGGTCATGATCCCTGGGTCATGGAATCAAGCCCCACATTGGACTCCCACTCAGTGGGAAGCCTGCTTCTCCATCCCCCTCTGTCTGCTGCTCTGCCTGCTTGTGTGCTCTGTTAAATAAATAAATAAAATCCAAAGGTGGGGAAAAAAAAACCTGACTGAATCTAACAGACATGTACAGAACAGTCTACCCAATGACAGAATACACATCCTTCCCAAGTGCACATGGGTCATTTTCCAGTACAGAGATTGTATTAATCTACAAATTAAGTGCAAACAGATTTTAAAAAACAGTAGGTAATATACAAAGTATCTACTCTCACCACAGTTAGATGAAGTTAGAAGTCAAAAACAGACGGAAAATTGGAAAATTCATAATTTGTGGAAATTAACATACTTTTAAGCAGTTGATGCTTCAAAGAAGAGATCTCAAGGGAATTTGTGAAATGCTTAGAGACAAATAAAACAAAAGTGCAACATACCAAAACATATAGGACAGAGTGAAAGTAATACGAAGGGGTAAATTTATAGTTATAAATGCTTACATTTAAAAAATATGGAAGATCTCAACTCTAACTTTACAGTTGGAACTAGAGAAAGAAAACAAACTAAACCCAAAGCTGGAAGGATTATCAAACTGTAACTAGCTGGACTAAGAAAAATAAGAAGACTCAAATTGCTAAAATCAAAAATGAAAATGGGGGCTTTACTAATAATTCTATAGAAATGAAAAGGATTTTAAGAGATTATTATGGACAACTATACATCACAAATTGGAAAATCTACACAAAATGGACAAATTTCTAGACTTCTAAGCCATTAATAAATATAAAAAATCTGAATATACCTATAACTAATTAGGAGATTGAATCAGTAATAATATATCTCTCAACGAAGAAAAGCCCTGTACTTGATGGTTTCAGTGGTGAATTCTAATAAACATTCAAAAAGATACTGACACCAATCCATCTCAAACATTAAAAAAAAAAAAATGAAGAGGAGAGAACATTCTTTAACTTATTCTATAAGTCTAGCATTACCTTGATATCAAAACAAGAAAAAGACAGTATACAAAAAAACAAACTACATACTAATATCTATTAAGATCACTGATGCAAAAATCCTCCACAAAACAGTGGCATATAAAAGTGATTTTATACCATGACCACGTGGAATTTATTCTTGCAATGCAAAGATAGTTCAACATATGAAAATTGATTCTTGCAATACAAAATATTAAAAAGTGAAAGGAAAATATTCCATAAAATAATTTCAATTGGTGTAGAAAAATCATTTGAAAGTCAACACTATTTCATGATATAAACACTCAACAAACTAAGAATAGATTAAAATTATGTCAACATAATAAAGCCATAGTTGAAAAATCCACCATAGACATCATACTCAATGGTGAAGATCTGAAAGCTTTTCATTTAAATCAGGAGCAAAGCAAAGATGTCTGCTTTCACCATTTCTATTCAACGTGTTACTGGAAGTTCTTGACAGACTGCTTATTCAAGTAAAAGAAATAAAAGGCATATTAATTGGAAAGGAAGAAGGAAATGATCTCTGTTCACAGATAATAATGATTTTATATGTAGTAACCCTAAAGATTCCACAAAAAGCTATTAGAATTAATAACTGAACTCAGCAAAGTAGTAGGACACAAACTCAACACACAAAACTCAGCTGCATATCTATATACACTAACAATGAACAATCCTAAAAGGAAATTAAGAAAAAAATTTCACTTATAATAAGATAAAAAATAATAAAACCACTTGGAAATTAATGTGGCCAATAGGGTAAAAGTTTTATACAATGAAAAATACAAGCCATTTCTGAAATAAATTAAAAATAAATAAATAAATGGAAAGATATTCATTGGAATGTAAAATGGCTCAGCTGCTGGAAAAAATATAATTCCTCAAAAATTAAAAACAGAATGATCATATGATTTAGCAGCTTAATTGTGGCAATATATTCAAAATAATGGAAAGCAGGGTATTGAAGAGATATTTGTACACCGATGCCCACTAGCAGCTGTGGAAACAACCCAAGTGTCCACTGACTGATGAATGAAGAAACAAAATGTAATATATGCATATAATACAATATTATTCAACCTTAAAATAGTAAGGGAATTCTGACATATGCTATAAGATGGATGAAGTTTGAGAACATTATGCAAAATAAAACAAGACAGCCACAAAAAGACAAATATTGTGTGATTCCATTTTTTTGATGTACCTGGAGTAATCAAATTCATAAGAAATAGAAAGTAAAATGATGTTTGCCAGGGGATGGAGGAAAGATGAATGGGGAATTATTGTTTAATGACTCAAAAATTCATTAATGACTAAACTGTGAAGAAATAGAAAATCTGAATAGAGTTCTAAATAGTAAGAAGATTGGATCAGAAATCAAAACTCTCAAGATTTACAAGATGGCAGCAGAGTAGGAGGAGCCTAGGCTCTTCTTGTACCATGTACACAACAAGATAACTATCAAATCATTCTAAATTCTCCAGCAATTGACATGAAGACTGATAGGACAAATTCCACAACTAAAGGAGATAAGAGGCTACACTGAAGAAGGTAGCAAGTGTGGATATGTAGCTTAGGGAAGAAAAGAATCACAGGTGCTATGGAGGGGAGGGAGCTGTGGTCATGGAGAAGGGTAAGAGAGAGAAGAGCATACAGGGGAGTGCACATGGAACACTTCTCCCCAAATCCCCTGGCTTGGAGTAAGAGAAGGGCTGAATTTCATGAGTTCTTGCTACCAGAGAGGCTTAAAGCCTAGAGTTTTAATGGTTAGGAGGTTTGGCTGGGAAAGAGCCAGGAGGGTACTGTACTGCTTCTGGAGAGAAGACTGGCATACACCTCGGGGGCAGACAGTGTGGACATAGACATAGTAATCTGAAAAATACCTGGGGCATACAGTGGGGGAGATTATTCACTATTCTAGGAGCACTTCCCTGAGAGACAGCACTCACAGAGACACCTCTCTGGGAACAAAGGAGCTGATTGGCACCATTTCCCTCTCCTGCCCTTCAGCATCCACACAGAGTCACCTGCAGGGAGTAGCTCAGCACAAACAGTAGCTGCCTAACTTGCTAACACCAAGCCTTACCCCCTTGTGTTCTGGCAGGACCACTGTTCTCAGATAAACTTGCCTCAATCCCAGCATGGTGGGCCCCACCTCCAGAAGACCAGCACAAACCCCTGCCCATAACACATCTCCTGACTTGAGATTTCTTCAAGGCCTCAGTTCTCATAGAATTGATGTTAGGTCTCATTTCACAAGCACAGTTAGTTAAAACTTGCCACTTTCAGGCCAGGGATAAAACACAGCCTATATCAGGCAAGCAGGGCCTCTGAAGACAACTGCCCTGAAGGATACAGCAGCAAATCACAATAGCAGAGGGAATGCAGCACACATTGGACATTCCTCAAGTGCCAGGCCCTGGGTACCACATGACCTCTTCTTCATAAGGCCATTTATTTCAGGAGCAGAAGACATAATTGTCTCTTCTAACACAGAGAGGAAGGCAGAGACTTAGACAAAATCCTAAGGTGGGGATATTTATCACAAATGAAAGAATAAGATAAGGCCATAGCCAGAGATCTAAGTGAAACAGATATAAGTAACATGCCTGATGGAGAATTTAAAGCCACAATCATAAGGATACTCACTGGGCTTGAGAGGAGAATAGACCACATCAATGAGACCCTTACCACAAGGATAGAAGAGTTTAAAAAAATCAATCAGAGCTAAAGGATGCAATAAATGAGATTGAAAACAAGATGCACTGAACAGCAGGCTGGAAAAAGCTGAAGAAAGTATCTGAAATAGAAGACAAAATAATGGAAAATAATGAAGTCAAACAAAAGAGAGAAAAAATTATGGGTGATTTGAACAGACTTAGGGAACTCAGTGACCTCATCAAATGTAGGAACATTCATATTATAGGAGTCCCAGAAGAAGAGAAAGTAAAGATGACAGAAAATTTATTTCAAGAAATAATAGCAGAAAACTTCCCTAGTCTGAGGAAGGAAACAGACACTCATATCCAGGAAGTGCAGGGAATTCCTATCAAAATCAACAAAAGCAGACCAACACCAAGATATACTATAATTAAATTTGCAAGATATAGTGAAAAAAAGAATAAAAAATCTTAAAAACAGCAAGACAAAAGAAGTCCTTAACTTACATGGGAAAACTGATAGTGCTAACTGGGAATTTCTCAACAGAAACTTGGCAAGCCAGAAGGGAGTGGCTTCATACATTCAAAGCACTGAATGGGAAAAATCTGCAGCCACGAATACTTTATCCATCAAAGATATCACTCAGAATAGAAGGAGAGATGAAGAATTTCCCAGACAGGCAAAAACTAAAGGAGTTCATGACCCCTAAACCAGCCCTGCAAGAAATATTAAAGCGGGACTCTTTCAGTGCAAAGGAGAGACCAAAAGTGACAAAGACAAGAACGGATCAGAGAAAATCTCCAGAAACAATGATGAAACGAACAATTAAATGACAATAAATACTTACCTATCAATAATTACTTTGAATGTAATTAATGCTCATCAAAAGACATAGGGTGTAAGAATAATAAAAGACTCATCTATATGTTGTCTACAAGAGACGAGTTTTATTTTACATTTATTTTATTTATAAGAGACTCATTTTAGACCTAAAGACAACTGCAGATTGAAAGTGATAGGGTAGAGAAACATTGGTCACCTAAATGAATGTCAAAAGAAAGCAGGAGTAGCAATACATATACCAGATAAACTAAGTTTTTTTGTCCTTACATTTTTTTTTTCCTGCTTTGGTATCAGGGTAATATTAGCCTCATAGAATGATCTTGAATGAGTTCTCTATATTCCATTTTTTGTAAGATTTTGATAAAGACTGTCATTAATTATTTTTTTAATGTTTGGTAAAATTCACCAATGAAACTATGTTGTCTTGGACATTACTGTGCTGGAAGATTCTTGATTCCTAATTCAACCTTTATTCTTATTGGTCTAAGATGATTCCTTATTTATTGGATTAAAAGATACAAGATTCCAACTTGGTAACTTGTGCATTTTTAGGAATTATCTGGTTTTTCCCTAAGTTATCTGCTTTGTTAGGATATAATTATTGAGAGTAATCTGTTATCAAACTATGTATTTCTGTAGTATCTGTTGTACTATTCTCTCTCCCATTTCTCATTTTTGTTTTTGAGATTTCTCTCTCTCTCTCTCTCTTTTTTTCTTAATATAGTTAAAGCATTGCCAATTTTTGTTTCTTTTTTTAGAAAAACTTGTCATAACTTTCAGAGGCACCTGGCTCTGTCATGTAAGTGGCCAACTCTTGATTGTGGCTTAGTGTCCTGGGATTGAGCCTCATGGCTCACACTTAGTGGGGAGTTTGTTTAAGGTTTCTCTTGCCCTCTGCCCCTCCCTCACTTACACATGCATGTCTCCTCTCTCCCCCTCTAAAATAAATAAATCTTTGTTAATGTTTATTTTTTTTAAGATTTATTTATTTATTTTAGAGACATAGAGGGGGGTGGGTAGAAGGGCATACAGAGAGAATCTTCAAACAGCCTCCCTGTTGAGCACAGAACCTTTTATGGGGCTTGATCTCATAACCCAAGAGATGATGACCTGAGCAGAAACCATTGAGCCACCCAGGCACCCCTGAATAAATCTTCAAAACCAAACAAAACCAAACAAGCTCGTCATAACTTTCAATGTTATGTTATTGTTTATTCTGGTCTCTATTTTATTTTATTTCTTTATGGTTTTTCTTTGTTATTTCATTCCTCTACTAAATTTCAGCTAAGTTTCTTCTTTTTCTCATTTCTTACAGTGTAATGTTAAATTAATTATTTGAACATTTTTTTTCTTAATACAAGCATGTATAGCATAAAAGTATAAAAAAAATAGAGTAAGAAGAGAAATCAAAACTCTCCCAGTGAAGAAAAGCCCTGGCCCTCATGGCTTCAAAAGTGAATTATTAAGAAAAATTTAATGAAGATTCTAACAGTAGTGACTGAAAAACTGAAACTTTACAAGCTGAAAAAAAAATTCTGGAGATGGATGGTGGTGATGGTTGTACAACAAAAAAGAATAGACTTAATACTGCTAAACTGTATACTTAAAAATGGTTCAGTAAAATTTTATGCTATGTGTTTTTTACAAAATAAAACAATGGGGGAAAGAAAGTAAAGTTGAGGCCTGTTTTGATGTTTATAAAGATTCCATGATTTTATCTCAACCATATTTTAGTCTATAGTCTCATCACATCACACTTGAACAGTGACCTAATCCTGGAGCATAGCATAGGCTCCACTCATGTCTGTTGCACCAAATGTGAGGACATAGATGTTATAAAATCACTCAAAAGAATAAGTAATTTTTAATTTGTGAAATGACCTAGTCTGTGCACTGTCCAATGACACATATTCAACTGCATAGTACAATGTATGTCAAATGCATCATCACTTCTAACCGTATTTGAAAATGGAACTGAAATCACTACCAAAGCTGTATAGTATCATAAAACCCAAGTGAGGTAAGTTAAATTATTACTTAGCAAATATTCATGCGTTGTTTCCTTCCATGAAAGGAGTATATTTCCCTGACCAATTGATGTTGGGCATAGCTATCACTTGCTTCATTTAGTGGGATGACAGTGGAAATGATATGAGCAGAACTCAAGGTTTACCTTTCTGACTTGACTTGGCCCCTTACACTTGTATCTTTTCCCATAAGAAGATTATGCCTCAGGTAGCTGAAGGTGTATGAAAATGAGAAACAGGTAAACTCTGTTCACAGGTAGAAAACAAATCTAAATGAGCCAAGTCTAAATTACCTGAATTCCAGCTAATCTACAAATGAGTGACTGTGAAACAGATGCTAAGTGCTACTCAATGTTATTATGGCTATAACTGACTGATATACTAGGGAAGAAAATAAATTCATCAGAACACAAAGAGAATCAAGATTTTTAAAGTATTTTTTGAGACTATATTGGTTTAACTGGTTGAAACATTTGGAAAAGTGAGATTTTAGCTTTGCTATGCATGTAAAGAAAATAGCTGAATATTTTTAAAGGTAAGTGCCTTGTGAATAAATAAAGAAGAAAAAATAGCAAATATACATAAGTCTTAAATTCTTTATTGATGAAAGAAAGGGAAGAAATAAGACTGATGCTAGGCAGCGCATTAAGGAAGAGAGAAGGTTTTCTGATTTTGTTGTTTACTTTTTTTCCTTAAAGAAAGAAAGGATCAAAATATATTTACAATTATAAGAGGAATACCAATGAAGCAGGAGGATTAAAATGCAAGAAAGGAAGTTATTGACTGATTGTAAACAAAGCCACAGCTCAGTTGGCTGAGAATGAAATTCAGCACACAGTGAAAGACAGGAAACAAGTTTTTGCTCTGAGATGGGGCAATAGAAGAATAGTAATGTTGCAAATAAGTTCTAAAGATGTGAGGAAGGTGTGCCTACACAGAGCTGTTGAAATGTGAAGAGCAAAGACGGCACTTGTGTTGGATGGCTTTTATTTGCCATCATTGGATAAGGGGATGGTATCATTGAATAAGAGGAGAAAACTGCAAACAACTTTTGTGGGAAATTTTACTGTCTGTTTAAAATGTATGTTTAAGATGATTGTTGACAAATAAAAAAAGCCAAATCTACAGTAAATATTCTTACAGTGTCAACTAGGTTGAAACAATGGTTCAAAGACCAGAATGGATAAAGTGAGCTGAGGGAGTTATTTTGGTCCGATGGTCTTTCAGATCTAGTTTCGCTATTTCCCCTCTATCTTAACATCTTATTCACAGACCCCATAACTCTTCTAACCAAAGCTTTTTATGAGACTGACATGCTACCTACTGTGATAACGAGGAACTTTCTGACCAAAGCTTTTTAATGGCACTCCAGTAGTCCTGTGGCAAAGTTCATTTTCTTTGATGTGATATAGTAGATTATGATTCAGAAAATATTTACATACACACTCCCTAAAGAATAGAAACAATATACTTCCCTATTCTATTATACAAGTAGGTATTTTCTAAGCTTTTACAACATCATTCCACATATCTCAACACCCTTCTCCTTTCATTACCTTGAATATTCATGACTATTCTAACTTTTCCCAAGAGACTTTCTTTGATTACTTTATGTGTTACATAGAATTGTTCAACTCTTATTCTCTTTCATCATGTCCTTGATATAATGTAATTTTTTAGTTTTTCTCTCCATGAATCTATCCACCTAACCTTCTTCTCTTCTCAAGTAGAATTGCTAGCTCTTAGGGAGAGAGTATGTTGAAACTTTCATTCCCTGTGTTTAAAAGTCTACTCTGTACTTTTGTGAATATTAATATATATTTATATCAATAACAAAGAGAATAATGAACAAGTCACACATTCAAAAAAATTCACATTTTTCACATTATTAAATATCACAACCTCTCCCTCTTAATAAATTTATTCTAAAATCTAACCTTAACTTAAAACTAAAGATCCTTCTGGAACAGACAATTAAATGTCTGATGACACTATTTCTGCTTTCTTGTGTTCAGTGTAGAATAACTAAAAATTCACCTTAGCAGAAAGATAACCAAAGAAATTTGATCAAATATTATCATCTTCTACACATAAACAAGATAACTTTAACTTTATTTTGAAAAATAAGACATAAAGGTGAAAGAATATAAATCATATGAATTATATTAATTTATTTTGAAAGAAAATGACAAAATATTTTAAAATTTTGAAAGAAAATGACAAAATATGTCAGGATAATTGTATTTAACACAATAATAAACAAAATCCAGAGATGAGATCTATAATTTCTATTATATTTTAGAGCCTACCCAATCTTTGAGCTTTTATTCACATTGCAGATACTCTAGGGGAAGGGAAGATATGTTGGGGATATAAACAAATTCCATTTTCATTAAAGTAATATAATTCAAGAAGAACTTGTTGAGGACAGAAATGATAAATATTTTGACTTTCACTCCCCAAAACACAAATTTTATTTGTGAAAGAAAAGGATATGACACTAGAGTTTTGCTTGAAGTATTCCTTAGCAAATCTCTTTATAGAGGAAAGTAAATGTCTGGTATATTAATCAATCAGCATAATTTTTACTTTGTATTTGTTTTGCTGAATTTTTGTTTTGGAAATATTGCTATAAGAGCAAAGAGATCAGAATAAGATTGATGTCCTTACCAAAAATTTGAAGTTTTGGGGCGCCTGGGTGGTTCAGTGGTTTGGGCTGCTGCCTTTGGCTCGGGTCATGGTCTCAGGGTCCTGGGATCGAGCCCTGCATCGGGCTCCCTGCTCCGCGGGAAGCCTGCTTCCCTCTCTCCCTCTCTCTCTGCCTGCCTCTCTGCCTGCTTGTGATCTCTGTCTGTCAAATAAATAAATAAAATCTTTAAAAAAAAAATTTGAAGTTTTGTGTATACAAGCTGTCATAAATTTTCTATGTGAACTTTTTCTCGAAGTATTTTTGTTGTTCCCTATAAATTTTTGTAAAGCTTGAGGCCATTCTGGTCCATTTAAGTCCTCTTTCAATACAAAGACTTATTTTTTACCTAAAATTAATTAATCTAGGAAACATATGTGTGTGGTGAGGAAAGCTTGTGTGTGGGTTTGTCTGTGTGTACAGGAGAAGGGAGGTTTGAGATAAGGTGCACGCAGATAGAAACGGGTATAAGTAGGACTGTTTCAGACATATGGGGCAAAAACAAGACCACTGTATATATTTTTTCTTAATTTTAATATATCTTTAATATATTTTAATTTTAATATATCTTTATCTTTAATATATCTTTAATATATCTTTATTCTCGTTAATTATGATCTAAGGGGGAAAATGTGGTCAAAATCTGTATTGATGATTTCTTTATTGTTCCTCTATTGTTCCTCTATTTTCCTCTAATGCATGCCTAAGATTGCACAGAAGTATATCTAAATGAACCTAAGTATTTTAAGGGGGTAATTAAATCATTAATTTTATAGAATATGTTATATTTTATCATTGGAATGTCACATCTAAATCATTCAATTCATACTACAGTGTAAGTTTAATGACATTTTCTGCCTTCTACTTATATTCACATTTGGATAATGATAGAAATAGTCTTAAAATTGTATGGCTATACCTTTTCTAAATACTAATCTCTTCATATGGGAAAACTAAATTGATACAGTTTTTAAAAATAAAAATAATAATTATACTGTATAAATAATACTTTATCTTATTGAACTCTTTGTTTATTTTTTAAGATTTTATTTATTTATTTGTTAGAGAGAGAGAGAGCAAACACAGGCAGACAGAGTGGTAGGCGGAGGAAGAGGGAGAAGCAGTCTCCCCGCCAAGCAAGGAGCCAGATGTGGGACTCAATCCCAGGATGCTGGGATCATGACCTGAGCCGAAGGCTTAGGTCTTCTGAGACTTAATCAACTGAGCCACCTAGGTGTCCCTTATTGAACTACTTCTATTTTATAGGAATTAAATTATGTACTGAGTTGGGTTTCTCTTTCTTAAACCAAAAGGAAAATGATTGAACACATTTTTTTTTAAAGATTTTATTTATTTATTTGACAGAGAGAGATCACAAGTAGGCAGAGAGGCAGGCAGAGAGAGAGAGAGAGAGAGAGAGAGGAGGAAGCAGGCTCCCTGCAGAGCAGAGAGCCCGATGTGGGGCTCAATCCCAGGACACTGGATCATGACCTGAGCTGAAGGCAGAGGCTTTAACCCACTGAGCCACCCAGGCACCCCGATTGAACACATTATAATGATCCTATATATTACTGAAAACTTAATAATAGGAAAATATAAAATTAAAATATTTATAATTGTTAAACTTCATGTATAGGATCTGAGAAATTATATTTCCTTTTGACTATCATGAGTTTTACTATCATAAAGTATGTAATATACATACAACATGTATTTTAGTTATATATATAACATAACTCAACATTGATAGACTACATATCCTATTCCATATTAGAATGGAAATAGGTGCACCTGGATGGCACAGTGTGTTAAAGCCTCTGCCTTCTGCTCAGGTCCTGATCACAGGATCCTGGGATCCAGCCCCACATCAGGCTCTCTGCTCAGCAGGGAGCCTGCTTCCCTTCTTCTCTCTCTGCCTGCCTCTCTACCTACTTGTGACTTCTGTCTGTCAAATAAATAAATAAAATCTTAAAAAAAAAAAGAATAGAAATAAAAATGCAGAAGAATGGTGACACATGCGAAATCTTAAAACAGAATCTTATATTATTGTTAGATTAACTTAAGGTTCTTTTAGAGTTTTATATTTCTGTTATGATGGAGATGCTAGCTTGGTCCTGGCGGTTCTATAAAAATGAATTAAATTTAGCATTCATAATTAGCTTTATGCTAAACAATTAGTGACTCAAGTTTTCAAACCTATCTCAAAGTTTTTCTTCTGACAGCTTATACTACTGATTAATGAAAATTCGTAAGAAATGTCTTTGAAAATGTGTTAAACTTTAACAGTTTTTGAAACATTCCACAATAGCTTTTCAATTTATTATTCCTATTCTTTTTCCCTTATTTGTTTGAAGAAACCTGTATGAATATTACCTTTTATAAAAATGAGATACTTCAATAAATGAAAAATAAATAAGGATTATGTTGTTAAAAATAAAATTCTTTTAAGAGCACTGAATAAACAACAAAGAGATGACTAACTTCCCAGAATATTTTACATAAATTCAATATAAAAACCTGTAAAGAATGGTTAAAGGAAAAACAGAAATGTTAATTTCCTAAAGTCATCTTCATTCTTCCAGTGTTATTGCACTAACTCTGACTCAGTAACAATAAAGCTACTTTGAAGTATTCTTCTCAGAATCATTAAGAAGTATTTATTACCAAATCTTTTCCAAACTCTTTCTACTCTTTGGCCCAGTACATAACTGTTACTATTTCATCTTTTCTGGGGAGTCTTTCTTGGTAAGCCAAATATTTTCCTTTCTAAATGCTTTTAATATTACATCTCTATTGTGAAATGATCCCTTTATTTGGCATTTCTATATTTTCTAACTGGTCGTGTTTATTAAGCATAAATTCAGAACCTCATCACTGTGTCAGACACTGAGCCAAGGATGAGAGATACAAAAGTGAAGTGAAAATCAGTCAAGGGGAACTTCTTATCAGAAAAGAGAGAGACTAAAGAAATAACACAAAGGAATGTAAACTGACAATTTATGATACATCCTACAAGGGAAATATCACGATAATCTGAAGGACTTGTCCTTGTCTGGGAGACAGGGTGACACGACTTAGAAGTTCATATTATTTTATGATGTTTCGTTGTCTGGTAATTCTCATTTTAGATGAATATACTTTGCCTCCTGAGTTTTATGCCACCAGAACTTAGGAAAGAACAATGTAATATACTAGTTTTTATTCATTACTTTCCATCTAATGGCACATAGAATATGTGACTGATAGTTTACTAACATGAATGCAGACTAAGATCATTACTGTGGATGAATTACTGTAATAATCTACTGTGACATGACAAGTTTCTGGAGTTGTATCTTTAAAAATGTCATACAAGCAAAATAAATTTCTTTACTAGAATAACCTAATCAGGCTTCACTTTATTTAGAACAATGATAATAGCAAATAAAACAAGCCTAGAGAGACCATGGAAGGAAGAAAAAAGATTTATATTTTAGAAATTTTAACACCACATTTTTTCATTGTTTTAATAAGCAGCCTACATTTTCATTTTGCAATGGACCCCACAAGTTATTTAGTTGACCCACCATAGCCACAAATAATCAAATAGTCTTTTCCACCCTTTGAGTAGAAAGGGTTAGTCATGCAGCAGTCATTTCTGAGATATCTCAGTAACTTTATAATAATTATAATTTGGTTTTTGAAAACTAAATCTATTTACTCAAATTAAGAAATTGAAACCATGCTGTGATACCATTTCTTAGAGAATCTCTTAATGTAGATATTTAAAATCTAAACAAGAAACAAGATCAAAAGTAAGGGCAATGTTGGGGCACCTGGGTGGCTCAGTGGCTTAAGCTTCTGCCTTTGGCTCAGGTCATGATTTCAGGGTTTTGGGATTGAGCCCCACATCGGGCTCTCTGCTCAGTGGGGAGCCTGCTTCCTCCTCTCTCTCTGCCTGCCTCTCTGCCTACTTGTGATCTCTCTCTCTCTGTGTGTTAAATAAATAAATAAAATCTTAAAACAAACAAACAAAAAAGTAAGGGCAATGATATATATTTCACCAAAGAAGAAAGATCACAATCTTCTGGGTTGAAATATAGATTTTCCAAAAAAGATGAAAGATGAACATGATTATTATGACCAAATATAAAAATAAAATTCTATGGTGATAATAAATACTGTAGTATTGTCATAGAGTTGTGACTAGGCATCTTAATTGCTGACAGTATCTGATGGATTATACATCTACTAAACTATTCAATACTAGTTTTTCATGTCCTAGTTGAACCTATTGTTCTTTACCAGATGGTTCCATCCAGAACCATTACTTCTCTATACCCAGAAGAATGCACAATTTGTTCTCTAATACAAATCCTTGATTGCCACCCTGAATAACATTTAAAAATTTACTATTTCTCAAAAATATTCTATAAGGACCTTAAAACAATACCATCATTCCTCCAAGTTCTCAGGAATTCCAAACTACAGTTTACCATAATTTTTAGTGTTTTAGACTAACTCCATTAAGGCTTCATCATCCATTTTGTGGTTGGGGAAATAGAAAAAATGTTTATCTTAGGAAAAAAAATAATTGAAAATGAAATGTTTTTAATCTTATTTCATGTTAACACTTGCAGAAAGTTGTTACTACTTACTTCTTTACTGAGCAGTTACCATTTTATATTGAGCAGTGAAAACTATGAAACCATGAAAAAATAAGTACAATAAAATACACAAAGCTACTGACATTAAAATAAATCTATGTGAAAATACATTTACAAGCAATTCCAATGAATTTTCTAAGTCTTGCATTATTGTATTGCCCCTAAAAATTTACACTAAATGTTAGACTATATTTTCAACTTATAAAAACTTAAAAATATTTGAGAATGACTTATCTAAGTCTTTCAGACTTAGTACTTCAGTCTAAGACCATGGAATCTATAAAACAGTTGAAGGATTGTTAGTTTGCGGGCACCTGTTAAGCGTCTAACTTCAGCTCAGGTAATCATCTCAGGGTTCTGGAATCCAGCCCACTATTATCAGGCTCCCTGCTGTGTTCCCCACTCAGCAGGGAGTCTGCTTGTCCTTCTCCATTTACTCTCCTACCCATTTGCCTCTCTCCCCCGCTCAGGCTCTCTAACTCTCTCTCTCAAATAAAACCTTAAAAAAAAAAAAAAAAGGATCATTAGCTTGCCTGTATTTCTAACATTCAATAAAAACTTGAAACTTCTGCTCTCCTTGGAGAACAGGTGATCTATGGAAGCAGAGCAAAACATTTTTTGTATTTGTTGCTTTTAATGCTATCTTTTATTTTAGTTTTATTCTGGAACCTAATTTATTTAGGATCTACATTCTAGCATAATTAAACAGAATGAGACCATAGAGCATTTATGCTACAGAATGGTAATGGTTCCACTCTGGTTGTTATATCTCACATGTCTGTAGGGTGGAGCTTCTCTCTGACTGTAATTGCACAGTAACTTTGGTTATTTACCTAAAAGTCGTATATCTGGAATCTGTCTAGAAAGAACATCTGACATCACATCTACTTTTTTTTTTTTTAACTGTTGTTACTGACTTGCAAGCAAGCCCATATTCTGTTTGTGGAAAATAGCTAATTCTAGTATAAATTCTAGTAAGCAGGAGGACTGATAAACTCCATTATTTTTCTTATTTGAAAACTGCACATCAATGAATGGTATTCGATTTTATAATATTGAATTTGCAAAATGCTTAATTTTCTTGGTCACACAGTTTGCAAATGGAGAAAGCCCTATATTTTATTCAGTTACTTGGATCTAGCCTGAGGCCATCCATTACACATGGCATCATGATAATTTGTGATTTCCAGCTCAGGGCCTATACTGGGATCTATTAAATGCAATCACCTTCTCCTCTCTTTTGTTAATGTATACATTTATTTGAGGAGATTGTATTAGGGATACAGATGAGGAAGAGAGAAAAAAGAGGTATTTTGAGGGTATGAGAGGAGAGTAATTCTTCAAGAGGAGGAAAAAAACATCAGGGAAGTTTTATGAGTAATTATGAGCTGGTTACCTTTCCTTTGAAATATCCCCTAGAGAGTTATAGGACCTCAAAGGTGGTTCTGCACACAGTGAGGCTGTTCATACACATTCCATTTTCCAGTCTTGTGAAAGCTTCCCACATCCCAAGCTCAGTATGAAATCTGCAAACCACTAGTGATAAAGGAATTTTGTAGGCAGGGCAATAAGATAATTCAGTAGTAGATGTGAAAGTCTGATGATTTGAGGATTTATTCCCTTTCCTCCAATATTGGGCTGCCTTCTAAGATTTATTTGTTGCTCTAGAATGAGAGAAAGGAGATTCAAAAATGACCCTGGTTGAATTTCCCTCCAGCCAAGTAAGACAGAAGTTAAGGGAAGTTTAGGCTGAAGCTTAATAAGGAAATATGATATACATGAATTTATTTTGTAAGACTATTATATGTCCTGAAAGTTTGTTTCAATTATTTGCATTCTTTACACATATAAATCTGTAATTTATTTGGTACCTCAGTAGAGCCTATAAAATGATAGGGTAATTTTTAAAATATGACATATGTAAGTGACAAGACATAAAATCAATCAGGACCAACCTAAAATGCATTTGATTGTATTATAGCTGACCAAACCATACAGTTGGATAATTATACAAGCAAAAATCTTTGACAAATTTCAATATAAGTTTTCTTGGTTCTGTGAGCTTTTGTTTTTTAGAGTTTTAATATATTTACATCTAGATATTTAATATATTTAATCTTCAATTTAAAACATAGTATATATATGTCATTCTTAACTACAGATATTTTAGGAAGCTCTCATCACCAGATAACACCAAATGATCTATTCTTCTTGTTCCAATGCTTTTAAAAGAAATTATGGTTACTTTATAATAAAGGGATTTTCATATCAGGAGATCGAAGTCATGTAGCTATTTGTAGAAAATATGAGTGTTATCTATTCATGGTTTCAAATAGCAAAAGCATTTTAGATTACTCGATTCTTTTATCTGGGTATTTTATCTGGAGATAATATTTCTACCTATCTGGAAATAAGGGCTAAAGTACATGGAACCCTAACAGAGACTGAAAATAATTGAAGAGTCATTTTCACTAAAAACAAAACAAAACAAAACAAAATAAAACAAAGCATATTTTAAACTGAAAAGAAAGGCAAAAGATACCAAAATATTACTTCTCTTTAGCTGAAATATGTCTCATCATATTTTAATTAGTTACATTGCTCTAACAAATAGAAAATACTATCAAATCATTTTCTATTTCTACCATAAGACACTTTTACAATGCATAGATGACTTTGTTAAGTTTTGACATATGTTTATGTCTTAGACTGAAAATGTGGATGGGAAGTGTTGCTTAACTGGTAGTCTTTGATGAAATTGAACTATGATGAAGAATCCTATTTTCTAACATTTAGAAAACTGAAACAGATATTTTACCATTCAGTGAGTTTTGGAAACAGCAAAATCTCAAGTATATCATCTGGTAGCATCATTAAATCATTTTTCCAGTTGGCAAAGAAATCAGGAAATGAGCTGAAAACCACTAGGGCCACAAACTACTAATCTATAATTTAAAATTTCCAGTTAAAAGAGATTTAAATCCCCAATTGGATAAGACTTAGAGAAACAGATGCTATTTGTATTGGGCTTCTTATCAGATACCAGATCTCAAATGGCCACATTCAAGTGACACAATCAAGGCATCTCATCATCTGCTCAATGTTGGGTTATTTTAGATATTGCTAGGATAGCTCTCTAATGTTCATAGCCAATGTAGTATCTGGAGAAGAGTTTCACTGACTGTACAGAAGTAGATTAAAAGTTAAATAATCTTCCAGGTACATTAATATAATTAGGTATTATAATAAATAATTTATTAAAGCTTAAACTAAAAAGAAGGCAGTAACTGGTGAATGAATGTCTATAAAAATTCATACATATAATATATTCAGAGTAAAAGTAATGCTATTTTTAGAATACACATAACTTGAATAGTTCTGGTTGTTGCAAGAAGAAATGAAATACGATTAAGATATCTTTATCTCAAAGTATTTTTTAAATGAAAAAGGGAAAAAAGAATGGGCAATTATTTTAATCATCCAAATTAAAAAAATAAAACCATTTGACTACAAGTTGTATACTAGAAAGCCTTTAAACAATATTTCTGGGTATAGTGGAAAGACTTCTACACAGACTATCAAATTGCTAGGAATAGATATGTTTTAATTTTAAAACTCAGAAGAGATATGGTCAAATTTCTATCACAGCTTTCTTATTCCTGTAAAATCAAATTCTCATATACAATATAAGGGAAAACAAAGTGCCGCACATTCTCCTTTCTTTTTTGTCTTTGCGGGAAAACAAAATATTTCTCATATTTGAAAACAGATTCACATAGTTTTTAAAAAAGAAAATTGTTTTATTCTTTCTTTTGAAATTTCTCCAGTTAATTTTAGTTTTCAAAAAAATTCAGGAAAATTTCTCTAAGCATCACAATGGCTGTTCTGAGAGACATGTGATAAAAAGGCAAACTATTAGTAAACTGATGGGGAAGTAAGGATTTAAAAAGTAGGTAAATATATATCAACATACACACATCAACTATTTATAAGCTTAATGAGGGAATAGAGATTTTCACTTTGTCAAGCAATAATGGTTGATTAGTTAAGATAAAATTCATATAACATAAAATCAACCATTTTGAAGTGTCCATTGAAGTAACATTTAGTTACTTTATTCAGTTAACACTTTCAGTTAATAATTAACACATTCATAATGTGGTACAAAGACCACCTCTACCAAGTTCCAAAATATTGTCATCACCCCCAAAGAATATCCTGTATCCATTAGGCAGATACTTTAGCAACAATATTTTAAAATTTATTAGCTCCTGGTATATAGAAGATTTGGATCACTACCTTAAAAAAAATCAGGAGAGGGAAATTTCATATGGTTCTTGAAACATGAGGATTCTACATGGACAGATTCTTCTACTCACAGAGCTTTCAATTTTAGTGTAAATACATATTGTGAAAACTTTGATTGCTTTATATGGAATACAATTCAAAAACAGCTCAAAGTGGGGTAGAATCTAATTTAATTTCTTTAACTCAAAGTACAGAAGTATCCATCTGATCATTTCATTCCATTTCATTACAAGTGTCACACACATCCTTACACAGCCTTTAAGGGGTAGCCTCACTAGGTTGCAGTGGACCCCATAGGATATATAGAGTAGGAGCCACTGGTGTGTAAGATGAAAACATTAGAATTCTCATACTTTTAAATTTTTATTTGGAGTATGTTTTCAAATGTTTATGTTAAAATAGTACAATAGTATATGTGTGTGTGTGTGTGTGTGTTTTTAAGGCTATTTATTTGAGAGGGAGAGAGAGGGAGACAGAGAGTGAGGGGGAGAGGCAGAGGGAGAAGGAGAGAGAAACTCTAAGCAGACCCAGGGCTCCATGTGGGCTTGATCTCATGACTGGGAGATCATGACCTGAGCTAGCACCAAGAGTAAGAGGCTTAACTCACTGTGCCACCCAGGCACTGCCATCTATATGGTTTTTAAACAAACAACTGTTGGCAGAATATGTTTAAATAAATTGGCACTATTAGGTTTCCAGTATCCGTCTTGCTGTTTCCATAGCTCCTTCTTAAGTATTTTGAGTCAGTTCTACTCCAAGATCCATTCTTAGCAATCTTCTGTCCAGACTTTATAAAAACTAATGTGCTCCCTATATGCATAAATTAAGTTTGTCAGCTCATCCCTCATCAGTCACCCCAATTCTTTATATCTTCCTGCAGGGCTGTCTGATGCCCTTTGGCATTGTAGCATGATTCACTTGCACTTTTACAAATTGTTATAGGTTGGAAAATTTGATCATTTCAATTTGCTGTGGCTGATTAATTCTGCCATGGTCTATATCTGCTCTTGGAAACAGGAGAACTCAGCAGATTACTGGCTGCTAAGAGCTTTCTTGCCTGGAGCTGTCTTCCTCAAAGCAACAGCTTGGGAAGCATAATTTTTCTCTCTCTGCAACTGTCTGCAGGCCACCAATCTTAACTATCCTCCAGGTAAAGCTATAGTTAAAGTAACACTCATTTAGCTTAGTTTTTTTTTTTTGTTTTGTTTTGTTTTTGAGCAGCTAAATTGTATTGTGAGATACATACAAAACAAAGAAATATTTTCATGGTAGCTTTTGTTCTTGAGCCACATATTATATTTAAAGGCATGTAATTCACTAGGGATATACACTAAACATAAATACACATAATACATTTCAGAGATGTTGGCATTCCAGCTACTTCAAGTTGGAAAATTTGAGTACTCAGAAATACTGAAAAGTGTCAGTTGCCTTGGTTATAGTGCTTATCTGTGTCTATTTTGTGGGTGGAGGGGAAAACAGGAATGGAAAATTATGGTAAATAGACAATGTCTGTTCATTGTTTACCATTGTTGTACTAGTTTTAAATCTCTAAACATTCCTTTCTTTCTTTTTGAATCATCTAGAGTCTAGTAGATTAGCCCTTGCCGATGAACTGCCGTATCTGGTGGGTCATGTTGTTCTGCCAATTCTTTCTTAATAAAAACACTTACCAATTCCTATTCCTCTTTCTGAATATTCACAGTCTACAAATTGGCCATTGTAGTTAAATATTACCTATACCCCAGATACCTAAAACTCATTTATTCCAAAAAACTCATTTATCATGGTGCTCCACAAAAAGAAGGGTATATGTGAATCCTGTGGGGCCAGAGAAGATAGAGGTTAAGGAAACACCATGGAATCTGAAGCTTCCAGATGTTTTAATTACCCAAGTAGGTATGGGAATACTAGCATGTATCATGCAACATCTTTATTCTCTAGAGGTTCAAGTTAGGAATTTAGAAAATTATAACTTCCATAATTAAAATAATCCTATATGCCAGAGATTTTATTAGCATATATCTTTAACCTTAACAGATTATTTCAATTTTCTTATCAAGATGAAATCTACAACTACAGACATATTTTTTTAAATGTAACAGACTATGAATGTAGACTGCTCACCTTTTGTTCATCTACCTGTGAAGTATTTCCAATATCCAACTTATTTTTCAACATTTCCTTAGCAATTCAGGGTCTCTTCTGATTCCACATAAATTTTAGGATTGTTTGTTCCAGCTCTCTGAAAAATGCCAGTGGAATTTTGATCGGGATGGCACTGAAAATATAGATTGCTCTAGGCAATACTGACATTTCAACAATGGTTATTCTTCTGATCCATGAGCATGGAATGCTCTTCCATCTTTTCGTGTCTTCTTCAATTTCTTTCATGAATGTTCTGTAGTTCTTTGAGTACAGATCCTTTACTTCTTTGGTTAGGTTTATTCCCAGGTATTTTATGGTTCTTGGTGCTATAGTAAATGGAATCGATTCTCTAATTTCCCTTTCTCTATTTTAAAAATTCATTAGAAGCCTCATGGTCTTCTAAGAGTAAAGAATATGGACTTTGGAGATAGTTTACCTTTTTATTCTCTTTTTTTAAGAGTCTAATTAGGACCCCTGTGTTCAAGCCATAGTTAAGTGAAAAATAACTAACATTTGAAAGCTTACTACAGGTCAACACTATATAACATAGGTCACATACTTGCACCGTTAGTACTTATAAAATCGTAAGAAATAGTTTCACTACTACTATGGATGGGGTACCTCAATGGTCATTCTAAAAATATTTCAACAAGTCTACCTGAATAAAAAGAATAAATGAAAAAGTTTCGAAATCAGACTCTAGATTCTGTTAACCAAATATACCATCAAAAACTGGAAAGCAGATCTGAAATACCATCTGGTCTTTGGTGCCCCAAATAGTGTGTTACAGGAAGATCCTATGAGGATAGTCAGGTTATAGTCAAACCTTCAGGCTGTCTCCTTCCTTTATATGTTGCATGAAGCTTGTTTTTTAAGCCTTCCTGAAAATTCTGTAAACTACCTCATACTTTATACACAATCACTTTCTATTTACAGTTTGACTTTAATGTCTATAAATAATAATATTAAAACAAATGTAGTTTATAAATGAGGTAATTGAGGCTAGAAGAAACTAAATGACTTGTGCAAGCTCATATGACTAATTAGCAGAGCCAGGAACCCCGTTTGTCTGCTTTGTAGTGCATGACTCTAGTCACTGTGCTTTTGTACATTTTTTTCCTTCTTTCACACACATTTTGACTTTTGATATTTGAGTAAATGATGGAGTTTATTAGGAATAAAGTCTGGTACTTAATGCAGCATAAAAATATTTTAATATTGCTAATAATAGAATGACTGAGTCAACTGAGTCATTTATATTTTCTAAAGATATTATATAATTGTATTTTATTATGTTACTTGGGATTACTTTGATTGTAGAAAAAGTTGGTTTTTGGTTTACTTTGGAAAAGTCCACTTTCTGTATGAACATGATATTTATTCTAAAAAGTCACCAAAAGGACTTAACATCTTCTTACTTGGCTATCATGTTCAAAGCTATATTTTACAAAAATTTTGCTGAAAGCTAATTATATAATTAAACAGGCAGCAAAAAGGTACTAAAACTGTTATGTCAGCTTGTTTCTTAGATTTCATAGATAAATTTTGAGATTCATCTAGTGGCTCTAGATCCAAGAAGTAATACAAATACTGAACCAAAAAGTATATAAGGCATAAATAAAGATAAAACTATGACTTTGAGTTTAGAGACTAGTGAAAGTAGTAGCTAACAGCTAAATGGTAGTAGAAGTAGAGGTAGAAGTAGTAGCAGTAGAAATAGCTAAATGGCAAATAATATTTTTTCACCATAATGTGTGTCATCCAAAGAAAGCTACATTAGACAGAAAATAAAATAGAAGAGCCAGGGTTATTCACTTGGAAGTTATCTGCATTAAGGTGGATATATTCACTTATTTATAAATGGCAATTTAGAATAAAGTATGTCATAAAAGGAATTTATGGTTATTTCACATGTCTACATAAAATATAATGGCATTTCATATTTAAAACATTTGTAAGTGTTACAATAGTACATTCAAACAATTCAAGATAATATTTTCCCTGAAACTTTTTCCATTTGAAATTCTTCTCTAGCAAACTAGTAAACAAAAATTATTTCCCACCCAAAACAAATATATGGTATAGAATTTAGTGTACCATAGGGGCGCCTGGGTGGCTCAGTGGGTTAAAGCCTCTGCCTTCAGCTCAGGTCATGATCCCAGAGTCCTGGGATCAAGCCCCGGATCAGGCTCTCTGCTAAGCTTCCTCCTCTCTCTGCTGGCCTCTCTGCCTACCTGTGATCTCTGTCTGTCAAATAAATAAATAAATAAAATCTTAAAAAAAAATAATTTAGTGTACCATAATAGAGTCATAAACTGATTCCCATATTCTCTGTCTGTCAAATAAATAAATAAATAAAATCTTAAAAAAAATAATTTAGTGTACCATAATAGAGTCATAAACTGATTCCCATATTCTTTGGGTATTAAACATTTAGTATTTGTCACTTTAGTTGAAAATTTGGTTCCAAAGTTTGTTTCAAAATTAAATTCTATCTAGTTGTTCCAAATTCAATTGACTTTTACATTTGATTTATGACAGCATTTAAATCCTCAGCAGCGCCAAAACCTTCCTTTCCATTTAATGATATGCTTGTAGGCATCTACTGTTTTTCAATCTGAGACTTTAATTTGAACAAAGACTTTGCTTTTTAGTCATTAGACGCATATAAAATATGAATGGGGAATAGGGCCATAGCAGAATTCAAGCTGAAATGTTTCATAGCCTGTTTACAAATACCTTAGATCTAAGAATATTTCCACAAATTTAAGATGTATTAATTTAGCAAAAACATTTACAAAATTGTTAAAATAATACATGTAAGTTTTTAAAAACCATTCATGCTTGTAGAGACAAGGACACTTGTACTTCATCAACTTGTCTTTATTTTTAGTTGAAAACAGAGCTATTTTAAAATCGGAACATTACTGTAGTGTTGTGTGGTTCATGTCTTACTTGTGAAACCACCACAAGCAGGGCCTTTCTACTCAGCACAGAACAAATTTTCCTGGATAGAGTTCACAGTAACAGATAGGAACTTTTATCTTGTCATGCATCATAGATAGTTGTAGGGGTGGGGGAGACGCATCCTAAAAAAACACTCAAGAAACAGATAATTGAAAATAACTATAAAAATCAAAGTTAGTATATTTTATGAATTTAAAAATTATAAATCTATAGTGTCTTTTGTACAGATGTGGCATTTCTTTATGCATTTATTCAGGAACAAGAGAAATTTTACTGTAGTCACTTTGATATTAGGGTAATTTATACCTTTTCTTTAAGACTTGGTAGATGGAGCCTTACTAACAAATATATACACACTAGGTTATTATCTGATTTATAAAATACAAAATTCTTACAATAACATGGAAACCCCTATATAACATGTTCTCAACCTACTCTCCATCCTTATATTCTACTATTCACATTTTTAACTGAGGACAAAAATTCCATTTTCCAAGAAGACAAGAAGACATGCCTGATGCTCTTTGTTGGTTAGGAATGTGCTCCCATACGATCTCTCTGTAGACAAGTCCTACTGTGCCTTGAAAAATCATCCCTGTCAACTGCTCCTCTTAGGACAACAAGCTAATAATTCTCTCCTCTGCTCCCTGACATCTTGTTCAGACTTCCATTGTAACACTTATTGCACTGCCTTTTAATGATCTTTTTTCATCTTTCTTTCCCAAAAGCCTGAATATTGGAATTTTGGAATATTGGATGTTTTGGTGTCATAACCATACTATAACATCTTGCATTATTTTAGAATGTATAAAGGCCTTCCACAGACAATTTTATTCCAATCTGCTAAATGAGAGAGAGAGAGAGAGAACATTATGATGCCTTATCGAATCAGTAACTAAATGGGTTTTGTGTCTTTGGACTCCAACTGTTCTGTTCTTTTTCCCTATTTTGCAGCTACTTCTACAGTCGAGTAATTTATTAAAAGGTTAATTATAAATATATCTCATTATCATACAGTTTTTTAGTGGGAGTCAATCCTGTATGTTATTTTTTGTCTCAGTGGTCCATTGATAGGGTACCTGGGGAAAGTCCTCTTTGGGAAGGCTGGACATCTGTATTTGCCTCAGTGGCCAATACACTCTTCCCTAAATAAGTTGAAACCTTGGCATTTTAGAGTAAAAGCAGACTAACACAACTCGATTATAATGCAAGGCAAATGCTAATATCAAAATATGAGTATGGTTAGATATTTATAGTAAACTAAAAAAATTGTTGTGTTACCAGTGATTGGACAGCTTGACACCTGAGTGTTTGGTGTCTTTTGATTAGAACAATGTCAAAAGAAAGAATCTATGACCCTCTTCCTTGAGTAGTAACCCCATGAAACAGAATTTGCACCCAGTTCATCCTATTGCTGCAACAAACCCCTGAGGGAGTTTTATTTTTCTCTGACTTGAGGACACAGACCCAGTTTTTCTATTCCTTGCAATGCAAGGTGCACAATACTCTTACTAGAATGGACTAAAGCTGTGACACAATACACCTTTCTTGGCCCAGATTTCTTTTCCTTCTTCTACATTGCACTAGGAAAAAAACAGGAGATGGAGCTAGGTCTACTTTTGTTTTAGTAAATGGTCTTGTTTTGGGGACAAAGGTAATCAATTTGAAGGGAAAAAAAGATAACACTCTTACATCTACTTACCACAGTAGAAAATTAGTTTTTATTTGTGTAATGAGACAGGTAGCTATTTAGAGATAGAAGATATTTGGCTAGATAATTTTTGTTCCAATTTTTTTTGACCCATCATTGATCACTGGACAGAGATCATTTCACAGATTCAGTGCCACAATGAACTACTTATCACCACTTTCTTTAGTCTACTTTCATGTAGCCCAACTAATAAGTTATTTTTATGCATTTATAAATCTAATTTTACCTATATAATTTTACCTAAAGGCAATTCTCTTGTCATTTCACCTACTGTTAAGGTGAAAATAGTATGCTTGTATAAAATGAATTAAAATGTATAAGAGGAGTCATCCTATTTTTGGAAAGAAATAATATAACACTGATAATTTAATTCCATTTCTACTATCTCACTTCAAAATATAATCAGTTACATTGCCAAGTCAGAATAAATTAGTAATTGAGAGATTAAAAAGGAACTAGAGCTTCTAAATATATTTCACAGGTAAAGAGAGAACTATATTTAAAATAAAAATAAGGGAGGTTGTGATTATCTAATAGTCTACTAATGATTGAGATGGAGAACTCACTTCTCCTGAGTTATTTTTAATAATAGAAATAAGGATGAAATATTGACAATTATAAAAGAGTAAACCTTTAAGAGTAAAATTTTTGAAAATAAACTAATGGAACACTTCATAAAATGTGTAGGATAGCCTCTGTAAGGTACTAGAGGTTACTACCATGGATAATGTCCATGGGTAATAGCGCTAAAGTAAGTCAGGGAAAATGAAAACACTTCCCTAAAACATTTAAACCTTGTATAATATTGAAGCCAAAAATATCTTCAGCACAGAAATGTACATTGAACTTTGCTATACTAATCCTGCATTTGTGTGCCCTTGATGAAAGTACCAAGGAGATGATGCGTAAAACTATTCTACACTCTCAGAATACTGAATCCAGACTCTCTGAGCAAGGATAATTTGGTACTGAGCACAGTTCCTCCAGTCCTCTCACCCTAAATGGTTATAGGCTTTCTATCTTTCCACATTAGCACCTGTACTCTTCTACTTTTCTCTTCAATCTCAACATGCCACACACACTGGCCTCCTTGATGTCCCAGGCTGGTGAGGATTTTGAGATACTATCTTGGTATGCAGGGTGGCCAACCATCCAGGTTAGCCTAGATGTTCCCAGCTTTAGCACTGAAAATTCTCTCCCAGAGCTCCCTCAGTACTGAGCAAACCAGGATGGCTGCTCACCCTACTTGCATGCTCTCAATAAGATAGCTTCCTGCTTAAGGCTATTTGAAAGCAGTAATGGCATCAGGGCAGATGAAGGCAGAAAGGGAGAGAGAGTTCAATGGAAGCAATTTACACACTCTTGTTCTCTTCAGGTGGGTGTGAGGTATGAAATGAACCAAAATATTTCCTATGGCTATAGCAAAGAAAGCTTACAACTTTGTTCTGGTGTCTCCTGCCATAGGCTATGGACTCATCAAAGGGGCCCAGAAGAAAGAAGCTATTGTGTGGAAACAGTCTTGAATCTCAATGAATCAACATTGCCTTTTATTGGGGCTTATCAATTGGAGGTGATGAGCAGGTCAAGGGCATAGTGCATTTACAGGGCCAAGAGGACCCCAAGAATGGATGCTTCAGTAGGAACTCTGTGAGGTCAGAGGCTGAAATTCAAGACAACCAGTGAGACAAAACATGTCAAAAGGGGCTGATGGTACCAATGAGGAATAGTGGGCACCTCAGAATCAGCCATCCTTTCCAACTCTTTGATGTGACTTGCTGGGAGAAGTAACTGGGAGGGAGGAAAATAAGCATGCTTTTTGAAAACATTTTGCCTAAAAAGACTGTTTTAAGGGGGAAATAAAGGACTAAACATTTTCATGTCCCATTTTCCTGCCATCAGTGAATTTGGAGATTTCTTAACTCTACTCAAATTTAGAGTGTTCTGCATAAGTGAGTTGAGACCATCAAATATAAAGCCATTACAATCTTGTCTAGGAAGTTGGAATCTCAAGGCTCAGAAGAGATTCCTATGGAGCAGAGAGGGATAGAGACACTTCCTTTCTCAATGAAATATAGAGAATCAACCCGTCTGAAGGTCAGCCACAAATTCTGATTATCACTGAGAATTTATTTATAACTCTGTTTGTCCTAGGAAACAGACTTAGTTTCTCTACATTTGTTTCTCCATATTTAAACAGGAATAACAACAAAACAACAACAATGATAATAATACCTATATCCTCACAGGTATTTTTTTGAGGATTATCAGAAACAATATATGTTTGAGGTATATAGTAAGTGCTCAAACAACAAAAAATAGCTATTGATGCTATTATTAGTATTACTTTAATCTCTTTAAGAGTTTAAAGCAAATAGGAAAAGTAAACACAGATAAAGCATCCTATATATACCTGATATTTCAATTTCTCCCATTTATGATATAATTTGTTAAGTAGCATTAATATGAAAATGTAAAATAATAATTTGTTAGGATGATTGATGAAAAAAATTAAGAAACTAATGAATTCCCACATTCAGCAAGTTTCAGAAGGTAAAGGCTAACTTGTTTTTGCAACATACACACATTAGGGACCCTGTTCACTGATTACCCACACATTCATCTACAAGAGTCTGAGATGAAATCATTGGGCTCCTGAAAACCCATTAGTTGGAGCTAACATCAGCAGCTTGTAAAGTTTCACTAAAGGGCAACATGGGAAGGTTATGTTATGAATTGGATCTGTTTCTGCTCTCTCTGTTGAGACTAAGACATGACTAATTTCTCCAAAAGATGCATCATCTCTTTTCATTATTTTTTTTTCTGCTTCTCCATACAGAGAGAAGCAGATATATATGTACACATGTGGCTCCTAAGGCAAATATGCATGTATTTTCATATATTTGAGATGTGTATACACACACATACATACATACACACCACTTTCCTTAGATATAAAATTGTTTAAAATTTATTTGGCACTTTGAGTCCTCTACTTTTCAAGAGTGACTGCACCTTATATACCACTGCTTTACTATTTTGAAAGAAAACAGGCATTTATAGTGTATTGATTTCAGTAAGTATATCTATGGTCTACTTTAGATTTGATTGTTCTAGTTTTGGAATGAATTTATTTCACAACATTATCAATAGAGTATCACCATTAAAATAAATTCCTATAGAATAATATTAATAAGATTACTAAAAATAACTTACTATAAAATCCAACTTCAAAAGGGATTACAAACACAGTATGAAACATAAAAGAGATCACTTGCCACAGTTATTCTTTTTTTTTTTTTTAAAGATTTTATTTATTTATTTGACAGACAGAAATCACAAGTAGATGGAGAGGCAGGCAGAGAGAGAGAGAGGGAAGCAGGCTCCCTGCTGAGCAGAGAGCCCGATGCGGGGCTCGATCCCAGGACCCTGAGATCATGACCTGAGCCGAAGGCAGCGGCTTAATCCACTGAGCCACCCAGGCGCCCCGCCACAGTTATTCTTAAAACAAATCATCTGTGTTTCTTTTATACTTAAAAATATATCTGATCTAATGTTGCAAATTACCATTTTATTTTAAAGAAATGAAGCTGTACCTTAAGGAAATATCTTTGTAAGTACACTCACAGTTAATAAATTCTGAGGATATTTAGCACCAAAACTTCATTTGTCCTTTATTGAGCTGTTGGTTCTATTTTCAAATAATTAAGACCCAGAAAAAAATACCTAGGCTATGGAAAAAGTTTTGAAATATTAATTTCTTATAAAAATTTTTTAATCACTTTTTTAAAAAAGTTTCCAATCAGGTTCAGTTAGTTAACATGCTGTGTACTATTAGTTTCAGGTGTACAATATTGTGTGTGTACAATATCATCCAGTGCTCATTCCAACAAGTGCACTTCTTAATCCCTATCTATTTACCCACCCCCCCATCATCTCCGCTGTGGGAAACTTCAGTTTGTTCTCTACAGTTACGAGTCTATAACCAAGAAGCCAAGTTTCTTGGTTTACCTCTCTCTCTCTCTCTCTTTTTACCCTTTGCGCCTTTGTTTTGTTTCTTAAGTTCCACATATGAGTGAAATCATGGTATTTACCATTCTTTTACTGACTTATTTCACTTAGTTAATAGTCTCTAGCTCCATCCATATCATTGCAAATGGCAAGATTTCATTCTTTTTAACGAATGAGTAATATTCCATTGTAACTATACACCATATCTTTCTCATCCATTTATCCTTCAATGGACACTTGGCCTGTTTCCATAATTTGACTATTGCAGATAATGTCGCTATAAAAATTGAGTTCATGTATTCCTTCAAAGCAGTATTTTTGCATTCTTTGGGTAAATACTTGGTAGTGCAATTACTGGGTCATAGGGTAGATCAGGGTAGATCTATTATTAACTTTTCAAAGAATCTCCATACTGTTTTCCAGACTGATTCCAGCAGTTTGCAATCCCACCAACAGTGCAAGAGGGCTCCCCTTTCTCCACATCCTCGCCAACACCTGTTGTTTCTTGTGTCATTGATTTTAGCCATTCTGACAGGTGTGAGGTGGTATATCATTGTAGTTTGACTTCTATCTCTGTGATGATGAGTAATGTTGAGCATCTTTTCATGTGTCTGTTAGCCACCTGTATGTCTTCTTTGGAAAAAATATTTATTCATGTCTTCTACCCATTTCTTAACTGGATTATTTGGGTTTTTTTGGAAGGGTAGAGTTTGATAACACTTTTACAGATTTTGGATACTAAGTATTTATCTAATATGACATTTGCAAATTTCTACTCCCATTCTGTAGGCTGCATTTTAGTTTTGGTTGTTCCCTTTGCTGTGAAGAAACTTTTTATTTTGATGAAGTCCCAATAGTTTATTTTTTGCTTTTGTTTCCCTTGCTTCAGGAGGCATATCTATAAAGTTGCTATGGCCAATGACAAAAAGGTGACTTTCTGTGTAGGATTTTTGTGGTTTCAGGTCTCACATTAGGTCTCTGATGCATTTTTAATTTATTTTTGTGTACAGTATATTAAAGTGGTCCAGTTTCATTCTTTTGCATGTGGCTGTCCAGTTTTCCCAACACTATTTGTTGAAGAGTCTGTCTTTTTTTTTCATTGGATATTCTTTCCTGCTTTGTTGAAGATTAATTGACCATAATCATAAATGAACCATGGGTTCATTTCTGGGTTTTCTATCCTATTCCATGATTCTATGAGTCTATTTTACCTTTTAAGTAATATAAATATAATCTAGTACCAAATCAAACATTATGTAATAGTAGAAGGTAAGAGGTAAAAGCTTCTATTACCGGCTCTTCAATCTTAGAACCTTAGGGTACCATGAGATTTTGCTTATATTTTCTTCCCTCTCTTTTTCCCTCCCTCCGTATTTCCCTTTGTCTTTTCCTCCCTTCCTTCCTTTTCATTGAAAAAATATCTTAAAAATATTCATTGGGCTTTTCCTATCAGTACTTTCACACTTGCCCTTCTACTGAAGAACACATTTGAGAACATTTCACAGATAAAATCAAATATATTTATTATTTTCTGCTCTAATAAGTTCTTACTGCATAATCCTTTAGATGGAATTTGAGTATTTTATTATTTTGAAATAGAAAGTAATTTAGATTTTTCTCACTTTAAGAAAATGGCTGAGTTAGGCAAAGGAAGAATTGATTCCCAGCAAAAAGAGATTATGTGTTCAGCTAGGTAAGTGAAGCTAAAAAGAAGTCAAATATTTATTTTAAATCTACAGATCCCTCAAAGGTATGAATAGAAATGGAAGAAAATTTTAAAATTATATATGGATAGATATAGCTATATATATAATATATATGTATATAGGTATATATATGTAACTATATATATAGTTATATATATGTGTGCATATATCAGAGATACACTATATGTTCATATAAGCTGCAAATAATTCTTAAACTTAAATCATATAAAGGTAAAATGTATTATTCTATGGATAAAGTATCAATTGAATGTTGTATCTCCATTATTAAGATGAAATAAAGATTAACATAGAAAAAAGAAGAAATAGTAGAATAGCAATGTACTAAACTCTTATGCTTATTATATTTTTATATAATCTCAAAAATATATTTTTTCAATATGAATACCTCAGAACATAGTGTAGAATATTATTTTAAAATACTTTGCTATCAGTTTACATTAAAATTCTAAAAAAAGTTTTTAAAAATATTTTATTTATTTATTTGACAAGAGGGAAAATGAGAGAGAGCATGAACAGGGGGAGGGGCAGAAGGAGAAGCAGACCCCCTGCTGAGCAGGGAGCCTCATGATGCTGGACTTAGTCCAGGGACTCCAGGATCATGACCTGAGCTGAAGGCAGTTGATCAACCAAGTGAGCCACCCAGGCACCCCTAAAAAAATGTTTCTTAAACATAAAGGCAATTTCAAAAATTTCATATTTTTAAAAATAGAGTATATAAAAAAGATGATGGTGGTGATAATGATTTTTAATAATGCCTTCATGTATATATTTAGCAAAAGGGATACCCACATGCAATGGGCAGAGGTGGGAAAACTGAATTTATAAGGAATTTAGAATGGTTGAAATGGAGCCTGATGATATGGTTTAGTCCTTTTGAAAGGTCATTTACCTGTTTGATCTTTGTAGAAAATTGTTGGCAAGGAATTCTTTATACAGGGATCACCAGTGTGAACCATTTCCCTTAAGTGTGTCCTTGGTCATATCAGAAAGTTTTATTATAACTTCAGGGCAGATCTCTGATAAATTGATAAGGATGTCTTTAAATGAATATGCATCCATAAAATATGCCCTTTAGTGATTAAGTTCAGGAGTAAAACTTTTTCTCCGAGATGGTCTGAAGTTTGAAAAATCAAATTGCCATGAACCGCCTTAATGAGTGAAATTTTGAGTGCTGGACCATCCCTTAACAACAAAGAAAATACTGTTTATGATCTTAACTTCTCCCTTGCCTTATTCATGTTATAAAATATGATTAAAATAACATTTAAAAATTTTTTTAATTGTAAAAACACCTAACTTGAGTTCTATCCTTTTAACAAAATTTTAAGTGCATAATACAATACTTTTAGCTATAGATGCACTGTTGTACTATAGCTCTCTAGAACTTATTTATCTTATATAACTAGGTAATTGAACCATTATACATTTTCCCCAGTAACTCCACTTTCCCCCCTCATCCCAGTTCCTGGCATCCACCATTCTATTCTCTGTTTCTATGAGTTTCAGTAATACAGAAGGAGATCATGAGAGATTTCCATAGGCACAATGATAAGGAAGAGCCTATACATCTTACATTGATGATGACTTCAGGAAATGAGTGTTGCTTGTTTACTGCACCTCAAGCCATTGCCAGGGAGTCACTTTGATGTTACAGCAATATAGACCTCATTCTTGAATAGGAAAATAAGAGTTTATATTTCCCTTATATTCAAGATCAAAGCTGCATCCATAAATGGGATAGTGGTTTAACAAGGTGTGATCCATTATATTATTGCAGGCCTGAATACTTTTTTTTTTTTTAATGCTTTCCAGGCTATTTCTGAGGAATAGTCAAGGCTACAGCATACTTATGGTGTTGCCCTACTCCACCTGCTCCAGGTGTCAATGGTACTGGCCACAACAATGGTCATTTAGAAGATGGCCAGTTTCTGGATCATTCAGTATTAGAGACAGAGGTAATGAGATCTGAACTCCCACAACAGTAAGCAGGAAAAGAAATAAAGACATTATTTCAATATCTTGGGATTATTCAATGAAAAGTAATTGAAGACTTGAAGCTATTATATTTTTTGACATCATTGTAGGTTGATACTGTAGACAGGTGTAGGCAAACATTTTCTGCAATGGACCAGATAGTAAATATTTTTGGCTTGGTACAGTTTGTGGTTCCTCAACTCTGCCATTCTTGCAGAGAAGTAGCCAGGAATAATATATTAATAAATGGGCATGGTGGCATTCCAATAAAATGTTATTTATGAACACTGAAATTTTAATTTTCACATGCATGAAAATTGATTCTTGAAACATGAAATATGACTCCTACTGATTTGTTTTTAAGCTTTTCATTATGTAACAACTATTCTTAGCTGATGGCAGTACAAAAACAGATACGTGGATGGATTTGGCCTTCATAGTTTGCCCACCTAAGTTGTAGCCAGTTTAGTGAAGATAGAGTGCTATCACATGACTGACCACATGATTTAAATATAGTTGATGACTGCTAAGAATTAAAAGGACCAAATATGATTGGATCACTTAGAAAATATATTCAGTTTGTTTTTAAAGATTTAGGAAAATTTCCTTTTGGAGATAGGAAGCTGAGGCAAAAATCAAAAATAGAAGCTATCTAGCTGAAGATGGGAGTAAGGTGTGTGAAGCCAAGACAGCATAGGTAGAGACTGAAGAGAGTAAAGCAAGTGTACAGAACTAAGAATATTAAAGTTGAACAAATTTTGTCATGTCTGTATATATTGTTTTCATGTATGTTGATAAGCATATTTCTTTTTCTATTTGAGAAAATAATTTTCTTCACTTTTATCCTCACATTCCTTTACATGAAGTTTGATAATAACTTCAGTGACAAGAGACATTGCTTGTAACTTGATCTTTGTGGTACTACTGCCTACTAGATTCTATATATAATTACTCAGCAGCTAGGATTAGGGAAGCATACTGTGGAAGCTTGAGAGATTGTTTAGGATCTGGTCCCATGGAAATTTTCTTTTGAATACCTCTTAAAATAATTACGCAGACATATTTCACATGTAAAGGAGACAAAAATATAAACGGGAATAGAAACAGTCCATAAAGAAATTTTTTAAAAATTTTAAAAGGTTTTATTTATTTATTTGAGAGAGAGAGAGAGACAATAAGAGTGAGAGAGTGCACAAGAGGGGCGAGAACCAGAGGGAGAAACAGACTCCCTGCTGAGCTGGGAGCCTGATGTGGGACTCAATCCTGGAACTATGGGATCATGACCTGAGCCAAAGGCAGTTGCTTAACCAACTGAGTCACCCAGGCACCCCGAAATTAAAAATATTTTTAAAATATCATAAACACTCTATTTTGTCTACTGATAAAAAAAGAACATACATTGAAAGCTATATAGCTACATTTATTCTTTTCAAGCAGTCACAGTCAGAAAAGTCCATCTAGTCTCAGAATAATTGTCTTATCACTATTTGTTTTTATAACATTTTAGTTTCTGGAAAGGAAAAAAAAAAAATCCCAGAAGGATCCATCCTATAGAAAAACAGATTATTTTACCACTGCAGTTGAGTGGAAATTGTACGTGTATTGATACATAACAGTATCCAGTGATTCTAAAGTCCACAGTAAATTTCTTTTAAATTCAATCTTCCAAAATAGATTTTGCTTATAATGGGTGACTGGAAGACTTTTAAGATATGCAGCACCATGCTGAATCAAATGTTATGTAAAGCACATATCTCCAAACGAATTATTTGTAGTAGTTTTTGTATTCATAAAAGAACCCTCAAATGAGCTTTTGCTCTTATACTTAGAACTTTTTTGGTTGCATAAAGTATTTTAAAAAATCTAAGTCAGTGACATTAGAGTTCAACAGTACCATCCCATACTCTGTAGGGTAATTCCTTCTAAAACACAGCAAAGGTTTACTTACATCCCCAGAAGCCCATAATTATTGACAACGCTGCACTGCACAGACGAGTGTGATATGTCACGATTCAAATAACTCCAAACAACCAAATCTGATTGTTTCACTGAACCCTCACCTATTTATATTTCCCTGATATTTAATGCAGGTAAGCACTTCCTTCTGTAAAGTTCTGCTCCTTTGACTCCAGGATCTCCTCATTCCATAGTCTCATTTTTCTCTGACAGCATTTCAAACTTCTCCATTTATTCTTTCCTTCTATCTCTAGCATACCTATATGAAAACCATCTTTTAGTCTAGATTTTTCACGTTTTTGATATATAACTGCATATTGTATTTCTTTTTACTTTAAAGTTTCTACCATCTATAGTTAGGTTTACTTTCTTATTCCTAATATTTATTTGTGATTCTTCTCTCTCTGCACTGCCAATCATTTGCCTATTTTATGAAACTTCAAAAAACCTAGTGTGTTTTTGTTAAGCAAATTTGTACTGTTTAAAAATTTTTAAATTTATTTTCAGCATAACAGTATTCATTATTTTTTCACCACACCCAGTGGCAAATTTGTACTTTTGTTGTTACTTTACTTGTTACTGCTGCTGTATTCTAAAATATTGATTTTGATTACTATTCTAATTAAGGCTTCCCTCATTTACTTCTGGAATAGTATGTTGTTCCTTTTTTTTTTTAACTTTAGCTTACTTACACATTAATTTCTAATTATTACTAAATTCTTCTCCATGTGTTTAAGGATACACATTTTCCTTTGTGCCTCCTTGTCTATGTCTCAGTTTTTAGTATGTAGTGTCTTTTTTGCTATTATTTCCTAAATAGCTTATAATTTCAGTTTTGATTGTATTCTTATTCTAGGAATTTGTTAACTCTTCCCATTTTTATTGTTAATTTCACTTTTATTTTATTGCGGCTAATAAATAAGTTTCAAAGAAAATCTGCCTTAAAATTTAAGATTGATTACTTTTGGTACACAGTCATTTTTCTCTATTTCATGAATGTCTTAAAAGAAGTCTCATTTTCTATCTGCTGTATGCAATTTTATAAATGTAGTAATGAGTTATCTCATTGCATTATTCCTTCTTTTAATCTAATTCATCTTTTATATTGTTAAGAGAGGTTCCTCAGAGTAGAGAGCCAAGATATGGACCCTCAACTCTATGGTCAAATAATCTTTGACAAAGCAGGGAAAAGTATACCTTGGAAAAGAGACAGTCTCTTCAATAAATGGTGCTGGGAGTAGAAGAATGAAACTCAACCATCCTCTTACACCATACACAAATATAAACTCAAAATGGATAAAAGACCTCAACATGAGGCAGGAATCTATCATTATCCCAGAGGAGAACATAAGCAGTAACCTTTTTGACATCGGCCACTGCAAATTCCTTCAAGACATGTCTACAAAAGCAAAGGAAACAAAAGTGAAAATGAACTTTTGGGACTTCAAGATCAAAAGCTTCTGCACAGCAAAGGAAACAGTAAATAAAACAAAGAGGCAACCCACGGAATGGGAGAAGATATTCACAAATGACAGTACAGACAAAGGGCCAATTTCCAAGATCTATAAATAATTCCTCAAACTCAACACACATGAAACAGATAATCACGTCAATAAATGGGCAGAAGATATGAACAGACACTTCTCCAAAGAAGACATACAAATGGCTAACAGACACATGAAAAAATGTTCATCATCATTAGCTATCAGGGAGATTCAAATCAAAACCACACTGAGATACCATCTTACACCAGTTAAAATGACCAAAATTAACAGGACAGTAAACAACAAGTGTTGGAGAGGATGTGGAGAGAGGGAAGCCTCTTAAATTGTTGGTGGGAATGCAAGTTGGTGTAGCCACTTTGGAAAGCAGTGTGGAAATTCCTTAAGAAATTAAAAATAGAGCTACCCTATGACCCTGCAATTGCACTACTGGATATTTACCCCAATGATACAGATGTAGTGAAAAGAAGGGCCACCTGCACCCGGCTATTCATAGGAGCAATGGCCACAGTTGCCACACTGTGGAAAGAACCAAGATCCCTTCAATGGATGAATGGATAAAGAAGATATGGTCCGTATATACAATGGAGTATTATGCCTCCATCAGAAAGGATGAATAGCCAACTTTTATATCAGCATGGGCGGGACTGGCAGAGATTATGCTGAGTGAAATCAGTCAAGCAGAGAAAGTCAAGTATCATATGGTTTCACTTACTTGTGGAGCATAAGGAATAACATGGAGGATATACAGAGATGGAGAGGAGAAGTGAGATGGGGGAAATTGGAGGGGGAGACAAACCATGAGAGACTGTGGACTCTGAGAAACAAACTGAGGGTTTTGGAGGGAAGGGAGTAGGGGATGGATGAGCCTGGTGTTGATTATTATGGAGAGCACGTACTGCATGGAGCACTGGATGTGGTGCATAAATAATGAATTCTGGAACACTGAAAAAAAAAATAAAATAAAATGGAAAAAAAAGAGAGGTTCCTGCTGGACTAAGCATTTTTAACAAATTCTTATTTTATATATATATATAAATCTTATTTCATACACACACACACACTGTTTTATTGTTTCTCAAAACGAGTATAATAAGAAAATCCCGTTTTATTCAATAGTGTTGGAATTTCTTTTTCTTAGATTTTCCTTTGGACTAACAATGAATTTTATACCAGTGGTTTCTTTAGTTATATTTACTGAGAATAAAATGATCAATTTTTTTTTTTTTTACATAGCAGTCTAACATATGCCTATATAATTAAAATATATTTTTTACTTTACAAAATTAATTTTGATTTAAGCTTTTACATGTTCTCTCCTATATCAGCTCTTCTGTTTATCATGGTCTTCTTTTCCATGCTGGTGGTTTTTCAAAGTTTTGTGAACATGGTTGTCATTTAGTTTTGAGTATAAAGACCTGTTGATTAGTTTAGATAGCTGTAATGTTTTGCTCAATGGGTTGTAGTCTTCCAGGGGTCTTGTGCCCTGGATAAGAAGGCTCTTTCAGGGGCGCCTGGGTGGCTCAGTGGGTTAGAGCCTCTGCCTTCAGCTCAGGTCAGCGTCTCGGGGTTCTGGGATCGAGCCCTGCATCAGGCTCTCTGCTCAGCAGGGAGCCTGATTCCCCTCTCTCTGCGTGCCTCTCTGCCTACTTGTGATCTCTCTCACTCTCTCTCTCTGTGTCAAATAAATAAATAAAATCTTTAAAAAAAAAAGGCTCTCTCAAACTCCTTTTTTTTTTTAAAGATATTTTATTTATTTATTTGACAGACAGAGATCACAAGTAGGCAGAGAGGCAGGCAGAGAGGGAGGGGGAGTCAGGCTCCCTGCTGAGCAGAGAGCCCAATGCGGGGGCTCCATCCCAGGACTCTGGGATCATGACCTGAGCTGAAGGCAGAGGCTTCAACCCACTGAGCCACCCAGGCGCCCCTCTCAAACTCCTTCTGAATGAATGTGGCACAGTTCCTTTAGGTTTTGTGGATACAAAAAGAGGAGGCAGGGTGAAATATCCTTTCACAATTTTTAAATTATGAGGTTTCTACTGTAAGACTGGAACACTTCTATTTATTTCTCTTCTTGCCTTTTCTTTCATTTTCCCTATCTATACTTCAGAGACCCAGAGTTTTCCTAACCTGTGATTTAATCTCAGGCCCCATCACCCATGTTAATAGGTTTCCTATGCTGATCATTCCATTTCTTCAGAGCAGTTCTGGGTTTTTGCCTGAGACCAGAACTGCTACTGCTTAACTCAGAAAAAGAACAAGGTAAGGTAGAATGGCCTGAAGTTCACAGTGTTATCTCTTAATTGCCTAGATTCCCCTGGGCTTGGGTCTTCCTCTTGCACTCTTTATATGGGCTCTGAGCTTTGATTATTACTGAAATTGAAATTGCCTCTGCACCAGTTTTTTTCACCTTTGTATGTGTGGTTTTTTTTTTTCTTTTTTCTGCTATGGTTTATTTCACTTTTGCTTCTTTGATAATCATGAGTTTGTTTTCCAGGAATTTGTCAAAAATGCCTTAGCTGGGGCACCTGGGTGGCTCAGTGGGTTAGGCCTCTGCCTTCAGCTCACGTCATGATCCCAGGGTCCTGGGATCGAGCCCCACATCGGGCTCTCTGCTCAGTGGGGAGCCTGCCTCCCCCTCCCTCTCTGCCTGCCTCTCTGCCTACTTGTGAGCTCTGTCTGTCAAATAAATA
The DNA here is from genome assembly GCF_964662115.1 of Mustela nivalis. Classification (NCBI taxonomy): domain Eukaryota; kingdom Metazoa; phylum Chordata; class Mammalia; order Carnivora; family Mustelidae; genus Mustela; species Mustela nivalis. The sequence continues at coordinate 105,800,723 of NC_139024.1, forward strand.
AATAAATAATCTTAAAAAAAATCATACTGGCAAATATATATAGAAGTTAACAGTATTTAGAAAAAAAAAATACCTTAGCCACCAAAAATATTCTTTCTTAATTGCGGGCACTATTAAACTTTACTCAAAACAGTGACAACAACAAAACACAGCAACAGGTTTTTGTTTTTCCAAAGAATTTAATTGGAAGGGGATGTAAATGTATATGCAGAATTTATCATTCTAATTCATCTTCCAATCAAACATTTTCTAATATAATCTCATTATAAATACTTTCACATTCTGTTTTATAAAAATACAGAGCATCAAAAATTTTATCCAAAAGAGATAAGTATATTTAAAATTTTGTGTGTTTGTGTGAGTGTGTGTTTTTCTGTGTACCTATATGATGTCATATGCAATATATGATCTCCTAGGCTATGATGTAATAATATTTATCTATAATATCATATTTATTTCTGGAATACAATTATTTGTATGAAAATACAGAAGAAATACTCCAGAAATGGATACTCTTAGGGAGGAAAATTACAAATGAAGAAAAGATTAATTAATAATTCTTTATTACCGGGGCGCCTGGGTGGCTCAGTGGGTTAAAGCCTCTGCCTTCGGCTCAGGTCATGATCTCAGGGTCCTGGGATCGAGCCCCACATCAGGCTCTCTGCTCAACAGGGAGCCTGCTTCCTCCTCTCTCTCTGCCTGCCTCTCTGCCTACTTGTGATCTCTCTCTGTCAACTAAATAAATAAATAAAATCTTTAAAAAAAAATAATTCTTTATTACCTAACTATACACTTAAATGTATAACAGATATAAACACATGTTTAATCATATACACATTTATACATATATGTATTCAATCACTTATTGTTGGGTATATTTTCAATGATTCTATTATGAAATACATCTCTGTTGTACACTGATACACATATATAATCACATGAAACTTCCCCCACATTCTAACTAATTTATTGAATCATAAGAAGTGGTGTTGGATCAAAGTCTTTTGATAGACATTGTCTAATGGACCCCTACATTTACCAAAAGTATATGTTATAGTATTTTTTTTTATATTTTGGTTAATTTGAGAAGATTAAATGACATTTTAATTTTTTTAGAGAACTGTCCTTTTAATTAAAAGATGCTTTGAAAACTATAATAGACTTTTAACATTCCCTATTTTTTCCAGCATTTAAATATTCAAATTTTTGTTCATTTTATTATTATTCATGGTTTGTGATTGTTTTCTTATTGATTTTTAAAATTCCTTAGGAGTATCTGGGTGGTAGTCTGTTGAGTGCCCGACTCTTTGTTTTGACTCAGGTCATGATTTCAGGGTTGTGAGATCAAGCTCCTTGTCAGGCTCAGTGCTTAGTGTGTTCCTTCCTCTCCCTTTGCCTCTCACCCTGTGCATGCTTTCTCGATCTCTCTCTCTAAATTAAATAAACACATCTTTAAAATTTCTTTACTAATGTATAGTGTGCAACAATATTTGTCACATTGTTTTAAATTTTTCTTTTGTTATTAGTTTTTATTGTGTCTTGATGTACAGAATATTTAACATTTTATGTAATGAAATTATCAATATTTTCTATTTCCCCTTAGGTCATATTGCTAAAGACATTTCCCATTTTAACCTATATTTTCTTCTAATATTCTTATGGCTTTAATTTTCACATAATAATCTTTTAATCCATTAGGAATTAATTTTATTGCAAGCATGTGGTACAGACCTAATCATATTTCCCAAATGTATAGACTTTCATCCTGACATATTTTACTAAGTGTTGTATTTTTCTAAATTTATTTTTTATACCACCTTTAATATATAATAAATGTCCTATGTCTTTGTTTATGTGTTTGCATCATCTCTCTTTTTTTGGGATCTACTTACTACACTTATCATTGCAAATATGTATAAAGTTATTAGAAATTGAAAACTACACATTCATAGTTAAATATCACCTAGCCTACAGCCCCCAACAAAGACACTTAAATTCCCAATTAATAAAAAATTTTTAGAAAGATCATTATTAATGGAATAAGATAGAAAGTTCAGAAACAGTTTCTTTCAGCTGAAGTAGCATATTTAATCAATGGAAATTAATGGCTTACTTAATAAATTGTGTTGGAACATTTTGTCAAATCTGGGAAAGCAAAAGTAGGGAAAAATGTTGGATCTCTATCTCATGTCAAAGGACAAAATATTTTCAAGCCTAGTAAGTATTAAAATAGAAATAATAATAGAAAAATACTGATAAAGTCAGCTAATATTTATGAAGTTTAACAAAATGAAGTGACTTTTATATATCTATTCAGTCCTGAATATATGTAATATGTATACAAACACATGTAAACATATGTACATTTAGCAATATGGTCTCCTCTCACTGCTCCTTTTCAACATCATATGGAAGTCTTGAAAAAAAGCAATAAAGCAAGAAAAGGAAATAAAACTTTGTGCATAGATATGATTTTCTATGTAGAAAATGCCAAAGAACTGACAATAAAACACAATAGCATTTACATTAGCAACAAAAAAATGAAATACACAGGTATAAATCTAATATGATGTAGATAAGATTTTACATGAGATAAATTCTACAACTCTGGTTAAATAATCAAGGGAGAAATAAATTGAGAGACTACTCCATGTTCACACATAGAAAGACACAATATTGTAAAGTGTCATTTCTTCCCAACTTATCTATTGATTCAATAAAATGCCAATGAAAAATACCAGCAAGTTATTATATGGACATTGACAAACTGATTCTAAAATTTATGTGTAGAGGCAAAAGACCTGGAATAGTAACACAACACTGAAGAAGAACAAAGTTGGAGAGTGACCCTAGCCAACCTCAAGAGTTACTATGGAGCTACCGTAATTCAGAGTGTGAACAGACACAGAGAGTGAGTAGACAAATAGATCAATGGCACAACTAGAGATCCCAAAAATAGATCCACACAAATATAATCTATTGAACTTTGACAAAAGAGAAAGGTAAGTCAATGGAGAAAGGATGGTCTTTTTACAGATGATGTTGGAAATACTGAACATCCACATATTTTCAAAAAAATGATTCTTGACACAGACCTTATACCCTTTCCAAAAATTAACTCAGAATTGATCACAGACCTAAATGTAAATCACAAACCTACAAAACTCCTGTAAGACAACATAAGGGAAAATCAATATGATTTTGGATTGTCAATGAATTTTAAATATAACACCAAAGCACAATTCATGAAAGAAAGAACTAATGAGTTGTACTGTAACCTTATTTTTTTGGATATTGTAATTTTAAAATTAAAAAATTAGGCTTTGCAAAAGACACTGACAGGGAATGAGGAAACAAAACAGACTGGGAGAAAATATTTGCAAAAGACATACTTGATAAAGAACTGTTACATAAAATACAGAGAAAAACCTCTTAAAACTCAACAATAAGAAAATAAACAACTGAATTTTAAAATGGGCCAAAGACTAACAGGTATCTAACCAAAGAAGATATACAGATGGCAACTAAGCAAGGATGCTTCCCAACATAGTCATCATGGAAATGCAAATTAAAGTGTCAGTGAGATACCCTATTCACCTATTATAAGGACTAAGATCCAAAACACCTACAGCACCAAATCCTGGGAAGAATGTGGAGAAATAGTAATTTTCATTCATTGCTAGTGGGAGTACAAAATGTGCAGTCATTTTGGAAGACCAAAGTTAAAAATACCAATCTGAAAAAGTTACACTGTATGTGATCCCAATTATGCGATGCTCTGGAAAAGCCAAAACTTTTGAGGAAGTAAAAAGATCAGTGCTTTCCAGGTGGGGAAGGTGGGAGGAATGAATTCGGTGGAGCACCAAGGATGTTTAGGGCAGTGAAAATACTCTGCATGATACCAAAATGATGTCAATACACATTTGCCCAAACCCATGGACATAAAGTAAACTGTGGACTTCGGATAACTGTGATAAGTCAGTGTAGGTTCATTAATTATAACAAATATAATATTCAGGTGGGACATGTTGATAATGGGGGGGCTATGCATGTGTTGCAGAGGGTATATAAGAAATCTCTAAATCTTCCCCATTTTGCTGTGAAGTTAAAACTTCTAAAAAGATAAACTCAAGAAAAAAATGATCCATTATATACTATCCATTTATAGTATATAAGAATGTAGCATGAAGTCAAATATATATATACATACTGAATTGTGTATATTTAAATATTTACATTATAGAAGACATTAAAGGAACTATCCTCACAGCATTCTGTGATTAAAGAAGTTTAACCACTAGTGGATTTGTATCACAATAATGTGAGGAAACACACAAACAAAAATAACTTCTCCTTAATTCTTTGTTATAGGAAGTGATTAATCCTTGATCATGAAACCAGATCTTAGTGAGTAATAAAAAACTGGAATAACTTTTTATGATTGTAGTAATGCAGCTCTTAGATAAGGATATGGATAATATTGCCCAAAGCAAAATCAGTGTTTTCACTGTGATCTGAGCATTGTCACATGAGCACTTCCAAGGGCAAAAATTTTATTATGTCTGATGTAAACTGGGGGCAACCTATGCAACCATAGCTGGTCTTTTAGAACTTTACACTAAGTAATGACAAAAGCTCCAAGCAAAGTTGAGAACTTAGAGAAGCAGAACACAAGAGCCCTGTCTCTACCAGCCTTTGCTCTCCCCCTGTCACCAGCAAGACCCCACATGATTACTCCAAGACACGATCTCTACTGGCCACCTGTATGTACCCACTGACCATTGTTCTATATTTTCCTTAAGTTCTTCTTTCCAGCTTATCTTTCAATTTGGACAAAAGATCTGCTGTGTAAAGCATCCCATGATGGGAACCAAAACTATCCCTTTAGGTAGTAATGACTATACTGATGGTAGAGCTCTGGCTAGCCAAGACCATCCAGACAAGTTTGAGTTCAACTACAGACTCAAACCTGTATAGAAGGACAATGGAGTGGCTGACAGTTACCTTGACATAGTTATAATGCTAAAATCTCTGCCCAAGGCAAAACACAAACTTCATTAACATAACATAGAATGAATGCATGCATGACCTTTTGGCTACCTCTACATAAGATGACAAAACTCCCCTTTCTTTCATCCTAACCCTAAATAAAAGGAACCCATTCACCCTTGCTTGGGGAGTAATGGCTTTGGAAGTTCCTACCTGTGATTTCCTTAATTGCCACAAATAAATTGTCCTTCCTGTGACAACTCCAACCGGTGAAGTCTCTAGCTCTAACTCAATGAGGAAGGAACTCATGTTTGTTAAATTACATCCCAGCTATAGATCTCCATGTAGCCTCTACCTCATCACCCCCAAATCGGTCCTTAAAAGGGCCTTTGTTCTTTTTAGGAGAACTCACAAATTTCATGTTAATCACTCAGAATCCTGTTTGTACTTCCAAGGTTTGTTCAGGGTTGATTGTGAGAGAAAGATTCAGAAAAATGAAGCTCATTTGTCATGCTGTTTCTAACCTTTCTTTATAATTCTGCTTTTTTTTTTCTTTTTAAGAATTTATTTATTTATTTGTCGGGGGGGGGGCACAAGCAGGAGGAACAGCAGGCAGAGGGAGAAGCAGGCTCCCCACTGAGCAGGAAGTCAGACCCAGAGCTCCATCCCTGGACTCTGGGATCATGACCTGAGCTGAGGCAGATGTTTGACCAACTGAGCCACCCAGGTGTCCCTAATTCCTCTTTCTTTCATGTTAAAAGGGAAGGGAGAACAACAGAAAATGGTTAACAAAAACCCACTGTTGTAACTGCAAAGGCTTGTAATTGGGGTTGTTTAATGTTAATTTGCAGGTTTATCTTTACTCAATCTGAGATCACTCCTAGACTCATGTAGAGAAGGAAAAGCAAAAGCACCTCAATTCACTTATGAATCTGCTTAGCATGGAGTTAATTCTAGCATTTTAGTTACATTTGACATGTTAATTTTAACATTAACTTTTCATTTACCTCTATACACCATTTTCCTAGAAACTAAGGTCCCTCCTGATCCTTGATTTATGCCACTACTAGGGGTCTGTTTTCTGTCCTTGAACCTCAGGTCTCTCATGTTTAAAATATAGTTCCCAAAGCTGAATATCTGAATAGCATGTACCTCTTTGTTTGTTTGTTTGTTTGAACCCTGAGATCATGACCTGAGCCAAAATGAAGAGTGGGATGCTTAACCAACTGAGCCACCCAGATGCTCCAACAAGTACCTGTTTCTTAAATCTCTGTTAATCCTAATCTGGCCTATCCAAGATTAGGTAGTCTCAAAATTTCTCAACTTCATCTGAAACTTCCCATTAAAAAATCTAGACCTCTCAGACTAGATTTTTATCTCATCTATCCTTGTAACCACTTCCTTTGTTAAACTTACTACATTTTATCTGATTCCTTGACTGAACATGACACTCCATCCTCTGACCTATACACTGGGTCCTGCTTAGCAGGAACCCTGCTTTTTCCTTTCCCTTTGCCCCTCCCCCTGCTTGTACTCTCTTTTTCTAATGAATAAATAAGATCTTAAAAAAAAAAAATTACCTGAGGCAACAGAATCTAAGACTTTAGTTCAAATCCCAAATCTTCCATTTAGGAGCTGAATCATGTGATATAAACAATTAACTTCTCTGAGATTCTCTCTTTTATAAAATGGGCATAATTATTTGCATAGCAAATGGTTGTGAGAAAACTAAAGGTAAACTAAGAAAGAGATTCTAGAACAAAAAAATAAAAATTTTCATGTTAATCCTCTCCTCACCCTCATACATTCCACATTCTGGATATTTTTTTTTTTTTTTTTTTAGATTTTATTTATTTATTTGACAGACAGAGATCACAAGTAGGCAGGGAAGCAGGCAGAGAGAGAGGAGGAAGCAGGCTCCCCGCTGAGCAGAGAGCCCGATGTGGGGCTCGATCCCAGGACCCTGGGATCATGACCTGAGCCGAAGGCAGCGGCTTAACCCACTGAGCCACCCAGGTGCCCCTGGATATTTTTTATTTCAGCCACAAAACCCTCTTAAGAACAATCCTGCTTTTAGCAGTTGAACTTCAGGACCAGAGCATTTGTTGTAGGGAAATATTATTATCCACAGTAAAAATTCCCAATAACTATATGAGTGTTTTTATATGGAAACTTCTTCATGAATTCTTATTAAAAGTCTAAAACATATTAAGTATATATAAAAAAAAAGGTAAGCAGAAAGGCAGTGTGTCTAAATTTTGGAAAAAAGAAAATTATAAAATATAATTTCTAGTTATTTGTGTTTTGCTTCCTCTGAGACTCATCTCTCAGTGGTGCTGATATTTGAAAACAACACATCTCTATCAGGTTCAAGTTCTACATACCCTTTACCTTTATCAACTTGCAAAATTTATCAACAAAACAGAGCCTGCTGCAGAATTGCTGTTGTCTATAAAAATGCAAATGGCACTAAATCAAAATGGGCTGCTGAAAAACCAAAAATCAAATATCGTACAAATCACCCAGCTGCCTGGGCTTAGAAAGAGAGCATTTGAAAGCTCATATGTGGACTGATATTGCCAATTGACATACTCTGTTGTTTTAAGCAAACCCTTTAAAAATTCATTGCCTGAGCAGATCTAGCAAACCTGTTTTTCTGGCCAGATATGCTTTTCCTATTTCACTAGCTTATGAGGGTTCATAGGATGAGTTTTAAATTACTCTAAGAATAGCTATAGGGGATCCTATTTACATCATAAAAGATACACCGACTGAACCAGAGGGTTTATGACAATCTGTAAGACTACACAAAGATTTTTCATTGTGTTGCAGGATGTAGAAGAAGCCATTTCTTGAACATATATGGGAAAAAAAAAATAACTCTTTTTATTTTTATTTAAATATATATTTTTAGATCTTTAGTAGGCTGTCTATTTTCTAAAGGAGAAATTTTATTCAGTTCTTTGCTGACTACTGCTGTTTCTGTGTAATTATATAAAATTATCAGAAACACTAAGTCTGTTTATATAGAAAGTGGAACTGTTCTAAGTTATCACCATATATATCACAATTAGCCTTTCTTTATTTCCAAATAAAAACATAAATATATGTATTAACATTTTCATTTGGTGCTTAGCAAATAAATACCACTTACTACACTGTCAGATTGGTATCACAACTACTACAGATTGGTTGACACTTGCTGAAAATTTCTTCCCATGCTTCATTAGCTAGACTAAGAAGTCAGACAGGAACATTCCTGTCATCAGGATCCCTACTAGATTTCAGATGTTATCTAATTATATAACAGATTCTGATATAAAATAGGCAAGGGAGACTGCTGTATTAAGTGGAACTCTGGCTTCCAGATAACAACATGATTTTGGTTATTATTCTTTATACTTTAGAGTCTCAAAGCACTTGACAACCAACAGTCTTAATTTGGTAGTGAACATGTTATTGGAATGTTGAGTTCAGTAAAGAAATAAATGGCAGCTAAAAGGATGAAGAAACAGAAAGTATGTAAGGCAATGCACTTCTTTTGATTTGTTTATAATGCTTTAAATATCACACTCTGACTGAGAAGTAATGAATAGGTCTTGGGCTTTCCTTAAATGTGTTTTGTGCTTGCTTTGTTTTTAAAATATTGATTTGTTTTCCTAATGAGATCACCGCAAAGTTGTTACTTCTATATAAAAGCTTTGCCACAGGTTGCAAGTAGTGAACACTATAAACTCTAATAAAATGCTTGCAATTTCTTCTTTGTTTTTAAATTGAAAATATTCTTCTTTTGGAATATATAAGGTATCCTGGGAGAATCTAATGAACTTCATGCTCTAACTTTCTTCATCCTCCTTTTAAAAACCTTAAATTCTAACAACTTCTATCTTAATCTGAAGGAATTGTCATGAATTAGAAGATAATCTCAAAACCATAATGAATTAGAAGATAATCTCAAGACCACAATGAATTAGAACATAATCTCAAAACCATAGGAGAATTAATTAAAAAATAAACCCTATATTTATCCAATGCCAGTAAACAATATTAAACTATAGAGAAATATGAATGTGAATATTTAAGGATAACATTCTATAAGTTTCTATAAGATCCTCACCTAATTAAAAAGCTGATTATATGTTTACCTTCTAAATTAACTAGTTGACTTAGTTTGTTCCTTTTAGAAAGATACTGGGGTTTAGTCTCGTAATAAGGAGTGACCCAAAATCTGGCTGATACTGAGAATACAGTATATGTTCACACACATGTATCAGATACCAGAAGAACTTGGATGGAGGCTGATGCCATTATGGCTAGGGAAGAATCTATCTTGCCTTGAAGCTGAGAGTGCTAATGATCATAAAGAAGAAAGGAGCCACATTCGAAATTTATAATACCTCATACCTCATATAAGGTAAGACATTTGAAATTTATAATACCTCATACCTCATGTAAGGTAAGAGATTGCTTGCTCCATGTTCAAAAAATCTGCAGAAAGTTATGCTCCAAGTGTTGGCAGAGTAAAATTTAAGAAGTCTGAATATGTGTGAGGATTATGCAAACAAAAAGAACTCATCTACTCTTACGCGTCCTGCTCTCTTCCTTTGCCAGTCAGATCCACCAGCCCAGATGGATTATAATCCAGAGAACATCCTGCTCCCATGCTGCTCTCTCTAAGAATTTAAGCATGAAGCCTTAAAAAAAATACCAAAACAAAACAGTCACTTGGGCTTGGGATGTATCAAGAATAAGACAAGCCACTGAAGACAATATTTCCAAAACACATATGAAAAAAGAGCTGGTATCTAAAATACAAACAATGCTCACAAAATTAAACAACAAGAAAACAACAGAATTAAAAGATGGGCAAAATATTTCAACAGACACCTTACCAAAGAAGATATATGGATGGCAAATATATCAAAGGATGCTCAACATAATCCATCATTAGGAAAATGCAAATTAACAAAAGATATTACTATACACCTATTAGAATGGTAAAATCCCAAACACTGACAAAACTAAACGGTGACAAGGATGTGAAGTAAAAGGAAATTTGATTCATTGCTGGTGGGAACACAAAATGTTACAGCCATAATAGAAGATATTTTGGAAGTTTTGTTTTGTTTTACCAAAGCAAGCATAATTTCCATATAATCAAATAATCACATTCCTTTGAATATACCACAATGATTTGAAAACATATGCCAACAAAACAAACATACCTGGGGGCAAATATTTATAGCAAGTTTATTCAAAGTTGTCAAACCTTGGAAGTAACCAAAAAGTACTTCAATAGGTGAATGAATACTTAAGTTGTGGAACATCCAAACAATGTGATATTTTTCAGTGACAAAATGAACAATCAAGCCACTAAAAGAATAATTTTAAGTGTATATTGTTAAGTGAAGGAAGCTGATTCTAAAAGGCTATAGTCTGGGTGCCTGGGTGGCTCAGTCAGTTATGCACCTCACTCTTGGTTCCATCTCAGGTCATGATCTTAGGGTCCCGAAATCAAGCCTTGCATTGGGCTCCATGCTTAGCACAGAGTCTGTTCTTTCTCCCTTCTTTTCCCTCTCTCTCTGCTCCTCACCCTGCTCTCTCTCAAATAAAATTAATGAAGTCTTTAAAAAATTAAATTTTAAAAAGGCTATATATACTATATGATTCAAACTATATGACATTTTGGTAAGGTCAAACTATGGAGACAGTAAAATGATCAGTAGTTGCCAGGGGTTGAGGGTGGGGGATGAACGACTAGGTAGAGTGACAATATTTTTAGGGCAGTTAAACTATTCTGTATGGTAATTTAACGACAAGATAATGCCATTATATGTTTCTCAAACCCACAGAATAGTAATTCATATTAAACTATGGACATTGGTTAATAATAATGTATCAATGTTAAGTTCATCAACCATAACAAATGCCAAGATGTTAATAAAAAAAGGAAATTGGGGTGGGAGTAGTGGGATACCTGGGAACTTCTTGGACTTTCCATTCAATATTTTTGTAAACTTCAAAATGCCTTAAAGAGTCTATTAGTTCAAAACAAAACAAAACAAAACACAATAATTTAAAAAGTGTTTCTTGATGGATTGACTCCAGAAGGGAGTGACTAGAATGAGTTCACTAATTACGTGATCCCTCCCCTGGGAATCAGTTCTCTAAGGCCCACCACTTAACATTGTTTATGTGAATAACACTCTGTAGACTTAGGCAGTGCTTTACCTGCACAAAGGCATTTAGCAGCTACACCCTTATCTCCTTAAACTTAAGAGCAAATACAATCCAGGTCTTAGTATTCAGAGCCTTCTGAACATAAATGCCAGGGTCTAATATCCCTAGATCACCAAGGATCAAATAAGTAAACACTCGAGAGATAACCATTATAAAAGAAAGGTGGCATATGCCAAATGAGGCCAACTTTTAAATCAGCAGGATTAAAAATAATCACATTATACAGGCTTAAATACACAGGGAAGACTATAAGTAATAAGAGGCAGAAATAAGATCTCATTTAAAAGTAGATTTCTGATAAATGAAAAATGCAATAGTTGAAGAAAAGAACGTGGTAGATGGGATTTTTAAATGTGAGTAGTATAGCTCAAGGAAAAAAATGAATGATTTGGAAGTTTGATCTGAGGAGTGTCCTGGTTCTGTCTACATTGTTCTCTACTCCCATTATGAATACAGACACACAATCATCAACATGGCTGACATCATGAAATATGAATAAACATCAATGTTTTACATGTTCTGTTGCTATTTTTGTGAACTTATATAAGTTATTTAAGTGCTATAGGTTTGAATAAGTTATTTAAGTGCTATGGTATAGTTATTTAAGTGCTATATAGGTAAGGTCTTCATCTAAAAAACATATGACTGCATTGCTACTGAAGAACTTTTTTAAATGTCAAGATTATATAATATAATGACACTATAACACCTCATTGTTTAATGCTACGGTAGTACTATGTTTTTCAGTATATACAGTACTATTACATAGTGCTACTGTAAAACACTATATTAATATATAGTACTATATAAATAATAATGAAATAAGCAACTATGCATAAGAAATTAGAAATAGACTAGTAGGAAAAAGATTTAACTTACAGAATTTAGAAGAAACTAAATTTTGCCTACCTTATTGTTCAAACATGCTCCTTACAAAGACAGTGAATAATAAGCCTTGTTTATGATTCATGTAATAATTAAATGATTCATATAGTACCTTGTAGATTCAAAATCTATTTTAAAATAAAGAGTAGTTCCTTAGATTCACAGCCTAACGTATGGATTAAGTTAGTAAGCTATTCTTTCCAGAAAAAAAAAAAAAACAAAACAGAACAAAAGAAAACCAAAAAACCCCCAAAACATAAGGATCTTTCTTCAATAACATTAAATAATTGTATGGGCACAATAGTAATATGATATGGGGAGAACTTTTAGATCCTCCTAAAGACCTTTTTACCCTTTCCCACCGTTCAGTTGACAGATTCTATTAACAAAAATAAAAGAGATTCTTTTAACACTTAATTAATTTCCTCTTTTTATTTTTAAGCAAAATCACAACATTGTACTCTGTAGCCTTGAATATTTCATAATTTTTCCCAACTAGTATTCTAAATTATAAACTATCAACAAATTAAAATGGATTACATGTTTGACCTTTCCAGTGAATTTTATTATTTTCCTCTGCTTTCCCATTGCTATGCCCTGCTAGCTCCTATTTTATAGAACTTGTTATTTTAAATTGTACCTTCAATGTAATATAATGCTTGGTAGGGGAGCTATGCTAATTTAAGAGCTTCTTAGTCAGTAGCCCTAGTGAGAATATCCAGCATTTATACCAACAAAATGATTTAGGTTAGAAATAATATCTTTACAGAGTCACATTTTTCAGAAATCTTGCAGAAAGGGTGTCATGATCTGTATGCTAGATAATTTTCAACTTATTCCCCAAAATGAAAGGCAAATCTGATTTTAATCTTATCTCTATCTATCTGTCTATCTATATTGAGTAACCTGCATCTCAACATAAGGGAAATTACTGGAAGACAGCAATGGGGAAATAGTACTAATTAATCAAGTACCCTTCCAAAAATTAATTTGGTTCAATTTAAGGTACAGTTAGTTTATGGCTCAGGCTCATTCTAACTGATTCTCAGTAGTCTAGTTTAGGATCATAAATGCAGGATAAATTTGTAGCTCATAATTCACACAATTTAAAGTGCAATTTTAAGGTAAGTTGTATTCTTACCAATATAAAAGCAACACACACTGCAATCTTTAGTCTTTACCTGCTCAAACCAACAATAAAATTATGGTTTAGCAATTTATGTCATTTGTGCAAAAGACTAAAACTTTTGCCCTGTCTCCTGATTGTCACACAATGTCCCTACCCTTGCATAGGTTCCAACTCTCTTCTATATTACCTAGGCTAGAAGCCAATTTTCAATAAACAAATATTTCCTTTCCAGCAGATATCTCAGAGATTATTTTAATATACAATGATATTTTAAGTTAACAAAGTCTAAGTCACACATAATACAGTTACAGAAAAAGAAATGAGTGGAATGTTTTCATGGGCACATATGTGAACTTCTGGACCAGTACAGAAGTGCAAACTTTTAGATTATTTTTTCTCATCACTTCAATTACTTAGAAATTATAGTCATCCAATGGTAATACTGCATTCTAAACATATACTAACATGAATGTGGATTATCATTTTATATTAAATTATTTTAGAAAAAACTTTGAGATTAGTGGATAAATTAAGAATTATATAATTCTAATAAATGAAATTGAAATTTGATTAATCTATGTAATTTTGTATATGGGTAACACAAAGTGTTAGGGGTTCTTAGGTGGTTGAGGCGGTTAAGCATCTGCCTTCAGCTCAAGTGATGAGCTTGAAGCTGGAATGGAGGCTCACGTGGGGCTCCTTGCTCAGCAGGAAATCTGCTTCTTCCTTCTGGCCCTCCCCCATTCATGTTCTCTCTCTGACTCTCAAATAAATAACATCTTAAAAAACAAACAAAATAAAAATTGATGAGAAGAAATCTTGTAACCTCTATCACTCTTTGAATCAGGTATTGTCAGAATTTAAGAAGCTTAAAGAAAACCAGCTTTTATACCCAGGATCAATATGTCCTTTAAATGAACAGATGGACACATGTGTGGGATTTCATTTGAAAAATGTAACTATAATTATCAGCAAAAATCGATCAATACAGGTATAATCAACTTTTATTCAGTAAAATTTTCAGCAGAATACACATTTTTATTTTTTTTTTTACCCCAGATTTCCAATGCAGAGTTATCATTTCAAAATCTTTTACTTTTTCTGAAGAGTTTTATTCCTGATAGTTGAGTAATATTTATAGAAATTTGTCATTATTTAGTTTACATTATAAAGATATTTTCTGAGGCATTAGTGAAGACCTCATGCAGATATCCTTTGGGGGATGTTTGGTATACTTCCATGTATTCTAAATGTTGTATAACTTTTTTTTTTTTTTAAAGATTTTATTTATTTATTTGACAGAGAGAGATCACAAGTAGACAGAGAGGCAGGCAGAGAGAGAGAGAGAGGGAAGCAGGCTCCCTGCTGAGCAGAGAGCCTGATGCGGGCCTCGATCCCAGGACCCTGAGATCATGACCTGAGCCGAAGGCAGCGGCTTAACCCACTGAGCCACCCAGGCGCCCTATAACTTTTTTTTTTAAATAATTTTTTAAAGATGTTTTGACCTACTGATGGGTAAAGGCATTATACATATCAATTTTAGGTACAGGATGTCTTCAGTTTGGAGAAATTCAGATTCTTGCTTGCTGTTTGCAATTTGGTTGTAGAGAGCTTAAAATCTTCTATATAATAATAACATTAATTATCTTAATTATATCTTGATAATCCTAATGAAGAATCTTACAGGAGTATATTCTTTTCTCTTTTCTAACCTCTTTCTTTATGTTGTAGCTTCTCAATATCATCACTAATTACATTTGGAGCCAGGTAATGGGGGTTGTTCCATGAATTATAGGATGCTTGGCAGAAATCTTGTCCTCTATCTAATAGATGCTAGTAGCAACCATGTCTATGAGTTTTGACACCAAAAGGGTCTCCACACATCACCAAATATGCCCTGGGAAGTAAAAGTGCTGAAGACTGGCAAAACAGACTCTCCACAGTTCATGTAAAGAAGAGGCCATATCAAAGCAGGTATAGGAAGGGCAAAAATGCAGTCTGGAGCTCAAGAGACCTAGGGGACTGTCCACAGGAAGGTGTGATGACATGAATTTGGGGAAAGGAAAGAAACAGACCCTCACAGCAATCACCCCAAGCACAGGGAACCTGCATGGGGGAGACAAATCCCCAAAACATTTGGTTTTGAAAATCAGAGGGGCATAATTTTGTGAGTTTTTGCAATCAGTGGAACTTAAAACCAAGAACTTTAAAAATCAGCCAGTTCTACCCTGGAAGAGCCAACAGAGTGATAGGAAGCTGAGTCGCCAACCTTAATGGGACAATAAGATAAAGAGGCTCACAGAAATATAGCAACGAAGCAGTTTGAAAAATATCTGTAGTATAGATGATGGAGATTTGTTTACTAATTCAGAGTGCCCGCTGGAGAGGCAGGGATCATTGGGAGACTTTTCCAAGACAAAAGAACTGTCTGCCTCCATACCCCTACCCCAATACCCTCCAGCCTGGATACATGGATGCCTGTGGGAACCAGCTCCGTGCCAACACTCACTACTTTACTTGCTCATAGTATGCTTCCCCCCAAGAAAAGACCCCTCCAGCCAAACTTCCACTTCATGTCACCTCCCATGGCAGACTCATGCAAATCTTGCTAACATTGTGTGCCCTGTCCTCTTATTCTCCTTTGGAACTGCCCCCTTCAATATGCCCTTGGCAGGACCATATTTAAAGTGGTGCACAAGCCTGGTCATGTGCACGCAGCCCTCACAGGAACCAGCACCACTCTGAAATGATTCCTACCCTGGGGAGAGGGAAAGATAACCGCACACATACCAGTCCCACTAAGCCCCAGCAGTAGGCTGGGAATAAACATCTGGTTTGACTGCAGACCCTGCCCACCAATGAAGCTCTTCAGGGGACAATACAGGAAAGGTGCCCTGTAGTTTGGTCAGACAGCAGCTCAGAAATACTCCTGGTACGACCCAACTCGTGGCCAAGGTCACCCCAGACCAGCCGACTAAAAACATAGGGGCCAACTCTGCCCACAGCAGGCAAAAGAGCCATTGCAGTTGACTAGACTTAAGGCAGAAGTGACTCACCACAATAGTAGGATACACAAAACACACACAGGAGACCTCCCTGAAGCACCAGGTTCTGGTGAACATGGAACATTGCATTGCCGGGCACTAAGGAATCTCTTTTTCATAAGATCACTACTTGTAAAAGCAGGAAAAATAGTTGACTTTCCTAAAACATAGAAACAAGCACAGAGGTTAGACCAAATGAGAAGACAGAGGAATTTGTCCCTCTGAAAGGGGGAAAGAATAGCACAAAATCACAGCAAGTGACCTGGGCAAAGCAGAAATAAGTAATATTCCTGACTGAGAATTTAAAGTAATGATCACAAAGATTCTTACTGGACTTAAGAAAAGAGTGGAGGACATCATTAAGACCCTTAATAAAGAGATAAAAGAAATAACTAATCAGAGATAAGGAACACAATGAATGAGGAAGCAAAAGAACAAATCAGCAACTAGGAGGGCAGAGTAATGGAAAGTTATCAAGCTGAGCAGGTGAGAGAAAAATAATAATGCAAAATGAGAATAGATTTAGGGAGTTCAGCAATATCACTAAGTGTGATAACATTTGCATTATAGGGGTCATAGAAGGAGAAAAAAGAAAAGGGGGCAGAAAATTTATTTGAATAGCTAAATCTTCCTGAATCTGGGGAACGAAACAGAAACCCAGATCCAGAAAGCACAGACAATCCCCAACAAAATCAACCCAAGGAGGTCCACACCAACACACATAGTAACTTAGCGATAAAGGGAGAATTTCAAAATCAGCAAAAGAAAACAACTATATACAAGGGAAACCCAATAAAGCTATCAGTTTATTTTTCAGCAGAGACATTATAGGCCAGAAGAGAGTGGTATATATTCAAAGTCCTAAAAGGAAACAAAAACAAAGCAAAATAAATCTGTAGTCAAGAATACTCTACCCAGCAAAATTATCATTCAGAATAAAAGGAGAGATAAGGAGTTTCCTGGATAAGCAAAAGTTAAAGGAATTCATCAACACTAAACCAGCTCAAGAAACATTAAAGGAGACTTTCTGAGTGGAAAGGAAAAACCATAGGTAGGAATAAGAAAGGTAGGAAGCATAAAAGTAGTAAAATTAAGTATATCTACAATACTAAGTCAAGGGATTAACAAAATAAAAGGAAGTAAAGTATGACATAATAGTCCTAAAACAAGGGGAGAGGAATAAAGAATGGGTTCAAACTTAAGTGATTGTCAACTTATTATTTGCATAAGATGTTATAATGTTATATACAAACCTAATGATAACCACAAATCAAAAATCAGTAATAGATATGCAAAAAATAAAAAGAAAGGAATTCAAGTATATCGCTAAAGAAAGTTAGCAAGGAACAGAGAAGAACCATAAAAACAACCATAAAACAAGTAAAATGGTAACAAGTCCATACTTATTAATGATCACTGCAAATGTAAATGGACTAAACATTCCAGTTAAAGACAATGTTGATGGAATGGTTAAAAAAGCAAGACCCATCTATATGCTGCCTGCAAAAGATTCAAATCAGAACTAAATACACATGCAAATTGAAAGTGGAGCTATGGAGAAGCATTTATCATGCAAATGGTTGTGGGGGAAAAAAAGCACTGGGTAGAGTTTAAAACAAACTGCAACTTAAAACAAAGACTTAGACAAAGGATACTATATAAAGGGAACAATCCAACAAGAAGAGATAATGATTAAATATTCATGCAATGTTGGATTCATCCTATGTGGGAGCACCCAAATATATAAAACAGCTAATAGCAAACATAAAGGAAGTAACTGACAGTAATACTATAATGGTAGGGGACTTCAGCAGCCCACTTACATCAATGGATTGATATCCAAGTAGAAAACCAGCAAGGAAACAGTGACATTGAATGACACATTGAACCAGATGTATCTAACAGATGTATTCAAAACATTCTATCCTAAAACAGTAGAATATACATTCTTTTCAAGTGCACATAGAACATTTTCCCAAATAAATCACATATCAGGCCACAAAATGAGTCTCAACTAATTCAAAAAGATCAAAATCATCTAATGCATTTTTTTCCAACTACAATCCTATGAAACCAGAAATCAACCACAAAACAAAATCCGGAAGAACACAAATACACGAAGGTTAAATAATATGCTACTAAACAATGAATGGGTCACCCAAGAAATCAAAGAGAAAATTAAAAAAAATACGGAGTCAAATGAAAATGAAACACCATGGTCTAAAATCTTTGGGATGCAGTAAAAGCTGTTATAAAATAGAAGTTTTTAGCAATAAGGGAAGAAGCAAGAAAACCCCCATATAAGTAACTTAATCTTAACCTTATACCTAAAGGAGCTAGAAAGAGAAGTTCAAACAAAATTTAAAACTAGTAGAAGAAAAGAAAGATGAGAGTCGAAATAAAGGAAATAGAAATGAGAAAACAATAGAACCAATCAATGAAAACAGGAGCTCTGGTTCTTTGAAAAGATCAACAAAATTGATTTTCAGCCAGACTTTAAAAAAACAAAACAAAACAAAACAAAAAAAAAAACAGAGGACTCAAATACTCAAATATACAAAATCAGAAATGAAAGAGGAGAAATAACAATGAACATCATAGATATACAAAGGATTATAAAAGAATATTATGAAAAGTTAAATGCAGCACACTGGCAACCTAGAAGAAATGGATAAAGTCATGGAAACATATAACCTACGAAAACAGAAGCAGGAAGAAATAGAAAATTAAACAGACTGATTACCAGCAATGAATTTGAATCAATAATAAAAATAAATCCAACAAACAGAAGTTCAGGAACAGATGGCTTCACGGATGAGTTCTATCAAACATTTAAAGAGTTAACACCTATTCTTCTTAAACTGTCCAAAAAAAAAAATAAATAAATAAAAGAAGGAAAGCTATGAAGCTTCGTTATCCCCCCCAAACCAGGAACCAGATAAAGACACTACAAAAAGAGAACTATAGGGTAATATTTCTGGTGAGCATAAATGCAAGAATTTCCAACAAAATATTAGCAAACCAAATCCAACAACATATTACAATAGTCATTCACTACCATCAAGTAGGATTTATTCTATGGATGCAAGTATGGTTCAGTATTTGCAAATCAATCAATGTGATACATCACATCAGTAAGAGAAAAGATAAAAAAAAAAAACCAACATGATCATTTAAATAGATGCAGAAAAAGCATTTGACAAAGTACAATATTCATTCATGATATAAACCCTCAACAAATAGATTTAGAAGGGATGTATTTTATCACAGTAAAGGCCATATATGAAAAACCCATAGCTAACACCATACCCAATGGTGAAAACCTGACAGCTTTCCTCCTAAAATCAGGAACAAGAGAGGGATGTCCGCTGTCACCATTTTTATTCAAGATAGTACTGGAAGTCCTAGCCACAGCAATCAGATAAGAAAAAGAAAGAAAAGGCATCCAGATTGGTAAGGAAGTGAAACTCTCACTATTTGCCGATCAATGATACTATCTATAGAAAATCTGAAAAACTCCACCAAAAAACTATTAGAACAGTAAGTGAATTCAGTAAGGTCACAGGATATAAAATCAATATACTAAAATACTTTGCATTTCTGTACACTACTAATGAAGCAGCAGAAAGAGAAATTAAGAAAACAATCACATTTGCAAGTGACCAAAAATATTAACATAGCTAGAAATAAACTTAACTCTGGAGCTGAAAGACCTGTACTCTGAAAATCATGAAACACTGATGAAAGAAACTGAAGACAATACAAATAAATGAAACACAATTCTGTGCTCATAGATTGGAAGAAGAAATTTTGTTAAAATGTCCATAACCACCCAAAGCAATCTACAGATTTAATGCAATGCATATGAAATATCAAGAACATTTTCCACAGAACTAGAATAAATAATACTGAAATTTGTATAGAACTAGTAAAGACCTCGAATAGCTAAAGTGATCTTGAAAAAGAAGAATAAAACTAAGTATCACAATCCCAGATTTCAGGCTATACTACAAAGCTATAGCAATCAAAATAGTAGGTACTGCACAAAAGCAGACACATAAATAATGGAACAGAATAGAGAACCAGAAACCCATGCTTATATGATTACTTAATCTACAACAAACAGGGCAAGAATATACAATGGGGACAAGACAGTCTCTAACAAATGGCAAGCTACATGACAGCTACGTGAAAAATAATGGACAACTGGAAAACTAGACAGCTATATGAAAAATAATGAAATGGAACCATCTTCTTACACTATACACACAAATAAACTCAAAATAGATTAAATACCTAAATGTGAGACTTGAAATCATAAAAGTCCCAGATGAAAACATAAGCAGTCATTTCTTTGACATGAGTCATTGACACATATTTATTTTTTTAAGGTATGTCTCCCTAGGCAAGAGAAACAAAATAAAAAATGAACGATTGGGACTACAGCAAAATTTTCCTTCTTTACAGCATAGGAAACAATCAACAAAACTAAAAGACAGCCTACTGAATTGGAGAAAAAAATTGCAAATAGCATATTTGAGAAGGAGTTAATGTTCAAAACATAAAGAACTTATACAATTCAACACCAAAAAACCCAAAAACATATTCAAGTAATCCAATTAAAAATGGGCAGAAGACATGAACAGAAATTTCTCCAAAGAAGACATATAGACGGCCAGCAGACACATAAAAAGATGTTCAAAATAATTAATCATGAGTGAAATCCAAATCAAAACTACAATGAGATACCCCTTCACACCTGTTAGAATGGCTAGAATCAAAAACATAAGAAACAAGTTGTTGTCAAGGATGCGATGAAAAAGCAACCTTTGTGCACTGTAGGTAGGAATGCAAACTGGAGAATTCACTTTAGAAAAAGGAATGGAGATTCCTCAAAAAATTAAAAATAGAACTACCTTATGATCCAGTAATTCCACTACTGGGTATTGACTCAAATAATATAAAACACTACTTTGAAAAGATATATGCACCCTTATGCTTATTGCAGCATTATTTAAAATAGCCAAATTATAGATACAGCCCACTTGTCCATCAATTGATGAATAGATAAAGATGTGCCATATATATAAAATGGAATACTATTCAGTCATAAAAACGAACGAAATGTTGCCATTTGCAACAACAAGGTTGGAGCTGAAGAGCATAGTCCTAAGCAAAATAAGTCAGTCAGAGAAAGATAAACACCAGGAGATTTCATTCATATGGGGAATTTAGGAAACAAAGCAAAGAAAAAAAGAGACCAACCAAAAAAGAGACTCTAACTACGAACTACGAACAAACAAATGGTTACCAGAGGTGTGTGTGTGTTTGGGGGGGTGTGAAATAGAAGGGGATTAAGAGTACACTTATCTTGATGAGCAGAGAGTAATAGATGGAACTGTTGAATCACTATATTGTACACTTTAAACTATGTATATTGTATACTTGAAACTGTGTTAACTATACCAAAATTAAAATTTTTTAAAAGACCAGAAAAAGAGAGAGAGAGGGAGAGAGAGAGGAAGAAACACACACACACACACACACACACACACACACACACACACACGAATAAAATATACTCCTCACTGAAATTTGGGAAGTCTCAAACATTCATGAAGTTAGCTGGAAGAAATTAACGAAGTTAAAATAAATTTTTTTTTGACTTTTAATTTTTTATTTTTTATAAACATATATTTTTATCCCCAGGGGTACAGGTCTGTGAATCACCAGGTTTACAAACTTCACAGCACTCACCAAAGCACATACCCTCCCCAATGTCTATTACAGGATATGTAAAGCTCTTAAATTCTTTTTGTAAAGCTAGCATGAAACTGAAGCTAAATTTAATGTGTACTCTTCACAGTAAAAGACAAATCAAGGGTTATCTGGAATTCTATCAAATATGTAACAACTATAAAATTTTAAAATATTGTCTTACAAAAATTTTCTTTTAAAAATTTATACAGAGAATTAGTCTTTTGATTTCCTTTCACCAATGTTTTAAAGTTATTTTCTAAGGATGAATTCATGAGAAAATAAATGAACATAAATTTACTTCTCAAGTAACAGTCTAAGTTGTGAAATCAAAAAAGGAAACCAAGGGAATAAAATATTTTGAAGTTTGCTTTTCTTATGCCATAGTTGATTTGTAAAATCCATATGATTTTTATTAATCAAATCTATTGATTCTGAGTGTAAATGGTCCTTATGTCTCAAGATGTTGGAATGCTTCTTATGGAATGACAAGTTTTCACAAGGAGAGGACAGGAGTGACTCCAAGGTAGAGTTGCTAGATTTATAGCACAAAAAAACCAAAAAACAAAAAACAAACATGATGCCCAGTTAAATTAGATTTTTAAGTAAGTGATGATAGTTTTAGTATAGGTGTTTCCTAAATTTGTGTGTGTTCTTCTTATTGATCTAAAATTACTATACACATTATGCTGATACACAGAGGCCAATTACAAAATCTGTCTTATGTAGATAAAGTCAGAATTCAACATTCTTTCAATGATTATGCCAACTAAAAACATACACATCTGGTCAATGACTATAGCAGAAAAAACAATTACTGTAATTTTTTACCTAGCCAAGACTTCTGTTCTTCATTAGAATAAACTTTTGTCCTTCAGTAGAGTCATCAAAAACTGTCAGCAAATTTAAAAACCTTTAATAATACAAAGTGTTTAACATCCAAACTCTAAAATGTCCCAAAAGTAGGTTGAACTCCACTCTGCTTTTGGAAGCCATGTTCAGCCAATATTTCCCAAACTGGCAATCATTTGAAAGGCAAATTCTTTGAAGAAACAAATTTAAACAAAATATCACTTGAAAATGTTGTCTGCATGATGAAAAGATTATAGGTACATTATCTTACAAAGTTCAGTTTTATATAAAAAATATTATGATATTTACCATAAAATTTATGGTTTGGGGGTCATTTTTATATTTTTATTTAATATTGATTATATAAATATAAAACTGCTTTTAACATTCTTAATATTATTTGTGATATCTTCTTAATCAAATTTCTGAGTTTTGCCTTTATTTTATTGCATTATCTTTCTGTTCTTTCTATATAACCAATTTTTTTACTTTTCTTCTAATTTCCTTAAAGTTACTATTTTTTCTAATTATTGAGTTAAATACTTGTTTTGCTGGTTATATATACTTCATGTTTTCTAACATGTGCTGTAAAGAATATAAATTTCACTTTCTATAATATTGTTTTACATGTACCCAAACATCTATATATAATATTAATTTTAATTTTAATTTTTATTTTGTCAAACTGTGAGAAGTGTTTTTAACTCCCTTCTTTTAGTCATGATTAATATTACCGCACTGTGACTACTTATCTTACTTATTATCTTTCTTTCACTAAAACATAAGCTCCTTGATAGTAGGACTTTTTGTCTGCTTTGCTCATTGTTTTGTCCTCTCAGTCAAAAGAGAACCTGGAACATAATAAATCTCAGTAATTACTTAGTTGGTTCTAGAGGTTTTAGCTGACTTGAACTAATGAACTAGTTTTTATATTATTAATTTCTTCACATGGATTCTATAATCAATGATGGTGTAAATTGAGCCACCATATACATTTTGCACAGGCTGGAATCTTCGATTTATCACTGTTTTTCCCCTCATCTATATTCTTTTTTTTTTTTTTTTTTTTTAAGATTTTATTTATTTGTCAGAGAGAGAGCGCAAGCGAAAGTGAGCACAGGCAGACAGAGTGGAAGGCAGAGTCAGAGGGAGAAGCAGGCTCCCTGCGGAGCAAGGAGCCCGATGTGGGACTCGATCCCAGGACGCTGGGATCATGACCTGAGCCGAAGGCAGCTGCTTAACCAACTGAGCCACCCAGGCGTCCCTCCCCTCATCTATATTCTTTTCATGGATACGAAGTTCTTTTCTTATTAATATTACTCAGTTTGTGGTGTAAAGTGTTTCTAGGTTTCCTTTCAGAGATGGTGCAGACCCTAGGGAATCATTTGCATCATGGTCCTTTTTCTTTCTGACTTGGGAAGACCCTAACTGTCTTCTATGCCTATGAATTAGTAAAATCTTAGACTGTAATTTCTAGAGAACATACACATAAATATTTGTTTACATATAAATACTTAAGTTGTCAATATTTTAGCTGGACTTCACAGTTTATCTTTAATTGCCTTTTCCATTTCTAGCCCCTGGCAGTTTCTACTTCTTTCTTTTGAGTTTGGCTACATTTAAAAATTTCCTTTATTATGTTTTATCTAGCATGTATATGTGGTTGTGCTAATATTTCTTCTTGAAAGCTCACAAGCTTTCTTTAGATAAGTCTTGATTTAAATCAAATGTACTCAGGTTGCTGACCTAAGAACTGTTCTGTTTCCTTAAGGAAAATGTATACAAATTAAAGGGTTATCCTCTAAAAGCTACCATAACTCTCTTATTTCAGAATTCCTACAGCACTTACTGTTAGACCCATAGATTGAACACCACCAGGTACCAGCTTCTCCTCTCAAACACATTCTTCCTTATTATCATGAAAAACTATATTTATCCTAATCTAAGATTGTTCTTAGAGTCCCAAACTGAACATGTTTCAGCTTTTGTTAGTCTTGACAACTAACATTGCATCATAGCGTGATAACTGCCAGTATGGCCAAAGCTGAAGTCTTTTAACAGCACATAATTCCATAAATATTTGTTGTACTTATACTATTTGTCAAACATTCTTCGTCATTATGTACTTGCTAGTTGCTGAAGATATAGAGCTAAATAAAGTAGACAAAGTCCTTACTGTCACGGACCTTATTTTCAAAAGGGGGACAATCAAAAAGGGCAAAGCCGGGCTAACCCAGACACAATTCAGTTCTTCAAAATGTCAGTAACTATTTCAAGAGTTCCTTCTATATTCCAGGGCTACAGTGACCAAGAAAATAAAGAGTTCTGTATAGCTCTTATAGTCAAGTAGGGACAAAAGAAAGGCACTGAGACCGGCACACCACTAAGTAAATAACTATAGGTGTGGGCAGCACAGGCTGAGAAAAATATTATTTTAAAAATTCTAGCAGAATATGATTGAGATTTTACAATGAGCACATCTTACTATTTCTACACTGGCTAAACTGGTTTTGCCTGGGGAGTTGGATATTTTTTTATTGGTTCAACTTTTGAGCATGCATTCAATCTCTCCCCAATAGTCTTCAATACTGGTGCCCTAAACTCAAAAAAAAAAAAAAAATACTGGTGCCCCTGCTAAATCATCTTTACTGACCTCCATTTACTAATATTGGTCCTCAGACATTCTAGGCTTAAGAGAATCTGGCCCATGTCTTGCCTATAAATTTAGAATTCTCCCTCAAAACGCATATTTTTCTTAAACATATTTTTGTTTTGTTTTTGGTTGGTTGGTTGTTTTTACTTTCCTTTCCTCAAAGGCCCTTAGTTGGAATTTCAACCTTCTTTGGAACTCAGCTTCTTTAATGATAAATCCTGGAACTGGTTCTCAAGTTTCTCTACACTCCTTCTGAGGAAATGAGATCCTTTTATATGCTCTCAAGAAGGTTTGCTGACTTCACGCTTGGCTTTCAAACTGCTTGTTAATCACACTCAGCTTTTTCTTTTTAATCCTTTTTCTAGATGTCAATAGAGTTTGGCAATAGCATACAACCAGTTGCCCTTGGTAGTATTATTTCCCTCATGATTTTCAACATTGGACCGATTATTAGATTCATCTTTCACTGATATACCATCCCAATTTATTACCAGTGAAATTTAAATGATTTGGCCACTTTCTTATGCCGGGCTATCTGTGGTCCATCTTGCCAGTGATGGGGTACTCACTGCCAGCTAGACAGTGGGTGATCTAGTTCAAAAAACATTTTATCACTTGGTTTCTCATCCTGACACAACCTATCATAGTTTGGGTCATTTATTTCATTATCACACATGATTGATAGCTTGGGTGGACTAAAATTTGAATACCATTCTTTTCTAAGATTTGGTAACCATTTTTCCCTTAACTTATGATTTTCAATATTAGGCATTAGAATTTTACTGATCCTTTTTTATGCCATTTTTAAAAGTTCTGTGTGTGTGTGTGTGTGTGTATATATATATATATATATATATATTTATTCTGGGGGTGTGTATATATGTGTGTGTGTGTATGATAAAATATATATATATAGTCTTAAAATAGGATCATCTTATCAATCTTTTTTTAAATCTCTGATTTTCTGAAAATTTCTAAATGGTCTTATGTTTTAATTAATTTTTCCAGGTCCTGGTTGAGCCCTTCCCAATCTACAAATGGATGCATGGACTTCAGTTCTCAGAAATGGTATTGAAATGTTCCATTATTAATTTTCTCCTCTCAGTTATTCCCATGAGTATTGAAAATCAAATGTTGGACTACCTGAAACTTTTACTAATTTACTCATCTGTTCCTCTCATTTCATACATCGTTGTATTTTTCTGGGAGTGGAGAGTGTTTCCTTTCTGGGAAACTTAATTTTACCATTCAAACTTTCCCTTTAATTTTTAATTTCTTCTATGATTTTTTTTTAAAGTTTCCTCAAGCTCTTTTAATGTTCTTTGTATTAGTTTTCATAGTTTATTGTTTTTTGGTTGTTCTTTTGAGTGGATGTATATGTTGCTTGCTTCTCTGAGATTATCAGTTATAGTTAAGAAGCTTTTTTTTTTTTTTTCTGCTCCTGCATGCCTTCAATTCCTCTGAGTTCCTCTTTAATGTTTCTTTGTTTGATCCCTTTTATGTTAGATTTCTCTAGATGTCTAGTGATC
Source organism: Mustela nivalis (assembly GCF_964662115.1). Taxonomy (NCBI): domain Eukaryota; kingdom Metazoa; phylum Chordata; class Mammalia; order Carnivora; family Mustelidae; genus Mustela; species Mustela nivalis. The sequence goes on from NC_139024.1 coordinate 105,827,801, forward strand.
CTTGTCTGTCTGATCCTATTTAAGAGTGAGGCACTAAATATCAGGTTGGAAGCTTGCTGTGTATTTGCAAATTTTAAGGGTCAGGTATAGATGAAGGTGACTAAGGAGGATATGACTATTTCACCAGGATCTCTAACAGTTAATATGTCCTTCCCAGGGAGGGAGGATTGGTGTTATCTGTAGCCTGGAAATTATGAGTCTGAGTGTCTGTGATCTGGCCGCTGAGTAGAAACAGGGGTTTGGACCCTCACCATTTAATGTAGAGATATTCATTATTCACTAGTTTCAGCAAGATAGTTTCCACTTGAGTAGAGCTTACCGCTCACAATTCCAAATTCCTTCTGTTTTAATCTTTCTAGAGAGTAGATTTTCAATATTCTGTCTAGTTGTGCACATGTTGTGTGGAGCAGGGTTACAGGGAATAACCAGGTACTTGGAAAGGGGAGTATGTACAGGGGTTTAAATGCCTCTAATAGTTGGGGCACCTGGGTATCTCAGTCAGGTGAGCATCAACTTTGTTTTGGCTCAGGTTGTGATCTCACTGGTCTTGATCTCATAGGTCAAGCACTCAGTAGGAAGTTTGCCTAAGGACTCTCTCCCTCTGCCCCTCCCATCAGTCACGAGCACCCTCTTTCTCTCTCAAACAAGTAAGTAAGGCTTTATAAGTAAATATATAAAGCCTTCTAACAGTGACATTCAAGAGCTTTCTTTTTTCAATTCCATTTAACCTTGCCTTCACAGGTAGCAAATGCCTCCAATTCTTCATCCTTTTAAGCATATTTTAGTGGCATTTGTTTCTTAATTTCTCCTCCTATAGTCACTTTCTTTTGTTTGCAAAATTAACAGCAAATTAGCAGCTTTCATCATTCAATTAACATCTTTTTTCTTGTGATGTCTTGTGTTGTGTCTTTGCTCTATGGAATTACGTCTTTAAAAAAATCCCTTATGTGGTTATTTTAGTATTGTTTGTGCAATTTGCAGTGATGAAGATATGTTTGCTCAAGCCGCTATGTATAACCAAAAGTCCGTAACATGCCTTGAAAAGTGACTGCATTGGTGAGTCTCTTATTCAGCTCTCATATCCAGTTATTCTATTTTATTTTTTTTCCCTAAAGATATTTATTTATTTATTTATTTATTTGAGAGAGAAAGAGGGAACAGTCACCTGCATGTGCATAAGCAGGGGGAGGGGCAGAGGGAGAAGCAGACTCCCCACTGAGTAGGAAGCCTGAGGGGAAAGATTCAGGGCTGATGAGGGGTCTAATCCCTGAACCCTGAGATCATGACCTGAGCAGAAGGCAGAGACTTCACCAACTGAGCCACCCAGGTGTCCTAGCTGTTCTACTTCAATTTAAACACAGAAATATATCTCCAGTCAGCCTGTTAATCTCCATTCCCTATGCTAATATGCCATTATATAATTTCAAGACACTATAATATTTGACCCGAGTTACATTTCTCATCTTGTCCTAACAAATTCCATTCCTCAATTGCAACAAATGCATTTATCTTTCTAAAATATAAACATGACTATGGCATCCTCTTTCTCAAAAACTTTTAACAATTCCTCTAAATCCTAAGAATAGTGTCTAAAGTTCTTAATGGTACACACAAAGTGCTTAATAATCTAACTCTCAGCCACTCCTGCACTTGATTCCACTCAGAAACCATCCCTTTGCCTTTCCCAACCAGATGAATATGAACATGGTGCCAACACACACACACACATATACACACACATGCATATATGCTCACATGCTCCATGAATATTAAGCTATTTTCAGTGCTATAAATATTCACAATTTTCTTCTACCTACCCTAATTCCACTATCAAAATTATATTTTCCTTAATATTCTCCATATTGTAGTTTAGCGGTAACTCATACCAAGACATTTTTCCTGACTTTGAATTAGAGGATTTCCCTTCATGGTACTGTCTTTTTAGCCCAAAGTGTCATTTACTACATTGCATTATTTTCTTCTCTCTCTAGACTGTTTGCTGTGCTTTACTGCCAAGACTAAGCTCTTTAAGATGCTTATATATTTCCTATATTCAATTTTAATTCCTGACACACTAGCTAACACATAGCCTATACTCAATAAGTACTTGAAACAAAAAAATCCAAAGACAACTATAAGTGCCAAAACTAGGGGAATGTGAATAATCTTTGTTATGATTAGTTTGTGGGGAGAAACAACTTGTCATTGATTCATTCTTTGTTTTTTATGAAGAAGCTATAACTAAAAACTCCTGACACAAAACAAATAATGAGTCATTTATCATCACATTGATTTTCTCTTTAGAGTCTCTCTCTCTCTCCCTCTCTCTCTCTCTCTCTCTCTCTCTTTTTAAACAAAAAGTTTATCTTCTAGAAGACAGTAAAGGAGACCTTTTCACTTTGCTTTATGGGTTTTATATGTAAAAACAAGTAAGAGGAAAAGAACAGAGTTTGTGTTTAGTCACCAAAACAAATGCAAAAATATGGCAGAAACAGAAGAATAAGGCCTTTAAAGAGATTTTTGACTTTAGGGCATGAAAGTATAATTATTTATAGCACTTAAGTGGTGATATAGATTAAATAAGAATTACAAATTCAAAGTTAGTTTAATCATAAGAGATGAAGAAGAAAAATATGGCTGCACCTAATTATCAATTAGCAATCTCCTGATAAGCTACAAGAAAGAATATAATAAATATATGACTATTCTACAAGTTAAACAAGTGTACGGGAAAGCAATACAGTTAAAGGGATTTTCCAATTAATCTGTGGCACTGAAAGCAAGACAAGTTGAAATAGATCCTTCAGTGAAGACTTTAAATATCAGAGTAAAATAACCCTACTTCAGTATCACTAAGGCAAATGTAGAGAAAGGAACCACGAATGAGATCACGTTTTATTTTCAACTGTTTCTTACTGCTATGCAAGGTTTAACTTGTAAAAGGTTTATCATTTCAAAGATACAATTGCTGGTATCTTACTGAAAGTCAAAGCAAGAGCAAAATGACACATTCTCAAGAGGCATTTTTTTCTTTATTATTCTCCCTATTTATTTATTTATTTCTGCCTTTTTCTTAATAAAAGAAGAAAGAAAATGGAAGGGGAAAATATGACTCCACAGTTTAAAAACATCCTGTGTTAGATTTTTAGATTTTATTTGTAAATTTATGACCAATGTTTTATATGCAGTTTTTTCACATGCTAGAAACATCAGATTTAACTTAACTCTCTTTATGCTTTCTCTTTTTCCTATAAATATAAGCCTAAGACAGTTTTCATGGATTACAGTTTCTCCCATTCTCCTTTCATCATAGTTCATTGTTTTGCATAATGTAGGAGAAAGCTATATAACATACCAGTCTATTTTAGTATAAGACCAGGAGAAATACATAAACCTTACAAGTCTTATAAAACACTTCCAAGATAACTCTGCAAGAAAAAAAAAAATACTGTTTTTTATATTGCTTTTTAAGTTGGTAAATAAATGTTATTGAAGTAATAATATTAAAATGGCTAAGGTGAGTTTTAAGTTGGTACGTAAATGTCATTGAAATAATAATTTTAAGAAATTAGGTGTTCATTCCTTAGAACCTAAAATTTATGTTTATGCACAACAGCATTCTTATAGAAAGGACATCAAGAACTATGTACCATAAAGATTTTCCTGTTCTTGCTAATTGAGAAAAGTAAATTTAAAATTTTTAGGAGGAAACTTCATGACAGCATAGGAATAGATTATACAATGCAATATTTTCATGAGTTATTTAAGATTATACTTACATCTTAAGCATTTAGCTAGATAGAAATGTGTAACCAAAGAGAAAACTTAGACAATCTGTAACTTTGAATTAGTGATGATTTAATTGGTAGCAGTAACTACAGATATTTTTTGTCTTATTTTGTGTTTAAAATTGTCTTAAACCTGCATAAAAATATAAACTAATAATTATAGTTAATTTCTTCAAATACTAACTTCAATGTGCTCCAAGCTTAAGACCTATTTAAAGGAAAGGCTATTCTCATATTCTACCATGTTGTACTGATTTATGTTCAATATCATTTATAACTAAACATAAAACATGTTAAAAACTCTCTATATTTATAGTTTTCATTGAACTATATGACCAGAGAGAAGTTTTAAAAGAGGAATCACAGAATTACAAAGCTAGTAAAGTTTAAATTAACAGTAATTTTATATGATTGACATTGTTTGCTGAATCGTTCCCACTGGATGTAACATGACTATGATACTCACCATTGTCATGCATATTCAATGTGGCTCAGCCCATCTGTACTCCTCTTTGCTCTATAATGACTCAATTCTTTCACACTTTTGTGTTCAAATTTCTATAAAATCTTCTCTCATCCTGCTATAATATGATGTCAGGTGACTATCACTTGGCTCCAATTCCAAATATACAAAATAACCCTGCCCAAATTATTTTCTATTAATCTCTGATAATGAAAGTAATACTACTAGGCTACAATGTAATGAGAAAAAGAAAGGTGTTTGTAAGCCATAAATTCTGTGCCAGTACCTAATTACACACATTCACAATCCAAATAACTAGGAAATAATTTGTGTTTTGGGGTATTGATAAGTATTAAAATATAAAATTAAGATCAAGTTTTTAGACATGAAGTATATGTCTATGGTCCCTAGTCTGGAAAACACTACCAAAGAGACACCCTAAGGGTTAGATCCTACCTAAAGTTACACAATAGCAAAATGTGAAAAGGGAGTTAATTTTTATGCCTTATATTAATTTCTATGATTAGAGTGAGATCATTTGCCTCTGAACAATTAACAAAAGGTAACAGATACAGAATTATACCTGAAGTGCTAAAGCATGGGGAAATTTAAATATTTTAAGGAGTTAATGTTTTCGATTCAGCAAAACTGGTGTGTACCTTTGAACCAAAAATTTATTTCATATAGTGTGCTATTAAATTTAGAATGTTAGAACAAGGAGTTCCCAAAGGGGGCATATATATATTTATATATATATATAGAAATTTTTAGTAATTATCTAAATATCCCAGATATGCAGAGACATGTAAATCTGTAATTATCCTGAAGCAAAAATTTATTCATGAATAACTCAAAACCGATATATGGAAGTCATTTAGATAATAAATATGTTTGGTCTTTCAACATTTGCCCCACTGCTTATCATTACATGATCTTAAAAAGAGTGCCACCTCTTAGTACTAGTTATAAGAATAAACGGTATATGGAGAGTCCGAACAGGAAATGGTTCTTTACTAGGCAATAATTATGTGAATATCTTAGGCCTTGAGTTTACTGTGTAAAGCAGTTACTTCTATTTTTTTAGGTACATTTTACAACTTTGAGGGGTAAAGTATATAAAATACTTGCAAATTAAAAAAGCAAAAAACGGATTGATATAACAATTGATACAATTGAGGGGACGCCCTGATATGAAGGATCATAAGTGATCAGTGAATAATGTACAAGAACTGGGTCTGTTTAGTAGCTGAAAAAAAAAATGCTCAAATGTATATTTAACAATTTTATTTAAGTGCGGTTTTAATAGAGTGTTATAAATTAACTGTTGCGGATGTTAACTAGATCCTGTTCTAGACATGATAAAAAATACATTAACTTTGATAGCTACTTTTCATTTTATTTATGGTCTCAAGTTCAATGGCTTTAATTTCATGAGTAAATATTCTAGTGAATGTTTTTACTCATAGTTGTGTCCAGTCACTAGAATAAATTTTCCCTTCCTCACCTGTTTTTTTATATTAATTCCAACTCTTTTTATTTCATGCAATAGGCAACTTACATAATCCCCATAGCTATGATATTTTGAAAGCATATTACAGGATAAATAATTGGGATATAGACTTGCATTATTTTGTTCTACACACACACACCAAACATTCATTCTCTTCTGCACTTTAAACTTTTATACTACAGGGACAGAAGTAGAAGTTGGCTTTTATTTTTAAAGAATACAGAGTATGATATTTGGGTTTCCTGGGAGAAATGTAAACCAGGCAAAGAAAAAGAGCAAGATGAAGGGCAGTATTGACGATAGAGGAGTAAATATCTCAAATATAAAAAAGAAACACAATTCTTGATGGGGGGGTATATCTATAGTATTCTCTAGCAGGGCATGTTGTCCTTCTATGCTGGGGCTGTAGAGTAGAGTGGATTTGATTCAGAAAAAAATAAAGAATATGCCACTTCTTACAAACATATACACACTTAGATCTGCTATGTATAAGTAATTCATCCAGGATTGCTAAGAGATTGCAGTCTGGGCATATGCATAGTCTAATGGTAGCAATCTATAGAAACGAAGCAAGATGGTTTTCAGACAAGAGTGTTGACCCAGTCACAGTATGGCAAACAGGGAGGGGTCTGGACTCTGAGAAGTAACTACTGATTTAGAATATACCACTAGTCTATACCTAAACCAAAGCGGATTTAAAAATGCTTCTGTGATAAAGAAAATAGAATAAAGAGAAAACAAGCATACATCTGGATGGTACTGAGTGAAATAAAGGAGACTATGAAATGCTTCTGAAAATCCATTCTGTATCCAAGTCACATAATAAGTTATTGATATTTTGTCCCATAATGGAAAACTGTGCTTTTTATGTAGAAGCAATTATCCTAGGAATCCATTCAAAGACTCAAATTTATATAGGGCTACTGGCATGGGACATTCATTAAAAGACACACAGGCTTCCAATGAAAGGAATCATAGAATAAATAGTGAGGAAAGAGATATCTGACTGGTCGTTTTCCCAGTGAGTTGTTTTCCCATTTCTCCCAGGAAGGAGAGACTAGCAGTGCATTTTTAAAAGCTCATTAAAGACATAACGTGAGACATGCCAGCAGGGTTAGGAGACAGAAGTTAGAGATTTGGTAGGGCAATCAACCCTTTAAAAGAAGAGATTTAACGTGACCCCAAGTTATCTGATACAAAATTGAATTTCAGGTTCCGAAAATACTAGGGACCCACCCTATTCCCCCTAAGTTCCATGGAGAAATGGCACAACTACGGAAGCAGATAGCAGCCTGATACACACAGATGGTACCTTCTGAGGTGTCCAAACTGCCAATTCTGGCCAAGTGTTGCAAAGCCAAGTTAAGCTGCAAAGAGTAGGATTGTTTCTTCTCAAATTAATGATGTAGACTTGACTTTGAATATATTTACTAAAAAAAAAAAAGTACTTTACCTGCCTATCCTACATTCCTTTTAAGCCTAAGATATTTTCATGTGACTCCAGGTTATGTGAGAAATGCCAAGACACATTAATGAAATTCATATTATATCATCCTAGGATTTGAGGCTTGGCGTGCACTTATATTTTAATTTAGAAAAACTAAGCAATTCTTTTTTTTTTTTTTAAGTTTTATTTATTTTAGTAATCTCTACACCCCACATGGAGCTTGAACTCACAATCTCAAGATAGAGAGCTGCATGCTTTTTTTTTTTTTTTTTTTTAAGATTTTATTTATTTATCTGACAAAGATCACAAGTAGGCAGAGAGGCAGGCAGAGAGAGAGAGAGAAGCAGGCTCCCCGCTGAGCAGAGAGCCCGATGTGGGGCTCGATCCCAGGACCCTGAGATCATGACCTGAGCTGAAGGCAGAGGCTTCAACCCACTGAGCCACCCAGGCGCCCCAGAGCTGCATGCTTTTCTGACTGAGCCAGTCAGGTGTTCCAAGTCATTAGTATTTCTTACACTGGGATATGGTGAGGGATGATTAGTGCCACGTACACTTTCATTGTCAATACTCTCCATGATAGTCACAAACGTAACTGCTTCTCCAAAGCACTGCAGGATTTCAAACAAGGAGAAAAATCTGACGGGAGTTTAGTTCCTAGTGCCTAGCAAATCCTAATTAGGTTGGTCAACATCAGCCAGTTCCACCTTCCAAATACCAAATGTTGTGATACATGCTGTGTAGGGAAGCAAGCAATTGGCCAAAAGAAAGAAGTACTAGGATCAGATGCAAGAAAAGAAAACAAAGTGAACCTGGCAATAAGCACAGCCTTATTCTTCAAGAGTACAGGTTAGTAAGATTAATTTTATTAAGGGATGGGACATTGAAGGAATAGCCAGAATAGGCAAAAACATCTATTAATCTTCATAAATGATTCCCAGTTTAAAGATCTTAAATTTATATTCAAAGCCACACTGCAGCCCCCAAATTTATCTAAATACATTTTCATGAACTTGTGAGTTTGGAATTAAATGAATGATTTTTTTCAAGAAATACAATCTGGCAAAGGAATAGAAAAATATGATGATCAGTGACATCTATGGGCATTGCTGTTCTCCCAAGGCATGCTTATATTGTGCTTCTAAAGAGTGATAAAAATGGTATATTTAACATTTCATATAGTAACATCTCACATGGTTGACCAATTGTAGGAGATAAAGCTTATCTATATTTTTTTTCTCTGAACGTAAGTTTGTATTTAGAGAACTAGCATAAATCTTATAAATCATAAAATACAAATTATAAGAATATGCTTTTATATTCTAAATACAATTTTGAAAAGACATTTAAATGTGCTTAAAGTTCAGTACCTGCATATAAGTGCTTGCATTTTCTAATTTTCCATATAAATCTTAAATAAGTGATAGACATGAGATCTCTAAACCCATAAATGTAGACTGTCTATTCATGTTGCCAAGAAGCCAGATGGCATTCAAACTTTCAAAAAAAAAGAGCTTTTCCAATACCCATGTAACACCTGCCCACTTTATTTATTAGATACTCAAAAGAGATACTAAGGATGGGATTTAATACCTTATACATTATATATTACTTATGAATAAACCAATGATATATATGCATATTATTAAAATTATTCTTTCATTCAATATAATTTTAGTGATATTAAATAATATATAATAAATATTAGAGTACCCAAAATAAAAAGTAGATCACTTATTTTAGGTTAATTTCCTTAAAGGATCAAAGAGAAATCTTGCCACATGTACGTATGTCAGCATTGTCGTATACAGTAAGTAATTAATTTGTACTATTACAAAAGCCTGTAATGCATCAGTTTTATTTTTTTCTCCATTAATTTTATAAATTCTGACTTTATGAACTCACACATCCCTACAGATTTTAAGGGTCTCCATTTTCTTATGTACAGATATATTGAAATGTAGTTAATAGCATGATACTCAGTTTTAATACATCAGGATATGAGGTTTTGAGATACTAAAGAATAAATTTAAAAACAAAGTATTTACAGATCAACAGTTCTTTCCATATGTTTTAAGTACTTTTATTTAATTTCCTGAAAAATTATTAGATTATTTTAATTAAATAACAGAAGAGGAAGAAAGTATATGTGAGAGAATAGGTCCTAATTCTAAAACTTATTATGTCTCTAGGTCAACAGAAGATTCACTCTGTCTAGCTCTTTTATATCATTTAAGTTAAAAGGCTTTGGGCTAACAATTCATTCTGAAAAAGCCACAGAACTACCACAGAGGCAGGAGAATCTAAGATCTGTTCCCCCTTGGACTAAAGATAATGATTATCACATAAATGGTCATGATATTTTTACATTTGAATCCATATAAACAACAATGCCTAAAAAATGTAGAGCCTTCCTGAACCTTCTATTCCCACATTCAACCAATATTAAAATCTTTGATTTTTACCTCCCAAATCTCTTTCAACCCTACCCATTTTCTCCCTTTTCATGGTCTTTTTGTGGACTCACATCACCCTTATCTAGGTCACTTAAGTACTTGGTACTTTATTTCCTTAGCCAAATAAATAGTTCCCAAAGTTACTTCTCTAAAATTTGATCATTTAACTCCTGCCTTACAAGCATTTAAAGGACTTTCTCTTGTTATTTACAGATTAAGTCCAAAGTCCTACAATCCATATTTTTAACTTAAATGACAATGAAATCTTTATAATCCAGCCACATCTTCAGGCTATTTCACCTTTCCTTGCTTCATGTTTTTTTTCTTCTGCTTTTGTTATGAAATATATCAGTGTGATGTGCTCCTCCTTTAAGGTGGAAGTCAAAGGATACCTCCTTTGAAAGCCTTAAAGAGTCCATCAAAACTGAGTAGGTAACTTTTTACTGCATTTTCCCACTGAAGATTATTATGTATTTGTAGTATGTTGCTCTTACACACTCTGTTATATTTTTTTTTACAGATTTCCTTAATAAACTGCAAACTTATTCATTTAAGATACATATTTATCCCTAAACCTATATGCCAGGTCAGAAATACTTAATAAGTGTTTGTTATATAAACAGATGAGCTAGTTAATTTTTAAAAAAGATATTTATGTAGAGTGAGTAGGTTATATATAACACAATATAATGCTATTCTGAAAATATGTGATCAATATATATAAAAACAAAGTGAATTCCTTTCTATGGCTAAAGTACTGAAGGATATTAATAGTTCTCTAATTTTGTACACTCCCTCTCACATACACACTCACAAACACATACATATACACACAATTTGTTTCTGTCTCTTCCTCCCACACAAATAGTTGCACTGATAATTCGATTTAAACTACTTGTAAGATAATCTTCAAAAATCTCACTATTAGGTTTATAGTTCTCCCAGATTTAAAATATTTGAGAGAAGCTTGGAAAACTTTTATGGGTAAGGAAAAATCATGCTATTAAATTTGGAAGGCAAGAAGACTTTTCAGCCATATAAATTGGTCTACAAAAGGTATTGCTAAGGAACTAAAGTATGCTGTAAACGCACTGATGCCCTGACCTGTAGAGATACAGTTAATTCCACTGACAATAAAACGTATGAGCAATTTTTTTTCTTTCCTTACTGCCCAATGTCTTTGATGAAAAAGTACTGTCAAACTAGACTGCAGAATATGGCATTAAAGTTTAATTCTGTCCAATCAGGTAGGCAGAGATCAAATTCTGACACTGTTTATTATTGTGGAAGAGAGAACTTTCTGAAAACTCTTTTAAACCATCATAGCAAACCAAAAATATTATAATCGCCAAGAGAAAACATTTTCAGCTTTAATTTTTTTTTCATTGTTTAAAATATCTGTGTAAGTATAGTGTAGAATATAATCAGAAAATTTGTTCGTTCCTTATTTCTTTGTTTCTTTTTTTTTTTTTCCCCCAGAGCAAGCGTTTTATTTTTATTTCAAAGTTCAACCTTATTAATCCCAAAGATTCCTGGTCAAGCTTTTGCATAAACACTCTTACATATTTGGTAATCCTGTAAATTCATTGCATTAACAACAGAAAAATAAAATAGTGGGGCGCCTGGGTGGCTCAGTGGGTTAAGCCGCTGCCTTCGGCTCAGGTCGTGATCTCAGGGTCCTGGGATCGAGTCCCGCATCGGGCTCTCTGCTCAGCAGGGAGCCTGCTTCCTTCCCTTCCCCTCTCTCTGCCTGCCTCTCTACCTACTGTGATCTCTCTCTGTCAAATAAATAAATAAAATATTAAAAAAAAAAGAAAAAGAAAATAGTAAGTGATTTTTTGAATAATCATATATTTGCTTAAAATTTGCATTTGGCAAATTTTCATACAGTTAGTTTCCAATACAGGTCAAGCACTGAACCTTAAAATAAACAAATATACATTTGAAAAAAAATAGTGTTAAACTGTTATTTTATCTGCTGATAAACAGAAATTAAAAATCACATCATTCTAAGAGGAATTAGTAAATGATGTATACACTGAAAAAATGTATTCTTTTTAATATTTTATTTTCTATTGAAGTATAATTAATATACAGTATAATATTAGTTTCAGGTATATAATGTAATTAGTCAACAATTCTATACATTTCTCAGTGCTCATCAAGGTAAGTGTACTCTTAAACTCCTTTACCTATTTCACCTATCCCCCACCCACTTCCTTTGGGCACTGCCAGTTTGTTTTCCATATTTAAGAGTCTGTCTTTTGCTCATATCTTCTTTTGTTTGTTTGTTTTGTTTCTTAAATTTCACATATGAGTGAAATCATATGAAGCTTTGAGATTCCAACCTCAAAGATATTGTTTTGTACAGTAGTTTTCAAGAATTACTTACTGAATTAAATTGCCTAAAAATTAGCATTACATGAAATTCATGTCTTTCTCAATTCTAATCTTTTGAAATTAAATGAATATTTGCCTGAAAGATATAGCAATCACCAACTTTCTGTATAATTTTACGAGTAGATCATTAATGTTATTTTATTTTCTATATGTGGTAATAAACTAAAATGATCTTCACTATGTCCCCTAGAGGAATAAAAATCTACATAAAACTTAATTTTGTGAAATATAGCAAACCTTATGTGTGTTTTATAGAGTCACATTTATCATATTGAATAAAGAGAGTTTGTCACTAATATAAATTTTTTAAAAGAACTATTTATTTATTTGACAGAGAGAGAGATCACAAGTAGGCAGAGAGGCAGAGAGAGAGAAATGGGGAAGCAGGCTCCCTGCTGAGCAGAGAGCTCATTGCGGAGCTGGATCCCAGGACCCTGAGAGCATGACCTGAGTCGAAGGCAGAGTCTTAACACACTGCCCTAAATTTTCTTTTTAACACATGAACTTTTGGGGGGCGGTTTACTGTCATATTTGGTGTGTTTGACATTGTTTTGGGTCTAAAGTAATACAAATTTATCTTTTAAAAATAGTGATTTGGTTATGAATTACTGTCAGCTATTTTGAAAGGCAAACTACAATATAAATGCTAACCATTGATCATATAGTTGTACTTACTTACATATGGAATGACAAAGAACATGTATATCACAATAGCACTAAACAGAGAAGAAAGTACATGCATTATATTCAAACTCAATTTCAAAGGTTATGAAAAGGTTGAAAATATGCTGATATTAATGTAATTCTATCTTAGTAGTACGATGTTGATTTAGTGAAATTATATTTAAAAGTGATTGAATATACTTATAGTTTGAAGATCTGTAATTCATGTTAAAAACACAGTGGTTAAAGTAAATAGAAAAATATTCCCTGCTCATGCATTGGATGAAATATTATCAATATATTTTGGAAGAAACAGTTATCAGTTACTGAATTCTTAAAAGAGGAATGGAAATAAATCTCTAAACCAAATATTTTGCAGTTACTTGAGGAAAATACAGAATAAAGATCCAACAGTTTTATCTTAGTAATGAAAATGAGATGTGTCCTCATCCCCACTCTCTTGGCCCTGGCCTGTGTTATACAATTCTGCAGGCAACTCTTAGGTCAGTAAAGAGAGATAACATGAAAAATCATGAGCTCTAGAGAGTATCCAAGAATGTTTACTAACTATATTAGCATTTGTGTTTGTTTATTCCCATCTTTCTGTGCTTTGAAATAACTCCAATCTATATGCTCCTGTAAGAGGCAAGCAAATTCCAGGCTAAAGTCAACACCAAACAAGCAGGGTCAATCCATTCTCTGTCAATCTACAGATTTAATGCAATCCACATGAAAATACCAATAACATTTTCCATAGAACTAGAACAAATTAACACTAAAATTTGTATGGAACCATAAAGGACCTTAAATAGCCAAAGCAACCTTGAAAAATAAGAACAAAGCCGGAGACAATTACGACGCCAAATTTTAAGATATACTATACTGCTATAGCAATCAAAATGGTATAGCACTGGCACAAAAAATAGACACACAGATAATGGGACAAAATAGATAGCCCAGAAATAAACCACACTTATATAGTTAATTAATTAATCTACAACAAAGGAGACAAGAATATACAATGAGGAAAAGACAGTTTCTTCAACAAATCATACTGGGAAAACTGGACAGCTACATGCAAAATAAGGAAATGGAACCATTCTCTTATACTATACACATAAATAAACTCAAAATGGATTAAATACCTAAATATGAGTCCTGAAAACTTAAAGCTCCCGGAAGAAAACAATGGCAATAATTTCTTTGACATTAAAACATTTTTCTAGATAGCTCTCCTCAGGCAAGGGAAACAAAAGCATATTAAACTATTGAGACTACACCAAAATAAAAAGCTTTTTCATAGCAAAGGAAACCATCAACAAATGACAAGTCAACCTATCAAATGAGAGAAGACATTTGCAAATGATATATACAATAAAGGGTTAATATCCAAAATATATAAAGAACTTTTACAGCAAAAGACCAAAGAACCCCACAAATAATCCAATTAAAAATGTGCAGAGGACACAAGTAGACATTTTCCCAAAGAAGCACAAATGGACAGCAGATACATGAAAAGATGCTCAACATCACTAATAATGAGGGAAATGCCAATCAAAACCACAAATGAGATATCATCTCACACCTGTCAGAATGGCTAGAATGAAACTGACAAGAAATAACAAGTGTTGGTAAGGATGTAGAGAAAAAGGAATCCTTGTGCACTGTTGGTGGGAATGGAAATTGGCGCAGCCACTGTGGAAGACAGTATGGAGGTTCCTCAGAAAATAAAAAAAAACAGAAATACTACATGATCCAGTAATTCTACTACTGGGTATCTATCTACCCAAGGAAACCACAAACATTAATTCAATAAGATATATGCAATCCTGTGTTCATCATGTTCATCATGGCATTATTTGTAAATTTGATTTTTGATTCTTAGTCAAAGTTTTATTTTTTGGAGAGTATACAAAATCAGAAGTTGTTAGAGGATTACATAGTCCATCTGATATTTCCAAAAACATAAACTCTATGTAACGGAAAACCACGTTAAGTATGACTGTTAAAATACAGATGTTTTATTCCAAGTTATAAAAGTGTATAGCACTTTTTGTAGCAAAAGTGATTGATAATTGTTGAAAATAAGTTACTATAGATCAATACCCTTACCCTGCATACTTCATAAGTTATGTACCACCTCTGATTTTCCTATCCAAGCACAGAAAGAAATAGCATCTATCTTTCCTGGGATGATGGGATTCATGACAGGATTCAGGAAAGCTTCCATATCTCAGATATTTGATTTAACAGTATGTTACAGTTGCTTAGATCTTATAATTAAACATTTATTAGTTTTTCCTGACTTTCTTGAATATTTTTTAAAAGGAAAAATACCGATGTGAGTAATCAAATATTTTTACCTCTTTTAATATAATACATATAGTAGTACAAACTAATTACACTCAGTTCATGGCAGAAAGTGTAATGAAGCTTAGGTGAATGAGAAGGGCAACAATATAAAGCACTGCAAGACTATGGAGGCAATGATGAAGATGAAATGAACTTGGAGGAAATATCAAAGTGAGGGGACATTTCCAACAGGATGGCGGGAGAGTTGTGGCAGATAGAAAGGGACTCGGAGGGCGCCTGGGTGGCTCAGTGGGTTAAGCCACTGCCTTCGGCTCAGGTCATGATCTCAGGGTCCTGGGATCGAGTCCCGCATCGGGCTCTCTGCTCAGCAGGGAGCCTGCTTCCCTCTCTCTCTCTCTCTCTGACTGCCTCTCTCTCCCTGTCTACTTGTGATCTCTCTCTGTCAAATAAATAAATAAAATCTTAAAAAAAAAAAAAAAAAAGGGACTCGGAAAACACAAAAGTAAAGAACACCAAGGGAAGAAACTGTCTGGAATAGGATTTCACACATTAAAAACAAAAACAAGTATCTTTGTGTCTCAGTGCTTTGTTTTATAAATTATGTGCTATATTCTTTATAATCTACATGGTGCCATAGAAAAAAGTTATGTATAATGTTTTTACTTATTACTATAGCCCTCTGCCATGTGATTCTAATTTGGATTTTAGTGTAATTTTAACATAGTTTTTATGGTTTAATAAAGCTTGCACACATTAAAATGCTATTAAACTGTTACACATGGTTAATAATACTTACAGACTTCTGAAAGCAGCCATTATTAAACTGAACAAAGTCATTAATGTCTCTAAACTTTGTACCAAGATATAAACTACAAAAGAGATGTTAACCATATCTACAGAATAGTCATGGCATCTGACTGTATATATATTTTTCTTTTTTACTATATGTATGTTTTTTTGTATTAGTACTCTAACAAAAATTAAAAAAATAAAAGAAAACAAACCTCACTGTATTCTGGAATTGACCTTCTTCCTGATCATGACTTTGAAGCCAACTGACATTACAAAACTCCTATGCTTTTGGTCCTTCATCTATGTACTAACCAGATTATCATAGGCAATCTCTATAACCTTCTGCAGTCCAAAAATTCAATGTGTTAGTCACCCTAAAACTCAGTGTGCTAGCAAGAAATAACCATTTGAGTTTAGGACTAGAAATACAATCATAATTATTAAATTTGCTGAACAAAAGGTTATTTTCATTTATTTTAAATAACAAATAATGGAAAAGATTTTTTTTTTAAAGATTTTATTTATTTATCAGAGAGAGAGAGGGGGAGAGAGCAAGCACAGGCAGACAGAATGGCAGGCAGAGGCAGAGGGAGAAGCAGGCTCCCTGCTGAGCAAGGAGCCCGATGTGGGACTCCATCCCAGGACGCTGGGATCATGACCTGAGCCGAAGGCAGCTGCTTAACCAACTGAGCCACCCAGGCGTCCCAATGGAAAAGATTTTTAAAATTTATCAAATATTGACCATATTTTTATTTTAAACATTCATATTATTAATTTAATATGTTTCAGTGGGCAATATAAATTAACTCACTCGTGAGTTTGAGTTGCTGAACGCATATTGTTAAAAATAAATTTAGGTATTTGAAATGTCCTGTCATGTCTCAAGAAAGGATCTAAGGCATGATTATAAAATTGTCTTTGAAATATGGTTGAATTACTTAAACATTATGTTCCTTGGCACCTAATAGACCAGTTATTTTTCCTAATTAAAACTAATACTACTTTATTTTGCTTAAAATGGTTAACTGATTTATGTCAGTATTCAAAGCAATATTATGGACATAATTCATTTTACAGACAAATATACAGTCATATAAACACTAGCTACATATCACTGGCTTATTCATTTTACCATTTTCAAGGAGCATATTCTAAAAGGTCAGACTTCAGTACATCCTTTTTTTTCCTTTTCTCTTTTTTTTCTATTTAAGGATGACCTATTCCTTTCAAAATTTAGCTACAATCAAGAAGCTTAAAAAATAAATACTAGCTACACTTTCTTTTTTAAGATTTTATTTTTAAGTAATCTTCACATCTAACACAGGGTTTGAATTAACAACCCCAAGATCAAGGGTTGCATCCTCTACCAACTGAGTGAGCCAGGTATCCTAATACCTAGCTATTCTTAAAATGTATCATTTTTCTACTTATAAAGTAATTTAAATGAATCAGATGTATTCATGAAAAAAATCAGAGATCACCAAAGTATAAATCTGACACACCTCGGACCTAGTGAAGCCCAATACTCAATGTCTGGGGAATAAAATGGAGATTTTAAATGGGTCCACATATGCTTATCAATTTCTCCCTGGATCTAAGTCACCTTATCACATATAGTTAAAGTACTTTCTCAGGTATGCCACTGCATTAATACATGCTTTTACTCCACTGCTTTAACTGGGCAGGGCTATTATTTAAAACAGTCTTGTAGACACAAAAATAATTCAATAAAGAAGAATCTGCTTAATAGAGTTGGAATATAAAAGTGGTCATATGAGACATCTGTGTAAACAGCAATAAAGATCAATAAAACAGGCATAAAAATGTTAGTAACTGAGACTCTGAGTGAACTTAAAAAATTATGTAACAAAAAGTGAGCCAAGTTATTGGCACTTGAAGAAAAATGAATTCTTAAAATAAATTACTTTGTAAACAGAAAATAACATGGCTTGCTAAGTGGGCATTAAATTTACAATGGAAAAAAATCCCAGCTACTTAAAAAGTCCATATTCATTCTAAAGTAAGAGAAAATATATAATATTCTCCCAAGGAAAAAATTTATAAACCAGATAAAAAAGGGTGAGAAGTAAGTAAGATTCGTATAGTTGTTGTTGTTGTTGTTTTTAAAACAGTATAGCTTTTATTTCATCTTTAAAATATCACAAATAAATCTGAAACATCATCTAGCTTCAGGATTCATACAATTAAAAAAAAAACATTTTATTTATTTTAGAGACAGAGAAGGAGAGAGAGAGATAGCACAAGCAAGAGGGACAGAGGGAGAGGGAGAGAGAATCTCAAGCAGACTCCTTGCTGAGAGAATCTCAAGCAGACTCCTCCCTGAAATCAGGACCTGAGCAGAAACCAAGAGTTGAATGCTTATCCGACTGTACCACGTAGGTGCCCCAGGTTTCAATATAATTTTTTTTAAAGAGAGAAAAATGATTATTTTATTATGGTTTAAATAAATATATCAGAGGTTAATCCTTAATCCACACACAAATATATGATTTAACTTGCAAAATATTCCATCCCATGAGTTTTCTTTTGTTAATAAACATCTTGAGAATAATGCTAACCTGGCACCAACACCAATGACTACTCACAGTCGCTGTACGAGTCCCTTAGAAACTGAAACACCTAAGGCATTTAAATTTACTATTCCCAGACTATCAGGAGCTTTCAGGCATATTGAATCAACAGTGAAAATTTTGAAAACAGACAAC
The DNA here is from genome assembly GCF_964662115.1 of Mustela nivalis. Classification (NCBI taxonomy): domain Eukaryota; kingdom Metazoa; phylum Chordata; class Mammalia; order Carnivora; family Mustelidae; genus Mustela; species Mustela nivalis. The sequence continues at coordinate 105,846,356 of NC_139024.1, forward strand.
TCTTATATAAATGAAGTCGGAATAACCTTGTAGCTTTAATGGTGGCCTATACTTGTTCCTGGGAGATAAGCCAGGAAAAGAAGCAAGCCTCTTCAGTCTAAATTCCTTTGACTTCATGCTTTAAGAAAGGTCAGCTTAGCTAGCCCATGATTAACATCCCCTAAAAGGAAGATTTATAGAGTAGCTTTTATAGTTCTTGAATTAACAAGGTTGTAAAAACACATATTTTAGTTTTAGTTTCACTTCTTTCTTTCTTTTTTTATTGAACTGAATGAGTTTCCATGAATGGAACCTTGATTTATAACATCATATTCATTGGAAATAAATGTTCAACTTACCGTTGTTGACTTATCCAGGCACTGATTAGGTTATAACCAAGAGGGTCGTTGCAGTGGTCAAGCAGTCATATTTATGATATTTTATGTAATTACAGTTGATAGTAGAAACATATTTACTTTCTATATTTAATCAAACCACCAGAGTAAAACAAGCAAAATTCAAGCTTAAAAATACAAAATACAGGGCGCCTGGGTGGCTCAGTGGGTTAAGCCGCTGCCTTCGGCTCAGGTCATGATCTCAGCATCCTGGGATCGAGTCCCACATCGGGCTCTCTGCTCAGCAGGGAGCCTGCTTCCTCCTCTCTCTCTCTCTCTCTCTCTCTGCCTACTTGTGATCTCTGTCTGTCAAATAAATAATAAAAAAAAAATCTTAAAAAAAAAATAATAAAAAAAAAATACAAAATACAGCAGAGATAATACAACACACGCACACACTACAAATAAAAATGGCATGTTAAGCAATATGTAATAGAGAATAACTGTGTCATAATAATAAGTTAACACTGCATATGCTAAATGAAGCAATAATAATGTTGGGACTATGTGAAATTATCATCTATGTGTGCATTACCAGAGAGATGCCTAAATAATGTGATAAAGGAAGCAAAATAGACAAGAGGACAAAAACACACTGTAGGTATTGAACAAAGAAAATATGGTGGTGGAAATATTAAATGTAATGCAACATATATTAATAATTTAAAAAGGAAATAGTTGACAAAATATAGAAATAATAGAAACACTCTACCACTAAATAATTATGTGCCAAAACACACAAAGTATTTCAACCTTTCAATAATTTAAGATATTTAGAAGAAATACAGTTGTTCACAGATTTCAACTCGATATTAGGCTCTTGAAAATCAGACTGAAATAGTAGAGGTAAACTATCTTTTTAAATATGTGGTTTTAATTGATATTTTACAGATTGAACAGGTAATGGCTATGTTTTCAAATGACCAGCCAATTATATATTATATAAAGAATAAAGGTAATGAAGATTCATCTCCTAAGAATTTTTAAAAGATACCTTAAATAGTAGTTGGTTCAAAAATACAGTGATGCATAAATTTATTTTTATAAATCTTAGTAAATGAAAAATTTTCAGTTGTTAAGATCTTAGAATTATAAGGAGAGCAGGAAGACTAATGAATCTCTATAAGAAGTATATTATAAATATGAATGATCTATTTATCATTCATGTGTTGTAATATTTAAGAAAAGGAATAGGAATTCAATTTTGGGACAGATAGGTGATATGAAGCAATTATAAAATGAGAGATGATTAAATTTGGAAGTCCAACATGGGATTTATATGAATATATGGCATTTGGAAAAAACATAAAAATAATGCTTTCTTAGAATTGTTGGGTTAAAATTTGTGATTTAACTTTCTTTAAGATGAAAACTTACTTAAAAACTTAGTGTCCACTTTTCAGACTGCATCACTACTCAGATGTTTATATGCTTTCCTAAATATATATTTGGTTAATCATGGGTAAATAAATACTGACCTGCAGTAAAACCTGTGTCCAGATCCATCAACACAAATCCATCCATTAAGCCAGAGGACCAAATTCAGTTCAGACTCAGCATGACTGTCAATATTTATTTCACAATATGCACCAGTGTATCCACTTGGGCAAATCCAAGTAAAGTCATGGACTGATTTCTCACCGGAGTCTTCTTTTATGCAAGCAATTGATGTGCAGTTCTAAATTAAGAAAGAGAGAATCAAATTTGATTACTAGTGGTATGACTAACAATTTTATTAAAATTATACTTTATTTAAAATTTTCTGAGAAATCAATATGCAAGTTTATTTTATATTCCTTTCCCTAGTAACTGAAATGTTTCTAGTAATAAATGATTTTTATTTCTTATCACCAGAAATACTTTGTCAAGTGTCTCAAGTGTCAGAAAAAAAAAAAACCCTTTAAAAAAAAAAAACTTTTTTAGACTTTACTAAAACATGTATAATGGCAGTGAACACCTACCCCCCTAAACACCCTAATAATGGTGCTAATGCAAATCCTATGTGTATAATATCAGGAATTCACTGACCCTTAAGTATACATATAAAATACATTGTATGTATAGATGCCACATTTTCTTCCTTTCTTTTTTTTTATTTTTAATGTTATGTTAGTCACCGTACTGTATATGTCATTAGTTTTTGATGTAGTGTTCCAAGATTCATTGTTTACATATAACACGCAGGGCTCCCATGCAATACGTGCCCTCCTTAATGCCCATCATCAAGCTAACCCATCGCCCTGCCCCCTCCCATCTAAAACCCTCAGTTTGTTTCTTGGAGTCCAGTTTCTCATGGTTCGTCTCCCCCACTGATTTCTCTCCCTTCATTTTCCCCTTCCTTCTAACGTCCTCCATGCTATTCCTTATGTTCCACAAGTAAGTGAAACCCTATGATAATCGACTTTCTCTACTTGACATATTTCACTCAGCATAATCTCCTCCAGTCCCATCCATGTTGATGCAAAAGTTGGGTATTCATCATTTCTGATGGCTGAGTGATATTTCATTATATATATGTAGACCACATCTTCTTTATCCATTTGTCTGTTGAAGGGCATCTTGGCTCTTTCCAGTTTGGTTATTGTGGCCATTGCTGCTATGAACATTGGGGTACAGATGGCCCTTCTTTTCACTACATCTATATATTTAGGGTAAATACCCAGTAGTGTAATTGCATGGCCATAGGATAGCTCTATTTTTAATTTCTTAAGGAATCTCCACACTGTTTTCCAAAGTGGTTGCACCAACTTGTATTCCCACCAATACTGTAAGAGAGTTCCCCCTTTCGCCATATCCTCTTCAACATTTGTTGCTCCTGGCCATGTTAATTTTGGCCATTCTACTTGGTGTAAGGTTGTATCTCAGGGTGGTTTTGATTTGAATCTCTCTGATGGCTAATGATGATGAACATTTTTTCACGTGTCTAACGCCATTTGTATGTCTCCTTTGAGAAGTCTGTTCATGTCTTCTGCCCATTTTTTTGACATGATTATCTGTTTTGTGTGTGTTGAGTTTGAGGAGTTCTTCATAGATCTTGAATATCAGCCCTTTGTCTGTAGTGTCATTTGCAAATATCTTCTCCCATTCCTCTTTGTTTTGTTGACTGTTTCCTTTGCTGTGCAGAAGCTTTTGATCCTGACAAAGTCCCAAAAGTTCATTTTCATTTTTTTGTTTCCTTTTCCTTTAGAGATGTGTCTTGAAGTTGCCAGGGCCAATGTTGAAGAGGTTACTGCTTATGTTCTCCTCTAGGATTCTGATGGATTCCTGTCTCACACTGAGGTCTTTCGTCCATTTAGGGTTTATCTTTGTGTATGGTGTAAGAGAATGGTTGAGTTTCATTTTCTGTACACAGCTGTCCAATTTTCCCAACAACATTTATTGAAGAGACTCTCTTTCCACTGTGTATTTTTTCCTGCTTTGTTGAAGATTCTTTGGCAATAGAGTTGGGGGTCCATATATGGGTTCTCTACTATGTTCCATTGGTCTATGTCTGTTTTTGTGCTAGTTTCATGCTGTCCTGGTGATCACAGCTTTGTAATAAAGCTTGCAATCAGGCAACATGATGCCTCCTGCTTTGTTTTTCTTTTTCAACATTTACTTGGTGATTTGGGGTCTCTTCTGGTTCCATACAAATTTTAGGATCTTTGTTGCAGCACTTTGGAAAATGCTGATGGTATTTTGATCAGGATAGCATTTAAAGTATAGATTGCCCTGGGAAGCAAAGACATTTTGACAATGTTTGTTCTTCTGATCCATGAGCATGGAATGTTTTCCCATCTTTTTGTGTCTTCAATTTCTTTGATGAGTGTTCTGTAGTTCCTGGAGTATAGATCTTCTACCATTTTAGTTAGGTTTATTCCAAGGTATTTTATGGTTTTGGGTGCCACTGTAAATGGAATTCATTCTGTAATTTCTCTTTCTATAGTTTCATTGTTAGTATATAAGAAAGCAACTGTTTTCTCTGTATTAATTTTGTATCCTGCCACATTACTGAATTGCTGTCTGAGTTCTAGTAATTTTGGGGTGGAGCCTTGGGTTTTCCACACAAATTATCCTGTCATCTGTGAAAAGAAAGAGTTTGACTTCTTCTTTGCCAACTTGAATACCTTTTATTTTTTATTTATTTTTGTTGTTGTTGTCTGATTGTTGTTGCTAGGACTTCTAGTACTATGATGAACAATAGTGGCAAGAGTAGGCATCCTTGTCATGTTCCTGATCTTAAAGGAAAGCCTCTCAGCTTTTCCGCATTGAGAATGATATTTGCTGTAGGTTTTTCAGAGATGGATTTTATGAAATTGAGGAATGATCTCTCTATCCTTATACTCTGAAGAGTTTCAATCAGGAAAGGATGCTATATTTGGTCAGATGCTTTTTCTGCATCAATTGAAAGGACCATGTGGTTCTCCTCTCTTCTATTATTAATTTGTTCTGTCACACTGATTGATATGTGAATGTTTAATCACCCTTGCCTCCCAGGGATAAATCCCACCTTGTTATGGTGGATAACTTTTTAATGTACTGTTGGATCTTATTAGCTAGGATCTTGTTGAGAATCTTGGCATCCATATTTTTCAGGGATATTGGTCTGAAATTCTCCTTTTTGATGGAGTCTTTGGCTGGTTTGGGGATCAAGATAATGCTGGCCTCATAGAAAGAGTCTGGAAGTTTTCCTTCTGTTTCTATTTTTTGAAACAGTGTCAGGAGAATAGGTATTATTTCTTCTTTGAAAGTTTGGGAGAATTCCCCAGGGAATCCATCAGGTCCTGGACTCTTGTTTTTTGGGAGATTTTTGATCACTGCTTTAATCTCATTACTAGTTATTGGTCTATTCAGGTGGTCAATTTCTTCCTGTTTCAGTCTTGGAAGTTCATAGGTTTCCAGGAATGCATTCTTTTCTTCTAGGTTGCTTAACTTATTGGCATATAGCTGTTGAAAATAATTTCTGATAATTGTTTCTATTTCCTTGGTGTTAGCTGTGATCTCTCCCCTCTCATTCATCATTTTATTAATTTGGGTCCTTTCTCTTTTCTTTTGGATTAGTCTGGTCAGTGGTTTATCTATCTTATTAATTCTTTCAAAGAACAAGATTCCAGATTCATTGATGTGTTCTACTGTATCTCTGCTTTCTAATTCATTGATCTCTGCTCTAATCTTAATCATTTCCCTTATCATGCATGGCGTAGGCTTAATGTGTTGTTGATTCTCCAGTTCTTTAAGATGTAAAGAGAGTTTGTTTATTGGTTTTTTGTTTTGTTTTGTTTTTATTTTTGTTTTTGAGTAGTAAGGCTTGAATGGCTATATATTCCCCCTTAGGATTGCCTTTGCCATATCCCATAGGTTTTGAATCAATGGGTCTTCATTCTTATTGGTTTCCATGAATTGTTTAAGTTCTTTGATTTCCTGAGTGACCCAAACTTTGTTGAGAAAGATGGTCTTTACTTCCAAGTGTTTGAATTTCTTCCAATCTTTTTCTTGTGATGGAATTCATATTTCAAAGCATGTGGTCTGAGAATATGCAGGGAATAATGTCAATCTTTTGTGTATCAGTTTAGACTTGACTTGTGACCAAGTATGTGGTCTATTCTGGAGAAAGTTCCATGTGTGCTCAAGAAGAATGGTTGTTCTGTTTTTTGTTTGTTTGTTTGTTTGTTTGTTTTTTTAAGGTGGAATGTTCTGTGTATATCTATGAGGTCCATCTAGTCCATTCTGCCATTCAAGGTTCTTGTTTCTTCATTGATACTCTGCTTAGTTTATCTGTCTGTTGCTGAGAGTGTAGTGTTAAGATCCCCTACAATGAATGTATTATTATCAATATGTCTCCTAATTTTGGTTAATAGTTGGCTTATGTTGTTGGCTGTTCTCATGTTGGGGGCATATATATTTACAATTGTTAGATCTTTTTGTTGGATAGACCCTTTAAGAATGTTATAGTGTCTTTCTGTATCTTTAACTACAGTCTTTAGCTTAAAATCTAAATTGTCTGATATGAGAATTTCTACCTCAGCTTTCTTTTGTGGTCAGTTGGCTTGAAAGATGGTTCTCCATCCCTTCATGTCAGTCTGGATGGATCTTAAGGTTCAAAATGCATCTCTTGTAGATGCATATGGATGGGTCCTGTCTTTTTATCCAATCTGCAACCCTGTGCCATTTTATTTATGCTGTTCACGTTGAGAGTGATTATTGACAGATAAGATTTTATTGTCATCATGTTGCCTGTGAAGTCCTTGTTTCTATGGATTGTCTCCATATATCTTTGTTTTGTATCACTCTTGTGGTATTTCTCCTTTTAGAGAAATACTCCCCCCAATATTTCTTGCAAGGTCAACTTAATGGTCACATATTCTTTCAGTTTCTGCTGGTCCTGGAAGCTTCTTATCTCTCCATCTATTCTGAATGGCAGCCTTGCCAGATAAAGAATTCTTGGCTCCATGTTCTTCTTATTAGTGCTCTGAATATGTCTTGTCAGCCAAATCTGGCTTTTCAGGTCTCTGTGGACAGGTCTGACATTATTCTGATATTCTTCCCTCTGTACATAAGGAATCTCTTCCCCTTCTTGCCCTAAAAATGGTTTCCTTGGTTCTATGATTCACGAGTTTCACTACCACATGCCGGGGGTTTGGTCTATCCTCACTGATCTTGGGGAGTGTCCTCTCTGCCTCTAGGATATGATTGCTTGTTTCATTTTCCATTTCATACTGGGAGCTTAGGGAAATTTTCAATTAGGATTTTGTCAAATATATCTTCTAGTCCTCTCTCTATCTGAACCCCCTCAGGGATCCCAATAATTCTGACATCAGAACGTTTCATGGCATCATTTATTTCTCTAATTCTGTTTTCATGGATTCTAAGCTGTTTGTTCCAGACCTCCTCCTGATCCTTCTCTTCTATCATTTTGTTTTCTAGATCGCTAATTCAATCTCCTGCCTCATTTACCCTGTCAGAATATCTGAATTAGATTGGATCTCATTGATAGCATTTTTAAGTTCTGCCAGATTTTCTCTCACTTTTGCCCTTAGAGAATCGATGTTGCCATTGATAGTTTTCTTCAAACTGACTATTGTCTTCATAACTACTACCCTGAAGTCTATTTCTGATATCTTGCTTAGATCCCTATGCAGTAGATCTGCTGAAGAGGTCGTTGTCTCTGGTCTTTTCTTTGTTGGGAATCCCTCCTCCTTATCACTTTGTTGAGTTGTGGTTGAGGGGATGTATAGGTGAAAATATCAACCACTATCCAGGCAAGGTGCATCCTGGGAAGTGTGGGCACAAATGGAAGTCACCATCAAAAAGAAAGAAGAAAAAAACAAACAAAAACAGCCAAAATGAGCCCTGAAAGTAAGATTTATAAAGTACAAAACAAAAACACCAAGAAAAGAGAAAAAAAGTCAAAATGAGCACACAGAATAAGACTTATAAAGTATAAAAACAAAAACAAACAGAAAGACAGACAGAAGAAAAAGGAAAAAAAAAAACAAAAAACATAAAACCACAAAATAAAAAAGGGGGGGTGATGGGAAGGTGGTTATAATCCCTTGATGTGAGTGCGGAAGGGTATTTCAGTTCTTCCTGGGTGTATATATTGTTGTTTTTATTAGAGGGCTCAACTTTCCAGAGAGACAGGGAAATTAAAACTGGTCTATATATAAAGGTAGTATTGAATAGGGAAAAAGAACTACATTGAAGCTTATATCTATATATATGTAAACAAAAGTAAAAGAGAAAAAGCTATATGTATGAAAAAGTTCAAGTTGAAAAGTTACTATGGAATATATTGTATTAAACTTCTAGTTGAAATGTAAGTAGGTAAAAAAAAAAGAATCATGAGAAAGAATTTTTAAGAAAGAGGGAAAGAAAAAAGTATCTAAGAAATATAAAGGCTATGAGGCAATACTGGGAGCTTAATATACTGTTTTCTCCTGGTCAACACCAGGAACCCCTGGTTCCTGTAAAACCCCAACGGTTTTACAGTTTTATGGGGTCCTTATGGTTGTTTTCCTCTTGTTCTTTTGGATTGTCTTCTGGGGGAGAGGCTTGTATTGTTTTTCAGTCAGTCCTGCTTGGGTGGAGTTGCCCTGTGGGCTATCAAGGGGGCTGGGCTTCATGGAAACCAGTTTTTTAGGTTTTTGTTCTCTGGAGGTTTTTGTTCTCTGGCAACTTTCATGCCTTTTTGGAGGGTCAGACCAAAGTAAACTGTCACATCCAGACCTCCACCTCAGAGAGAAGCTGCACTCTGCTCTTCTTTGAATGGTCCAGAACACAGAGATGCCCTCCTCTGCAAACTCCGTTGAACACCAGAACCTCCCACGGGGCATTCACGGCACCCCTCAGCCACTCTCTCAGTGGTTGTCTGAGGCCCCCGCTTGTCTCTGTACCCCTGTGCCACCAAAACCATGAGGGATACTGGTCTGGGAGAGCCTGGTCCCAGTTGCTGCTGCCATTCCAGGATCACTGACTGAAGTCCATGCCAGGTCCTCTCAGTCCTGTTGGAGGCAGCGGCAGCTGTGGTAGCAGCTGCTGCTACCAGCCCCAGGAACTGCTGATTTGAGCCCACCCTGGGTGCCCTTAGCCCCCCACAGCAGTGGAGGTAGTGGAGGTGGCTGTGTTGGCTGTGGCAGCCCAGCCCCAGGGACTGCTGACTCAAGCCCATGCCAGGTCCTCTCAGGTGCAGTTAGGTGGTAGCTGCATGGGACCATGGGCTTAGGTCCACACCTGTAGCACCCGGTCCCAGCTATTGTCCATTAAGTCCCTTTGTTCTGTTTGAGTGCTTTTATCAGTCTCTTCCATCTCGCAGTCACCGGTCTCCAAGCTATTGCTGGTCCCCAAGCACAGGGCACTTTTGCACTGGGGCATTACTTTCCAATGGCTTGTTTCTGGTGGCTCCCTCCCCCTTCTGTTTATCCTCTGATATCTGTCCATACACTCCCAACTCTTTTGTAGCTCTGCACTGATCATCCTCTGCCCCAAAAGAAATCCAGAAGTGTAGAATCTTGTATCTCAGTCTGATTTCATGGGTGTTCAGAGTTCTCTGGTAGATATCTGGCTCAATTCAGGGGAGCGCTTGAAATAGGGTCCCCTACTCCTCTGCCATCTTGCCTAGATGCCACAGTTTTTTTACCCAACCATTGGGTGATGAACAGAGATTGTTTCTGTACCTTGGCTATTGTTAATAATGTTGCAGTAAACATGGAACTACAGATATGGCTTCAAGGTAATGGTTTAATTTCCTTTGACTATTTAATCAGAAGTGTGATTACTGGATTGTTTGGTAGTTATTTTAATTTTTTGAGGAAGCTCCATAGTGTTTTCCATAGTGATTACCAATTTACATTGCCCCCATGACTGTACATTTGGGTTTCCTTTTTTCCACATCCTTGCCAACATCTGTTATTCTCTTGTGCTTCTGCTAACAGACATCCTAACAGGCATGGGACAAATATCTCACTGTGGTTTTGATTTACATTTTCCTGATGATTAGTTATGTTCATCACCGAATATTTATTGGTCATTTGTATAGCTTCACTGTAAAAATGTCTATTCAAGCCTTCTGCCCATTTTTTAAATTGAGTTTGGGGTTTTTGTTTGTTTTGCTATTAAGTTGCATGAGTTCCTTATATATTTTGGATATTAATATCTTATTAGATATGTGATTTGTGAATATTTTCTCCCATCCCCTAGGTAGCTTTTCATTTTGCTAATGGTTTCCTTTGCTATTCAGAAGCCTTTTAAGTTTTATGTAGGTCTTTTTATTTTTTGCTTTCTTTGCTTTTGCCTTTGGTGTCAAACCCAAAAAATGATTGCTAAGATTAAATACCAAGGAGCTTACCAGCTATGTCTTCTTCTAGTTTTAAGGTTTCAGGTCTTACATTCAAGTCTCTAATCCATTTTGAGCTGGTTTCATGATGATGTAAGAAAGAAGTCCAGAGTCATTATTTTGCATGTGGCTATCAGTTTTTCCAACATCATTTATTGAAGATACTGTCCTTTCCTTAATCCTTTGTCATAAATTAATACCCTATTTGCATAGATTTATGGGCTCTTTATTATGTTCCATTATTCCATATTTCTGTTTTTATGCCAAACCAAACTCTTTGATTACTACAGCTTTGAATATAAATTAAAATCAGAAAGTGTAATACCTCCAGTTCCATTTTCCTTTCTCAAGATTGCTTTGGCTGTTTGGAGTCCTTTGTGATTACATATAAATATTAAGATTTTTTTTTTAGTTCTATGGAAAATACCTTTGGAATTTTGATAAGGGTGGTATTAAATCTAATTGGATATAAATTGTATATAAATTTATATAAATATATTCATATCTACATTTATATTTAATTATGTATTATATATATAAATATAAAAATTTATATAAATATAAATTGGATATAAATCCCTTTAGGAAGTATGGACATTTAAATAATATTAATTCTTCCATCCAAGAATAAGAAATATCTTTTGTTTCTTTCTTTCCATTTTTTTGGTAACTTCTTTAATCATCTTTTATCAATATTTTATAGTGTTAAGTATACAGATCTTTCACCTCCTACTTGGTCAAGGTTATTCCTAAATATTTTATTCTTTTTGGTGTTATAAATGGGATTTTTTTCTTAATTTCTCTATTAGTTCATTGCTGGTGTATAGAAATGCAGCTGTTTTTTTTTGTACTAGCATGTCTCTGCTAACAACTTAACTTTGAATATATATATAAAAGCTCTAGATTTATATATTCTTAAAATTTGGGATGCTAGGTGTGGGGTCCAAACCCACCATTTCTCAGGGAGAAGCTAGAAGTTAGGGATTTCTTCCTGAATGTATAGCACTTTGCAAGAGTGGGATGTATGCTGAGAGTCTGTCTCAAACTTTCTGACCTATTCCATTGTGAGTATTTTCTCAGTTGCCCAATGTATAGTAGTTTCTGGATTTCTCCCAAGGGAAACTGCTGCATGCATTGTTTTGCACACTCAGCAAATCCACAGCAAGAGGGAAAGTCAGGTGCCTCATATGTTACCATTTTGGTCCACAGTTTTATTGTGTGTCTGATCAGAATCTTTTAATTAGCCACTTTTCCCAACTATCCAAATTTGTGTCTAGTATTTCTTCATCCTATAGTCCCAGAAATACAGGGAATTTGTGGAGTCAAAGGAACTTAGATAATATCTGTATTACTTTTGAAGCATTTGAGTATTTTTATACTTGTCTACTACTTTTACCCACTTATTAAATAAATGGTATTTTGGTATTTTATTTATTGTTGGTGCATTTATGTGTAAAATGGCAATAATTTCATCCACTTCATACAAGTTCCCATGAGAATTAAATAAAATAAATATAAAGTAATTAGCCCTGTTCCTGGGACCCAACAGCTGCTCAGTAAATGTTATCTTATTTCCCTTTATACTATGATGGTCAAGGGCCTTGCCAGTCTCTATCTCAGCCATTCAACTAGAACAGAAAATGAGTTTTTAGTATATTTAGTGTCTACCATATCATGCCATATGTTCTTAAGTTTATATTTTATTTTTTAAAGATTTGTATTTATTTATTTGGCAGACAGAGATTACAAGTAGGCAGAGAGACAGGCGGGGGTGGGGGAAGCAGACTCCCTGCTGAGCAGAGAGCCCAATGCAGGGCTCAATCCCAGGACTCTGGGATCATTTTTTTTTTTAAGATTTTATTTATTTATTTGGCAGACAGAGATCAGAAGTAGGCAGAGACGCAGGCAGAGAGAGAGGAGGAAGCAGGCTCCCTGGCGAGCAGAGAGCCTGATGTGGGGCTCGATCCCTAGACACCGGGATCATGACCTGAGCTAAAGGCAGAGGCTTTAACCCACTGAGCCACCCAGGTACCCCAAATTTTTATTTTAGATATTACATATGTGCTTATATTCTGGAAAACACAAAGCATGGTGCTTTAAACAAGGTATGACATCATTTTTCAAGGTAATGTTAAGGTTTGCAACATATAATTATGAGAAATAATTTATGGAATTTTATGACATCACTAGTAAACCATTTTTGTATACTCTTAACATGTTGTCTATACAATATTTGTTAATGGATATACAAAAATATGAATCATTTGCACTTTGGATTCTAAGTTACTAAATCTTCAAGGATAATTACATATATAAACATGAGATTTATTTTTACATTTTAATCTATAAAGTGATATTTTTAAAGCTATGGATGATTGACATTTATGCTTATAAACAGTGACTTTTAAGAAATTTTAACATAACAATAAAAACTCACACTGAAAAGGCTAATGTGAAGCCACTGCATTCATATCATTTATCACAGGAAAAATTAAGGATTTGTCAAAATCACCAGAGAGTTTAATTAGTATCCTTTTCAATAAGAAATGGATTGTACCCTTGACTATAAAACTCAAGTCATGCTATGCTTCGAACCCAGATGGTGATCTTTTACACTCACCCAAGTGATACAGTTAAACGTATGTTTTTATAAATGAATGCCATTTGGATATTTGTTCTACCTTTGCTGAAATTGTAAACTCCTTAAGGATAACCAAGGGCACTGAGTAGACTTAGTGCAGGTACTGCAGTTATTTTCGTGGAATGTAAATGCAGAATTCCATAGGGAATGACATGGGAACAACATGTTTTCCTCTTAGGCCTACAGCTGGGTATACATAGAATGATTTATTAGAAAGCATTACATAAACTAATTGAATTATATCTCCCATGGGAAGAAAGGGATCATTTTTAGACTGCCAAAAGTTCTGTCTCTAGGGTTTACAAGAATCTTTTACTAAATTAATTAGCAGGCTAAATGGAAAATACAAAAGCAATTTCTTTTTAGAAAAAAATCAAATATTCATTTAAAATTCTTGGTCTTTTCTGGTGCAAAACATAAGGCTGATACCTTTCCTTCTGTTCATCATTTATATTACTTTGCTATACCCTATTTAAATATAATAAAGTGATTTCCAAGTAGAATTTACTCATTTAACTTCAGAAAATGAGAATAAAAGGCTGGGTGTTTAGAGAAAGAGAAAGAAGCTAGGAGTATTGTTGCAGACCAAGGGAATCTAGACAATTAACATATACCCCAGTTCTATGTCCATTCATCTTGCATTAAAAATGCCATGGCAGGAAATCTATAGAAGAGTAAAAGTAAGACAGCAGGGATTTATTCATTGTTCATTGTTTAGTTAGAGCAAAAGGACAGGTTGGCTAGTCAATGTGTCAATTATCTCTGATAGTTGTGCTCCATCTGAGTTGTGTAGTTTCAATGCAGAAGTTGCTCTATGATCTCTGAACTTCCCAGAAGAATAGAAAATTATTACTTGAGATCCTCCTTATCATAGCATTTCTGTCATGGAATCATGTGTTTTCTTTCTCATACCACTGTTTTCTAAAGTACTGGGGTACTTTCTTCAAATAAGATTTTGGAGAAACAGAATATGTTAAACAGATAATCATGAAACTGTTCTATCTGAAGGTGGAAACAGAACATGGTACCCATTACAGCCTTACCTTACCCAATGCAAAGACTTATTAAACTTCACAGAATTTCTCCAATTTTGTGTAGCTCTGAATAAAAACTTCTAATGTGGTTTATTGTTCCTAAGCCTTGAATTGCCTATGGATACTCTGGGCACCTTGTTAAACTGCAAATTTAAATTCAAAAGGTTTGATGTGAGGCCTGAGTTTATCTATTTCTAACAAACCCTCAGGTGATCCTGATGCTGACAGTCCACATACCAAACACTGAGTAGCAAAAATCTAGTCCAACAATGTTATTTTACTAAAACAAAACAAAATAAAACAAAACAAAACAAAAACAAAAACCAAGCCCAAGGATGTTACTGACTTCACCAATATCTTATAGCAAGATGATACCAGAATAAAACCACATAGACACAAAATGCCCTGAATTCCACCTTGGGGCTCATTTACCACCATGTCTTGATTTCTCTTTCAAAGGAGTCTCTTGGCTGTGGAATAAGATAATGTATATGGTAAAGCCTAAATATCTCAATTTTACTTCCAATATTTTAATTTTCTGTTTTCTTTCTTTATTACATGGTTAAACATGGACTAAAATAGTTTCTAGGAAGAAGATTTTATTTGATACTCAATTTAATCTACTTTATGATGTTTTGATATAGAGAAAATGCACTTGTTTAATTTGCTATTTCAACAAATCAAACAAGATTATGAAATGCCCAAGTTGGGATTTCTGTAGTAAATATTATTATTTCTCTATTAAAAATGTGTCTGACATACTTCCAGGAAAGAAAGCTACTGAAATACCAGAAAACAAAACCACTGTCTTAGAAATAGCCTGAAATGCACAAAGAAGGAAATGTACATCAGAGTTGAAATTAAACACTGTGCTAAATTCATGAAATGAATGCCTGATGCCTCATTTGGTTAAGCATCTCTCTTGATTTCTGCTCAGGTCAGGATCTCAGGTCATGAGATGGAACCCCATTTGGGCTTTGTGCTTAGCGGGGAGTCTGCTTCTCTCCTGATCCTCCCCCTGCTCTCTCTCTCTCTCTCTTAAGTAAATAAATAAATAAAGCTTTAAAAAACAAGCAAGAGAAAGAAAACAAGTTTGCTTGTGGTTTCTCCCCTCAAATCCCAACATAAACTTTGCTCTTTTACTTGCCAAGAACATCAGATTTATCACTCTGCCTCATACAGACTTGAGTGTTCTTTTCCCTCAGTACTGCACATGGTTCTCCACTGCTCTTTAACCTAGAAAGACAGACTCAGGGCGCCTGGGTGGCTCAGTCAGTTAAGCATCTGCTTTTGGCTCAGGTCATGATCTTGGGGTCCTGGGACAGACACACATGTCAGCCTTCCTGCTCTGTGGAGTCTGCGTCTCCCTCTGCCCTCTCCCACCCCCAGCTCATGCTCTCTCACTGTCAAATAAATAAATAAATAAAATCTTAGGGGAAAAAAATAAAAGAGACATTGATCTATGAATGCCCTTCAGAGACTATTATTAGGGCATTACAAAACAGAGGAAGTTACGATAAATCGGTCAGCTAAGTAACAAACATATTTACATCTATATTGATATCTCCATTAGAACTGGTAAGCAGGAGGTATTTCGGAAAACTATTTTATTTCTGTTTCTCATAGATAAAAAATATTCAGTATTTGCAAAATGAATGACCAAAATTACATTTAGAGTGTACTTAATGTACTAGTGAAAAGAACAGTTAAAAAAAAACCCCAAAACTCTGTTGAACTGTAATTAATATAGATGACAGCATGGAATTTTAAAAAGCAGAAGAACAGAACAGATAATCCTAAACTGACCCATATATAGGAACTTAGTGCATGAAAAATAAGGCAACCAGAATCAATAAATGACAGACCCTTTGACAAAAATTCTTAGAAAATTAATTGCCCCTACTTTATATCAATCATAATAATATATTCACTGGATTAAAGTTCTAAAAGTGTTATTAATCTTAAAATTATAGATGAGAATATAAGAAAATAATTTAAATATTGCTGCATGAAAAGACTTTCTAAGGAGAGATGGAAGGGCCAGTGTCAGAAAGAAAAAAGTAAAGAAAAATACAAAAAATATGGTGTAAGAGAACAGTCCAGTTTCATTCTTCTGCATGTGGCTGTCCAATTTTCCCAGCACTATTCATTTAAGAGACTGTTTTATTTTCCATCGGATAGTCTTTCCTGCTTTTTAGTTGACCATAGAGTTGAGCATCCATTTCTGGGCTCTTCATTCTGTTCCATTGGTCTATGTGTCTGTTTTTATGCCAGTACTATGCTGTCTTGGTGATCACAGCTTTATAATATAGCTTGAAGTCAGGCACTGTGATGGCGCAGGTTTGGTTTTCTTTTTAACACTCCCCTGGTGATGGGCATTAAGGAGAGCATGTGATCCAATCAGCATTGGGTGTTATACACAACTAATGAATCATTGAATGCTACATCAAAAACTAATGATGTATTATATGTTGCCTAATAGAACTTAATAAAAAAAAATACAAAAAATACAAAAATCTCACAATTTACAAGTCTTATAAAGACCTGAGCTAAAATAAAGAGTCAGATTCTTAACTGATTGAGCCACTCAGGTGCCCCTAAGTGAGGTTCTTCAATACTTATCTGGAAAATGTAGTATTAAAAGGAATGCGTTAGGTTCTCTCTACAGTTTTTTTGTGCCATCGTAATGGTGCACATGAATGTCCTGGCAGATGCTCTCAAGAGCATTAATGATCTGAAAAGAGAGACAAACTCTAGGTTCTTAATAGGCCATACTCCAAAGTCATCGTCTGGTTTCTAACTAAAATGATGAAGCATGATTACTTTAGTGAATTTGAAATCACTGATAAGCAAAGAGCTTGGAAATTGTTGTGAACCTCATGGAAAGGTTAAACAAGTGTGGAATGATCCACCTCAGATTTGAGGTACAACTCAAAGATCTAAAAACATGGAAAAATAATCTGCTTCTGTCCCATCAGTTTGGTTTCACTGTACTCAACAACAGCTGGTATCAAAGACCATGAAGAAGCAAAATGAAAATACAGGAGGGAAAATCCAATTCTTTTTCTAGGTATGTAATACATACATGCAAATAAAATGCCCTAATGCACATAAATAAGTAAAAGGAATGAGTCAAGACTCTTTGTATTACAATGTAATGGTTCCTAAGATACACTAAGTGAAACAAATAGTCATTTAATAAGGAGGGTAATGAGTCCATTTTTATGTTAAAATAAAATAAAAATTTAAAAATTAATAAATTGATTAATAAAATAAAATAAAAATAGTAATGTGGCAGGATACAAAAATCAATATACAGAAATGAGTTGTTTTCTTATACACTAACAATGAGAATATAGAAAGGGAAATTAGAGAATCGATTCTAGTAATTACAGCACTAAGAACCACAAGATACCTGGGAATAAACCTAACCAAAGAGGTAAAGGATCTGTACTTGAGGAACTACAAAACACTCAAGAAAGAAATTGTAGAAGAAATAAAAAGATGGAAAAACATTTCAGGCTCATGGATTGGAAGAATAAACATTGTTAAAATGTCTATACTGCCTAGAGCCATCTATACTTTCAATGTCATATCAATCAAAATTCCACTGGCATTTTTCAAAGTGCTGGAACAAACAATCCTAAAATTTGTATGGAACCAGAAGAGACCCCGAATTGCTAAGGAAATGTTGAAAAAGAAAAACAAAACTGGGAGCAACACATTGCCTGATTTCAAACTTTATTACAAAGCTGTGATTACCAAGACAGCATGGCACTAGTACAAAAACAGACACATAGACCAGTGGAACAGAGTAGAGAGCCCAGATATGAACCCTCAACTCTATGGTCAAATAATCTTTGACAAAGCAGAAAATAATGTACAGTGAAGATAGTCTCTTCAATAAATGGTGCTGGGAAAATTGGAAAATGAAAAAATGAAAATTGACTATTCCCTTACACCATACACAAAGATAAACTTGAAATGGATAGAAGACCTCATCATGAGGTAGAAATCTATCAAAATCCTAGAGAAGAACATAGGCAGTAACCTCTTCGACATTGGCCACAGCAACTTCCTTCAAGACACATCTCCAAAGGCAAGGGAAACAAAAGCAAAAATGACCTTTTGGGACTTCATCAAGATCAAAAGCTTCTGCACAGCAAAGGAAACAGTCAACAAAACAAAGAGGCAGCCCATGGAGTGGGAGAAGATATTTGAAAATGACACTACAGACAAAGGGCTGATATCCAAGATCTATAAAGAACTCCTCAAACTCAACACACACAAAACAGATAATCATGTCAAAAAATGGGCAGAAGACATGAACAGACTTCTTCTCCAAAGAAGACTTACAAGTGTCTAACAGACACATGCAAAAATGTTCATCATCATTAGCCATCAGGGAAATTAAAATCAAAACCACTTTGAGATACCACCTTCCACCAGTTAGAATGGTCAAAATCAACAATACAGTAAACAAAAAGTGTTGGAGAGAAGGTGGAGAAAGGGAAACCCTCTTACACTGTTTGTGGGAATGCAAGTTGTTGCAGCCACTTTGGAAAACAGTATGGAGATTCCTTAAGAAATTAAAAATAGAGCAACTCTATGACCCTATGCAATTGCACTACTGGGTAATTACCCCAAAGACACAGATGTACAAACACAGATACAAAGATATGAATGTAGTGAAAAGAAGGACCATCTGTACCCCAATGTTCATAGCAGCAATGGCCACAGTTGCCAAACTCTAGAAAGAGCCAAAATGCTTTTCAACAGATGAATGGATAAAGAAGATATGGTCCATATATACAATGGGATATTATGCCTCCATCAAAAAGGATAAATACCCAACTTTTGCAACAACACGGATGGAACTGGAGGAGATTCTGCTGAGTGAAATACATCAAGCAGAGAGAGTCAATTATCATATGCTTTCACTTACTTGTGGAGCATAAGGAATAACATGGAGGACATTGAGAGAAGGAGAGGAGAAGTGAGTTGGGGGAAATTGGGAGGGGGAGATAAACCACAACAGACTGTGGACTCTGAGAAACAAACTGAGGATTTTGGAGGTTAGGAAGGTGGGGGGTTGGGTGAGCCTAGAGGTGGGTATTAAATAGGGCATGTATTACATGGAGCACTGGGTGTAAAAAAGATAAAAAATAAAAGATTTAAGGAAGAAATCTAGAAGTACATAGATAGAATTTTAATAATTGTTCTCACAATATTGCATGTATGTGTGTATGAATATATACAACTTTCTATATAAAAGAAAATATTTATTTACCTATATGTTTAATTCTGAAGAAGAATGCTATATTTATACTACCAGGAGATAGTGTTTTAGAGACTGCCACAGGCAATATGTATTACAGTGCAAACAAGATAGATGCCTTGTCCATTCTTACCAGGGAATTTATTAATTATGACACTTCCTTTTCTACATCAAATATGGCCTCACTCTCTAGAATCAAATCAATGTAACAGCAATAAATAATTAAGTTTAAAAAATAATGTGTCAGAAAATGTGTTAATTGTTTTACATGCGTTACCTAATTTAATCCTCACAACAACCAACAACCCAAGAGTGGGGTGTTATGATGACTGCCCTCATTGAATAGCTAAAATATGATTTCAGAATACAAATAATTTATCCAAGAACACATAGAAAGCAAGTAGCAAGACAGTGGTTCAATCCTGTTTCTCCTTAATGCATTTAACCACCCCAGCATTCCTTCTGAAAGGACCATTTACTGAATACCCACCATGTCATATGTGCATTATCACACCAATGACTGTGTGATGTAGAAATTATTGTAGTTTTATTTTATGGCCAAGGGAGAAACAAAGGATTTAAATAAAATATCCATAGTATCACAATATTAGAGGCTCTTTTTAGTCACAATAATTTCTTCCTTTACCATGTGAGAGGAATGATTTGGAAGAATGTCCTATTATTCAGGAAGGCTCACAAGATTCTCATCTCCCAAATATGGTCTCAAACTTCAGGTAACTGACATTTCTCAACTAATTAAGCATCCCACATAAAATGCCATGTGTCAATCACATTGCAGACTCCTGAAGACTCAAAAAAGATCACGAAAGTATTTCAGGTGTTGGTGTTCTTTACATGTACCCACCTCTTGGCACGTATAGTCAGTATTTATGTTCTTGTGATATCTGAATCAATTTAATGTCCTCTCATCCCTACACTTCCACAGACACCTGTATGTCCTAAGACCAGAAAGGGGGAGGCAGATGGTAAAGTATGTAAGGCACATAACTAGAGGTGCCTCCACAGGGTGCGGCCCAGAATAAAGATGGCGCCGGCTTGCCGTCTCTTCCGGCCAACAAGGCGCCAATTTCACAGTTTCGGTTCCTGAAACCTATGGCACTTCCTCCTCTCGCCCGACACGCCTTACCCAGCAACTGCTACTTGGCATAATCTTATTGGCTCTTCCCCCTCTGTCCTCACTTCCCTTCTGCTGCTCTATATAAGGTGTGCCCCCGCACAATAAAGTGAGATCCTGCTTTGACAGATCCCCCGAGCCCGGTGTCTTCTGTGGGTGCGTTCCGGGTTCGTGACACTCGCCATCCCGCTCAGCCCCAATGAGAGGCCTCCGGCTGGCCCGGGCGCCTCCTCCCCTCGGCGGGGAGCCCAACAAAAGTATAAGCCTTTTGATCCTTCTTTTGACAATAACTACTTCCAGGACTTAATTAAGGAGGGATCCAGGTTGCAGAAATTGTTGAAATTGTTGATAACAAGACACAGAGGAGGAAAAATGAAAAGAAGATATGATTTTAGTTCTGTTTGGAGTCGCTGAGAAATTCCAAAGAAGAAAGGTGAGAGAGCAGTTAAATCATCCATAACTGCTGAAGAAATGACTCTGAAACCTATAACGAGTACTTTGGTTTTTCTTTTGAATTACTTCAAATTTAATAAAAATTATAAAACTTACATTAATCTTGATCTCACATCTTGAGCTAGTCCATTCTGCAACAAATGAACATTGATACTCGCTAACGAGATCTATACATCTGAAACACAGAATTACATTTTTAAATAAGTAAGACAGTAAAGCATAATTTCAAAGGAGTTTCACTATTTAAAGTTTTTCTTTTCCAGTTAAGGGAAAAAACATACATTCCCATGAGCAATAGAAGGCAGAGTCTGTTCCTGCTTCTTATCCTTCAAGGTGACTGGACTGAAAGAACAGATCAATTTTAATTTTTTCCATCTTCCCCATGGCAGTGTAAAGAAAGAAAAGTTCTAAAGATAAAAAGTACATCTAGAGTTTATGTTGGGAACTGAAGTCAGCTATGGCCAAATTGCACTGCCATGAGCTACCATCCTCATCCTCTCTCCCCTGCTTACAAAGTCAGTGGCAGAACTAGAAAAGAAAAATAATGCTGCAGAAAAAGGCTGGTGCATCTATGAACCATTCTTCTTTGCCACCTGCATCTCCTAGAAATATCCAGGGTCTAAATTTGCATGAACTAATATTCTATCCATGAGCAGGAGAGTTATTATATAATTCCATAAATAGAGTCAAAAAATACCTTACATGTACATGGGGATGAGAGAGCCAGGAACATTTTAAATTCTAAGTGTGTGGTATTATCCCTTCACAGAGCAAATAATAGAATGTCTCATCATCTTACCAGCTACTTCTATTACTGTAAGCAGTTACCTTTAAGTATATTAAAGTCCAATTAATCCACATTTATTGAAAATTACTTTATGCTAATGAGCAGAAATAAAAGAAGGGCAGAGATAATGTATCAGTACATGGCATTAAGTGGAACAGGCAGCATCTGTCATCTTAACTGTACTTAGCTCTCGTTTTATGAAAGAGCATAATTAAAATTATCTTTATCAACTTTCCCTTGACATTAAGTCTTAAATATTGTGAGTTAAATTTACTTTCTGATTTAATAATAGAAAAACAAAAATAGTTACCTTCCATATAGACAAGGATTTGAGAGGCATTCATTTGCATTTTTTTCACAGCGTGTTCCAAAAAATCCACTCTTGCAGTCACAGGCATAATGATTGATGCCATCAATACAAGTTCCATCATGGAGACAGGGATCTGATAGACATTCATCTATATTTACTTCACAATCAATGCCTACAATAGAAGAGACAAGACAAAACACGAGACCATTTAAATGTAAAACTCCAAAGTTTATTCATTATGGTAAACACCAAAAAATCAAGGCTCCTTCCCCGTAAAGGTAACTTGACACATTGTAGCAAAAGAAAACACCTTTTCAAGGTTAAACATGTTTAGAGGTCTATAAACTCTCATACTACTAATTTAATGTAAATGAGAAAAACAAAGCACAACCTTAATCTACTTTAGAAATTTGTCTTTAGTGCGAGCAATTGTTAATTGAGAATGTTAGTGAAGTAATCAATTATATCAAGTTGGCACTGTAAACACTAATTCAAGATCTTTTTCAGTTTTTTTTTTTTTAAATAATGATTTTTGACAGTCAAATATTTCTCACTTATAGGGGTTAAGAAAGAATTTGAATTTTTCTAACTTTGGTATTGGTGAGTCTATTAATGCGCTGACTGACACTTCTAAATGCAACCTAATTTTGGCAAAATACCTGGTGTCTTCAAAGGCTGTTTTAAATACTTATTAAGCACCGACCATGTACCTCTGTGCTCAACTAGGGGTACCAAACAGAAATGGGAAAAACAAAACAAAGCAAGAAAAGACAGTGACCCTGTTAATCCAGAAATGTGATGTCAGAGGTAATATTTATAGATAGAAAACATCTGGAGAACCACATAAACAAAGCTTAATGGGAAGCTAGATTGTATTTCAGGTTTTACATGTGAGAAATATTAGGAAGAAGTAGAGAGACATGGTAAAAATGGTTAGAATAATTCCTCTGTTACTGCGTCCATCTGTACTGAGCTTCTAGCTACCATCAACTGAGCACTTACTGGCACACCACGCCTTGTGCTGAAGACTTTACATATATTATCTTAGTTAATGGTCATCTATCCTGGAGGTAGGTAATACTAAGTCTAACTCACTGGTAAATAAACAAAGATTTGGAGAGTTTAAATAATGTTTTCAAATCACACAGGCCATAAAAGTAGATTGGGATTCGAATCATGTGGACTATTCCACAGCTGCTATGATATGTGCATAAATTACTATGCTGAGTAATACAATAGATACTGTTAAAAACAAGAAAACAGACCCAAAATAGTCTCTTATGCAAGCCCCACGTCACCAAACCAAGACCTAATTACAGTTTCAGCTCTCCTAGAAATGGAATCTTAAACCAGTCAGTCAAGAAACTCCTGATCAGCACCAGTTAGGTAGTCTGCCTGATAGACCACTGCCAGCCCCAAATGATTGCAATAACCAATCTGCTTTTTTTTTTTTTTTTTTTAAGATTTTATTTATTTATTTGAGGGAGAATGAGTGAGAGAGAGCATGAGAGAAGAGAAGGTCAGAGGGAGAAGCAGACTCCCCAAGGAGCTGGGAGCCCGATGCGGGACTCGATCCTGGAAGTCTGGGATCATGACCTGAGCCGAAGGCAGTTGCTCAACCAACTGAGCCACCCAGGCGCCCCCCAATCTGCTTTTTTTGTCTAGTGTAGCTTCCTTGTCCCTGCTCCCTTCAGGCTATAAAAGTCATTTTGCACAGCTCCTTGGAGCTCCAGTCTATATATTAGATTGGACGCTGCCTCATTTGACTCAATTTTTGTGCAGGTAAACTCTTGAAATTTTTAATATGCTTCAGTGTATCTTTTAACATAATGTTTAGTTGAGAATAAGGATAAGCTTATTAAATATTAAGCTATTACAATGCTTAAAACAGATAGTTATAAATAAGCTAGTTGGAAATAAAGAGAACATTATAAACAAGTTTATTACGATGAAGAAAATAATAATAATGATAATAATAATAACTGATACTTGAAGACCTTACTATGTGCCCGGTACTGTTGAGAACATATATAGATTAACTCATTTAAGCTTTACAGTAGTTTTCTGACATGGAAATTGCTCTTCCCATTTTATAGAATAAGAAAATAAAGCAGGAGATCTTATGGTTAGTAAATGGCAGAGCACATGCTGTTAGCTACTATGTGATACCATCATACCACATCCTAATATGTAACAGTATGACATCTGTCCTAATGATGGACCAAAATGAGTGCTTCAGGCATTTTAGAAATAGAAGTAATTGAGCCTATATCTGAGAAAGAAGATGAGGAAAGCTTCGATGGTCATGATGAAAAGGAACCCAAGAAAATTCAGATAAATAGTTTGAAAGAATTAGGTGTCTCAGCATTTGTCTGTATACCAGCAAAAAAGCTGGGGAGGACAAGGCTATTGGCAGATAGGCAGCCATTTTACAAAGTGATATCGTAACTTAACTAATTTTCATATCATTTGTAGAACTATCTATTCAAATGGATGTTATTTAGAGCAATCACACTGGGAGTCTGTGATTTATTGCAAATGAGGCTTCAAATGCAAAGAATATTTTTGGAAATTCTCTTTGTAGACTGTCAGTTTTCAAGTCAAAATCCTATTATGTAATGGTAACTTATTTATTTATTTTATTACCATAAATATGATTACCCAAATAGAACTTTGGATATTAATAATGCTATAAAAATAATATGTATAAATTGCTCAAATCCACAGCTGTTTTAAAAGGGCCATCAGAATTTAGGCTCAGAATATGGATTGAGCAATCATTAGTGCACATCAGACTATTAAGAATAAAAACAAAAAAGGACCCCCTTTCCCAATCTCTGGCTCTGTGGCTCATGTTATACAGGTATATTTCTCATTCATACTCCATGACCAAGGTGAACACATAATTACTATCTTTTCTTGACAAAAATCACAACTATATTGTATCAAGTGACTGATTTGGGTGTTTCCAGAGGCATTATTATTCTAATTAATAAGATGAGTAAAAGTGTCTGTAGAACTATGTAGAATGCTGGCAGAATCAGTGATGAAAATTTCAGTTAAAAAGAGATGGTCAATTCACCAGAAAAGTGTGGGATAAGGAGTAAAACGATAAAAGGGAATTGGACAGGATGTATCTAGTACCTTTAGAGACAGGAGACTTGACAGAAGATGCTATCCTCTGTAGAGAAGGCAAGAATGTCTCAATTTTACTAGAGCAACATCATCAACATTACCTTAGGAGCTTATTTTTAAAGACTTTATTTATTTATTTATTTATTTATTTATTTATTTATTTATTTATTTGACTCAGAGAAAGAGAGCACAGGCAGGGGTAGTAGCAGGCAGAGGGTGTAGCAGGCTTCCCACAGAGTAGGGAGAACCTGATATGGGACTTTATCCTAGGACCCTGGGATCATGACTTGAGCTTAAGGTAGTCACTTAACCAGCTGAGCCACCCAGACACTCTACCATAGGAGCTTTTTATTCCCCTACTGTTCTAGCCATTAAGTAAACTGTAGTCATAATTTGACTGCCTAAGTAAACCTCTAGAGAGACTAAAAATGTAATGATCAACTGAACTGAATATTCTGGTCCCTGTAAACCTTTTTTTTTTTTTTTTCATTTTTAACACCATAATGCTTCAGTACCATATGAGCCATACCCTCTTTTTGCATTTTTACCTTTATCTTATTCTATCCTTATCCTTGACTACTCTGATGTAGTTACACTGAAGTTATTTTTCCTCAAAAACTGTTCCTCTTCCTAGCACTCTCTTTTCCTAGACTTCACACAATTCATTCCTCGGTTTCTTTAGGTGTCATTCTTTAGGTGTTTATGTCATTGAGAAAATGCTACACTTTTTAAAACTGCATCCTCTTCTTCAATCACAATCACCATTATCCTAATTTTAAAGTTTTTCCCCCGCAGCAAGTTTGGGCATGAATTTTGTTTGTCTAGTTCTATACTTCAGTCCTTCAGATCATTGTGGTGTGTGTTTATGTGCATGTTTGTATGTTGCTTTATACATCATCTTTGTTTTGTTTTTCTTCAGAAGTCTCAGCCTCTTCCCAAGCAAGAACAAAACAGTTCTTGAGAATCTGGGGAAACTGTTTGTCCTTGCAATGGTGAGAATAGAATCTGGAATGAAGTGATCCCTCTGAGGTGTGTGCCTAAAAGCCATGTCTAATCTGTGGAGTCAAGGGGAATTATTTAATGGAATATCGATTTTTTCCCCCACCTCCAAACAGAGGAGCTTTCATGATTAGTTAAAAAGTAATAAAGGTGTGCAGACTGTTAAACTTTGGTTCAAAATGATCTCCCATACATAATTACCCGCCCCGAGAAAGAAGGAAATACGATTGTTTGTGACAACATGAACTTTGAGG
Organism: Mustela nivalis; assembly: GCF_964662115.1. NCBI lineage: Eukaryota > Metazoa > Chordata > Mammalia > Carnivora > Mustelidae > Mustela > Mustela nivalis. Next base: position 105,872,567 of record NC_139024.1, read on the forward strand.
GCATTAAGCTCAGATAAGTTAGAGAGAGAAAGACAAATACTGCATGGTACCACTTATACATAAAATCTTAAAAAATTAAAAAAAAAAAAGTCAAACCCAGAAAGAGAAGAAAAGTGGTTGTCAGAGAGAGGCTGGATTGGAGGAAATAAGGAGAGGTTGTTGAAAGTGCACAAAAGTTCAGCTGTAAGATGATTAAGTTCTCAGGATCTAATGTATAATAACCTGGTGACTGTGGTGGATAATACTATGTTACATAATTTGAAATATGTTAAGAGGTAGAACTTAAATATTCTCTTAAAAGATAACAATTCTGAGGTGTTAATTAACTAGATGGGAGGAATCCTGTTATAATGTACACATGCACCAAATTATCATGTTGTGCAAATTAAATATCTTATAAATTTGTCAATTATACCATAATAAATCTGAAAAAATAGAAAAAATAGAAATTATATATTATATATTATATATTCCACCATAAATGGAAAACCATTATCATGTTCCAGAAATTAAAAAAAAAATAACAAAAAAATGCAACAAACCATAATTACCAACCCATGCAAACTTTAAATTACTCATCTGTAAATTCTGGATCAAGATATCTATGTTGTAGCATAATTGAGAGACTTACAGAGAGTATGCATTTTTAGCAGCATGGAGAAGAAGAAAAGTGATATTTATGATAATTTATTATTATAACAACATGTTCATTTGTCTTCCTTATAGGATTCAAATCTGAATGCTGACACTGTCTCCATGAATTCAAGTAAATAAAAAAAGAAATAATGTTTAGTATTTGTTAGACATTACCAGGGCTTGCTCAAAATCTCAGTCTTAGTTCTTTTCCTATCTTGCTTTATATCCCAGATTCTTCTTACTACTCTTCAATGTATCCAGCACATATTCATTGAGTATCTATTTTGTGTCAGTCATAGTTCTGGACTCCTTCCATAGTTAGTTCTCATTGGCTTGGTCCATACCTACACAACATACCTCCATCATAGTGTAACAAATATTTTCCAAATAATTTAATGATGAACATTGTGGATTTCATTTGACAAGAGAAGAAAAATGACAATATTTAATTATTTATTTATTTTTCCTTTTTGCTATGTCTAACTTATTTTCTTTTCTGCTATCTTGCTGCTTGATTTGGGGCTTATAAAACCACAAAATTGTTTGGAATAATATTTACATAGTTACTAAATATCAATATATCAATCGCTAAAGAGACCAAAAGATTACATTTAATAAAATGGTTAAATAAGACTTTTTATGAATAAAAAGAAGATATTAATAAAAATAAGACTTTTATTGGATTTTATTTACTTCTTTTTCTTGGGATCACAGGTTTATTCTTAATCTATTCTTTTCAGTTAATTTTTAGACTGTTTTATCTCTTTTTAAAAGCTAAAAGGCACAGAACTGATTCTATGGTTATAAAAAGTTATAAATAGGTGCAACTGGGTGGCACCGTCAGGTAAGCAGATGCCTTTGGCTCAGGTTATGATCTCAGAGTCTTTTTTTTTTTTTTTAAGATTTTATTTATTTATTTGACAGAGAGATAGAGAGTACAAGTAGGCAGAGCAGCAGAGAGAGAGAGAGAGAGAGAGAGAGAGAAGCAGACTCCCCCCTGAGCAGGGAGCCCGAAGCGGGCTCAATCCCAGGACACTGGGATCATGACCTGAGCTGAAGGCAGCCGCTTAACTGACTGAGCCACACTGGTGCCCCATGATCTCAGAGTCTTGAGATGGAGTCCTGCACCTGGCTCCCAGCTCAGTGTGGAGTATACTTCTCCCTCTCCCCCTGCTGCTTCCCCTGCTTATCTTTTCTCATTCATGCTCTCTCAAATAGATAAATAAAAATCTTTTTAAAAATAAAATAAATATAATACAGGTACATAAACTAACAGTAAATGGTATACATACAAATATAAGAAAATCAAACAACATAATTTACTAATATTGATGGTGAGCAGCACACGGTTGGGAGCACCTAAAACAAAACAAAAACAAAAACAATCTGCCCTCTTCTGGGGCTGAAGAGACTTCAGCTTTAAAATCATTTTATTTCCTGAAAAATATTTTTTGAAAAGAATAAACTTTCAGATGTGATGGGTTCCCCATGCGGTTCTAGCTGAAGATTTGCTTATTTGTGAACACACTAGATCTTATTTAAAATCATTTATAAAAACTCACATCACAAATCTGCCCAGTGATGCTTAAGGTTTAAGGGCTTTTAACATATAACTCACATTATATAGATCACTATTGTTTCTTCAGAAAGACATGTTTTATTTTGGCGAACACATCCACAACATACAAGTTTACATCTGGAATATTTTCAGTTTGTATTTCTAACGTTATAAGTCCTTATTTCATTAATAGCATAGGCAACTCCTTTTTCTAAGCAGAGTAGATGATTACTTGGGGAATTTGGGGTACTTTCCAGGCCTCCCCCTGGAAACCTTCTTTACCAGGCTTCTTCAACATGTGTCTCTGCATCTAACATTTTCACAGTAGAAATTAATGAATCCTTTTAAGAAATAAGTCACTAATATATATGAACTGAGAAGTGTGATCAATAAAATATTTACATGCATCAACAATGTTATAACAAATATGTGCAAATAAACACAGTTCAGTTTATTTATGTATCATCGATGTATCATCTATCTATCATCTTCATCTATCATTTTTCTAACAAGCTTTTCTCTGGTCTATGTTCCTTCTTTTACTTTCTCTTCAAGCCCTCTTCACCCAATTTTCTCACACTGGTCAGTCTTACACATGTTGGCCAAGTTTTCCAAAATGACTTTTCTGATTCCCAATATTCTTCATTTCATATGTGTTATCCTAACAAATACTTTATGGTCACTTTACTGTCTCCTGAAATCAATATAGTTTTCTTAGCCTAGAACTAAATTCTCTAGGTCAATCTTGCCTTTCTTACCATTCCTCTGATATTATCAACTACTCTAGTCCCTAAGTTTAGAAACCAAATAGAACTGCCTGTGGAATTAAAAAAAATTATATATATTTTCCAAATTTGAATCTCTAGTGAGTAAGCTTGACAAGATATATATATATATATATATATATATATATATATATATATATATAAAGATTTTATTTATTTATTTGTCAGAGAGAGAGTGAGCGCAAAAGCAGGCAGAGTGGCAGGCAGAGGCAGAGAAAGAAGCAGGCTCTCCGCTGAGCAAGGAGCTCAATATGGGATTCGATCCCAGGACCCTGAGATCATGACCTGAGCCAAAGGCATTGGTGAGCTACCCGGATGTCCCTACAAGCTATATTTTTAAAAAGACATCTCTCCAGCTATTTCCAAAGCATAGATAGATGTGAGAATCACTGCTTTCATCAAACTAAAATAGAATTAATATTATATTTCCTTGTATCTACATTTACTCCTGATAGTTCTATCTGGAATGTTATTTCCCTATCTCTGCTTAATTGAAGCCTTATTTTACCCAGGTCCTACTAAAATTCTAACTCATTTTTTAAAAATTCCCCTTAATATTTCCCAATAAAAATTATCTAACAACTTTTATCAGATTACACTTAAAGTATATTTATTTGAATTACTGTCTTATCTTCCCTACTTGATGATAAAGGACAAACATCATATCTATTTTCACTTCATACAAAATGCCAAATACAAAATTTCTCAGGTGGTCAAAGATCAAATAGTCTGCTTCTCTAATGTTGAAAACATCCAAATTATGATAACATTTTGAAAATGATTACAACTTACTATATAGGATGATACATATGAATGACCTAGTAAGTTAATGCAGGCCCACAATAATCACATAAATAATGGACTTAGGAATCAATGACTGAAAATTCAGATGGACCCATCCATATAGCCATTTTGAATTCCAACATACAATAATGGAATAAGAGCTTTTTAAGACCAAAATGAGAATTTTATAATAAGATATTTTATTATCAACAGTATTTAAATTTTTAAAAATGGGTCAACTATCATAAAATGTTTCCAGTTAGGCAGTCCAGCAAATGTCATTCTTCTAGGAATAATCTAAGAAAACATGCATTTTTATTGTTTAAAAGGAATTAAATTTAAAAATTAAGAGAAAGTCAAGAAAAGAAAAAAAAACCCAGAAAACCCAAAACCCACCAACTATCAATGGAATGAGATAAAAAATGAATTAAGCAATGAAGAATATCGAAAGAAAGAAATTATTAAAAATATTCAAATGGAAATGCTAAAAGAAAATACTTATAGTTGAAAAAATCCTTCAGTGAGTTTATCAGTGGTAGGCTGAGCTGAGGAAACAACCACTGAACCTGAAAACAAGTCAGTAGAAATTATTCAAGTTAAAACACCCAGAGATAGAAAAGAGTAAGAAAACAGAACAGAACATCTAAAAGATGTGAATTGATACTGACTGTCATTTACTTGTAAATTGGCGCTTTAAAAGTAAAAAAGAAAAGATAAGGAAAAAGAAATATGGCAAAAGATATATTTGAATAAAGTAACATACAGTGATTTTACTGAATTAACTGTACTGTAGCACTTGCTATCTTGTTGCTTGGGTCATGTATCCCAGTAGTCTCTATGCTATTAGAGATGCGTGCAATGAAAAATATGCAATGTGGGGAAGACTGAGGAAGATAATCACAGACCCAGGCTAAGCATATATAGCAGAGAATTATCCTGAACTTGAAAAAAAAGTCCCTGGCATACTTCTGGAACCTGGCAGAGATAAAACTCGTGACTATGGGACATCAAATATCCACGCAGCCAGAGTTTCTTATCATGAACAAATCTTATGCACTGGGAATGAGCAGCAGGAATATATTGTAGATGGTACCTCAGGGATCAAATGTGAGTAGACCAGAGATCATGTGTAATTTGCACTCCTATGTTATGCACTACTATTGCAATATCAGCTCTCCCTCAGTCTACACTATGGCCTTATTAGAAAGAAACCCTCCCTTATTAGCATCTGAAGGACAAAGAACAAGCATGAGCATGGTTCATGGATGTGTTCACTTGGTTTATAGATATGAACTGGAAATGGATGGCAACTTTCCTATAGCTTTACTGAAAGGTTCTCTATAAATATAGGGTTAAAGGAAAATCCTTCCAATAGGCAGATTTTCAGTCAGAGGATTGTTTTTGGATAGAAATAGAGGTAGGCCAAGGTAAGAATATACCTGAACTCATAAAGTGGTGGTAAATAACCTGGTTGGTTTATTACTGGACTAGAAGGAAAAGAGTAAGACAATTTGAGTCAAAAAATTTGGAAGGAGGCATATATATGGATTAATGGGAATTAGCATGAAGTGTGAAGGTCTTAGCAATGCATCTTAACACCGACCACAGGATATCTACAACAGAAGATGCACTAAATAACCACACAGAAAGAACTTGTTCAGTTAACATCAGTCCTATTTGTCTTCAGAGACCATAAGAGGCATCAACAGAGTATAGCATAGATACAGACTCTATGCATGGGCCCCATGAATGGATGTTCAAGGTCCAAGACTGATATAGTTATTGCTTTCCTTAAATACCCAATGTACTAGGAATAGAGATAAAAGCTATCAGCCATTTGGTAGTCAGCAGATTTTTCTGGAATTATGTGATTCATTTTGACTAGCCATGACACATATTTCAGATATGGGTATATTTTCTTTATCTCTTCGCCAACAGACATTTAACCAGCATTACTACTCTAGGGCTTATTTACTGGTGATCCACAAATATTAAATTTCTCCTAACATCTCAATGGACCAAGGAATCTACTTTATCTAAAAGCCCATTGGTGATCATATAACCACGAGATCCAATGACTCTTATAATATATGGCACCATCACAAAACTACTAGGTGTTAGCTTGGAGATGAGACCCTACAAGGATGGGCACCATCACTCTCTGTGTACCACTGAGAGATTGTGCTTTGCATTTCTGACAATATAGGCTCCATCATCTACAGGTCCTGATTCCTAGGGGAGAGAATACCAGAGGATACTACAAGAGTTCCTTTTTTTTTAATGCTATGGCTTCCACTCAGTCACTTTGGTCTCTTTGTGCCAAGAGATAATCAGGCAAGGAAAGAAGTCATTATCCTTACAGGAGTTATTGATGGAGATCACCAGAATGTATAGGGTGCTGCTATAAAATAGAGCAAGGATGAAAACAAGTGGCATCAAGATGACCTACTGGGACACATGTTGGTACTTCTTTGCCCAATATCATCAGGAAATAGACAAAACACAGCAGCCACAGCCATACTAAGAGATCAGAACTCTTCGGCATAACACTCTCGTTTACTTCACTAGGTAATCTACTAGCATATTTTAGCAAATAAGAATAAATGTAAGAGAAATCGCATAGGAAAACAGGAAGATGAGTATCAGCTATAGTATCAAGAACTGCATCAATGACATAAGTAATAGTTCTCCCCAGTAACAGCCTCTTGTTTTTACTCAGAACAAGAGACAAATTGGAATTTAGGGGGAGTGTTTTTAGATGAAGCGTACTTATTTTTGAAAGCAGTTGGGGCTGATGGGTATACAAAGTAATGAGTATCCCAGATCCCTGTTCAGAATAAAGGAACTCATTTCTCCTACTGCTGGAGGTGTTTTCTCTCAACTGTTTGGAGGTGAATTCTTTCCCATGAATTGAGCTTTCCTTGGCTAAAGGAAACTGCCTTGCTCAAGTTTTGGATCCCTCATTGGTTGCTGTATGGTGTATGTGAGTGACTCAGTGTGGCTCAGCTCTGCAGGACGCTTCTGCATGCCCTGAGTGATTAACTGAGGCTTCTGTCAGAATCACATCTTGACTCAGCATATTCCTTTCCAGTCCTACTTCTGTTTTTTTTCCCTTATAGGCATTCCTGTTGAAAGCATTCCCAAGAAGTTCCCTGCATGTAAACCTCAGTTTCTCTTCTAGGAAGCTTGACCTATGGAAGATTTTTCAGGAAACAAACATTTTCCTAGGAGTCCTTTTCAGTATTCCGTTAGAAACAATTAAAAATATTGAAGGTGAATAAATTATAGTTTTTAGCAAAGTGGATATCACTAATACAGAAATAAACACCATAAAATAAGGATAACTGGATTATATACATTGATCTCAAGGGATGCCCTAAATACCATATGTTGAACTGCTGTATAAAAGTGCTGAATATGGGACACCTGGGTGGCTCAGTTGGTTAAGCTGCTGCCTTCAGCTCAGGTCATGATCCCAGGGTCCTGGGATCGAGTCCTGCATCGGGCTCCTTGCTCAGTGGGAAGCCTGCTTCTCTCTCTGCCTCTGCCTGCCGCTCTGCCTGCTTGTGTTCCCCGTCTCTCTCTCTCTCTCTCTGATAAATAAATAAATAAATAAATAAATGTGCTAAGTATATTAGGTATTGGATTAAACATGTGTGGATTAAGCATTTAGTTAACAATCATTTGCCTAATGTTCTTATTGTTTAGAAATATTTTTGTGGGGATATTATATAACCCATTTTTTATTTCAAAGTTCTCCCCAAAACTTCTCCTGATGTTTTATTTTTTATCCTATAAATATGCCAAGATTGGACAGGGGCTTTTAAAATTAATTATAGTAGTCCTTAGAGCTCTGGGCAAAGGACAAGTACCAATAAATAATTGATGATAAAAATGGTGATAATGATGATGATGGTGATGGCTATTTGAATTTTATCTCCCCTCATCTTTTCATACCTCTTTTATGAAAAGAACAGGGCAACTCTTCAATATCAGGCCAGGATTAAATGAAGGCTTCTCTCTCTTAGACTTCATTATCACAGGAATGTGGCTTGACATTAGAGTACTTCATAGTTCATTGGAAAAGTCATAAAAACAATTACTATGCCATTAGAAGGAACTTTTGAAGAGGAGATTCAAAGTACCCTTCACAGAATTGCTAAGACAAGCAAAAACAATATTCCAATTCATATATGTTACTCCTTTACTGTTTTTAGATCATACCAAATGAAGAAGTCAAGAAAGGCATGTGAAATGAGGCATATGTTTAATTAGGCAACTATGTCAAGAGCTCTGGAAGAGTGAGAAGTTGTTCAAGGTGAAGGTGTACAGTGTATATGTAAGTGCAAATAGGCATATGAGGATGGATTAAAAGGTGGAAGATACTAGATAAGAGGAAGTGCTGATATTCATAACAGAGTGAAAGAGATGAGTCAGAGTCTTGTTTTAATGCATAGATCATCACTTATTATCTCAGGTGTTGACTGAAAATAACATGTTAAAATATTGCCAATACTTGTGAGATTCACACATATATCAAACTGCAGGTGTGTTATAATTTATTGACTCACACTAATACTAATAAACGAGGATTTTATTTCAAAGAAATTATTTGGTCCCTTGTTAAGGTCATGCAGAAAATCACTTGTTGTTTAAAAAGTATTGCTTAGTTAACAGGTTCTCGTACAGTTAAGCTTTGATTAGCAATACATAAAGTAATAATTTCTACTTTATACCATTTAGGACTATGGTGAGGATTAAATGTGCCTGCACAAAGTTACTGCTTTGGAAATACCTTGGAGGACACAATTTAGGAATGATTTTTCTAGACTAATCTGAATGAGTGCCAGCATACCCTATATGCAGTTAGTGTGTGTTGTTGAATTTCAGCAGTTAGGCTATTGCACTCCACCTCCCAACTCATAAGTCTTTACATATAAAGATAAATGCATACAACTCTTTGTTTCTGATTATGCATATGTTATTCAGTCATCTTCAACATCATAATCTTACTTTATCTTATATGTATATTGAAAACTTTACATAACAAAGAAAGTACCTCAGTGGACAAGACTGAATATTATAAATAGCCAAAAAAAGAAGTTTGGAGAAGAAAGTGATTTTTGTAAAAATAATTATATTTTAGGTTACTTGTGTTTATATTTAATAAAAATAAATAGAATATTTTGATATGCTTAAAATTTGAATATAGGACAATTTCATTTTAGATAAACATGACTGATACTCAGTAGGACACGCCGACATGGCCAGTGTCAAAATATTGAAGTGTCCATGTAACTAGCCACCCAGTGTGGCTCATTTTTCTTGACTGCCCCAGCCGCTCTACTGTGACTACTCAGACTTTACCTTTAATAAGTAAGGGATGACTTGCAGCATGTAAACTTTAGGGTGTGCTTATATCAAACTGATCATTACATAATTTTATCATGACCTCTGAAGATAAACATCATAAGTGTAAATGCATTTTAAAAAGCACCTCATATATCGTGCTCGCTTCGGCAGCACATATACTAAAAAGCACCTCATATAAATGAAATGACATTTAGTCAAATTTTGTTGTATCTTGGTAGATTGTATATGTGCTGCCGAAGCGAGCACGTATCTTGGTAGATTGTAATCTTTTATATTTGGTAATGGTCAGAAGAGAACCTGACCAGTAGAGGCCAGTCTTTAATGGCCTTTAGTAGGTCAAATTATAAAGACATCTTGAGCACTTGAAATCTGTCTTTAATAATTAAAAAAAAAAAAGTAAGATTAAAAGACCTACAATTACACAACTGGCAGCTGACAAATGGAAGCATTTACAGAGTCCTGGGGCTTTGAACAAAATGTGTGACATTGTGAGATGCCTGTCTCTCTCATTTCTGACAACTGAACTCCAGTAAAGAGATCAATGAAAAGCTCATAGTTTTTATTCTTCATTTGAATGGGCCCGAAATTCAGGGTCTTGATGAAATTCAAAGATTTTGTTTACCCCTTACCCTTCAGGTTATGCACAGAGACTTTTGACATCAAGACTGATTTAGGTTTTGTGAGTCAATCGAACACATCAAAGAGAAACCCTTTAGAAGAACAAGGCAGACCGACCAGTTTCCTCAGCCCAAGGTGTGAAGCAAGATGGAGTGGAAATTAAATGTTCCTGATTAGAACCAAAAAACTTTCCATGGCTTATAAAATTTGGGGACCCTTCTTTAATAATAAAGATGCAAGCGGTGCCTAGTGGTTCAGTGGGTTAAGCCTCTGCCTTCATTCCAGGTCATGATCTCAGGGTCCTGGGATCGAGCTCCACATCGGGCTCTCTGCTCAGCAGGCAGCTTGCTTCCCCCTCTGTCTGCCTTCCTCTCTAACTACTTATGATCTTTCTCTCTCTGTATGTCAAATAAATAAATAAATTTTTAAAAAATGCAAAATCTCAAATATGAAATCAGGCACAAGCCTTAGAAGAACAACTTCTAAGTAAAAGTCTCTAAAGTTTAAATCAAGTATCTTCCTAGTTAATTCATCTCTAGTTGCTATTATTCTTCATACAAAGTTGCATGGAAAAAATTGAAAAATCTTCTAATTAATATTATTTTTACTGTTCTCTATCTGTCTAATTCCACAATTTATTTAGCTAGGAAGTACACTTTAAAACTAAGTCAATTTCATCATAAAACTAAAAATCCATGATCAGAAATATCCAGTGAACCCACTGCTTTCAGATTCGATTTTCCAAAATTAAAAGAACTTTGACTGAAGTGCTTGTTTTAATCTTTAAATCAACAGCATAACATTTTACTTGCACAAAAGGGATAAGCAATGGCTTATGAACTGCACATCAATTCATAGTTTGATAAAACAGTACTGTTTCTGGACTGGCATTTAAAAAAAAACTATAATGTGTCTCTAAAATATTTAACTTTAAAATTTAGTTAAAATGAAATGTTAGGTGATAATTGTAGCACTTTATTTCTTTGTGGCAGTTTATGATTTATAAATAAATTTCATGTGTTCATTTGATTTATTCCTTACCCAAGCTGTCAAGTTGATGTTATCCACAGGAAATAGATGGGGCACGCTGAGAGCTGTACTGCTCAGTGACTTTGTCCTGTATGAAACAGTTTTAAAAGCAAGCTTCTAAGTGATGTCTTCTGAATTAAAATGAGTGGTTCAATGTATGTTATGTAGGAATCAAAGCATTTAAAGGTGTAAAGATATAATCGTGTTCTGGTAAATGTTTAACAATTTTCTCTTGGAAGAAAACACTATGAGGGGGAAAGGTCTTATTTATAACACTATCTAATTTCCCCTGTGCAAATCATCCCATGTTTTTGAATTTCAATGTAGCAAAATTATGTCAACCAGCTCAAAAATTCATAAAAATTTAATAATCAACATTCATAAGCCAGTGTGAGCTCTTTCTATCACACTATTGGAAAGTTACATTCCTAACTACTATTTTGAAGTTGATAAGACATTAGAGAAGTGGAAACGTGTGCATAATGGATGGGTAAGGCAATCCAGGTAGTTGGTTGTGAGAGCTGGATGTGGCACTGAAATGAGAAAACTTGGGTAATGCATGTGTGGCAAAAAGTTTTCCTCAACACACTACAAGATAGTATTGTCATTAATCAGCAAAATGAGGCTGAAAATTAAAAGGTAACTTGGAGGAGGATTTGCAGTACTATGACTATCAAGGGCATAGAAATCATTTTATTAGAAAACTCACTGAGTCATATGTACTAGCCAACCACTGTGGTAATAGCAGGGCAACAAGTTTAGGAACCATTTGTATGCTCATTTTATAGGTAAAATTAGCCACGAGGATGACATGTAACCTCTGGAATTAGCTGATAGACCTGGGATTCCGACACAGGAAGTCAAATAGTCTTTACTAAACATTCAAATAACTTTGTAAATGATGTATTAGATATTAGGAAGATTTCAACTTTATTCTGTAAAAGCAAGAATAACGATTGAAAATTATGTGTCATGGCTAGAGACAAGGGGCGTAGTAGGGTAGCAGTTGTTAATCAGTAAGCACTGAACTATGATGATGATAATGACAATAAACATGTGAAACAAAAAAGGCATCTCCATTTCATTTCATTTCAGCTCATCATCAAATTCTTCTTCCTCCTTTTTTTCATGAAAACATATAAAATTTTTAAAAATTATGGAAACTAAGCAAAAATAAGTTCTGTAATCTCATAATCTTAATATTTTTGTATATTTCCTTTTTATATTGTAATTTTGTCCAAATGTTTATATATTTGCACTTTCACACTGCAAAAAATTTTTCCACATAATCATAACGTGGTTTTTTTTCCATTATGCTATGCTGTCTTCAATCATACCATATTAGTGATTACAAAATCTTCCATGAAGAATATACATCATAATCTATTTAATGACTTTCATAATAAAGGTCATTTGGTTTCAACATTTTACTAATACAAATAACTAATAAAAATCTTTATGCATAGTTACACCTATATATTCCTTTTTAGTTATTGTTTCTCTTGATAATTTACATAGAGAAATATTTCTTCCATGAGAAATTATTACTTCAAATGAATATTTAACCTCACTTGGGTCTGCCTCACTAGCAGATATTCAAACAGTGAGGCTTAATTTTCACCAAGAAGTGTGGCTATTTTTTTAAAAAATAGCAATAACCAGTAGCGGTGAAGATGCAGTTAAACAAGCACCCTCTTACATTTTTGGTTGGTCTTCAAATTGTAAAAATCTATCAAAATACAGGAAAACAAAAGTAATTTAGCCAAGTGTTCTAAACAGTTCCTTCATTTGTGGCAAAAGACAGACATACCCAAATACATTTTCCATGGCATTCTACTTTGGAAATTTGTGCAAAGGACAAAGGACATGTGCTGAAATGCTTCAAAATATACCTAGAAAGATGATTATTTCAGTATTATTTTTTTTAAAGATTTTTATTTATTTGACAGAGAGAGATCACAAGTAGGCAGAGAGGCAGACAGAGAGAGGAGGAAGCAGGCTCCCCACTGAGCAAAGAGCCCGATGCGGGACTCAATCCCAGGACCCTGAGATCATGACCTGAGCCGAAGGCAGCGGCTTAATCCACTGAGCCACCCAGGCGCCCCTATTTCAGTATTTTTTGATAAAAGGGCAAATTGGAATATATATTGATACCTAAATTTGAGATTAATTATACTATATCCTCATGATGAAATTTTAGGCAGCTACTAAAAGCCATGCTTTTAGTGGAAAATCCATAAATATTATGGGGATTTTAAGAACATGTTATTGCTAGTTAAAACTTCAGGTGACCAAATACTATGTTCTATGCATAAAACCAATTATAAAACTACCTCCAATATGTTATCCAAATAATGCTACAGCACTGTACAACTGTTACTGTTTACTTCTGGTGATAGGTATTTTGCAGTCTTTGCTTTTGAGTTTCTGTAATTTTCCTATTTCTACCTTGTACATGTATTACTTTTTAATGAGAAAAATTATATATTGATGGATTAGACTGTTTAATTAAAGAAACAGAACAAGTATTTTCACATCCTTTATAGTTAATCAATTTGTTTTCAAAGGACCACACTGATTCCTGATAGCAATTTTGCCACTTGTGCTTGCCTTAGTTTAAATTCATTGATATATTGTTACTTAGTCTTACTTTTAGTATTCTTGTGCCACTTAGTTTTATATGTGTTTTGTAAATGAAGCATCATTGTGGATTTGTTTTGCAACTTCTCTGGCAGACTCTGTCTTATAAGAGGGCAATTTAAAGATACTCATGCTTTTTTAGGATTTATTATATCTGGTCCTGCACTTGATAGACTTAATTTTTTACTCCCTTCCCCCACCCCTCTATAGTTTGCTGTCCAGAATCTGCTTTCACGAATCTTTATACTTCTGTACCAAACACAAATGCAGAACACTTTGTAACTTCTGAATAAATGAATGATCTAAGAATCCAAACACAGAATTGACAATTCTGTCACACAACTGAAATTTTCTTAATTTTTTTCACAATCACATTAAACTAAGTGACTATAGATATAATTTTAATTATAATTTAAGAGATATAGAAATCAAATGGATATTTTTTTCTTGACCATTGTTCTTTTATTTCTCCATAATAGATCACTAAAGTTTGGATCTAAAACTCTACTTCATTTTCTAAACTATTACTTTGTCTTATACCTTTTTAAAATAAGGAAATTGTTAAATTTCTCCATACAATCAATTTTTTTTGATTTGTGATGTATTGACTTCTATCAATAACTCTAGTAGATTTTATCTCTAGGAGTTCTTCTTCACTACAACTTTCAAATTTAAGAAGTCTTATTTTCTTTGGTAGTGGTTTTCAGTATGTTTCTAGTAAATCGTAAGTTTTATTTTGCAGGGAAATATGACACTTAGCTAACATGTTCTTTGAGAACATAAATCTGAAAATGCCTTTGTGTGGTCTTCTTAGGGAAATAGCAGTTTTGGATCCCATGTGACTCCCACATCACTATTTTCTATCTGTTATTGAGGAGGAGAAAACATAAAGCCATGATGAATTTAATTCTTCTGAAATCGTCCTAGTCAAAAGAAATTCTGGGCAAGCTGATGATATATATAAGAATATGTTTCCATTCCTCATCCAGTTTCTCATCAAAATGAGCCACAATTTGATAGAAACAAAGAGTGAGAACCGACTTAGAACAGGATATATTTTTACCAGACGATGCTGATGTGCAAAACCTTTCACATTAAGTTCTTGTGTCTGAAGACCTAATTCCAGAAGCTCCAAAAGGCAGTTTTTCAAGGGTGGTTAGTTCTATAAACACTTTGCTTAAGGTGCTGGCTAAATGCAGATAAAACATTACATACATTATCATCAGGCTTTGCAGATACAGTAGAAATTTCTGCCATTAGACATTATCTTCCTTTGGAAAATGAATTTGAGTGCTTTGTTCACAATGATACATAACGATAAGGGCGATTATGTAGTGAGTCTTTCTGTGTGTGTGTGTACATATAAAACTGTTACTTGATATGTGGGTCAAATGACTCCCACATTAAGCCACTTTAACTCATTAAGTACATGCTATCAGAATTGGTACATTCACATTCCCCTTGATTTCCTATGGATATGTATAGGGTAAGAGAAGTGACATTTCACTCATTGTTTTCCAACTTATAATTTTTTCTTTAATGTATGAATTGGTTAATCTTGATTCTGTATGTATAATACATTGCTTTGCATTTACATGTAAAACCTAGGCAACTAGGAGGAGCTACAGCTCCATGGTAAATTGTAATCTGTGCTTGAAGAACTTCAATATTAGAAGAGTTTAGAAAAATCTATGACACATATATAATTTAAGGTACCAGAATTAATTTTACCTTCTCTAGATCTTACCAATTATATATTCTATTCATAACAAAAATTCTGTCATTATTCTTGATGATTAACATCTTGTAATTAAAAACATTTTGCTATGCTTTCTAGATCTGCCCTTATTTCTGCCGCATTGATCCAATGCAATCATATTGAATTAATTTTTGCTTGAGTAGTTCACTATAAATACAATGAAAACCCATTATTTCATTTTGAAAAGTTAGATTGGATACATAAATTTCATTATTCATTAAATAATTAGCAACCCCACATATATTTCTTTTGTAGACCCAATCAGTTATATAATTAATATCTAATTTTAATTTCAGTATGACAAAAAATACCAAAACTTACTTGGTCTTTTTAAATTTTGTGCACTGTGGTTATAGTACATTATACCATTTAAAGAAATGTACATTTATAGTAAAAATTTACAGTAAAGATAAACTTCTCATTTAAAAATTACTAGCATTAAGACACTAAATTTTATTTTTTTCTTGTTTTAGAGGATTTTTTAAAAAATTTATTTGAGAGAGAGAGAGGCATGAGTAAGGGGAGGGGTAAAGGGAGAGGGAGAAGCAGATTCCCCACTAAGCAGGGAGCCAGATGTGGGACTCCATCCCAGGATTCTGAGATCATGATCTGAGCCAAAGTCAGACACTTCACCAAGTGAGCCACCCAGGTGTCCCAAGGCACTAATTTTTCTTATTGAGGACTTATGTACCATATTTTAGGATTTTAGACTATTTGACTAGTTTTTTTTTGTACTCACATATACATACAGACATATGCTCACATATCAAGACCATTCTAAATAGTGTATTTTACTTTTACTTGTATGATGGGTAACATTACAGAGTTGTGATTATGAACATAAATATGATATCAGGTAGACTTGACTCAGAATCCTGCCTCTGCTCCTCACTAGCATATATAACCATAACTTTGCCAGATCTTATCTGTAAATCTATCATAATATTTACCTACATACTATTGCTATAAGATTAATTAGCAATGTACTAAATAATGGTCATGCTTATTGTTATTATTGTAGGATACTAGCAAATATTATGTACGAATTGGGTAATAGAAGATCTTTGGTTTCCCATCTTAGAACATGTTCAATAAAATCACCCTTCACAAACTCAAATAATAAAAATGGAATTTGCAGTCTTTGATTTCAGAGTGTTTTACAATTCTAAGTGAGGATATTATGAAAATAAATAATAAAAGATGTGCTTTGGGAATTTCCCCTTCTCTATATTTGGATTAGCAAGTTGGTTCATAAGGGAGGACTACTTGATGGGAAGAAGTCATTTTGGATTCTTTCATATCCAGAATATTTTCAATTTCCAAGGGAAAATGCAAGAAACTTCCCAACTAATGTATAACCCTCAAATTTGTGCTTCATTTGTTGTGATTGGATAGGATCTTATTGTCTTTTGAGCACTGACAGCAACTCCATAGGATACAGAATCCTAAAACAGCTGATATTAAATATTTTCATGTAAGGAAAAAATCTAGTTGGTAGCAACTATGAGATATTTGCTTAAATGATTTGGTTTTCATAACTAACATTCACATGTGTCTTTAAATCGGGTTTTTCAGCAGAATATAGAAATGTGCTGTCTAATACTGCAATAGATACATGTTGCTATTTAAATTTGATTAAGGGTATATTAGATTTAAAAGTCAATTCTTCAGTCACATGAAGCACATTTCAACAGCTCAGTAGCTTTACATCCCTAGTGACTACTGTCATGGACAACACAGAATAGACCATCCCCATCATCACAGAATGTTCTATTGGACAGCACTGATATAAATCAGTATTTTTCAATTAAAAAAAAAAATCCCTGGAGAGGTTCTTTCCCCCACCCCCAATCACCCACACTGTGAAATTTTAATGCCAGAGATATACATTTTATATAACTATGCCTTACACATAAAGGAGAAAGATCCTCCATCTTCACTAAAAATGCATGATGAACACTTGTGGAAAGAGAAAAAAATTCATCCACAGGCTAATGTCATGAAGGGCAGAAAAGAATTTTATGTTTCGTTCACATTTACAAATTTTATGAACCACTTATTTAATTTTATTCTCCTGAACATACAAACAATTATAATTAAAATGAATATGTTGAGGTGAAATAAACTTTAAAGATAATCTCCATTATTCTACTGTTCTGTTAAGTCAAATTACTTACATGAAAATTTTTTAAATTTCTTTTTGCGCTAAATGTAAAATAATAGTAATAGCCATTTTGCTATCTGTCTTCCTACTATACTTCCTGTGTGTATCTTTCAACAAGCAGAAAGTGTGGTAGATATTGAGAAGCGGAAGGAAATAATTCAGTTCCTGCTCATCAGATCAAAAAAACTGGTGGAAGGTAAAGATAAGACCAATACCTAGATCTTTCATTCTTTATACTAAATAATGTTTTAATACATCAGCATGAAATGATATGCTAGTTTCAGCTGACACCCACTTACATGAGCCAATTGTAAAATTTTTCATTAGTGAACCAGTTGATGTTACGTTGTTGGTAGCTTGAAATCAGCCATAGTGGTCGTATGTACATCTCAGAAGTCAGAAAAAAAAAAAAACATAAAAAATAAAAAAAAATATGAATTGGGAGTTTGACTTTTCCCTCAGAGAGCTAGGTGTTGAACATCTGCCAACATATCACTGTCAAACATTTTCTTAAAATGACCAAGATTAACCTCCTAAATCCAATTATAATAATTCCAAAGCTCTCAGTTAAACCTCTAGAAATTAAGGGACTAGTTAAAATGGCGAACAAATCCACACTTTCTCCATAAACCCTGGGAATGGACAAGCCAACTTTCAGTAAGTCAGTGTTTAACAATATTTTGTACCAAGCATCATTAAAACTTGCAACTATTACTCTTTATCAGTAGAACAAACATACAATGCATTAATGCTAATAGTGTTTGTTTTACAATTAACACTGAGCTAACCTTCATGAAAATAAACAAATTTGTGAGGAGCACATTATTTACCTAAGTGCTGGTACAAATTTTCCTGTTCTGTGACAGTAAATTGTCAAAGAATATAAACACAAGAGGTTGATCGGGCATGTCATTCTTTTCTTTTCTTTCTTTCTTTCTTTCTTTCTTTCTTTCTTTCTTTCTTTCTTTCTTTCTTCCTTTTTTTTTTCTTTTTTTCTTTCCTTCCTCTTCTTCTTCTTCTTCTTCTTCTTCTTCTTCTTCCTTCTTCTTCTTCTTCTTCTTCTTCTTCTTCTTCTTCTTCTTCTTCTTCTTCTTCTTCTTCTTCTTCTTCTTTTCTTCTCCTCCTCCTCCTCCTCCTCCTCCTCCTCCTCCTTCTTCTTCTTCTTCTTTTTTTTTTAACTAATCTGAAGAACCAGGTCATTGCTGATTATTCTGGTTCCTCTTGGTCTCCACATATCAAGAAAACACCATAGATAAGGGTATAGTGGTTTTGCATATATTGTCAGGATTATTTCTCACTTTTTTTTTTCCAAAATAGTATCTTAGTAATACAGCACTATGAGAAATGATTAAGGGTAAATGTACCATGTAAACAATGTACTTTAATGTTTTAACATTTTTGCTGTTGCTGTTAAATGACATCATAGGTTCAGTGCTTGATACCCAATAATGAATCATTTTTCAAAATATTTTCCAAATAACATCAACTAGGAGAGATAATTCCCAGAAAAAGTTTTGTGGTGATACCAGATTTTAAGCCATTTCTGAGCAAGTAAATCTGTTTCTTATTCATGAGAACCATCTTTCCTCCATATTTAAGCTTTTCTGTGGACTCTTCTTTATCTTACTCATTCTACCTGAAACCTCTTAAGTTTGCTTGGCTTTCTCTTGATGACACCAAGTTTTTTGGAACTCTCTCCAGAGGTGAACTATTCTTTCTTTCAGACAGACTCAAATAAATGGTAGAAAATGGCTAGTAGAACTCCTGTCCCAAGCTTTAAGACCTTTATTCTAATATTATCATTTAATATTATTTTCCTTTAGAAATTAATGCATGCAGATTAACACTTTCTCCCACAGTTCTTTCAACATCCAGTATTTGGGATGACTTTTACAGCAGTTTCTGCCTCTTTCGGTTCAAATAATTTTTCAATTTCTCCTTTTATAGCTATCTATTACCAGTTCTACACAGATGTACACCTTATGGGACTCAGCAGTGTAAGTTGTTCTCTATAAGACACCTAATCGGTTGTTTAAAAAAAAAAATTTATTTATTCTCGGGAGCCATGATCTGAGCCAAAACTAAGAGTTGGAAACAACTGACTCAGCCATTCAGGCAACCCAAAACGCTTAATCACTTCTTTATAATTAAAAACATTCTTGTGTCTTGGTTCATCTCCCTTTGTATCCCAAATACATCACATTTCTCCAATTCTAAGATATACATATTGGTCTTAGAATCTTTTTCTCATTTAATGGTGTATAAAATCATGGTGAGTCATATCACTGACAGCACCTTAAATCTGATGAAACATAGTTGGCCTTATTGATGCTTCTTAACAACAGATCCAATCTCTCATTTCTGCCCACTCTTAATCCTTTCTTTTCTCACTCCTTTCTCTTTCCTCCCAATGCCTTCAAGAATAGATTGACTCCACATTCTTTTTTTTTTTTTATTTTAAAGATTTTATTTATTTATTTGACAGAGAGAGAGATCACAAGTAGGCACAAAGGCAGGCAGAGAGAGAGAGTGGGAAGCAGGCTCCCCGCTGAGCAGAGAGCCCGATGCGGGGCTTGATCCCAGGACCCCGAGACCATGACCTGAGCTGAAGGCAGAGGCTTAACCCACTGAGCCACCCAGGTGCCTCTCCACATTCTTTTTATACAGGTAAGTCACAAATATTCGTCTCTCATCTTTTCTTCTTCTAAGCCTCACACCCTCATTCTTATGACTTACCTAAAATCCCCACATGATTTTATTACTTTCAAATTTAAAACAAAACTTGCCTCCATCACTTCTTCCTATCAACATCCCACTTTCCCCCAACTCCCAAAAAGCAAAAAGCCCTCCATTTCTCTAAATTTCCTTCTTTGTGTAAGTTATCTGAAATTTGCTCAATATTTACTGTAAATAACTGAAATTTGTAGGGGTTTTTTTTTTGCTCAAAATTGTCCAGGTAATTTCATTTCTAATCCTTTTATAAGTCTGGTCCACGAGGTAGTTAGCCAATCCTTCCCATTTCCATTGCCACAGGTCTAAATCAGGTCTCCATTTATACTTAAGATCATGTAAGGGATTGTTATTTGTTTCTCTGCAACTTAATCTATGCTCCACAGTATTTTTAAATTGATCATCTTTAAAGGAAATTCCTGACTTGCTCTTCTTTTGCTATGAGACTTTCAATGGCTACCTGTTACCAAGAGTTAAGGTACAGAATTCACATTTCTTATTTTTGACTAGCACTGAAGAATTAAATCAAAACTCACCCAAGAATGAGCTTTCTGGAAGAAGAGGAAAAAAAAGGGGGCATTACCTCAAGTCTTTAATTAAAACATTGCAATGTGAAAGAACAGTTCTAAGATGTGTGTCTTGCAGGAAGATTAAAGATTGATGAAAATTATTCAAAGTTCAAGTTGTTCCTAGAATTGAGCACTGCTCACATTCTTAGAAGGTAGGGAGAATGAGGATGTTA
Organism: Mustela nivalis; assembly: GCF_964662115.1. Classification (NCBI taxonomy): domain Eukaryota; kingdom Metazoa; phylum Chordata; class Mammalia; order Carnivora; family Mustelidae; genus Mustela; species Mustela nivalis. The sequence continues at coordinate 105,893,384 of NC_139024.1, forward strand.
CAGAATAGGATGCAGAGGCAGTGATTTCAGGTTATAGTTTAGTAGATGTTGGTTAGACAATTAAAGTTGAGCAACAGAGATGGGAAGAACAATTTGGGGCCAGATTTTTGGAAAAAGTCTTGTAGGACTTTCACAGTTTGAATTTCTAGCTGGTATGTAAAAGATGATATAAATATTATCCTCAATAGAAATACAGAAACATTTCTTAGTTTCACTACCAGCTACCTATTTATCAAAGCAATAGTTAATATTTCAGCGGTAAGAACTTTTGAAATCTACATTGAGATGTCACTGTTGATTTTAATATTATATTGGTTATATTAACAATGTGGTAATGCAGCACATTTGAGGGAAGTATTCAATTTTTCCATATGCAACTAATGTGAATTAGTATGTTTTCTATTACTTTATTTAAAAAGTATAATAAAATCAAATATTAATACCAATCAAAATTAATTTATTATGGGAAACAGTATGGGGTTTCCTCAAAAGATTAAAAATAGAATTATCATTTGATCCAGCAATTCTACTTCTGGATATATATCCAAAAGAAACAAAAATGCTACATTGGAGAGATATCTACATTCCCATGTTCATAGAAGCATTATCTATAAAGGCCAAGACATGGCAATTACTTAAGTGTCCATCAATGAATGAATGGATAAAGCAGTTTGGGGATAGATATAAACTATATATTCATAATTATAGAGTTATATTTATATAATATTTAGATATTACATGTATCTATATAAAATGGGATATTATTCAGCCATAAAAAGGTAGGAAATCTTGCCATCCGTGACAACATGGATGAACCTGAAGAGCATTATTCTAAGTGAAGTAGTCAGACAAAGAGAAATACAGTATGATCTGTCACTTATATGTGGTATCTAAAAAATCAACCAACCAACCAACCAACCATCCAACCAATCAAACAAACAAAAATTCACAGAAGAAGAAATCAGAGTTCTGGTTACAGGGCAAGGGAGGGGGATGGAAATAAGGGGTGGAAGAATTGGATGACAGTGGTTAAAGTGCACAAACTTTCAGTTATAAATAAGTACTAAGGATGTAATGTACAACATGATGACTATAATTAACACTGCTTTATAGTATGTTTGAAAATAGTCAAAGGAGTGGGGGTGCCTGGGTGGCTCGGTGGGTTAAAGCCTCTGCCGTCGGCTCAGGTCATGATCCCAGGGTCCTGGCATCAAGCCCCACATCAGGCTCTCTGCTCTGTAGGGAGTCTGCTTCCTCCTCTCTCTCTCTGGCTGCCTCTCTGCCTACTTGTGATCTCTCTCTCTGTCAAATAAATAAATTAAATATATATATTTTTTAAATTGTTAAAGGAGTGAATTCTAAGAGTTCTCATCACAGGGAAAATACCTTCCTTCCTTCCTTCCCCCTTCTTTCTTTTTTTCCTTTCTCTCTCTCTTTCTCCCTCCCTCTTTCCCTCATGCTTTCTCTTTCTTTACTTCTTTCTTCCTCTTTCTTTCTCTTTCCAACCAGATGACATGATAAATTTAAGTAAATTTATTTTGGTTACTGTTTAACAAGGTAAATGAGTCATTATACTGTACCCCTTGAATTTATACAGTGCCATATGATTATATCTTACTAAAACTGGGGAAAAATCTCCAGCTCAGAAAAAATGTTTATTTATTTATTTATACAGATTCTAACAAATATGATTACTATATTTTAAAAAAACTGTTAATAGTAAGAAAGCATTTACCTTGATTATTATAGATTCTCTTATATCTCATATTCATCTTCATTTCTCTATTCATAAGCACAAATTAGAGAAGTATGACTCATCCATGAATTCCTCCATCCCATATCCCACTTTTCTATAATAATACCTCCTAGGTCTGTTTTCCTCTCTATTTCCCTGGCAACTGCCTTGGTTTGGTTTCACTAGATCTTAAGTGCATTTTTCAAAAGACATTATTTTATTAAAAAAAACGAACATTATTTCAACATCTTTTTGGGATTTACACTAACCTCCACAACATCAATTTATTTTCTAAAACACAAAGAATATTTGATCTGTTTTCTCCTTGATGACTTTCAATAATTTCCTCTTTTCTCTATGAAAAAAAAAAATCTTATCAAAATATAATACTGTTAGATCTCATGACCTTCTTAGCCCCACTGTGAACCACTTATAGAATGGAATTCCAATAAAAAACCTCCACACTCATTGGAGATGCCTCACCTGCAATAATTTAGATTCCCTTTTCCTACCTTCTCCAGTCGTGAGATCTATTTTCCTTGGAATCTAAATTCATATGCCATGTTATCTTTGGATAATTTTTTGATATATTACAGTGTATAGTTTCTTCATTTATCTCTATATATGTCTACATAGTTGCCACCTTGAAGCTAATTATTTATGTGCAAGACTCTGAGCTCATTAAAACTTCATTTCTGCAATTCAAGTACCTGATACAAATACCTGTCACTTTCCCCCTAGTGTATATGGAGAAAATCATTTTTATAATGATAATTTTCATGAGATAACTGGGGGATTTCTCAGAAATTTTAATTTTTAAAAAATATATATTTATTTAACAGACAGAAATCACAAGTAGGCAGAGAGGCAGGCAGAGAGAGAGGGTGAAGCAGGCTCCCCGCCCAGGAGAGAGCCCGACATGGGGCTCGATTCCAGGACCCTGGGATCATGACCCAAGCAGAAGGCAGAGGCTCAACCCACTGAGCCACCCAGGCGCCCCAGAACTTTTAATTTTTTCATAGATTTTAAAAATGATCATGTCAATATTTAAAAATAATGTTTAGTGACCATGGTTATGCTTCATTCAAAAACCAGATATTTACACACATTTTCGTAGTTGCTCTTGAGTTGTAGAATAAGTAAACAGCATTGGCCCAGAGGTTCGAAAAATGCATATGAGGAGTTAAAACCGCTTTTATAATAAAGCTTGTAAAAGCAAGAAGCCCTTCTGGGGAAGTCTTTTCAGTTAACTGCATTGCTAGGAGATTGAAGAGAGAGATTTATAATGATGGGTTGATGTTTTCAAACAATCAACAGGCACAGGAGACAAAATTATGACAAATAGCTTGTTTCCAGTGGGAATGGGGGGAGGGAGTATAGGAGATCAGGTGTATGAGCTGGAGGATAAATGTCTTAGTCACACCAAACAAGAGAATACAGCTGGTGTAAATAGCATGACCTGGGTAATAGTACACAGAACAAGTGAAGGAGAGGATGATAAATTTAGAGATTGCCACTGTGGATCATGGTATGAGTCCATCCAGTGTAAAATTCTTTCTATGGCAATAACCAATATTTAATGTTCCAAAAGGAGATGAAAGATCACAGACTGTGCCTAGGCGACTTATTCAATGTTATTTATCAGGTGAGAAATTTCTTTATCAGTCCCATATGTAACCATTGAACATCTTGAATCATGCAGTTTCAATACACTTAAACAATATTTTTTGCTGGCAGATCTGCAAATGGTACTGATGGACATAGGCTTTTCAAATAAGCCTGGTACACTATTTGTTTTAATGATATCATTTACCATTAAGATATAGTTATCCACTTCAAATGGGACATAGACAGAAGCTGAATATGATTTTGGCAATAGCTGGGGTCACAATACATTTAAACGCATGTTAAACAGTCATGTATTAGCATTCATACAGCCAATAAAACACCAGCCTGCTTCAGAATGTTCAAATTTACTCTTAACTTCTATTTCTGTACTTATAAATGTTTAAATTGCTATAATTTTTTAAACCTCTGAAATTCTTAAAAAATTCAATTGTTGTATTATACATTCCTCAAAGAGATAAAAGTAGATTTTATCAGTTATCATCAGAGGGAATGGAGTGAAAACATAGAACATATTTATCAAGTATTACGCTGCTACTGACTCAGACCCTCCTCTTGAGAACATCAGGAAGGAATGATAAAGAGCAATACAAGGAGACTGTGTGCCAGGAAGATGAACCAGTGAGAAAGAAAAGCCATGTTAAAAACTGAAGATATAAAACAAGGAGCTCTTTCATTTAAAGAGTGTTTTCCGCCATAATCTTCCTTATTATGCAAACAGTGGCAGTGCACCATTAACTAAGGTATGGAATATAATTTTAAGTACAATTTTCACAATTCAATCTCATCCTAAGAAATTTTCCTGATGTCATCACACAACAGACATGTTCTGGGCTTTAGTACGACTTTGCCACATTTTAGATATAAGATATGTGTGGCATCATTTTTCCTTCAGTAGATATATTAGTTTGCTATTGCTACATATCAAATAACCTCAAATATCACAGCTTAAGGCAATACCCATTTATTAGTTCACTGTTCTATTAGGACAGAAGTCTGGACAGGCTCAACTGGTTTTTCTCCTTAGGGTCTGAAAAGACTGGAATCAGGTACTGACCAGAATGAAACCTTATCTAGAGGCCCTCGGGAGAAATTGGTTTCTAAACTCATTCAGGTTGTTGATAGAAATCAGTTCCTTACACTGTAGGTCCAACATCTCCTTTTCCTTACTGTGTGTCAGCCATGTCCATTCTTTAAGGTAAACTATATGCCTTCTAAAGTAGTCCCTTCCATCATCAATGCCAGTAAGGACAGGTTAAAAGTGTTTTTCATGCTTTGAATCTCTTTGACTTTCCAGTTCATTCACCAGCTGGAGAAAACTTCCTGTTCTCAAAGTGTTCATATAATAAATTAGGTCCATCCAGATAATCTCTTTTTCTCCATATAATTTAACACAATCATGGAACTGATATCTCATAAAAATCATAGGTTTCACTCACATTCAAAGTGGAAGATAGTATACTAGGGAGTTTTTAGGGATTCATTCCTGAAATTATGCCCATCTCAAGAGCTTATTTTTTTATCTGCAAAAACTGAATTTATATCTACCATACATGGTTGTTGGCAGTAGTAAAAGAGCTAATATTTATAATCCTGATACAACATAAGTAATGAAATTACAATTTTAGGAAATATTTAACTCTCAAGGAAGCATATTTAATTTATAAAGAGGAATATATGTTTGAACATTCTTTCTATATAACCTAAAATTGTTGCCTATAATTTCTTCCTACTTTTGAAGTCAAAGAGATTATGTGAAAATTTCCACTCATATCCATTCATTGTGTGGCACTGAATCAGCAATAACAGCAATCTGATTCCATGCCAGGCATTCCATTTAGTGAAAAAAAAACAAAAAAAACAAAAAAACAAAAAAAACCCAACCAAACAACAACAAAAAAACAAAACAGTATCTCCCTGCCTTCTTTAAGATTACATTCTAGAAGATACATTAATTAATGAATTACACAAATATATGTAAGATTAAAATAATGAAAAAATATCATGAAGGGAAGATTAATTAATGCTATGAAACCTTCTATTAGAGTAATTCTTAGATGTCAGGAGAGGGAATTCCCTGAAGAAGTAACTTAAAATGACACCTGGTAGAAGGGTGAACAGGAGATAAATGGGCTTTTCAGAAATAAGCATAGGTCTATAACAGACATAAATAATATGATCAAAATAGCTGCAGGACATAAAATCAGAGGAAAGATGCAGAAGATTAGATTGCAAAAGTATTCAGAATCATTGAAGAACTTGTCATAGAATAATTGAAAGCTGTTGTTTTTTGAGTATAGAGATAAAATAATAGACATTAGCTATGAAAATAAAACTGCTCTTGTTACTGGGCAGATAAAGATAAATAAGCTCCAAAGTAATTAAAAAGACCAAGTCTATATAGTAGAATACCAGATTCGGTGGTGATCGTAGAGATAGCGAGACATACAGTTTTCAGTTATCTAGGTTATCAGCCAACATAACTTTGTTGTGAATTGGATATGGTAGAGGGGTTGAAGAGGGTATTAGGAACGTTTTTTAAGATTCCTGTTTGGTAAAATGGATAATTTCTATGTGTTTCACTGTTCTGAGCTCAAAATTTTTTCTTAAATTCTTAACTTAAATTCATAAGTGTCCTGGTGACATCCAAAAGGAGAGACCAGTTAGGCTGTTTACCAGGGTCTGACATTACAAAAGAGGCAAGGACTTGACACAACAACATGTAAATAACTGCACATAGATGGAAACTGTAGATGGATATAGAATGAACAGAGAAATGAGTGTAGGGTTATGCCTTAAGGAACTTTATAAGAGTTAATAACAGGGAAGAAGTGACTGAGCCCACAGAGGAGCAGACAGATCCGAAATGTGGCAGAGTGGAATGGAGATAAGAACGAGGTAAACAGGGTTTACTTAGCCTTTGGCTCAGGTCATGATCCCAGGGTCCTGGAATCAAGCCCGGAGTCGGGCTCTGCTCAGCAGGGGCCCTGCTTCCCCCTCTCTCTCTGCCTGCCTCTCTGCCTACTTGTTATCTCTGTCAAATAAACAAATAAAATCTTTTTAAAATGAGGTAAACAAAACAAAACCAAACAAAAAAAAATCCAGAAAGAGGGATTGGTCATATGATCATATAAGATGAACACCCCCAGAACTTTTTCAGAAGAAGGTAATTGGTAAAATTCGGGAAAACTGTTTAATGAGAGAAATGGTGGTAGAAGCCAAAGATTGTTGGTAATCATCAGAAATGAAGAGAGAGTCATGGAACAGATTCTTCCCTATAATTTTCAGAAAGCATGACCCTCCTGAAATCCTATTTTCAGATTTCTAGCCACAAGAACTATAATAGAACAAATTTCTGTTGTTTCAAATCACCCGCTTTGTGGGACTGTTATAGCAGCCCTCGGACATTGACACAAAAGATTTTAAGATAGAGTAGACCTGGAGAGATAAATGAGAAGATTTTTGTCTTGCTTACTTATATTATTTGAAATAAGAGAGACACAAAGGTATTTTATACCGGTGCTTAGAGTTCAGCTGATTATATTATATTCCTTCTAAATCTAAAGAACCTCTCATATAATATTTTCAAGTACTCACATTATCTTGACTTTAAAACTCTAGATGCATTTCACTCTCTGAGTGAAGTCACTGAGCCTCTCTCTTTGACAAACAATATTCTTCCCCTTGAAACATTTTCCTTTATTAATAAAGCCTTTATAAAGAAGCCATATTATTTTATGTCTAGGTTTATCTGTTCAGGCTGTCATAACAAAATACCATATATTCGGTGGCTTAAAAAATAGAAATTTATTTTCCCACATTTTTGGAGGTTTTTAAGTGTGAATTCAAGATGCCAGCAAGGTAGAGTTCTGGTGAAAATTCTCTTCCAGGCTTGCAGATGATCACCTCTTGCTGTGTCCTCACATGCCAGAAAGAGAGATTAAGCTTTCTGGTATCTCTTACAAGGGTCCAAGTTCCTCATAAGGGTGGGGCTCTGATCACCCCATCTAAATGTAATTATGAGATTTATAGAAACAATGCAGACCATATCATTCCATTATGGCATGAATATACAGTCCAACTTCCACTACTAATTCTATTTCATGTGAGCTGCTAATATGAGATATAGATATACCAGAGATCCTTACATATCTTATATCTATATGCAATATATTGTAATATAGAATGTATAAAATATAGGTAATATGACAAATAATACATATTTTATATATGTATAAATATAAATATGTGATATTTAAAATAAATATTTATTTATGGAGTATCTGCATTTAGTTAGGTTTAGATCTAAGTGCAGGATTGTTCATTTATTCATGTTAAGTTGAGTTATCCTAGTCTGTTTTCTTATCTAGAAAGTCTTTCGATTAAAAAAAAAGAATGAAAATTTATTTATTTATTTAACTAATCTCTGCACTTGACATTGGACTCAAACTCACAACCTCCAGATCAAGAGTTATAAACACTTTTAAGTGAGTCAGCCAGGCATTCTAAGAGTCTTTCAAATTTTACTTGTTTTTCCCTGAACATTATCAGTCTTTCCAGTTTGGGGTCTTTCATTTAAAATACGTTAATCAAAGGGGCGCCTGGGTGGCTCAGTGGGTTAAAGCCTCTGCTTTCAGCTCAGGTCATGATCTCAGGGTCCTGGGATCGAGCCCCGCATCGGGCTCTCTGCTCGGCATGGGAGCCTGCTTCCTCCTCTCTCTCTGCCTGCCTCTCTGCCTACTTGTGATCTCTGTCAAGTAAATAAATAAAATCTTAAAAAAAAAAAATACGTTAATCAAAAGTTGATAAAACCAACACTTTTAAAAGGCATATATATTCACAGCTGGAGATTTGAAAGACCCTCTTTCAAACCATAAGAAAAACAGAAGATAAAATCAGTAAGAATAGAGGAGATTTGAATAATCTATCAACAAGATCATTCCAACTGAAATTATATATCGCATTATATTCAACAACATTAAAATATGCATTCCCTCCAAGTGAGTGTATAACATCTATAAAGGTAGACATTGAGCTTGAAAATATAGCAATAAGAACTATGCAACTATGCTGAGTGGAGAAAAGCTATGAGTATAGAAGGGGAAAGAGATAAAAAAAAAGAACAGAGATTAGGGGACCCATGGGAAGATATCAAGTGTCCATCATGTGCCCTCAAATTAGGAGTGCTAGAATAAAACAGAAAACAGAAACAAGCTGTTGAATAAATAATACCAATAAATTTTTCCAAATTAGATTAAAGTAATGCAAAAATGATTCTATGAGCTCATCAAACACTAATCAAAGAATAAATAAAAGAAATATCACACCAAGGAAGAGCAGAATGGAACTGCTGAGTACTAGCGATAAGAAAATATTTGAACAAATATCAGTAAAAAAGACACTACAAAGAATATGTGGAATGGATGGCAGAATATGAGACCCCAGACTCTCCATCTTCCCATACATACACTGATTTAACATCAACACATGGATCAATTCTTTGAGGAATCCAGAAACTGATTGAAAGGCTCCTGTACTCTGGGCGAGTGAAAATCCAGTCACATCAAAACTGGTAGGAAAAGATAAGACATTCTCTTACGATAATATCCACTCCCAGCAAGTGCCACATACAATCAGGAGGGAAACCCCCACCTCCCAGTTTCTTTCTGAAGAGTGAAAGTGTTGGACCACACATCTAGTGCCCTGACTTTTCTGTCTTTTACACAAGGGATACTGATCTGTATCTCCTGTCTTGGACTGCTGATGGGTCTGTCATACACTAGTCTTCTGTGGGCTACAGGACAAAAAAACCAAAAACCAAAACAACAACAACAACAACAAAAACCCATAACTTGAACTAGTGTTTAGGCACTTGCTACACCTCCCCCTGCCCCAGCCCAGTGCAGAGCAAGTATACAATAGGTCCCTTGTCTTGGCTTTTCCCTAGGAGAGAAGCAGTTGGACTATACATCCAATGCCCTAACATTTTTGAGGGCTTTGTAAAGAACTAGCATCTGTTCCCTGTCTTAGAATGGTGATGGGAATTGGTACACTAAAGTCACCTTTGTGTCAGTAAGAACAAAGACAGTAGTCTGACCTAGCATGAAACCAGTCACCATAATCCCTCTTTCTCATTTTTTGTAAACAAACAAGTGGAAAAAGTCCCAAGTCTTATTTTCTCCCCCGGGAAGGAAAGAGCTGGAAAAGTGTTCAATGATCCGACCAGTCTGGGAATACCCGAGGAACTGGATTTTGATATTGTTTTTAAAAATTAATTTCCAAGCCCAAAGTCACTTAGAATTTCTTCTACATTTTTTCTAGAAGTATTATAGTTTTTCATTTTACATTTTGGTGTATAATCCTTTTTGAGTTAACATTTACGAAATATGTAAGGTTTGCGTCTAGATTCTTTCTTTCTCTCCCACCTCTCTCTCTTTTGCATGTGGATGTCCACATGTTCTAGAATCATTTGCTGAAAAGAGTATCCTTCCTTTATTGTACTGTCTTTGCTCTTTTTCAAAGATCAGCTAACTATATTTATGTGGTCTATTTCTGAGGTCTCTATTTGCCCCATTTATCTGTTTGTGTATATTTCCACAAATACCATGCTGTCATCATTGCTATAGCTTTAGAGTAAATATTAAAGTCGAGTGGTATAAGTGCTTTAATTTCATTTTTCTTTAATACTGTGTTAGCTATTCTGTCTTTTGTCATCGCAGAAATTTGAGATTCAGTTTGTTGATATTCACAAAACAACTTGCCAGGATGTTGACTCAGATTGCATTTAAACTATAGATCAAGTTGGGAATAACTGACACTTCTGACATTCCTGTCTATGAATAAAGTTTTTCTCTATTTAGATCTTTTTTTAAAAATTTTATCAGAGTTTCATAGTTTTATTCATACAAATTTTCTGCATATTTTGTTAAATTTATACAGAAGTATTTCATTTGAGGCTGTTAATATAAATAATACTGTGTTTTTAACAAAAAGTTCAATTTTTCATTGATAGTATGGCAATAGGATTTTTATCTTTAACTTGTTGCCTATAATCTTGCTCTGATAGCTCTCAGTTCCAGGATCTTTTGTTGTTTTATTAATTCTTTGGGATTTTCTACATAGAAAATCATATGTCTGAGGATAAAAGTACATTTTTTATAAGATTTTTTTTTATTTTGAACTATAGTTGACTCTTTTTTTAAAAATTTCTTTTCAGCATAACAGAATTCATTGTTTTTGCACCAACCCAGTGCTCCATGCAATACATGACATACTTAATACCCACCACCTTTTTTAAAGATTTAATTAATCCATTTGAAAGAGAGAGAGAGCATGAGTGGGGTGGAGAGGCAGAAAGAAGAGGGAGAAGTAGACTCCTCACTGGGCAGGGCTCAATCCCAGGACCCTAAGATCACAACCTGAGCCAACGGCAGACCAATTGAGCCACCCACGTGCCCCCAAAGATTCTTTTATTCCTTTCCTTCCAATCCTTCTACATCTTTCCTTTACTTGCTTATTGCATTAGACAGGATATCCAGTCTGATGTGGAAAAACAAGCAGTTATTTTCTATTAGATATGTCATTAGCTATAGGTTTGTTGTAAAAATGAAGGTCCCCCTTTATTCCTTTATTCCTACTGACTGAGGTGTTTTGTTTTTGGTTTTTTGTTTGTTTTTGTTTTTAATGAATGTGTATTGAGATTGTTTTATTTAATGTTTTATTTTTTTGTAAATATATAATATATTTTTATCCCCAGGGGTACAGGTTATGAATCGCCAGGTTTACACACTTCACAGCACTCACCAAAGCACATACCCTCCCCAATGTCCATAACCCCTCCCCCCTTCTCCCTACCCCCCCTCCCCCCTGCAACCCTCAGTTTGTTTTGTGAGATTAAGAGTCACTTATGGTTTGTCTCCCTCCCAATCCCATCTTCTTTCATTTATTCTTCTCCTACCCACTTAAGCCCCCATGTTGCATCACCACTTCCTCATATCAGGGAGATCATATGATAGTTGTCTTTCTCCGCTTGACTTATTTCGCTAAGCATGATACACTCTAGTTCTATCCACGTTGTCGCAAATGGAAAGATTTCATTTCTTTTGACGGCTGCATAGTATTCCATTGTGTATATATACCAACATCTTCTTTATCCATTCATCTGTTGATGGACATCTAGGTTCTTTCCATAGTTTGGCTACTGTGGACATTGCTGCTCTAAACATTCAGATGCACGTGCCCCTTCAGATCACTACGTTTGTATCTTTAGGGTAAATACCCAGTAGTGCAATTGCTGGGTCATAGGGCAGATCTATTTTCAACATTTTGAGGAACCTCCATGCTGTTTTCCAGAGTGGTTGCACCAGCTTGTATTCCCACCAACAGTGTAGGAGGGTTCCCCTTTCTCCACATCCTCGCCAGCATCTGTCATTTCCTAACTTGCTAATTTTAGCCATTCTGACTGGTGTGAGGTGATATCTCATTGTGGTTTTGATTTGTCTGAAATTGATTTTTTTCTGCATCTATTAACTGGATCATATTATTTTTTTTCTTTAACTTGTTGATGTGATTAATTCCATTAATTGATTTTTAAATATTTAGCTAGCCTTGAACATGTGGAGTAATTTCCACTTTGTTAGATTGATTTTGCTAATATTTTTTGAGGATTTTTTAAAATCTGCATTTATGAGTGATACTGGCCTTTAGTTTTCCCATGCCTTTTTATGGTTCTGGTGTTAGGGTAATGCTAACCTCATAGAATAAGTTAGAAAGTGTTTCCTCTGCTTGTACTTTCCAGAAGATTTTATGGGGAATCAATACAATTTCTTCCTTAAATATTTAGAATTCACCAGTGAACCTATCTGGTGTGTGTGTGTGTGTGTGTGTGTGCGTGTTTGGAAGGTTATTAAATTGTGTTTCTTTGCTAGTATCAATCAACCCACAAGCCATTAAAATCACATGGGAAATTTTTAATACTGATACCTACATTACAACCTTAGAGATTCTGATGTAAATAATGGAGCATGAATCCTGGCATTTGTATGTCTTGAATCCCTCCTGGGTATTGGATTATTGTAGTAGTATTTTTGAAAGCAAAGGGACAGACACCTTCTTTCTAATATCCTGACCTATAAATCTTATCTCCCAAATCAACCTCAAATGCTGATATTTATTTCCTCTGTTCTCCAAGATCACTGCTCTCCATAAGACACCTAACTTCTTGTGCTTTAGTTTAGAAACTATGTCTCAGTAGAAAGTTGGCTTGAGTATGAAGATCATCTTCTGTGTTTCCTATATGCCATGCATCATAGCCCTGAACAATCTGTAGTTCAAATGAAAAGAGATGCTTTACATATTTCACAAACTTTATATGTGTTTACAGCAGAAGGGTACGTCCAGTACCCGTTTCTCAATTGGAAGCAAGAGTTCTTACTACTGATTATGGGCCAAATATAAATCTATCAGAATGAGATTTTGCCAGATGGGAGGACAAGTTCACATAACCTTACCCACTATCCAATGGCCAATTCTCTTTTTAGATCTATACTGGATTTATCTATTCAAATGGCAAATTTGGAGGTGACCTGGCACTACTGCTATTGAAAAGGCAAACAAAAATATTTTTCAAGTGTAAAAATGCTGTAACTTCTAATGAACTCTTCTGAGAGTGAGAAATTTGTTTGAGTTGACTTAGGTTAATAAAGTGATACAAAGATATGAAAATATTCTGAAGACCCCATATTTTCAATCTTAGAATGTTGGTGACTTTATCAGAATTTAGTCACATGTTTAAAACCAGTTATTGATATTTTTACTGTGTGTCAGGGATGTTTCTATGTTGTGAACAAAAACATCTCTCTGCGGGTGCCTGGGTGGATCAGTTGGTTAAGTGTCTGTCTTGGGCTCAGGTCATGATCCCAGAGTCCCAGGAGCAAGCCCTGAATGGGGTTCTCTGCTCCAAGGGGATCCTGGTTCTCCCTCTTCCTCTGCCTGCCACTCCCCCTGCTTATGCTCTCTCTCTCTGTGTCAAATAAATAAATAAATTAAAATCTTAAAAACTAAACTAAACAGAACAAACCATTTTTCTGTTCTCAAGGAGCTTAAATTACAAGGTTTAGAGATAGAAAATACCAAAATATATAGGATAAGAAGATTCAGATTATGGTAAGCTCTGTGAAGGAAATAAAAAGATTATATAATAGATACTAAGTTCATTTACACTTAGGTTAATTCTATAGAAAGGACCTTCAGAGAAGGTGATATTTGATCTGTTATCTAAAGAAGTCAATCATGTGAAAGCAAGTGGAAAAGCATTCCAGGCAAACAAGAAAAAAAAAAGTGATTTCTGTATAAAGAATGATTTTGAGATGTGTTTCAGGACACAAATATGCAAAACATAAACAAGGTTTAATGTAGATGGAAATAGGAAATGCAGATATTTATTTATTTATTTTCCCAAAGACTTATTTATTTATTTATTTATTTGAAAGCAAGAAAGATAGCATGCAAATGAGCATGCGGAGTGACAAAGGGAGAGGGAGGGAATCTCAAGCAGATTTTCTGCTGAGCCCAAAGCCAAACACGGGGCTTGATCTCATGACCCTGAGATCATGACCTGAGCCAAGCAGATTTCCTGCTGAGCCCAAAGTCAAACACGGGGCTTGATCTCATGACCCTGAGATCATGACCTGAGCCAGAATCACGAGTTAGACACTTAATCTTCTGAGCCATCCAGGTGCCCCAGATATTCATATATTTTAAACTAATTAGTGCCCAAATCATATAGGTCTTTAGACTATCTTGTGGAATTATCTTTTATTATAATAATAATAAAAAATTATTAATGTTTCAAGTGCAGGAGTAAAGTTATTTATTATCATATGTATTTTAAAATGATGTTCATTTTGCTATCATGAAAAAGGAGGGTGAGGATATAAAGACACAGATACCAGTTAGGATTCTAGATTTGAAGGCTAAATTAAATACATTGGTAGCTTAGACTTATGTGGTTGTAATACAGGAAATAAGTGAACTAAGTGAGAAATATTTTGATGTGTAACCTAATAAGACTTTATAATGGACTGGATGTGAGTATGAGAGAAATATTTGTATCATGTGTGGCACCCAGTTTTGCGGCTGGAGTTTGTGATGAAGGCTTTTACTGAGGTGGGATAGAAATGATGCAGAATAACAAACAAACAAAATAGATATATAACAGACGCTTTCAGATTCTCTTTAAGTAGTCAGTTTAAGATATTAAGTATGAGGTTATGATGTATCACTGGAAAATAATTTGGTTTTGTTCCTCCACTAAATTATTTATTTTAATCCTACTTATATTACCATCTCACATTTAGTAAACTATCTAGTTCTTGTAATTCAGTCTTAGGATGTTCATGAAAATACGTAACGTTACTGTGGCAAAACCATAACATTTAATCAAATCTTTGTCAGGCATATTTAGAATTTACTTACAAGAAGTCACCTTAAGGAAATTTGGCTCCTTCTCTTTTAGGAGACAATTTACTACAATCATTTTCTTGTTAATTAACTGCATCCTAAGGGCATCAAGAAATTGTGATTGTCTCTCTTAGACCTTGGGATCTGTTTCACCCACAGAATTGTTTGAGAGTCATTTTATAAAGTAGAGATATGAAAGTGAATAGCTCATCAGTTTTTTATTTCCTTTTAACATACGAATATAGGCCATGTTTCTCCATGGTTTATTATTTATTCAGTAACTTTTAAAATATTTAAAGCAATAGAATTTTCTTTCCTCAACTGAAGGAATGTTAAATATGCTCAAAAGGTTTATGGTTAGGTATAAGTCCCAAGCTTCTCAAGCTGTGTTCCTCATTTTTACTTATATTTTCTGATATTAGATGTCTCTTGAGTCATGCTATTACATCATATTTATAGTTTAATTTATAATAAGATATTATGTTTGTATAAAGTACTTCTTTAAAGATTAAAATTTTGATTTTTTTTCAATGTCAAATTCTATTATACAATAAATATTTTAAAGTGGCTTTACTCTAGTGAGAATATAAATTTTCCTATTGCAATAAAAATCAACAGATGGGTAACATTAAAAGGTATAAAACAGAAAAGATAAATGATTTGAAAATCGTTAATTAATATCTAAATAATTAGCTTATCATCTTTAAGTTCCAGAAGTTCACAAATGACAGAACACATAGTTGAGTTTACTTTCTTGGTAGAGGATTCAGATGAGCTTTACAAAAGGAGATAAAGTTTGGAAAAGGAGCATTTACTGTGAACAAATCAATTTAGAATATAGCTATCATTCAATAAATGTCAATCAAATCCAGATATTTAATTGGAGGCACAGAAATATCAAAGGGACCATATGTCATAATTTATTTTTAGCTTTAGATGGCTGATTTTCTAGGAACTTATAAATTATTTTACAATTTATTTTACAGACTTTTTCTTTCTTCTTCTTCTTCTTTTTTTTTGCTTTGTTTTTTCCCTAAGTTTTTGCTTTGTTTTTTTCCCTATATGGTATAGAAAATGCCACATCTGGATAACAGTCCCAAATCTTCTGTGAGCCTTTAGACCTCAGACAGCTTACCTAAATTTGGTCTGTCTTCTCAACTATAAGCTAAAATAATGCCTAACACAGATTACTGAAAGAGCATATGAAAAGGGTTTTGACCTACAGTAGGAACTCAAAAACTCTCAGTCCCTTTCCTCTTGCTTTTCTCAACCTTGCACTTTAGACTAGCTCAGGACATGTGGACCAAAATCTGCTCAACCTTCAGAAAAACAGATGCATTTGTCAACAAAGTCTGTAGGCTGTCCCTCCCTTCTTTTATCTATGTTCTGTAGAGTTCTCTATAGAGGCTTGTTTTCTTGGCTCAGTTTTGTTATCTTTGAAGGCAGGAGTGATTTCTTTGATGTCATTTGCATTATTATAGTATGTAGTCCAACAACATTCACTAACTGAAGTGAGTCGGTTTCATCTCTGAATTTTTTGTAAAAGTGACACTTAAACTTCCTCTGAGTTCCCAGAAGTTTCCCATTAAGAAAGCAGATAAAATGAGATCTCACGTTTGAAAATATGCATTCAGACTAAGTGGTTTGTAATTATTTGTGTATATCTCCTGGTCTTTTATCTCCAATTAACATTTGTCACACAATGAACTTTCATTAGACAATTGCTATCATTAGACAAGCTTCACTGAAAGCATCATTAATTTTGATTTATTTAATAAAACCCTGTGGTTAATTAAAATCCTTGTGTACATTTCAGAAGAAGCTCTAATGCCATGTACTATTCTAACACTGATATTATATATAAAGAAAAAATAGAATATTTCAAAAACTTTGAAAGATTGCCCATTTTAAAATGTGTAAACACTATCATTTTTGTCTTAGTTGAATCACATTTTTATGTTAAAAAAACAAAAAACAAAAAACAAAAACATAAACAAAAAAACACTGTAAGGTGCTCCTAGGTGGCTCAAGTCAGGTAAGCATCCTACTCTTAATTTCAGCTCAGGTCATGATCTCAGGGTCACGGATCCAGCCTGTGTTGAGGTTCTGCGCTCAGAGGGGAGTCTGCTTGAGATTCTCTTTCCCATTCTCCCTTTGCCCCTTCCCCCACTTATGCTCTCTCTAAATAAACAAGTAAATAAATAAATTTTTAAAAATTACTAGGTTTATTTGTTGTTACTATAGTAGTCTTTCCTTATTCTTGGTGGGTATGTTCCAAGACCCCCAGTAGATGCCTGAAACCAAAGATAGCACTGAACTCTCTATATGTGTTTTCTCCTATACATACGTATTATCTATGATAAAGTTTAAAGTAAGACATTTAACTAATAATAAATTGGACAACTATAAAAATTCAGCATATTATAAGTTATGTGAATGTGGCCTCATTCGCTCTCTCCCTGAGAATATTTTATTGTACTGTACTTACCCTTGCTGCAATGATGTGAGGTGACAAAATGTCTGCATGACAAGAAGAAGTGAGGTGAGTAACATGGTGATTGTGGCATTAGGCTACTATTGATCTGACAATACATCAGAAAATATGTTAATGAAAAGGTCAATAATGGTTTGATATAAAATTGAGACACAAAACAGATTGCATAAAGACTTGAGAGCTAGGTTAAGAAGGTTTGATCTTATAAAAAAAAAAACAAAAGGGAGGGAAGAAAGAAAGAAAGAAAAGAAAAGAAAAAAGTTCACTGAACTATTTTACACAGAGTGTTATAAAATCTTATTTTTATGTAGGGCCATTCTATAAAAAATTTATTGCAAAAGGCCAAGGATCGAAGCAAGGAAATTGACTGAGAACATCACTTCAGTAGTTTAAGAGAGATTCAGTTGTCTAGGAGAGGAGAACTGAGGGGAATTGAAGGGAATTGTGGGGAATTGTAGGGAACTGTGAAACTCCTCTCCATTACAGAAACATCCTATATCTAAAAAATGCAGGTTTGACAAAACAATTATATACTTAAAAGTAAATAAATATAAAATATTAATATAACATGTTATAATTACAAGTATAAATATATTTATATAAGTGTAATGCAAGAAAATGGTTTAAAACCAAAAACTCATGCCTTTATCCTATATCTAATTTTTAAAGATTTTATTTATTTATTTGACAGAGAGATCACCAGTAGGCAAAGAGGAGGGCAGAGAGAGGGAGGGTCCCCACTGAGCAGAGAGAGCCCAATGCGGGGCTCCATCCCAGGACTCTGAGATCATAATCTGAGCCAAAGGCAAGGCCCAACCCACTGAGCAACCCAGGTGCCCCTATCCTATATCTATTTAAGCAGAAAATAAAAATGATGAGGAAGAGGAATTGATATGAGTGAATTTTTTTTTGTATTACAGCATACTATCTTTCAAAAATGACTATTAGAAAAGTTATAGGGTGGCTCTTTGGATAGTGAGGACTCATGTTTCATGTATCTCAAATTACTGCAGAACAATAAAGAAGCACAGCAAGATTTTGTCTCAAAAAATCCATCCTGAATGATCAATGGCTTTTTGGTCAAAGAAGATTCAGGTGCTTTTAGACACAAACTATTCTGCTTATTCTGGAATCTATGTCACCATTAGCTCAGTACCATATTTGAACTAATGTATGTTGGGTAAGGAGGGTTGAACAGGTTTAGTGGGTTGAATAGGTTTAGTGGATCAAGGGAAATGCAATTGAGAAGTTATTTTTGTTTTAATTGAACAAATAAATGTGATGTTCTTAATTCTAAACATGTTTGTACAGAGAATCTAATGCATGTTTTGAGGAACACACTGGTTTCATGAGATTTTTCCCCCCTGAGCTCTTCCAAGAATGTTACATACATGCAAAAGAAAATCCCCCTTTTGATCATGGGGTGGAGAATATCTACATGTCTACTTAATTTATACTTTGTAAAGATTAGGTGGGCATCATGGAACTGAAGTTAAAGGTTTCTAAGTGATCAGAATCAATTTTTTTTTTAGACCTAAGGTTAATATTAAATTCTTATACCTCCTGATAAAACTTAAAAGAATATCTTGGGGAGAAAAACGCTATCTTTCTTCCAGTCTTCCTCCTTAAGAAGGGCGAAAAGGTAAAAGAACTTTTGTGAGTTGACTAAATAAAAGTATAACTACCTTCATATTCTCAGAGTCAAGGTTCACCTTCAAAGCAAACATCAGAGGGAGGAGTCAAGATGGCGGAGAAGTAGCAGGCTGAGACGACATCAGGTAGCAGGAGATCAGCTAGATAGCTTATCAATCCACTGCGGACATCTACAAATCCAACAAGAGACTGAAGAGAACGGCAACAATTCTAGAAACAGAAAATCGACCACTTTCTGAAAGGTAGGACTGGTGGAGAAGTGAATCCAAAGCCACAGGAAGATAGACGGGGCAGGAGAGGCCAGCTCCTGGCAAGCAGCAGAGCAACAGAGCACAAAATCAGGACTTTTAAAAGTCTGCCCCCCTGAGGGACATCGCTCCAGAGGCTAACTGCGGTGAAGCCCACGTGGGGTCAGCATGGCCCCAGGTCCCGTGGGGTCACAAAAAGATCGAGGGTGTCTGAGTGTCGTAGAGCTCACAGGTGTTAGAGTGAGGAAGCCAGCTACAGAGACAGAGCTGAGGAGAGAGCTCTCAGCTTGGGGTCACCTTGAACTGGTAGCAGGCTGGGAGAGCTCGAGCGCACCCAGAGGCCAGGGACAAGGGAGTGATTTAGTGCTTGTCTCTGATGGTGCACTGAAGAGTGGGGTCCTGAGCCCTTGGCTCCTCTGGGCCAGAGATTTGGAGGCCACCATTTTCATTCCTGTCCTCCAGAACTCTACGGAAAGTGTACAGGGAACAAAAGCTCCCGAAAGTGAACCCAAGCGGATTACTTAGCCCGGCCCCTAGTAAGGATGGTGCAATTTTGCCTGGGGCAAAGACACTTGAGAATCACTACAACAGGCCTCTCCCCCAGAAGAGCGACAAGAAGTCCAGCCAAGACCAGGTTCATGTACCAAGGAGAACAGCAGAAACCCAGAGAAGGAGAAAGCAAAGCATGGAATTCATGACTTCCTCCCCATGATTCCTTAGTCTGCAGTTAATTTAATTTTTTTAATATATTTTTTTTCTTTTTCTAATTTTTTTAAACTTTTACCCTTTCCATTTTTTAGCATTTTTAACTACTTTATCTTAACAATACTTTTCATAAAATAAAATAATAATCTTTTTTGAACCTTCATTATTATAGTCATATTTTATCCTTCATTGTATCTAACTTTATTTTTTGTATACACATAGGGATTTTTCTTCTAAAAATTTGGGTTACAACTTCTTCTAATAGATCAAAATATACCCTAAATCTAGCTCTGGACTTGGTCTAGGCTTCAGCCTGAGCAAAATCTCTCCATTTTCTTTTTCTTTATTCTCCCAACCAACTTACTTTATCAACTCCTTTTTTAGAAATTAAAAAAAAAATTTTTTCATCTTTATAGGCATATTCCATGCCTTCATTGTGTTTACCTTTATATATGTTTTTCATTCTTTAAAATTTTGGGAGGTAGTTTATTCTAAGAGACCAAAATACTCCCAAAATTAAGTGGTTGACCCTGTTCTAGTTACCAGTGTAGTATATGTATATATTTTTATTTTTTTCAAATTTGTTTTCTTTCTTTTTTTTCTTTTTTATTTTAATTTTCTTTTCTCTGAACTTTTTTAATCCACTTTCTCCCCCCCCCCCCCGCCATGATTTAGGGGCTCTTCTGATTTGGCTAAAGTGCATTTTCCAGGGGTCTTTGCCACCCTTTTAATATTTTATTTGTTTCTTCATATATTCTTATCTGGACAAAATGAAAAGGCGAAAAAACTCAACAAACACACACACACACACACACACACACACACAAAGAACAAGAGGCAATACCAAAGGCTAGGGACCTAATCAATATGGACATTGGTAATATGTGAGATCTAGAGTACAGAATGATGATTCTTAAGGTTCTAGCCAGGCTCGAAAAAGGCATGGAAGATTTTTGAGAAATCCTCTATGGAGAGATAAAAGCCCTTTCGGGAGAAATAAAAGAACTAAAATCTAACCAAGTTGAAATAAAAAAACTATTAATGAGGTGCAATAAAAAAATGAAGGCTCTTACTGCTAGGATAAATGAGGCAGAAGAAAGAATTAGTGATATAGAATACCAAATGACAGAGAATAAAGAAGCTGAGCAAAAGAGAGACAAACAAATACTGGACCATGAGGGAAGAATTCGAGAGATAAGTGACACCATAAGATGAAACAACATTAGAATAATTGGGATTCCAGAAGAAGAAAAAAGAGAGAGAGGAACAGAAGGTATATTGGAAAGAATAATTGTAGAGAATTTCCCTAATATGGCAAAGGGAACATCAAAATCAATAAGAATAGGTCCACACGGTGTCACCTAATAGTAAAATTTACAAGTCTAAGCAACAAAGAGAAAATCCTGAAAGCAGCCTGGGAAAAGAAGTCTGTAACATACAATGGTAAAAATATTAGATTGGCAGCAGACTTATCCACAGAGACCTGGCAAGCCATAAAGAACTGGCATGATATATATTTAGAGCACTAAATGAGAAAAACATACTATATCCAGCTAGGCTATCATTGAAAATAGAAGGAGAGATAAAAAGCTTCCAGGACAAACAAAAACTGAAAGAATTTGCAAACACCAAACCAGCGCTACTGGAAATATTGAAAGAAGTCCTCTGAGCAAAAAGAGACCCTAAAAGTAGTAGATCAGAAAGGAACAGACAATATACAGTAATAGTCACCTTATAGGAAATACAATGGCACTAAACTCATATTTCTCAATAGTTACCTTGAATGTTAATGGGCTAAATGCTTCAATCAAAAGACACAGGGTATCAGAATAGATAAATAAACAAAACCCATCAATATGCTGCCTACAATAAACTCATTTTAGACGTGAAGACACTTCCAGATTTAAAGTGAGGGGGTGGAAAACAATTTACCATGCTAATGGACATCAGAAGAGGGCTGGGGTGGCAATCCTTATATTAGATCAATTAGACCTTAAGCCAAAGACTAAACAAGAGATGGGGAAGGACACTATATCATACTCAAAGGGTCTGTTCAACAAGAAGATCTAACAATTTTAAATATCTATGCCCCCAACATGGGAGCAGCCAAATATATAAACCAATTAATAACAAAATCAAATAAATACATCAAAATAATACAATAATAGTAGGGGACATTAACACTCCCCTCACTGAAATGGACAGATCACCCAAGCCAAAGATCAAAAAGGAAATAAAGGCCTTAAATAACACACTGGATCAGATGGACATCAGAGATATATTCAGAACATTTCATCCCAAAGCAACAGAATACACATTCTTCTCTAGTGCACATGGAACATTCTCCAGAATAGATCACATCCTCAGTTCTAAATCAGGTCTCAACCGGTATCAAAAGATTAGGATCATTCCCTGCATATTTCCAGACCACAAGCTCTGAAGCTAGAACTCAATCACAAGAGGAAGTTTGGAAAGAACCCAAATACATGGAGACTAAATAGCATCCTTCTAAAGAATGAATAGGTCAAACAAGAAATTAAGGAAGAACTTAAAAAATTCATGGAAACAAATGATAATGAAAACACAATGGTTCAAAATCTGTGGGACACAGCAAAGGCAGTCCTACGAGGAAAATATATAGTGGTACAAGCCTTTCTCAAGAAACAAGAAAGGTCTCAAATACATACCCTAACCCTACACCTGAAGGAGCTGGAGAAAGAACAACAAAGAAAACCTAAACCCAGCAGAAGAAGAGAAATCATAAAGATCAGAGGAGAAATCAATGAAATAGAAACCAAAAAAAAAAAAAAAAAAAAATAGAACAAATCAATGAAACTAGGAGCTGGTTCTTTGAAAGAATGAATAATATTGATAAACCCCTGACCAGACTTATGGAAAAGAAAAGAGAAAGGACCCAAATAAATAAAGTCATGAATGAAAGAGGAGAGATCACAACCTACACCAAAGAAATACAAGCAACTATAAGAACATAATATGAACAACTCTATGGCAACAAATTTGACAATCTGGAACAAATGGATGCATTCCTGGAGACATATAAACTACCACAACTGAACCTGGAAGAAATAGAAAGCCTAAACAGACCTATAACCAGTAAGGAGATTGAAACAGTCATCAAAAATCTCCAATTAAACAAAAGCCCAGGGCCAGACGGCTTCTTAGGGGAATTCTACCAAACATTTAAAGAAGAATTAATACCTATTCTCCTAAAACTGTTCCAAAAAATAGAAATGGAAGGAAAACTTCCAAACTCATTTTATGAGGCCAGCATCACCTTGACCCCAAAACCAGACAGGGATCCCATCAAAAAACAGAATTATAGACCAATATCCTTGATGAACACAGATGCAAAAATTCTCACCAAAATACTAGCCAATTGGATCCAACAGTACATTAAAAAGATTATTCACCATGACCAAGTGGGATTTATTCCAGGGCTGCAAGGTTGGTTCAACATCTGCAAATCAATCAATGTGATACAATACCTTAATGAAAGAAAGAATAAGAACCATATGATACTCTCAATAGATGCTGAAAAAGCATGTGACAAAGTACAACATCCCTTCCTGATCAAAACTTTTCAAAGTGTAGGGACAGAGGGCACATACCTCAATATCATCAAAGCCATCAATGAAAAATCCACTGCAAATATCATTCTCAATGGAGAAAAACTGAAAGCTTTTCCGCTAAGGTCAGGAACACGGCAGGGATGTCCATTATCACCACTGCTATTCAACATAGTACTAGAAGTCCTAGCCTCAGCAATCAGACAGCAAAAAGAAATTAAAGGAACCCAAATCAGCAAAGGAGTCAAACTATCACTTTTGGCAGATGATATGATACTATATGCGGAAAACCCAAAAAGTTCCATTCCAAAACTGCTAGAACTTGTATAGGAATTCAGTAAAGTGTCAGGATATAAAATCAATGCACAGAAATCAGTTGCATTTCTCTACACCAACAGCAAGACAGAAGAAAGAGAAATTAAGGAGTCAATCCCATTTATAATTGCACCCCAAACCATAAGATACCTAGGAAAAAACCTAACCAAACAGGCACAGAATCTATACTCAGAAAACTATAAAGTACTCATGAAAGAAATTGAGGAAGACACAAAGAAATGGAAAAATGTTCCATGCTCCTGGATGGGAAGAATAAATATTATGAAAATGTCTATGATACCTAAAGCAATCTACACATTTAATGCAATTCCTATCAAAGTACCATCCATCTTTTTCAAAGAAATGGAATAATTCTAAAATTTATATGGAACCAGAAAAGACCTCGAATAGCCAAAGGGATACTGAAAAAGAAAGCCAACGTTGGTGGCATCACAATTCCGGACTTCATGCTCTATTACAAAGCTGTCATCATCAAGACAGCATGGTACTGGCACAAAAACAGACACATAGATCAATGGAACAGAATAGAGAGCCCAGAAATAGACCCTCAACTCTATGGTCAACTCATCTTCGACAAAGCAGGAAAGAATGTCCAATGGAAAAAAGACAGCCTCTTCAATAAATGGTTCTGGGAAAACTGGACAGCCACATGCAGAAAAATGAAATTGGACCATTTCCTTACACCACACACGAAAATAGACTCAAAATGGATGAAGGACCTCAATGTGCGAAAGGAATCCATCAAAATTCTTGAGGAGAACACAGGCAGCAACTTCTTCCTGGGAACATCGCCAAAGGCAAGGGAAGCAAGGGCAAAAATGAACTATTGGGATTTCATCAAGATCAAAAGCTTTTGTACAGCAAAGGAAACAGTTAACAGACCAAATGACAGCTGACAGAATGGGAGAAGATATTTGCAAATGACATATCAGATAAAGGGCTAGTATCCAAAATCTATAAAGAGCTTAGCAAACTCAACATCCAAAGAACAAATAATCCAATCAAGAAATGGGCAGAGGACATGAACAGACATTTTTGCAAAGAAGACATCCAGATGGCCAACAGACACATGAAAAAGTGCTCCATATCACTCGGCATCAGTGAAATACAAATCAAAACCACAATGAGATATCACCTCATGCCAGTCAGAATGGCTAAAATTAACAAGTCAGGAAATGACAGATGCTGGCAGGGATGTGGAGAAAGGGGAACCCTCCTGCACTGTTGGTGGGAATACAAGCTGGTGCAACCACTCTGGAAAACAGCATGGAGGTTCCTCAAAATGTTGAATGTAGAGCTACCCTATGACCCAGCAATTGCACTTTGGGTATTTACCCTAAAGATACAAATGGAGCGATCTGAAGGGGCACATGCACCCGAATGTTTATAGCAGCAACGTCCACAATAGCCAAATTATGGAAAGAACCTAGATGTCCATCAACAGATGAATGGATCAAGAAGATGTGGTATATATACACAATGGAAGCAGCCATCAAAAAAATGAAATCTTGCCATTTGCAACAATGTGGATGGAACTAGAGGGTATTATGCTTAGCAGAATAAGTCAATTGGAGAAAGACAACTATCATATGAACTCCCTGATATGAAGAAGTGGAGATGCAACGTAGGGGTTTTGAGGGTAGGAAAAAATGAAACAAGATGGGATCGGGAGGGAGACAAACCATAAGTGACTCTTAATCTAACAAAACAAACTGAGGGTTGCTGGGGGGAGGGAGGCCGAGAGAGGGGGGTGTGAGGTTATGGACATTGGGGAGGGTATGTGCTATGGTGAGTGCTGTGAAGTGTTTAAAACTGGCGATTCACAGACCTGTACCCCTGGGGATAAAAATACATTATATGTTTGTAAAAAAATAAAAAAAAATTAATTAAAAAAAAGCAAACATCAATCCAAGGTCAAAAAGCTAATCACCATTTCAAAAACTGCACAAATGTTACAAACAAATACATTTTGGCTTTGTTTTACTCCTCTTTGCGGTAGGTGAGTTATTGTGAGCATAAACATTCTCCAGAATAGAAATTTACTTTAAGAATTTTAAGTCTAAATATTTAAAGAGACAAAGTGTCTTTCCATTATAAATTTAAAGGGTAAGCAAGTCAAACAAGTCAATGATGACAAAGAGATTGAGAGACAAGGGATGATTTATTTGCCAATAAAATGGCTGGAATCTGCTGGAAGGTGAATGTAAAAGTGTCATCCAGGAATAGACAGAATTGTGTACAAGGGCAGCAAATGAAGAGAGTGGAGGTATTGTGAGGGGGAATCTTGTCTTTATGGTCCTCTGAAATTCTTGTGGTGGCAAATTCAAATGCATGCAGTGGTCAAGTAAGCAGCATAAATAAGTGCAGCCGACAGCTCAAGTAAAATGGAGAGTATGTGCCCCATTGCAAGGAAGCAGCCACTCCTCAGAGCCAGCCCTTTGTTTCCAAAATGGAAAAAAAAAAAAAAAAAAAAAAAAAAAGCCCAGTGTTTCCAGGTCTTCTAAATTTTCATAAAAAGGAAAAATTAACAGGACTGTGACTTGTTTTTGTTTTAAAATTTCATTATAAATTCCTACTACCCAATCAAATAGAAATAGATTCAGTCTGTGGATCACATTTACAAGGTGCATTACTGAATGGTGGAAAGCAGTTTAAGAAGTCAAAAACCCTTCTCTTGAAGATAGAAGGAGAATGGGTTGACTGGGGATGTCTTCTTCAGGACAGAGAGTTCAATACAAAGTCTGACTATAACTTAAGGAGGAAGTGGCAGGGGTGAGGCATTAGTCCTCCTCTTATGGGTCCTCTGACTCCAGGAAAAG
Source organism: Mustela nivalis (assembly GCF_964662115.1). Classification (NCBI taxonomy): domain Eukaryota; kingdom Metazoa; phylum Chordata; class Mammalia; order Carnivora; family Mustelidae; genus Mustela; species Mustela nivalis. The sequence goes on from NC_139024.1 coordinate 105,920,047, forward strand.
TATTCGGTTCCCCGTGCTTCAAGATGAAGAAATAATATCTTACCTTTCTTTAATCCTCACCTGCTGTTGTCTCCATTGAAATGACTGTGAGAGTTTGTGTAGGAAAGCTTGGGTTCTGCCAGGGTCCCAAGAGAATGTAAGCGGCACAGCGTCAAGGAGTCTAATCTGCTCCTTTTGCTTTCCCAGCAGTTAGACAAGCTGACACAATGTACGAGCTCGGGGAAAAGACCTGAGGGAGTGCAGTCACACTGTTCACAGGAGCATGCACAGTCACACTTGACAAAGTGTGCTTTCATAAAGATGCTCCACATGAGGAGGTCCGTGGTTTTAGTCAGATAATGCTGTAACTACTACAAAAAAGACTTAGAGAAAAAGATACTCCAGACAAGAAAACCAGGTAAAAGAATGTCTCAGAGAGAGAAGATAAGGAACTAAAGTAGAGCAGTAAGATTAATTACTCATTAAAGCACCAGAGGGAAGGATCCTTTCAAAACACAGGCCACACATTTTTCTTCTCTATGATTAGAGATACTGGGGTCAAGATTTCAAATCACAAATGTCTCCAAAGATCTTTATTTTCTAATGGATTATATTTCTATTTATTTATCAGATTAAAAACCAGTATTAATGGGCCTGGTAGTGCTTCTATATCTTGATTTTAAAAAGCCTTTAATGTTTCTTTAAATCTGGCTACATTATACATAATCACAGAACATTTCATTTAAATAAAGACAGCGTGGGAAGAAACTGTATTACAGATGGAAAACATTGACTTTCTGGAGATGCCACTGACAGTCATTTAAATGCTAAGAGACTACTTCAGTCTCAAAAGTAAAGATATTTTCTCTCTTATAGGCAGTACATTTCATTTAGATAGTTGTAGGGCTATCTTGTTTTCTAGTTTCAATAGTTGAAGTAGGTTCAGATCCACTTGTCAAAAGAGACAGAACTGGTTGAAGTGCTTCAGTTTCTCTTTCCTGCCCTTTCTAGCCAATTAAGGAAAATCTGTTCTTCAAATGGCAATATCTCACATACTGATCGCAAGCATTTCCATGCTTCCAAAAGTAGAAAATATGCTCCATGCCTGGGTTTGGGGCAGCTTCCCTGGATTCCTGCTCCCATGTCATAAACCCACCACTTTAGCTTGGATTCTGCAAAAATCAGAACCTGAGACCATGACTCGTTTATTTGGTAGATGATCTCAGGAAGTAAGAATGACAGAGGAGGGAGAATGAGACCAGAGAAAGATTAAAAGTCAGAAAAAAAGTTTTATTAAATATATTTTTGTAGGCAATAGGGACATGACTGCACAGTGACTTTAAGAAGTGAATAATATGGGGCACTTTGGTGGTTTAATCAATTAAGCCTCTGCCTTTGGCTCAGGTCATGATCTCCTGGTCCTGGGGTAGAGCTCCATGTGGGGCTCCCTGATCCATGGAAAGTATGCTTCTCCCTCTCTCTCTCTGCTCCTTTCCCTGCATGTGCTCTCTCTCTCTCTCTCTCTGTCACTCTTTCTCTCAAACAAATAAATAAAATCTTAAAAAAAAAAAAAAGAAGTGAATAGTATATAACTAGGATTAACTACATGAAAGGAAGGTGGTTGGGTTATTTATAAACTGTCTTGTATCTCCCATTGTTTGAAGCATACCTTGAAGGCACTGACTTCCATTACTTTGAGCTGTGCATGCCTGGAGGCTAAGCTGGCTCGAATGTGTAGGAAATGACTCTAGAGATGGAGCAGATGTTCAGCGAGCACTTGACTTGGGGAACTGTCATGATGACATGAGCTGAGAGCACTTAGAACTACTCACCTCAGGGGCAGCTCGATGGTTCAGTGGGTTGTGCGTCCCACTGTTGACTTCAGCTTAGGTCATAATCTTGGGATCCTGATGTATAGCCTGGCCTCAGGCAACTGGCTGAGGGTGGTGCCTGCTTGAGGAATCTCTCTTTCCCTCCCTCTCTGAGCCTCCCCCACTTCCCTTTGCTTATACACTCCCATGCACTCTCTCTCTCTCTCTTAAAACAAAACAAAGAAACAAACAAACGAAAAAGAAACTATTCACTTCATATGCAGCTGAAATCAGAAGCTGGTCAAAAGGGCATGACCTGGGAACCAAAAATGTTTGCTAAGTTTACCTCAGGAAATATATCAAGACCTATTTTCCAGAAATAGCTCCTGGAGACCTGGTACACTCTAGGTGCATTTGGTCTTTACCATTCAGCTGACATCAATCCTGTAAGAAGACAGATGTGTAAATTGTACTTGGAATCTGCTTTTCATACCTATTCATACTATTCGTACCTATAGGTATTTTCATACCTATATTCCCTCAGTTTGTACTAAAATCTATGTTTATGATGGAAGATTGTTAGTATTATAGTATTCTCACATTGGGACACAGCTTACAGTATATTCTTCAAAATGGCTTTACCAGGAAACCCTGAATTTTGGAAGTTACTGAGTCTTCATAAATAAATCTCATAATCTGATCTAATCTTATCTTTGGGTACTCATACCTGTTAGAAACTGGGAAGAAGGAAAAAAATATCAAATAGACACATTTATGACATACAGTGTTGCCCTACAAAACTAAATATAAGTGGATAATGACCTATAAATATCTGATAATTAATATACTTTTATTAGGCAGTATATCATTGTAACCGTTATTTTTAGCATCTTATTTTGTAGAATATAAAATATTAACTGCCTCAAGATTGTTATATATTATATAAAGAATTGCCAATGATAAGGTCACTTGGTTTAATTTGCCATTGGTTTCCTTTTAAAAAGATTTATCGTGATTTAATGAGTAATAGAAAAGGTCTAAATTTTACATTTTAGGTCACTTTTGGATTTATTGCATATAACTATTTTACTTTATAATATTAAATCAAATTATATTGCCCTTGAATTTAGAATTGGTGTTATGCTGTAATGGATTCACATTATATGCTTTTAACTCAGAATAAGCTGGATATGCAGAGTTTTCTTTTTCAGCATGCAAGCAGTAAAAACTTTTCTGAATGGTTTGCCACAGTATTAATAAATCAACATTATAAAAGTAAGGATGCTATCTCCTATTAAAAAAAGTTTATTTTAATGGTATTATGGAAAGTAAATGAAAAGAGAAAACACTTAAAACTCTATAGTGTATAATGTTCTTTCATATTATATGAAATATATCAAATATCAATATATATCAAATAGATAGATAGATAGATAGATAGATAGATAGATAGATATTTGAGTCCTTTTAACATCCTAGTCACTGAGATACCATAGTGAACAAAAGACAGAAAAAAATTCTGCCATTGAAGAGTTGAACTCTAGCAGGAAGAGACAAATTAATAATTAAGTGGTACAATGATTAGACAGTGAAAATTGCTATGCAGGAATAAAGGAAGGAGCTAGAAGAAAACAGTATTATTTTTATGTAATGTAGATAGGTCTCTAAGAGAAACTCATGTTTGAGACCTGATGAAATAAAGGAGAAAACTATGCTCATATCCAAGGAACACGTTTCATACCTAAAAAGAACAGTCAGTCAACTGGGGGATTTAGGAAGAATGTAGTAGGAAATGAAATTGGAGAGTTAGCCAGGCACCAGGCTGATACAGGATCTAGTAGGGCAAAGTAAGGAGTATATGTTACATCCAAAGCATCATGGGAAGCCCTGGAGTATTCTGAAGTTAAGAGTGATCTTTTTTATATTTTTAAATGATCACTCTTGGTGCTGGGAAGGGATATATTTTAATATATTTTAATGCAACAAGAATAAAATACAAAAAGTAGTTAAGATATTATAGTCAAGGCAAGAGATGATGGTAGCTTGGATGAAAGTGTTTATAATGCAGATTATAAGAAATGGTTAGTTAAAATACATTTTGATTGGGGCACCTAGGTGGCTTAGTCCTTAAGTAGCTGCCTTTGGCTCAGGTCATGATCTCAGGGTTCTGGGATAGAACCCCACATTGGGCTCCCTGCTCAATGGATGGCTGATTCTCCCTTTCCTACTCCCCCTGCTTGTGTTCCCTCTCTCACTGTCTCTCTGTCAAATGAACAAATAATATCTAAAATAAGAAAAATATATATATATATCTGGGAGGAGAGTATAGCCAGTGGGGCCTGTTGATGGACTTTAGGGTGAAGTATAAATAAATAGTCAAAAATAACTCCATGATTTTGGTCCAAGAAACTGGTGAACAATGATGCCATTCACTGAAGTAGAAAACATTGGTGGTAAAGCAGGGTTAACGTAAATCCTTAGAACTGGGGAATCAGATGTCATATGGACATCTAAATGGAAATGTTTGAGTATATGGGAGTTCAGGGAGAAGCTAGAACTCATGTAACAAATTAGATATTCCATACATGTATGGTACTTAAAAACATGGATGAAATCACGTATCAATGGACATATCTAGAGAAAGGAGAGCACAAATGAAGTTCTGAACATTTAAAGGAAACAAGATACTAGTAACTGGAAATATGGAGTCCAAGATTAGAAAGTGTTTAAGTAGAAGGCATGAGTAAAATGCTACTGATAATACACCTAGCATGTAGAGAAATAATTTGCATTAGAATTTTGCAGTGTGGGGCTAACTGGTGACCTCCAACAAGAAGAGTTTAATTTTAGTCTTAGGATTAAAAGCATGATTTAGAAATGGGTTTGAAAAAGAAAGAGAAGTGAGGAAATGGACACTCAATATAGGCAATGGATTTTGATAATACTGTTTTAAAGAGAGAGAAAATAGAACTAGTTTAACAGAAGTATGAAGGAGAAAAATTAAAAATTAGGTGAGAAAGAGGTAAATATTAGTATTTACATGCTGGTAGTAGTGACATAGTATGGAGGGAAGAATTTATTTATTTATTTATTTATTTATTTATTTATTTATTTATTTTAAAGATTTTATTTATTTATTTGACAGAGAGATATCACAGTAGGCAGAGAGGGAGAGGGAGAAGCAGGCTCCCTGCTGAGCAGAAAGCCCGATGTGGGGCTTGATCCCAGGACCTTGAGATCATGACCTGAGCCGAAAGCAGAGGCTTAACCCACTGAGCTACCCAGGTGCCCCTGGAGGGAAGAATTTGAATTACACACAAATGGTATTAATGAATAATACTTCTTGAAAGACTGTGTACTTGCTAGAGATGATATCCCTCTGTTTATTTCCCCAAAGTTCCACTAACACACAATCACTTTATAGTACACTTTCACTAGAGGTTTGAGGTAAAAATTTAAAGCAATTGGAGGGGCACCCGTGTGGCTCAGTTGGTTAAGTGTCTGCCTTCAGCTCAGGTCATGATCCCAGGGTACTGGGATGGAGCCCCGCATTGGGATCCCTGCTCAGCAGGAAGTATGTTTCTCTCTCTGATCCTTCCTCCTGCTCTACTCTTTCTTGCTATTTCTCTCTCTCTCTCTCAAAAATAAATAAAGAAAATCTTGAAGCAATTAGAAAAAAAAAAAAGGTTGAATTTTATATATTGCTCTCCTAAAATGTGTTGGCTATTTCTAACAAACAGAACGAACTGGCCCTAAGTTTCTGGTTTATCAAAATCTTGTCAAACATCTTTCCCTGCTGCTGATCCTTATCTCCATCTCCATTTCTTTCCAGGAAAGCCAGCGAAAGGGAAAAGGCCCATCACTAATGACATATCAGATTTCTCCAATAAAATAGATGGCATTTCTGCTCACTCACATTTGAGGACTTTTCATTCACTCAGAGTTTTTGATTAGCATTTTACTGGTTCCCTTTTAGATATTAACTGGTAGACTGGAAGTATTTCATATTAAAACACACACACATACACACACACACACACACACACACACACACACAAACATTCTCTCCTATACAGAGATACAAGAAAAAAAGAGAAAACATACACTGAGGAAAAAATCAAATTTGGAAACTAAGCTAATGCAAATGCTAAAATAACTAAAATCTTGTAATTATTGCTATAGAGAAAAAAGAAAAAAGAAAACTTCTTATCAATAAAAATTATGCCCAAACATATTAGACAAGAGCAAGCTTTTGGTAGTTAAAAATGAAAGTAAAAGTTCTTTAACAATATTATAAAGATATTAGAAAAAACAAGTCTATCAAAATGAGGAAAAATAAAATAAAACTAAAAAAGGAAAACTGATATGGTTATAATTATATTAATGGTGACATTCTGACTAAAAATTGTTTGATATAACCATTTTGAGAGGAAGTAGTGGGAAAAAACATGTATAAATTGGTAAATGGAAAAACTGGTAACATAGCTAAATATTTTCTATTGATAAAATTATTCAGATAATGTGAAAAATTGGAAAAAAAAATAAATAGCAGTATAAGCATGCTATGTAGAAATATGAAAGCAAGTATCTCCTGGGTGGGTTAGCTGATTAAACATCTAACTCGTTTTTGGCTCAGGTCACAATTGTGGGTCATAAGATCAAGCCCTAAGTTGGGTTCCATGCTCAGCACAGAATGTGCTTGAGATTTCTCTCTCTACCTCTCTCTCTGCTGCTACATCCTGTTCATGCTTTCTCTCTAAAATAAATAAATAAATTGTTAAAAATATATATGTGACAGTAAAAAACAGAGAAATATTTAATAATATTGAAAGCAGTTGCTTCTGGGAGCAAGTTTGTTATATTTTCTGTATTTGCCCTAAAATATTATCCCCCGACTCCTCACCCACTTTAAGTGTAATCATGGCTAAGTACAGGGTCTACATTACACATAGGTTGGAAGTGAAAGCATTTTGAGGAATATGCAAATCCTCAAAACCTTGAACTTGTATTAGTCTTTGTGCACAATGTCTATTTTTTTCCTAGTTAGCAGACTAGACTGCCAACTACAACTAAAATTCTTAGATGTTTCTCTGCTTGATTTGTGATGTGATGATATTTTCAATATGTTTTTATATACACATTATAAAGATTCTAATATCCTCCTGAAGTATCAAAGCTTCTTCAGTGGTTTAACCTCTTCCTTTAATAGTCCAGTTATATAAAAATATAAAAATCTGTTATCAGGGAAATATTCTCATCTTTATAGGTTATTAAGTCATCTGTCTCTCTCAATCTACCATTTTATTTATACACATATGTATGTGTGTACTAAATGGCACATCAATCTTAAACCAAATCAGTTTTCCCATGGCCTTCCCTGACTGCTCTGTTTAAATTTCCCTCTACAACTCCTCACATTACTCCAGCCCCCTATAATTATTTTCACACACAACTTTTCTCATGGCAATTAATATCATTTTCCATGTATCATGCTATAATTCTCCCAGATCTATCTATATTAGGGAGAGAGTTAATATGAATCAATTATTTTTATGGTCATAGCTTTCTAGTAAAAGTATGAGAATTCAATCCTCCAACCCTTCAAGGGAGTTGCCAATCTCTGACATACCTGACCTAAAATGACAGCTAAATCATTTCAGAATTGACTGTGTCTACCCAGACACCTTGGCTATCCCAACTAGTGCCTAGTAAATTCACCTGAATGATCATACTAAACCATCTAACCAGGTATGAAAACCCACTTTTACAATGGCAAGTGAGGTGGGTATTTGTAACTTTCCAATAAATCTTGAAATTAAGAAGAAATCTCATTCTTTAATATGAGAAGCCTCTCTCCTTCCTCAAGTTACTGCCCATTTCTTGCTTCCTTCTTAAACAAATAAAAATCTTCCTTTAATAAATTTTGCATATTCATTCTCAGCAATATAATTTCCTTACATTCTCTCTTAAATCCACTTCAAACAGACTTCTGCACTCTCCACTCCAGCCAAACTGCTTCCTTGACAATGTCATTAATGACATTTGCATTGCTTCTCCAATGGTCAGAACTTAGTCTTTATTTTATTTGACCTAAAAATAACATTTGACACTGTTGGTCATTCTCTCTACTTGAAAGAATTTATATGTCTTTCTGCATTCCATTTGTCCTTGTTTTTTCTTCCTGTATCACTATCTGCTCTTTTCAATTTCCTTTATCGGTTCTTCTTTCCCTCATGAACCCCTAAATATTGCAGTGCCCATGGGCTCACTCCTTGGTCCTTTTCTCTGTTCTATCTACATTCACTTTCTTTTTGATTCTATCCAGTATTATAATTGTACATCTGATGACTCCCAAAATTTACATTTCCGTTCCAGACTATGTCACACAGCCAACTGTGTACTAAACTTTTCCATAGGGCTGTCTAATTGGCAAATTGACCTTAAATTTTGAAACAACACTGAATATATTAGCTTTTAATAAAAATAGAGAAGTTGTGAAAATAAATATAAAAAGAACATGTTAATCCTTCAAACTTTACAATGAATTTAAAATAACAGAACAATGTGTTACATCAAATAATTTTATAAAATGTGTTTCTCATTCATATTAAGCTCAGTGTCTCATTTCTTATTTTAACAGTGTTAGCATGCAAGGAGCAGAAAACAACAGCATGGTGAATGGCATCGTGAGTTTGTATCTATGGTCCCAAACAAACATATTCCAAGAATTTGGAATATGATGGCAACATGACATTCAGAAAGAATACTATTCTATTGCCAAAATTTATTGCCTCTTACTTATGTAATAAAATCTGTAGGGGCACCTGGGTGGACCAGTGGGTTAAAGCCTCTGCCTTCAGCTCAGGTCATGATCCCAGCGTCCTGGGATCAAGTTCCAGGGTTCTGGGATCGAGCCCTGCATCAGACTTTCTGCTCAGCAGGGAGCCTGCTTCCCTCTCTCTCTCTCTCTCTGTCTGCCTTTCTGCCTACTTGTGATCTCTATGAAATAAATAAATAAAATCTTCAAAAATATCTGTAGATAAGAGTTTATTTATTTATTTTTTAAATTTAAGCCGAGACTTTTGTGCATGTAACCATTGTTACCAAGGTAACCTTCTCTGATGCCATCAGAATTCCTCAAGAAAGACACCTGCATATTTTTTGTTCAGGCCATTTGACTTTTCCTTGCCTTCTGATCACTTACTCATGGAAATGCTTCTAATTTTTTCTTTATCAGTTTTGCTTTCCAATCTTATTTCTATTTTTCTAGTATTTTTTTATTCCTGTAAACATAGAATGTAATATTAGACACACTTAACTAGTTTCCCTCAGGAAAGGAAACCGAGAGATCCCAGTGGTATAAAATTCAGACATTAATAAATTGAAACTTGAGATTTCAAAACACTTTTTGCTGGACTCACATAATTAATACTGGTACACAAAAATAATAAAACTTTTTGTATTTCATAAATGCAGTTTCTCAGCAGAAGTTTAGAGGGCTAATGAGTTTTCCTTTCCATTACTGCTTGATGGTTTTTGCCTTTAAGTTTAGGTAGCATTTGTGTTGTGGAATAACAGATATTATGAAAGCTAATTCCAAATTATATTTTTCTGGTAGAACTTTAAATTCACAATGGCTCTGATTTCTGGCATGTATGTACATTTAAAAGAGCTAATCTTATTATATTAATTTTTGCATAAATGATGACAGTATTATTTCTCTTAGATTATTGATACACTGACACTTCTCTGTATTACATATAAACATAATTCAGATCAATTCAAAATGCATGAAAGTGTAAAATACCTTGTAATATAATGCATATACTTCTTAGCTGTTAGCATGATAGATTAAAAAGCATAACTTTTGTTTTTATTAATTTCTTTTATGAAACAGTCTCTTGCACTTCCTGTCCTGCTTGCATATGTCGGGTTATTTTGGGTTCTGGAGAGTAAATATAAGGTTGCCATTTATTCACAGATAGCAATATGTTAATAAAGGCAGGGCAGGTAGAGGTTTACCTGTATAACCAGGAGCACAGAGGCAGCTATATCCACCAGTTCTGCTGACACAATCTTCTCTATCCAGACAAAGTGAGATTTTGCATTTGCTTATATCCAGTTCACACAAAGGTCCATGGTACCTTGGCTCACAATTACACACAGATCTAGATTAAAGTCAGAAAATGAGAAATCATATGTTAACAAAAAGCATTTCATTATATACATAATTTATATGTATATATTAAATTTTAGCCATTTAACTTAATTTAAATAAATGGCAATATTTTCTTTTCATTTCTTTTCCTTGGAGAAAATTTAATTCATCTTGTTGGTTCACAACCTGGAAAGTTACGCAAATGAAATTTGAAACTGATCCCCATGCAAGGCAAGGAGACCCAGAAGAAAGAGGTAAGCCTGGGGCGCCTGGGTGGCTCAGTGGGTTAAGCCGCTGCCTTCAGCTCAGGTCATGATCTCAGGGTCCTGGGATCGAGTCCCACATCGGGCTCTCTGCTCAGTGGGGAGCCTGCTTCCTCCTCTCTCTCTGCCTACTTGTGATCTCTCTCTGTCAAATAAATAAATAAAATCTTAAAAAAAAAAAGAAAGAAAGAAAGAAAGAAAGAGGTAAGCCACTCCAAATTGGTGGGTGACAGTTTTAATAAGCAAAGTGACTTGCATTCCAGGCTTGTCTTGGGTACCCTCAAGAAATAGATTTTTGCATTCACTCCCCAAATCTTAAAAGTTTATATAAAGTCATTAATGAGGTTGTCATATGTACAGTCCAGAGGGTGTCAATAACACATTACTCTTTCAAGACTTTGCCACTGAAGTGGTTCCTAAATGGGAATAGTGGACAGAGCATACATTCCATGGACAAGGTAGAGAGTGAGGTGCCTTCTAACTGCCAGGATCCAGTTTGCAGGTCAACACAAGGTCATGTCCTCTCAATGACTTCTTTAATGACCTCCTAGATATTTTTTCCATTGAATGTTCTTTATGTGAGAATTTGTATTTGAGTAAATAATTACTTTGATAATTTCTTTGATAATACAAATAATTACTTTGATAATACTTTGATAAGTACTATCAAGCTTAATTCTGTACTATATATTTTATTATTATATAAATATAAATCTTTAACTATATCCTATGTTAAAAATCGAATATTAACCTGTCCATTGATTTAATGATGTTTCTGATATGGAATCCTTTCTGGTTAAATTAAAAAGATCATTTTAGCAGAAACAATCTCATTATTGCTTAATTATATTGACAGATGTTGGAGAAATTAGATGTAATTCAATGATTAGACATCAGGTTCAAAGTATCATGTACTTAATAGAAGCAGTGACTCCTAAGAGCCTTGCCTTTGAGAATGGATTCCAGAAATTTCAAATGAAATTCCTTTCGCTAACCAACTCTCCCCTCTTTATCTTAAGCATCAGCCTCTGATGAATCTGAGTTACCAAGTTCAGATATGTCCTCCGGACTTTAACTTGTAAATGTTTCTTGCTCCTATGTGGATTTCTTTATATTGATTCAGATCCTGTCTCAAAGGGCTTTTGATTCTTTCCTTTACAGTCTATGCTGTAGCAACAATCTATATAACTATATGTGGCATAATCACCCTGAATTTATTTTTAGTCTATTCCTGGATATTGTGCTGAACATGTTTTTAATCTCAATATCTAGTCATTCTGTATCTATTTGCCAGAAGACAGAAGACTAATTCCCCTGAGATGGAATTGTGACTAGTGTTAATTAGTGTTAATTATACATATGTAAAATAACATCAGTAAAACAACTGCCAAATAATGACAAGCCAATAAATAATGCTAAGAAGAGAAAACAATAATCTTTTTCTGTATTCATAGAAAAATGCTAATTAAAACATAAAAGTAATTTCCATAGGTAAAATTAAATTGAGAGAAAATGCACCTAGAAAAACAGGTTCTAAGTAGTTTTTGTTTTCTTTCTCCTTCTAAATAAAACTGCCTTACCAGGTTTTCTTATAATGCTTTTGAAATAGATTTTTTTCTTCTTTTGAAGAAACCCTATTTTAACAACTTTTAAAACACAAATATGCATATATTTTAAATATATTGTCTTGAAGCAACAATTAAGACCATGAAATTTTAATATATTTTGATAAAATGGAAATTTTTTATTTAAATTCAAGGCCTTATTGCAAAAGTTTAGTGTAATTAAACTTAAATAGGTTAAGGTATTAAACAATTTTGTTCAAATTTCCTTTACTTTGATAGTGACCTAAAATTTTCCAGATAGATACTTTTCCAAAACTAAAATGAGTTTAAGCAGGTGACTTCTAAAGAAAATTCAGTACATTGAGAAAAAGTAAAGGTAAAGAAGAGTAACTTTATTTTACATAAAGTGATATTGCCATAATGAAAGGGGAAGGAAAAATGCAAGGTAATCACAGGAACTTGTAGCTCTAAAATGAGGCCCTGCTTTACATTATTCTTAACACTATTCTTTTATCATGTTTTTATTTTATTTCAGATGAGAAAGAAGTTAATTAGTAGAGAAGCTTTTTTTTTTTGCTTCTAGAAAGCTGTTATTTTAAAATATACCATTATATTGATTAACTTATACTATAAGATTCAATATCTAAATTTTAATGGGAGTTTTAATTTAATCTTTTTTGAGAATTTTAATTTTTAAAATGCACTTATAGCATTAAGATTTCATATATAAAACATATTCAGCAAGATGGTGGAGGAATAGCCAACTGAAATGACATCAGGTCTCAGGAGTTCAGCTACAGAGTTATCAAACCATTCTGAATACCTATAAACTCAACAAGAGATAGAAGAGAAGAAAATCAGCAATTCTAGGAACCGAAAAACGACCACTTTTGGGAAGATAGGATGTGTGCAGAAATAAATCCGAAAAAACAGGAAGACAGATCGTGGAGGGAGCGGCTGACTCCTGGCAAGTGGTGGAGCAGCAGAACACAAAATCAGAACTTTTAGAAGTCTGCTGCACTGAGAAACATCACTCTAGAGGAGGTGGAGCCCTCATGGAGACAGTGTGCTCTTAGGACCCAGACTCACAGAAAGACTCGGGGGGAGGTCTGAGTGTGGCAGAGCTGTCAGGTATCAGAGCAGGGAACCCGACTATGGAGACGGAGCTGAGGAGTGAGCTCTCCACTAAGGGGAACTTAAAGGTTTAAGGATACCTTAAACTGTGATCCAAGGCACAGTCAGACCACTGTTCTTCAAGCAGGGATCCCACAAGTGGCAGATTTGGAGAGACTCCCTCCTTCCTCCTCTGGGAGAAGCAGTGTGGGGGTGCGTGGCAGGAATCTGGTGGGATTGGAGACTCCAAATGGGGCTGTGCACCAGAGATATACACACTCAGTCACAGACCAGGTGAGCTCAGAGTGCAGCTGGAGACCAGGGAGATGGGAGGTTTGATTGCTTTTCTCTAAGGGCACACTGAGGAGTAGGGCTCCAAGCTCTCAGCTCCTCTGGGTCAGAGATTGAGAGGCCGCCATTTTCATTCCCATTCTCCAAACCTCTATGTAAAGCATTCAGGGAACAAAAGATATCAGGAGCAAACCTTGAGACTCATGGCAACAGACTCCTCCCCCAGAAGATCTGTAAGAACATCCAAACAAGACCAAACTCACCAATCAAGGAGAACAGTAGAACTCCACAGGTAGGGAAAAGCAACAGAAAGTATTCATGGCTTTTCTCCCAAGCTCCTTTAGTTATGAAAAGTTCAATTTTATTTTATTTTATTTTTTTCTTATTCATTTTTTTAAACTTTACCTCTTTCCTCTTTTAATGTTTTTTAACTAGTTTATCTTAATAATAACTTTTTAAAAAATCTTTTAAAATCCTCATTGTTATAGTCATATTTCATCCTTTCATTGTATTAAACCTGTTTTTGTGTATACATATAGGGTTTTTTTTTCTTTAAAATTTTGGGATACAATTTCTTCTAACAGATCAAAATATGCCCTAAATCTAGCACATGGCTTTGTTCTAGTCTCCAGTCTGATCAGATTGTCTCTTCTGTTTTTCTTTTCTCTTTTCCAATTAACTTAACTTACCAATCCTTTTTTACAATATTTTTTTAAATTTTCATCTTTACAGTCATATTCCATCCCTTGATCGTGCTTAGCCTATTCTTTAAAATTTTAGGAGGTAGTTTCTTCTAAAAGACCAGAATATACCCAAAATCAAGTGGGTGGATCCATTCTATTTACCAATCTAATATATACATATATATATATATATATATATATATATATATATATACACACACACACACACATATATATGTAAAATTAGATATATGTATATCATATATACATATATCTGATATACAGATTTGATCTCTTCTGATTTGGTTACAGTACATTTCTCTGGGGTCTTTGCCACCCTTTTAATATTTTATTCTCTTGTCCATATATTCTTATCGGGATAAAATGACAAGGTGGAAACCTCACCACAGGAAAAAAAAAACAAGAGGTAGTACCAATGGCTAGGACCTAATCAATATGGACATTGGTAATATGTCAAGAATAGAGTTCAGAATGATGATTCTCAAGGTGCTAGTTGGGCTCAAAAAAGGCATGGAAAATATTAGAGATACTCTTCCTGGAGAAAAAAAGAACTAAAATCTAATCAAGTTGAAATAAAAAAAGGTATTAATGAGGTACAATAAAAATGGAGTCTCTTGATGCTAGGATAAATGAGGCAGAAAAGAGAATTAGTGATATAGAAGACCAAATGATGGAGAATAAAGAAGCTAAGCAAAAGAGAGACAAACAACTACTGGACCATAAAGGGAGATTTTGAGAGATAAGTGAAACCATAGGACAAAACAATATTAGAATAATTGGGATTCCAGAAGAAGAAGAAAGAGAGAGAGGAGCAAAAGGTATACTGGAGCAAATTATAAAAGACATATTCCCTATTTGGGCAAAGGGAACAAGCATCAAAATCCAGGAGGCACAGAAAACCTCCCTCAAATCAATAAAAATGGGTCCATACCCCATCATCTAAAAGTAAAACTTACAAGTCTTAGTTACAAAGAGAAAATCCTGAAAGCAGCTCAGGACAAGATTGGCAGCAGACCTATACACAGAGACCTGACAGGCCAGAAAGGACTGGCATGATATATTCAGAGCACTAAACGAGAAAAATATGCAGCCAAGAATACTATAAACAGCTAGGCTGCCATTGAAAATAGACGGGGAGATAAAATGCCTCCAGGACAAACAAAAACTAAAAGAATTTGCAAACACCAAACCAGCCATACAGGTAATATTGAAAGGGGTGCTCTAAGCAAAGAGAGATCCTAAAAGTAGTAGACCAGAAAGGATCAGAGACAATATACAGTAACAGTTAACTTACAGGCAATACAATGGCACTAAACTCTTATCTTTCCATAGTTACCCTGAATGTAAATAGGCTAAATGCCCCAATCAAAAGACACAGGGTAGCAGAATGGAAAAACAAAACAAAACAAAACAAAAACCATTGATATGCGGTCTATAAGAAACTCATTTTATACCCAAAGACACCTCCATATTCAAAGTGAGGGGGTGAAAAACAATTTACCATGCTAATGGATATCAAAAGAAAGTTGGGATGGCAATCTTTATATCAGACAGATTAGATTTTAAGCCAAAGACTATAAGAGATGAGGAAGGACACTAAATCATACTTAAAGTGTCTGTTCAACAAGAGGATTTAATAATCATAAATATCCATGCCCCTAACACAGGAGCAGATAATTATATAAACAACAAAATCAAAGAAACACATCAACAATAAGACAATCATAGTAGGAGATTTTAACATCCCTCTCACTGAAATGCACAGATCATCCAAGCAAAAGATCAACAAGGAAATAAAGGCTTAAAATGACACATTGGACCAGATGGCCATCACAGATATATTCAGAACATTCCATCCCAAAGCATATTCTTCTCTAGTGCACATAGAACATTCTCCAGAATAGACCACATCCTGGGTCACAAATCAGGTCTCAACCAGTAGCAAAAGACTGAGACCATTTCCTGCATATTCTCAGACCACAATGCTCTGAAGCTAGAACTCAATCACAAGAGGAATGTTGGAAAGAACTCAAATACATGGAAGCTAAAGTAGATCCTACTAAAGAATAAGTGGGTAAACCAAGAAATTAAAGAAGAACTGAAAAAAAATTCATAGAAACAAATGAAAATGAAAACACAACTGTTCAAAATCTTTGGGACAAAAAAGGCAGGCCTGAGAGGAAAGTATATAGCGATACAAACCTTTCTCAACAAACAAGAAAGGTGTAAAGTACACAACCTAACCCTATGCTAAAGGGGTTGGAGAAAGAACAGCAAAGAAAGCCTATACCCAGCAGGAGAAGAGAAATCAGAAAGATCAGAGCAGAAATCAATAAAATAGAAACCAAAAGAACAGTAGAAGAAATCAATGAAACTAGAAGCTGGTTCTTATAAAGAATTAAGAAGATTGCTAAACTCCTGGACAGATGTATCAAAAAGAAAAGAGAAAGGACTCAAATAAATAAGATCATGATTGAAAGAGGAGAGATCAGAACCAACACCAAAGAAGTATAAACAATTACAAGAACATATTATGAGCAACTCTACACCAGCAAATTTGGCAATCTGGAAGAAATGGATTCATTCCTAGAGATATAAAAACTACCACAACTGAACAAGGAGGAAATAGAAAACCTGAACAGACCCATAACCATTAAGGAGATTGAAGCAGTCATCAAAAATCGCCCAACAAAAGAGCCCAGGGCCAGATGGCTTCCAAAGGGAATTCTACCAAATATTTAAAGAAGAATTAATACCTATTCTCCTTAAACTATTCCAAAAAATAGAAATGGAAGGAAATCTTCCAAGCTCATTTTATGAGGCCCACATTACCTTGATCCCAAAACTAGACACAGACCCTGTCAAAAAGGAGAATTACAGACCAATATCCTTGATGAACACAGATGTGAAAATTCTCACCAAATACTAGCCAATAGGATCCAACAGTATATTAAAAGGATTACTGACCACGACCAAGTGGGATTTATTCCTGGGCTGCAAGGTTGGTTCAACATCCACACATCAATCTATGTGATATAATACATTAATAAAAGAAAGAAGAACCATATGATATTCTCAATAGATGCTGAAAAAGCATTTACAAAGTACAGCATCGTTTCTTGATCAAAACTCTTCATGTGTAGGCATTGAGGATACATACCTCAATATCATCAAAGCCATCTATCACAAACCCACAGCTACTATCATTCTCATTGTAAAAAACTAAGATCTTTCCCCCGAAGGTCAGGAAAACATGGCAGGGATGTGCACTATCACCACTGCTATTCAACATAGTACTAGAAATCCTAGCTTCAGCAATGACAACAAAAAGAAATAAAAGGCAACCAAATTGGCAAAGAAGAATCAAACTCTCACTCTTTGCAGATGATATGATGCTTTATGTGGAAAAACCAAAAGACTCCACTACAAAGCTGCTAGCTTATACAGGAATTCAGTAAAGTGTCAGGATATGAAATCAATGCACCGAAGTCAGTTGCATTTCTATACAACAGCAGCAAGACAGAAAATAAAGAAATTAAGAAGTCGATCCCCTCCCCGCAAAAAAAGAAGTTGATCCCATTTATAGTTGTACCCCAAACCATAAGATACCTAGGAATAAACCTAATCAAAGAGGCAAAGACTGTATACTCAGAAAACTATAAAGTACTCATGAAAGAAATTGATGAATACACAAAGAAATGGAAAAACGTTCCCTGCTCATGGATTGGAAGAACAAATATTATGAAAATGTCTATGCTACCTAAAGCAATCTACACATTTAACACAATCCCTATCAAAATCCCCATCAATTTTTTTTCAAAGAAATGAAACAAATTATCCTAAAATTTATATGGAACCAGAAAAGGCCCCCAAATAACCAGAGGAATCTTGAAAAAGAAAGCCAAAGTTGGTAGCATCATCAATCAATTCCAGACAAAGTTGTCTGTAAATACATTTGTAAAATTTGCGTCTTTGTCAAAGCAGGAGCGAATGTCCAGTGGAAAAAAAGATAGCCTTTTCAATAAATGGTGTTGGGAAAATTGGACAACCACATGTAGAAGAATGAAACTGGACCACTTCCTTACACCACACACAAAAATAGACTCCAAATAGATGAAAGACCTCAGTGTGATACAGGAATCCATCAAAATTCTTGAGGACAATACAGGGAGCAACCTCTTCAACTTCAGCCACAGCAGCTTCTTCCTAGAAGCATCACCAATGGCAAGGAAAGCAAAGCAAAAATGAACTATTAGACTTCATCAAGATTAAAAGCTTTTACACATCAAATGAAATAGTCAACAAAACCAAAAGACACCTGACAGAATGGGAGAAGATATTTGCAAATGATGTATCAGATAAAGGGCTAGTATCCAAAATCTATAAAGATCTTAGCAAACTCAACACCCAAAGAATAAATAATCCAACCAAGACATGGGCAGAGGACATGAACAGACTTTTCTGCAAATAAGACATGCAGATGGTCAACAGACACATCAAAACGTGTTCCACATCACTCGGAATCAGAGAAATACAAATCAAAACCACAATGAGATACCACTTCACACCAGTCAGAATGGCTAAAATTAACAAGTCATGAAATGACAGATGCTAGTGAGGATATGGAGAAAGGGGAACCCTCCTCCACATGGTGGGAATGCAAGCTGGTGCAACCATTCTGGAAAACAGCATGGAGGTTTCTCAAAAAGTTGACAACAGAGCTACCCTATGAGCAGGTAATCGCACCACTGGGTATTTACCCTCAAGATACTAATGTAGTAATCCAAAGGGGTCGGTGCACCCAAATATTTATAGCAGCAATGTCCACAATAGCCAAACTATGAAAAGAACCTAGATGTCCATCTACAGATGTATGGATAAAGAAGAAGTGGTAAATATATATACAATGGAATAATATGCAGCCAACAAAGGAAATGAAATCTTGCCATTTTCAATGACATGGATGGAACTAGAGGGTATTATGCTGAGCAAAATAGGTCAATTAGAGAAAGACAATTATCATATGATCTTCCTGATATGAGGTATTTGAGAGGCAGGGTGGGGGGTTAAGGGGGTAGGGAATGAAAAAATGAAACAATATGGGCTTGGGAAGGAGATAAACCATAAGAGACTCTTATTCTCACAAAACAAACTGAGGGTTGCTGGGGGGAGAGGAGGTAGGGAGAGGGTGGTCGGGTTATGGACATTGGGTATGAGGGTATGAGATATGGTGAGTGCTGTGAAATGTGTAAGCCTGACGATTCACAGACCTGTACCCCTGGGCAAATAATACATTATATGTTAATAAAAATAATTAATAAAAAATAAAATAAATAAATAAATTAATTTTTTTAAAATGGTTTCATATATATTTCTTCCAAAATATCATTTTATAAAAGTAGAATCTAAAACACAAAAAGAAAACTACAAACTGTTGCAGGAGAAACTTCATGATTAGAACATGTTAGCCTATGTTACAGCTATTCAAATTTTGAGAAAACTTATAATGCATTTTAAAATAATTTCTATCTCTTTCTTGTGATTCTATACTGCATTCCTGAACCACAGTTCTTTAAAATAATGTCATTCCTTAATCTAAAAATGAACATGGATTTATATTTGTAACATGGATAAGGATTCTCACACTAAAATTTTGTGAAAAACTTAAAGTTCAATAAACCCTTTAGATAATATTTAGAAATTTCAATCAGTTGTAAGGTATTTAAAACTAACCATCTGTTCTTTTATAATTTTTTAATGGATAAATGCATAATTATGTATACAAACATACATATGGTAAAGTAAATACATTTGTAAAATTTGCATCTAGAAAACCCACCAAATTTAATATTAATCTAAGAGAATATATTTTTTTAAAGATTTTATTTATTTAGTTGACACAGAGATCACAAGTAGGCAGAGAAGCAGGTAGGGAGAGAGGAAGAAGTAGGCTCCCTGCTGATCAGAGAGCCTGATGCGGGGCTCGATCCCAGGACCCTGAGATCATGACCTGAGCCAAAGGCAGAGGCTTAACCCACTGAGCAACCCAGGTGCCCCAATCTAAGAGAATATTGAACATGCGATGGTATGTACAGTTCATTTATTCTTTGTTTTAACTTAGCATTTTTAAGATGGTTTAAGGTACTATACATTCTGTGTATCTCAAGCAAAAGAAGAAGAAAAAGTAAACCAACTTTTTTCTACCCAAAATACTTGCTTCATAGAAGAGTGATTATCTTTAACATAGTCTTTATATGTCATTATTATAATTTTACTACACATGGCTGTTGAAACAGTGGGGTTATGTAAAAGTGTTCAGTAGAATATAAGTCGTTTGGACTAATAAATGGTTTCTAGGCAAACAATTTACAGAAGAATGTACAGATTTTTGTCTCTTCATTAAATATACTTTAGCCACTCATTTTCAACTTTTAACAGTAAAGAGCTGCTAAACTCATGAACATCACATACCAATTGGTCCTAATATTCTTGTTGATTATGATCTGTGTGTGATAATCACATCAGTCATTTGGAAATTTTTCTTTTTCTATATTCTTTGAATGAATCAGATACTGCTATTGTAATTGTTCTGGTGAATTCTTTCCTTAGCTGTAAAATTTTCATAGTTCAATATTATTGTCAGTGATCTAAGTAAACTGATGACTGTGGCTTATAAAGACATTAGTTCTATTGATAACATATGCTATCAAATGTCAGAAAATGTCAATTGTAGTGTCCAGTTTCACAATAGTTTGTAGTTCAACTGGGGCTCTCATATCTCAAGAATTCATCTTTAAATACTATAATTAGGATTTAGTATTGATTATTTCAGGCCTCATTTTCAATAACCAAAGGAGAGATTAGAACAGATTAAAAATATAGATGTAATAATAAGTACATTAAATAATAATTACAATTTTTAATATTTTCTTGTGTGTCTATAATTTGTACTAAACATACAATTGGTTTTAAATAAGTTGTTAGATGATTACTTCAAAATTTTTAATTATAAGTTAATATCAATATGCTAAAAACACACTGAAAATGCTTTATATCAAAAAACATATTCTTGGAAAACAGATGGGATATGAAAATGTAATTACTTATTTTTTAGCTGTTGATTTTTTTTTTTGTCTTTGGAAGATTTTAATGCACTGAAATGGTTTTTATTATAACATTTTAGACAAGTAATTTTCTGAGAACAGAATAATCAACACCCATATACCCATCATCCATATTTAACACATCTCAATGTTTTTCTATTTTGCTGAATAGTTTTAAGGAAAATGTGTAAAACATATTTGAAAACCCTTTGCATACATCAAGATTCATTTTTCATTCCTTTACAGTGAGAGGAAATCACCATCCTTAGATTGATGTGCATTCTTCCAAATATGTGTTATAATTTCATTAAATATATATTAGTGTCTCCAAAATGAAATAATTGTGTATAAATCTAATAATATATGTACATGATTCATATGAGGAAAACTGTACAACTCTGATGAATGAAACCAAAGAAAAATTAAATAGATACTTCATGTTCATGGATAGGAAAACTAAATTGTCAAGATGTTAGTTCTGCCCAATGTAATCTCTAGATTCAATGAAATCCCAATCAAAATCCTAGCAAATTATTCTGTGCATATTAATAAAACAATTCTAAAGATTATAGGGCAAATCAAAAGACTCAGAATTCAATGTTGGAGAACAAATCTGAAGGACTGACACTACCTGACTTTAATACTTATTATAAATCTATAGTAATCAAGATAGTGTGGTTTTGTCAAATGAATAAACAAATAGATCAATGGAACAGAACATGGAGGTCAGAAATATACCCACATAAATACTGTCAATTGATCTTTGACAAATACACAAAGGCAATTCAGTGGAAAAATGTTTTTCAACATATGGTATTGGAACAACTGGACATCCACATTGAAAATTTAAAAAATAAATCTAGATACACACCTTAAACTCTTTGTTAATTTACCTCACAATGGATAAAATACTCAATAAAAAATGTAAAATTATAAGAACTCCCTTAAGAAAGGAGAAAATCTTGATGATGTTGGGTCTGGTGTCTTTTTAGAGATGACACCAGGATATTTTCCATGAAAGAAAGAATTGATAAGATGGGCTTAATTCAAAATTCTGTTCCATGAATGCCAAGAAAAGTCACAGGCTGGAAGAAGATATTTGCAAAAGACACATCAAACAAAGGATTATTATCCAAAATAGACAAATACTAAAAATTCAACAATAAGAAAATAAACAATCCAGTTTAAAAAATAGGCTCATGATCTTCTTATTGTAAAATGATTTTATTTATTATTTGACAGAGAGAGAGAGAGAGCACAGGCAAGGGAAGTGGCAGAGGGAGAGGGAGAAGCAGGACCCCTGCTGAACAAGGAGCCCGATGTGGGGCTTGATCCCAGGGTTCTGGGATCATGATCTGAGCCAATGGCAGTTGGTTCACTGACTGAGCCACCCAGGCAAAAATGGGCCCATGATCTTAATGATACCTCACCGAAGAAGTCCTATTGATGTTAAATAAGCATACAAAAAGATATTCCACATAATATGTCATGAGGTAAATGCAAATCAAAACAATGAGATAACACTACACACCTTTTAGAATGGCCCAAATCCAGAACACTGACAGCACAAAATTCTCATAAGAATGTGAAGCAACAGAAGCTGTTTTTTTTTTTTAATATTTTATTTATTTATTTGACAGAGAGAGAGAGATCACAAATAGGCAGAGAGGCAGGCAGAGAGAGAGTGGGAAAGCAGGCTTCCTGCTGAGCAGAGAGCCCCATGCGGGCTCGATCCCAGGACCCCAAGATCATGACCTGAACCAAAGGCAGAGGGTCAACACACTGAACCACCCAGGCGCCCCCCCCCTTTTTAAATATTTATTTGAGAGAAAGAGTGAGCAAGAGAGAGCACAAGCCATGGGGAGAGGCAGAAGGAGAAGCAGACGTCCCCCACTATCAACATTCCCCACCAGCAGTACACTGTTTTACAATTGATGAACATACAGTGACATATGAAATGTCATTCAAAGTCTATAGTTTAGATTAGGGTTCATTCTTAGTGTACCTTCTATGAGTTTTGACAATGTATAATGGCACGTATCCATTATCATAATATTATACATAATAGCTTCACTGCCCTAAATATCCTTGAGATCCACCCAATTATCCTCCATATTCTCTAATTCCTGGAAACCATGATCTCTTAAATGTTCTGCCTTTTCTAAATTGTTATGTAGTTGGAATCATATTGTATGTAAGCTTTTATAGATAAACTTCTTTCACTAGGTAATATGCATTTAAGTTTCCTCCATGTGTCTTCATGGCCTGATAGCTCTTTTTTTTTTTTTTTTTTTTAAGTGCTGAATAATATTCCATTGTCTGAACATACAACAACTTATTTATTCATTCATTTACTGATGGCCATCCTGGTTGCTTCCAAGTGTTAGCAATTACGAATAAGGCTGCTATAAACATCTGGGTATTGGTTTTTTGAGTGGACATAAGTTTTAACTCATTTGGATAAATATCAAGTAGTGTGATTTGTGGATTATGTTGTAAATTTTGCAAAAATCTACCAAATTCCTAAGTAGCTGCCATTTCTTTATTATCCTCAGGGAAATCACCTTAGGGGTCCAAATATTTCCTGCTTATTATATGATCGTCTTCAAATGATGTCTCAGAATAGTCACCTCCATTTCCTTTCTTACATTTCAAATTTTTCAGGAAGGCCTCTGAAAAAAGATGATGGCACCAGGTGGATTCAACACTAATCTGGTAGTTAAAAGTCATATCCAGAAACCTCCATCATCTGTTTCTTTTCAGGAAGAGGCTGGTTCAGTTATGGTTCAGTAAGTATATAGTATTGTTTTCCTATACATGAACCAAGCTTGAGGATTAATATTGACAAAAACTCTTCAGCAATCTGCATGTTGGTTGCCAGATTGTTCACCATGAGTATTTGGTTATTTTCCATCAAGCTTTTTTTTAGGATATTCTCAGTTTGAGAAAGAGTTTGATGTCATCAGCTAGATTGAAGAGTCAAAATCAACTTTATAATCAATTCAGTTTTCTGTAAATAAACTCATAGTTCTTTGACCATAAGAGTTATCTTTTAAGCAGAGGGCATTTTTAGCTGACTTCCTCCTTTAACTCTTTGAGATCTCATACTGGAACTTAGAAAACTGGTCTTTAGAAGCCATATGATTAAGTGATGTGAAATACCTTCATTTATATTTGTAAAATCCTTTTGCTTCTACTATTCATTTTATTCTCGTCTCTGACTTAGCTAGCTCCTAAGTCTCATGCAGGGCAAATTAGTAATGCCAGGCAGTTAATGCCCCATGCTTCAGTCTACAAGTTCTTTGTGAGCTTATTTTCAAGTCACTAATCCTATCTTCTGTTAGTTGGTAGCATTTTTTATCTTAATTCTTTATCACTCTTCTTCCTAGCCACAGCTTCATCATGGGAAGAGTGTTTGCCCCACACTTTCAGGCATGGCTACAGTTATTTTTTTGCATGTGATCTATAGGTAAGGATGAGAGGCACTATCTCAGAGTCTAGGGCTTAACAGAGTTTGCCTGTTTTTTTTGCTTGTCTTCTTGAACTTCTGCAACTCTGTGAAAACATGCTAATCCAATAAAATGAAAGACACTTGGAGCACAGCCATTTCAGCTGACTTCTTCTTCCTCAGCTATGTCCTTGAGAAACTTAGATGAATCCCATCTATATTAGAGCCAAATACCAATAAACCACAGATGTGAAAATATTAATAAGTAATAATTATTTTTAAACACCAAGTTTTCAGTTTCTGCTGAGCAATAACAGCAAACCAGTATAGCCCATATAGTAACTCTGAAGGAGTTCATACCCCCTATAGACAAAGGATAGATATAGCAAAAGAACTTAAATCTCTGAATTCATTTTAATCTCCATTAGTGATAGAGGCTAAACGTCTCCTGTTTAATCTCCATTAGTGATAGAGGCTAAACGTCACACAAGCCTTCCTCTAAATGCTGGTGAAGGAATTCATTTATAAAATATTGCATTTTCTCTAGCCCACTTCTCAGTATTTCTCTTTGGTTCCAGTGGACAAAAGGGGTTAGATTCCAATTTGCTGACGAGAGATGGAAACACTTAACTGGGAACATCTAGCCTATAACCTAGAAGAGCTGCATAACTCCAAAAATCTGTATGTCACAAAGTTGGGGAGCATGTGTGGGACTGACCCTAAGGTAGTCAGACCAAAGGAGAATAAATATAAAACTTAAATGAGTTAAACTTATTGACATGGATGAGAGAGAAGTTTCAATGTGCTACTATTAGCATCTGGGTATGGTGTTAAATTGGCTAATCAAACACAGGACTTACTTCTAGCTTAGATTGGTGAGGTAGAAGTGCCAGAGTGTTCTTGGTATATATTATAAGGAGCTGCTCATAGGCTTATTGTTATGGAAATGTTTGAATGGATCTACCATGAGTAAGCTGTTCAGTTAGCCTTCCAATTTTTATCTCAAGAGAGTACAGGAGGGTATTTCTATCTCCTAGGAAGAAATTCCATTCACCCAGGAGGAATTCCATTCACCAAAATCAAGAACAGGTTCATGAGGGGGGCATTAGTGTCTTGATGAACTCTAGGGTGATTATCCTTTATAGGCTGGGGATAATGTGAGATGGTACAGTAAAATTGGGTTCCCTGATATAAATTAGAATAATGGGATCCAAGAATGGATAAAAACTGTTGATTATGTATGACTGTCAGATTAAATGATGAGCAAATATCCCCATAAGTCAGAGAAACAGATGGTCATTGGTGGATTGATTCAGACATCCTTGACAATGGCAATGGCAATGACAGTGACAAGTTTCTACAAAATAAAATCTATGTCCAATCTGCTATGGTACTATTCACATGTACAGAATTAAGTATGCAGGTCTGAAGGATAGTATAATTCTATATATGTAAATATATAGAATTAAGTACACTATTTAATTTGCTTTGTAGGGATTCCTAGCCTCTTACAAAATTTCAGACCTATGCTTTGTCATGGACTCAGTGCTTCAACTGAAGAATAGTAGGTCCTTTTGAAGAAGGATCTTGACATATAGTCACAGGCTTTCCATGTATTTTCCTGAAGCTTTTTCAGAGGGTTCTGAGACCATTTACCACTATGATTGTTCATTGATTAAAGAATGATATTCAGGCCTTTTAGGAGTTTTTAGATAATGGCCCTGAACTTATGCTTATCTTTGAAATACCACTTTCCATCAGTAGGAGTGCACAATTATTTAGGTCTGGTAGATGGATCATAAATCTATCTTTTATTGTTTTTTGTTTTGTTTTCCTTCACAGTCCCTGAATATATAGTGTAGTCAATATACTTAGTAACAGAATCTCCACATGGGAATAAGAGCCATTATGCAGAATACCAACTGGGAGATCTTGAAATGTCCCTTTAGACTTATCAAGATTTTAAATTGAAAGCAATTCTGTATCCGTATGGGACTTCAAGTGATTAGTGTCCCCTTCAAAGGCTTTGGAGTTCCAGGGGTGGTTATTCAAAGCATGTCTCCATTTACTTCACTAGATTGGACAGTACAAAAGCCAGGTGGCCACAGAAAATAATAGAAATAATAGAAGATTATAGGAAACCTAAGCAGGTTGTGATATAAATTGTGAGAGTAATTCTAGATGTTAGATCTCTATTAAGATAATCAAATATATCCGTTGGTGTCTGGAGAGAAATGGTGACCTGGCAAATGAGTCTTATTCATCCTAATCAATGTGTATCCAGTTGAATTTGTCCAACTGTTATTTTTTGAAAGATATTTTAAAAGATCTGATGAAGATATATCAATTATCTTCAAATTGATCTACAAATTCAATAAAATTAAAATAAAAATTCTACCAATCTTTCTTTCTTTGTTTAGATGTAAGGATTTATACAATACATGTTGATTGTAACAGAACAAAACTGTCAAAAATAACTAAAGCTTTCTAAAGGAGATAAAAATATGAGATTTCTTGCCTTACCAGTATTGAGATATTTCAAAGGTAAGTAATTAAGATTTATGGTAATGACACACGAACAGCTAATTGAACTAAGGAAACAGAATAGAGGCAAAGAAATAGACATATTTGTATATGGGGACTTGTTCTGCAACCAAGAAAGCAATGCAGATCAGGCCAAGCAGTAAGTAACAGATGAAGTTATTCAATACATATAGCAGGCACAATTAGTTAATCATATGCAAAAATGAACTTAAAATTCCTACATAGACACACACACACACGCACACATGCATGCAAATTTTCCAGATAAATTAATTTAAATAGAAAGGGTGAAACTTTAAATATTTCAAAAGGAAATATAATCAAGATTCTTTTGTCCTAGAATAAACTTTTTAAAAAATATTGAACCACTCTTGAATCCCTGGAATAAATCCTACTTGATTATGGTGAATGATTCTTTTTAAAGTATTACTGGATTGAGTCGCTAATTTTAATGTATTATTGAATTGAGTTGCTGTTGAGGATTTTTGTAACTCTGTTCATTGTAGACATTGACCTGTAGGTTTCTTTTCTGTGTGTTGTCTTTATCTGTTTTTGTTATCAGGGTAATGCTGGCTTCATAGAATGCATTTGGAAGTTTTCTTTCCTCTTCTATTTTTTGGAAAAGTTTGACAAGAATAGCTATTGGTTCTTCTTTAAGTAGAGTAAACATTTTTAAATGAGATAAAAAGGCAAACCATAAGCAAACTGATTAATTTGATTACATTAAAATTAAAGCTTAGCACTCAAAACATCATAGAGAAGGTAAAATGTCAATCTACAATCAACAGAAATATTTTCAGTAAATACAACTAATAAAAGTAGTAATAACCAAAATATATAAAGATTCTTACAAATAAATAAGAAGAAAACATAAATGGGAAGATGCCATAAATAGGCATTTCTGGAAAGGAAAAATTAAACTTCTTAAAATGGATGAAGGAATGCTTAAACTCATGTTATGATGGGAACTCGGGAAAAAAAAACAAAGATATATAATTTTACACACAGCAGATAAGCCCAAATGGAATATCTAAGAATATAAATAGGGACACTTACTCATTTTCATTAAGAGTGTGAATATTCCATTTTCAAAGTAAAATGGATAAAAATGATATAATACATGTGAAAACATCTACCCAATGATCCAACTATTCCATTTCTAGGTATTAAATCTAAAGTAACACTAGCACTTGTGTACTTGGGGAAATATTTGAAAACCTTAAGAGTATTATTATCACTAAGAAAGAAGAGTCAAATAACCCAGATATCTATGGCCAGAAGACTGATAAAGAAATGTTGACACATATTTAAATGGAATATTGTACAACAGTTAAAAATGAGCAACAGATGCAGAAATATCATATTCAACATAATGGATTATTTCTGAAGACTATACACAATATTATTTCAGGTATATTAAATGCTAACTAAGTGTTTTGTTGAGGTGAGCATACAAATAGTTAATACTATATATTAAAGGCAACAGATGGGTCAAATAGGTGATGGGGATGAAGGAGGGCACTTGTGAGGAGTACCAGGTGTTGTATGGAAGGGTTGTATCAATATATTATATGCCTGAAACTAATATTACACTGCACTAACTGAAATTTAAATAAAAACTTAAACATAAAATCTTTGTTCAACAACAAAAAAATTCAGGATATTCAATATGGTTGGGGGAAAAAGTAGAGGAGTACTTGGGGATAAGCACAAGGATATTGGGAAGGTTCTGCTCCAGTTGAATGACAGGCAAATATATGTTCATTTTATTTTTTAAATATCATATACAAAATAATTGATAAAGTAAAATATAGCTTCTCACCTGTTTGCCAGATCCACACAGGTCCCATTATTTTTGCAAGGTCTAGAAGAACACTCATTTGTTTCAAGTTCACATAGAGGTCCAGAAAACCCAGGTCTGCAAACACATCTTTTAAACAAGAAATTTAATACCTCCATTAGTATAAACACATAAAGTCAAAATTCAAATAATTGTAGCATGGCAAATTTTTAATAACCAGAAATGTTGCTCAATTTGTCAACTGAAATTATAAACATGGATGTGTTTAGATACATCTAGATGCATAAACTTGTATCTCATTATTTTTTTGGTTTTCTCTACCTGAAATTGTTGACCCCATCTTCACAGTCACCATAATTCTGACAGGGAAGGGAGAAGCACTCATCCACATTAATTTCACAATGTTCACCCTCAAATCCTGCAAGGATAGATGAAATGGATATAGATGAGCAATCTGTACTTTAGAGTGTGAAAATCAGTCAGTGCTAAAGAGTCTGCAGAAAATGCTCTTAGTGGAAGCTTAGAAAAAAATAGATATTACATAAAGAAAGAAAATACCTCATCTCTGGCTTCTCATCTTTAATTCACATAACATAAATAAAGTTATGCTAGTTTCTAATAAACAAGTTCAAAGGAAAGAATTAAGGGAGGAATACTTTACTGAATCCTTTAGGAAAATAGGGTGCTGCAAATGTTGCTATTATTTTAAGGTACTTAAATGTTTGAACAAGAAGATATGAAACAATCTGGAAAGCAAATGAATTAATGTGATGGCCAATCTTAAAGTAAAATTGAGCTTCAGCAATCAAATTTATTCAAGACAGTTAGCAGATGAGGCAAATTATTTAATTACTTTCCATATCCAAGTGATTCAAAGAAAACAAATTATTTTGATTCAGAGCTACATAATCACTCGTCCATTTAAACACATGCCAGTTATATTTTTTTTAAAAAAATAACAAAGAACATGAAAAAAATTATACAGACTTGTAAGAGGCAGTTGTAATTATTTAAACACATTTGTGTCAGAAAAAATCAGCATATCACTTTTTAAATACATTAAAGTGATGCCTGCATGGCTTGGTCAGTTAAGCATCTGCCTTTGTCTCAGGTCATTATCCTAGGGTCCTGGGATCGAGTCCCACATCAGGCTCTTTGCTCAGCAGAGAGCCTGCTTCTCCCTCTGCCTGCCTCTGTCTCTCTCTGACAAATAAATAGATAAAATACAGTAAAATAAATAAAATACAGTAAATATTTTATTTATAATTTAAACAATTACTTCCCTGATTATATATAACTATATAAAACAAAATATATTCTGTTATACTAATATTTTCTTGCTAACATTTTTTTCAATACTAGTTAGAAAATATGTGAAAAAAGAGGATTTTCCTTTCTCTTACTTTTTCAGTGCTATAACTAAGTACCAAATAATTGCAGTGATATTATAAATGACAATATCTACTCAGATTTTTTAGTCCGAAGAACAGAAGGTCATTCAAATTGTTCTACAAAACCTGCATTTATTATTGCATACACATAGGCTAGGTTCTGAAAGAGCAGGTTACGCAGAAATGGCCATCTTCCTTCCCTAACACCACCTCATGACGTCTCTCCTTTCAATCTTCAAATATCTCTTCATGTTGAAAGCTTCAAGTCACTTGGAATATTGGCATGCAGATGATATAGCATAGCTTCCTTGATCTCTATTTCTATATCATGATCTTTTAGCTTGGCATCTACTGCAGGGTGGAAAATCCTCTGTACTTCCTCAAGAGTTCCGCGGGAGAACAAATGGGATAGTCTTACTTTATCCATTCACACCATGCTATAAGCCATTGCCATTCTCTGTGGTGCCTACCACCAAGTCAAGGGGCAAACCTGCCTCTCTACCTGGAGTTTGGGAAGGGGGCATTACCTCTTATAAAATCTGGCTGCCTCTTTCGTAGGAGATAATATGGAAACCTAAAAACTACTTACCACAAAAGAAGGCAAGAGTAAAAAGGAACAAAGTAGAGATACAAGTACTACAGAAAGTAGAAATCAAATAGCAAGATGATCCATTTAAAGCCATATACATCGATAATTACATCAAATGTGGTTTAAAAATTTTTTTTCAATAAAAGGCAGAGTCAGCCAGGCTACATAAAATAGCAGAACCAACTATATGGATTCTAAAGGGAATTTGCTTTAAATATAGAGATGATGATGAGTTAAAAGTAGGATGATGCACCAAGAAACACTTAAAAGAAATCTATAGTGCCTATGTGTCTAGCAGATCAGGCAGTCTTTAGGTCAAGTCTCATTATTAATTTGTTGTATTTTTTTTCTTAGTTATCAAAGCTTTCAAGTTTAACTCTGAAGTTGCATGCTTGTAATTTCACCCATGCAGTCAATATTGTATCCTCACCATTAAAAACAAAATTAAAGAGTTATTTCCAAGTTAATATGGTTCTCTTAATTTTAGGTAAGCGAGTTATAATTCCAACACATTTCACCATTCATCAATCACCACTGCTATCATATTTAAATTATAAATGTTATAGTACAATTATAAATTTCTTTAAATGTTTGTGGGTTTTTTGTTTTTGTTTCTGTTTTTTTTTTTTTTTTTACAAGTTAAAGATTCAGAAAGTTGGATGCATTACACCATTCCTATTTTTAGCTTTCTCTGGGAGGCAGGGTGTTTTGACACTGATACATTTCTTAGAAATGTTCTTTGAGGCACTGGGACTCAGGATCCTTGACTAGCCAGAGAAGTAGTACCAGTGTGCCCTCCTGAGTTCAGCTGGGCTGATAAATCGGAAGAACACTCAGAACCTACAAACTCGGGAAACTCACAGAATAACCTTGTTTTCTGTGATTTTGCCTTATTCATTTAGTTTGACATTTCTGGCATGGAGCTTTGTTACCAGCCA
Source organism: Mustela nivalis (assembly GCF_964662115.1). Classification (NCBI taxonomy): domain Eukaryota; kingdom Metazoa; phylum Chordata; class Mammalia; order Carnivora; family Mustelidae; genus Mustela; species Mustela nivalis. The sequence continues at coordinate 105,951,745 of NC_139024.1, forward strand.
GCAACATATGTCAATGGGCTGAGGAAATTAGATTGCTAAAATGCAGTAGACATCGGGAGAAAAAAAAATAAAGTAGACATGGACTGCATTTAAAATAAACCAAAGTTTTGCTGAGAAAGCTTGTGTTTGGGGGATTTAAAGGAGAAAGAAATGTATATATATATATATATATATATATATATATATATATATATAAAGAAATGTGTATATATATATATTAAGAAGTATATATATGTGTATATATATATATATATATATATATATTTCTTTATATATATATAAAGAAATGTGTATATATATATATTAAGAAGTATATATATGTGTGTATATATATATATATATATATATATATATATATATTACACTTTCTATAGTCCTTGGTGTTAGAAGTATTTGTTTGTGTGAAGGGCATTTGTTTTGAATATATGCAGTGACAGCTAAAAGTCTGTCAAAGCTTTAAGTATATTGAATTTGTTCTATGCTACTCTCCTGTTTTTTATCCCTATCCAGAATTCAGCTGACTCTATTAACTGCAATAGAGTTCTTTACACAAAAATAATGGGACATTCTCAAATGTCTTGGATTCTCTTATCTTTTCTTATAATAGCTTAGCTATACATGGTCATAGAGAATGCCTGTGACTGATCAATATTTTTACATCTTCCCATCCATCAAAATATTTCATAAGTCACTAAACTCATGTTTAGGAGCCAAATCAATGTAGATTATACGTATAATTTTTAAAATCACTTAATATTTTCTATTTCTAAAAAATTTCATTTTTTATTTCATTCTCTAGAGGGGATGGCATAGAACAAAGTACATTAACAATAGTTAGATTTTCATGAAACTTTATGAGGAAACATTTTGTCATTCGGTCTAGACCTTGACAACATTGGAAGTAATACCATTTGGAATAATTAGGAATGAAAGTAAGTAGGGAAAAACTAGATATATCTTTCATGTATTCAATAAGTTAGTGTTAAAATCATACATTTTAAAATAAAAACTAAAAATACTAAAAAATGACCTTTTTCAAAAGCATTAGAAGGCCATTATTTTTGTTTTTTTCTTAATTAAAAAATTAATTTACCTGGATTTTAAAGCTTTATGAAAACAAGAAAAATATAAAGAATTTTTTAAAATACTGTTTTATTTAAAAAGATAAATATTGTTTTATTTTTATTTGAAAACACGAGATACAAATGTTAGCATTCTTGAAAAATTAACCAACTTTTACAGAACAGTTGCAGATTAAATCCAAACATTATGAAATATGACAGGATAGAACTAATATTTCTAATAGGACTAATAAGGTCTTTTAAACACTAATTTTAAGAAAAAATTTTAAAAATTTATAAAAGCTCATATTTTATTTTATTTTAAAGATTATTTGTTTATTTATTTGACAGAGAGAAACAGAAAGAGAGGGAACATAAGCAGGGGCAGTGAGAGAGGGAGAAGCAGCCTTCCCCCAGATCAGGAAGTCCGATGTGGGCCTAAGTCCCAGGACTCTGGGATCATGACCTAAGCTGAAGGCAGACGCTTACCAACTGAGCCACCAGGTGTCCTAAAAGCTCATATTTTAAAATATAACTAATAATTAACATGATTTAAAGTTATTTTGCAGCAATATATGTTTTCTTTGAAGAGTTTTCCTAGTATAAATATCTACAGCCATTTAAACCTAATAGACACATGCTACCACACAAGCACATATTTTTAACCCACTGAGCCACCCAGGTGCCCCTAGAAGCACATATTTTTAATTGTCAAAAAGTAATTTAGATAAACTATATTGTCAAGTGACACATTTATTTGGTATTTAGAATTATATGCCTTAAGTAATGTGGCATTACCATAATAATAGTATATGTACTAGAGTAATAAATGTGTTTAAGTGCAACTGCTTGCCTCCTCTGGTACTACAAATCCATTGAGCTTAGAATCCTGATTATAAATCAATAGCACATGTAAATGATCTGATTTTTCCTTCTACTAAGACATTTTACAAGCACTCTATGCCACATTTTAATCCTTTGTGAAGTGTCATTTAAAAAAAAATAAACAGAAAACTTTTTTTTTTTATTTTTTATTTTTTATAAACATATATTTTTATCCCCAGGGGTACAGGTCTGTGAATCAGAAAACTTTTGCTTCTTTCACATTGGAGACATATGGATGAAATGGCTACATTTGGAAACTAAGCCCTTTAAATTAAATCGAAAGTATTGGATAGTGTGATGTTCTTGCCTATAAACTGAGACATAATTCAGAGTAGAAAGACAAAGCAGCTTTCCTAAAGAAAATAGTAGAAAATAAATATTTTTTAAGCATAAGACGATTTTAGATCTCTCACTATATACACACACATGCTAATAATGGAGACTGATGGCATGCTATACACGCATCGACATGCATGTTATCTAAAGTCCTCTCTATCTCTGTAAACCTCATATCATTCTTTTTTTTAAAGATCTTATTTATTTATTCAATAGAGAGAAAGAGAAACAGCGAGAGAGGAAACACATACAGGGGGAGTGGGGAAGGAGGAAACAGGCTCCCTACCAAGCAGGGAGCCCAGTGCAGGGCTTGACCCCAGGACTTTGGGATCATGACCTGAGCCGAAGCGAGACTCTTGACCGACTGAGCCACCCAGGTCCCTCATATCATTCTTATAATCCATTTATACCAGCCTGCAAGTTGAACTCAGTTCATTCAACGCTTGTTCTTAATTCTCTTTCCCTTTACTATACACATTAGATAGTCCTCTTTTGATCACATACACTATAAACAAAAATACTAACTTATAAAAGGAATGTCATTTACTGGTAGCCTAGCTGGGAAGGATACTTAGAAGTTTTCAGAGTTTAAGAAAGAACCATAGTAACTGCCAGGACCAGTTCTTTCACAAACATTTCTCTCTGACTGCCTTCAGATCTCCATGTGAAGGGAACATGGTGTTGGCTGCACCAATTGAAAAACTAGCAAAAAGTGAAAGCTTTTTTCTCTTATCATAAATTCCAAGGAAAGGCTCTGAATGCCAACATTCCAGTCCTATGCTGACATGGATCAATCATAATTGCCAGAGAGATGGGATTTTCTCTCTTAGTTTGAGTTTCCCAAAACAAGAATATGAGGTAATAATATGCATACAAGTAGCTTATTTAAAAGGTGATCCTGGAAATTATTGCAAGGAATGGAGAAATAAAATAGGAGAGAGAGGGGCTTAATGAGCTGGTTAGTTTATTGTGGGCAATGAAGTCTCCAAGGCTGCTGGGGATCCTCTTAGAAATCATGTGGAACATAACTCAAGAGTTGTAACACTACATAAAAAGGGCGGGGTATGCATCCGCAAAGTAAGAAAGAGCTCTTACTATGTTGTACTTGAATAGTTAGTTAATTTATGTGTCTCTCCTTGAACTTTAAATTCAATGAAGGTTTGTCTCTGCCATGTTTAATTTCCCCCGAACCTACCTCAAGACTTGACACATGGTAAGAAATCAATAATGGTTGCTGAATCAGTTAATAAAGAATACATTTTTTAAATCTCTAGAACACTACCAACATGCAGTTACAAGACTGGCATGTGTTATATATAGAGCATAGTGCAGAGAGGCAAAAAAAAAAAAAAAATGTGTAGTATAAAACAAATGCTGAGGTGTGTAAATTGATCGCATATTAAATTGCCAAAAACTAACACTATAAGGTACTAGTGTAAATCCCATTTACTTCTAGGAATCTTATGAAATTATATTTGTCTTTCTATGTGCTATTTTTATACTTAGTAAAGCAGAGATTTTTTAACCACAGAAATTGTTTAAACAAATAGGATTTTATATAAAACAAACTTGTATTAAATTATTACTGCTAAATGCTTTTCTGTCTACCTATTTCCCACTAGAAAATGTTCAATGTTCATAGGGACAAATTAACTCACCTCCATTCTAAACAGAAGACAGAAGCACAGCCCTTACTTTCTCCTGCAAAACATGTTCACCTTCACCATAGTTCTAGTGTTTTACTACAGCTATAATTTTTAAGTAGCTCACATTGTACCCAAACAGATTAGATTGTTTTGACTATAAGTTTCAATCACACTAAGCAAAATAGTTTACTTGGTGAGCATTCAGTTTGGCATAAATCAAAGTATCAGTTATTCTAGTTGCTGGTTCTTCAGAGTGCATTTTAATGCCATTTATAATTTAGTTGATTAGTATATAGTCACATTACTACTCTGGCTTTGGGATTTTATTTATATTCATATTTAAATTGTGACAGACCCTGCAGGCTAATAACCATGAACAGAATTTCAAAAATGCATATGCTGAACTCCAAGGCCTTAAGCCTTAAGTCTTTTTTCTTGTGATGCCCTATATTCTAGTCACTTGGCAAACACAAACAGCTTGCAAAGAATTCCAGTGGAGTTTCCAAATCCTGTATCTGTATAAGAGGTTAAGTCTTGGAATTCTTTGTCGTTTAAAATTTCACTACTTTTAAAATGAAATTTAATTAGAATATTTTCCTAAAAAAATAATATAATGGCTTTGGTGTAGATCCTATTTCAAACAAAAGGTATTAAAATAACTCAGGGCATAGTGTCTAAAATATTCCACAGTCAACCTCTTTATAATATTCTGAGGTAGCTTTTTAAAGTAATGTCACAGGCTTTAGTTATTGACCTGCTACAGAGGTGGAACAACCAAAAGCAACAGTAAGTAAAAATTTTGGGGACGCCTGGGTGGCTCAGTTGGTTGATCAGCTGCCTTTGGCTCAGGTCATGATCCTAGTGCCCTGGGATCAAGTCCCACATCGGGCTCCTTGCTCCGCAGGGAGCCTGCTTCTCCCTCTGACTCTGCCTGCCACTCTGTCTGCCTGTGCTCCCTCTTGCTCTCTCTCTCTCTGACAAATAAAATCTTATTAAAAATTTTGTATAGTAGTTAGATCTGATTTACAGAAACTTAGTCCATAATTTCTTAGGTTTAGGAATATTTTTCAATTTCAAATATATATATATGTGTGTGTATATGTATGTACATATACACATATGTATATATAGATGCACATATATATTTGAAATTGTGTATATTGTTATATCATTATTAATTATTAATTATTATTGCATATTATTATATATTTGAATTGTGTGTATGTGTATATATATATATATATACACACACACTTGCAAAACAATTTAGAAACAATGTACTCTTCACATATCTCTTTGTGCTGAATCATAATTAGAAAGTGACAAACACATGATTCATTGTGCCCACCTGCTACTGTATCCAAAGCATTAATTTGAAATGGTCATATTTCTCTGAAAGACTTAAGTATAATGATGAAGTTCCAAGAAGACAAGATTTTACTAATATACAATGGTGAAATCTAAATTGTCCTCAGGATATTTTGTGATGCTCGTGAAGCTGGAAAATCTTATTACTAATTTGATAGTCGTTGATAAGGTTTTATGATATCTCTGAACTTCTTTTCCCTCACCCCACAACAGGAAAGGAATCTTACTAGATTATATAAATTCATTAAATGCATTTATTAATTGCACATAAATTATCAAAATTTTTACATAAAAAAACATGCTCACCTTGTAGAAAACTCTCTTTGGTGAAAACAGAGGAAGTTTTATTTTAATTGAAAATATGCTGCTACCTCTCATTAAATATTACTTATATTCTGAGACTATTAGTTTGCTAAGTTAAGCATTATGGATAATTCTGCTGAATAAATGAGCTCCTCCCCTGCTACTGAATACTATTTCAAAAGTTTCACTCTAAATGTTTGTTAAAAGGTAATTATCCACCTAATTTATGTACTTTATAATTACCGAGGTTTGCAGGATATCAAATGTCCCTTTAACATTTTTCCTATCTTGCTTTTCCTGACACATTCCTGCAAACATGTGTCTGTCCATATGCCTTGTATGCCCACATTATTTGCTTTATAAAGCCCATGTCAATTTTGTAAAAACAATTACTAATGGCTCTCCAGTTTATAGTTCCAATCCCTCAGAAGGTCCAGAAGTTTTTGTCATGTACATACATTCAAGGACTTGACTGCAGAGGCTTGTAATTATCCTATACCTCAGGAAGTTCTAGAGGCTCATAAAAACAAACAGGAACAGATTTGACTAAGATACCAATTAACTGATATAGTCTAAGCTGACCTTTTAGGACAGAAGAGTAAACAAGTATTGTCCTTATCTTTAATAAGCCTCTTTTCTAGTAGGATAAGTAACAAGGAAAGAGACATGAAGCCATGAGTTGGTATTAGGAAATAAATATTAGTTGTAGACTCTTACACACAGTGTGATTTTTCTATTGTGCTTATGACACACTCCTGTTACACTGAAAACCTACAATGTGCTAGTTTTATGGCAGAGGCATTCCTGTTGAAGATGGTAATAGTTCTTCAGAAGCAAGCAGTACATGAGCAGTAAACATTTATATAGGTCACCTGTGCACTAATCAGACCTCTTTCAGTTACATCTGAAGAGATCCCAATCAAGCATCTTTCAAACTGTGTAAGTTATTATTGGCTGATATGACCCAGAAAACCAGAAGTAATTTGCTTCAGGAACAGCTGGATTCAGCAGTGCCAATAATGCTCTATAATCTGCCTATTCTCTATCCCCTTCACAGACTCTATTTTATGGTACAAAGTAGCCACCAGAGGCACGTGACACTGGCTTAGCCACCAAAGTGGAAATAAGTGGTGTTCATAGATAAGTTCATGAAAAAAGTTACAGTGAAGCATTTGACTACCCTAGATTCTATCTATACTTATTTCTAACTAACAGCTATTGTTAGGAACACTACATAAACAAGATTATTCAGGAAAAAAAGCTGTTAATAAACAATGGGAAATTTCTTTAAAACAAACAAAAAAGACCAAAAACTAAAAAATTTTGTCCCTCTCCCTGCCCCCCATCGTCCCTCCTCACCATACTAGTTAGGCTAACTTTTTAGATTATTTCTCTAGTCTGTTTATAATACCTATATTTGGAGTCAAATAATCCTTAATTCTCCAATATATGTAAGTTTTCTCTCTCCCATTTTTAAGGAGCCATATCTCATAAAAACAAAACCAAACAAACAAAAAGTGAAAAAAAAAATTAAAACAAATAAAAGCTCTTACCTTCTCTACACACACAGTAATGAGTTCCATCTACCAAAGTCAAACATGTTGAGTTGTTTCTGCAAGGGTCACTGAGTGGATCACAAGGGTTATAGTGTTGATGGCAAAATTTTCCAGTATAAAAGGGTGGACACAGGCATACAAATTGCCCAGGAATGGTAGACTCATGACAAAGAGCTCCATTCATGCAGGGGTCAGAGTCACATTCATTTATTTCTTCACTACAGTTTTGTCCAGTCCATCCAGATGTACACTCACAGCTGAAAAAAAATTTTAAGAAGTATGAACAGTACTGTTTCAAACTTATTCTTTATATTTTAATGAATTATTACACTAAACTAATATGTGGCATTTTTTATAAGAAGATTAAGAAATTATGCATACTTTAAAAACATTATTTCCCTAATTTCCTGAGACAATTCAATGTATATTGTTGCAAGACTCACTGCAATGGCTAAAATAAGATTTAAGAAGCATTTGGTTTGCATGGAGCACTGGGTGTGGTGAGAAAATAATGAATACTGTTTTTCTGAAAATAAATAAATCAATTTAATAAAAAAAGAAGCATTTGGTAAATTCCAAACATAGTAGGCCACTGAAACAGATAAGAGAACAACTATGCTACCAATTTCAATTTTCACAACTATTGAGTTTAATTACCAATTGAGAAAACTTCTTCAATTATTTCTTTTATGTAAAATAATTTTCACTGTTTAAAAGACTGAGATATTTACTTCAATATCTTTAGCAACATGTTATGCTTATAATCACCAGAGTATTTATAACAAGGTGTTCCTTTATGCTAAGCATCTGGATTTCATTCCCGTTTTTGCCTGCTTTTAAAAACATCTCTTCTCTAATATTTGAATAATGTGGGAAAACTGAAGAGAAATCAAATAAATGAAAAGTAAAGCGTTTGGATCTTGTCTGTACCTCACAGACTCTAACTCAGTCTAACAGTCAACCATCTAACATCTGTCATTCTCTCAGAAATTATTGAGTTCAAGGAGCACTATACTATCAGTTATTTACTAATCCTGCACATAATTTCATCTTCCCCTAAAATTTGCTTGTCATACCCTTTAGCAGATTTATAAATAAAAATTATAAACATTTCCATGATTAGCTTCCACTAATTAAACTTCTGGCTCCCAAGTGTGAATCTGAATCTCCATATTCTCATGAATATAGTATATGCTGAGCATATTATAAATATTAATTGATGTATGAACTTCAGTTGGAATCATATAGGCTTACCTGAATTCTTTCATTTGGAAAATTGAAGATCAAAGAGCTTAATGAAATTGGTAATCTCAGAGAATTATTATAAAGATTAAATGATATAATGAATAAAAAGTGTATATATAGTGCCTGATAGCAACAATCTCTACCTACCCATGGTGGTAGCTAGGTGTTGTCACAGAATTTTAAAAAGCGGGTCTGAAAAACAATCTGAGGGTTTTGAAGTGACGGGGGTGGGTGGGAGGTTGGGGTACCAGGTGGTGGGTATTATAGAGGGCACGGATTGCATGGAGCACTGGGTGTGGTGAAAAAATAATGAATACTGTTTTTTCTGAAAATTAAAAAAAAAAAAAAAAAAAAGCGGGGCGCCTGAGTGGCTCAGTGGGTTAAGCCGCTGCCTTCCGCTCGGGTCATGATCTCAGGGTCTTGGGATGGAGCCCCGCATCGGGCTCTCTGCTCAGCAGGAAGCCTGCTTCCCTCTCTCTCTCTCTGCCTGCCTCTCTGTCTACTTGTGATTTCTCTCTGTCAAATAAATAAATAAAATCTTTTTTTTTTTTTAAAAAGCAATTTTAAATTGAAATTTTAAATTTTATAAAGAATTTTAAATAAAATATGCATCTCAACAATGAGGATTGCTTTAATTTCTAGTGGTACTTTTCATTTATTTGTCAATCACATCTTATTTTAAAATGGTCTAATGCAGGGGCGCCTGGGTGGCTCAGTGGGTTGAACCGCTGCCTTCGGCTCAGGTCATGATCTCAGCGTCCTGGGATCGAGTCCCGCATCGGGCTCTCTGCTCGGCAGGGAGCCTGCTTCCCTCTCTCTCTCTCTGCTTGCCTCTCCATCTACTTGTGATTTCTCTCTGTCAAATAAATAAATAAAATCTTTAAAAAAAAATAAATAAAATAAAATGGTCTAATGCATTATTCAATTTGATACCTCCAATAATGCTTTGAAACAAGTAGGACATGTGTTTTTTTATTTGTTTGTTTTGTTTTTTCATTTTTAATTCTCACTTTATAGATGAGATAGCCAGAAGTGCAAAGGAGAAAAATGACTCATCCAAAGTCACCAGTTGGTAAACTTAGGATCTGAAGCCTAGAACTCTTCCTTCAAGTTTCTTTATTTTCTTTCTTTTAATTTTCTCTTTCTTGAAGGTTTCAGTTATAAGACTATCCGATATCTTGAGAAACAATGTTAAAATTAAATATATCAAATCCCAGTAAAATAGCTTCAGTGCATTTACTTTACTTAAAGTAGCTTTACTTCTAAGTGGTATTGCATAAATATTTGTTTTTCTGTTTCTTATATTCTTTCATGAGTACATAATTCCAACTTGACTACTTTAAAAGAGTTCCCTGTGAGTAACCAATAATACTTGAGTATTTAACATATGTGCTGACTGTTTGTTTTATCTTCTCAAATAACAGGTGGCCCAAGATTTCATGTGGTGTCCTTACAAGGATCAAATCCTCAGGAAAGCATCTGGCCATATGTCAATGGGACTGATGATGCCAAGGTGAGGCTTTTGGAGATGAATGAATATTTGTAGAAAATAAAGTTCTAAAAAACAAAGTCACTATTTACTACTAACAATCAGACCTATACATTTACATATTTGAATCTGCTTTTATATATGTCAGAGAAACTAGTCTCTGATGGATGGAGAAAAACACGTTTTATGTGAGAGCTCCAATCTGGTTTTTAGTTTGTATCATGAAATAATTTCAGGATTTAGTATGAACTGGCAGGATTTTCCAAACTCACAGCCAGAAGCAGAATTTTTAGGGACTGAAATAATGAAACAAACCAAAACACGTACTCTATGACTTTTCTGAATATACAATTTCCAGTAGTAAATACTTGAAAATGAATTTAATGTACTTAAAGGTAGACTAGTATATTCTAGTTTGCTGTCTTCCTAGTGAGATAATAAAAAATTCACTGGCATAAAATACATTGAATTCCTTCTAAGAACAACACTTCAATTCTTACATGTTGACTGAAAGAACCAAAACTAACAATAGAAAATAAAGTAGATTTCATTGTTATAAAATAGGACAAAGGAGTATTCAAAAAAAAATTAGCTTCAAAATCTTAATTGATTCACATTTCTAAATATTAACCATTCTATATGTTTATCTCACCTTAAATATTGATATGCAATGACTAAATATTATTTGACAATATTTATATACTTTTTTTGTATAAGTATATCAGCTTTTTTGGCTATAAACTTATAAATACAAATATCACAGTATACAGAACTGAAAAGACTCTCTTCTTTTACTAATTAATTTACTCAATATTAATATTCACCATTACTTGTATGCAAAATAAAATACCAATTGAAATTGGAAGGCAAAAAAGAAATGATAAGAACATAAATATAAAATAGTATTATTATATTTTTAATGTCTTAAAAAGTTAAGGGCACATAAAAAAGAAATAAAAAATACAGGCTAATCAGCTAAATCATTCATTCCTTATTTTATTGTTTTATCCATTCACCTATTTGTTTTTTCATTCAGTTATCTCAACAGGTATACCACTAAAAAAACTGTATCAATCATGTGTTAGGGGCAATAGTATGAGTAATAGTATGTGCCACTGGGTGGCACAATATGGCTTAGGTCATGATCTCAGGGTCCTGGGATCAGCCCTGCATCAGGCTCCCTTCTCAGCAGGGAGTCTTCTTCTCCCTCTCTACCTATCCCCTCGCCCCAACTCACACTAGTGCCCTCTCTCTCTTTCTCACTCTCCCTCTCAAATAAATAAATAGAATCTTTAAAAAAATAATAATGAATTGTACAACGATCACTAGTATACTCTTGATCACTGAGATCCTTTTGGGAAAAAAAATGTGGAAAACCATTTAGCTCACTTAAACTGGTAAAGTTTATCTCAAGTAAGCCACTTATTTTATTAGTAAAATTAAAAGTAGAAAACAGGACCAAAGACCATTCTAAAGAGCATCATGAAAGTGTAAAAATGCAAGACGTAGAAAAGACTAACATAGGTGAAATGAAACAATGGAAACAGTCTAAAATGTTACAGTAAGGTGAGGCTGACAACTATAGCAATAACAGTGAAACTACTTTCCTTTGCATTCTACCCTTGAAAATATTAATGTTTTCCTGTGGCCTTTAAATATGGTAGAGACAGAATCGGGTCACTATAGGGAGTTAGAAGATGGATAAAATAGGGGGAACCTGGTAGCATGAAGATCATTCATGAAGCTATTGTTTTATTTTTGGTAAGAGATTATGAGGACCTAAGCAAAGGCATTAATTAAGTATACCATATTTGAATTACATTTCTGATATAGACTGGAGAAGATTTGGACAATAATTAGTATAAGTTGATGAGAAAGAATAAGTAATGGGGAGTTTTTGGTGGATTTTAGCTTCAGTATTGGAAATGACAATAATGAAGATGGGAGAAGAGGGGAGGGTACTGATGCTTAATATATACTCACTTAACTGCATGATTTAAGACGCTGTCCTATATGTGGTAAGAAATTCAAATAGTGAACTCTAGAAAAATCAAGCCTTGTGATAAAAATTCAAGAACCATTCTAACAACTATTATCTGCAATAAATTAGTGTCAAATAAATTTAACATTGGTCTTTTTATACAAAAATATAAAGCTAATTCATTAAAAATATAGAACAGCTCCTCTATATTGTGTGATATACTCTTCAATATTTTATAATGAACCTATATTTTATAAAACATCCCCTATATGGCAAAGAATAGGTAGGAAAAAAATTATACTAGTCAAAATACCTACAAACACTTGATTGGTAAAAACAATTCTTTCTTTTATGTGTTTTTTAAGGGTGAAGAGATTGAATATGTGCTCTGCATGAATTCAAGGAATTCCATTTTAATATTAATAAAAAATAATCTTTCTATTTAGTTTATCAAGCCTCATTTATACATATATATATGTATATATACTATACAAACATATATAAAGATATACACTTCATGATTTGGGACACACACTATTCATCTATCTATAGATAACTTATATATCATTTATCTATACTGAAGGAACTATTTTCTATATTTTTTTAAGCAATGTACATTTTGATGTAAATGAACTATTTGGATATTTCCTTGGAAAATTCTGTTTAAATTATCTATGCATTCAAGTATTCGACATGATTTAATCTCTATGCTGTGTGAAAAACAGTTGATCAATAAACTTTTTCAGAGTTGTTGAATGCAAGTTGTTGATCTGAATTTCCAAAAATAATTCTAGGGTTTTTCAAGATTCAAGGGATTCCTCATTTCATAGCAAGAAGTTGAAATACAAAATGCTTGGGTCAAACCTCTAGTACATTCACCTTTAAAGCCTGAAGAAGATCTGGTGAAATGCATGTTGTATTTGCGAAAAAAGCCAAAATTCATACACTTAAAGCCAACTCAATGTTGGACAGTAAAAGCAGATGCACATTTTTGCCATAATAATCATAATACAGAAATGTAAGAATGGGACATTTGATCACTGAGACAGATGGTCAGATTTTAGCAGGTTTTTTTTTTTTTTTAAGCTAGAACAAACATAAGAAAATAATCTTGAAAGTGAATTTTAAAAAAAAGAAAGTGACTTTTTTCATAACAATCTAAATAAGGTAGAATAAAATAGTTGCATAAAAAGGCTGGATACAAGATAGTTGACGCTACCATTCTCTGGGTTTACCTATTGATAAGGAATATGGCTAATACTACAAGCATGAATAACATGAATAATTGCATGATTCGCCTTTAATCATAACCTCAGTTTATATTTAAAATGTATAAATTTGATATCTTTAAATTCTTATATTTTGTATTTTATTTTTGTGTTTTGACAGCATGTGTGTATAAACAAAATAAATTGATGATGTTTTCCTATTACTTCTGGCTCTTGGTTTTCCCCAAAATGGATCCTTTGGACGAATCAATGTAAGTTTGCTTTTAAGTATAATTTTCTAAATATTCAGATAAATTCATAGTTGTACCTTTTTACTCTTTAAATTTTTATCTAAATATACATATGCATGTGAATGAGAATGTATAATATAAAGCATATACACTGTGTTCAAACACTATTCAATCTGCATTTAAAAAATATATATAGCATATTTAAAAATACATAAAAATAAATATAAAAATATAATGTAACAAACAAATATATATCATATATATAACATTTTATCTTGTTTTATTTTATTTTTTAAAAGATTTTATTTATTTATTTGAAAGACAGATCACAAGTAGGCAGAAAGGCAGTCAGAGACAGAGGGGGAAGCAGGCTCCCCACCAAGCAGGGAGCCCAATGTTGGGCTCGATCCCAGGACCCCGAGATCATGATCCGAGCCCAAGGCAGAGGTTTAACTCACTGAGCCATCCAGGCACCTCTATAACATTTTAAATACAGTTGGAGAACATATAAAATCATAAAATTTCTACATATATTCTTTTTCTTTCAAGTACAGTTTGACTAGGAGACAGACATTTAGAATACAAAATAAGAAGCAGAGTGTTATTTAAAGAAATGAAAGTACTGAGATATGGAACTTAAATTTATGAACATTTTGAAAAATAATTCATAAATGTGCATTATGTCAGAAGTTTTACAGGGAGAAACATTTTAAACTCCAAATTTAATAAATGTCAGACTTTAAGTTTCAAAAGAAAATCAACTGAGCAAGCAAAAGCCTAAGTACTTTCATACATTTTGAAAATGTATTATAAGCAAATAAGAAATGAAATAAATCTTTAGTTTGTTGTTGGGACTAGCAAAATAATAAAAGCTGTATCTGTTATAAAATGTATGTTTGTATTTGATGTATATATGTATCAGCAATTTATAGCCTAATTACTAATCATGCATTCTTAGTTCTAAGGTTGTATGCTTATAACATAATTAATTATGGACTGTAGCACAATTTTGGTTAGCCAATCCAAAAAATACTTAAGAGGAAAGCTAATAAGTATTTACAGATATAAAAATTATTATGCGCCCATTTTCCATTAAAATTTAAAATATCTCCGGGGCACCTGGGTGGCTCAGTGGGTTAAAGCCTCTGCCTTTGGCTCAGGTCATGATCCCAGGGTCCTGGGATTGAGCCCCACGTCGGGCTCTCTGCTCGGCAGGGAGCCTGCTTCCTCCCTTCTCTCTCTCTGCCTGCCTCTCTACCTACTTGTGATTTCTTTCTTTGTCAAATAAATAAAATCTAAAAAAAAAAAAAAAAATTTAAAATATCTCCTTTAAAATACTTTAGATAATATTCACACTGCCTTTTGTTTCTTCTTAAAGGAGGTATGAGATTGTAGGAATAAATTAGAAGGAGAAGTGGAGAAATCTCTTATAAAAAATGTCACTTCAGGTCCCCTGTCTTATATGAGCTATGTGGAAGTTATCTGTATGTATGATCCTACTTTAAAGAAGTGGCATTTGGTCAGTCAATCCTTGGAAGCTTGTATAAATTGATGCTCCATAATAACTAAGGAAGAAATACCAGAATTATTATAGTAAAGAGTGGGGAAAAAAATCAAAAGCTCAGCAAAATAAGCATGCTAAACTATGTATTTTATGTAAGGGCACAAGACTGGTCTTGTTCTGTAAAAGGATGTGGAGACGACTCTTTTTATCAAAGTGGTAATATATATGCTTTTCAGAGGAGCATGAACTTCATTGAGAATCTTAGTTGTCCTTCACACACAAAGACTGATTATAGGAGATACTGTTACCAAAATTGGCTTCTTGTGGAGTTAACAGGATTGGGGGAATTTCAAAGGACTAGGTAATGGCACATAATCTTTAGAGCAAATAGGGTAAAATTATAATGATCACTAACTTTAGAGAGGTGGAAAGTGGGGTTCTGATCCTCAGAGAGCCATAGTTATATGTCATAAAACACATTGCCTCTAGATGCAGGATAGATTAGTAGACAAGGATATTCTTCAATTTACATAATCAAAATAAATCAAGACTGGATAATGAGGAGGATGAGGGCAGCCTCCCTAGCTAAATATGATGATCCTTTGCCCAGATTTCAGACCTCAAACCCATTAGTTGAAAGAGAGGCCAGGTGCCCAGGAGAAAACACACTGTAACACCACAGGATATAGCAATGATTCCAGCAAAAGGATCTATAGTCATATTACTTTTGTAACTACATTTAGGAGGAAGAATGACAAACATTTCAAGGATGTTGGACTTTCAATGTAACACTGAAATCTAAGTTTCATAAGTTTCATTGTCCTAGTATGAGAATGGAGGCATATGGAGGCAAGGGAATAAATGTACCTGACCCAGGCGTAGCCCACAATGGGTCCACTAGTTCCAACTGACATTACCCAGGCCATAAAGATATACTTGAAACAGATGTAATTTTTCATTGGTAGAACTTTCACTCCATTTTTTGGGGGGGGGCTTGGGGATTAGAATTATAAAGAATATTAATTGGGGAGCACCTGGGTGGCTCAGTCTTTGAGAGGCTGCCTTTGGCTCAGGTCATGATCCCAGGGTACTGGGATCCAACCTTGCATCTGGCTCCCTGTTTGGCGGGAAGGTTGTTTCTCCCTCTCCCCGCCTTGTATTCCCTCTCTCACTGTCTCTCTCTCTCTCATTCTCTGTCAAATAAATAAATAATTTTTTTTTAAAAAAGAATGTTAATTGGAGCCACTAAACCTCTCTCTTCCCTAAACTCCCACTCCCCAGCCAGGAACATAAATTAAAAATAACCTAGCACCCTAGAGGAAAAGCAGAAATGTGCCACCTTTGAGGAAAAAGTTAGGTTCCCTATCATTTCTCCACTCCATTCACCAGACTGGTCCTTACAAAAATAGAGATATAAAATTATTATGGGCCCATTTTCCTTTGAAAATGGGGATACATTATAAAAGTTTGGACATATGGGGACAAATTATAATTTGTCATCACTTTGAAGATGACAATGACAATGGACAACTCAAGCTTCACCAAGCAGTAGTTCAACTGCTGCCATTGTTCTAGAAACCTTATTTGATCAAGCAGAATACCACTGCCTCAGATACACAGTATGTGGCCAAGTATGCAGAATGCTTTTCGTTTCTTTTCCTATTAGACAGGAGGGTCAGAAATAGAGTACATTCATTTGGAACAGAATATAATATACATGTAATATCATAAGATTACATTATCTCTCCCACTGTATCATAATATCATTTGAACATAACTGGACTGTCTGGACATTCTGCAGAACTGTCACACTAATCCATAATATTTATGACATTATTTATTATTATGTTACTCAAACTGGATAAGCAATAAATGGCAAATAGGATGAAAAGCTTGTGAAGATATACATGTTCCAGGTGGTGACAGATAAACTTTATGAAGACTTAAGGTCCTGTTCCAAACGAAGGTTTTAGAGATCCAATGTTGTAGAGCATGCTGGGATAGCTCTTCCAAATTAAGGACAAATCATTTCATGTTATACTTCACGAACTAAAGACAAATTAGTGCATCTTATACCATACATCACTAAAAGGGAAGTGCAACACTTGGAAGGATTCTTGTGTTATAATGGCAGAAATATTGCTCTAACCCACTGACCTAGGGATATAAATGCCTGGCCACTTTTAATGAATCCCAGAGCAGAAGACTTGGTAACAGGTTCAGGCCAAAGTACAAGCAGATATGCCTTTTGCACTATGAAACTCAACAAGTCCTGTAGTATTTGGTTTATTAGTGGTACTAGTGATGGCAAACCCCAGGAGATGAATTATTACATAGACCTCTAGGGTTAGCGCAAGACCAAAACTCTTCCAGTGGATGGTAAAGAGAATATAAAGTGAATAGGGAGGAGAGAAATGAAGTATATTAGTTACGGACTGTGGACCAGCTGCAGAGTTAGGTGTTAGAACTTACTACTCATCCTTTTATAATTTATCCCCAGAAAAGAAGCTAATTACAATCCTAAGTAGCATTTTATAGAACTTATAAGAAGCAAATATATCCGAGCATATTCAGGTAAATTTTCCCTTCCTCTCTTCCTTCCTGCTCTCCTTCTTTCCCTCTTCCTCCCCTCCCTCCCTTCTTTCCTTCTTTTTTCATTTATTCATTTACCTTTATAGACAGGTATAGTGGTATAGTTGCTACTCACAAAAATGCCACACCTTTAGTGAGTATATCTTGATGAGTTTGGACATATGCACACAACTGTGATACCATCATCATTATCAAGGTAATAAACATACATATCTCTTCCAAACCGTTCTTGTATTCTTTTGTGTGTGTGTGTATTTTGTGTAAGAACATTTACCATGAGATCTATCCTCTTAACATATTTTAAAGTGTACAATACTATATTATTAACTATACATGCTAGTGGTTGTTATTCAACCTAGTACCGAACTCCTCATTTTCCCTTTTCTGAGAACATTGGTGGCTGAGGGCTATAAAAGCTGGAAAGACACTTTACTCAAAGTCACTCTCTTTTTCAGGACTGCTCATACCCAAAGACTGGTAGATGCAGGAATATAAAGCCTAAGCCCCCATGCCTCAATGTGGGACAACTCTACTGGGTCATCCCTGCTCTAGAGTTCCCAGTAGGACTGAAGAGTCTCCACTGTCTTTACATCGCAATTCACCTTCTGCTTCTTTCTGATTATGAATTTTTTTTAGACTCACATATATTTTCTTTTTAAAAAATTTTATTCTAATAAAAATGGCATATAAAAGCACTGCACTTATATCAAGGGTACCCTACAATAAACTTCTAGCATGCAAATTTCCATCTCAGAGTTGATTCCTGGGGAATTAAATCTGTGATGAATTCATTATGAGTGAGTGCCAAATGCTTTTATTCTACTTCTAGAAATATACATATGCATTGGCACGGGGACATGTTTCATGTTCTTTTCTGTTTTGTTGTTTATAATGGCTAAAAATAAAAAATAATACAAATGACATTAAGAGGGCACTGGTTATACTATCTGGTATAATTAAAATAAATGATATGCTTTTGTATGTAATGAGTTAGACATCATTTTAAAATGTTATCATATACCACAGAAAGTACAACATATAAAAAATATTAAAAAGCCTATAACTTATAAATTTAATTCCAATTGTGCCATATTTGTATATATATACTTCTATAATTACAGAAAAAATTTTAGAAGTTTACAAGAGGCAATAAGGCATATGGAGTTAAAATATGTATCAGAGGGTCAGGTGTTTTGGAGTCAAATGTCTTATAGTAGCTATGTAAACTTGCATATGTTCTATCTCAGAGCCTCCATTCTCTAAAAATGGGTACGATAAAATATCATTCTCAGGTAGGGACTATATTAGGGACAATGTTAGCTACTATCCATGAAATATTTAGAGAAGTACCTGAGATATAGTGGACACTTTAAGGCTATTATTATTAAATATACTGAGCAATGTGTTGGGTGAGAGATGGAGAGTGTTTTTTTTTTTTTTTTTTTTTTTGTTAATGTAATTCTGTACCAATAACTTTTTCACTTAGATCATGTAATATTCTTAGACTAGAACAACTTCTTTTTTTAGTGGCTTGATTTTCTTTCTAATTTTGAAGCCTACTTTCATTCCATAGCTTGGGTTAGCAGCCCACAGTTTTCGTTTTTTCTTTTATTTGTTCTATTTTGCCTTCCACATATAGAGATCTGTGTGTGGTACTCGCCCATAAAGAAGGTGAATGCATTCTTTTTGGATCCCCGCCCTGTGGTTCTGGTGGCTCCTCAGTCCTTTTAACAACATTTTTTGGAAATCTGATTAATACATATTTCCCTTTATATTTGCAGGACAGCTCTGTTATTGGGTGACAGCACCAGGAGTCATCATGCATCAGTCTAACCCTCTGCTTAGCTTGGCATCATTACCAAAGTGATGATGTGGATGTGTCCATTTTCCTTGCTTTTGCTTTCTTTCTCCTTGGCAAGAAGCGTGCTGTTGCACCAGAGAGAAGTCCCCTTTCCCTGTTGGGTTTCTGCTAGAATAGGCTTTCTATGAGTCCTGAAGCTCCTCAGAACAGCAACTTCTGAATTCTTGCCTCTAGTCCTCACATTTCTAAAATAGAAGACAAGATTTGCACTTCTCTAGATTCTCCACCATTATGCTGAAGAGATTTTTAGGACACAGTTCTATAATTTTGTTTATCTGCTCATTTTCCACTCTGATACTCATGCTGTATTTTGTTTAAATCCATAATATTTCTAGGAAATGAATGATGTTACCCGCTTGTTGCAAAGACTAATACTATCTTCCTTCTTTGTTGATATAAGAAAAGTTAACTTAGACAGTTATAATGAATTTGACATCTTAGTAAGAATTTTCAGACTACCATGTCATTAGTGATACCATAGAAATAAACTTTGGTTATATGAAGAATTGGAGGTATTTATTGAAGAAAGTTTATTATTTCTTCACATATGCTCAACAACAAGATATCCGATTTCTTATAAGGTGATGCAGAGGTTCCCTTCTGTAAATATTTTGTAGAGTGACACTAATGATTTCATTTCCTTTTGGGATGCCTTTAGCAGTGAGTAAATGCCAAGTCAAGTTGACTACTCACAGTAGAAATGTTGTATGGTGGAAATAATAGCCCAAACTTTGACATATGTGGTACTGAAGCCTGGGAAATTGAACATATCAAGTTGCTGAAAGAGCATATTGCTTTCCAGAGCTTGATTGTGCATAAATAAAAACAAATGATCTTTTAGTGTTTTGCTTTGAGTGCAGACGTGTATAAACTATCAATCAATATACTTCAACTTATTTTGCTCCAAACATGAAAATATTTTCTAATTTGAGAGTATATTATTGGGTTTAATATTTTATCCAGATTTTCTAAAGTGAATGTTTGAAATTCAATAATTCTAATTATATAAAGACTACTTTATTTATATCTGTATTACATCCAGTGTTACACTTCAGAATATTGGGTAATATATTAATCCCAGTGCCACTAGAAGGTGCAATCATGAAATATGTAAAATTCTGAGTATGGGGCTCCACCAGCTGACTCTTGCTGATCCATTCACCAGTTATTCATGGCATTTATGCTGTTGTCTAAATGACCATCCAGATTAAGGTCCCATTCTGTTTTAAGAGTTTTCCTGTTCTCTCTCCATCAAATCTTACCTGTCTGCCTCTCATTTCCTAGTAATTTATTTAACACCTGACTAAATATGCTATTTTTAGCAATGGATGAAATGTTTATCCTTTTTCCACACATTTTCACTTCGATAAAAGCCTTCAATGTCTCTATTAAAAAGTGTTTGTTTGCCATATCTGCTATTAAAACCAGACAATATTTTAATGGTTTGAAGGATAATAGCTGTTCCAATATCAGGCATTATGTTCATTTTAATTGAATAAATAGATCAACTAACACCTGAATTTACTGTTTATTGTTTTTACACTTTTATTATATCTATAAAGCTTTGATTGAGAGAGAACACAAATATATTGGAATTTTTGAATGTTCACTTGTTTTCCTATTTTTATACATAAATCTATACATTTTAGAGTAGGATTTAATGTAATTTATGTTCATCTGTATCCTCCTAAACTCTAAATATATAACCTGGCTTTCACATGCCAAAGTCTTTTTATTTTTAATATCAGATTATAGATAGTGTAATATAGAACTGAAAAAGTGGTGTGGACATTATCAGTTACCTATACGATACCTGTTCTCCCTTGCCTATTCCTTCAGATAGCTGATTTTTTTTTTTCAGGTATCTACTCCCTCCTCTGTATTTTACATATTAAATGGGAAGTTGATCCTATACTGAAACTCTATGTCAAGGGTGTGACTGCTCTAAGACAGTGAATTTCAACTTTGACTACACATTAGAATCATACACTAGTTTTTCAAAATCCTAAAGCTCAGATTGCATCTGAATCCAATTAAATCTAAGTTTCTCAGGATAGGATGCAGATCTTAGTATTTTTTAAAGTGGTTCCAGTGTGCAGCTAAGTTTACTCAACTCCTGAAGTATCTTGTTTAGGAATTAGGACTAAACTAAGTAGCATTGATTTAGCCTGGACATTTGACACAATGCATAAGATGGGCATTTACTGATGTCTTGTGAGAAGTATGTCCCCTGCAACACCTCTAATGAGGAAGCCTCCAGAAATGATGCTCTCTCTCTTTCATTTGATGCCATTAGGTATTTATGTGAAAGTAGGAAGGCTAATATAATTTTGCCACTATGAAGGAGTATTTTACTGACACTGTAGGGGCTAGGGTAGGCTGCCCAAAGATGGGCCACTTTGGCATGAACATTATTTTGTATTAAAAGCAATCAAAACCCAGCAGATTCAGGAAAAGCTCTTACTGCCCTCTCAACTGTCTGCCTGAGGGAATTAACAGAACTTAACAGAAATTCCTCTTTACCTAAGAAACTGACCTGCATAATAGGGGAACCTTTGTTTTACAAACATCTCCTACCTTCCTGCTAATGATCCTTCTGCATTTTGTGTCTCCAGACCCTATCCCTCTCCTTAGCTCATATAAACCTCCTGTTGCCTGACTATCTTGGAATTTCCATGTCTGTGTGGAATCCCCATATGGAGGAAATTAATTTGTTTTTCTCCAGTGACTCTGTCTCATCTCAGTTTGATTCTTAGTCTAGGTAGGACCTTGAACAGCAGAGTAAGTTCTTCCTCCCTAACAATACATTCAGTATACATAATATGGGGCAGCCAAATGAGAGTCTGAGGAACGGGGTTATTTCCTCCTCCCGTGGCTCACTTTATCTCTGGACTTTCAATTAAATGAGCTGGTAATTTTGTTATCAGTTAAGCCAGTCTGAATCATATTTTCTGATATTTTCAGTTGAAACCCTCTTGTTGGGTCCCCAAATAATGGGTCCATGGTCAAAGGAGCGAGACTGATACAAAGCAAAGGTCAAGGAAAGCTTTATTTCATGCCAAGCATCTAAAATCAAACTGACCGGCCAGGGACTGTCTCTTGCAAAGAGGCGACCGCTCCCTGCCTCCCAGACTAACTTTTATAGAGCAAAGATCATGTGGTTGGGCCTGGCCACACAGGAGGCCAATAAGATTGTAACACACAGAGAAAGCTGTACAGTCATGCTAGATCACACACGGGTGGCCAATTGAACTACAATTTACCCTATAGTAGACATTTGAACCAGCCCATCACCTTGGTCAGAATTGGCACCCAAAAGGCAGGGCCCACAATCCTTGGTAGCTAGGGAGACAGTACGAATGCTCTACTGATTGGATGTCTCCACCTGACCCCACTCATCCCTGAATTTGGGCTGTTATCTCCACCTGACCTGATCCACCCTTGTATTTGGGCTTTGTTACCTAGGACTGGTTTCCCGGACTTGTTTTTTAGTCAGTTCCCCTGGGGGGGTGCAGGGTCAATTTAAGTTTTACTGCATAAACAACAAAATGGCCGTTCAACCAACATGGTGCTGCTCTGGCTAAATAGGCCCTTACACTCTAATATGTGTCTAAGAATTATATATTTCTGGGAAATAAAAATATTATTTACAAACACTTTAATATGTTGCATTTTTTTGCATGTGCTTAATCAATAAGGAAAACTCATTAAAACTATTTTGATAGTTCAACTGGTATAGCAAAAACTTTTAGCAACTAGTTCAAAATCTTCAGTTTTTTAAAGATCACTGATTGAAATACAAAAAGGGGTTGTTTTGGGGGCATCTGGGAGTCTACATTAAGCCTCTGCCTTCAGCTCAGGTCCTGATCTCAGGGTCCTAGGATCAAGGCTGGTGTCAGGCTCCCTGGTCAGCCAGGAGTATGCTTCTCCCTCTTCTCTGCTGTGCTTTCTCTCTCTCTCAAATAAATAAATATGAAATCTTAGGGAAAGAAAAAAAAAAAGGCAGTTACTTTGCCTGAGGGAATGAAAGTAGGACTTTAAGTCTGAAATCAATGCACTCTATAGACAAAAATATTTACAGATCCATAATTGAGTTATTTACAGCTGGTCCCTTTGTTGACATGGCAATGTCTGAAATATGAACACAAATATACAATCCTAAGCTTTATTTAGTTATCCTGTTCTATAGTTCAGGTGCTATAAAGTGTAATTTTGATTAAATAAGTCTCATTTTTTCTGACTTTAAATAATTTATTGAGCCAGTTATAGCCCACTATTATTAAAAAGAAAGTCATTCCTAAGTCATCTGAAGCTCTTTAGGAATCAAAGCCCAATCATGTTTTTTCCATTATTCCTTCAAAAAGAACAACTGCCTTAAATTTGGTTTATCATTTCCAGATACTTCTTTATAATTTTATCAATGTATATAGTTTTAAAAAACAGTTTTCTTTAGTTTTGTGGAATTTTTAAAATTTTAAATGTTATTATGTATGCTATATAACAACTTTTTCTCATATCTACTTGCGTTCTTCTGAATTTGCTTTTTGATAAATATCTCAAGATATATAAAATCATTGACATTATTTCTTTGGTATCGTTAAGAAAATACACTCATTTTCAATGTCTGCCAGAACAAATCTTGATAAAATGTGACATTTTGATGTGTTAATATACTAGTAATAGCAAGTGAGATTGAACTTTAATTCTAACATATGTAACAATAATCTAGGCAAATTATTTATTTATTTATTTACTTCCCTAAATCTGGCTGAAAAGTTCTAAGAAATATAGAGATTTTGGAAATGCTGGGAAGTAAAATTTGAGACGAGAAAATGGAACAGAGGAAATTAATATTTGTGAATTCCTCCTATGTGCAAAACTCTGGACTGTATGCATGTTCTATCAACAAGACTGAAAAATAAGCACCATTCTTATGAAGACTCCAAGTTGCTGAAGAACACTGGGTTAAAAATGGCAAGGTTCAAAATGTATCACAGACTTAAATAGAAAATGCAAAACCATATAACTTCTATTAGATAACATAGGAGAAAATCATAATCTTGGGTTTGGTGATGACTTTTTAGACACAACACCACAAACATAATTTATAAAAGAAAAAATGATAAGTTGGATGCTGCCAGGGAGCAAGAATTTCTCTCCACTTCAAGGGTCCTTCTAGCTAAACTAAGAGTCAAATTGATATAAAACAGGTTAACAAGAGAAAAGTAAACTTAATAGTATACCATTAGGGAATCCACACAGACATGGAAATTCCAAAGACAGGCAGAGTGAGGTATACATGTCATTCTGAGCTAAAGACAAGAACGTAGGGATTTGGAACTTCAGAGGAAAGGAATGCACTTCACAGGGCAACAGGAAGAGTAGGTGTTTGGTAATTAGATGCTTGCCCTACCATACAGATGAGTCACTCAGATAAAATTTATCTCTGCTAATAACTCTTATTCTAGGAAAGATCCCCAATTAAAATTCTTCCCTTGTATTTAAGGAAGGGACAAAAGTTTCTCTTGAGCCCCTAGGGTCTCAATTGCCTTCAGCTCAGAATAATGCTCACACCAAAGTGGCCCATCTTGAAGCAGCCCGCACTTGGCCCCTACGACTTCATTAAAACTAAAATATCTACTCTGAAAAAGACACTGTTAAGAGTATAAAAAGATAAAGAACATACTAAGAGAAAATCATTATAAAATACATATCTGAAAAAGGACCTGCTTCTAAAATATACTAAGAACTCTTAGAACTTAACAAACAATTCAGTTTAAAAATTGAGAAAATATGTTAACAGATACTTCATCAAAGGGGATATAAAATGAGAAATACACCCAGGAAATGATGCCCAACACCACATATTGCTGGGAATTCCAAATAAGACAACAATGAGAAGTCACAGCCTACCTAATTGAATGACTAAAATCCAAAACATGGATAGTATCTAATGCTGGTAGGGACTAGAGACAACAGGAACTCTCATTCCTTGCTGGTGAGAATGCAAATTGGTACAACTACTTTGGAAGATTTCAGGCAGTTTCTAACAAAGGTAAGCAAACATAAATAAGCTTACCACAAAACTCAGCAGACTCCTAGACTTAGATATTTACCTAAATAAGTTGGAAATCTTTGTATGCACATAAAGCGTGCACCCACGTTTATAGTAGCCTATTAGTAATTACCAAAAATTGGAATCAATGAAGTCATCCTTCAATAGGTAAATAGACAAAAACCAAACAAAACACCTATAGTATATCTATATAATGGAATATTATTCAGCTATAAAAAGAAGTGAGCTATCAAGCTATAAAAAAAAACGTAGAGGAAATTTAAAAGCATACTGCTAAGTGACATAGAAGAAATTGAAATGCATATTACTAAGTAAAAAAAAAGTCTCAAAAAACTACACACTATCATTCTATCTATATGACATTCTTGAAAGGGCAAAACCATAAAAACAATAAAAAGATAAGTATTGCTGGAGGATCAAGGAAGGGGAGGATGAATAGGTAGAATACAGAGATTTTTTTTTTTATGGCAGTAAAACTATTCTGTGTGAAACTATAATGGTAAATGCATTTATCAAAACCTTTATAACTATACAACACAAAAAATGAAGCCTAATGTAAACCATGAACTGTGGCTAGCAATAATGTATTAATATCAGTTAACCAGTTATAATAAATGTAGCAAACTAATCTAAGAGTTAATAATAGGAGATACCATATTAATGCAAATTTTTAATAATAGGAGAAACTGTGTATGTGAAGGGGCAAGAAGTTATATGGAAGCACTGTATTTTATGTACAATTTTTCTGTAACCCTAAAACTGCTCTAATAAAAATAATAAAGCCTATATAAAAAAGTATTCAGAAAATAATGGCAGGGCTAGAATTTGAACCAGATCAATACCTGATCATTGAGAAGACAAAACCTGAAACTGCATTTGAACAGAGAAGAAATAATCAATCCACTAAGGATACATTAAAATAAGAAAGTGTGAAGCCCAAACATAAGATGCAAATTAATGAAAAGAATGTGGGATTCTGAGAACAGTCAGAAACACGGATGAAGTGGTTTCAATAATTAAGCAGAGCTAGTAAGGAAAAATTCTCCTTTTCTTTTCTTTTTTTTTTAAATTTATTTATTTTGACAGACAAAGATCACAAGTAGGCAGAGAGGCAGGCAGAGACAGAGGAGGAAGCAGGCTCCCTGCTGAGCAGAGAGCCAGATGTGGGGCTTGATACCAGGACCCTGAGATCTTGACAAGCTGAAGGCAGAGGCTTTAACCCACTGAGCCACCCAGGCGTCCCCAAAATTCTCCTTTTCAAGAGATCTGTTTCTTTAAAGAAAATAACTTGAATCAAGTACATAATTTAAATGAAATGAATATCAATACATGTCTCTCTAAAACTTGGTACTAGAGGATGGATGCACTGACTGAAAATAATAAGACAAAGGTCCAATAGCATTCTAAACCATAAGCAAATATGTGGCAATCAGGACAAGAATATTTAGTAGTTACTTAAAAAAAATACATTTCAAACCAGAATTTTTTTTTTAAAAAAGGGCTAGGTATATGCACATTTATTTATTATACATTAACTGAATGAACAGTCATTAATTTATTTATTCACAAGCCTTCATTAGTTTCTTGAAGCATGCAGGATACTTGGTGTACAATAGCATTCTAATGAAATAAAACACATTTGCCTAATTCTAGCAAGGGAAAGGGACATAAAATAAAGAAATGGATTTAAGTAACCTAAAATTGCAAATCATGGTAAGTCTGGTAAGAAAAGAGTATGGGATATTAGATTGGGAATAAGAGAGGCTTATAGACCATTTTAAGTTGATATCCAACTCTTAAGGACCTCAGGAAAAGGGATGAGAAAGAGAAAAAATTGTAGTATATGAGACAGAAGGAATAACAAAACAAAAACAAAAAAAAACCAAAACAAAAACCTTCAGTGTATTTGAAACAGTGAAAGAATACTAGTACAAGGTTTGGTGCTAGAAATTAGAATTATATATATATGAGTATTTGTGTGTGTGTGTATGTACACACAGATGTTTTCTCCCTTTAATTGTTTTTAATTAAAAATATTTTGAGAGCCATTTATATTTATTATTTTCTTCTAAGTTTATAATACATGCTAAAATAATAGCTAAGTTCTCATTACAGTGTAAGTCAAGGATTATTGACATGTCACAATACCACAGAAGTCTTGGGACCCCTCTGCCTGCCAGTTTGCCTGCTTGTGCTCTCTCTCTCTCTCTCTCTGACAAATAAATAAATAAATAAAATCTTCAAAAAAAAAAATACCACATAAGTCCTAACCTCCAGGTATTATAAAGGAATACAGAGAAATGTTTAGAATCCTAGTAGATTTTATGTAAAAAAAAAAACTAAAAAATCACATTTCATAAGACTTTTAACTTCTCAAAATATTTCAAGTGACTTCAAGCTATAAACACAAGCTCTTTTAGGAAAAATTAAAGTGCAAACATAATATTTTAAACTTCTGAAAAAGGAGACAGGTAGATCTCTAAATGATCAGTGTTAGCAAAGAATTGTTATAATAGGGTATGCATTGTGGTTTACTTTAAAATTCAAGACTAAAAATGAAGAACATTTAGGCTATACCAATCTTAAGTTCTCATAAAAGAAAACATGTTTTCTTCTGAAAAGAGTTTTTTTTTTCATACTGAAGTAAAAAAAAAGGTATGCTTCAGTTTTTTAATATGGGACATTGGGAAACATAATGAGGCATATCTTCAAGTATTTGCAAGAGAAAAGAAATGTTTAAATGAACATATCTGAAACTGATTCTGCATAAAAATTGAGAGCATAAAGTAACATGGTAACTTTGTGGAAAAAAAGTTTTTTGACAACCTCACATAATATGCTCTAGACAAAGATCTGGAGAAAAACCATGGAACGGATTTCTAACTCTTGTTTAAGCCTTTGTTACATTATGAGTTGTCTTATTATTTTGGAAACTGCTGAATCCCAGCGTGCATTGGAAATATTAGCAAGTTTTTTAGCCAAAAATATGTGAAAAATTAATTAATTTGACAAAACATACCTAAGATATGTTAAATATTTTAATGTTGTCATAGGCATCTAGTAAATATTTACTAGTAGATACTTCACTCTGAAGATATAATCTTTTGCAGCTAACCTAACCTGGATAATGAAAACATACCTAGAGTAAAATATCTGCATATTTACTATTATAAGGTGCATTTAGGGAATGTGCATATCATCTTAAAAATTTCCTTCTCTATATTTTTAATGACAAACAATACTGTTTTGGAGAGGTGAGAATTACTTTTAATCAAAGTTACATCTGCATTTATGCTAATTTGGGAGTAAATGACCCTCTACAAAGAAAAGAAACAAGCATAAAGGGAACTAACGACACAGATTTCCAATATACCAAAAAATCTGTCAATTTATCTGCTTGACCAATTCATACAGAATAAAACAATTTTGTATAATAAATGTAGATTATATAAATTTTCAAAATTAAACTTATATTGAGACTCCTCAGTATCACAAAAAGCATAACATTGAACAACTATTTTATCACTCAGAGGGAAAAGAACAGCAGGTGAGTATCAGAAATAATGGAAAGTGTTGAGTTCTGGAGAAAGAAGTCTTACATTCTATACCACTTCTGTTAATAATATTTCATTGGGAAAATCAATTGATCTATATAATTTGGTTTTCTCATGAATGAAACAGGAATGATATCAGTACATCACCTGGCCACAGTTATAGTAAAAGTAAATTAGAACCAGTTATAAAAAATCTTTGTTAAAAAAACAATATATGGATATAAGTTTATTTTTTGTGCTGGAAAGAAATGTATTGTTTTTTTTTTTTGAATAATTTTCTCAGATATTATTACAAAAGCACAACTTTTGAAAGTCCAATAAATAGAGGGAGGAAAGAGGGTGGAAATGATCTATGAAGAGACACAGAAAATTTTCTAAATTAATGGATATGCTCTATATCTTGATTTTGGTGGTATTTACATGGGTAAATACAATTGCCAAAACTCTTAATTGTGTATATAAGATCTTTATATATTTTTTAAAGATTTGTTTATTTACTTGACAGAGAGACAGTGAGAGAGGGAACACAAGCAGGAGAAGCAGGCTTTCCAATGAGCAGGGAGCCGGATGTGGGGCTCAATCCTGGGACTCTGGGATCATAACCTGAGCCAAAGGCAGACACTTAATGATTGAGACACCGAGGCACCCCAAGATCTTTATATTTTATTATACGTAAACTATACTTTTTTTTTTTTTTTTTTTTAAGGGGGCACTTGGGTAGCTCAATCGGTTAAGCATCAAACTCTTGATTTTGGCTCAGGTCATGATCTCGGGGTCCCAAGATTGAGCCTGGACAGGGTCCATGCTCAGCAGAGAGTCTGCTTGGGAATCTCTTTCTTCTTCTCCCTCTGACCCTCCCCCTGCTCTCTCTCTGTCAAATAAATAAATCAATCTAAAAAAAAATTAAAAATTTAAAACAATTGAGTACCTTATGTAGAGGTTGTTTCTCTCCCTTTTTAAGATTTTATTTATTTATTAATTTCAGAGTGACAGAGAAATCACAGTTTGGGGGAGGAGCAGAGGGAGAGGGACAAGCAAACTCCCCACTGAGTGGGGAGCCCAACATAGGGTTTGATCCCAGGACCCTAAGTTCATGACCTGAGCTGAAGTCTGTTGCTTAACCTCTGAGCCACCCAGGTGCCTGGAGGCTGTTTCTCTTAAAAGATTGCCCTGTCTATTCCCTAGAATAAAAGGAAACAGTAAGAGAAGACAAGCTACTTAGAAAAATGAGAAAAATGCAGGGAACTTGTATACTTGATTATGCTGTATTATTATTATTTTTAAGGACACAACTTGAATTCTGATTAATGACCTTTTTAGAAAAAAGAAAATACAGAATTTGCAGTAAAAAAGATTAATATTTACATTCTTTCCCTTTTTTCTGCAGTTCAATAAAAAATAATTTCATTAGCAAAGCCCTTAACTCGGGATTTTATATTTTGTGCCTGCCATAATCATTGCTCTCACATGTAATATCACAGCTGAGACAATGACTGGTAGTTTTAATTCATTTCCAATGAACTATTTCTGTGTATTTGGATTATTTTGTTTTTATTCTTTACTTTTCTTCAATTTCCAAATTTCTAGGGCTTTGCATAAAACAAGGCAACATTAAAAAAAAAAAACAACAAATGTTATAGACAAGCAAACAAACCCATTCTAAGACAATAACACTTTTCATCTAGACTTTTATAAGGGTTTTATAGAAATAATGAGATAATCTCATGCAAGTATTTTTTCTAATTATTGTTTTAAATAATAACAATAATCTTTAAATATGTTCTTACACAGCTCTGTGAATAAAATTCAAGAGATTTTATGTATAACTATGCTAAATTATAGAATTCTGGATTGCTACATTTATATAAAATGTTTTAATATCTGTACCTGGAATACATTAGGGCATTATGATTTGAATTGTCTCCCCCTAAAGATCTTGAAGTACTAACCCCTAGTACCTTAAAGTGTTACCTCCTTTGTAAATTGGGTCTTTGTAAAGGTAATCAGATTAAAGTGAGCTCTTTAGGGTGGGCCTTAATCCAGTATAACTGATGTTTTATCAAAAAGGGGAAATGAATAGAGACATGCACATAGGAAGAATGCCATGAGATAAAAGAGAGAATGCAATGATAGAACAGAAGCTAAGGAACAGTCAATATTGGCAAGCAAATTAATACAAAGTGTGTAGGGGGAACTTGAAGCTAGGAAACGACCAGGAACTTGATTTATTCTGGAAAACAACACAGTGCCAGATAAAACTGTCTTTCCTCCTTCTTTTCAACCTGGCTTTCAATGAAGTAAGAGAGTTCATTTATTCATTCAAAAAATGGCTTTGAATATGATTTTACTTTATCACTATCTTCAAATAACATAATACCATGCCTTATGTAACATAAGAGCCTTACTAAAAGTACAGTGATTTTTCCAATCCATCCTTTGTACCATTGTTATCAAAAAGCAATTTTATTTAATCAGTGAACTCTAAAGCCTATTTGTAAAGTTATACTTGGTCATAGGATGTATTCACCTGTCAAAGAAAGTATACTTACTCCTTGAGGGTTTTTTTTTTTTTTTTTTGGATGAAATTGGAACTATATCAGGTTCATACTTTTCCCTTGAGAGAAGGATAACTATTTAGTCTTTCATAAATTCACTGGAACCACTATGATGGCTGTTATCCCTTGGGTATTGAGGGGTAGACAGTGACAATATACGTATGATTTCATATTAAAGGTCAAAGACCAGTTCAGAGTCATCTGTAACCATGAAATTGGAGTCACACACACCTCAGTCTGATATTTAGGTTTGCCACTTAGTAACACTGTGATTTTGCTTAAGTTACTGAAAATATCCAAGTCTTGGTTCTCTCCTATGTAAAATGGGCATCTACAAAGCCTCAGAGAGATTTTATTCTAGTACAAAATGATACAAACAAGAAGTGCCTGTACATATAGTCTCATCAATAGTTGTAATACTACATCTGTCCACAAAAATAATTTGATAAAATCTATCTAAATCTTGAAGGTTGAAGCACTTTGATTTGGCATTTTAAATTCTAGGAATTTATTGTCCAAATATACAAATAATATATACATGCAAAGAAAAACCCATAACTAATTTCCCCAAATAATAGTTTATACTGAAAAAGATTAAAAATTGCCTAAGTAGTCACTATGTTATATTCATAAAATAAATTATGGTTTAACTATATAAAAAGATGGTGAAAGGTCTACATACCAACATGTATTTTGTTCAAAATTCTGGTTTTCATAAAGGAAAAATCTTCCATCTGCTAAAGATGGATATTGGATTGCCATTGCCTGGATTAAAACTCTGTTATGATCTTAACTTTTATATAAGTAGTTATTTTACTTTTATTTTAGCAGTTTGGACTCCTATATATAAACTAGGCAAAACAGAAACAATTTTTGAAAAGAAAAAAAATCTCAACTAAAACAACATAATTTTATATTTTCACTCAATATGCTAAAAACATGTTGATCAACATAGATTTTTACTTCTACTTATTAAATGGCAAACTTTTTTTCAGTTACATCTATAAAAAATTTTAAATATTTCCTTATAAGAACCATAAAAGTTCTAATATATAGTGTTTCATAATTTAAGACATCTAGGATGCATTTACATAAATTATCAACTGAGAGGATGGAAAAAAAATCATATGGGCAACTGGGAACTAACCTTCATGTTGTCTGAAAGTCTAGTTTGTAGTGTCCATAAGAAAAGCAGGCCAAAGCATCAACACGGATGCCAATTACACAGACAGCAAAGAAGCCAGATGCTGTTGGCAAAACATGCTCCAGAGTGTGGCATCTGGGTCTAATAACTGCCATACAGAGCCCCATCTGTAGCTAAAGCTGTTGACTCTGCTTTGGGGAAAGAAAAATCAGAAATAAAGAAGGCAGTTAAATTCTAAACCATGCCAGGAATAGCAGAAGGCAGGTTGCAGTCAGCATTCAAATTACATCCCTAGCCCATTTTGCTTTTTAATGTCTTGAAACTGTGTAAACACTAAACTACGTTAACTCCAGTTGTTTAGAGATGATCACATACAGGTAAGTTCAGTAACTCAGAACACACAGATTACTTAAAGAGATTTGAAATTTCTGGAAATATTCATTTTCCTAACTCTTTTTCTTCTCAGGGAATACAAGCATATAGTCAATGAAATACAATTTTCATTTGATCTATTAAAATGTATGCTATGTTAAGCACTATTTATGGTGTGCAATGTGAATTTCTTCAAAAGCATGAAATTTAAGAATCTTCACTGAAATTTCTGATGTATCCTTGGGACTGACTCTTCACAAAGTGAAGTAAGAGATTCTTTGTATTTTTTATTGTGGGTCCTGAAATTTTTGATTATGAAAAATCTGTGAGAAACCTTCAAGAACTCTAAACTTTAACTAAACTCTTTCTTAATTACAAAGAACAATGTAATTTTTTTTAGTGGTCTCTATTTACTATATACACAAATATATTAAAGGAAATGAGTTAATATCAATATGACCCCACAGACTCGTCATTATTAAAATGCTGCTCTAGTCTTATTCATACATATATTTTTGAAAATATGATAAATGTTGGGAATAATAAAAACTAGTGATACTTAGAGTTTAATACACATCAAGAAATAAGCGAAATACTTTGTGTACAGAATTTTATTTAATTATCATCATAACTCTGTGAGGTATAGCTATTATTATTCATACTTTCTGGATTAAAAAAACAAACCAAACCAAAACAAAACCCTGAAAGCTTAAGGATACAAATAAAATTCCTTAACCCAATTCATACTAATCTTTAAGAACAGAACCAAACTTGATACCCTATATCCAGATACTCTGACCCTAGAATTCATGCTTTCTCTTTCCCTGTCTCTATCTTCTCTCTCTTCCATATAAATAATATAAAACATAATTTGGTATAATCACTTCAATAATGGCAGAAGAAAGACTTTGAAAATCCACTCCTCCTTAAAAGAAAAAGAACACTGGCAACATGGTCAAATCAACTTTCCCAGAACCCTAAATAAACTAAAGGCTTGCAAAAGTCTGAGGAGTGTTTATGCAAGAAAAATGTTGACTCTCATAAGCATAGTCACCTCTGTAGTGGTTGTTTGCAGTATTCCCATCCCTTTTCTCCAGCTCTGGAACAGACTTGAAAACCAATGGCACTGCAGTTATGGCAACTGTGTAACCAACAGCCTAACATCCACTGAAGAGCAGGACAAGTTTGGAACTCACCCAAAAGGGCTTTCCCAGGAATGTCATTATTTCATTGGTCTGGTGACTGTATGAAAAGTTCCTTTTCATGAATAGACTTTAGGAATAGACATTTTCAGGAATAGACCTGACTCAAAGCTTACTCTTTTCAGAAAGCCTAATATAAAGAGTATTTATTAATAACATTGAGTAGTAATTGCCTAATATTGTTGCTGCTTGAAGTGACGATTACAGACAAGGCTAAGAAGAGGTTGACCAATATACTTTAAATAAAAAGTGCTGAGTGAGATGTTCATAGAGGTCTTTGAAAAGCTAGACATTTTCTTGGGTAATTAGAAGACAAGACAACATGAAAGTCTACATAGGTCTAAGAAAGGTAGGAAAAGACGTTAATCTCTTTTCTCTGACTGACCTTGAGCCTCTGTTCAAGCAAATACCGGAGAATAAGACAGAGTTGTAAAATGTCTGGCTGAGAACTGAATGCATGCCTCATCATATATAAATAGTAAGGCTTATTAGTAGACATAGTAGTTTGAGGAAATTATAGAAAATCTCTGTTAAATCTTTAGTTGACCATTAGATTAGCCAAGTTGAGACTTGAATAGACACAAGTGAAAAAGAAAATGATTTATAGAACTATTTCAGAAAAATCTCTAAACAAATAACAGCAGAAACAAAGAATTAAAAAAAAAATACAGTAACAACCGAGAAGAAGCAGGATCTGATTTCCAGATTTGCCACATTATACTATTTGAAAGGTCAAGTGTTCATAAAAAATTATAAGTCATACACAGACAGACAAGTATGACACATATATAAAAATGAAGCAACCATGAGAAAGTATCCCTGAGGAAGTCTTGATAATTGGACTTACTTGACACAGGTATTAAAACAGCTAAAAGAAATGTGTTCAAAGAAAATCAGAAGCCAAATCTAAATAATTAAAGAAAGTAGGGCACCTGGATGGTTTAGTCAGTTTAGCTTCTGACTCTTGACTTCTACTCAGGTTACAGTTGCCATAACTGCAGTGCCATTGGTTTTCAAGTCTGTTCCAGAGCTGGATAAAAGGGATGGGAATACTGTAAACAACCACTACAGAGGTGACTATGCTTATGAGAGTCAACATTTTTCTTGAATAAACACTCCTCAGACTTTTACAAGCCTTTAGGATCCTGATATTGAGCCTCTCCTCACATTCTGCTCTGGATATGGAGCCTGCTTAAGATTCTCTCACACCCTCTTCCTTTGCCCCTTTCTCCAATTTGCATGCACACTCTCACTTGTGCACTCTCTCTCTCTCTCAAAAAAAGGAATAGATAAATAAATAAGTGTGAGATTGATGTTTTGCCAATTTGAGAATATAGAGAAATATCAATTATAAACAAGGACACAATAGAAATTCTGGAATTAAATGTATAAAAAATAAAAATTAAAAATTACTAGATGGGTACACCACTAGATTTAAGTTGGTAGAAGAAGGAAACTATGCATTTGAAGATAAAATCAATTAAGATTATTGATCCTGAGGATCAGAAAGAAAAATGAACAGAGCCTCAGAGACCTGTGGGACACCATAAGAACATTAACATACACATGTGAGAATTGTAGAATCAGAAGAGAGAGAGAGAGAAAAAAGACAAAATATTTGAAGAAATAAGTGCCAAAATTTTCTAAAATTTGATAAAAAAAATTAATCTACATCTCCAAGAAGCTCAATGATTTCCAGATAAAATAAACTCAAAAACATAAAAAGCTAATCAATCACATGATAATCAATCTGTCAAAAGACAAAGAATTTTGGTAGCAACAAGAGAAAATCATTCGTTATTCACAAGGAATCCTCAGTACAATTAACAATTGATTTATCAGAAAACATGTAGTCCAGATATCTTTAGTGCTGGAAATAAAAGACTGTCAACCACAAATTCTTTATTTCTTAAAGTTATCCCTTAAATTAAAGGAGAAATTAAGTCATTTCCAGATAGAACTGAGAGGATTCATCAGCAGTAGATCTGCCTTATAAGAATTAATAAAGAAAATCCTTCAGATTAAGATGAAAAGATACTAGACAATAATCTGAATTCACACACAAAAAAAAGTGCATTGGTAATGGTAATCATATGGGTAAATATAAAAGACAGTATAAAGGCGTTTTTGCTTATTTCTCTTTTCAATTCCTATTTGATTTAAAAGAAAGTGCATAAAACAATCTTATAAAATTGTGTTGATGTGCTTATAATTAATAATAGCCTGAAGGAGATGGAAGGGAATGAAGCAATGGTGGAGCAAAATTTTTGTATACTGTTGAAATTAAGTCAGTACTGGGCACCTGGGTGGCTCAGTGGGTTAATCTGCTGCCTTCAGCTCGGGTCATGATCTCAGGTTCCTGGGATAGAGTCCCACATCAGGCTCTCTGCTCAGCAGGGAGCCTGCTTCCTCCTCTCTCTCTTTCTCTGCCTGCTTCTCTGCCTACTTGTGATCTCTCTCTGTCAAATAAATAAATAAAATCTTTAAGAAAAGAAAAAGAAATTAAGTCAGTATTAACACTATGTAAATTGCTTTAAGGCAAGAAGTTAACTGTAATCTATGGGATAACCACTAAGAAACAAAGTAAAAATATCTAGTAAAAATAAAAAGGAAACTAAAGTGTAATACCAGGAAAAACCTAACACAAAAGAAGGCATTAATGGAGAAATAAAGGAATAAAAAACCCTAAAAGATATAACATATTTAAAATAAAAGATAACAACTTCAATAGAACTCTATTTTATTATTAATGTTAAATGTAAATTAAGTAGGCATTTCAATAAAGGTAGAATAGACAGAATGAATTTTTAAAACAGTAAATTTATATCCTATCTATAAGAGACAAGCTTCACATTCAAAGGCACAAACAGGTTAAAAATAAAAAGTTAGAAAAATAAATACTATGCCATTAATCATCAAAAAAGAGCTGAGACAGCTATGCTAATATCAGGCAAAATATACTTTAAGCAAAAAATGTTACTCACAACAAAGAAGGACATTTTATAAATATTTAAATCTGTCAGTAACATGTAACAATTAGATCTTAGAGCCTTAAGATCTAACTTAAGTAAATGAAGCAAAATGTGGCAGACTAAAAGGATTTGCAAATAATTTTACAATAACAATTGCAAACTTTAACTCTATAATGGCTAGAACAAATGGGAAGAAAATGCAGGGTATAAAAGACTTGATTGACATATAAACCAACTAGACCTAAAAGACCTCTACAGAACATTCCACATAACAATGGAATATGCACTCTTGTCAAATATGCAAAGAATATATGTTAAGTTGTAATAGATGCCTCAGTAAGTTTTAAAAGATTTAACTCATACAAAACAAGTTTTTTACCATAATAAAAGTAGAAAACATATAGTGCTCAGGCACTATAAGCTAGGTTTGTAGC
Organism: Mustela nivalis; assembly: GCF_964662115.1. Classification (NCBI taxonomy): domain Eukaryota; kingdom Metazoa; phylum Chordata; class Mammalia; order Carnivora; family Mustelidae; genus Mustela; species Mustela nivalis. Next base: position 105,989,340 of record NC_139024.1, read on the forward strand.
TAGTTCTTGGTGTTCTCCTGTTGAACATTTCAACAGACAATTTCACAGAACAACAAAATGAGACAAAGCTACTCTATGACCCTGATTAATTGTTATAAAGACAAGCCTGCCCCCAAAACATTTCTAAATACAGACAAAAACTTGAACATTATCTAAACCACAAGGCTAGCTGAACATTCTATCACAGTTGTATGTCTATCATATTAACATGATTGATATAAGTGGTTGCTGCATCTTTAGAAATTTGGATTTTGCCTCTGTCCAGTCTTCCTTTCTCCTAGGTAAGAGATTTGTTATGAATACAGATAATTCTTTCCACTTCCTGAAGGTCTCTTTAACCAAGTCCACTTTCTTAACCCCCCAAAATTATATGTCAAAAACTCAAACCTCTAAATCCTTTCCAGCCCCCTTCTACTGAGATGCCACATGAATTTACATAGTGTGTGTTCTCCGTTATAGTAATAAGTTATTAACCCAATTTGTTTAACCACAGGCATGTTTCTGCTGGTGTTTGTTTGGAGGTGATTAACAGTGTGAGTATAGAAAGGCATAAATTATCTTAGGAAATACAGAAAAAGCCAAATGCTAAAGAGTATGTAACAGAATCTTCGAGATATATATATATATATATATGTTATATATTACACATTGTAGGTTATAATTAATAGTCATTTAAGAGAAATAAAATAAGCATAGACAACTACAGGAAGTTTTTCTTTCCTAGCTCAACAGAAGTTGATCATTTCTTCTACAATATAGATGGAAAGGCAGTTAATACAAATTTGTGATATGTCAATTTTAAATAATTGATAATTTACAAAAAATAGCTTTTTAAATTTTTATATATTTTAAAATAATGTCAACTACTGACATTGTGAGTTTTTCTATATTAAAAATTATTCATCTTTTTCTCTTAAACTATTGCCAGATATTTCAGAATTGTCTTTAAATGAAATAACCTGTCTACTGTTAATCAATCTGGATCTTATATCCTGCTTTAGTCACCCAAAATAAGAATATCTTTGACAAAATATTTGTCAAAACCCTTACATGCTTGAGATGATCTGAAATCATCAACTGTAATCACAAGACATGATAGTGTATGAGTTATTTTAGAGGACACTCTGAAGTCATTTTGATTTATCCCTGAAAAAATAATCATCTAAGTAAATTTGCATTCAATTAATCTGCTTCTGTGACAAGAAGAAAATCATTCTAGTCACAGTACACCTGGTTTTGCATCTACTTGAGATACCTGGAGTTTACCAGACAAGTTGAAAATGAAAACTATTTTATCAATATGTATTTGGTTATTAAACTTTTGGAATATTAGCAATAGTTATTCAGAATTTATATTTAGAGCTTATTTCTCACCTAGAAACTAATACAGTTGGATTGGGGAAAATGTGGACTAATTAATGTAAAACTGATCAATAATTCAGTGAAAGTAATCTAAACTCATGATAATCTCCAGGTAATAAACTGAAAGTTTTAATTCAACATACACATGAAGGAGTCATATGGTTGTACTCATTTTACATGAATGATCCAAAACACTGAGATGACAAAGGCATGTTTTGAAGAAGTAAATGCATTTGTAACATGTGTCAGATCTGGACATTGCACTTCCAAGTTCAATCTTGTTTATAACTTTTGGACACACATTTCAAATAAATGTTGACACTATCTTGTCAGGAAATGTCTCTTCATCTTGAGATTATTATTTTAATTAATAGATGAAAAGTGAAAATAATGCTGGCATTACCCTAGGGCACTGAATACTCCAAGTAATTTTATGAAGGAAACAATAAATACATTACTCACTGATTGCTATTGTAGATGTCAGTACAGTTGGAATTGTTCTTACAAGTATTCATTTTGCAGTCATTGGATTCTTGTTCACAAAAACTTCCTTCCCAACCAGGTAAGCAGACACATTGGTAGCTCTAAAGGAATATGAAAATTATACAACCTTTAGGTTATTTCTTGCTATTAAGCCTATAATACAGTTATTATTTCTGGCTATTTTGATCCCTGTCAATTTATGTCTATTTTAATTCTTACAGAATGGTAATACTTCCCCAAAATTACTTTTACCACAGATTAAAAACTATGTGAACAGTTTCTTAAGTATTTAATTCAATAAAAATAAATATGTATTATGTTCTGGACATAAAACTCTTGGTTTTGTTAAATATCTTAATATAAAAACAGTGTATTAGTAATATGAGGCTAGTGATGGTGTAAAACTAAATAACTAAATACATAACTCAGCAAGTAGCTCACGAGTTAAAAAAATATATAACTACAACAAATGAACCTTCTGACTGTTTTGTGGCATTATTTACAAATAATCTATGTCAATACAGTCAACTGAAGCTGCTAAACTTTGAATAGCGTTTTTCTAAGAAATAGAGTAGGCCAATAACAATATTCAGAATACTAAAACTCAAAATACTAAAATACTTTTCCAGGATTGGGAAAACAAAAACATCTTAAAGTACTGTGGGGCAATAATTTCTATATTTGAAATACTTTCAAAGAACAGGGCTCTTGTAAAAAATAAAATTTGGGCTTTTACATTTAAAGATTCTAGATTTAGAATAATGAAAAATACTAAAATCAATGTTAGCTGTTTTCTTAATATTCACTCTTTCATATAGTAGCCACTAGCCACATGTGGTTATAGAGCATTGACATGTGATTACTATCAAATGAATTTGAAGATTTAGTGTGAAAAAAGGATATAAAGCACTTTACTAATAATTTTATTACTTACGTTATAATGGTAATGATTTGAATATAAAGAGTTAGACAAAACATATTAAAATTAACTTCTTTTAACTTTTTCTATTGTGGCTGTTAGAAAATTTAAAACACACACACACACAGGTCTCATTACTTTTCTCTGAGACAGAGCTGTGCTAGGTGATGGCAACCCAGTTTCTCTACTTGCAAATATAGTTAAGAAATCTATCTAGTTAGATGCACATGTATGAAAAGCAGGAGCTCTCTCAGATTAAGGAATCTCTTGTACTTTAATACATATAGCTTCTTGAGAGGTCTGGCACCTAACAGATGTTTAATACATGTTGGATGAACACATGAAAAAGAATAAATATGATAGTAAAAGAAAAAGCTGAAGTAACCAGGATGGATTTCAAAAGGATTCTATGTTTGCTAGAAGTGAATAGAAATTTGTTTTGAGCATTGCAGTCAAACAACATCTTAATCAGAGAAACAAATAAATTCATGCGCCATGTATTTTCATTTAGGTTACAATAATTCAAATGTATGAGCAGTGCCACTGAATATTCTGCTTTGGTTTAATAGGGTCAATTGGTTTGCTAAGGCTTGTGAGCAGCTGAAAAGCAGAGAGGGATGAGAGCCACCACATTGTCAACTCTGGGTTTTATTCTTGACATATGTGTTAATTCTCCAGGTTACTCATTAATACTATTCATGGTTTGCTGGATGTTTGCAGTAATTTTTTTCATGCATTGTGGCCCCTACATTGTTAATGTTCTCAATGAGTTCGGTTACATTTGGAAAGTTTTCACTTATTGTATTTGGCTTATTATTTTTCCTTCCCTTTTTAGTAAGCATTGATAAAAGACTTACAAGAAATTTGGCATAATGATTATATTTATTTGAAATGGAGGCAATTCTATAGTAAGCAAGGCAAGTAAGTGTCTGCTGTAGGTAAATGCAGAGAACTACACAATTCAGTGATGAAACATGCATAAGTCTGTGAGACAATGAGATGCCCTGTTCACTTTCTACAATGTATGAAACATCTTTGTGAAGACAAAAACACAAGTCTACTATTGATTTATATTTTGACATCTCAGTAATAATTTGAAATTAACGTGACAAGTGAGTCAAAAGCCAATCAAATATCTTTTCCATTAAAGCCATACATTCCTTAAAAGCTAATAATTATTGGTATTCTTGATGACTTAATAATTAGTAGAAAATTATCATCAATTTAATGGTATAATTATCATTAAAGTGTAAGGTACAACAGCAGTGATCTCTAGATATGATAAAATCTGTACAAAAAGGAAATATTAAAAAATGAGGAAAATATGGGTTTTAAATAATTAAACATTACAAATATAAATTTTGAAGAAAGCAGAAATGAATGTGAACTAGAAATAACCCAGAGTTCAAGTATTTCTATTCATCCGTTGCTAACTTAATTCAGAAGCATTTTTCTGAATTTAGACACTCTTTGTACAAGGTACTTTGCCATTCAACGTTGAAAAGTTAATTAATTCCAGTAATTTAAAATAACAGTTAAAGGTAAAATACTATTTTTTAAATCATATTACCAAAAACCATATTGTACAAAAATAACATCAAGAGAGTAACCACAGATTTAGGAACCTCTCCAGACCAATGTTGGATAAGTACAAAGAAAACACATTGAGGAAGAATGAAAGATGAGGAGTAAATTTTAAAAGCAACTGAGGAATAAAGACACATTACCTTCAAGCAGCCAAAGACTAACATCTTATTTCCCAATAGTAGAAGCAAGAACCTAGTAACAAATATTCTAATGTAGTGAAAGAAAATAACTAGGAATGAAAGAAAATAACTATCAACCTAAAAATCTATGGCCAGTAGAAAATACCCTTTTGGGGAAAGGAGAATAAACACATTTTTAGAGAACTGACAGCTGAGAATTTACTGTAATGTTTAAGATTGTGGGTATCTGGTGACAACCAGCCAGGATTTCAACTATGCTCTGAGAATTATTTACTATGTAATTATAAGCATGTTGTTTAATCTCAAGGAACATCATAAATAATGGTACCTGGTTGATAAGGGTATGAGGATTAAATGAGTACCTAATATAGAACTTCATATGATATCTGACCTACAGTAAGAATCCAGTCAATTTTAACTAAAACGTTCTTAACTAAAACGTTCTACTGGCCTGAGATCATGACCTGAGCTGAAATCAAGAGTCAGACTCTTAACAGACTGAGTCACTTAGTCCCTCTGAAAATGTTCTTTTATCCAGTGAATTTTCAGGTAGTCTGAACTGTGCCTCAGTCTCTGATTCCTGCTTCTTTGACATTTTTCCACCTGGAATACTTTTGCTTACTTCCTGCAAACCCATCTTTCCAAAGTTTATTCTTCCCTCAAGGTTAAAATGTCACATTCTAACTGAACCATGATCATTTCCTATGGTATACTTTCCTCTCTCACAATTTCTATATTATCTTTTTTTGATACTTTTAAAGTACATGAGTTACTCATATACATATTCTGTTTTCCACTTAGTACTTATGATATCTAAAAATATTTTATTGTTTTTGTCTAATGTAAAATATAAATAAAAACATAAATTGTAAGAAGGCATGAACTAATGTTTTTTGTTCAGTTATCATCAACATTTGGAATACTGTTGATATCAGATGAAAAGAATGAATATTAGAACATAAGATATATATGATAGTAATTAGTAATAATATAGTCATAGTGAATATTTTGTTTAGGAACTTTTTAGATATTAAATCATCTCATTTTCCTAACAAGAAAAAGTATATTTTAAAATACCTTTAAATAAACCTTCATATAAATGTTTAACAAAAAACCATTTCTATAACTAAGAATTGGAAATTCCAATAAAAGAAAATAGGATTAGTTCGACTATAAAAAAGTGCTTATATATTCAGATCATTATATTTGACTCAATCTTAGTCACATAACTTATCTTACAAAAAATATTTCCTGTGTAAAACTTACTTTTAGATTCCTGAAAATGTAGATACACACCAAAAGAATAAAAATAACATTTTTAAATTGTGGTCTTTTTCTGGAACATTATTCATATCTAGGCAAAAGAACAAAGATTTCTTTTTTCATTAATAAAATTTTTAAAAAATAAAGTAAAATTCATAATAAATTCAGTCCTTGTAACAATAAAGAGCTCTCAGGGGGAGGAGCAAGATGCCAAAGGAGTAGGAGACCTAAGAATCACCAAGTCCCAGGAGTTCAGCTAGATAGTTATCAAACCATTCTGAACACCTACAAACTCAATAGGAGATCAAAGAGAAGCAGAACAGTAATTCTAGGAACAGAAAAGCAACCACTTTCTGGAAAGCAAGATGTGCAGAAAAGTGAATCCAAGGTGATATACAGGAAGATAGTCCTCAGGGGGAGGAGCCGGCTCATGGCAGGGCCTTAGAGCAGTGGAGCACAAAATCATGACTTTTAGAAGTCTGCTCCACTAAGGGACATCCCCAGAGGCTAAGCAGGGGGTGGAGCCCTTGAGGAAATAGTGTGGTCTCAGGACCTGTGGGGTCACAAAAAGACCAGTCGTGTCTAAGTGTGGCAGAACTCCCAGGTGTTGGAGTGGGGAAGCCAGGTGCACAGATGGAACCTAGGAGTGGGCTTTCAGATCAGGATTATCTTAAACTGTGAACCAAGACACAGGTGGACCACTACTCTTTAAGGAGGGATGCCACAAGTGGGACATCTGGGGAGATTCCCTCCTTCTTCCTCCAGGAGGAGCCGTGCAGAAGTGCATTGCAGGAATCTGCTGGGTTTGGAGACTCCACACAGGGCCGTGCACTAAAGACAGAAATGCTTCACCACAGACTGGATGAGCACAAAATGCAGGCGGAGACCAGGAAGATGGGAGTGATTGACTGCTTTTCTTTGAGGGCACATTGAGAAGTGGGGCCACAAGCTCTCAGCTTGGCCAGGCTGGAAATTGGGAGGCTGCCATTTTCATTCTCCTCCCCCAAAGCTATATAGAAAGTGTTCAGGGAACAAAAGCTACTGAGAGCAAAACCAAGTAGATTACTTAGCCTGGCCCTTGGCCAGGGTGGTGTAATTCTGCCTCAGGCAAAGACCTTCAAGAATCATTGCAACAGGCCCCTCCCCCAGAAGAGAAACAAGAACATCCGGCCATGACCAAGCTTGGGATACAATTTCTTCTAACAGATCAAAATAACACTAAATATAACCTAAATCTAGTGCATGGCTTAGCTCTAGTCTCCAGCCTGATTACATCTTTCCTTTTTTTTCCCTTTTTTCAACCAACTTCTTATCAATTCCTTTTTTAGAATCTTTTTAAACTTTCATCTTTACAGTCATATTCCATCCCTTCGTCATGTTTACCCTTATTTTTGTGTATGTGTGTGTATATATATATATATATATATATATATTGCTTTCTTTAAAAACTTTTGGAGGCAGTTTCTTCTAACAGACCAAAATTCATCCAAAATCAAGTATGTGCCTCTGTTCTATTCTCCCCCTACTCCTGATTCTGGGTCTCTTCTGAATTGGCTAGTGTATATTTTTCTGAGGTCATTCTTACACTTTTAGTGTTTTGTTCTCTCATTCATCTATTTTTATGTGGATAAATTGACAAGGTGGAAGAACTTACCTCAAATAAAAAAAAGAACAAGAGACAGTACCAATGGCTAGGGACCTAATCAATATGGACATTAGTAAGATGTCTGATCTTGAGTTCAGAATGATGATTATCAAGGGGCTAGTTGGGCTCAAAAAAGGCATTGGAATACTAGAGAATTCCTTTCTGGAAAAATAAAATCACTTTCTGGAGACAGAAAAACTAAAATCTAATCAAGTTGAAATAAAAAAAAAAGCTATTAATAAGGTGCAATAAAAAATGGAGGCTCTTACTGTTAGGATAAATGAGGCAGAAGAGAGAATTAATGATATAGAAGACCAAATGACAGAGAATAAATAAGCTGAGAAAAAGAGAAACAAACAACTACTGGACCACCAGGGGAGAAATCGAGAGATAAATGATACTAAAAAATGAAACAATATTAGAATAATTGGGATCCCAGAAGAAGAAGAAGAAAGAGAGATGGGGCAGAAGGTATAATGGAGCACATTATAGTATAGAATTTCCCTAATATAGCAAAGGGAAAAAGCATCAAAATCCAGGAGGCACTGAGAACCCCCTTCAAAATTAATTAAAATAGGTCCACACCCTGTCATCTAATGGTAAAACTTACAAGTATCAGTGACAAAGAGAAAATCCTGAAAGCAGCTCGGGACAAGAGGTCTGTAACATATCTTGGTAGAAATATTAAATTGGCAGCAGACCTATGCACAGATACCTGGCAGGCCTGAAAGGACTGGCATGGTATATTAGGAGCATTAAATGAGAAAAATATGCAGCCAATTATACTACATCTAGCTAGGCTATCATTGAAAATAGAAGAAGAGATAAAAAGCTTCCAGGACAAATAAAAACTAAAAGAATTCATAAACACCAAACTAGCCCTACAGGAAATATTGAAAGGGCTCCTCTAAGCAAAGAGAGACCCTAAAAGTAGTAGACCAGAAATAAACAGCAACAATATACAGTAACACTCAACTTACAGGCCAAACAATGGCACTAAATTCATATCTTTCAATAGTTACCCTGAATGTAAATGGGCTAAATGCCCAATCAAAAGACATGGGGTATCAGAATGGATAAAAACAAAAAAACAAAAAAACAAAAAAACAAGATCCATCAATATGCTCTCTATGGAAACTCATGTTAGACCCAAAGACACCTCTATATTCAAAATGACAGGAGAAAAACAATTTACTATGCTAACGGACAACAAAAGAATGCTGGGGTGGCAATCTTTATATCAGACAGATTAGATGTTAAGCCAAAGACTATAAGAGATGAGGAAGGACACTACATCATATTTAAAGGGTCTGTCCAACAAGAAGATCTAACAATTTAAAATATCTATGCCCCTAACATGGAAGCAGCTAATTATATAAACCAATTAATAACAAAATCAAAGAAACACATCAACAATAATACAATAATAGTAGAGGACATTAAAACCCACCACCACTGAAATGGACAAGCAAAGATCAACAAAGAAATAAAGGCTTTATATGAAATGCTGGACCAGATGGACACCACGATATATTCAGAACATTCCATCCCAAAGCAACAGAATACACATTATTCTCTACTGCACATGGAACATTCTCCAGAACAGATCACATCCTGGTCTCAACCAGTACCAAAAGACTGTGATCATTCCCTGCATATTTTCAGAATGCTTTGAAACTAGAATTAACCACAAAAAGAAAGTTGGAAAGAACTCAAATACATGGAGGCTAAGGAGCATCCTACTAAAGAATGAATGAATCAACCAGGAAATTAAGGGAAATTTTTTTTTAAAAAATCATGGAAACGAATGAAAATGAAAACACAAGTATTCAAAATATTTGGGACCCAGCAAAGGCAGTCCTGAGAAGAAAGTATATAGTGATAAAAGCCTTTCTTAAGAAACAAGATAGTCTCAAATACGCAACCTAACCCTACACCACAAGGAGCTAGAGAAAGAACAGGAAAGAAAGCCTAAACCCAGCACAAGAAGAGAAATCATAAAGATCAGAGCAGAAATCAATGAAATAGAAACCAAAATAAACAAAACAGATCAATGAAACAAGCAGCTGGTTCAGTGAAAGAATTAATAAGATTGATAAACCCCTGGCCAGACTTAACAAAAAGAAGAGAGAAAGGACCCAAATCAATAAAATCATGAATGAAAGAGGAGAGATCACAACCAACACCAAATAAATACAAACTATTATAAGAACATATTATGAGCAACTATAAACCAGCAAATTTGACAATTTGGAAGAAATGGATACATTTCTAGAGACCTGTAAACTATCAAAACCGAACCAGGAAGAAATAGAAAACCCGAACAGACCCATAACTGGTAAGGAGATTGAAACAGTCATTAAAAATATCCCAACAAAGAAGACCCCAGGGCCACACTGCTTCCCAGGGGAATTCTGAAAAACATTTAAAGAAGAATTAATTCCTATTCTCCTGAAACTGTTCCAAAAAATAGAAATGGAAGTGAAAGAGCCAAACTCATTTTATGAGGCCTGCATGACCTTGATCCCAAAACCAGACAAAGACCCCATTAAGGAGAATTACAGAGTAATATCCTTGATGAACATGGATGTGAAAATTCTCACCAAAATACTAGCCAAAAGTATCCAAGAGTATATTAAAACAATTATCCACCATGACCACGTGGGATTTATTCCTGGGCTGCAAGGATGGTTCAACATCCACATATTAATAAATGTGATACAATACATTAATAAAAGAAAGAACAAACCCATATGATACTCTCAGTAGATGCTGAAAAAGCATTTGACAAACAACAGCATACTTTCTTAGTTAAAACTCTTCACAGTGTAGGCATAGAGGGTTCATACCTTGATATCATCAAAGCCATTTATGATAAACCCACAGTGAATATCATTCTCGATGGGAAAAAACTGAGAGCATTCCCCTAAGGTCAGGAAAACATGGCAGGGATGTGCACTATCAACACTGCTATTCGACATAGTACTACTAGAAGTCCTAGCCTCAGGAATCAGACAATGAAAAGAAATTAAAAGCATCCAAATCAGCAAAGGAAAAGTTAAACTATTACTCTTGGCAGTTGATATGATACTTTATGTGGAAAACCAAAAAGATTCTACTCCAAAAGTGCTAGAACTCATATAGGAATTCAGTAAAGTGTCAGGATATAAAATCAATGCACGGAAATCAGTTGCATTTCTATACACCAAAAGCAAGACAGAAAAAAAGAGAAACTAAGGAGTCAATCTCATTTACAATTGCACTCTAAACCGTACAATACCTAGGAATAAACCTAACCAAAGAGGCAAAGAATCTATACTCAGAAAACTATAAAGTACTCATGAAAGAAGTTGAAGGAGGCACAAAGAAATAGAAAAACGTTCCATATTCTTGGATAGGAAGAACAAATATTGTGAAAATGTCTATGCTACCTAAAGCAATCTACACATTTAACACAATCCCTATCAAAATACTATCATTTTTTTAATAAATGGAATAATCCTAAAATGGAACAAAAAAAAGACCCTGAATAGTCAGAGGAAAAAGAAAACCAAAATTGGCAGCATCACAGTTCCAGAATTTAGGCTCATTACAAAGCAGTAATCATCAAGACAATATAGTAGTGGCACAAAAACAGACACATAGATCAATGGAACAGAATAAAAAGCCCAGAAATAGACCCTCATCTCTATGGTCAACTAATCTTCAACAAAGCAGGAAACAATGTCCAATGAAAAAAAGATGGTCTCTTCAACAAATGGTGTTGGGAAAACTGGATAGCCACATGCAGAAGAATGAAACTGGACCATTTCCTTACACCGCACACAAAAATAGACTCCAAATGGATGAAAGACCTCAATGTGAGACATGAATCCATCAAAATCCAAGAGGAGAACACAGACAGCAACCTCTTTAGCCTCAGCCACAGCAACTTCTTAGAAACATAGCCAAAGTCAAGGGATGCAAGGATAAAAATGAACAACTAGACTTCATTAAAATCAAAAGCTTTTACATAGCAAAGGAAACAGTCAACAAAACCAAAAGACAACTGACATAATGGAATAAGATATTTGGAAATGAGATATTAGATAAAGGGCTAGTATCCAACATCTATAAAGAACTTATCAAACTCAACACCCAAAGAAAAAATAATTGAATCAAGAAATGGGTGGCTCAGTGGGTTAAGCCGCTGCCTTAGGCTCAGGTCATGATCTCAGGATCCTGGGATCGAGTCCCACATCGGGCTCTCTGCTCAGCAAGGGGCCTACTTCCCTTCCTGCCTCTCTGCCTACTTGTGATTTCTCTCTGTCAAATAAATAAATAAAATCTTAAAAAAAAAAAAAAAGAAATGGGCAGAAGACATGAACAGACATTCAGACATTTCTGCAAGGAAGACATCCAAATGGACAATAGGTACATTAAAAAGTGCTCCAGATCACCTGGAATTAGGGAAATACAAATCAAAACCACAGTGAGATACCACCTCACATCTGTCAGAATGGCTAAAATCAACAAGTCTGGAAATGATAGATATTGGCAAGGATGCAGAGAAAGGAGAACCCTCTCCCACACTGTTGGTTGGAATGCAAACTGGTGTAACTGCTCTGGAAAACAGCATGGAGTTTCCTCAGAAAGTTAAAAACTAGTGCTTCCCTATGACCCAGCAATTGCACTACTGGGTATTTACCCTGAAGATACAAATGAGTAATCCAAAGGGGCACTTGCACCCAAATGTTTATAGTAGCAATGTCCACAATAGCCAAAGTATAGAAAGAACCTAGATGTCCATCAGCAGAGTAATGGATAAAGAAGATGTAAGCACACACACACACACACACACACACACACACACACACACACACAGGAATACTATGCAGCCATCAAAAATGAATTCTTGCCATTTGCAATGACATGGATGGAACTAGAGGGCATTATGCTAAGCAAAATAAGTCAATTAGAGAAAGACAATTATCATACGATCTCTCTGATATGAGGAATTTGAGAGGCAGGGTGGGGTTCGTGGGGTGTACTAAGGAAAAAATGAAACAAGATCAACTGGGGAAGGAGATAAACTATAAGAGACTCTTCATCTCAGGAAACAATCTGAGGGTTACTGGGGGGTGTTGGGGGGAGGGTTGAGGTGGCTCTGTTATGGACATTGGGGAGAGTATGTGCTATGGTGTGTTGTGAATTGTGTAAGGCTGATGTTTCAGAGACCTGTACCTCTGAAGCAAATAATACATTATATGTTAATAAAAAAAAAATGCTCTCAAAAAAGAAAATGAGTTCTGCCTATTGACTCATAGTCTATTTCCTGTTAATGTTATCTTTAGAATTCATTTTAATCTACAAAAACTTATAAGATTGGCTATACACACAAAGACTGCAAAATACTATATATAATGATACTCAGGACTAGATATAATATAGTAATATTTATTAAAAACAACCAGATCTATGTTAATATGATTTCTTTGAACTATAGAAAGTGATTTATCTTGGTGCTTTAAGTCTAAAGTGAAGTAATATGTACTATTCTGACAGAAAGTTAATGGGATATTTAAAAACAATTTCTGCAAAAAGTTATAAATGCTGAATTTGATTGAACATATTTTGAAATAATGCAATGAAAATACATGTTAAATTGAGTGGTACTTTCAAGGCCGAACTCTTTTAGAAAAACACAGTTTCTTTAACTTGGGGAAATGTAATAGATAAAGAGAATGAAAAGCTACATGTTAGATGTGAATGTTGATAGGGCATAAATCAAACTATATTGACCTTTTAAAAACACTTTCTAAAGGAAGTAAAAACCTGTAATAAACTCATTCATTGTTTTCATATAAAGGTTTTTGATTAGTAATAAGAAAAGCAGATTAGTATTAGTGCCTATTCCAAATGAGGAAATGTCTTTAGGTACAAAGTTCCACTTTCCTTACAATTAGTTCTTTTTCATTATAATTGATTCATTATAATTTCATTCTCTTATTGAATGTACTACCTTAGTAAACAATTTGTAATCCTTTCCAAAAGTTTTTCTTACCTGTAATATTTTCTTTTTCCCATTTTTTTAAAAGATTTTATTTATTTATATGAGAGAGAGAAAAGCAGTCAGGAGGGGCAGAGAGCAGGAGCAGTGGGAGGAGCACAGGGAGAAGCAGACTCCCTGTTGAGCAGGAATCCCAATTTGGGGCTTGATCCTAGGATCCAGGCATCATTACCTAAGCTGAAGGCAGGTACTTAACTAGCCACTGATGTGTCCCACCCTTAATATTTTTTTTTTCTTTCCTTTTTCTTCCTCCCTCTCTCTCTCTTTTTTTCCTCTTCTTTTTTTTTCTTTTCTTTCTTTCATTCATTCTTTTTCTTTCTTTTCTCTCTTTCCTTCTCTGCTTCTCTCCTTCCTTCTCACCTTTCCTGCCTTTCTTCTCTCCTCTTTTTAAGAATATGTTTAAAACTAGACTAAATGGGCTTAGGCTACCAGTACCAGAACTTTATTCTTTACCAATAATACAGCTACCATGGGAAAACAACTAATCTGTCTTCAAACACGTTTCTAGCATCCTGAATACTGATTTCCATATTGATTCAATTTGACAATTGGAGATATAGTCTATTACCCAAAGCTTTATCCCCAGGACATATATAATATGTAAGAACACAAAAACTGTAATCTTCTGAAAGAGATCACAAACATAAAGATATGAAAATACGAGTGCAATTCTGCTTTAGATAGTGTAGATATTTGGGACAATTACTTCTTGGTCTAAAAGCCAAATGACAATGATAATGTGCATTATAAACTAAACGTCAGTTATTTTCCCGCATCAGGCTTTTTCTAAAATATTTCACAGAAAGGGAGCTGGGTGGCTTAGTCACGGAGACTCCTGGTTTTGGCTCAGGTCATGATCTAAGGATCTTGAGATCCAGCCCCAGATTGGCCCCACACTGGGTGGGGAGTCTGCTTGGGATTCTAGCCCCACTCCCTCTCCCTGTGGTCCTCCCACTGTTCACATCTCTCTCTCTCAAATAAATAGAATCTTAAAAAATATTTTACAGAAAGATAATATACAGTTCCTTTTCTCATATGGTTTTCTGGTACATTAGAAAGCCCACAAAATTTTAACATCTTTTACTACTGAAGGCTGTCTTAAAACATTAGATTATTTGGTCCAATGGTTTTAAAATATTTTACTAACTTTTAGTAGAAGCCCGCATACAAACATGAAAGTTTTCTATGGGAGGGAATGAAAGGAAATAAAGCAGCATAAAGCAGATCTGCTTTGAGTGAAGCAAGGAAAGAAGTTTTACCCATTTAGAGTCTTCACCACTCTCTCCCTTCCTCATCTGCCACTGAGGATATTATGAAGCCCCAATGAGTGTCCAAACCCACAGACTGAAGAACACTGAACCAACCAACCTACTTCATTTTTTAATCAAGAAACTGAACTCAGGGAGGTTAAATTAATTGTTCAAGCTACTATAACTAGCTGATGGCAAAACTGGAATTAGTACTCATGTCTCTTTATTCCCTCCCCAGTATTCCTAAATGTAGCTTTAAGAAATCAATTCAAAACATCTGGTAAATTAGTAAATTCAGATATATATTTTTTGAAATGTACCTTGAAACAACTTGAGAATTTTAAGGCAATCTTCAAATCATGTACATTGAATAATCCTCTTACATGAATCTCCATATTCTTTTTTTCTCTGTGTATCAGAAAGTTGCCAAATGATCTAATTTATACCAACATGCAAACAGCAGTAACCAATAATCATGACCCCTACTCTCATAATAGAGATGGCAACGGAGAAAGCCATGCTATTAACATTATAACTGATATTAATTGGTTCATAACCAATGTTGTAAACACACAGCTTGAACTGTAAACATATAAACTAAAGAGAACCACCCTGATTCTATGGGTTATTTTCAGGTTAGATATAGCAATGCTCATCCTCACTGAACTTGATAATGATAGAGAGCAGAGTGAGTAAAAAATCACTGCTTCAATTGAAGGATGCAGTCATGGGATATTTGCAGTTTCAGGATATATGTAAATCAGTGTGTCTGAAAGTTTTCAAACCACAAGTATGGAACTCAGTTCCAGTACAACAACCCCAAGGAAAATGACCAATCTAAAAAATTAGAAAAGTAAGCAAGGTTTTTTCACAGTAGCTATAGAAACAAGTACCAAACAAATAATGCAATATTGGCATGTTGTTTTATATAATTTCTAACACCCCTTTACAATAGATCATGGGACCACTTTGTGAAGTGAAATAAAATAATGAACATGAGATAATATAAAGGTATTTTGAATATGTTTTTAACCTGCTGATTTGTATTATGTATTATAAAACTTTGGCTCTTGTTAATTTTTATTTATCAGGATTTTCATTTTAAGTTCTGTAAAATTAGGTAGAGTTTTTTTACATTTAAACAGAAAGCATTTATATGCAACACTATATTATGTATAACACAATATGTTACATATTATTATAGACATATCTAACATATATGTAGATGCATATATACTATAAATTCTACATTATATGCATTTAATTGAATTTAATGCAATTTGAACATAAAGCTTATTTTCAGAGTTAAAGGAACAACTTTCAGCATATACCAAACGTTTAGTGTTTCTGTATTTTTTTTTCCTTTTTAAAACATAATTATTTCATAGCAATTGCCAAGAGGAATTCTAGCATATCACAGTTAGAAGAGCACTGATTAGAAAATCACAATATAAACTGGCTTTGTTTCTCATAACCTTAACGACTTGAATGCTTTGTATCGTATCAGTAGGTTATAATTTACTATCATAGTTTTATCACAGGCTGAAAAGCAATGTTTGCAGTAGAAATCAGTAGTAAGAAGGGTGAAAGAAGAACTCAGCCACAGGTGCTGTAACAGAGGAAGCAAAGGGCAGGAAGGTCTAGGACCCTGTAACAGTGGTTAGAAAAGAGTGGACTACAATTTCAAATATCCCTCCAATCCAGTAATAACTCTAAAAAGCAAATGTGTTACTCAAATTTAATAAATGATGAAAGCAAGCATTTTACAATTTAACATTATTGATTTGATCACTACTTCTCCTTCTCCTCAGGATAATCAAGGGATCCTTTTCTTCCTTTGTCGTCCCTCCCTCTTTCCTCCCTTGCTCTCTTCTTTTCTTCCTTCATCATCCCTCCCTCCCTTCCTTCTTTCCTCTCTCTTTTCCTTCCTTATTCCTTCCTCTGGAGTCAGGAAGTGAAGGCTTATGTTTTCATTCTCTCCACAACTAAATACTTTCTACATACATTAAACCACTTGTATTATTCACTTAACATGAATGAGTGAAAGACCCAAGAGGAGGAGGGGGAATTTGATTCTTGTCTAGAACGCTGCTACATATAGGCTATTGAGCCACACACCTAAGTTGATCATAAGTGGTCTTATGATCACTTATGTTTATAATCATGTATTATATAATATATGAAAAATAATATAAAATTTTAAGCAATTGACTCCAAATTTTAAGATAAAATAATTTTGTCTTAATGTAAAATAATATAAATATTTGTAAAATAATGTAAAATTTAAGCAATCATCTCAAAATTTTTTAAGAAAGATTTTATTTATTCATTTGACAGACAGAGATCACAAGTAGGCAGAAAGGCAGAAAGAGAGAGAGAGAAAGGATGAAGCAGGCTCCCCGCTGAGCAGACAGCCCAATGCAGGGCTCAATCCCAGGACCCTGGGATCATGACCCAAGCTGAAGGCAGAGGCTTTAACTCACTGAGCAACCCAGGCACCCTAATCATCTCAAAATTTTAAAACAAAAATAATTTGGAAGAATTTTTCATAGTACCTTCTGAAATTACTGTTGATGATTTCATCACTGATGATTTTTTCACTGATGTAGGTCTCAGGTTCTGCTCTTTTTCAATATAGTTTCCACATATTTAAATGCTTACTTTTTTCCTACTAGTTATGACTGAACATATATCACAAATCTAAATCTGTCCCCAGAAACTTTGGTATCACAAGAAATATCCATCCCCTCTCACATTTGACATTTCTCAACTATTAATTCAGGATGTAGCCCTTTAAGTCCACATCCCCAAAGAAATATTTTGCTCTTGGTCAATGGTGTTGTACGTATTTGTTGTAAATTATTAATTATTCAAAGATATTTTTGCATAAATAAGAGAAGTCCTATTGTGATCATCTGACTTGAGTGAACAAGAAAAGTGCATGAGCTAAATTCATATCTCTCAATAGTTACCCTGAATGTTAATGGGCTAAATGCCCTGTCAAAAGACACAGGGTATCAGAATGGATAAAAAAAAAAAAACCATCTATATGTTGCCTCCAAGAAACTCATTTTAAGCCCGAAGACACCTCCAGATTTAAAGTGAGGGGGTGGAAAAGAATTTACCATGCTAATGGACATCAGAAGAAAGCAGAAGTGGCAATCCTTATATCAGATCAATTAGATTTTAAGCCAAAGACTATAATAAGAGATGAGGAAGGACACTATATCATACTCAAAGGGTCAGTCCAACAAGAGGATCTAACAATTTTAAATATCTATGCCCCCAACGTGGGAGCAGCCAACTATATACCAATTAATAACAAAATCAAAGAAACACATCAACAATAATACAATAATAGTAGGGGACTTTAACACTCCCCTCACTGAAATGGACAGATCATCCAAGCAAAAGATTAGCAAGGAAATAAAGGCCTTAAACAACACACTGGACCAGATGGACATCACAGATATATTCAGAACATTTCATCCCAAAGCAACAGAATACACATTCTTCTCTAGTGCACATGGAACATACTCCAGAATAGATCACATCCTCAGTCCTAAATCAGGACTCAACCGGTATCAAAAGATTGGGATCATTCCCTGCATATTTTCAGACCACAATGCTCTAAAGCTAGAACTCAACCACAAAAGGAAGTTTGAAAAGAACCCAAATACATGGAGACTAAACAGCATCCTTCTAAAGAATGAATGGGTCAACCGGGAAATTAAAGAAGAATTGAAAAAAATCATGGAAACAAATGATAATGAAAATACAACAGTTCAAAATCTGTGGGACACAACAAAGGCAGTCCTGAAAGGAAAATATATAGCGGTACAAGCCTTTCTCAAGAAACAAGAAAGGTCTCAGGTACACAACCTAACCCTACACCTAAAGGAGCTGGAGAAAGAACAAGAAAGAAACCCTAAGCCCAGCAGGAGAAGAGAAATCATAAAGATCAGAGCAGAAATCAATGAAATAGAAACCAAAAATCAATAGAAGAAATCAACGAAACTAGGAGCTGGTTCTTTGAAAGAATTAATAAAATTGATAAACCCCTGGCCCGACTTATCAAAAAGAAAAGAGAAAGGACCCAAATAAATAAAATCATGAATGAAAGAGGAGAGATCACAACTAACACCAAAGAAATACAAACTATTATAAGAACATACTATGAACAACTCTACGCCAATGAATTTGACAATCTGGAAGAAATGGATGCATTCCTAGAAACATATAAACTACCACAACTGAACCAGGAAGAAATAGAAAGCCTGAAAAGACCCATAACCAGTAAGGAGATTGAAACAGTCATTAAAAATCTTCAAACAAATAAAAGCCCAGGGCCAGATGGCTTCCCGGGGGAATTCTACCAAACATTTAAAGAAGAACTAATTTCTATTCTCCTGAAACTGTTCCAAAAGATAGAAATGGAAGGAAAACTTCCAAACTCATTTTATGAGGCCAGCATCACCTTGATCCCAAAACCAGACAAGGATCCCATCAAAAAAGAGAGCTATAGACCAATATCCTTGATGAACACAGATGGAAAAATATTCTACAAAATACTAGCCAATAGGATTCAACAGTACATCAAAAGGATTATTTACCACGACCAAGTGGGATTTATTCCAGGACTGCAAGGTTGGTTCAACATCCGCAAATCAGTCAATGTGATACAACACATCAATAAAAGAAAGAACAAGAACCATATGATACTCTCAATAGATGCTGAAAAAGCATTTGACAAAATACAGCATCCCTTCCTGATCAAAACTCTTCAAAGTATAGGGATAGAGGGCACATACCTCAATATCATCAAAGCCATCTATGAAAATCCCACCGCAAATATCATTTTCAATGGAGAAAAACTGAAAGCTTTTCCACTAAGGTCAGGAACACGGCAGGGATGTCCATTATCACCACTGCTATTCAACATAGTACTAGAGGTTTTAGCCTCAGCAATCAGACAACAAAAGGAAATTAAAGGCATCCAAATCTGCAAAGAAGAAGTCAAATTATCACTCTTCACAGATGATATGATACTATATGTGGAAAACCCAAAAGACTCCACTCCAAAACTGCTAGAACTTGTACAGGAATTCAGTCAAGTGTCAGGATATAAAGTCAATGCACAGAAATCAGTTGCATTTCTCTACACCAAGAGCAAGACAGAAGAAAGAGAAATTAAGGAGTCGATCCCATTTACAATTGCACCCAAAACCATAAGATACCTAGGAATAAACCTAACCAAAGAGGCACAGAATCTATACTCAGAAAACTATAAAGTACTCATGAAAGAAATTGAGGAAGACACAAAGAAATGGAAAAATTTTCCATGCTCCTGGATTGGAAGAATAAATATTGTGAAAATGTCTATGCTACCTAAAGCAATCTACACATTTAATGCAATTCCTATCAAAGTACCATCCATCTTTTTCAAAGAAATGGAACAAATAATTCTAAAATTTATATGGAACCAGAAAAGACCTCGAATAGCCAAAGGGATATTGAAAAAGAAAACCAACGTTGGTGGCATCACAATTCCAGACTTCAAGCTCTATTACAAAGCTGTCATCATCAAGACAGCATGGTACTGGCACAAAAGCAGACACATAGATCAATGGAACAGAATAGAGAGCCCAGAAATAGACTCTAAACTCTATGGTCAACTCATCTTCGACAAAGCAGGAAAGAATGTCCAATGGAAAAAAGACAGCCTCTTCAATAAATGGTGCTGGGAAAACTGGATATCCACATGCAGAAAAATGAAATTGGACCATTTCCTTACACCACACACAAAAATAGACTCAAAATGGATGAAGGACCTCAATGTGCGAAAGGAATCCTTCAAAATCCTTGAGGAGAACACAGGCAGCAACCTCTTCGACCTCAGCCACAGCAACATCTTCCTAGGAACAACGCCAAAGGCAAGGGAAGCAAGGGAAAAAATGAACTATTGGGATTTCATCAAGATCAAAAGCTTTTGCACAGCAAAGGAAACAGTTAACAAAATCAAAAGACAACTGACAGAATGGGAGAAGATATTTGCAAACGACATATCAGATAAAGGATTAGTGTCCAGAATCTATAAAGAACTTAGCAAACTCAACACCCAAAGAACACATAATCCAATCAAGAAATGGGCAGAGGACATGAACAGACATTTCTGCAAAGAAGACATCCAGATGGCCAAGAGACACATGAAAAAGTGCTCCATATCACTCGGCATCAGAGAAATATAATCAAAACCACAATGAAATATCACCTCACACCAATCAGAATGGCTAAAATCAACAAGTCAGGAAATGACAGATGCTGGCGAGGATGCGGAGAAAGGGGAACCCTCCTACACTGTTGGTGGGAATGCAAGCTGGTGCAGCCACTCTGGAAAACAGCATGGAGGTTCCTCAAAATGTTGAAAATAGAACTGCCCTATGACCCAGCAATTGCACTATTGGGTATTTACCCTAAAGATACAAACATAGTGATCCAAAGGGGCACGTGCACCTGAATGTTTATAGCAGCAATGTCCACAATAGCCAAACTATGGAAAGAACCTAGATGTCCATCAACAGATGAAAGGATCAAGTTGATGTGGTACATATACACAATGGAATACTATGCAGCCATCAGAAGAAATGAAATCTTGCCATTTGCGACAACATGGATGGAACTAGAGCATATCATGCTTAGCGAAATAAGTCAAGCAGAGAAAGACAATTATCATATGATCTCCCTGATATGAGGAAGTGGTGATGCAACATGGGGGCTTAAGTGGGTAGGAGAAGAATCAATGAAACAAGATGGGATTGGGAGGGAGACAAACCATAAGTGACTCTTAATCTCACAAAACAAACTGAGGGTTGCTGGGGGGAGGGGGTTTGGGAGAAGGGGGTGGGATTATGGACATTGGGGAGGGTATGTGCTTTGGTGAGTGCTGTGAAGTGTGGAAACCTGGTGATTCACAGACCTGTACCCCTGGGGATAAAAATATATGTTTATTAATAAAATAAAATAGAAAAATAAAAAAAATAAAATATAAAAAAAAAGAAATAAGTAACAAAAATAAAAGCATGATTAGCATAAAAAAAAGAAAAGTGCATGAGGATCAATTACCCTCTCCCATACAGCTACTTCATATTTATAAAAGATATAAATACATACATATAAGGATCTTGTCCTTTTTTTTTCAGATTTCACTTATTTATTTGAGAGACAGCACAAGCAGGCATAGGGGCAGCGGGAGAGAGACAAGCAGACTCCCCAATGAGCAGGGAGTCTGACACAGCTCAACCCCAGGACTCCCAGGAGTTGGAGAGCATGATCTGAGCTGAAGTCAGACATTTAACTGTTTGATTCACCCAAGAGTCCCTAAAAATTCTTGTGTAAAATACTTAATAGATCCTTGGGAGCTATAATAGTCACCCCTGAGTCATCTATAAGCTAACAATGATACTAAAGATTCATGTCTCTTTGTTAGAGTAACAGAAGTCCAAAGTGAACTTATAAGAAATTTTTACATATTCTATTCATTTTATTGTACTATTTAGCTTCTCCCCATTTTCAATCTAATAATAGATTTTTCAGTGCTCATTGGACTTGAGTGGCAACCCAACTTCTGTCTTCCATCCATATGCAATTGCACAATTTACTTAAACCTATCTTATCATTTATAAAACTGGGCTTAGAATAGGATTATTTGGGGGATATTTTTTAAGGACTTTCCTGTGTACTCATATATTAAAAATTCATTATAATTTAGCTATCATTATAATTACTGTCCCATCAATCACTGAGTACTGTGAAACCATCAACCTAGAGTTCTTAGTCGTTACCTCCGCTGAAGCATAATCATAAACAAAAATCAGAACCACAAGTTAGCTCTCATTTTCCCTTAGGCATTTTGAACCTCTGATACCTCAAATCATGATATTACAACCTTTGGCACCATCTCTTATGCTCTCATCTCTTCTAACCCTTCATTTCTATTCTATTTGCTCTTCTACTTTTATCAGTACTGCTCATTTAGCACTCCTGTTCTTCAAGTATATTTGACTAAATCATTAGTTTTCTTTTCTCGTTTCCCAAACTAAAAATTATCATACAGCATTTCCTAAAATGGGATACTTATACCAATTGGTATATTAGAATTATAGGTTTAGGGGTGCCTGGGTGGCTCAGTGGGTTAAAGCCTCTGCCTTCGGCTCAGGTCATGATCCCAGGGTCCTGAGATCGAGCCCCCCATCAGGCTCTCTGCTCAGCAGGGAGCCTGCTTCCTCCTCTCTCTCTCTGCCTGCCTTTCTGCCTACTTGTAATCTCTGTCTGTCAAATAAAATAAATAAAATCTTTTAAAAAAAGAATTATAGGTTTATTTTAATTATAAGATTTTTATTTCTTTATCATGAATCCAAATTATATTAGGATAGTAAAGTGCATCAAGTTCTGAATACATTCCTTGAGAAGACAACAAGGAAAACAATTGAGTTGATGTAAGTGGTATATAAATTTGTGGCAAAATAACAAATTTCTCTAATTTTAATTAGCTGACTGAAGCTGAAAATTATATCCACTTGGCCCTCCTATTATACATGTCTCCTTGGTGCTCTGTTACTGTCCTCAGATCTGTTTGAATAGCTTTTCTGTGATATGATGTGTGTGTGTGTGTGTGTGTGTGTAATTCTGAGTGCCACCCTACAATATTTTTTCTTTGGCAAAAACTTTCAGTTTGGAAACCTAGTACTCTGATTAGAAAGCCTACATTCCAAAGATGGTTTCTGCAAGTACTTCAGTTAACTTTATCTCTGACCAACATCAGATGCTTTTTAAGTTAGTTAAGTTAAAAATAGGAATCCATTAATGAAATTATTATTGAAGATACAGGAACTGATTAAATATTTTATAGGCATCTCTAAAATATTTCAGAGACATTCCATGCTCCTTCATGACCAAGTGTAGGGAGCCCTGTAGCCTGAAGTCACAGAAATTATAATCCTGGTTAACTAAATTATCCCGTGCTCCTTTTCTTGTTCGGAGGTTTTCCATTCACATGACTCTGAAAGATAGTGCAAATGAACCCAATGGCTGGAAATACTGTCACAACTGCCCAAGGGAAAATCTAATGCATGTAATTTCTGAACCCAGCAAAAGATACAAAGTGGGGGCATAATTAATGTAAGAAATGTCAGAATGATAACATAATTCAGCCTGGCCTGATTTGATTATAACCCAGTAGTGAAGATGTAGAGGAAGTAACTCACATCTATTTCTAACTGTAGCTATGGGGACCTATGAAGAAGAAAATCATAATTGGTATGTTCAAACAGATTTTAGGTTCACTTTTCAAGTCTTTTAAGTTCTATTATTATTCACTCTTGTCAGATGATTGCAATAGGATTTCTTTCTTTTATACCACAAATTCATTAATAATTCATTATTTACAACAAACACAAAAAACGTCAGTGACTAACAGTAAAATATTCCTTTAGAAAACAAACTACAAATTTTAAATTGTAACATATGATGTAATATGTAATTTATGTATGTAATATATGAGTAACATATATCATATATTTTATTTTAGTTATACTCCTTTTTAAAAAAAAACGATTTTATTTATTTATTTATTTATTTGACACAGAGAGAGAGATAGATCACAAGTAGGCAGAGAAGCAGGCAGAGAGAAAGGGGGAAGCAGGCTCCCCGCTGAGTGGAGAGCCCAATGCGGGGCTCTGTCCCAGAACCCTGAGATCACAACCCAAGCTGAAGGCAGAGGCTTAACCCACTGAGCCACCCAGGCACCCCTAATTATACTCGTTTTATGTTAGCTGAAATATGCATGAATGAACTTTTAAGCAAAAGAAGTTATTACCTTCTGTTAATAAGCTTAAGAAGTATGGCTATTAAATGATTTTCACAAATATGACATCTACAACTCCTCTCTAAATCTTACATTTTATAATTTTCATTATCAATATAGACTCTTAATACAGAAACCCAAAATTTGAAAATTAAGTATGTATCATTTGATGTCTACAGCCATACCACACTGATTATGCCTGATCTTGTCTGGAGTTTACAATTAAAAAATTTTTTCTTGGCGCCTGGGTGGCTCAGTCATTAAGGGTTTGCCTTCAGCTCAAGTTGTGATCCCAGAGTCCTAGAATTGAGCTTTGCATTGGGCTCCCTTCTTGGCGGGGAGACTGCTTCTCCCTCTCCTACTCTGCATGTGCTCCCTTTCTTGCTGTGTCTCTGTCAAATAAATAAATAAAATATTATTTTTTTTTCCTTAGTGGGTTTTTTAATAAGGTTCTCAAAATAGTATGCATTCATATAAATTATAAATAAGTTTTTAGTTCAACCATTTAATTTGGAAATAGTTATTATCTCTAACATCCCTCTTCTTTTCTTTTAAAGAATTATGTTTATAATTAAAGCGTTTTTTATTCATTAAAGAAAATATCTCTCAGCTTTTTCAATTGATTTCATTGAACTGTTGTATATTTTACAGCTTTGTGTTGTTATTAAAACAATATATTAATATCAAATCTTATGTTAAATCATAATAAACATATTGAGTTATTTCCCTTCCACTGAGATTATTTGAATGTGATAATTTTTATTCAACATTTGTTGATTAAACATTTTAGATTTGGCAAGGAGAATGGGAAATTTTTTATCACAGTGATAAGCAGTAGCAAAACATTCTCCAAAACATGAGTATTATCCTTTGCTCTGGAGCAGATGCAAAGAAATATAAAATTAGACCTTTTCTCTAAGAAGCAAGAGCATGGAAAGCTTATATTAGTAATACTAATAACAGTTGAACTCACAGAAATGAATTCTACATAAAACTTTATCCTTATGCTCGAGAGTAACAAATACTGTTAAATAATGTCATCATAATATTGATAAAGAAAAATACAAGATAAATAAAAAAAATTCATACAGGGGCACCTGGGTGGCACAGTGGGTTAACGCCTCTGCCTTTGACTCAGGTCATGATCCCGGGGTCCTGGGATCAAGCCCTGCATCGGGCTCTCTGTTCGGCAGAGAGCCTGCTTCCTCCTCTCTATCTGCCTGCCTCTCTACCTACTTGTGATCTCTGTTTGTCAAATAAATAAATAAAATCTTTAAAAAAATTCATATAATGTTTTTCTTAATTCCACAATTTTTATTGTAAGTGTATGATATGAATGGCATGCTAGGTGTTTGTGATACTTCAGTGAACAGAACAGACAAAATATTCCTGCTTGAATATTTGCCTGAAAATTATTATGATGTTCTTATAGGGACATATACATATAGTACTGACCACAAAGGAACATTAAAATACCTATTGTCTATAGGCTTTTTTGTGTAAGATGGTATGTGTTATAGATCATGTAATGTGGGCTCCCTTGGAGACTCTAGGGGAGAATATAATTTTTGCCTTTTCCATTTATAGAGGTGCTTCCTCATATTCCTAGACTTAGGGCTCCCTTCCTTTATTTTTAAAGTCAACACTGTGGCATAGTGCTTTAATCCTTACACTGCCTTCTTTTGTCTTCAAATCTCTCTTTCTGTCTCCTTAGATGCTTATGATACATGTAGGGCCTACCCAGATAATCCAGGACAACTATCTCATCTCAAGATATTTAATTTAATCATATTTACAAAGTCCCTATTACTATATAAAGTAGTGTTCTCAGTTTCGGGGATTAGATCCTAGATATCTTAAGTGGCCATTATTCAGTTTACTCATTGTCCATCTGTCTACCCTCTGATACTCTACTCATGAAGGTAACTCTATAGTTAACACATGAAAAAAAAATAAGCAAAACACCATGAAAAACATAGTTCTCAAATTAAATTCTTTCACATTCTTAAGTTTCATTCTATTAAGTCTATTAATATATATATATATTTTGGTAGTTCTTTCTAGGGGTGCCTGGGTGGCTTAGTCAGTTAAGCTTCTGACTCCTGATTTTTGCTCAGGTCATGATCTCAGGGTCATGATCTTCTGATGGTGAGATCAAGCACCCTGTTGGGATCCGTGCTCAGCAGCGAGTCTCCTGGAGATTCTCTTTCTCCTTCTCTTCTGCCCCTCTCCCTTGTAGCTCATTCTCTTTCACTGTCTCAAATTAAAAATAATTTTTAAAAAATAGAAGTTTGATAGTTCTTTCTAGTGACCTACCAGTACCTTATTACTGGGCTATTTTATTTGTCATCAGCTATAGCATCTGTTTTCTAAATAATCCACATGTCTCTGACCATATTCATCCCTACTTATAATACCCAGAATTAACCTTTTTAAAAATTGAACCCAACCATGTTGCTCAGCTCTTGAAAAAAACAAAACAAAACAACAAAAATACCCTATTTACTACTACCATTCACGGAACAAAATCTAAATCTACAATTTGAAATTAAACTGTCCTCCCTACTCTGAGAACAAAACTCCAGTCTCTTTTTTAACCATTTCATATCTTTCCACAAGTATACCAAGCACTCCAAGTACAAAAATTGTCAACATTTATAAACATGTACTATAGAATAAACTTCAATACTTTGATTATTGGCAAGTTGCTATTTATTCCTCAAGACGACAGACTAAACATCATTAAGATTTTTTTCCTTCTGTAATGTAGAAATAATGGCTACTCCATCTACTCTATCTTTGGGTCTCCACATTCATTCATATTTCTTTTATGCCATATGCGTGGTATTATTATTATTATTATTATTATTATTATTTTAATGATCACTCTAGGGGCACCTGGGTGGCTCAGTGGATTAAGCCTCCGACTTCAGCTCAGGTCATGATCTCAGGGTCTTGGGATCGAGCCCTGCATCAGACTCTCTGCTCAGCAGGAGCAGATCCTCTCTCTCTCTGCCTGCCTCTCTGCTTACTTGGGATCTCTGTCTGTCAAATAAATAAATAAATAATCTTTTTTAAAAAAATCATCACTCTATCTCCTCGATATAAATTTGAGCATGTGGGAAATGCTGTGCCCAGATCACCTTGGAATCCCCAGAAATGAGCTTGGCAGGAAGAAGACAATCTACAAATGTAATTACTTGAATGAGTGAAGACATCAGAGGTAAATGAGAAAACTAGTGCCTGTAATAACAACATAACTGATGAACACTTCTCTCCTCAAGATACTACCATATATTAAACTAAATCTCTCCTCAGAAGTAATCATTGCTTGAACATGAAATTAATTCCTGTTTCTGTTCTTACTTTTTACTCAGGTAAAGTAAAATAAATACATACAAACATATAAATATTATATAATGATGTATAAAATATATTTTTCAGAAAGTTTTAGGTCAAGTTTTTCATGACTGGAATATTTTCTCTTTTCCACTGGAATTTTAAAACTACCCGGTAATAGAGTTGTTATACAAATTGTCCACTGCCTGCAAATCATAGTGATTTTATATTTTCAAAAACTATAAATAATTATGCTGCTATAACATTATTCAAAATATATTTATATAAGTTTCTTTATTCACCTATTAAATAAAGGAGTATGTTTGCAGGTATCTCTGAGTTTAAAACTTCTATATATATATTTAAATATGACCTTAATCAATCTCTTTTTTATTGAAATATATTAACATAAAGTGTTATTTTAGTTTTAAGAGTATAATTGATTGAGATAAATTTATAGAATTGTTGAGTCATTATATTGTACCTGTGTATTCCTATATAATAGGTGCTTGAATATCTGTCTAATAGACAGACATCCTGTGGGACTGTCTAAAATCTGTTATAAACAAATCATAGCTAAAATGGTCTATGTCCATTTCTCTTTCATTCACTCCATTACAGATATTGTTCCCTGAGTATTTCACAACCAAATCTCTCCCTCTAAAACAAAACAAAACAAAACAAAAATCTCATCTCTAAAAAAGTGTCCTGGGGAATCCCAACTAAAAGAGTTGGGAGCTGGGAAAGGTTTAGCACACGAACTGTAACATGGCCTTTTGGAGCCGAGTGGTGTGTGAGTCAGCTGGCAAAGAGAACTCTGTCAGTGGTTGTCGATGTAGCACAACATGGTATAGTAATGCAAGTATTAAAGCATTATACTAGCTGGGAACAGTGTGGGGAATAATGGCAGAAAGGAATGTCATAGCAAATGTAGTATTAAGGTCCTTCAGAGATTTAGTAGAAATAGAAATCATCAGAATAGTGGAAGCAAATGGATCTTGCTAAGTGTCATTGATACAGTGAAAAAGAAAAAGACAAATTAGGGTGAAAAATAATACTTTTTTAAAAAGTAAGAGTGAGGAGGGGCACCTGGGGGCCCAGTGGGTTAAGCTTCTGCCTTTGGCTCAGGTCATGATCTCAGGGTCCTGGGATCAAGCCCCACACTGGGCTCTTTGCTCAGCAGGGAGTCTGCTTCCCCCACCACCCTGCCCCATCTGCCTGTCTCTCTGCCTACTTGTGATCTCTTTGTGTCAAATAAATAAATAAATAAATAATCTTTAGAAAATTACAAAAAAAAAAAAAAAGAGTGAGGAGACCTCTTTGGACTCTTACAAAGTGTCCAGGACTTATTTATAAGAGTGGGAGTGCCTGAATTCCCCAGCACTTACTAGGACTGAAGAATTTGCCGACTCCCTTTATTTGAAAATGACACAGAGATCAATGTCTTGCAAAATAACATGTAACTGCTCTCCACTAGGATTCTAGCCTACTTAGCTATAGATGTGAAGATTATATGACAAGACTTCCAGACCATATCTTTCTTCACACACTTCCTTCCTTCTCCACACTTATAGGGGCAGTAAGGTATAAACAATTGTACCAGCAGTGGAGTCTCAAAGGACTGGTAGAATCTCACCTTGGCACCAGTCTCACCTTGGTACCCACAGTATGTGACCCTCCATGTCACCTAAAGCCTCCAAGCCTCCTAGTACATAAAACTGCTACAGAATGTTTCAGTGATTATGTATCTATGACTTCTTTAGGGCAGCTCTCTGTATAGTAAGAACACAATATCTATTGGCTATAAATATTAACACTAGGCATTATAGATCTTACTTCTATGTCGTGCTTTTATAGTCAAAGCCCACTTTCCCAGTTCACCTCTAATTTACATGCATCAAAATCAAATGAATGAGTTATTGAGAAAAATTGCTGGTTAAAAAATCTGCAGGCATTTTAATTATTAAATATATTCCATATATCAAGTATTTGATATTTAAAAAATGATAATCTATAATAAATATGGACCAGACTTTATTAATTTATATTACCCTTCTATATAAATACATATGTACACATAGATAAGTGCATATAATACAAATGTATGTATATAGATATATAATATATATACATTTAGTGGTATATATAATATATATTATATATAATAAATATATATAATTTATACTGCTGTATACACACACATACATATAGTGTATGTGTGTATGTGTGTGTATGTTTTAAGCCCTAGGCATACAATGATCAATAAAAGACATAAGATCACTACTCTGAGGTCACAGTACCCTGAGGCTCACAGTCTGTTAGGAAGATAGAGAAGGGAGAAAACACAAAACACACATACACACACATGCACACACACAATGTGTGTTTATAAAATAGCCAGAGCCTATGCTATGAAGAGAAGTAACGCCTGGCATTGAGAGTGTCACAGCACATATTTAACAAAAAGAAACAATTTAGCTTGGTGGGTCATGTGATATTTTTTATCACACTTTGTGGAAAAACATTTATTTCTCTCTGACTTAAGAGTCCCGAGGGAAAGGATTGTGTACAGCTTACCATTTTGTCTTTAATTAAGAGCACAACATTTTGAGCCTTGATTATATTTGAATGACTGTATGCACTAATTTTGTAAACCAAACTGACAGCACATAACATCAGTATTTCATGAAACATTTGTTGACTAAAAACATTGCTAAAATCTGTTCTAGGTCTTCAAGATACAAACTATATACTGCAGAAACTAAATGATGAAAAATTATTATTTTGCAGTATTACCTGATCCTTTTGATAAATACATACACTTTTTAAAAGATCTTATTTATTTATCTATTTATTTGTCAGAGAGAGAGAGAGAGTGAGAGAGAGAGAGTACAAGCAGGGGGAGTGGCAGGGAGAGCAGGCAGAGGAAGAAGGCTGCTCCTCACTGAGCAAGAAGCCTGATAAGGTACTCCATTCCAGGGCCCTGGGATCATGACCTGAGCCAAAGGCAGATGCTTTACTGACTGAGCCACCCAGACATCCCTATTTCCCATTTTAAAAAAATGAGCTTTATTATCATTTCACAAGTGAAAATTGTGAAATACCCTTTTTAAAATCTAAACATGGATATGTTAAAATATGAGACAGAATAAAATATAGAGAAAAATAAGTTCTCTTTTTTTCCTCAAAACCAAACCAAGTTTTACACAACGAAAATGTAGAAAATGGGGGCAACTGGGTGGCTCAGATGGTTAAGCATTTGCCTTCAGCTCAGGTCATGATCTCACCGTCCTAGGATCAAGCCCCTCATTGGCTCCCTGCTCAGCGGAGAGTCTGCTTCTCCCTTTCTCTTGGCCTGTCTCCCCTCCTTGTGCTGTCTCTCTGAAATAAATAAATAAAACCTTAAAAATAAGAATAAAATGTAGAAAAGAAACATACATTGAGGAAAGTGTAGTAACAGTAACACTAAAAAGAACTTAGAACTTGAGGGACGCCTGGGTGGCTCAGTTGGTTAAGCAGCTGCCTTCGGCTCAGGTCATGATGCCGGCGTCCTGGAATCGAGTCCCACATCGGGCTCCTTGCTCAGCAGGGAGCCTGCTTCTCCCTCTGCCTCTGCCTGCCATTCTGTCTGCCTGTGCTCGCTCTCTCCCCCTCTCTCCCTCTGATAAATAAATAAAAAATCTTAAAACAAAACAAAACTTAGCATTTGATTCCATCATCAGTTTACATATATGAGCTTTTTAAGAATTCATAAAAATTCATAAGCCCATTATCAAAATATTTAAGTTCCAAAAAACACTTACTTAGATTAAAAAAAATACCCTTAAGGAGCAGCCAGAGACATTGATTCAAAAATTGTATATAAAGCTTAAAGCACAAGCAATAGAAGCGATTCTGGCTAAATGAAACAAAAGAATGAAAAATACAAGTGATTAGGATTTATTTGAAAATTATTGGTAAACTTACATAAAGGGAGGATAAATGCCACATAATGTAAAATCCAAGGCAAAATACTCTCTTTAGCTCCTTGATCTGAATAACCTGAAGTACTTGTTAAAAATAGTGAATTTCGGGGCGCCTGGGTGGCTCAGTGGGTTAGGCCGCTGCCTTCGGCTCGGGTCATGATCTCAGGGTCCTGGGATCGAGTCCCGCATCGGGCTCTCTGCTCAGCAGGGAGCCTGCTTCCCTCTCTCTCTCTGCCTGCCTCTCTGACTACTTGTGATTTCTCTCTGTCAAATGAATAAATAAAATCTTAAAAAAAAAAAAAATAGTGAATTTCTGGGCCCAGCCCAGAATTACTGAATCAGACTATGTAGAGAAGACCTCCATATATTTGCCCTTAAAAAAAAAAAACAAAAACGTTTTAATCATTTTTTTATTTTTTAATTTGTTTTATCAACATATATTGTTTGTTTTAGGAATACAGATCTGTGATTCATCAATCTTAATACAATTCACAGCATTCACCATAGCACATACCCTTCCCAATGTCCATCATTCAGCCACCCCATCCCACCTAACCCTCCTCCTCCAGCAACCCTGTCTGTTTCAGTCTCATCTATATTTGCTCTTGAACACTATCATGAAGGAGACTCATGCCCTCTAATATTTGCCTGAGTGACTCTAGAGTGACTCTACCCCAATATTCCAAATGCAATTATTTTCTATTAAAGTAAAAAATTTCTGGAAAACAAAACTGTGCTTTCTTCTCCGAACTGGGAGAACAATCTCTGAACTCTTTTTTCTTATATGATAGATATTACATTCTACTTTAAACTTTTATTATTTGTGTGAAAATCACTCTTACTTTTTTCAGAATTTGCAAGCTTATTGAAGCTAGCATAATCATCTTTTTAGTCTTTGTATAACCCATAGAACAAAGAACAAGGACTTTTAATATGTAAGTCCTTTACAGACTTGTTTATTTATTTGAGAGAGAGAAAGAGACAGAGAGAGAGAGAGGGAGTACAGGGTATGAGGGGCAGAGGAAGATATAGAGAGAAACCTAAGCAGAGTCTGTGCTGAGTATGGAGTCTGACACAGGGCTCAACCTCAGGATTCTGAGATCATGACCTGAACCAAAACCAAGAGTCAGATGCTCAAACGACTATGCAACCGAGGCACCCCTAATGTATAAGTCTTTTAAGAATATAAATTGAATTGAATGAAATTGATTTAACATATGAGGCTGATAATTTTGGGGTAAGAATACTATGTTGAGTGGACATTTTGGTGTGTGTGTGGCTTTAAAATTGCTAAAATAAATTCTAAAAGTTATTAGTCATTTTATGTAAGAGAAAAAAATATATAGCAGGCTAAGACTTAAACTTACTGGAAAGTACAGTTTTCCAATGAATGAAAGGCAGAAGCAGTAATTTTGTCTCTCATATATTTTAGTAAAATATGCCAAGTCTCAAAATCTTTTTTATTTCTCTGAAAATGACATTTGAAATTGATTAGGTTGGTAGCTGCACATATTTTACTACCATTTAGCTCCTCAGCCTGATATCTATCTGAGAATTTCTAAGGCTGATTAAAAAAATGTATCACTTATTGAATAAGACATAACAATGATAATTTTGTTTCTGACAATACCCATCGGTATTAGTTTGTGTGCAAATATCAGTTTTCCTTATTTCCAAATTCCCTTATAAATCAGTTCTTTAGAGTACATGACTATAAATAATGTATAATTCAGGACTCAAAACAACAATTTGTACTCACTATGAAATAATTTAAGAAACATTTCCCAAGAGGAAAGCCCTCTGGTTATTTGGAAACTTCGTGTGTCTATAACATGTGAGATGGAGATACCTGTTGGGATACCCTTTTTCACTTTCAAATGTGGTTTCTTTCCTATTACATTTTAGATTTCCACATATATCATAATCATATGAATAGGTGGTCCTTAAAACAAATAGTCATTTACTGCAAACATGGTTTGGCTGTATGTTTCCATGTTGCATATAAATGAAGGCCTAACAGAATTACAGAGAACTTGTAATAAATTTTTGTAAATATATTTTGCTGGATAAGCTCCTAAAAATCCCTCCTTTTAATTTTCCTAATTCACAAATTTTATTTCAATTTTCTAAGCAAAACATAATCATTAAGTAATACTTATCTTGAAAACAAATTTCATGTCAAACAACTACCTACTTTATTGGTACTAAATACTGTATTAAGATTTGGGGGATATATACTATCAAGACTTTTTTTTTTTTTTTTTAAGATTTTATTTATTTATTTGACAGAGAGAGATCACAAGCAGGCAGAGAGGCAGGCAGAGAGAGAGGAGGAAGCAGGCTCCCTGCTGAGCAGAGAGCCCAATGCGGGGCTCGATCCCAGGACTCTGAGATCATGACCTGAGCCGAAGGCAGTGGCTTAACCCACTGAGCCACCCAGGCGCCACCTATCAAGACTTTTTTTAAAGACGGATTTGATAAAACATTTAAAATTATATTTTAAGTAACCTCTATAGATAAAATAACTGCATTAAGTTCAGGTGACATTTTAAAATAAACTACTTAAAGTGAAAATAATAGTTGGCTGTCATTATATTTATTAAATGAATTCAGTAGAGTGATACACATGGATATTTAAAGGTAAAGAAAAAAAAACTAAGACTACAAATAATTATTACTGAAAAGCAGTGACAGTGAAAGAAAGCTGTCTGCAAGTTGGACATGTTCAGTTCTATTGATTGGCTGCTTTTCTGGGATGTTTCTTGTCAGCGGCTTAAAAATCAGTATGTGATAAATACAGAGGTATGTCCAAAATGGCATGGTTTATGATTTTACAGTATTGGCCTATTTTATAAGGCAAAGCCCTAATTTTAGCATAGTCATCTTTATCAACTAGTATTTATTACATATTATGAAATCCATTTCCATTCATGTGGAGACAAAAGAGAGCTATGATTCTGTCACTAATGTGTTTCAGTGAAATTAGCCAATGTGAAATTAAAACAAGATGCAAATAAATTTTCCCATATATAAATAAAACCATATTAGTATATTAATGAACAGCATAAATCACCAAATTATGGAAAACTTGGCAGAACTGATGTAGTAGAGCTAAGTAGAGCTAAGTAGAGCTTCCTTTGAAAAAGAAGAATTACAATGACTTTCCTAATGGCACTGGATACAGTAAATCTGATTGGAAGATCCATTACACTTTGTACTATTTTTCCTTGGGTTTTTTTGCGGGGGCTAACACTTTATTATTTTTTTCTTTCTTAATATTTTTTACTGTGTTGTGTTAGTGACCATACAGTACATCGTTGGTTTTTGATGTAGGATTCCAAGATTCATTGTTTATATCTAACACCCAGTGTTCCATGCAATATATGCCATCCTTAATACCCGTCACCAACCCATCCCCTGACCCCTCCTCCGTCTAAAACCCTGTTTGTTTCTCAGAATCCACAGTCTCTTATGGTTCATCTCTCCCTCTGACTTCCCCCTTTTCATTTTTCCTTCCTTCTCCTAACGTTGTCCATGCTATTCCTTATGTTGCATAAAGTAAGTGAAACCATATGATAAATGACTTTCTCTGCTTGACTTATTCAGCATATTCTCCTCCAGTCCCATGCTGTTGATGCAAAAGTTGGGTATTCATCCTCTCTCATGGCTGACTATTATTCTATTGTGTATATGGACCACATCTTCTTTCTCCATTCATTTGTCGAAGGGCATCTTGGCTCTTTCCACACTTTGGCTATTGTGGACATTGCTGCTTTGAATTTTGATGTACATATGGCCTTTCTTTTCACTACATCTGTATCTGGGGCTAATACCCAGTAATGAAATTGCTGGATCATAGGGTAGCTCTATTTTTAATTTTTTTTTAGGAACCTCCAAACTGTTTTTCAAAGTGGCCCCACCAATTCGCATTTGCACCAACAGTGTAAGAGTGTTCCCCTTTCTCCACAGCCTCTCCAACATTTACACAGCCTCTCCAACATTTATTATTTCTTGCCTTGTTAATTTTTTTTAAAGATTGTATTTATTTATTTGACAGAGATTACAAGCAGTCAGAGAGGCAGGCAGAGAGAGAGGAGGAAGCAGGCCCCCTGCTGACCAGAGAGCCCGATGCAGGGCTTGATCCCAGGACCCTGGAATCATGATCTGAGCTGAAGGCAGAGGCTTTAACCCACTAAGCCACCCAGGTGCCCCATTGCCTTGTTAATTTTTGCCATTCTAACTGGTGTAAGGTAATATCTCAACGTGGTTTTGATTTGAATTTCTGTGATGGCTAAGGATGATGAACAGTTTTTCATGAGTCTGTTAGTCATTTGTATGTCTTCTTTGGAGAAGTGTCTGTTCATGTCTTCTGCCCTTTTTTTTTTTTTACTTGATTACCCATTTTTTGGGTCTTGAGTTTGAGAAGTTCTTTATAAATCTTTAAATATCTTCTCACATTCTGTGGTTTGCCTCTTTGTTTTATTAACTGTTTTCTTTACTGTGCAGAAGCTTTTTATCTTGATGAAGTCCCAAAAGTTCATTTTCACTTTTGTTTCCTTTGCCTTTGGTGACATGTCTTGAAAGATGTTGCTGTGGCTGATACCTAAGAAGTTAATGCTTATGTTCTCCTCTAGGATTTTGATGGATTTCTGTCTCACACTGAGGTATTTTGTCCATTTAGAGTTTATCTTCATGTATGGTGTAAGAAAATGGTCGAGTTTTATTCTTCTATATATATAGTTTTCCAATTTTTCTAGCAGCACTTTTTGAAGAGACTGCCTTTTCCCCACTGGATATTTTTACCTGTTTGTTGAAGATTATTTGACCACAGAATTAGGGGTCCATATCTGGGCTCTCTTCTCTGTTCCATTGGTCTATGTGTCTGTTTTTGTGCCAGTACCACACTCTCTTGATGATCACAGCTTTGAAATCAAGCAACGTGAAGCCTTCAACTTTGTTTTTCTTTTTCAACATTTCCTTGGTATTTCAGGGTCTTTCCTGGTTCTGTACAAATTTTAGGATTGCTTCAGTACTTTGAAAAATGTCAATGGTGTTTTGATCAGGATGGCATTGAAAGTATAGATTGCTCTGGGCAGCATAGACATTTTAACAATGTTTATTCTTCCAATCCATGAGCATTGGATATTTTCCCATCTTTTCATGTCTTTTTCAATTTCTTTCATGAATGTTCTGTAGTTCCCAGAGTATAGGTCCTCTACCTCTTTGGTTAGGTTTATTCCAAGGTATCTTATGGTTTTTGGTGCTATTATAAATGGAATCAATTCTCTAATTTCTCTTTCTGTAGTTTCATTGTTAGTGTATAAGAAAGCAATTGATTTCTGCGCATTGATTTTGTATCCTGCCACATTGCTGTATGAGTTCTAGTAATTTGGGGGTGGAGTCTTTTGGGTTTTCCACATAAAGTATCATGTCACCTGTGAAGAGAGAGAGTTTCACTTCTTCTTTGCCAATCTCAGTACATTTTATTTTGCTTTGTTGCCTAACTGCTGTTGCTAGGACTTTTAGTACTATGATGAACAATAGTGGTCAGAGTGGGCATCCTTGTCCCTGCTATTAAGTGAGAGTCTCTCAGATTTTCCCCATTAAGAATGATATTCACTGTGTATTTTTCATAGATGGATTTTATGAAGTTGAGGAATGTTCCCTCTATCCCTATACTCTGAAGAGTTTCAATCAGGAAAGGATGCATTCAAATGCTTTTTCTTTTTTCTTTCTTTAAAGATTTCATTTATTTATTTGACAGAGAAAGATCACAAGTAGGCAGAGAGGGAGGCAGAGAGAAAGAGGGAAGCAGGCTCCCCGCTGAACAGAGAGCCCGATGCAGGACTTGATCCCAGGACCCTGAGATCATGACCTGAGCCGAAGGCAGCAGCTCAACCCACTGAGCCCCCCAGGTGCCCCTCAGATGCTTTTTCTTAAATGCTTTTCTGCATCAACTGAGAGTACCATGTGGATCTTCTCTCTACACTTATTGATTTGTTTTATCACATTGATTGATTTGCGAATGCTGAACCACCCTTGCATCCCAGGGATAAATCCCACCTGGTCATGATGGATAATTTTTTTTTTTAAATTTTTTATTTTTTATGAACATATATTTTTATCCCCAGGGGTACAGGTCTGTGAATCACCAGGTTTACACACTTCACAGCACTCACCAAAGCACATACCCTCCCCAATGTCCATAATCCCACCCCCTTCTCCCAAACCCCCTCCCCCCAGCAACCCTCAGTTTGTTTTGTGAGATTAAGAGTCACTTATGGTTTGTCTCCCTCCCAATCCCATCTTGTTTCATTGATTCTTCTCCTACCCACTTAAGGCCCCATGTTGCATCACCACTTCCTCATATCAGGGAGATCATATGATAGTTGTCTTTCTCTGCTTGACTTATTTCGCTAAGCATGATATGCTCTAGTTCCATCCATGTTGTCGCAAATGGCAAGATTTCATTTCTTTTGATGGCTGCATAGTATTCCATTGTGTATATATACCACATCTTCTTTTTAATGTATTGTTGGATCTTATTAGCTAAGATCTTGTTGAGAATCTTGGCATCCATATTCATCAAGGATATTGGTCTGAAATTCTCCTTTTTGATGGGGTCTTTGGCTGGTTTGGGGATCAAGGTAATGCTGGCCTCATAGAAATAGTCTGGAAGTTTTCCTGCTATTTCTATTTTTTGAAATAGCTTCAGGAGAATAGGTATTATTTCTTCTTTGAATGTTTGGGAGAATTCCCCAGGGAATCCATCAGGTCCTTGACTCTTGTTTTTTGGAAAGTTTTTGATCACTGCTTCAATCTTGTTACTAGTTATTAGTCTATTCAGGTTGTCTGTTCTTCCTATTTCAATCTTAGAAGTCTATAGGTTTCTAGGTATGCATCCATTTCTTCTAGGCTGCTTAACTTATTGGCATATAGCTGTTGATAATAATTTCTGATGATTGTTTCTATTTCCTTGATGTTAGTTGTGATCTCTCCCCTTTCATTCATAATTTTATTAATTTGGGTTTCTTCTCTTTTCTTTTGAATTAGTCTAGTCAGTGGTTTATCTATCTTATTAATTCTTTCAAAGAATAAGCTTCCAGATTCATTGATGTGTTCTACTGTATCTCTGCTTTCTAATTTATTGATCTCTGCTCTAATATTGTTCATTTACCTTCTCATGTATGGGTTAGGCTTAATGTGTTGTTGATTTTCCAGTTCTTTAAGGTGTAAAGAGAGTTTGTTTATTTGGGATTTTTTGTTTTGTTTTGTTTTATTAGTGAGGCTTGGATGGCTATATATTTCCCCCTTAGGACTGCCTTTGTCATATCCCATAGGTTTTTGAATGAATGGGTCTTCATTCTCATTGGTATCCATGAATTGTTTAAGTTCTTTGATTTCCTGGTTGACCCAAATATTGTTGAGCAATATGGTCTTTACTTCCGAGTATTTGAATTTCTTTCAGATTTTTTTTCTTGTGATTGAATTCCCATTTCAAAGCATATGGTCTGAGAATATGCAGGGAATAATATCAATCTTTTGATATCAGTTGAGACCTGATTTGTGAATGAGTATGTGGTCTATTCTGGAGAAAGTTTCATGCACTCTCAAGAAGAATGATTATTCTGTTGTTTTAGGGTGGAATGTTCTGTATATATCTACGAGGTCCATCTAGTACAGTGTGTCATTCAAAGCTCTTGTTTCTTTGTTGATTTTCTGCTTAGATGATCTGTCTGTTGCTGAGAGGAGTGTTAAAATACCCTACAATTAACATATTATTATCAATATGTCTCTTATTTTAATTAACAGTTGGTTTATATAGTTGGCTACTCCCATGTTGGGGACATAAATATTTACAACTATTAGATCTTCTTGTTGGATAATCCCTTTAAGAATGGTATAGTGTCCTGCTATATCTCTGACTATGGTCTTTAGCTTAAAATGTAATTTGTCGTATATGAGGATTGTTAGTCTAGACTTCTGCATTCTGTTGGCAAGAAAGATGGTTCTCCATCCCTTCACTTTCAGTTTGGATGTATCTTTAGGTTAAGAATGAGTCTTTTGTAGACAACATATGAATGGGCCCTGTCCTTTTATCCAATCTGCAACCCTGTGTTGCTTTATGGGAGCATTTAGTTCGTTCATGTTAAGAGTGATTATTGAAAGATATGTTTTTATTGTCATAATGTTGCCTGTGAGGTCCTTGTTTCTGTAAATTTTTTTTCTGTAAATTTCTGTTCTATATCACTCTTGGGGTCTTTCTTCTTTTAGAGAAACCTTTTAGTTTTTCTTATAGGTCTGGCTTAGTAGTCACATATTCTTCCAGTTTTTGCTGGTCTTAAAAGCTCTTTATCTCTCCATCCATTGTGAGTAACAACCTTGCTGGATATAGTATTCTTGGCTGCATGTTCTTCTCATTTAGTACCCTGAATATGCCTTGCCAGCCCCTTCTGGGGCTAACCCACAGGTTACTGTGGGCAGGTCTGACGTGATTCTGATATTCCCCCTCTGTATATAAGGAATCTCTTCCTCCTAGCTGACCTTAAGATGTTTTCCCTGCTTTTAAGATTCACAAGCTTCACTATGAAACTCCATGCCTGGGAGTCAGTCTGCCCACCTTGATCTTGGGGAGGGTGGGGGTGTCCTCTCTGTCTATAGGACACAAATGCTTGTTTCATTCAGGTGGCTAAGACTTAAAAGAAGAGTTCATAAGAAAGAGATGCCTCTCTGGGTCTTGAGATGAAGGTTTCCCACTAGAGTTAATATAAGATCCTCAGAGAGCATCTATTTTAAAGGGCACCTTGACTGGCAGTACCAAATAGTAAAGAGAGTTCACTGAGGTCTGTATTTGGTATGGATCAATTAACCCACTGAGTGAGAACATAACTCAGAATCAGAAAAGCAAATTCAAGTCAGAGCATATGCAAAGGGAGAAATCAAGGCTAAACCCATTGTGGATGGAAGAAGATATCCAAATTTCCAGATGACACAAAAGCCTTAGGACTGTGATTCTCGAATTAAGTGTGATGACAATTACATGGAAGACTTGTTGAAGTTTTTGGGTCCCACTCCAGAGTTTCTGATTCAATAGGTCTGAGATGGGACCTGAAAATGTGCGTTTCTAAAAAGTTACCAAGTGATGCTTATGCAGCTGGTTCAGGAGCCACATTTTGTCTTATGGAATCTTATCATTAAAAAAAGAATAAAAATAAAAGTATAAGCAGTATATCTTACATAATTGATACAGACACCCTACCAAAACACAAACAAATTAAAAACGACAAAACACAACACAACAAAAACCCATCAAGTGTTGTAGGGTGAGGCAAAGGAAACAGAAAAAAATTATTTGGGAAGGATCTTAAAGATAGACATTGGCTTCAGCTAGCAGTTTTTTCAAAGTTTCTAAGAGCAGCCAGATCAGAATATATACCTTGGAAACATCTGACTATAGGTAATTGTGAGGAGAAAAAGCAAAGATAAGTTGTTGACAGGTAAGTCCTTGGGACTCCATTACACCAGTAATGGACTGAGGTTTGTTATGAGGCATCAGGAAAAATAAACAACCCATGAGGATCAAGTTTGAAAAGTCACACAAAATAGTTACTCTTAATATATATAATCAAAATAAAGGACTCCTTCTGTTATGAAATACAAATACATTCAATCAATAGAGTCACCTGAATAAATAATTATTAAAAGTATACTATTAGATAGATTAATTAATAAACATGGTTTACGACTTTGAAAATTCTGTAAGCCTGCAATGCCTTGGGCCACAAAAAATTTTTTCAGTATATGAAATCAACAACACTGTGGGCATTACTTTGAGATGT
Organism: Mustela nivalis; assembly: GCF_964662115.1. Lineage (NCBI taxonomy): Eukaryota > Metazoa > Chordata > Mammalia > Carnivora > Mustelidae > Mustela > Mustela nivalis. Next base: position 106,031,043 of record NC_139024.1, read on the forward strand.
CACCATAATAAGAGCCATACGGTCCTAAGGCATAGTACCAAACCCTGTCATTCCAAGTGATAGCATTTAGTAGAAAGTCCTTCAAGTAAACTAAATGACACTTTGTTTAGTCTTCTATTGCTAAAATTAAAAAAAAATATATAGAAGACTTTCCACCTCAGAATGGGCAATAACAGAACATAAGCTGCAAGCTAATTCTTTCCTTCCACATAAAATATTATTAATGCTAAATTTTATTATTATTTCAACATGCTACAATAATGTGTAATGATTATAGAGAAATGATCTTAGTTTAAATCCTACCCCATTCCCTCAAGGCATTAAAAATAGTGCAGGAACATTTCAGAGTAGCCACGTTAAAGCTAGGTCATGAATAGAATATATGGCTGTTTTCATGAAATAGCCTAGAAAGTGTGATAAGAGCAATCATATTTTAAATTAGACTGTAATCTCAAGATAATTTTCCAGAATGCCACAATAAATATATATTCCTTTATATGTCATATTTTTGTTTTACATTATTAATAAAACATGAATTATTAAATGCATATTTCAATAATTAGTGGCTGAATTCATATTACAGCATGTCTAATGGTAACTAATATAGTTGCTCTTATGCAGCTGTATTAATGTGTATATTTTAATGAGTCCCTATCATTTTTATATTGGAGAGTAATGTAGGTTTATGCATAGTATATGCTTTGTTAAGTTTTATGAATTAGACAATATAAGAATATCAAGGGAAAGAGCAGATTCAAGATCATTAGCAATGTCAAACCGAATGGGAGAAAGCATTTTAAAGTTTTACAAAACTAATGATTTCTCAGTAGGCCTAAGGCTTTAATAGTTGTGAGACAGCTTCTAGTCTTCAATTTCATTAAAACATACCTGGGAAATGGTCCATTTGAGTGAGTTAAGACAAACATTCCTTGAGGCTCACAATACCCTTAATTTAGAACTGGGTATCTTGAGAGAATAGGACTTTACGGGTAGGTATAGGTCTCATTGTAAAAACAAGAACACGGAAACCCAGAAAATTTAAGAGATCCAAACTTTTGTTCATAAAAATAAATAAAAAAGATTCAATGAGTGAATCGATAATTATAGAATTGCCCTAAGGTCACAAAGCCAGTGTTTCTGAAAAAAATATCAAATCTACTGAATTTCTCCACTGCTCTCAGCTGACTCTTCAAAGCTGAATTTCTCTCTTTCTTGTAATACATTCCTTCAGCAAATAATTATTGAACATCTCTTTTAATCTGGGCAGTGTTCTAAGATCTGTAGATTCAAAGATAAATAATTAATGGATTCCCCAGAAGCTTACATGAGGAAAAAGGACAGGTAAACTCATTGAATCCGAATACAGTACTGAAGAGCATAGGAAGAACTAAACCCCAGGAAAAGATAAAACTAGTCAGATTTTGTCATACTTATACTCAAAGTCCTTAAATTGTCCCCTTCCTCCTTCAGAGTTAAAAGCAGAACATACTCAGTCTGTTGTTGTCTGCTTCCATACTCTCTCTGAACTCATCTGTTCTAGAGCATCTTTTCCCATATAGCCATACTCTTCTGCATTTCTGTTTCTTACCAGAAACAAAGTACTGTTCCTTCAAGAAACTGACACATGCTGTTCCCTTCACCTTGACCAGTCTCCCCAAAATGTCCTTATGCCATACTCTCTTTTTTCCAGATCTTTCCTTCTAACTTTTCCTGATATCACCTCACAAAAATAACAATTCTTTCCATAACTATGTAGACATAGTCCTCATATTGTTCAGGAAGCTGAAGCATAGAAAGACGTCACAATTAGCCCAAAGCTACTATAGGGGGTTGAGCCACAGTTAAAATACAGAAGTGAGCAAGAAGTTTTCCTCTTTGGCTCTGGGCTAGAAAAGAATGATAGGATGCATGATGCATCAAGGAATGCATCCTGACAGACGGAGAAGAGAGTTTGCCTTGCCAGAGCTATCTTCAGATGTTACCAGTGGCAGTATCTCCAAAGGCTTAAAAATAAATAAATTAAGCACCTCACTGTAGGAGAGTCACCTTTTAACGAAACAACTGCAGATTTTAGTCCATCAGCCTACAGTAATATCTGCAGTTAAACAAGGGAAACAGCAGAGGACCAGGTCAGCGGCCTTACCTCCTTTCTTTCCACAGGATTTACATACTTAGTGGGTGTGGTTGAAATGTAAATGTAATGATTTAGTAAGCAAAACCAATGTTCATTTTTAAGTATGTACAGTATCTTTTTCATCTTGGTCCATCCTTAAAACCAAGTATTTTAACAAACTGAATAGAAGCAGACTCAAATTACTATGGCAAAAAAATGGGAAGATAATACATTTTACTACATTGTACTCATCAATTATAATAACTTTTAAATAAGCACAATTTTTAGATTACCAATCACATTACAAATTTGTGTTTATTTACTGTACTCAAGTTATATTTTGTGTGTATGTTTTAATAATTTTACTAGTGGAGTGTATATAATTTATAAAAAACACATATTTTGGAAATATATGATATGATAAAAATTTTTTATTGATAGGAAATCAAAATCAAAGAAGTCTGGGCGGGGGGAGGAGTCAAGATAGCGGAGAAGTAGCAGGCTGAGACTACTTCAGTTAGCCGGAGATCAGCTAGATAGCTTATCTAAAGATTGCAAACACCTGAAAATCCATCGGCAGATCGAAGAGAAGAACAGCAATTCTGGAAACAGAAAAACAACCACTTTCTGAAAGCATATTTTCCTGGGGTTGTTGCCACCCTTTTAGTATTTTACTTGCCCCTTCATATACTCTTATCTGGACAAAATGACAAGACAGAAAAATTCAACACAAAAAAAGGAACAAGAGGCAGTACCGAAGGCTAGGGACCTAATCAATACAGACATTGGTAATATGTCAGATCTAGAGTTCAGAATGACAATTCTCAAGGTTCTAGCCGGGCTCGAAAAAGGCATGGAAGATATTAGAGAAACCCTCTCGAGAGATATAAAAGCCCTTTCTGGAGAAATAAAAGAACTAAAATCTAACCAAGTTGAAATCAAAAAAGCCATTAATGAGGTGCAATCAAAAATGGAGGCTCTCACTGCTAGGATAAATGAGGCAGAAGAAAGAATTAGTGATATAGAAGACCAAATGACAGAGAATAAAGAAGCTGAGCAAAAGAGGGACAAACTGCTACTGGACCACGAGGGGAGAATTCGAGAGATAAGTGACACCATAAGACGAAACAACATTAGAATAATTGGGATTCCAGCAGAAGAAGAAGTAGAGAGAGGGGAGCAGAAGTTATACTGGAGAGAATTATTGGGGAGAATTTCCCCAATATGGCAAAGGGAACGAGCATCAAAATTCAGGAGGTTCAGAGAACGCCCCTCAAAATCAATAAGAATAGGTCCACACCCCGTCACCTAATAGTAAAATTTACAAGTCTCAGTGACAAAGAGAAAATCTTGCAAGCAGCCCGCCCGGGAAAAGAAGTCTGTAACATACAATGGTAAAAATATTAGATTGGCAGCTGACTTATCCACAGAGACCTGGCAGGCCAGAAAGAGCTGGCATGATATTTTCAGAGCACTAAACGAGAAAAACATGCAGCCAAGAATACTATATCCAGCTAGGCTATCATTGAAAATAGAAGGAAAGATTAAAAGGTTCCAGGACAAACAAAAACTGAAAGAATTTGCAAACACCAAACCAGCTCTACAGGAAATATTGAAAGGGGTCCTCAAGGAAAGAGAGAGCCTACAAGTGGTAGATCAGAAAGGAACAGAGACCATATACAGTAACAGTCACCTTACAGGCAATACAATGGCACTAAATTCATATCTCTCAATAGTTACCCTGAATGTTAATGGGCTAAATGCCCTCTCAAAAGACACAGGGTATCATTTTAAGCCGAAGACACCTCCAGATTTAAAGTGAGGGGGTGAAAAAGAATTTACCATGCTAATGGACATCAGAAGAAAGCAGAAGTGGCAATCCTTATATCAGATCAATTAGATTTTAAGCCAAAGACTATAATAAGAGATGAGGAAGGACACTATATCATACTCAAAGGGTCTGTCCAACAAGAAGATTTAACAATTTTAAATATCTATGCCCCCAACGTGGGAGTAGCCAACTATATAAACCAATTAATAATGAAATCAAAGAAACACATCAACAATAATACAATAATAGTAGGGGACTTTAACACTCCCCTCACTGAAATGGACAGATCATCCAAGCAAAAGATCAGCAAGGAAATAAAGGCCTTAAGCGACACACTGGACCAGATGGACATCACAGATATATTCAGAACATTTCATCCCAAAGCAACAGAATACACATTCTTCTCTAGTGCACATGGAACATTCTCCAGAATAGATCACATCCTCGGTCCTAAATCAGGACTCAACCGGTATCAAAAGATTGTGATCATTCCCTGCATATTTTCAGACCACAATGCTCTCAAGCTAGAACTCAACCACAAAAGGAAGTTTGAAAAGAACCCAAATACATGGAGACTAAACAGCATCCTTCTAAAGAATGAATGGGTCAACCGGGAAATTAAAGAAGAATTGAAAAAATCATGGAAACAAATGATAATGAAAATACAACGGTTCAAAATCTGTGGGACACAACAAAGGCAGTCCTGAAAGGAAAATATATAGCGGTACAAGCCTTTCTCAAGAAACAAGAAAGGTCTCAGGTACACAACCTAACCCTACACCTAAAGGAGCTGGAAAAAGAACAAGAAAGAAACCCTAAGCCCAGCAGGAGAAGAGAAATCATAAAGATCAGAGCAGAAATCAATGAAATAGAAACCAAAAAAACAACAGAACAAATCAACGAAACTCGGAGCTGGTTCTTTGAAAGAATTAATAAAATTGATAAACCCCTGGCCCGACTTATCAAAAAGAAAAGAGAAAGGACCCAAATAAATAAAATCATGAATGAAAGAGGAGAGATCACAACTAACACCAAAGAAATACATACTATTAAAAGAACATACTATGAGCAACTCTACGCCAATGAATTTGACAATCTGGAAGAAATGGATGCATTCCTAGAAACATATAAACTACCACAACTGAACCAGGAAGAAATAGAAAGCCTGAACAGGCCCATAACCAGTAAGGAGATTGAAACAGCCATTAAAAATCTCCAAACAAACAAAAGCCCAGGGCCAGATGGCTTCCCGGGGGAATTCTACCAAACATTTAAAGAAGAACTAATTTCTATTCTCCTGAAACTGTTCCAAAAAATAGAAATGGAAGGAAAACTTCCAAACTCATTTTATGAGGCCAGCATCACCTTGATCCCAAAACCAGACAAGGATCCCACCAAAAAAGAGAGCTATAGACCAATATCCTTGATGAACACAATTGCGAAAATACTCAACAAAATACTAGACAATAGGATTCAACAGTACATTAAAAAGATTATTCACCACGACCAAGTGGGATTTATTCCAGGGCTGCAAGGTTGGTTCAACATCCACAAATCAGTCAATGTGATACAACACATCAATAAAAGAAAGAACAAGAACCATATGATACTCTCAATAGATGCTGAAAAAGCATTTGACAAAGTACAGCATCCCTTCCTGATCAAAACTCTTCAAAGTGTAGGGATAGAGGGCACATACCTCAATATCATCAAAGCCATCTATACAAAACTCACTGCAAATATCATTCTAAATGGAGAAAAACTGAAAGCTTTTCCGCTAAGGTCAAGAACACGGCAGGGATGTCCATTATCACCACTGCTATTCACCATAATACTAGAGGTCCTAGCCTCAGCAATCAGACAACAAAAGGAAATTAAAGGTATCCAAATCGGTAAAGAAGAAGTCACATTATCACTCTTAACAGATGATATGATACTATAGGTGGAAAACCCAAAAGACTCCACTCCAAAACTGCTAGAACTTATATAGGAATTCAGTAAAGTGTCAGGATATAAAGTCAATGCACAGAAATCAGTTGCATTTCTCTACACCAACAGCAAGAAGGAGGAAAGAGAAATTAAGGAGTCGATCCCATTTACAATTGCACCAAAACCATAAGATACCTAGGAATAAACCTAACCAAAGAGGCACAGAATCTATACTCAGAAAACTATAAAGTACTCATGAAAGAAATTGAGGAAGACACAAAGAAATGGAAAAATGTTCTATGCTCCTGGATTGGAAGAATAAATATTGTGAAAATGTCTATGCTACCTAAAGCAATCTACACATTTAATGCAATTCCTATCAAAGTACCATCCATCTTTTTCAAAGAAATGGAACAAATAATTCTAAAATTTATATGGAATCAGAAAAGACCTCGAATAGCCAAAGGCATACTGAAAAAGAAAGCCAACGTTGGTGGCATCACAATTCCAGACTTCAAGCTCTATTACAAAGCTGTCATCATCAAGACAGCATGGTACTGGCACAAAAACAGACACATAGATCAATGGAACAGAATAGAGAGCCCAGAAATAGACCCTCAACTCTACAGTCAACTAATCTTCAACATAGCAGGAAAGAATGTCCAATGGAAAAAAGACAGCCTCTCCAATAAATGGTGCTGGGAAAACTGGATATCCACATGCAGAAAAATGAAATTGGACCATTTCCTTACACCACACACAAAAATAGACTCAAAATGGATGAAGGACCTCAATGTGTGAAAGGAATCCATCAAAATCCTTGAGGAGAACACAGGCAGCAACCTCTTTGACCTCTGCCACAGCAACATCTTCCTAGGAACAACGCAAAAGGCAAGGGAAGCAAGGGAAAAAATGAACTATTGGGATTTCATCAAGATCAAAAGCTTTTGCACAGCAAAGGATACAGTTAACAAAATCAAAAGACAACTGACAGAATGGGAGAAGATATTTGCAAACGACATATCAGATAAAGGACTAGTGTCCAGAATCTATAAAGAACTTAGCAAACTCAACACCCAAAGAACACATAATCCAATCAAGAAATGGGCAGAGGACATGAACAGACATTTCTGCAAAGAAGACATCCAGATGGCCAACAGACACATGAAAAAGTGCTCCATATCACTCGGCATCAGAGAAATATAATCAAAACCACAATGAAATATCACCTCACACCAATCAGAATGGCTAAAATCAACAAGTCAGGAAATGACAGATGCTGGCGAGGATGCGGAGAAAGGGGAACCCTCCTACACTGTTGGTGGGAATGCAAGCTGGTGCAGCCACTCTGGAAAACAGCATGGAGGTTCCTCAAAATGTTGAAAATAGAACTGCCCTATGACCCAGCAATTGCACTATTGGGTATTTACCCTAAAGATACAAACATAGTGATCCAAAGGGGCACGTGCACCCGAATGTTTATAGCAGCAATGTCCACAATAGCCAAACTATGGAAAGAACCTAGATGTCCATCAATAGATGAATGGATCAAGAAGAAGTGGTATATATACACAATGGAATACTATGCAGCCATCAAAAGAAATGAAATCTTGCCATTTGCGACAACATGGATGGAACTAGAGCATATCATGCTTAGCGAAATAAGTCAAGCAGAGAAAGACAACTATCATATGATCTCCCTGATATGAGGAAGTGGTGATGCAACATGGGGCCTTAAGTGGGTAGGAGAAGAATCAATGAAACAAGATGGGATTGGGAGGGAGACAAACCATAAGTGACTCTTAATCTCACAAAACAAACTGAGGGTTGCTGGGGGGAGGGGGTTTGGGAGAAGGGGGTGGGATTATGGACATTGGGGAGGGTATGTGCTTTGGTGAGTGCTGTGAAGTGTGGAAACCTGGTGATTCACAGACCTGTACCCCTGGGGATAAAAATATGTTTATAAAAAATAAAAAAAAAAAATCAAAGAAGTCTGGAGACTGTGGGCGAAAGTTTACTCAATAGGAATAGGGATATTCATTTTTATCGAGTTCTAATGGTGATTTGCATATTATATTAATATAATGACTGACAGAATCAAACCCTATGTATGTATATAATTTAAAAATGATTTTAAAGGGTTTAAAATCACTTAATTTTATTAACTATTAATAATAATTTAAAATACATATTTCACTATAGTTGATGGCAGATATCTTAGAAAATACTAAAGATCTACTCTATAATTTATGCAAAAATATCTAATTATTTTATTGGGTTGCATTTATACTTAATAAATTAACAAAATTTCAGTAAATCCCCCCATGAAATCATTAGTAACAATTATCTTTTAGTATGTAATTTACATGGAATCTTTATTTTTCAGCTCTCACTAAAAAGACCTAAATTTATTTGGGAAATCTTAAAAAAATCCTTAAAATGCTTGCTTGTGCCAGAGAAATAGATGTCATGAATAAATCTATTAAGAAAATAGATATCATGAATTAAATAGTTCTTATTCTATAACATTATGAACTTCATGTCAGTTTTCTTTTCCTTCACATTGTTATTCCGGATCCTTAAATAGATAAATTGTTCATATTATACTTTATTCTTTGACTCACTTACAGAGTAAAACTGAATAGGAATTAGCTTTGAAAGAGGTCACCCATCGGCAAAATGTCAACAGGATTGTTATGCTGCCTAAACAGAATAATGTACAATATGAAGTAAGAGTGACTTAATTAACTGAATCTGTCTCAGCAGAGTGCACTTTTTCTCTAGTGAAGACATAAAAAAGATTCATAACTACATTATGTCAATTAATCTACCCATATTTCTGTGTGAATATAAGACATGAGGAAGTATATGAGCTATTTGTGTCAAGATAAACAGGTAATAAATATATACACACTCGCTCTTACAATCCACACTGCCACCAAAAAAAACAAGAACAAAATCATTGTACTTAGATGTTTTTATTCACAAAAGATGACCCTCCCAATGCAAAATGATAAGATGAAAAAAAATTCTGTCCACAAAGTTTTAAATCATTACTTAAAACATATTCTGATGTTGTCATGAAGCCCATTTAAAGATCCCTTCCCTTTTTCTTTCCTCCATACATGTTTTTATTTTTAAGATTAATTAATTCATTTATTTGAGAATGAGATAGAGAGAATATGTGCCCATTAGCAGCAGGAGGGCAGAGGGAGAGGGAGGGAGATTATGAAGCAGGCTCTGTGCTCAGCACAGAGCCCCATGTGGGGTTTGATCTCAGAACCCTGAGATCATGACCTGAGCCAAAACGAAGAGTTGGACCATTAACCAACTGTGCCACCTAAGTGCCCCCTGCATGTTAATGAGGTTACTGTGAAATGGATATGCTGGTTTTCTGGAAGGTAAAGGACAATTTCTTCATTATTTTTTTCTAAATTTTGACCTAATTCTGGGGTAATTTCTCACTGTTTGGGCCCTTCAGTCTATAGAGTAGTCTATAGCCCCGTCTTTAAATGGAGAGCTGGTGAAACAATAAAACTGAGGAAGACCAGTCTTTGGGACAAGTTTTCATTATTTTGTAGTGTTCAGATACTAGCATATTGCATACCTGGTAGAGAGCCTCAGTAAGTAGTAAATTGAACAAGCAGCAAAGTAGAGCACTGTCTAAACCATGTGGTGACTACCAACTCCAGGAATTCCTTCTATTTTACAGTCTGGCCTGGACTTACCAACTATCCTGATTCTTCAAAAGAAGATGAACATTCTGATTTTTATAAGAAATTTTTCTGATATTTAATTTTAGAAGATAATTCAAGCATAAACCATTACAGATGAATTGATGGTTGCCAAACTAAATATCTGCAAGACCAGATTCAGTCCCTGGGCCTCCAGATAAATCACTCTTGTTCTTCCTCTTCCAATCTTGAAAAAGGAACAACGACACTATTCTGAATTGATTATCCCACTGGATGACTTATCTTTTAAAGGAGGAGAAAGGTTATTGAACATTGAAAACTAAAAGGTACGTGACAATAATTTCCACAACTTCCTGAGACAGGTTGTGCTGGTTATGATGCTTTTTGTAATAAGTTTTGAAATGACTTTTAAAAATAACTCCTTCCTCCTCTTTCTAAACTGTCTATAAAAGAACACACAATAATTTTGTAATCAGATTTTAAAATACTATTAAAGAGTTATTCACAGAACTTTAAAAAAAGTAGTTTAGCATTCTGTGTAGTAATCAATTAGTATACAAGAAAAACTAGACAATGGAATTATTTGAAAAACAAACAAACAAAAAAAATTAGCTAGTTATAGATTGCCAGAGGAGGTATGATTTTAATTTTGAAGCAAATATTCACTCAATCTTATTTACAGTGGATTTATAAGATGTTCTACATAGGAACGAAATCCAAACTACCTCTGTATCTAATAGTGCAGCCTGATGTCTGTTTTCCTGGTGGACTTCTGAAGCAATCCAGGTTTTATTCTCATTTATCCTCCTTACTGTTCACTTCTTCTATTATAGCAGAAGACGTTTCTGCTAGCAGAAATAAAAGTTTCTTTCCTGGCGTCTGGAAATTTTATGTTTTATATATATATGCCATATATATATGGTTTTATGTATATATGGCATATATATATATATATATATATATATATATATATATATATCTTATGTTTGTCTTTAACAAAGATACAATAAACTATTTTAAAATTAATGGGATCTGTAATTCTTGCTCAAGATCAGGAAATGAATACAAGGGTTTTCCCTTGACATTGCATTTATTAATTTCCTATTGTAGTCTTTTACATATACATGGTGAGAATTAGTTCTCCCTTTATGGATGGGCGGATGTAGGACAGGCCCTATATAAGTTGGTCCAATAGATGGCAGTTGCACTGATGTAATCATAGGTCATCACTGAGAACAAAAGCAGTTGGCCCTTAAAGACAACCTTTGCCAAAAAAAAAAAAAAAAAAAAAAAAATCACCAAAAGCCTATGAAAAGGTCTTAACCTATGTGAGTGTCACGACTTTGCTTAGGGCGAGAATTTCTCTTCTTTGATTTATTAATTGCATGAACAACAAGAAGTAAAAAATTATTTTGGGATCTGACTAATTAAGCAAATCAGTAAGCACCTCAGGGACTGTTGTGTGTGTTTGGTTAAATTGCTAGTATACAGGATGGGAGAGATGCCTTCCTTTATGTATTCTTGTCCATTATTATTCTCTACTCTCTTCCACAATCTAAGTGGTTCTAGAAGAATTTTATCTTCTTTTACCTAAATTAAGTCATGCTCCTTATCTAAATGAGGAGTGGAAAAGTAAACTTTTTTTTTTTTTTAAAGACAGGAACATCACAGTAGGCATATGTGATGATTGATACATTAATTTCTACATAATAAGGTCTGATTGTATTAGCTGTGTTGGATAAACTATTGGGTGCCCAATTAATTTGAATTTCAGGTAAAAATTTATTATTCTTGGGCTGCCTGGGTGGCTCAGTGGGTAGGCCTCTGCCTTCGGCTCAGATCGTGATCTCAGGGTCCTGGGATCGAGTCCCGCATCAGGCTCTCTGCTAGGCAGGGAGCCTGCTTCCTCCTCTCGCTCTCTCTCTACTTGTGATCTCTCTCTGTCAAATAAATAAAAATCTTAAAAAAAAAATTTTATTATTCTTTTTTTGTAAGCACGTACCATGCAATATTCAGACAAATGTATTTTTATTTGCTGGTCTGGCAGTATTAGAATGAATTTGTATTCCAGTTTAAGTGGAGAACAAGTATTTTTTAAAGTAGATTGAGAGAATTTAGATAAAAACTGTGGAAGTCTGTCCTAACTTGCTATACATACTCCCATCCTGTCCCAATTGTCCAGCAGCCTCTTTTCAGTTTTTACTGCATATCACATTTTCCAGAATCTATCTATGTTTTATGTCACAGCTCTTCATATTCATATCATCTCTATTTTTACTAAGGCAAAGTTTTGATTTGTCTTTATTTCATGAGAGACTCTCTCTATATCAGATAACTTTTTCTAATCTATTATATTTCCTAAGATTTAGGTAAGGAAATAGTCTTGCCCATCTAGATTCCCAACTAAAACAGCGTTAAGGTATATTTTAATTTCTATTATGATAAATAACATTAAAACAAAATAGAAAGAAACAATAAAAAGACATTATAAGTAGGTTCTAGGCTCTTATTTAAGATCATCTCATTTCAGTCCCTATCCTTCATCTAATTTTCTTCTAAAACTCTCCATATTATGTAATAAAAAATTACACATTTGCATATAATATATAACATTTTCTACATCACATCAATTTATTTTATATACATTTATTCATCACTCACAGAAAGGAGAATGGAAAAGCAGTACAAAATAAATCCACTTTATTCAAAAGTCTTAATGACTCTGCCTTGAATTATAGAAAGACCCTTTAGAAAATGTGTGTTGTAAAGGCAATATATAAACAAATAAACAAACAAACATACTTTTAATTTACTAATACTTTGCAATGCTTTACAGACACATATAAAAACAAATAAATCATAATAACATTAACTATAGTTTGGTTTTGAATTTTAATTTGTATGAGTTATGGTATTTACTCATCCAATGGTCTCTTCTTAGAAATAATAATAAGGGCCAGATTATACTTGGGCAATGCATAATAAACTGAAAACGTTTGCACATTATATCCCTCTGGAATTGTGTAGTATCAATTTTAAATTTTGTTTTAGGTTTAGTTAAAATTCATTTTAAAAGTATGTTTAGTTTGTTTCAGAATGCCAAAATATACTACAAACTCAGAGTGAAATTTTAGTGTATTGTGGATATATTTACTCCAATTCATCACACAAAATCAAAGAAAATTTGGGTGGGCAAATGACAGAAATACATCAATAAAGCTAAATGGAGTGGTAAATTTTAAGGAAAGATTGGTCTGCTTCTTTGTCTACTAGGACATAGCAAGAGCAAACTCCCTGATGGTTCCCCACCCTGACCTATGGCTTAAGTGCAGCAACTGGTACCACTTGGGAAAAATGATCAGTGGTTCATATTCTTAGAAAAAGGTTTCAAAAGCTTTGGATTTTTTTGATGTTTGATTATCAGTATAATAGCTCATAATAATGCACAAGAAGGGAGGGGACACTTTTATGATTTTTTTTTCCTTGTTAATTTGAGTTTTTCTTTTATTAAAATAGAGATTTTAGATAAATTTTTACTTATTAAAATATACTTATAACTGGATTAAAACACAATATCTAAGGACCTTTTTCTTATTATAAAAGTAATTTGTTCTTACATGCATTTAATAAGATCTCAAATGCCAAATTCTGAGAAATGTTATTCTTTAAAATTAAAGTTAAAATTATTTGCTGAAGAAACCTGTCTTCACTAAGTTGTTCCAGTATTTAAACTTTAATTTGTATAGATAAATTTTATGCTGTCACCTTAGGTAATTTCTGAATTGAGGTCATTCACTCCTAATCATCTGATGGATGGAAATTAGACTTCTACAATCTGTTGCAAGGCAATAAATACCAGCTCTGAGTATTGTTGAGCAGCAATTATCAATCTGCAATTTATTTCTGAGTATTTCCTCTTCGACTCCTATTACCTCATGATACTTCCACCAGCTCTCAACTTTCCCTTAATGCGTATTGCTAGAGTCTCCTTAATTTCCCATCCCACTCCAGGAGTGCTTTTTATGCTCATAACCTGTTTCTGATTCTGCCAATCTCTCACTGACCAAATATAAATATCACACCATGTTCTAAAATGCACTGAACCACAATTACACAGGGAACAATCAAAGCCTTCTACTATCCCACAGTCAGTATTAAGCAGTTGGATAAACTGATGCAAGTTTTCAAGTACTTTGAGTTCCCAGCTCTTCAGCTAAGCTTGTTTCGGTTACTGTAGCCATTAGCTTCTCACTGAATGAGTTTGCTAGGCTGAATATCCTACCAAAGAGGAAAGCTGCTGAGATTTTTTAAACTGTAAATTGTTTTCCAGTACTATATTTTTAGTTCAGAAGTAAGTTATGCTCTAGTAACCTGCTTCTAAGCCTAGACTGGTATTCCTGTCTTTCATTGCTTTTCTTAAGTTTTGTGCAATTGTATCTAGATGCTTAAGTTTCTCTTACTGTATTTCTACTAATGAAATGACTTCACATTTCTTAACTAATATTCCCTCTACAGCTCTGCTTATTTGCCAAGCTTAAGCAAGACCATTGAACAGCTGTTCTCAGCCTATGCTGGGTTGCTTAGAGCATTAAGGGTCCAGTGTATCTTGTATAGAATTTGTACCTGAAACTCCCCCCAAATCTTGAGGGGAAATCTCACTGGGTAGCAATAGGTAGGCACCATACTTTCAATCTTCAAGTATCCTAAAAAACATTATGTACATGAAAATTGTATATTCTGAAAAAAATCTCTAAGACCTCATTCTGTTCAATAGCCTTTCACGAAAGTCCTCAACAATGTCCCTTAATGGGTTTGCCTGCTCTTTCCACACCAATGTCCTTTAATAGCCATTTCCTTGATGACTAGGACTTCTAAATAGATAATCAGAACTAGCCAAGGATAGCACTTTTTCCATGAAAGTTCCCCTTTAAGAGAGAAAGAAATGTTTAGCATACTAACTATGTATCTTAATCCTAAATTTACTTTATAGAATTCTAGCTGCAAATTCTCCTCAGACCCAGGTATTCTGCACATAAGAAACTGACACTTAGGGGCGCCTGGGTAGCTCAGTGGGTTAAGCCTCTGCCTTCAGCTCAGGTCATGATCTCAGGGTCCTGGGATCGAGCCCCACATCAGGCTCTCTGCTCAGCAGTGAGCCTGCTTCCTTCTCTCTCTGCCTGCCTCTCTGCCTACTTGTGATCTCTCTCTCTGTCAAATAAATAAAATCTTAAAAAAAAAAAAAAAAAAGAGAAACTGACACTTAAAATTCAGTCCCTATCACCTGTGACAGGACCAAAAAAAAAAAAAAAAAAAAAATCTGCTCCCAACATCTCTTAAAACATCTCTCAGTACAAGCTTCAAGTGCAGATTAGCATAGGCCGGGTGCTCAGCTCTCCAAAAAGAGGCTTACCAACAAATTATCGCCATGCCTGTTCTCTTCTCCATGCGGTCCAATGAATGTGGATAGCTGAATTTTTATGCACTATGGGTCTGTATGGGAATCTTTTGAGTAGTATTTTAAAAATGCAGAGGCTCAGACCTCACTGGCAATATACTACATCAAAGTCCTCAGGTGAATCCAAAATAAGCATTTTTTTTTAAAATTTCACATTCTTTTTAAAAATTTTATTGTATTAAGTCACCATACAATACATCATTAGTTTTTGATGTAGTGTTCCAAGATTCACTGTTTACATATAACACTCAGTGCTCCATGCAATACATGCCCTGCTTAATACCCCCAGCATGCTCACCCATCCCCCCACCTGCCTCCCATCTAAAATCCTCAGTTTGTTTCTCGAAGTCCACAGTCTCTGATGGCTCATCTCCCCCATTGGATTTCCCCCAATTCACTTTTCCTTTTCCTCTCTTAATGTTCTCCATGTTATTCCTTATGTTCCACAAGTAAGTTGAACCATACAATTGACTTTCTCTTCTTGACTTAACATGTATTTCGCATGTATTTTTAGAAGCAGGTGATTGTGATGTATGGTGGAGTGTCTGAAATACTGACTTGGTTTTGGGATTCTCATCCCCCCTAGTTTCATGAGTCCAGTGGACAACTGCACTCAAGCTCAGCTGCTTTCAGAGGTTCAGCATGGTCTAGGATAGAAAGAGAGTCTTAGGAGAAGCATGTGATCCACAAACCTGCCCTAACTGTTCTGTTACTGGGGAACCAAGAGAAAATGGTTTCATTTTGACAAACCTTATGTTTTTTTTTTCTTTGTAAAATGTATCTTCTATGATATAGCACTGAATTATTTAAAAAAAAAGTCAGAGAAAGGCAAACTACAGAAAAAAAAAGTGGTATCTACATTTTCTGATAAGCCATTAGCTCTTGACTGTATATCTTAAAAAGTCATGGGCTCAGTAATAACACTTTAGGCCTGTATCTATGTCTATATGTTCAAATATTCATTCACATTTGTATTCATACCAACCACACTGGACTCCTTCGAGTTTTTGTTTCAAATTTTTTCAAGTACAGAGGATAAATTTTTTTGTCTCCCTCTCTTAAGCACAGCAGTTTTAAATCAGGGGAAGTGACATGGAAGGCTGTGGGACTAGTAAGACTTAAGTGATGTTAGTTAGATTAAAGGCCTGAAGAGAGAGGGAACAGGCCAAGGTGTTTTGCTTTGTGTCTATCAGATGCCGGTGTTTCACCAGAAATTCAGCAATCTCACAGCAAACCCTAACGGGTGGCTCGAGTCCCAGTCGCCTGAGATCATGTAAATCAAAAGTTATCAGCTGCTCTGAATCTCTGGGACCTTGGCATGTGTACAAACTCCATGGATTTCTTACTCTAGGAGAAAATAGAATTATCCTTTATTTTCTTTCTCCTTTTTCTTTCTTCCTCCTTCCCTCCCTCCCTCTCTCTTCTTCCCACCTCTCTGTCTCTTTCTCAACAATTAAATCGTCAGCAGCAGCAGCAGCATGCACATAACATATATTTGTTAATTACTTGGTATGTGGCAGGTACTATGTAAAACATTTTTCAGGCAGCATCTCATCTAATTTTCATAAGAACCCTGCTATTAATATGTCCATAACGAAGTTGCAATTAACATGTCCATTATTCAAATGAACTGACTGAGGCTTAGAAAGTTTAAGTAACTTGTTTACACAGCTAGTGAAGGCAAAGCTATTAATCTCAAAACCCCATCCTCTTTGGTACATGCACCCTTTTGGTTTGGAAGGATAGGCTGCAAAATTTAACCTCCCCTATAATCAAGAAGATACCACAGGCCACTCTAGTATTTGAAACCAAAGGTTTTTATCAATTTACATAAAGAGGCCACATATCTGTGAGCTCTAATTAATATGTACATATTAGAACCAATATAGGTTCAAATATTAATTGACCTGGGCTCCAGAGCTTGATTTTGGAAAGCTCTTGATTTCTGTTTAAACTATGATGGTTGGCAAAAGAGTAAAGAACAATGATATATTCTCTTTTCTGTGATTATGCACATGTGTGCATATATATTTGCACACATGCTGACTTCCACAAATATATATCCACTTTCTAATTCAAAATGTCTTGGAATTTCCACTACTGATAAATTCCTCACAGACAAATGAGGAGTTATATGACATATAGAACATATAGCGTTCTTTTCTAATGGCGATGAAAGATTTACTATCCTTTAACCAATGTTCAGTTAATAATCAATTGTTGAAGTCAACTTTTCTTGTGTGTGCAGGTGTGTGTGTTTCTTTTATTATCTTCTTAGAAAGAATATATAAACACAACACAATAGCTTTTAAAAACATTCTTATATAGATATAGCCAACTAAAAATGACACCTATCCAAATGGCAGGAAAGATGGTTTCTAGGAGAAAACTGAAGTTATTTTGGATTGTGACTACCCACTAAATTCTCAGATATAAACAGTGAAGCCCAGAATGAAGTCTTATAGTTATATAAAGATAGCAAATAATAATATAAAAGCACAATATAATGTTTTATTGAAGTAAGTTGAAGCTTAATCTATCTCAGAAGCCTTTGAAAATAAATCCACTTATTGATGCATTTTGACTAATATTGGCAATGCAAATGGTATTCAATCAGTTCTAAATCATTTTTTTAAGATGGACTCTTTCTGCGAACTGTCCATTTTTATTAGGGTGTCTGAAAATGGAAAATTCCTCTCTCTGATCAGTTATGTTCTCACACAATATTTATGAAATTCAGTTCTGCTTGATAGATTTCTTAAAGCTCAAAATTCAACCATCTGTAAATCTCACTTCTCTGTAATGAGTCTTGGAATAAAAAAGAAGGGAAAATATGTCTGAGCTTCCAAAATAGACTTTACAAGTCCAAAGTTATTAAGCTCATGTATGTCTTTACTCAGGTGGATCAACAAATATTTTCTTAGGTTCATTTTACTTTTATTTTGCATACCATCCTAACAGATTTGATTATCTATTTAAAAGCCATGACAGATTCAAAACAACGGATGAGAGGGGAAGAAGTGGAGTACTTCAGATACACATTAACTGTGACCAAAATTTACCATTGAGAAGAATACATTGAATTATACAAGCCATCAAATGAATGAACTAAAATTTTATATAAGTCTTGGATTATACAAGAGAAACAATTCTATTACCTACCCCATTATAGAAACAATATAAGACTGACACCCATAATAATGAACCACTGTCATAAATGTAATGTTAAATTATTCTCAATAAATTTTTAAAGTAAGGATCTATACAATAAAAGGTAGAGATCTGGGCAACAACAACAACAACAACAACAACAAAAAACCAGGCAGATTTTATTCTACATAAACAAAGGTAGGTTATTTAGAATAGACATGGCCAAAGGTTTTCATTTTGTTATCTAATCAATGCAATGCCTTTTTTTAAACAATGTGTTTGGTTGTTAGCTAATGTCCCAAGATGTAGCTTAAACCTTTGGCTTTGGTGAGTGTTCACCACTGAAGATGTTGAAACTAATCAAGTCAATCAAAAGACTTAACTGAACCTCTGGGATATCGTATTTAATCAGTTATTGATTATTTTTAATACTCATTTTAGATTTGAACCATTACATACAACCTGTATGAAAAACTATAATTTATGCAAAGATTTCCTGATTAATAAATGTCAACATAAAGAGAGTAGCACTTCACTAAGTTATTACAAGTGAGAAGAAAACAATACATTATTATCTCCCTCACAAAAGGATTGGGATGAAAAATTTAGATTTATTCCTTTTGTCTTAAAAATAAAAGCACCAAGGGGCGCCTGGGTGGCTCAGTGGGTTAAGCCGCTGCCTTCGGCTCAGGTCATGATTTCAGGGTCCTGGCATCAAGCCCCACATCAGGCTCTCTGTTCAGTGGGGAGCCTGCTCCCCTCCCCCACCTGCCTCTGCCTACTTGTGATCTCTCTCTCTGTCAAATAAATAAATAAAATCTTAAAAAAAAAAAATAAAAATAAATAAAAATAAAAGCACCAAAACAAGATGGAAGAACTCAATAGAGAAGATATAATGAAATACCCTCCTAAAAACTCAGGAGGATAAAACTCTAGATTTTTCAGACCACCCTTCTCTTTTAAGGTGCTAAATTGTGAGTTGTCAGTACACATGGAATGAACACCTCTGTGCTCCACCTCCAATATCACAGATGTTTACAGCTAGAAAGTGCCATCTAGATAATCAGTCCAGTGATTTTCAAAGAGAAATATACATCAAAAATCACAAGGAATTATGTTATCTAGGTACCAGACAGATCCATGTACTGAATCAGAATTTTAAGCATGTGTATTTTTAAAGTCAACTCTCTGGTAAAGAATGATTGGTACAAGTCTTTGATTCTAGAGTAGAAGCTGATAGTTCAACTAAAAAGTGCAATAGCAGGTACTTGTTTATGTATATTCTGGTATTTAAATAAAATGGAAAGCTAAATTTTTCTTAAATTAATAATATAGTACCCTATAAAGTAGATACGAGTGACTATTCTAACAGTTCTTCATTTTATGCTTCTACTAAGTTGTGACTTGCATTAAATCATTGAACAAATCCATGTCAAAGTCAGACAGTCTCCAAAAGTTCTTGCTATCCTTTTTTTTAAAAATAATTTTAAGATCTTATTTATTTGACAGAGAGAGAGAGAGAGCATGCACAAGCAGGAGGAGCGACAGGCAGAGGGAGAGGGGGAGAGGGACGTAGGCTCCCCGCTGAGTGAAGAGCCCGAAGGGGGCGTTAATCCTAGGACCCCAGGATCATGACCTCAGCTGAAGGCTAGGACCTTGGGAACGTGACCTCAGCTGAAGGCAGATGTTAACCAACTGAACCAACCAGGAACCCCCTACTATTGTAAGTTACTCAAAGCTTTTAAGATGTTTAACCTAATCAAGTTTTTAAAATTAGTATGAAAAATTCTTTTTTTTTTGAGGTTTAACATTTCAGATGATATTCTATAGAACCCATGACTTAAAAACAATATTATTATATGACACAGAATAGAGATTATATATAAGAGCTAAGACATATCAGATTTGACAAATTTTGTCATATTCTTATATAATAGAAATCACTGGAAATAAAATTTGTTACTATCATTTTTTGCTACAAAATGTTTTTTTTTTCTTTTCTTTTCTCCATCAAGGAGTATTAGGCAGTCTGTGTGTTTGAAGAATTTTAGAGCTCCCAAACTCTGCCCCTAAATCAGAGTCTCTGTTAATTTCTATCAAGTGAGATTAAGCAAATCTTTATGGAGAGGAAGGGCATGAAAGAAGTGAAGGCTTCTGTATTTGGACAGAGAACAGTTGGACTAATTCCACACTGATGGAGAATTTGTAATCCTAGAGAGAGAGCAGAACCCAAGGTTTTAATGGTTCCAACTGGATATGCTGAAGGGACAACTGGGACCTCACTACTAATTAGCTAAACACCATGCACTTGAGGGATGCAGAGAAGATTCTGGGAGCCAAATTTGGTATGAAAGGATTGGAATCATTTGGCAGACTAGCCCATATTTGAAAGTAGTGTGGGGATGACAAAATGGGCATTTCAGTAACAGCCAAGATGAACTAAGGAGAAGAGGCTATTCTTTCATAATCCTGGCTTGAGCCACTCCCAGCATTTATTCTCCAATACCAAATGGAGGAAATGGGCAACTCTCAAATGACTAACACAGATTTTTCAACCATATGGTGGTGAAGGTAAAGGAAGTTTTATTTTTACTAGAAAACACATAAATTCAGTTTGTTTTTTGCACCAGAATATTTGGCAGAAAATTTTTGTTTGTAGTATAATAGTATACATAATATGTATACATTTTAACATAGTTGTATATGAATGAAAACTTTGTCTTTTCCACACATTAGTTCTGCTGCACTAGTTTTGTTTCTTCTGCTGTTATCAAAATTAAGCATTCATTATATATGTAAGATAGAAGAAAATGAAAGTAAAATGAGAAGGGAAAACACTTGAATAATTTGATCATATATTTTTAAATAACCACAAAGATATATTCTCAAATATACCTCAGAAATTTACATGAGAAAATAAGTCTTATTCTACCCATTCTTAACATTTGTGTCTTGTTATGTGCTAAGCATTCATATTTTTCTATTTTTCTCTCATTGTTTTCTTAGGTTTACTGAACCATAAAGGAGGGAAAGAAGAAAACTGGCTCACTGTTACAAAATACTTCTCATCCTGGTTTTAAAGTCTTCTGACTTTCTGCTTTTTCTCTAAACTCACATTCATGATGCTACATGTATCATAAAGAAATGCTGCAAGCATAAAAATGTTAATTGAAAGCTACACCCACACCAAGTTCAAAGAACATGCAAGCCTAATATAAGTGTCATTGCCTGGGTTTGTTTGAAAAGTTATGCTCAGGAAAACAAACAAACAAACAAAAACCAGACTGAGGGGCATCTTGGTGGCTCAGCGGGTTAAAGACTCTGCCTTGGGCTCAGGTCATGATCCCAGGGTCCTGGAATCGAGACCTGCATTGGGCTCTCTGCTTCCTCCTCTCTCTCTGCCTACCTTTCTGCCTACTTGTGATCCCTGTCAAATAAACAAAATCTTAAAAAAAAAAAAAGACTGATGACTCTTACAGCCAAATGTGAGTGCCCTATAGATTGAATAAAGTCATCTTTCTGTTTATCAAAATTAACTATTTTGTAGAAGCATCACCTTCCATGTCTTTCCTTTTCTTTTACACTTCAAAGCCTTTAGCATTTCATGGTTTTTTTTTTTCCAATATGTTGTAAAACAGAGCAGATATGAAACTCAAACTGGACCTTGCTTTATTGCTTATTTTAGCCAGGCTCTATTTCAAAATTATGAGTTTTAGCTCTGTCTTCTTTTTCTATTTATTATTATGTAATGTATTACTTTTAAAATTACATACTACTTATTCTTATACAAAAATGTAATATTTAATATGATATTGGTATAATGGTTAACTTCAAAGGCCTGTGTGCTCAACCCCTACACATTCCAAAGGAGGGACTTTTTAACTGGGACCTGGAAGGTAACCTCTGAGTATTGGAATATCCTGTCTAAAAACAGTGTCTTTGATACCTGATGACATAATATATGTATACATTGTGAAACACTTACTACAATAAGGTTAATTAACACATCCATCCCATCACATAGTCACCGTGTGTGTGTGTGTGTGTGTGTGTGTGTGTGTGTGTATCTACTCTCTTAGTGGATTTCAATTACATGATGTATTAGTATTAACTACGGTTACCACTAAGTACATTAGATCTTTGCTTGTGCCCTTTGACTAGCATCTCCCTATTTCCCCTACCCTCCACCATTTTACTCTGTTTCTGTGAGTCCCACTTTTTAAAATTCTTATTTTTCTTTACTCTTATTATCTTAGTTTCTGGACACAGGAGTCAAGATTTAGGCTAATACTAGCCTAAAGTTAATTTGAATAGCTTCTAACTGGCAATTTATAAAATGAATAAATGAGAGAATACTATCCTTGGAAGTTCTATGATTTGATATGATACACTTTCTAAAGTTGCAGTCTCTAACTTCTTAAACAACTATCTTAGTATCATACGGATAAGCTATGGCAAGTTCACGTCTAGAAGGGGAATCTTATGGTTTTGAGTATGAAGCTCTTTCTACTGTAATAAATTCCTATTATTGCTGAAGTTATTGGTGAAATCATGGACTAAAATAAAGCTTATCTGCACTATGGAAACTAAATGATTTACCTGCAAGTAAAAGGAATGCTTCCTCAAGCCATACTAAAAAATAAGCCGTGACCGATCTCACATAATTAGATTTAGGGGGTTTCAGTAAGGAGTTCAACTCTCTGCCAAGAACCGGGTTTCTTCTGACTCTCAGCTTTGCTGTCTTCAGGGTCATTTATCATTAGGTGGCACCTCACCTCTTCTTTGAGCTTTAAAAATGGCAACTGTAAATACATGTATAAGATCTAGTTGTTGGAAGATCTAGAAGAGGATACACCAGTGAAGAAGGCTTCCCCCAGAAAGAACACTCATCTCAGAAGCCAGCATAAAGTCATATGCCCACTCCTTCAGGAGTTCTCAAAAGTGGAATGGAGTTAGAATGACTAAGACAAAGCATCTGGTATAAATAAAGACAAAGCAACAGGGCCACTGTGCATACCTAAATTGTAGTTAGATAACTGATGCACCCTCCATTTCTAGTCTTTCCCATCTAAATATTAATTGTAATTCTCCATTTAGATGCCTGCCTCTCTTGTGGGAAAGAAACAATATGCCACAAATCAGCCTTTCACTGTAAAAACAATGCTAGTACACTGATAGTCAAAATACGTCAGTGGAAATGAGTCTGTTTTTCAAAGCAGTTTCTTCTAACTTGAACTAGTGTGGTCTTTTAGTGAAAATCAGCTTTGTTCCTAAAAGATAAACTGTAAGCCTATACTAGTAGTGCAGCATTAACCTGTGTTGCACGTCATTTATTTTCTGAAGTCAGTCAGTGAATCCACCTTCAGTAGATATTTCTTATGTCAGGCTTTCTGAAAAATGAGAAGCCTGAAGGAATCCCATTGATTTGCCAACTGTGTCACAGTCCGTTTAAGGCAGAATGGCACATGCTTGTGACAAAGGTGATGACAAATGGATATGTACTGAAGGGACAGCACCTACACAGATGAATGAAGGAAATTATGGAAGCACACAACACCAGATAGAAAGCAAGATAAAATTTAAGATTATAAATATCAATGAAACACATTATGTGTGTATATACCATCCTGAATTATATAAAGGTGCATATAAAACTAATGTCATTTTGGGGCTCCTGGGTGGCTCAGTTGTTAAGTGTCTGCCTTCGGCTTAGGTCATGATCCCAGGGACCTGGGACAGAGTCCTACATCCAGTTCCCTGGTCAGTGGGGAGCCTGCTTCTCTTTCTGTCCCTGCCCCTCCCCCTGCTTGTGTTCCCTCTCTCACTGTGTCTCTCTCTGTCAAATAAATAAGTCTTAAAAAAAGAAAAGACACGTCATTTTCTAGAATAATTTTTTGATATTTTACACAAATTCAATATTACCAAGAACTGTCTAAATTGTAAATCTAAAAAAGATTCTGTTTTATAATATTTACATCAACTTATATATAGTTATGAATGGAACACTTTTTTATTATTAAGTTAAAATAATATAAGTTAAACATATAAGTAAATATATATATAAATAAGTAAATATATAAGTTAAAATAATATTTCTTGAGTTTCTGTTTTCTAATCTTTCTCCATATATATATATATATATATATATATATATATATATATATATCTCAACTTGACATACACACAAATGTTAACTGTATTTGTAGGGATTAATTTATGCTATCCCACAGTAAGATAAGTTAATAATATTCATGGATACTAACGAAATGAAGATCTTTGCAGGTAGAATTGTGCTCACAGGCATTCAGGATACAATCATCAATGTCCTGTTCACACCTCAAGCCAGCAAAACCCGGATTGCATAAGCAGGAGAAGCCATTAACCACTAAGAATGAGAGAGAAGAGAAAATAATATATCTTTAATAATGCTATGAGTATTGCTAATTATTCTCAAGAATGTTGCATTCAAGTAAATGCATTTCATTTTTAACCAAAGTAAATGTGAATTCACAGCTCTCTACAGTATTATCTAAATAACTGTTTTGCTTAGTTCTATTTAACTTTAAAACTTTAATTTGAAATAAAAACAATTACAATAAACATTTGGTAGCGGTTTGCAAAACAACATGACTATACCCAATTTTTTTTCTTCTCTATTTCATTTGTCAGTAAACAATACCTATGATAAACAGGTTACTTTTATATCAATTAACTTTAGAAGTTAACTCATAATTAAGATTTTGTGTGACAAGGCAGACTAAAGTGGGTAGTAATCTGAAAGTTGACATTGAGCTACTTAAGCCTTAGTTAAAAAGAGCTTTCACATTTCATCATGATCTTTTAAAACTAATAATAAGAATCTGTCCTCTATTTTATCATTAATGATTTAAAAAAAAAAAAGTTTTCTGAAGCATCTCAAGGAAGTGCTGACTGCATGAATTGTAGTTGGGACAGGAACAGATTTATGGCTACTTCTAGTCAGTTCCTGGGTTCTTCATTATCCCTGAGATTTACCACATAATCTACACTGTCACTCTGCCTCTGCACATGTACCTGCTATTGCTCTCACTAAATGTTGAGGTCCTGGGTAGCAACAGAATTTTAATACACTGTGTGGTATTTAGATGGCCTCTAGGTTTCTGTAGCCATGCTTTTGAACAGTACATTCACTTGGGCTTTTAGAAAGAAAACCAGCTCAGGGACGCCTGGGTGGCTCAGTTGGTTAAGCAGCTGCCTTCGGCTCAGGTCATGATCCAGCGTCAAGTCCCACATCAGGCTCCCTGCCAAGCAAGGAGCTTACTTCTCCCTCTGCCTCCGCCTGCCACTCTGTCTGCCTGTGCTTGTGCTCTCTCTCTCTCTGACAAATAAATAAATAAAATCTTAAAAAAAAAAAAAAAAAAGAAAGAAAGAAAACCAGCTCACAGCTGCCAAGAAGAAACAAGGGAGACACAAGAATGGCAGCTCCTTAGGCAGGATTTTACTATTATGTTTTACTATTTTCATGTGGAACCCTAGTTTTTAACATCCCCGTGAATCAAAATAACTAATATACAAGTATAGTTGCAAATAATATAATGAGATAATATGGGATCAGCTGTGTTTCCTTACATGATATATATGGCATTGTGTATGTTAACAAATTAAAATCAAATGTTAGAAAACATGTAATTAAGACATTGTAGAGTATCATCAATCATGATAGTTTTAAAAATGTTCATAATTATAAATTCAAGTTTGGATACTGATACAAATTGGCAAGTAACAAAAACTACAGTCAAATTAACTTTCTATGCAGATAGAGATATTCTCTGCAAATTGATGAATTCTTCTAAAAGAAAAATGACAATAGATAACTTTAAATTAGCAAAGGGTCTGAAAGACAGAGATTGGTGTTAGCAAATAAAGCTTGCATTTATTATCAAGAAATATGCTTTTTGAATGTTGGTTATTCTGGGCTAAGAAGCTAAGAATCACGCCAGGTGAGTACCTGGGGAATTAAACTGGATACCATAGGTAAAATAAATAAATGAAAAAACATAATCTGTTTAAAATTTAAAACAAAGAAACAAACAAAAAAAAAGGGTGTTTTTAATCCCCCCACATCTAATTTGTTAACTACGGGCTATGTTAAAAATTAATCACCATTTTATCAGGAAATACTATTTTTAAGCATATTGTCTTGTTTTGCTGTTATTTTTTTTTTAACCAGAAAATAAAGTTACTGTTTTAATTAGTTTTTGTTTATAAATATTTCATACTCCTGATCTGAACTGAAATTTTCATCAGATATGCCCTGCCTGAATTTGGATGTACTATTAATTTTACACTTAAATTCATAATTAACATCATTTATTAGTTGTCCTGAAACAAAGCTGATGTGATAAAAATTCATGGTGAAAATATAGATGTATTTTAATAATGTATTGCCAATGTGGGGAATAAACATATGCTTGAGATTTACAATTTCATATTTACATATTAATAATTGTTTCTAATATATACTCATGTAATAAATAATGTTAACTTGAATTCAGGAAGTTTGGCTTCCCAAACTATCTTATATTTGAGAAAGTATTTAGAATACAATATCTTAGACTTATGCTGATATCAGTTTACATGTCTGATCTAATTTTTAATAAATGTTTTGGGTCTCTGGTAGTAAAAATCTCTTGGATGGGAGGTTAAAAATATATTATGGTTAATTCTATTATGAAATAGGTTAATATATCAGGTACTCAAAGTTTACATCTTCCATAATATATTATGTATGACCTCCAAAGTTTTAATAGGTAATGTTGTATTACAAGTAGCATATTTGAAAATTGTACTTTCTTACTGTATAAGGAATTATGCCTTAAAGTATTTTCTTATATTTTTTTCTTTTTTCTACTATTTATTCTTTTAAAATTTTTATTTAAATTCCAGTTAGCTAACATACAGTGTAATATTAGTTTCAGGTGTACAATATAGTGATTCAGCACTTCCATACCTCACCTGGTACTCATCACAACTTATAAAAATCATACGCATATTATAATCACATGCATATTATATCACTTAGAATATATCAGATCTGTCCTATCCATAGCCATATGTAATCATTATTCTAAGGTTACCTAGATCTAAAAGTGTTGCTAACTATTCTCTGAGGCATACTGTTAAGACCCTTCCTTATTTTATAGTGAACATCAGAAATTGAAGAGTCATTCCCAGCATTTCCAAATACCAATGGGCTTGAGATTAGAAAAAGGATAATAATGACTTATTTCAAGGTAATTTGAGAATTTCACAAATTTAAAAACACAATTTTAAAGTAACAAAATCTGAAAAAAAAGAAGAAAAGAGAAAAATGATCATAATGTCAGTTGAAATCAGGAGTAGAAAGCAGGTGGCCCATAACTCCAAAAAATATTTTGCTTAGTTGCCATAGTGTTAGAAAAGTTAATTCTATATTAACATCTACAAGATATTCCAGTTTGTGAGGGCCCCACTTCTCCCTGTTGTTTTAAATTTGGGCTGCTTCACACAATTTGGAAAAAATCGGTTATGCTCTTTAATGACATGCATTTACAAAGCACTGGTTTAAAGAAAATAACTCAAAATTTCAGCTGAATCATCCTATTTCAAAATAAAATGACTTTTCTTCAAAATTTTCTTCCTCACAGATAATATTAACCATTTATTCATTTAGTGGAGGATCAAAAATATATTTTAAAAGTGATAAAATAAAACAAGATGGACAGTTTTTTTTGGTCAACATCCTTCTAGCTCATTCTTTTTTTCCTCTTTGCCCCATAGTGATATCCAGTTCACAGGACTATTTCATGACCTATTTCTCCTGTGTCTCAACAAGAATTATCCATTTTAGACTTGTTCTTCCATATCAAAAACCGTGTTCTAATATTCAATATTTCTCCTTTATGTTCTTTCTCCCTTTCCTTCCTCTGATCTTTCCTTTTCTCCTGACTGTCGTATTTTTCCTCTATAAATTTAAATTTCTTCAGGAATACATATTTGATAGGAGGAAATGCATGTGTGTGTATGTGTATGTGCATCTGTGTAATAGATTTGATAAAATAATGATTTATTTTAAATCACTGTAAGCAGTGTTTCTCCTACCTATAAGTACCTATAAGTATTTTCAAAATCTATCATTAAAAATAAAGCAAAAAATGGCTAATTCTAACATCAGAACTTAGAAGTCAAATCTCATTAGATTTTCTCATTTGCCAACATTATACTCACAAAAATATATATGAATTCATCATATGTGGGGGTCTTTTGTGAAAATAATAGGGATTGGCTTTGACACTCATAGCAGGATAAAATCAGTAAATAATCAAGGTTGTATATTGACTCATTCCATTATTGTGTCAGAATCTACATTAGACTACTCTACAAGAATTGCTGTGACTGAGTGAACTCACTGTCATAGCAATATCCATGCAAGCAAGGGCTGGAACTGCACTCATCGACATTGATCTCACAGTGTGGACCTGCAAAGCCTTTTGCACATTGGCACTGGTACCCAAGAGGAGATATTTCCAGATCCATTTTCTTTCCAAACACAGCACCATTCTCACAAGGATCAGTAGACTCACAAGGCCCCAAATCATGGTAAGAATCTGAAAGGGAAGAATCAGAGTGTCCATGTTTATTTAATGAACAAATCCCAACTGCTGTCACTTATGGCATATGTCTGCATAAATGCATTCAACTTAGTCTCTAAGCAATGACTCATAATTTTTGTCAATATTACCATTGTGATTCTCTCTCTATATATTACAATTTAAGAAAGAAGTGTTATTTATGATTTCTATGCTTCATCTAACAAAGCACCAGCAGGCAGCAATGTTAAGTGACAGCATATTTAAATATACCATTTTGTTTCTTCATACTTTATACCTCTTGTTCAACAATGTTCTCTGAAGACATTGCAATTAAAAAAGTACATTATTGATGATTGATTCTCCCTGGGTTTTTTGTCTTTGTTTCTGTTTTTCTGGTACCCTGGAGGTTGCTATCACTATAAGCTTTGCTTGATGGATTTGTTGCTATTCTCAAAACAAGTACACAGTGAAAAAGGAACATTTTAATAAGGTTTTAATCTTCAGAGTAACACCTCAGTCCAGAAACTAAGTTTTAAATTTTACTCAGGGACTGTAACTAGATAAAGCGACTGTCACTGCATAAAATATACACAAGTATTTAGAGATAAGAAATAAGATGCTTGACCCAAGGGAATACATACCGAACAAAAAGTGAAGCATAAACAGCATTAAATTGTTCAACAAAGCAAAATCATTATTCAGGTATCAGTTTTCCAGACATAGTAAAAATATTTGTATATTAGGTATTTGGCAAGTACTTAAATAATAGCATCCATTCATCAAAATATGTAGCTTATACATACAAACAGTGCCTGGCTGTATATCTCAGAGAAGAAAATAACAAATAATCATTAAGTCCTTTACTCAGATTTTCTTAGTAACTTCTCATCTGTAGAGATGAAGGGATAATAAACAAACTGGGTTAAGAGATAAAGTTTTAAAAGTTTAAAATATTATACACAAACAATGAGTCATGGAATACTATATCAAAAACAAATAATGAACCCTATGGTGACTAACATAACATAATAAAAAAAATAGAAGTATAGCAGTAAGTGGAAAAATTCTAAAACCTCTGGATCTCTATGATCCTCCCCCTCTTGTTGTCAAGGAAAAAAAAAAAAGTAGGACAATCCTAGAAACTGCTGAAGACATCAACAGTGTATACAATGAAAGATCCAAAGTAATACAATAAGGGTCATAAAATAAGACCAATAGAAACTGTACCAAGCTGAGGGACACTGGGATATTTCAGTGGGTTAAGTGTCTGCCTTTGGCTCAGGTCATGATCTCTAGGACCTGGGTTTGAGCCTAGTGTTGGGCTCCCTGCTAGTTAGGGAGTCTGTTTCTCCCTCCTGGTGTGCCCCTCCCCCTGCTTGTGCTCTCTCTCACTCTTTCCCTCCCAAATAAATAAATAAAATCTAAAAAAAGAAAGAAAGAAAGAAACTGTACCAAGTTGAATAGATACCCAGTATCTCAGGTTTCCAAGTTCAGTAAAAAGAAATAAAAATAAAAACTACTTCCAAAGAGCATAAAAACAAATTATTTCCTTCAATTAAAAAATCTATTAAGTGGCTTTTCAAGAGCTATGGTAAATAGTGTGGAGAATTAAATATACAAGGCCTCTTCCTTTGCCTAAAAACATTATGAGGCTGAAGTATATTGCAAATGGTGCCTTCCTAGATACTATTTTTATCATAAAGAAAGTATCTTCTTTGCAAAATAAGAGAAATGGCACTGAACAACATCCACCAGAAATAAAACAATGAATTATACTTAACAAAAAGTTCTCATGCATGCCCTTCTTTCTAATTACCTACTTCTAAATATTTAATTGTAAGAATAGGTATTTTGCTTTGCTAGTGAGAAGTTAATTTAGCTTGTCTCTTTCATAAATTGTTGCATGCATATAATGCATTAGATTGCTGAGCAATAATTATTACTTATATTTGAAAAGACACTCATGGTATTATTTTTTACCAGTTGATTTTTATACTTATTCACCATATAAATAATTTAATGAGCCCCTACTAGGTGTAAAGCAATGAGGTAGAAGCTGGGGTTATAAACAATGAGGGTTCACATAAGCAAATAAATCACTACAGTGTGATATAGGATAAATGTGGTCATACTAAGGGATGTTCTCATGCTCTCACGCTAAGGAATCACTGTAGCAGGAAGAATTCTAATATGGCCTCTATGGCCCCCACACCCTGAGGACAAACCCTATAGAATCCTCTCCCTTGAGTAGGGGTAAGATTTGTGAATGTGATGAACTACCACTTTGATGATTAAGTTATATTATATTTCAAAAAGGATATGTAGAAATATTAAAGTCACTGGATCAGATGACTTTGAATCAACTGAAAGAGAGATTTTCTTGGGAAGTTCTGCCTTAATGAAGTGTGACTTTAAAAGAATGCAAAGACATTCTGATCTGCTGGGAGGTATAAAAGAAGTCATAGTCATTCTGATCACCTGGAAGGAACAGAAATTAGGAAAACAATCCTATTTGTAAAAATAAAATGCAGCAAAAATAATAAAATAAATATGAATAAATTTAACCAAGGAGGTGAAAGACATGTATTCTGAAAACTGTAAAACACTGATGAAAGAAGTTGAAGATGACCCAAAGAAATGGAAAGATATTAAATGCTTATGAATTGGGAGAATAAATATTATTAAAATGTCCATAATATCCAAAGAAATCTACACATTTAATGTGATTCCTATCAAAATACCAATAGTATTTTTCATAGGACTAGAAAAAAATGATCCTAAAATTTGTATGGAACCACAAAAGACCCTGAGTAGCTGAAGTAGACTTAAAAAAGAACAAAACTGGAGGTTTCACAATTCCAGATTTCAAGATATACTCCAAAGCTGTAGTAATCAAATGAATATGGTCCTGGCACAAACATAAACATCTAGATCTATGAAAGAGAACAGAAAACCCAGAGATAAATCCACAATTGTGTGTCAATTAACCTCTGACAAAGAAGTAAGAACATCCGAATGCGGGGGAGGGGGCGTGCCTGGGTGGCTCAGTCACTGGATGTGTGCTTTTGGCTCAGGTCATGATCCCACAATCCTGGGATCGAGCCCCACATTGGGTTTTCTGCCCAGCAGGAAGCCTCTTCTCCCTCTCCCACTCCCCTTGCTGTGTTCCCTCTCTTGCTATGTCTATCTCTGTCAAATAGATAAATAAAAAACTTAAAAAAATATATCCAATGGGAAAAAGAGTCTCTTCAACAAATTGTGCTGGGAAAACTGGACAGCTACATGCAGAAGAATGAAACTGGATCACTTTCTTACACCATACAAAATAAATAAATAAATAAACCCAAAGGGATTAAAAACCTAAATGTGAGACCTGGAACCATAAAAGTCCTAGAAGAAAGCTCAGGCAGTTTTTTGTCAGTAATTTCTCTGATATCAGCTGTAGCAACATTTTTCTAGATGCGTGTCCTGAGGCAAGGGAAACAAAAGCAAAAATAAACAATCTATTCAGACTATATCAAAATAAAAGTTCTGCACAGTAAAGGAAACAGTCATCAAAGCTAAAAGAAAAACTGTAGAATGCAAGAAGATACTTGCAGATGATATCTGATAAAGGGTTAGTATTCAAAATATATAATGAACTTACACAACTCAACACCCAAAACAAACAGTCCAATTTAAAAATGGACAGAAGACATGAACAGACATTTCTCCAAAGAAGACATACAGATAGCCAACAGACACATGAAAAGATGCTCAATATCACTCATCATCAGGGAAATGCAAATCACAGTGAGATATCATCTCACTCCTGTCAGAATGACTAAAATCAGAAACACAAGAAACAAGTGTTTGCAAGGATGTAGAGAAAAAGAAATCCTGTGCATTGCTGGTCAGAATGAAACCTGGTACAGCCACTATGCAAAAAAGAAGGGAGGTTCCCCAAAAAATTCAAAATAGAATTACCATATGATCTAATAATATCACTACTGGGTAGTTAAAGAATACAAAAAAAAAAAAAAAAAACCACTAATTCAAATAGATATGTGCACCCTTACGTTTATTGCAGTATTATTTACAGTAGTCAAATTATGGAAGCAGCCCAAGTGTCCATCAACAGATGAATGGATAAAGAAGACATGATATAACACCATGTGTTAGATATATATATATATATATATATAGTGGAATATTACTCACCTACCCAAAAGATGAAATCTTGCTATTAGCAACAACACGAATGGATCTAGAAAGTATAATGCTAAGTGAAACAGGTCAGTCAGAGAAAAACAAATACTATATGATTTCAGTTATACGTGGAATTTAAGAAACAAAACAAATGAACAAAGACAAAAAGAGATAAACTAGGGGTGCCTGGGTGGCTCAGTGGTTTAAAGCCCCTGCCTTTGACTCGGGTCATGATCCCAGGGTCCTGGGATTGAGCCCCACAGAGCAGAGAGCCTGCTTCTCCGTCTCTCTCTGCCTGCCTCTCTGCCTACTTGTTATCTCTGTCAAATAAATTAACTTAATCTTTTTTAAAAAAGAGATAAACTAAAAACAAACAAACAACTCTGAACTATAGAGAGCCGACTGATGTTCACCACAGGGGCGGTGGGTGGGAGGATGAGTGATATAGGTGATGGGGATTAAGAGGACACTTATCATGATGAACACCGAATAATATATAGAATTGTTGAATCACTATATTGCACAATTGAAACTGATATAACACCATGTGTTAGATATACTGGCATTAAAAAAAAATCTGTTATGTTAATATGTTATAAAAGGAAGGAAGAGTTAAATGAAATTCACAAATTTGAAATAATATCTCTATACACTGGGACAAGATCATATAATGCTTTGTGTTTCATAGGACTTGGACCTGTGTGCACTGAGAAGATGTTAAAATCCTTTCTTAAAAGTTGTAATGAGCTATACTAAGCCTGCTCACACTGAGAATTACATTGCATTTCTAAGTTGTATTTAAAAACATATATAACGTTTATTTTTTTTCCCTGAGGTTTTATTTTGCCGAAAACTATATCTTGTTGACACAATTTAAACTCGATAACCATAGTAATATACATTTTATTTGCATACATAGTTGGTAGGAAAAATTAAAAACCTATTTTCATTATTTTCCTTTTACAACTATGTCATCAATATGCAAAATCCCAAATGCTTAGGTTTCAACTGAAGTTGTACTGGTAGTAGAAATGTGCATTTAACTGAACTATTTTTCCTTTAATTGAAATTTGCAACAATCACATTAGTATGCTATTTTCAAGTGTATGAATCACTTTTAGTATCAAGTTCTTTATGATATTATTAAGCTTAAAAAAATACTGGTTTTGAAAGCTTTAAATGGATATTGATGTTTATGAAAATGTGAAAATGCTAAACATGAATCCATTATTAGTTTAGTGGTTTGAATTTTTTCTTTATGATGACTCAAATAAAGAAAAATGCTTTTTAAAGACTCTGAAGTGATAGCAAAATTCAGAAATTTATAAAAAAAGTAGCAATATTATAAATTAGTACATAATAGGTTAGGTGCTACATTTCTGTTAGGAAGTGTCATATAGGAGATGTAAATGACACTAATAAGGGCACAGTGACATCCACTACAGAGATACATGAAATGGAAATCAAGTCCTCCAGCTTTCAGCTGATTCAAAAGATCAGCCTGGACAGAGAGTTAGAGGTATACATTCTGGGTAAACAGAGTAGTTCTTTATGAAGCATGCGTCAAAATATCGAAGATGCACTCTTTATATCCTCTTAAAACTCATTATGAATCTATTATCCAAACTCTAAAAGACGATGCTTTTTACTAAACAGAAGAGCTAGATGACATTGTGTGTCTTTAATGGATATTTATATAAATATATATATAAATATAATATAATAATAATAATATAAGTATATAATTATAAATAAAAATAAATATTTTTGTGCATTGTAAATGACCAGAGAGGTCTACAGTTATCTACCATCGGAAATTTCATGTAGACTAATGAAGCCTGAGTGATTTTTTTTTTTAAAGATTTATTTATCTGAGAGAGAGAGATTGAGAGAGAGGGACAGCACGAGAAGGGAGAGGGTCAGAGTGAGAAGCAGACTTCCTGCTGAGGAGGGAGCCCAATGTAGGACTTGATCCAGGGACTCCAGGATCATGACCTGAGCTGAAGGCAGTTGCTTAACCAACTCAGCCACTCAGGTGCCCTTGAGTGATGATTTTTATGGGGAGATATAATCGGTCTCGTTCTACTACACCTCCATCTCTGTTTCCATTTCTAATTCCATCATGTCTATCACCCATCTCTCTGTCTCCCAAATACTGAAACGCACAGCTCCCAATCAATTTTGGAGATTTAATTTTTTCTCAAAGTTAGTGGTCAGTGAGACAGAGAACAATGGAAAAAAACACATTTTTCCCTCATAATCCTTAGATATTTCCTCATTTATTTTCCCATAATCCTCATTTATTAGTGGCACATAAATTGGATGTATTTTATAAATATTGGCCATATATTAGAATTTGCAATTTAAAATATTCTAATAAAAACTACAAATGGCCTCTGATTTACTTTGGTTTATGATTTTTCAACTTTACAATGGTGCAAAAGTGATATATGCATTCAGTAGAACTGCACTTTAGATTTTCAATTATGATCTTTTCCTGAGGTAGCAATATGTAGTATGATACTCTTGTGATGCTAGGCCACATGACTATGAGATTAGAACCATTCTGTACCCAAACAAGCATTCTGTTCTTCACTTTCAGTACAGTGTTTAGTAAATTACACAAGATAGTCAACTCTTTATTAAAAAATAATCTTGTTTTAGATGACTTTGCCCAATTATAGTTAATGTAAGTGTTCTGAGCACATTTAAAGTAGATTTGGCTAAGCTATGATGCTTGGTAGGTTAGGTATTTTACATGCATTTTCTACTTCTGTTAAATTCAACTTATTAAAGGTTTAGCAGCACATAAGTTAATTGGAAATTGAGGAAGAACTGTATATTTAAGGTATACAACATGATGACTTGATACATGTACACATAGTGAAATGATTACTGTAGTCAAGTTTACTAACATATGCTCACATAGTTACAATTTTTGTGTGTGTGTGATTAAGCACAAAAAAAGTATATGTATGTATATATACACATACATATATATAGTATTGCTAATTTTTGTTGTACTATTTTGCAATGTTATCTTCAGTTTTATTTTAAATATTACAGATAGAAATTTTAAATTTTGGAAATAAAAAAGAAATTCTATTAGATTATTTCAGTGCATTCAAACTGAAAAAGTGTCAGAGATGAAAGATAATTGAGACCAAAGCAAGAAAGGGGTGACATAGTTCTTTTAATCCAATAATTTCTGCATTAATATTTATTTTAAAACATTGTAAATTTTAGATCAAGATAATTCCATTGATAATAAGGTCTGTCTAATAGGAATATTTTTAATCCTTTATCATAAAATTTTTATGGAGCTACATAACCCCACAGAAACTAATGATCTAATTATTCTTTACTCTCCCTTTCCTTTCTTCACCTATGCTTCTAAAGAAATATAAACAAACATCGTGTCTTAAACCAGTCTCATCGCCACTTTCAGAACCTTTGTCCTGTTATTTTCTGTCCCACCCATTTTACAAAAAAAAATTCAGTCATCCACGTAATGGAGTGTGTGGTTAAAACTGTGAACATAGGGATACCTTGTTGGCCAAATCAGTTAAGTACCCACCTTCTGCTCAGGTCACAATCCATGAGTTCTGGGATCTAGTCCACGTAGGGCCCCCTGTTCTGTGGGGAGCCTGCTTCTTCCTCTCGCTCTGCCTGCCACCCTGCCCCTTGCATGTTCTCTCTCTCTCTGTGTCAAATAAATAAAATCTTAAAGGTTCACCTGGATGGCTCAGTGGGTTAAGGCCTCTGCCTTCCGCTCAGGTCATGATCTCAGGTCCTGGGATCAAGCCCCACATCTGGCTCTCTACTCAGCAGGGAGCCAGCTTCTCCCTTTCTCTCTTTGCTGGCCTCTCTGCCTACTTGTGATCTCTGTCTATCAAATAAATAAAATCTTTAAAAATTTTTTAAAAATTAAAAAAATTAAATTTTAAAAACAAAAAAGTTAAAAAAAGACTGTGAACACAGGAATCACAATGATATGCTAGAAAATACCTATGTGAACACAGGAATCACAATCATATGCTAGAAAATACCTATTTTATACAAAAAGAAGAGAGTAAGTGAGGAGAGTGGAACCAAAAAAGATGTTAAGACATATAGAAAAAAAACAGCAAAATTACTGGCATAGATCCTACATTATCAATAATCATGCTAAGAGAAAGAAGCCAGTTATAAAAGTTCACATCTCATTATATTTCTATTAAATGTCTAGAATAGGCAAATCTATGGAGGAAGACAGTAGAGTGTGGCTGCCTAGAGTTGGAGGAGGGAGGAGATGAAGAGTGACTGCAATGGGTACGGAGTTTCTTTTAAGGGTGTGGAATGTTCTTAAATAATGTGGCAATGACGGTTGTTCAAATCTGTGATTATGCTAAAATCTGCCAAATTGTATAAATATCTGAATTTTATGATATACAAATTATATCAACAAAGCTATTAAAAGAAAATAGGGTAATATTATCTTTTTTAATAATATTAACTGATATTCCTGTTAAACCCTGGTTAGTCTCCATTAGGTCAATCTACCGATTGATTAAGGGAAGAATAGACACCATATACAATTAAGAATTCAATTGATCAGGGTCATTGGCCTATAATTTTATTTTCTTAAAATGTCCTTATCTGACTTTGGTATCAGGATAATGCTCAACTTTTAAAATGGGTTTGGGAATGTTTCCTCCTTTTCATTTCTTTTTTTTTTTTTTTTTTTTGGAAGTGTTTGAGAAGGATTCTTCTTCAAATGTTCAGTAGAATTCACCATGAAAGGGTCTAGACCTAGGCCATTCTTTGGTGGGAGGTTTTTGATTATTAGTTCACTCACTTTACTCATTATTGGTTTATTCAATTGTTCTATTTCTTTATGATTCAGTCTTGGTAGATTGTGTGTTTGTAGAAATTTATTCATTTCTTATAATTCATCCTATCTGTTGGCATGTAATTGCTCATAGTGGTCTCTTAGACCCTTGTATGTGTTTTCTGCAGGCATGGGTGAAATGATTTTTTTTTTAGCAAGGGTCTGAAGGGCTAAACCCCTGATCTTGATAGCCATAGTAAACTTAGCAGCACTGAAAGCTAAAGGGAATCCCCAAAGTTCAGGGTGGTGAGGTGAACTTGAGAAAATGAGAGAATGATCTTACAATGAACAAGGAAAGAGAACAGACCACAATTTACATCAATTTTGGTCTCTCAGCAGAGAGTGTACGGTACAGTGGTAGAAAAGGGCAAATGGATGAAGCACTATGAGAAACTTCAATAGAAGCCAGAGAAACTCAGGTACAACACACAAATGAAACATTTTTCTCCAAGCCATGATATTACATAAACCAACTCTAACCCCAGATGCCACACTGAAGTGAGTGGGGGGGATCTCAAAAGGAGAAATCCCACAAAACACAGATTATTTAACACAGAAAAAGTTGGCATTTAATCTGGGAATAGTAAACTACCTTATATCAACAATGACAATACTTTTAAAATAAGCTTTTAGTCAAGCTTATTTTATGTCCTCAGCAGCAATAGTACCTTCAAAGATATGCTGAGATTAAATATAAAAGGAAGTTGCTTGTCTGCAAGTTTACATTTTTAGTACTGTATATTTTGATCCTGTACACAAACTCCAAGATGCTGACTTTCAGTTTAATGAAGAGCAGGCAAGCTTGGGACACAAAAACCCCCTACATCCCAAAACTGTGATACATTGCACAATACTGGGGATGTCACTCAAGAATAATATAAATCTTTTGCTTTTAAGTAAAACACCAAGTATTTATCAGGGAATACAGTCTAAGAGGTCAGTCTAGATCCTTGCCTAGTCATTTTCCCAATCCCTTATGTTAATGCCACTGACAGGATTACGATTTTCAAGAATATTTCTCCTATCACAAGACATTTAATTCAAATTTTAAATTAAAATATGGTACATAGTGGCCCAATAAATTAATCAGTCTCAAGTAAAAAATAGTTGATGAAGTCAAAAGTTTGAAGAAAGCACAACACTCAGAGGCTTCTAGGTCACATGACCATAGCTTTTAATACAAACAACTTTAGTCTCGCAGGTGGTCTTAATTTGTCATCACATTTTACAAAATTATGTTTACTTTGGAAAATAGTAATAAATGCATATCTGTAGTTTCTACTCTGAGTAAATAAAGGATAAAGGTAACAGTTTAATGAAAATATTTCTAGCATTTGTATGTTTAGGGAGTTTTGATTCACTGATGAGGCATATAAAGTCAATGTAAGGTAAGATATGAGGCATGATTTAGGTAATATTCATAATAATAGCAATCACTTAGGGGCGTCTGGGTGGCCAAATGGGTTAAGCCTCTGCCTTTTGCTCAAGCCATGACCCCAGGTCCTGGGATGGAGCCCCATATCGCTCCCTGCTCAGCAGGGAGCCTATTTCTACCTCTCTCTCTGCTTCTCCCCCAGATCGTGCCTAACTGCCCACCCCATAAATAAAGAAAATCTCGAAGAAAATAGTAACTATTACTTAGAACTTAAAACACACTAGGTACTATCTTCTGTGGTTTATATGTGCTAACTCATTTTAACCTTATAAAGAACCTATGAGTGCTTATTGCTATTATCCCCCCCTTTTTTTAAATTTATTTTTTTTAAATAAACATATAATGCATTTTTATCCCCAGGGGTACAGGTCTGTGAATGACCAGGTTTACACATTTCCAGCACCCATCATAGCACATACCCTCCCCAATGTCCATATTCCCCACCACCCTCTCCCATCCCCCCTCCCCCCAGCAACCCTCAGTCTGTTTTTTAAGATTGAGTCTTTTATGGTTGTCTCCCTCCTAATCCCACCTTCTTTCATTTTTTCTTTACCTACCTCCCAACCCACCCACATTGCATCTCCACTTTCTCATATCAGGGAGATCATATGATAGTTGTCTTTCTCCAATTGACTTATTTCGCTAAGCATAATACCCTCTAGTTCCATCCACGTCTCCCAAATGGCAAGATTTCATTTCTTTTGTGGCTGCACAGTATTCCATTGTGTATATACACCACATCTTCTTTATCCATTCATCTGTTGATGGACATCAAGGTTCTTTCCATAGTTTGGCTATTGTGGACATTACTGCTATAAACATTCGGGTGCACGTACCCCTTCAGAGCACCACGTTTGTATCTTTAGGATATATACCCAGTAGTGCAATTGCTGGGACATAGGGTAGCTCTATTTTCAGTTTTTTGAGGAACCTCCACACTGTTTTCCAGATTGGTGGCACCAGCTTGCATTCCCACCGACAGTGTAGGAGGGTTACCCTCTCTCTGCATCCTCACCAGCATCTGTCATTTCTTGATTGGTTAATTTTAGCCATTCTGACTGGTGTGAGGTGGTATCTCATTGTGGTTTTGATTTGGTTCTGATTCCAAGTGATGTGGAGCATTTTTTCATGTGTCTGTTGGCCATCTGGATGTCTTCTTTGCAGAAATGTCTGTTCATGTCCTCTGCCCATTTCCTGATTGGATTATTTGTTCTTTGAGTGTTGGGTTTGCTAAGCTCTTTATAGATATCTTCTCCCATTCTGTCAGTTGTCTTTTGGTTTTGTTAACTGTTTCCTTTTCTGTGCAAAAGCTTTTGATCTTGATGAAATCCCAATAGTTCATTTTTTCCCTTGCTTCCCTTGCCTTTGGCGATGTTCCTAGGAAGAAGTTGCTGCAGTTGAGGTCAAAGAGGTTGCTGCTTGTGTACTCCTGAAGGATTCTGATGGATTCCTTTCTCACATTGAGGTCCTTCATCCATTTTGAGTCTATTTATGTGAGTGGTGTAAGGAAAAAGTCCAATTTCATTTTTTTGCATGTGGCT
This sequence comes from Mustela nivalis, assembly GCF_964662115.1. Lineage (NCBI taxonomy): Eukaryota > Metazoa > Chordata > Mammalia > Carnivora > Mustelidae > Mustela > Mustela nivalis. The sequence continues at coordinate 106,071,860 of NC_139024.1, forward strand.
GTCCAATTTTCCCAACACCATTTATTGAAGAGACTGTCTTTTTTCCACTGGACATTCCTTCCTGCTTTGTCGAAGATTAGTGGACCATAGATTTGAGTGTCTATTTCTGGGCTCTCTATTCTGTTCCATTGATCTATGTGTTTGTTTTTGTGCCAGTACCATACTGTCTTGATGAAGACAGCTTTATAATAGAGTTTGAAGTCTGGAATTGTGATGCCACCAACTTTGGCTTTCTTTTTCAATATATTCCTTTGGCTATTCGAGGTCTTTTCTGGTTTCATATAAATTTTAGGATTGTTTGTTCTATTTCTTTGAAAAAAATGGATGGGATTTTGATAAGGATTGCATATAATGTAGATTGCTTTAGGTAGAATAGACATTTTCACAATATTTGTTCTTCTGATCTAGGAGCATGGAACATTTTTCCATTTCTTTGTGTCTTCTCAATTTATTTCATGAGTACTTTATAGTTTTCTGAGTATAGATTCTTTGCCTCTTTGGTTAGGTTTATTCCTAGGTAACTTATGGTTTTGGGTACAATTGTAAATGGGACTGACTTCTTAATTTCTCTTTCTTCTGTCTTGTTGTTAGTGTAAAGAAATGCAACTAATTTCTGTGCATTGACTTTATATCCTGACACTTTACTGAATTCCTGTACAAGTTCTAACAGTTTTGGAGTGGAGCCTTTTGGGTTTTCCACATATAGTATCAGATCATCTGCAAAGAGTGAGAGTTTGACTTCTTCTTTGCTGAATTAGAAGCCTTTATTTCTTTTTGTTGTCTGATTGCTGAGGCTAGGACTTCTAGTACTGTGTTGAACAGCAGTGGTGATAACGGACATCCTTGCCATGTTCCTAACCTTAGCAGAAAAGCTTTCAGTTTTTTTCCACTGAGAATGATATTTGCAGTGGGTTTTTCATAGATGGCTTTGATAATATTGAGGTATGTGCCCTCTATCCCTACACTTTGAAGAGTTTTAATCAGGAAGGGATGCTGCACTTTGTCAAATGCTTTTTCAGCATCTATTGAGAGTATCATATGGTTCTTGTTCTTTTTTTATTAATGTATCACATTGATTTGTGGATGTTGAACCAACCTTGCAGCCCTGGAATAAATCCCACTTGGTCGTGGTGAATAATCCTTTTAATGTACTGTTGGATCCTATTAGCCAGCATTTTGATGAGAATTTTCCCATCTGTGTTCATCAAGGATATTGGTCTATAATTCTCTTTTTTGATGGGATCCTTATCTGGTTTCGGGATCAAGGTGATGCTGGCCTCATAAAATGAATTTGGAAGTTTTCCTTCCATTTCTATTTTTTGGAACAGTTTCAGGAGAATAGAAATTAGTTCTTCTTTAAATATTTGGTAGAATTTCCCCAGGAAGCTGTCTGGCCCTGGACTTTAGTTTGTTTGGGGGTTTTTGATGACTGTTTCAATCTCCTTACTGGTTATGGGTCTGTTCAGGTTTTCTATTTCTTCCTGGTTCAGTTGTGGTAGTTTATATATCTCTAGAAATGTATCCATTTCTTCCAGATTGTCGAATTTGTTGGCGTTGAGTTGCTCATAGTATGTTCTTATAATGGTTTGTATTTCTTTGGTATTGGTTGTGATCTCTCCTCTTTCATTCATGATTTTATTTATTTGGGTCCTTTCTCTTTTCTTTCTGATAAGTCTGGCCAGGGGTTTGCCAATCTTACTAATTCTTTCAAAGAACCAGCTCCTAGTTTTGTTGGTTTGTTCTATTATTATTTTAGCTTCTATTTCATTGATTGCTGCTCTGATATTTATGATTTCTCTTCTCCTGCTGGTTTTAGGCTTTCTTTGTTCTTTCTCCCGCTCCTTTACGTGTAGGGCTAGGTTGTGTACCTGAGTCCTTTCTTGTTTCTTGAGAAAGGCTTGTACTGCTATATATTTTCCTCTCAGGACTGCCTTTGTTGTGTCCCACAGATTTTGAACCATTGTATTTTCATTATCATTTGTTTCCATGATTTTTTTCAATTCTTCTTTAATTTCCCGGTTGACCCATTCATTCTTTAGAAGGATGCTGTTTAGTCTCCATGTATTTGGGTTCTTTCTAAATTTCCTCCTGTGATTGAGTTCTAGCTTCAGAGCATTGTGGTCTGAAAATATGCAGGGAATGATCCCAATCTTTTGATACTGGTTGAGACCTGATTTATGACCCAGGATGTGATCTATTCTAGAGAATGTTCCATGTGCACTAGAGAAGAATGTGTATTCTGTTGTTTTGGGATGAAATATTCTGAATATATCTGTGATATCCATTTGGTCCAGTGTGTCATTTAAGGCCTTAATTTCCTTGTTGATCTTTTGCTTGGATGATCTGTCCATTTCAGAGACGGGGAGTGTTAAAGTCCCTTACTATTATTGTATTATTGTTGATGCATTTCTTTGATTTTGTTATTAATTGGTTTATATAGTTGACTGCTCCCATGTTAGGGGCATAGATATTTAAAATTGTTAGGTCTTCTTGTTGGACATACCCTTTGAGTATGATATAGTATCCTTCCTCATCTTTTATTATATTCTTTGGCTTAAGATCTAATTGATCTGATATAAGGATTGCCACCCCAGCTTTCTTCTGATGTCCATTAGCATGGTACATTGTTTACTACCCCCTCACTTTAAATCTGGAGGTGTCTTCGGGTCTAAAATGAATTTCTTGTAGGCAGAATATTGATCTTTTTTTTGATCCATTCTGATACCCTGTGTCTTTTGATTTGGGCATTTAGCCCATCAACATTCAGGGTAACTATTGAGAGATATGAATTTAGTGCCATTGTATTGCCTGTAAGGTGACTGTTACTGTATATTGTCTGTTTCTTTCTGATCTACTACTTTTAGGCTCTCTCTTTGCTTAGAGGACCCATTTCAATATTTCCTGTAGAGCTGGTTTGGTGTTTGCAAATTCTTTCAGTTTTTGTTTGTCCTGGAAGCTTTTTATCTCTCCATCTATTTTCAATGATAGCCTAGCTGGATATAGTATTCTTGGCTGCATGTTTTTCTTGTTTAGTGCTCTGAATATATCATGCCACTTCTTTCTGGCCTGCCAGGTCTCTGTGGATAAGTTCACTGCCAATCTAATGTTTTTACCCTTATATGTTACAGACTTCTTTTCCCAGGCTGCTTTCAGGATTTTCTCTTTGTCACTAAGACTTGTAAATTTTACTATCAGGTAACGAGGTGTGGACCTATTTTTATTGATGTTGAGGGGCATTCTTAGCATCTCCTGGATTTTGATGTTTGTTCCCTTTGCCATATTAGGGAAATTCTCTACAATAATTCTCTCCAATATGCCTTCTGCTCCCCTCTCTCTTTCTTCTTCTTCTGAATCCCAATTATTCTAATGTGTTGTCTTATGGCGTCCCTTATCTCTCGAATTCTCTGCTCGTTGTCCAGTATTTGTTTGTCTCTATTCTGCTCAGCTTCTTTATTCTCTGTTATTTGGTCTTCTATGTCACTAATTCTTTCTTCTGCCTCATTTATCCTAGCAGTAAGAGCTTCCATTTTTGACTGCACCTCATTAATAGCTTTTTTTGATTTCAACTTGGTTAGATTTTAGTTCTTTTATTTCTCTAGAAAGGGCTTTTATCTCTCCAGAGAAGGTTTCTCTAATATCTTCTATGCCTATTTCGAGCCCAGTTAGAACCTTGAGAATTATCATTCTGAACTCTTGATCTGTCATATTACCAATGTCTGTATTGATTAAGCCCCCAACCTTAGGTACTGCCTCTTGCTCTTTTTTTTTTTTTTTGTGGTGAGTTTGTCCGCCTTGTCATTTTGTCCAGATAAGATTTGCCTTCTCCTCCTCTGGAATTCCATTGTTCTCCTTAGTGAGTGAAGTTGGTCTTGGCTGGGTTTCTTGTTGATCTTCTGGGGGAGGGGCCTGTAGTAGTGATTCTCAAGTGTCTTTACCTCAGGCAGAATTGGACCGCCCTTAGCAGGGGCCAGGCTAAGTAATCTGCTGGGGTTTGCTTTTGGGAGCTTTTGTTCCCTGAGTGCTTTCCGTAGAGTTCCGGAGGATGGGTATTAAGATGGCGGCCTCCCAGTCTCCGGCCCAGAGGAGCCAAGAGCTCAGCATCCCGCTCCTCAGGGCGCCCTCAGAGAAAAGCGCCCAACCACCCCCATCTCCCTGGCTTCTGGTAGCACTTGGAGGAAAGGGCTCAATTGGTCGCACTTGGAGAAAAGCGCCCAGTCGCTTCCATCTCCTTGGCCTCTGGCCACGCTCTGAGCTCATCCAACCTGCGACCAGTTCAAGGTAACCCTGAGCTGAGAGCTCACTCCTCAGCTTTGTCGTTGTTGCTGGCTTCCCTGCTCTAAGACCTGCAAGGTCTGTGACACTGAGACATCCCCAGTTTTTCTGTGACCCTGCAGGACCTGGGGTTACACTGACCCTGTGTGGACTTCCCGCCAGTTTAGCCTCTGGAGCAATATGCCTCCGTGGAGCAGACTTTTAAAAGTCCTGATTTTGTGCTCCAAAGCTCCACCGTTTGCCAGGAGCTGGCCGCTCCCCCCCGTGGTCTATCTTCACTTTGGATTCACTTCTCAGCAGGTCCTACCTTTCAGAAAGTGACATATTTTCTGTTTCTAGAATTGTTGCTCTTCTTCTCTTTGATTTTCTGTTGGATTTGTAGGTGTTCGCAATGGTTAGATAAGCTATCTAGCTGATCTCCTGCTACCTGATGTCGTCTCGGCCTGCTACTTCTCCACCATCTTGACTCCTCTCCCGTATTATCCCCTTTTTTTTTAGGTGAGCAAATTGTGGCACAGATTGATTATGTCAGTAGAGGAGAGATGCTCTGTCTCAGACATCTGGCCCCAGAATCTATGAATTCAATCACAGTGCATTGCTGCTGCTTATGCATTTCAGTTTTTCAAAATTATGTTTGTTGGTTGGTTTGATTTTTAAAGTAAGAAGTACCAAGTAATTTCATGTAAATAATCTTAAATTAAAAATCCATTTTGTTTTGTATTTAATCTGAGCTGCCTACCAGTTGAAAATCATAGGTTTTGATGAAAATTATTACGCTAGTTCTAGTGATTCTATGCAAGCAGAAAATATACACAGCTTTTAAAAAAGGCTCCAAATATTAAGTCCTAGGAACTAACATTCACCCTCATTTGAAAGTTCTCCAAAATGACTTTTTAAGTAACCTCAAAAAAAGTTAGTTGTATGTTCCTCTAGACATTCATTGAGTATTATCTGTCAGTGATTGGTTTCAGCAATTTTATGGCATTACTCCTCAGCTAAAGTGATTAAAGGTAGTGAATTTAAGGTAAAGTCTAAAATTGAACTAAACAGAAGCAGAAAAATTCCAATATCTTATCCATATGTAATAAAACTCTCCTTGTATATGAAAAACATTATTATATTCTGAGGAATATAAATTCCCAAGGAAAAAAAAATGTTCTGAATATATTAGAGATTAAATTATTCAATAGACTTTACAGAGTAAATTTGTGCCATCATAACATTGAAAATCAATATGCATTATCAAAAAATACACACTTGATAAAACATATTTAGCCATAGCAAATTTTAAGAGTTCTGAGCTCCCTTAAATCCATTAAGCACATAAACCATCAAATAAACCATCAAATGTCAAAGATGAAGAAATTGCATATTATCTATTTAAGACAAGGGTGAAGAACACACATCATCCTTACTAAAATCTCTGCAATAAAGAAAATGAATTGATTTTAAACAAGTAGGTTTTAATGGATTTATAAATCCAAATAATTTCCCTACTGAGATATGCATAATATTTGATTCTAATCTTCTCATCTATTTGACTGTTTAGAGAATATAACTTATTCAAAAACAAAAAGCAAAAATTCTTTCATCTAGCAAATATATAGTGAGAACACATGGGGCAAGATTGTTAGTATGGAGGAGTCAAGCATTCAAGCAGATAAAAAGAAAAACAAAATTCCAGGCCTCATGGACTTTGAATTTTCAATAACGGTTGATGTGTGTCTATGAGTATAATATTTGTTTTAATGGAAATTCATAAAGGGTACAATGGGACAAAAAGAAGGGTCAATAGTGAAGACTACCCAGGACAGTGACTCTTCAACATAGGTATCTCAAAATTAGTAGTAGTCATTCCTATACAAAATATGTTTTGAAAATCGGTCCATAAACACAAAATTCCTGATAGTTAAATTATCTAAAGTATGCTAAATTGCCATGTGTTTTTATTGGTTATCTTATATCACTGTCTAATTCTTCTTCAGTTCTTACCCTTCTATGGCCATTCAGCAATTCTTCAATGTCCTTGTTTGGAGTGATTGAAAAAGACTTCTCTAGTCACTTATTTCATTCATGAAGTTTTGTTATCTGAAGTTCAATTTAGAGAGAGTACAGTCCAGAAGTCTACCAAGCACTTTGGTAAATACTGTCAGGAAGCAAGTGCTCATTCAGATATCTCTGACTATCCATCACCACATGTACTCTTCTGGTGTTTCTCACTTGTTTATTTATGTTTTTCTCTGACAGTGAGAAGCTTGTTTCCCATTATTTATAATTTATTTACTTATCTGTTCAACCCTAGCATACAAATAAAGTAGATTCAGCCTTGCTAACATTTACCTCTGTGAGAAACAAATTTACCCCAAAATACACTATTTATATTTATTTTTAGGGGGGCATTTACCTTATTGTACCCAGTCAAAACTCTGTTTTTCAAAATTGTTTAGGTTAGCTCCACTTCTCTGTTATTCATTGAGTACATTTGTAATGAAAATGGATTTTTCTGTGACACTTTATGTCCTGTGATTGGACCCTCCCATACCCTGGTTGATTTTCTTTTTAATTTGTATACAGTAAGGTATACACTGGAGGCACCTGGGTAGCTCAGTTTGTTAAGTGTCTGCCTTCCACTCAGGTCATGATCCCAGCCCCACACCGGGTCCCCTGCTCAGTGGGGAGCCTGCTTCTCCCTTTCCAGCTCCCCTTGCTTGTGTGAGCTTTCTTTCTCCCCCTTCCCCCATCAAATAATTAAGTAAAATTTTTTAAAAAAGTTTACTCTATACTGTTAATTTCTATCAATTCAACAAATGCATAGATTCATGTGTCTATCATCTGAATACCACACATAACAATTACATAAACCTAAAGATTCTCTGGAATACCCCCACTCAAAATAATCCATCCATAAGCTTTCTGGCAACCACTGATCTGCTTTCCTTATAGGTCTGTCTTTTCCTGAATGTCACATATTGCATGAAGCACTAGGGGTTATAAGCAAACAATGAATCACAGAACACTACATCAAAAACTAATGATGTACTGTATGGTAACTAACATAACACACATACACACACACATACACACACACACACTCACACACACACACACACACACACACACACACACGAGTCACCAAATCTCTGCCTTCCTCTTCACACAGTGATCTCCAACAGTATGTGTCTGTGGCTAGATTTTTCCCTTTTAAATAAGGTCACCAGTCATATTGGGTTAGGGACTAATCTTACATAAATATGACTGCATCTTAACTATTTATACTTGAAACGACCCTACAGCCAAATAATAATACACTTGAAGGTATTGGAGATTAGAACTTCAACATACAATTTTGGAAGGGCACAGTTCAACTCTTAATATAACCACTAGATTGCTCTCTTATCCGTCCAAAATAGCTCTAGAATCTAGGCCAAATGTCACCTAGAGGGGCAAAAGCATATTTATTTGAGAACTGCTGCTCTAAAAAATCTGACTTTTAAAAAATCTGATTACTCTTGTACTGCCATGTTATGAGGAAGCCTAAGGTAGGCATTTGGAGACACATGGGCAAGAGGGGTCAGTCACCTCCAGCAGACAAAAAGTGATAATTAATGGCCATTTTGAGATATTATGAACTAGATGAGACAAAGATGGCAGAGGAGTAGCAGGCTGAGATGATATTAGGTAACAGAAGTTCAGTTAGATAGTTATCAAACCATTACAAACACCTACAAATCCAACAGGAGATTGAAGAGAAGAAGAGCAGCAATTCTATAAACTGAAAATAGACCACTTTCTGAAAGGTAGGACATGTAAAGAAGTGAATCCGAAGAGACAGGAAGATAGACCGCAGGGGGAGGGGTTGGCTCTTGGCAAGCTGTAGAGCACAAAATTTGCTCCACTGAGGGACATTGCTACAGAGGCTAAGTGGGGGTGGAGCCCTCGTGGGTACAGCATAGTCTCAGGTCTTGTGGGGTCACAGAATGACCGGGGGTGTCTGAGTGTAGCAGAGTTCACAGGTATTAGAGCAGGGAAGCTGGCTACAGAGACAGAGCCAAGGAGTGAGCTCTCAGCTCAGGGTTACCTTAAACTGTGATCCGTGGCACAGTTATACCGTGATCTTTGAGCAGGGACCCCACAAGTAGCAGATCCAGGGTGACTCACCTTCCTTCCCTAGAGGCAGGAATCTGCTGGGTTTGGAGACTCCAAACAGGGATGTGTGCCAGAGACAGAAATGCTTGGTCACAGGCCGGGTGAGCTCAGAGTGCAGTCAGAGACCAGGGAGACAGGAGTGATTGAATGCTTTTCTCCGAGGGCACACTGAGGAGTGGGGCCCTGAGCTCTCAGCTCCCCCAGGCCTGAAATTGGGAGGGTTCCATTTTCATTCCCATGATCCAGAGCTCTACAGAAAGCATTCAGGGAATAAAAGCTCCCCAGAGCAAACTCAAGCAGATTACTTAGATGGGCCCCTGGCAAGTGTTGTGCAATTCTGCCTCAGGCAAAGACATTTGAGAATCACTACAAGAAGCTCCTCCCCCAGAAGATCAACAAGAACATCCAGCCAAGACCAAGCTCATGGATCAAGGAGAACAGAGGAATTCCAGAGGAAAGGAAAGCAAAGCATGGAATTCATGGTTTTCTCCCCATGATTCTTTAGTCTTGCAAAGTTAATTAAATTAAATTTTATTTTCTTAGTTTAATTTTTAAAATATTTACTCTTTCCTCTTTTAAAATTTTTAAACTAGTTCATCTTAACAATACCTTTCTTAAAAAAAACTTTTTAAACATTCATTATAGTCATATTTTATCTTTCTTTGTACCTAATTTTATCTTTTGTTTACATATAGGGTTTTTTCTTCTAAAAAATTTTGGAATACAACTACTTCTAATAGATCAAAATAGACACTAAACCTAGCACAGGGCTTTGTTCTAGTCTCCACCCTCAGCAAAGTGTCTCCACTTTTTTATTATTTCTCTTCCCAACCAACTTACTAACTCCCTTTTTAGATTTTTTTAAATTTTCATCTTTATAGACATATTCCATCCCTTCACTATGTTCACCCTTATTTTTTTGTGTATATAAATAAATAAATATATATATATAATATATATATTTTATATGTATAGATAAATATATATATATATATATATATATATATATATATTTTCTTCTTTCTTTAAAATTTTGGGAGGTAGTTTCTTCTAAGAGACCAAAATACACCCCCAAATCAAGTGGCTGGCTCTATTCTATTCTATTCATCAGTCATATATATATATATATATATATATGATTTTTTTTAATTAAAATTTTTTTTTGAATTTTTGACCCCCTTTCTTCTCCCCACAATTTGGGGTCTCCTCTGATTTGTCTAACACACATTTTTCTAGGACCTTTGCCACCCTTTTAGTATTTTATTCTCTCGTTCATATATTCTTATCTGGATAAAATGACAAGGCAGAAAAACTTACCACAAAAAAAAAAAGATAAAGAAAGAAAGAAAGGGGGAAAAACAAAAGAACAAGAGGAAGTACTGAAGGTTAGGAACCTAATCAATACAGACCTTGGTAATATGTCAGATCTAGAGTTCAGAATGATGATTCTCAAGGTGCTTGCTAGGCTCAAAAAAGGCATGGAAGATATTAGAAAAACCCTGTCTGGATAAATAAAAGCCCTTTCTGGAGAAACAAAAGAAATAAAATATAACCAAGCTGAAATTAAGAAAGCTATTAATGAAGTGCAAAGAGAGTAGTCTGCTACTACAATTAGTGAGTGCTGTGAAGTGTGTCAACCTGGTGACTCAGACCTCTACCCCTGAGGCTAATAATAAATTACATGTTAATAAAAAATAAAAATTAAAAAAAATTAATTAAAAATTTTTAAAAAATGATGAGAACAATAAAGATGAACTATAGTCCAATCTCTGGTGACTATAAATCATATCACCCATGTGAAAAATATTATTTTCATTCACAAATGTCTTGTCCAATTGGAATTGGCTTAAAATCTAGGCTGTCATTATTTAAATTAAGTTCAGTTGTAGAAGAGGCTACTTGATTATAATTCCTTTGTTTCAGCATTTGAGTATAACTTTTCTTTATTCAGAGACCTACAATTAAAAAAGACAAATTTTGTGCTCACCCATATTGCCAATATACAAAACAGAGGCAGAGACAAGAATAGTGCAATGGACACACATTCAAAAGGGGGAGGAAAGGAAGAAACATAGTAAAGACTGGTCCATAGTACTTTTTTAAAAAAAGTTATTTATTTGACAGAGAGAGATCACAAGTAGGTAGAGAGGCAGGCAGAGAGAGCAGGAGGAAAGCGGGCTCCCTGGTGAGCAGAGCGCCCAATGCGAGGCTTGATCCCAGGACACTGGGATCATGACCTGAGCTAAAGGCAGAGGCTGAACCCACTGAGCCACCTGGGTGCCCCTGGTCCATAGTACTTCCTTGATGTCTACTCTGCTGGCCATAAGTAATGGCTTATGTTTGCACCTGAGTAACTTTCTCAGCTTGCTTCCTGCCAGACCCAAACATTTCTTTGAAGTATTTCCTCATAATCTACCTTGGGGTGAGAGTTATGTTATCTCCTGAAGGCTTTTAGAAGTATGTTCATCTAACTGAGGGGGGTCTATGTGCCTTTGCTTTAACTTACTCTAATGTCTTAACATAGGGTTTTAAATCCATGCACCTTTGGTCTCTCCCCTGAAGCTAATTTCACTGGTAATATCCTGTATTTGATCATTGCCCTGAGTCCATTTTGAAAATCTGTTGCCAGCTGGATAGTCTAGAAATAACAATCATATTTATTTTCCAACACAGCAGTCCTGAGTTAAAAATATGTTTTCTGAAATCTGGTTGAAAACAGTCTCATCATTAGCTCATCTCCTTCCTCTCCTATTTTATCATGGGCCACTAAATGAAGCTATCTGGTAATTTCAACATTTTACTCTGGAATCTTCTTTGCCGAGTCTATGAGGCCATTGTGTATATTTTCTATCTTCCACCTTAACACAGGCAGATGTCTTGCCAGTATTTGGTCAATACCTAAATGATTCTAATTTCTCTAGCCTCTAATAACAATTTCCTCCCTGTTCTAGACATCATTAAAATTGCCTCACTCTCCTTGCATCCTCTTCCCAAAATCATTCCAGTGCTACATATGTTAGGTTTCAGCTATGAGACCACGTCACTTCTACATTCCAATTTTTGTTTTAATTATCTTTATATAACAAACAACTGACATAGAGACTTACAACAAAAACCTATTACTATTTCTCTTGAATCTGTGTTTGATGGGGGTGATCCTGTTGTCCTACATGTTAGCTGAAGTCACTGATGAATTGATCTTTTATTACTATGATCTTCACTTTCTACTTCTGGACCTAAATATATTTTATTCTTCATCAAATTTTTATGGCTTTATAGAATAGTATACATTTATAATTTTTTTTAATTTATTTAATTGACAGAGAGATTACAAGTAGGCAGAGAGGCAAGCAGAGAGAGGGGGTAAGCAGGTTCTTAGCCCAATGTGGGGCTTGATCTCAGGACCCTGAGATCATGACCTGAGCTGAAGGCAGAGGCTTAACCCACTAAGCCACCCAGGCGCCCCTACATTTATAATTTTTTAAACCTATCTTTGTCTTTATGTGCATTTCCTGAGACTAAATAAAGTTGGGTCTTGGTTTTTATACCGTTGGAGAAGTTGAAATTCAGTTGAATTTTTTCAATTCATTTTCATTCAATTTAATTATACTTTGGTTGGATTTATGACCACATTTGACTTTGTTTTCAATCCATCTGTTTTTTGTTTGTTTGTTTTTGGTTTTGTTTGGTTTAGTTTTTGTGTATATATATTTTTCTGTTTTCTTTTTGGTATAATATTTTATTAGTCTAGTGGTTATAACAATAATGACTCTTTACATCATTTCTTAAATTCTTGCTCTTTGGAGTGACATCTGTGTAGTCTACTTACAATTAATTTGTACTATTTCAGATAAAATATAAGAATACTACACTACTTTAGTTCCATTTACCCCATTTGCTATTGCTGTTGTCATTGATTTTATATTCATTTGTGCTATAAACCACACAATTCAGTCTTACAAAATTTGCTTTAAACAGTTTTATATGTTTTAAAGAAATAAAGAAAAGAAAAATTATATATTTCTATATTTGCCTATTTCTCATTTTTAAGGCCTCATGTCTTCTTATAAGTCTGAGCTTTCATTTGGTATTATTTCCTTCAGCCTGAAGTGCTTTCTTCAAGATATCTTACAATGAGGATATTCTGAGAATGAAGTCTCTCTATTAATATTTAACGATATTCTTGAACTATGATGAAATTTTGTCCTTATTTTGATATTTGTCATTGGATTGTGTTTTCTTCCTCTAAGTAATGATGTTATTAATTATAGCCGGACATTGATATAGTTAAACTAAGACTCCCACTGGTTTGAAAGCAGGGGAACTACCAAGTTCCTCATAGTTTCAGCGGTTGCTTTCACTGGAAACCTTGGGATTCCTCTCCATAGGTGCCATTCAAGCATTATGCATGGATTTGTGCAGTTTATATGAGATCTTGTTTTTCCTCCATATTTTGTTTCCTTCCTTATTGGATCACTTCTACTATTCTGGGAGTTTCAAAGTATGTTTTTACTTTCACACTTGCAGCTTTCTGCTATTGTTTCCACTCTCCATACAGTGTAGACTGAAGGTGCCCTCGGGTAAAAATGGAAATTTTGTCCAATCAAGTTTGTTTCTTTTGTGGACTGACTCTTCTCTAATTTCTACTGCTCCTGGTCACCCACTGAGACCTTCAAAGAGTTGATTTTATAATTCATTCAAAGTTTACAATTGTCATCTGAGGAATAGCTTTTCTATATGCTGTTCCACTCTTACTAGAACTATCTAGGATTAATTTTTATCTTTTTTGTGTAAGTTCTCCTAAGTCCAGTTTATCCAAGATCTCTGAAAACTGTGGTAACTGCCAAAATAAAATATTCACTGTGCATTCACAGCTCTATGCTTCTTCCATGAATCAACCTCCCACGAACCAGCCTCCCTATTGTCTTCCCAATCTTGTCATATTATATACCTTTCACAATAATTATTATTTATTGAACATATCTTATACCTTCTTGATCCATTAAAACCTTCTACAATGTAGTTACATCACATTGCTTTTAGCCCTCTGAAGGACAGCTGTTTTTCCATACCAGTGAAACTTCAGGGTTAGAATTAGGACTGAATTACCCTTATTTCTCATGAAATTGTAATTTCATGGCACATGAAAACATATAATTTTCATTGTATTTACTCAATTCCCAGTTAATCCAACTCTTTTTTTCTGTGCCTCCTCTTCAGTTATTGAACACTAATGGAGAAAGATCACACAAATTTGAAGACTGATGCCAACATAAATTTATGATCTCTACCTCCAATCAAATTTCAATCCCGTCTAAATTTTTACAACTAATACTTTTTTTGGAGAAGAGAGACAGAACGTTAGCAGTATCAGCACTGGTACAGTGGGAAATTTATTGGCTCAAGCAGCAAAACATAGGAATGGGTATTTTAGGCACTGGAACTCTACCATGTTTGTCTGCTTCTTTTTAGCTCTCCATATTACCTTTCTGCTTCTTTCTATGCTTCTTCAAATTGTTGTCCCTAAGGTAAGTAATTTTCTCCCAATATTTGTGGTCCCACATTCCACATTTTGAATGTCAAACAGTGTGAGCAACATTTTCTCAAATTTCTCAATCTAAATCCCAAGAATGGTCTCTGACTCTGGCTTAGGGTAGCAAAGTAGCAGCTCCTATAGAAAGACATGGTTAGAAGGATCACTTTCAAAGGTCAATGCAAAATCCAGGAAAATGGATAGTTGACTAAATGTGAAAGAGTTTATACTGTCCCTGAATTCTCAGTCATGCTACCATTCCCATCACTCATAGAAAGTAACCACACTTTCAAGTTCTAGAAAAAACAGATACCATCAGATAATAACTCTCCAAAATTCCTACCAAAATGTCTAGTGTTATCAATATTACCATCCATCTTTTCCAGTGGTTAATTTATTTTAAAATAATGACAGATCTGTCCCTCCTCCTGTCTATAGCTAATGTTGTCACCATAATTCTAGATCTTTGTCCTACCACATTCTACTGCCCTCTCTCTGTTAACTATTCTATTTCCTGTAGGTTTAATCTCTACTGTTGTGATAACATTATCCCATAAGTACACAAAAATTAACATGTGTGACTGGGTCCTGGCAGGAATGAGATGGTGCTTTCAAAATGAAAGTTGAAGAGATTTTAATGAGAAACTATTTACAAGTGTGTGACAAGTGTACTAAAACCACGAGGGATAGAGTGCAGTCTTAACGACTGAGCCACCCAAGTGCCAACAGAGTGCAGTCTTTGTGACATTCAGTGTGAAGGGGTTGAGTGAGCTGGTATTGGAACCTGAGACAAAAAGACTATGTGGAGAACACTATCTTAGAGAAGATGTGATGATCACTAAAAGAATATAGCTAGCCAATGATAATTCATAACAGTAAATGAGGGAATAATCATCTTGTGTCTTCCTCCTTTCTTTTCACCTACACTGGGCAAACCCAAAAGAAGGCAGAAGATATACTTGTAGTATGATGTAGCTTCCTATACAGAGTAGATCTGGAAGCACAAATGGAAGATATCCATGTACCTCATGAACCACTCAAAATTTTATATTGATAAAAAAATACTTTGTCTCTCATTCCTCCCCTTTAGACTTATATCTCCTTTACCCTTCCCTATCAAATATTCTCAAGGAGTAATCTAGTCTTGCTATCTCCACATTCTCATTTCATCTACATATCCTCATCCCTCATTCAACACCAACATCAATAGCTATACTTATGAAACATTTCTTATGAAGGTCTTCAAAGTTTCTCTAAAAATTATTTTTTCTGAACCATATTGACTGCAAGTTTTACTGGACTGTCCAACAATATTTGACACTTTCTTAGCATTTCTTCTTAATAGAAACACTCTTTTCCCGCTTTTCCTATTGCTCCACATTGTGTGTTCTCTGCTCTATCCATTATTTACTTTTTAGGCTTCCTCAGTGCCTATCCCAAGCATTATTCCCTTGTCATTTTATATATTTCTTCCTAACTCATGCCTTAGTAAACTATAGCCTTTCTACTCTCCCTTGTGCTTTAGACACACAAATTAGGAGTATTTAAGGGAAACCTCTACCTTAATAATTTATAGTCTGACAAACTCAGTATGTTTGAAGCTCTGCTGATTTCTCTCTTCATTAACATGCTGCTTCTACCTCTGTGGCTCCAGAGCAATTATTCATTTTATCTACCCTGAGAATCAGAGCATAATTCTTTTCTTTTTTCCACTTTATACATTGGAACATCATAAAAGACTATCCTGTTTGGTTTGTCACCTAAATATCTTCTGAAATTATCCAGTCATCTCAAACTTTGTTTCCATATCTATACTTTAGACAATAACGATTATTGCAAACATCTAATTTTTTTTTCGTCTTTCAGTATGTAACCCTTGTATAGAAGAAAAAGAAGTTCTACTTTAGAGTTTAGAATAACTCTCAAAATGTATATTTGATTATGTTTTTCACCAGATTAATGCCAGTTTATTGGCCCTAGTACTCCTTAGATGACACTTCTGACTTGGACTGTGCTTCCAACCTCATTGCCCTTAGGATAAATTTTGGTAACACTGAATATCTTTGAGCACTTCAAATTCCCATGCTTTCTTTCACTTCAGCTCACTCCATTTTATTTTATTTTAAATTTCTTCCTGGAACATTTATGGTACTAAGATCTGCATAGCAGTTTAGAAATTATTAACATATAGTTCTTTCAACTTGAAGGGAAAAGTTTATTTTTCTCCACATGCTGGAAAAGAGGTCATTGGTACATGTGGATAAATTTGATCAACTTAAAAGTATATATAGTGAAAAGGTAAAAGAGTTGAATACATAATGCTGAATAATACCAGAAATTAAAGGTGAGTAATATCCTAGAAACCAAGGAAGGTAAGAATTTAAAAAAAAAAAAAGTGTAATCATTTTCCAATTTTACAGAGTTCAAATTATTATTAATACATTGTAAACTAATCCTTCTCGGTAAATTTCAACTTAATTATAATCTTCCCTAACTGTTGAATTGTCAAGGGTACATTACTCCCTGTTGATAATGTAAATCAAAATTGATTAGCATAAAATGTAGGTTATAGTTAAGGGTTCTCTGAATCTGCCAGACCTGTCATCGTGTCATTGCACATCCTGGATTACCCAGATAGAAGTATCTCTATAACATCTTGTTGATTAAACTCAGTAGCATGTTCAATATAATATGTTCATACTTATAGGATGTAACAGTATTTTTTCTTTGATATGCTATTTTTATAGAAAATATCACCAAATATAATCACCTATCCAAATGTATTCTATAGGTTATAAAGTAAAAAGGTAGGGAATATGAAACTGATAAATAACTTCTCTGATTCATTTATAAGGAATACAACTGAAATTGTACAATTAAATATTGGCCCAAGATATTAAATACTGAGGAACTTTAAAAACAGCATGAGAAATTAATAAAAGAAGCATGTAGAATTAATTGCTTTTATAAATACTACAAAGAAATATACCTACCAACTACTCAGGTTCCCTTACTGCCTAAATGGCTACAGCATGTAAGTATTTCTATCAGACTAAAGGTAATGATGTAATCACCAAGAAGTTGAACATAATACTCATTTTCAAACCAACATGTACTTCAAACTTCTAGTTTAAATTGCTATGGAGAACAACTAGGAGACAGTTAAAAGAATTGTTTTTCTATTGTATTGTTGTTATGAACTCTGTCCTTTAAGTTAGCCCAACCTCTCCAAAATAATACTCATATTACTTTCAAAAAAGAAAAAAAGAAAAAAACTCATATTACTTTCATTAAATGCATTTAATTAAATTGACTTCTTGTTAATATACTCAACTGATCTGTAGTTGAGTTGAAGAAATCTTCCAGCCAAAATATTCTGGTCTCCAAGAATGTTTAGTATTGCTATAGATTGACTAGACTGGAGCATTTAATTACAGCATCCGTAACTCCCCATTGTAGCTCAAACCAAGAATGACTGAGATAGGGGCTGTGAAGGCTAAAAAACTAATTGCTCCATTATCTGTATTCTAGTCTTTTTCACTCCACAAGCACTTAAAAAATATGTACTTAAATCTGCTTTCTAATTACAAGTCCCCATAATAGAGTGTCCTATCCAGAAAACAGCATTTTTATTCTAGCATTCAACACAGTTAAGCATTTTTATTTTGCTGAGTTTTCTTTCTTCTATGTTTACTTTCTTTTGAAAACATGTTTAATGGTTAATTACCATTTTTGCTCTTTTATCTTAATTGCTACACTTTTAGGGACATGTGTCGTTAAAGCTTCAGCAGATAAGACATTTGCTCGAACAATATTTCTATTCTACTTGCACATATGTACCTTATTAAAATAACATTTTTATTAGTTTAAGCACTTATTTTCCTGAGAAACAAACAGTTTTTTACATCAAAGTCCTGTCTTCTTTGTATTAGATATTGGAAACTTTTATATTTCAGAACAAAAGGGTAACAACGTAATTTTTCCTACCAAAACATGATAGAAATACAGACTATTGCTTTAACCATGATATATGCAAAACTATTTTCTCTCAGAATTCCTTCATTTAATGAAATTCAAAATGCAAATGGTTCATTTTATGAATTATACAATCATCAACAGTTTTGTTCAATACTAGTAAATATACACTTAAGATTTTAGATTTATCAATCATACTGTCCTATAGAGAATTTCATTACGTTAATACAGCTCAGAGTATCACTAATGTGTAATAGGCACTTTGAGAGTTGTGGTCTTCTTCAGTTACTAGGAAAACACTCTAAATTCTGTGAGGGACTACCTCTTTAAGCACTTTACTGGCAAGGAGAGTTCTGGCTAAGTCTGACAGTAGCAATTTTTGTTATAGGTGGTCATCATCATCTTCTCTTTACTACAGTTCTATTTTGTGGATATAATTTAAAATTGCTGATTGAGTAACGGTTGTGTTGGCACTGATTAAATATATTTTCCATTCCCTGTACTTTTTATTTTTTGAGATTTTTTAAAATTTCAAGCTTTTATTTAAGTTCTAGTTAGTTAACATATATGATTATATTTTTAAATAAAGAGTAATAACTAGAATTTTTAAAATAGGGACTCCTACACAATTGCATGTAATTCTGGAGGGAATATGAGTAAGTGTATTTAATTCTAGATATGTGTGGGGGGGTATGTATGTGCATGACAAATAGTTTTCTTTTTGTTTCACACATAGAAAATTTGCACTTTGAGGCATTATTTATTACCATTTATTCCACACATAGAAACATAATAAACCAATACTTGGTACATTATGGACAGCAAGATAAATTATTATTACTAAATTCTTTTTGGGAGTGTTGCCCATTGAGGGCTTTAGTGGAGGGTGCTCCATTAAGCAGTGACTGGCTGTGACAAGAGACTGGTTAATGACCACAGTACTCACTGTGAATGACTGATTTGTATCATCTTGGTTTTAATTAAAATACAAAATAGTGGTGTCCAAACATGTAGAACATGTATCTAGTCCAAATCTTGCTTTCTTACATGAAAGGCATTAGGTTTTCTTGATTTAAATCAGTTATTACCTCTATTAGGGAAGGTGAAAAGCAATCTGTATTTGTTAAAATATTCTATTCATGCTGAAGAAAAATTCAGTTCAGAGTAAACAGAAGACAAAGTAAGAATATCCTTTCTATCTGAAGGAAATGCATTTTTGATGTTTATTTGCTAAATTCAGTTCTTAAAACTAGAGCTTGGAAGGGAGCCTAGATTAAATCAAAACTAACCAGTAGCTAACTCCAATGGATGAACACTTCATGGAAAACAATTGTTGTGTTAAGGAATTTATTATCCATATTTATTTTTTCTTTTTAAAAAGAAGAAAATGATTCTACAGATTTCAAAAGAGATATATAGCATTAATAACATGTGTGAAACCTATGCTATTTGTGGAGCATCTGTAATTATAATGCTAGAAACTAACATGCATAAAAACACTGCATTATTCAGCTCTCCAGAAGTAATTATACAAAGATTTTTCTAATTATTTCTATTGTTCCCATAAGTTGGCTAAATAATCACAATCTACTTTTTGGGTAAATTCCTTTCTCTAGTGTATGCTTTAATAAGTTATAACTAGCAATGAAATATAACTTCTACAAGTGGCAAAATGTTTGAACTATGATATATTCTTAAACACTCAAAGCACCATATATCACAAATTCACATATTTGGTAAATAGTAACTGTACATATTCTTTAAATTTAAGAAGGGGGAGCTTACAATTTATAAATTCCCAAACATGAATTATTTTTCTAGCATCAATTTTACCGAAAATGAAAAATCATGATATTAACCTAATATAGTAGAGCAGAATTACACATTTCCTATAAAAAGCAGATTTTGTGTATAACTTTAACAAAATATATATTAATGCAGAAAAAGAACCAATAAATAAACTTGGACTATACCAATGGAAAGCCACAAGGAGCTTATAAAAGTTTCTACACCAAACATCAGCAAATGTTTTCTGAAATGGCCAGAAAATAAATAATCTAGGTTTTGCAGGCAAAGAGCACATATACTCTTGAAGTAGTGGCTGAAATAGCCATCAATAGTACGCAACTGAATGAGTATGGTGGTGCTTATGAGAGACACAAAATAGGAAGGAGCCTGGACTTTCCTACCTGGGATATAGTCTGCTAAACTGTCTACTCAAGACAAAATAACTGACCTCACTGAATTAATGATTCAACTAAATATTTTATTATTATTACTTTTTAATAAACATATAATGTATTTTTATCCCCAGGGGTACAGGTCTGTGAATCGCCAGGTTTACACACTTCAAGCACTCACCATAGCACATACCCTCCCCCATGTCCATAACCCAACCCCCTCCTCTTGACCCCCCTCAGCAACCTTCAGTTTGTTTTGTGAGATTAAGAGTCACTTGTGGTTTATCTCCCTCCCTATCGCATCTTGTTTCATTTCAACTAAATATTTTTAAACTTAATCTTATGATTGCTTTGTTGAAGTTTCAGCATTTCTATATATTATTTTTATTTCTTCTTGAAATATTATAAATTTGCTAACAATCTTAAACTTAATCAGAGAATAAAGGATTGCATTTTTTAAAAAATTAAATTTATTTATTTGAGAGAGAGAGAGAAAGTGAGAGGGAGAAGCAGACTCCCTATTGAACAGAGAGCCCTACATGGGGCTCGATCTCAGGACCCTGAGATCAGGACCTGAGCTGAAAGCAGGTGCTTAAATGATTGAGCCACCCAAGTTCCCCAAGAATTACAAATTTAAAAGAAGAAATTATATGTACGTTTCCTATAAAAATGATTCATAACTGTATTACACAGATATGTTTTCCAAAAATATAATTATTCATGGCATTGTAAAGATCAATTCCAATGAAATTTTCAAGGAAGTGTTTATGAGCATTAAAGGGGTAACTTTCAGGATAAATAATGTTAGTTGCTGCAAAGAAAAATTTCTAATTTTGGTGGCTTACCAGAATAAAAACTTTTTTTAAAAAATTTATTTGACAGACAGAGATCACAAGTAGGCAGAGAAGCAGGCAGAGAGAGAGGAGGAAGCAGGCTCCCTGCTGAGCAGAGAGCCCAATGCAGGGCTCCATCTCAGGACCCTGGGATCATGACCTGAGCTGAAGGCAGAGGCTTTAACCCACTGAGCCACCCACGTGCCCCCACAATACAAACTTTTATGTTTTTTTGTTCACTCAGTACAATGGAGATACTTCTGACCCATGGACATCTTTCTATATGATTTAGGGACCAATGCTTTTCTATCTTCTGGTTCTTCTTTCCTCTAGTTTTTTAGACATCTCACTCTCAACAAGAATGGAGAAGAAAAAAGGGAACAAAAGACTTACAGGACATTTCTTATGGATCAGAGTATAAGATTAAAACTACCACTGTGAACTCATTCACATGGTCCCAAATAATAGAAGATAATTAAGCTTATGCCAGAAGCCAAGGAAACAGAGGAACAAGCAGCTAGGTTCTGTTACACAGGACAGATTCTCTAGCAGACTGATGTATAATGATAAAAGTGAATTAAAAATTGTCAAAAATGTGTTTTTGATAGTATAGTGTATTCTTAGTACTGTAAGTTTCATTACATGTCATTATTACCAGAAAAGAATATTACATTCACTACTAAGAACATTCATTTTATAACAGATCAACTTTGTTTTTCCTTTTATGTTTTATTTATGTCTTTGTTTGAAAATCCATTGAACGTTTTCATTTGTTTTACAAATCTAAGGCACTGCAATTAACTGAAGAATTCTTTACTTCATTATAATGAGTGGAACTACATTATAAATATGTAAATATACTACAATATGTAGTATATTTGTAAATATGTAAATATTTATATGTTTATATAATTTACAATATGTACATATTGTAAATATGTAAAAATACTACAATATTTAGTATATGAAAAGGTAAAAACATTTATGATTACCAAAAATGACTATGTTTTAAGTATAAATTATTTTGAATCAGAAATTATTTATTTGCAATAATTTATTTTTAATTAAACTTTTTAAAATTTTAGAATAGTTTTAAATTTACTGAACAGTTACAAAGATAGTTCAGAAGATATTATATACTTTTCAACCAGTTTCCACTATTATTCATATCTAACTTTAGTACATTTGTCATAGCAGATTAGCCAATATTGATACACTATTATTAACCAAAGTCCATATTTTATTTGGATTCTTTCGTTTTTTTTGTTTTTTAGTTTATTAATTTATTTTGAGAGAGAGAGAACAGAAGGAGGGGCAGAGGAAGAGGGACAAAATCTCAAACTGACTCCTCACTAAACTGTGCATGGAGCCTGACATGGGGCTCTATCTCATGACCTGAGCCAAAATCAAGAGGTGGATACTTGACCAAAGGAGTGAGTCAGGTGCCCCAGGATTTTCTTAGTCTTAAACTAATGTCTTTTCCTTCCCCAGGATCTAATCCAGGATACCACAAATGTAATATTAGTACTCATGTTTTTTTAGTCTCCTCTGGTTTGGAAAATTTCTCAGACTTTCTTGTGTTTTGTTTTTTGGTGGAAGTATAGTTGACATACGATATTATATTAGTTTCAGGCATACAACATAGTGATTCAACATTCATATACATTATGAAATACTCACCTCAATAAATATAGTGACTATCTGTCACCAGAGTTACTATAGTATTATATGCTTTCTGCTGTATACCACATCTTTATCCGTTCATTTATTGATGGATACTTATGATGCTTCCATATCTTAGCTATAATTAAGTAATACTGCAATGAACATAGTGGTGTATATATCTCTTTGCTAGGTATTTTCGTTTTCTTTGGACAAGTAACCAGAAGTAGAATTGATGGATCATATGGTAGTTTTATTTTTAACTTTTTGAGGAGTTTTCATACTATTTTCCATAGAGGATGTACTGGTTTATATTCCCACCAACAGTGCATGAGGGATCAGTTTTCACCTCCTCCTTGCCAACATTGTTATTTCTTAACTGTTTGATACTAGCTAATCTGACAGATAGGAGTGGTTTCATTTCATTTCATTCATTCATTTCATTGCGGTTTTGATTTGTTTCTCCCTGATGATTAGTGATATTAAACATTTTTCATGGGTCTGTTGACCAATTTCTATGTCTTCCTTGGAAAAGTGTCTAGCTATTCAGGTCCTCTGCCCATTTTTTAACTGCACTTTTTGTTTTTTTGGTGTTGAGTTGTATGAGTTCTTTAAATATTTTGGATATTAACTCCTTATCAGATATATCATTTGCAAATATCTTCTCCCAACTTATAGGGAGAATTTATTCAATTTATTGATGAGTTCCTTCAGGAAAACTGACCAGTTACAAGCAAAATCATTAAACTGGGCCACTTTCTTAAACGATATTCAAAAGTAAATTAAAAATGAATTAAAGACCTAAACATAAAACCTGGAACCGTAAAGTTCTTAAAAAAGATATAGTAAACTCTTAAACATCAGCCGTAGGAATAGTGTTTTGGACCTATCTCCTCTGGCAAGGATGACAATAGCAAAAATAAATACTTATGACTGAATTAAACTAAGAATCTTTTGCACAGACTTTCCTTGTTTTTGATGACCTTGATAGTTTTAAGAAGTACTGGTCAGGTATTTTTAGAATTGGGATTTGTTTGATGATTTTATCATGATTAGACTGGGATAATGTGTTTTTAAGAAAAAAATCCCTATGATAAAGTGTCATTCTCATTACTTCATATCATATGTCTATGTTATTAACATAATTAAGTACTGTTGATGTGAACATTGGTCATTTGACTTAGGTAGTGTTTGTCAGATTTCTCCATGGTAATGTTACTTTCCCCCAACCCCCATTTCCATCCTGTGCACTTCGGAATATAGTCACTAGGTGCAGCCCAAACTCAAGAGGTAAGAAGTTATGTTCAATCTCCTTGAGTGTAAAGTATCTCATAAATTATTTGGAATTATTCTGTATAAAAGATGTGTCTATTATTCTGACTCATGTATTTATCCATCATTTATTTTTCTCAGTATGGACTCATGGCTATTTATTTCATATTTTGGGTAAACTATTTTCTTGCTCAAATTATTCTAGCTTTGGCAGTTGGCTCATGTGTCCCTTTTACATAGTCTCATGGTTTTCTTTTTTCTGAGTACTCCTTGCTTTCTGGCATTACAAGACTCTCCACACTCACTTTTACATTCTGCATTTTAGTTCTAGAATCAGCTAGATCTCTAAAGAGATCCTTTTGTTGGAGAATGGTATGAGAAACTAAGATCTAGGTGCTAGTCAAACTTATTATTTTTAAAATGAAATCTAATTTTTTTTTACACTACTAGTATTGCTTAGATAATTCTCTATGTACCTTTAAAGATGTATAATTAAATACATATATACTAAGTCTTACCTAACCAAACATTAGAAAACAGTGCATATGTGTACATTTAATGGTTTTTACATATATATGTCAGAAAATTATTTAAAATTATAATTAAATACTTGATGATGATTAATTTCTGGCAGGTGATATAGTATTCCTATGACTTACTTCACTTAATCTATATTCAGATCCATGAGATAAGTATATTCTTATATCTAGTTAACAGATAAGAGAACTATAATTTCATGAGTTTATATAGATAGAAAATACTTGAAATTTGTCAGCAGTTATATTTTTTCATTAATAAGAAAATCTAAGAAAATTAGGTGCAACATTTGAAAATATCTAAATTGATTGTATTTAGTTGAACATTGTGATGGTTACTTTTATGTGGCAACCTGACTGCGCCACAGAGTGCCCAGATTAACCAGTATTTCTAGGAGTGTCTGTGAGGGTGTTTCCTGATGATACAAGCATTTGGATCAGTAGACTCAGTAAAGTAGACTGCCCTTCCCAAACTGGGCAGGCATCAGCCAGTCTGTTGAGGGCTTGAGTAGCACAAAAACTAAAGAAAGGGAGGACTTGCTCCTTTTCTGCTTACCTGCTGAGTTGAGATGCTGTTTTTTATTTCTTTTTGGACTGGGATTTATACCATCCTCTCCCCTGGTTCTAATGCCTTTGAATTCAAGACTAAAATTATACCGCTGGCTCTCCTAGGTCTCTGGCTTGCAGACAGATCATGAAACTTCTCAACCTCCATAACTGTCTGAGCCAATTCCACATAATGAATTGCCATAATACACAGATAGGTATAGATACATAGATATATCTCCCATTGGTTCTGTTTCTTTGGTGAACACTAGCTAATTTAGTTTTCAAATTCATAGCTTAGGAAAATAAACTAAATCCAAGGAAGCATCCAGATTTACTTTTCATATAGTCAACACAATAATTTACAAATAATATTTAGTTTGGTAAATGGAAAGAAAGAAGGAAAAAACCTGACAATTTCTTGAGAAACTGAAAGAACAGGAAAAAATATTTAAAATATAATATGATAGATTGGCAATAAATTCATTACTTTTCATTTTATCATTTGGTTGCATCCATGGCCTTTCCAATAGAAAAGTAAGAAACTCATCTATTTCAGTGAATGTATAAACATTTCACTCTAGTTTCTGCCTAAGGGATAATTGGTTGGTCACTTTAGAAGTGGACTTTAAGAAAATGAAGGACTAATAATGTTGTTGGAAGACTGAAATGAGTTCAGATAAGAGACAGAAATGCTTTTTAAAGTTAATTATGTTTGCATTACCTTTTCTCTTGGTGTTCATTACCTTTAAATGGAGCCACACAACGGCAGAAGTAATTACCAGGTTGGTCAATGCAGGTTGCGCCATTCTTGCATGGATGTGAAGAACACAAATCTGTATTTATTTTATATCTTGAACCTTTTAAAAAATAATTAAAAAAATAAGGCAACCAGGTGTCAGGTTATAATTCTTAAATTTTTCCAAATCTTTTAATCCATTTCGGGTGATATCTGAGACTAAACTATCCAGATAAAAAATGCCACACATATTACTGTTAGAACCCATTCATTTCACCTTACTACAAACTGCAACAACTTCTCTTGGAATTACTAAATGCAGACTAATCTCCTCTGAATTGGTAGGCATTCAAAGTCTGCTTAGATGTGAAATAATTTATCTTCTGCTTTGGATTCTAGAGACAGAATAGATGTTTCAAGTTACTGGGATACAAATCAAATGTTAATTTAAGGAAAATAAAAAGGACCAAAAAGGAAGTACTAGTGAATCAATAGCATCCTGATGTATGTTCTCCAGGGCTAAATGTTTTTAAAAGGCACAGTTGTCAAATGTTACTTACCAATAAAGCCAGGGGGGAACAAGTATTTGAATTTATCCATGAACTCTGTAGATGTAGTGTTATGGAGGCAGGGTGATGAGTCACATTTCTTTTTATTAATTTCACAAAGCGGGTCTATATGGAAAGAAAATAAATCAGAAGTATTCATTTACTATATAGTTTTAACATTTTCTTTTTTCTTTTTCTTGTTTTTTTCTTTTAAGTAATCTCTATGCCTGAGGTGGGACTCAAACTCACAACCCCAAGATCAAAAGTTGTATTTCTATGGAATAAGCCAGCCAGGGACCCCTTAACATTTTCTTTTCACTGGTTCTGCAGTGCAGATTTCCCATGAATTTTCCACTTAGAGCTGTGTTTCTAAAGCTGACTTTCATTTTCTGTCACTTGGATTGTTTGTTAATTTGCAAAGCATTGAAAACATAGCCTAAGCTGATTTTGAATTGATTTTTAACTTTTTTGATAGCTATTTTTTTTTTTTTGCTAATTTTGAATAAGAACAGAAAAATTGGCTTTGACACATAACACATGGGTATTAGCAAGTTAGAAGAATGGAAATCTTTCTAGTCTTAAATGTTTTTCTCTAAAATGGTGAAATGAATCTGGGCTGGAGGAAAATTAAGGTAATAGATAACTAAATAGGAAAGAGCAAACCTAACTAAATAGAAAACTATTTGTATTATCATGATCACTAACAAAATATTAAGTGAAAATGTGACATTAGAATATCAAATTAACCCAGGAAAAAATGAAAATTAAAAATAATGAGTGAATAAATACTTTGCTTAAACCTTAAAATTATTTTTTGGTAATTTTCCTTATGAATCAACTTTGTGAGAAGAAAAATGGCACATTTAAAAACCTTAGTGTAGGGGCGTCTGAGTGGCTCAGTGGGTTAAGCCTCTGCCTTCGGCTCAGGTCATGATCTCAGGGTCCTGGGATCCATCCCCACATCGGGCTCTCTGCACAGCAGGGAGCCTGCTTCCCCTCTCTCTGCCTGTTTCTCTGCTTATTTGTGATCTCTTTCTCTGTTGAATAAATAAATAAAATCTTTAAAAAAAATAAAAAGTAAACATTCGGATGCATGTGCCCCTTTGGATGGGGGACAAACCATAAGTGACTCTTAATCTCACAAAACAAACTGAGGGTTGCTGGGGGGAGGGGGTTTGGGAGAAGGGGGTGGGATTATGGACATTGGGGAGGGTATGTGCTTTGGTGAGTGCTGTGAAGTGTGTAAACCTGGTGATTCACAGACCTGTACCCCTGGGGATAAAAATATATGTTTATAAAAAATTAAAAATTAAAAAAAAAAGAAAAAAAAAAATAAAAAGTAAAAAAATAAAAACCTTAGTTTATTCCTTATAGTTAGGGATCTGCCAAAGTTCACTTCTTCAAAACACCTTGTTTTTTCTCTGTGTCATACAATTTTAAGAAATAACCTTGAGTTTTTGTTTACGATAAACAGTACATTTTTAATAAGTGACCACACAGATCTGAAGATGGTCATTCTTAAAGCTAACCACAAAAAAACAGTTTCTCAGATATAATAGGGGAAAAAAAAGTTGTTTCATTGTGGTTTTCAAAACAAGTAAGACATTCTCATTGCTTAAAGGTTATGCAGTGCTTTATTTTTGAAACAATCATTCACATAGAAGTAGAATTAGGAACACTTTTGGGAAGATAGATTTTGGACAACATTTTGGCTTATAATGATGACAGTTTGATAGTATTTACTTGCATATAAAGTACTGAGAGTCTCAATACTTTTTCCAATCTTGGAAAACAAAGTTCTATTATTAGAGTGTCCTCCTAATGTAAAAAAAACATAATATTTAAAAACATAAACAGCTCTTTATCAAAATAATGGATATATATTGACAAGGGCTATTGTAGGAGTTACCAGAGTAACAGAATGAAATATGGTATAAAAAGAAATATTAGAAGTTTTAAATATGAGTGTGATGGGGGGGCCTCTGGGAGGCGCCATCAGTTAAGCTCCAGACTCTTGGTTTAGGCTCAGGTTGTGATCTTAGGGTTGTGAAATCCAGCCCCACAGTGGCCACCTCTGTGCTCAGCATGGAATCTGCCTAAGATTCTCTCTTCCTCTCCTTCTGCCCCTCCCCCACTCACATGTGCATGCTCTTTCTCTCAAATAAATAATCTTAAAAAATAATAAATATAAGTGTAATGAACTTATAGTTGATAAACCTAAAAAAAAAGTTTATTTACAAAAGCAAAATATTCATTCAACACTAAATATATCTGTTTCTATGATTATGTGAAGATGTAGTAAAATAATTCAAGCAGATATATATATTCAAATGTTCTTCTGGGAAAAGAATTAATATGCATGTTTACTAGATGAATTGTATCTTCTAAAAATAAGGAGTTACTTCTACCTCAAATTAACCTTCAGGAATTAGTTTTGGTTAGCATGTGTGCCTACCTTGAAATCCATTCTGACACAGGCAGCTAAAGGTGCTGTAAAGATCAACACAAGTAACCTTTTCCACAGGCTTCACTACAGCACTCATCTTACGGCACTCATCTACCTCAATCTCACAGTTATTATTTAGAAACAAGCAAAGCATTCACTTCATTATAAATATGTCACTGATACAACTTGCAACTAAGTCTAAGATTATGTTCAGTGTATATGAGATTTTCAACTTGTCTGCAAAAATTCGACACATTGCCTAATGCCATCAATTACTCTTTCTGTTTTTGTTCTGATGTGACTACAACTACAGCTTTATTCTCATCTCCATGCACCTAGAATTCAAAATTTACATTACTTCCTTAAAATTGAATACATACATGACTATTTTATATATAATTATACAATGTTAACCAAACTGACTTTCTTTGATGCCTCTCCTTGAAAAACAGTCCATTAAATATATTTGAATCCTTTCTGCAGTTCTTTAAAAACAAAATAAAAACCGTAAATAAGACCTTCTCAGCTCCTTGTTTCTTTAAGTTACTGTTGGATTGCAAATTGACCCTTGTACATGGAGGGCAAGGAAAGACAGAAGAAAGAGGTCGAGCACTCCAGATTTGTAGGTGGTAAGTTTAATAATAAGGGAACTTTTCTACAAGGCCTGCCTTGGGCTGCCAAAAAACCAGGCATTTACCTGCCAGAATCTTAACTTTATTTATAGTCTATAGTCTATAACTTGGTTTAGCCATGTGTTTAATCCAGATAATCTTAACAACATCTTCCTCTTTCAAGTTTATATCCTTAAAACAGCTCCCAGTGTGACAGTAGTGGCAACATGTATTTATATATGTATTCTACGGACAGAGGCAGCGGTAAGGAGCCTCCAAGTGCCCCCATATAACATGAGGGTCAACAAGCAGCCACATTCTCTCAATGATCTCCTTCAACAATTACTATAAACTGAATTTATTTTCATATTCACAAATTATTTTAAATAATTTCTAAGTAGAAAAAGGTAGGCTTTTTGCAAAATTATTTAAGGAAAGAATACATAGTGGGATGTGTCTCTTATTTCCTTGCACTATTCATCCTCTGAACTCCCTTTTGCCATATGGATAATTAACTGCTTAATAATTCTTTAATAAAAGTTAAAGACCATCTCTCATAATAGGTGAAAATCCAAGTTATATCTTTCTCAGTCGTGGGTACCCCAAAATGTGGATATGCAACCAAAAGCTGACTAATATATCATGGACCCACCACAGGATTTGAAAGCAAGCTGGTGATGACAAGAAACAGGGATGGTTTTGCAGCTGGTAACATCAGAACAACCATAACAGTTTTCCATGGCCCTACTAACAACACTGCTTCAGTGTTGCCTAGTGTCACTGCCATCCATCCCTACTGACGTTGTGATAATATATGATGTTTCCTTATCTACTGTCTAGACTCCATCTTCTATGCCAATTTTCCACATCTCGTTCTAGAAGCTCCTATAGGTCATACTTGTAATGTTCTTTAATAAACTTTAAATTAAATAATTTTTTTGTAAACCACACTGAGTATATTTTTAATACCCACAGTGAATAATTCTATTACCGGTATGCACAATTTGTTTTTGACATTATTATTAAATATTTATATTTCAATTTTACATATAAAGCAATTGAGGAAAAAACTAAGAAGAGTTTTCAGTTATCTGTAGCAAATATCACTAATGTTAATAAATCATTAATGTTAATCTATATTTCATGTCTTCTATTTTCAGGGGCAAAGAAGGTCATAACCACCAGCCTTTGAAGTTAGGGATATTTGTTTATACTTTCTTTTGCTGTCTTTGCCTGGTTTTGCATTCTGGATAATAGTGACCTCACTGAATTTCTCAGAAAGTTTTCAATATTCTTCTCCTTATAGAAAGAACTGTACAGAGGGCATAAAGAAAAGAATTCTTGTGTACTGTTGGTGGCACTGTAAATTGGTGCGACATTGCAGGAAACAGTATGGAGTTTCCTCAAAAATTAAAAAAGAAACCAAAACATATTGTTCAGGAATTCTACTACTAAGCATTTACCCCAAAAAAAGAGAGAATGTTAATTACAAAAGATATATGCATCCTTATGTTTACTGGAGCATTATTTATAATAATCAAGATATGGATGCAACCAAATGTCCACCGATAGACGAGTGAATACAGATGTAGTATCTATCTATCTATCTATCTATCTATCTATCTATCTATCATCTATAATCTATCACCTATAGATCTACCATGAAATATTACACAGCCATAAAATATGATGAGATATTGTCATTTGGAACTACATGAATGGACCTAGAGTGTATTATGCTAAGGAAAATAAGTCAGACAAAAAATAGTATTTTTTTCCAAGACATCATTTTTATGTGGAATTAAAACAAACAAACAAATGACAAATAAACAAATAACCAGAAACAGACTCATAAATACAGAGATAAAGTGGTGGTTGCCAGAGGACATGGAGACAGTGAAATAGGTATTGTATAGGGAACTTAGTCAATAATGTGATAATTTTGGTGAGAGATGGTAACTATACTTTTCACAGTTAGCACTGTACAACATATAGAACTGTCAAATCCCTGCTGTGCACCTGAAACTAATATAAGATTCTATGTCAACTATAGTTCAATAATAAATATTAAAAAAAGAAAGTTGTGTATAGTTGACATTATTAATTGCTTAAATATTTGACAGAATTCACTGGTGCAACCATCCGGCCAATGTTTTTCTTCAGGGTAAACTATTCAATTATAACTCAATTTTGTTTCTTGTTATTTGTTCATTTTTAAAAATTTCTAATTAAGTTTTGTGTTTTTGTGCCTTTCTAGGAATTTTTATAGTCCCTTTATGTTTTCTAGTTTGTTGGCATGCAGTTGTTCTTAATAATTCCTATGACCTTTTCAAATTTCTGTAGTGTTGTAATGATGCCCCCCCTCTTCTATTCCTGGTATTGACAAAGTGTGCATGTGTGTCTCTCTGTTTTCTTAGTCAAACTAAAGATTTATCAATTTGTAATCTTTAAAAAAAAACCCAGATTTTTGTGGGGTTGATTCCTCCTATTTTCTGTTTTCTATTTTATTGATTTCTAATTCAATCTTTGTTGTTTTCCTCTTTAGCTTATTTTGGATTTAATTGCTTTTCTTCTTAAGCTTTTTTATTTTTCTTTTTAAGTTTTTGAGGTACAAGTTTAGATTACTTACTTTAGGTACTTTTTTGTAATATAAACATTGAAACCCATAAGCTTATATCTAAGCACTTCTTTAACATACATTTTGATTTTCTGTATTCATTGCCATTCCATTAAAAAAAAAATTCAAATATCTCCTATCATATTTCTTTGTGTTACTTATATGTAGGTTAATTTCCCAAATATTCTGGGGTTGAGTTTTAATTAATTCTATTGTGGTCTTTTTAAACCTAATATATTGTCTGTTGGAGAATGTTCTATGTGTTTAAAAAGAATACATTGTCGAGTTTTCTACAAATGCCAATTAGACCTGCTGGTTGATGTTAACTTGTCAATATATTAGCTGATTTTTCATCTAGTTGTTCTATTATTGTGATGAAGTTACTGAAATCTCCAACTATACTTGTTAATTAATGTTTTTACCTTTTGAATGTTTCATTTTTGGTTAGTGCATACTGGCATTCTGTTGATAGATATGTTTATGTTTATGGTTGTTATATCTTTCTGATGTATTGATCCTCTGCCATGAT
The DNA here is from genome assembly GCF_964662115.1 of Mustela nivalis. Classification (NCBI taxonomy): domain Eukaryota; kingdom Metazoa; phylum Chordata; class Mammalia; order Carnivora; family Mustelidae; genus Mustela; species Mustela nivalis. The sequence continues at coordinate 106,104,305 of NC_139024.1, forward strand.
GAAATTTTGCTATTTGTCTCTTGTAATATTTCTTGTCTTAACGTGTATTTTGTGGAATATTAAGAAAGCTCCTCTAGCTCACTTATATTTATTCTTCATATGATATCTTTTAAACATCATTTAAGTTTTAGCCTATTTGTGTCTTTGAATATGAGCACATAATCTAATGTTGCTTTTTTTTTTTTTTTTTTTTTTTTTAAACTTTTTATTTTTTATAAACATATATTTTTATCCCCAGGGGTACAGGTCTGTGAATCACCAGGTTTACACACTTCACAGCACTCACCAAAGCACATACCCTCCCCAATGTCCATAATCCCACCCCCTTCTCCCAAACCCCCTCCCCCCAGCAACCCTCAGTTTGTTTTGTGAGATTAAGAGTCACTTATGGTTAGTCTCCCTCCCAATCCCATCTTGTTTCATTTATTCTTCTTCTACCCACTTAAGCCTCCATGTTGTATCACCACTTCCTCATATCAGGGAGATCATATGATAGTTGTCTTTCTCTGCTTGACTTATTTCGCTAAGCATGATACGCTCTAGTTCCATCCATGTTGTCGCAAATGGCAAGATTTCATTTCTTTTGATGGCTGCATAGTATTCCATTGTGTATATGTACCACATCAACTTGAACCTTTCATCTGTTGATGGACATCTAGGTTCTTTCCATAGTTTGGCTATTGTGGACATTGCTGCTATAAACATTCGGGTGCACGTGCCCCTTTGGATCACTATGTTTGTATCTTTAGGGTAAATACCCAATAGTGCAATTGCTGGGTCATAGGGCAGTTCTATTTTCAACATTTTGAGGAACCTCCATGCTGTTTTCCAGAGTGGCTGCACCAGCTTGCATTCCCACCAACAGTGTAGGAGGGTTCCCCTTTCTCTGCATCCTCGCCAGCATCTGTCATTTCCTGACTTGTTGATTTTAGCCATTCTGACTGGCGTGAGGTGATATCTCATTGTGGTTTTGATTTGTATTTCCCTGATGCCAAGTGATGTGGAGCACTTTTTCATGTGTCTGTTGGCCATCTGGATGTCTTCTTTGCAGAAATGTCTGTTCATGTCCTCTGCCCATTTCTTGATTGGATTATTTGTTCTTTGGGCGTTGAGTTTGCTAAGTTCTTTATAGATTCTGGACACTAGTCCTTTATCTGATATGTCGTTTGCAAATATCTTCTCCCATTCTGTCAGTTGTCTTTTGATTTTGTTAACTGTTTCCTTTGCTGTGCAAAAGCTTTTGATCTTGATGAAATCCCAGTAGTTCATTTTTTCCCTTGCTTCCCTTGCCTTTTGCGTTGTTCCTAGGAAGATGTTGCTGCGGCAGAGGTCGAAGAGGTTGCTGCCTGTGTTCTCAAGGATTTTGATGGATTCCTTTCGCACATTGAGGTCCTTCATCCATTTTGAGTCTATTTTTGTGTGTGGTGTAAGGAAATGGTCCAATTTCATTTTTCTGCATGTGGCTGTCCAATTTTCCCAGCACCATTTATTGAAGAGGCTGTCTTTTTTCCATTGGACATTCTTTCCTGCTTTGTCGAAGATGAGTTGACCATAGATTTGAGGGTCTATTTCTGGGCTCTCTATTCTGTTCCATTGATCTATGTGTCTGTTTTTGTGCCAGTACCATGCTGTCTTGATGATGACAGCTTTGTAATAGAGCTTGAAGTCCGGAATTGTGATGCCACCAACGTTGGCTTTCTTTTTCAATATCCCTTTGGCTATTCGAGGTCTTTTCTGGTTCCATATAAATTTTAGGATTATTTGTTCCATTTCTTTGAAAAAGATGGATGGTACTTTGATAGGAATTGCATTAAATGTGTAGATTGCTTTAGGTAGCATAGACATTTTCACAATATTTATTCTTCCAATCCAGGAGCATGGAACATTTTTCCATTTCTTTGTGTCTTCCTCAATTTCTTTCATGAGTACTTTATAGTTTTCTGAGTATAGATTCTGTATCTCTTTCGTTAGGTTTATTCCTAGGTATCTTATGGTTTTGGATGCAATTGTAAATGGGATTGACTCCTTAATATCTCTTTCTTCTGTCTTGCTGTTGGTGTAGAGAAATGCAACTGATTTCTGTGCATTGATTTTATATCCTGACACTTTACTGAATTCCTGTATAAGTTCTAGCAGTTTTGGAGTGGAGTCTTTTGGGTTTTCCACATATAGTATCATATCATCTGCGAAGAGTGATAATTTGACTTCTTCTTTGCCAATTTGGATGCCTTTAATTTCCTTTTGTTGTCTGATTGCTGAGGCTAGGACCTCTAGTACTATGTTGAATAGCAGTGGTGATAATGGACATCCCTGCCGTGTTCCTGACCTTAGTGGAAAAGCTTTCAGTTTTTCTCCATTGAGAATGATATTTGCGGTGGGTTTTTCATAGATGGCTTTGATGATATTGAGGTATGTGCCCTCTATCCCTACACTTTGAAGAGTTTTGATCAGGAAGGGATGCTGTACTTTGTCAAATGCTTTTTCAGCATCTATTGAAAGTATCATATGGTTCTTGTTCTTTCTTTTATTGATGTGTTGTATCACATTGACTGATTTGCGGATGTTGAACCAACCTTGCAGCCCTGGAATAAATCCCACTTGGTCGTGGTGAATAATCTTTTTAATGTACTGTTGAATCCTATTGGCTAGTATTTTGTTGAGTATTTTTGCATCTGTGTTCATCAAGAGTATCGGAATATAGCTCTCTTTTTTGGTGGGATCCTTGTCTGGTTTTGGGATCAAGGTGATGCTGGCCTCATAAAATGAGTTTGGAAGTTTTCCTTCCATTTCTATTTTTTGGAACAGTTTCAGGAGAATAGGAATTAGTTCTTCTTTAAATGTTTGGTAGAATTCCCCCGGGAAGCCATCTGGCCCTGGGCTTTTGTTTGTTTGGAGATTTTTAATGACTGTTTCAATCTCCTTACTGGTTATGGGTCTGTTCAGGCTTTCTATTTCTTCCTGGTTCAGTTGTGGTAGTTTATATGTTTCTAGGAATGCATCCAATTCTCCCAGATTGTCAAATTTATTGCCGTAGAGTTGCTCATAGTATGTTCTTATAATAGTTTGTATTTCTTTGGTGTTAGTTGTGATCTCTCCTCTTTCATTCATGATTTTATTTATTTGGGTCCTTTCTCTTTTCTTTTTGATAAGTCGGGCCAGGGGTTTATCAATTTTATTAATTCTTTCAAAGAACCAGCTCCTAGTTTCGTTGATATGTTCTATTGTTTTTTTGGTTTCTATTTCATTGATTTCTGCTCTGATCTTTATGATTTCTCTTCTCCTGCTGGGCTTAGGGTTTCTTTCTTGTTCTTTCTCCAGCTCCTTTAGGTGTAGGGTTAGGTTGTGTACCTGGGACCTTTCTTGTTTCTTGAGAAAGGCTTGTACCGCTATATATTTTCCTCTCAGGACTGCCTTTATTGTGTCCCACAGATTTTGAACCGTTGTATTTTCATTATCATTTGTTTCCATGATTTTTTTCAATTCTTCTTTAATTTCCCGGTTGACCCATTCATTGTTTAGAAGGATACTGTTTAGTCTCCATGTATTTGGGTTCTTTCCAAACTTCCTTTTGTGGTTGAGTTCTAGCTTTAGAGCATTGTGGTCTGAAAATATGCAGGGAATGATCCCAATCTTTTGATACCGGTTGAGTCCTGATTTAGGACCAAGGATGTGATCTATTCTGGAGAATGTTCCATGTGCACTAGAGAAGAATGTGTATTCTGTTGCTTTGGGATGAAATGTTCTGAATATATCTGTGATGTCCATCTGGTCCAGTGTGTCGTTTAAGGCCTTTATTTCCTTGCTGATCTTTTGCTTGGATGACCTGTCCATTTCAGTGAGGGGAGTGTTAAAGTCCCCTACTATTATTGTATTGTTGTTGATGTGTTTCTTTGATTTCGTTATTAATTGGTTTATATAGTTGGCTGCTCCCACGTTGGGGGCATAGATATTTAAAATTGTTAAATCTTCTTGTTGGACAGACCCTTTGAGTATGATATAGTGTCCTTCCTCATCTCTTATTATAGTCTTTGGCTTAAAATCTAATTGATCTGATATAAGGATTGCCACTCCTGCTTTCTTCTGATGTCCATTAGCATGGTAAATTCTTTTCCACCCCCTCACTTTAAGTCTGGAGGTGTCTTCGGGCTTAAAATGAGTTTCTTGGAGGCAACATATAGATGGGTTTTGTTTTTTTATCCATTCTGATATCCTGTGTCTTTTGACAGGGGCATTTAGCCCATTCACATTCAGGGTAATTATTGAGAGATATGAATTTAGGGCCATTGTATTGCCTGTAAGGTGACTGTTATTGTATAAGGTCTCTGTTCCTTTCTGATCTACCACTTGTAGGCTCTCTCTTTGCTTAGAGGACCCCTTTCAATATTTCCTGTAGAGCTGGTTTGGTATTTGCAAATTCTTTCAGTTGTTGTTTGTCCTGGAAGCTTTTAATCTCTCCTTCTATTTTCAATGTTAGCCTAGCTGGATATAGTATTCTGGGCTGCATGTTTTTCTCGTTTAGTGCTCTAAAAATATCATGCCAGCTCTTTCTGGCCTGCCAGGTCTCTGTGGATAAGTCAGCTGCCAATCTAATATTTTTACCATTGTATGTTACAGACTTCTTTTCCCGGGCTGCTTTCAGGATTTTCTCTTTGTCACTGAGACTTGTAAGTTTTACTATTAGGTGACGGGGTGTGGGCCTATTCTTATTTATTTTGAGGGGCGTTCTCTGAACCTCCTGAATTTTGATGCTCGTTCCCTTTGCCATATTGGGGAAATTCTCCCCAATAATTCTCTCCAGTATACCTTCTGCTCCCCTCTCTCTTTCTTCTTCTTCTGGAATCCCAATTATTCTAATGTTGTTTCGTCTTATGGTGTCACTTAATTCTCGAATTCTCCCCTCGTGGTCCAGTAGCTGTTTGTCCCTCTTTTGCTCAGCTTCTTTATTCTCTGTCATTTGGTCTTCTATATCACTAATTCTTTCTTCTGCCTCATTTATCCTAGCAGTTAGAGCCTCCATTTTTGATTGCACCTCATTAATAGCTTTTTGGATTTCAACTTGGTTAGATTTTAGTTCTTTTATTTCTCCAGAAAGGGCTTTTATATCTCTCGAGAGGGTTTCTCTAATATCTTCCATGCCTTTTTCGAGCCCGGCTAGAACCTTGAGAATTGTCATTCTGAACTCTAGATCTGACATATTACTGATGTCTGTATTGATTAGGTCCCTAGCCTTCGGTACTGCCTCTTGTTCTTTTTTTTGCGTTGAGTTTTTACGTCTTGTCATTTTGGCCAGATAAGAGTAAATGAAGGGGCAAGTAAAATACTAAAAGGGTGGCAACAACCCCAGAAAATATGCTTTAACCAAATTAGAAGAGATCCAAAATCGTGAGTGGGGAGAAAGGGGATAAAAAGAGGTTCAAAAAGAAAGAAAGAAAAAAAAAGAAAAAAGAAAAAAAAAACAATTTTTTTTTTTAAAAAAGAAAACACCTTTCAGAAAGTGGTTGTTTTTCTGTTTCCAGAATTGCTGTTCTTCTTCTCTTCGATCTGCCGATGGATTTTCAGGTGTTTGCAATCTTTAGATAAGCTATCTAGCTGATCTCCGGCTAGCTGAAGCAGTCTCAGCTTGCTACTTCTCCGCCATCTTGACTCCTCCCCTAATGTTGCTTTTTTTTTAAATCTAGTCTGACAGTCTTGTGATTAGAGTGGGCTCCAATCTTAGTTTAGCAGACAAAATCTTCAAAGCAGGTGTTATAAATATGTTCAAAGAATTAAAGAAAACTGTATTTTAAAATTAAATTAAAATTTGATGAAACGCACACAGGAAGTATGAAAATCCAATAGAGAAGAACTATAAAATAAATAATTAAAAATAAATTCTATACAGGAAAATGCAAATAACTGAAAAAAGTTTTCTAACAGGGCTTAATGGCAGATATTAGATAACTAAAGAAAGTCTCAGAATTCTAAGACAGATCAATAGAAATTATAAATACTAGCCAATTTACTAGGACCAACTGAAACACTAAGTAATCCCATAACAGTTAACTTTGTTACCAAACCATTGGCCTTTGTTGCATAACATGAAGTTGGGTTTTAATCATATTTCTAGGTCCCCACTTCTTTCCCCATTGACATATATTGTTCTTTCTCTTTCTCCACCTATCCTATTGGATTTTCCCAAGGATTGACTATTTCTCCTGTTTTTCCTTTCTGCGCCCTTTGATTTTAAGGCTTTTCATACACTCCTATAAACATGTTCCCTACATCCTGATTCTCACTTTTTTTTTTTTTTTTTTGAATCAGTTCCTAGTACATGTTTCAAACCTAACTCTGGCCATATCGTTATCTCAAATTAAACACCTCAAGACACTAAATCCTTCTCCAATTAAAATGTTATCAGTGATAAAATAATTTATATCTTCAGCAATCGTTTACTGAGTAGTTTACTGAACTCTCTTTAGGATTCCTTTTGGATTAATTATTCTATGTCTGCTAATTAGGAAATGGAGGTATATAGGTAAATACAACACATACTAGTAAATTTTATTTGCACAGAAAACTTCTTTATGTGCCAATCTATTTACTGTAATTGTTTTGCATGTTGTTGTCATGTTCTGCATTATACCCTTTAGCAGGAGTGATATTGATAATTTAAAATAGTTTAACAAAGTAACAGGAGTGTAAGTCTTATTTAAAGACAAATAAGACATAAGTTATTATTTAGGAGCCTAATATATGTATGAATAAAAGATCTACATCTTGTTTCATTACTTCAAAATCTCAGAGCATCAAGGATAAAAGGAAAACTTGAAGTGTTTCTGGGAAAAAAAATTACTTGGCTTATTTCGCTAAGCATGATACGCTCTAGTTCCATCCATGTTGTCGCAAATGGCAAGATTTCATTTCTTTTGATGGCTGCATAGTATTCCATTGTGTATATATACCACATCTTCTTGATCCATTCATCTGTTGATGGACATTTAGGTTCTTTCCATAAGTCAAGCAGTGAAAGACAACTACCATATGATCTCCCTGATATGAGGAAGTGGTGATGCAACATGGGGACTTAAGTGGGTAGAAGAAGAATCAATGAAACAAGGTGGAATTGGGAGACATAAGTGACAAAGCAAACTGAGGGTTGCTGGGGGGAGGGGAGTTGGGAGAAGGAGGGTGGGGTTATGGACATTGGGGAGGGTATGTGCTTTGGTGAGTGCTGTGAAGTGTGTAAACCTGGTGATTCACAGACCTGTACCCCTGGGGATAAAAATATATGTTTATAAAAAGTAAAAAATTAAAAAAAAATTACTTGGAGTAACGAAATAATAAAATGATCCTCTTTCTCAAATATTCTCAAGAAATTACTTTAGGATGTGCTTCTAGGAATGGGGCACCTGGGGCTTAGCCAGTTAAGCAATCCCCTCTTAATTTCACTCAGGTCATGCATGATCTCAGGGTGATGGGATCCAGCTGTGTTGGGCTCTGCACTCAGTGGGGAGTCTGGTTCTCTCCCTCCTCTCCCATGTCCCTCCGCATGCTTTCTCTCTCTCCTCTCCCCTTCTCTCTCTCAAATAAATAAATGCTAAAAAAAAAAAAAACCCAAAAACCAAAACAAACAAACAAAAAACACCTCCAAGGGAAAAAAGTGAAATGGTATACGAAAACATTCATTTAATTCAGGAATACAGTGTTAAGTTATCCTATGATAAAGGCTGGGAAAAATCACTGTCTAAACTAATGAATGTTGAAGAAACTCTGTTTTCAAGTGTAGTTTTGTGGATCCATTCTACATATAAAGTGGACATAAAGCTGTATACTACATGTAAAACTTAAATAAGAAGAAACTAATTCTTTAAATACAGATAAAGAAGTCAATGAGAAATTTGAACAGAAATATAAAAGTGTACTGAGAATGCAATTGTCTAAATCAATTAAATTTGATCTGAGCTAAACTGATTTAGTGTAAAATAAACTATTAGATCTCAAGGCTAGAAATAATGTCCTTCAAATGGACTTCGATTGCAACATAGGAAACTTCAGAAAACAGATATAATTCTAACACCACTTCATCAATGAAGAATATTTATATATGCATAATAATATGAATGTGATTTGTTTTCAACTTTTAAACTCAATGTTTAAACAAAGCGCAGCTGACAGTTATAATGTATTCAAACAATGATAATGTAAACACACAAAAAAAGTGAAGGAATTTGGTAAGTGGAAAGGGTTAAATGGGAAAGAGAAGAGTAAGAGCACAAATATTGTTAACCTTAATAAAAGTCAAGATGGGACACCTGAATTCGATTAGAAATGAAAGTGTGAACACAAGAACTAGGGTGGTTCAGAGAATTAATGAGAAGATTCATCTTTCATAATGGAGAACCAGTTAATTAACCTGCATAATGAATTCACAAAACTCAAAAGAGCAAATAAATTTTTTGAATGAGCAAATAAGGCATAACAGAATAAAATAAGAAACTATTTAAACATTTTTGTCTCTGTTTAGCCGACTGTTTTTTATTATTAGAAGTTGATTTTTATTTACCATGTTTAGTGCTCAAACTTGTTTTTTGCTTGTTTTTAAAAATTGTAACCATTTCAATAACATTTTGTGAAAATATCTCCTCTCTCATGAAATAATTGAATTTAAATGGATACATATATGAAAGTTTAGTGAGAAGTTTATAAAATGACTAGTTCTGTGACTATCATTAAGTAAGCTCAGATACATGGTTCTCATTTTTATAATCAATACAACACAGAAGTTAAACCTCAATTTTCTCTTGTGCTATATATAAAGTTTTCAGTGTTGTCTTCAGCCATGCTTCATATAACACCAATCTGTGAATTATTCAATTATGCAAAAGAGATTTTGCAGCTAATTTAAAAAAAACCCAAAAACATTTTACCATATTTTGAAAATTTATAATCAGTACCTCTACTTGAATAATATATTTTAATAACATAATAGTGGTTTTCTACAAAAACAAAGAACCATATAGCAGCAGAAATATGGATTTAACAAGAGAAAAATAAATACAAAGAAAAATAAATTCCTTTATGAAAAGTTAAAAGCTGATGAATTGTGAAATATCCTTATCAATCTCTTGCAAATTTTATATATCTGTAATACCTAACTGAGAATCTGAAGGTGGCACTTCTAGACAACACAGTTATAGATCCATTAGCTTATATGCCAAAACAAAGCATGATTTCCATTTTGTGGAAAAAAGAAAAAGAAAAGACTACTTCCTTTAACTGTGAAAAAATGTTTTATTGAATTTCTGTGCATCTTTCTCTTGCTATGATTTTAGAAACAAGGGATTTTTCAGAGAAGAACTTGAAGTAATGTTCTCTAAAATTACCTATTTTAGGTATGCTTTATGTATCTCCAGATCAAACCAGCTGGTCACAATTACACAGTGTTTACTATCTTTACATCTACTTACTTCTGTAATCCTGTAACAACCTTAGTAGGCAGGTACTGTTCTTATCGCTCTTTTAAAGGTGTGGGATTTAGATAAATAGAGGTAATATAAACTTGCTTATGTCTCTCATCTGGTTAGTGACAGCTGCAATTCAAACCCAAGCAATCTACTGTCAGACTTCTTATTCTTTATACTTGATTCATTTTAATGGAATTTCTTACTCTGTAGAATCACCCCATATATTTCTGGTTATTTGTGCCAATAGACTAATTCATTTGATTACCAAAAGACATGTGGCTTTCCCCTCATCTCCTGTTCTGGATATCTTTTTTTTTTTTTTTTCATTCATTTATTTGACAGAGAGAGATCACAGTAGACAGAGAGGCAGGCAGAGAGAGAGAGAGGGAAGCAGACTCCCCGCCGAGCAGAGAGCCCGATGCGGGACTCGATCCCAGGACCCTGAGATCACGACCCGAGCCGAAGGCAGCTCAACCCACTGAGCCACCCAGGTGCCCCTGTTCTGGATATCTTTATCAAAATTTTGCCTATTGTAATGTCTCCTGTCAAGGATTTTGAGTCCCTAAAATGTGAAGGAGCCTTTTCAAAGTTCTTTCCAAAAGCTGAGTTCTAAAGCAAATCAGCCTAGGTTCCCTATACTCATTTGTGTGTGACAGCAGGTGTAGTAGAATTCAGAAACTTGATGTTGTGGGTTTATAAAATGAATTCAAGTATATGGCTAAAAATCCATGTCTTAAGGATTTTAGGTGGTCCCCTAACTTGATCCTAGTATTTCTAGCACACAGTACAGAAGAAAGCCTGGCCAGTTACATCATTAGCAATGCTCATTACATAACAGTGCATTGTTGATTCAAGAATAATTGCTCTTGGGGCACCTGGGTGGCTCAGTGGGTTAATGCCTCTGCCTTTGGCTCAGGTCATGATCCCAGGGTCCTGGGTTCAAGCCCCGCATCAGGCTCTCTGCTCAGCGGGGAGCCTGCTTCCTCCTCTCTCTCTGCCTGCCTCTCTGCCTACTTGTGATCTCTGTCAAATAAATAAATAAAATCTTAAAAAAAAAAAAAAAAAGAATTGCTCTTGATCCAAGGCCAGAAAGAAATGTCCTGAGAGTGTCCTCCTAAAGAGGATGTAGGTAACTTTTCTAAGACATCCTTGCAGGTGACACAAGATGAGTTTCATATAGCTGTTTCTTAAAGTTTCCATCAACATAATCTTGTTTTTATGCATACTAAAGTTCAAACAAGTAAACATTATTCCATAGGAATTTAGTACCTGTTTCTTCTTAATTATATTTAGAAATGGATTAAGGGATACTAAGGCACAGGTAAATTTAGATCTTCCCTAAAAGGTGTTTTTTCCTCCAGTCCAATTTTTGATAAATGTTGACTACAAATAAGTTTTAGATTATATTAATATATACTGGGGGAGCTGGTATCTTGCTTTCATTATAAAATCAAAACTCCATGTGGGGCACCTGGGTGGCTCAGTTGGTTGGGCAGCTGCCTTCAGCTCAGGTCATGATCCCAGTGTCCTGGGATTGAGTCCCGATTGGGCTCTCTGCTCAGTGGGGAGTCTGCTTCTCCCTCTCCCTCTCTCTCTGCCTGCTGCTCTCCCTACTTGTGCTTTCTACCTCTCTGTCCAATAATAAATAAAAATCTTAAAAAACAAAACAAAACAAAACATCATGCTTCAGCAAATAACTAAGTTTACAAAGGTATTCAGAACAGAGTGATATAATTTTGTGGTAACTGAAAAGCCTATTGTTGAAGAAGTTTTACCAAAGCTAAACAAGCAAGAAAAACTTGATTTGAGGCTACTGTAATTGAGAAAAGAGGTCTGAACTCAGTCTGAACGTGGTGACACAGTCACAAAGGATGAGAGTGTTTTTAAGAACTATCGACTATGATCATTACCTACATGTACTTGCTCATTGGCCTTTAACAAAAGAAAACTTTCTCAGTCTTCAGGACAGAAAGCAATTTGGGTGAAGTGCACGAAGAAAAGGTAGAAGAGGGACCTCTATGGTGAAGCCACTTGGGTCCTGTAGAGGAATGGAGTGAGAATAAAGGCAAGAAGGCAAGAAGAAGACTGTCTACACTTCAGTCAAACTACAGGAAACCTGAAGACTGTCTTGGCCTTATTAGTCTTGGGACTAATAAGACACTCTATGAGACTTAAGACACTTAAGTCTTGGGACTGATAAGACACTGTATGAGAATTCCTACAACCCTGAGTACCCAAAGAGTAGAAGGAAATAATAAAATAGTAATTTATATTCTTAACCTGGCATTCTCACATTCTGGTGAAGTCTGAGAAACATGAGTCTGTCTCATTTCCACACTTAGTGAACTAGAACACCACATTCTCCCTCAGGTTATGATTCCTAAATATGTCTCTGAGCTGTTTGGTCCCAGTTATCTCTAATCAAACTGAATGCTATACTGCTACCAATCTATATTACTGAAAGACAAATTCAATGGAATTTCAGCCTCCAACTGAACCCCACCCCTCCTGCATATTTTGAAGCTCGTCATTAATGCAGTCCTAACTCATAAAGAAAGGGGATTTATCATCTCAGAACATCCCAAGTGTTTGACAGGATACCTAGCAGTAAGGCAGCAGCTTCTCTTCCTCCTCCTGCCCCTCCCCCTGCCCTTCCTCCTCCTCCTTCTCAAATTTGACACTTTAATTTTAAAATTCAGCAGATCTTGAATTTTACAATCATATTTAATCCTTGTTAAGATATAGATTATTCTATAGCATAGTACATATAAATTTGTATGGAAACTTGACAAGATGATACTGCCGTTACTCTTGAGACTTTCACAAAGCCTTACAAACATCCCCTAGGGTCTAGTGCTCTAGCCTGAGAAGTATAGAGTTAAAGAATAAAGTAAAAAGCTCCCAGTGTAGTCTCTACAGAAACATCAAAACCTGCACCTAGCCTACCTTCTAGGTAGTATCTCTTTTATCCTGCCGTTTTTCTCATGTAACCTCTTCTCCAAGCAATACCAACAACTTTTAAAACGTCTGTGATTTTGCCTGGTTCCTTTTTAAAATTTTGATGAAAAGTCATCTCAGGGAGCCTCTGCCTATTTTTTCCAGGTACAGGCCATTTCCACATTCTCTATTATTCACACCTTCCTCTGTAGGCAATTGCTTATGTATCTGCCCCATCCTTAAAAATGTAGGTTTATAAAAGGCATATATCTCCATCCTGGCATTTCTGGCACTTGAAATAGCTACTGACACATATTGGTGCTCACAAAATATTTGTTAAATGAATGAAAAGTTGAATGTACATAATGGCAATGGTAGGGTATTTCTGAAGGGCAGATAATCTTTCAAATCCTGTTTAGGACAATTCATTAACAAAACACTAAAATTCTAAGTAATATAATGAATATCATAAAGTTTGTCAGAAATAAAATTTATGATTGACTCTTTCCAATTTCTGATTACGTTCCACATGATTTGACAACAATAAGCTGCATTTAAGGTGTGCATGTATATGACTTTAGAGTTTTATTGCCAAAATGTAGATAGAATTTAAATGAGATTTCTAATTTGATTCAGTGAGCAGTGATAAAGTCTCCACTTGTTCAAGCAAATAAATTATTAAGCATAACCAGTTTGAATACATTCAATAAAATAGTATCTATGCATTCTTCTAGTTTGTGAGTTTGGGATATACAAATTGAATAATCAAGAATTCTATATCTTTTTTTTTTAGAAGATTTTATTTATTTATTTGATAGGCAGAGAGGCAGGCAGAGAGAGAGGAAGGGAGGCAGGCTCTCCATAGAGCAGAGAGCCTGATGTGGGGCTTGATCCCAGGACCCTGGGTTCATGACCTGAGCCGAAGGCAGAGGCTTTAACCCACTGAACCACAGGTGCCCCAAGAATTCTGTATCTTATTTTAAAATAAGTTTTAGATGTTAATTTCTATATAATCTTAATTTTCTTTTCTTATATATTTCCAGGTCTGTATTTCAATTCTGACTAAAACACACACAGATTCGAATTAGTTTTCCTTTTCTATGTTTCACTAGCTCTTTATCTGTTTTCTTGATATTTTCTTCAACCCAATTTATTCATTTGTTTCTTCCATGTGGGCTAAAGCAGACTGTGATAGGTTTCTCTTCACAGAAACCATAAAGTAGGAATGATCTAGTGACCAAAAAGCAATCCTAAAAACCAGATTCCTGTGTCATACATAGTATCTCCAATATTCTATACTTTCTTTACTCTGTCTCTTCAATTTCTTCATTACCCTTATCTTTTGTGATTTGCGTAGGTGCTTAGTTTTTCCCATCTTCTCCTGTCTAGTGATTGTTGCTATCACTTTTTATTTATTCATTCTTACATTTAAATATACATTCTTCCACCTACCATTGCCAGTTCACTTAAGTAAAACTATCATTTGATTTATAGAAAACATCAACCATTCCACAACTTCCACATTAACAGAGTCCCGAGCAAAATCTCCAGTCCTAACTGGAACTCTAAGATTGAACTAAGATTAGTTATCAGTTGACACCACCATCTGAATATCTATTGATCACCTCAAATTCAAAGTGGGCAAAACAATACTCTCAGCAGCTCTAACTTCATTCTTCCTTATTAACTATGATAAACTGCAAAACCTAAGTGGTATTTATTCCTCTTTACTTTCACTGAATATTTTTTTAAGGATTTTATTTATTTATTTGACAGAGAGAGTTGACAGTAGACAGAGAGGCAGGCAGAGAGAGAGAGAGGGAAGCAGGCTCCCTGCTGAGCAGAGATTCCCGATGCGGGACTTGATCCCAGGATCCTGAGATCATGACCTGAGCCGAAGGCAGCAGCTTAACCCACTGAGCCACCCAGGCACCCCTACTTTCACTGAGTTTAACAGCAAGTCCTGGCAACTTTACTTCTAAAAATAACTCAAATCTGTCTATTTATCTCTATTGCAATTGCAAACGTCCAAGTCTATCATAATTATCTCTCTCCTGGTGAGAATACTAATGATTTTAACTATAATAGTAAATATTCACCCTCACTTTGATATGGCCTGCATTCACATCCAGAGTGATTTTTTTTTCAAATAGAGTATAATTATGATATATAAATCCAGTCTGACAGCTTCTGGCAGCACTGCAAATAAAATACAACTTCATTGCCTTCTGTGATGTGGTCCCTAACAACTTTTCAGCCCACAACTCATACTTCTTCTTTCTTGTTCACTTAGTTGTACTTGTTCAGGTTCCTAACACACCTAACTCTTTTTTTTTTTTTTCCTGAGGGTCTTGTACTAGCAGCCCTCTAAACCTAGAACGCTCTTCTCGTGGGGTAAATTCTTTCTCATTCAGATTTTGGTATAAATGGAAACTCCTTGAAGATGTTTACCCTGGCTATACAGTCACTCTCTCACATCACCCTACTTTATTTTGCCTTGTAGAAATTATTATTGTATACACACACAAACACACATAATATGTGTGTATGTGTTTCTTGTTTTTATTAATTTGTTTTTTTCTCCCAGTGGATAGTTAGATACATAAGAGCAAGGATCTTGTTTGTCCTGCTATTAGGTGTTTCCCCATCAACAAAACAATGTTTCCTACAAAGTTGGACTACATAAACTATTTTAAGTGAATTAATGAATTCAGGAAGTCGGTCCATTATTAGTACCCAGAAATATATAGAAATACAACTGTGTGATTTTATATATATATATATATCTCTATATACACACACACAAATATATACCATATATGATATATATAGAATATATATGATATATATATATATATCAAGAAAAATTTTAGAATAAGAACATTTATTTTAGAATATAGTTTTTCTGAAATTATACATAAATTACTTTTAATCCTCAGAAAAACTTATTAATGGTGGAATTATTAATCTACTCATTAATTATTACTCTAGAGGCTGAAATTTTTGTTTATTCTACTGAATATTTTTGATTGGTGTCAAATTCCTTTTTATGTGTATTTGGCTTTGTGTATGATAATTTTTTTAAAAAACTCTACATTTATTATAAATAAAGATCTCACTGTATAGCATGGTATGTTAGGTTTCTTCTTAAGTAGAAAAGTGGGAATTAAGGCACTGAGTACTGCTTCTGTACTTCTGGTGATACTGGAGTATACAGTCTGGCCAGGAATGTAAAGGAAAGTGTCCTTTAACTTCAAATCAAGTCCAGACCTTAGCTCTTTCATTTACGGCCCAGGTGGGAGTCGATGGCCAACAAATGTGATCTAAGGGCCTAGGAGAAAATCAATACTTCCACCATGGATTTAAATGAGGTAGAGACCTACAGTTAAAGTAAATATATTTTCTCTTCCACTCCTCATTTCCACTTAGAGGAATCTTGCCTTAAAACTCTTGGCCTTGAGGGTTGCTGGGGGGAGGGGGCTTGGGAGAAGGGGGTGGGATTATGGACATTGGGGTGGGTATGTGCTTTGGTGAGTGCTGTGAAGTGTGTAAACTTGGGGATTCACAGACCTGTACCCCTGGGGATAAAAATATATGTTTATAAAAAATTAAAAATTAAAAAAAAAAAAAAAAAAAACTCTTGGCCTTTTTGTCCTTCATACTACACCTCCTCACAAATGTGCGATGAGTTACTAGGGGGTGGAAAACAGTCTCCATTCAAAGATTTTAGAGTTAGTGGAGCTAATCTTCCAAAGGTCCAGTTTGCAGGAGAATTGATCACTGTGTCTGACAGTACTGATAGGAGGCAGCAACCTACATACTACATACATACATACATACTACACTGGCTCTGCAATCTGGATATACCCAGATTTGGATTCTATACAAAGATATATCTTACCACTGCTAAATTTAATACTTTGATTCTTGTTGGATGGATGTGTTTTTATTATCCATTAGTTAAAACTCAGACATGAAAGAAAAATGCTATTTATTGGTTCAAACACTCACAGAGCCAATAGGATTAAGGCTGGTATGTTTATCTATAACACCAGGAATTCACTTTCCCTCTATTCCTTCTACAGCATTATAGTTTAGGACAGTTATAGATTCTATTAGGAGTCTGGAAAAATTGTATATTAGGGTCTTGAACTGAAAGCTGAGTACCTAGATCCTGGAACAAGGTGAGATTAGACAAAGGTTGCTGCTTAATTTTCATGTTCACATACAGATGTGTCCACAAAGTCCAGTCACCAGACACGGAAGCAGCAGGTTGACTTGAGTCTTAATTCCTTATGTGAATAAATCCCCAAAAGTCCTAGTCCTCGTTCTCCCTAACTAAAAGTCTCCGCATACTGAGCCTGCAGGTGTCTAATAACTGATGGGCAGTAATGTATACAATAGGTAGAAACAAATGGGCCTGCAATGAAAAATTTGGAATGAGTTCATAACAGGGACTCTCTTATGAATTGAAAATATCTCACAACTGTGATATGTTTTATTGACTTAAAAATATTTCCTTTATAGATTATAAACTGCTGATTGGTTTGTACTGATTAAACCTTTTACTTTACTCTTGAAAATTAAACTATAGGATATACTTATTAAAAATTATTTACCCAAGGAGTGCCTGGGTGGGTTGGGCCTCTGCCTTTGGCTTAGGTCGTGGTCTTGGGGTTCTGGGATCAGGCCCTGCGTCGGGCTCCCTGCTCATGGGAGGCCTGCTTCCACCCTCCCCCCGCCTCTCTCTGCCTGCCATTCCCCCAGCTTGTACTCCCTCTA
The DNA here is from genome assembly GCF_964662115.1 of Mustela nivalis. Taxonomy (NCBI): domain Eukaryota; kingdom Metazoa; phylum Chordata; class Mammalia; order Carnivora; family Mustelidae; genus Mustela; species Mustela nivalis. Next base: position 106,121,467 of record NC_139024.1, read on the forward strand.
ATAAATAATTAAAATCTTAAAAAAATTATTGACCCAAGAAAACAAAAACTTAAATTTAAAGATGCAAAATCAGATTTATTGTGATTCTTTTTTACAGTTTTGGCAGCATTTTAGAACCAGTACTTGGCCTAATAAACTCATGCTTTTGACAATATGCAGAAGAATATAAATCACATAGTTTATTTTTTAATCCCAACTTTTCCTAGATTTCCCCCCAGGGTCATTGCTATAAGGAAAAGTACCATAAATATCAATGCACTTGCTTTTTGGGATATTTAAAGAGATATACCATTTAATGGTATTAGTGCAAAACAAACATTTTGGTTACGTTTAGTTTTTGTTATAAAAACTAACAGTTGAGTTTAGTGCCTCAGTTGAATTAACTCAATAACAACAACAAAAAAAAAAGTGGCTAAGAGCACTGTTTTTTATTGGTGACAGGGCATTTTTAAAACCATGGTATCTTATCTTGGGTTAATGCCAAGTCTTTTTATCCTTGATCTCTCAGAGGATTCTCATAATTAATGGATAGCTAATAATCTATTTCTTAATAAATATTAATACTTTCACTATCTAAACAGAAATACTGTTACTAGAACTCAGATGAAGTTGGTGAAATTATGTAAATGCATTAAAATTGTGAGACACATAAATGTTAGAAATTATCTCTGATTGTACCTTTAGCAATTTCAAACCTATTTTCAGGTCATGAACAATTGGTAATAACAAGATTACTCTTGGTAATTATACACTTGCAGATTTCTTAATAGTCTATCAGGTGGAATAACAATATGGAAACCCATTTTCCTATAATGCTTAGTCTCAGAAATGAATATTTTTTTCTGTATAATGAAGCAGGAGTTTATTAGGCATGTCATCAGAGTTGAAAGGAAAAGTACAACAGACCTATTTCATGGTACAGTAGACTTTATATCTGAGAGCACTTCAGAAAGGAGATATTAGATTTACAGAAATAATCTTGTTTCAGTTTTTAGTCAAAATTACAACACATTCAAAAGTCTGAGTATAAATTGATTCAAGCTTGAATTCATCAGGGAAGCTATCTAAATTGGTTAGATTGTATGCTTTCAAATCAGTTCCTTTCTTAGTAGACACTTGCTAATCATACACTAATCTCACTCCAGTCAAAGTATTTATTCATTCTGAAATAGTTACACATAGCACTATGAGGATACTAATGAGATACTGTGCATGCAAAAGTTGAGAGATGGACTATGTCATATCAGCTTAATCCTGGGGGAATAGCAAATGGGATGGGTCCTTCAAATATGGTAAGTCGTATATAGCACAAGAATTCTTATTCTTGATAGGACATAGCACAGAAAGTTAGTGGTCTATTTCCTAATCCTTCTTTAAATACTTCATTAAAATGGCCTTGTTAGAAAGAAAATGGCAACTTATTTCTCAAGAATTAAGTTATCTACTTCCATCACCACTTATCCTAATGATCTGTGTCTGCTGGATTAGAGTGAAGGAGGGAAGAAAGCAGAGAGAAAATTGAGTATATAAAAAAAGGAAGAAAGAAATACATATAAAGAATTCAGATGGAAATTTCAACTTCTAGACTAACTCAAAGATCCCAGCACATAATTTTTAAAATCAGGATTAAAATTTATATGTCTAAACCAAAAAGAGGATATTCCTCTGACTCTGTGGACATACATAAATGGTTGTATGTTTATGGTCCCTGAACAATTGGTACCTAGGACAGAGACTAAAGCAGGATAATACCACCTTTTTTTTTTTTTTTTAAAGATTTCATTTATTTATTTGTCAGAGAGAGAGGAGCGAGAGTGAGCACAGGCAGACAGAGTGGCAGGTAGAGGCAGAGGGAGAAGCAGGCTCCCTGCCAAGCAAGGGTCCCGATGTGGGACTTGATCCCAGGACGCTGGGATAATGACCTGAGCTGAAGGCAGCTGCTTAACCAACTGAGCCACCCAGGCATCCCAGAAAATATCATCTTTATTGAAATCTAAGATGTCAGAGATTACTAAATGCACCAGAAATTGATAAACATACCATCAGCCATTGGGTATTCTCTGCATTAGAAATGACAGTATGCGAAGAAATGCAAAAATGTGCTTTAGATTGCATGAAATACCGTTGCAGTAAAAAATGAATGATTGCTATTCAGTTGTATCAATCAGGTAACAGAGAGGAGACAGAAAACACTTTAGCAATTTAAAAAGGAAAAATTTAATGTAAGAAATTGTCAACTAGTGAAAATGATTACTTACTAAGATGAGTAAAGGGATTTCTAAAGAATATTAGCATTAGAGCAATCCTATATTCTATAATATCCACTATGATGTGAAGCATACCCAGCCAGGTGGCCAGAGTATTGCAAGAGTACCAGGGCAGAGAGAAGACTCTCCTCTCCCAAAATTAACATTTGAAAAAAAATATGTTGCTACTTGGTTTTGATACTTTTAATATCTGGTATTACATGTTATGGGATTAGTACAGATCCAGCTAATAATTTAATCATCATTTCAGTAAAGCAGCTTAAAGATACGACTGTTAATTCTACCACATGGTAGGAAGTTAACAGAGTGAAGGTAGTGTTAAAAATCCCCAACTGTATTGCTGTTTCCTGTCCATTAATCTATATTCATGTAGAAATCATTGTATTTTTAAGCTTAATGGTAATTAGTGACACTATGTACACTCTCATGGCTAACTTTTCTGATCCTCTTAGAACCTTTCCTGCAGTACTGAAGTGCTTAATGCCCGAGAGTCTTCCTTATTCAGTCCGAATTCTGTTAACTTGGGTGATGCCAACATTTATCTGGACCACCCATTACTTCAGTGCATGCTCATTTCCTCAACATTCTATTGTCCAATGACCTTTACATCCAGTTCACATCAGCTACTCTAGCTGTGGCTATTGTCCTCACTATCGCAATACAGACATTCTGCGAATTTGCTGTTTTTCAATTAATAATTTGTGATCTCCATCACCTATCCTTATTGCTCATTCTCAATTTTTCCCACTACACTTTTACTTTGATTTCTAGATCTTTGTACCTTCTATCGCTCCATAAAACCACTCTCACAAATATTTCAATTCCTTTGTGGTTTTCTTTAGTAATATTCACCAGGTAAAGCTAAGCTTGGTCAGAGCTTCCCTAGTGGTGTCAGCGTGCCCATATAAGGGTTTCAGGTTGGCCTAGATAATGAACCCTGTGTCCAATGGGCAGGTGCCAATTTCCAGATTAGCCACATATTGTAGGCAGGCAATATCTGGCTTCAAGAAGGCTTAGCAGTATATATCATGTGTCATAAGATGTTACTGATTTTTACATGCACTCATCTGTAAAAAAAAAAATGTTGGTAAACATTGTTTTTAATCAACACAATAATCTAATTTGCTTCTGCTAAATCTGCTAGTAGACTATATTCTCTAATATCTGTAAAATCTGATGCTGTTCATTGAACAGTTTAATGTTCAGATGAACACCGATGATGTTCATGAACCTTCTTAGACACCACAGTATACTTTTGAATTTCTCTATACTCCTTTAGCCTTTAATCTTGCTAACATAACACCCTTTCAAGAGATGACCTAACTTCCTACTCCTCAGAGAGAACAGCAATCACAGAACTCCATAAAACCCATAAAATTTTAACCTTCACATTTTACCAGATTTGCTCCTTCCCCTACTGCCCCCTACAACAAACTCACTCTTTTCTTTTTTCTCCCCACCCCCACTGAGGGATAGTATTACTATTCAACATGTGGTTGTTAGCCTTTCCCACAGTTCTGGGGGCTCTTCCTCTATCATTTCTTCTCTTATCTCTTGAATCTTTAAAATTTCCCTTTCATTGTTTACTCTTATCAGCACTTAAAAATGTTCTGCTCAAAGAAAAACAAATGAGAAAACTTTTAGAGTTCATCATTTTCCTTTTTCATCTTCCTTTTTTTTTTTCTTTCCCTATCTTTCCTGCCAACCTTCTTAAAAAATTAATCTACACCCATTCTCTTCTATGTACTCATTTTCAGTACTGGGACAAGTACAAGTAACTTCTGTTCCTTCTCTCTACAGAAATTGCTTTTTGCCAATGTCACAAGACCATTTAAGATAAATCCAAGTTTGTTACGTTTGAGTCCCCGTCTTAGACTATCTTGAAGTGGCATCTGTTAGTATAGATTTGAATCTCCTGTTTTAGGTGAACCTCTCTTCTGGCTACAGCTCTTACTGTTCCCTTTACCAAGTGTGTCTTCCTGATGTAGTACCTCTTTTTCTACTCCCAGGTCAATATTGCTATGCCTCAGCTTCTGTCATGGGCACTCTTTCTCTCCTTAATCTGCACACATTGCCTGAGCAAACTCACATACTATTTGAATAAAATACTTTTATTCAATATAAGTAAAAATATTTTATTTATATTATTTACAATAAAGATTTTTATAGGCAAATGACTCCAAAGTATACATCCTCAGCCTAATTTTGCTTTCTGAAGTTCAAAATCCCCACTTAAAGATTTATTTACTTATTATATAGAGAGAAAGCATGCATGGGGGAGGGCAGAGGGAGAGAATCCTCAAGCCAACTTCCTGCTGAGTGTGGAGCCAAACTCCGGGCTTGATCTCAGGACCTAAGATCTCATAACCTGAGTTGAAGTCAAGAGTTGGAGATATAACTGACTGAGTCACCAAGGGCCTCCAAAAACCTCACTTAAAATGGAATATCTAAACAGTTATTGAATAGTAACTTGGATGTCTCATGAATATCTTAAATTCCACATATTTTCAACTTCATACTTTATCTATCTCACCAAATGTTTGCTTTCTAATTCTCTCATGAATAGCACCAGATTTATAGAGATTCTGCAGCCAAAAACCAGACATTTCTCCCCTAGCACCTCAATTTCATTAACCAATGTGTAAATAACACATTCAGTAATTTCACCTCCCTTTATATATTCATACAGATATAAGGTCAGAACAATTCCTAAATAACTTTCTGTTCCATCTACTTTTTCTTCACCACTACAACTACCTAGTTCTGAATGACATCAAATATCTCTTGAATTACAGAAACAAGTTTCTAAGTGTCCTCCTTGCTTTATGCCACATGCATCTGCCGATCTGTTCTGCATCCTGAAGCCAGACATACCTATCCCCCAAAGCTAATATCAGCATAGCCTTTGTCAGGATAAAACTTACATGGGTCCCATTTGCTCTTTAAGTACAAATATAAACTTGTTAACATGGTTTGTCAGGCTTTAGATAAGTGTCACCTTGGTAAGATCTCCAGTCGATGGCTTTCAGTCCCTCTTAATCCAACCCAGCAGTTACCCACATATACACCTACATACACTCACCTTTGGATTCTATTTATACCAACCCTCCTTAAATATCCAAAATATTATTGTCACTCTTATTTCTAGGGTTTTACTCATACTCATCATAAATAGGTTACTAACATCCTGGACAATTTCTACGTCTTAGTTTAGATGAGACTTGCTTTGAGAAATCTCCTTCTATGGAAGTCAGTCTGGGTTTGGTATTTCTTTTTTTTTTGTTCATTCTGTACTTTCTTTGCATCTGATGACAACACTCTGTTCTGCAGGTTTCTTTTTGTTTTCCTAGCTCTAATGAGGTGTAATTAACAAATACAATTGTACTTAAAGTGTATAATCAGATGGTTTGATTTATGTACACATTATAAAATTACTATCACAAGCCAGTCAATTAACATACCAGTCACCTCACATGTTTACTTTTTGTCTGTGAAAATGCTTAAGATCTATTCTCTAAGCAAATTTCAAGTGTACAATGCTACTAACTATACTTACCATGCTGTACATTAGATCCTTAGAACTCATCATCTTATAAATGAAAGTCAGTACACTTTGACCTGTGTATACCCAATTTCCTCCACCATACAGTCCCTGACAATAACCAATCTACTCTGATTCTATGAGCATGCTTTTTTAAAATTTACTTATTTATTTATTTTCGATTCACATTTCTTTTCTTTTCTTTTCTTTTTTAAGGTTCATTTATTTATTTGAGAGACAGAGTGAACAAGTAAGAGGGGCAGAGGGAGAGGGAAAGAGAATCTTGAGAAGATTCCCTGCTAAGTGTGGAGCCCCACATAGAGCTCAAGGCAGGGCTCAATTTCACAATTCTGAGATCACAACTGAGCTGAAACCAAGAGTCATAAGCTCAACAAACTCTACCACCCAGGTAACGTGTAGATTCACATTTCTTAGATATATGAGATACATAGATACATATATCTCACATAGACAGCTTAGGTTGTCTCCATATGTTAGCTATTATGAATGATGCCATAATGGAATATTATTAAGTCAAGAAAAAGAAGGAAATCCTGCCATTTGTGATAACATAGATGAAGCTGGAGGGCATTTTGTTAAGTGAAATAAGCCAAACAGAGAAAAATACATAACAAATAATAATACCACTTGTATGTTCAATCTTAAAAAAAAAAAAGCAAACTCATAGTAACAGATTATAGAAAATATAAATGTGATGACTACCAGGGTGTCAGGGGCTAGGTGGAGGGGGCAATGAGGATATTCATAAGTTATATAGATATAAATATAGATATAGATATAGATATATATCATAGATATATCTTGACCTATCTATATCTCTAACTATCATCTATCTATATATATATACATACACACAATAGAATATTGTTCTATAGGTTTCTGTTTAGCCTTCTGTATCTTCTATTCAACTGTAAGTGGAACTCTTTTCTCTATTGTTCACTATTTAATTCTCTATGCCTATTATCAATTTGATACAATGAATATTAAATGCATAATTTTAATTTTAAAATAAGGATAAATAGAAAATAATATTAAAATGAATGCTGTTCCACATTAGTGAGAAATTATTCAAATATTTATCATTTTTTATTTCACAATTTATGTTTAAAATGACATTTACTATCTTATCTCTCTTCCTTAGGATGTACAAAACCAAACCAGGCATTCATTTTTCTCTCTTGGATACATATTTTCATTTTCACTATAACAAAGACTTTTTCAAAGCCACATAAAAGGAATGTATTTGTAATGGATAAAGGCAAAATACAAAAAGTATTTATCACAGGCTGAAAAAATATATATACAACAATACAATTTAGAAAGAAAAATATTTATTTAAAAGAATACAAGAAACTGCAAAGTCATAGAGATCAAAAATATTAATATATAAACTATTAAATAGGAATATTCATCTCAGCCTATTCAATATCAGAAAATTTGTTTGGAAAATGAATATAAAGTTAAAAATATAGAAAAATACTTCTAAATATTCAGAATAGGCATATTCTGCTTTAGAAATGGGATTTTGGAGAAAAGATGAAAGTATTGGGATAGTTTTCAAAGTTCTTTGGATATCCACCTAAAATCAGACAGCATTAGATAATATAACCAAAAACCCATGTGTTGTATTTAAAACACAATTTGGTGACATAGTATCCCCACAAACATGCACACACATCACAAACAACAGCTATTAAATATATTCACAATAACTAAGAGCTATGTGCCACATGCATCTGTTCAAGTGATAGCCATGAGAAATAACAGGACATCTTACAGACCTGAAGATAAGAGAATCCCAAAATAGTTATCATGTATTCACTGGAAAGCATAGAAAGTCAACTTGAAAATAACAGTGAGGCTTAGAACTACATGTCTACTCTTCTAACGGGTGAGTACAAAGGAAGAACAACCAAAATGCATTCAGAGAAGTGTAGCTGGATAACTTCACAAAACTGGGGAGCTGCAGTGACTCAGTTGGTTAAACGTCTGCCTTTGGCTCAGGTCATGATCCCAGGGTCCTGAGATCCAGTCCCACATCAGGCTCCTTGCTCAGTGGGAGACTGATTCTCTCTCTCCCTGCCTCTCCCCCTGGTTTTACTCTCTCTCTCTCTCTGTCAAATAAATAAAGAAAATCTTTAAAAAATAAAAAAAATAATAAAAATAAAAAAGTAAAAAAAATAAATTCACAAAACTGCCACAGCTCTCTTCCCGAACAGGGCCTCACACTGGGGAGAAACTATTCATAATGGACTAGAAAGTGAACAGGACAATGGCAAAAGAAGTGAACAGGACAATGGCAAAAGAAGTGAAGGAGGGAGATCAGACACTCTTGGGGGAAAGGGACAAACCTAGGACATCAGGGCAGGCTAGCCACTATATACTAAAACAATAAATAAACAACAACAAAAAACAACAAAGAGGGCTCTATAAGGAAAGGAAAGCTAGTCCAATTTATTTGTCTTTCTTAAAGTCCAAAAAGACTAGTAACATAAAAAAAAGCAACACAGTATCAAGGTTAACTCCAATATAAATTTATTAAAAGGAAAAGAATAAGAAATAAAATCACATCATTATGGACAATGAAAGTTTCTGAAATAATGAAATAAAATGACAGAGATGTCAAAAAATCAGATCAATTTACAAGATATTATTTCAAAATGAGCTAAAAGACATTAAGAAAATAGCATAAGTGGGGCGCCTGGGTGGCTCAATGGATTAAGCCTCTGCCTTTAGCTCAGGTCATGATCCCAGGGTCCTGGGATCGAGCCCCACATCAGGCTCTCTGCTCAGAAGGGAGCCTGCTTCCCCCTCTCTCTCTGCCTGCTGCTCTGCCTACTTGTGATCTCTGTCTGTCAAATAAATAAATACAATCTTTAAAAAAAAAAAAAAAGAAAATCGCCTAAGCTATGAGTGAAAAATATACAAACAAATTAGAAAAACTCAGTAATGAGGTCACAGAACTCAGAAAAGAATCCACAAAAGAGGGGCGCCTGGGTGGCTCAGTGGGTTAAAGCCTCTGCCTTCGGCTCAGGTCATGATCCCAGGATCCTGGGATGGAGCCTCACATTGGGCTCTCTGCTCTGCAGGGAGCCTGCTTCCTGCTCTCTCGCTCTGCCTGCCTCTCTGCCTACTTGTGATCTCTGTCAAATAAATAAATAAAATCTTAAAAAAAAAAAAAAAGAGAGAATCCGCAAAAGAAAACATTTCTAAAAAGAACATAACAAAATATAAGCACAATGATAATTACTTAGGATAATTAGAAGATGGAAATTAAATGAAATTAAGAAAGAAATATAAAGGATGGGAGAGAAACAAACAAATATTGAAACTAGGCAACAAAGATTCAATGTATGAATAAAGGGTTCCCTAAAAAATAAAATTATGGAAATAAAAAATAACATAAAAAATTATCATTCAAGAACACTTCATTTTAGTAAAATTACTTCACTTTAAGGGAAAAATGCAACTTTTGCCCATAAAGAAAGGAAAAAAGGAGCAAGTGACTTATAATGAAAAATAGACTAACATCAAACTTTTCAGTAGCAACATATGCCAAAAGAAAATAAAATATTTAAGTACTTAAAATTTACAATTTTTAAGAAAGAAAGAGAAAATGGAAACAAGGATTTTATACCACGCATATGCATTCTCTAGTATAAAAAGCACAGATCCATGATTATCAATACACAAGAATTCAAAGGTTATTATTCCCATGAGCCCTCTAGAGTTTAAGTGTTAGGCAACCAAAATAATGAGAGACACTAACACAAGAATAGGGTGTTAAAAAGTATACATATATTTACTTTCAGGAATAAACTAAAGGAAGGATAAAAAGGAAAGTGCACTGTATATATAGCTAATAGGTTCAGACTAAAGAGATATAGCATAAAAAATGGAGAAAAGTGGAAAAAAGCTCATGAACAAAAACTAAAATCTTATCCATAATTACGTTGATTTTATTGGTATTTTTATTCTTTTATGTCTATACTGCAAAATAAAATAAATGTACAATAATGGGATAGTGTTATTTTATTATCCCTTGTATTGTTGAGACTAGGATTTTAAATTTGAAGACACAATATACAGATGTTACACAGGAGATATTAGTATAAGATTCTATAATGCTGAATTTGAATTGGTCATTGCAGAAAGAATGAAGAAGTCGAATTCTGCCACACACTTAAGAACATATTTTAAAAATGGGAACAACTAAACAGTGGTATTTAAACATGCACAATTGAATGAAACAAATAGGAAATAAAGCACAAAAGTGATTATATAAAAATCAGAAGAATGGCTGCTTTTGGAGGGAGGAGTTCACACTGACACTAGAGGGTCTTCAAGGATATCTAGTAAAGTCTTTTTTTTTTCTACATGATTATAAGGGTGCGTTACCTAGTTCACCTTAAAATAATTTAATATATGTATTTATTTTGTGTGATTTAATATATTTTAATAATAAAACCTGAAAATAAAGGGTTAAATTGTTTTTAAACTTTGAAAGACAAACAAAAATGAGAGATCTAGAATTCTCTTTGTGACTACAATATGTTGATCCATGGCAAGACCTGGCCCCAAACTATGCAATTATTCATTTCTTCAGCTCCTATTTTCAGTCAATAGAGGAATCTCAGGATCATAGCAGGTGAAGTACTAAGTTTTTTTGTTTTTTGTTTATTGTTTTTTCCCTCTAATTGTACTGCATCCAAAAATTACCTTCCTGAGTGAATTTCATACAGTGCTGCCCTCATGGCGCCTAATCATGGCCACTCCCACCCAAGGCTTTGGAAAGAACTTGGAGAGACTATGTGGCAAAGGGTTATCAAATACAAATATCTCTTAGTGACTGCTACAGAGGGAATGTTTAGTAGTTTTACAAAGGTTGTACTGTGAAATCCATTCTCAGGATACATTTCAACCAGGAGTTTACACTTTCCCTTTGCAGTAGGGAGGAAGTGAGCACAAAATGGTAGAGGAGCAGTATACTAAAAGCAAACTAGAGTGTCAGATCAGAGTTGTTAATAGAACCAAAAGAGAAGCTGATTTGTGGGAATGACTATCTATTGGAGAAGGTTTTGTTTTTTATTTTTTATTTTTGTAATTTAATTTTATTTTTTCTGTCTTCCAAGATTGGAAAAGGTTTTAAATGAGAAAATTTTTAGGAACATAATTCACTGTCAAGTCAGCTGAAGACATACCTTTGTTTCAAGAGGAAAACAAACAAGCAAAAATGACCAGGTAAACTGATGTGTGCTTCACTAAAGCATATAAAAGCAAAGGAAATATTCAGAGAAGATAACTCTTATAAATAAGACATATTACTGGCTAGTAGTTTCAGTAACTTCTGGAAGAACATGTTGAAATGGCATTAATATCACATGATATGATGCAAGTAGTCATTGGGTATAATTATACTAAAATTACTGCCTAATAAAATGTATGTAATTTTCATTTCATGTTGTGGATTCTCATCCAATCTTCTTGTTATCATCAGTATGTTTGTAGGAGGACTTGGGAGTTGGGAACATGGGTTCTTAGTCACTGTTTTGAATATTCTTGTCCCTTTAACACTATGTTTGTATCCCATCAGGACTTTGGGTACAAACGTCGAACACCAAAGGCTTAATAATCTACCACTTCTACGATTCCCTGATTTCATGATTTAGCAAAAACACTGCCTACATATACTCACAATATTAGAAGGTTTTAGTATCACCAAAAGCTTAAAAAGTGCTTCACATTTTGAAAGACATAAATATTGTTTAGAGGATGGGAACACTACATAAACATTCAAGTTTTTGCATATATATTTTAACTACCTTTTTTTATTTTAAAAATTTTATTTATTTATTTGGCACAGAGGGAGAGATCACAAGCAGGCAGAGTGGCAGGTGGTAAGAGAGGGAGAAGCAGGCTCCCCACTTAGCAGGAGGTCCAGTGTAGGGCTTGGTCCCCAGACCCTGTGATCATGACCTCAGTCAAAGGCAGATGCTTAATTGACTGAGCTACCCAGTTGCCCTATACCTACCTTTTAAACAATTTAACACAATACATTTTAGTTAACAATTTATGTATTTTTCCTTATAGTCTTAGCTTTCCTAAAAGCTTTTAATGAGAAATAGAGACATTTTATTAATAATCTCTGAGAAAATTCATGTTAATTAGTATTCAGAAAATTATATTATTAGGGGTACATAGTGCATTTTCTTCAATTTAGTGTATGTTTTTTTTTTTTTTTTAATTCAAAAACTTCTTAGAATACCACCTTGTATAGAACTTTAGTTCCTGGATCTATGATGTATATTTTTTAGTTATTATTTAAATTCCAGTTAGTTAACACATGGTGTAATATTAGTTTCAGGTATACAGTATAGCAATTCAAAAATTCCATACAACATCCAGTGTTCATCATAAGTACACTCCTCCTTAATCCCCCTCACTGATTTAATCCATCCCCCCTCCCCTCTGGTAATCATAGTTTGCTCTCTATAGTTAAGAGTTTGTTTCTTGGTTTGTCTCTCACTCTCTCTCATTTCCCCTTTGCTCATTTGTTTTGCTTCTTAAATTCCACATATGGGTGAAATCATATGATATTTGTCTTTCTCTGATTAAATAATACTCTCTAGCTCCATCCATATCTGTGCAAGTGGCAAGATTTTATTCTTGCTTATGCTGGAGTATATTCCAGGTGTGTGTGTGTGTGTGTGTGTGTGTGTGTGTGTGTGTGTGTGTGATATCTTCTTCATTATATAAAACACGGCTATAAACATCAGTGTGCAAGTATCCCTTTGAAGTGGTATTTTTGTATTCTTTGGGTAAATACCTACTAGTGAAGTTGTTGGATCATAGGGTACTTCTATTCTTAGCTTTTTGAGGACCCTCCATACTGTTTTCCAGAATGGCTGCACCAGTTTACATTGGTAAAGTAGAATCTGAGGTTTTCAGAGTCTAAAATTAATTTCTTTCTTTCTTTCTTTATTTATTTATTTTATGCTTTTTTAAAGATTTTATCTACTTCTCTTACAGAGAGAGAAAGAGCACAAGCAGGGGAAGCAGCAGAGGGAAAGGGAAAAGGAGATTTCCCGCTGAGCAGGGATATCCCCCCCACCCTTAGCCATATGGGTCTTGATCCCAGGACCCTGAGATCATGACCTGAGCTGAAGGCAGATGCTTAAATGACTGAGCCATGCATGTGCCCCAGAGTCTTATATTTCTAAGGACAATCGTATCAACTCTTGAAGAACTGTTAACTCATCAGTTCTAACTTGTAGCGAATTGAAAAATTTCATTGGAAATGAAAATTCACTAAAATTTATAAATATCTGGTTATTTATCTGGCAGTCAGCTATGGTAAAATCCTGTACTTCAATTTTTACAGGGCTTGGAAGCTCATTCATCAACATCTACTCTAGTTTTTATCTGACAGAAAAGATAATCAAACATTAAAACAGTAAATCAAGTTGGATTTGAGGGCAGAAAGTTACTTCACAGTCCAAATGACAACTACATAATGTAACCATAAGACATTGGTACCACCACATCTTATTTTTTGCTGGACAGTTTTAAAGTTAAGCATGACAGAACATAACTGTCATCTATAGAAATTAAATTCTCCAAAGAAAAAGTTCTCCAAAAATTGGAGATAATTTTAAAAATAAATTTTGTGACATTTTTATTATGGTATCTTAAGAAACTTGTTTGTATTGCTACTTAAAAAAATTAGGAAAACATAAACTAAAATATGTTTGTGTTATATTTCTGTTATCTTTTGAAAGTACCAAAGTATAAGGTACTATTGTGCTTTTTTCATAAAGATAGACTAAATAATAATGAAAAGTGAACACAGTCAAAATTACTTATGTCACTATAATTAGTTTTTTCCTACAATGCATTTGTGTATATACTCCTTTATGATATATTCCTAAATGACATACATGTGTTCTTAGATAATAATAGGTATGGATAGTATATCTCTAATATAAATGGTTAATTTATTAGTAAAATTTCTCTAAGTCTCACACTAAAAAATGATATTTCCTTTGTGATTTCTGAATCACTCTAAATAAAAGAAAATATACACAACAGTTAAAATTGAATAAAAGAGTTCTGATCTTACATACAAACATACAGAACTTCTTATACACAAATTACATTGTACTTGAGAAGAGCACAGGTTAGACCGCTTTTTTTTCCATAGTAAATGATTTCTTTTTACAGATGATAATAGTATTTATTTACCATGAATTGAACATTTATAATGTGGGATTTATCATTCTAATTGCTTCATATATTTCTTTTCTCTGTACTTCATGTGTTTCAATCGCTATGACCATCATAAAGATGGAAAGAAAATCCAACTCAGAGAACTACGTTACTCACTCAAGGTTACATATTTAGAAAGTAATAAAATTATGATTCAATTTTAGTTTTGTCTGAGTCCAAAGATTATCATATCTATCCTTTACACAGAGTGAGCTACTAATCTCTCTGTATTGTTCCTCTCATGTTAGTCCAGCTAAGGTCTGCTGAGTACTTTGGGTATTGGGAACCTGGGAAGTAGTAGATATGTAGAAGGGAGATAGCTTTTGGCCACATCTAAATGAACAGGTATTCACTGACACTAACGATCAGCAATAGGTTTCCCCATTCAAGACACACCTTCCAGGTACACCTCACTGGGGCCAGGAACAAACCAGGCAGTAAACTGCACTGGGAATAAGGGATATAAGCCTTAGAAGGGAAGAACAATAGTACTGTCCACACTAAATTGAGGTAGACACAGAACTGAAATCACAATAATCAGTGAGTATATGGGTTACCTATGCTCACCTATAAACACAGACTGCACCAAGCATGGAAACAGCAGAGTCTTACACACAGCTCCTCTGGAGCTGCTCCTGTACTACTAATAAACCAGCATCTACTAGCTCTGGGACTGAGTGTGAGCAAACCCATAGGGGACTGATAGTTTTAACAATCAACTCTAAGTGGTTATGGCTTCTGCAGAATGACTTTTCACATTTTTAGTGAAGGAATATACTTATAAGATAGCTGCTTGAATTAAAGTCTTATTCTGTCACTATTAAAGAAAGACAAATAGGAAATAAAATATTTAAACATATGCTATTGGTTGCATTAGTACTCTGATTTAACATGCTAAGCTAATAATGCACAGAAGAAAATGCTGTAGGTTTAAAATAAAATTACATGGTATAAACAGAAAAATGTAAGAGCAACTAACACAAACCCATGAAGTTGATAATTAAATTAGTTATATGATAGGAATAATTTAAAAATAGCAACAGAATTACAACTTTTTACATTAATTTCTTCTCAAAATCAAAATTAACCTAAAACAAAAATACCTGAGGTTCTATTATAGAAGAGGCCTATTGAACATAGACAAAAGCCTTCTCATGGATGAGACTATTATTTTTTAGATTAACATCACACAGATTACAGTTTCTTATAAATGCATTTTCTCAAAAGTCAAAACAATCATAACAATTATTTTTATTTCTTTGATTTGCCTTAAACTTAAGGTGTCCATGAAATGTTTAAAATGTATCATTCTATATTTACAAGAGAACAACTTCAAAATAATTTTTTTTAAATGCTTTGAGGTAGTTCTAATGTTTCGGGGGGAAAAAAGTGAATGTTTCTCCCTCAGATAATTTCAATTATTCTTTCGACCATAATTAAACAAGCAATGCTTAATATTCACAGATGAAGAACTTTCAGATATTATGTCATCAGACTTCCTGTAAACAAGGCACTTTTTATTTCTAATTGAGAAAGTGGTACTACTGAACCAGGATTGATTTCTCTTTTCTATTTTGTGTAGCCTAGTGATTGTTTTGTGTGGTATGTCACTGTAAGATGGTTCCTTAATTTAATTTTTGGAGTCTAAACAGTCTTTTTGTATTCTAGCAGTCCACATATTTAATTTGGCAGCATGTACTTGATGTTTGCAGTTAGATCTGGAATCTCATCTCAAACCATTATTTTACCATTTATGGTAAACAAGTTCCCAAAACAAACAACAGCAATTTTGATCAGAACTATTACAGTATAAATTAAATACATGTTTTTAAGCCATCTTTCTTAATCCAAGATATTTTTTCTGCACCTCAATTATTGATAAAGTTATAAAAAAACAATAGCAAAATAGAAGATACAAAAAAAAGCAAGAGTGCTAACAAAGAAATTTTTTTTTTTTTTTAATGATGCCTTTAAAACAAATTGGAAGTCAAGGGAATGGACTAATATCTGATATTTAAATCAACCTAAGCCACTGAGGATAATCATATGTATATGAATGAAGTTCCAAGCATGGCCTAGCTAAAAAAAACCAAAGTAATAATCCTGTTGGTTGTATAATGCATGTAAAGCAAGGTAATTTGCATAGATTACAAATAACTGAAAGGCAAATTTAGGTATGTGTTGCTGTTGTCAGTAAAAACAAACTGCAAATAAAATTAGTGAATTTGATATCTAATGTGGTCAGAAGGTGGTGTACTCAGTTGATCTGATGTCAAGGACATTGGTTTGTTATAACAAATGCACTTTGTTCTGGGTACCTGGGTGGCTCAGTGAGTTAAGCGTCTGCCTTCAGATCAGGTCATGATCCCAGGGTCCTGGGATGGAGCCCCACATTGGGCTCTCTGCTCAGCAGGGAGCCTACTTTCCCTTCTCTCACTCTGCCTGCCTCTCTGCCTACTTGTAATTTCTGTCTGTCAAATAACTAAATGAAATATTAAAAAAAATTTAAAAAAAGAAATATACTTTGTTCAATGAGAACATACATGGATAAAATGTCCAGTATGGTAGCTCCTAGCTTCAGGCAGCTGCTGAGCACTGAAAATGTGGCTAGCGCAAGAGGATGTGCATTTTTTTAATTGATTTAAATTGACTTAAATTTAAAAGCTCATCCATTTTAGTTACTTGAAGAATTTTAAATCTGTTTGGGCAACTTGACATGTATAAATTTACATTATCAAACTTAAATTTTATAAAGTACAAATACAGATCAAGTAATTCCAATGAAAAATCAGCATCCAAATTAAGATGCTCTGTGAATGTGAAATACTTATCAGATTTCAAAGACTAACTAAAAAATATAGATTTTAGTAATTTTTTCATATTTATTATATATACAATACTTAAATTTTTATTTAACACAATATTTTATATAATATTTTTATTTTTAGTGTAGTTACTGAAAAAATTAGAATTATGTATGTGTCTCACATTACACTTCTGTTGGATAGTACTGAGAGAGAACAGAAATCTATAGAGTATTAAACTTACATATATTGTTAAGAATATATTTTAGGTTAATCTATTTTAAATGCACTTACATTTTCCTCTTCTTTCCATAGTCACATCCTTCCCCACACTGTTCCCACAACCAGAAGTTCTGATCATGTAACCTACAGTGTTGTTTTGATGGAGATACAAAGGCATAATTGAGAGAGAAAGCAGGGAGGTAGAAATGTTTTAGACTTTTCTTTTGTCACAGTATATTATTCCATTTTTATTCCTATTAATGATTAAGAAGAAATGGCAAAGAGAAAAAAAAAAATAAGTGAGACCAATACAGATTCAAAGAAAAGGGGGAATGGCCACTTCAATGGTCCATGTTTCCTCCAAGGAAGTTGTGAGAGCAGGTACTGCCATGATCTTTCAAAGAAGGATCAGGGAAAGACCCCTTCACAGACCAACATTTAGTCAGGCCAAGTCCAGAGTTAAAACATGTTATCAGAGTAGTACTAGTGCTACTAGGAAGAAGTGACCAACTGGGAGAACAGTCTACAAATCACCTCAAAGTACACAACTTTGGCAACTTTCTTCTATAACTGAAAGGATGGGTTCTAGTACTTTCAGTACTAACAAATGATATCATATGGTATTGTCCCAAAATACTAGGACCTATTACGGACAGTTCACAAAATCCATTAGATATAATTTTGAGAGAGTTAAGAACTGATATGCTTGGGACTGCAAGTCATTAAAAAATAGGCAATGGTGAAATTGTTTTTTTTTTTTTCTAAGCTGTCTATTGATTTAAAAACATAAGGAAAGAAAAATGGTAAGTCTCTAAACTTTTAGTCAACTGACTGAAAATGGAATATGTTATCTCCAAATGATAATATGTCCTAACAGTTCAAAATACCAAATTTTGCATCATTTGGCATCTTTTTTCCATTTATACCTTTGTTTCTCTGATTTTATTTCAATTTTATAAACCTAGGCTTTTCATCTACATTTACAAATCCATCTAATAGTGGAGCCTTAACGGCAAACAAAAAGTCTGCATTGAAATCTATACAGAGAGAAAAGCTCTTCCTGAAACCAGAGCTGTTTCTCTCTCTCTCTCTCTCTCTTTTTTTTTTTTTTTTTTTTAAGATTTTACTGATTTACTTGACAGAGGGAGAGATGGAGCTAGAGAGAGAGACTTAGAGAGCACAAGCAGGGGAAGAGGCAGGCAGAGAGAGAGTGAGAATCGGGCTGCCTGCAGAGCAAGGAGCCCAATGAGAGACTTGGATACAAGGACCCTGGGATCATGACCTGAGCCGAAGGCAGACGCTTAACAACTGAGCCACCCGTGCGCCCCTACCATATCTGTTTTTCAAAGTAGATCTCACAGTTATGACTCCTACATCCTTTCATTTTAACAGAAAAGTATGATACAGTCATTTTGATACTAGCTTCGTCATGAAGTACTACTTTAGATGGTCAATACATTTTTACTAAGTAACATTACTGAGTTGAAGTTATAATAATGGAAATACCTTACGTGATCATTATGTATTAGGTACTGAAATGACCACTGTCTACAACTCAGTGATTCTTTAGAAAAATCCTTTTAGTAAAATCACTATCATTTCCACTTCAAAGATAACAAAAGCAAGTTTAGTGAGGATAAATAAATAATCTAGGACAACTGAGATATACCGGAACCTGGATTCTTCCAAGCCTCTGTTTCCAAGCCTATGGCCTACCCATTATGTTATTCTGGCTCTTTTAATATCCACCGTTTGAATTGCATTAAATGTGTAGATTGCTTTAGGTAGCATAGACATTTTCACAATATTTATTCTTCCAATCCAGGAGCATGGGACACATTTAATGCAATTCCTATCAAAGTACCATCCATCTTTTTCAAAGAAATGGAACAAATAATGCTAAAATTTATATGGAACCAGAAAAGACCTCGAATAGCCAAAGGGATATTGAAAAAGAAAGCCAACGTTGGTGGCATCACAATTCCGGACTTCAAGCTCTATTACAAAGCTGTCATCATCAAGACAGCATGGTACTGGCACAAAAACAGACACATAGATCAATGGAACAGAATAGAGAGCCCAGAAATAGACCCTCAAATCTATGGTCAACTCATCTTCGACAAAACAGGAAAGAATGTCCAATGGAAAAAAGACAGCCTCTTCAATAAATGGTGCTGGGAAAATTGGACAGCCACATGCAGAAAAATGAAATTGGACCATTTCCTTACACCACACACAAAAATAGACTCAAAATGGATGAAGGACCTCAATGTGCGAAAGGAATCCATCAAAATCCTTGAGGAGAACACAGGCAGCAACCTCTTCGACCTCTGCCGCAGCAACATCTTCCTAGGAACAACGCAAAAGGCAAGGGAAGCAAGGGAAAAAATGAACTATTGGGATTTCATCAAGATCAAAAGCTTTTGCACAGCAAAGGAAACAGTTAACAAAATCAAAAGACAACTGACAGAATGGGAGAAGATATTTGCAAACGACATATCAGATAAAGGACTAGTGTCCAGAATCTATAAAGAACTTAGCAAACTCAACACCCAAAGAACAAATAATCCAATCAAGAAATGGGCAGAGGACATGAACAGACATTTCTGCAAAGAAGACATCCAGATGGCCAACAGACACATGAAAAAGTGCTCCATATCACTCGGCATCAGGGAAATACAAATCAAAACCACAATGAGATATCACCTCACACCAGTCAGAATGGCTAAAATCAACAAGTCAGGAAATGACAGATGCTGGCGAGGATGTGGAGAAAGGGGAACCCTCCTACATTGTTGGTGGGAATGCAAGCTGGTGCAGCCACTCTGGAAAACAGCATGGAGGTTCCTCAGAATGTTGAAAATAGAACTGCCCTATGACCCAGCAATTGCACTATTGGGTATTTACCCTAAAGATACAAATGTAGTGATCCAAAGGGGCACATGCACCCGAATGTTTATAGCAGCAATGTCCACAATAGCCAAACTATGGAAAGAACCTAGATGTCCATCCACAGATGAATGGATCAAGAAGATGTGGTATATATACACAATGGAATACTATGCAGCCATCAAAAGAAATGAAATCTTGCCATTTGCGACAACATGGATGGAACTAGAGCGAATCATGCTTAGCGAAATAAGTCAAGCAGAGAAAGACAACTATCATATGATCTCCCTGATATGAGGAAGTGGTGATGCAACATGGAGGCTTAAGTGGGTAGGAGAAGAATAAATGAAACAAGATGGGATTGGGAGGGAGACAAACCATAAGTGACTCTTAATCTCACAAAACAAACTGAGGGTTGCTGGGGGGAGGGGGTTTGGGAGAAGGGGGTGGGATTATGGACATTGGGGAGGGTATGTGCTTTGGTGAGTGCTGTGAAGTGTGTAAACCTGGTGATTCACAGACCTGTACCCCTGGGGATAAAAATATATGTTTATAAAAAATAAAAAGTTAAAAAAAAAATATCCACCATTTGATATTTTTATTGTAAATTTATAATATTTTATTTTATCATACAAAATATTATTATTATTTTAAAAGATTTTATTTATTTGACAGAGACAGACACAGTGAAAGAGGGAACACATACGAGGGGAGTGGGAGAGGGAGAAAGAGGCTTCCCGCTGAGCAGGGAGCCTGATGCGGGGCTCAATCTGAGGACCCTGGGATTATGACCTGAGTTGAAAGCAAACACTTCATGACTAAGCCACCCAGGTACCCCCAAAATATTATTATTTGAAACTAACAATTCTTAATATTACTTGGTTACCTGAAGAAATCACTCAAAAATGTTAGATCTATGTTTGCTTTTATCCTATCCTGTGTTGTTAAAAAATGAGAAAAATAATTTACTGACGTAACTGTCACTTAAAAAAACAACTTTCATGTTGTTTTCTTTGGCTTTGATTATCAATATGGTTTTAAAAGTCCAAAATGATACTTGTTTTAAAAAATCAGTGGATTGACTTTTAATCAATATTTTTCTATTAATCTTGAGATTACTACACATAGGTCATAATTCCAAGAAACATGAATTTCTGGGAATATAAGGCTTCTTGTGCCAAGAACCACCAAAAAATCTTTACTCCAATATTTGACATTTTATGCTCCTCTAAATGTATTCTAATGCATGGTCATGCTACAAAATGACTATCATTAGTGCTGTCACAGGCCATGGCTGTGGGAAGACCATGACTAATGTTAAGCTATCAGCACTGTCGGTGCAAGGTGTATTCTCATAATTTCTCAAACTGACCATGGAACCAATTTCCACTGATCCCTAAGTCATAAAACTTTACAATTACCCTGAGTTCATTAATAATGTATTACAGTTCTCATTCTCAATCAGAGTTTAATCAGACCCATGTCTCACAGGAAGGTTGACAAGTAAGCCACAAAATTATCCATATAAATGTCAAGATTTATTTTCCTAACATAAATGATCTAACCTAGTCAAGCATAGTTAATAATAAAATCACTCTTTCTGAGATTACCATTCACCTGATTGTCATACCCATTTTGGCCTTGTATTTCAACCTCTCTAATGGTGGAGGTTATGGATATGGTCCACATAAATAGACCAACTTATATGAGTCATGTTCATGTTTATATTAAAAAAACACAAAACCATGAATACATATAATATTGCTTATTACTTGTTTGAAACATGCACGAAACCAAATGGTTCAATTTATTTCATGCAAACGGGATAAATATTAAGAAGGGAAAAATACGTGAAAACACTAATTTTAGTTGTAGACATCTCAGGCTGCTATCTTTGCTAAAATCATAATGACAAATTTTTACTTTAAGTACAGAATCTCAGAATACTTCCAAATAGGGAATTATGTATGAAGACATTCTTAAAAAGTAACTGCATTGGAAAACAAAAACATAATCTTGTATCTACACTGCACTTTGTCCACATTCTGTGAATAAAGGCATTTGGTATTTTAATAATAAAGGATATATATAATAAACAGATTCTGAGTTCTTACTGCTATCTACTCATTGCTATACTTCCGGACCATTCTTGATATATTTTGATTATGCCATAACTTGAAAAAGATCTATCATTTCTCCACTATAAATATATAAATTCTTAGTTTTCTAGATAGGTAACACATTAAATAACTAATTATATAAACATTTATCAATTTAAGAAAATATATGCAAAATTATAACTTATTTGTTTTGGGAAGATTGATAGAAGTAAACAGATAAATAGATATAAGATAAACTAATGCAGATGAGATTTAAGAAACAACATATTGATTGGGAAATATTAGACTATCTTTCAAGACGTCTCGTGAAGAATTTTAGTAACTTATGCCAATTTTTATATACCGTCTGTCTTAATAAAAACACATTGTTTAGAGTAGCTTCCCTTCTGGGTATAAACAGACAAATTTGTTGACACAATTCTGACAGCTCCATTGAAGCAGAGAGCAGAATTGCATTCATTTATTCAATTTCCACAGTATTAGACTCACAAACCTTTAAAAGAGGAAGAAAACTTTTTAATATAGATAATTAGAACAAAGAATCAGTATTGTACAATTTTACTTCATCAGATAAATAAATCAGTATGGATTAACCAAGAACTTAAAAAGTAAATGTATTTTTCTTTCAACTGACTTACTTTTATCTTAGATAAACAATTTAAATTTCACATTTCTTAAAGGCAAATTGATAATACTGATAGAAATCCAAAGGAAGTATTTAGTGCTATGACTCTACATATGACTGTCAAAGTTGTGGTACTTTTAGGATCATATTAGTAAAATCTTCTACATAATTATTTTCTAAGATGCATTAACTTGACTTCTATTCAATGTTTTAATAGTATTAGGGTATATACAATAAATATCTGACACACAAATATTATTTTATAATAATGACTACTATTTATTCAACCCTCTTTCCCTCATGATTTACATAATCTCCTTCAATTAAAGTTACTTTATTTAATCATCTATTTTCTTTTCCTCTGTTCACTGTAAATTCTTCAAGGAGCTGTATATAACTGGGATATTTTGATTTAGAGTAAGAAATATAGGGTGACAGGGATTACCAAATCCTGAGGCGGGCACATGCTGTGATGAGCACTGGGTGTTAAACTTAACAAATGAATCCCTGAATACTGCATCAAGGACTAATTATGTAATATACAGTGGCTAACTGAACCTAATTTAAAAAAAGAAAAAAAGAAGAAATCTACATTTGGTCCTCATCATGTTTCAGTCACAGAAACCTAAACTCCTAAACTCTTGGAATCCCCTATGATCAAAGGGATAAACATGTCTCCTAATATGTGAGTTGACTCTCAAACTCACCTGAGGGTGGAAGCTAGTTGCCAGGGAGACCAACCATGAACAGAGGGAAAGAACTTTCGAGGGAGGTCTTTTTTTTTTTTTTTTTTTTAAGATTTTATTTATCAGAGAGAGAGAGGGAGAGAGAGCGAGCACAGGCAGACAGAATGGCAGGCAGAGGCAGAGGAAGAAGCAGGCTCCCTGCCGAGCAAGGAGTCCGATGTGGGACTCGATCCCAGGACGCGGGAATCATGACCTGAGCTGAAGGCAACTGCTTAACCAACTGAGCCACCCAGGCGTCCCAGAGGGAAAGAACTTTCAATTCCAACCCCTGATTTCCAGGGAGGGGTCAGGGCCCAGAAGTTGAATTCAATCACCAATAGCCAGTGCTATGCAATGAAGCCTCTATTTAAAAAACAATAATAATAAAAGAGAGAGAGGATCCAGAAAGCTACTAGGATGGATGGGGAATCAGAATGCCTCCACATATCACATTCTAGGCTCCAAATTCCATATAGGCAGAAGTTCCTTTTTTGGGGACCTCACCATATGTATCTCTTCATTTGGTTGTTGTTTTGTATCCTTTAATGTCCTTCGTAATAAATCATTAATCTAGTGAGTAAACGAGTTTCCTGAGTTCTAAGAGCTATTCTAGCAAATTAATCAAAACCAAAGAGGGGCCTTTAGGAACTTCTGATTTATAGCCAGCTGGCCAGAAGTACAGGTTACAACATGGACTTGTGATTGGCATCTTGAGTTGAAGGGAGTTGGTGGAACCTCCAATCTGTAGCCAATTGGTCAGAAGCACACATAGCAGCTGAGTCCTTAACCTGCAGAATATTTCTAGGCAGATAATGTCAGAATTAAGTTGAACTCCATGATACCCATCAAATGCCAAAAACTGGTGGTGTGCAGAGAAAACCCCCACAAACATTGCAATTGAGTGCAGAACGCATATAATATTTAATCAAAGATCTGTTGGCATTTGTTGAGCCTGGTATCTAATTATGCTTTTTTTATGGATTTTATTTAAAACCTCTTTCATAATATAACACTTTCATACATTTGTATAATATATGCTAGTAGAATTGACATTTCTACCATTTCATGTAAAGATGCTACTTTATAACTAATTTATTAAACTTATATATTTTTGAGGCCATATGCTGATATATAATATATTCCCTAAATATAAATGACCCATATATGCCAAGTCTTTTATAAAAGACTACCTACTATTAGAAATATCTTTGTTAAATTAAAAAAAAAAGTGCTGACAAGGAAAACATTTCTATTTCTAAACCTCAGTTAATCACTGTTAAAAATCAGTTAATATCTCATGGCTAATCCAGGGTTGAATCCAAATGACATACAAACTATCCTAGCTGCGGGGGGTGAGGGGGATGTGGGTGGTGGGGAGAGGATGATACTATTCTATTCTCATCTTCTCTCTTAGAAGCCCTGAAAAGATTCTAGAATCTTGCACAATTAGTTACAGCCAACCTCTGAAAACAGGTTCTTTGTTACTGCAAAGCAATTCCATTTGTTATGACAATTGCCCTTTGTTTACTATGAATTTAAAACACAAGAATAAACACAAGTGAGCTGTGCTCAAGTATTAGAGACAGACTGGTTGCAATTATAGGTGAAAGCTGCCCTTAAAATCAATCCACCTCATCTCCTTTAGAATGTGAAATAACTTTCACTCAGATCACCCACATAAATGAGGACTTGCTCCCACAACAGTAACCCCAGACTAGGAATGTAGAACCAGAAGTGGTAATTCATTAATGTCACTTTTTAAGATATAAACAAGACCTGTGTTAGAAACTATTTTGTCAAAATATCCCCTTCACTCTAGTGTGTTCTATTGTTTGATACGCAGCTTTAAGCCTAATACTTCTTAACTGGCTTAAAACTAGTATAGGAGAAGAATAAGTGAAACAAGATGGGATTGGGAGGGAGACAAACCATAAGTGACTCTTAATCTCACAAAACAAACTGAGGGTTGCTGGGGGGAGGGGGTTTGGGAGAAGGGGGTGGGATTATGGACATTTGGGAGGGTATGTGCTTTGGTGAGTGCTGTGAAGTGTGTAAACCTGGTGATTCACAGACCTGTACCCCTGGGGATAAAAATATATGTTTATAAAAAATAAATTAAAAAAAAAACTAGTATACTAATAGTCCTGGGTATTATATGCAACTAAGGAATCTTTGACCACTACATCAAAAACTAATGATGTACTATATGTTGGCTATTGAATTAAAACATAACAAAACAAAACAAAAACCTAGTATACTAGGTCCTTTTCCTATCTACACTAATGCTCTCCCTAATTAAGTGTCATGGATGGGGAAATCATAATTTGTATGAAATTCTTCAAAGCTCTAAAAATATATAGAGGTTTTACTTCCCTTCATCTATAATTTAAATACAAATTTCTAGCTTTTAAATTTGTCAGCATTTTCATCATATTAAATGTAGGTAAATGTCTCTATCTTAATGAGTGTTGTTGAAGTTTAAGAATAATTCTCAAAATAAAATTAGTCTTTTAGGAGGAAAACCTACAGCACACAGCATTCTTAAAAGTAGAAGGAAGGTGAATCAAGAAAGTAAGAATTCTGGAAATTAAGGAGTATGGATTGCTGACAGCAGGGAAAGTCCTGGTCATGGTACACAAAAATTGCAGGCAGTATCTTCCCGGAGCAAGGCATGCAGGGATTCTACACTTACTGAATTGTCAGGATGGTAAAAGTATTATAACCAAATATTAAAGAAATGAATTAGTTTAGGAAATGTCATTTGATCTTTCAAAACAGAAGAGAGTGGTAAATAAATAAACATTACAACTGCCAGTGAAGCAGGAAGCTATGAAAGACTAAAAGGAAACCAACAAGTCCCGGAAAATCACGGGGGTAACAGGCACCCCAAACTCTGACATGACTATTACTAATGCTGAATTCCAACTCAGCCAGAGTTTTCCTGTTGTCACTACAACATTTAATAAGGGGATATTAGCAACTCAGAGCATCTGTGAGTGATCTCATATAAGGATCAACATCTATTTCTTATTCATCTAACTTTCTTTATGTAGAATTTTACCATTACTTAACCTTTGGATTCTTTTTCAATGGAAGAAACTTCCATAGTCCCACCAAATTTTCCCAACTGAAAGGAAGATACAAATGAATGATCACTGTGTTTTTAGCTAGCCAGAACAAGGATACATGACTTTCCGTGTGATTTTGAACAGGTTGCTTAAAATGGAGTAAGACAATCCCAATTTCTTAAAGGAAGAGAATCTAACAGGGTAACTGAAATATGCCCAGTAACTTTAAGGTGATGGTATAGTTCCATCTAATTCTCTCCTTTGATCAAAATTGTTCAACGCTGTTTTCATATTTCCAGAACACAAATCAAATATCTCAACAAGGAACTCAAGTCCTTTCATAATGTCTTCTTCAACAGCCTATCCATATTCACTTCACACTGTCCCACTTTGTGTAACTGATGTAGTCACACTGAAGTATTACATTCATTCTTCTTTTGCTATGTCTGCCTTTCTTCCTGCTTCTTTCCACAACTCTAAACAAGCATTTCTGCCTTCTTCTTCAAGGACCAATTCAATATAGACTTCCAATAAAGTAACATTTTTATGCCTCTCTTTCTTCTCTCTCCCTCTAATAAAAGAAATTTCTCCTTTCTTTCACCTCTGGATCTAACCCCTCCTATAGGTTATGGTGCATCTGACTCCATGTGTCTTTCCTTCTCCTATTTTTTTTTTCTTTTTGTCATATTCTCCTTCTCCATTATCTCCATTTCCTTCACAATTTTTAAGATTCTTATATGAAATTAATCAGGTATTAACAAGAAAAGGATTAAACCTTCCATTTGTACCTTAGGCACATACAACTTCCTTTGTTCTTTCTAGTTGTACTACTGTTATATACATGAGGCATAAATTTCAGTTGTTTTCTTTTTTCCCTTTTTTGCAGATCATAGATCACATATGGAAATAAAAAAACAGGAAATGAATGTGGGAATAAAAAGAGAATGACAGCAGATATTTTTCTCAAAAGCTTAAAAAATCAGCTATTTGGACAGACACTACAAGGGCTGAATTATTTTGAGACCAGTGAACACAGCATTGATAATGAAAGAACAATAAGACTGTGTGAGCTTATTGGAAAACAACCCATGACAGTGAAATTTAGTTCAAAGTGCTGAACTGCAAATGAGAATTTTGTCTGAGTTATGAAATCTTGCTCAAAATCTATTGTTTTATAAACTTCCACCACATGTACACATGCACATATACACGTATACTCACACACAAATAGAGAAACAGATACATATATATAATTCTTTAAATATGTATTATTCTGCATATATACATATATATATAATTTTGTTTCATCCAGTATAATCCAATATAATTCTGTATATATAGATTTTATTCTGTGTGTGTGTGAGTATAATGGCAATTTGTAGACTTGTATGAGTGTTATCACATGTCAACACTCTCAAGTAGTTAGATGAACGAGTGGTTCAGTCCTAAAGTGGAGATTGAGCCATGGGCCAGAGGACACACTAAGTCCCTAGCACCCAGGAAGTGTGTTGTCAAGCATTAAAAGGGATATGTGCATGCATATGTATACATGTATATGCATGGATATATACGTACTGGATATATACATGAGTTTTCATCTTAGTTTTCTGACCATATTCTCCTTTATATTGTAATATGCCATCAATATATAGCTCACCAAAGATACAGTAAGGTCTTTGTGAATCAGAAATGTATTACGTTTGATTTTATGTTTTCTACAGTGCAATGTAGAGAGCTTTTCAAATAGAAAATATTAATTAAAAATATACTACAATAAATAAAAACATACTACATAGAGAAGTAAAAAGGCAAGTCATGGGAATGGCTGATAAGCTTTATGATGTTATGTCATATTTCCAAATCATTTGAAAGACATTAGAGCATTATACCCATTATAGAACCAGAACATGAAGCTGTTATCCCCAACATACTTTTGTTCTACTTACACTTTTTTAAAAAAATTTTACTTATTTATTATTTTTCATTTTATTTCTTTTCAGTGTTCCAAAATTCATTGTTTATGTACCACACCCAGTGCTCCATGCAATATATGCCCTCCATAATACCCACCACCAGGCTATTTATTTATTTTTAGAGAGAGAGAGAGAGAGAGAGAAAGAGCAGGAGGGTAGGGCATTGGAAGAGGGAAAAAGAGTCTCAAGCCAATTCTGTGCTGAGTGAGAGTGCAACACAGGGCTTGACCTCCCAACCCTGAGATCAGGACCTGAGCTCATGATTTGACATTACAACTTGAGCTGAAACCAAGAGTCAGTTGCTTAACTGACTGTACCACCCAGGTACCCCATTTTCTACTTACTCTTAAATCTTGGGAAATTAGACTAATATTAATCTCTGTGCTGCTGTTTTTTGGTTGGTGAATTGGGGATAATAATATTAACCCCTTATAAATTATAAGAATAATATGCTCTAAAAGATTAAAAAAAAAAGTATTGCAAAAGACCTAGCATACAGTAAGTATTCAAAGGCATTGATTCATTTATGTATTAATAACACAAACTTTGTGGAGTCACTAACCTATAGATACTATTTTAGGCTTATTTCTTGTCTTTAAAAATAATTTGCACATGATTAAACATGTATTTTTAGGATGTAAGAAATAAACACTAATATAGTGTTTAAATAACTAGACACAAATATAGTTTTTTTTTTATTTACTTATTTTCAGCATCACAGTATCATTATTTTTTCACCACACCCAGTGCTCCATGCAATCCGTGCCCTCTATGATACCCACCACCTGGTATCCCGACCTCCCACTCCCCCGCCACTTCAAAACCCTCAGATTGTTTTTCAGAGTCCATAGTCTCTCATGATTCACCTCCCTTTCCAATTTACTCTAACCCCCTTCTCTCTAACTCCCCATGTCCTCCATGCTTTTTGTTATGCTCCACAAATAAGTAAAACCATATGATAAGTGACTCTCTCTGCTTGACTTATTTCACTCAGCATAATCTCTTCTAGTCCTGTCCATGGTGCTACAGAAGTTGGGTATTCGTCCTTTCTGATGGAGGCATAATACTCCATAGTGTATATGGACCACATCTTCCTTATCCATTCATCCGTTGAAGGGCATCTTGGTTCTTGCCACAGTTTGGCGACTGTGGCCATTGCTGCTATAAACATTGGGGTACAGATGGCCCTTCTTTTCACTACATCTGTATCTTTGGGGTAAATACCCAGGAGTGCAATGGCAGGGTCATAGGGAAGCTCTATTTTTAATTTCTTGAGGAATCTCCACACTGTTCTCCAAAGAGGCTGTACCAACTTGCATTCCCACCAACAGTGTAAGAGGGTTCCCCTTTCTCCACATCCTCTCCAACACATGTTGTTTCCTGTCTTGCTAATTTTGGCCATTCTAACTGGTGTAAGGTGATATCTCAATGTAGTTTTAATTTGAATCTCCCTGATGGCTAGTGATGATGAACATTTTTTCATGTGTCTGGTAGCCATTTGTATGTCTTTATTGGAGAAGTGTTTGTCCATATCTTCTGCCCATTTTTTGATATGATTGTCTGTTTTGTGTGTGTTTAATAATATTTCTTTCTTTTTAAAGATTTTATTTATTTAGCAGAGAGAGACACAGCAAGAGAGGAAACACAAGCAGGGGGAGTGGGAGAGGGAGAAGAAAGCTTCCTGCCAAGCAGGGAGCCCGATGAGGGTTTTGATCCCAGGACCCTGGGATCATGACCTGAGCTGAAGGCAGATGCTTAAGGACTGAGCCACCCAGGCACCC
Source organism: Mustela nivalis (assembly GCF_964662115.1). Taxonomy (NCBI): domain Eukaryota; kingdom Metazoa; phylum Chordata; class Mammalia; order Carnivora; family Mustelidae; genus Mustela; species Mustela nivalis. Next base: position 106,151,768 of record NC_139024.1, read on the forward strand.
CTTTGATAATATTTCAAGACAGTTTCTTCAAAAATGATACTGAGTTAATTGATATTCACATGTAAGAATGAAAACCTATACTTAAATCACTCCTAAAAATCAACTTAAAAAGAATTAAAGACTTACATATATAGCTGAAACCATGAGACTCCAAGAAGGAAATAGAATAATAATGCTCCTTGGCATGATCTTGGTAATGATTATCTGAATACGACACATAAAGCAACAAAAGAAGTAACAAAAGAAGAGAAGAGAAAAAAAAATAGGGAAACAAGTGGGACTGCATCAAACTAAAACTCTTCACAGCAAAGGAAATTATGAACAAAATGGAAACAAAACCTATGAAATTAAAAAAAAAATTCAAATTATATATTGGATAGATATTAATATCCAAAATATATAAATAACACATACAACTCAATAGCAAAAGTCAAATAACCTAATTAAAAATAGGCAAAGGACCTTAATAAATACATATTTCTCCAAAGATATACAAAAGACCAAAAGGTACATGAAAATACGCTCAACATAACTAGTTATTAGGTAAGTGCAAATTAAAATTACAATGAGGTATTATTCATGTTTGTTAGAATAACCATCATCAAAAAGGATAAAGATAACAAATGGTGGTATAGATGTGGATAAAAGGGAATCACTGTGCACTGTTGTTGGAATTGTAAACTGGTATAGCCATTATGTAAAACAGTATGGAGGACCCTCAAAAAATTAAAAATAGAACTACCATATGATTCAGTAATTCCACTTCTAGGAATATATCCAAAGAGAATGAAAAAAAGATACCTACACCTCCATGTTTATAGTAGTATTATTTATAATAGCCAAGAACGTGAAAACCACCTAAATGAACCATAAATGGATGAATGGGTAAATCAATTGTGATACACACACACACACATACACACAAATACACGTATTACAAAACCATCAAAAAGTGAGGAAATACTATTATTTGCAATGACATGGATGGGCTGTGAAGGCGTTATGATGAGTGAAATTAGTCAGACAAAGACAAACATTGCATGATCTCTCTTATATGTGGAATCTAAAAATAAAAAATATAATAATAACTCAGAAAAAGAGTTTAGACCTGTGGTTACCAGAGGTGAAGAGGGAATTAAAAGAAGATGATCAAAAGCTACAAATCAGGGGGGACAAGATGGTGGGGAAGTAGGAGGAGGCGCCTTTTCAACCTGTACCCTAAAGTGAGCTGATTACCTACCAAAGAACTCCGATCACCCATGAAATCAGCTTGAGATCAGAATTATACACGTCTGGATCTCTGCAGGGACAGAAGATGCCAGTGGGCAGGTAAAGCAGAGTGGAACAGCAGACTGATATCGGAAGATAAACAGAAGGGGGAGGGAGCCACCAGAGGCAACCTGTTGGAAAATAATATCCCTAATACGAGCAAGAGTGCCCTGCATCTGGGGACCAGCATTAACTTGGAGACTGGTTGAAAGCACTCCAAAAGAGCAAAGGATCGCGGTGGGGACATTGTGGGAATTGGGGTGGCTAGGGAGGGGCTTAAGTCCCCAGTCCCAGGACAGCCTCCCCTGGTGCTGAGCCAGAGAGAGTGCGGTGGAGAAACCAGGTCTTGGTCCCTGAGCCACCAGCGTGCCCGAGATTGTGAGGGGTCTGGCTCCTGTGAGGGAATGGGAACCACGCTGGAGGGCAGAACACGCGAGCCCTGCTACAGAGCCTGAAATGCACGTGCCCCTCATCATCCCCTGAGAGAGGTGCACAAAGGCCCACCCGGCGCTCTTAGACCTGCGCCATTGTTTCAGAGCCTAAGACACGCGCCCTAAACTCTCCCCCAAGAGAGGTGTGCCAAGGCCCAGCCTGGTGCTTTCGGACCTGCGCCCCGCTCTCAGAGCCTGAGATGTGCACGCAACCCGCAGCCTCCAGAGAGAGGTGCACGCAAGCCGGGCGCTCTTAGACCCAGAAAGACCAGGCACTCCCAGCCCCGGCCAGTGGGAAAATATCAGTGTGTGATCACTGCTCGGAACCTCTCTGGCGGTCTGGAGCTTCCCAGACAGCCACCACTACCATGGTTTTGGGTACAAGCAGAAGATCCTGTGTCCCCAGGTACTGCGACTCAGAACCTGCTCTGCCAGCAGCCAAGGGGAAATTTATATGGGCTCTGCAACACCCACAGAAGAACAGACTGAGAGGGAGGTCAGGGTGCAGTTTGCTTTCCTCTAAACCTACAAAAACCATCACAAGTGGTCAAGGCAAGAGGAAAAAAAAAAAAAGTGAACAAACATAAAAACCTCCAGAGAACAAAAGCCTGAAATAACCGGTTTCCTCTGTCCCTTGAGGGGGACGAGAGGACTTAACTCAGGGAACATCATTGACTGAAAACCCACATGGCAGGCCCCTCCTCCAGAAAACCAACCAGGAAAGAAAAAAACAAACTACAAGAGAACCACCACCATTACTTCATAGGACAACTTTTATTTTTAATTTGTTCCCACTATTCGGCTCATTTTTTTTATATAGATAATTTTTTAATCTATTTACCATCACAGTGAGCTGTCCAGTACATCAAACTCCATAATAACCTTCTAGCCTGAACTTTTTGATACATACAGCTGTGTTTTTCTTTTGCATTTCTATTTTTTAAATTTCTTTTTTAAAATTTTATTTTATTTATTTGACAGAGATCACAAGTAGGCAGAAAGGCAGGCAGAGAGAGAGGAGGAAGCAGGCTCTCTGCTGAGCAGAGAGCTCGATGTGGGGCTTGATCCCAGGACCCTGGGATCATGCCCTGAGCTGAAGGCAGAGACTTTAACCCGCTGATCCACCCAGGCGCCCTTTTTTTTTTTTTTTTAATTTTAGTTTAGTTTAGTCTAGTTTATTCCTTTTTTATTTTTATTTTTTAATATTCATATAGAGTTAAGCTTCAAAGTAATCCCCTTTACCCAATAAATACTATCCCTATAGGTAAACCAATTTTTAATCCTCCTGTATCTTAGGAAAGTTGAATCCTTTAACAAAGATATCAAGATACATCCAGGAAGAATGAAAACAACCTTCTTCGCCCACACTGAGAATTTGTAACCACTCTCCCATCTTTTTTTTCCACCAGTGTTTCTGTGTTTTTGTGTTTGTCCTGATAGTATATAAATCTTACACTTGGGGTTCTTTTTGACGAGGTTCTTCCTTTATCTGCATATATATATATGTATATATATACATATATATATAAATTTTTTTCTCTTGTCATATACTTTTATCAGTCTTTTTGTTTGTCTTTTTTTGTTTGTATACTTCATAAATCTTACCTTGGGGCCCATTTGGGCTGAACCTTCTCTTTTATCTTCCCTTTCTTTCCTGTCTCTCTCTTTCTTTTTTTTCCTTTTTCTTTACTTTTTTATCTTGTTTGGGTGGGGAATCCTGATTGATCAGAAGTGTTTCAGGGTGCACCTTGACTGCACCATGGTCAATACATCCAGCTACATCTGTTCAGTCATCTCCCACCAAAATGACTAGGAGGAGGAATGCCCAACAGAAGAAAAATACAGAGAATGGACCTTCTGCAACAGAGCTAATGGCTATCAACATAGATAATATGTCGGAAAGAGAATTCAGGCTAACAATTATTCAGGCAATAGCTAGGTTGGAGAAAGCCATGGATGACCAAACAGAATTGATTAGGGCCGAACTGAAAGCGACCAGACAGGATGTTCACAATGTTAGGGCGGAGCTTAAAGCTACTGGGGAGGAGGTTCACAATGTTCTCAATAAGTTCCAATCTAATCTAAACTCTCTCAAAGCTAGGGTAACTGAGACAGAAGATAGAATTAGTGATCTGGAGGATAAACAGAGAGAAAGGATCAGGAGGAAGCCTGGAACAACCACGAAAACAGAATCAGGGAAATAAATGATACCATGAAACGTTCAAATGTCAGAATTATTGGAATCCCTGAAGGGGAGGAGAAAGAAAGAAGTCTAGAAGATATAGTGGAACAAGTTCTTCATGAAAATTTTCCCAATCTCATGAATGGATCAAGCATTCATGTACTAGAGGCCAAACGTTCATGTCTCCACCCAATATTATAGATTCCAAAAAAACATCAAGGCACCTGACAGTCAAATTGAAGAATCATAATTGTAGGTATGATCTCTTGAAAGCTGCTAGGACAAAGAGGCTCCTTACTTACAGAGGAAAGCCCATCAGAATAACGTCAGACCTGTCCACAGAGACCTGGCAAGCCAGAAAGGGCTAGCAAGATATATTCAGGGCACTAAATGAGAAGAACATGCAGCCAAGAATACTTTATCTAGCAAGACTGACATTCAAAATGGATGGAGAGATAAAGCGTTTCCAAGACCGGCAAGGCTTAAAAGACTATGCAACCACCAAGCTGACACTGTAGGAAATATTAAGGGGGGTTCTATAAAAGAGGGAAAATCCTAAGAATAGCATTGAACAGAAATATATAGACAATCTACAGAAAGAAAGACTACAAAGGTAACACTATGTCAATAAAAACGTATCTATCAATAATCACTCTCAATGTGAATGGCCTAAATGAGCCCATAAAATGGCACAGGGTTGCAGATTGGATAAAACGACAGGACCCATCCATATGTTGTCTACAAGAGACCCATTCTGAACCTAAAGATATACCCATACTGAAAGTGAAGGGATGGAGAAGCATCTTTAATACCAATGGGCCTCAAAAGAAGGCCAGTGTAGTAATTCTCATATCAGATAAATTAGATTTTAAACTAAAGACTGTAATCAGAGATACAGAAGGACACTACATCATTCTTAAAGGGACTATCCACCAAGATGATCTAACAATTGTAAATATCTATGCTCCCAATATGGGAGCAGCCAATTACATAAGAAAACTGTTAATCAAGATAAAGAGTCATATTAATATGAATACATTAATAGTAGGAGATCTTAACACACCTCTCTCAGAAATAGACAGATCATCGAAGCAGAAAATCAATAAAAAACAAGAGCATTGAATGGCACATTGGACCAGATGGGCCTCATAGATATATACAGAACATTCCACCCTAAAATAACAGAATACTCATTCTCAAGTGCACATGGAACCTTCTCAAGAATAGACCACATACTGGGTCACAAATCAGGACTCAACCAATACCAAAAGACTGAGATTATCCCCTGCATATTCTCAGATCACAATGCTTTGAAACTGGAGCACAATCACAAGGAAAAGTTCAGAAGAAACTCAAACACCTGGAAGCTAAAGACCACCTTGATTAAGAATGCTTGCATCTGTTGATGGACATCTAGGTTCTTTCCATAGTTTGGCTATTGTGGACATTGCTGCTATAAACATTCGGGTGCATGTGCCCCTTTGGATCACTACGTTTATATCTTTAGGGTAAATACCCAATAGTGCAATTGCATCAACCAGGAGATCAAAGAAGAACTGAAACAATTCATGGAAACCAATGAGAATGAAGACACTTCGGTCCAAAACCTATGGGATACAGTAAAGTTGGTCCAAAGGGGGAAATACATAGCCATCCAAGCCTCCCTCAAAAAAAAAAAAAAAAAAAAAAAAATTGAAAAACCCAGAATACACCAGCTGTCTCTACACCTTAAAGAACTGGAGAATCAACAACAAATCAAACCAACTCCTCACATAAGAAGGGATAATAATCAAGATTAGAACTGAGATCAATGAGGTAGAAATGAGAGATACAGTAGAACGTATCAGTGAAACTAGAAACTGGTTTTTTGAAAGAATCAATAAGATCAATAAACCACTGGCCACACTAATCCAAAAGAAATGAAAGAAAGCCCAAATTCATAAAATTATGAATGAAAAGGGAGAGATCACAAGTAACACCAAGGAAGTAGAAATAATCATCAGAAGTTATTATCAACAGTTATATGCCAATAAGCTAAGCAACCTAGATGAAATGGATGCATTCCTGGAAAACTATAAACTCCCAAAATTGAACCAGGAAGAAATTGACAACCAGAATAGACCGATATCTAGTAACGAGATTGAAGCACTGATCAAAAACCTCCCAAAAAACAAGAGCCCAGGACCTGACAGATTCCCTGGAGAATTCTACCAAACTTTCCAAAGAAGAAATAACACCTATTCTCCTGAAGCTGTTTTAATAAATTGAAGCAGAAGGAAAACTTCCAGACCCTTTCTATGAAGCCAGCATTACCCTGATCCCCAAACCAGGCAAAGACCCTATCCAAAAGGAGAATTTCAGACCAATATCACTAATGAATATGGATGCTAAGATTCTCAACAAGATCCTAGCCAACAGGATCCAACAGCACATTAAAAAGATTATCCACCATGACCAGGTGGGATTCATCCCTGGGCTACACGGATGGTTCAACATTTGCAAATCAATCAATGTGATAGAACAAATTAATATTAAAAGATATAAGAACCACATGGTCCTCTCAATTGATGCAGAAAAAGCACTTGACAAAATCCAGATCTCTTCCTGATTAAAACGCTTCAAAGTATAGGATAGAGGGAACATTCCTGAACTTCATAAAATCTATCTATGAAAGGCCCACAGAAAATATCATCCTCAATGGGAAAAAACTTGCAGCCTTCCTGTTGAGATCAGGAACATGACAATGATGCCCACTCTCACCACTCTTGTTCAACATAGTATTAGAAGTCCTAGCAACAGCAATCAGACAACAAAGAGAAATAAAAGATCTCCAAATTGGCAATGAAGAAGTCAAACTCTTTCTCTTCACAGATGACATGATTCCTTACATGGAAAACCCAAAAGACTCCACCCCCAAACTACTAGAACTCATACAGCAATTCAGTAACGTGGCAGGATACAAAGTCGATGTACAGAAATCAGTGGCTTTCTTATACACTAACAATGAAAATACAGAAAGGGAAATTAGAGAATCGATTCCATTTATTATAGCACCAAGAACCATAAGATACCTGGGAATAAACCTAACCAAAGAGGTAAAGGATCTGTACTCGAGGAACTACAGAGCACTTATGAAGAAATTGAAGAAGACACCAAAAGATGGAAGACCATTCCATGCTCTTGGATCGGAAGAATAAGCATTGTTAAAATGTCTATACTGCCTAGAGCAATCTATACTTTTAATGCCATTCCAATCAAAATTCCACCAGTATTCTTCAAAGAGCTGGAGCAAATAATCCTAAAATTTGTATGGAATCAGAAGATACCCCAGATCACTAAGGAAATGTTGAAAAACAAAAATAAAATGGGGGGCATCATGTTTCCTGATTTCAAGCTTTACTACAAAGCTGTGATCACCAAGACAGTATGGTACTGGCATAAAAACAGACACAGACCAGTGGAACAGAGTAGAGAGCCCAGATATGGATCTTCAACTCTATGTGCAAATAATATTTGACAAAACAGGTAAAAATATACAGTGGAAAAAAGACAGTCTCTTCAATAGGTGGTGCGGGGAAAACTGGACAGCTATATGTAGAAGAATGAAACTTGACCATTCTCTTACACCATACACAAAGATAAATTCAAAATGGATAAAAAACCTTAATGTGAGACAGGAATCCATCAGAATCCTAGAGGAGAACATAGGCAGTAATCTCTTCATTATCAGCCACAACAACTTATTTCAAGATATGTCTCCAAAGGCAAAGGAAACAAAAGTGAAAATAAACTTTTGGGACTTTATCAAAATCAAAAGCTTCTGCACAGCAAAGGAAATAGTCAAGAAAACAGGCAACCCACGGAATTGGAGAAGATATTTGCAAATGACAGTACAGAAAAAAGGTTGATATCCAGGATCTATAAAGAACTCCTCAAACTTAACACACATAAAACAGATAATCATATCAAAAAATGGGCAGAAGATATAAACAGACACTTCTCCAATGAAGACATACAAATGTCTATCAGACACATGAAAAAATGTTCATCATCACTAGCCATCAGGGAGTTTCCAATTAAAATCACATTGAGATATCACTTTACACCACTTAGAATGGCCAAAATTAGCAAGACAGGAAACAACATGTGTTGGAGGGGATGTGGAGAAAGGGGAACCCTCTTACACTGTTGGTGGGAATGCAAGTTGGTGCAGCCTCTTTGGAGAACAGTGTGGAGATTCCTCAAGAAATTAAAAATAGAGCTTCCCTATGACCCTGCCATTGCACTCCTGGGTATTTACCCCAAAGATACAGATGTAGTGAAATGAAGGGCCATCTGTACCCCAATGTTTATAGCAGCAATGGCCACAGTCGCCAAACTGTGGAAAGAACCAAGATGCCCTTCAACGGACAAATGGATAAGGAAGTTGTGGTCCATATATACTATGGAGTATTATGCCTCCATCAGAAAGGATGAATACCCAACTTTTGTAGCAACATGGATGGGACTGGAAGAGATTATGCTGAGTGAAATAAGTCAAGCAGAGAGAGTCAATTATCATATGGTTTCACTTATTTGTGGAGCATAAAAATAGCATGGAGGACAAGAGGAGATGGAGAGGAGAAGGGAGTTGAGGGAAATTGGAAGGGGAGGTGAACCATGAGACTCTGAAAAACAATCTGAGGGTTTTGAAGGGGCAGGGGGTGGGAGGTTGGGGGAACCAGGTGGTGGGTATTAGAGAGGGCATGGATTGCATGGAGCACTGTGTGTGGTGCAAAAATATTGAATACTGTTATGCTGAAAATAAATTTTAAAAAATAAAAAAAAAAAGTGACAAATCACCAGTTACTACACAAGTAAATACTAGGGATGTAATATACAACAAGAATTGTTAAGAGAATAAATCATAAGAGTTCTCATCACAAGAAGAATTTATTTTTCTTTATTCTTTCTTTTCTCTCTTCTTTTGATTGTATCTATATGTGAAGATGCATGTTAGCTGAAACTGTGGTAATAATTTTATAACATATGTAAATCTAACCACCATGAAATATAGTTTAAACTTACACAGTGTTGAATGACAATTATTTCTCAAAAAAACTGGGAAAAGTATTTAAATAGTTTTCATTTGTCCTATTCTGGATTAGCAGAAATTCTGTATTTTCTTTTAATTCTTGATTTGCATTATGAATCAAATAAAAGTACTTAATAGCAAAAAGTGTTATACAACCCACACATATATTTTGTTTGATTAAAAAATAAGGGCATTTAGGGGCGCCTGGGTGGCTCAGTGGGTTAATCCTCTGCTTTCGGCTCAGGTCATGATCTCGGGGTCCTGGGATTGAGTCCCACATTGGGCTCTCTGCTCAGCAGGGAGCCTGCTACCCCCCCCTCTCTCTCTGCCTGCCTCTCTGCCTACTTGCGATCTCTCTCTGTTACATGAAGAAATAAAAAATCTTAAAAAAATAAAAAAAACATAAGGTCATTTAAACTGCATTTAGTAAGTATAGTATTTATGTAAAAGACCAAGGTTCATTTTCATGTTTGAACGTTTTTTACTTTATTTATGTGGTTTTGTCTTTTTGGTTAGGTTAATGTACATTTTTAATACAGAAGACTGTATTATGATTACTAGTACCTATATATGTGTTGTGCATTATTTGATCTAATCTATGTAAAAGTATACATAATAGAACACAAATTTATAATTACTAGAGGGAAAAAATATGATATTTTGCTCTTAAATGTATTATATGGGAGGGGAAGCAAGATGGCAGAGGAGTAGGAAACTGAAATAGCACTAGGTCACAGGAGTTCACCTTTATAGTTATCAAACAATTCTGAACATCTATAAACTCAACAAGGGATGGAAGAGAAAAAGAGCATCAATTCTAGGAATAGAAAATCGACCATTTTCAGGAAGGTAGGACATGCAGAGAGGTGAATCCGAAGTAATAGGAAGAAAGACTGCAGGGGGAGGGGCTCACGCTTGGCAAGTGATGGAGCTGCAAGAAAAGAATCAGAACTTTTAGAAGTCTGTTCCACTGATGGATATCACTTCAGAGGCTAAGTGGGGGTGGACCCCTCATAGAAACAGTGTGCTCTCAGGACCCAGACACACAGAAAGACGGAGTGTATCAGTGTGGTAGAGCTGCCAGTTGTCAGAGCAGGGAAACTGGCTAGAGAGACAAGGCCGAGGAGTGAGTTCTCTGCTCAGGGTTACCTTAAACCATGATGCCAGGCACAGTTGGGTCATTGCTCTTTGAGCAGGGACACTACAAGTGGCAGATCTGGAGAGACACTCTCCTACTTCCTCCAGAAGGAGCAGCAAGGGAGTATCATGGTAGGAATCTGCTGGGTTTGGAGACTCAAATGGGGCCCTGTGCCAGAGATAGAAATGCTCAGTCACAGGCCACGTAAGCACAGATCATGGCCAGGGACCAGGGAGACAGGAGGGATTGACTGCTTTTCTCTGAGGGCCCACTGAGGAGTGGGGCCCCAAGTTCTCAGCTCCTCCAGGCTGGAGATTGGGAAGCTACCATTTTCATTCTCGTCCTCCAGAGCTCTACATAAAGGGTTCAGGGAACACAAGCTACCAAGAGCTAACATGAGCAGATTACTTAGTCTGGCCCCTGGTAAGGATGGTGCAATTCCACCTTAGGCAAAGACATTTGAGAATCACTGCAACAGGCCACACCCCAAAAGATCAGCAAGAACATCCAGACAAGACCAAGTTTACCAATCAATAAGCACTGTGTAACTCCAGAGCTAAGGGAAAGCAACGCATACAATTTATGGCTTTTTCCCATGATCTGATAGTCTTGCAAAGTTAATTTTTTTAAATTTTGTTATTTCTTATTCCATTTTTTAAACTTTTCATTTTTTCTCTTTAAACATTTTTTAACTATTTTATCTTATCAGTTATTTAAAAAAATCTTATTAAATTTTCATTGTTATAGTTATATTTTATCCTTTCTTTGTATTTATCCTTATTTTTTGTATACCTATAGATTTTTCTTCTTTAAAATTTTAGGATATAATTTCTTCAAAGAGAACAAAATATACCTTAAATCTAGCTCCAGTCTGATCACGTTCTCTCCTATTTTCTTTTCTTTTCTTCTTTTTCCAACCAACTTATCAAATCCTTTTTTAGAGTTTTAAATTTTCATCTTTACAGTCATATCCCAACCCTTCATTCTGTTTATTCTTATTATAGATAGATAGATACAGGTTTTTCTTTCTTTAAAATTTTGGGAGATAGTTTCTTCTAAGAGACTAGGATATACCCCAAATCAAGTGGATGGATCTGTTCTATTCACCAGTCTAATATATATATATATATATATATATATATATATATATATACACATACACACACACACTCACACAAATACACACTTTTTAAAAAATTTGATTCCCCGTCTTTTCCCTCAGGTATCAGATCTCTTCTGATTCAGTTAGTGTACATTTTTCTCTGGTCTTTGCCACCCTTTTAGTATTTTACTCTCCATTCATATATTCTAATATAGAAAAAAAATGACAAGGCAGAAAGACTTACCATTAACAAAAAAGAAGAAGCAGTACCAACATCTAGGGACCTAATCAGTACAGATATTGGTAATATGTCAGAACTAGAGTTCAGAATGACAATAATCAAGGTGCTATCTGGACTCAAAGAAGGCATTGAAGATATCAGAGAATCCTTTTATCAGAGAAATAAAAGAACTAAAATCTAATCAACTTGAAATAATAATAAAAAAAAGCTACTAATGAGGTGCAATAAAAAAACGGAGACTCTTGGGTAGCCTGGGTGGCTCAGTGGGTTAAGCCTCTGCCTTTGGCTCAGGTTATGATCTCAGGGTCCTGGAATTGAGTCCTACATCAGGTTCTCTGCTCAGCAGGGAACCTGCTTCCCCCTTTCCTTCTGCCTGACTCTCTGCCTACTTGTGATATCTCTCTCTCTGTCAAATAAATAAATAATCTTAAAATAAAAAAATAATGGAGGCTCTTACTGCTTTGATAAATGAGGCAGAAGAGAGAATTAGTGATATGAAAGACCAAATGATGGAGAATAAAGAAGCTGAGGGCACCTGGGTGGGTCAGTGGGTTGAAGCCTCTGCCTTTGACTCAAGTCATGATCCCAGGATCCTGAGATCGAGACCCACATCCGGCTCTCTGCTCAGTGGGGAGCCTGCCTCCCCCCTCTTTCTCTGCCTGCCTTTTTGCCTACTTGTTATCTCTCTCTCTCTCTCTCAAATAAATAAATAAAACCGTAAAAAAAAAGCTGAGCAAAAGAGAGACAAACAACTACTGGATAACAAGGTGAAAACTCAAGAGATAAGTGAAAGCATAAGATGAAACAATATTAGAATAATTGAGATCCCAGAACAAGAAGAATGAGAGATAGGGGCAGAAGGTATAGTGGAGCAAATTATAACAGAGATATTCTCTAATATGGTAAAGGAAACAAGCATCAAAATCCCAGGAGGTACACACCTCCTCATCTCATAGTAAGACAAGTCTTAGTGAAACAGAAAATCCTGAAAGCAGCTCAGGACAAGAGCTCTGCAACATACCTTGATAGAAATATTAGATTGACAGCAGACTTATCCACGGAGACCAGGCAGGCCAGAAAGGACTGGCATGATATATTCAGAGCACTAAATGAGAAAAATATGCATCCAAGAATACTATATCCAGGTAGGCTGCCATTAAAAATAGGAGAGATAAAAAGCTTACAGGACAAACAAAAACTAAAGGAATTTGCAAAAACCAAACCAGCCCTACAGGAAATATTGAAAGGGGTAATCTAAGCAAAGAGAGTACCTAAAAGAAGTAGACCAGAAAGGAACGGAGAAAATATACACACTCAACTTACAGGCCATACAATGGCACTAAATTTATATTCTTCAAAGTTACCCTGAATGTAAACTGGCTAAATGCCCCACTCAAAAGACATAGGGTATCAAAATGGATTAAAAAAAAAAAAGACCTATCAATATGCTGTCTGCAAGAAACTCATTTTACACCCAAAGACACCTCCATATTTAAAGTGAGGGGGTGGAAAACAATTTATCATGCTAATGGACATCAAAAGAAAGCTAGGGTGGCAATCCTTATATCAGATAAAATAGATTTTAAGGCAAAGAATATAATAAGAGATGAGGAAGGACACTATATCATACTTAAAGGGTCTGTTCAACAAAGATCTAACAATTTTAAATACCTATGCCCCTAACTCAGGAGCAGCCAATTATACAAACCAATAAATAACAAAATCAAAGAAACACATTAACAATAAGACAATAATAGTAGGGGATTTTAACACCCCCATCATTGAAATGGACAGATCATTTAAGCAAAATATTAACAAGGAATTGAAGGCTTTCATGAAATGAAATGAAATGAAAGGACACACTGGACCAGATGGACATCACAGATATATTCAGAACATGCCATCCCAAAGCAACAGAATACACATTCTTCTCTAGTGCACATGGAACTTTCTCTAGAATAGATCGCATCCTGTGTCACAAATCAGGTCTCAACCAGTTCCAAAAGATTGGGATCATTCCCTGCATAATTTCAGACCACAATGCTCTGAAGCTAGAACTCATAAGAGAAAAGTTGGAAAGAACTCAAATACATGGAAGCTAAAAAGCATCCTATTAAAGAATGAATGTGTCAACCAGGAAATTGAAGAAGAATTGAAAAAAAGATTCATGGAAGCAAATAAAAATGAAAACACAACAGTTCAAAATCTTTGGGACACAGCAAAGGCGGGCCTGATAGGAAAGTATATAGTTATACAAGACTTTCTCAAGAAACGAGAAAGGTTGCAAACACACAACCTATCCCTACACCTAAAGGAACTGGAGAAAGAACAACAAAGAAAGCCTAAACTCAGCAGGAGAACAGAAATAATCAAGATCACAGCAGAAAGCAATGAAAGAGAAACCAAAAGAACAATAGAACAAATCAATGAAACTAGGAGCTGGTACTTTGAAACAATTAATAAGATTAATCAACCCATGGGCAGACTTACCGATAAGAAAGAGAAAGGACCCAAATTAATGAAATAATGAATGAAAGAGGAGAGATCACAACCAACAACAAAGAAATACTAACAATCATAACAACATCTTATGAGCGACTGTATGCCAGCAAATTTGTCAATTTGGAAGAAATGGATGCATTCCTAGAGACATACAAACTTTCAAAACTGAACCAGGAAGAAACAGAAAACCTGAACAGACACATAACCTATAGGGAGATTGAAGCAATCATCAAAAATCCTCCAATAATCAAGAGCCTGGAGCGAGATGGCTTCCCAGAGGAAATTCTACCAAACATTTAGAAAAGAATTAATAGGTATTCTCCTGATACTGTCCCAAAAAATAGAAATAGAAGGAAAACTTCCAAAGTCATTTTATGAGGCCAGGATTACCTTGATCCCAAAACCAGACAAAGACCCCATCAATAAGAATTACAGACCAATATCCTTGGTGAACATGGATGCATAAATTCTCACCAATAGGATCCAAAAGGACATTAAAAGGATTATTGACCATGACCAAGTGGGATTTATTCCTGGGCTGCAAGGATGGTTCAACATCTTCAAACCAATCAATATGACACAATACATTAATAAAGAAAGAAGAACCATATGATACACTCAATAGATGCTGAAAAGCATTTGACAAAGAACAGCATCCTTTCTTGATCAAAATTCTTCAACGTGTAGGGATAGAGAGTACACAACTCAATACCATCAAAGCCATTTATGAAAATCCACATCAAATATCATTCCCAATGGGGAAAAACTAAGAGCTTCCCCCTAAGGTCAGGAACACAGCAGGGATGTCCACCATCACCACTGCTATTCAACACAGTACTAGAAGTTTTAGCCTCAACAATCAGACAACAAAAAGAAATAAAAGGCATAAGAACTGGAAAAGATGAAGTCACACTCTCACTCTTTGGAGATGATATGATACTTTATATGGAAATCCAAAAGACTCTACTTCAAAACTGCTAGAACACATACAGGAATTCAGTAAAGTGTTAGTATATGAAATCAATGTTCAGAAAACAGTTGCATTTCTATACACCAACAAGAAGACAGAAGAAAGATAAATTAAGGAGTCAATCCCATTTAGAATTGCACCCAGAACTGTAAGATACCTAGATCTTTACCAAAGAGGTAAAGAATCTGTATTCAGAAAACTACAAAATACTCAGGAAAGAAATGGAGGAAGACAGAAAGAAATGGAAAAATGTTCCATACTCATGGATTGGAAGAACTATTGTGAAAATGTCTATGCTACCTAAAGCAATCAACACGTTTAATGCAATCCCTATCAAAATACCATCAATTTTTTAACAAAATGGAGCAAATAATCCTAAAATTTATATGGAACCAGAAAAGACCTTGAATAGCCAGAGGAATGTTGAAAAAGAAAGCCAAAGTTGGTGGCATCACAATTCCAGACTTCAAGCTCTATTACAAAGCTGTCATCATCAAGACAATATGGTACTGGCATGAAAACAGAGAGATAGATCAGTGGAACAGAATAGAGAGCCCCAAAATAGACCCTCAACTCTATGGTCAACTAATCTTTGACAAAGCAGGAATGAATGTCCAGTGGAAAAAAAAAGCCAGCCTTTTTAACAAATGGTGCTGGGAAAATTGAACAGCCACATGCAGAAAAAGAAACTGGACCATTTCCTTATACCACACACAACAATAGACTCCACGTTGATGAAAGACCTCAATGGGAATCCATCAAAATCTTTGAGGAGAACACGGGAAGCCACCTCTTTCACCTCAACCACAGCAACTTCTTTCTAGAAACATCGCCAAAGCCAAGGGAAGCAAGGGTAAAAATGAACTATTGGGACTTCAAGATCAAAAGCTTTTGCACAGCAAAGGAAACAGTCAACAAAACCAAAAGGCAACTGACAGAATGGGAGAAGATATTCACATATGAGATATCAGATTAAGGGGTAGTATCCAAAATGTATAAAGAACTTATCAACCTCAATATCCAAAGAACAAATAATATAATATAGAAATGGGCGGAAGACATGAACAGACATTTCTGCGATGAAGACATTTAGATGGTCAACAGACACATGAAAAAGTGCTCCACATCATTTGGCATCAGGGAAATACAAATCAAAACCACTTCACACCAGTCAGAACGGCTAAATTAACAAGTCAGGAAATGACAGGTGTTTGCGAGGATGCAGAGAAAGGGGAACCCTCCTACACCACTGGTGGGAATGCAAAATGGTGCAGCCACTCTGGAAAACAGCATGGAGGTTCCTCAAAAAGTTGAAAATAGAGTTACCCTATGACCCAGCAATCACACTACCATGTATTTACCCTAAGGGTAAAATTGTAGTGTTCTGAAGGGGCACATGCACCCGAATGTTTATAGTAGCAGTGTCCACAATAGCCAAATTATGGAGAGAACCTAGATGTCCATCAAAAGAAGAATGGATAAAGAAGAAGTGGTATATATATATACACCATACACACACACACACACACACACACACACACACACACACGATGAAATACTATGCAGCCATCAAAAGAAATAAAATCTTGCCATTTGCAACAATGTGGATGTGGTATTATGCTAAGCAAAATAATTCAAATAGAGAAAGACAATTATCATATGCTCTCTCTGATATTGGGAATTTGAGAGGCAAGGTGTGGGGTTGTGGGGAGTATGGAAGGAAAAAATGAAATCAGGAGGGAAACAAACCATAAGAGACTCTTAATCTCACAAAACAAACTGAAGGTTGCTGGGGAGTGGGAGGGTAGGGATAGGGTGGTTGGGTTATGGACATTGGGGAGGGTAAGCTATGGTGAGTGCTGTGGAATGTGTTAAGCCTGATGATTTATAGACCTGTACCTCTGGGGCAAATAATACATTATATGTTAATAAAAATAATTTTTAAAAATATACTATATGAATGCTAGAAAATTTTAATGCAATTATATTCAATCCAGTCTGTCTTAAATTAATGTAAATTTTGTAGTGTAGAACAAAGTTGCAAAGGTTTGTACTGTCAACAGATACAAGTTGCAAAAGAGATCTAATAATTAAATTCTCATAAAGCCAGAATAGTATTGCTTGGTTTCTTAGACTATTCTAACATTATGATTTGATGTACCATGAAGTTTTAACTGCTTATATATTTATCATTACCTGAAAATTAAGTATTTTATAATATGTTATCATCAGTGCATATAACTATGCAGTGCAAAAAAAAAAACAAAAAAAAATGCAATACACTATTTTTATAACATCACAATTTTTTACTTCCAATTTTTTCCTTCACTTATTTTTTTGAATCCCATTTTTGTTAGTCTCTTTAATCAGATATGGAATAATTAAACTTTTGAAATACAGCCAGACATAATTCTGACTGTATTTCAGGCATGAAATAGACAGATATGACACAGTTGTCATGGTGTCATATAGTCATCTTCAGACTGCATAATTTGCTTTTTACAGCCAAGCACATAGGTGATGATTTTTCTGACTGAACTGACCACTAATTACATAGGTGAAATATGAAATTAACTCCTCTATTATTACAATAGAAATCTAGGTATTTGAAAATACATGCCTAATTTTGTATGAATAACTGACAATGAAGTGGATAAGAACTTGCTTCTCAAATAAGTTGAACTGCCTTGGTCTGACAATTCTAACAATTTAAGAATGGACAGATTATTCAAATTCTCCATGTCTCAATTTTCTCATTTGTAAATTGAATAAATATTAATATTTAATCCATTATGTTATTTTGAGCAATAGACTATATAAATATTATGCTCAGTGATTGTTACTTATACTACTCAAAATTATTATAGTATCTTGTTATATTTCAATGAAATATTCATGTTAACAGAAAAGCAAAATATTTTTATATTTAAATAAATATATAGCATTTCCTGCTAATTACATAAATAAAAGAGGTTAATTAGATTGTTTTAAAGTACAAATGACCCAATATTAATTTAGTGTTAACCTGAATCATTTATGAACAAGTGCATTCATTTCCTAGGCTGCCATATTAAAGTACCATAACCTGGGTGCCTTTAAAAAATGGAAAATTATTGAGTCACAGTTCTGGAGGCTAGAGGCAACACAGGGAAAATTGATTTCTTATCCTATGTAAGGGAAAGGCATTTCCCTCCCTTGACTTTTGGAAGGCTATCTTCTTCCTGTGTCCTGTCACATGTCTTCTCTTTATTCATGCTTCTGTGTCTAGAGTTTCTCTTCTTAATGTGGACATCAGTAATACTGGATTAGGGCCCACCCCAATGACCTCATTTTAACTTCACTGCCTCTGTAAGGACCCTATCTGAAAATAAAGTCATGTTCAGAGGTAATGGGCCTTAGGAGTTCACCGTATGCATTTTGTGGGTATGTAATTCAGCCCAGCACACCAACTATCTAAATCTTGTTTTTCATTACATTGATCACTGATCCTTTGTTACCTAATAAATATGTTTCTTTATAATGAGAACACTACCTTCAATTGATGGATTATGTGTTGTACAATACTTTCGTGTTCTATTAATTGGCCTCCACTCTCTCACACTGCTCCTCAACTCCTTGTGCAGCATGCTCCCCAACTTGGACTCTTTTCTACATCTGTGACTGCCCTTTCTCTGTCTCCTTCATTCATTCTCTTCTGTCCCTATAGTTAAATAGACATATTGTCAAGGAAAGCCTTGTTTCTTTCTAGCAAATTCATGTGTTGTATATGCTAATTCACACTTCTGAGTTTAAGCCAAAAGTATTAAAATTTTAATTGCCTGTGGAAAATACCTGTTTCACAGGCATCTCAAACTTAAAATGCCCAAATGGGAATCCTATTCCCTCCTAATAGCTTGATTTAAATACAGCTCAGTTAAATACATCATAATTACCAGACATTATATTTGAAAGATTAACATCATTAATTTCTCTCCCTCATCCACCCAGATTGGTTACAATATTGGGCTGATATTACTTAAGGTACTTCTCACCTTCAACGCATTGCCTCTTTCTGTATTACTGCTTCCTTAATCCTAACCCTTAACAACGCTCCTTCTGCTATTTTGCTGGCTTCCTGAAAGGTATACCTGCACTAAATCTTGTTAATCTATTCTCATTTCTCATGAATGAAAGATAACCATTCTCCTCTTCAAAAATGTAGTTTGGCTCTCCAATGACTAACTGGTAAAAGTTAACACTGCTTGCTTTGCCATACAAATAATTTCCCAATTTTGTTCTATCTACCTTTGAATTCCCTACATCTCTGCCTCACCACATTGATTATAGTTTCCCAGACTTGTTAAATTATTTTTCTACCTTGGGCATATACGAATATTCCCTTCACTAAGGAACATCCATTCCACTTCATCATCCCTTCCTCTCCCTACCATCTATTTTTCACCCACATCTCCTTGTGTAAAAATTCCTATACATCCTTCCAATATCATTTCACATAGAATCTTTTCAGTGAAGCCTTGCAAGGGAAAAGTTTATCCATCCTTTTTGTCTCTGTAGCTCTTCTTTCTCTGTCAGTACACTGTAGATTATGGCCTACTTTACTTTCATATAATTATGCATTTTTTTTTCAAATAGTTTTCCTTATAAGATGTCATGCTGTCTGGATGTGATATAAACATAAGCATATGATTTTGCTTGTTTTTAATCCCTACTTTGAAATAGGATTCTCACCAATCCCAGCCAATATTGTTACATCTCAAAATGTCCTACAGATTGGGTCTTGAGGCTTCATTCCTTTGTAAAATGCAAATAAAAGGAGATGAAAAAAGATTCTAAAGAAAAGGGACAATATGAGAATGTTTTCCTTTTCCAATGTACTAGAAAGGAATACATAGCTGGATAGAATTGCTTCTGTTTAGAGGAATAAAAGGAATATATTGAAGTCAGTAAATGCATTTTCTTTGAGTAAAAGGGTTATCACACAGACATTTGTAACTTTAGAGATGTCACTGCTTTAGCCTCAGGATTTTAGAAGGAATTTCTGCGCTTCAAGATGAGCTGGCTGAGATTCTATTTCCCTTAAAATGAGAAAGGATGACTTATAAATGAAGATTTAAAGTACTGGAGTCAGCTTTGAACTAGTCAAGCTTGAAACTAAACTCCCATCTCACCTAGTAAAGCTCTCACTGCCAGAATGTTTTCTGGGGGTAGAGGATAAATGACAATATGTATAAGGGATACTGTATATGGAAGTTAAAAGCAAGTTGCATCAATTCATAAAATAAACATAATTCATAAGAAGTCATGTGGATTTTACTGTTCAAAACAGCCCTACATATGTAGTAATTAGACTAAATGGTGTTTACATTACTGAATTTTGTAAAATCTATTTCACCCCTTAAGCTGAAGAATAGTGAAACATTATTCATACCTCCCCTGTCCAGTTCTATCTTCGAACTTTTTAAGTGAAGGAAAAGCTAAAGGCAAAAATACCACATACAAAAGGAAATTAAAATTGAAATCTGAAGTCAAATCATAATGAAGTTTAAAATATCAATTTATTCATATATTCTATTAATAGCAGAAGCTATTATTATCAAGTACCATCAACTAAATCAGTTACAATGTCTAATTTAATCTAAATATTGTATAGACCCAATAGGAAATCAGAATTATTTAGTTCAAATAAAACATTGTTAAATACATATTTACTTATAGTTAGATGTGAGACAAAAATTGCATTCAACAAATCCAAACAACTTTAAGGAACCTGTAATTATGAACTGTGCATGATGCAAGTCTCAGGAAATTATGCACATACAATAAATATCTTAAACTGATTCAATACCAAATAAGAAAGAGAGTGGTTTTCTCAAAAGATCTGTTCTAGTGGTAATAAGTATTTTATCATTTACTTTCTGGATAAAATAGAAATTGCCAGTAATATCATATAATAAGGTTCATTTTGTATTTTGATAAGTAGCAAGGAGGAAAAAACTATATTCTATAACATTTGGAAAATATTTGTGTAATAGTTTCAAGTAAGAGAAGGATAATTTAAAGAGAGAAAAAGGTAGCATGGTAAAGTTCAGACTATAAGAAAGACTGCAAGGGTGTATGAAATATCTAAAAAGTATAGTCAAGGGTTAAAAAAATGGCACTGACTAATAAAGAATTTTGGCTTATGATGATGTATTCAGCAGACATAACTAAGAGGAAATTGATAGGATCAATTGATAGGAAATAAAATGTGAGATTATGAGAATTTTCAAGTTTAGTTAAATATATTGGATAGACATGGAATATAACAGATCTTCCATTAAATGGATTGAATGAACAGATAATGTATTCTAAGGAAATGAGTCTTTACTACCGAAGACAGGATATTGTTGCATACCAAAGTATCTCTAAACTTCTGTCACTCTGAGAGTTAGATAATTCTCAACAAATTATTTTATCATATATTTTTAAAGAGAAGACATAGGTTTAGGGAACAAAACTGAAACAATGAACATTATTTCATTATAAAGGGGAAAGACAGGCAAAGCAAAACACAGTTGCTAAAACATGTGGTTACCTAATTATCTGCTGGAATTACCATTTACTTAAAAACAAGGTTTAGTAATTCTTTTTTTTTTAAGATTTTATTTATTTATCTGACAGAGAGAGATCACAAGTAGGCAGAGAGGCAGGCAGAGAGAGGGGGGGGAAGCGGCTCCCTTCTGACCAGAGAGACCGATGCAGGGCTCTATCCCAGGACCCTGAGATCATGACCTAGCCGAAGGCAGAGGCTTAATCCACTGAGCTACCCAGGCACCCCATGTTTAGTAATTCTTAATTTCCCCTCTCCCCTTCCACATAGAGCAGATACTTTAGATTTAATTGTAACTAAGTAGGGATTATTTACAGTGAATCAGACATGGGGGCACCAAAGGAGAAGGCAGCCCTATCATCTCAAGTGGGAACCATTTACTATAGCCAGATACAACTCAAATGACATTATAAAAGTTCTGAAAAATAGAGATTAAAATCAGATTGAACAAAATTACAGATCTATGAAGCCATGAGTCAGTTTTGTGTCCCCACTGCTTTTTTTTTTAATGAATGAATTAAAGAACAATGATGTAAGCATTTTCTAAAGTCTAAAAAAATCCCCCCAATTCTGACAACTACTTAGAAGTTATTCTAATTAAAAATAAAAGTAAATTATTTCAAGGGTACTCTAGAATAAATGCAGAATTAAAAGGACATATTCATAAGATGAGAAAGGAAATTATAGAATCAGTGCTACCTATTGCTGTGTTTTGCACCAAACAGTATGATTTAAATGATTGCATAGTTAAGACATCAAATAAAAGAGGTTTGCAAAAACCTCAGAGCTTAACAAAAAGGTGAACAAAATTATGTTGCTGTCAAAGAGATTTTTAAGAAGTATCCTAGTGTTCCATACTGGAGAGTCTTTTTGTTGTTTTGTTTTGAGATGCTAGGAAACTAGTTGAATGACTTGCCAGAGTAACACAGTTGTCCAGGGAAAGAGCTGCAAATTCATTGCTGACCTTGTTTGTTCCACCAAATTAAAAATGCCTCTAAAGATTCCCGGGAGATGGGGGAGGATTAAAAAGAGCCTTAGGGCATATCATAGGAATCTTAAAATATCTGAAGGTTGACTTGAGGAAGAGGTGTTAATTGATCATTTTTAATCACTTAAGTAATGTAATTAGAGAGGTGGAATCAAAAGATGAAATTAGGAGGACACAGATATTCATTCCAAATATAAGTGAATTTTCAAAATGATTACTCAAAGATGAAATGAAGGTACCTTTGGGAAGTATTGAATTATTCATCAGGGGAAATGTTCATATTTAAAGGGGATAAACATAAGTCTGAAATACTGGAGCTGCAATTCAAGAATCTTTGGATGGTTAGATGGAATGAAACTTTATTAGTTACAAGCTTCTCATTAAAATTGCAAGCTCAAAATGACAGATATTTGGAAGTGGCAAACATCGATTGGTCCGATCATTTAATTGCTAAATTCTCTAAGATGTGGGAAACCACTGAAATAAGTCTTTATATTAAAGGTTGAAGGATGAAGTAATATATTTAAAAACATTTTTATTTCCTTTAATTAAGGAGCTTACAAACCACTGTGTACTGATACTACGGTATGTACTTAGGAAGTGAGTACTAAATAGAGGATACAACAAATCTAGCTTCTAGAAAAAAGGCTGAGGAACAGAGTGGTCCTTCCAAATTACTCAGTTCTCCCCATTCTGAATTTTCCAACCATTTATTTGATTTTCATTTCAATTACTCAAGTTCTACAGAGAGCTTGGTTTACGTACATTCTAAAATCTCAAGTTCTAAAGAGAGCTTGGTTTACGTACATTATTATAAAAGCCAGTAAAAATTAAGTCTTAAACAGTAAACTACCTTAGCTAATAAATGGTATGTATTTAATGGTATTCTGTTTGACCTTTCTGTACTTAGTGACTTCTTGGTTTGTGAATTGATGACTGATCTCTAAAAACTGTGCTGTACCAAATTGCAGAGCACCCTGTCTGCCTTCACATTTGGAGTCACGGTTCATCTTGACCTTGCTATTTGTGTAAGTATCAGATTGGTAATGACCTTATTTGTTACTATACTGCAATCCCTAGTTATCCACTTGGCATTTATGGTCAGCTTTCCATTTACAACCTGGTGCTGAAATATCCCCTGGAGAATACTCTACATTACTCATTAGCCTTAGTGTCCTCTCTCTAAAATCATGGTCTAACATAAATCCTCTAGGCCTCTCAGACACATTGTGCTGTGAAATTCTTATAAACCTGAAGCAATTTACTAGAGAAGTAATTGTTTTATCTGAAACTATATTTCAAATCATTATTTGAATACATACTTTTTCTCATTAAAATAAGATGTTTACTTTCAAAAGTGAAAAGTCAATTATATTTTATTGTGTTTACAAGAGTATGTGACAATGTGATGCATTAAAAAAACTATCTATTTTTAATATTTTTATTTATTTATTTGAGAGAGAGACAGTGAGAGAGAGCATGAGAGGGAAGGTCAGAGGGAGAAGCAGACTCCCCATGGAGCTGGTAGCCCAATGCGGGACTCGATCCCAGGACTCTGGGATCATGACCTGAGCTGAAGGCAGTTGCTTAACCAACTGAGCCACCTAGGTGCCCAAAAAACCTATCTTTAAACATTGCAGTACTATTTGAATTATGTAAATCTCTCTGGAAGATTATTGTAGATATCCAATTTCTTTTCTGTATCTTTAATGACTTTGAGAAAATACATGTAGTTTGCATTTGAACAACATAAAAGCAAAGTGACTTTATTAATATTAATTTGTATCTTCTGAAGCATATTTTTCATTTTCAATACAGTATTATGCACTATCATCACATTTTTTTTTTTACTTTTTTTTTTTATTTTTATTTTAATTTATTTTTTTATTTTCAGCGTAACAGTATTCATTATTTTTCACCACACCCAGTGCTCCATGCAACCCGTGCCCTCCATAATACCCACCACCTAGTACCCCAAACTCCCACCCCCCACCCCTTCAAAACCCCCAGATTGTTTCTCAGAGTCCATAGTCTCTCATGGTTCACCTCCCCTTCCAATTTCCCCCAACTCCCTTCTCCTCTCTAACTCCCCATGTCCTCCATGCTATTTGTTATGCTCCACAAATAAGTGAAACCATATGATAATTGACTCTCTCTGCTTGACTTATTTCACTCAGCATAATAATCTCTTCCAGTCCCGTCCATGCTGCTACAAAAGTTGGGTACTTGTCCTTTCTTTTTTTTTTTTTTTTTTTTTTTTTTATAAACATATATTTTTATCCCCAGGGGTACATCACATTTATTTAATGGTGATTTAAAAAAAATGACAGCTCATACTCTGTATTCAATTAGTAATTTAAATGTAGTGAAAGAATATTAGTCAAAACAAAATACTACTTTTCATGTTTTTCTAAACCAAAGAAGCTTAAGGACATCATTGTCTTTTCTACTTTTTAATGTGGCTATTAACAATACCCAAGAATTTATATGAATATTTTATTTCCTTTAATTAACTTCACTTCAAGGTCCTAATTTATATTTATAAAATACAAAGATAAATATATACAGTGTTTTTGAAACTTTGTAACTAAACTTTTGAGGAAAGTTTAACCAGAACAAATTTCAGCTCAAGTTTGATTGATTTCATATAGGTGAATGGAAAATTAAGTTAGCATGCTGAAGCTAAAAAATTATGATACTGTACATAACTGCTAAAAATTATAATACTGTATTAAAAATTATGATTTCTGGAAAATTATAATAACTTTTTAAAAAACTTAAAAAAATTGATAACTGTCCAGATTGCCAAATATAACTTATGTCTAAAAAAAATGTTATTTATATGGGTCTAAGTTGTCTTATTAGGATATTCTTCTAACAGAACTTAATAAATAAATTATATTCCTTAAACATAAGCAATTATAGATATGACAGAAATATCTAAAAATATGTCATTTAAACACTGAATACCCAAATGATTAGGCACCATTTTGTTGGTGACAATGATGTTCTGTTGTTTTAACATAAACTGCTGTTCTTGAAGTGTGGTCTTTAAGACCAGCAGCATCACAGTCATCTGGAAACTTTTTAGAAAAGTAAAATCTTTTACTCCATCTCAAACCTACTGAATCAGTAACTCTCGGGGTGAAGTAAAAAAATGGGTGTTCTAACAAGTCCACTGAGTAATTATGAGCATGCTAAAGATAGAATAATCTGTATATTCTCAACTGTGGTGAGACATTAGAATTACCAGATGAGTTAAGATAAAGAGATGTAGAAGTATCATCCTATAACAATTAAAATGAAATATCTAGTGAGAAGACCAGTATTTGTTAAAGCACCTCAATTTTAATGTGTAGTCAGGGTTGAGAACTATTTTTTTTTAAGATTTTATTTATTTATTTGACAAGCAGAGATTACAAGTAGGCAGAGAGGCAGGCACAGAGAGGAGGAAGCAGGCTCCCCGCCAAGCAGAGAGCCCGATGCGCGGCTCGATCCCAGGACGCTGGGATCATGGCCTGAGCCGAAGGCAAAGGCTTTAATCAACTGAGCCACCCAGGCGCCCCGAGAACTATTTCTCATCTAACATTCAAGAGAGCTTACTTCATTCGTTTTTTGCTTCTGTGGAACTGAAGGCATGCCGTTTCTTTCACTGACCTTTTGATTAAAAAATTTCTGTCAGATCAACAAACTTTAAATCTAATGCCAATCTTTCCATTTTTGCCTGTCCTCCTGAAGGAAAACATACCACTGACTTATTTTTGAATTGTAATTGCTATGCCAATTTAAATAGACTATTACCTGTACACAGATAGCATCTTATTAGTAATTCTTAGCAAATGTAAAAGTGACCTGCAAAATTCATTCCTCCTCTACCTTTTTTACCCCACAATATCAGTTTCCTAATAAATATTTTGGTGGAGTTAATCACAGTGGAGATGCATCATAAGTACACTGAATTTGCTGCTTATTTATGAATTTAGCTAGCTCCTATTATGCTAGTACACCATGGGGTTAATCTTTACCTCCACAAATAAAACTATTAATTTATAATGAGGTTACAGAAATTTAAAAGTGACATAGGTACAGGCAAGTTTAGTAATGCTTTAGTAACGGTATTTTATCACTATCTAACTAATCTATATAACTATCTAAGGAACTATTACTATCTAACAAACTCTCAGTCACACCAGGGAGTTGATAGACATTTAAAAAGTTTGAGTGTCCAGACATTTTAAGTAGCAGGTATCTTTTAGTCATTTTGTTAGTCATTACTCTAAGCTCAGTATTTCTAAAAGAGTTGTAATATCTAAGAATTAAGGGATGCATTTATCTTCTACACAATTATGAATAAAATGGCTTATGTAGGAAGTAGATAATTTTTGAATAATTTTATGTTTACAATATTTAACACTGAGTTAATAACTGATAACACTGTAATCATCTCATTTTTCTAAAGCAAAAAAAAAGCAAATTTTTTTAAAGATTTGCACATAAATAAGATTATGCTTGATTAGAATAATTGATTATTTTGCAAAATGTCTTTAATATGTCCTACAAATTTTATTTTATTTTTTTTAAGATTTTATTTATTTATTGAGACAGAGCGAGAGCATGAATGGTGGGGAGAGGCAGAGGGAGAAGGAGAAGCAGACTCCCTCCCCATGGAGGGGGCAGCCTGATGCAGGGCTCGATCCTAGGACCCTGAGATCATGACTTAGTTAAAGGCAGATGCTTTACTAACTGAGCCACCCAGGTGCCCCATGTCCTCCAAATTGTAGAATCTACATTGTTTCTTCCTCCTTTCTTTCCTATTTGCAATGCAACACTAATTATTGATACTTTTTCATGAAATAACTCTCAGGTATCTCTTATTGTAAGCCTCATAGAGTTATGCCCACAATTTAATTCAGTGTGAACACTTTTCTCTGCCTCTAGTTTCCCTCACTCATCCTAAATGCAAGTGTAGAATAATTTTAAAAAAGTAATAATTCTTGAGGTGTCTGGGTGGTTCAATTGGTTAAACATCCGACTCTTGATTTCAGTTCAGGTCATGATCTCAGGGTTGTGGATGGAGCTGCACATGGGGTTATGCTGGGTGTGTACCTGTGTAGGATTCTCTTTCTTCCTCTTCCTCTGCCCCTCCCCAACCCTACTCATACTCCCTCTCTCACTTTTTCTCAAAAAAAAAAAGTAATAATTCTCCCCATAATGAAATTAACCAAATAAAAGACCAGCTATAATAAACTAATATCTTTGTTTCATATGCAAGTTTCTTTAATGCCCAGTATCAGTTTCTCACTAACTCACTTCATGTTCTTTTACTTTCTTCCTCTCCTCCAATGTATGTCACAACCTTAACCTTGTTTAATATTCTGACTTCTCTTTATAGGTCTGGATTGACTAAATATTTTATGAAAAACTTGTGTTTATATATCAGTCTGAAATCACAAATCATCCAGCCTATAAAGGTCATTTTTAATTTTCTTTTAAAGAATTTCAAAATGAGGGGTGCCCAGGTGGCTCAGTGGGTTAAAGCCTCTGCCTTCGGCTCAGGTCATGATCCCAGGGTCTTGGGATTAAGCCCCGCATGGAGCTCTCTGCTCAGCAGGGAGCCTGTTTCCCTTCCTCTCTGTCTTTCTGTGTGCCTCTCTGCCTACTTGTAATCTCTGTCTATCAAATACATAAATAAATGTCTTTTTTAAAAAATTAAAAAATAAAGAATTTCAAAATTATACATTTTTCCCTTTACAAGTATGTGGATTAGAATAATATTTCTTCTGCAAACACAAATGATACGTTTAAAAAATAGATATTCTTTGGAAGACATAAATGTTCTAAAAACAAGAATAAGGACAAAAATTATGACAAAATGTGTACAGGCATACAAAATTCAACATACACAGTACACTTTGGTTAGAGCATCTATATAACACACTTAGATGCAACATGTTTCTTTTTAATCATTGTTCTGAAGAAAATGTATTTGAAGAATTAGCAAGAAAATATGTGTGTATAGATAGATTTGCATGCACTTTATGGAAGACAATTATTTCTATTGTCTGTTCAAGGATCACTTTTTAAAAAAACAGTGTATTTGCCAGAAATCAGCTTTGCCTTTACTGAAACACAGTTTGTTCACTTTCTCTATTGATCACATTCTCATAATGATGTATTTCAATTATTTAGGAAAACTTCAAAAATTATTTTTGAGCAATAATTATATTAAATGGAATTTCCAGTTATATAAAACAGAAAGTATAATTATAATACAGTGGTTATGATATAATTATATGGAGTATTCTCATACACTATTTTTGTCTTCATGAAAATCTACTTATGTTTCCTTTTTTAAGAATAATTCATGATTTTTCACTACTTAAACATTCTTTGACATAAATAAATAAATAAATAAATAAATAAAGGGAGAGGAAAAAAAAGAGGGAGGGAAGCAAATCATAAGAAACTTATATAGAGAACTACAGAGAATAAACTAAGGGTTGCTGGAGGGAGGTGGGTGGGGTTGGGCTAAATGCGTGATGGGCATTAAGGAGGGCACTTGTGATGAGCACTGGGTGTCGTATGTAAGTGATGAATCACTAAATTCTACTCCTGAAACAAATATTACACTATATATTAATTAACTAGAATTATATAATACTTTGGAAGAAACAAAAAACCTGACAAATTAGGATATAGTCACATATTATAACCCATCACTTGTCATATTAAATTAACAATAATTTTAATGATTTTTAAATTCATTAAATTTATCATTCAAAAGTATTAAAAATAATAAAATAAACACTATTTGACAGTTTGTTTGATAGGAAATTTATTAGATAGATGGCAATGACAACTCCTGTCACATCATTAAGAATACATTTTAGTTAGAAAATTGAAATCAAAAAGGTCTTCTAATGCTCTAGAAGAGTGATTATAAGGATCTGAACCACATCAGTGGTAGTGGGTATCAAAACTTGAAAATATAGCAGATGGAATTGATGGGACTTAACAGCTAATTGTAAGTGAAATGAGGGGTGTGAAGGAAATATTACTCAAATAGGACTCTAAGATTCAGTTTTTTGTGGTAATTTAATCTAAAGAAGCAAGAAATCTTTAGGATAGAGAAATAAGTTTCATTTGGTCTCTGTTACTATGCATATGCAATTTATGATGTAAATTATGACTTCTTATAATAATTAGGAACACTAAGTACAGAACAAAATGATGCCTACTTATGATACTACTTTTGTATTTTTTTTAATTTTTTGGCAATTTCATTATTATTATTATTAATTTCTGATCTCTACCTTAAGTCAGTGTTTCAGAACTCCTGTTTTGTTTTGTTTTTCTCCCATAATTGTTAAGATAACTTCTGAACATGTAGAGACAACACTCAATTGTTTATTTATTTTTTTTGTTTTACCGATTATTTTCTCACACACTTTTATCTCAAGCCTTAATTTTGAACTGACTGCTAAAATAGTTATAGTATAAAGTTAAAATCTTTATACTATAGCCCCAGTGTTCAACATATTTTCGTCTCCTAGAGACCAAACTCACTTTCTTCTTTTTTAAGATTTTATTTATTTATCTGACAGACAGAGATCACAAGTAGGCAGAGAGGAGGAAGCAGGCTCCCTGCTGAGCAGAGAGCCCGATATGGGGCTCGATCCCAAGACCCTGGGACCATGACCTGAGCCGAAGGCAGAGGCTCTAACTCACTGAGCCACCCAGGTGCCCCTGACCATACTAACTTTCAAACTGAAGCTTATTTATTGCCATATCAATATGAGATCTTTTAACCTCCATTTCATATATGAAGTAACTGGAATACAGCATTTCAGCAGCTTGTCAACTAGAATAACAGGTTTTCTGACAAACACATTAACATGCTTTCCATTTCATTATGCCTATTCTCAGGTCAAAGATTTGATTCTGCTTCTAGTTTTATATATTTTTTTGAAGGATGACACTAAAAACCGCAAACCACCCCCCCAGTTATGCAAAATGACAATCTAATTATTATGAGTTCATAGTCATCTCTTTAAATGAAGTAAGTTAAATGTAATTTTTAAACCACTTTTATGATAGATTTTCAAAGTTACATACAAATGAGAAATATCACCTGATTTACTGTCCTAATGATCTACCCTAATAATTTCTCAAATCTCACGCCTGAAAAGGAAAGTATAGAAGAGGAGCTAGAATTTTTATCTTATAATTTTCAATCTGTGATCATGCCTCATCAACTCATATTATAAGAATATGAGAATGTTAAAAATAAAAACAAAGTAAAACACATTCCAAGTTCTTCTTTTTTGGGGGGGAGAGGGTGTTATGGGAAGTACCCTGAATAGAAAAATGGCCTATATGATCCTAAATATTCAGTCTCTCTAATACCTGGAATGACTGAGTCTTAAAAAAGCTAAAAAAGTTTAAAAAAAAAAAAGGAAAGAAAAAAAAGAATGTCTTCCAAAAATGCTGAAATGGCTCATAGAGTTAAGTAATATTATAAATGATTCAATGAATAGCATATATTACATTGTGAATTCCTGTATCCTTACATCAAGTTAATGTCCAGTAATTCAATTAAATGAATACAATTTAAAAGAAGAGATTCCCTTAATAATGTAACATTGCAGTTTCTGGGTAAAAGATATGATAGTATTTATGGTCATTTACTCAAACCTCTACTAACTTCAGTGGATATTACTTTATGAATTTTGCAGTAAGAAGCAAACACAAGTTCAGTGAAGCAGCTATTTCTCTACCAGTTGCAGATAATAAAATACTTTCTATTAAGTAGTCATTTGTATTAGATTAAAGTTGTCCTTCATTAAGTACTTGCACTATATATTTTTAGTATTTGCTTCCACTCTTATGATATACAAATATCAGCATTATACCATTTCACTGACATGTTCAGCATGTTTCTACACCACCTAAATTGGTGAAAATGAATTGTGATAGCATGCAGTATTAATATGAAAAGCCACAAAAATTGCTCACATAATACAACTTTCATTTAGAGGATTTAAAAATTTCGGTTTTGCTATTGCAAACCTCTTAGTTGTGCACATAAGCCGAAAGACGAGGTACTAAGTGTTCTACCTCTTTTGAAAATAGTCTTCTCAAGGGATCAGAATGATAATACTGCTTGGCAAAACAATATTTGTAGATTCAAAGAACAAAATATTAATTTCCGTTAAATCTAACTCTGTTGCTTTAGAGCTACTGAAACTTAAGAAGAGGACAAGATTCTTCCTATGAATAATAAAACGAGAAGTTGAAAAACTATCTGGTCTATAGAGCTATCCATTCCCCTTTCAGTTTTATATGGTGTATTGAGTTATAAAATACAGAAAAGAAAAGAAAATCATAGAGATTTATCATCAGGAAAATACTTACAGAATTGAGTCATAGAGTAATTCTTTGACCAAAGGAGCATTCAAATTCACCTTTTGAATTTTATGAGCTTTTTACAGAGAAAACCTATAATCATTTGCCCAAAGTTTATATATACTGGTTTTGCCCATGAGATGCTCTAGCTGACCTATTAAGCAAAATATAGAACCAAATGACATGGGTCCTTGAGATTATCTGTAAATATATAAACCATAAAATTATAAAGGGCTGTATCTTTCCTAACTGTCTTGAAAGTGGCATTTTTATTGGGGACAAGAAATTATTTACTGGAGTCATTTTTATTTAGCTTCTCAAACTATGTCCTATATTAATACATCTTAAAATCTTTACTAAATGAAAGACACAAACATAGCGTCTTTAAGCTGTTTGCCCTACTGAGAATTATAGGAGAGACAAAACAATTTACTGGTTTTATTTCCTATGACTAGTTCATTCCTGCAAGTAGGAGGTCAGTGGACCCATGTTACACAACTGTCAAGACAGAAGACATGATACTACCTGCAGTTCTTAAAGTCGGACTCTCCTTTCTACTTATGATGAAAGAGGCATTGTCAATGGCAATTCTGCTAGGTGTACTGCTTTCAGATGAAAGGATGGGGCTACCACCAGGGACGGCTGTGGAGGAAAACTCATGGGCATGGAGTAGGTGTAGGGATAGAGGAGAAGAATTAACACAAAAAATTGTGCTCTGCCATTTAAAGAATCTGCATTTGTAATATCTCATTCACAAAATGGATATAATATATATATGAAATAAATATGAGGATAATAAATGTATAATATCTATGTAAATCATCAAAACCTAGATATAGTCAATAAATAGTAGTTTTACTATTATCCAGAAGATTCTCAGTATATTTAACTGTCCCCTCTTACATTAAAAAAATTCACTTGGCATATTAAATGAAAATAGAGAAATATCAAATATATATGACCCTTATTAAACAAAACAAAACAAACTATATTTCTTTGGTTTTCATTTCTATAGAGCATCATTATCACCAAAAATCTTCTTATTCCTTATTCTTAAATGTCATGACCAAATTAAAGGAAGGATAGTCTTTCATTGCAAAAAGTCTTGGACTGAAATTAGGCATCCTCATTCTGGAAATTTAGTTAATCTTCCTAAGTCACTTTTTCATATATAAAATGATATTTCAGGCTGGCTGTGGGAATTACACAAAATAGTCTATAACCCTAAGCAGTACATAAAGCATTATCAAATGGGAAGTTAATCTCCTCTATTTCTCTCTCTATATACTAATATTAATAAAGAAGGTAATACTATCTCTCTTGGAAATTGTCCTTTTTAAAAGTTTTAGTTGAAGTATAGTTGACATATTATATTAGTTTCAGGTATACAAAAAAAGTGATTTAAAACTATGTATACTATGAAACACTCACAAGTGTAGTTATTGTCACCAAAGTCACCCTATGCTGTACTTTTTATCCAAGTGACTTATTTACTTCATAGCTGGAAGCGTATCTTCTTGATGGTGGGCTCTTTCTTCACCTTCAAGTTTACTCTCCTTCTTTGATTACGGTAAGTCGCACTCTGTATTCACTTCTCCAAGTGATCTCATCCAAAGTTTTCCATTATCAGCCAAGTGTTGATGGCTTCCAAACTCGGAACTCTAGGCTGAACTGCTCCTTTGTACTTTAGATTTTATCAAATGCTTATTCTATTTTGCTTACCTTATTCATCATCTTTCTCGATAATGGTGATCACTCCCCCGATGATTCCATTATTCTACACACCTTTCTTTGGTGTATACTTTTTACTATTTTACTATTTTGGTGTACACATTTACTATTTTCTCAGGTCACATATGTTTTCAGTCAATAGGTAGTCAATTTTACGTAATAAATAATCCTTGAGCTCTTTTTATTTCTCTGTGTAACATTCCAACTTGAGCTTTCATTATCCACTACCCAAAATGTTTTATCTGGGTGCCTACCTCCTAGCATCTTTGCCTGCAATCTTCCATAAATATGTATGTTGCCTAGCTGCTAGACTGAATAAATATGAAATCTGACCATATAACTCTCATTCTAAAACTTTTAAATTGAATTTCCATCAAATCCAAAACCAAAATTTCATGTATTTTCCCATGAAAATTAAGGTTTTCAATGACCCACTTCGACTGTCCATGTTCATTTGTCACTCATTCTATCTGCCAAGGTAGATTTGCAAAAGTTACTGTTTTGGAGTTTTACCTTTAGCAATATGCAGTTTGTGCCTTCATTTACGTTCTATCTTTCTGAAATTATTTCTTATTCCTGCTTCACTTGATTAGTTTCTACTTATCTTTTGTAATTCAGATTAGACCAGCTAACAGTTTTATCATATGCCTTCAGAATGATTCCTGATACTATGTTGAAGAGAAGGGAGAGAGACAGATATTGATATCTACGTATCACACCTTTTATTTTTGTTAGGTTGTATTCATACTCAAATCACAGCATAATATTAGTACTAATTAGAAAAAAGTTATTGAATATATCATAAATGTGTGTGTATATATATATGCATGTATGTGGTCAGCAATTTATCGGTATTATATAAATTAATCTCTAAACAGATTATGAGTCATACATATATCTCGTTATCCACTAAAAGCCATCCTTAACATTGTTCTTTGATAAAAGACATGTCTATCCATAATGTTTCCTCAGAGGGTAAAGCTGAGATTTATAGCATTTTGGTCATTTGTAAGACATCACACTACTAAGTGATGGACCTAGGATTTTTTTTAAGAATTTATTTATTTATTTATTTGACAGAGAGAGAGAGATCACAAGTAGGCAGAGAGGCAGGCAGAGAGAGGGGGGGAAGCAGACTCCCTGCTGAGCAGAGAGCCCGATGTGGGGCTTGATCCCAGAACCCTGAGATCATGACCTGAGCTGAAGGCAGAGGCTTAACCCACTGAGCCACCCAGACACCCCTGGACCCAGGATTTAAACCCAAGTGTCTCTAATCTGGAAGACTTTTCTGCATCCTTAGCCTATTAAGTAGTACATCAATCTCACCACTTGCAAGACTTTTACTTCGTAACACAGTTATATTGTCTCTCAATGGAATAACTATGTCTATGAACCCAGTAGCTTGCACATTCCCAATTCTGTTTGTCTTTATGTATGATTTATGATTTATTCATGACTTTTTTGGTAACTGTTTAAACACAGGCTGGACACATGCAAAAATGAATACCAGACAATATTAAACAATATAAAATCATAGTGATTTTATATTGCCCCCTGCCCCCACATTCAAATTTAAATCCTCCAAAAGTACATTCTTTAAAGTGCAGTAAAAACTAAAACCAATAGTCTATAATACACCAAACATTCATAAAATCAGCATGACCTTATCACTAAGGACCTTCCATTTTCAGCCCAACCCCAATAAACACGTCAATATTCTTGAGATCTAAACAACATATTTCCCCCTCATAGTATCCTGGAAAGTGAGGCATGGACACATGATTTATGGAAGATGAGTAATTTTAGGCCTGTAAGGTCTCTTGTGACAGAATAATGGGAGAAAGGGATAAAACTGCAATTAAGGGATTGCATATGGAGGTAGCCTGCATACAGTGAGGTACACTCTAGCAAAAGGACAATGACTGACATCAGGACCAAGATGAATATATTGAAGCTAAACATGGTCTAAATACGGCTGCTCTTATCCCACCAATGGTTTTTGTGTAACAAAGTTCTTCAGGAAAAAGGAGAGAAAAAATTTTGAGTCATGGGAATGTCACTAAATTCAGTTTTAGATACCAATTCTATGAATAGTAAACAAAAGGTGACCAAATTTACCTGCGTCAGACACTATTAAGAATTAACAGACTTGGGGCAGCTTGGTTGGTTAAGTGTCCCACTCTTGATTTTGGCTCAGGTCATGATCTCAGGGATATGAGATCAAGCCCCTTGTTGGGTTCTGTGCTGGGTATGGAGGCTACTTAAGATTCTCTCTCCCTCAATCCCCCCCACATAAAAAAAAAAAACAACAGATTTTTCAGGTGTATTTTCAGATCACAGAATCAGGTCTTGATTTAAGCTGTTGTATAAAAATGAAAACTACACTTTTGCAAATCTAAGTTTGTACTTATGAAGTTTGGATCTATCACACGGAAGATATTTTCTGCCACTCTTTATGGGTCCTCTCTACATTAGTATTTTAGGGACTGCTGTGAGCATTTTAACCCTTCACAAATATCCAGAACCCTATCCTCCCAGGCACATGGAAAAACGGCACTGCCTTACTCTTGTAAAGTTAGGTGTGGACATTAGACTTACTTTGCCTAGTCCAGTGTGAGGAGAGTGATGTGAATCATTTATATGCAGAAACATTTAATTGCCAGGCTGACATTCTTCTGTGTTTTCTTCACCAACCCAGTCACTATACTGGGAATAAGGGTTGTACTAGAGGAACAGTGCTAAGACTTCATGCAGATAATATGTTCCCAAGAGTTATATAAACCCACAAGGAATTTCATGGGAGGAATAGATCTTCATTCCTTTAAGCTCTCTAGACTGTAGGCTATTACTATATTTTTCATTATTATTTAGCTTAACCCAACTGATCCAGGAATAAAAATACTTTTGTGAATGCTACTTTCTTGATAGCTGGAGTTCTTTCCAACACCATTTTAATTAGACCCTGTGCTGTCTGAAACTGTTTGGCCACTGCCATTTCCAGAATTAAAGTAGGTAGAAGTAAAAAGTGAGTAAGTGATGGTGTCTGTTATGGTGAACTTTAAGTCATGGAAGAAAAATGAAGTACTGAAGGAAATTTGATCAGTAAATGTTAAGTGTTGTCCACTATGTAAAGGGAGTAATTTACCAACTGCTTCATTTTGCCCAAAATATCTGCCCATGTGCTTAGTCAAATGAACAAGGTTTTCCAAGAATGAGTCTCTCCTCAGTAAACAGGAACAAAGGAAATAAATAGCATTACCGGGATTGAATTCAAGCAACAAAATACTCTCTGTTTGTTATATGAGAGAGTTAACTACAAAAACAAAAAATAGGTTCTATTTATATGTTTATAGGGAATAGGTGTATTCATAATTTCATTAAATAAATTGAAAAAACTAATCAAAACAAGATGAGTCAATGAAGATTTCCAAAGAGGAGTCTGACATTAAAAAATACAATGTTTTAAAGTATTTTATAGTGTTCTAGTCACTGAAATATGTACTGGACATAGAGCAACGTCAGATCTCCTTCTCTTACATCGTGAAATATTTTTGGGGGGCAGTAAAGATAGGAAATTGTTTCATTAGAAAGGTGGTAAGAAGTACAACAATGAAATGAAAAGGTAAAACAAACAAACAAACCAAAAACCATGAACCAGATAAATACAAACAATAGAAACTATAAAGAAGAAATAAAACCAGTAATATGAGAAAAAATGGGGAAGGGCTGGATATGGTAGTGAATTAGACTGAGTAGTTTGGGAAAATTTATTTGAAGAGAAAGAAGTTAACTGAGATTTGAATGATGACAAAGAAATCAGTCTTTTGAAGTTCTGCTCTCTGTAGTGAGATCAGGTTGGTTTCATTTGAGATAAAAGAAATATTTCAGTGTAATTTAAGTGTTCTGAACCCAAAAGGAACTGTAAGAGATGAATGGGAGAAGTGGACTGGGGGTTTGTTGTAACGAATGTTGGTAGAAAAATGATAAGTCTAGGAAGGCTTCACTTAATAAACATAACCCAATTATGAACTGATCCAAATAAATGTAAAATAATCAGGTGTATTTTGTAAAGTTAAATACAGATCTTATTAATTGTGTTAACAAAAAAGAAACACTGTGTTTGGCTCTCTGTAAGTACTGTAGTATTAAACCAATTCTCTGGACCTGTGGAAGGAGTCTATTTGCTATCACATGCACTTCCAGTTCTTCAAACTAACTGGATATCCTTCCTTTCCATGTCCCATAGCTTCATATTGTGTACCTATGACATTTATTAATTATGTCAGATGAATGCTATTTAGTAACCATCCATCTATAAACAGGGAAGGCTAAATTTAGTAATTTATTTTATTCTGACAGATGGAGAGCCCCAAGAGAGTTTTAGGCTAAAGAGTAACAAATGAATCTATATTTTAATGGGACTACTCTGGTTACTTTGTGATAAGAAGGTTACTAGAAGTTAAAGTTGTATTAGGGTGACTAGTTTGGAGGCTGTTGTAAGAACTACAAATAATCAAGTTTCTAAAACATTTAAAGAAAATAGGAAATGATGATTCCATGCCCAACTAAGTTGTCACTGATGTAAAGATATCAGAAGATGTGCTAAAATGCTTAAGTTAAATGGAATTTCAAAAGTCTTAAATAAACACCCTATTGTAGTAATAAGACTTTAAATTAAAACCAGGAATCATGGGCATAAAATAAGTGAAGAAAAAATATCAAACAAATCAATTAAATATAAGTAGATAACACTTCATATTTTCAATTACATTTGTAGAAAAACTAGTTTATATATTCTTTATATGAATGTAAATCCCCTAGTTAAGAAACTGCTACAGGGCCAGCACCAGTGAACTCTAGTGTAATACTTAAAGAAGTGGAGGCTTACTTGGGAATACTATTATCTGCAAGAAAACTGGGGAAGTTCAAGCTAAACATTTGTGAGTAACTGCTGGTAAAAGTCACCATCCTACACCACGACACAGGGAGCTACCAACTCTAAATTCCATCTCTGACATTGGCCACAGCCCCTTCTTTCAAGACACATCTCCAAAGGCAAGTAAAATAAAAGTGAAAATGAACTTTTGGGACTTCAGCAAGATAAAAAGCTTCTATGCAGCAAAGGAAAGAGTCAACAAAACAAAGAGGCAACCCACAGTATGGAAGAAGATATTTGCAAATGACAGTACTGACAAAGGGCTGGTATCCAAGATTTATAAAAAAACTTCTCAAACTCAACACCCCTAAAAATAATCAAGTCAAAAAAATGGGCAGAAGACATGAATAGAAACTTCTTCAAAGAAGACATATGAATGGCTAACAGACAGATGAAAAATGTTCAACATCATTAGCCATCAGGGAAATTCAAATCAAAACCACATTGAGATAGCACCTAAATTTCATCACAAAGAGAGATAGCAATGGACCTGGGACTTGCACCTTCTCAGAAACTAACAAAATCAATCCCATTTATTGCTCAAATCATTTTTAATTTAATTTTTATTTTTTATTAATATATAATATATTATTAGCCCCGGGGGTACAGGTCTGTGAATCATCAGGCTTACACACTTAACAGCACTCACCATAGCACATACCCTCCCCAATGTACATAACCCAATCACCCTCTACCTACCCCACTCCCGCCAGCAACTCTGTTTGTTTTGTGAGATTAAGAGTCTCTTATGGCTTGTCTCCCTCCCGAGCCCACCTTGCTTCATTTTTTCTTTCCCTACCCCACAAAATCCCCACATTGCCTCTTAAATTCTTCATATCAGGGAGATCATATGGTAATTGTCATTCTCTGATTGACTTATTTCACTCAGTATAATACCTTTTAGTTCCATCCACATCATTGCAAATGGCAAGATTTTATTTCTTTTGAAGGCTTCATAGTATTTCATTGCATATACATACCACTTCTTTATCCATTCATCTGTTGATGGACATCTAGGTTCTTTCCACAGTTTGGCTATTGTGGACATTGCTGCTATAAACATTCGGGTGCACGTGTCCCTTCGGATCACTACATTTGTATCTTTAGGGTAAATACCCAGTAGTGTGATTGCTGGGTTGTATGGTAGCTCTATTTTCAACTTTTTGAGGAACTGCCATGCTGTTTTCCAGAATGGTTGCATCAGCTTGTATTCCCACCAACAGTGTAGGAGGGCTCCCCTTACTCCGCATGCTCGCCAGCATCTGTCATTTCCTGACTTGTTAATTTTAGCCATTCTGACTGGTGTGAAGTGGTATCTCATTGTGGTTTTGACTTGTATTTCCCTGATGCTGAGTGATGTGGAGCACTTTCTCATGTATCTGTTGACCATCTTGATGTCTTCTTTGAAGAAACGTCTGTTCATGTCCTCTGCCCATTTCTTGATTGGATTATTTGTTCTTTGGATGTTGAGTTTGGTAAGTTCTTTATAGATTTTGGATACTAGCCCTTTATCTGATATGTCGTTTGCAAATATCTTCTTCCATTCTGTCAGTTGTCTTTTGGTTTTGTTTACTATTTACTTTGCTGTGCAAAAGCTTTGGATCTTGATGAAGTCCTAATAGTTCATTTTTGCCCTTGCTTCCCTTGACTTTGGTGATGTTTTTAGGAAGAAGTTGCTGCAGTTGAGGACAAAGAGGTTGCTGCCTGTGTTCCCCTCAAGGATTTTGATGGATTCCTTTCTCACATTGAGGTCTTTCATTCATTTGAAGTCTATTTTTGTATGTGGTGTAAGGAAATGGTCCAGTTTCATTTTTCTGCATGTGGCTGTCCAATTTTCCCAGCAGCATTTGTTGAAGAGACACTCTTTTTCCATTGGACATTCTTTCCTGCTTTGTCAAAGATTAGTTGACCATAGAGTTGAGGGTCTATTTCTGGGCTCTTTATTCTGTTCCATTGATCTATGTGTCTGTTTCTGTGCCAGTACCATACTGTCTTGATGAAGACAGCTTTGTAATAGAGCTTAAAGTCTGGAATTGTGATGTCACCAGCTTTACCTTTCTTTTTCAACATTCCTCTGGCTATTTGGGATCTTGTCTGGTTCCATATAAGTTTTAGGATTATTTGTTCCATTTCTTTGAAAAAATATTGATGGTATTTTGACAGGTATTGCATTAAACGTGTAGATTGCTCTAGGTAGCATAGACATTTTCACAATATTTGTTCTTCCAATCCATGAGCATGGATCATCTAATTAAAACTGGGTCACTACCCACTCTCTAAGCATTGATCACAGATCATCCAGACACACATCGTACAATCCTCAGACTCGACATGTCAATATAGCATGTCCAAACACGTCCAGGGTGCTCTCCTGAGATTGCTTACCTGTTAAGAAAAATTCCATTTTCTCATTTTATTAGCCTTTTACCTCTCTCTCTGTACCTTGTATCAGTTGTTCTCAACCTTGGTTGCACATAGTAATCAGTCTTAGTTATTGAAAACAAAATAAAAGAACAAGAACAAAAGATGAAGCAAACATAAACAAAAATCACTGTTCTGCATACACACCAGTTTAAGTGAGAAACTTCAGGAATGGGAACTGAGATTTTTTTGTTTGTTTGTTTTGTTTTGTTTTAAAGCTCCTCAAGTAAATAGAATGTGCTTCCAGGAAAACATAGCTTTAAAAAAAAAAAAAACTAATTTTCTTCAGAGAACAAGTTTCCTCTATAGCTTTAAGTTGAGGCTCTTTTCTTTACATATCAAGTATGTCAGAGGCAGGAGGCTGAGTCACTATTCTTGTGGCTCATAATCAATGCTTTCAGACATTACTCCTTCTCCCTCTTTTGAAAGAAGAAAAAAAATTTTTTTGAGGTGCATATTGTCCCAGTATGTCTCAAACTTTAATATGAATCATATGGGATTCTGGTTAAAATGCAGTGCAGACTCTGATTCAGTAAGCCTGGAATAGGAACTGAGATTTTGCATTTCTAAAAATTCTCAGGGACCGCAGTGCTACTGGTTCATGGAACACACCTGTTAAGCAGAGAGTACCATCATCTACTCTTACTCAGACTTGCCTTCTCATACTCCCATTTTTTTCCTTAGGAGATTTTAGCTCTGGATCACAGACTTTCTTTCCTCCCATCTCATTTAATAAGTCCCAATGATATTAATATCTACAGAGATGAAATAATCTCAACCTAGATTCTTTATATCTCCATCATCTTACATCAAATGATCTTTTTCTCCTATTCACCTCAGTACTTTATCCACAATAAATAAGACTACTCATTATATTTCCATTTTAATTTTTATAATTTTTTTATTGTGTTATGTTAGTCACCATACAGTACATCATTTGTTTTTGATGTAGTGTCCCATGATTCATTGTTTGCGTATAACACCTAGTGGTCCAGGCAATCCATGCCTTCCTTAAAACCCATCACCAGGCTCTCCATTCCCCTAACCCCCTTCCTTCTAAAACTCTCCATTTGTTTTCCTTAATCTCTCATGATTCATCCCTACTCCAATTTCTCCCCCTTCATTTTTCCCTTCCTTTTAATGTCCTCCACACTATTCCTATGTTTCACAAATAAGTGAAACCATATGATAATTGACTCTCTCTGTTTGACTTATTTCACTTTGCATAACTGCCTCAAGTCCCATCCAAGTTGATGCAAAAGTTGGGTATTCACCCTTTCTAATGGCTGAGTAAATATTACATTGTGTATGTGGACCATATCCTCTTTATCCATTCGTCTGTTGAAGAGCATCTTGGCTCTTTTCACATCTGGCTATTGTGGACATTGATGTTATGAACACTGGGGTGCAGATGGCCCTTCTTTTCACTACTTCTGTATTTTTGGGGTAAATATCCAGTAGAGCAACTCCTGGGTCATAGGGTATCTCTATTTTTAGTTTTTTGAGGAACATCCACAACATTTTCCAAAGTGGCTGCACCAATTTGCATTCCTACCAACAGTATAAGAGGGTCCCCTTTCTTCACACCCTCTCCAACATTTGTTGTTTCTTGCCTTGTTGATTTTTGCCATTCTAACTGGTGTAAGGTGGTATCTCAGTGCAGTTTTGATTTGATTTCCCTGATGGCTAATGATGATTAATGTTTTTTCATATGTCTGTTAGCCATTTGTATGCCTTCATTGGAGAAGTGTCTGCTCATGCCTTCTGCCCATTTTTTGACATAATTATTTGCTTTTGGGGTGTTGAGTTTGAGAAGTTCTGTATAGATCTTGGATACCAGCCTTTTGTCTGTAGTGTCATTTGCAAATATCTTCTCCCATTCTGTGGGTTGCCTCTATTTTGTTGACTCTTTCCGTTGCTGTGCAGAAGCTTTTTATCTTTATGAAGTCCCAAAAGTTCATTTTCACTTTTGTTTCCCTTGCCTTTTGGAGACCTGTCTTGAAAGAAATTGCTATGGCCAATGTCAAGGAGGTTACTGCTGATCAAGGATGCC
This sequence comes from Mustela nivalis, assembly GCF_964662115.1. Classification (NCBI taxonomy): domain Eukaryota; kingdom Metazoa; phylum Chordata; class Mammalia; order Carnivora; family Mustelidae; genus Mustela; species Mustela nivalis. Next base: position 106,194,800 of record NC_139024.1, read on the forward strand.
CACCCTCACCACTCTTGTTCAACATAGTACAAGAAATCCTAGCAACAATAAGACAACAAAAAGAAATAAAAAGTATTCAAATTGGCAAAGAAGAAGTCAAACTCTCTCTCTTTGCAGGTGACATGATACTTTATGTGGAAAACTCAAAAGACTCCACCCTCAAATTACTAGAACTCATACAGCAATTCAGTAATGTGGCAGGATACAAAATCAATGCACAGAAATCAATTGCTTTCTTACACACCAACAATGAAACTGTAGAAAGAGAAATTAGAGAATTGATTCCATTTACAATAACACCCAAAAGCATAAGATACCTTGGAATAAACTTAACCAAAGAGGTAACCACAGAACACTCATGGAAGAAATCAAAGAAGACACAAAAAGATGGAAAAACATTCCAGGATCATGGATTTAAAGAATAAACATCATTAAAATGACTCTACTGTCCTGAGCAATCTATATTTTTAACACCATCCTGATCAAAATATTAATGGCATTTTTCAAAACGCTGGCACAAATAATACTAAAACTTGTATGGAACCATAAAAGACCCCGAAGAGCCAAGGAAATGTTGAAAAAGAAAAATAAAGCTGGGAGCAACATAATTGCCCAATTTCAAGCTATATTACAAAGCTGTGATCACCAAGACAGCATGGTACTGACACAAAAACAGACACATAGACCAATGGAACAATACAGAGAGCCCAGATATGGACTCTCAACTCTATGGCCAACTAATCTTTGACAAAGCAGGAAAAAATATCTAATGTAAGAAAGACAGTCTCTTCAATGATAGTGTCACCTACAGAAGAATGAAACTGGACCATTCTCTTACACCATACACAAAGATAAACTCTAAATGGATGAATAACCTCACTGTGAGAAAGCAATCCATTTTAATTTTTTAAGATATTTATCCTTTTGAGATAGAGAAAGCACAAGTGGTGGAAGGAGCAGAGGGAAAAGGAGAGTATCTTAGGCAGGCTCCCTGCTGAGCATGAAGCCTGACTCCAGGCTCCATCTCATGATCCAGAGAGACAGACGCTCAACGGACTAAAGCAACCAGGTGTCCTGGTATCTCCATTTTAAAGATCTGCCCCACAACTTTTGTCCTTCTGCTGCATCATCCTGTATCTCATTACATATCTCCTGATTTTAAATGTTCACTGCCATAATTCCTTGCATTCATCAAGGCCTTGAGCACTAACTGCCACTGTTTTCTTAGAAGCATCCATGATAGCTTCATTTCCCACACTGTCAATCCTGGTGGAGAGCAGGGGCAGAGGACAATACTATTTTTTGTTACATATAGTATCTACAGCAAGCAGTCAGCCCACTAACCACTGAGTATATTTTCTGTGCCTCTTTTCAGTGGCCAGGATACCTGTGCATAATGATCTAACTCCAGAATTATACAGGCCCAGTATTGGAACAATTTTCTCTGTTTGGAGATGGGAAGGGGCTGATATTTCAGAAACAAGAAACCCATGTAGAGAAAGAATAGGGAATGATGTACAGTCTATTTTCATTATGATGGAATTAAGTAGTCTATTACTTAAATTTCCAACCTTCACCCATACAATCCTAATTCTGGTACTACGAGGCTACATATTACCAATATTGCCAATATTGTATGTACTGTGAACTTTCACCACTTGCTGTATTTTCATGAGGGTTTTATTAAAAATTGAAGAGAGAAGTACATATAGATAGCAAAACATGATTTTAAGGTAGAAGTTAAAAAATAATTTAGGATACTTTTAGAGAATGAGTGATTAGTGCACATTTCAGTGTACAACAAAAGTGAGCACACTGATTTCACAGAATCTATTCCACAATGACTTGCATGTTTCTTAGCACATTTTTTTTTCTCTCACTATGTTCTAGAACTCTGCCCTTAAAATGTATAATAAATTGCTGTGGTGATTTGGAACATTAAAAGCAATTCAAGTTGTGGTTAATGTATCTCAAAGCCCCAAGCTAAAATTAAAAGCAGGACACAATTTACTTAGGTTATTTTCATTTTCTGCTTAGTCTCACTTTTACTCATTTCTATTTTTTAGTCTTCTTGGTTTTTCTATTTAGCCATTTTATTTTTGCTTGTAACCTCAAAAAAAAAAACCACTAAAAACAGTAAAGCCAAATTTGAATAATAATAATAATAAAATTTCTTACACCATGCCTTATGCCTAATATACTTAAAGCAATTTACCCCACTACTAATATTCCTAGGGAAAAAATATCCACCTGCATTTTATCATTAAAGAATTTGAAAGATAAACTTTCAAAGGAGGATAAAAGGTGTTTTAAAGCCATCTCATATTTAAAGTTAAACTGGGAAAGATATTAAAATGTTAGTAAAGCAAAAAGAAAAACATGTTAACAAATAAAACCTTAGGTAAGTAAAGCACAAAATAATACATGTATGAGAACATATCCAGTAGAAAAACAGGTAATTCTGGGGCGCCTGGGTGGCTTAGTCGGTTAAAGCCTCTGCCTTCGGCTCAGGTCATGGTCCCAGGGACCTGGCATCGAGCCCCTCATCAGGATCTTTTTTTAGCGGGGAGCCTACTTCCTCCTCTCTCTCTCTGCCTGCTTCTATGCCTCCTTGTTATCTCTATCAAATAAATAAATAAAATATTTAAAGAAAAAAAAAAGAAAAGAAAAACAGGTAATTCAAACTTAGTCCAGGGTAACTTGGCTTATGTAACATAATCAGGGACATCCCATGCTTGAAGAACCCATTCATACATTGTTTTTTGTTTTATTATTTTGGGGGGGGGGTCACTGTGTTTCCAGTCCTTGCTTCATTCCTGTGCTCTGTCTTATTTACTTTGTTTGTATGTTTGGTTTTATTAGAGCTACATGCACCACTTAATTAATTCATTCTCCTAGCTCCATCACTGCTTGCTGTGGTTTCTGGATTTGAAATTCTCTCCTTACACTTAGCATGCAGTTTCTTACTGTTGTTCTCCACGATGCATTCTTTGACACAGTTTTAAGATCTCTTATACAACAATGGCCTTTCTAGCTAGGGCTGATATGTTGCCTAGCCAGACGCTGTAGAATGAAGTTCTATACCCATACATATACCTTATAAAGTAGCAATGGCAACTATAAATTACTGTGGAATTAACTTTGAATATATGAAAACCCCATGAGAAAAAATTTTAAATACTAAATATTACACTTAAAATGTATTATAATAAAACAGAAGTGTGGGGTTGTTGCAAGAACAATGAAACAATACAGAACAAAATAGCTTAAAAACAGAATTATACATGAGTAGGAACTTAATATATGATAAAGGTAGTCCCACAAAGGACTAGAGAAAGCTTACATTTTATAGTAGATGCTGCTAAGCTCATTGGCTCACTATATGGAGGGAAATTAAATCCCTACCCAACAGTTCACAATCAGATATTATAAAAATAAACTAAAAATCTAAATATAAAATTATGTTAAATCTATAAATTTTAATAAATATAAAATTATAAAGTCAATTAAGAATTAAGAATATCCTCACTTCACCTAGAACAGAGAATAATTTCTAAAATCATGTGTATCTGATTATGTGAGCCATTAAGAATCTCTTCACCAACAAAGGTCACTGCAGACAGAAGACAGATTGTTACAGAACATTCCACTTCTGAATTAACAATATATTAATATGAAATGTACATTTATAAGTAAGACAGCAACCTCAATGTAAAATAAAGCAAAAAATAAGCATAGAAAGCCTTAAACCTATTAGAATATGGAGAGAAACATATTGACATATGATGTCAAAATTTTTGGTAATCAAAGATTGGGATGAAAATAAACAATTGGGAGAGGATTAATAAGCCAGTGAAAACACTTCCAAGTATTTAGATGTACGATTAACTCAGCCTTTCTCATAAGAGGTTAAAAAACATTACTTAAAAAAGTGAACACACATTGATTGTTGATAAACTCCAGACCTTTCTAAATAAGGACCTGTTTTATGTTTTTCTAGGTGTGTATTTGGGCCTGTGGTTATACACAACATTGTACTGAAGATATGATTGGCATTGATTCATTTTGAAAACACTGATAAGGCATTCTTTAAAAATGATTGTAAGAACTTAACACTTTGATTTTTTGAGATAAGTATTGCACAGTATTTATTTCTTTAAAGAAAAGGAGAAATACATAAATAATTTTTCCACTAGCTATATGATATCTTGTTAAACCTGTCAAGACACAGCTACCTTTCTTCTGAGTAATTTTTGACACAAGAGGAACGAAGTATAGTTGGTGTGATGTTATTCCACAAAAAAACACATTTATGGATACTGATGGCCAGTAAATAGGAGTGAGATAAAATATGGTTTTTACTTCACCTAAGTGTGATAAAAAGGAACAGGACAATAATTTAATTTTGAAATAAAAATAATGTCCAAATATAACCATTTTAGCAAAATAAAATTTTATTTTCACAGAATTTCTTTGGAAGGGTTTAGTCTATGGTTTACAAAACTGCATTGCTTTGAATAGATTTGTGTCTAAGCTCATGGGAGGTAATATCCACCAAAAATTCATATACCATTTTTACTCAATTTGGATTTTGAAATTGTTTCAATTTTGAACAACTAATAGAAGTATTGTATTCCCTGATCATCTCCTTTGTGCCAGATATAATGAATTTATGTAAAGTACCTGTATCTTTATCATACATACATCACATACATACATACATCACACTTTAAAGTATCATATAATCCTTATATGATATAAGTAATATAAATTCATTACTATTATCCCCACTTGACAGAAGAGGGGCATAATATTATATTAAGGTAAATCGTTTCCTTCCAAAATCTCTTTAATGATTTTCTATTTTTCATATACATATTTTAAAAGATTTTATTTATTTATTTGACAGAGAGAGAGAGAGAGAGAGAAATGAAGATCACAAGTAGGCAGAGAGGCAGGCAGAGAGAGGGAGGGAAGCAGCTTCCCTGCTGAGCAGAGAGCCTGATGCAGGGCTTGATTTCAGGACCCTGAGATCATGACCTGAGCTGAAAACAGAGGTTTAACCCACAGAGCCATCCAGGCACCCTCATATACACTTCTTAGAAGATTTATTTATTTATTTGAGAATGAGAGAGAGATAGAATGAGCAAGGGGAAGGGAGTGGCAGAGAAAGAAGCAGACTCCCTGTTAAGCAGGGAGCCTGATGCAGGGCTGGATCACAGGATCCTGAGAATCATGAGCCTCGGACCCTGAGATCATGACCTGAGCTGAACGCAGATGCACCAACTGAGCCACTCAGGCATCCCTCACATACAGTTTATTTGAGGAACAAAAGGCTATCCTGCTATTAACATGCACTTATTTCCCTGAAACTGCCATCTACAAGCATAAGAGAATAAAGGAATGGAAGGAGATAAAAATTTGTACCTAAATGCTTCTTTGAAATAACTATCATGTCTAGATCTAATTAGAGCATACACTGTTTAACTTTTAATATATTCTTAAAATATCCACTCTTATTTTATTTTTCTATTAGTAATTATTCTTCAAAATGAATGAAACAAGATGGGATTGGGAGGGTGACAAACCATAAGTGACTCTTAATCTCACAAAACAAACTGAGGGTTGCTGGGGGGAGGGGTCTTGGGAGAAGGGGGTGGGATTATGGACATTGGGGAGGATATGTGCTATGGTGAGTGCTGTGAAGTGTGTAAACCTGGAGATTCACAGACCTGTACCACGGGGATAAAAATACATTATATGTTTATAAAAAATTAAAAAAGTAATAAAAGTAAAAAAAAAATTATTCTTTGATACCATACACTTTTTCTTTGAACAGATTCCTGCTAATTAATGTCATTAGGCTACATATTGGTTATCAAATCTTTCCAAGAAGCCCCAGAAAAGAAATTGCTGGTCAAAACAAAGCCAACTTGATTAAAACTATTGCACTGAGGATGAGCACTGCTTTGGCAAAATGTTAGCAGTCTCTCAGATGGGAAAAGGCAAAGGAGGATATATTTAGTATTGTAGGTCCTTTGCTGGATGGTCTTGGGTGGAAACCAAGACAGAGACCTAATTGGGCTTGGGCAACATTTATGACTTAATGGCTTTGGATCAGTAGACATAATCAGGTTAGAGTCTTGAAGCAAGTATTGATGAGACAATCTGATGAATAATAAGTCTTAATAAGTAATCTATATTAGTTGCTTTGCAATCTTATTTTATAGAAACAAGTAACTCCCTTATATTTACTTTAAATCAGTACTGTTTATCACAGAGAAAGGAAGTATATCTGGTCCCAACATTGTTTAATAAAGGACATTATATTCATTTCAGTTCTCATAGACTACTGAGGCATTTCTTCTCCCATAATTTGAAATTATAAGATGTGTACTAACTTAATTAACATTTATTGGACTTTGCAACTACTGAGGGGAAATATAAATAAAATTGTTTTTGAGTTTGGCTTAACAATCTAAACTTCTTTATCTCTTTTCTTACTATTTAACCTCAAAGAAATCATTGAACATATTTAAGCAATAAAATCTTTAACTTTGCAGGAGTAAAATTACAGTGACACTACTTTGCTTGCATTTTTAACAAAGATTAAGTGAATAATAATGCAGTAAAGTACTGAGTTCACTTTGAGTACTCACATTGAGTATAAAATGGGAGTATCCATCCATTCACCCATCCATTCAAGAAAATTTTAAAATGTACTAAATTATAGGAATTATTGGACACACAACAAAATACACAATTATTGGTTCACTGATTCCTTAGAAAGTATTAAATGTTGATAAAAATGCTTATTTTATGAGTGATTACAACTATGCCATGTTTAGTTAATTTACATAAAAAGTTACATAAATCAAGAGAACCTTATTCAATTGTGCTTCCTAATGTTCTATTCTCATGCAAAGCTTGAGCTATTGTTTTCCTAAGGATATTTTAAAAAATAAATTATAAAGATGGAAGAGTAGTACCATATTTTATAAAACAATTTTAATTTTGTTGTCTTAAAGTCAGTTTTTCTTAATCTTATCTCCAGGAAGTCACACTACAATACAATAAGTGAGAAAAGTTGTAAATAAATGTAATTAATTGAATTAAGTTGGTCATATAGATATATAAAAGGAGTTCACTTTTCACAAAGAAAGCAAGGAACTCAAGAGTCCTTTCCACTTCTAAGATAGGTTGTGATAATGGATTGTCTGTTCAAACCTAGGAATAATCAGGTAGTGGGGAACACAAAAGTAAGGAATTGACAAAATAGGGTAGTTAGAGTATGATCATTAGTTAATGTTATGTCTTATATAAAGTAGAAGCAGCTTTGGTGAAAAAGTTGAATTTCTGCCTGCCTTCTGGTTTTCTTAACCTTTCACTAACTGACTGAAAACACACATACACATACACACACGTACACGTACACACACACACACACAGACATACACACAATTCAATTTGGCAAGGAGAAAAGAGTTTGTCATGATCTTTAGCCAAGATTTTCCCTAAATTCTGAACGGGTGAAATATTCACTTTATCAGAATCATGTCCATAACATTTTACATAATAGTGGAAGCAAAGGGGACCTCATGGTCCCATGGACCTTATATGTCATGAAAACATATAAGGCATTTATGACTGAGTTAGATGTGGCTTTTATGTGTTATATTCAGAAAAGTTACAAATCATTTCCAAATGGAAGGTTTGATTTATTAAAACTCCATGGCATACTAGAAAGAGACAACGGGATTTGGACTCCATAGTTTTTAGAAATTTGTCACACAGGATGATTATGTATATTTAATATCTATCCAACCCAGTTATAAAAGAAAAATGGAACTTGCACTTATGTTGAGGTGTTGGAACTTTTTGTCTTTATTTAAATGCCCACAGTTTAATGAATAATATATGTATTACTTCTCCTGATTATATCAATCTGCATTAAATCATAGTGACATTTACATCAATAGCTAAGGGTAAAGGGTATCTTGCCCGAAGGAACAATGCTTTATTACTATAACTACACAAACCTTGTACAACTTCAGAAAACAGCACTGACCAAGAACTTAATTGTTCCTATAAACGCTCTGTGAAGTGTCTGAATAGGTGTAATTTATTTACTTAGAAATTACCAAGATGGATGCTCTCACCCATCATATATCTCCTTTAAATTCAAGTATGATTTAAAGGTTTCTTGTACAAAACTAGCCCAAGCCAATTAAAAAGCAAATAAATAGTCACAGTAGAGGGTAAACTGACTTCTCTACTTTCATGAAGCATGTGTGAATGCCTCAGATAAGATGCTGTCAATCTGTACAATCTCAGAGAATCCATCCTCTTCTTCCACTAGTAGAAGAAAAGCTTTAACATGCTGGACAAATGCAGAGGGCCATTTGTCTAAGTTGTGGCAAAACCCAAGGGTCATAGTACTCCTTGCAACACATTAATCTTGACTTTAAAATAATGGAAAATGTTCTAAATGTTCTCTTAAACACACTTTATTTGGGGCTTAATTCAACCTTTTCACATTTTATGTATTTCAAATAGAATAATACATGTCTTATTGAGTTCTATTTTAATTTTACTAATGTAATCCAAGAATACAGGTCTACTATTTATATTCTGAATTGTTTAATAGTATAGACTATTAATCTTGTAATAAAGATTCTGACTCAAGTTTTTGATGTTTGCTGACAGCTTTTAAGCCCCTCTCCTCCCTACTCCCCTTCTGTCCCACATCTGAGACAGCTCATAAAAAAGCCTGGGTGGGGTGCCTGGAAGGCTCAGTCCTCAGTTGGTTAAGCCTCCTCTGCCTTCATGTCAGGTCATGATCTCAGGTCCTGAGATCAAAGACACGCCCAGCCCCCCACCCCTCCAACCCCTACCCCCACCCCTGCTGTGGGCTCTCTGCTTAGCAGGGACTCTCCCTATTCCTTTACCCCTCCCTCCCCACTCATGCTCTTCCTATCAAATAAATAAATAAAATCTTAAAAACAAACAAACAAACAAACAAAAACAAAGAACAACAACAAAAAAAACCTGGGTGCTCCCTCCTTTGACACAGGTGGGAAGTTCAAACCATGCAAGCAAGCCCCTTCTCAGGTACAGACCTTCGTCCTGCTGCATCTGTTAACAGCAAGAAAAACTCCAAGGCAGTCTAGTCCTCTTTCCTCATTCTCTCAAGTCATTTTTGGACCAGCTTAGGAGGCTGGCCTGTACCTCCCCAAAAAAGCAGGGGGGTGATGCTCAGGGAGCCCCTGCTGGGAGCTGGATTGGGTTCTCTCAGCTTAACCTTTCAGCTAACAGATGGCACTCCACTGAAAGTTGTTGACCTGAGGCTCTTTTGGATTGTAGTAAGAGTATGAATTGTGACCCATCACTCTGGAGAATCCTAATTTTAGGCTATTAGCTATATACCTGGTCTTGGCAGTTGATAGAAGAAGAAACCCTGTGCCCGGGGAAACTTGACACAATATAAAATTTCCCCAAATTCTTCTTTATACTAACATTTCTAATTCCATAATCATCAAAATTTAAGTAAATTCTGTTGTATGTGGGAATGTGATAATGCCACTCAAGACAGTTCTACTTAAGTCATTCAGTGGGAAAAAAATATTCAGTAATCTAACAGGGTTTTTTTTAACAAAACAATGTTGGTTCTATAAACATATTTAGATAGCACATTGAGTATAGAATATTTGAATTCCTAGAAATAATGTATATGTTTACTTCTATAATACAAACAAAATTAAGACTTCACAAAGTATTCCCCTTTAATGAACATAAAAATGTCTTCCTTTTGTGCACTTTTAGAAAAACAACAACAACAACACATTAACTTCCAATGCAAGTATTAAATTTTAAATGTAGCCCAAAAATTACAATCAGCAAATTACATAAGACAGCAGATAATCAATACAGTAAACATTTCTAATGTTTTTAATCTAACTGTAATTATAAATTGAAGAACACTAAATGATTTTAGCATTTTCCATCTGAAAATATTCACTGGTGCTAATTATTTAACAGCATGATTAATGACATGTCTTATATAATTATTTATAAATTAGGTACCATGTTTTTAAACCTCTAATAATTAGTGAGCTAAAACTTTTATCAACATATAAAGTTCACTTTACTTTCATTAAGAAAGGCCCATAGAATACACATAAACAAAGTTTATCTAGTCCAACCAAGTAATGTCTCAGAAAAACAAGTGAAAATATACTCTCTATTCAGAACTCCAATATACATGTTTTATACATATGAATCTATCTATCTATCTATCTATCTATCTATATATAATATCATACAATTGTATCACATAATGAAATAATGTATTTTATCTGTCCACAGAAATTCCATCAAAAGGAAGGGCAAGAACAAGCAACTTAGAGAATAAATGCTAAAAAAAAAGAAAGAAAAATTAAAAAAATTAAACTATGTAAATTTCTCATAAAAAAGAATAATTAGAACATGCATCACAAAAGAGGAACTCCACATAGAGAACCTGAATCTTTTATAATTGGCACTAAGCCTGCCTGAACCTTTGCTCTAGAGAGCAATACCATCTTTACCTGCCAGTAAACATGTCTGCCTTTGCTCTGGCAAAAGATACTATCCCTATATTCTAAGTTGTAAATAAGCCTGTACTCTGTCCCTGAAATAGACCATTTTTATTTTCTAAGAATGTTAACTGTGCAAACATCCTTGAAAACATGGTCTAAAAAAAAGTCAACCAGGGTTTCTGTTCATAAGGCTAGAAATCTGAGAAATCAATGGAGTATCATCTCCCAACAAATACTAAAAGTACTTATGTTTTAACTAATAACATGAATACAGTGCTAACCACTTTTTCTGTAGAACTACTGATACAAATAAGATAAAACCAACATGACTGTATTTTTTTAAGTTTTTATTTAAATTCCAGTTAGTTAACATACAGTGTAATATTATTAGTAATAATACTTCCATACAACACCTAGTGCTCATCATGACAAATGCCCTCTTTAATCCCGTTACTTATTTAACTCATGCCCTCACCCACCTCCTCTCTGATAACCATTCGTTTATTCCCTATAGTTAAAACTCTGTTTCTTGGTTCCCCCCCTTTCCTCTCTTTACTGATTTGTTATTTATTTATTTATTTATTTATTTATTTATTTATTTTAAGAATTTATTTATTTATTTGACAGAGAGAGATCACAAGCAGGCAGAGAGGCAGGCAGAGAGAGAGAGGAGGAAGCAGGCTCCCTGCTGAGCAGAGAGCCAATGCAGGACTCGATCCCAGGACCCTGGGATCATGACCTGAGCCAAAGTCAGTGGCCTAACCCACTGAGCCACCCAGGCGCCCCCTGATTTGTTATTTAAATTCCACTTGTGAGAAAGTCATATGGTATTTGTCTTTCTCTGACTGAACTATTCAGCTTAGCATAATACTCTCCAGCTTCAACCATGTCATTGTAAATGGCAAGATTTCATTATTTTTTATTGCTGAGTAATAGTCCATTATATATCTATACATGCCATATCTTCTTTATCCATTCATCAATGGATGGGCTGTTTTCATAATGTGGCTATTTTAGATAATGTTGCTATGAACATCATTGTGTATGTATTCCTCTGAATTAGTATTTTTGTATCCTTTGGATAAATACCTACTAGTGCAAACAATAGCTGACTTTCTTAGATTATACGGTGACAATATTATGGAAAACCCAAAAGTATTTGGACACCTTAATAGAATGATTATGCTTTGAGGACACTATGTTGAGAAAAAAGTTAAAAAGTACAGAAAATATTAATGATCAAAAAAATTACTGAGGCCTTGTTTTTCAGCCTCAAACAGGAAATGTATGTGTCTTACAATAAGTTTGAATCACATCATGGGTAAATACATAATGTTAAGTATTAGTTAGGCATTGAACGCTTTTTTTAAACAGTTTTAATGCGGTGTGTGACAGAATGCCAACTGTCCCCTCAATATCTGTTTCCTCTTTTTCCCAAGCATATGCTCTTGCAAAGTCTATTATTTCCCAGCCAGAGAGTTTCATGGACTAACATGTAATTCACATGTTGAATACATGCAGAACAGATGTATGTGCAACTTTCCTCTCACCTGTTTAAAAATAAGTTGCTAGCTCAAAATTCCTTTATCTCCCCTTCCCATAAGCAAAATCATAGACATGGCAGATACCAAGTTTTAATCAAATAAGTAACAACAGACACTTAAGTGATGGCAGATCCCAAAATGGAAGCAACTGTTTTTGAATGATTTTTTAATTTAATCATTCAATGATTTTTTAATCATTCATTAAACTGTTTTTATTTTTGAATGATTTTTTAAGAATAGATCTAGCCTACCCGTCTAAATCCCCCATCTCAGGCTACTTATTAAGAGAGAAATAAACTTTTATTTTATTAATACCTCATTTTAGGGCCCAACTTTTATAGCAGCTTAACCTTTACTTTAGCCAATAAAAGTAGGGCAGTGAAAGGTAATATTCAGAATTATGTTCATGGAATAATCTAAAATAAAAAGTCAAGAAGAAGGGAGAGAGTAAAAAAAAGATTGTGTGAGCAAAAGTTACATTTGAGAATTAAGATTATGAATACATATATTGCTCTTTCATTGCAAAATAGTTTTAAAACAATTGGAAAACAGTGCTTTTGAAATTAGAAAGTAATTGAATGCAATATAAAATTAAAGTTGGTAAAAAACAATGAAAACTTTTAAAATGTGCTCATAAAAATGGCCTATTGTAAATGATAACAATGTAATTAATTAACTCTGACTAAAAAAGAAGTAAAACAAGAAGAATAAATTATTTATTTGAGACACACACACAAAGGAGAAACTAATTTTATTTGGAAATAAAGTAGTATTTTACTGGAGCCTATATAAGTAAATAAAAATCTAAAATGAGAAAAGGGGGAGGGAATTAACTTAATGTTAAAATTGAGATAAGTTTTGAGGGAGAGGAGAGAGAGAGCCCAAGCACTCATGAGCAGGGGGAGGGGCAGAGGAGGAAAGAAAGAACCCCAAGCTGACTCCATGCAGAGAACAGATCCCACTGCAGGGCTTGATGGAGCACCCTGAGATCAGGACGTGAGCCAAAACCAAAAGTCAGATGCTTGACTGACTGAGCTGCCCAGGGGCCCCAAGATTCAGGTAAGTTTTAAGAATGGCAAATTTTATTATAGTGCTAAGGAACGGAACAATGTACATATCAGAAGATCTTGAGATAAGAGTCACAGAAGAATAAGGGACCAGATCTTGGGATGCCCAAACAGTTGTACAGACTTGTAGAAAAAAAGGTAAGCTGTTGAGAAAATTTGTGACCATATGAGTGATAGATGAGAGATTTGTGAGTCTGGAGACAGATCTATGCTTTTTTCCAAGTGAAAGATGATCCGAATTGGAACTTTTACAGTGGTTATGGAAGTTGAATATTGAGTAATGTCATGCTTCAGTGATTTGGACCAATGTATGTCCACTCTTCTCTTACTTTAGAAAACAAATTTTATTTCCTATGGAAATGACAGAGAAAATCTGATATTTCCTCTAGGTGGAATGCTTTAAGGATATCTTACCTGCAATTGCTGGTAGAATAAAATAAACAATGTAGCTTCATTTTTGTTCTTATTTAGTAAGATATTTTACCTTTGCTATCCTCAACTAAAAAGATAACTTTTCAAGTGGCAAGTTCATCTTATAAAATTGTGTTAATATTTTTCAGTATGAATGTACTGAGTTAGCTTTTTCCCTCTTGTCTCTTATTTAAAATTATTTGACTAAATCTTGTTTGTAATTAAAATAGAAGACCTGTAATTTAAAATGCTCTATCATTCCAGACACATGATTACGAATATAGGACTGTTTCAGTGTATTAGGCAGAGACAAATCCTCAGACTTTAAAAACAAATTTACCTATGCATAGTTTAGAATAAAAGTTTTCTGAAAAATGATTCCAAGACTTAAAGAGCATGTTGGTTAACGTTAAAGCAGCAAATCCCACTCCCTTTTAAAGAAATTTAGAATCAGAGTCCATCTGTTTAATTTGGCATTTTGGCACTAACTGTTATTTGTGATTTTGTTTGATATGTTTGAACTGGAATTTTAATACTAACCATTAATTGTGATTTTATTTGATTATACACAGCACTCTGGGATGCTTGCCAGAAAACAGCTTTGTAAATGCAAATTGTCCTATATTTCTTAGTTACTCCAAAATTGTCTTTAACTATTTTGAAACTGTGGACCAGCAACATAGCTTCCACAAACTTGTTTAACACTTCCACAACACATGGTCTATAGCAAATATATTGTGAATCTTTTACATGTAAAATTAATATAAATATTAATTTTTATGTCAGAAATAAATATATAGATATGCATTTTAAATGATCCATTCAATAACATTAGAGTTTGAAAATAAAAACAAATTGTTTCCTTTCAATTTGACTCTCTCCCTAAATCATAAATTAAATATGTGCTGTCCTTTGAACATTTTTACCTGTGTTACTAAAAGATTTCGATTGCTAAAGGATTCTTCATGAATAAAATAAGTTAGCTCTGGGGGTGGTAAGGAAATGAAATACACAGAAAATTATTAGATAATATAAATTAATAATAGAATATAATTCAATCAAAATGAACTTTCTTAAAAATTATACATTTCCAAGCAGCGATAAGTAGGTTGTATTTGACATTTCTAATTAAAGTAGATTATTATCTTAGTGCAAATCAGATTGAAAACTACAATCTTTTTCCCCTTAAAAAATGTTTCAAGCGCTTTAAAAACATCTTTATGTCAAATATTTAATTTATTGAAACATATTACTGGATGTTGCAAGCACTATCTTTTATAATACCCATAAAATTTTTATTTTTTTAAAGATTGAGAGAGAGAGAGAGAGAGAGAGAGAAAGATTAACGTGAGTGGGGGAAGGAATTGAGGGAGAAAATCTTCAGACTGCCTGCCCAGCACAGATCCCAATGTGGGACTTTATCCATGACCCATGAGATCATGATGACAAGTCATGATGCTCAACCGAGTGAGCTACCCGGGCACCCCTAGAATTATGTCTAATCATAGATATACTTGAGGTACTTTAGGAAAACTGGTTTCTACTCTGAAAATACTTTTGAGATGCAATATTTCAACCTGTATCAATATTCTCACATAAATATTATTACAGAATGGGTAGTGTGGGGAGACAATTCTAATGAGAAAGAATAGAATATTAAAGGACCCTCAGGTATATGGTATATTGAAGGAAGTGAGAGAGAGTGATTAGCAGTTAGAGGTGATACAGAGAGGTGATATCACAACCAGACTGGGGACCACTTAAAGACTGACCACTTTATCTTATGTTAATAGGAAGACACTGGAGTATGTTGCGCCAGAGACTGAATGCAGAATCAGTGAGATCAGATTTGTGTTTTGGAAAATTCTGTTTTCAGTATATAAAATGTAACATCTGAGGAGAAGGGAGCATTAGAGAAAACAGGACTAAATTAGCTCAAATGAGTAACAATGACAGCTTGACACAAGGAGATGGAAAGAAGGGGAGAAAGGTAAACAGAATCAAGAAATATTTAAGAGGCAAAATAGAATCAGTCATGGATAAGATTGGATTTGGGGGTTGAAAAAGAGGAAGAGACGGGATATTTTAAGAGGATCTAGAAGGGTGACTTTATTCAGATAGTAACATCTGTCATTCCTGACTTCACTCCCCCTCACAAGAAGAATAACTAACAACTAATCATGGAGAAGACATCATTGAGAGACGCTTAGAACTTGGGAGTGAGGCTAAAGCAGGCTCTTGCACCAAAAGACCAAGACAGATTGCATTAGAAGGGTGAGTGATGGCTACATATAGACTGCATTGCCCTCCCAAGGCCAGTGCAACACAATGCCAAGTTGTCTGCCCTGAGGCCACAGTATCTCCAGTGAAAAAGGAGAGCCCAGTGGTGACACTTAGACCCTGCAGCCTTATGGGTCACTTTGTAGGAGTCCCTACTCTGCTTTCTCCCTACAGGAATTATGGAATTTACAGTGCTCAACTGCTGTGAATATAATTGAGTCAGAGAAGTGGGGAGGAGTTTCTAAGAACCAGTTCTCACATCTTGTTAACTATTTGCAGAACCCAAATAGTAGTCGTAATCAGTGATTTATCTTACTGTCAGATGCACAGTCTGACCAGAGAATTCAACAAGGTGCAGGTCTGCCAAATTTGATTCCTAAATTAGGAGTTCTGCTGGCCTGAAAGCCTGGTCTGTCCATGCCCAAAGCAAGAGTTAAGTCATAGCCCCACCTGCTGTGGATAGCGGCTCTCAACCCTTCCCAACCAGAAAACATGTTTGGGAAAATTTGGGAGTAGCCTGAAGTAGCCTCTGCCCAGCCAAAAGTCGGAGATATGACCCCACATGCCACAAAGCACAGTCCCCAACCCCGTCTGACAGGAAAAGCTGGTAAGAGCACATGGAAGATGTGTAACCTAAGAACTCTAGAGCCAAGAGGCAGGCAGGCAGAGCTGATTGTCCCCAGAGCAAAAACAGTGACCAAGTTCCAGCTAGGGATATGGGACATGGAATGGCTTGAGTCAAGACCACAAAGAGCACTATGGTTGCCTTGGAGTTGTTTCTTCCATTACCTTCCCAGTCAGAGAAACTAATTTATAGCCCATTATTATTGCTGAATGTAGCCTTTGGCCCACCAAACAGGGAATCTTACCAGAGCACATGGGAAGCTATATAGCCCAACCAATAGCCCTGCTTACAGTAGCATTTGAGAAAACGACATAGCCATGGCTTCCCCTGTTTGCAGGTCAAAACTGGTGTCCTCATCTGATCAGAATATTCAATGTACTCTCTTGCCTGATTAAGGTCCCCTACCAACAATCTGAGCAGGCCCTGGGTCCTCTCCTGCTGCCCTGCCAGGGAAGCTAATTCATAGCACCACCTACTACTGCGTAAAATACCAGTCCCAAACATCTAGAAATCCTAACCAGAGAATCCAGGCAACTAGGAAGTCTGTCTTACAGCTTCATTTGGGCATGTAACTAAGCCAGCAGTCCTATCTAGCTATTCTTAGCCAGTGCCATCCCCTAACACATGACCTCAGAGCTCAAACAGTTGCTTTGTCCCATCTTCCCAAGAACATTTTCAGAAGATACATCCCGAAACCCAAAGTAAGTGGACTAGTGAAGAACTGTCTCTGACAAAGTGAACCTGCAATGTCCTAAAGAGATCACTTACTCAAATACCCAGTTCAAATCCATATTGTTCAAGGGTCATCTGTACCTGGTTCTGGATAAAGATAGAGTAGATCCAATTCACCCTGTTAATCCTGCCAAGGACAGTTAAAAAACCTGGGCATTAGTTATAAAACAAAGACTCAAAAATTGAAAGGTATAGAGAAGACAGAGAAACTAGGTACCTTAGGACCCAAGTAACAACACGTTGAGTTCTTTGGATTTTCTTTGACCTTGTATAACCTAGCTTGAGAAGCCATCCACCTTGAAATGCCAACAGGAGCAGACAGAAATAGCCATAAGGAAAATCTACTTTCTAGCTGAAGATCAGGAGAGTGGTACTATAGCAAGACATGAGATTTTTACCGCTATATATTTTCCTCTCAGGACTGCCTTTGTTGTGTCCCACAGATTTTGAACCATTGTATTTTTATTATCATTTGTTTCCATGATTTTTTTCAATTCTTCTTTAATTTCCCGGTTGGCCCATTCATTCTTTAGAAGGATACTGTTTAGTCTCCATGTATTTGGGTTCTTTCCAAACTTCCTTTTGTGGTTGAGTTTTAGCTTTAGAGCATTGTGGTCTGAAAATATGCAGGGAATGATCCCAATCTTTTGATACCGGTTGAGTCCTGATTTAGGACCGAGGATGTGATCTATTCTGGAGAATGTTCCATGTGCACTAGAGAAGAATGTGTATTCTGTTGCTTTGGGATGAAATATTCTGAATATATCTGTGATGTCCATCTGGTCCAGTGTGTCGTTTAAGGCCTTTATTTCCTTGCTGATCTTTTGCTTGGATGACCTGTCCATTTCAGTGAGGGGAGTGTTAAAGTCCCCTACTATTATTGTATTATTGTTGATGTGTTTCTTTGATTTTGTTATTAATTGGTTTATATAGTTGGCTGCTCCCACGTTGGGGGCATAGATATTTAAAATTGTTAAATCTTCTTGTTGGACAGACCCTTTGAGTATGATATAGTGTCCTTCCTCATCTCTTATTATAGTCTTTGGCTTAAAATCTAATTGATCTGATATAAGGATTGCCACTCCTGCTTTCTTCTGCTGTCCATTAGCATGGTAAATTCTTTTCCACCCCCTCACTTTAAATCTGGAGGTGTCTTCGGGCTTAAAATGAGTTTCTTGGAGGCAACATATAGATGGGTTTTGTTTTTTTATCCATTCTGATACCCTGTGTCTTTTGACAGGGGCATTTAGCCCATTCACATTCAGGGTAATTATTGAGAGATATGAATTTAGTGCCATTGTATTGCCTGTAAGGTGACTGTTACTGTATATGGTCTCTGTTCCTTTCTGATCTACCACTTGTAGGCTATCTCTTTGCTTAGAGGACCCCTTTCAATATTTCCTGTAGAGCTGGTTTGGTATTTGCAAATTCTTTCAGTTGTTGTTTGTCCTGGAAGCTTTTAATCTCTCCTTCTATTTTTAATGATAGCCTAGCTGGATATAGTATTCTGGGCTGCATGTTTTTCTCGTTTAGTGCTCTGAAAATATCATGCCAGCTCTTTCTGGCCTGCCAGGTCTCTGTGGATAAGTCAGCTGCCAATCTAATATTTTTACCATTGTATGTTACAGACTTCTTTTCCCCGGCTGTTGGTGGGAATGCAAGCTGGTGCAGCCACTCTGGAAAACAGCATGGAGGTTCCTCAAAATGTTGAAAATAGAACTGCCCTATGACCCAGCAATTGCACTATTGGGTATTTACCCTAAAGATACAAATGTAGTGATCCAAAGGGGCACATGCACCCGAATGTTTATAGCAGCAATGTCCACAATAGCCAAACTATGGAAAGAACCTAGATGTCCATCAACAGATGAATGGATCAAGAAGATGTGGTATATATACACAATGGAATACTATGCAGCCATCAAAAGAAATGAAATCTTGCCATTTGCGACAACATGGATGGAACTAGAGCGTATCATGCTTAGTGAAATAAGTCAAGCAGAGAAAGACAACTATCATATGATCTCCCTGATATGAGGAAGTGGTAATGCAACATGGAGGCTTAAGTGGATAGGAGAAGAATCAATGAAACAAGATGGGATTGGGAGGGAGACAAACCATAAGTGACTCTTAATCTCACAAAACAAACTGAGGGTTGCTGGGGGGAGGGGGTTTTGGAGAAGGGGGTGGGATTATGGACATTGGGGAGGGTATGTGCTTTGGTGAGTGCTGTGAAGTGTCTAAACCTGGTGATTCACAGACCTGTACCCCTGGGGATAAAAATATATGTTTATAAAAAATAAAAAAAATTTAAATAAAAAAAAAAAGACATGAGATTTTTACAAAGTAACTAATCTACTCCAAAGACTATAGGAAAAAAAAAAATAAAAGCAGATTCACCCCTAATCTGGTCAGCAAAAGTTGAATGGGAAACTAGACTGAGAACCTTGCCCAGTGGGAATGAAGCACTTCTCTCATTCTTAGCCAAAAAGATGTCAGAAGAGGCCTAATAGAGAGCCCGTAATTCCACTTCTCTACAACTGTTAGAAGCTGTGTGGGGAAGCTGGACATGTACCCCTCCTTGGCAGTACTGACACAGAATCCCTTTCCCCACTAGCACAGTGGTTAGAGGAGGCCAGCTATAACTATCTATCTATCTATCTACATGTATATACATATATATGTATACACACACACACACACACACACACCTGTATATATATATACACACACATGTGTGTGTGTGTGTATTTTTTAATAACCAGAGTCTCATAATACACTACACCAAATCTCCAGGATACATTTAAAAATCATGGAAATGTAATTAACAATGTTAACTCCAAGATGACACAAATGTTGGAACAATCTGAAAAGGAGTTTAAAACTGCCATATAAAAATTATGCAGTGAGGGGTGCGTGGGTGGCTCAGTGGGTTAAAGCCTCTGCTTTTGGCTCAGGTCATGATCTGGGATGGAGCCCCATAAAGTGTTCTCTGCTCAGCAGGGAGCCTGCTTTCCTTCCTCTCTCTCTGCCTGCCTCTCTGCCTACTTGTGATCTCTGTCTGTCAAATAAATTAAAAAAAATTATGCCATGAACAATAATAAATATGCTTGAAACAAAAGAAAAATAGTCTCAGCAAAGAAATAGCAAATATTAAAAGCACAGATTTTTAGAATGGAAAAACAAGTGAAATTTTTAAAAAACTTACTGAATGGGCTCAACAGGAGAATGGAAAGGACAGAGAACATAATCAGTGAACTCAAAGACAAAAAAATAGAGATTTCCCAAACTGAATAACAGAAAGTAGACTAAAAACAAACAAACAAACTGAATTTCCAGGACCTGTGGGACTACAAAGACATAACTTTTATGTCATCAGAGTCACAGAAGAGAGGAGAAAGACAATAAGGTTAGAAAATATTTGAAGAATAAATGGCAGAACATTTCCCAAATTTGGTAAAATATTTAAGTTGATTCATGAAACTGAATGAACACTAAACAGGATAATTTTAAATAAATCCATGCCAAGATACAGCTTAACCGTAGTTACATAGTTAGTTACATAGTTATGTAACCATAACCATAGTTATGAACCATAGTTCATAATATGAAAGACAAAGAAACTCTTGAAAGCAATGATCAAAACATCTTGGCAAAGAGGCAGAAACATCTACTCAACAATAAGTTTCTCCTCAGAAGTCATGAAGACAGAATGAAAGTGGTATACAATTTTTAAGTGCTGAAATAAACCAACTGTTAACCTCAAATCATATGTCTTACAAAACTATCTTCAAAGAATTAAGAAGAAATAAAAATATCATCAACTGCAGAAAAACTAAAAGAATATGTTACCAGCAGATCTACTTTTAAAAAAGCTTAAGAAGTTTTTGAAACAAAAAGGAAATTATAAAAGAATTTTGAAACATCAAGAAAGATTGTACAATGGAAAGGACAAATATATGGGTAATTCAATAGACTTCCTCTCTGTTCATATTCCTAAATAATGTCTGAAGCAAAAGGTACATCATTGTCCTATGTGGGTCTCATTGTATGCTACATAAATTTTAAGGCAATTATAAACAGAATAGAGAAAGGGATTTAAAGAAAGGTAAGTTTCACACTTTACTCAAATTAGTAAAATACAATAGTATATCTTTGGAGTGACAGAACAGTTCATACTTGATTCTACCAGTGGTAGATTTATCATATGTGTATTTATCATATGTGTAGATTCCTTCACATTTATCATAATGATCTACACATAGATTCCTACACACATGTGTAGGAATCTACACATATGATAAGTAAAGGGAATTATACACATATGATAAGTAAAGGGAATTATACACATACATTTTTCCAATATCAATTTCTTGATTTTGATATCGTACTATCATTGGATAATCAGTGGGAAAAACTGGGTGATGAATACTATGATCCCTCTGTAATACATTCACAACCTCCTCTCACACTAAGGTTACTGCAAAATAAAAAGGTTTTCAAAGGGTATTAGTTAGTGTTTAGACCTAGATATATTGCCTTCATATTGGAAGCCATACTTGAAACATGTTGAATATGTTAGAATATGGTTAAGCTTTATGATACTTTTCCTAACTTCTTACCCAAAACTATGGTGGCTAGAAGATAGTGGATAGTTTCTAAAATGTCAAACATGTAAAAAACAAGACAAATACCTGTCAATTCTGAGTTCTGAATATGGCCAAAATAGTAATTTACTTAAGTTATGAAGCAAATAAGGACATTTTCAGATAAAAGAAAAAAAAAAACAAAACTCCTTTGTCAGTAATCATTTTGAAAAATATATGTCACTTTATTATAAAAATAAACATAAACCTATCTAGAAATTCCACTCCTGTATATATATCCAAGTTAGGAAAAATGTGTTCACAAAAAGACATGTACATAAATGTTCATGGTAACTTTTTCACAATAGATAAAAAGTCTGAGTCTATTAAGAATAGATTCATACTGTGATAAATTTATTCACTAGAATTACTATGTGGCAGGAAAAATGAATGGCCCATTGATAAATAAAACAGAAGGGCTGTTTTTCAGAAACAGAAAGCTGTACTGAGCAAAAGATCTCTTATATAATAGGGAATAGTGCATTCTATTTATATGAAATTTTAGAATAACCAAATCTAATATGTGGGAGAAAATAATTTTATTTATTTATTAAGAACTTTAAAAGAGTAGTCATCTTTGGGAGATATCTGGAGAGGTTCAAATGTGAAAAGACCAGAGTAACTTCCTGGGAAATCTGTAATGTATATATTTATAGGGTTTTGTGTTATACAGGTGTATACATTTATCATAATAAAGAAACAAACTGAAATGACTTAATTTACATGATAAAATAGTCGTTCTGATGGAATTAAAAAGTAGTGTTGGAATTTGTATACAAAGTTTTTTAATACCAGGGAATTAAAACTAGATCAAGTGATGAAAACTTTAGAGACTGTGATATATTTTAAGGATTTCTCTGTTTTCTCAAGTGTGTTTTTTTTTATCAAGACACATTTTCTCCAGACTGCCTGCCCTGCCAACTCCATTAGATACTTTTCCTTTGTGTTCCAACTGCTTCCGGAGGGTGCATCTACCAGAGTATTTCCTCTTAATATATTTCTCTCTATTACTACATTACACACTCCTTTAGGCCAGAAGATTTATATAATTTATCTTTATCCTTATTGCTAGAGCTGGCACAGAAATGGCACATAACAAGCAGTCAGTAAATGATCAGAGAAGCAATACACAATTACCAAGAATAAAGTAGAAAATTCTTTCCATCCCTTTTTAATTAATGTAAAATAGTGTTTTTTAACACGGGCTTAAAGGAGGGGTCATAAGTTTAAATGTCCATCATTTTCAGTTAATATAAGTGGGTGAAATGGGATGAGCCAAATAATTTTTGAATATGTAATAAATTGGAAAGCTTGTGTCCTATTTAAAAGGAAGCATATGCTCGTCCATGCCTGCTAAATTTTTATGATGTAGGGATATAAACTGGTCATTTCAGAGATTCAGAGTATCAAGAGAAGAAAAATGCTCAGCTTTTTCCTAATTTGAGCTCCAACTTTACATTTTGGCTACATATCTAAGGCATACATATTACAACACTTCTCTAGATTCTGATCTGAGAGAAACCAACTTGTGATCGCTGCTATGGAATTTTTTGTTACCAAGAAAACAGTAGTTAGAAACAACTATGGGGGGTGCCTGGGTGGCTCAGTTGTTGAGCGTCTGCCTTCAGCTCAGGTCATGATCTTGGGGTCCTGGGACTGAGCTCCACATTGAGCTCCCTGCTCAGCGGAAAGCCTGCTTCTCCCTCTTCCATTCCCCCTGATTGTGTTCCCTCTCTCACTGTGTCTCTCTCTGTCAAATGAATGAGTAAAATCTTAAAAAAAAAAGAAAAAGAAAAAGAAACAATGGGAGGGGCATCTAGGTAGCTCAGTTGGTTAACGTCTGCCTTTGGCTCAGGTCATGATCTCAGGGTTCTAGGATCAAGCCCCCATCTGGCTCCCTGCTCAGTAAGGAGTCTGCTTCTCTCTCTCTCTCTCTGTCAAATAAATAAATAATTTTTTTAAAAAGAAACAACTATGGGGACGCCTGGGTGGCTCAGTTGGTTGAGCAGCTGCCTTCGGCTCAGGTCATGATCCCAGCGTCCTGGGATCGAGTCCCACATCGGGCTCCTTGCTCAGCGGGGAGCCTGCTTCTCCCTCTGCCTCTGCCTGCCATTCTGTCTGCCTGTGCTCGCTCTCTCCCCCTCTCTCTCTGATAAATAAATAAAAAAAAATCTTAAAAAAAAAAAAAAAAGAAACAACTATGATAGCAGATACATATTTTTTGCATTTAGTAAGACAGCCTAATTAGTGTAAGTGACAATTCAGGGACTGGATGATGCCTAAAAGGAAGTTTCATAACCTATATATCAAGACAAAGTATTCAACTTCTAGAAATGAAGATTTAACAATGAAGTAAGCTACAAGTCCCAGGAAACTCTGTACCACTGCCATTCCACAACACACAGCTTACTCTCGAGGTATTCATTATTGCTTGGTCTTTCCAGACAAATTTTCCAAATTTGTCTAGTGAGAGTTATTCTCTGCAGAAAAGCATCTCTGATTGCATAATTAATGTTAGAAGAAAATGAGCTATTTATAACCAAAATAACTGGAACACATGTATTCCATAAAGGAAGATATAAGTGAATTCACACATTACAAGGTTTACATGTTTCTTATTTCTTTTTGGCTACGCTTTTCCATTAAGTAGAATTTGACTCACACTTATTTTCCATATTTATTTCCCTTTGTGCCCTAGGATTACCACAGAAAATTTAACAATTTTGAATTCTAATTAAACTTTCCTGTGACTTCCCAATGTAATAAAACCCCAAATGTTGATAGGGAGAAAGTTTTGCCTACTTAGGTTATACTGGTTTACTTATTTTACAAAATTTTAAAAAGGAATTAAACCTCTAGTTTATCAAGCTCAGTACATAACACAAGAAATCATTTGCAAAAGATATACTTTGAACTTTATTTGAAAGATAGAGTTCTTTAAGCAATGTTTGAATTATTAAGAGGAACAAAATATTTCCAAGTCAAAAGTGCAAAGTCCTCTTACTGGAAAGAAAGCCAGTGACATAAGAAAAAAAAAATAATAAATGTCCATTGAAAAATTAATTCTCTTACATTTAGGGCAATTTTTATAATATTGCAAAGGGCAAAATGAGAAATATGTGAGAACATGATATGAATAAATCACAGACATATGCTGGTCATTTGTTACCTATTCTTTGCAACAATAATAATCAATGGTAATTGACTGCTTTTTATGTACCAGGTACAATGCTAAATGCTTTTTATACATATTCTCAATTAATACTTGCTATGAAACCATCAGACAGTAAAAGCTTTAATCATTTTCCTAATTTGTATATCATTTCTGATACTTTGCTAGGAGATCACTTTTTTTTAGGTTATCAAATTTGCTGCAGGCAGTGTTCTTATTCTGTTTGTAGGTGCTAGTCTATTTTTATATTCTTATTCTGGTCAAATTTTATATATATCTATATATATATTTTTTCCTTAATCAGATTCCCAAGAGTTTTTCTATATAATAGATCTTTAAGAGGAAAATAGTTATGAAAATATTTATCTTTTCTCCTTGAGGGCTTCTACTTATCAATTCAAATTTTATTTTTAGTAATTCACGGATATAATTTTTTATATTTTAAGATTTCAGAAGTATAGAGATGTGTTTTCTTTGTGTTCTACAGTGGTGACA
Source organism: Mustela nivalis (assembly GCF_964662115.1). Lineage (NCBI taxonomy): Eukaryota > Metazoa > Chordata > Mammalia > Carnivora > Mustelidae > Mustela > Mustela nivalis. The sequence goes on from NC_139024.1 coordinate 106,220,349, forward strand.
TCATGTAAATCTACACAATTCATGTGAGAACCACCTTTGTGGTATTGCATAAGTGTTAGTACGAAGTGTTCTATCCTCTGTTGTTTCCTTGATATTTGTAATTTTCTTAATGATTTCTTGTTATTTCTGAAGTTTACTTAGCAATGGGTTTCTTAGTTTTCCAAACTGTAGTTAAAATTTCCATGACAACATAGGCATGTATCTTTCAATACATTTTTGGTAAATGTTTCCGTAATAAAAATTATGTTTATCATTTGTCTCCACACTTTTCATACCTACTATTGCAGGCTGATCTGTGTCCCTTCAAAATCCATATGTTGAAACCCTAAGTACCAGTTGTGCTAACATGTGACTGTAAATAAGGCCATAAAGGCAGACTCTAATCTAATCTGACTGAAGTCCTTATAAGAAGTGGACATTAGGGGGCACCTGGGTGGCTCTGTGGGATAAGACTCTGCCTTTGGCGTGGGTCATGATCTCAGGTTCCCGGGATCGAGCCCCACATGGGGCTCTCTGCTCAGCAGGGAGCCTGCTTCCCCCCCACCCCGCCTGCCTCTCTGCCTGCTTGTGATCTCTCTCTCTCTCTCTCTGTCAAATAAATAAATAAAGTCTTTAAAAAAAAAAAGAAGTGGATATTAGAACACACAGTGGAGACACAGAGGCTCAACATACAGAAAGAACACCACTTGTAAAGGTAGCAAGAGAGGGCCACCTCTAAGCCAAGGAGAGAGCGCTCAGAGGAAACCAGCCCTACTGATGCCTTGATCTTGGATTTTTAGCTTCCAGAACTGTGAAAACATAAATAAATCTCTGTTGTTAAGCTACCTAGTCTGGGGTACTTTGTTATGGCAGCCCAAATAATATACCTAGTAAAATGAGTAGTGTACTTATTTAGGTCCTTTTGAATATTTTTACCTTTGCTTTCAAGATTCCACTAGAAAATAAAACATCTAAATATTTAATAGTAGTTAAAACATAATATTAAGGAATAAACACATTATCTTTATGAAAATACTAAGGCTATCCATTATAATATTAATAAATGTTTTACAGTGATTTTAGACTTCATGTAACAGACACATTGCTGCTGCCTTGGCACTTATTAGCCAACAATTACTTCATATGACTATAAAGTGTTACTTTACAAGACTATAAAGACATAAAGACATGTCGTCATCATGTCAGTGCTCACAGATTTCTTTAAAAGTAAGCTTGAGGAACTGATCTCATTATAATTTAGGAAAAAGTAAACTTCCCCTTTTAAAATTTGTATAGAGCAGATTTTATAAACATTCTGAGGGACATCTACAAACTTGTGTAAACATTTTGAAAATATTGCCACACTTCAAGCAATAAGTATAGCAAGATTTTAGGTGTTTGTATCAGTAATTTATGACTTTTAAATAGTTTTACCATTAATCTAGTGCTTTAGATTATAAAATAGGAAGCTAACAAAGATATGAAAAGCCCTTAAATAATGAAGAACTTTAAAAGTTCCTGGATTACATATTTTAATTTAGTTACTCAGAATATTTTTGTCAAATCTCATAACATGAAAAGCTATAAAACTATATTTCTACTTTGTGTTTACTGCAGTCTCTTTTTGATATACATTGAAATCTAACCTTCTATTTTATTTTTTTTAAAGATTTTACTTATTTATTTGACAGAGAGATCACAAGTAGGCAGAGAGGCAGACAGAGAGAGGAGGAAGCAGGCTCCCTGCTGAGCAGAGAGCTCAATGCAGGGCTCCATCCCAGGACTCTGAGATCATGACCTGAGCCGAAGGCAGAGGCATAACCCACTGAGCCACCCAGGCGCCCTGAAATCTAACCTTTTATAAACTTATTTTTTATAAATGAATTTGCTCAAAACAAGGATCTTTATTTACTGTCTTTTCAGGACTTCACTAATATCCAGTTATGGGTTATTTTAGCTACCTGTTAGAAAGTTTTCATATAGCTTTTTAACTTTTCACCTAGTCTTTATCAAGCAAAGAAATGTGATAAGCAAATGTCTGTACTACCTAGATATGTGTTATATAGACTACTTTCTATCTGCCTAAATCTGTGGGGATAACATTCAAGGGAAAAAAACAAAAAACAATGAAAGCAAACTACTAGTACAGCCTATTCAGTGTTGATAATACACAGTTAATAGCTAATATCTGAACTTCGATAAGTAGGAAATACTACTCCTTGTAACAATTTTCACCATGTCTATCATTTTGCCCAATGGAGACACCTTCGGATTAGGCCTTATTTGGGAAATTTCTCTACTTAGCCAAATACACCAAATATAACACATGCCGTAAGGATACAATTGGCAGAATGTGACTAATGCAACACAGCATACTCAGGGTATGAGTATTGCTTCACGACTGAATAAAGGGAAGTATTCTTTTGATAGCCAACTAAATACTTTACAATGAATCTATTACCAAGGAATAAAAGTATACTCAAAATAACTCTTGTAACAGGTGGAATTTTCATTTGGCTCTCGAGATATCCACCTCCAAATGTACATGCCATGTATGATCTCCTTCCAACAAGAGCCCATAGAACCTATTAATATGACAGGAAACCATATTATTAGCCTATATATGGCAAAGTGGACATTATTTTGAAGATATAATTAAGGTTTCTAATCATTTGACTTTGAGTTAAATAGACAGTGTCCTGAATGGCTTGTCAATATCAAATGAGCCCTTAAGAGAGATTTTTCTTTTGTTCTTGAGGAAGTAAGTTTGTGCTGTTTTAAGCTGTTAACATTGTTGTAGTTTATTACACAGGAATAGAAAACTAATATAACTTGGGGTGCCTGGGTGGCTCAGTCAGTTAAGCATCTGCCTTTGGCTCAGGTCATAATCTCAGGGTCCCAGGATGGAGCCCTTAGGATCAAGTCCCAGGTCAGGCTCTCTGATCAGTGGGAAGCCTGCTTCTCCCTCTCCCTTTGCCCTCCCTCTGCTCATGCTCTCTCTCTTTCTCTTAATTAAATAGAATCTTAGGGGGAAAAAAAGAAAACTAATATAACTTCCATGGTATATTGTATACAATTCATAATGTAAGGTGTTGGTTTGCTTAGTCACTTACAACAATTTTTATTTTTTTTTCTTTCTTCATGAAAGCCTAAAAATAATCTATAAGTAGTATTATTGGTTAGACTGGACATATCCCACTACTATAATGTAGGGAAACTTTTAGCTGGAAATACACAAAACTCATTGCTAACTGACCTAAATAATAAATAATCACCTTACAAAAATCAAAGTACAAAGGCAAGTTAGCTCAGGATTTAAGGATCAGTAGCACAACAATGTCACTGGGATTAATTTTCTGCTTATCTCTCTATTCTGCAAATTTCCTCTCATATGTCACTGACCAGAAACAAATCTTCAGTGTCATGTGTTTCCTTTTTCATCCTGTCAGTAGATGTTTAGTAGGTGTCTTTAATACACTTGGCAATAAAGAAAAACACAGTTACTAGTGTCTTCTCTCCTTGGGGAAGCTAAAGTACCAGACACCACCAGTGTGGAAGTAATTTAAGCAAGACAGAATAGTGAACAAGTAGACTGAGATCTAGCAAAGATAAATAATAATTTGACTCTGAAGCATTAATATACTGATTACATAGAAGTATCTGGATCAGTCCAACTTTATGTGAAAAAAATAAAAGGGACCTTTTCGACTGACAGAAAATACAGTATAAAATGGAATACAGCATCACTGCTTAAAGCATATATAAAATGAGGCTACATTAATAAAACAAAAGTGATAGTTTCAACTGACTTTTGTTATCCAAATTTAATGCAGAATGAATATGGTATTTACTTACATGTTTACATGGTATTATGAAAGAAGACAGAATTCAGGGGATAGAAGTCAAATTAAATAGGAGTCTAGAAATAATGTTACATGACAATAAGAACTCTAAGGAAATAATACATGAAAATGAGAAAATGTAAAGGAATCCTTATTAATCATTAGTATTTTCTCAAGTAGACAATCTACCAGGAAAAATCGTGAGTTCCAAATCACACACACCCACACACACACATAATGTTTATGAAAATTCTGAATGGCCATTTCTTTTTTTTTTTTTTTTTTAAGATTTTATTTATTTATTTGACAGAGAGAAATCACAAGTAGATGGAGAGGCAGGCAGAGAGAGAGAGGGAAGCAGGCTCTCTGCTGAGCAGAGAACCTGATGCGGGACTCGATCCCAGGACTCTGAGATTATGACCTGAGCCGAAGGCAGCGGCTTAACCCACTGAGCCACCCAGGCGCCCCTGAATGGCCATTTCTTCAGGATATCACAAAAAAAAGATTCCTTAAGGGGAGGAGTACCACTATACATTTTCTTTAAATTATATGTTCAGGTGCGCCTGGGTGGCTCAGTGGGTTAAGCCGCTGCCTTTGGCTCAGGTCATGATCTCAGGGTCCTGGAATCAAGCCCCACATCGGGCTCTCTGCTCGGCGGGGAGCCTGCTTCCTTCTCTCTCTCTCTGCCTGCCTCTCTGCCTGCTTGTGATCTCTCTCTGTCAAATAAATAAATAAAATCTTTAAAAAAAATTATATGTTCATATAATTCTCCAAACTTTCCTAAAAAAAGTTGAAATTCCTTAGTAAAAATAACTCCACTGATCTAAAGAAAAAATTCACAATATATTAGTCAAGTAAAACTTATTTTGCTTTTTCATTATTATCACTTGTTAAAAGTAAATATTAGTCTAAATATTAAAGCAAACAAAACAAAAACTATAGTTATTATTGTTAAGATCCCTTCTAATCATCTTCTATCTTTGATGCTCATATGCTTGTTTTTCTTTTCTTTTTTTTAAAGGATTTTATTAATTTATTTGAGAAAGAGAAATATGAGCTTGGCGAAGGGAGGATATTCTTTTTTCTTGTTCCGTATTTAATTCTCTTCTATTGCCAAGTATAATACAGTACAAAAAAAAAAAAAGCTACAAATAATTAGCAGTGTTACTTCACTGAAAAAGTAATGTTCAAAATAAGTTTATAAATGTAAAAGTGCAGTATTTTTATTTTTTAAAAGATTTTATTTTTTTTCTTTTATTTATTTGACAGAGAGAGAGAAAGCTCAAACAGGGGAAGTGGAAGGGAGAGGGAGAAGCAGGCTTCCCGCTAAACAAGGAGTCTGATGCAGGCCTCATTCCCAGCACCCTGAGGTCATGATCTGAACCAAAGGCAAACACTTAACTAACTGAGCCACCCAAGTGTCCCTAAAAGTGGAATATTTTTAAAAACTATATTAAAACCAGCTGTTACACTTTCTAACCAATTTACATATCCTTACTAAGTGAAACTTAAACTCAAATGTGTGTTTTGTTTTGCTTTTTTAAATAACTGATTTATAGTGTGTGGTGGGCACACACTTAGGTGGTTTTTATGATCCCTGCCTCCTGGTGTTCATGCCCTTATATCATTTCATCTTGACTGAGAACAGGACCTATCACTGGCTTCTAATCAACAGAATATGGCAATGATGAAAAGATATATGTGATTATGTGTATATTAATATGCTACATAAGTTTGTAATGTTCATCTCGTTAAATGATTCTCTTGTCTGCTGGCTTTGAAGAAGCAAGCTGCCACATTGTAAGACACAAAATGGAGAAGGTCATGAACAAGAAGCTAAAGGTGGCCTTCCACCAATAGCCAGCAAAGAACTGATTTCTTCCATTCATCAGCCTGCAAGGAACTGAATCCTGCTAACAATCGAAAGGAGCTTAGAAGGAGATCCTTCTTGAAATGAGCTTCCAGTGACCTGATGAAACACCTTGATCCCAGGGAGACCCTTAACACAGGACTCAGTTGAGTGCGTTTTTTTAAACCACTAAATGTGTCGAAATGTTGCTATTACCAATAGATAACAAATACAAGCCTATCTTCAAATATTACATGAGATTTTTTGCTAAATATTTTATCTGTGTACTTATCTTTAATTTATCTGCGCTGGTATCCAAAAATATGATTAAGTTTCTACCTTACTTTATTCTAGATAGAAGTCTTTTTACTATACTTTATTTATCTTTTTAAAAATCTATTCATTTATTTTAGAGAGAGAGATGAATCACATAAGCCAGGGGAAGGGCAGAGAAAGAGGGAGGGAGAGAGAGAATCTCAAGCAGACTCCCTGATAAGCAGAGAGGCAGAGAAATCCTTTTTTTTTTTTTTTTTAAATTTTTATTTATTTGTTAGAGAGAGAGACAGAGCACAAGCGCAGGCAGATAAGAGTGGCAGGCTAGAGGCAGAGGAAGAAGCAGGCTCCCTGCCGAGCAAGAAGCCTGATGTGGGACTTGATCCCAGGATGCTGAGATCAAGACCTGAGCTGAAGGCAGCTGCTCAACCAACTGAGCCACCCAGGCGTTCCAAGAAATCCTTTTATTTTAAAAGCGAGGCTCAGGGGCACCTGGGTGGCTCAGTGGGTTAAAGTCTTTGCCTTCGGCTCAGGTCTTGATCCCAGGGTCCTGGGATTGAGCCCCGCATTGGGCTCTCTGCTTAGCAGGGAGTCTGCTTCCTCCTCTCTCTGCCTGCCTCTCTCCCTACTTGTAATCTCTGTCTGTCAAATAAATAAATAAAATCTTTAAAAAATAAAATAAAAGCTACACTCAATGCTGCCATTTTCTTATCTATTCACCTGTTAAACACACTGAAAAATGACAAAGGTTATCATCAATGACATTTCTGTGTAAAATCCAATAAGCAAATTAAGAAGCGTATCTCTGGATGACAACATATTCATACAAAAAAACTCTTTAGTGTGTTAATGACATGACCTGTTGCACTCTCTGGCTTTTAAATATCACTGTTAAATAGGAGGAACTATTATGGGCTTCTCTTCACCTCTCAAATGACTTTTATGTCATTTAAAAATAAATTATTATCATCTGATAGCATTTAGAGTACTTCTATTTATTTTGCAATTAGCCAATCAGAGTGATTAGCTAAAAAGACCTCTTAATATTAACTGCATTTTGTGCCACTCAGCTGGTATCCATCATAAATTACTTTAATTTGTATGTCTTAACTTCTACTTTTTTGTATGTCTTCTCATCTACTCATTTGTATGTCTTAACTTCTCTAAAGTATACAAGATCATGGGAATAGGGTTTACGTCTATGTATTTTTTTAAGCCTCAGAGTGCCAACTCCTGGATGCCACATCTACATAAATACTTTCCTTTTATGATCACATAATTAATCATTTAATAATTACTTCTATTCAGGAACCCTAGGACACTTTTATTTTAAAAAAGAAAACAGAATAACCTTGTCAAGAAAAACAAGTTTTAAAATGATAAATGAAGGGAATTGAAAAAAAAAAGAAATGTGCAAAGGAAAAGAGGAAGAAAGGAATAAAGGAAAGAGGAAGGGAAAGAAAGAAGAAAAAAGGAATGATATAAGGGGGAAAAAAAAGAAAACATGTCAATACTTTTATCTTATGGAATAAAACGATTGGTTTACTATAGCTAATCCTCTAGTAGATCACCAGTGATTTTTTTTTTTTTTTTTTTTTTACTGGATAGCTACAATGACATTATACAGAGAACAATTTTATAATGATGTGTTTAATAATTTTAAAGATCATGCTATAGTCTCTGTTATTGGGTAATTACTAATAAATCTTTTCTAAATTATAATAGTTATATTAAAAAAAAGAGAAGTAGGAAGATTTTAACACTCGGGATAATCCTTGAATAGTCCCTGACTAAACACTATTTAATTATATCCATTAAGCATACCCACTGCCTGATAACTAGAGCAGATTAGTTTATCCAACTGAAATGTTAAAAAATGGACACCGAGTCTGAGATTTTCATTGTGGCATATAATTCTACTGATTAGCAAAATAGCAATTTTCAAGGTGATTTCTTCCTTTATTTAAAATAAGACAAACCACTCAACCAAAACTAATAGTTCATAAGGAATTAATCAGGCCACACTAGCTAAAAAGTACAGTTATTATTTCGTTATATAATTTTAAGAAAGGAAAGATGAAGGTGACACAAATAATTGACACAGGGATTATAAATCAAAATAAGTACAAATGCTCATCTGGAAATAGTACAGCACTAACATGCTGGATTTCATAAGTACATGTTTCTACATAGGCAAATAGATTGAGGGGTTTAAAATAATTTCGCATCTTCAGAACTGTAGAAACTTACCACGACTTTGTAGAGAAAAAGTGATTTTATTTCAGGGTACATTCTATCAGTGTTTCTACTGACAGTTCAGTATTACCTGCACTTTATCTAGTTTAAGTCTTAACATAACTCTTTCATCAAAGCTACTTCGCTAACATGTAGGTGACTGATTCTAATGGAACTGCTGAAAAGAAGACAAAGAAAGGGCTGTCGTGCCCACACCAATAGTTTTGCTACCCAAACACGTACAATTATTTCCACTAAAGCTTTCAAATTTGACGCTGAACAGGAGGTTTCACTAGATACAACCCTGAAGCAATTGCTATTACTGAGCATGCCAAATAGATTAGCAGAATTTTCTCCTGAATTATCTCTTTCTAACTGGGGAGTTTGGAGATTAAATGGGTCTTAGAAACATTTAGTGAAATTCATGGATTAATTTTTTGGCTTGTTTTGTAGGCACTATCTTATGTGTCATTACATCTATAAAAGAGTATTTGGAAGTTAATTGTTTCTCTTTCCTCATTTAAAAAAATTACAAGAATTATTCCTCAGATATTTTAGTGATAAGATTCAGATATTTTAGTGACAAGATTCATTTATTCAGTTATTAATTCAACAGAGTCATTAGTCCACTATGTGACAGGCATTGCATTATAGACAAAAATTAGGCAAGACAAAATCCTGTCTAGGAACTTATGAAGTAGGAGAGATTAAAAAAGTAAACAAATAGGTAAAATAAAATGTGATGCATCTTAAATAAAGGTTGAACCTAACTCCCCCTAGCAGTTTCACGATAGGTGAGAAACCAAGTCTTGAATATCACTAGGAAGGCTATGGAGTAGAAAAGACATATGAGCAAAGGTATACTCTGAAGCATTAAGACTGGAGGACTACATTGTATTGTGATACCTCGAACAGTCTGATAGTGTCAAAGCTTTGGATGAATATGGACTATGGTAAGAAATAACACTTAAGTTTCAAGATAATGAAGATCCTTGAATGAAATGTCTAGGCATTTCATAGTAAGAAAACATTTAAACATTTTTGGCAAGACAGTAATGTGAAAGATTTGCATTTTAGGAAAATCCACTGAGCTTCAGTACACAGAATTTTAATTATCTTATCTTCTTTCCAAACTACAACAATCACGGAAAAAATGATGACGGGAGAAGGAAGAGATATTAGAGGCTGTTGAGAGATGTAATTGGCAGAATTTGTTGCATATTTAGATTTGATTGCACAGAGGAGAAAGGGTATGTATGTATGTATAAACCAATCAATCAATCAATCAATGTAAATAAGTAAGTAAGTAAATAAAAATAATAAGACCATTCCAGAGACTTACATTCCTTTGGGACTATACTATATTCTAAGATAATTAAATACTGAAAGATCACAGTCCTTCTCACTCAACTCCTACTTGCCATTACTAGGACTGGCTCAGTTGTCTAATTTTTGTATCATTTAATTATATCTCATTTTCTTGTAATACTAAGTCTTTACTTCAAATATACAACTAAGGCATATATTCTGTCATATATCCTTGAACCCATATTTATTGGACTTCCTCTTCCCAGGCCTCCAACCACCGGCTTCACTTTCAAAATTTTTTACATTGCTTTCTTAAAACTTCATTCCACAGTTAACAAATCTAACTGTATCATAATGGCTGAATATTTTTTCAGTTGAATTTTTGTTGTAAGTTCCCACTGATAAATTTGTACAACCCTGGTTTGATAACTGCATAAAGTACAAGTAAACTTAAGTTTGGAAGAAGAAACATTATATGGGATACATACCCATGTTTCCATGGGTCAGTCGGAAGCTTTTGCTCTTACTATCCCTTTCTAGGTCCATTGAACATTAGAGTAATGTGCCAAAATATTTATGTCAAAAATTAACTAATAATTAATAACAAATCTAAACGTTTGACATTTCTCAAGGGGTATAAAGTTTCAGTTATGCAGGATAAATACATTCTAGAAATCTCATGTACAATGTAGTATTTACAGTTAACAAGATAGTATTGTATACTTTAAAGTACATAAAGAGGATGGCTCTCATGGGTTTTTACCAGAAAAGAAAAAAAAAAAAGAATTAAAAAGAAAAAAGAATTAGAAGAAAAATTTGTTGTTAATAGATGTTTATTACCTTGGTTTGATGATAGTATCATGTGTATATGCATATGTCTCAACATATATTAAATTTGTGAAATTTACATATATCAATTTTATCTCAATAAAACTAGAAAAAGGATATATTTCACTATTTTCTTTAAAGTCCACTCACATTTTGGCTTAATTCCTGTATCTCCTTTATGTGTGGGGGACGTTCTGACTGAATGAAGTCAGCTGGCCCACAGAATATAAAAAATGTTTAAACACATTCTTAAAACAGGATTTGTTTTTTTTGTTGTTTGTTTTTTTTATCTTATTTTATTTTTTATCTTTATCTTTGTTGGGAACAAAGAAGAAAGAGACAGAAGTGTCTTCACTTCATTATCTTGAAATGAACAGTTAGAAATGAGAGTAAACAAACCATAAGTGACTCTTAATCTCACAAAACAAACTGAGGGTTGCTGGGGGGAGGGGGTTTGGGAGAAGGGGGTGGGATTATGGACATTGGGGAGGGTATGTGCTTTGGTGAGTGCTGTGAAGTGTGTAAACCCCTGGGGATAAAAATATATGTTTATAAAAAATAAAAAATTAATAGAAAAAAAAATAAATAAAAAATGAGAGTAAAGGACAGCCACAAGATTTAACTTGCAGGTGAATGAGCAGACACAGGAAATGAATTCAGTGAGAAGTCCAGAATGCCTCTCACCACCTTCAGTATTTCTGTCAAAACTGCGTTTTTTATGTTGTGCCAAAGCTTTTGTAATATTTGCTTCTATACACATTCATAAAAATCCAGTAGAGTCACTTTTCAAAATATATAAAAAAATCAATGTGGTTTAGTGAATACAAAATTTGTAGTTAGGTTCAAGTGTCAAATTTGTTATTATCTAGTCGTACACCTTCAGTTTATCACTCTTCTCATCTCAGTTCTAGTTCCAAAGTTTGACTGTTCCAGATACTTTACATTTTTTTTTAAATTAACTCTTTTTTTTTAAACATTATTTTATTGCTGATATTCCTCCTTGCTTTTTACATAAGAATGTGAGATGGAGCTTGCCCAGGTGGTAAAGTTATATGACTGCAAATGACTGGATCAATACCCTTCGAAGCCTCCAGCTCAGGAATACTACTCTTTTTTCTTTTGTTCGACCAGCTGGCAATACTGACCATCACCATGTTGGATTCTGTTACACTACTTACTCATCATTTTTTCTCAATATCCTATATAGATGTCTCTGATGTTTACCCTTACAGGTTAATATTTTCAAGGCTTTTTATTCAGTCTTCTGTTCTTATGTTAAATATGATATTTGTATGAATTACTTATTCTCCTTTGCTTCAACTCTTATGTATACCTGTAAGTTCCAACTTAAAAATTCTACCCTAGAATTCTGATATGCCCAAAATTTAAAAAAAATTTTAAAGATTTTATTTATTTGAAAGAAAGATTTTATGTGAAAGATTTTATTTATTGAAAGAGAGCAGCAGGAGAGGGGCAGAGGGAGAGGGAGAAAACAGACTCTCTACCAAGCAGGGAGCCCGTTGCCAGGCTGGATCCCAGGACCTTAAGATTATGACTTAAGCCCAAGGCAGATACTTAACTGACTGAACCACCCAGGTGCCCCATGCCCAAGATTTTATATTCAAATTCCATATCTCTGTGAATATTCCTAGAAATTCTGATCCAAATGCCTCTACATTTATCATATTATATTATCATATCCCCCACCAAAAAAAACTTACCTCCCTTTCTGGTTCCTAATTTTCTAACTGCTAACATGTGAAATATCACAAATTTCTTGGCTTAATTACTACAATTATGTATTATTTTGCTTCCCTGCCTCCTATCTCTTCTATTCAAACTTCTACCCTGAGTGATTCTTCTAAACTGTAAACTTTATCATGCTGTAACCTATTTGAAATCCTTTAAGGCCTTGGCATAAATTTTAGTGAATATTTTATACTATTCAGATTAGCAAATAAACCTTGCATTTTCTTTTGCTTAACTTTCTGATTGCCTCCTATTTTAACCCCAACACAATTGTTAATATGAACCTCAAGACATTATGTTAGTTCCAAAATATATTCTGAACTTTCATTTCTCTGTGTCACATATAAGATTTTCTTCTATCAACTTTTAAACTTCAGTTCAAATGTCATCCACCTCAGGATTTCCCATGAATCCTCTCAACTTTTGTGAAGTGTTTTTGAAGTTTCATAGCACAGTGCGGACCTTTCTCTCGTAGCATGAACCTCACTGTATTGTAAGATGATGGTTTTGTTTTGTTTGTTTACCCCCCATTTCTTCTGTTTGTTGTAACCTTCAATTTTTATTTACAGACTTATTTTTTGTATTCACAAAATTTTTCTTATCATGCAGTAAAATATTCAGTAAGAAATTTTCGAAGGGATGAGAGGGAAAGGGAAAAATCAAGAATTTGAATCATAAAATCTCTTACAAAATCACAAATTGATTCTCCTTTTTAATGCTGCCTCACCTTTCTCAAAGAGTTGTTATGACAGTGATACAATGCCAAGTTAAAGCATTTTACAAATACAGAGCCATACATATTTATAAAATATTAATATATACTTGAATTGATAAATGAGTAAGGTTGTAAGATAAAAAATCAATAGGCAGAAATCAATTAGTGTATTTCTAAACATTAATAATGGAGCAGCAGAAAGAGAAATCAAAGAAACAATCCCTCTTACAATTGCACCAAAAATAATAAAATGCCTAGGAATAAATTTAACCAAGAAGATGAAAGATTTGTACTCTGAAAACTATAAAATACTGATGAAAGATTGAAGAAGACAAAAATAAATGGAAAGATATTTCATGTTCATGGGTTGAGAGAACAAATATTGTTAAAATGTTCACACTACCCAAAGCAAACTTCAAATTTAATGAAATCCCTATCAAAATACCAAAGCATTTTTCACAGAACTAGAATAAACAATCCTAAATTTTTTATGAAATCACAAAAGATCCTGTATAGCCAAAGAAATCTTGAAAAGAAAAAAAAAAAGCTAGAGGTATTACAATTCCAGATTTCAAATTATATTACAAAGCTATAGTAATCAAATAGTCTGAAAATGGCACAAAAATAGACACATAGATCAGCAGATTAGAACATAAAGCCCAGAAATAAACTCATGATTATACAGTCAATTAATCTTCAACAAAGTATCAAGAATATACAATGGGAAAAAAAACAGTCTCTTCAATAAATGATGCTGGGAAAACTGGACAGCCACATGCAAAAGAGTAAAATTGGACAACTTTCTTTCACAATATACAAAAACTCAAAATGGATTAAAGACCTAAATGTCAGACCTGAAATCATAAAACCCTAGAAGAGAAACAGGCAGTAATTTGTCTGATATTGGCTATAGTGACATTTTTCTAAAAATGTCTCCTAAGACAAGGGAAACAAAAGCAGAAATAAACAATTGGGACTACATCAAAATAAAAAGGTTCTGCATAGCAAAGGAAACAATCCACAAAACTAAAAGACAACCTACTGCATAGGAGAAGATATTCGCAAATGATCTATTCAATAAAGGGTTAGCATCCAAAATATATAATGATCTTATACAACAATATCTCAAAAATGGCAGGTATTTCTCCAAAGAAGACATACACATTGTCAACCACACATGAAAAGATGCTCAACATCACTCATCGCCTGGGAAATGCAAATCAAGATTACAATGAGATAATACCTCATACATGTCAGAATGGCTAAAATGAAGAACACAAGAAATACAAGAAATACATGTTGGCAAGGATGTGGAGAAAAACGAACCCTGTGCACTGCTGGTGGGAAAGCAAACTGGTACAGATACTGTGGAAAACAGTATGGAGTTTCCTCAAAAAATTAAAAATAGAAATACCAAATGATCTGGTAGTCACACTACTGGATATTTATCCAAAGAATATAAAAACAGTGATTCAGGGGGATACATGCACCCCTATGTTTATGTTTATAGCAGCATTATCTAAAATAGCCAAATTATGGAAGCAGCCCAACTATCCACTGGTAAATGAATAGGTACAGATATCGTATACATATACAATGGAATATTATTCAACCATAAAAAGAACGAAATCTTGCCATTTGCAATAAGAGGGAGTGTTGGTCTAGAAAGTATAAAGTTAAGCAAAATAAGTCAGTCAGAGAAAGATCAATACCGTATGATTTCACTTGTACCATATGAATTCACTTCAATTTGTCAATTGAAGGAATAAAAACAAAGGAAAAAAAGAGGGGCAAACTAAAAATTCGACTCTTACTTACAGAGGAAAAAACTGATGGCTACCAGAGGGGAGGTGGGTGAGGGAATGGTTGAAGTCAGTGAAGGGGATTAAGAGTACATTTATCTTGATAAGCACTGAGTAATATATGGAATTGTTGAATCACTATATTTTACTCCTGAAACTAATATAACGCTCCATGTTAATTACTCTTAAAAAGACACTCAAGAATTCAGATTTAATAAAATAATAAAAAAGATTAAAAAACACATATTAGGTCGCATGCAGTGGTTGACATGCAAGCTTGACACAGCTGAAATTAGATAAAGATAAAATCTTAAGATTCTCTATCAATGCCTGGGTATGCTTTCCACAGGAATCATGGAACTTTCTAAAATAAAATAATAAACTTTCTGAATAATAAGCTTTCTGAATAAACTAGAACATTTATTCCCAATTTATATGTAAAAGTTTTGTTAAACAGCAAAGCACTCTACAAATATAATTATTCATGGTTAACTATTAAACATCTCATACAAGCAAATCACTGTGCTAATACTGCAGGGAATATAAATTCACAGAAGAAAGTAGCATATTTGTACCCCTGGGGATAAAAATATATGTTTATAAAAAATAAAAAATTAATTAAAAAAATTGACAAGAAAGTAGCATATTTAATGGTTAGTATATGGGATTTCAATCCAGCAAGCTAAACTTGTTCTTTAAGCCTGAGGGTCTTCATGTAAAAATGGAGTTGATAATACCAGTCCTGTCCATTTCTTAGGATTGTATGGGCAAAGGAAACAATCTATGTGACAGTTTTTATTTAAAACAATGGAGCTCAATATGGATGAAGGGAAAGGTTTTGTCTTCTTGAGTTTCAAAGGCAAGAAAAAAAACTGGGATATGAAGAATATAGAGGACACCCCCTGGTAATCTTCTGGCAATGAACAGTTCAAGCTCTGATTTTCCAGTAGAAAGGTAATTTCTATTTGGCTTTAGTCGTCAGCTCTATGTCTGTGACCTGACTATATCTATGTCTTGAATTCATATTTCAACGCTGGCAGACACACAGAGATACACCGCCTACATTAAAAAAAGATGTGTTGCTTCAACTTTCTTTTTCTTAGCTAATGTATTCTTAATACTGGTTTATGACTACTCTAGGACTACTTCAAATTTTCTTTCTTTAAATAGTCCTACCGTCAAGAAGTTGTGGTGACGATAATTTTTCTAGATTGTTTATAGGCACTGAGTCTATCTTGTTCCCCAAGTCTAAAAATTCAAATAATAATTTGAATTTGAAATGAAATACTTCTTCCTGAAGGCAACCCAGCATCTGGAAATATTTTATTGTGAAGACCACCTTTTTCATCCTTGCCCTACTCACTAAGACTCTCAAATTTCTTCTCTCTTCAGTGAAATGTGGTCTTTTGTAATGACTTATTTCCCCAGTGGAACACACACACACACTCACACACACACACTACACACACACACACACACACATATTCTCTATACTATTTTTTCTAAAACATATTTATGTCATCAGAAATCTTTTTCTTTCTGAACGAAATTGCTGAAATTTAATGGTCAGGAGTCTGTGTCACAACCACAGTTATTTCTGTTTTCAAACTTTTCATTGCCATTTTTAAACTCTGGTTTTCAAAATCTCATTCCGTACCACTTTTGGCCCTCCACTATTTGAATGCTTATTTCTTGAGTACTCCATTTCTTGTAGCACAGGTTTTTCTGTTTCTTTTTAGTAGATTTCGATTGCTTTTATCAGTTTTTATTTTCCTATATGTATTTTAAAATTCACTTTTATAACAGATAAGAAACTCTTTTCTTTTGAATACATATAAATATTTTCTAGAGTTTTAAAACATTTCCATTGAACATAATGTATTTTAACTATAAAAAGGAGCTAAAGAAAAGCTGAATTGTACTTTTTTTATATAAAGTTAAAGATTCTAGGATGAAATTAAACACAGAATTAAAATTACCCATATGTTTCCCATGTGCAAAACATAAAATTCAATCTTCCTATTTTATAATTCTAAAATTGGAAATATCTCTGCCACTCATAAAGAAAGAAGTCCTGGGTAGGTGTACAGTGTGGTGAAGAGAGTGGAGAAGGCCTGTCTTCACTGCCTTACAGGAATTGCCAGTGTAGTTTAGTTATTCTCCTCAATTAGGAACAGCTAGGATTGACAAATCATGCCACAAGGGTGAAAGTTTGCCTGTTGCCTATTTCAGCACTTCCCATGAGCTCAGAATTATTTTACATTTTCAAATATTTGAAGGTAAAAAAAGTAGAATATAATTTCTAATACATAAAAATTCCATAAAATGTCATTATCATAGCAATTTTATTCCTAGGAATATATCCAAGAAAAATAAAACTGTGTTTACACAAAAACTTATGCATGGCCATATGTACCCCAATGTTCATAGCAGCAGTGGCCACATTCATCAAACTCTGGAAAGAGCCAAGATGCCCTTCAACAGATGAATGAATAAAGAAGATATGGTCCATATATACAATGGAATATTACACAGCCATCAGAAAGGATGAATATCCAACTTTTGTATCAACACGGACAGGACTGGACAAGATTATGCTGAGTGAAGTAAGTCAAGCAGAGAGAGTCAATTATCATATGGTTTCACTTACTTGTGGAGCATAAGGAATAACATGGAGGACATTAGTAGAAGGAAAGGAAAAATGAAATGGAGTAAATAAGTGGGGAAGATGAAGCATGAGAGATTGTGGACTATGAGACACAAACTGAGGGGGGATGGGTGAGCCTGGTGGTGGGTATTAAGGAGGTCACGTATTGCGGGAGCACTTGGTGTGGTACATAAACAATGAATCTTGGAACACTGAAAAAAATATAACTAAGATGTTAAAAAAAAAATCTTGTACATGAATGTCCTATAACTCAAATGCAAACAATTGATAAATGGCTAAACTAAAATGGTATATCCATACAATGAAATACTCTTCAAGAACTGGAAAAAAAGGTTGTTATATGCTACAATATGAGTGAACCTTGATAATATTATGTGAAAAATGCCAGACATAAAAAAGCATATTTTACAGTTTCTGTATGAAATATCCAGAATAAGCAAATCTGTAGGAAAAGAAAGTAGATCAATGGTTGCCAGAGGTTTAGGGGAAGAAAAACTGGGAGTTAAGAAAATGTTCTGGAATTAAATAGTAGTGACTTTTGTGTAAGTTTGTGAATTTACTATGAACAACTACTGTATACTTAAAAAGAGTGAACTTTATACTATGTGAATTATAAGAAAAATATTTTTTAAAAGATTTCACTACTTTTCAAGAGTTTAACTGTTAAGTATTCAAGAAGCTAAAAATAGGTAATATAGATACCCAGAGTAAATACATAGAAACAGAGATACAGAGATAAAGAAATACATAGAAGGAGAGAGATAAAGATAGATATTTTCAACCTTGTTTCTGGTTTATAGGATTTCTTGAAACTGACTGGGGGTTGTTTTTCTGTTTGGGCAATTTCTGTTCATTATCTCACCAAATATTGCTTATGCACCATTTTTTTTAACCACCTGTCCTTTTGGGGTCCTAAATACCTATATGTTATACCTTCTTTTATTATGTATCTATCTACCATATATATGTATATATCGTACTCTATCATACTAGTATATACTATATATCATACTAGTATGCTATAGTATATATATAGATATATATATAATACTATATATATACATATCACACTATCTTATACATTTCAAAACTATTCAACTGTTTGAGTTTCACTGTGTTATTTATTATAAATCATCATACCTATATCTTTAGCTGTGTTTCATTTGATATTATACTCCTGTATTTGTTACTTTTTTTTCAGTTTTAGAATTCTCACTTGATTTTCTTATAACTTCTCAATCTTGTCATTTCTGTGAACAGAGAAAGCATGTTTATTTAAAAGTCTCACTCCAACATTTGGAGCCACTGGGGACCATCATTATCCTCTATTTTGTTTTCATTCAAAACCAAGTTGTCTTTTCTTCTCATGTCTGATTATTTATGAATATGTTACTGACATCATATTATCAAAATTGCTTGTGGAAAGTATGTGAGGCAAGAGATGAGTTATCGTTCCTCAAATTTCATACATTTGCTTCCAGAAGGGCAGTAAATTCAACAGCAGTCTAGTATCCCCATTATCTAATTTCAAGAACTGAGGTGGTTTGAAGTGGACCTGTAATCCGTGCGAGGGCTTATCTGTTTCCAAGCCACTCTTCCTCTTAAATTCTAGTCCCTCTGAGGCTTCAGCCCATTTAAAAGAAGTTTTACTATACAGTTCCTTTATTCAGTACCAGACAGCACCTTTTTGTCCCAGTCCTTTAATGCTGTCATAAGCACTGCTCAGTCTCTTAAACTCAGAGACAACTTTTTTCTAAGCTGACAAATGCTCAAAGTGAATGCTATGGCATATCACTTGAATATATGTCTTCTTCAACACTTTGGATTGGTGAAAACTACTACCATTTTATCTCTCCTGTATTTTAAAACATATTTTACAAATTTTAAGCCGTGTGAGTTGTTGTAAGCAAGAAAGTTGATCTATAAGTAGCCCCTTGTTCCTGAAAAATGAATTTCTCTTATGGGATAGAAACTAATACAATTTTAGTTTCACAAGAATAGGACCATGATACGTACTTTAGCTTGCCTTTATTGTATAACAGCCTATTTCTCTGAGTTGATAGATAATAATCCAAACCTTTATTTTTTAAGTATCTGCAGAAATATCATATCACCCTATGATGTGAAAATCTCACTGCTTATTCAACCATATCCTTCTTGGTAGATACTTTAGTATCTTCTTTTAGTCTTCACATTTATTCTTGAAATCAATGAACATATATTAGTGGACTAACATACTAGTATACTTTTGGACAATTCATATATAATTTTTTAATTATTTTCTATAATGAATCTGCTTTTATACAAAGAAAAAATGCATTCTATGATTTTTGACTAGTCAATTACTTTATTATTCATAAAATCAAATTGGAGGAAGTCAAGAACCAAGTATTCTTTATCAACACTACAGAGAGAACTCAATGCTTACATGAAGCATACCTAAGATATACATTGTATATGATGCATAAGCAAATTTGGTGATTGTTTAGCTAATACCAATGGTAAACACTTTGTGTGAATATTTAACTACTACTCCTAAAATGTGTAAAAGTATAAATATAAAAGTATGGTTTATCATATTCTATTTTTTAAAAGTTTAAATTTAAATATAATATATGACAAAAATCAGAAAATATAGTATAAATTTCTCTCTCTTAAGTATTTGCTTTTCTGGAGTTATAGTAATTCAGCCACCATAAAATGTTTCTGTCTTTTGATTATGGTTACCTCCTACCATATTAAAAAAATATATTTTGAGTTAACAAACCTGAAATGTGAAGTATTCATAGATTATTTTAAGCCAAATATGACTCTGGAAAGATAAAAAAATATATATTTGTACTAACTTCCAGCTATCATATCCAAAGTTATGCCAAACAAAGTGTTTTACACTCTACAAAGTTTCTCAAATTTAGAGTACACTTACTCCTATCTTCTTCATTATTGTTACATGTTTAAGAACACCTTACTGAAGGGCACCTGGGTGTCTCCATCAGTTAAGCATCCAACTCTTGGTCATGGTCTTAGGGTCACGAGATTGAGCCCTGAGCTGTCTCCATGCTGGGTATGAAGCTGCTTATAATCCTCTCCACCTACCCCCCTTGTCCCTTTTTTCAAAACAAAACGAAACAAAAACAAAAATCCTCACACTGAAAAGCTGGAACCTGTTTTGGTACTGTCCATAGAATATCTGAGGCTCTAGCTCTGGGGGGAAATAAAGTACAGATACAGTGTGTGTTGACTTCAATCATATGCAATAAAATGGAAAAGAAAAAGCAAAGATAATTCTAGTGCAATCTTCTAAAAATGGGAAACTTCCTTTCACCTACAGGAACTATCTTTGTAACAAGACCATGATGGTGCAATAAAGTAATTATAGGGACATTTTCCTAATATGAGTGACTCATTTTGGAGAACAGCTAAGTGAGTCAATTACCAAAGAACCTCACTGTGAAAGGGTTAGATTTTTATAAACTTTAGAACACACACACACACACACACACACACACACACACACACACACAGACTGTGTATAATAGAAAAGAATTTTATCCCTATAATGAAATTTACATCAGACTTATTATCATGTAGAAAAAACACCCAATTTTAAAACAAACTGATATTTTCATGGGGTATATATTGTATTAACCATTTCCTTGGACCAAAAAGAGACTTACCATTAAGGTATACATTACAGTGAAAGCACTTCCAGATACTCCAGCAATGCTAAAATTCTGTGATTTTAGGTGGTGATTGAAAGTTCTAAAAATGTCCTTATATAAGTCAATTTAATGAACTAGAACTTACCATTTTAAAAGGTCAGACAATAACTACTAGAACTATTGCTACAAGGTTACCAAAATGTCTAAGCCAAAAATAGTTTCAATAGCTCAAATACTAAAAGAGGCTATTCCCTCACATTTAAGCACTATAAAACACTGGTAATCTGAGGTGGTCCTGAGATAGATTTTAACACATGAGAACAATATTAAGGCAACAGAATAAAAGAATTACCACAAAGTAGCAAAGCTACAGAAATCTACAAGACTTTTAACCAAAAAAAGGGAAAGAAATTGGGGTCAAATCATGCATAGATTTTCTATTATCACTTATTTTAAAGTTAGATAATAACCGTGGAATGGCTCACATTGCAACAAAAAGAGAAATGAATTTTAAGATGCAATGAGATCCATCAAATGATAAAAGCTCCCACCATATTTTTTCCAATACTTCCAATATTTAAAGTAGCAAATCTTTCCCTTGTCTTATGAAACTTTCAACTATTTTCTCTTCTCAGGGTAACTCTCACAAACAACAAATAATTAAGTCATAATTCTAATTAAAAACTGAGTAGGAGCCCCACAGCTTGTGAGACTTATAAGGCAATGTCACTCATTATTTGTTATTTCTTTTTTTAATTTTTTTACTTAATTTTTAAATTTAATTTAATATTTTTCAGTGTTTTCAAAATTCATTTTTTATGCACCACATCCAGTGCTCCATGCAATATGCGCCCTCCTTAATACCCACCACCATGCTCACCCCATCCCCGACCCCCTTCCAAAACCCTCAGTTTCAATTTGTGGTCTGAAACAGTACTGGGCAGCTTGAGGAAAGTATGTGTACAACAAGCAATCTGGACCAAACCAGTTTCTCAAAAATACTATTGAGATATTACTGATTTCATAGTTATTGAGTCTTATGCAACCTTTTAATTGCCTTTACCATTTAGATCTCCTATCTTTCCAGAAAAGCGTATAAGCTATAATAATGGATTATTCATAGTTAACCCATTAAATAATCTTCATGATATCCATACAATATAATAACAATTCTTATACTGTTCTTATTCAGGAACTAAAATAACTTTTTAATTTTCAATGCTTTTATTTGAAGTTTTATATCACAAAGTCTAGTATGCTATCCTTGATAATGGAGCTAAGCAGAAACACATAGTATTTCAAATAAAAGACTCCACAACACCAGGTATATACTTATATATACCTGGTAAAAGCTCAGTACTAAAGTATACTACCTTAGATTTGCAGGAAACTATTTCTGGTGCTAAAAAGGAAATGGTTGTCACATGCATGGAAACAGTTCAAAAAACAAACAAACAAACAAACAAAAACCTGTTACTGACCCCACCAGGGCAGGACTGAAAAAGATCATTTGACCTCATTCTTATATGCATCTTTCCGGAAAGTTTAAAGCTGAAAAATTCTACTAAATCCAATTAAGCTAATTTCCTTTAAAATGTTTCTTGAGGGGGCACCTGGGTGGTTCAGTGGGTTAAGTCTCTGCCCTCAGCTCAGGTCATGATCTCAGGGTCCTGGGATCAAGCCCCACTGTGGGCTCTCTGCTCGGAAGGGAGCCTGCTTCCCCCCCTCTCTCTGCCTACCTGTGATCTCTGTTGAATAAATAAATAAAATCTTAAAAAAAAAAATGTTTCTTGAGACTCTAATTTTATACATGACTACAAAGTATTTTTTTTTTTTAAGATTTTATTTATTTTGACAAACAGAAATCACAGGGAGGCAGAGAGGCAGAGAGAGAGGAAAGGAAGCAGGCTCCCTGCTGAGCAGAGAGCCCGATGCAGGGCTCGATCCCGGACCCCGGCATCATGACCTGAGCTGAAGGCAGAGGCTTTAACCCACTGAGCCACCCAGGAGCCCCCAAAGTATTTTTTTGAATATTGAGAAATTATTCAATTATTTTAAAAATATTATTCTATTAGAAAAAGTTTACTCATTACTTAGGCTTACAAAATACATACTGACAGTTAACAAACAGAATTGTATCAATTTAGAGAATAATAATATAGTATTAGAAAGGTATGGTAAAAATTTGTCCAAATCCCAAAGTTAAATTTACCTTTTTTACATACATCTTATAGACAGAACAAATGGCAAACAGACTTTTAATGTAGTATCTTGCTTTCACAGAAACTTCTAATATTCATGGAATTTTTCCTTAATACCACAATTGAGTTAATTTAATTTTATGGAATTTTGTGATTCTGATTAAAATAATCCCAAAGTAAATTTGTTTATTCATAGAAGGTAAAGTGGGTTACAGAAAATTTTTGTCCAGTCTCAGCCTTTTAAAAATAACAATATTACTACTTTGTAAATCCTGCCTGAAAGTTGGCTGATATGGGGCATCTGCACTCATTAACACTATACAGACTTCTTGCTCCATTGTAACTTTGTTTGAGTCCTGGATTTACACAGAGGAAGGAAGAGACATATGTTAGTAAGAATGTTAACTAAGAAATTGCCATTTGAAGATTCCCAAAACCCATACTATCGGCCTTTCAACTACCTGAAAAGTAGAAACTAAAACAGAAGGATACATCTACATTTTTAAAAAGTTATCTTTGAGTTGTTGAAATGACAGATGTATATAAAATTCATGGTTTTCTTAAACTTTAAAACATATCTGTTAAAATATGCATTATTTTATATCCCTAATATACCAATCAGCTCATCAAATAGAGAGCAGGGAAGAAGATACAGTTGAATAGTTCTTATGGACAAAAGCAATACACTTTAATTTCTTTAACTGAGCAATATAAATGATTGAAAGAAGGCATTGTAAGAAAAACATAGCTAATATGTTGGATCCCTGAGGTTTGTCACTGACCACCATTTTATTAGGAAGAAGACTAATTTTCTGTTGTAAATCATGCAGATTAGACCACGTCTGAAACACTGTTTCAATTTCCGTCCTTAAGAATTTATTTAGGAAAAACAAAACAAAACAAAACATTTAGATGAGGTGATAATGATCTTCAGCAGCTCATCGTAAAACTATGCCAAATAAGACTCACTGAAGATATTTTAAAACTGAACTTGTATGAGAAAAGAATAAAGTCTTTAGTACTGCCATGAAACCTTAGAAGACACAGACTTACAAGGTATCAGAACATAAAAACACAATGTAGTCAAAGAATGAAATCTTTGTGTTGTATTAGTTAAGAGAGCAATATAAGTCTTAAATCCTGGAAATTAAAAGAAAACTTTATAGTTTTGTGCAAGAGATATTAATTTTAATTGAAACTGCCCACATATAATTTACAGCTTTTTGATGAGAATAATGAAGAAGGGGAATTTAGCTTTACAGGATACTTGCAGAGGATTACATCATGTTGGCCTAAGTTAGCATGGATAAGCTCATCCTATCTTAAAATACTGTGATGCTGTGATAGGCTTACTGCTTGTTATGTTATAGAAAATATTAAACTTCACTTTTTTTTAATGTGTTTGTTCTTTTGGAACATGCTGTCAGAAAAGATGATGGTTTATAGATCATGTTTTGTAGAAATGTAAAATATTTAGCAGGAGTGAATGAGACAGGGAGAATTTCTTGTTACTTCACTGTAAATCTACTAACCTCTCCAAAATATAAATCAAATAGAATATAAATGAAAATAGAATAGAAGACTCATCAACTGTTAGAAAAAATATTATCAGACACCAATAATTTTTCCTTGACATCTAATATTGGTCTTATACTTATGAAAAATACCATATCGTTTGAAATATTTTTATATGAAAATCTACTATAAGCAATTATTATCAAAATAATGCAATGATGGGTTATACAATAAATTTTTCATTTTCACATGCAAATATAAATAACTCGGGTTATCATTTTGTCAAGTTTTTTAAAGATATTAATGAATGTTGCCTGCAGGTTTAAGATTGGCAAATCACATGAAATAGACCTAAGTATTCTATTGATAAAATTATATGGGGGCACCTGGGTGGTTCAGTGGGTTAAAACCTCTGCCTTCGGCTCAGGTCGTGATCCCAGGTCCTGGGCTCTCTGCTCGGCGGGGAGCCTGCTTCTCCCTCTCTCTCTGCCTGCCTCTGCCTACTTGTGATCTCTGTCAAATAAATAAATAAAAATCTTTTTAAAAAATTATATGTGCGAAGATAACTCTTGCATTATATCTTGAATTAATTACCTTGCTATTAAAGTAACAGTTAAGATTTGCTTGAAATTCAGTTGCATAATAAGGCCCATACATAAAGCAATGATATAATTACATTGACAGATTAAAATATTTCAACTAAAATTTCATCTATTCCCTTAACTAAACCCTAAGCAATTATAATATATACAAAGTACTTTTCTTAAAGATAGCATATGGACTCAGACTTCAGACAGACTGGATAATAATATAGGAAATAGGACACACCCACACGCATGATACAAAATAATAAAAGCTGCAAAACAGAAAACGCTATAAAAGGAACACAGTTTGGGTGATTTTTAAATGTTAAAACCCACCTAAAAACAGACAGATGGTAAATCTACATCTTTTTACAAAGGTTATAATGATTGCTTTTTCATGAAGAAAAAAGACTGTGAAAGGGAACATAATTTTATATAATAATCGCATTAGATTTATAGATTTATAAATATCATAAACATGTCTTAGGAGACCTCCCATTGTCTATCACTGTCTATAGATATCTATTTTTCCCATTATACTAAGCACAAGATGGTTTGTAAATGGTTCTAGAAATAAAATTTCTAAAACAACTGTCATTTCTCCATCCTTTGAAAATGAAATTGCCACCAGGTTTGGTTTCATATTTTATGGATTTCAGAAATCTCTGTGACCAGATATAGTCCCATACATTTACTGAACCAAGGCACTGATAATTTGTGGCAATTTAAAGTTAACTGATAAGTCAACATAATTTGAAAAGGATTGTTGATCATACAAATAATGAATTCTCTTAAAAGGTGTTAAAAATTTTATAATTTAATCTTTTATAAAATAGTTCTATTTTTCACTTTTTGAGGAACCTCCATACAGTTTCCCACAGTGGCTGCACCAGTTTCATTCTCACCAACAGTGAATGAGTCTCCATTTATCTCACATCCTTGCCAACACCTCGTGATCCAACAAAATCACACTTCTGGGTACTTACCCAATGAATACAAGAACACTAATTCAAAAGGATGCATACACTGCTGTGCTTATTGGCAATAGAATTTACAATAGCCAACATGAAAGCATCCTGAGTGCCCAGTGATCGATGCATGCATAAGAAAATGTGCTGTATATATAGAGTGGAATATTATTCATCCATAAAAATAATGAAATATTGCCATTTGCAGTGACATGGATGGAGCTAAAGAGTGTAATGAGTGTAACGCTAATAAGCAAAATAAACCACACTGTCTCATTTCACTCATAGGTGGAATTAAAGAAACAACACGAACAAAGAGGAAAAATGAGAAAGAAGAGAGAAGTCAAGTAACAGACTCTTAACTACAGAGAACAAATTAACGGTTACCAAGTGGGTGCAAGGAGGGGTATTCTGATGAGCACAGAATGATATATGGAAGTGTTATAATCCCGCACACCTAAATACTAGTGTAACACTATATGTTAACTAATAGAATTAAAATAAAAACTTAAAAAAAAAAGTAATTTGTTCTAATTATGTGCCCCTTTGGAGAGGGAGGGCAGAGCCAAGCACTAGACTGCATGATCTGAGGATCCTGTGGGAGGCACTGAATGAGATTGCCCCTTCCTGGAGCACATCTGGGAGAGATGGTCTTGCCCTTCTGGGAAAAAAACTGATCTAATAAGTTTTATCTAATGAATTTAAAAGGCAGGAGAAAATGGCTTTCTTTATAACAAACCTTTTTTGTTGTTCCTCTCTGTAGGCTTGACTGATACATATTATTGTTATAGATCATCTAAGAGGATCACTAAACACAGAAAGATGAGGACTAAAAGTTCTCAAAAAAACCCTACAATGTATGTATTATAATAACATGGCATGTTCACTGAATAGCATATTTTAATCTTACATAGCAACTGAACATTCACAGCTGTCTGAACTTAAACATGAAAGTTCAAACATTTGTTAATATCAACAATATGAAATACTTTTTTTTTCTTAAACTAGCTTTGTTTTTTTTGTCCATGGAATAGAATTTCAAATAAACAACTTTCTGAAGTTTATCCTTATGGACAGTTTCATTAGTTTCACAAAAGCTAGCCTGAAGGTGTCACACAACTAAATTTGAAAAAAGCTTTTAATGAAAGAAGTCACTTTTATTTTTAAAATAATAACACTTACACATCTGAAAACGGTATTAAAGAGAATGAGAAAATTAGTTTTACCCCCCACCCACCACCAAAAAATGTTACAGTCAGAAAGAGGAGGAGCTGATTTAAGGTAAGTTATTCATCACTGACTGAATTTAGGTATACTGAATTTGAAGCAGTGGTAGATATTGAAGTAAGAGGCTATGAATGTTTGGAAATATAAAACAGCAAGCATAGGAGATAGGCTCAGTTTATAGCACCAACTACTACATATCATAAAGGTTATAACTCAAGTTATAAAATTAGACCGGATACATCAGATTGAAAAAACAACAACAACAACAAAAAAAAAAAAAAAAAAAAAAAAAGGAGAAAGAGAAGAAGAGCAAAGACAGACTTAAATGGAGTATACAAGTAGATGGCATGAGGAAGAACACAGAGGCTGAAAACCTTGTAATCAATGGAGGGCTCCAAAAAAGAAAAAGAAGAATGAAGAAAAATGAAGAATGAGGAGAACACTATGATGTTGTAATGACTAGGCAGTCAATCGTTGGTAAAGGTTTTCTTACTGGTATGACAAAATAAAGGGTAAATATGGAGAACAGGTATCAGATCCAGAATGTGAGATTATACATGAAGGTAAAGATTTTGATAAGGAGACCTGAGTATAATCTATATGTAATGAAACAGTATCAATAATGAAGAAAGGTCAAGGAGCTAAGATGGAGGAGTAGTGGGAGGACTCTACACTTGCCTCATCCCTAGAACACAGCTAGATAAATATCAAATCATTCTGAATACGCAAGAAATCAATCTAAGTACTGAAGGAACAATCTGCACAACTAGAGGAAGAGAAGATGTCACACTGTGGATGGTAGGAGACACAGAAATCTGATTTGGAGGAGAAAGAGATCACAGGTGCTGCAGAGGGGAGGGAGCTCTGGTCAGGAGAGAGGTGAGAGGGAGAGAGAGAAAGCAATGTGCTGAGCATTGCACAAGGAAAACACTTGTCCAAACCCACTGATGTAAAAATGAGAGGGTCTGATTTTCATGAGTTTTACAGTCAGCAGGGTTCAAAGACTGGAGTTTTAGAGATCTGCCACATGGTCAGTGGGGAGCCCTGAGGGCACTTCAGTGCCCCTTTGGAGAGGGAGGGTAGAGCCAGGCACTAGACTGCATGATCTGAGGATCCTGTGGGAGGCACTGAATGGGATTGCCCCTTCTTGGAGCACATCTGGGAGAGATGGTCTTGCCCTTCTGGGAAAAAAGAGCCAGCAGGTGCCATTACCCTCCTGTTCCCTTCAGCATAGGGGCAGAGATACCTACTGAGATGGCAAACCTGGACACTGACTTTTTGCTGTGCTTTACTCCAGGCTCCATGCCCCTGCATGTTGGTGTGACTGCCCTTCTAGGACAAACCTGCATCAATCCCAGTATGCGAGACCCTCCCCCAGAGGACCAGCATGGTCCGTGACATGCCAGCTCTCTAAAGCTCAGAGTTTTAAAACTCAGCCAACCTGCCTGGGCTAGAACACAGGTGCACTGTGCTGCCAGGCAGGCAGATGGCCCAGACACAGATGGTGAAGGCAGGGATCTGAGGGACACCTGAGACACACAATGGGAAATTGTTTGCTCTTCTGGGAGAACTTCCCATATAGCAGCAGGTGCAGACTCCCCTCTCTGGGGACGGAGGAGGGGGCTGGCATCATTTCTCTCCCCTGCCCGTTAGCATAAATCTGAGTAAGCAGGACAGTGCCAACTGTTGCAGCCTAAACTACTCACACCAAGCCCCTCCTCACTGCGCGGTGCAGGTGCTGCTTTTCCTGAGCATGTGTGGTGAGAACCAGAGCAGTGGGCCTCTTCCCCAAAAGACCCACACAACTCCCACCCCCAACATGCACCACGTCTACTGACCACAGAGTTCTGCAAAGCTTCAGCTCTAGTCTAAAGACTATCAGTCCTCTTTTTTAAAAGCAAACCAGGACACACCTGGTTAAAGTTCTCCACACCCTGGCCCAGGTGCAAACACTGCCCATGGATGGTCAGGAGAGACTGCAGAGGAATGGCCTGAGGGAAAGAACAGCCAATACAGAGAAGCAGAGCACACGCAACATACAGCAGAGACATTTCCTGAAGCACCAGACCCCGGACAGTTATGATCTCTTCTTCATAAAGCCATTACCCTTAGAAACATAACAGGCTTTCCTAACACATAGAAGACAAAGATCTAGACAAAATGCAGAGATGGAGAAACTCATCCCAAAAGAAAGAACAAGAAAAGGTGACATACATGGATCTAATCAAAACAGATATAAGTAATAAGCCTGATATAGAATTTAAAGCAACATTCATAAGGATACTAGATGGGGTTGAGAAAAGCACAGACCACAGAAAACACCAGGGAATCCCTTACCACAGGGATAAAAGACCTAAAAACAAGTTGGGCTAATATGAAAAATGCAAGTCGAGATTTGAGACTGACTGGATGCAATGACTTAGCAGATTTATTCAGAGCATTTCATCCTAATGCAGCAGAATACACATTCTTTTCAAGGGTGCATGGGTCATTCTCTAAAACAGATCACATACTAGGTTACAATCAGGCCTCAGTAAGTGCAAAAAGATTGAAATCATACCATGCATATTTTCAGGACACAACACTATGTAACTTGGAAGTCAATCACAGGAAAAAATTTGGAAACACAACAATCACATGGAGGTTTAAGAACATCCTACTAAAGAATGAATGGGTTATCCACGAAATTAAAGAATAAACAGAAAAGTACATGGGAACAAATGAAAATGAAAACACAGGGGTCCACGACCTTTGGGATGCAACAAAAGCGGGCCTAGGGGGGACATATATAGTAATACAGGCCTATTTTAAGAAGCAAGAAAATTTTCAAATATGCAACCTAACTTTACACCTGAAGAAGCTAGAAAAAGAACAACAAATGAAGCCTAAACCTAGCAGAAAAAGGGAAATAATAAAGATTACATCAGAAATAAATGGCATGAAAATAGTAATAAAAAACCCAGTAGAAGAGACCAATTAAACTGAGAGCTGGTTCACTAAATTAATAAAATTGATAAACCCCTAGCCAAGACTTACCAAAAAGAAAAGATGCCTACCTCTCTGCCTACTTGTGATCTCTCTCTGACAAATAAATGAATAAAATCTTTTAAAAAAATCAAAAAGAAAAGAAAGAGGACACAAATAAATAAAACCATGAATGAGAGGAGAGATCACAACCAATACCACAGAAATACAAACAATTATAATGAATATTATAAAAAATTATATGCCAACAAATTGAGCAATCTGGAAAAAATGGATAAATTCCTAGAAACATATAAACTACCAAAACTGAGACAGGAAGAAATAGAAAACTTGAGACCAATAACCAGAAATACATTGAAGCAGTAATCAAAACTTTCCCAACAAACAAAGATAGCTCCCCAGGGGAATTCTACCAAACATTTAAAGAGGAATTAATACCTCTTCTTGTCAAACTGTTAAAAACAAAACAAACACAAACAAACAAACAAATAAAAAAAAATGAACAAACAAAAAAAACCAACAACTACAAAAAACGAAGGAACTCATTCTATAAGGCAAGCATTACCATGATTCCAAAATCAGAAAAAGAACCCACTAAAAAAAGAGAATTATAGGACAATGGCCCCGACAAGCATGGATGTGAAAATTCTCACCAAAATACTAGCAAGCTGAATCCAAGAACACATTAAAAGAATCATTCACCATGATCAAGTGAGATTTACTCCTGGGCTGCTAAGGTATCTTAATATTTGCAAATCAATCAACATGATATACCACATTAATAAAAGAAAGGATAAGGAAAAATAGAAGGAAAGAACCATATGATCATCTCAACAGATTTAAAAGAAGCAAAGTATAGCATCCATTCATCATAAAAACTCTCAACAAAGCAGGGATAGAGGGAATATAACTCAATATCGTAAAGGCCATATATGAAAGACCAGCTAATATCCTCAATGGGGAAAACTAAGAAGCTTTTCCTCTACAGTAAGGAACAAGACAGGGACATCCACTCTCACCCCTCTTACTTAACATAGTACTGCCTATGTCCTAGCCTCAGCAATTAAACAACAAAAAGAAATAGAAGGCATCCCAATCAGCAAGGAAGAAGTCAAATTTTCACTATTCAAAGATGACATGATACTCTATGTGGAAATCCTGAAAGATTCCACCAAAAAACCTGCTAGACTGATACATGAATTCAGCAAGATTGCAGGATACAAAATCAACATACAGAAACCTGTGGCATTTCTATACATCAATAATGAAGCAGCAGAAAGAGAAACCAAGGAATCAATCCCATTTATAATTGTACCGAAAACTGTAAGATACCTATGAATAAATCTACAAAGGGGTAAAAGATCTATACTCTGAAAACCATAGAAAACTTATGAAAGAAATTGAAAAAGACATGAAGAAATGGATAAACATTTCATGCTCATGGATTGGGAAAAAAGAATTGTCAAAATGTCTATAGTACCCGGGCACCTGGATGGCTCCATGGGTTAAGCCTCTGCCTTCGGCTCAGGGCATGATCTCAGGGTCCTGGGATCGAGCCCCTGCATCGGGCTTTCTGCTCAGCAGGAAACCTGCTTCCCCCCTCTCTCTGCCTGCTCCTCTGCCTACTTGTGCTCTCTCTCTTTGTCAAATAAATAAATAAATAAAATCTTTTAAAAAAAAGTCTATAGTGCCCAAAGCAATCTACACATTTAATGTAATCCTCACCAAAATACTAAAAATACAAACTACAAAAGCAAAGCAAAGCAAAGCTAGAGGCATCACAACATTCCAGACTCCATATATGACAAAGCCATAGTCATCAAGACAGTATGGTACTGACACAAAAACAGAAACACAGATCAATGGAATAGAATAGAGAACCGAGAAATGGACCCACAACTATATGGTCAACTAATCTATGACAAAGAAAGAAATAATACCTAATGGAAAAAAGACAGTCTTCAACAAATGGTGTTGGGAAATCTGGACAGCAAGATGCAAAAGAATGGAATAGACCACTTTCTTACACCATACACAGAAATAAATTCAAAATGGATTAAAGACCTAAATGTGAGACAGGAAACCATCAAAATCTTGAAGGAGCACATGGGCAGCATTCTCTTTGACATCAGCCATAGCAATTTCTCTTACCAGATACTTCATCAGAGGCAAGGGTACAAAAGAAAAAATGATCAGGACCTCATCAAGATAAAAAAGCTTCTGTACAGTGAAAGAAACAATAAATAAAACCCAAAGGCAACCTTTAGTATGGGAAAAGTTATCAGAAAATGACATATCTGATAAAGGGTTAGTATCCAAAATCTATAAAGAACTTATCAAATTGAACACCCAGAGAACAAGTAACCCAGTCAAGAAATAGGCAGAAGACCCGAATAAACATTTTTCCAAAGAAGACATCCAGATGGCTAACAGACACACAAAAAATGTTCAACATCACTCATCATCAGGGAAATTTTAAATCAAAAAACTACAATGAGACAGCACCTCACACTTCTCAGAATGGCTAAAATTAACAACACAGGAAAGAAATGTTGGCAAGGATGCAGAGAAAGAACACTTTTACACTGTTGGTAGGAATGCAACTCATACAGTCATTCTGGAAAACACTGAGGTCCCTCGAGATATTAAAAACAGAGCCACCATACGATCCAACAGTTGCACTACTAGGTGTTTACCCAAAAGACAAAATAATACTGATTCAAAGGTACACATGCACCCTCAGGTTTACAGTAGCATTACCAACAACAGCCAAATTGCAGAAAGAGCCCAAGTGTCCATCGACTTCGGAATGGATAAAGAAGATGTAGTATATATACAATGAAATACTACTCAGCCAAAAAAAAGAATGAAATATTGCCATTTACAATGATATGGATGGAGCTAGAGTATAAGTCTGAGAAAGACAAATACCAAATGATTTCACTCATGTGGAATTTAAGAAACAAAACAAATGTATGTGGGGGGAAATGAAGAGAAAGGCAAACCATGAAATGGACTCTTAACTATAAAGAACAAATCAGGAGTTGTTAGAGGGAGGTGGGTGGGGGATGAGCTAAATGGGTGTTGGGTATGAAAAAGGGTACATGCTGCGGGGATGAACACTGGGTGTTACATGAAAGGGATTAATCACTAAATTCTAATTCTGAAACTAATATCACACTATATATTAACTAACTGGAATTTTTAAAAAACTTGAAACCAAAATAAAATATTTTTTTCATTTCCTTTAAAAATAAATTAATATAATTCATATAATTAAAAAATAATGAAGGATAAAAATGGAGGCAAAAGTTCTATGTGATAAAACACCCTTATTTAATAAAATACACAGATTAAACTAAGTCAATCAGTAAACAGACACAATCCACATAACCTTAACACATGCATGCTTAGTTACTTGTGCTTGTTATGAAAGAGTTTTATGCTGGTTGTCCTTGTTATTATGTTTCATCTCTGAAACCAAAGTTTGTACAGCAATGTGCCACTAGGGTCATTGGGTTCTCTGGGTCTGCTTTCCTCTGAGTCTGGCATTAGATGGAATAGGCAATTTATGTTGACTCTCCAGTGAAAATAAGAGATAGACATAGAAATGTCCAAAAAAAAAGCATGTAATTCACAATAAAATCTTTTTAAAAAATATTGTTAAAATATGTTGAAATAACTTCTTATAGACTTAGCACTTAAATCAAAAGTCTTAATTTTTTTATATTTTTTCCCAGTTTCTGTCCACATAAAATCCTGGGACTTAAGTTTTAAACCACTCATACAGTGATGCTAATTATAACTATACAGCTATAGCTATAGAATTAACTATAACTTAGGGACCTTATAATTTCTAACTTAATAACTTAGGTTGCTTCCATCATTTTCTATGAACAAGGAACACTTGCTCACACCATCACTTTCTAGAATAACATGGGTATTATGTAAATAGCCCAATGTGTTAGAAAGAAAATTGTTTTGTTATTGTTTAAGTTACAAATTAAGTAGTTATCATAAAAATTTGATTGGTTGATTGATCTTTTGCTACACTACAAATATAAGTGTGTGTATGCTTAGCTCTATAGAATTCTACCATATTCTACCATATTTTGTATCTGGCTTTTTCTTACTTAATTTTATATAAGTTTGTGATAGCTTTCCAACTAAATAAGTGGGTATATATATCATTCTTTTAAGTCAAAATTACATTCAGAGATGACTTTAATCACTCTCTAAATTGACACTAGGTTTTTCATAAATCCCCATTTTATACAGAAGTCTGTATAGAGCAATGTCATATTATTTATTAATTACATAATTATTCTTTTCATTTAATTTAATTTTATTTCTTTTCAGTGTTCCAAAAATCATTGTTTATGCACCACACCCAGTGTTCTATGCAATACATGCCCTCCTTAATACCCACCACCAAGCTCACCCAATCCCCCACCTCTCTCCCCTCCCAAACCCTCAGTTTGTTTCTCAGAGTCCATGGTCTCTTAATTTTGTCTTCCCCTCCAATTTCCCCCAACTCACTTCTCCATAATTATTTTTGAGTCACTACCTTGAAGGTTAATTAAAGTGGATTTTTAAAAGTGGCTATTTTACATGTTGCTACTCATTATTGAAATGTCTTCTGCAGCGGTTTTAATAATTTATACACCCACCAACAAAGTATAAGAATTTTGGGGGCGCCTGGGTGGCTCAGTGGTTTAAGCCTCTGTCTTCAGCTCAGATCATTATTTCAGGGTCTTGGGATCAAGCCCCACTTTGGGCCCTCCACTCAACGGAAGCCTGCTTCCTCCTTTCTCTCCGCCTGCCTCTCTGCCTACTTCTGATTTCTCTCTGTCAAATAAATAAATAAACTCTTAAGAAAAACTACTTAAAAAAAAAAGAATTTTGTGTTTTCTACACATTCTTCTCAGTATTAGATTTCAACTTGTCCGTTTCTTCCCATTGTTCTAATTCTTATTAGAGAATAAAAAAGAAAAACCTTTATTAATTTAAGCACAACCAGTTAAAAGTGGGGTTTCACTTCTTCATAATTTTACAGGATAACTGTAAAGTTTTTAGAATTTTTTTATCCTATGTAAATTTTCCACATATATTTTTTGTCAGTGATTATATAATCATGCAAGTAATTTTGTTTTTCAAATTTTAGATTGGCTTTTGTTTCCATATAGATGTTTTATATCTTTGTATGATTGAATTTAACACTATTCCTTTTAGGTTTTTATATTTTCATGATATGTTTATGATACTTTTCCCTATACATTATGAAAACATACATTCATTTATATTTTTTTTATATTTTTTATTTATTTATTTGACAGATGGAGATCACAAGCAGGCAGAGAGGCAGGCAGAGAGAGAGGAGGAAGCAGGCTCCCTGCGGAGCAGAGAGCCAGATGCGGGGCTTGATCCCAGGACTCTGAGATCATGACCTGAGCCGAAAGCAGCGGCTTAACCCACTGAGCCACCCAGGGGCCCCATTCATTTATATTTTAAATGCCATCTCCTAGTACCTATTAGTCTCTATTTTGCATATTGTCCTTTTCTGGTGGTGGATATATATTGTGAATTGTATCTGTCTTTTCAAGCATCTTCTCTGCTTTTTATATTCCATAAGTAACTTTTGTTGATACATCTTAGATCACATAACTGTCCATAAGTAGTATATTCCACTCTTTACTCTTTGGTATTTACATTTTAAATTTAAGTTTGCTGAAATTTGATTTTTTAATGTTGGGAAAATTATTTTCCATATAGTTAGTTGTTTTATGAATATGAATGGAATGCACATGTCTTTATTTCTTAACTATAATACCAGCTTACTTATTCTGAGCTCTCAAATTTGTTAAAATATTTCTGTGTTTTGTTTCTTCTTGTGTATTTGGTATGTTTCAAAAAGTCTCATGAAAATATTACATGGTGTGTTACTCTTTTTTCTCCAAAATTTTCTTTAATGTTTATATCTGTTCATAATCCCAAATCTGATTTGGATTTCAATTTCCACTGTATTTTCTTAGGATTTATTTAGAATTTCAACTTTTTATAAAAATGTTTAAAGGTAGGGCACCTGGGTGGCTCAGTGGGTTAGGCCGCTGCCTTCAGCTCAGGTCATGATCTCAGAGTCCTCGGATAGAGCCCCACGTCAGGCTCTCTGCTCAGTGGGGAGCCTGCTTCCTTCTCTCTCTCTGCCTGCCTCTCTGCCTGCTTTTGATTGCTCTCTGTCAAATAAATAAATAAAAACTTTAAAAAAATGTTTAAAGGTATACCCCTTGTAATAAAAAAGTAATTATTTGAAAATATGGTATTTTCCTCCATTCATATACTTTTATATTACTAGCTTTAACATTTTGTTTAATCTAGTATGTGACATTTCTTGTTTAGAATTTTTTCCTTTTATTTCACATATTTTGGAAACTATTATAAATGTGCTTCTTTTTATTTTCTACCTGGTTGGCACTTATATTTTTAAATTATTTTATATTTTTGGTATTTGGTTTTTTTGTTTGTTTGTTTTTTGTTTTGACACTCTTGAGACATAGTTACCATAGGAATGAAAACACTAAAAAGAAAAAAAAAAAAGATTTGGAAAAACTATAGCTAGCATTTTCTGCTCTAAAACACTAAAATAAAATTTTCTCAAGCAATGACTGTACTTCCTCTTGCTACAAATATTTTTCAGGTGAAAAACAATGCGTTCTTTATTGGAGTTCAAGCAATGATAATACTTCAGTTGATTCATATCCCAATATATTTGGGATATGAATTTGACTGATTTTGACTAATCATTTGCTGCACTGGATTGTCCTTCATATTTAAGTGGAAATGCTTTCAGTACAGCATGTTATAAAAGACTTCAACTAAATTGATAAAATAAGGCCATATAAAACATTATGGTTCAAACAAAAAAACAATAACAACAATAAACCTGAGGAAAAAATATAAATCTTTGATTTAATTTTTAAAAATCAGCAAAATACTAATATGTCATAAAAGAAAGCCATTCTCATTATAAATAGAAATTGAGCCAACTTAAAATAATAATGTGTATTTAAACCAAATTAAAAAACAATTAAGGAGAATAATACTTAATGCTGATCAGAATTGGTTGTTCAGTCCCTAGAAATGAGTATTCATAGAAAATTTCTAGAATGCAATTTGGCTTTACAACTTAAAAACCTCAAACAAGTGTGTACTTTTACCATGAATAAAATTCTCCCAGTCCTGGGAAATCTATTATCACTATAAGATAAAAAGTTTTTACAAAGACAGGGGTACACTGATATAAGTCACAATGTTATTAAACTAGAAAAGAAAACAAAGAAAAGTTAAATGTCTAAAATTGGGGAATATTTATTTCTGCTAGATGCATATCTATAATGAAATATTTATACTGGTATTAAAAATAGAAAATTCTCATAGACATTATTATATTGAAAAATGAAAGACAAACTATATATATATGTGGATCATCTCAACTATTTATAATTAACTGTTTTATATTAATAACAGCTCATTTTGTATGTGAATTAAAAGAGACACATCTATCCACCAAAATATTAATA
This sequence comes from Mustela nivalis, assembly GCF_964662115.1. Classification (NCBI taxonomy): domain Eukaryota; kingdom Metazoa; phylum Chordata; class Mammalia; order Carnivora; family Mustelidae; genus Mustela; species Mustela nivalis. The sequence continues at coordinate 106,258,316 of NC_139024.1, forward strand.
ATCTCTATATTTTTAGACTGTGGGAAATTTATAAATCATTTTTATACATTCATTTTATATTCAATTTTTCTGAAATTATCACATATCAATGTTGTCACTTAAAATAATTGAAATCATAGGAACCTCCTTAACTCAGCTAAAGCATTTATATTTAACATAACAATAATCCTGATTTATAAGCCACCTAACTATTTATCTTCTATTACTTTGGTAACTCAAAGTAGTATGAAAAAAGATGTGCCTAAGAACTCCAATATATCAAAACCTCATAATGTAGAAACTATTACCCATTTAATGCCCACTAGTATTCTCATCAATTTGCAGTTATCAATAATGACCTGACTATAGTAATTGGTCTTGACTTCAAAAAAACTGTTACCATAATGAAAAACTTATGCTTAGACTTAACTTTTTATTCTTTTCTTTAGAACAACAAGTTTCTTAAAGATTCAGCTATTAGAAATGGAACTAAAACTTGTATCAGGTGAGTAAGCAGTTATGTTGAAAATAACACAGAGGTGCTTGGGTGGCTCAGTCAGTTAAGCATCAGGTTGTTAAGTCAGTTAAGCATCACCTTGATTTCCGCTCAGGTCATAATCTCAGGATCCTGAGACTGAGCCCCAAGTCAGCTCCTAACTGACTATACTGGGTAGCCCACCTAAGATTCTCTCTCTCCTCTTTCCTCTGCCCCTCTTCCCTCCAAATCTTGCACACTCCTTTCTCTCTTAAAAAAAAAAAAGAGAGAGAGAGAGATAAAAAGAAAATGAGACAGGAGAGAACACGCCATACAACTGCATGTAGATTTCACTCAGTGTGATCAACCTCACATATTCAGGAGTTTCTAGGGTGGCCAAGATTCCCACTCTGAGAATCCTACTTTCACAGCAGTATCAAATTCTAGTATTCGGAGCTGAGAGACATTAAGAAACATCTATTCTGTCACATTTGTTCAAAAGTTTGAAAATATGGTCAGTGGGTTTTAACTGCTGGTTCTGGTGCAAAATATTCTAATTATTGATAGAGTTAGCACTAAAAATAAAGTACTTAGTTCTTTCTTGTCTTTTTCTAGCAAATACCCTATCCAACTTCAATTTCAGAGAAGCCATGGATACTGTCACATGAGGGTTAGGCTCTGTCATATTGCTAGGCTCTATTTTGTCTGTTTTTGTATTTTCTTGGGAGAATAACACTGTATTTGGGTACAGTTAATCAAGAAAAAATAGTTACCCCAAACAAGGCAACTTTATTGAAGGCTAGTTCAATATAACTCATTTACTATTATTCATGGCATGTGCCCAGTTTTAATGTAAAGTCTTATCAGAAAGTTACATACAAAATACTTTTGAAGTAGGAGTACCAGTTTTACCATGACCTCAATATCCACTCTGAAGTTCAGTATTCTAAAATGGAGTTTAATCTCTTATCTGAGGCTTTTCTCAGAATTAAGTTAGTTAATTGGACAGCACCTCACAAATTACCTCCATTCCTATGTTAGTTCCCTAGCCTAGTTACAATTCCTGTAACAGAAACACAGGTGTAATATTAACTTGCTTTCTGTTATTATAGGTAGATAAATAAATACACCTTCTGCCACACCTTATATGTTAATTGGTTATTAGAGATGTATTAGGTAACTTAAGATCTATCGACTTCCTTGTTTTGAGAGAACTGTATCTCAATATAAACCATGGGAAAATATTTTGATATGCTTTAGAGAAACATATTGTGCTCCTGCCAATTTTTGAAACTAAAATATTGGAAACAACACAGTTCATATAAAGCTTTATAACTTCCCCTAATGTGGAATTTTGGGAAAAAATTAAATTACATGTCAAGCATGTGGCAATCTAGAGCAAGATGTATTATGGTCCTAGGTGGGAGAATGTAGTGTGTCTTAGTAGATTGGGTTTTACACTGTATTTGGGTTGCTGGTAGCTCCAGAGTTGTAACTAAGGAGACTCTGTATGTCATTTTGGGACTGACTTTTGCATAGTGAGTGATACCACACAGGAGAGAAGGATACAGAATAAAATGACAGTATAGCTGAAATGATGTAGGAAAAGGTACTCTGGAAGTTAGAATTCTCAGAAAATTAAAAGTCATTTCAAATTCGCACACATAACTATCTACTTAAAAATACGACTTTTCATGGAAATTATTTGCATCTTCTTTTTTTTTTTTAAAGATTTTATTTTTTTATCAGAGAGAGAGAGGGGAGAGAGCGAGCACAGGCAGACAGAATGGCAGGCAGAGGCAGAGGGAGAAGCAAGCTCCCCGCCAAGCAAGGAGCCCAAGGTGGGACTCGATCCCAGGACGCTGGGATCATGACCTGAGCCGAAGGCAGCTGCTTAACCAACTGAGCCACCCAGGTGTCCCAATTATTTGCATCTTCTAAAAGGTTGTTCTTCAGACCAGGCCACCTCTTAGGTTGATAACCGTAAAAACAGCATCATACCACAGTTCCTGAGTGTTAGTTGGTCCCATGAAACCCTAAATTTTGACATACCCTTGTACTTAATGATACTAGATCCACCATAAATATTTGTCCCCAAACACATGAGTTTTATTTATATTGAAAATTTGTTGAGGCAAGTAGCCCTCCTTTTTAATATTCCCATATCTGAGAAACTGCCTTTGTATCTTTGGTGACAGCATTCATCACTATCACCTCCATGGTTTGGCAGATTCAAATAGGCCATAAAAAGAAATATAATTTGGGACTGTATACTAAAGTTTACAATAAAATAAAATACACATATAAAAATAAAAACTATATATAAAATAAGTTTAGACAGCAGAAGTCTGGCCAAATTAAACTTTCAAATTCTTTTAAAGTGCTGCTTAAGTGTATTCTTCATACATTAGAATCGCCTAACATTCATCCTAGGCACATACACCATTCTATTTAATACTCAACTTACAAATGGAATTCATGTGAATATCTGGCATAATTTTTTGGTTTTATAGTCTAAGTAAAGTTTAATACCTTCAAATAAGGAATGAACTCACCAGGAATGGATGTAAGATGGGGAGCAGGATCAAAGGTTAGAGTTAATGTAACAATTTCTGGATTTCTACTCACAGTTTAGTTTTAATGTGAAATAGTAAAACAGCATACAGATTCTTTTCCAATATATTCTAACCTCAATTGCTACTACTAAGGAAAACTCAAGTCAGCATGCCATTTTAAAGACAGAGCATAGCCAAGAAAATAATAGTATAGCCAGAGTGACAGGCATTTCTTGCCAGAGTATAAATAATTCCAAATTTTTCATGAAGCTTTCAGTTATACTGGGGTAGAAGGGCTTCTTTAGTTGCTGTTTCATGTTTGCTATGTATTGTATATAGAGTTGTCAGTTAAGTAGTTTAAATAGATGCAATTCTCCATATTCTGAAGGCTGAGTAATAAGAATAAAAAAAAAAATTCAGTTTCAAAGAAAAAAAATCTCCTTAACCAGTCAAGAGACAAGTCCACTGAGAAACAATTTGATAATGATGGCTACCATTTACTTTGAAATTTTATTGTGAATAAGTTTATTTATGTAAAAACACTGCAAATTTTATTCTTTACAAATTCATTTTTGCCTCTGACATTTACTTGAAGTTAAAGTCATTTGAAATTAATTAAAACTAATACTTACTTCACATTTAACTGTCCTATATCTAACAATGGCTTTTCACATTTATTTTCAGGATTAATTTTAACATCACAATTTGAATATTTACACTGCACAAATCCATTTTTAAAATATTAGAGTATTTTCTACTTAATTTATGCCTATATTTTTACATTAAATGCTTTCATTTGAAATCATATCAAAGTTTACTTTTATACTCTTTTAAAGTAATTGTTTTCATAACTCTGAAAATGAATTCTAGTAAAGAGTAAATAAAATATATATATCTCTACCAATCTTGTTAGGAATAGTACAGAAGACATATCAAATATTTTACCGTTTCCTCAATTCCCATGAACTTAGCTCTAGAATTTCATTCTTTTCTCAGTTCCACTAGAAGACAGTGATATGGACTAAGAACAATGCTAAAAATAAGGCTATCAACATATAGACTATAAAATTGAATGGAAGCAAAAAATCATAATTGATAGACTTTTAGGGATACAATATTTGTAATACTAGGTTTAAAAAGCCAAAAAAGTGACTTTATTTCTCTCTCTTCTATTTCCTTAAAAACATATTCTGTTATAAACAAAATAGAAAAGGATCATCCCAAAAATAAAAAGTGCTTAATTGTCCCATGATCATTAATTTGTTCAGGGAAAATACTTCAAAATGCATCTCTGTAAAAGTCAGAATAATGAATTCCAAAGATATTTACACCCTAATCCCTGGAACCTGTGAATATACATGAATATATATGATAAACATTAGTTAAGGTTTGTATGAAATTAAGGTTCTAATCATGGGACGCCTTGGTGGCTCAGTCAGTTAAGCAACTGTCTTCCACTCAGGTCATGATCCTAGAGTCCTGGTATGGGGTCCCACATTGGACTCCTTGCTTGAGGTGGAGCCTGCTTCTCCCTCTGTGTGCCACTCCCCTGCTTGTGCTCTCTAGTTCTCTCTCTCTGACAAAAAAATAAATAAATAAAATCTTAAAAAAAAAAAAAAAAAAGGTTCTAATCAGATGACCATAAAAAGGGATACTATCCAGGATTATCTGGAAATACAAATGTAACCACAAATATCTCCATAAGTGGAAGAAGGAGGCAGAAAGGAGGTTGAGGTGAGAACTCAATCTACTGTGGCTGGTTGGCTTTTAAGATAAAGAGAGCCATAAGCCAAGAAATTTGGGCAACCTTTGGGCAACCTTGACACTGGAAAGTACAAGAAAAGGTTTATCCCTTAAATCCTTCAGAAGGAATGCAATCTTGCCAACATCTTGATTAGTCTACTGAGGCACATTTCATATTTCTGAGTGACAGAGGAATAAGATTATAAATTTCTGTTTTCTTAAGCCATCAAGTTTGTAGCAATTTATAATAGCAACCATAAAAAAATATAGTTTCTACATCTGCATCTATCTTAATTTTGTAAACTGTCAAAATTTTATTTTTAACACATGCCCCCTAACATGTTGTTAGCAACATAGACAGCATGTGCTTAAGAAAAAGGCAAAAAAGGCAATGTAAAAAGAGTGAGTAACTTAACATGCCAGCCCTCTTTTCTAAGAAAAAAAAATACAACTTAATATATTTATAATAATAGTAACTGCAATAATTTATTATATATTTAGAATTGGAGTTGTAATATACTTGTATAAATAACTGCCAAAACAAAACAAAAAAATTCCTGATTAATTGACTTGACCTTTTTAAATCATATAGCCCAATGTTAACTATTTTGAAAAAAAAAAAAATCACGATTTTCCAGGCTAAGATTTCATACTTCTGTGTCATTTGCTCCTCTACTATATCAAAGAAATAAGAGCAGTCACAGCACATGCATCGCTCCATGGAACATATTAATAAAGTTCTCAGGATCAATGCTACTGACTGCTTCCTTGCAGCAGCAGTTTAATGCCAGCAAAAATATTGCCTCATTAAAGCACAGAAGAGAATAAAATAGAGCAAAATCAGCACAAATAAAATTCATTAATTATGTGTTAGCTATTGAACCTTTTCTTTTATATTAAAGAAGTTTAAACATGATGGGTGCATATACTAGAAATGATGGAGTACCTACTTATCCCTGGTGATGCTCCTTCCTGGATCACAGTTGGTTAGTTATCATTATTTAATGTTTGTAAAGTGCTCTGAAGTCAAGCTCACTCCCTGGGTGCTGAGTAGGATCATCTGCCTGAACAAATCTAATGATGAAAACCATATGTTATCATTTTCCATGCCTGTATAGAGGAAAGTGAATATTTACCATTAAAGAAAACAAAACAAAGCAAACAAAAAAGTAAAAACAACAACAACAACAACAACAACAACAAAAACTAGTTCAAAGCAAGTTGCAGACCAATTTAGAAAGAAACAAAACTTGTGCTCCCTCAATTCAGGCCAGAAATAGCAGATCCTCTTGTGCTTGAACACAAGGAACAGACATGCTATTACCTGCCTAGAGAAGCCATGGTTCTTTGAGCCAAAAGGACATATTGGTCAATGGGACAGCTGTGGGTACTTTAGGTTTTGTATGTGAAAATATTCCACAATTTTTATGTTCTCATCACCCAAACAAGTAAACACTGGGAAATAACTATATTAAGTTAAGGCAAGACATGCATGACAACATATAAGTGCAGGATATTACTCACAGAAAAACTCCCAAAGCTTTCCCAAATCACTCTGTAGGGTATGAATAAGAAGCCAAAGAATGGGAAATGACAGTTCATATGCTGATTTGAAAAATCTGCAGTGATAAAAATGGCTTGGGAAGACTCAACTGATTCAATCTCTGGCTTAGTAAAATTTTTCATGAGTGCAATATGTTACAGGTAAGTTAGGTAAGCTAGAAATTCCTGGATTCTAGCATTCATTCTGAGACAAAGCAGTATGCTTAGCATTTTTCTCTAAACTAAAAATATATATTTAAAATTATCTATAACTATGATTTCTTAACAGTTTCAGCCTTTTTTTCTGAATTAGAGTGAATACGTAAGATTCTGTTAAATATGTATGTTTAGGTTTAACAAAGTAACATTTGTCTCCCAAGAAAACTGGAAAATGTGATAAAAATATAAAACGTATATGTGAAATATCCTCCAAGCCAATGAATATTGGTTTTGTTGTGTCAAGAGCAAACAAAATGGGATGAGTATTTTAGACCCAAGTAACAGCTGCTTCTTTAAACAGAAAAATCACTATTATTTGATTTTCAACATACTGCCCTTCTTTCAGGGAACTTAGGGAAATATGCTCACATATCACCTGTGTAAAATAGGAACAATTTATGTTCTTTCAACTGTGAACACCAATCACACATAGACATTTGCAAATTTACATGAGATGGAAAGCAATTTCAAGGCAATCAACTAAACCACAATAAAAATTACACATGCATCACAGCATTGGGAGAGGGATAAAGCTGTGACTTGCCAAACGAAAATCAGTTTGTACATAACTCTGGCTGACTGGCGCTGGTGTCCCAAACAACAAAGAACTATCTCTAGGCAAATGACACTGTAGATTGATGTGCTAAGTCAGGCTGCAGTAGGGCATGTACGTGTCCTGGCTGCAGTGCTATAAAGAATGGCCCTAACCCTACAGAAGTAGGTTACCTGGATGTTGCTTTACCACATTTCTCAACTGCTAACTAGAAATAATTTGGCCTATTTTCAGCAGTTGATTTAAGAGTAACAGAAATTGTATTCATTTGCAAATTTTTCCCCAAATTGAAAAGATTTCCAAAATACCTACTGATTTTGAAATCTAGTCAAGTGACCATTCAGGTTTAAAATGAAATGACTAATTCAAAAGAAAGAAAATAAAAGATGAAATATTTTTAATGGTTGTGTTAACATTTAATTCAGATCCTTCAGTGTTAGAAGTACAGTGTATTTTAAGTGTTTTTTATGATTAGACTTTTGCTTTTCACATTAAAATGACTCCTTATTCATTAATTGTTATGGCAGAAAGTACGAATAAGTCAATTAAGGGAAAATGTATCTATAATCATGTATTCTAGGATTAAACACTTTAATAACTGTTTCTCTACAGTTTTTTTCTGTTCTCTGTGCTATATGAGTGCCATATGTGTGTATAATTGTTTTTCTGTACAATTTCATATCAAGATTAATTATATATCAAGTACCACTTAAGAAAAAAGTAAACCTCAGCAAAACAGAGATTAAAAATTGTTAAGAAAGGTTCACTTAAAATTTTTACAGTGGGGGTGCCTGGGTGGCTCAGTGGGTTAAAACCTCTGCCTTCGGCTCAGGTCCTGATCCCAGGGTCCTGGGATCGAGGCCCACATTGGGCTCTTTGCTCAGCAGGGAGCCTGCTTCCTCCTCTCTCTCTGCCTGCCTCTCTGCCTACCTGTGATCTCTGTCTGTCAAATAAATAAAATCTTAAAAAAAAATTCTTTTACAGTGAAAAGTAGGTAACACTTTATGAGATACATATATATTTATAAATATCCAATTTAATGCAAATATGATTTTAGAAATGCTCTTATTCTTTTTTTAGTGTCCTTAATACCTAATTCTTTTATAGTTAAAACTCCTCAGCAATAAGGTAGAGCTATTTTTATTTTATTTTATAGATGAGGAAGCTAAAGGGCATAGGTTTTAAGCAATCTCTACGTTTTGAATAGTTAGTAATTAATGTACTCAATATCTGAACCTATACAGTCCAGTATTAGTCTCTTTCACTAATTCCCTATAATATCTCTTCTTTTATGATCCTAAAACCCATTATGAGAAATCTCGATTAGTCCTTACACATAGATACATACTTATAAAAAGGCCAACCATTAATGCATCATTGTGTCTTTTTAGAAACATGAAGTGAAATGAAAGCACAAGGCCAAAGAAAGACTGATTAAATCATGGGGTGTAAGTGAGGATGCTAGATTTTTACTACTGGAAGTTTAAAGTTGTACTGGAAATAAAACTACGTTCTATATAAGCTAGGTAAGTGCGTCCCAACATTTTCATCCATTGATTCATTTTCAACAAATATTTTATGAGTGTCTAAAATATGCCAGGCACTGTTCTAGAAACCTGGGACATAGATGAAAATCTGTGCCCTTATGGAGTTTATGTATTAGTAGAGGAAAGAGTAAAGTAACAAACTGAGTATATAAAGGGCTTGTTAAGAGTGAAGAAAGCAGTAACAGCTGGTACACTGAGGTAGAGGCTGGACCTCCTCATGACCTGGGTGCACAGGCACACACAACACAAACCGCTCAGGGCCAGTGGGATCAATGTGTCAGTATACCAGTGGGGAGACCAGATGGAAATGCATGCGATGATACCATATTTTGAACTCCCTGGGAAAAGAAGTTCTGTAATCAAAGACTGTTATAGAAAAGTGTTGTTGCTTCTTCTCTATGAGCAATTCAGATTGACTTAATTCAAATTAAAATTTCTCACCTAATGGGATAGGACTCTTTTCCCCAAATTCTGAAGACTGGTTAAGGTTAGTGCCTAAACCAAAATAAAAGCCTGTTGGTGGAGAGTTCAGAACGTGCTGAAGTGCGTTCTTTAAGTTGACCGTTTCTGAAACAGGTTTGTTTTAACTTTTGAGTTTAAGGGAAGATTTTAAAAAGAATCAACCCAACAAACAATTAAAACAGTTATTTTCACAGACCTGTACCCCTGGGGATAAAAATATATGTTTATAAAAAATAAAAAATAAAAAAACAAACAAACAAACAGTTATTTTCAGGGCATCTGGGTGGCTCAGGCAGTTCATTGTCTGTGTTTGGTTCAGGTCATGATCCCAAGGTCCTGGGACCGAGCCCTGCATCAGGCTCTCTGCTCCACCGGGAATCTCCTTCTTCTTTTCCTCCTTCTTTGCTCTCTCTCTCAAACAAATAAATAAAATCTTTCAAAAAATTTCTTAAAATTTTATTTTTCTCTTTTTATTCTATCCTATTGCTAAATTCTAACATTTCTGGTGATCCCAAGATCAGCAAAATAATCTGTGAAAGCAATGTATAAACACATAGCTTAAAAAACAACAAAATCCTCAAAGTATTCACAGTCACATTTATTCCATGTCAATTTTAAGTTTTCAGGTTCAAAATATTAATGATTGCAATCATAAACAGAATATTTTACTTATGAAATATGACACAATAATTTTGGATATTAATTTGTGTTTTTTCTGTTCTCCATGCCCCACCCCCACTGCTTCCTCAATTTGGGCTAAAAGCAGGCTCTGCGTTCACCTGCAAAACAGGAAAGAGGTGGCAAGGCCTAAAAATTGAAATCTTTATTGAAACAAATATCTCATCTTCTGATAAAGCTTTTGTCCACTAATGGTCCCACATACTACAGGGTAAGAAGGAGGACTCTTCAGAGAACAGTAAAATAAGTAGAAAAGATTGATACCAGAAAAAAAAAAATCTACAGAATTGAGGAACAGGAATGACCCATGTCCTCAAAGTGAACTATGGATTTGGTATAATCTAAAAAAATCAATAAGGGTCTCAAGTCTGCCAAATATTTCTTTTAGGCTTGGATTGTTCATGGAATTCTGGACAATATTAAACTGACTTTTTAGCTCATATTCTCTTGACTGCCCCAGGTTTCCAGGGTTTCCTTCTACTATTACATTTTAATATAGTGATTTTAATTAGTTAATTGATATTAGTGATTGTGAAAAATTTTTCATAGTTCTAATTATACAAGGCTAATCTCTAATCACTCATTTTCATGTGATATTAGCTGGACATTTGACTTTATATGGGTTTTAAGTTTGATTTGAACATACTTTGTTATATTAAAGATGTGATTTATACTTTTTGTTTTTAAACATATTTGAAATGTACTTCCAGGAAGATGGCATAGTAGGAGGACCTTAAGCTCACCTTGTCCCACAGATTTAAGTAGATAATGATCACATCAGATAATAACCATGTCAGTATAAATAACCCAGAAAATGACACAAAGATTGGCAGAACAAACTCTCCACAGCTAAATGTAGAGAAGAGACCACATTGGATAGGATAGGAAGGATGAAGATGGGTCGGGGGCTAAAGGAACCCATGGGACTGTCCAACGGAGAGAAACCACCGAATGTTCAGAGAGGGGAGAGAAACAGACTTTTGCACCAGGGAACCCACATGAGGAATACAAATCCCCATAACATTTGGTTTTGCAAAACACAGGGGCTAAATTTTGTGAGTTTTTACAATCAACTTTAAAAAACAGCACGGTCCTGGGAGAGCTGGAAGAACAAGGGAAAACTAAGTCGTCACTCTTCAAGAGACAGAAATTAACAGCCCATGGAGATACAGCATAGAAGCAGCAGTTTCACAAATACCTATGGTACATGGGAGGGAGACTTTTCTTGCTAATTCAGAGACTGTGCTTGAGGGGCAGAGATCTTTGGGAGATTTCTCTAGTAACAACTGAGCTGGCAGGTGCTATTTCTCTCCCCATTCCTCCCAGCATAAACACATGGACACCTGTGGGAGCCAACACAGCACCAACACTTGCTACCTGGCTTGCTAACAGTGCACCCTAACTCTGAAATCTCCTGAAGACACATACCCTGCAACCAGTCCTTACCTCCAGGCCCCTTCCACAGGAGACCCAAGCAAACCTTTCCAACACCATGTGCCCTGCCTCCACACACTTCTGCAGATCTGCCTCCTCCAGCCCGGCCACCCTGGTCCCTGGGAGCTACAGGCCCCCTCCTACCAGCTTGGACCTTGCTGGCACTGTGCACCCCACTCCCGTCTTCTCCTGCAGTCTGGTTCTACTGCCATCTCTGGCAAATGCCTGGTCCTAGACTAGGCCCCTAACAACACAGAGATCATACCCTATCATGACAAGTAAAGAGAGCCACTGCAGATGACTAGATTGAAGGCAACTGTGGCTCAGTGACAGCAGTAGGGCTCATGCAACACATACAGAGGCACCCCTGAAATATCAGGTTCTGGTGAACAGGGGACTTTATACCATAAGGCATTACAGGAACTCTACTTCTTAATGCCACTACTTCCAAAAACAGGAGACAAAGATGACTTTCCTAACATGTAGACAAAGACACAGAGAATGAGACAAAATGAGGAGACAGAGCCCATATGAAAGAAGGACCAAATTACCGCAAGAGATCTAAATGTAATGGAGATAAGTAATATGCCTGATAGAGAATTTCAAGAGATGATTATAAAGACACTCACTGAGCTTGAGAAAAGACTGAAGGAAGGATCTCAGTGAGATGCTTAAGAAAAAGATATAAAACATGAAAAAGAACCCAATATTTTATTGTAGCATTATTTATAATAATAATGGAAGCAGCCCAGCTGTCTGCTGATAGATGAATGGATGAAGAAGATGTGGTATATATATATATGCAATGGTATACTACTCAGCCATAAAAAAGAATGAAACTTTGCCATTTGCAACAAAATAGAGCTAGAGAGTATAATGCTAAGTGAAACAAGTGAGAGAAAGACAAATACCATATGATTTCACTCATATATGGAATTCAAGGGACAAAGCAAATGAACAAAAGAGAGAAAGAGGGGAACCAAAAAAACGGACTCTTAACTATAAAACAGATGGTTACCAGAGGGAAGTTGAACTAAGTGAATGCAATATAGAGTACACTTACCCTGGTGAGCACTAATATATGGAATTGTCCAATCACTATATTGTACACTGAAACTAATAATACTGTTTGTTAACTGTAATGAAATTAAAATTTAAAAAATAAATAATAATAAAAATATTTTGAGTAAATTTTGAGTTTTATCAACTTTTACATATCCTTGAAATCATTATATGCATATTTCCTTCATCTGACCTATTAGCATGATGCATTAATTAAAGAATTATTTTACAACTCCATCATCAACCTGCAAGTTATTCTGCTGGATATTATTTCTTAAAATATTTAATGTAAGAATCATTTACTTCTATTATTATTATTATTCATTGTTCTATTCTCTACCTTAGCATATATTTTTATTTGTATTAATATTGGTTTTCTTCTTAGAGTCACATGTGAAAATTTCTTGATAATTTAGATATATTTTTCAAATTAAAAACTAGTAACAATGGGAGATGCAGTGGAGAAGTGAGTTGGGGGAAATTGGAGGGGGAGACAAACCATGAGAGACTGCAGACTCTGAGGGTTTTGGAAGGAAGGGAGGTGGGAGGTTGGATGACCCCGGTGGTGGGTATTATGGAGGGCACATATTGCATGGAGCACTGAGTGTGATGCATAAACAATGAATGCTGGAACACTGAAAAGAAATGAAATAAAATAAAATGAAAAAAAAATGATAACAAAACGATCACACTGTTCACTGGCAAATTTCATGCCTTATTTTCCCCTTGAGTGGACTCATTGATGGGGCTTTAGCTGTGTCTGTTTGAAAGTCTTAAATTGAAATTAGATTGAGAAATCTTGGGTTCTCAAACATTGGAATGCCATCTTTACAAGATACATTGAAGAGAGCTGAGCAAGTATATCACTATCTTCCCTAACACTTGGCTGAGCAGCCAAGCAGTTTTTCATATTACTTGTGAGCACAGTGTGAGCATATCACATCCATGTATTACAAGAGGACTGTGCAAAAGCCTCTGTGTTATTCATGCCCATGCAAGCATAGATATCATTTTTAATATTAGTGGGAAAATGCCACTTCATACAGAACAAAATTCTGTCTCTATGTCTAAAATGATTATAAAAGAATAAATCATGCAATGTGAGTATCTCCAAACAAAAACAAATTTCTAGAATAAAAATTGCCAATCTAGCGCCAAGGAACATCAACTAGCCAGTCATCCACCTTGCATGCACTGGAAAGGACATTATTTCAACCTACAGTAGGTATCAAATGCTTTGATGCAATTTATTTCAGAAGATAATTGGATACACAATTTCCTAAACAGACTATATACAAGTCAATAAAACTAAACATGTTTTTCCACTAACATACTTTTGTGATTTTCTTTGTCAGCTTGTTATAATTTTGTTCACTGACAATGCTATTATTTACCAAGACTGCCATTGGACCTTGAGTTGTTTTCTCAATAAGTCAAATTATCTGAATCACAACTGGCTGAACATCACTTATAAAGAAGATGCACCACACTCAAGAAATATATTACAATTTCATGTACCCAAGCACGAATAAGCTTTACTATTTCTACTGCTTCTCACTTATTCTTCCAGTCACCATCTATTACTTGCAGTATCAAATTTAAAAAACAAATATTTATATATAGAGAAATTATATATCTCTTTATATATATATGTATATATATATACATATATATATATATATGGTGGGGTTGTTTAACTCAGTTCTTTACTCAATAAACAGTCATTAAGCTCTTTATCTTTGTTTATTCAATCAACATACTCAAGCAACTACCTTGTAGGGAACACTATTCTAGGTGCTGGAGATAAAACAGTAAACAAATTCCTTGCCCTCACGTTCCTTAAATTCTAGTTTTAAATTTATATTTATTAAATGTATTTAAATAAATAAATGTAAAATTTATTTAAATAAATACACTTAATGTGGTGAGAACTACTTTAGGAAGTGGTGAGGAGATAATGAGTGAAGGACTTTGTGGTGATAGTGGTATTATTATTATTTGTCAAACAATTCATCACAACTTCTCTTTTAGGGTTATACTGAAGTTAGCACCCAAACAAAGCAAAGGAGTAATCAATACAAGTGTGTTCTGTTTAGAGAGCAAGTAATTGCATAGGCAGGTATGCCAGAGGAATAGAGAGAGTTCGGTAATTTCACCAAATTGGAGTCAACCAGGTGGCTATAGCAGGGTAAGGGCAGTGAGTTAGTCAAAGTAGGATATATCATGCTCTGTAGAACTTATTTTTATAGAATTTTGAATTTAATTCCACATAAATTGAATTTTAAACATATGCATTTCATTAGATCATTCAGATAATTTTGTGGAGAGTAATTATAGTAAATGCAGCTGTAGGCACTACTTGAAGTGCAGGGGAAAGTGAATACAGTATTGAACTTGATAAACAATGACTCTCCTCTCAGGAAGTTTACATCATATGGGGGAGAGGAGCATAATACAAGAAAGTGAAAATAAATACATAAAAAGGATATTAAATAGTGATAATTTTCATATAAAAATAAAACAGGTTGGTATGGTAAGACTGAAGGTAGAGGGCACAAATTCTTCTGTGCAAAATCAAAGATCTAATACAGAATTACATTTAACTGAGACAAGAAGACAGTCAAGGACACACCATAAGGAAGAGAGTTCTGGAAAGATAAACAGCATGTAAAATTGCACTTATGTAAGAACAGAAGAAAGGTCAGTATTTTTAGAGTAGGGGAAAGCAGAGGGAAATCAATATTAAGTGAACTGGGACAAAAGAGGCAAGATGATGTGAGATCTTATAAAGCATATGCCATGAAAAGTTTAGACTTAACTCTAAGGAAGCTGGGAAGCCATGGGACACTTTAATGCTAAGGAAGTTAACACAGTCTGACTTTATATAGTTGGAGGATGGGTTATTCTTTGGAAAATCAACTTTGGTGGAAAGTACTATGAAGAAGGGAGGCAAAAATACCATTTTAGAAAGTTATTTCATTAATTTAGAAGGAACATTTTATGGTTTAGATTACATGTTAGGTGAGAAGATAAAAATACATGAATGAATTTGAGAGATATTCTGGCAGTACAGATGACTGGACTATACTGATTATAGCTATAATTGGGGGGTGATGAGGTTAGAGGCATCAAGAATGTCTCCTAGATATTGGGTTTTAGTAAATGTGTAGACAGGGAAAGCTACTAATTAAGATGTGGAAGACACAGCTTTAATAATTGTGGGAAAAGTATTAAGGAAGCATTATTTCTCCTTTGGGTATGGCAAATTAGAAATATAAACTAGACATTCAACTAATTATATCAAGTAGTCAAGTAGGCAGTTCCCCTCATCTGATTTAATCTAAAGAAATACCTGAGGTCCATTTTAGTGAAATACTTTCATTTACTGCCAATAAAAAAAAAAAAGAATCCTAGATTGGCTTTATCATAATCTCTAGTTTCTATCAACTTTCCTACTTTCATAATATGATCTAATTTTTTTTTTTTTTTTTTATTGTGACAGACAGATCACAAGCAGGCAGAGAGAGAAGAGGAAGCACGCTCCCTGCCAAGCAGAGAGCCCGATGAGGGGCTCGATCCCAGGACCCTGGGATCACAACCTGAGCCGAAGGCAGAGGCTTTAACCCACTGAGCCACCCAGGTGCCCCTCTAAAATATTTCAATAGTGACGCCTGAGATCAGGACTGAAGACTAAGGGATTGATTATTGACTTAACAATTTAGGTATCAATGTGGCTTGTTTGACCAAAGTGGGTTCTACTATAATATTCAAATCCCTAGGTAAAATTTCAAGACATTGGCTTGGCCCAAAAGAAGGCATTTCCCAGTTACCTCCCTCTGCCAGAAGTTTTCTTTTTGTTTTGTTTTATTTTGTTTTTTAAGATTTTATTTATTTATTTGACAGAGAGAGAAGATCGATCACAAGTAGGCAGAGAGGCAGGCAGAGAGAGAGGGGGAAGCAGGCTCCCCACTGAGAAGATAGCCTGATGCGGGGCTCAATCCCAGGATCCTGAGACCATGACCTGAGCTGAAGGCAGAGGTTTAACCCACTGAGTCATCCAGAAGCCCCTCTACCAGAAGTTTTAAGAAATTTGTTACTAAGAAGAAAGCAAAGTTTACCCTCTCAGTTATGTAGGACATATTTTTCGAAGCTTTGAATATTTAACTCATATTTCTTCCTAAGTAAAAAAGTACCCAATGGGGGTGCCTGGGTGGCTCAATGGGTTAAAGCCTCTGCCTTCTGCTCAGGTCATGATCCCAGGGTCCTGGGATGGAGCCCCGCATCGGGCTCTGCTGAGCAGGGAGCCTGCTTCCTCCTCTCTCTCTCTGCCTGCTTCTCTGCCTCCTTGTGATCTCTGTCTGTCAAATAAATAAATAAAATCCTTAAATAAATAAATAAATAAATAAATAAATAAATAAATTTTTAAAGAGTACCCGATGGAAAAAAAAAAAAAAGTACCCGATGTATTAAAAATTGAAAAAAAAATTAACCTTAAAAACAGCCTAGAATTTGTGATGGAAGCCACTAAATGCCAAGCAGTATCTACAATAATAAATATTATTTGTTATGTAAATAGAAGCAAATATGGAAGCATATTCATTCTTCATTCTGTTCAGACAATAAAAGACTAAAAGACAAAGCATCTGAGATATATCTGGAAGTTACCATAGGAATTTCTAAGAAGGCAGAAGAAGAGAAATGGTAAGCTGAGTAGCAGAAACAAAATATGAGAAAGAGCTAATGAAAATGAAAATAAACTTTTAAAAAAAATTATAGCTAGTCATTATTTGAAAAGCATATAGGATACCTGAATGAGTGACTGTAGATAAAACTGGAATATTAGGTAGGCTAGACTGTGAATGATGTTGGGGTTTCATACAAATAGTTTGGATAGTAAAGAATATAAATTATATTAGAGTAACATAATCATATTGGGTTTTAGAAAAAAAATTTACAATGCAGTGAAATAGAGGAAAGGACAAGATTTCAAGAAGAGGTAAATGAATGTCTCAATCAGTAACAGTATGTGCTATCCTCTGGATATTTGTGTCCCCCCAAAATTCTTATGTTGAAATCCTAACACCCAAGATAATGGTACTAGGGAGTGGGGCGTCTGGAAGTCATGTTGGCAGAGGACTCGTAAGCGGGATTAGCTCCATTATAAAAGAGACTTCAGAAAGATCCCTAGCCCCGTCCCTTCTACCATGTGAGGATAAAGGGAAAATGTGTTGGCCAGGAACCAAAAAGCAGGCTTTTATAGACACCAAATCTGCCACAATCTTAGGAATTCTGGCTTCCAAAACTATGAAAAATAAATACCTGTTGTTTATAAGCCACACAGCCTATGGCATTTTGTTATAGGAGCCTGAACCAACTAAGACAGTGAGACTGAAGAAAACAAGGGAGAACTGTTAGAAGTCCACAAACCTACAATTAACCACCTCCTAGTCACTATGAGGAAGAAGCTGAAAAGTTAATTGCCCAACAGGATGCTGAGGTGTGTGCCTAAGTGAATAGCGGTATCTCTCTCTTTTTTTTTTTATAATTTTTTATTTTTTATAAACATATATTTTTATCCCCAGGGGTACAGGTCTGTGAATCACCAGGTTTACACACTTCACAGCACTCACCAAAGTACATACCCTCCCCAATGTCCATAATCCCACCCCCTTCTCCCAAACCCCCTCCCCCCAGCAACCCTCAGTTTGTTTTGTGAGATTAAGAGTATCTCTTAATGAAGAAAAGAAACTCAATTTCATGAGGGGTGTTACAGAAAGAGTTCAATATTTGCAAATTCAGAGGAGATGACCAGTAAGCAAATGGAAATACAACTGGTTGGTCAAGAGAGAAATCAAAGCTAATGTCAGAGAACTGAGAGTCATTAGCAAATTCAAGAAAGTGGCAATTGCTAAACCCAAAAAAGTCAGGAGTATATTAAAATAAGAAGAGACTCAAACTTAAAACTCTGGGGAGCATGGCGTGGACTTTCACGGAAGAGGCAGAGGAAGCCAGAGTAAATCAAAGAGAAGGACCCCTCAGAGACATCATGGGAAAAATAAAATAAAGTAGCTAGGGGCAAGAGTGCTAGAGGGGGTAGGGGGTGGAGTCAGTTAAAACTGACTATAAACTAAAGTTATTATGTGTAAATTTGCGTTTACTAGATTTTTCTTTTCTCATTTTAAACATCTTTAT
This sequence comes from Mustela nivalis, assembly GCF_964662115.1. NCBI lineage: Eukaryota > Metazoa > Chordata > Mammalia > Carnivora > Mustelidae > Mustela > Mustela nivalis. Next base: position 106,276,757 of record NC_139024.1, read on the forward strand.
CTGAGAGTTTTCATTGATCCTCTCTATTGCTTTAATTCCATGTGTCTTTCTCAAAATCGTGAAAAAATTATCTCCTTATTTTCTATTCTTATGTGCATTTAAGAGAAAATTAGTTATAAAATCAATGAAAATGCATAAAGGAAAAAATAAGACTAAAAATATAATAAAAACTCCTATAATTCATTTTTTTTTTCTGGGATTGAAAATGAATATATATCACAAAGGCTGTTTCTTCATAATTTTTTATGTCCAAATGACACTTTCTAATCTTCTCTGGGGGCTCTACATGTAAGAGAAACATTATTGTGGGTTAGCTTAGTCATTTTCAAGTATTTATCAGTCATGTATTGTTAATTGTAATATTGAATATACGACCTAGGCCTAGAAGAAATTCTCAGTTAGGAGGGAATCACATCATTGGCAGAAATGATCTATTACCATGAGGGGTACAGATAAAGTTCTGTAGTTTTCTTAAAAAAAAAAAAAATAGATTGCTCTGGGCTACAAGAAAACACATTTTATGTAACATTTAATTTTAAAGGCATCACATTATTATGTTAGTAAGTTGAATAAAGTAAGTGAGTGAAATACAGTGATTGTGCTGGTTAGATCTGTAACTTTTACAATAATTGATTCATGCTGATCCTGGGGCCACTGAGTAATTAGTAAATCATTCAATAGTAACAGACAAAAAAAAAAAAGATTCTGTAATTGTGAATTTCTGTACCTTCATATAGTGTCAGATAAGGTATTTATAACATTCCTGAAAAGTCAGACTTAAAAATAAAACATAAGCCCCCAAATGGTGGGAAATATTTACAAATAAGATAGTGATCTGGAATTAAATTTTGTGATTTCAACACCTTGCTACAGGACATTAGGACTTCTGAAATTGCATCTTGGCCTATTTCTTTGGGCACTTTCTGTAACAAAGATTGCTTTTTAATCTGTAAAATGGAAATAGTATTGATATTTTCACAAGCTGTTCATGAGAAATAAATCAGATAGTAATATGAAGGGTTTCATAAATGGCACAACACAAAGCATGCATAGGGACTTTTTTTTTCCTTTAGTTGTGTTTATTACTTGATTTTCAGTAAACTGAGCTAACCATAATTCTCAAAATATCCCAAACGTTTCACTCTATTTTAAAAGATAGAGTATGTGAAATGAAAAGACAATTATACTTGCTCTATCACTTAGGTTTTGCTCACACCATCCTTCTCCCCCTCATGATCCTTGCTCCACCTTCCTCTCCCACCCGAGTACCACTACCAATGACTATTGCTTTTCCAGTGCAGGAGAAGTATAGAGAGGATAGCAGAAGCCTCATTTAGTTTTATATCCCTCAGCTATCAGTTTGAAATCCTGGACCAATTAAATATTGTATGCATTCATCTAAAAATGTTTATTTACTTAATTTCCTTTGCATGTCTGACACAATTGTTGGCATTTGGGATACAATGGTGATTGCACAGTAAGTTTCTACCCTGCCTAATGAAGTGTCTATGCTTGTGAGGATGACACAGAATCAAACCAAACCAAACAACCATACAAAACAAAACAACAACAAAAACACGAACATACACTTTTAGGCAGAGATAAACGCAAGGAGGTAAAAGAAAACCAGCTATGATAAAGGAGGGTGACTAGAGGGAGCCTCACAAATAGTGTGGTCAAGGCTCACCTCTCTGGGGAGGTAGTATGTGATTAGAGATCTGAATAAAGCTGAAGAAAGTAGCCATGAAAAGATGTAGGGAAAGTGTGTCCAGACAGAGGAAACAGCATATACAAAACACCTCGGACAGGACAGAGATTGTTTGATTTAAGGAAAAACAAAAAAAGTTTGTATTTTTTAAGGACAAGCAGCTAAGAGGAATTGTAGGAGAGAAGGAATAAGAGCACTGAAAAGAGCTCAAAGTATTTAGACATTGCAGACCTTAATATGGACTTGGATTGGGGTATATGACAGGAGGAAATACTAAATGAATGGAGAGAGGCATGAAAGAAATGACAGCTGAAAAGGCAAACATAGTTAAATGTGCTATCAAAAAATAAATGTCTAAAACATGAGAGAAAACATAAATACAGGCATCAGATTGATTCTTAAGTTTTTTAAGTCCTTTAGAACTGACAAATCACATTTGCATGCTTAATCTCCTGCTGTGTCTCATGATAGCTTCACAGACATAATGTTTTAGTCTGGATCCTTGTGGAACAGACTATTCGTTTGGTGTGATTACATGGGAACGTTCCTGTTGGAATTCTTTTTGTCTCTTCTCCTTTAGGGGTTTTAAATAATGAGAGCACAGGGGAAAGACTGCATAGCGGTTAAAGTATCTCCCCACGAATGGATGTAGACACAGTATCTGGTATAACTGATTCTGCTTAATGATCCCATTTAATAATTTCACTTAAAAAATAAAATCTAGAGGATAATTTTCAAATATGATAAAACAAAGAGAGGTTGCAGTTACTAAGCACACTGGGGAATATAGTCTTCCATTATGAAATCAATTGACGTGATCTCAAACGTGGGAATACTGGAAAGACAAGGCAGCTCTGCAAGTGTACGGCAAAGAGAAAATAAGTATCAGTGTGGGATAGAAGAAAAACACATTAAAGGTAACATGAATAAAAAGGTAATAGTGGATAAAAATTTAAATGTAACTCTGACAGTTGCATAAATGGAAAATCACTTGTAGCATGATGAGTATAAAGATTTTGTAAGATGACTTTCTAGCATATTTCAACAGATTTTGAATTTATCAGGGGAAGTTTTAGGTTTAGGTGTAAACTTTTAAAATAAATATTTTTCACTTCTGGGTAACAATAGGATCTCCTTAAGATGTTGATGTTGTCTCTTCTCATCTTCTCATTTACCTATAAAAGCAAACACACACACACACACACCTACACACACACACACAAACACACACACACGACAAAGCACAAAGGATCACTGAAAACACCAGTCAGTGTTTGGTTAGAAATACAGAAACTACACTAAGTAATTATAAGTGAAATTAAAACGGGGAAATTATTGGCACAGTTATCGGAGGGATCAAAGAACAAAAACAGAACCATGAGGTAACCAAAAATAATAACTTCAAGTGTAGCTACTCCTCCTAAGGACAGGGGAACTCAAGGAAAACGTGAGGTTCACCAGAACCCTACAGCATAGAGAGGTCTCACAGAGTGAAAAGTCAGATCTCCTAGGAGATCTGCTGCTGGCTATACCTGTGAGGACGTCTCCTATCTTAAGATTCTAATAAGAAGTGTTTGGGTAAAGGAATCTGAAAAATGCAGTTTGAAGAGCCCCAAGACTATCATCACAGAGTAAAGGAAACTGGCTTTATATCTGAGAAGTAACGGGCAAAATCTGACAACCTATTAGCATAATCTAAGAGCAATTTTTTAAAAAACATTTTATTTATTTATTTAAGAGAAGAGAGAAAGCAAGCCAGCACAAGCAAGGGGGAAGAGTGGAGGGAAAGGAAGAGCAGGCTCCCCCGTGATGCGGGGCTCAATCTGAGGAGCCTGAGATCATGACCTGAGCCAAAGGTAGATGCTTAACTGATTAAGCCACCCGGGTGCCCCTCTAAGAGAAATTTTTAATGAAACAAGATTGTTAGGAACTTTAGGTTTCACTTCAAAAATAAAAACAACCAAACACTGTTTAAGTCCTATTTGTCCCATTGCTTTGAATTATAAGACATTTGCAGGCAGCCAAGACACTGATTTTATAATTCTTACTTCACCAAAACATTCCTGCATTTAACCGTATATTAGGTAGAGAGACAATAGTCTCTCTAGGAATCAGAGGGACAGGAAAACAGAATATGGCTTGCTATTAGAATTGTATCCTGATGAACACAGATAGGCATGAACGTCTACAGGAAAAGAAGAGATAAGACTAGGCGCAATAGCAACTTAAACTCAGGGCTGTGATGTCTTCTGCGTATTCCAAGGCACAAAACCACAGACTCTAGAAGGAGACATATCCTACTTAGATAGCAGAACTACACTAGTTCTTAGCTTTCCAGCAAACTTCACACAGAACACTGAATGTTAGTTCATTCTCTAGTCTGCATGAAAACAGGTTCATTTATCACTCACTGGCAATTCAGAGTAGGTTAAAATGTCATCCGTTTGTGTAGTCTTTTCACCAGGTTAGGGCACAATGGATCCTCATTGCTAATTATAAGTGAGCTGTAAGTGCAACACCATTGTGTTCATGGAAAACACCACTGTGCTTATTACAAAGCAAAGAACAGGTAACCTAGTTATGGAAGACCCACAGAAAACTATATATACCAGATGAAGAATTTTTAAATCACCAAATATTTGGGATTAAACAAAAAGATATAAAGAGAGAAAGGCTGGAGACAAAGTTACATTGTGATATCATTAAAATGTAGATGGAAACTGCATCAGGTAAATGGATAATTATTAGTACACAAGAATTCAGATTAAATTATGTGTGATAAAATAATAACTGGGGGGCATGGAAGAATACGGTAATCCACGATAAGGAAAACAGGTGTTTTCCATGTAGAAATAAGAGCTGAAAGGGAAGAAATAATTGATAACATTTTTTTTAAGAAAACAGAGGGAATCAAAGATCTATATGACCCAACCCAAAATTTTAATTACAGATAAAGAAATATGAAAACCCTTTGGCTTACTGTTTTATATTCTATGAACTTTCTCATATGATAGTCTCATTTGATAGCTACTTAAATTTAAATTTTAATTAACTATAATAAAGTTAAAAATCTACTTTCTCAATCTAGGTACATTTGAGGTAATTAATAACTACATATGGGTAGGAGATACTGAATTGAACCATGCAGACATAGAGCACTTGATCACTGCAGAAAGTTCTGTTGGCCAGTGCTGTTCTAGAAAATCACTCTAAGGAATAAGAAGAAGTGTTCTGAATGATTTAAGCAAAAGGAATGTTATCTTAGTAACATACAAAGAGGAAATTTTTTAAAAATCCAGTAACATTATACAGTTTTGTTTTGTTTTTTAAGATTTTATTTATTTATTTTACAGATCACAAGTAAGCAGAGAGGCAGGAAGAGAGAGAGAGAAGCAGGCTCCCTGCCAGGCAGAGAGGCAGAGAGCCCGATGTGGGGCTACATCCTAAAACCCCGGGATCATGACCTGAGTGGAGGCAGAGGCTTTCACCCACTGAGTCACCCAGGCGCCCCAACATTATACAGTTTAAATGAATTTAACCATAAAATTATGAGCCATTTAAAGCCATTATTTGGAAGGAAATTCAATTATATTAAAAAACATTCCCACAATAACATGTGAAAAATATATAAATAATTAAATGTTTGGCATGTTCCTAATTTGGGAAGGCAAAGATGGGCTTACATGTATTTTGAAATTGTATTAATATACAGTATCAATGTTAGTTATCTTTAAGTGGTTGTCCAGTATTTCTTTTCTTTAAAAAAATGTTCTTATTTCTCCTGATAAAAAGTGTTATTTATAATCAGTCATGTTATTTAATAGTTAGAAATAAATTCCTTTAAAACAAGATGGGCATAAATATGTATATAATGCAAATTAAGTGAATAGAAATTGTGAAATTATTTAAAACAGTATTTTGAAAGGGAGAGTGTATTGTCTATGGAACAGTGGACTGTCTCCCCATATGCACAAGTGCCCCTCTACAGAAGGCTTATAGCTCATTATTTGTAAATATTTGCATTGGAATTTTGAGAAAAACATTCTCTTGCTTATAAAATAATTTGAAATCAGGTCTCTACAACTAGTTTTCCTTTGCCAGTGCAATAACCTAAGACAGTTTTACATGTAAAATATTGTAATTTTTCATATACATTTGGAAAATATGTAACAAAATGAGTTCTTAAATTAGGAATAAAAGGCAAAGATGAAATATTTATATTCATCTTTTAGTTTTTTATATATTTATGTTCCAGATTATATAGTAATTTATCTGTGAGGTTTACCTAAAATGACTAAAATAAGTTTATAGAATGTGTGTATCTCTACACATGTCTATATGCCAAAAGTTCATAATATATGAACATCCATATCATATGTATACAATTTCTTAGTACCACAATAAACAATGTATCACAAAATATTAATTTGCATAAATGTACAGAATGTTGCAAAAAGAGTTTTATAAATTCTATTACCACAATATAAAATTAATATAAACAAATATACTACATAGACCAAAAAAGGTCAAAATATAAATAACATTTATGTAAAATATGAAACACCGTAATATTAGTTTTACTTTGTTATAGTGGTAAAGGCATTTTTTCCTATTAGAACATTCTGAATGAAAATAATAATACAGAATGTCTAAAGTGTTGTACATGGTCTGGATAGGTTTAATAAAATTCTATATAAATACCCTATAACCAAGAACTTTAAAATTGTTACATGGTCAGTATTCAACAGTACCTGGTATAACACAAAAATGTATTATTTTTTTATTTTTTATAAACATATAATGTATTTTTATCTCCAGGGGTACAGGTCTGTGAATTGCCAGGTTTACACACTTCACAGCACTCACCATAGCACATAGCCTCCCCAATGTCCATAACCCCAAACCCCTTCCCCCTAGCAACCCTCAGTTTGTTTTGTGAGATTAAGAGTCACTTATGGTTTGTCTCCCTCCCAATTCCATTTTGTTTCATTCATTCTTCTTCTACCCCCTTAACCCCCCACGCATGTTGCATCTCCACTTCCTCATATCAGGGAAATCATATGATAGTTGTCTTTCTCCGACTGACTTATTTCGCTAAGCATGATACCCTCTAGTTCTATCCACATCATGGCAAATGGCAAGATTTCATTTCTTTTGATGGCTGCATAGTAGTCCATTGTGTATATATACCACTTCTTCTTTATCCATTCATCTGTTGATGGACATTTAGGTTCTTTCCATAGTTTGGCTATTGTAGACATTGCTGCTATAAACATTCGGGTTGCACGTGCCCCTTTGGATCACTACGTTTGTATCTTTAGGGTAAATACCCAGTAGTGCAATTGCTGAGTCATAGGGTAGTTCTATAAAAACATATTTTCTTAAACTATTTGGCTCTAAAATATTCTATGATCCTTATGAACATTAATTATAGATACCAAAATGTTTTAAAAAATGGATTTTCAGTGACTTATGTCTATAGCCCAAGTAAAGATCAAGTGAAGATCACAATTATTTTCTAATTCATCTAACATACAACACATATATCACAAAGTTAGCAAAATCTTTATTTGAATAAAAGCTACAATGAAATGTGAATTGCTGAATCATATTAATTACATAATCAACCAATCAATCTAGAAGGTATTGAACAAATGGCCCTCATAAATGCTGCTTTATACTTATGGTCCATTAAACAGGACCAGGTGAGCAAGGCAATCAAAATATTTTACTCTGGTATCTGATTAGGAGAAACAAAAGAATAGCAAATAATCTGGGGGTCTATCTTTAGTGGGAAGTAAATTAATCTTATGGGATTGTCACCTAGAATTTGAATTAAATGTATCATTTTCAGCAGATCACATAAGTCCTTGTTTTTACATATATAAATTTAAAACTATCGATTTTAAACAGTCATCTAAATCTAATACCTATGGTCATTTCATTCAATAAATATAGTGGTACCACAGATGGCAATGTCTGTTTTGTAAAAAGTGATGAATTCTAAAATGCTGGGAATCTGTATCGTCACCTGTAATAATATATCAAACATTTAAATATGAAAATCTTTTACATTTTATAAAAATTATCTAGTATGAGAATATATAATTTCATATATTTAAAATTATAAACATATTATAGTTTAAAATTATAAGCTATATATATATATTATATTATAATATAAACTATTATATTATCAATAAGTATTTACCACACACTCTTCCACTTGCTTCATTTTTAGTGGTGTTCAAACCAGACCTGAAGCCAAGTGATGTAATGAGTGGTAGCAGTATCAGAGGAAGAAAAGTCCTTCAATTAGGATAGTCACTGAAGGCATTTCTGAGGAGGTAACAGTTCAGTTGATGAGTGAGCAAGAAAAGCCATGGAAAGAGTCATTTGAAAAACCTTGCAGGCTAGAAAGAAAAGAATACAAAAATCTTCAAGACCAAGGGTATGAAGGGAAGGCAGATAAATAAACTTGAGGTGGAAAGGTAAGCCAAGAACAAAACATACACAGTTTCCTGGGCCTTGGGAGGAAGTCTAGATAGTATGCTAAGAATACCAAGGTCCCACCATTTCAATATATACTAAGTATATTCTAACTGTAATGTGAAGATTGAAGAGTAGGGGAAAGAGTAGAAGTACGGAGATCAACTATGAGATATTTTTCATTTTCTCAGCTGAGAGATATTTATAACCTTAACAGAGGAGGTGACAGCTAAACTAGAGAAAAAATGAATAGGACTATAAATTTTAAAACAGAATCAACTGGGTTTGTTGTGATATTATATGTAGAATCAGTACAAAGATGGCATCGAGCCTTTTTTTTTTTTTAACATTTTATTTATTTATTCGACAGAGAGAGATCACAAGTAGGCAGCGAGGCAGGCAGAGAGAGAGGAGGAAGCTGGCTCCCCGCAGAGCAGAGAGCCCGAAGTGGGGCTCGATCCCAGCACCTGAGATCATGACCTGAGCCAAAGGTAGAGTCTTAACCCACTGAGCCACCCAGGCGCCCCAAGCCTTTTTAACTTTTTTTTTTTTTCCTTTAGTTTTTGGGTAAATCAATATAAACTTACTAAGGAAGGCGAGCTCAAAAAAAAAAAAAAAAAAAAAAAACCATGAAAGATAGTTGTGGAACATCAAGAGCTTCATGTTTTGAAGATTGTGTTTAATTCGTCTGTTAAATATATGCTGATAGAATTATCGAAAGAGATGGATGAGACTGACCCTTAAAGAAATCAATGACAGAAAACTTAATTTTTAATTACTGACATATAGATAATGTAAGACATATATAATGGTCACAATGCCCTTCCCCTTCCCTGATTTGGTGATATTTCATGGAGGTAAGTGTACAATTTTGAAATGTATCATTTGGAGTTTGGGCATGTGACTTGCTTTAGCCAAACAGAGCATTGGTGGAAATGGCAATGTACCATCTCCAAGTTTAAGGTCTTAAGAGGTATCAAGTATTTTCATTTATCCTTTTTATGTTTCTACCATCTGTCATGAAAAGAGCATGCCCTGGGTATCTGTTGGTTCTAAAATCAAAGACACATGGAATAATTCTGAACAATCCTCAGGCTGATGCATAATTGTCCCAGGCACTCTGGAGATCTAAGAGCAAGACAAATACATGGTTATATTTCTAAGCTGTAGAGCTTCAAAGGGTTGTTGTTGTACAGAAATATCTTACCAGAAATATCACTGAAAGGCATATAAAACAATAATTCAAAATAAGATTACCTGGGTTAGAATATAGAAGAAAAAGAGAAGGAGAATTAAGTCTAGGGCAACCCTTTCTGAGGCCTGGTAAAAGAGAAGGAACTAGCAGAAAATTTATTAGAAACATCAGGTATGTAAAAGTAAGATAAAGTAAGGCACTATTGATAGAAATGAAGATAACTCCTTTCAAAAAAGTAAAATAGAACCATTGTGCAGAGTGCCAATGAGCAGTAGAGAGAGATGAGGACAGAGAAGTGTTTATCCCTTAATTATGATCTCAGTGAATCCTAATTTACATAGGAGATAGATATTCCAAATTTGCACAATTTGAAGCATATAAAAATATACTAAGGGGCTCACAATTTTCAAGTAGATTTGTATGACATTTAAATCGAGAAAAAATAAAGCTTCACGGATATATATGTGTGTGCATACACACACACACACACACACACACATACATTTAGTAAGAATACATTACTATAGGAAATACGATTTCACGAGAATCCATCAGACTTAAAGTCCAAAAGAAAATGGGATAAAGATTGTTGATTGGTGAAGTCATGAAGAATATTCCACAGCTTAAGCTATATTTGTGAGCAGAATACAGTAGAGGATTTTCAAGTCTGCTTGGCAGAGTGTTGGGCTATTAACAACTGAAAGAAAATTAATGACTTTACTTTCTTCTACTGAGTTTAGAGAAATGCATTTTTTTTAAACTAAGAAATCTAGCTTTTACTAGATATCCAAAAATCTTCCATGAGATTCCCAGTACATTACAGAATGACAGTGCATTTATTTAAAAAGTATTCCACTAATCCATGAATAGAACTAGTGACAAAACATTAATTCTTCGTTTACTCAACACATTTTTATCACATACCTAGCAATGTACAAGGCCTTTGCTAGGTAGCAGGGATAAAATTGTGAACGTAAATAAGCACAATACTTGGCATCAATTGATCAAGGTTAAAATAAGAACAAAATTAAAAGTATAACTGTGCAAGTATTACAAAGATGGATGTATAGTGTTAGGAAATATAATATGACCCAGAAATTCCACTCCTATGTAAATACCCGTTAGAATTAATAACAGTGTTATCAATTGAACAGTATTCAAAAAACAAACAAAACAAAGTGAAATCTTCCATACAAATTTCAGCAAAACTATTCACAATCGTCAAAAGATAGAGACAGAGTGGTCCAAATGTTCATCAGTTCTTAAATGGATAAACAAAACTGGTACCATTGGTGGTATATCAAACAATGGATATTATTCAGCCATAAAATAAATACTGACACATGCTACAGTTAGATGAATCCTGACAACTTTATGCTCAATAAAAGAAGCAAAACACAAAACACTAAACTTTATAGAAAATGTTCTGGAGTCTAGGACATGACCAAAATAGGCAAATTTGTATATAGAAAGCAGTTTAATGGTTAACTTCATTTGGATAATGAAATTATCTGGATATAGATAGTGGTGATGGTTACACTGCATTATGATTTTACTAAATGCAAAGAATTATACAATTCAATTTTTTTAAATGGTGAGTATATTTTACCACAACACACACACACACACACACACACACCAGTGTAGATTCAGAAACTCCAATTTCTGTGTTCAAATCTTGGCTTTGCCATTAATTAGCTGTGTGATCTTAGACAAATAATTATGTTCCTATTTGCCTCATCTATAAAATGAAAGTAATTTAGTACTTACCTCAGATACTTATTATAAGAATAGAGTTAATTCAGGCAAAGGCACCTTAAACAAATGTCAACACATAGTAATCATTCAAGAAAAGGTTAGATACTACTGTAAATACTTTGGTATATTCCCAAGAAGAATAACAAATGTTTGAAAATCAATGTGGGAAGTGAGAGAACAGCAGATTGTAAAGCGCTAAAATGGATGTATGAAAGAACTCCATGAAGAGAATGAAAAAGTAACTTGCAGAATGGGATAAAAAATTGTAAGTCATACATTTGATAAGGGCTGATTATTTAGAAAATATTAAAAAAGTCAAAATCTCTCACAACTTATAACAACACTAGTTCTTTGACCCAAAGAGAGAGCATTGAAGAAGAGTATTATTCAAGAAGGAAATAAGTTATGTAAAATGTTTCAAGAAGAAAACAGTATTTTTTGTTTATTTTTCAGCTTTACTGATTTGTAATTGACAAATACAAATTGTGTATATTTAAAGTGTACAACACTTAATGTTTTGATTTATGTAAACATTGTTAAATGATCACCATAATTAAATTAGTTAGCATATCCATTATCACATTTAGTTAGCATCTTATTTTCTTTTCCTTTTATTTTGTAATAAAGACACTTAAGACCTGCTCTTTTAGAAAATTTCAAGTATACAAATCAATAGAGTATTGTTAATTATAGTTACCAAACTGTATATTCAATTTCCAAAACTCCTATATCTTGCTGATTTAACACAGAATAATGAAAAAAAAGGTGCTTTATTAGATCATATATCTTATAATATGAAGGTTAAAAAATATCCATTTTATTTGGTAAGATATAGACCCTCTTGAGTGCAGTGATGGAGGAGGAAGTCCTAAATAAGTGGTTTAATGAGTAAGAGATAGGCAAAGAAAGAAGATAAAGATTTAGACAGTCATTTAAATGTGTTTTTCTATGAGAAAGAGATTTATAGGGAGATACTATGTGTATATGGAGATAGACAAAGTGTGTTGCTTTTTGTTTGCTCCTATTATATAATGGTGGTAATTTGAGCATGATTAGAAGCTGTTAGAAAGGACCAAACTGTTAATGAAAGGTCAATTACATAAAAGAGAAAATGTATTATCAATAAATTTTAAAGGAGAGTTGCAGAGAAAGAGAAATAGGATCTCACTATTTGGGAAGCTTAGTCAGATGATAAGAAAGAAGGCCCTCTAATTCTAACAGAAGGAAGAGAGTGTAGGTAAGGGTAGATGAAGGCATTCTATGGTTTGGCTGAAAAAGAAGGAAGAAATTGATGGATAATGATTTTCTTTTCTTTCTAAGATTGGGCTTAGGTGGAAAGCAGCAGAATTTAGAGGGTGAAGAAAAGTTTAAAAATATATATATGTATGAAATATATATATAATTATATATATAATAAAACTTTAACATATAAATATATAAATATGATATATGAATATATTATACTGTATATTATGAATTCACATATATAATATATATGAATGTAATATATTATATATGGATATATTATATCTATATATTTATTTATATTTATGTACATATATCTATATTACACATTTATAATATAAATTATATATAATATAAATATATAAAATAAAAGTTTATAAAATAAACTAAGTGACAAGAATTAAACTAAGAAGCTAGTGTGATATATGGGTAGCTTCTTGGATACATTTTAGATTTGGACTCTTGGATTTATTGCAAGATAATTTACTTTATTCTGAAATTAAAGAGTTTTATGTACTGCCCAACTGAAGGTGCAGAAAAAGTGGACAGGATTTTGAGAGAGATCTGTGACACATACATAAATTGTCAAGGAGTCTTAAAGGAATATTCTTAAAATGATCAACCATATAATCTAAGGCATAAGGAGAAATGAGAATAAAGGGAAGGTTGATGGATTGGTAGGGAGTACAGAGGTAAATGAACTATGAAAAGAGAATATTTGTACAATAGCCACTTGAGTAATAAAGGGTAGAATGCATCACAGGCTACTTGCACTTTAAACATCTGCTCTTCTCATAACACAATAGAAGCAATCTAAAGATAAATTAAGTGATCAAGTTCTTAACAGAATGAGTCACAGTTCTTGCCTTTGCTTTACTCTCATGTAATTTTCTCCTAGATTAATTACATTGTGTTCCTTTATTTTTCCCATAACTGGACAGATTTTAAATACAAAATAGGGAAAAATACAAATAATTGGTGAATAATAGAGCACTGAGTCATCTCCATGGATTTAGCAACCATGTAATAAGATAAATGCATTAATGCAATTAGTTATGTTTTCCTCCCAAAAATTATTTCAATACAGAATCCTTGGTTTTAATACTTCTTTTTAAATTTAATATTAGTTACTAATCCTCATCTCTTGAAAACATTTTAAGATAACAATATGAACTATTTTGGTTAAATATAACTACCAACAATGCAAAATTTATTTTCATGTGTCTATTTATTGGAGCCCCCTACATCTGAACAAAGAGGATACCTCACATGTGGAGGACCTTTTACACACTCCAATGGCACCATGCTGACAGGTAATTATGTTCTTTTGAGTCATATTTTTTTAGAGGGCTGTAATTTGACTATCCATCATTTATAGAAGAGGAAATTTAAAATTTTCCAGTAGTGCTGTACGTATCTAAGCTATCATTGAATCTGAAAAATATATTTTATTATTATTATATTATTATTATACAGATCACAAGAGGAAAAATTCTACTTCAAATTGTGTATGTGTATATATAATTATATATTATAAACATATATTATTTATTTGTAAATACATATTTATACATAATATATATGTATTATACATAAGTTTAATTTACATAATATATTTATATATAAACATATAAATATATATTTAATACATATTATTTAATACATATACACCCATACCTATATGAAAAGATGTCAAATGTTTTAAATATTTGGAAAATAATGAGGAAGTGACTCCTAAAACTAAACATGGCAAAATCAAGAAACAAAGAAAAACAGCTTATTTAATGAAGTCTAATGGTTAAAAGAATTAAGTTCTAAAATTGCCCTATGTAAGTCCCCTCTCTGTCCTATTCAAAGAGAGAATCATAGGGTGACTCCTTACCAGTTTGCTATAATATTTTCATATATTGACAGAGAAAATTATCATGTAGGCTCAAAACCAATGAAATCTATGAGTATCATAGATTCCAATTCTTTTTTCTACTTTGATCATCAATATCCATACAAAAAGGATGAGTGGCAAAGAATGAATTTGCTCTTAAGCTGTGAGAAAATTCTATATACAGGCTCGTTTTTCTTAAGTGTTGCTTCATAATTAGATTTAACAATAAAATATTAGTTAATACCTTCTTAGTGAAAAGAGACTACCTCCTTTGAACGACTACAGTAATAATATATTTATGATTCCTTAAAATCCTTAGCTACCAAGGAATCTGTCCCTAGCCAGACAGGGACTTAAAGGTAAAGGACATTCTCAAGAGAAGTCAGAAAATGAAAGAGAAGTCAGAAAATGAAAGTGGTAGTATGAACATTTCCAAAGCACTGTGCATAAAAAGAATAGAAATGTTTCCTCTGAGAGTAAACTGGAAAACCCAAGTCAGCACCCTCTGAGGAGCAATCAAAGAGGTAATCTCTGAGCTAATGGTCTCCAGTTGAATGTGAATCAAAAGTACAAAATCTCTTTTGAACAATGTTTGCAGCCTCCAAGCTACAAGCACAGGCCAGCAGTAAAAGGTTAAAAATCAAACTGGCTAAGGGGATTTAAGCAGAACCTTTCACAAGTAAATGGCTCATACCTCACCACCACTCCCTACTCCAAGGGCATTATCTCTAAACAGCTAGGCTGAAAGATAAAAACAAGGAAAAGAAATAATATAAGGGAGAGAAATTACTTGCAGAAAACATACACTTCACAGTTAATAGGTAAGTTACTATCTTACTTAATAGATAACTTGATAAGTTTGCTGGGGCGAAGAGACTGGACTCAGCGACCTACTCTGCCACTGCAGAGTCCCAGCTGTTCTTTTTTGCTTTTTATTTCAAATATCAATCATTCATTCCTGTCCCCAGCTTCATTTTCCATTATCTTCCCTCTTGCTATATTTGTTCCAGACACACCAGACTTTCTATTTTTATAAACTTCTTATTTTCAGCTGCTTCTTTCTTCTTGGTTTTTCACGTGCTCTACCCCTGACTGGAATGATCTCCGTCTACTCTCTGAGCTTCACCTTTTTCACTTGTATTTTCATCCTTCAGATCTCTACTTAAACAACATTTTCCAGTGTGGGCTTGGTAAATCATTACCCTTATAGACTGTGCTTCACATTTCCAACTTTTTTTTTTTTTTTTTAATGGCAGCCTTAATTCTTTATTTGTGTTAGTATATTTATTTCTGTCCTCTGGGAAGACTGACAGCACCTTTAAGGTAAGAACCATTTTTTTCTTCCTTCTTCCCTACTATATTCCACAATCCTAGTCTTTATTAATTGCCAGAATCTAGTACATACATAATAAATACATGGATACCTGAATTTATGTGAGTCACCTTAACAAAAATACAATTAAATATAATGAGATCAACAATTGTCTCCCATTCTCTGTCCAAGTATTGTGATTAAAAGAATTGAAATGATGGGGCACCTGGGTGACTCAGTCAGTTAAGCATCTGCCTTTGGTTCAGGTCATGATCCCAGGATCCTGGGATAGAGCCCCACATGGGGCTTGTTGCTCAGTGGGGAGCCTACCTCTTCCTCTTCCTCTGCTGCACCCCATGCTTGTGCTCTCTCCCTCTCTCAAATAAATAAATAAAATCTTTTTAAAAAATAAATAAAAATAAAAGGATTGAACTGAAAGATCTTACCATAAAAGTCATGTCTCTATGGGCATATAACAGAGAATCCCTCCCCTGGAATAGAGGTGGAAAGTAGGTCTCTATTCTCTAGCTTAAACTTCCTGAATATGTGGACAATATCAGGAGATTATCAGACTTACTACCACTGACCGAAAAGCTTCAATCATTTTGAGAACTGGAATCGTTCCTACTGGTATTTAAGGCTGGGTGATAGTCTTTTTTTTTTTTTTTAAAGATTTTATTTGATTATTTGACAGAGATCACAAGTAGGCAGAGAGGCAGACAGAGAGAGGGAAGCAGGCTCCCTGCTGAGCAGAGAGCCCGATGTGGGCCTCGATCCCACGACCCTGAGATCATGACCTGAGCCGAAGGCAGCGGCTTAACCCACTGAGCCACCCAGGCGCCCTGGATGATAGTCTTTAGGTGCCATTAAATTATAGTTGACACTGGCCAGGTCGTAAGCGTTCTTCTCAGTCTCTCACTGATTTGCTAAATAGGTTTACCTCTTGGGGCACCTGGATGACATAGTTGTTAAGGTGTACCTCAAGTCTGTCCATTAATTTCACAATTACATGATCCCGCACTTAGAGAACTATTTTTTGGATCCTGTTTACTGCAGTATATCAGAGCATTGGTGCATTTATTGAATTAACTTTAGATATCTCTTCAAATCTTAGGACATCTTGAGTTATGATAAACTTTTATTCATACTGATGAATTTCACCTAGCATATATATTTCAGATGAACATTGCTCTTTCTTTTGTAATTTTTAAAATTAAGATTTTTAAGAAACAAGGAAACATCAAATAAAAATAATTTGTTGCCTTTTTCTACCACCATTATATAAAATCATTTAAAAACACTGTTTTTTGGTATCGTTAGTTTCTATATATGAGAAGGGATATAACCTTTGGAGCTCCACGTTCAAAAGTGCCACCATTTTTACAGCATTAAAACAGATTTTTCCAATTTTAAGTCAGATTAATTTATGAAATTAATAAACCACAATTTATTTGGTCAGTAGGAGTAGTTATACACAAAATGTTGACATAATTTGGAGATGACTGCATCCAGTATTTTGGCATCAAAGAAGCAGCAGCCCATAATTTGGACTTCAATGAGATATGAAAGACATATGATAGCTGTTGACATCTGCTATGTTTTAAAACCTATGTAGGTAGAAAATTGAAAGTGGAATATGTAGAAATTCATGCAACTAACAGGAAAGAATAGAGTCACAGAGGAATCAGCAGCGTGGTATATTAAAATAACTAAAAGTAGTTCAGGATGGCTAGAGCAAACACTAAGGGTGGGTGAAAGATATTTTAAGGTGCTTAAAACCCCATCTTTTTAGCACTCAAACTGTCATGGAAACCAAGATATATCAGCTAGCATTGCAAAGAAATATGCAGAATCTGAGTTTGAGCCAGACCTTCTGCCTTAAAGTATTGGTGGAGAATTTTGTCATGGTTATTACAGAGGATGTCAAGATTTCATTCTTGAACATGGAAAATAGTATAACTGATTTACATTGTTCAAGTTTCTCTTAAATATTCAGAGAGGTTGTCATCTACAGCCGTACTGTGACTGAGCCACATTTAATCTGCTGGAAGTAAATTGAAATAAATGGAATATATATGACACTCTGAAGAGTGGAATGCATAAATGTGCAATGAAAATATGTGGTTAAACTGCATAATAAGACATCATAAGGGAAGAAGTCATAAGAAAAGTAGTTAGTATAAAGATCTGACAATTTCTCTAGTATAATTAGTTCATATATTACATTTCTCTTTGCATAATTAATAATGCTAAGGGGTACAAGCTGACAGAGATAATAAGAAATTGAACTATGAGTTAGGAGATGTGGGTTCCAATAACAGCTCTTTCAAAACAATGTTGTCACTTCAGACAAGTCCCTAATATCTTGAGTTTAGCATTAATATTATAAAAATTTTTTGAATCATACATTTAAAAAATGTATGATTCTAAGTAGTTTGCATTATTAATTTAGCAAAATTCTACTTGTTGATATTTGAAATATATGTACACTTCTTAAATGAATAAAGCAAGATATATAACAGTATTTTATAATAATTACCTATTATCATTATTAACATGTTAGTTTATGTATCAACATATCTTTAATATGATTAATAACTTCTTAAAGAGACAAATTCTTAAAGACCCCAACTATTGATTTAAATATTCATAATGTTACCAAAATTTCTATGATGTCATTTAAAATGTACAAAAATAAAATTAGGCATACATTTTTCGGGCTTACATACTTAATTCAACTATAAACTAAAATAAAATTACAAACTAAATATAAATCTAATAAAATGAAAATTACAGTAATAGTATTACTTTAACAGATAACAGTTTGTGGTTACCAAATATATGCTTACAAGACCCATGTAGGTATTCACCAATGGTATGGGTTCTTTAAACTTTAACAGGTTGAAATCTTACATAGTATAAATACGTCTCAATGCTTTCACTACTTTTCTCAAAGCAAATTATGAAAACTTTCTTCAATAGAACAAGCAGGGACACTTTTGCTCTTCCTGTGACATAAACTAAACATTTATAGATTTTTTTTTTTTTAATTTGAGAAAGAGAGCAAGAGAGAGAATGAGCTCTAAGGGGAGAAGGGAGGAAAGGGAGAGGGAGAAGCAGACTCCTGCCAAGCAGGGAGCCCCATGCAGGGCTCAATCCTAGGACCCTGGGATCATGACCAGAATGGGGCTTGGTCCCAGGACCCCAGGACCATGACCAGAGTTGAAGACACCTCAACTGATTAAATCACCCAGGCACCTCAGATTAAATCTCCCTTTGTGTTTTCTCATAGTCAATACAATTAACATAGTTTTTCTGCTAAAGCAAATAATCAGAAACAAATTCTAATGAATACACTGAAACTGAGTAAACTGGGTATGGGATAGGATAAGATGGGATGCCCTGAAGATTCAGTTGTGTTTATTCTCTCTTTCCTCTCCTAATTTATCTTTCTCTCCTAAACACAAACACGTTTTCATATTTATATTAGATATAAAATAAATACCTAAAGTATAAAGAAGGTAATATAGAACTAGTTAACCCTGAAATATATAGGTTCCCAAGAGTCTTCAGATTCCTTTTTGAGAAAAGAGAACTGGACTTTTGTAATAACTAGTTTTATACTTTGCTCACTGCATCTCTACTTGCAGCTACTCAAAAATAACTAAAGTATATAAAACTCTGGTCTCTAATAAAGTCTCTCATCACAGACACTTTCAGGACTAGTTGAAACTCCAATGTGTAAGCACTGTGAAAAAGTATCACTAAATTTTAGAATGTCCCTTTGGAGACAAAAACAGTACAGGTTTATATAATTATAATTGAATGCAGCTTTCTAGTAGACATTTCATGTTGGTCTCAGGCAAATAAAAGGAGTGGCTTTTGTGACAATTAACAAAGAGGGGAATTGAGAAACTTCAGTAGGAAAAAATTTTAAAGAGAAATATGGTAGTGCTATATACTACATTTGTGTTGATTGCGTGATCTTGGTTAACTTGGTTGACTTGTATCCCCTTGTAAACGTGTCCTCACCTGTATAGCCGTGATAATAATGGTATGTCCATGCAATGGTATGTTCATCTAAGATTACCCATAAAGTTTAATATGGCAATGTTTGTAAAATGTTTAAAATTAATAAATTCTTCTGTTTAGGTCCTATTATTAATACTGGGATACTATCATATAAATTCTTCATTTTCTGAACTAGTAATCATACATGAAGTGATTTATAGGTATGAAAGAAAGGTGTATGATATGCACTATTTGATGAATGAACTACCACATCTAACTGGTTAGTTGCCATTTAAAATTATTTATTTATTTGACAGACAGAGATCACAAGTAGGCAGAGAAAGCGAGAGAGAGGAGAAGCAGGCTCCCTGCTGAGCAGAGAGCCCCATGTGGGGCTAGATCCCAGGACCCTGGGATCATGACCTGAGCCAAAGGCAGAGGCTTTAACCCACTGAGCCACCCAGGCACCCCATAGCTGCCATTTTAGGAAGAGTCACAACATAGTAAAAACTAAGACAGTAAAAATTACTAAAATATTTCTAATGATCACAAAAAGAGTCTTGTAAAACCCTGGAGCTACATTTCCCTTTCAATTATCAAGATCAGTTCATAATATAATAGCTTTAGTTATATTTCTATATGTTAGGAAACAATTATTTTATATCAAAGTTCTATTTATGTAGGTCATTCGTAGTTCAGAATCAGAACTTTCAAGACTAACAATGTGAATATTCTCTTTTATAAAAGGCAGGTAGCTATTTTTGTTCATATTTTTCTAATTCCTTTGTTATATTTTCTACATTCAAATAGTATCATATACAGATGATTAAGAAAAAAGCCATATGATCCTTTTACAATATTACAATTTAATATTAAATCCAATATTATTATAATATAGCATAGTATAGTATTTAGGATGGGCACATCAATATACTAATCAATAACACTAGAAGTAATTTTCACCCATTTTGTGTTAATATTTCATTGTATCCCTTGCCAGAAGAAATCATCCACAACAACATCATCATGCTTTTTCTGAAAACATCAGATTTTGGTATCTGAATTCCTGGCTTTGAACTCTAGGTCTGATGCATACTTCTTCTGTGATCTTATTCAAATTACTAGACTTCTTTAATCATGATTTCCCATTTGTAAAACAAAAGCTAATGCCTCCTCAGTGTGTGTGTTTGTGTGTGTGTGTGTGTGTGTGTGTGTGTGTGAGAGAGAGATTGAGAGAGCCACAGAGAGAGGACAAGAGTATTTAAGTGTAATAACATGCATGAAAGCACTTAAAAAATAATAACCCAAAATAATTTTGCTATTATTATCAATATGATAACCATATTCATGCTCATTATCTTGAACTCCTCCAAAAAGAAAATTAAACCACAGATCAAGAATTCCCAGTATTAATGGTTTTGACGATGGTAAAGATAACTACATATTGGCTACACAATTCATTTCCTACACAATTTCATTTGATGTGATTAATAATATACAAGAAAAGGAAATGTCCAAGTTATAATAGCAAAAGTGAGATGGACAGATATACAGAAATGTTGCTATTATGAGACTACTATGGGAGGTAAGTTACATGGTTTAATGGAAATAAAAGTACAAGGATTTTATTAATATTCTTGACAAAATATTCTTGGAAGAATTACTGAACTGCAAACTGCTGCCATGTTCTTCTTATAATGGATCAAAAAAGAACTGAGGACATCATAGGC
This sequence comes from Mustela nivalis, assembly GCF_964662115.1. Taxonomy (NCBI): domain Eukaryota; kingdom Metazoa; phylum Chordata; class Mammalia; order Carnivora; family Mustelidae; genus Mustela; species Mustela nivalis. Next base: position 106,298,087 of record NC_139024.1, read on the forward strand.
TTACTAAAATTGTACTTTTCCAAAACTGTAGTAACACATTTTCCCTCTAAAATATCTACTTTAAATTCCTGATAGTGGTTTCCTAAAACATTTAAAAATAAGTATACAAAGACATATTCTCTTAATAATTATTCACCTTTAAATCTGAAGAAGTACCAGATTCATGTTAAAATGGTACATAATAATTGTTTTTATCAAGTTTAAAGATTTTGAAATGCAATTTTATTTACAAGAAAACTTTAAAATTTGCACATCACTATTGATTCATTCTGTTTAATGGCATTATCAAAAGGAGACATTAAATATGAATTATGAATTAGATAAATTTAGGGTATTTATTTGAATTAAAGTGGCCATTTATTTGTGCCTTTATTGTTAATCTTCTTCATGCATGTTACACACATAATTATTATTTTACATTAGCAACATTTAACATCATGTCCTAATGTCCTAATGCTTAGTATATACTTTTATTCTTTCTCTATTCTGCACTAGAAAGTCAGTAACAAATGGGAAGTTTATAGATATTACAGAGTTGGGTGTATTTCAGAACTCATAATCTGACCCAGATCTTACTGCTTTTTACCAAGAATCACTTCATTTTCTCTTTTACTTTGTTCTAATTTTTAACATAACTACATTTTACAGTTCTTCATAAAGTTTCTCATCTGTAGTTTCTGCTCCTTCTGACAGAACTGTTTCGGGGGTTTCCATCCACAATATATTGTATTTCTACTTATCAACTAAGGAAATCCTAGAATCACTCTTCTGTTCTTATGTGCCATATTTATGGTTCTACACTTGATTGATTCTTTCAACATAGATGGAAGGTATTTCTCAAAGGTCTGTCTGTGATTATCTAATCTTGCTTGGATAAAGGATGAGTAAATCAGGTGTCAGCTTGTATTTTAGGGATTGCTTTTACAGAGTATGGACTCCTGCTTCTCTAATACCCTTTGTTAAAAAGAACCACATGCAATAAAAAAGTTATAGGATCAAATATAAAGTGTACTTTAGGTTAAATTTTTTTTAAAAATTAAATATTTTACCAATCAGCAAAAATCCTATGGAGAGTTTAAAATAAACATTTAAGTGGATTACCTGCACAATGGCTCTACTCCATTATTTTTTTAAAAGACTTTATTTGAGAGAAAAGAGAGAGAGAGAGTGAACACAAGCAGGGTAAGGGTCAGAGAGAGACAGAAAGGGAGAAGCAAACTCCCTAATGACTGGATCCTAGGTCCCCGAGATTATGACCTAAGCGGAAGGCAGATGCCTAATCGACCGTACCACCAGGGCACCTCTGGATGTACTCCGTTATTAAAAATAACTTTATGTGTAAAATTACTAAATATCATTTTTAGCAGTCTTATTGAGAAATATAATGCATATACCACTTTACCTATTCAATTTGGGGTTTTTCAGCATATTCAGAAATCTATCCAATTATTATCACAAATCTAAACTTAGAATATTTTTGTCAACATAAAAAGAATTTATGAGTCTTTAGTCTCCATATACTTCATATTTAGGCAACCATGCACCTAGGTTTTTATAATTATAGATTTTCCTCTTTTGGATACATCATATAGATGGTAACAAATAATAAACGGTCTTTGTGACTCTCTTTTTCTTAATGTGTGTGTGTGGGTGTGTGTGTGTACATTTTTTTTTTTTTTTTCAAAATACGGGCCTTCTTGGTGTCAGTTTCTATTTTCTGTTTTTCCCTGTATGTTAGGTAGTGTTTTCCTGCTTCTATTCATGTCTTAAATTTTTGTTGTTAACTGGACATTTTAGATAATATTGTAGCAACTCTAAATGATTCACACTCCTCCCAACTCAGGCATTTTTGTCTTTATTATTTCTTTGCCTACTTCTTTAGTGACTTGGATGAGCTATTTTAATGAAGTCTATTTCCCTTATAGTGTGAAGCCTTTGATGTTTCTCCTCAGGGGTTATAAACTTGGACTTTCACAGTCTTCCTGACATAGTTTCACTAACTATGACTAAAATTTTAACTGCACTCTGAATCTTTTTTTCTAATCTCTCAATTTAGTTTTTGAATGATTTGCCACTACTGGAATCACATCAATGAGTTGTCCTCTACTAAGTGCTAGCTGATTATCTGGTGTTTCAACAACATTCTGGGGATATAAACTGTTCCACATTCTGATCCAACTAAAGTTGTGTTCCTTTCAGAGGCTCAGTGTTACCAGGCTTGAGGTTTTCTCCAACCTCAGAAGGGCTCCTCTTAGCTGTCACTTTTACTTTTCTCTCTACTCAACTTCTACCTGGTCTTGTATTTTATCCCCTCTCAGTCACACTCAACCAAAATCTCCAATGTTTTCCACACATCTTTATGTATGAATTCCACCTCTCCCCAAAAGTCACACCCTTCTAAGAAAACTGTTGATGGTTCTCTTGGTATGGACTACTTTTCCACCTAGTTAGAACCTCTGTCCTTCTGCATTGAAGATGAGGAAGGAGACAGAGACCTGTTTCTCTTGGATTCTTAAGATCCCTGTTCTACAAGCAAGGCATTGAGTGCTTTAGTAGCTACTAGCTTTCTTCCATTTGGAATGAAATGATCAAACTCTATGAGTAAACTATGGTTTCAGAGGTGGAGACCCAGTATTCTCAGCCTGCTTCACCTGGGGAAGAGCCTCCACCTTACGAATGGAGGTTGAGGGGGTCAGGAGAGCTCCCTGCAAAGAATAGAGTATCTGTTGGAATAAAATTCTTGCAACATAGCTGCAGGGACCAGAGAAATTGGTGGTCTGCCCATGCCAGGATGAAACTATAGCTTTAGAATGGGAATTATAGGAAGAAGGAGCTTTTATTCTGATGACTTTCTATCACACTTAACTGGGTTGAAAGGAAAGAGAAGGTAAGGGAGCAAACATGCTCAAATGCCAAGACTCTGCCCCTTCTTACTAAGAGTTGAAAGAAGTTTCTCCCTTTGCTATATGCCTGAAGACAATTTTGATAGAGTTGTTTGTTTAATAAAGAACTCACAATGCCATTATGGAAGTTTCTCCTAGACCAATGGTTGTGGGATTTCTTCTTATTTTGCTAGTTTTTATTCCCAAATAATATAGTTTATATTTTAGTATCATACCTGTCAGAATGGCTATTACCAAAAAGATAATAACAAGTATTATTGGTCCTATAAAAAAATAATAACAAGGATATAGAGAAAAGGGAATCTTCTGCATTGTTAGGAATGTAAATTGGTGCCTCTATGGAAACAGTATGGAGGCTCCTCAAATAATTGAAAATAGTACCACCATATGATCCAACAATTCTATTCTTAACTATTTATCTGAGGAAAATGAAACTACTAATTTGAAAAAAATATATATATGTACCCCATGATCACTGCAACATTACTAACAACAGCCAAGGCACAGAAGCAACCTAAGTGTCCACTGATTTATGAATGGATAAGTGTGTGTGTGTGTGTGTGTATGTGTGTGTGCACGTGCGCATGCATGCGTGTATGTATATATATAACAAAATATCATTTGGCCATAAAAATGAAGGAAATCTTCATTTGCAACATGGATGGACCCTGAGGGCATTATGGTAAGCAAAATAAGTCAGATAGAGGATGATAACATGTAATGAACTTGTATGTGAAATCAAAAACAACAACAACAACAACAACAAAACAAGCCCCAGAGAACAGATGGGTGGTAAGAGGCAGGGGGTGAGAGGTTAGAGAAATAGTAAATGTTTTTTTTTTTTTTTTCATTTTGGGCATTTTTTTTTAGTTTAAATGAGCTGAAAATTTTTATTTTAAAAATAGTTTTTGAGTCAATAAATGTAAGTTCACTCCCTATCATTGTTACAGTTCTTCTGCCTCCACACCTTGACCTGTGCTGAGAGGAGCCTATTTAAGCCTTGCTCTGATGAACAGCAATAGGTAGAGGTTGTCATGTAAGACAGATGAAGCTCATCCCTAGGAAGGCTGGCTATTTCCCAATTAACTTTAGCCATGAGTAACAGCAAAGCAACTAAAAAAGAGGGTCAATGAGGGATCATTACCATTACATATATATTTCTGTCTTCTTAAGACAGATGACCATATTGTGAAACTGTCATGTGAACAGTGATATTTATAAGGAGAGATCACTGTTGCAACATTTATTTTTGTCTCTTTACACAGATTAGTACATCTTCTTTTCTCTAATAGAGTTCTGTTGTTAATAGAATTTGACCAAGTGAGTTTGCTAGAGAGAGCTTAAAATTTACCCTACCTGCAAATGAGCACATAAATCATTCTTTAAAAACCTACTAGAAATATCTCCTTAAATAATTTATTTGTTCATATTACTTTTATTCAAAAAGTTCATACTGTTCCATAATGAATATACTCATAGCTTGATTTCCACATTAATTATAAAAACTTATTTCCTCTGTAATATCTATCTTTTGCTATGGTCATATTGAAATATTCATCACCCAGATATATGTGTTTCATTATTCCTATATATATGGTCTTTAGACATACTGGAGTCTGATCAAAATGATTTGGCTTATTAAATTTCCATTACTTTAGCATAAAAATAATATAAATATTTAGAAATAATGTCATAAAAATGTTGAACACTATACTGCTGCCACACTTTTATTAAATGTTCTACCTATTAAAATATTCCCTTGATCTCCTGTTGAACAGTGATGAGAATCTAAGTTTATCATATATTAGAATCGTGTCAGTACATTATAGATGGTACTGCTAAAAGGCAGACATGAACTTGCTACTACAGCAGATCAAAACATACCAAAAAAAAAAACCCCAAAAAAAACCTAACATATAAAAAAGAAAATAAAACTTATCAGAATATTCTGATCTTGTTTATTTTTTAAAAAAAATATGCAGTGGAAGATATAATCCAAGTTCAATGTCTATCTGAATTTATCTATTTTTGTAATATGTAGCCAACTTTAATTTACCCATGAGTTGAAGGTAACAGTAATATGGATAATTATTAACCCAGGTATTAACCAAAATGAATTTATATTTCATTCACAATCACAAGTCACATACAACTGCTGGTTTCAGAAGAGGCTGCTACCTCAGCTTGTTATTCTTGTCTCCACATCTCTATAGCCCCTTTGCATATATGTACTTTCTCATAGTTTTTCTCTACTGCTCTCCTGAGCTACGTTTTAAGGATGAGAAAATTGTTTTTCCTCTTCTTCCTTTTTTTGTCTTCCAAATTACATATTACCAGCATTCAGCATTTTCCTAAAGTTAGAAATCAGTAGATTGAATGCCTTCCTCCCCTCCAAAAAGGGCATTTAGGGTAGTAGGGTGAATGGATATTTATGGTTTGTTAAATCTGCAAATCTTGTGTTAAACATTTTGTTGTTGTTGTTGCTTCTGGTGTTCATTTTTATCTCATAATCTCAGGGCCATTAATGGACTCTTTTTGTTGCAAATTTTCGGGAGAGCAAAATAATGCAGAATTTATTTAACAACAGAATTTATTTTATCTTTTGAGTTCTGAAAAATATACTTGGGGTAATACTTACCTTGATATAACTGAAACTATGCCCTACCAAAACACTTCTCTTTTCATTTTTATTTCCCATATCTTTTATTCCTCCCAATCCACTGAGAATGAAGGGCTTTCAAATGCATGAGTAGCATGTGTGAGATATATAAACTTATTTTTATTTTATTTAACCTCATTTTCTTCAGTTCATGAAATGGTATTAACCTGTACTTATGACAGCTATCATGTTAACTATGTGCCTATGTGTGTACTAAGCACTATGAATAGATTATTCCATTGATTCCTCATGTTAATGTTATGTTATAATTATTATGTTTATTCTCACTTTGGTGGTAATAAAACCAAGGTGCAGATGGTATAAATGATCTTCCAAGTCTATATTATGAATATGGAAATGTGTAGGGAGAGATATGCAAGACATCAAGAAAACTGGGTCATCAATAAGTGTTTGGTGAATAAAGAAAAGACTGTTATTTTGTGGCGTTACTCTGTTATTGATGTCCCATGATATGCTAGAGAACAAAATCAAAGCAACCGAAAGCATTTTATTTGGATGTAGGCTTCAATGTAGGTTTCTATCAATTATTATAGTTATATCCACAGTGAGTCAATCTGCCTAACAGAAGCTTCGTAGTCACTGGGAAACAGTCCCTACCAATATATATATATATTTTTCTTTTTCTCTCTTTTGCCTACCCTCAACATCCTCTCATTCCTTCATATTGTCTTTTCTGAATGCAGCTAAAACACAGTATGTGTTACTAGGATCTCCTGGCATTCATATTGGAGATGCCTCTCCACCTCCCACCATGTGCACAAACACACATTTCTCAATCAAAACATTTAAAATATTGGGGAGCCTCGTGGCTCAGGTGGTTAAGCACCAACTATTGATTTCAGCTCAGGTCACTATCTCAGGGTCCTGAGACTGAGCCTTGTGTCAGCTCCAGCTAAAGCCTGGAGCCTGCTTAGGATCCTCTGTCTCCCTCTCCCTCTGTCCTTTCCTGACCCACCCCCTCTCAAAACAAACAAAAACTAAAACAACAACAACACCTTTCAAAATATCAAAGAACAATGGCGAGGTATGTAATGTGCCTCCAGGCCATCTTCAAAAAAAAAAAAAAAAAAAGATTATTTCATATCCTGTGACAAGCATATTTTCAAATACATTTCTATATAACCATACAGCTAAATCAAAAGCCTAGAATAAATTGTGAAAAGAAGAGAACTAAAAATCTCTACTATTTCAGGAATTATTCTCTCAATCCCAGGTCTCACTGGAGAAAATTTAATGTGATAATGTGAAAACAGGCAAATAGTTCACAGGGTAATTTTATACTTTAAAATAAGTATTCCTTGGGGCGCCTGGGTGGCTCAGTGGGTTGAGCCGCGGCCTTCGGCTCGGGTCATGATCTTAGGGTCCTGGGATCGAGTCCCGCATCGGGCTCTCTGCTCAGCAGGGAGCCTGCTTCCCTTCCTCTCTCTCTCTCTGCCTGCCTCTCTGCCTACTTGTGATCTCTCTCTGTCAAATAAAAAAAAAAAAAAAAAATAAGTATTCCATAGCTGATTCGTTATTCTTACAACTGAAGCCTGTGACTAAGCTGCAGATGCGGCAAATAAATAAGTTGTGCCATAGGCTCTCCAGATTTTAAAAAGGAAAATGTTCTTTACTAAAAATGCATTGGGAATGACTGCTGTCTGCCTTTCTTAAAGCCTCAGAACCAAGTCCTTAAATGATGAGTACCTACTAATGATGTTCCTTGTAATATTTAGAAATTGTAACATTTTAAATTTAAATGGAATATTCAATCCATATGTTTACTAGTGCTTCTGGTTACCATTAAAAAAAAAAAAAAACCTAAAATGTAACTTGGATTTGAATGACTTTTTTTTTCCCTATTTTGGAATCTCTCCATGTTATGTCAATTTTTTAAAAAGTGTTTTTAAAAAGACAAAAGCAGCTTAGATAGCATCAATTCTTTTTTTTTTTTTTAAGATTTCATTTATTTGAGAGAGAGAGAGTGAGCAAGAGAGAGAGCATTAGTAGTAGGAGTGGCAGTGGGAGAGGGAGAAGCGGACTCCTCTCTGCAGGGAGCCTAAGGTGGGGCTTGATCCCAAGACCCCAGGATCATAACCTGAACAGAAGGCATTTAACCATCTGAGCCATATAGGTGCTCCAGCATAAATTCTTGAACATCAATTTTATTTTTATCCTAAGCATCTGAAAACTCTCACTAGATTTAATTACCAAACTCCAAATGGCTATTTATTGGACCACATATTAACAAAGTGTAGAAAAGTTTACTAAATCAGTTTATTTTGATTGTTAATTTAAGATTTGAAATCTAGTTTCTATGACTAGAACCTGTTAATGATCCTGGATCATTAGATTATAGGTCATTTCATAGGATCAATGAAAAATATTTTCTATATGACAGAAAAACAATTGATATACATGCTATTATTCAGGTTTTGGTTTTTCATGCCTCCATACTATAGTGCCTAGAGTATTGTGTGAATGATGAGACTTATACCTTCATCAGCATCTAATAGCAGCAGCATCTGTTTATTTAAACTAGTTCTCAAGTTTTTGACTCACAGTGCCTAATTTCTATTGTTATTATTAAAAGTGATCTAACCATATTAATGTTTTTGATATTGTCTCATATTTAAATAATTACTATGTTCCTAAATTCTAATTTAAATTTCCAAAATCAAATCTCCTCGGTGTGTGATAAAGGTGGCTTTAATGATTGTAATCAAATAGTTGAAAGCACACTTGAAAATAAGCTTTGCAATGTGGAAGTATATGGTCACAAGAGTAAAGAACAATATATTATTTCTAAAAGGTTCCATGGGGCAATTAATTATGTTATCTTGTATATCATAATTTGGCATCTAGCTCTTAGAATATGAGCTTAAAAATCTGATTTCATCAGCAAGATAAATAGTAACAATAACAACAATAAATCACAGAGCATTACTAGCATATATTAGCATCAGACAGTAATACTACTCCCACTTTATGGATGAGAAAATTTAAACAAGGAGGTCAAACTATTGTCCTTCTCCTCACCCCCACCAAGTTAATGTCAAAACTAAGCAATTACAGAAACTCAGAATATTTTATCTCCTCCCATGCACATAACCTTATCTTCTGTGATGGTGAGTTGAAAGTAAAAAGGGACATTTCCCATATTCCTTAATTCTAATTTAATAATTATCAGAGAATACCTCAAAGTCTATTACACTTACTTTTTTTTTTTTTTTTTTTTTTTTTTTTTTTTTTTTTTTTTTAAGAGAGGGGAGGAGGAGCAGAGGACGAGGAAGAGAGAATCTTAAGCAAGCTCCATGCTCCAGCACGTGACCCTGAGATCACAACCTGAGCTGAAATCAAGATTGGACACTTAACTGATTGAGCCACCCAGGTGACCCCCTACTACATTTAAAGAATAGTGTCCAGTTTCCTTTGCTCCAGCCTCAGGAAACTTGGAACGTACATGTCTTAGTTTTGCTGTGGCCTACCTGTGGTCATCTATTCATTTAACTAGAGATACATAGTCTTTTAAAATAGAAATCAGAGCATCTCAAAATTGCTTCTCACTTCATTGTAAAGGCTAAAGTACTTAGTACTCTGTTAGACCACAAAGTTACCCCATCCTCTCTAACCTGCTTTCCTACCACCTTCTCTCTCCTGATCACTTATGTCCAGCCATATAATCTTCTTTGCTTGTTCTTGAATATGCCAAATGCTTACCTGCTTTAGAACCTGTGTTTTCTGTGTCTGTCTCTTTCTTCAGATACCTATTTTCTCACTTCCTTCAGATCTCTTCTTAGTGTCAACTTATCCAAGATGCCTTCATATAGGACACCCATACTCAATCCCCCTTTCTTGCTTTATTTTCTCAGCATCACCTTTTGATCCCTAATTGGTGATCTATTTGTTGCTTTGATTACTGTTTGTCTCCTCTAGTAGAGTATGACCTCTAGCAGAACTATAACTGTATTATCATCTCTTATTGCATTTCCAGTGCAGAGAATATTATATAGTAAATGATGAACACTTAAAAATTCTTTAAAGGATGAGCTATGTGAGAAAATACATTCCCATTCAATAATCTCATTATGTATTTTAATCTAATTATCAGACACAATAGCACCTATGCAAACCCCTAGAAGAAATGGAGATTAGAATACATTTCCTCTTCTTAATCTCTAATTTTGTCTAAAATTATTTTTCTTTTCTACCATGTCTATACCTATTTTTCTTTATAGCTACCCAGTTACTAATATTTTCTACATTAAAAAGAATTCTAAAATAATACCAGAATAACATGTTACTGATGTTATTTTTATGTTTTACAACAATATTAGTTTGAGAGATCTTATTGATCACGCTTATTTTGGAAAAAGAAAAGAAAAAGTTTACATGTATTATAAAATCTATATAAAATATTTAAAAGACATACATTTGTGATTCTTGATTGCTTACAATTTCCCTAATGATGTACTCTGTAAAAAAAAGAAGAAGAAGAAGAAGAAGAAGAAGAAGAAGAAGAAGAAGAAGAAGAAGAAGAAGAAGAAGAAGAAGGAGAAGGAGAAGAAAGAAAGAAACCAAGAAAGAAAGACACTCGGATTGTTTTTTCCCCTCCAGCTGGATTTGGCAGCTCAATTTGAACACTCCCCAGAGAGATCTCAGACATTTATGCAGTTTAATGGTCTACTATTATTAAGCCAGAGATATTTTACTTTGTTGTGATTGCCATAAATACTGCATTAACATTTGAATAATAGGCAATTTCACTGAGAATGTATCAATGTATTTTTTAGTGAATTAATCTATATCTCTTTCCTACAAATTGCTTATTGATGCACGATAAATGCAGTAATAACGATAATAAATCATCAAACATTCTAGCAGACTGTCAGGGAGGGGAGGTGGGGGGTGAACAGAATTGAGCTTGTTGAGAAACATTTCAATGCAGGAGAAATGACATGTGTCATACCATCCCACAGTGAGATGACTGAACACATGGGGATGCTGAATATCAGCAATGTGTACAAGCCTGACATGACTGGAGCCTCTGGTTGTGTTTCAGGTTACCCTATGTAACACGGTAATACTCGGTTCATTAAAACAGCAGTAGAATCCTATAGGAGATATTTCATCTAGGATAAAAGAGAGGAAAATAATGTGGGGAAAAAAAAAACCCAGAAATCATATTCCCCTGTAAATCATATCTCCCAGCCATCTATAAGAACACCAGAAATTAGGGCGATAAATACCCAGAGCAGCAAAAAACAGAGAAACAAAGAAACAAAAAACTTATCGTGTGATTGCTTTGACTGGATTGGAAATAAAGGGTTAGACCACTCAGAGCCCACATTAAAAGCATTTATTTTAAAAAAATGTTAAATTTAAAAAAATTTAAAAAAGCATTTATTATACAAATAATAAGCAAGCTGAACTGGCTACTATTGCAAAAGAGTTGATAACTGAACGGCATCATTCATGATATAGTGATTTAATTATTTGTACTGTTAGAGGAGAGACCCCTTAGGAGAATCATGAGGAAGTCCACATGGGAGATGTTCAAGTGTTGGACCCCTGGGGTGAAGACGGTGAGAGCTACAGAAAATACCTGACTCAGAGTAGGAAAGAAGATACCTAATGATGAGATAAAATACTGAAACCCTTGTCCCCACTTTTTTCACTTTTTTTCTTTTTTTTTTCCCTTAATCTGTGCACTAGTCCCTAAGCAATTCTACGGGGTGGTAGCGGCTGATGGTAACGCTAACCTGTGCTAGTTAGATCTCTGAGAAAGCAGAACTTTCTATTTGTCAAAGCTGTGATTCCAACAGGGTGGACCATCTACTTACTGCCCCTCTTCTTTCCCCTTCTCTGCCCTTTTTGCTGCTTGATCCCAGATATTCAATCACTAAAATACAGAATACTGTCTACATATTTTAGACAAAAGGAATGAAAAAGGAGATTCCAAGGAACGAGAACACACAAGAGAGGTGACAGAGAGGGAGGCCAGTAAAATGACATCATCACATTTTTAATAAACGCCTGGACTTACTTCTAAGCTGCACAATATGGGTCTGATCCTATTCTGCATACCAAATACAAGAATTTGACTAACAAACAGAACACCACCCATATTCCAGATTGCTACTGCTGGTACACACTCAAGACACATCTTAGTAGTACAACAGAACCTTTGAATAACTTACAAAAGGCCAGTTGGGTAGACCTAACCAGATCAACTTCTTGCTAAAACAACAACAGAACAATATTCTCAACAGGATTTAACAAAGATCACTATCCCAATGATATTTTAAATGGCCATCACTCTGTCTACAATTATTCAACACAGGAAGAATCAAAAACAAAACAAAACAAAACAAAACAAAACAAAAACCTCAACGCACATGGGAAAATCCAATCAACAGAAGACAATGTTGATAGGTTGAATTTATCTGACAACGACTTTAAAGTAGACATTAAAAAATGCTCCAGTAATAGAGAACTCTATTGAAATGCATGGAAATATGGTCTCTGCAAGGAAATAAAAGAGATGAACTAAATGGAAATTTTACAACCAAAAAAATGAAATAACTGAAATAAAAATTTTCACTGGGTAAACAATTCAGAATGAGGATGACAGAGAAAGGCAGATCAGCAGAAAGTATCCTTTGGAATAAAGAGATAAAAAACAATGAAAAAAAAAAAAGTATGTAGCCTCAGAGACTTGTGGGATAATAACAAAAGTATTAGCATTTGTGCCATAAACTTCCCAGAAAAAGAAGACAAAGAATACAGTCCAAAAACAAAAAATTGAAAAAAATAATGGGTGAAAAAGTCCCCATTATTCTGAAAGACAATATCATACAAATTAAAGAAATGCAATGAAGTTCAAACATAAAAAAATAAGCAAAATAAAACAAAATAAACCAGACATATTGAAAGGAAACCACTGAAAACTAATGACCTAGATGATAATGCAGCTCAAGATAAACAGTGGACCATTGGGTTTGAACTGTGCAGTCCACTTATCTGGGCATTCTTTTTTCTTTTCTTTCTTTTTTTTTTTTTTTTTTCACTAAAAACAGGATAGTGCAGGAGATAGACAGGAGAGTTTTCAACACATAAGTCATTTTGGGCCATAGTTATATTTATGAAATAGATTCATAAAAGTATAAGCAAAAGAAAATTCTGGTTAATATAACAGTACTGTGGAGAGGTACACATGATATACAACTTTAGGCATAAAATTATAAATAGAAACATTTCTTTTGTGAGTTATTATTAAACTTTCTAATGTCCCATTTTTTTTCTCTGATTTTCTAGACATCTCCCCCACTACAATATAAATGCTACTATCACAGACTCAATTCTCAGAAAACCTAATCTCACTGAAAAGATTAGGATTTAAAAGAAATCTTAAGGTTGGAAGCTTAAAAGTTCCTTATATCTATGAAGTCATATAAGTATGTCAAAAGTTCTATGAAGTACTGCAGAAAAAAAATCTTTAAAATATACAGAGGTAGCATTTCTTTTGATAGACAGATTTACTTTAATCTCTTAGAACATTTTCAAATCACTTGGTCAGTTGATTCCTAATCAATCCCTCACAACACACATAGACATACAGATGTGCACACATATATGCAAAAATGTGTAAGGCACATAGAAATGCCTGGTTGGCCTATATATTAAAAAATAAGATATTTGAGGGGATAAAACAGATGTAATTAAACACATTTAATCTGGCCATAAACATTTCACCTCTATCTCTTCTTGATAAATTCCCAGTTAATGTACAAGAAGAAGCAAGGAATTTAATTTATGCAGGATGGAGTGGAGTAAGTTCCAAATGACATCTGACATCTGTTCCCACAGAAACACTGCTGGTAGAACGGAATGGAATGTTAATTTTAAGAAGAAAAATTCCTGTCTTTTAAATATCTGGTAGAGAAATCTCTTCTAAAGTTTAGTACAATGAGAAATTGATGGAAGTGGAACTACAAGTGTTAGATTTCTAAGTTATTGTGGAAAGAATTAGTTATTCTGTAACATCCTTCAAGACTGTAATGGAAGGTACAAATTAGTTCTTACAGTTAAAAATAGTTGAAAGTTATGCACAGCTAGTAATCTAAATGGGTATTGAATGTCATGAAGAATAACCTGTTTCTTTTAATACTGTTTCCTTCTGAAATCAAAAACACTGGTCATTTGAAATAGTACAAAAGAGAAATCACAAATTTTTCCAGCATGAAGTGACATTCTGGTAAAGATATTACCATAGCTTTCATTTCATTTTCATTTTTGAAAAGCAAAGCATACTAATTTACACATTTTTAAATAATCTATGCCCATAATTTTCAAAATTTAGTGAGCAAATACATTATTTGAACCGCTTTGGTGAAAATAACTTTTAAGTTAAAAGTGAAAAATCATCGTTTATATGGATAACACTTTGAAATAAGTTATAGGAAAAAAATATATAGTTGGAATTTAACAGGGGAAAAAGATTAGAATAGACTGAAAGCAAGGAAGAAGAGTTGATGCAGTAGAGGAAAAAACACCACTTTTAATTCAAAGTAATTTAATTCTGAATTTCCATAATTTTCAGTTTTCCTGGGTTATAGGTGAACCTCTTCTGAAAATCTGAATTGTTTTTTGTGGGAATAAAAGTTTCTAGGAAAGTTGGGTACGATGAACATTTATTTGCATTTTCCATTGTGTGGTAGTTAGCTTTAATCTCAAAGGAGAAAAACTGTTCCATGTTAAATATAGCATATGTCACAATGTATTGATGGTGGGGAAGGAGATATGTATTCTGACCAACAACTAATTTCAAAGACTGTGAAAAATGTCTTTCTTGCATAGGTCAAAAACTAATAAAACTCCTATCAGACACTATAAAAGTAACATGGTCTTGGTTTCCTGGTAACTACAGAGAAGTTTTGTGGCAAAATGTGATAAATGACTATTAATAAAACTGTGCCCATGTAGGAGATATAATAAAATCTATACTGAGAGTTTCTTGAAACCTGAATCTCCCATATACTTATGGCTAAAATTTAAAAGAATAATTTCTCTCTATTTTTTACCACTTGAAATTAACTGAAATTAGTAAACTTTTACACAACGATATAATTGTAAAAATCTCTGTAAAGTCCATATACACTATGGAGTACTATGCCTCCATCAGAAAGGATGAATACCCAACTTTTGTAGCAACAGGGACAGGACTGGAAGAGATTATGCTGAGTGAAATAAGTCAAGCAGAGAGAGTCAATTATCATATGGTTTCACTTATTTGTGGAGCATAACAAATAGCATGGAGGACAAGGGGAGATGGAGAGGAGAAGGGAGTCGAGGGAAATTGGAAGGGGAGGTGAACCATGAGAGACTATGGACTCTGAAAAACAATCTGAGGGTTTTGAAGGGGCACAGGGGTGGGGGGTTGGGGGAACCAGGTGGTGGGTACTAGAGAGGGCACGGATTGCATGGAGCACTGGGTGTAGTGCAAAAACAATGAATATTGTTATGCTGAAAAGAAATTTAAAAAAAAAAAGAAACTTTTTTTTTTTTCAAAAAGAAAAAAAGTGGGAGTGCCCAGGTGGCTCAATCGGTTGGGCATCCAACTCCTGATTTTGGTTCAGGTCATGATCCTGGGGTCCTGAGATGAACTCTTCCCCACCCAAATCAGACTCCATGCTCAGCATGTGGCATCTGCTTGGGATTCTCTCTCTCCCTCTACCCCTTCCCCAACTCATGCTTGCTTGCTCTCTTTCAAACAAATAAATAAAATCTTAAAAACAAAAAAACAAACAAACAACAACAACAAAAACCCTTTTTCAAAAAAATTAAGAGAAACAGAAATGAACAAAAGTAGAAAAATCCTGTCTGGAGAAATACAAACTGGAGAAGAAAATAAAAAATTTTTATGATGTTCTGGGTACCTGATAACTAATATCATACATCAATGCAAGATGATTAAAAGTCAGCAGGATGATTTAAATTATCTGTCCATAAAATTTTAAAGCAAAATATAGGTGACAGATCTTGATGGCTTACTTGTTTCCTATCCTTCTATACATTTACCCCTTGAAGTAAGGTGAAGCCATTGGAGATTTTCTCTGACCAAGGAAAAGTGAGGGGTGATATTGTGCTCCAGATCAGGATAGTAGCATTTAAGAGTCCTTGCTTGGGGGCACCTGGGTGGCTCAGTGGGTTACAGCCTCTGCCTTTGGCTAAGGTCATGATCGCAGGGTCTTGGGATCGAGCCCCACATCCAGCTCTCTGCTCAGCAGGGGGCCTGCTTCCCCCCCCTCCCCCCCGCTGCCTGCCTCTCTGCCTACTTGTGATCTCTTGTCTGTCAAATAAATAAATAAAATTAAAAAAAAAAAAAAGAGTTCTTGCTTTACCACTGCTTTCCTCTTCCTCACTGGTAGTTACAAATGGATATACAATAGATAGAAGCAGCTGGGACTACTGATCCACTAAGTGGGGGGAAAGCTGCCTCAGAGCTTCCCACTGATTTGCAGCATATTTTCTGTGAGTGAGAATTAAAAAAAAAAAAAAAAAAAAAGTCTGTGGTGCTACTCTTAGGAGATTTTGTCTTTGAGCAGCATAGCAAAAAATATCCTATCCTGAGAGATAGATTCAATAAATAATTAAAAAATGGTTCATGTGTTTTTGTATGTATATGTAAATTTAGAAAGTAAAATGGTCACATAGGAATAGTAACATCAAATAGTACTAAAAAATGAAAAAAAATAATTTTTAATGTTTAGAAAAATGACACACAAAGCCAAAGTGGTTGATTATTCACATACTCTATTGGCTCTGTATGACTTATCAGTAAAAATGATAAATCTTTGCATGGAATTTAACACTCAACATAACTTCTGTTTTTTACTACTATTAGTGGGAATGCTTTCCCACCAATCTTTCTGTGCTTTAAAATTTGATCCAGGGTGTAGGAAAATTAATGCTAATTTAGAATTTAGATACACAGGTGGCTTTCCAGCTCTGCCATCTGTAGAGACTGACCTTGGACAGCTCACACAATCTTTGTGACTACTGCTCACATGTAAAGTTAAGGGAGGTGGGACAGCTACCTAATAATGGCTCAATTCCAAAGATCTACCTGCAGATCCCCAAATATTTGCCCTACTTTACCATTACCACACAATGGCCCTTATGTCTATTGTTTCATTTTCCTGAGTTCGTTTTCTTCCTATTTCATTGTTTCTGAGTATTAAAAATATTTCAAATCCCCACCAAAATGAGGACTCCTCCATAATGTGTTCACTCCTTTTTCATTAAAAATCATCTTTGTTTGAACTCCACTAGCACATAATCACTGCTTCTTGTGGTATTTATTATTTTTGTTGATTAATTTTCATATTTTGCCTATATAATAATATACTACAAATTTTTCTAAAGTACACAATACATTCTTAAGATTATTTGTATACCACATGATACTCACAGTAAAGGAAAAATCTTTTGTTATATATTCTCTAAAAATACTTTTAATACCAATGGATAGAAAAAGCACAAAAGGACCCAAGGACAAAAGTTAGGAAAGAAAAAGCTAAACTAGAACTTCTATAGAATTATTTTCCTATAAGGACTTTTTAGAAAAGGGTCACTACTTTTATTCTATCAAATCAAATTATTTGTTCTTTTACTCTATTAATCCATTTTCCCAAATATTATATTTCTATTTACTTTCTACTATCTAAAACCTGAAAGCTTTTACTGAATCTAGGTCTCAGTTACCAAGTACTATAATCAACTCTTTGGAGTGAATTTACTTGAAGAACTTTGCACTTCACTGATCCTTAAAGAATAGAGAACAACAACATTTCAAAATGCATTAGGATCATTTTAAGAGCAGAAAATGTTTATGTAATTCAGGTTCTGTTACCTTATATTGCACATTACCTATTACTATAGTGTGGAATGAAAGAATTAAAGTTTATTTAATGGTTGTTTTTTAAGTTTCTATATTTTGATAAGAAATTTTTTAAAGTTTCTGCATTTTGAAAAGACATATATGTATGTCATCTAAATATTTACTAGGTGAGCACAAAAATAACAAAACAGAGACCATAGCTGTATGATGTCACTGTGTTCACCATGCCTCCGAAAGTGAATGTTTAGGTAGCAAACATCCAGAGCATCCTAAAAGGACTTCTTTATGTGTATAATAAAAGGCCAATACGTAACCTCTAAATAAATAATAGATTCAATTATGGTTTGCATAGTGATTAACAAAATATTTTTCCCACATACTGTTAAATTTAATACTCATTTAAGATAGATAAGACATATTAATATACAATATTTGTCTTTGAAGAAATTTGAAGAGGTTATAAGTCTATTAGAGAAAGACAATTATCATATGATCTCTGTGATATGAGCAATTCGAGAGGCAGGGCAGAGGGCCGTTGGGGGAAGGGAGGGAAAAATGAAATAAGATGGGACCAGGGAGGGAGACAAACCATAAGAGACTCAATCTCAGGAAAAAAATTGAGGGTTGCTGGGTTGGGGGAGGAATAGGGTGGCTGGGTGATGGATATTAGGGAGGGTATGTGCTATGGTGAGTGCTGTGAATTGTATAAGACAAAGAACACATTATATGTTAATAAAAAGAAGTGTGAAGAGGTTAAATTATTTGCCCAATATCAAACTGTTACAAGTTTTAAAGTCATGATTTGAGTCTAAGATTTTTTTAATTCTAATTTATACTGCATTCTTTCTATAATCATAAGTGGGATGTCAAAATCTTTCACTTGGAAAATTTTAATGTCTATTCCTTTAGCTCTTCTAAATAGTGGACATCAACTTGTGCATTAATCAGATGCTTTACCAGTGTACAAAATGTTTGCTGTTTTCCGCCTGTGAAGCTCTTCACAGCAACCTTCTGGAAAACACTCCAATATTATTTTGAGGAACTGTCTCTTCTGTTGAACGTGATAAGTTAAGCCTACATCAGGGACATGCCCTCCCATGGTTAGTGGTTTAAGCTATAAAGTCAGATGTTTCCTCCCAATACTGAGTCTTATGATGTATAAAGAGAAGACTACTCATGTCAGAAAACCCATCCTGTATCCAGTCCTTAAATCTCTGTATTTGATTTAGCTCTTAACAGTGCCCAGGTGTCTTTTCCAAGCCTTTCTGTTAATTCTGAGAGCTTATTCTATCTTCCAGCAACTTTCCTGTGCTTAAACTAACCAGAGGGGATTTGGGTTACTTGCATTTCAATCTGCAGTCTTCTAATTCTTTGGCTATCTCCACTGGATCATCTACACTCAAATCTCAAGAATGCAGATTAAAATAGACCTAGGTCTTCCCAGATTTTGCTATATATCGCATGAAATTTTTGAACCTACTTACTTACCAGAGCATATTGTGGAAAATTAGTGAAAACTCTACCATTAGTCTTCTCCTTTTTAAGCCAAGTATATTAATAAGGGTTAATTAATACTTCACCAATTAAACACTGAATTTATCATTTATCTCCAAACCCATAGCTATACCTGAATACAGATTGCTTTCACTACCTTTAAACAAAGGTAAGATTGTTTATTTTGTTTTTTTAGACAGCTAGAATTTGATGCACATGGGCATTCACTTAAGAGTAGATAATCTTGGGGCGCCTATGTGGCTCAGTAATTAAATGTCTGCCTTCAGCTCAGGTCATGATCCCAGGGCTCTGGAATTGAGCTGCACATCGGGCTCCTTGCTCGGTGGGAAGCCTGTTTCACCCTCTCCCACTCCCCCTGCTTCACTCTCTCACTGTCTCTCTCTATCAAATAAATAAATAAAATCTTTTAAAAAAAAGTAAATAATCTTGATAGTTTGGAAAATAAATGGACCTCAAAATATAAGTACTCCATCATCTCCTTGAATATTTTTAAATTGCATATATCAGTGCTTTTGATCCTTTTATTTTGAAGAATATTTCACTTTTGTAGTGAAATTAATGGGAATATACCAGATATTCAATAGTGATCTAAGTTTTAGAAATATCTAGTCCATAATTAGCTCATAAGCTATAGTTTATTATCAATTATCATCAGTATACTTTATAGATTTCCTTTATTTATATTATTATAAATAAAGATTTCCTATTATTATAGGAAATTATAATATATTATAGGATTATTATAAATATAGATTTCCTTTATTTATATTATTATAAATAAAGTTTGTCTCCAAAAGCAAGGGAAACAAAGGCAAAAAAGAGCTATTAGTACTTCATCAAAATAAAAAGCTTTTGCACAGCAAAGGAAACTGTCATCAAAGTAAAAGATAACCAATAGAATGGGAAAAGATATTTGCAAAAGTATTATCAGATAAAGGGCTAGTACCCCAAATCTATAAAGAATGTATCAAACTCAACACCCAAAGAACAAATGATCCAGTCAAGAAATGGGCAGAAGACATAAACAGACACTTCTCAAAGAAGACATTTAATTGGCCAATAAACACATGAAAAAGTGCTCAACATCACTAGGCATCAGCGAAATACAAATCAAAACCACAGTGAGATACCACGTCACACCAGCCAGAATGGCTAAGATAAGCAAGGATGAGGAGAAAGAGGAACCCTCTTACACTGTTGGTGGGAATGCAAGCTTGTGCAGCCACTCTGGAAAACAGTATGGAGGTTCCTCAGAAAGTTGAAGATAGAGCTACCCTACAACCCAACTGGTTATTTATTCCAAAGATACAAATGTGGTGATCTGAAGTGGCACCTGCACCCCATGTTTACGGAAACAATGTTCATAATGGTCAAGCTATGGAAAGAGCCCCTGACAAATGAATGAAGACAATGTGGTACACACACACACACACACACAAAATGGAATACTACTTGGCCATCAAAATGAGTGAAATCTCACCATCTGCAATGATGAGGCTTGAACTACAGAGTATTATGCTAAGTTAAATAAGTCAGACTGAGAAAGACAATTACCATATGATCTCACTCATATGTGGAAATTAAGAAACAAAACAGGATCACGGGGGAAGTGAGGGAAAGTAAAAACGAGAAGAAATCAGAGAGGAAGACAAACTATAAGAGACTCTTAATCATAGGAAACAAACTGAGGGTTGCTGGAGGGGAAGAAGTAGGGGGCTGGGGTAACTGGGTGATGGGAATTAAGGAAGGCATGTGATTAAATGAGCACTGGGTATAAGACTGAAAAATCACTGAACTCTACCTCTGAAACTAATAATATACTATATGTTAATTAAATGAACTTAAACATAAAAAATTATAATTATATATATTTACCTTGATCTATTAATAAATATACAGATCATAAATGTAGAAATGGGAAACAAAGCCCCATTTTTTTAAGGTCTTGCTTCTTCTAGAAATTTTCTATACATGTCTCAGCAGCCAACACTTTGACCTTGTCTTTTCAGAAGCACTTATGATCAAGAAGTGCAGGTTTAGAAGCATGCCTATTGTGCTTTATGCAAGACTATAAAGCTCCAATTTTTTATTATTGCTAGAAAAATATTTATCATAAATAGTCCTATAATATTCTTTCTCAGTTTTCTACATCATAGTAATTTTCCACTGGAAGATAATTATAATATATATAATAAATATATAATATATATAAAAGTATTATAATTTTTCCCCAACTCTAGATAATTATCTAGAGTTGGGGGAAAATGTCTAATCACATAAAAAAGAAAGAATACTATCTAAGCATCACTAGCCAGTGGTATTAACCAGAGTCTGCCTCAAGTTGAGAGGATCAGACTTGGCAAAATAATTAGCCATAGCCATAACACAATGTCTGCAGGAGAGTTATGCAGCAGTCTAACTAGTGTTTACCAACAGGGAATCATCCTAGCTGTAAGAAATGATAATTTATCTGGATGGAGCACAAGAACATACATTTTTAACAATTCCCTTTGGTGCCTATCATTCAGCCAGGTGAATAAGCCAGGTGAATCCTAATTCAGGTTAAGTATTGGAGAATCTAAATACCTAAACCCTAAAACCAAAACAAAAAAACAAAACCCACTTTCTACAAAGTATGGGATATTTTTAATTGTTTTATGCATACCCTGCAGCAACGGGTTTCCTATCAAACACTTAACCCTTCCAAAGAAAGCCAAGAAACTGAAATTAATCTAACTTAAAAAGCCTTTCTGTCACACAGATGTACATACACACACATACATAGATACAGAATTGACAATTATACCTTATTATGCACAGGATAACTACTATAATAAGTTCTTATATTCAGGAATTATATCTTGCATATTTCATAAGTTTATCCTATAAAGGTTCAAAGAATGGTTAATAAATTATAATTTTTTGAAACAAATACCTATGGAAGCACCTACTGGTGTTAAAAATAAGTATGAGAGAATCTTTGCAAATAAACATGTGAAATAGATTGGAAATAAGTAACTAAAGTTGATTCTGCCCATTTAATATATTTGAGTCCTACCAAATTATTAAAAAGATAAATTTTACTAGGTAAATGATGGTTTTGGATATAGATTGCATAATAAAAATGATGTATTATTCATAGATTTGGAAAAGACTATGAATATTATGTATTTAAATATTCTACTTAGGGTAGAAAAAATCTAATATTTATGGTACTTATATATAATTTACATCCTCCAATTTCCTCTATTCCTCCAAAATATGAGAGAGCTTAATAAAAGAATAATATAAAATAAGGTCATTGATAAAAGGCGATAGTCACAAAAGCAATGCTCTGAACATAGGGAAGAGAATGGAAATGTTTATGAAAGTTTACAAGCCCAAGTTAAGACAGTTATTGAGAATGGAAACAAACATCTCATTTAATTTTCGGGCAACTATATCAAACTAGAAAATGTGGGAGGATTATTTATTTTCATTCTTTAAGAAGAGGCAGAACATTAGTTTATCTGAATAGAGAAATTGACGGAACTAAACTCAAACAGAACTTTTTCTATAATATAGCATGTGGCATCTTCAATATCAAGTTTTAAAAAGATGTCAAAATCTCTTCATATAAATTTATCTTATATTTATAATATTCTATTAATGGTCAGCTTTATTATAAACCATCAAAAAACTAAATCAGCTCAATAAGCTTTATTATCGTTCTGGCTTCAGGATTTATAATCAGTCACTTAACTATTTATATTACAAATATTTTTAAAATTTTAAAAAATATATATGAAGGCAAATATCATCTATAACTAAAGTCTATTAATCATTATTCAGCCTTTTCATCACCCTGTTCATTCTGTCCTGATTCCATAAGCTCATAAGCTCTGTGGGCCAGTATTACCTCTAAAACACGGCAACAGAACCCTACTCAATAATTCTGATAGTCTCTAATCAATCTACAGCTTTGAACACACTCCTTACATTTTATAATCACCCATGTTAGGTGTCCTGCTTCCTAAAGTAGAAGTTAAAAACAAATAAACAAAAATACATATGTTTAGGTGCGCCTGGGTGGCTCAGTGGGTTAAAGCCTCTGCCTTGGGCTCAGGTTCATGATCTCAGAGTCCTGGGATCAAGCCCCGTGTCGGGCTCTCTGCTGAGCAGGGAGCCTGCTTCCCCCTCTCTCTGCCTGCCTCTCTGCCTACTTGTAATCTCTGCCTGTCAAATAAATAAACAAAATCTTAAAAAAATTAAAAAAATACATATGTTTAGAGTGCCCTGCATTGGGTTTATGCATTTGACTCAGGTTCTACCAATCAGCTGTCCAAGGGAGACTTGAATTCCGAAGTGAGCAACCAGAGGAGGCAACTGTACATAACAGGGATGCAATGTTCATACAAGCGTCAGGTAGCCAGACAGACATATTTGTTTTTTTAATTTTCAACAAACACTGACAGAATGTGTAGCATCCAGTCTTGAGTTTCATAAGATTTGCTTTTTGTTTCTGCTCTTTTCATGCTTGGTTTTTGAGTTTGTCCTATAGGAGCCACTATGGTGTGGTTGGACATGATTCTTGTCTGTAGAGGTATAGACTCTGACTTCTAGCTTTTAAGAGACTATTGCTGTATTAATATTATTTAATAAATCTTTCTCTACTTAAACCTCCCAGAGTAGATTCTCCTTTCCTATATCTAAGCTTCTTGATGGACATACAGTCTTACCAGATTACAGTACAAATATTACCAGCCTTGATATGTATGCTATGCTAAATCACACCCCCCTTACATACCTTATGCATACATGCTTATGATAGGTCATATAAACCCAGTCTAATCTAAGTATATGTTGGAGATTCAGATAACTCAGGTCAATGTGCTACATTTGTCCATAAAATGAGTTTTTCTTACACAGCTGTAATTTTCCATGTCAAGAGATTTTTGGGTCCTGACTACTTTTTACGTCTGAGGGTCAATTTCAGGTTTATTCACTATGACGTTAATGCATTTAGTTCATTAATGTATGACATAGTAATGTATTATCTGTACAAATTCCTACTGACCACAGATTGCGGGACCTGTCAGCCACCATAATCGTGTGAACTAATTCCTTAATCAATCAACAAACACAAATATATATAATACACACACACACAGATTGATATATATGCATATATATATATAGATATGAAGATATACCTACACAGGTTCTGTTTCTCTGGAGGATTTTGACCAATACAGATTTTGGTACTAAAAGTGGTTCTAGCGAAACAAAATTGGAAGGAGTTTTCTTAGCTTGTACTAGGATATGTGAAATTGGCTTTCTAATCATATTAGATTTGGAGTTGCCAATGACTTTATTTCCAATAGTAAAGAGTAAAGATAGTCCATGATGTGATCTGGCAATAGAGACATACAAAATGTTACCACTGAATCCTCCAAATCAGGCACTTATAAGAAGCGAGGATCTGGGTGACAATGTATACTGTACTTTCAAACAATTTGCTCAAACTAATAAATTTATATTATGACACTGGCTGGCTGCTCTTAACATCACTGGACAAAGTGAGTAAAGAAAGGATGAATTCCAGGATTTGAATTCTCGAATAAAATGTTACATAAATCACCTGAACATCTCTATGTGTGCTTTGAAGGAAATCCTCATGTGCTCTAACCACAGAGCTAACTAAGACTGCTGAAAATCAAAGAAAGAACCTCATCCTTTGACTAGCTGAATCACAATACAAGTTAAACTCCCAGGCTCACAGCATGTCTATTGTTAAAGTGAGGGCATTAACTGGGAAGGAACTGGATCCTGAAAAGGAATATAGATGTATGGGAAGAACCTGATAGAGCTGGGAACACCAAATCTCTAAATTTAATGACTGATCTTTCCCAGTGTAAGAGACCATCACCCCGAATGGGCCTCTCTACTTCCTTAGGAAATTAACCCTGCATTGCCTGAAGAAAGAGCAATGGACTCCCTTGAGGAAATGCCATCCATGACAATGCCAATTCTTCTTAGGACCCCACCCTTAAAAACTCACCTTGCTTCTAGAACTATAATTAGACTTAATCCCAGAAGGCCCCTAAAGGTGAGGTAGTATGAGTGACCCAGTACTCTCCAAAAGAAGTACTTGAGTTTTCTAACTTATACAGATAGAAATTCAGAGAACATGTAGATTTAGATATTAAAGGTGTGCAATAATGATGGAAGGGATATTAAGTTGGATCAAGACAAATTTATTAATATAACTTCTACAAATAAAACTAAAATTTTATGTGTGCTTATGACTATTAAAGTTGATAAAGTTAGTGTCTATTATAATTCAATGATATAATGAAAATCCAACTATACTTCTTTGAAAATATCTCAGCTTATACATATATCCAGCTTAAATTTTGCTAGTATAATTCCATTCATCATTCATATTTAATGTATACATATAAAAATACAAATTTACTAAATGGTTTTACATATATAATTAATCTCTACTACTTTATTTGATACCTTGTATCAAGCTAAATAAATACATGTATGAAAGCACAGATAGGTTGTAGATAATTAGATGAATAGATTGACAGAAAAATATATAATGCATTACTTTAAGCTATATTTTTAAATGCCTAACACTGACAGATTTTATGAAGCAATAAACTTGGATTATTCTATAGCTTATCAAAACATATTTTATTAATTCATATTATGTAGCATTCATAGAGTAAGCTATTAATTTATTAAGTACTCATAAAGGAATTCTATTCCTAATTAAATTAAATACAGTAAAATATTCTGAAAAATAGGCTAACCTTCTCTCTCTTTTTTATATACTCATGGGTATTTGATATTTTCTGGCTATCTTTTAGGTCTGAGTGAACTGGAATAAGTGTTCTCTTTCATATCTTCTGATATGACATAGATTACTATTGTCAATCTTTTTTCCCCCTGTTTTAAGGTCTCATTAACATTATTGCACTTCCTTGAAAGAAAATGTTTCAGAAACAAATTCTAAACCTCAACATTTTTATATAACCACTAAATATAACAGTAATTTGGTTTTTTTTTTTTTTAAGATTTTATTTATTTCTTTGACAGAGAGAGATGACAAGCAGGCAGAGAGGCAGGCAGAGAGAAAGGAGGAATCAGGCTCCCTGCTGAACAGAGAGCCCAATACCGGACTCGTTCCCAGGACCCTGAAATCATGACCTGAGCCAAAGGCAGAGGCTTAACCCACCGAGCCACCCAGGCACCCCAAATATAACAGTAATTTGAAAGGTAGTATAGATCTTTTCTAAAAATAACAACATAAATATTAAATTTTAAAATAAGAAATGGATAATTGGAAAATTGGATTTAAAATGTCTATGTCATTTTCTGATACATTTTCTGGCTTAAGTCTCTGAAATATAACTTTGTGATCATTTTATTGCTATTTGTACTTTGACTAGTTTGTCCATTTTTATTTCTCACAGAATTTAAATTAAAAATCACAATTTTCACATTTGTGAGGCCAGCCCAAGATTACCTTTAAGTTGTATCTAAAATAACAGAAGATAGAGAAGATCCCACTTTCTGAGGGATACAGAAAAGTGCATTTTTTCCTCTGTTGCATTTTTGGCTGCTATTTTGTAATACTTTTTAGAGTTAGTCAGCATTTTTGAAGCTTATACAGATTAGAAATCTCCTTAGAAATACCCTGACAGCAAGAAAATCCATGTTATCTTCTATGCATAAAAATGATCATTCTGGAGAGGCACTTTCCTTTCAATAGCGCTTGGGAGCTTGTTTAAATAATGTAGCAGCAGAATGAAATTTTCAGATAAATTATAAAAGTACAAAAATATAAAGAATTATGAAATGGCTACCCACAGAAAAATTATTATTATTTTTTTTTTTTTATGTTTTCATTTTTTTTTTTTTTTAATTTTTTTTTTTTAATTTATTTTTTATTTTCAGCATAACAGTATTCATTATTTTTCACCACACCCAGTGCTCCATGCAATTCGTGCCCTTTATAATACCCACCACCTAGTACCCCAACCTCCCACCCCCCACCCCTTCAAAACCCTCGGATTGTTTTTCAGAGTCCATAGTCTCTCATGGTTCACCTCCCCTTCCAATTTCCCCCAACTCCCTTCTCCTCTCTAACTCCCCATGTCCTCCATGCTATTTGTTATGCTCCACAAATAAGTGAAACCATATGATAATTGACTCTCTCTGCTTGACTTATTTCACTCAGCATAATAATCTCTTCCAGTCCCGTCCATGTTGCTACAAAAGTTGGGTATTTGTCCTTTCTTTTTTTTTTTTTTTTTTTTTTTATAAACATATATTTTTATCCCCAGGGGTACAGGTCTGTGAATCACCAGGTTTACACACTTCACAGCACTCACCAAAGCACATACCCTCCCCAATGTCCATAATCCCACCCCCTTCTCCCAAACCCCCTCCCCCCAGCAACCCTCAGTTTGTTTTGTGAGATTAAGAGTCACTTATGGTTTGTCTCCCTCCCAATCCCATCTTGTTTCATTTATTCTTCTCCTACCCACTTAAGCCTCCATGTTGCATCACCACTTCCTCATATCAGGGAGATCATATGATAGTTGTCTTTCTCTGCTTGGTTTATTGATTTTTTTTTTAACTTCAATGGGAAAACGTAAAAAAAAAAAAGAAAAAAAAAAGAGATTAAGTTTGGACCAGCTAAAGGACTCTTACGCTCTAGTAATATTATCACCTCC
Source organism: Mustela nivalis (assembly GCF_964662115.1). NCBI lineage: Eukaryota > Metazoa > Chordata > Mammalia > Carnivora > Mustelidae > Mustela > Mustela nivalis. Next base: position 106,325,798 of record NC_139024.1, read on the forward strand.
CATTAATACACTGGATTTCTTTCAGGAAACTCAAGATCCATTCAGTAGTTCTAACATTTGAGGTAAGTAGACAAAGGGAAGATGGACTGTCAACCTATATAATAGGGAAACTGAAAAAGAAGTAAGATGCTTTATAGAGATTACTGTCCCTATCTGAAACAAGACCAAAAGCCATTTCTCCTTTCGCTACTTTGGTTCAGAATGGGTGAACTTCATGCTTATACTTTTACTGCCATGTGCTTTGGAATACTCCACAGTATAAAAATGAGCTCAGCATAAATAATAAATATCTCAATACAAATATCTCATGTTAAGATGAATATACTGGGTCATTTCCCTTGGGAAGTTAATTTGTACTACGTCTGATGAAAAGCTGCTCATCTTCCTTATTACAAGATCGCTATTTTATAACACTTTAATATAAATGCTTGACCTTTAGAAATCCAGTTCTTTTGGAGAAAATCCCCGATGTGCTAACAATTAGAACCAATGTTGAATATTTTGTGTTGCCAGATCACTAATTAAATTCCTGCACATAACCTTTTTCTTTCTGAAATGCAACATTTAGTAAATTATTTTATAATTATGCAAACATTGTTTTGCATATCGTTTGCATTTTAATGAGTTTAGGGGAAACCACAATTTAGAATGAAATCAGAATCTGAAAGAAAAGGTGTACTAAAGCTAAAAAAGCTGCCATCTAAACCTCATGACACATACTACTTTCAGCAAGGCTGTAATTCTTTTACCATTTTAAATTTCCATATTTTCTGGGTTTTTTTTTTTCAGTTTTTGAAGAAGTTTAAATATAAACCCATGAAGGACAGAATAAGAATCTTCCAGAGTGAAGAGTAACTGTCCTCTTTCCCACAGCTTTTTAATATTATCTCTCAAATATGTGTCTATGGCTCCTGTCTTCTATTTGGTTAAAAGAGCCTTCAGTAAGCTCAAAGCCTAAGGATCAATGTAGACAGAAGTATAATTCCCATCATAATTCCCTTGATTTCAGTAGTATTTCAATCACATGAATAGAGCAGTATATTAGTAACATGCTAAATATATATTAATTATTTAATTAAAGGCAATTTTGTGACAGAATTACCTAAAAATATTTGAATTTCTTATTTTGTCAAACATTTTGATCTCACACTCATTTTCTATTCTTTAGAATATAATCAGTATACATAAGCCTCAAGCTTGCATATAAGAGAATATTATAAGTAAACACCTGGCTCAAGTCGTGGCATGACTCATGTGACACATTTGGTATCTCAGTTGTCTGAGCCTTTTGCTAAATTTTCTGTGCCATGATGTGCTTTATAAAATAAAATACATGAACCAATAAATAGGAGTAAAATATACTATAAGACAAGCAATATCACATGATAGACATGTAGATGACAGATACACACATGCACATATATGTATATGCATGTGTGTGTATTTTATATATATGTAAAATCAGCAAAGACATACATCTTTAAGTACATCAATACCCAAGACATTTAATTTGTAGTCATAGTCACTTCATTCATTTAACTCATCTACTGATCTCTTATTATATCTTTTAGGTACAAACATGAAATAAATGTATATTTAGGCAAACAAAAAATGGAGAATTCATCACAGCAGAAATGCTTACAATAATATGCTAAATAGTGATTATCATACATATGGTAAGAGAAGGCCATTGGAAGCCTGGAAGTATACGAAGGAAATAACAACAATAAAAGACCAAAATGAAGGTAAATCAAAATAAATATTGTCTATATAAAATTATAACAATAGTGTCATGCACAGTTTTAAGTATTTGCAAAACAACATATTCAAAACTAAGCACTTATCTGGAGGGTTAAATGTGGCAAAAGTGTGTAAGGCCTACGCATTTCCTGAAACATGGTACAAACACTAATTTATATTAAAATACGTTAAACTAATTAAAATGATGTAATCTGTAGGGTAAGCATCTAAGAAGAGCAAAAGTATATTTAAGAGGAATAAATAGAATAAGAAAATACGTAATTAACCAAAAGAATATAGGAAGGGAGAAAAAATGTATTAGAGAACATACAAAACAAATGGAAAACAAATAATGTAGGGACATATTTCAATCCAAGTACAAAATAAAATAATTATGTGAAACATAAATGAACTAAAATCTCCATATAAAAGACAAAACCAAAAGTAATACTAGACAAAGGAGTATCCCAGAAATAGGTATTAAAAAGGAAAATATATTTATTTTATAAAAATATGATTTATAAGATAAACTGAAGTTTGGGAATATAAAACATGGCACAGCATAACATACTTTGAGCTACACAAGACAGCCCCAATTAAAAAAGCAAAATTTTAGAACTACTTGGAAATTATTAGAAAAAAAAAACTGACACGAGGACCTCTAACTTATTTTTATTGCATGTATATATATGTGTCCATTTCATATATATGTATATGTATATTTATACCTATGAAAGCATACAGGGAAGTGAATCCAACATTTTGCTACACATCAAAACCATATGGGAGTCTGGTGTACAGAGTGAAAGATTTTTGTTCTTCAACACTACTTTCAAACACTTGAATATGCTACACTTGAGGTGGCACTAAAAATCTCTCTTCCTCAAAAATCTCTTGAGATTATTTTTCTCCAACCTGATATGAAAATCATAGGAAAGAAATTTTAAAGAATATACACAAATTTTATTATTTCTAAATATCCAACTACTATTCTAAAAGAATTATCATATGCTAAGCCACTATGAACCCAACATTCATTACTTTTGCCCTCAAGGCACACACTGCTAACAAATTACAAGAAATTATTACAAATTATAAAAGACTACACAGTAGGGATTTTTCTCAGGAACTTTCCCTTGAGCCTACCAGTAGCTACCAGTAATCCTCTACAGTTAGGTAAACTATAAAAATAATTTCATTTCTCTGTATGTTTTCAAAATAAAAAGGAAAAATATACCAAAAGCAATTACTGATGACCCTATTTTGTATTAATGATGCAGTAAGGGGCACCTGGGTGGCTCAGTGGGTTAAAGCCTCTGCCTTCAGCTCAGGTCATGAACCCAGGGTTCTGGGATCAAGCACCACATCGGGCTCTCTGCTCAGCAGGGAGCCTGTTTCCCCAGCTCTCTCTCTGCCTGCCTTTCTGCCTACTTGCGATCTCTGTCAAATAAATAAATAAAATATTTTAAAAAAAATGATGCAGTAACATTGGAAATTAAGAACCAAAGAATAAACAAAATTTCCAAGTAACTTAGAAATCTTATCTTCAAACACCATATTGACTCACAGACAAAGCTGGAAATCAAGCATGAAGTAAGTCTACTTAGAAAGCAGTAAAACTAAAAAAACAAATAATAAAAACCTGTATATCGAATTTCTAAAATACAGGCAAAATAATACCCCAAGTAAAATCTATAGCTCTAAAAGTTCGTCATTAAATAACAAATTAACTAAAGATTACAAAGAAACAAAAATTAAAGAATAAAAAGAGCAAGACCTTGTGATGTTTCCTAAAGCTAAAGAAAGGAATTCTATTGTTAAATATATAAAATACTAAATATAAAGCAGAAAACTTGAGAATTTTAAGTTTATGAATAGTAAGGTCCTCGAAAATAACAACTGTATTAAACTACAGCTAATCAGAAAACACACATACATATGTAAAAATCAAGATAAAATTGAAAAATTAACATTAAGTCAGATAAAATTATTATTATATGACAATTAAAATTCAAAGCCATTAATATTAATAACTAAATCAAGTCACATAACTTAGTAAAATAACTCAATAAAACCCTGGAAAGTGATGATAAATTTTTAAAAAGAAATAATCTTCCTAAGACTAATATTTAAATTATTAGTTATTTGCAATAAAAATAAGGAATTTTTGTAACTTTCAATTTTATTTTAAATATTTCAGGGTGCAGAGTAAAAAGGAATGTCTTTCATGTCTTTGTATAAAGTAAGCATAAATGTGTAAGACTGAAAACAAAACTGCTAAAAATACATATAAAAGACCAATTTGTGAATGCATGTATATATTCAAAATTTATTTAAATTTAAATTTAAAAATTATAAAAATAAAAGTAAATGTTATTGTACTAAATGGCTATTATGCAATATTATTACTTCACCTCCTATTAAGATTTTTAAATTAGAAATGAAAGATTCCACCTTATTTATTATCTATTCAATATCAACCTGAGACTTTAAAAAGAAAAGTTGTCATGGGGAGGGTCGAGAACCACAGAGCTGTGCAAGTCAAATTTATAAGACTATAGCAGAGAAGAAGTTTGCTTTTAAGATAGAGGCCCTTACTATATAATCAGTTGAGAAGAAAGCAGACTGTTAAGGAGGCTTAGCTCAGGCCCACTTTATTTTTTATTTTATTTATTTATTTTTTTAAGCCCCTTTTTAAATATGGGAAAGCTGGGCCTAATTGTCAAGAACTACTTGGATCCTCCTGCTAACCAAAGAGCTTCCTAGCCTCTCCCTGTACCAAAACAACCATAAGAGGAGGAAAAGGAGAATTTGGTTACTTAAGTCAAGGGTAGGAGAAACCCAAAATATTTTAAATAAAGACAAAGATAACTCAAGAATTTATCCAACTAGCTCACAGCTCTTATTTTGACTATAAGCCATTTTAGAAACCAGCAATGTTGAAAGTGTCAAACTGACAAGGAAAAAAATTAACTAAAAATAAATAAAATTTTTATTCCATTACTAAAATATCATAGATATGAATAACAAGATAATTTGAAAAAGGCTATTGCCTGAAAAAAACCCACTGGAATTACTCCCAGATTTTAAAATCTCTAGACAACTTCAGATAATCACACTGGAATTAAGTTTAAATCATGTAAGATCCACCCAAGTATATGGTCTTCCCATATGATGACATCATCTTGCTCAAGAAGTTAATGCTCACCAGGAGAATAGACTAGATGGGTTCCTCACACTGTGCTGAGTGACAGCTCTCACTTGAAGCTGAATTTTACATTTTCGTATCCATACCAACCTTCTTCATGAATATAATAGGCTGGAAGAGCAGTTCTCTGAGTGTGGTTCATGGTCCAGCAGCATCAGCATCACCCAGACCTACTGAGCCCCAGAATTGCTGAATGAGAAACATCTGAGATAGGGCTGACACTCTGAGGTTTAACATCCAGGCGATTCTCATGAGCATTCAAGTTTACGATCTCCTGGGCCAAATATACAGGGACAACATTTAACCTAGAAGTTTGCATATAAGGCTGAAAACTCCCCCAAAAGGTGATGGGATAAAGAAAGAAGTGATTATACTTATGAAAGGTATGGGAATATTACCTTATACATTTCTATAGGAAACACATGAGTTCATAGATGGAGGTGGTGAAGCTAGATTAAGGGGATAAAAGAGAGGGGGTAGAAACCAGATGGAAGAGGAGAAAAGGAAAGGAGAAATAAAAAAAAAAAAAAGGGAAAAAAATAAAGGGAAAGAAACTAGGTAGAAGAGGAGAGACTGGATAGAGGAAAACTCCAGATGAAGGGAGAGAGAATGGACATGTGGAGAAGCCAGACAGAGGGAGAGAAAGAGGTGGAAGAGAAAAGGGGCACTGATTTTAAATTGCTGCCCAAATATTCTGCTTTTTGTGGGATTAACTGTGCAACTTTGGGAAAGTTGAGACTAATCAGTTTCTTCACATTTCACTGCATGAAGACTTTAAAGGTAGACTGAATATTTAGATATGAGGAAACCCACAGAGTTCTTTGCAATTCAGTAGAAACAGAGAGACTTCATAGGAGATATAGGCCTGCTTAATAATACAGGCTTGTAAATCTTAAATTGGGTTTAATTTTTTATCCCCAACTGAAGAGTGAGTCATACCGATTTTCTACAATATGTCAGTGAGTGCTACATGTGGTTTAACTATATAGTGTGTATATGTGTGTGTATATATACACATAAATACAAATTTAATGATTATATAATTTATAGCCAATATGCATCTTGATATATAAAATGACAGGGTGCTCGTTGATTATTTGTGCACATATACATATGTACATATGCACACAGACTATAAAAATATCAAAGGACATTTTCTCTTAGTAATGGTATTAAGAGGAGTTAAATTCTATTCTTTATTCCATTTTATGTACACTTAATGCTTAATATATTTTCACTAAATTTTGGACGATATCTTGTTTATAAAACAGGTGTATGTATGTATTTGTTTTTCCCTAAGTCAGATACCTATGTTTCAACAACACTAGCACCTTTTATGCTATTTTATTTTTACTAAGAACATGTTTGAAATGTGAAATTTGAAGTAATGGGACAACCTTTTTAGCAAGCTTACCAAAATTCGTACACTCAAATATATTTTCATTTAAAAATAAAGAACAAAAAAAGAAACTAATCTAGATAGCCATACATTTATTCCAATAATATTGCCATTCTATTCTTGAAACTTACCTTTTTCAATTGCTTCTAAAACCTTCAGGATATTACTTTAAATATTAAATAGATAAAAATATTTTTCATTTTATGATGGAAATGCAAATAATGTTTAGAGTTGGGTCTGCTTAATAAAAGGGGATATCAAGTTGCACAGAACTTTTTTTTTTATTATTTTACATAAAGTTTAGGTGTGATTTAAAAGTGACAGTATTATTTTATTCTGTGTGGCCTCCATACTGCTTTTTATAAAGCAGTTAAAATAGTCCTGAAATTATTATTAATAATCATTTCAGTGTAAGAACAAGCATATAATCTCAAACAACATAAATGTGAATGCTTAATTTGTGATATTTTTAAATCAAAGCATGCCTTTTACTACACAGCAACTGTGAGTATCATCTTCTGTGACTTTACAGAGGATATAGTATGTTTGTACTTTTATGGAATATTTTTAATCTTACTAATGGAGCATTAAACTGACCTGGAAAATGCAGAATTAAGTTTTAGTTTTAATCTAAGCACTCAGTGTGCCTGGCAGCCAAACAGGAGGTTGAAGGGCAATATCATAGCTGTTTAGGTGAAATTATTAAGAGGTTAAGGCTGCCTGTTCTTCTCCTCAGAACTTTGACATATATATCACAGTCTCTACAGTTCAGCCTGGCCTTTTTAGCCTCATTTGCATGAGCCAAGGCTGTATAGTCAGCAATGTAACTGCCCAAAGAACCAATCCTATTAGTCCAAGTGAAGATATTTCTTCTTTGCTAAATGAGAAAGCAGGCTACAATACCAATCATTAGATACATTTTGAAAAATATTAAATACATGTATTATCATTAGCCCCTAGAGAATTTGATTTCTCAGAAATACTTGCCTGTAAATCCTGGGATACATTTGCAGTAGAAATAGCCACTTAAATGTATACCGGTTGCTTCATTTTTGCAGGGCACAGATTTACAATCTTCAGTTTCTATTTCACAGATGTTTCTTTCAGATCTTTGCGGACAGCTACAGTTGCAGTTGTGCAAATGGACCAAGCAGAAGCCATGCACTGATGTACTCTGGTTTCCTAAGCAATCTTCAACACTGAGGTTATAGAATCCGTCCATGTAAACAGGAGAACAGCTGCATCTGCAACATGCAAAAACAAAAAAATCCAATTAGTTGTAAAATTTAAATATATATTCATTTAAATACATAGGATAGCAATACAATAGATATGGTTGTGGGCTCACTTTTAAAATATTCTTAGAGAAAATGTTGGTTCTTGGCAAAACTTAATATTGCTTATTGTACAGAGTGAGTAAAAAGAACTTTAGCAAAAGACAGACCTAGACTCAAACACAGGTTCTGCCACTAATTTCTATGTAACCTAGGATAGCGTCATTAACCTCCTGAGGCTAAATGACAAGGTTAACGTTTGTCAGAATTTCTGTGAAAATCTGCAGTGTGAGAGCCTGACAATTAGCTTTCTGATTGCAAGGTGAATGCTCAACATAAACTTTTGAGTGTCAGGCATTCATTTCAAAGATATTTATCCTGAATAAACACACTGCCAGCTACATAAATAGATGAAGAGCCAGCCTGACCCACCTGAAGTTCCCCTTTTTACAAAACCTTGGTTGACCTAGATAACCGACCTTATGCGTGACCTTTCTTTTCCCTTCCTGCTCTTTAACTTCCGTTGGCTGGCCTGTTTGAAGAGTGTATTTATTTATTTGACAGACAGAGATCACAGGTAGGCAGAGAGGCAGGCAGAGAGGGGGAGGGGTAAGCAGGCTCCCCGCTGAGCAGAGAGCCTGATGCAGGACATGATCTCAGCATCCTGGGATCAGGACCTCAGCTGAAGGCAGTGGCCTTAACCCACTGAGCCACCCAGGCGCCCCAGCTGGCATGGTTTAAATTCACCAACAGAGTGAATCCGAGAAACCCTCGGCACCAACCCCCCCATCTCAATAAAGCCACAACTCTAGGTTTGCTCTCTTTTTACCTGATATTTAACCTGTGTGGCCTGCCCTGTTAGCGGGAACCCAAGATTAAAAGCGGAAAAAAAACAAAAAAACAAAAAACAAAAAACAAAAGAAAAGCCCTTGCTCTTTCACTGAGGTGCACCTTGCAATCCTGAGAAAGAAAACAAAACAAAACACAGGAGACAGTCCTGCAACACTGGCTTGAGGAAATGCCTGTGTAGGGTCTCCAGAAGTTAGCACCGACCCTAGCGAGTGCCCCAGAATTCCCCGCAGGTAGGTGAGTGTCCCAGGCATTGGCAGCCAGCGACAAGTGAGTGACGAGCGCCCCAGGCATTCCTAATCAATAGCATTACTATTGAGAGAAGCACAAAACAAATTTGAAATATTTAACCTCATGCCTAAGAGAAATGGGGTTTTAATTAATAACAGTTTCCATTGAAAGTATCCATTCATTCATTTCGACATTCATTCCTTAGATACAGATCTTTGTGTTTTCTATATGACTGGCATTGACCTAAACATACCAAACAAACATTCTTGGGTCTTCTTTATAGATTAGGCACCACCTTTGGTAAAGTGGATTATGAGATGCTATCTTATTACAATTATACACTATATAATATGCACACATTATTCCTTTGAATATTGTATATACATGCACATAAAGCATCAGAAAAAGAACATGTGAGGTAAGAAAGAAACCTAAATCAAAGATAATCTTTGGTCTAAAGTATAGTGCTGTAATTTTGAAGTATCCTTCGCCAACTATTCAAAGGACACTTAAGATAATCATATAAACATGTCAATGAGTGGAGAAGAGCAATGTCAAATTACTTTGCTTGTTATTATTAGTGAAAATTAACCTACTGAACCTAAGTCATTACACTCATAAATTTATATGATGGTAGGTGTTTGGAGCCAGCAAGAATGTTAAGGGTCGATTAGTTCAAACCTTTCTTCTTGTAGTTGTGAGAAACTTAGCCATTTAATGCAATTTGCCAAGGATCACTGAGATTGTTAATGGCAGTCAGGATAGTTGATGCTTTGATATATTCAAAGCACTGGCCTTGAAATGGGAACCTTGATTCTAATTCTTCTCTATTCTAATTCTTCTCTAACTTATTTAGAAGTTTTTGTGCCCTAGTTTTCTCATCTGTAAAATTATCAGTACTACATCTATTCCACAGAAGAGGATTAAGTGTGTTCATTACTGGGCAGGTAAGGCTGATACCAACCATATCATATGTGTATATTTTAACTTGAAATAAAGTTATTGAACACGGGCATGGCAGCGATAAATGGAGAATGATTATAGTAGTTTCTTTTTAGAAATTCAAGTAGGATGATATGATTTTCCAATATGGTTAAAAAATTCTAATACACTTTTGAATAAAACATAGTATGTCCTTGATCAACATGAAAGTTTCATTCCTGGAAAATTCAACGATTATTAAAATTTTATAAAAATATTTTGTGTCACTGTGTAAAATGAAGTTAAGATATTGGCTCAGATAGTTATAAAAAGGTTTTATATCCACATTAATGTATGCTGGGACTTTTGGAAATTGTGCAAACCGTGGAACACTTTTTGTTGTTCATGGAATCATTCTGTGCATTGAAAGATTTATAACATTCATTGTCCATCACTTACCTTCTAAATGTTAGCTGTTTCAACCAATTATACTGAATATTAGAATGGCCCTAGAGGGGCACCTAGGTGGCTCAGTGGGTTAAGCCTCTGCCTTAGGTCATGGTCTCAGGGTCCTGGGATCCAGCCCTGCATTGGGCTCTCTGCTCTGTAGGGAGCCTGCTTCCCACCCCCACCCCGCCTGCCTCTCTGCCTACTTGTGATCTCTGTCTGGCAAATAAATAAATTAAATCTTAAAAAAAAAAAAAAAAAGACCCTTGAATCCAAAATGTCCCCAGAATATAAGACCATCTCTTTGAAAAATCATTGACCTAAATACATTTCTCCAGTTTACTAAAGCACACAACCAACCATGTACAAGTTTGTGGAGCATTTTGTCATCCCAAATGCTGGTATGCTGGTATACATGCATATATGGATACCTAGTTCTAAGATAAATTGCTATTAAATTAAAAGCTTTTCAGTGATAAATACATCAATTTTGTTAGAAAAGAAAGTCAAGGAAAGTATAGGGGTCAGTTTGAATCGTACTTAAGTTTGAGACAAGACTGAAAGAATAAAGCAAAACATGTCAGTGAAAACATTATCTCATATATAAATATTGTGATTTAAATTTTTTCATCATTTAGTATTTTAATGGAAAAATATTCTAGGTAGAGATGAAATTAAGGATATCACTCTATCTATTTACCCTAAATCCTAGGATTACGATCCATATGGCTGATATACAGTGGATGCTGCATTAATATTGTTTGATTACATAATCATCACATGTATTTTAAAATTGAATAATGTTCAAGAGAAAGGTCATCTTAAAAGTTCTGAATAAACAGCTTCATGAAATTCTAAGTTTTAGGAGATAATTTGAAAAGTAATACCAAAAGGTTAGACTTATAAAAAGCTATTTAGATATAATGAAGTAAAATAAAAAATCTGGTCCAGATAGCACAAAGTCATATAACATGTATACATTTTTTATTGTTTGACATATAAAAGTAAAGCATGAAAAGTCATAGAGCCTGAAGCTATAATATAGTCAAACTTTGACTTTATACCATAACATATGCATTGGTTTGCACCCGAAAGAAAAATACATATATATATATATGGGAGATAATTATGTATACATTAGCTAAGTTTCAACCCAAACTATAATTGAAACTAATTATACAAAAGTACTTCCTTTAATGAATTTATTATAATTAACTTTTGGCATGGAAATGGAAATTACAATGGTATCTACTTTAGAATTGCTTAAACAAATTAATGACCTCTATATCATTTTACTATAAAGCTTAAAGAAACTAGGTTATCTCATTTTCCAGGGGACAATAAAAAGGGAAAGAAAGGGGCGGCTGGGTGGCTCAGTGGGTTAAAGCCTCTGCCTTAGGCTTAGGTTGTGGTCCCAGGGTTCTGGAATCGAGCCCCGCATCGGGCTCTCTGCTCAGCGGGGAGCCTGCGTCCTCGTCTCTCTGTCTCTGCCTGCCTCTCTGCCTACTTGTCTGTCAAATAAGTAAATAAAATCTTAAAAAAAAAAAAAGAAAAATAAAAAAGGAAAAAAGAAAAAAAAACAGGAAAAAAAAAATATATATGTATATATGCATGTAAGTGCAATACAAAAAAGAATCCAGTCACTAAAGAAATGTTGTTTAGTAGCAGCAAGACTAACCAAAACAAAAACATATACACATACATGGGGACATACAAGAAACCATACTGATAGTAGTTCACGATCCTTTTTTGTTTCTCCCCCCCACACACCCCCTCCGAAAATAAAATGTAACAAAACTTTTGCATGGGACTCAGGAAAGTTTGCATAACACACCCAAAATTAAAATTAGAGGCACCTGGATCAGCTCAGCATCTGACTCATGGGTTTTGCTCAGGTCATGGCCTCATGGTTCCTAAGACCTAGCCCCCTATAGGCTCCAGGTTCAGGGGGAGGCCTCTTGAAGAGTGTCTCCTTCTGCTCCTCCCCCCTCTCACGTGTGCATGCATGTGTGTGTGCATGTGCTCTCTCTCTAAAATAAATAAATCTCAAAATAAACACAAAACAACACATTCAATTTCTTTTTTTTTTTTTTTAAGACTTTATTTATTCACCTGACAGAGGGAGAGAGATCACAAGTAGGCAGAGAGGCAGGCAGAGAGAGGAGGAAGCAGGCTCCCCGCCGAGCAGAGAGCCCTAACGCGGGGCTCGATCCCAGGACCCCGGGACCACGACCGGAGCCGAAGGCAGAGACTCAACCCACTGAGCCACCCAGGCACCCCACACATTACATTTTTTAATTAAAAAGTCATCAATATCATGGCAAAAATAAAATAGTCTTAGAAATTAATAATTATCAGACTTCCTGGTTAATAGGTAATTTAAGAAAGCCATAATCAAAATATATTTCTGTGACAAATTCACATAAAGCTGTATATATTATATAAGCCTCCTGGCTCTACAGAAATAGGATTTGTAGCTATACTTGATTTTATCATGGACTTTGAGATTTTACACTTTAAAATAGAACTTTTGCTTATAACTGAAAAATAGAGTCTTGGTTATATTTAGCATCTCATGAAAAATGTGAATTTTTAAAAAATAGCTCATAAAAGAAACAGGTTTATTTTAAAGTTCCCAGAAAGAAAGCCAGAAAATTCATTCCTATAACACAAACTACTTGTATGTTTAGAAAGTGGAAATAATAATTATTTTAGTAATATAAAAAGATATATTCTTTCTACATGATATAGAGTAACCATGAAATGTGTTCTGAGGAGACCATTAATTTATTTATGGATACCTGGGGTCAGGTATCAGATATCATTTTCACATTTTGCTCAATGTTTTCCAATTAGGGAATACTCAAATGTTTAATAAATATATGAATAAACAGATTTCATTTTTATATGATATTTCTGATTAGTACGGATTGGTGACTTGGTCATAAACTTAAGCTTCATAAATGGTTTGAAGCTGTGAACACTTCACAGTCTGGGCCTGGTGTTGCAAAGTTAATACCCCATAATTACAAAAACTATACCAAGTCCAGAGGCAAAACGACTAGTGAATTTTTTTTCCTCCCCTTAAAGGTTTTCCAAATTCCCCCCAAAAATGTTTTTGTACATTTTAGGTCAAAAATGTGGTGACACTCAAACCTGTGTAAAATACTTCATTTCTATTATGCCCCGTAAGCTGCATTCAATAGAAAAATATTTATGATTAGCAACTATCAGTTAACATTAGGGTCTTTTGTCATAAAGTAGTTCTTTAATTTAATATTATCACAGTACTATCATTGCTACAGTGCTATCATTGTTTTACTTTTAAAGTTTTATCTTGGGCGCCTGGGTGGCTCAGTGGGTAAAAGCCTCTGCCTTCACCTATGGTCATGATCCCAGAGTGCTGGGATCAAGCCCTGCATCGGGCTCTCCTCTTTCAGCAGGGAGCCTGCTAACCTCCTCTCTCTGACTACTTGTGATCTCTGTCTCGGAAATAAATAAATAAAATCTTTAAAAAAAATAGAAAATAAATAAAAGTTGTATCTTGTGAGTTTCATTTTAAAAGTTTTCCATCCCAAAACTGCAAAAATATCTTCCTACATTTCTTTCAGTTGCATGGCAATTTTGCTTTTTAATTTGTTTCTGAACATATTCAGAGTTTGCTTCTACATAAAGTGTAAGGCTGCAGTCAGTTTTATTTACCATCTCATTGTGAACCATTTCCCCAATCCCTTCTACTAAAGAATCTGGTCAGTATATTCCCATTAAATTATGGGCAATTTCCTTGTATATCAAGATCCTATTTGTACGTGTATTGTTCTCAGAGCCCTCTGTTGGTCCACTGATTGTTTTTACAGTGACACTATACAGATTTTATAGTTATCATAGCAGGTGTTACATGAAGTTACACCCGATAACTTCCTTTTCAAAGAAGAGTCAGCTGTTTATAAAATATTATTATTTTGTATAGTTCTTGGAACTTGATTAGTTTCTAAAATAATAAGCAATATTATTGGTATAACATTTAATGTGTTAATTAACACATTGGTATCTTGGCCAGATTAAGGTATACTATCTTGGTATCTTGGTACCAAGGTTTAGTAGCAGCAAGACTAACCAAAACAAAAACATATACACATACATGGGGACATACAAGAAAATTGGTATCTTGGCCAGATTAAGGTATACTATCTAAATCCATGGTTACATTTTAATGTGTTCAGAACATCTATTATTTTATCTTTTTAATTAATTGTGCAATAAACTTTGTTTTACAGAGAATATGAGCATCTTTTGCAAGTTACTTCTAAGACTTTGCATATCTTGTTATTATAGTAGGTGATATATTACATAAAAATGTCTATATTTTGTGACTGGTATAGAAACAGTTAATTTTATATAAAGAATTGAGTTGTAAACTCTGCTAAGCTCTATTTTAGTACTGAGACAATGTCAAAAGCTGTAACAATACTGATCATTTTTATAATTACAAAATTGTCTGAATATCACGAAAGTTAAGCATAAACAAAGAAACACAGAAAAAAAAAGTTATATCACAGAACAAAAATGTTTTAATAAAATACTCCTGAAAATTATTTTTTCATTACATAAATATTTATTTAGTTCTACTGCATGTGTCATTTGTGACTGACTTCTTTCCCATAGCATAAGGTTTTCAAGGGGAATCCATATATAACCAGGTATTAGTAATCCATACTTTCTTATTGCCGAATAATATTCCATGTATAAATATAACACATTTTATTTATCAGTTGATAAACTTTTTCAAAGCACCTGTATGTACATTCCTCCAGCAGTATTCTCCAAATCCTCACCAACACCAGTACTTTTTATTAATCTTTCTTTTTAATCATATTGACAATAGCAGATGTAAACTGTTAAGTTTTTTCATTTACATTTCCAGTCTTCTTTCATCATTAAACATAATGTAATTATGTTGCTCCTGCTGTTACTGATTCTTCCTCTCTCTTTTCTTCTCCTCCTTCTTCTCCAGAATTCTTTATCAGGTTGAAGAACCTCCACTTTATTCCTCATTTTTTTATTGTTTTTATCATGAAAGTTTATTAGATTCTGTAAAATGTATCCCCCAACACTTCAATTATTGGAATTATGTGTTTTCCTTTTTTCCTGTTCTTCTATTGACATAGTATATTTACATTAATTAATTTAAGGATGTTAAAACATCCTTGTTAAAATTCCATGTTAAAGCATGAAAACCTTGTATTCCTAGGATAAATTCCCCATGGCCATGATGCATAATTTTTTTATATGTTACTGCATTTGTTGTGCTGTGACTATATTGAGGGATTTTGTGTTCAGATTAATAAAACATATTGGTCTGTAGTTTTCTTTTCTTGTGATGTCTTTGGTTTTGTTAACATTGTAACATTGGTCTAATAGAATAAGTTTAAAAATGTGTCCTCCTCATTTAGTTTTGGATGAGTTTGTGAATAATTTCTATTAATTCTGCTTCATGTTTGCTAGCATTCCCCAGTGAAACCATTTAGGCCTGAATATTTCTTAGTGTGATTTTTTTTATTTGTTTCTTGAATCACTAACTTAATCTTTTTTGCTTATAATAAATATATTCAGATTTTCTATTTCTTTTGAGTCAATTCTAGTAGTTTGTATTTCTCTGGGAATGTCCCCATTTCATCACAGCTACCTACATTTTGAGATATACTGCTGTTCCTAGTTTTTTTCTTATAATCTTTATTCTTTCTGTAATTTATGTTTTATCTCTCTTGCTTTTAGTAATTTGAGTCTTCTCTCTGTTTTTCTTAGCATAGGTAAGTCCTATTCATTTTGTTAATCATTTCAAAAACAGACTTTTGGTTTGTTGATATTCTATATTTGCTTATACCCTATTTAATTAATTTCACTCTACAGTTTACGATTTTTCTCCTTTGGCTTGCTTTAGATTTAACTTTTTTCCTTTTCCATTATGTTAGGGTAGAAGTTTAGGATATTGATTAAGATCTTCTTTATTTTTAACATAGGCATTTACAGCTATAATTTTAATTCTAAATGCTGAAATGCCTATATCCCATGACTTTTGGTATGCCATATCTTTATTTTAATTAATCTCAAATTATTTTTTAATGTCCCCTGTACTTTCTTTTTGATTCACTGATTTGTGTGGAGTGTGTTATTTAGTTTTCATATATTTGTAAATTACTGAATTGCTTGTTGGTTTTGATTCCTAATTTCAATCAATTGTGGTTAGAAAATATATCTTTTCTATTACTGTAATCCTCTTAAATATATTGCAGCTTATATTAACACATGACCTATCTTCGAAATGTTCAATATGCATTAGAGAAGAATGCCAGTCTGCTACCGTTGAGTGGAACGTTCTATAGATATCTGCCAGTTTTACCAGATTTATAGTGTTCTTCAAATTATTTTATATTTTTTTTCATCTACCAAACGTTATATCCACTACAGAAAGTGAAGTGTTGGAGTTTCAAACTGGTATTGTTGAATTGGCCATTTTTTTCTTTAATTCTGTCAGTTTTTATTTCATATATTTTGAGTCTCTGTTGTTAAGTGCATATATGTTTATAATTGCTTTATCTTCTCATGATTCCTTTGTCATTTTAATATGTTGTTTCTTTTTTTTTCAATTAACCATTTTTTCTTTTAAAGTCTATTTTGTTCTAGCACTTTGAGAAATACCATTGGCATTTTGATTTGGGATGACGTTGAAAGCACAGATTGCTCTGGGCAGCAGAGACATTTTAACAATGTTTATTCTTCTGATCCATGAACATGAAATATTTTTCCACCCTTTTGTGTCTTCTTCAATTTCTTTCATGAGTGTTTTGTAGTTCTTAGAGTATAGATCCTTTACCTCTTTGGTTAGGTTTATTCTTAAACAATGGTTTTTTGATGCTATGACTAACATAACATAAGAAAATTTTTAAAAATTTAAAAACAAAACCAAGAAAGTCCATTTTGTCTGACATTAGTAGAGATACTCTAGCTTTCTATGCTTGCTGATTGAATAGTATGTCTTTTTCTAACCTTTTACTTTCAACCTATTTGTACATTTAAGTGCATAGTGTGTGTTCTATAGATGGTATATATTGTCTATATTCAGAAATTATCTAACTTGAAAATCTTTGCCTTGGATTGGGTTTTTAACCCATTTTATTTTAATGTTATTTTTAACATAGTTGGATTTATGCTTATCATTCTCATTTATGTTAGCCTCATTTTTATTTTATTCTCATTTTTATAATGTTTTTTGTTTTTTTTTTTTTAACTTTTTATTTTTTATAAACATATATTTTTATCCCCAGGGGTACAGGTCTGTGAATCACCAGGTTTACACACTTCACAGCACTCACCAAAGCACATACCCTCCCCAATGTCCATAATCCCACCCCCTTCTCCCAAACCCCCTCCCCCCAGCAACCCTCAGTTTGTTTTGTGAGATTAAGAGTCACTTATGGTTTGTCTCCCTCCCAATCCCATCTTGTTTCATTTATTCTTCTCCTACCCACTTAAGCCTCCCTGTTGCATCACCACTTCCTCATATCAGGGAGATCATATGATAGTTGTCTTTCTCTGCTTGACTTATTTCGCTAAGCATGATACGCTCTAGTTCCATCCATGTTGTCGCAAAAGGCAAGATTTCATTTCTTTTGATGGCTGCATAGTATTCCATTGTGTATATATACCACATCTTCTTGATCCATTCATCTGTGGATGGACATCTAGGTTCTTTCCATAGTTTGGCTATTGTGGACATTGCTGCTATAAACATTCGGGTGCATGTGCCCCTTTGGATCACTACATTTGTATCTTTAGGGTAAATACCCAATAGTGCAATTGCTGGGTCATAGGGCAGTTCTATTTTCAACATTCTGAGGAACCTCTTGCTGTTTTCCAGAGTGGCTGCACCAGCTTGCATTCCCACCAACAGTGTAGGAGGGTTCCCCTTTCTCCACATCCTCGCCAGCATCTGTCATTTCCTGACTTGTTGATTTTAGCCATTCTGACTGGTGTGAGGTGATATCTCATTGTGGTTTTGATTTGTATTTCCCTGATGCCGAGTGATACGGAGCACTTTTTCATGTGTCTGTTGGCCATCTGGATGTCTTCTTTGCAGAAATGTCTGTTCATGTCCTCTGCCCATTTCTTGATTGGATTATTTGTTCTTTGGGTGTTGAGTTTGCTAAGTTCTTTATAGATTCTGGACACTAGTCCTTTATCTGATATGTCGTTTGCAAATATCTTCTCCCATTCTGTCAGTTGTCTTTTGATTTTGTTAACTGTTTCCTTTGCTGTGCAAAAGCTTTTGATCTTGATGAAATCCCAATAGTTCATTTTTTCCCTTGCTTCCCTTGCCTTTTGCGTTGTTCCTAGGAAGATGTTGCTGCGGCAGAGGTCGAAGAGGTTGCTGCCTGTGTTCTCCTCAAGGATTTTGATGGATTCCTTTCTCACATTGAGGTCCTTCATCCATTTTGAGTCTATTTTTGTGTGTGGTGTAAGGAAATGGTCCAATTTCATTTTTCTGCATGTGGCTGTCCAATTTTCCCAGCACCATTTATTGAAGAGGCTGTCTTTTTTCCATTGGACATTCTTTCCTGCTTTGTCGAAGATGAGTTGACCATAGATTTGAGGGTCTATTTCTGGGCTCTCTATTCTGTTCCATTGATCTATGTGTCTGTTTTTGTGCCAGTACCATGCTGTCTTGATGATGACAGCTTTGTAATAGAGCTTGAAGTCCGGAATTGTGATGCCACCAACGTTGGCTTTCTTTTTCAATATCCCTTTGGCTATTCGAGGTCTTTTCTGGTTCCATATAAATTTTAGCATTATTTGTTCCATTTCTTTGAAAAAGATGGATGGTACTTTGATAGGAATTGCATTAAATGTGTAGATTGCTTTAGGTAGCATAGACATTTTCACAATATTTATTCTTCCAATCCAGGAGCATGGAACATTTTTCCATCAGATCAATTAGATTTTAAGCCAAAGACTATAATAAGAGATGAGGAAGGACACTATATCATACTCAAAGGGTCTGTCCAACAAGAAGATTTAACAATTTTAAATATCTATGCCCCCAACGTGGGAGCAGCCAACTATATAAACCAATTAATAACAAAATCAAAGAAACACATCAACAACAATACAATAATAGTAGGGGACTTTAACACTCCCCTCATTTTTATAATGTTTTTTATCTCTATTCTTCTGATAATACTTATCTCTTTTTTTTTAATATTTTATTTATTTATTTGACAGAGAGAGATCACAAGTAGACAGAGAGGCAGGCAGAGAGAGAGAGGGAAGCAAGCTCCCTGCTTAGCAGAGAGCCTGATGCGGGGCTCAGTCCCAGGACCCTGGGATCATGACCTGAACCAAAGGCAGTGGCTTAACCCACTGAGCCACCCAGGTGCCCGATACTACTTGACTCTTAAGTAAATATTTTGTAGGGCAAATTTTTAGTATTTGTAATGCTGTTTTTATTACATTAGCTGAGTTATTTTCTTAATTGTTGCTCTGAAGGTTACCGTACACAATTTAACATATATCAGATCTACCACAGATTTAATCTATCACAGATACTAATTTAATTCTAGTGTGATATGTAAAAAGTATTACTGTAGGTCTTTCTCTATTCCCTATTTTTGTGCTAATGTTGTTATACATAATAAAATATACATTATATAAATAATATATAATAACTATATATGCATATGTTTGAGGCATAAATGCCAATCATTTTAATGAAAATATTTGTATTAATTACTATACAACAGTTCAGGAGGCTAAAAGAAAAGAGGCTAAAATTGGCAAGGATGTGAAGAAAAAAGAACCCTCATGTACTGTTTGGTAAAGCCACCATGGAAAACAGTATGGAGGTTATAAAATACACACACACACACACCAGAATATTACTTAACCATAAAAAAGAATAAATCTTGCCATTTGCATAAACATGGAAAGACCTAGTGTACAATGCCAAGAGAAATAAGTCAGTCAGAGAAAGACAATTACTATATGATTGCACATGTGGAATTTAAGAAACAAATAAAACAGAATTAGAAAGCAACAAAAACAACAAAAAACCCCAAACTCTTAAATACAGAGAACAAATTGGTGTTTGCCAGAGGGGAGGTGGGTGAGGGATTGTTTAAATCCATAAAAGGAATTAAGAGTACATCTGCTTTGAGAGAGAGAAATCAAGAGAGTGCAAAAGGGAGGGACAGAAAGAAGAGGGAGAAGCAGACTCCCTTCTGAGCAGCGAGTTGGGTGCAGGGCTCAATCTCAGGACCCCAAGGTCATGACCTGAGCCAAAGGCAGACACTTAGCCAACAGAGCCACCCAGATGACCCAAAAGTACATTTTTTTGATGAGCACTGAAAAATGTATAGAGTTCTTGAGTTATTAAAAAATATCAATTTTCGCTTGTCAGTACAATTATAACTTTTTGATAAATAGGTAATACTCTTATTTCAAATGATGCATAGATACCTGGATTTATTAATTTCATCTTTATAAAGAACTTCATGTTGACATCCACTTTCTTCATAATCAGTTGTATTTTCCAAAGACATTTTGCAAGGCCATCTTGGAATACACAGGCACCAGCATCTCTTACTGTCTTCTTTAGTCAAACAACTGCATTCATTTTCACACATCTGTAAAAAAATTAAAAAAAAGAATTTTGTAAATGTCCATCATATTACAAAATTACATTCTTTTCAAAGTTTGAATTTTAGGCTTTCCTTTATATATTAAATTCATGTATTCCCTTAGCAAAGGTAAAATAAACTCAGTTTTGATTTATTTTAAAATTATTTTAAATAATCATATTCAGTTTATAATGGAAATATATACATTGTAAAAAGCTAAATAAATCAATATCCATTAGTCAGTTGTTTTCAAACATCTTTAATGTAATTTGAATCAAAATTTTATAGACATTGCTTGTATGTTAGCTGATATGATAGAAGTAGCATCCTACTGATAACCAGATCCATGGAAAAACTATTTCTTGTAATACTTGTTTTTTCTCCTTCATTGAGTTATTTGGACTCATGTTTGAACTGACTGCAGCACCTTATTGCATCCCTTGTTAAAAATGAATTACATAAATTCATTAACACATCTTTAGCTCATATTTGCATGGAAATCATAATTTTACCTGTTTAGAAAAACATCTATCATTTTAATAATTTTAGAGGTCTTTCACAAATATGTCCAGTATGTTTACCTTAAAAGATTAAGTAGATTTTGTTGCCAAAGAAGTGCATCTCTTATGGATAGCTTAAAACTAGGCATATCTTTTCCTAGCTCTCAGAAGTGAATTCAGAACCACAACAGAATTTTGATAGTCCTTTATTATATATTTTTTTCATTTTCCTCTCAATACTTTTATGTTTCTTTTATGGTGTTGGTTTATAGCCAATAAATTATTTCCCACCAATGGCTACAATAATTAGAAATTTAGTTTCGTGGTCTAATCATTGGTAATAGATTAATGACTTATAGAGATCTAGCCTCTGCTGGGTAAGAGTCAACTGAGAATTCCTTTCTCCATTTTTCTACTTGGAGTTCTAGTCAATTTAGAATTTTTAGTCTACTGGGAAGGAGAACATCTCTTTGCATGGGCAGATACTATTTTTGCTTTTGTTTTTGTTTTGTTTTCAATTTTATTTATTTGACAGAGATCACAAGTAGGCAGAGAGGCAGACAGAGAGAGAGGAGGAAGCAGGCTCCCCGCTGAGCAGAGAGCCCAATGCAGGGGCTCCATCCCAGGACCCTGAGATCATGAGCTGAGCCGAAGGCAGAGTCTTAACCCACTGAGCCACCCAGGTGCCCTGACAGATATGTTTTTGTTTTTTTCAAATGCTATTTACCCTTAAACTACAGCTAAAGTACTATAAATTCAATCTCTCAGTTTTCTCTGCATGTGTTTGTATGTCTAAGTGTTTGTACTTCACAAAAAAAATTTAACCTTATTGTTTGAAAGTGTAATATTTTTCTACATGCAAGGGGTATTTATTGTAAAGTATCTTAAATTGAAGATGTCATGTTAAAATTTGCTTCCAAAGTTAAATTAGCACTTATAAAAGAAGAAATGATTATTAGCATTTTATCAGATATATTCTCTCTTCATATGTTTTACATAACAATATATGTATATATGCACATTTATTGGCTTTTTCTGAAGTTTGTGATTATAATGCACTTTACCAACCCAATCACATTAGTGTGCAGTTTTTATAAAAAACTAAGGATATTTTCTTTTCATTACTTCTATAAAATTATCAAATTAGGAAATTAACTTGGTATAATATTATTCATTATTATTGATGTAGGTGTGTAACATAATACGACACACAAAAATAACTTTGGGTGAATAGAAATTAAGCTACAAGAATATCTACAGCATACTTTAGAAAAATCTTTTGTACATATAAGCAAATGACTAAATAATTTCAAGGAAAATCATATTGTATAAATTATTTTGCCATTTGATATTATATTAGTAAAATCACTTAGTAAAGAGATAGGAAAGGGGAGAACCTTTAAGACCTAATAAATACATGACGTATTTACCATTTTAGGGCCCATGTCAATTAAATAGATCTGTAAAGAGATTTCACCCAATAGGAGTGAGTGACTTCTTTATAAAATATGTAGAATCCTGGATTCTTAGAAAAGTATTCATCTAGGTAAAAAATGCACCAGAATTTATGCTAAGTGAAATAAGTCAGTCAGTCAGAAGAAGACAATTATCATATGATCTTACTGATATAAGGAATTTAAGAAACAAGACAGAAGATTATACGGAAGGGAGGAAAAATGAAAAGATGAAATCAAATAGGGAGACAAACCATAAGAGACTCAATCTTAGGAAACAAACTGAGGGTTGCTGGAAGGGAGGAGGCTGGGAGGGATGGGGTGGCTGGATGATGGTCACTGGGGAAGGTGTGTGCTATGGTGAGTGCTGTGAATTGTATAAGACTGAAGAATGACAGACCTGTACCCCTGAAAAAATTAATACATTATATATTAATTTTAAAAAATGCATTAGACAAAATTCAACAAGGAAGAAAGACTATTTAAGACCATTGCAGTAGGTGAAAGAAATGGAACTCAACTTTGCTGAAACAAGACAAGAGCAATTCTAAGTGCTGGTGTTAGCTAGAGGAAAAATACCAGATGAAATTAGGTGAGAGACTTTTCAATGAAATGTGTAAAGCACATTGAGTTATTCTTGAGTTTGCAAAGGTTTTGCTTTGTTAGTAGTCCTTCTGTGTTTGCTAAGTGGTATCCACTGAAGTTAGGCTCCTACTCTTTCACAGGATGTTTACATTTACATCTCTCTGTCAAGGTTTATATCTCAAAGAAATAGTTCCCAGGTCCTTGAGAAAGACAGTTCCTATGTCCTAAAACCGGCAAGAGACAGAAAGTAGATTTGCATACATTTCAGAGAGATAGAAAAAGAATTTATAATTACAAATTTTCTGAAGTAAATGCTCTAAAAAAAGGAGGCCAGGTTTTTTTTGTCAATAAGAAGCCTATCTAAAATTCAGTTAAGGTGAGGGGAACATTAAAAATGCTTAGGTCATATTTTTAGCTAAATAAAAATATATTTGGTTGAATTAAAATCCAAATTTAAAGTGGCCTGGACCTACTAAAAAATACAGAAATAATTAAATTTGCTAAAGATCTTTCTTATTCCAACTTTTAGTGTTCCACTGTCTCCTCTATGTTGTTTTAAAAGCATCCCCTGTCCCCAGTAACTCATAATAATATAATAAATATAGTAAACTCATAACTCATAATAATATATAATCTCATAACCTTTTTGTAGCAAGAATGTAAAAAAAAATGAACTCACTTATATTTATGTGCTTTCCTTCCAAAAGTGTTTGCATTTAAAAAGACCTGAAGAGAGGGCCTTTTTTAACACAAAGAAAGGAAAGAATACTTTTGGAATTTTAGTCTTTGATGATGAGAACTGAAATGAACCAAATTTCCTGTCCTATATTTAAAAATACTGAAAAAAATATATAAAAAATAACTTACTCTTTGCTCCATGAAATACTTTTTCTTGGAAAGTAAAACTGTGAACCAACTGAAATAAATTATTTACCAAGCATAACAGCTTGTTCATAAACTTCACTTTAAGATTCTCATCACATTCTGTCCACCAGCACAAAGCTTTATTCATGAACTCTAAGCAGTCCTTACAAGGGCCCACCTCCTACAACTAAGGCTCTAAAGCATACAAACATCTTTCCATAAATTCTCCCTCTGAGACACTAGTAAGACTGACTGTATTAGGTGTTGCTTCCTATTATTGTGGTAAACCTAAAAGAATTAGTTTCTCGTGATCAACAGAATTGTTTTGGGAGGATCAGTCATGAACAAACACAAGATTCTGCAAAATACAATTAAAAAACCCTCACTATGAAAGTTCATAACCCTAGACAGCAAACATTGCTTTACTCTGGGACCATGGGACATTTCTCTCCCCAGCTGTGACAGTGACATAGGTATCGTATCAGATCTGAACTCCATCTTATTTTCATCAAATTCCCAAATGCTATTTTTTTCTTCTTTTAAGAAAAAGAAAATATTTTAGGATTCTTCGATTATGTGATCCAATTTGATCCAAAGAAAAAGGAAATTTCCTCACTACTCTGAAGAGTCTAAAAGAGTATTCTACTGGAAGAGGAAAAGCATAGCTTTCACAATTTCATCATTCAGATGACCTAAATAAAAAATGAATTGAGAAAGTCCCAGTAATCTACATTCCTTGAATAGAATTTTCTTTGCTTCACCTTTTCAAAATCCTGTAAACACTTTTGTCCAGCTCTCAGTGTGGACTGACTGCTCTTTGGTAGGTTTTGGTGACATGACATTGCACAAGCACCTACTAAGTCTTCATGGGGTCTTCTCAGTCTCATAGGCTTCAGCACCACACATTCCTCCCTTCATGTTGTTAAATCAGGTACACATCTCTCTAATTGCTATAATTTCTCAAAGGACAATCTGAAATTGCAGGGGCCACTCTGGAGAAATTTTGACATGAACAAGATTGTTCATTTGACAGATACATTAGAACAAAAAAAAAGAAAGACTCTCATGGGGAGACTCTCCATCTCATGTGTCTAATAGAGAGATTACTCTGTTTAATGCACAAGAATCCCTCATCATTTCCATGCTTCTGGGATTAATAAGCACTAGATTTTTAATTATATGGCTCTATGGAATTATCAAGGGTGTGAGTTATTGTTTAAACTGTTACCAGGTCACTAGGTTATTGTCCCAGATGCACCAAAGTCTTGGATACCTGAGACCAGAAAGGGAAGATAGAGTTTACTGAGTAGGTAAGTATAGAACACTTTCAAGAGTGTTTAAACTCTCTGTAATAATAAGTGGTGTGTACCTGTATGTGAATGTATGTGAAAATGAACTTTTCTGCATTTAAATCTCTCCTGCTCTTTGAAGATAGAAGATAATTAACCTTTAAGAGTCATGTGTTTGCCTGAAGCTAGGTCCCTGTTGTTTTTTCATTTTTGCTATTTCTTCCTTTCTTTTCTGGTTGGGAATTTTAAAAATTAATTTATCATAATAAATTTTCTATCAATATATGTACATTTAGGACTATTTTTCAGATAAACAGTCAAAAATGAAAGGAAAAGAATAATGACTAACTGTGCTTTATTTATACACTTTTCCTTTGCCAAAAATTTAACAAATCAGAAAATATGTACCTGTGTTTGTAATATAATTAGTCTTTTAGATGAAAGAAAATTATGCCCTTAGAATTCTGGCATAAAGTCAAAAGTCTTGCTTTTTAAAATACATGAATGTTGAGGTTTATTTACATTAAAAAGAGGTTATGTAATTTCTCAATTAATAAATGAATCTTTAGACAAATTTAGAATGATTTAATATAACTTCTAAAGAACTATTCTATCATTGTTTCCTTAAATTGTTTATGATTACAAAAATACCAAATAGAAATAATTGAAATTTTACTAACGGATATCACTTAAGAAGGTTTTAATCTTGTCAATTCTTATTGATTCTACTACATTTATGTACTGGAATGTTTACTGATGATACTACAAATCAAAAGGTCTTAACATGATAGTGTAAATTGCAATTTCCAAATCTTTGGTTAACATCAAGACCTTACACTGACATTAAATTGAATTAACAAATTATATTGGATACCTGCACAAATATAATTTAAAGTTATCCTTTTTCCTTACAGAATGAAAACAAGAACATGCAAATGTTAAGTGATGTATATTTATGTTTATATGTGTATATTTATGTTTATTTTGCCTAACATAAACGTTGTCAAAGTGATATAAAATGTGTGATCATGAAAAGATAAAATAACTAACAGTTATTGGATTGCTGTCTTTGTGTTTTCTCTTGAGGCTAAAAAAGCAAATATTAGTTATTTTATCAAAGTTGGTAATTAAGGGCACCCGGGTGTGTCAGTTGATTATTGTCTGCCTTAGGCTCAGATCATGATCCCATGGGGTCCTGGGATCTAGGGTGGTTGGCTCCCTGCTAGGCAGGGAGTCTGCTTCTTCCTCTGCTCCTCCTCCACTCAATCCCTCTCTCTCTCAAATAAATAAAATCTTAAAAAAAAATAAAGTTGGTAATTATTTTAAAATAATACAGAGAAATAGAAATATGTATACAAGATGACTATGATTTGCTTCTTTTTTTTCCTAAAAGAAGGTATTCATTTACTTCATAAGTAAATTTAATATAATATGTAATGCTCTTTTATAGGCTGATAAAATTAAATATATCTTAAAGATGAAAACTTTAGTCATCTATGTGTATAGTTCTGTATCTATGAATGGCTAAGGGTATACATGTAAAAGTATATTAAGCTTAATACCGATGAATTTTAAAAAAATGAATAAATTTTAAAAATTTCAAAAATATGTATGTAGTTGAGGGCGTAAGTGAAAATAAAAGTTCTGAGAATTTTGTAGTCTATTTGCCTGTATTTGTAATGCCTCTCCAGCTGGTACTTTTTGAAGTAAACAGTGACTCATATTTTATATTGTTAGCTCAGTGTTACTGGATTTATTCATAATAAAAAGGCTTTCCTGAAAATTTTATATGAAATATATACCAAACAAAGTTAGAATGTGGTTTTTATTTCTATAAAATAACCAAATTAAGGTTGTGTCCAGATAAGAGAGGTTACACATATTTTGTTAATTCTCTAAACTTTTTGGAAAACTCCTCAATCTCTTGGACAAAAAGTTCCTTACTTATTTAAAATTAAGATTCTAAAATTTTTGTTTCTTACTGTTATTTGTTTGATAATATTACCTAATTTGTATAAGACGGAGGTGAGATGGGGAAAATAAGAACTGTTCTTTGTCTTCTTGCCGTAGGCCCCGTAATTGTAATTGTGCTAAAACTACCCAGAGATTAGATAACACCTAGAAATTTATGTATATTCTAAAAGGCAATGGAAAATAAAAAATTAAAAAAATTAAAAGGCAATGGAAATGTTTTATGATCTTTAAACAAAAGGGTGACATAATCACATCTGTGTTCAAGAGGCTTTAGTTGGTAAGCAAATTGTAACATGAATAGAATAAAAGAGACTAGAGATAGAATGAAATAACTTTTTATTACTGTCTATATTATAAATACAAAAAGTAAAAGATGAAAGATTTCCAAGTAGATTGTTGAGAATTTGTTTCTGAGGTTATATTTAAACTATACATATCTTGAACCTGGATGTACAACTTTAACAAATTTAGTTTTCTTTTTAAACCAGAAAATTATGAGTTAAAGAGACAAATCAGGGGACACCTGGGTGGCTCAGTTGGTTAAGCGTCTGCCTTTGGCTCAGATCATCACCCCAGGGTCTTAAAACTGAGTTCCACATCAGACTCCTTACTTGGCAGGGATCCTGCTTCTCTCTCTGCCTACTACTCCCCCTGTTTGGCTCTCTCTCTCACGTAATTAAGTAAATAAAATCTTTAAAAAAAAAAAAAAAGAGACAAATCAGGAACAACTACATAAATGTACCTTACCTCTATCGTTCCTTCACATAGGAACCAACATACATAATCAAGGTCTTCAGATGGGTTTACATAGACTGCTCCTTCAGTATAGTTTGCAGAGAGAAAAAAGTAGGCATCAATGGACACTTCACAATTTCCATCCTCAGATCCTTTCAAAGAGATGGAAAATTAAATAATCTTTCACAAACTTAAATTTACATAAATTATTAAAGACGGTCATCAAATTACTTGGTAAGATCAATTTGAAAATGTCTACCACAAAATAAGCTTCTACCTGTATAGAATACTAAATTTGAAAAAGCAAAGTAGAATAAGGCTAAATCTTCTCATTTTGAAAATGAACTGAGAAATAGAGCATCAAAACTTCAAATAAATTTCTTATTAATGATTATAAAGATGATTTAATAGAGAAGATATATTTTGCATTAAAAGAATTTTTATTCTTTATATACTATATCTGCATATGTAATTATTTCAAAAGATATATGGAAAATATCCTTAAAACATTTATAATAGGCAAACAACTAACAACTTGTCCTAGTCCTCTGATAAAAGGAGTGTGTTTATGTGGGGTGGGAGGGTGTCAGTAAAATATAGATATGCATACATATACATATGCCTATATAATTCAGCTATTTTGCACTCTTTCAGACATAATATCTGTAATACAATAAAAAATGAAGTTGCAAGAAAGCAAAAGAATTTGACCTATATTCAAGAGGAAAGAGTAAAAACAGATTACCTGGAATTATATAGACTGTAAAATGCCTATAATAAATACGTTGAAGTATCTATAGGAAATTAATATAATTGGAAAACAGGAAAGTAGGAAATGAGAATTTTGGAAATGAAATGATGAAATGTAAACAAACAAACAAGCAAAGATATCCCAGAATTGTGGAAAGGAACTAATTATGCTGAACTGAGAACCTGTGATTTTTTTTATTAATGATGTAATATTCTCAGGTAGTGGAACAACAATAGGAGACTGGATACAGTCTCTTTTAAACATACCAAAACCTCCTGGTAAAGTTACCAATAAAGTTTTTTATGTAGATAATATTTATCCACAGAATCCTAGCAAATAGTCCTGTTTTAGAATTTTAGGTTAACAAACCTAAAATCTAGTGTTTGTGAGACATGATTTCACAGAAAATATTATGTAAGCTATACAATTCACAACTTAATTATGAAGTAGAGATGGTTCACAAGCTGAAATCTCCCCACTGTGTGCAAACATATTTAGATATCTTATATGTAATTCTGGAAAAAAGAAAAGAAGGTAGGAAGCCTTGCAAAATGTTCCAAACCTTTCAACCTTACAAGTGTAATTAAACTGCTAGTAATTTTAAAATTATAAAAATTATTATTAGATTACTAATAAAATAATCAGCGGCTGAGATTATCAGCAGATCAGCCATGAGAGAAGAAAATATCAGTAAATTTAATGATGCCAGTAAGAATCATATCTTCAGTGTGCTGAGATAAAAATAACTCAAATATGGCTATCCTAGCCTATATAATCAATAAATGCTCCTTTCTGTTTTGTGAAGGAGCTTAAATAGTATTAGATTTAACTCTTTATTGAATATTTGGGAGAACTTTGATAAAGGCAATATATTATCTTTATCTTTGTGGAAATATATTTTAAAGCTATTCAATTACTTTAGAGCTTATAGAACTATTCTAATTTTATATATATTATTGAATCAGCTCATCAACTAGTATTTTTCTGTGAATTTACCCATTTCATTTAAGTTGTCTAATTTACAGGCACAGAGTTCTCTATAATGATGTATGTGATTAAATATTTGTACCTGAGTTATCATTCCTTCTTCCTCCCAAATACTCAAAAAGGAGGTAATAAAGAAACAAAATGTTAATTCACAAAGGTAATGAGAATGAGGCAACAGTGAGCACATATTTTTTGAGCAAATATTTTCAATATATTTCAAGAAGCTAAAAAGATGGTGGAAACATGACAAAATTATCAGAATGGCAATAGTCAAAAAGACAAAAGTATAATTAGAGAGCATACTTATTTAAAAAAAAATTATGTGCTTAGCAGATATCTTAAGATTATCAAGACTTAAACATGCCTGAGAATGTAATATTGGGTTCTGGCAACAGAGAGAATACTTGACATAGCTCTTCTCTCAACTCACAAATCCAGATAATTATTCTGACCCACCACTCATCTCCCTGCTGGCCCACAAACAAATAATTTTCAAGATTTATTCTCATGAGAAAGAGGATCTTAGAGGCTCCTGCTTCAGGGATACCAAGCTCATTGGGATTCTGCTATTGAATGGTCAGCTGTCAATGTAGAACCCTCCAATAGAGCTGGCAGTTATCAAAACCCATGTTCACATGGCAAGCTTCCAATAAGTACTGCTAGGTCATCGCCATTAAATATGATTATCCAACATTTGGCAGAAAGATTTCAAATAAGAAAGAACAAACCATCATTAAAAATATTTACAGAGGGGCGCCTGGGTGCCTCAGTGGGTTAAGCCTTCGGTTCAGGTCATGATTTCAGGGTGCTGGGATCAAGCCCCACATTGGGCTCTCTGCTCAGTAGGGAGCCTGGTTCCCCATCTCTCCCTGCCTGCCACTCAGCCTACTTGTGATCTCTCTCCATGTCAAATAAATAAGTTAAAAAATTTACAGAAACCGAGGCACTGAATAGAAGACAAAAATTTAAAACAAATCAAAACTATAATATTCTTAGAGTTACAAGAAAATTTGTTTTATCTATATAAAAGAAGAGTGTCACAAAAATGTGCAATTTAGACAAGAGCAAAAATGTCTAGAAAAGTACAAAAATAATAAAAAATTCAACACTAGTTTTCATATTTTTAATTGGAGTAATAGAGTAGAAAATAGGGCAAAATAAAAAGAAGTGGAAAAGATAAGAATTTTGAGAAAATGAGATCAATTTAGGAGATGCAATATCAAATTTTTGGACTTACAGGCACAGAAATAAGAAACAGAAATGATAGATTATTGTTGAAATAATATAGAGACTACCCCAAAATTGAAAGGCACATGCTTCCACATAAAAGGGTTTATCAAGTGCTTACACATGAGCAAGAATAAAAATCATGAAAAAGTAAATTCGTGCAGCCACTACGAAAATCAGTATGGAGGTTCCTCAAAAAATTAAAAATAGAACTCTCATATGGTCCCACAACTCCACTTCTGAGTATTTATTTAAAATTAACAAAAATACAAATTTAAAGAGATATATGCATTCCCCATGTTCACTGCGGAATTATTTACAATAGCTAAGTCATGAGCAATCTAATTTTCCATCAGTGGATGAATAGCACACATGTGCACACCACACACACACACACACACACACACACACACACGTTATTTGGTCCTAAAAAAGGATGAAAATTTTGTCATTTGCAACAACATAGATGGGACTTAAGGGCATTATGCTAAGTGAAATAAGTCAGAGAGAGAAAGATATATACAGTATAATTTTACTTGTATGTAGAATCTAAAAGGGAAGAAAAAAACAAAAACTCATAGATACAGAAAACAGATTTATGGTTGCCAGAAGTGGAGTGATGGATAGGTAGAACACATGGTGGTGATCAAAAGGTACAAACTTCCAGTTAAAAAATAAACAAGTCCTGGGGATGGGGTCGATGTACAGCCTTGTGATTATACTTAAGAATGTTGTATTATATATTTGAAAGTTGCTGAGAGAGTAAGTCTTAAAAGTTCTTATCACAAGAAAAGAAATGCAACTATGTGTGGTATGGATATTTTTTATAAAATTTTATTTTTTTAATTGACAAAGAGATCACAAGTAGGCAGAGAGGCAGGCAGAGAGATAGGGGGAAGCATGTGGGGTTCAATCCCAGGATCCTGAGACCATGACCTGAGCCAACGGCAGAGGCTTAACCCATTGAGAAACCCAGGTGCTCCTGTGGTATGGATATTAACTAGACTTATTATGGTGACTGTTTTGCAATACATACGAATATAGAATCCTTATGTTATACATTTGAAACTAATATAATGTTATATGGCAATTATTATCTTAATTAAAAAAAATTATAATCTGCAATATAAGTCCCAAGATAGTGGAATTTCAGGACACTGGAGCAAAGAACATAGAAAAAGTCTTCCAGGGAGATAACCGCAAGTTGAATATAAAAAATAAAAAAGTGGCTTATTTTATACACAATTACATATTACAGCATGCTTTCCTTTCTTTTCCCTGTATCTCAGGGATTGCCATATCAATACAAGGAGTATTGCATAATCATTTTTATGTTTGTGTTCATTCTTTTGCTCCAATAAACAATGAGGCCAATTATAATCTTGTAGAAATATTACTTAACATGTAGATGGAAGCATGTGTGATGGGAAAGCTAAGTCAAACAGTATACACATTTATAATATATCTAATGGATATAGTGAATGGGTTTGTTAGATTTTATGGTGATTTTACATTTCACGAGCAATGTATAAAATATCTCAGATTTTTGCCATATTTATGAGAGAAAAAGTATGTATTTATGATGTTTTTAAATTTTGCTTTGTTCTCATTAAGTGTTATAAGCTGGACACTTTCTTGTATATTTAGGAATACTTATTATGCCTTCTGAACAGTTTTTGTTTGTTTTGCTGTTTGTCTGCTTTGATGATGTCTTTCACAGACACTTTTTCTTGTCATGTAGTCAAAAGACTTGCCTTTTCTTTCTGGCAACTAAATTTTTGATAGCTATAAAGGGTCTTCCCCATCCAAATTTTATAAAGTAATTCTCCATCATTTTCCTGATATTTTTATCATTTAAAATTTTATTTTTAAAACTTATTGATATGAATTTAACTCAGAGTATTCTGTTAAGATACAAATTAGACTTTTTTTTCCAGATGACGATCCAGTTGTTCAACCTCAATTACTGAGTAATTCTTATTTATCCTAACGACTGAAATGGAAATTCTATTAGATATTAAGTATTCTGTATGACTTGAATTTATTTTTGGCTTTGTTTTGCACAGTTTTGACTGTCAATATAACAGTAACATGCTTTTCATTATTGAAGCTATACAATACGCTTTATTATTTTTTTTCTTAAGGATTTTATTTACTTATTTATTTATTTGACACACAGAAAAAGAGATCACAAGTAGGCAGAGAGGCAGACAGAGAGAGTGGGGGGAAAGCAGGCTCCCCACCAAG
Organism: Mustela nivalis; assembly: GCF_964662115.1. Classification (NCBI taxonomy): domain Eukaryota; kingdom Metazoa; phylum Chordata; class Mammalia; order Carnivora; family Mustelidae; genus Mustela; species Mustela nivalis. The sequence goes on from NC_139024.1 coordinate 106,359,153, forward strand.
CAGAGAGCCCAATGCGGCACTCAATCCCAGGACCCCGAGATCATGACCTCAGCCAAAGGCAGAGGCTTTAACCCACTGAGCCACCCAGGTGCTTCAGTACGCTTTATTATTTAACAGAACGAAATCTCTACCCCACGGTTCACATAATGCACTTTTACAGAGTATAGTTGGCTTTATTTATTTTGTTAGATTTCCAGGTGGACTTTAAGAAATAAAACAAACATAAAAATTTGTTATTGTTTTATGGAAATCTTCACAAGTATGTGAAAGAATATGGAGATTTGAAATCTTTACTACACTAGGTTGCCTTGCCAATAGCATGGTATATCTGTACAATTTTTTTCCCCAGATTTTGTGTGTTTGTAACTATACTGTGGCAGTATTTGAAATTTTCTCAATGTAGAACTCAAGTAACTGTTAATTTTAATCCTGGGTATTTTAAATTTTTCAGTTATTTTTTTATTAAATTAATTAATTGGCTCTTATCTCTATATGAAAGCAACTTATTTTTTATTTAATAATTAACATAATCTTGTTACTGTAAAAATTTTTTAAAAGTAATGTAAATGAAAAGCAATAAAATATATTTGGTTTTTAAATCTGATTTGTTTTTTAAATCTTGAAGTAAGGCCTGAAAATCTTTTTTTTTGTTTTTCCAAGATTTTATTTCTTTATTTGAGAGAGAGAGAGAGAGAACAGAGGGAGAGCAAGAGGGAGAAGCAGACTCCCCGCCCAGCAGAGAGCACAACCTCTCTTAGAGAGGACTCTAAGATCACGACCTAAGCCAGAGGCAGATGCTTAATCTACTGAGGCACCCAGGTGCCCCAAGGCCTAAAAATCTTAAATGGATATAGAAATAACAGCAGGTATTTAACAAAAGATTTGAAAGAGGAGCAGTATAATAAGAAAAGGTACTCTTGATCAAGATTGCTTGGGAGATACAATCTCCAAATAATCATCATAAAATTACAAAAGTCATTTTGAATAGAATATAATTAATATCTTAAAATATCTTCTACCACAAATAAGATCTTCTACTTCATAAAGAAAAAAGAAGGAGAATTTAAAATATATATTGGTTTGCAATATCAATTCAGAAGCACAGAACTCATTCATTTAGAAAAAAAATACTTCACTGTCACATATTAAATGTTATAAATTTGTGCTTCAAATTCAGTTAACTAAGTTGTAATGATCACAAGCTTTAAAAAAAGAAAGGTATTCAGAGAACGTATCTCTTTATTTTTGCTATGATTTCATCTTTTCTTAACTGTGATTCATATCATCTTATTTCACTTCACAACTCATTATCCACTCTGTCAGTATCTCCTTTTCTCAAACCTAATAATACATATAATGAACATAGATGATGACATTGAAAAGAAACAGTGCATGTCAGCTCTTTCTCAAGTTGTGCACTGTAGACCAATTGTCCTTGAAGGGTCTTCTTCTAATTAATTATCATCCCTTCTTTGTAGAGCAATCATATTGGCAAGAATTGATTGGGCGTGTAAGACACTTCATTTAGTTGGTAGAAAAATATCTTAATTAAAAATAATTTTACTACTGGTAAAATTAATGCACCCATGCAAATTTGCCAGCTTGATTTTAATGTTTCTCTTCAATTATATTTTATGAGGAAAGAAAGGAAATGAGATTTTAACAGCATCAACCAGAAAAAAATAAAGATTACCTAAAACCTGTAATTCTATCTACATACTTTTAAAATTTATCCTAACTTCTTTTTTGTTTTGAAAACTTTACTGAGAGAATTGCTTTATTGAATCTTTATACTGACATTAAAAAGGAATTTGGGTAGCTCTACTTAACTATTTACTATTAAGCTTCATCCCACTGCCGCCTTTAGCTTGGACGGCTCAAGTCATTTAGATTCTCAGATGTGGAGGTCACATAATTCTTATTTTTGTAATCATTAGCTTATGTTCATTAAGTTTTGAACGAGTGTCATGAAAGGATAATGACTAAATACACTTACATTACTTTGATGCTAACTGCTCAAAGATGATTTATGCATTAACAATTTTGACTTCATATTACCCCCATATCCTAAAGAATTTGTTTTACTTTAAAATAAGCTTACTCTATCATTCATTAAACTATGCTTAGTCAGAGACCATTAATCTACAAGCTGATTGGTTTCCTATTCCTCCTCCTATTTTTCCTAAAAAATATATTTGCTATTTTATTTTTGTGAATATGTTCCCTGAATGCACTTTTAGTTCTCAGAGAATTTTAATGTTTATAATTTAGTGAATGTATACATGCATTATTTCTACTTTGAGACAAAGGAAAATCAAGTATAACAATGATGCAGGCCCTGAAGTCCATGAACTGATTTGGCTGGGTACAGTAGATTATGTCTCATATTGCACATGTAAAGAATTTGGGCAGCCTTTCAAGGTCTCTACGTCCACCTCAGTACGATTCCACTTTGATTGTTCTGTAATGGGAGTCAAGCAGTAGGTTTTAAAAGTTCCTCAGGTGATTAGAATATGTGGCTAAGGTTTGAAACAACTAAACTAACACAATCCCTAAATAGTCCTGAGACCAAATACATTAGGTAACTTCTCTAACTTCAGTTGTTCTCGTTTGCTTGTTTTGTGTCATTCTTAAAATAGTAAATATTCATGGGGCACCTGGGTAGCTCAGTGCGTTAAGCCATTGCCTTCAGCTCAGGTTATGATCTCAGGGTTCTGGGATCGAGTCCCGAATCGGGCTCTCTGCTCGGCGGGGAGCCTGCTTCCCTCTCTCTCTCTCTCTCTCTGCCTGCCTCTCTGCCTACTTGTGATTTCTCTCTGTCAAATAAATAAATAAAATCTTAAAAAATAAAATAAAATAAAATCTTTAAAAAAATAGTAAATATTCATAATATAATCTCCTAAGTTCCTTTTAGCACTAGCATAAAATAATCAACAAGTCATTGCTCTCTTCTATCACTTTTGGTGTTGAGTGTGATTTGCTTAATGAACTGGTAACTATTTCTGTCATTAGGGGTTGTTAATTCTCCAGAATATCATTTTAGAGCATAATGAAATAAATTATCATGTCTCCTGTCTAAAATGCTAATTGTTAGTTTACTTCAACACTGTTTTAATATAATAGTAGTGCTGTAAGTGCAGCTGTTGTCAGTTGAATAAAATAAACCCTTAGTTGAGAACAGACATATCAGACCTACTCGTTTGCTGATTGTTGATAAACCATAATGCCAAAATATCATTGACAGAGGAAATAGTCTTTAAAAGATTTAACTGAAGTACCATACAGTTTTAAGAATGTGTGCCAATTTGCATGAGCTAAGTTAACCAATATACAAAGTGTAATCATAGAACAGAAAATTATGTTCATCAAAATAGATTTTGAAATAAGAACTGCCATTGTATAAAACAATTAAAAACATATTTTAAAAAATGTGTTACAATTTTTTCAAGAGTTAAAGCCAGAAACCTTGGATTCCCATTGACATCTCTGTCAGTTGCTCTCTGTATTCACTTCAAAATAAGAACTTCCATGTATTTCAAGCTTCTATCCCCCAACAAGATGACTGATATTCAACTATTGATTTTCCATTCTCCAATCTATTTTTCTTTTTTGGCTATTTTTTAAATGTGTCAAACTCTATAGTGATTTCCTATTCCTTTTGGAATAAAAATTAGAAATATTTAACCCAGCACTTTAGTGCTGGCATGGCCCTCTCCCCAAATCATATTTCTATTCTTGTTCTCAGAGATGCAACAGGTCTTCAATGGATTCATCCCTTCTAATTTAGTGGAGGTTTTTTTAAATCCATTTTTTTGGCGGTATGATGGACATATAAAAAGTTGTGAATATTTGGGATGCTTAGGTGGCTCAGTTGTTAAGTGTCTGCCTTTGGCTCAGGTCATGATCCCAGGGTCCTGAGATTGAGCCCCGCATAGGTCTCCCTGCTCAGCGGGGAGCCTGCTTCTCCCTCTCCCATTGCCCTGCTGTGTTCCCTCTCTCACCGTCTCTCTCTCTCTCTCAAATAAGTAAATAAAGTCTTTAAAAAACAAAAGTTGTAGATATTTAATGTATACAAGTTGAGGTGTCTGGAGTTATGTATACATCTGTGAACCATAATCAAAATCAATGTCATAAATTTATCCATCACCTGTAAAACTTTCTTCCCACCCACTTTGTTTTTTTGTTGTTGTTGTTTATTTTTTTTTCCATGACAAGAACATCAAATATAAGATCTACCTTCTTAGCAAAATTTTAAATATACAGTATGTTACCATTAATCATAGGCCCTATGTTGTACAGTAGATTTCAAAACTGCTTTATCTTGCATAACTGAAACTTTGTATACTTTGAAACACAGTGTTTTTAAAAATATAATTCCTTCAAACTAAAATGCACTCTTCTCTAACTTCTCTACCCTCGCTTTATTCTTTGTATCTCTGTTCAAAGGTCATTTTATAATAGAAACTTTATCTGACCTCCCCATTTACTCTTCCAATTTTTTTTCTTTTTTCTTTTTTTCCTCTTTGGTTATAAGATGTCATGAGAGGCTATTTCTTTCTGTAGGAACATTTTATTTCATATTGTATCATACTGTATGTGCTCAATAATTCCTCTCCAAAAAACAGATCTACAAGAGTAGGGAATAGCTCTAGTTTTCTTCATTATTATATGCCTTGTACCAAGCAGAATTCCTGGGATGTAGTGAGTGGTAAGTGTATGTCTATTAAAGGAACAAATCAGAGAACACAGTATTAAATACATTCTTTGTTTGGTGTTTTGAGATATAAAATATTTTGTGTAATTGGAAACAGACCTACCCAATAGATTTTGAAGTGATTCAGACATACAAAAAAGAAAAAAAAATGATTGGATTACCTTTGAATACCAGTTGCTGCAAATATTTAAGTTGAGGAGGAGGATGGACTTTAGCTTGGCAAATGTCATGGCTTTTGGTTCCAGAGCAGCAGGAGTACAGATGAATTAAGCAAACATTCTTCACAAACCAACAGGAGTATCTTGTGCACTCTAAAGTACCTACATACTAGAAAAGGAAGCAATGCAAAATGACATGCATCTTATTAAAATATGTTTATGAGTATTTTGCTTATAAATATACAGTTGATTTCTAGAAGTATCGATTAAAGTTTATAAGACATACTTCTTATGTAACTTTTGCTTATTTCTTTCATTCTTTCCACTTCTCTTTCTGTACCATCCTTCATCATGTTCATGTTCAAAACGCTTATGTGATATTCTTTTGGCTAGATTGACTCATTGCTCAATCCACAACAGTCCCTTACACTCTGTTTTCTGGGATATATATCACAAGGTATGTTTCCGAGTGTGTATTAGCCTGGGTTTTTGTCCTGTTAAGCACATGGTCTGAGGGCGGGGCAGACACCATGACCATCTAGAGATGACTGTAGCCAGAAGGAGTCCATGACTTGTAGAGCACTGTGAGGTACTCTGACCAAATGCCAGGGATCAGACAGATTTAAAACAACTCTGCCAACTGTTCTGATACCAGAGTTTCATACATGACCCAGCATGGGCCCCAGCCCAGAGCTGCCCTTCCAACAACTGTTCTGACAGAGCCATGAGGTCTCCCTGCTCAGGGAGAGCACCAGGCCAGTCAGTGCCTCCAGAGAAGCCCAGGGCTGCTCCCCTAACTGAAGGCACATTGCAGTGCCAAGAGATGCTCCACTTAGCATTTATACCTTCTCTAGAAGAAAAATAATCAGCATAAATAGCATAATGAAGGGTGCCTGGGTGGCTCAGTGGGTTAAAGCCTCTGCTTTAGGTTCAGGTCATGATCCCAGGGTCCTGGAATCAAGCCCCACATCGGGTTCTCTGCTCAGTGGGGATCCTGCTTCCCTCTCTCTCTCTGCCTGCTTTTCTGCCTACTTGTGATCTCTGTCAAACAAATAAATAAATCTTTTTAAAAAATAGCATAATGATTATCCAATTTCTGAGACCTACGTGTTCAACTTCTACCCAGACCTAAGTTAATTGGGCTTTCCCTCTTAAGAAGTCACAATTTCTATATAGGTATACTATAAATTAAAAATAACTATAGTATTAAGAGGTACACTATTTGAAGCACATGTGAACCAATAGTATTAAAACAATGAAATGCCAAGGTACTGTTAGAAGTTGTTTAGTTTTTAAAAATTTGTGTATCATTTGAAAATGTTTTAATATAATTAGGGCATATTTTCTAATATGATTTGTCTATGGTGATTCCTAGTATCTTCAAAGACAGAATTCATATCTGGTTATATCCACAATGGAATTAATAAAATTTAAACAATTTCAAGTCACACTCAAGCCATCAATAAGTTTTAACACATGCTACTTTACTGAAGTTTTAGAATGACATAAACCAATAAGGTAAGTTTAAACCCTGGGGACAGACTACTATCACATATTCTATTTTTGGATACCCTACATTTATTTCTGATTCTCCAAGCTTTCAGTGAGAAAATTCCCCTAAGTTAGCTAATCTTAGAAAAGCTGAGTCATGGGACACAAAGAATCACAAACATCTGAAATTTCCTTTATTGCAATTACTACAATAAGTGATCTTTGTACTCGTTGTTTCAAGTCATAATTACGTTTTACCTGGATTCACAACATAATTTCCTAGTAGCTAGACAAAATATGAATCTTGAAGTAGAAGTCTCTATATTAATTAATAAATGGCAATATAACAGGAATCAACACTAAAGATGAGAGATAATCTGAAAGATTAATTAATTAATTAAGGAAAAATAGTCATTCTGAATTCATGTGGACGTGGTGACTAATATAATACTCACTGCCTATTAAAACACTATTTTCTTAATTCTCATAAACTTAAATAGAAAGACTTGATGATTCAGCATAATTTGTCTGACCAAATCGATGTCTTTGCAAAATTCAGTTAAAGTCGCCTCTTTTTTACATTGAAGTTAATTTATTTTCAGTAGGATGAATAGTCCTCTCTCCTGTTATCGAAATTTCTACAGTGACCTTAGATAACATGTTAATATTAATTTTTCTCCATCAATTTTGTTTATTCCCATGAGGATTTAAAACATTCACATAGAAATGCTTATTGATCTATTTTATTTTTTAATCTCACCAAATTAACACTTGGACTAAATGCTTTAAAAATAATCCTTAGTTTTAATACTCTTCATAGAATTCATGTATTAGGTAACAAATGTTTGTTAGAAAATCTGTGGAAATCTGGAAATACATTTCAATGATCATAAGTTTCAACCTTTGTCTATAAATAGAAATATTACTCTTTTTATATAAAATGTTGTGATGGAGTACATTTAGGGTGACCAACTCAACTATTTGCCTGGGACTTGACTTTGTTAGTATTGAAATTCCTGTGTCCAGTGAAGATACTAAGTACTCTGCAAACTGTGATGGATAGTTGCCCCTAATAGATCATATATTCAAAGTATTATTCCTGAGTTGAATGAGAATGAGGAGTAGAGCTGCAGCTTGCACGTGATGACAGAAATTGCCTTCTGTTTTAGGCTTCTGAAATATGTGTGCCTGCACCTGTGTGTTTGTAGGGGGTTAACCACCATAGCATAACTTACCTAACTCTTTTCAAAAGTTTCTTCCATCTAGAGGTCAGACTAAACTCAGTTTTTGAGGATTGTTTCAAATTTGAAATATCTATCAATTGTATTAAATTTGTCCTTATCTTACAAAATATATAGCTCATATTTCTGTAAGAAAATTTTTTCTTTTTTTATTGTTATGTTAGTCCACATAAAGTACATCATTAGTTTTTGATGCAATGTTCTCTGATTCATTGTTTAATTAATATTACATTTATTGTGGTAAACAGTAGGTGTTTATAAATTGCTAATAAAATATACACAGAAAATAGTAGTGTCAATTTATCCTAAACTTGACTGCCAAGTTTATATATAAAAATTGAAAATGGCAAGCGATCCAGTGTTTATACTACTTCTTTTGAAAGTGAGTGGGGAGCCAGGGGGTGGGGATATACAAACATGCATTTGGAAGTGAACATTTATCTTGTTGTTGACAGTGAACTAATTAACTGGCACATATTAGAAACCTAAACTTGAACTGACTTTGAACTTCAATAAGCTTGTGAGAGCATAATTTTGGTAAGCAAAGAGTGAAATTAAGACAAGTAGTTTCACAATGGCAGTAAAAAGAAAGAAGAAAATCAAGAGAATGGTCCATAAAAAAGAAAGCAATCATTTTTCTTTTTTTGCATCGCATGTCAGTATATGTTACATCAGAAAGAAGCAAATTCTGCAGTACCAAAGTTTTGTGACTTTTATTTGATTGACACAAAATACATATTCATAAAATTTTTGTAATCCTAACCAACTGATTTAACATAGTTATGCCAAATGTATTTGAAGATGCTTTCCTTAAGGCTTTTCCTTTTTTTATAAAGGGAGACTGATCTTGATTGATAGTATGAAGAAGCTTTAAAAACAACTCTATATGTTGATTTATTATTTTAGCAGCCACATTTCTTAGGCTAGATAATGATTTCTTTTAGATATCCTGCTTCTCTTGCTATATTAAGTATCTTAAACTTGTCTCTTTCAAAGAAACTATATCCCTAAATCATGTCTTATACCTACAACTGCACTATGTTCCTTGGTGATTCTATTTATATTTATTTTAAGCGCTTATCAGTTTTTATAAACTGTGTAAGAAAACATAGACATGCTTTTCCTTTTATATAATAAAGATATTAATAAAAAGGATAAAGGGTACTCCATCTCTCTCTTTCTCTCTCTCTGTGTTGTATGAGAGATACAATTTTACCATACATATAACCTTTACCATTCTTCAAATGTGTTCAAAAACATTATCTTATTTAATTCATTTCGTTTGAATACTCAACAGTCTTGAAAGTAAGTCTTATATTCTGTTTTATACTTAAGATAAAAAGACAACAACTAAGAGGTTTTGTCTTTTTATTTTAAGTTTATGCACCTCAATTTTCATAAGACTAGGACATAAACCTACATAGTTGGGTTTCCAACCCCATTATCTTCTACTTTATTTTTGTTCTTTAATTTACACATTAATAGAACAATTGGTACAATTGTTAACTGACTGACACAACAGAAATGTTACCACAAAATTTTGAGGTACAGGATCTTATAAATCTGAAGTTTTCTTATTTTTGTGACCTTCACCTTCCATTGCTATTCTTTTTTCACTCATCCTTCTTTAGCTACCACTAATAAATCATTAGCATTTTATTTATTTATATTAAATCTTACTTTACCTGGTTTAAAGAAATTTAATGACTTTTGAAAGAGCAGTGATGAATTCACAAGGAAAAAAATTAGAAAATATCTAATGAAATACTTCCTACAAGAGACTTAACATAGCTTTAAGAACACATGTAGACAGGGGTGCCTGGGTGGCTCAGTGGGTTAAGCCTCTGCCTTTGGCTCAGATCATGATCTCAGGGTGCTGGGATTGAGCCCCGCATCAGGCTCCCTGCTCAGCGGGGAGTCTGCTTCCCTTCTTCTCTCTCTCTGCCTGCCTCTCTGACTACTTGTAATCTTTGTCTGTCAAATAAGTAAATAAAATCTTTAAAAAAAAAAAAAAAAGAACTCATGTAGACAGAGTGAAGGGATGGAAAAATATATTTCAATCAATTGGTAACCAAAGTATAGTGGGGACAGTTACAGCAGACAAAATTGACTTTATTTTTTTATTTTATTTTATTTTATTTATTTATTTGACAGAGAGAAATCACAAGTAGATGGAGAGGCAGGCAGAGAGAGAGAGAGAGGGAAGCAGGCTCCCTGCTGAGCAGAGAGCCCAATGCGGGGCTCGATCCCAGAACCCTGAGATCATGACCTGAGCCAAAGGCAGCGGCTTAACCCACTGAGCCACCCAGGCGCCCGACAAAAATGACTTTAACCAAGAAATGGTCAAAAGAGCCAAAGATGGTTATTTAATGATAAATGGGTCAACCCATCAAGAAGATATAGCAGTTGTAAATATTTATGCACCTAATATTATAGCACCCAAATATATAAAGCAAATGCTAGAAGAGCTAAAGGGAGAAATAAATAGCAATACAATAATACTTAGGGACATTAATACCCCATTATAAACAATTAATAGATCCATTCAGAGAATCTATAAAAAAGAGCAGAATTTGAACCAAACTATAGACCAAATGGATCCAGCAGAATATTCCACTCAACAGCAGCAGAATAGGCATCAATCATATGTTAGGACACAAAACAAGTCAAAGAAGAGAAGAATAAGTTTTATCAAGTGTCATTAACGACCACAATAGAGTGAAGCTATATCTGTAATAGGAGAAAAGCTAGAATTATATGGAAGTAAAACAACACAACAATAGATCCAAAAACATATCAAAGGGAAATTAAAAAAAAAAAAAACTTGATATAAATGAAAATGGAAAAAATGCTACAATATAGATGCAACAAAATCATTTCTAAAGTTGTCTTTCTCTGCTTGACTTATTTCGCTAAGCATGAGAAAGACAACTTTACAAATGATTTTGTTGCATCTATATTTTAGCATTTTTTCCATTTTCATTTATCTCAAGTTTTTTTTTTTTAAATTTCCCTTTGATATGTTTTTGGTTTGGGAGAAGGGGGTGGGATTATGGACATTGGGGAGGGTATGTGATTTGGTGAGTGCTGTGAAGTGTGTAAACCTGGTGATTCACAGACCTGTACCCCTGGGGATAAAAATATATGTTTATAAAAAAAATAAAAAATTAAAATACAGGCAAAAAAAAAAAACACTAAGAAATTTAAAAAAAATTATTTCTAAAGGGTAAGTGTATAGTGATAAACACACAGATCAAGAAAAAAAAATCTCAAATAAATAACCTAACTTTATATATCAAGGACTAGAAAATGAAGAATGAACTAAGACAAAAGTTAGCAGAAGGAAAGAAATAACAGATTATAGCAGTAATAGATGAAATAGAAAAACAATAAAAAGATTTAAAAAAAAACTAAGATTTGATTCCATGAAAAAATAACTAAAATTAATAAATGTTTAGCTAGACGAAATAAGTAGAGGTGGGGAAGAAGCCCAAATATATTAAATTATGAATGAGGAGATATTACAACTTACACCATACAAATCGAAATATCATAATAGACTACTAGAATAATTATATGAAAAATTGAAAAATGTAAAATAAATGGATAAATTCCTAGAAACATATAACTGACCAAGACTGAATCATAAAGAAACTAAAAATTTGAACAGAGAGAGAGAAAGGAGATTGAGTCAGTAATCAAAAACCTCCCAAAAAAGAATTTACCAGTACCAGATGGAATCAATCATGAATTTTTAAAAAACTTCTAAAGAACTAATACCAATTCTTCCAAATGTCTTCCAAAAAATAAAAGAGAAGGAAACACTCTCACATTCATTTTATGAGGCCAGCATTACCCTCTCATACCAAAACCAGACTAAGACACTATATTTAAAGAAAACTACAGGCCAATATCTTAATGAGTATTGATACAAAATATCTAAACACAGTATTAGCAAGTTCAACAGCACATTAGAAGATAATACACCAATGATCAGGTAGAATTCATGTTGGGGGTACAAGGATGGTTCAATATATGCAAATCAATAAATGTTATATACAACATGAATAAAATGCATGATAAAAATCATACAGTGATCACAATAGATGCATGGGAGGTATTTAATAAAATTCAACATCTATTTATGTTAAAAACTCTCAACAAAGTGGATATAGAAGAAATGTATCTCAACATAGTAAAAACCATACATGAGAAGCACATAGCTAATGTCATATTCCATGGTAAAAGTTTGAAAGCTTTTCTGCTAAGATCAGGAAAAAGACAAGGTTGCCTATCCTCACCACTCTCATTTAAGAAATTACTAGAAGTCTTAGCTAGAGCATTTAGATAATAAGAATTAAGAAGCATTCAAATTGGAAAAAAAAAAGTAAATTTATATGTCTGTTCACAGATGACATGATCTTATATGTATTAAAAAATTCTAAAAACTTAGGAATAATAATCAAATGAATTAAAGTTGTAGGATACAAAATCAACATTTGAAAATCAGTTGTGTTTCTATACACTAAAAAGGAATTATCTTAAGAAATAAAGCATTTACAATAGTGCCAAAAGAAGTAAGATACTCAGTAATAAATTTAACCAAGAAGATGAAAGATCTGTATGCTAAAAACTATGACATAGATGAAAGAAATTGAAGACGACACAATAAGTAGAAAGATATTTTATATATATGTATATTACTATGTTTGATGGAATTGCTGAGTTCCTTAATTTTATTTTTTTGCATAATTTTTTCTCTCTTTTGTTCAGCTTGATTACTTTCTATTACTCTGTCTTCTAGGTCATCATTTAATTCCTATGCTTGCTTCTTCCAGACTTCCATTCATTCCATGAAGTGTGTTTGTGATTTCAGTTTTGAGCCCTTTGTCTCTGCTATCATTTTTTATCTGTGTCAAGGGTCTCACTGATGTCTTCCAATCTTCTCTCAATTCCAATGAGTATCTTCATATTTTTAAAAGATTAATTTATTTATCTTGTGAGAAAGAAAGAGAGAAAGAGAGGGAAAGGGAGAGAGAGAGAGAGGAGGAGGAGAGGCAGAAGGAGAGAAAGAGAATCTCAAGCAGACTTCCTGTTGAACATGGAGCCTGATTTGGAGCTCAAACTCACAACCCTGAGATCATGACTTGAGCAGAAATTAAGAGTCGGATGTCCAACCAACTGAGCCACCCAAGTGCCCCCAGTGAGCATCTTTGTAATCATTAGTTTAAATTTTCTATCAGGTATGTTATTTATATCTGTTTCACTTATATCTCTGACCCTGGCCTTGTTTTGCTTTTTCCTTTATGATAAATTTCTCTGTCCTATCATTTTTTCTAAGTCTCTATACCTCTTTTGTTGTGTTAGAAAAGTCAGTACATTGCCTGTTCTTGAGGGTGATGGCCTTAGGAAGAAGAGGTCCTGTAGCAGCATGCTGTGTAATGTCCCCCATTTCAGAGAGCCTAGTTCTTCTGGGAGTGTCTCCAATGTGTGCTGCATGTGCTTTGTTGTTGTTCTTGGCCACTTTAACCTTTAGACCAGTCATCTGGAGAGCTCTCTTTTTGTCTGTTGTGTGAAGCATTTAGTCCCTGACCTGAATGTGGTGCATTTTACCTAGGTGTGCTCTGGTCTGTGAAATGAGACCAGTCACCATTGCAGCTGGAACCACAGCTACACACAACTTCCATGTCAAGAGACACTCCTGATGTGAGTAAGAATTTGGATCAGTCTTCTGGGAGAGGAGTACGTGGTGCTGGGACCAAGTAAAGCAAGACTGGGAAGGACAGTCCACCAGATCACTGGGTGGGGGTGGCAGTGGGAGCACATGAGGAGTAGGAGTGGGGAGGGTTGGGTGTAACCAAGTAAGGTAGAGTGTAGGCACAGTGCTGTTCAAACACCTGACCCTTTGCTTATGCTGAGGGGCAGAGGAATGAAATGTTATAGGTCAGTTCCTTTGTTCCTAGAGAGATCTCTTTGTGAACTATGACTCTCTGGGATGTGCTTGAGGGTGAGCAAATAACCTCCCCATGGTGTGAGGCATGCCTAGGGGCACTCTTCAGATCACTATTTCCACATGGTATGTTCCTGCTGTTTTCCCTATCTTTTCTTCAAGTGCAGCACAATGCCTCTCAGGATCTATCCCAGTTAAGCCCCTGACCTTTACAACTCTAGGCTTTAAGTCCTGCTGATCTCCAGAAGTCACAAAATTTGGCCCCTTTTGATTTCCAAGCCAACTGCTATGAGGATTCCTTTTTCTCATGAGCTCCCATGTGAATTAGTCTGTCTCTTGCCCTTCTCCATGACCCTGACTCCCTTCCCACTGAAAGGGTCAAGATTAGTTTTTCTCCCTAACCCTGTCTCCAGACTTGCAGCCCTTATTGATGTAAACTCTTTTCTAACTTATTTGGAGAATTTGCTCTGTCAGGTTTCAGGGCAATTCCTGAGGTATTCAGGATGGTTTGATAGTTACTGAGTTGCATTCATGGGATGGGGTGAGCCTGGGGTTCTTTTACTCCACTATCTTCCAACTTCTCCCTCTCTTCCCATTCTTAAACATATAGATTTTGTAAAATCATTTTACATCAGTCTTCTATGTCAGTATGGATAAACTGTAATATTCTCCAAGGCTATCCTGTTTCCTAACATATTTATTCCCTCTGAAGGACTTTCATTTTTAGATCTCTCAAATACACCGTCTATTATTAAACTCCTATCATTGCTTTAAACTAAGTGACGAAAATTAGAAAGTGCATGGAAAATCTTCAAAGAGTGAAGTAATTCTTTTATGTTCAATCAGTTCCAAAGAACTATGAAAATAATCTGATTATCTTTGCTCCTAAATCAACTTCTGGCTATTGGGCTAAAAAGAATTTAACTAAGACACTAAACCATAGTGATAGTCTCTTGCACATTTTTTTGGCCTTGAACGCCAAATTATATGCAATTTCAGGAATGTATTTGACAGTCTGAGAGAGAGAGAAGAAATGGTTATCCTTATCATTTACAGTAATGTTAAAATTCTTTCTTTTAATTTGTTATCTTCAACTTTCTTTCACAGACAAGGTAACATTCATTTGTCTTAGCCTGTTATTAAACAAATGACTGGAAAATCAAACTCCCTATTAAAATTTTCATCCCAGCTAAATCCCAGTGAAATTTCTTATAATAGCAGTATATCATTAAATAAAACAATTGTTTAATTAATTAAACAGCTTCAGTTTTATTTTTCAATTAACATATTCATTCTAGAGTTTTTTGGCTATAATTAAATTTCACCTTTTCTGGAGAAAGAAAAAACTCTCAACTCCTTTAAAAATGTATAAATTTTGTTTCCACAGATTTTTAATTTTCCAGCTGATTCTGTTTTTTGGGGTGTAATCAGACATATTTAATAAGGTTGCCATACCAGGAAGAATACATTCTTAACAGACTGAGTGGCTAAATTTTTTTTTAACTTGCATAAGTAATGGAAAAAATAATTTAATATGTACTCATTTATTTGTTTTAATACAAGTCAAGTTTTTAACATTTTGTTACATTACTTGAACTCAATTGTAGTTAACATTTTGCTATTTAACTAAATATTTAAATTAAATATCTGTGTAAATATCTTCTCCATCTGTAAATATGTGTATCTTAGTTTTTCCTGTATTATTTTTTTAATTTAATTTTATTTTTTTTCAGTGTTCCAAAATTCGTTGTTTTTGCACCACACCCAGTGCTCCATGCCCTCCTTAATACCCACCACCATGCTTACCCAACCCCCAACCCACCTCCCCTCCAAAACCCTCAGTTTGTTTCTCAGAGTCCACAGTCTCTCATGGTTCATCTCCCCCTCCGATTTCCCCCCACTCACTTCTCCTCTCCATCTCCCAGTGTATTCTGTGTTATTCTTTATGCCCCACAAGTAAGTGAAATCATGTGATAATTGACTCTCTCTGCTTGACTTATTTCACTCAGCATAATCTCTTCCAGTCCCAACCATGTTAATATAAAAGTTGGGTATTCATCCTTTCTGATGGAGGCATAATACCACATTGTATATATGGATCATATCTTTTTTAAAAATTTTTTAATTTTGGGGGCGCCTGGGTGGCTCAGTGGGTTAAGCCTCTGCCTTCGGCTCAGGTCATGGTCTCAGGGTCCTGGGATTGAGCCCCACATCTGGCTCTCTGCTCAGCAGTGAGTCTGCTTCCCCCTCTCTCTGCCTGCCTCTCTGCCTACTTGTGATCTCTCTCTCTCTTTCTGTCAAGTAAATGAATAAAATCTTTAAAATTTTTTTTTAATTTTTTTAATATTTCTTTTCAGTGTTCCAGAGTTCATTGTTTATGCACCACACCCAGTGTTCAATGCAATACTTGCCCTCCATAATACCCACCACCAGGGTCACCCAACCTCCCACTGCCACCTTTCCAAAACCCTCAGTTTCTCTCTCGAAGTCCACAGTCTCTTATGGTTTGTCCCCCTCTCCAATTTCCCCCAACTCACTTCTCTTCTCCATTTCCCCATGTCCTCCGTATTATTCTTTATGATCCACAAATAAGTGAAATCATATGATAATGACTCTCTCTGCTTGGCTTATTTCAATCAACATAAACTCTTCCAGTCCCATGCACGTTGATACAAAAGTTGGATATTCATCTTCTGATGGAGGCATAATACTCCACATCTTCTTTATCCATTCATCTGTTGAAGGGCATCTTGGTTCTTTCCACACAGCTTGGTAACTGTGGCCATTGCTGCTATGAACATTGGGGTACAGATGGTCCTTCTTTTCACTACATCTGTATCTTTGGGGTAAATATCCAGTAGTGCAATTGCAGGATCATAGGGTAGCTCTGTATTTAATTTCTTAAGGAATCTCACTGTTTTCCAAAGTGGCTGCACCAATTTGCATTCCCACCAACAGTGTAAGAGGGCTCCCCCTACTCCCCATCCTCTTCAACTCATGTTGTTTATGGTCCTGTTAATATTGGCCATTCTAAATGGTGTAAGGTAGTATCTCAATGTGGTTTTGATTTGAATCTCCCTGATGGCTAATGATGATGAACATTTTTTCATGTGTCTGTTAGCCATTTGTATGTCTTCTTTGGGGAAGTGTCTGTTCATGTCTTCTGCCCATTTTTTGATGTGATTATCTGTTTTGTTTATTTTGAGTTTGAAGAGTTCTTTATAGATCTTGGATATCAGTCCTTTGTCTGTAGTGTCATTTGTGAATATTTTCTCCTATTCCATGGTTTGCCTCTGTTTTGTTGACTGTTTTATTTGCTGTGCAGAAGCTTTTGATCTTGCTGAAGTTCCAAAAGGTCATTTTCACTTTTGTTTCCCTTGCCTTTGGAGACGTGTCTTGAAAGAAGTTGCTGTGGCCAATGTCAAAGAGGTTACTGCCTATGGTCTCCTCTAGGATTTTGATAGATTCCTGCCTCACGTTGAGGTCTTTGATCCATTTTGAATTTATCTTTGTGTATGGTGTAAGAGAATAATCAAGTTTCATTTTTCTATACATAGCTGTACAATTTTCCCAGCACCATTTATTGAAGAGACTGTTTTTTCCACTGTATATTTTTTCCTACTTTGTCAAAGATTATTTGACCATAGAGTTAAGGGTCCATATCTGGACTCTGTACTCTGTTCCACTGGTTTATGTGTCTGTTTTTGTGCCAGTACCATGCTGCCTTGGTGATCACAGCTTTGTAGTAAATCTTAAAATCAGGCAATATGATGCTCCGACTTTTGCTTTTCTTTTTCAATATTTCCTTAGCAATTTGGGGTCTCTTCGGGTTCCATACAAATTTTAGGGTTGTTTGTTCCAGCTTTTTGAAAAATGCCAGTGGAATCTTGATTGGGATGACACTGAAAGTATAGACGGCTCTAGGCAGTATAGACATTTTAACAATGTTTATTCTTCTGATCCATGAGCGTGGAATGCTCAATCTTTTTGTGTCTTGTATTATTTTTATAATCAATTCTTACATCACTGATTTTACTTTTTATATCTAGCAACTTAAATCTTAAATGTTTTCCCAATTGAGCCACTGAGTATATTTTCACAAATGGGTAGATATGGGTAGAAGGCTTTAACCCTTGGTCCTCATAAAAGAAATAAAACTGGACCATATTAAAAATATTAAAATTCACTGTGACATCTTCTTTTGGGGGTGATTCTAGATAATTTTATAATTCCTTCAGGTCTTTCTTATAGTTACCTTTTTAATCAATAGTATTAATGAGGAAATTAGGGATAATGTGCTTCTATGGGTCAATTTGGTTCATTTTAAAAGTTCAGCTCAATCACCTTGGATAACACCACTGAGTTCTCAAAATCATTACTAAAGAGATAGAATAGAATTAAAAAGAAGTGGTTGTCTAATTAGAACTTTGCAGAGTAAGTGTAAGAGAGGCACCTAGTTTTTAAAACTGAAATTTAACTTATGTATCCTGATTTTTATATTCATTGTTCAAATGAGAAGAGTAATTTTAATTTTCTTTGCAAAAAAATTTAACTAGGTGACAGCCCATATTAAGCCTTTTTGTTACAGTTATGTAATTAAACTTTGCACCTCATTGTAAAGAGTTCTAGTCATCAGCATCTTGTCAGAAGGAATTTTTGTAAATTAAGAAAGATTGCTTGCAAAAACATGCTAACTTTGTGAAGGGTGTCTAGAAAGATAAAGAATTAGGACTTAAGGTGATTACCAGGCTGAGAAAAATTGGTAAGTGACAAAGAATTGGTGAAGCAAATGCCTTTCTGTATTCTCATAACAGATGTAAGAATGATTAGGGATTGACCCAGATTTGCTAACAGTAAACCTATTCAAAATACAATGGCAACAACCAAGAAAAATACTGCCACTTTTATTCTCTTAGGACCTAAAAGATTCCTCTTGTGACCATTCATCTGCATGCAATTCTCATTCCCTGAATTTTTCTGTCCAGTTTTAGATTCAGGTAAGGAAAGATTATGAAGAGCTAGTGAAGGAGGTAGGAAATATATTTAACATTAAGTATATATTTAAGTATACTTAAGTATGCTTAGGGCCTGTTTGTATCTCTTGCTGTCAGTTTGAGGAAATAATCCTTCCTTTTTTTCTTTCTCCAAATTTTTCTTTAAATTCAAGTTAGTTAACATACAGCATTATACTGGTTTCAGGTGGAGAAATTAGTGATTCATCGCTTACATACAAACACCCAGTGCTCAGAACAAATGTCTTCCTTAATACCCCATTACCTATTTAACCCATTCTCATGCCCACTTCCCCTCCAGTAACCCTCAGTTTTTTTTTTTTTTCCTCTATAGTTAAGGTCTGTTTCTTCATTTGCCTCTCTTTTTTGCCCCCTATGTTCATTTGTTTTATTTCTTAACTTTTCACATATGAGTGAAATCATATGGTATTTGTCTCTGACTAACTTATTTCACTTAGCATAATGCTTTCTAGATTCATCCACATCTTTGCAAATGGCAATAGTTTATTCCTTTTTAATCCTTCCTTATATTTTTAGAAGGTATTATTTATTCATTTGAGAGACAGAGAGAGCACAAGCAGAGGAAGAGGCAGAGGGAGAGGGAGAAGCAGACTCCTCACTGAGCTGGGAGCTGGACATGGAGTTTGATTCCAGGACCTGGAGATTATGACCTGAGCCTAAGGCAGATGCTTGACCATCTGAGCCACCCAGGTACCCCAAATCCTTCCTTACAATAGGTGGATACAATCATCAAACCTAAACTTTGAATGACTACTCTAAGGCATGAGATAGGACCATGAACTGTCTTGTTCAGCAGTATATGCTTAGGTAGAGAGTTTCTACAAAGTAGTTTTTCAATACATATTATTTCATTGAGAAAAACTAGTGACATGGCACAAATAAGAAGGCTACAAAACCTGAGATGAAAAAGAAGGGTAGAGACATTTTCCATAGAAACCCCTGACTAAGGCTTTCACCAAAACTTATTGTGGAAGAATAAAAGTTAGTTAACCCATGGGCCTCTGTGATTACCTGTCATTACACCTATTATCAAAATGTTGGCTGAATAGTACATTATATATGATGCTTTGTAGTGATAATCACCTCATTTTTAATTAACACTTTCATTGGTTTCTTAGAGTTCTAGGTGAAACATTACTTCACAAATTGTTAATGATAATATCAGGATCATATAGATTACAATTTATAAAAATTAGCTGTCCATATTGGGGAAGAATACGAGTTAAACAGTGTTCCACGTATAAACCAGCCTTGGTTCAATGCCTGTTATACTAGACAAGTAATTGATAGAACCCCATTTAATTCTCCAAAGTATCCTGGTGTGGATGATAAATTAGTAAATCACATAAACATGCAGGATACATTAGCAGGGGCTATTCTTGTCTGAGTGAGTAATGGGAGAGCAAAATGTTAAAAGACAAGATCTCACTTTATGAGCATACCTGCTGTTTCCCTAAGTAGGTGACACATGGACCCACAGGCATGCCCACCATTTCAAAGTAAACACAGAATTTTAACCAATGAATGATGAGTCCACTTTTCCAATATACAGAGCCAACCAGTTATCTTGTTGTTTTTTTTTTTTTTTCCTGACCTGCACTGATTCATCTATGTCAATTAGTTACAGACAGTCCTAAAACTAGAAATGGCCTCTAAGAATAAATCTAGGGTGACTTATTTTTGTGTTTCATGTATATCTTTTTGAGAAGACCTATTATCATCCTTATATTTTCAAACTTACATATTCTGTTAAGGAGCTTCTCTACTCATTTTCAGCTAGCAAATTTTGGTGTTAAAAATGTTTCGTTGAAATCTCCATGTTTTCTTTCCCATTGCTGGTATAATAAATTACTATGACCCTAGCAGTCTAAAACATTTGTCTCTTATATTTCTGAAGGTGGCAAGTCCAAAATCAGTCCTACTTGGATGGAGTCAAAGTTTCAAGAGGGCTAGCAGCTTCTGCAGGCTCTGAGGGGAGAATCAATTTCCTAGCATTTTTCACCTTCTGGTGGTTGCCTATATTCCTCAGTTCATGGGCAATTCCTATACTTTCAAAGAGAAACATTTCAGTCTCTGTTCCCATCATCACATCACTTTCTTGGTTTCAGACTCTTTCTACAGCCCTCTGATAAGAATCTTTGGGATCCACGATAAAATTATATCAAATCCTTGTCTTGATCACATCTTCAGAGTCTCTTTCTCCATGTAAGATAATATTGAGAGGCTCTTGGGAGTAGAACATGGCATATATGGGGTACCTTTATTCCCTCAACCATACTCTGGTTTCCCCAGAAAATGTTCATGAAAGCTATGCCTTCAGTTTATTTCACATCCACTTTTGATACCTCTTTTTAGGTATCTAACCTTAGCATATCTACAGATGTTATGGTTCTAACTCCTGCCAACAAGCACTTTAGGAAGAAAGTTCCTTCTTAGTGATTCTAAATGTAATATGAATGAGATTCACATAAATAACCACATTTTTTAAGGTTTTATGTATGTATGTATGTATGTATGTATGTATGTATGTATATATTTGACAGAGAGAGACACAGCGAAAGAGGGAACAGAAGCAGGGGGAGTGGGAGAGGGAGAAGCAGGCTTGCCACCAAGCAGGGAGTCTGATGTAGGGCTCTATCCCAGGACCCTGGGATCATGACCTGAGTGGAAGGCAGACACTTAACGACTGAGCCACCCAGGCACCCCAAATAAACACACTTTTAAGAATTAAATTCACCAATGGGGGTTTTTCCTTAATTACAGGAGGCAAATTTTCAAATTTAAAAACTTCATGAATTTTTTTTCTATTTATTTTTCTATTTCTTTTCTTTTTTTTTTTAAAGATTTTTATTTATTTATTTGACAGAGAGAAATCACAAGTAGATGGAGAGGCAGGCAGAGAGAGAAAGGGAAACAGGCTCCCTGCTGAGCAGAGAGCCCGATGTGGGACTCGTTCCCAGGACCCTGAGATCATGACCTGAGCCGAAGGCAGCGGCTTAACCCACTGAACCACCCAGGCGCCCCTCATTTTTCTATTTCATTATCAATGAAGACCTATTGACACCTATAGATTTTCTAAGCTATATAAACTGTCCATATTTGTTTCCTTTAAATATGAACATTTCAACTATTCACAGGATTGCACTAGTTTAGATTAAGTTGTGACTTCTTATACTTAAACTGTTTTCATTTACTTTATCACCTGATATAAAAACTCTGCTAAAAGTGGGCAAAAGAAATAATAAAATATATGCTTAAAACTCCCTCTATTTTTGCTTTTATAAATTGATAATAGTATAAAATCAAGTAAAATCAATTTTTTGAATATGAGAGAAGTTTTTGAATATATTCATAATTTAAGTTTATTCATTAGCTATTACATAGCTACTGATAATTATTACAATCACATATAAAATGTGTGAAATTACAAAATTATTACTTATTATAAATCAATTAACCTACATATCTACTTTGGATCTAGAAGTGACATTGATGTAAAGTCTAATCTCTGAGTTCTTCTATTTTTGTCCCAGAACTACTAATTAAGACACCAGTATATTTTCTATACACAAAGTTCTTGACATATAATAGAATCTGTGTGGTAACTTTAATTTCTATTAATTCTTCAAAGATAGGAATACCTGTTGCTTTATTATTACTTACTAGGGAGGCAGTGTCAGAGGACTCAGATAATAAATAATATGTGAGCCCAACTTTTGGTAGAACCAAAAGTTCTACCTCTTTTTGTGACTAACAATGTAGAACAATAAAATCATTTAACAACTGGTTAAACATTAACCCTAGGAAATTTTTTTTCTTGAGTTCTTTGAAAAAATTTATTCCAAGTCAAAACATGTTGTTTGTGCTTGCTTATTTAAAATGTGCTTGTGATTCAAATGATTAAAATATATTGAAGAACTAAAATAAAGAAGTAACATATGCACAGGAAAAAGATTTAAAAGTTTAAAGCTACTGTGAGGACATTATTCTCTTTCAAGCATTATTTTAGGCAACAGTCAACTTCCCTACCAAAAGTCTGAACAGAAGCAGGATAAATTATCCACTTAATGAAGTAGACAGAGAAAGCCATTGAGAAATTTGTCTATGAAAAAGAGAGAAGAGAAAACGAATAACAATTTCTGAGGTATAAGACATGTATCAGAAGATTATTGAAGTCGACCCTGATTATACAGCCTTCCTAAAGCTCCTTCAAGCATTTCAATGACTCTTTCATTTAGCCATTTTATGTTTAATAAATCTGGAATTCTGCTCCTGTTTCCCCCCTCCTTAAAAACAAAGTTGAGAGAACTCATTCTCATCACATATTTTAAGCTACTTAACCTCCAAATTTTTTCAACTAAATGTTCAATAACATAAATAATAAGAAAAATTCAAACAAATTTGGGGTGCCTGGGTGGCTTAGTCAGTTAAGTATCTGCCTTTGGCTCAGCTCATGATCTCAGGATCCTGGAATCTAATCCCTCATCAAACCTCTTGCTTAGCAGGGAGTCTGCCTCTCTGTCTCCTTCTGCCTTTCCCCCAGGTCATACGCTCTCTCTTTCTCTCTTTCTCTCTCAAATAAATAAATAAAATATTTTTAAAAATTCAAACAAATTTAATCTAAGTCAGTAAGTATTTCAGAGGGAAGGATTGAGAAGTAGAGTCTGTGACCTACCAGCATGTATACCTCTTTCTGAACTTAAAGTAATTAATCTATTCCCAACAAAGGAAGAAAAAGAATAAGAAAGCAATTTGACTTAACCAACTCTATGTACCTAACTCAGTTGCAGGGTCCACATAAACTAGAAAAAAGTCTCAGTTTATAATGCTATCTTATGCTAGGGATCTGCTAGTTCGAGACAAAAGTTTCTCTTCTTTAAGTCTGGGGTTCTTTAACTTTCATGAAGACTGTTTTTCTTTCTGGGCACAGGTTTTACTATTCTCCAACTTATATGGCCTAACTTTCCTAAGTCAGTTTTCTCAACCACAGCAGTACAGATATTTGGACCTGATATTTCTTTGTTGTAGGGGGCTGTCATGTGCATTGCAGGATGTGCAGCGGCTGTTATTAGCAGATTCAATCTCTATTTGTGACAACCACAAATGTCTCTAGACACTGACAAGTACCACCCAGGGTGTGGGGGGCAAAAATTACACTTGGTTGCTTCAGGGATCTGTTGTATCTGACTTTACCTATTCTTTTCCAGAGATGTCTCTTAGATCTCACCATTATGGCACTATCCATCCATTCTCCAAATCTCAAGAAAAGTCTCAGGATTGTTAAAGAATGAACAAATTGCCATATTTTTCTCATTGAGGGTACAATTACAAGGAAATTTTAGTAGCTTAGAATACTTATGGGTCAGTATGAAATAGTTTCAACTTTTCTGTTCAACTTAGGATTCTGCAGCAGATCATAGTGTAAACATTAGTTTTTTTTTTTATTTTGTATATGTGTACAAACTAATATTTTGAGTGTCTAAAACATATTTAGCTTCCAATGTCCCTTTCTTTGATAAGTTGAACTTTACAATTTTTTACATTAAAAAAAAGCAACACTGAGGGGTCTTTTATGTATCATGTAATTCTTTCCATCTTCACCAGATATACCTCTCCCCAAATTCCATGTCGAGGAAGCACTGACTACCCACTACTAAGGGAGAGGTTTCCTGTTGCTCAGTTTATGGAGTCTGTGCTCTTCCTACATGGAAGCATCCTTCCAAAGAGTTTCGTATCTGCTACACTTGCCATGACTTGTCTCTGATGAAATTTTACTGCCTTTTCTGGAAGAAGGGTAGTTTTGTATAAAGAAACAAAGACATCTACCTACATAAAACTTAAATTCAGCCTAATCTACATGTATAGACAATGGAAAAGATAATGTGAAGAATTATACTGTTATCTGGGAAACTAGATAACAATGATTGTTAAGAAGGAACTAAAAAAAGGAGATGACATGTGTGAGCCAGAAATGAGGATTTAACATTTTCAATTGGGTGCCTATGAAAGAACTCACTGAAAGGGTAAACATTTGAGAAAATACCTAAACAGAAAGGAGAACCCAACAAACCAGAATTTGGATCAAAATCTTCAAGATAAAGGCCCTGGTTTCTTCTAGAAACTTTGAGGGCACTGTTGCTATTTTACTGTGAGCTAGAAGGAATATGTTTCACATTGAGCCTCTGGGTAAATGCTTACCTGATCTAGCCCTTGAAAAGTCTAAGTATGTGAGCCTTCAAATTACTGTGTGTGTGTGTGTGTGTATGTGTATACTTGCACACGTGTGCATGCATGTGTGAGCTTGAGAGAGAGAAAGATTGAAAGAGAGAGATATTCTGTTTAGATTTTCTGTTGTTGCAACTAAAATTTTAAAACTCTAACTCCTACCCCAAATGCAAATTGTATTCATATGGAATTCTAATTTGAGCTTTACTTCTTTCAGTGTTCAGTGTGAGTTTGCATAAGTCACGCTTTCTGAAAATTATTGTAAAAAAAAAAAAGATTTAACTAGAGGATGGAAATAGAAAAGAGGAATGAAACAGATGGTAAAGTTAAACTAGATGAGTTTTAAAATTTTGGTTTTTTGTTGGTTCCCCAGTGAAATCTTATAGGAAACTTAAAAAGATGAGAAAAAACATAAACTGCTTTCTTATATCTGCATCCCTGAACCAGTTATAAAAGAAGAGAACCAAAGAAGTTGTGTATAAAGCTCTCACGGTATTTTCTTTGATTATATAAAAAGCATCAGTAAACAATTCTGTCATAACATCAGGAAGTTATGTGCCCAGAAATTGTGGTCCTATGTATAATATTTATTAAAATGAAATTAAATTTATTAGTAAATAATTGAAACTCTAAGGAAAATAAATCCTGAATCATTGCTATGAGACAATGTAAATAGCATTTAATTGCAGTGTCTGTATTTTTAGTTTATTGTGTGCATAATATCAATCATATTTTTAAATTTAGTAACTATAATTTATTCATTTTTATAAACATAAAAATGACAATAAGAACAGTGCTTTCCCTTTTTTCACTATGAGTTTGAGCTCTTAATTTTTTTCAGTGATTTATTTTTGGTGATTCTTAGAAATCTGACTCTCATTTGGAAAGTAACAATTGCTTTATCATGGGGGCTATTTATATTATTAATATTGAGATTAATATTGACATTGTGAAAGTGCTTGATTAGAAATTCCTCATCACAATTTCAATGAGAAAGTTCAGCATCCTTCTGCCACTTTAATTATAGCGAAAATGAATTGAAAAAAGGCGAATTTAACTCATGATGAAGAGCATGGTTCAGAATTAATAAGGTTCTGACCTACACTTTTTTTTACCCCTAATATTGTCCATCATGTTGCATTTAATTTAAACTTCCTAATCTTAAAGTGATTATGGAATATGTTTTATCCTTTATAATACTTCAATTAAATGTATATTCAAAAGAAATAAATCTTCTTTTTTTCTGATAATAATTTTGGTCTAATCCCCTTAACAGGAGTAAGCCACTGTCTCTATTTTGTTGGTTTGTTGGTTTATTCCTTTTAGCCGATACTATGCCTACCTGTACAATACAAATATCATCCAGGCTCCACTGGCCAACACAACTCTGGTTAACCTTGGCGTTAAGTTACATCTGGATTTCACCTCAGAGCCTCTCTGTGATTCCCTAAGCCATTCTGCCCCATGATTCTCTGTGTCTCCTTGCTTCCCTGTCCCTGTGTGTATTAACTTGTCCCTAGACTACATAGATCACAGGCCTCAGATACTTCACTCTTTCCATTAGGCCAATTCAAATACATAAGGAACATTTACATTTATTAAAAAATGGCAAAGCCCTGAGTGATTATGGGTACGGGCAAATCAGAAACTACATTAACTTTGTGCCATCTAACTGGTTCCACCTACCCCCTGTACTTCTTACTGTCTGGAAAAACCTGGGCCTTTGATACATAACCTTTCATGATGTCTGAACACCCTGGGAGGTGGAACCCAATGGATAATCTCTGTGGGAGTAGTGCTGCCATGCCTGTTGACCATTCCCATAACACAGAAAATGCATATTTTATTTTGTTACATGTAGATAAATACCTTATATATATACATCAAAACTCAAATTACAGTTAGAGTAATATAGCCATTTTTCATCAGATATTTTGATCTGAGTATTTTCTAAATATCACAATACACCTGAAAAACATAGTCCAAATTGTATGCAAATTCTATTATAGGGACACATAATATTTAAGCTATTCTTGCTTAATTTGATTGCTTCTATTCTAAAATAAACAATAATATAGTGAATATTCTCTACACATGTTTAATATAATTTTGTTTTCTTACTTCAGGTATTTCTAGATATTGAATTATTACAGATGAAAAAACTTTAGGTATATACTCTAAAATGCCAACTGGTGGTCCTATTTTCCCTGAATACATGTGAAAATACTGTTGCATTAAATATGTATAGTTTTGTGTTTTAGTGCAGAAATATAAAATGGTATTTCCATATTGACTTAAATAATATTTCACTGATTTGAACATGTTAAAATTGTGATTATTTTCCATTTGTATTTTTTATCTAAATATTATTTATAAAAATCTACTGTTGAAACTTTTTTCTTTTTTCTTTAAAAAAATGACTGATATACATATAATATTGCATGAGATAACAAATACGCCCCACTATGACAGGGTGTTTTTAATTTTGTGACAAGCAAGTTGGGATGCCTGGGTGGCTCAGTGGGTTAAAGCCTCTGCCTTTTGCTCAGGTCATGATCCCAGGGTCCTGGGATCAAGCCCCACATCTGGCTCTCTGCACAGCAGGGAGCCTGCTTCCTCCTCTCTCTCTGCCTGCCTCTCTACCTCCTTGTGATTTCTGACTGTCAAATAAATAAATAAATCTTTAAAAAAATATTTTTGTGGCAAGCAATCAAGGGTCAAGGTGCTCAGTTAGGACATAGAGCTGAAGTGAAAATAGTAATATTCAAGCCTTTATTCACTTACTGCCACAGTGCCACCAACAGGAACAAAGAGGGACCAGGCATTTTTCCCCCTAAGGAACTACATGAGGCAAGAGCCAGTGAATGAAACACAGATGGGGGAACCCTCTCATTGCTAAGGAGGCTTAAAAAAAAGCTCTTGACTCTTTATATGGATTTGGTGGGGAGGTAGAGAAAGAGGGCTAGGAGAGGAGAAGTTTTAAGTCAATGTAGAGAAATGTGGCTCAGTCAAGGCCCCTTCTATAAAGACGTCTCCATGGAGGCACATGGGAAATGGCCCAGCTATGGCCCTCTGCTCCCCCATAATGAAAAAGGCCTCTGAATAAGGTACATGTGTTGTTGAGAAGAATAAATAATCTGCAACTGTTTTGTGTGACATTTTGTAGTCATTCAGGTAAGTGGATTGACAGGACCATTCACATTTTGTATATCCTTACTGATTCTCTGTCAAATTATTCCACCAATTACTGAAAGGGAAGTATTCATATCTCCACTATAATTGTACTTTTACTTATTCCTCTTTTGGATTATGTCAGTTTCTGGTTCATATATTTTGAATCTCTTTTATTACATGCATAATTCAGTATGATTAGTTGACCAAGTCCTTCATCTCTGATAGTTCCTGATATTGAAATCTGCCTTATTAATAAAACTACACCAGTAATTATTTTGTCTATTTTTTATATATCCCTCTCATTATTTTACTTTCAATATGTCTCTATCTTTTTAAATAAAATGAATATCTTTTAAACATTTGAGTTTTGTTTCATGTACCATTAATAATCTCGGTGTATTAACTGAAGTGTTAATCAATTTACATTTATTGTGACTCTGGGTATAGTTGAATATAAGTATATCATTTTGCTTGCCTTATGCCTGCTCTGTTCATCTTTCCTCTGAATATAAATATATTTGTTTTCTCCACATAAGAGAGGAGATATTTCAAATCTCTTCCTAAAATATTATAGTTCATCATATTGTCTCTTTGAAATTGGTTGATATATTCAAAAGTTAATAATGCAAACATCAGAGTAGAAAAACAAATATCAGTTAAAAATTCCAAAAATGCATTTTATATTTATTTGCTAAGAATAATTTAAATATAATATATATTTTATTTTCTTTAACATGTCACATTGAACTTAAGTATCATAAAAAGTTAAAAAGTAATGTTAATTCCCACTATCCATAACCATTACACAATCTGAACAATATATTTGTATATATATTAAAACTTAAATTAAATCAACTGAAATATAAACTATTTCAGAACTACAGTACAGCCATAACTAGGATTATTAATCAGTAGGGAAAAGCATATTTTTGAAAAAATATTATAGTGTTAAAAATATTAGTAATGCACATTATCTCATCATCACCTAAATTTTATCCCAGTGAGAAAGCCAATAGCATTTCCTTCTTGCTAACATTTTATCTAGTAGAAGTCATTAAACCTAAAGTAGAATTACAGAAAAAGCAGATTTGGCAAGTTAATGGTAACCCCAGTCAAGTTCCTTAAAAAGAAATTAAAACTGAATTTAGAGTCAGTAACATAGATTATTGTTAAGACACTAGAACAGGTGAGGTTTTCCAGGGAGAAATCATGGTGGAGGAAGAGAAATTTAAAAACAAAAGTCAGAGATAAATTCTCAGAGACTATCCCAAGACAACACAGAAACCAAAACTCAAAACTGAATAGTCTATTGTAAGAGAAATTTGAATGAAAGCAGGAAAGACATTTCAATTAGACCATCTCCTCTTAAGGAAAGGGTAAATATATCTTAAAGGAAAAAGAGATGCTAGTACATTCTTTATACTGAAAGTTGATATGTATAGTACTTAGAAGTATTGAGTTCTAGAGTTGCTTGGAGTACATTTAAATCTAGCTTCATCTATCCTTACCAATATGTATGAATTTACGAAAATATTAAAGACTCAATAGACATTTTAATTTTCTATAAAATGGAATGGTATTTATGTGAAGAGCAAATGAAGACCATATATGACATGTTATAATATCAACATTTTACAGCTGTGAAAGAAACGTTGTGTTCTTATCCTATATCTTATCCTATATGTTCTTGCATAGTAACATATTATATTTTAACATATTATATTTTAGCATACGTTTCCAGAAATATACACAGAAATTTGTCCATGATTCATTCCATAAATTGACTTTTCATTACTTTAAAAATATTTTATTAAGATATTTTATATTAGAGAAAACAATAAAATGAATTCCATAATTCTACTGTCATTATTTGCCAAAACAGTTTTAAGAAATACAGCATCATAAATTGATTAGAATTTCCTTCTGTACTCTCACTGATCTTTTCCCCAGCTGTCTCTTTATAGAGAGCCCTTCTAGTAAAGCCAGTGTGTATATTTCTGATATATGCATTTATACTTTAGCTATATGTCAGTCATAGAAAATATGGACTTTCTTGTGTTTAAAAAATTAATCATTATCAGACTATCTACCTATGTTAGTCTTCGATAAGATTTTAAAATTCAACATTATGTTTTGATATTTAAAAGTATTACTAAATGTAGCTATTGTTCACTCATTTTTTTTTAAACATTTTATTCATTTATTTGACAGACATAGAACACAAGTAGGCAGAGAAGCAGGCAGAGGGAGAGAGAGAGAAGCAGGTTCTGCACTGAGCAGAGAGCCCGACGCGAGGCTCGGTCCCAGGACCCTGGGATCATGACCTGAGCCAAAGGCAGCGGCTTTAACCCACTGAGCCACCCAGGCGCCCCTGTTCACTCATTTTAACCACTCATTATAATTGCTTGGTGTGACTTGGTGAATTTATCCACTCTCCTTTCCGTAGGCTTTAGTTTGTTTCAGATTTGTTGTGAAAATTCTTGAATATGCATAAATTCTTGTATATAACTTATAATTCTTCCAATATGCATAGCTGAAAGTGGAAACGATGAGTTGTAGGATATGCCTTACTGTGTGTTGCACACCCACTGTGTACTTGTAAAGTCATTTCAAAAGCTATCTATCAACAAAAAGCATAATGTATATCCTAACTACCATACTAATTTTATTCTCTATCTAGTTTAAGAGCTTAGGGCATTAGTAACTGTGGTTTTATGTACACAGAGATATATTTCCAGGACTCAATTAGCTATATACTTATTTTAAAATAAACACACTGCCTAGAACTCTTGTTAACGTGTTCTCAACATAATTCTTATAAGTTAAAAATCTCTATTACTAAACTTTATATAAGTCATGTTTAAATATACGTATAAAGGTATAATTCTCTGGTTTAGATTAATAAAAGCATTTGAAATACAGACTGCCTGAAGCTATTGTATTTTAAAGTGTTAAATTACTCTGCCATGTATTAAATTACTTACTCTGAATCTTCCACTTATATAGAAACACCATCCTTCATTCAGACAGTTGATGCTGAGCAGTCTACAGTGGTCAATTACTTTCTCACAGTTTTTTCCAGTAAATCCTGGCAAACAACTGTAAACACATCCATGTAAATAAGAAAAGTTACAATTTAAATATTTTCACAAAAGCCTATTAACAGTCTGACAAAAATAATAATGCTTTGTTTAAATTACATACAACATATATTATTACCTGATACTTTCAATCATTAATTTTGTCTATGCATGCTTGTGTTCTTAGAAAAGGAGAAGAAAATGATCTATTTAGTGAGAATCAGAGAAAGCTATATTCATTTAATAGATTTAATATTATCTTTTGTGAATTTAACAGCAAAATCAACTTTGGCCTACCCGAATATTTAACAATAAAATACAGGTTTAGGAATAAATATGACAATTGTTAAAATGTGACAAAAGGGTGACAAGTGATATTTCTAATGCTTAGTAAAGCCATTATATACTGATGATGTGCTAAAAGGATTTAATGATACACATAAATTTGAGAAGTGTTATAGTCAACTGTAATGATATGGTCATAGTTAGGCTACTTATAGGGTTTTATTTACTGTCATCTTTACTTTTTTTTTTCCCCCTAAATAAAGCAATCTTGTAGTATAAGTGTCTAGGAATAAGCTTTTTTGATTGTAATGGCAATGCCTGATATTAAGCTTTTGAGTGCCAAGGCAATCATGTCAGATATCCACCTTCAATAAATATATTGTTGGCTGTATGACACAGTTACTAGCTACACAGAGAGATAAGAAGACAAGCCTGCCCCCCACCCCACCCTCCACCATGAGTTCCCTTTCTACAAATCCCTGTGTAACTAATTAACTGACCACTACCTTTCCTGCTCCTTAATTCCCACTCTTTCATTCTAAATTCAACAATAAAGAGTGAAAATGGGAAACCTTAGGTGCCCCACTCTTGACCCCAATTAAAGCAGAACCCCAGGTCCACATAGTTTCTCTTTCTCTTACTCTGCTAGCAACTTGGCTGCTGGCCTGTGAGTATGCCCTTTACCCACCTCCAGGACTTGAGTAATAAACCTTGCTTTTCAAGAATCCCTGATGGTTGATGCTAGGTACATCTTGCAAGCATGAGAACCACAGAGGCCACAACATTGGCTCCTGTGGAGGAAACATACATGGAGGCTGCCATGAGTATTATCAGCCCTTGTGAGTGCCCCAGGCATTCTTAGCTGGTAGCATCTCTATACATAGGTTGAGACACACACAAAAACAAATCTGGATTCCAGTTTACTGCAATTCACTAGCTGCAAACAACAAGATGCTAAGAATACTTGGTGTACTGTCTTCCTTTGCCCTCACTCTCATTAATCTGTGAGAAATATTTCTGTACTTTAAATCACATTTAGTAAACTTTCTATTAAAAGTGAATGGAGGGGAGCCTGGGTGGCTCAGTGGTTTGGGCTGCTGCCTTCGGCTCAGGTCATGATCTCAGGGTCCTGGGATCGAGCCCCACATCGGGCTCTCTGCTCCGCAGGAAGCCTGCTTCTCTCTCTCTCTCTCTGCCTGCCTCTCTGCCTACTTGTGATCTCTGTCTGTCAAATAAATAAATAAAATCTTTAAAAAAAAATAAAAAAAATAAAAGTGAATGGAGGGGCGCCTGAGTGGCTTAGATGGTTAAGCATCTGGCTGGCTCAGGTCATGATCTTCAGGTCCTGGGTCGGGCCCCATGTCTGGCTCCCAGCTCAGTGGGGAGTCTGCTTCTCCCTTTCCCTCTGTCTCTTCCCCTGCTTGTGCTCTCTCTCTCCATCTCTGTCTTTGTATTTCTCTGAAATGAATGAATAAAATCTTTTAAAAAAAAGTGAATGGAGCACCAAATTAAAGGACACTGTGTCTCTCTAAAGTAGATACTAGAGATTTTAAGATGAAATAGTACTTTTTTTTTCTTCTTTTTTGAGAGAGAGAGAGTGAGAGAGAATGTGTGTGTGGGCGGGCAGGGAGAGAGAGAGGGAATCTTAAGTAGGCTCCACACCCAGTAGAGAGCAAGCGCAGTGCTCAATCTCATGTCCCTGAGACCATGATCTGAGCCAAAATCCAGAGTGAGGCACTTAACAAACTGAGCCACCCAGGAGCCCTCAAAATACTTAAGACTAAGTTGTTACAAGCTGATTTAATAACAAAGTGATTTATATCATATATTAATTATTTAAAGTATAAGAACACAGGGTAATTTCATAAAAGAAGGAATCAAAGGTCGTTGACACAGTTTAACTGAGATAAAATTTGTAAAATACTTTAGTAATTCTCTTTTGTCTTTTGCCACTGTTCAAAACACAGCCTGGCACTTTCACCTTGTAGAATTAAACCATTCCTTCATTTATGTCAGGAATACCATCCGGGTTTTTTTTTAGCACCTACTATGTGCCAGCCACTAGGCTAATTGTTTTAACACTATTTTCTTATTTTCTCATTCAATCCTTATAAACCCTGTGTAATACATATTATTATCACTATATTAAATGAAGGAACAAACTCAGAGAAGTTAAGAGATTTACTTTGGTCCTATCATTAATTTTAGAGCTGTTATTAAAATTAAGTATGGCATTAACTTTAGATGTACTGTATCTGCTACTCCATTAATTAAACCTGTTAGAACATGTTTACCTTACTTCCCTCATTCTGAGGTTCTACCTAGAAACCAAGAAATTACTTCAAGTACCACTTTGTTGTGAAAGATATCATTTTTACCCTTTCCTACTGGGGACAAGGAGTAGCAGGAATAAGGAAGCACCAGAATATTCTCAGATTTTGGCGAGTTGTGCTTATCATGTCTCAATTCCCCTTTGAGAGGGAATGAATCAAATTGTCCAAGACCAGTTAAGGACATGTGTGGTATTTGGCCTTCTATTATTCTGGAGTATGGTTTTCAAAGAGAAGGATCAGAGCTATAAACTAAATGAAGGACTAATATTCAGTCCTTCATGAAATCATATCAACAGTTTGCTGAAGGAAGAAGATAGGGAGCAGTAATTCTGAGAAAGAAACAAAGCAGAACATATCAATTATGAAAATTGTGCCCAAGTGTAAGCACTCTCACAAATATACTAAGAAGAAAGCCCCAAAACACCATCTATAATACTTAACCCAGGGAGGTTTAACCCAAAGGCACAGGAAACCCATAATGAGGAAATTTTCCTGTTAAGTTACAGGCTATCAACCCTCCATGCCTAAACTCTTACTTATAGTTTGAAATCTAAGAGGAGCTTTTGAATCCCATATCCTAATGATATCCTAACAACTCTGCCTGCAGTGAGGAATGAAAAGGCTTGAATAGTATTCTTGCTACTTAAGAACTTAAACCAGAGAAAATAAAAACAAAGAAAAATAAATAAAAGCAAACCCTAGAATAATATGGACAGTTTGAGAAATTCTGTTATAAAAGTGCAAGTAAAGATGAAAGATGCTAAAGATAAGGGGAAAATAAAAGAAGAGAGAAATTTCAAATAGCCTAAATTGAGTTTGACTTAAGTTAAGCAGTTTATGAATGCAATATAGAAGATAATATGGTGAGATAGCTTATAAATAGGGAGGTGACTTAGTGGTTAACAAAAATTAAAATAGAGCCAAATGAGTGAAGAAAGAAATGCTTTGAAATAAAAGTAGATAGAAATAAAATACGTTCAACATAAACAATAAAGTCTGAATTGTCACCTCACTCCCCCAAAAATGTCAAAAGTAGTGTATAATTCATATTTGAGAATCTATAACAAAAAGTGAAAAAAAAATTTTAAAATGAACACTTAAAACAATGTGAATTAGAATTTTTTAACAGTTTGATAAGGGCAAACACACTATTTTATGAAGTAGTCTGTGTGAATATCAGAACATGATAGCTAATATTTAACAGTTTAAATAATTCTATACATTTTATTATATTTAGGTTTTTTTACCCTTTCTATTACTATTACCAAGGTATAGTTCTACCTTCATAAAATAAACTATATTGGCCTACTTATACATTCCCAATGACATTACAATATTAAGCAAAACTGATTTTTTTAAAGTTTTTTTTAGGACATGTACAGTACCCAATAATTTTATTTTAAATGAAGACTTAGTACAAAATTACACTGACTACATTTCACATCAAGAGAAAAGTACTACAATTAATAAGGCCAGAGTCGTTTATTTAAAAAGATCATGAGAAAGATATTTTTCTGGAATGTGTAATTAAGAAATCAAGAGAAAGAACACAAATATGCAAAAATATAAAATGTAAAAGGGAATATGAGGACAAATGGAATCTAACAACACTACATATTCCCCAATGCAAATATGCCAAAATGTTTATGTTGAAATATAGATTGCCAAAATTGAATGAAAATAAGAATAGCTGAATAGAACAAAATATTTGGCGAAACAAACTAAAAGATGCTGGGTTTATTTATTTATATGGATGAAGGATTCCAGTTCCTATGAAAGAGATGACTCCCATGATATGTAAGTCTTAAATCTTAGGAAATGTATGCTGGTTATCAGAATTTGGATGCAAAAGCCTCAAAATGTACAATAAAAATTGTTATCACCAAACTCATATTTGAAAATGAAAATAAATATGTTGTATCATTGATACCAAATTCTATTTCTAGGAATTTATCCTGAAGAAATAATCAGATGTAGTAAATATTCATTTATATCCCTATTTCCCCCATGATGTTCCAAACGAAGTGCCTACAGAAAGGATACAACTGCTAATGTAATAGGTCATTCTAGTCCACCGCCTTAGTCTATCACCATTGTTTCCACGACCAATAATCCAAGGACGTTATAAACAAGAAGCCAATTCCTGTCCAAATTGTCCTTTTTTCTTCAGAAACCTTGGTCATCAAAAGTTTCCTGTTAAAGAATCTGATTTTTATTGTATATTTAAAAATATATTTTATTTAACTAATTTAGCACCAATTTAGGTTTTGTTTTGTTTTTGTTTTTTGTTTTTTTTTTTTCACATATAAAGTGTAGACTTTGTGCTATCCTATTACTCTTGAACAGAGAAGAAACATGCTCTTCTCAGGCAAATCCAAGTGGTTCTCCATGACTAGAGCTCAATGTAAATAATGAGAGTAGCAAGAGATGAGAGGAGAAAGAGATAATGAAGGAATTTGTTAGGAGTTAGCAATATTCAGAAGGAAGGAATGGGAATGAAAGAAAATAAACAACCAACCAAGTATAAAAGATGAAAAAAGTCCTTATATGAATCAGTCCTTATATATAATCAGTCCTTATATGAATCTGAAGACTATGATTAACTTAAATTAACTGAAGTTCAAAAAAAAAAAAAGTGAGATTGAGGTGCTTCAGAGGGTCAAAGAATTGTCACATAAACCTTTAGATGTGAAATTAAGGTGAAGCCTTATTTGCTTACCTTCAAAAATGCTTGTTCCCTCCTATTATCTGCCATCCATTGGTATATGTTGGATCATGTAAATACATGGTACTGCTCATGCTACTACTTATCCTTACCCTGTGATCATTTCATAAATTCAAAAACTGCAGCACTAGCCTTTCATGCTGGCTCTACTTCAACAGCTGCCACTCTTCCCAGAACCGTGTGTCAACTTTACTGTCCATACCTTCACTTCTATTCTACCCCAACCATGCCAAACTTTCTACTGTGCATGCCAATACCACGCGAACGCAGGTTGTTTCTCAGCTTTCCACTGCCCATGGCTTTGCTGAGTTTGCTGATAATCTCTATTACTCAAACTTTTCCTATATAGTAGCTAGGGAACTGTTCTACCTCCTTGGAGATCCATGTATTTAGAAGATTCTAATAGCAGATGTCTGCATACTTGGGTCCTTTTGGTTTACATATAGCTTTTTAAAATCAGGAGATCCATGGATGAATCTAGGCACTGGTATTCATCTCTACCCTTGGGATAAATACTCCTTTTTGGAGAGAAATAGTCTTTCAGGGTTTTACAGATCCTTTCCTCCTCTTCTTTTTTTTTTTCCCCTTCCCTTCTTCCCTTTCTCTCTTCCTCCCACCCTCCCCTCCTTGCCTCCTTCCTTTTCTTCTGCTCCTCATAGTTCAGAAAATCTCTCCCCCAACCGAAGGGGGGAAAAAAAAAAGGATAGAAAGAAAAGAAAAGAAATGAAAGGCACCAAAACATTTACATTCTGTTCATGGTAACCTTCTATTTCTTTGATGTATAGCCAATCACATAATCTTTACTATGTTTTTTTGGGGGTGCAAACAAGATTAATTGTTTCACCAATCTGGATACTTAATTTTCCCTGTGGAGCCTCATATTTCTTCCTCATGATGTCTACCTTCCTTTCCACTAACGATTCCTGAGGTCTTGTTCACATAATTTATTTCTTTTAGTTCTTGACCTTAAATACAGTTTCCTCCATGGATGTCCCATCTGGTTCAGGAGCCCTATTTTAGCACATATTTTATATTATATATGTACCTTGATATTCCTTCATTATCTATTTATAGTCATCTATGTGAGTATATGAACATGTATGTGTGCACATGCACATGTACACACATACATGCACTTTTTAATCTTCATTTTTAATCCATATTCCCTTTTTGAGATTTTTATTCTAGTCCAATTTATATTTAGAAAGAATATTTCCTGTTATCTTCTTAAGATAGATTGCCTGGATAATAGGTTTTCTGATTGTATAAATATAAATATTTCTCTCACCACCCAATATATAGTAGTCATGTGTAAGATTTAGATATTTAAATATTTAAATATTCTTTAGAAAGAATATTTCCTGTTATCTTCTTAAGATAGATTGCCTGGATAATAGGTTTTCTGATTGTATAAATATAAATATTTCTCTCACCACCCAATATATAGTAGTCATGTGTAAGATTTGGAGGAGGCAATATTTTCTCTTGGTAGTCTGTAGATGCTTTCTAAAGCTATAAATGTTATACCACTGTCCTGAAGCAACTGGTGTTGAAAATAAACAATGTGATGCCATGCTGATTACTTTTCCTTTGTAGGTAAATTGTTTTTCCCTGCCTTAAAGCTTGATAGATATTTCACTATTTGCTTTTATCATCAATCTAGCTTGGATAGAGTGTTTTTAATACTCAGACTCAGCCCTTGCTCCAGCTCACAGAAATATTCCACAACTTGATTAATTATTGCTTCTCCTCCATATGTTCTTTTTACTCCTTCTAGAGCTGCTATCGTTCACACGTTAGATCTCCTTGATCTATTCTTCAAGATACTCAACTTTCTTCATCATGATTCATTAACTAATTCATCCATTAAGCTCTTCAGAAAATAATCCTTGAGCTCCTACTGTAGGTAGTTATTTTTCTAGCCACAGTGCATATTCAGTGAATAAGTTTTTGTTCGTTCATTTGTTTGTTTGTTTTTCCCTACTGGGGTTCATATTTTAGTGGTAGAGGACAGGAAATAAAGATTTAAATATAGAATATTTCAAGAGAAATGCAGGTTACAGTGTATGGCAAGCACAGGTGGTTGCTGTTTTCCCAAAGTTTGCATCAGGGACCACTTCATGGGCAATTACTATTTCAGAAGACCGGGATAAATTTAAGGTGGGGTCAAGTATGTAGATGAAGATAAAAGCAGATGCCCATGTAGTTACTCTTTACTTTAAAATACTTTTTCCTTCCCCTGGGGATGAAAATATATGTTTATAAAAAAATAAAAAATAAAAAATTTAAAAAAAAATACTTTTTCCTTAAAGCATTGTAGATTTCTATAATTTGGATTAGCACTTCCCTTCTAATTTTCCACCCATGTTGTTAATTTAATAGAATGTTTTTTAGATTTAGTCTTGATATGTATATATATCTATGTGCTCTCCTCTAGAATCTTTCATTTATTTGACTATGGTAATCTAATTTTCATGAACTTTTTCTCCTCCAGAGATTCTAATACCCTCAAGTTCTGATTGTTTCATTTTAACTCATGTTCCTCTCCTAAGTCTCTGGCCTTTCTTGCATCCAGTATTTTTCTTTGCTAACTCAGTGTCTTAAGTGCAGTATCCTTCAGTGA
This sequence comes from Mustela nivalis, assembly GCF_964662115.1. Classification (NCBI taxonomy): domain Eukaryota; kingdom Metazoa; phylum Chordata; class Mammalia; order Carnivora; family Mustelidae; genus Mustela; species Mustela nivalis. The sequence goes on from NC_139024.1 coordinate 106,398,185, forward strand.
ATGGAAGGGAAAATTGGGCCAAGAAAGTTGACGCATCTAGAGCATTATTCTTCTCCTTAGTGTCACAGGTCTGGCCTCTGTCCTTCGTAGTATCATTGAGCAAACTCTCACTGACAGCCTTGGGTCCTTAAACTCAGAACTTAGTTGACTATATGGCAAAGGATAACAAGAACATTTAAGTAGGTTGATTTTGACCTAGTCAAAGTGTTTATACTGATGAAGTAGCTGCTATAGTCTGGTTATTGTTCTGTTGTCCCTCTGCTAATTGATAAATGCTTCCTAGCTCACAAAGAAAGAGAATCTGCATAAATCCCTTCTGTTGAGATAGTCAGGGAAACTAAGACCTAACTCATTTTAGCTGCTCAAGGTGTCTAGTAATCATTTTGGTCAAAGAAGTCAGCTGTTTTAAGTATGGGAGAGGGGAAAAAATGCTGTTCAGATCACCATGTTCCTGGAATATCCAATGTACAATTATATTTTTGTATAAAACTATTGTTTTATAGTAATTATTAAGGTACTAGGAAACAGTAAATATTTTTTATAAAGATGGAGGGTAGGAGGGTTGTAAATAATTGTGATGAAAATGTTTAAGGTGTTATTTTTAGTGGTAAAAATGAGTTAATATATAGAACAGAGGACTTGAATTAGATACATGTAAGGAAAAGAAAAGGAAGATAATGGAAATAAAATATGTTAGCTGAAAAACAAACACACTCTTATCTTCTCCTTTTCTTTTTCCTCCCAAAGTGATTTCCTATAACTGCCTGAAATGTCTCTCCATTATTGGGCTGCATTTTGTCAATTAAGTCACTATTTATTAGACAATTAGCTGTACTCTATTTCTTGGACAGAGTATCCCAAACTTTGTTGAATGACCTATGGAATACATTCTACTGTTTTAATAAGTGCTAGGCTCTTTGGGGGACAAAGCCTTGAATAAAACAGAGTAATAACAGCAAATTTCATCACCAGCATCTTGACAAACAATTCACATAATGAAGAAATACTGAATGAAAGAAGAAATATATTACTACATATATTTATTTTTAAAGTGTACAAAATTCACAAAATAAAATGAAAATCAATGAACCTACACAATTAGCAAGTTTTTAAAATATATTTTTCAAAATTTCCTTGACATTTCCAATATCAAGGAAAACTTAAACTTAATAAAATTAAAAATAAAATGTGCAGTGCTATTATAAATAATTGGTAAGGAAGTTATTAAAGAAATGTATTACAACAATGAAGTAACCACCACAACAATGAAAATTGAAAATCAAATATTATCTGATTTTTTTTTTTTTTAAAGAGCTAGCTTCAAAAATAGTATGTTAACAGTGTCACTCCTGGATTGGGAACATCTTCTTGATTAAAGTTTTCTAGCTGCTGAAATGGCTTTTTCAAACTCTAGACTATTCTAGGAAATGGAAGGAGATAGTTATAAAGTAACTCGAAATAATTTTCTCTGACCCTTTTATCTTGAAATACTCCTATCACTTGTTTGAAGACTTGGAGGAGGTTTTGCTACATATTTTTTTCTGGGTCTGTACCATTGGATTACATGTGAGTTGTAAATTTTGTCATAAAGAAAGCATTATGGTTCACTTTTGTCTTTTTGGTTTCGTAATGTATAGATGGAAATTCTGATGCAGAGTTACTTGTATCAATTTCAACACTGTCACGTACCACTTCCACTTCTCGGAAAAAACCATTTGAGTGAAATAGACTTATTCTTAGAACAGAAGCTTTGCAATACCACTATATGCTTGCTTACTGTGACTTGTTAGAGCATAGACAAATGTCTAATTTATACACTCATTTTATTAATTTATTTATTTATTTTTGCTTAAACTGAGTAATTGAGTCATCGTCTGGATTTCAAAACATATGATTCATATTTCACAGTTCCTTAAGCTTTAAAACAATGTTATTAGAAAAATAGTTGTATTGTCTAATGAAATTTAGCTTGATATACTAATTTATAAGTTATAGCATTATACCATTTTACAAGATAGGGAAGACAATGCTCTTCATTTGCCAGCAACACTGTAACAGTTCCTATTTTACTTTGAGTAAAATTCTAAGACTTGGACTGGCACGCACGGTCTGCAACTGTTCCTATCTCTGGTTTCCTTTCCATTTTCACTACTTTCCCTTGCTTTCTCCAGACCAATTACACTGGTCTCATTAGAGTGATCTCAGTAGGCCAGGGATTGTGCATCATGTACTTCCTCCCTCATGCACTGTCATGGACATTTTTCCTCCTGAGAGTTGCATGTTCCATCACCTCACTCAAATCACTTTATTTAGTAAGGCTTTCATTCTATGTCCTACATATACTTAAATGAGGTCAAAACAGGAAGGTCAAGTGGAAGGCTATCAAACTGTTCCAGATGAGAGTCTTTGCTGGCTTGAACAAGGGTGTTGACTTCATAATGATAAAAATGTTTGTATCCATGAAATGTATTTATGAGAGAACTTAAAGGGTCTGCTAATGATAGACAATAAGTGGGCTAAGATAGAGACAGAGAAATCAAAGATCAGTCTAAAGAACATTAACATAAAAGCAGGTTTATCCAGGGATTGAAAATCAACCCATTAATTTGGAATATATTAAGTGTGAGATGCCACATTAGACATATGTAAAAGAAAGCGGACCCAAGTTTATCTGATGGGATGGAGAGTTAAACAGGTTTTGTGTTTTCAGATTAATAGAACATAGAAAAAGAGAAGAAAAGAGTTTAAGAATGGATATATAGCTATTCTCTGTAAAAGTTAAATGAAGACCAAGGCCAAGGGTGATGGGCAGAGGAAAGAGAATGCAGTCAAATGATTAGAGGTGCCTACTGGTTGTATGAAAAGAATTACATAATTTTGGTGTTAAAGTACACAAATGAGCTAACTTGAAATACATGAATTGGTGATCAGAGAGCAGAAACTTAAATCAAGATCTTGTAGGGTGTGCAATTACAGGTCAGGACAAATTAGAACATATGACCATGGAAAATTTGCCAAGATCAGGAGGAAGAGGATAAATCATTGCAGAATAATTGTCAAAGAATTTAAGTAACCACAGTGGGTGGATTTACAAGGTGGTTATCAAAGACATCAGGGAAAATGACAGCAGTGGTAGAGAAAAGGACAGCAAGCCAGATGCTAAATTCTTTAGTAGGAGATGGGTGGGACCTGAGAGAAGAAAAGATACTTGAAGAGTAGCCTAGGGAGGAAGGAACAAAGAGTTAGAAAATAGTATAGATGATGTCCTATGCTAAAAATAGATAGGCTTTTCAGGAGGAGAAAAATAAATGATCTGGATATGATAAAGAAGGGCAAAGCTTTTCCATATATTTCCTTACCAGTGATACACAGGTTGTGGAGGAAGAACAGTAGCCACCTAAAGATCCTCAGATTTCAGTTAGAAAAAGAAGTACACAAAAGAGACTGTGTGGTATTGGAGAATTTGCTGCTAACAACAGGAGATCCAGAAGGCATAGCAAAAGAGTACTGGATATTAAGAAGTGTTGGATGTTGTGCAGAGAATTAAGTTCAAGTGTACAATGGAAAACTTAGAGGTTACACAATATTAAGTCAATCTTTATGCACAGAGGTCTACACTAACTTCTGTCATAATGTTCCATTACTTATTATTTACAGGGAAATTAATAAGTCCAGGACTAATGAAATGAAGGCCATACTGATTTGAACATATGTTCCCAAAATGAACCAGTTAGGGGATTAAATTTCAAGATGACTTCTTTCAATTATAATTGACTTGAAAATATAAAATTATATTAACAGTAGCAGGCTACTATTGATGAGGAAATATCAATAATATCCTAGATATTTTCCATTGTAATATAGTTTAAAACCAGTATCTGAAATGATAAAACTATAAATTATAATGGACTTTTTTCTACACTAAATTTCAGAATGATTTATTCAAAATAAGAATTTAGCCTTATAAATATGGCTATTGATTTCAAGCAAAGAAAAACTCAGCAGTCATCTTTTGATATAATTAACTCTAAGAAATTAAGGTTTCCTATTAGTGGAGAGTTACTGAGTGACCAAGTGGAGGCTCTCCATTAATTAACAAATTCTGATTTAAATGTGTGATTGCTATTTTAAAACATACCTTTCAGACTTAATGTGAAAATGTAACTTTACTATATGTTGAAAGGAAATATGTTGACCTATGCATTTCTGTGTATACAATGTTCTATTTCAAAGTCACATTGCATGCTTAATTAGGTTTGCCTGTGACACAAACTGAAAACCCCAATTTTACCCACAGCTGACATGGTGAGACATCACGCAGACTAATGGAATGCTGAAACTGACTTTAAAAAAAAAGTATGTTAATACATTGAATTGACACTTAAGCAGGGCAAGCAGGCTCTAATTGTAACTCAGTGAGGAGGAAAAAGGGAAATTAAAAAAGAAATAAGCTGTAAGAATAAAACAGAGCACCATTAGCCCATGAAATATCTTAGAATTTCAGTGGAAAAATAAAATTTAGAAAGCAAACACATTCATATCATAAAATTTCTGATTGTTTAAAAGATATAGTATTTATGTATATATTTTCCAATATCTAGTTTATGGTCTTTTACAAAGATGACTCTCAATAAATATTTGTTAAACAATTGATTTCAGAGTAGAAAAAATTGATGTAAGAGAAATACTCCATCTGGTTTTATTAACATTTATTTCCTGGTTAAGGTTTCCTCACTTTATTCTGGTTGTTCAGAATGTGATTGTCTTTACCTATGGAAAATATTAGTGTCATTGCATTCAGCAAATATCCAAATAGATAAGTGTGTCTTCATACTTGTGAGTGTAGTGTGTGTGTGTGCGTGTGTGTGTGTGTGTATGATGGCAATATTAGGAGTGTGGTTCATGATAGTCTTCAAAGCCTTTATGTGGTATTATGTTAAAAATGCTTCCCACACTAGTATATAGGGGAGGATTCAGAATCCTGGGTGTCAGGTCACAATGCCCTTCCCTCACTACCTCTACACTTCCATCAGATAGGATGATGATTACCTCTATCAGGGATCCTAGAAAGCCTCACTGGAACTGTGGTCTGAAGTATCTTGGACATTTCTCATAAATGGAATGGGGTTCACAGAGACCTGCCACTTTAGCACTGCCTTTGGAGGAGCTTGCAATGGCTGTCCCCTGAGTTCTGTGAGCTCTGATAAGACCTTGCATCACCACCTTAAAGCCAAAGCTCACAGTCACCCTACTATGATCTATGTTTGAGGCCATAATGGTTAACCACTTGTCACCATTTACCCCAGATACTGCAAGAACCCAGAACCTCTCAGGGCCTTCCTCACCATTTTAATCTTTTCCCCCAATCTTTTCTATACACATTTTTCATTTTGACTGTAATCTTTTCAGTGGCGGCTACTCTTTCTCCATTATCCCTCATATTTCAAGGGTTGGATCAGGTAGGTGTTCTTTTTCCTCATTGTGTCTTCAAAGGATCACTGTTACAACCTTCGTAAAAATCTCAGTTATTTGAGGATGATGCCATTAAACCATGCTACTCACATCTCTTCTGATTGCTTTCATAGTTGACCCTCCTGGGCATTCCCTCTAATTCTTTAATGTGTAACACCTGGTTTATTATATCTTTTTATAACATAATTCCAGTCTTACTTGGTTATTTCAATATCTGCTGAGTTCACCCACTTAAAATCCTTGCTTTTTGGAGGAGGATACTGAGGTAGATCTCAATATTCATCCTAACTTTACAACCTATTCCCACTGTAGTATTCCACAGGCTACCATCATGCATAATTCTTACCCTTCTTAATCTTAAATTCCTTAATATTAATTTCAAGTATTTCATATTCTGCTCAGAGCCTAATTTCTCTTTCCAGTTAACTCCCTCTAGCCCTTTTCTTACCCAACAATTCTCTATTCCTCATAATCCACTGACTCTACCAACACTTCAGTGTCTCCCATCCCCTATCAGGTCATCACTTTAATAATTACCTAAGTTATATTATTACACTGTCCATTTCCATACTCACTTCTTGCATATCCTCAAATCATTTGCCCCATTTCCCTCCTTTATTGTTACCTTGTCAAAATTCAATCCTTGTTTAATTCAACACTCAGGCTATTTTATGTGGGTCTAGGAATAACAACATGTGGTTTGAGGATGTTACACTTGACTATAAATTCATCTTCACTAATTCTTCATTTCAATTAGGATCTCTATTGATATGTATCAGTAATGTATTATATTTCCCTCCTACTCATCCATATAACCATTTCACACCTTCTTATCTCACCTTGCTTCCTACTGCACTTGAGGAATCAATCAGAGGACAGTTTCCAAATGATGACACACCATATATTCAAAACACCTCTGTAAGTACAAATATTCTGCTTTGCCTGCTATTACAATTGATGTAACATACGCCATCCTATCAAAGCCCACCCCTTTGCTTGTGTACTGTATATCCCATCCTGTCTTGCCTAATATTTTAAAATTACCTACTTGAACGTTCTTCAGCTGGCCACTCTATTACTTATATTGCTGATACTCTTTACCGGGAAAACCCAATTCTTTCATTCTATTCACTTCTAAACCGAGTCTAATCAATATTTCCCCCCTTCTTTTTCTCCTCCTTTTTTTGTTTTGTTTTGTTTCGGTATCCCATGTAGGGAATGAATTTTTCTCATTATTCTGTCAAAATGTTCCTTAAAAAACTAAAAACAAACAAAAAACAACTACAAAGCAGCAACAGAAGATTGATTGTCTCCTCTTGCCAATTCCATAGATCAATTTTCACTTACCTCTAACTAGATCTAACCACATACTTTGAAAAGTATTATAAAAGTATAATATAAATATAAAAAAGTATATATATATATAAATAAAAGTATATATAAATATATAAAAGTAAAAATTTTGAAAAAATATTTTAAGAATATTTTAAGAATTTTAAGACAATGTCTACCATTGTCTTAAAATTCTTAAAATATTCTTAAAATATTTTACAGTTTCTGTAATACCTTTTGTATTTTTTCACCTCAATTCACTGACTTCTGCATTTTAGCTTCATATTCCATTCCTTTAATTCTTGGGTCCACAGTCTCTGTCTGCAAACTTCTCACTTCCCTGTCAAGGCTCACTGTAAACTAATCTCATTCAGTTTCCTGGGTTTAAATACCATTTCTTTGAGGCTAGCTTTCAAATGCATATATGTAGCCTAGACCTCTCCTGTAAAGTAAAAACTAGCATACCAGAAAGCTTACCTTAACATCTTCACGTGGCTATATGATACATCTCAGCTAATACATGGAACACTGATTTCTTGATTTTTACCCCCCTCAATCATGCTTTCCTTCTTGTAGACTTCTCCAGTTTAGAAAATTCTATTCCTAACCTTTCGATGGAGTAAATAACCTTAGGATTATGCCTGACCTCTTTTTATCCAGCCCTTCAGAAAAATACTGAACCTTCTTTAGTGCTATATTCCAAATTGCGATCCTTAATTACCATCATCACTTGTCACCTTAGTGGTGGTGTCGGTCATCACTATCTCTAGGCTGTTTTATAGTACTAGCCTCTTTGCTGTTCTCACTACTTCTTTCCTTGGGATCACATGGTCAGTAGTCTAGTCTACAAAAGTGAGTCAGTGCTTCTTTAAAACAGTATCTATCTACTAAAATATAAACTTATTAAAAGGATGCTAGTTTGCCTGTTTTTCTTTTCTTCTTCCTACTGCAGTAGAAGAGTTTCTTTTAGTAGGAAAGCTTACGGAACAGCAGGCACTCAATAAATAGTTATTAAATAAGTGAATGAATGAGTCATTTCATTTCACATCCAGAGGAAAGACCTTCCATCTCAGTGGAATCCAAAGTATTTATTATAAGCAAATTAAATAATGACTTAAATAGTTTTTTAAGGAATAGTTCTATGTGTTACATTGGAAAGGGTTCCAGATACAGAAATGATTAAAACACAGATATTCTCTTGAATATGGTATAGAAGAATGGACTTTTCTTTCTTTCTTTCTTTCTTTCTTTCTTTTTTTTGATCTTATTTATTTATTTATCTGAGAGAGACATAGAGACAGAGAAGAGCAGGGAGCAGAGGGAGAGGGAGAAGCAGGTTCCCTGCTGGGCAGTGAGAACAACTTGGGGCTCCATTCCCGAACCCTGAGATCATGCCCTGAGCCCAAGGCAGACACTTAACTGACTGAGCCCCCCTGGCACCCAAGAATAGACTTTTCGCAGTAATTCAAAATTATAGTTGATGAAATAGTCAACTGTGTTATAAGAATATTTTTTTTAGTAGGAAATAATTAAAAAATAAACTATGAATAGTAAAAAAGTTAACTATTTAAAATCTGTGATCGAATGGAATTTGGTTTACCCAGATTTGGGCTTTTTAAAATCTTTTCAGTCCTACACTTATTGGTATTTTTTTGGCTGTATCCCTTTGCTAGATTTTCTTGCAATGACAAGATGGCCTCCTATACCTCAGCTACATGCTTCAAGAAAATAATGTCAGTGTCACTATAGAGATTGACTGTTTCACATTCCTTTAAAATCTCCAGGAGGAGGTTTAGTTTCACCCAAGTGCAGACTTTTTGGCCAATGGTTATTTAAATTATCAAAGGGCAAAAAACATGTCAAACTTATTTTAAAACAATTCATTCCCTGTGGCTAACAAAAAAGGGTTTTAAAAAACCTCTCTTTTATTCAATTTGTAGACGGAGGGCAATGATAATAGAGAAGAATGGGAGACAATTCTCTGGTTTCTGTTCTTCCATTTCTGTGTCAAGTCCTGGAGGTTCCCATACCATAATATTCCCTCCCAATGAACTTCTTGTCCAGACAGTGCTGACTCTAAAGGTTATGCCACTCTTCCGGTCCTATACCAGAGGAGGTTCTGAGTCTTCGTATAGTTTAAAGTCAAGAAATTCAAAACTCATGTGCATGCAGCTTTCTCTTGTTATCACACTGTAATTCTATTAAGAGTCACTGCTGCCTCCTAAAGGGTAGCTAAGGATCTGCCTCTCAGGAGCCCACAGATAGGTAGACATCCAATCTGTCTTAATCTCTGAGATCTCATCCCCTTTTGCCCCCTCCAAACACACTTCTGTCTCCTGTTTCCCTAAGCAAAATCCTCTCTATTGTTTCATAGTTTGCAATTCATTATTTTGTTATGTTAGTCACCATACAATACATCATTAGTTTTGATGTAGTATTCCAAGATCATGGTTTACATGTAATACCCAGCGCTCCATGCAATATGTGCCTCTCTTAATACCCATCACTATGCCTACCCATCCCCCAGCCCCTTTCCTCTAAAAACCTGTTTGTTTCTTGGAGTCCACAGTCTCTAATGGGTTGTCTCCCCCTCTGATTTCCACCCCTACTTTCACTTTTCCTTGACTTCTATCTGGGATCTACTACTGTGCTGCACAATCAGCAGGTCAGAGGTGAGAAAAGAATAAGGTCAGATATTTATTTCCCCTACTTCGTCACCACTAGCATGTAGGTTGATAGTAACTGTTTATTGACATAAGTTCATAATTCATGTCAGAATGTTCTGTCCTACACTTCCCTCTACTTCTACTAACTGCAATCTTAGCTTTCCCTCTCAATAGTATGGAAAGGAAATAGCTCCCAACTGTTTCTAAACTCAGGATGATTAATCAAACATTGTTGGTTTCCCTTAGTCCTTCTCAAATCCTTTAGTTTTTTCATTCACTATTTCTAGATTACTCTGAGTGAAACATTCCTTTTTGGGCAAAGCCATAGCTGATTTCAAGTATTCAGAGAAACTCCTCAAGCATTCTTCTAAATAATTACTTTCATTTTCTGCCATCACTGTATCCCACAATCTATACTTTATTTTAAAAATTTTAGCCAAGGGGCACCAGGGTGACTCAGTCATTTAAGTGTCTGTCCACAGTTCAGGTTATGATCCCAGGGTCCTGAGATCACCCAACGTCAGTGTCCTTCCTCAGCAGGGAATCTGATTCTCCCTCTCCCTTTGCCCCTTCGTCTCGCTTTTTTTCTCAAACAAAAAAATAAAATCTTAAAAAAAAACTTTAGCCCCCCAAAATAAATAAATTATGAAAATTTTAGCCAAAGTATTAATACCTCAATCAAAAATTCCTCAGTAATTTCAGAAAATTACCAAAATTAAGTTCTACCTATCTGATGACACCAAGACATATATTATCCATTTTCTTTTTCCAAAAAATTCTACTAGCATTCAGCTTGTTCCCAGTAATGCCATTTATGATGGCTCACTACCATTACTTATTGCTCTTAAAAATAACATATTTTTATGCTAAGTTCATAGACACCTAAAGGTTTCAATAGTCTAGGTGTTAAGGGAAATGCTAGTTTATAAACAGTGGTAAAATTAACTCATTTCTGACACTGTTGCTGTGGTCACTTAGGTACCAAATTAAATTCTCATAACTAATGATTTACACTATTTCTTTTTTTTTAATTTTTTATTTTTTATAAACATATATTTTTATCCCCAGGGGTACAGGTCTGTGAATCACCAGGTTTACACACTTCACAGCACTCACCAAAGCACATACCCTCCCCAATGACCATAATCCCACCCCCTTCTCCCAAACCCCCTCCCCCCAGCAACCCTCAGTTTGTTTTGTGAGATTAAGAGTCACTTATGGTTTGTCTCCCTCCCAATCCCATCTTGTTTCATTGATTCTTCTCCTACCCACTTAAGCCCCCATGTTGCATGACCACTTCCTCATATCAGGGAGATCATATGATAGTTGTCTTTCTCTGCTTGACTTATTTCGCTAAGCATGATACGCTCTAGTTCCATCCATGTTGTCGCAAATGGCAAGATTTCATTTCTTTTGATGGCTGCATAGTATTCCATTGTGTATATATACCACATCTTCTTGATTTACACTATTTCTCAAGGAAGTAATTTTGTTTCAGATCCTCTCCCATTTCATCATGAGAGTTTAGATCCAGTCCATATATTTAAATAGAGAAATTGATACCATCATCAGTATTCTATTCTCTTCACTTAATTTTACCTCTTCTCAATTCCACTTTTCTTTTTTTCCCCCAAATTCAGAATATAAGAGCAAAAGCTTGGGTTGAAGTGCATGGATGTAGGAGGGAACGAAATGTAGGAGGATTTCTGCATCAATGCTATTTGAGCTCAGCTCATCTTAACCAGTAACTCTTAAGTATGGTCTCCAGATCAGCAATATCAGTATCACTTGAGAATTTGTTAGAAATGCACATTTGTGGAATCCCTACCCCAGACTGATTGAATTAGAACTATAGGGGTGGGAAATAGCTGTTTGTGTTTTAAACACCTCTTCAGGAGATTCTAAAACAGCTAAAGTCCATTGCAGCCAAAGTGTGAGAATCATCGATCTAGAAAAAAACACACTTTCTAAGATAGCAAAACACAGATTTTTAAAAAACTTTTTAAAAAGGTATTTAAATTGAAGGGCTTTCATTTTTCTCTTTATTTTCAGTCATTCCCTTAATTTCCTTTGGGACAAGAAAAAGAGACTCCAAGACTAATTTTTTTTGTTTGTTTTTTGGTTACGTTTTCAACTTCATACTTTGTTAATTTATATTGATTATGTCTCTATGATTTCATGTGAGTCAGAGGTGGAAATGATTTTTACTATCAGGGATGAGTTTAGTGGGTGGGAATCTGGGTGCTGGAAATTCTGCTCCTGTGTTCCACATCTGTATGATATCATTGATTTCTGAGGCTTAGGTTTTCACTCATTCAAATTGGACTTTGTTATTTCTGCTTTGTTGAGGCAGTTCTGTGTTTACTCTCTTTTCACTTCCCTTTTATTTTACCTTCTGTTAATCAGCGGTCTAATTTAACCAGAGGATGGTACCATGTTTTTAGTTCAGTAGATTGGAGATGAGCACAATGTTTGCCAAATTCTTGAACAATGTGGTCATTTCAACAATTAGAACACATGTAGTGGGGTTCACGTTTATTTTGTAAGTAAGTTTAATTCAAACTTGTCACACTAGCTTACCTATGTGACATATTCCATCCATCCTAGAGAAACCTAACTGGAATTTTTACAACATCCGTCCAATCTAGCACAAGCTTAACAAAGCATTCTAGATTGAACGTCATCATTTTAAAATTAAATCTATTAATTAATAACATAACAATCAACAGGGAGTTGGCAGTAATGCCTCTGGTTATATAGTTTTCCTGTTGATAATGAAATTTAAAACAAAGCCTTCCACACCATCAGAATAATGCTAAAAATAAGGGCCAATAAAATCATCATACTTAATAAAAATAAAATAAATATGTATGTGAATATATACTTATATATTTACACAATGCTATCTATATTTTTAAATGTTGATCATTTTTCTCTGTATATTTACAAATATATTTGCACTATAAGGCTCAGAACTAGAAGTTATAAATTAAAAAGTCAGTATTTTTAAAGGGATAGCAATTTAATTTATTGATAAATTAATATAAGATTGAATGCATACACAGATTTGCCTGGACTGGTTAGAACTTCCAAAATATTGTTGTAATGAAGAAGCTTCTCCTCATTTTCTTTTGAAAATGTCACATTTTAAAAGCTTAGTGTGTTTTTAAACTTAGAAATTAATTTCCTTTTGAAAGTGATAAAAATACTGTCCTTGGTACATCTGTGATATGTATGCATATTCTGTTTCTTTTCAGTATATTCAAGGCTTTCCTGTACCACAGCTAATAATTTTTGGCTTTTATGAATATTCTCACATTTTGAGGCTGTTTACTGCCCTTCAGTAATGCCCAACAGAACTTACTTTAAGCAGCCAGATAAAAGTCAAGCAAGTGTGAAGAGTACAAATTGTACTTCCTAATGGTGTGAGTAACTATCTATAAAGTTATTTGAAATGGACTAAAATTATAGGCCCAGATAACTAGGTCACTTCTGTCATTTACAAATGGGTAACTTTTAGCAAATCCTTATTTAAATAAAGCAATATTTCCTAAAATCCTGCCTAAAGACTCTAAAAAAACTGTCAACCGAGGTCTGCAAATTGAAGCAGGAGATGGTTTACTCTATACTCTCAAAAGATAATAATAACATTTTCTGTGTATAGTAGACATACTTACATTTATCTCTTCTTTATAAACCTTTAATTATTATTGTTATCCTAAATATCTCCATTATGAAACAAAATATGTTTTACAACTCTTTGTCCAAATTATGCCTGAGGATTTCTTAGTTTTTTTTTTTTTTTTAAACTCAAACACATTAAATGTTTCTACTTCAATTTGAAGTAGAATATTAGATGCCGTTGAATAAAATTTAAGCTTAAAACAGAACATCCTTTTATTTTTGTCCACATGGCTTTAAAACTAATGTATTATTTGTTTAAAAATAGGAAAGTAATTAATTATACCTGCAATGATACTCCTTCTCATATTTCATACATGCAGTATTATTCTTGCAAGGAAATGACTCACGTGGTATTTGAAGTTGTCTCTTACAAAGCTTGACTGTAAATATTGCTGAACAGATGTACGTAGTACCCTAAGAAAGATCAGAAAGTATTTTTTACAAAAGTTTTTGGATACGTCAAAAGTAATAAAAAGATTCTTACTTGTAGAGGTATGGAAACTATTTTTATAAGCATGTAGAAATTCCCTGTACAACACTGTGAAAGAATCTATTTTCCAAATTATCACAATGTCCCCACCTCACACACTTTTCCTACCACCTGAATTCAATACTCCTCTGAGAATTAGGAACTATCCTTCCCACCACCTTGAATGTAAAAAGCAGGCTGTGACTATGGAGAAAGGGATGCTCTGTGATTTTCGAAGCCCTGTTTAAAAGGCCATATAATGTCTGCCTAATTATCTTGGGATGCCTGCTTTCAGAACCCAGCCACAATGATGTGAGGAAGCGTAGGCCTTAAAGAGAAGTTATATTTAGCGTTCTGGGTTGATAATTCCAGTTGATGGCCCAGCTGATAGCCAGTATCAACCATAAGACATGTGAATTAGGAAGACTTTAAGATATTAATATAAATTTTTAATACAAATGAAAAATGAATCTTACTAAAATAAAAAGATAGTAAGTTGTGGAAACTTTTACATTATTTCCTAATCTTATTTATGTAAATGTTAAATTCAAATGTCAAAATTTAAAAGTGTCAAATAACTAAGAAAATTAAAAATAATTAAAAATAAAATTTTTACAAAATTACATTGTTCATAAGGAAAAATTTCAGCAGAAGAACAAAAAATGAAACTGAAGTTTGTTTGTAATTGGGATTTGTATTTAAAATAGGAAAACATGAAAATCAACAAATGAAGTATCTTTTCTGATATTTCTGATTTTGAAATTTTTAATATGTTATTGAAAACTTGAATTATATTTGTACTTTTCAGATAGTATGGCAATAGTAAATATATATAAATCACTTTCTTAGATTCAGACTTACATTTGGAATATGAGTGTTGTCTGCATCATTCTGACATAGCTTTGATGAACATTTGTACACATCAGTTTCACAGTTTCCATCAAAAAATCCTTCTGGGCATTCACAAATGTAAGCAGAGCTTTTATTTTGGCAAATACTCCCTTTCCAACAAGACTGAGAAATATAACATTCCATTGACTCCTCACAGGACGCACCTTAAAGGATCACACACACAAAGAACATATGAACATAGAATAGCAAAACTCATTACAGAGGTCTTCAGAATTTATTTAAAAAAAAAGATTTAGCATGGCATAATTTATGTATCATAAAATGTACCCATTACAAGTCTATAATTCTGTAACCTTTGCAAATGTGTAGAGAGATCTGACCATCAGCACTATTCAATTTTAGCATATTTCCATTATCCAAAGAAGAGCTCTTTTAATTGTCACTCTTTGTGTCCAGCCACAGGCACCATTAATTTTTCTGTCTCTATATATTTGCTTTCTTTGTGCATTTCATATAAATGGAATGGTACAATATGTTGTCTCTTGTGTTTGGTTTCTTTCCCTTGAGATAAAGTTCTTAAGAATTTGTCATGTTGTATCTTGTATCAGTATGTTGCATGTAATTCACTATGTATACATTTTGTCTATTCCTTTATCATTTGGTAAACATTTGGGTTGTTTCCACTTTTTAACATTTTTTTACTGAGCCATAAATGATGTATAACATTATAGTACTTTTTTTTTTTAATTTGGTAGAATTCTCCTCTGAAGCCAACATTACATTGTTTTTAGTTTTTTGTTTTTTAAAGATTTTATTTATTTGTCAGAGAGAGAGAAAGAGAGAGAGAGAGCAAGAGAGTACCAGCACAGGCAGACAGAGTAGCAGCAGAGGCAGAGGGAGAAGCAGGCTCCCCACCGAGCAAAGAGCCCGATGTGGGACTTGATTCCAGGACGCTGGGATCATGAACTGAGCCAAAGCCAGCGGCTTAACCAACTGAGCCACCCAGGCATCCCCAACATCACATTAGTTTTAAGTGTACAACATAATTATATATGTGTGTGTGTGTGTGTGTGTGTGTGTGTGTATGACGATCACCACTATAAGTCTGGTTAACATTCATAACCACACATAGTTACAATTTTTTTCTTGTGATGAGAACTTTTCAGATCTACTCTCTTGGAAACTAACTTTTATGAAATGAATTCATGCACAAGTATTTGGGTGGATATATACTTTCATATCTCTTATAAAAATTTCTTTGTGAAGTGCATGGTAAATAGCTGAGTAACTTTTTAAGAAACTGCCAAACTGTTTTACAAAGCGGCTATGCCATTTTACATTCACATTAGCAGTGTACAAGATATCCTGCCTCTACCCATTCTTGCCAACATTTGATATTGCCTATCTTCTTTATTATAGCTGTTCTAGGGGTGTGAAATCATATCATCTGTGGTTTCAATTTGCATTTCTATGAGTAACAATTTTGAGTACCTCCTCCTTATTTATTTGTATAAACATTTGTATATCTTCTCTAATGCCATTTCTTTTGGTACATGTAGACTGTAAACATTGTATTATTTATTTTCTTAATATTGAGCAACAAGTGATTTTTGTATATTCTGAATACAATTTTATCATGAAAAACATGACCACAAATACTTTGTCCTTTTCTTGCTGGGAATTTTCATGTTCTTAGTTAGTGACTTTTTTTTTTTTTAAGATTTTATTTATTTATTTGACAGACAGATCACAAGTAGGCAGAGAGGCAGGCAGAGAGAGAGAGGAGGAAGCAGGCTCCCTGCTGAGCAGAGAGCCCTAAGTGGGGCTCGCTCGATCCCAAGACCCTGGGATCATGACCTGAGCTGAAGGCAGAGGCTTTAACCCACTGAGCCACCCAGGCGCCCCTTAGTGACTTTTTGACAGGAAAGTTTTAAGACCAAGTTACACATATTTTTTAGTTTCATTAAATACAACTTGTAATGTTTTCTTTAATAGATTATGCTTTTGGTGTCACGTAAGAACTTTTTGTCATAAAGGTAATAAAAATTTTCTCTTATTTTTTTTTCAGACGTTTATGATTTTAGTTCTTAGATTTAGAACTCTGATCAGTTTGAGGTTTTTTTTTTATTTTTTGTGTTTTGTTCTAATATGGTGTGAGACAATGAGTTATTTCATATATATTTTTATTTTAAATTAATTAATGTTGAAATATAATTGCTCCAGTAATTTTTTTAGAGATTGCCCTTTGTCCATTTAATTGCCTTTTTTACTACTTTGAAAATCAACTGGCCATAAAAATAACAGTTTTTTTCTGATTCTCATTTCTGTCCCACTGGCATATATACTTATCTATATGCAGTAAAACACACTATCTACATAAATGGAGTTTGATAGCAAGTTTTGAAATTTGGCAGTCATCCAATTTTTTTTCTTTTTTTGTTGTAGTTGGTTTTTGTTTTTGCACTTCCACATAAAATTTTGTATGAATTTGTCAATTTCTACACAAAAGCCTGGTGGAAAAGTGATAAATATTTTAATGAGTCAATGGATAAAATTGGGAATAATTGTCATATTAACAATATGAAGTTCCAATCAATGAATATGAAGTATCTCTTCATCAGTTTAGGTTTTCTTTCATCTTTCTCAGCAAAGTTGTGGAGTTTTCAGTTAAAGTCTTGCGTTTAATTAACTAAATTTGTACCAAAGCATTTATTCGTTTGATATTATTGTAAAGGAAATATCTTATTTTGATTTTATAGATTTTGTTGCTAGTATATAGAAATGCAATTAACTTTAGTATGTTATCTTGTATTCTGCAAACTTGATTAATTAGTCCGGTAGTCTTTTTTTTTTTTTTTTTTTTTTTATTACTTAGGATTTTCTACATATGAGATATTGTCACATGTTAATCAAGATAGTTTTACTTCTTTCTTTTCAACCTGTATATTCTTTTGTCTCCCCATCAAACAGTCTGGAACATCCTGTACAATGTTAACTACAAAGGATGAAAGAGGACATCACTTTTGTTTTCATTCTAAAAGGAAAATTTGTCAGCTTGACATTATCAGTATGATATTAACTGGACAATTGTCATAAATATTTTTTATCGGGTTGAGAGAGATTTTTTAAAATTTGTTTAAGTTTTTATAATAAATGTGTGTTACATTTTTTCAAATGTTTTTTCTATCTATTGAGAGTACTGTATGGTTTGTTCCTTTTTTTTTTTTTTAGTAACATAGTATCAAATTTATTTATTCATCTCTCAGATGTTAAACTAATTTTGCCTTCTGGGGAAAAACTGCATTTTGTCAGAGCACAAAAAATAGTTTTATATGTTGCTGGATTGGATGTACTCTTATTTTATTGAGGATATTCAATTTATATTCACAAATGATACTCGTTTTTAGTTTTCTTGTCTTGTGCTGTCTTTTCCTGGTTTTAGTATGAGAATAACACCAGCATCATAAAATGAATTAAAAAGTATTCATTTTCCTTCTTTTCCTCCTTTTCTCTGTGAATGGTTTGTAAGGACTTGTACTAATACCTTCCTTATTTGCTAGGTCTATACAGGTTTTCTATTTCTTCTTGAGACATTTTTAGTAATTTGTGTCTTTCTAAAATTGTCTATTTAGTTTAGTAGTCTAATATGTTTGTATAATGGTGTTCACAGTATTTCCTTATGATCCATTCATTTTGAATGATCACTAATAATGTGCCCACTTTAAACACTGGTTTTATCAATGTGTGCCTCCCCTTATTTTTTCTCAGTTACTCCAACTGAGGATATATTCATTTTATTTTTCTAAAATATCAAAGTTTGGTTTCATTGATTATTCTCACAAGTTTTAGTGATTTTTCCATTAATCATTTCCTTTCTTTTGTCTGTTTGTGGTCCAATTTATGTTCTTTTTCTAGTTAGTTAAGGTAGAAGCTGAGAATATTGATTTGAGACCATTTTTTTTCATTTTTAAAGATTTTATTTATTTATTTGAGAGAGGGAGATGGAGAGAGAGAGAACAAGCCATGGAGAGGCAGAGGGAGAGGAAGAAGCGACCTCCCCACTGAGCAGGGAGCCCAATGTGGGGCTTAATCCCAGGACCCTGAGATCATGACCTGAGTCAAAGACAGATGCTTAAACACTGAGACACCCAGACATCCCTCAAGATTTTTTCTTTTTTAAAGTAGGAATTTAGAACTATGTATTTCCTTATAATCATTGTTTTAGCTACATTTAATAAGTTTTGATATGTGTGTATATGTGTGTGTGATTTCTTCTTTGAACAGTTTATTTTAAAAATTTGTTTAGTTTCCAAATATTTTGAGATTTCCCTGAAGTTTCTGCTGTTGATTTCTAATTTAATTCTCTTTAAGGTTTGTAAACACATATTGTCTGAATTTTATTTTATTTTTTCTTCTGTTTAGTTGTTTTAATGAATACAAATCAGAGGTTTAATTTTAAAAATATATTTTTACAATGTTGTGCAACCATCCCCACTACATAATTCCAAAATATTTCAATCACCTCAACAAGAAATCCCATGATTATTGATAATTTTCAGCTGCCCTTTCCTCAATATCTTTGCACCCACTAATCTCATTTTTGTTTCTATGGATTTGCCTTTTCTGGCCTGAATTTTAAGTCTTTCAGATTTATTGAAACTTATTTTATGGCTATGTTCATTTGTTTATATATTGGCTACCAATAGCAAAGTTAAGCAAGTTCATGTTTGGTACTTGCCGCAACATTAGAATGAGTGTCTCCGTAAAGTCTATGCCCTGGAATAGTCACTTATCTCCTTCTTGTCCCCACACTGATAAAATCATGTGAATAGAATTAATAAAGCAATGGATGTTATTAAGGCCTAGAAGTTGCACTGCAGCTTTTATCAGACCTGGATCATTAGGTGTTTCACTGCAGAGTTGAGAAAGTTTTGTAAGATTGGATTCAATCTTGTCATAAGGCACATTATAGTGGCAATAAAAAGTAACTACAGTAGTGGCTTAACAGTTTTTGCTATATCTGTTAATTCCTAGATTTAAAAAAAAATTTACTTTTTTATTCTTGTGAGCCTGAACAGGGCTTTGTGTTATTCACATATGTTAGAGCTGAATGGAGAAGTATCTGACTTTCTGTTAAAAATTGCACAGGTGGCCCCCAGAAATTATCCATAAATTTTTTTTTAAGATTTTTTTTTTTTATTTGACCTAGAGAGAGATCACAAATAGGCAGAGAAGCAGGCAGGTGCAGGGGGTAGGGGAAGCAGGCTCCCTGCTGAGCAGAGAGCCTGATGCAGGCTTGATCCCAGGACCCTGAGATCATGATCTGAGCCAAAGGCAGAGGCTTAACCTACTGAGCCACCCAGGCAACCCTCCACAGAAAATTTTTAAAAGTGTTTGTTTTCCAGGTTCATAAACCTTATCAACCAATTCACTATATACTCCAAAGCTACCAAGCATGTAACATGTTCATTAGAAAAAAATATTTATATCAAACCCATTCATTATTATGTGAATAGGAACATCAAGAAACATTTAGTTATGAAAAATTAAATTACTTAGCAACAGTATGAAAGACAAAAAAAAAATCCCACTTAAATGACATGTTGCTAATTCATTTGAAGTTTGGGTTGTGAATTAAATTCTAAAATATAACAGCATAAAGATAGTATGAAATGTTGAGTGACCACACCATTGACATTATTATATTAAAATAAAGCAACTTTTAATTTCATGAAATCAGTACATAAATAATTATTTTGCTCACACAAAGAAATGAATATTTATTTCTCAACATTCTATATTAACATCATATTCTTCTATTCAATAATTAAATATAGGGAATGACAATTATATTTAAGACATAAATATTAGCATCATGGTAGGAAATTTTGTGCATGATATTGTCTTATATGTATGTAATCTTAGCATTTCATATAGAATAAGCATCCATATTTTTTTTTTATAAATTCCTTAAGACAAAGCTGGGATTTACAAAGAGCCATAATCGTCCAGTTTGTATTTGCATTTTCTTCTAAGTTAAACAAATTTTTCTAGAGATTAAGCAACTTGCTACATGTCACATAATTGCTTAAATAATGACAAATTAGTAATAAAATTTTGTGCATTCCACCTAATCCCCTTATAACTCTATGTTCTTTCACCACACTAGATTAGTTCTGTAAAAAAAAAAAAAAAGGTAAAAGACTCAAATATAAATTTATTTTAACATTAGTCCAATATTACAACTCTACTGTACAACATTGTGTTGTCCAACATTATATGTGGAATATTTAAAAAGATACAAAAATAATTATTTACTTGGCTTCTTCTACAAACAAAATTATATAGTCTAAACACGAATCCTTTGTCATGTATGCAGTTTACAAGTCTGTTGTTTATCTTTTCATCCTCTTAATGGGGAATTTCTAGATAAAAATTTTTGATGACTTTGACTTTTTTTATTTATGCATTTATTATTTTTTCATGGATTGTGTTTTGGCATCATGTCTAAGAATTCTCAGTCACTATGTTCTGAATGTTTTCTGCTATAAAACAGTTGTCAAAACAACTAGGCTTATTTTTGTTAATAATGTCATAGTATATGACATAGTGTATGAAGAGTATCAAGTTAAGAATATAAGAAGATATACTGCATGGGTAATTAAGAAATATAAAGAATATTAATTACGTGTGATTGTGTTGGTGGTGGTGTTCTTTAAATAGAAAGTGGTTGCTTCTAAGACATTAAAGTTGCAGCCCAAACTGTGATTTCCTAAACACTAATCAAACTGTACTTAAGAAGCTTCACATATGCTATTATTCAAAAGAAAACGGCAAGATTCACGGAAATGTACTCTTTCTTGTGATCTGATATATTGCCCTTCATGGATGTTTTGTGCAAAATAGATCATGAAGAAGGGAGATGATTTCTCAGAAAAGAATGGATTTTGGAAATGTCATTCATCATAGATTAGTACTGTAAAAAAAAGTCAAGATTCACAAGGATGAAAAGAGGCTCTTCCCTTGGCCTCAGGAACTTGAGGTCTGGATTCTAATAAAGGAGATATATTTAGGCTCTCTTGTTGAGCAGAGATTTAAGTGTTCCCCTAAGAGCAGGTCCTGACCTCATGGCCAACTGGGACTTTGTATGAGCCAGTATAAATGTTGTCCAACTCATCTAGTGTCTAAGCATACATTTCCTGACTTAACTTCTCTTTATTATCCTTTCAGTAATGCCATATTATGTATGTGATGGTGTGGATTTAGCATTGCTATGGATAATTAAAAAGAAATTTTTGCACATACTTGGTGCAAAGTAGCATGGGATAGTAGCAAAGAATCACAGCGGCCAGAAATCATCAACCAATCAACCAAATAGTGGAGAAAGACTCAGCAGCCTGGTAGCTGATACCTCACTAATGACAATCAGATTGATTTATGTAACACTGGCAGAGAAAGTAAAGCTTATCAATTCTTCCAAAGGCTATCTGAACTTCTTACCCACCCATATATGTTCTAGACAATGTAATCTTTTTAGAAATTCTGGGCATCTAGCCCAAGCCAAAACCTTTAAGCACTAATATACTTCCTTCCATCACTCACCTTCATGCACTGGCAACCTGGAGGTCACATGTTCTAGTTGGTATATCTAAAACATTTCATTAGACTGGATTACTGAGTTGCTACTTGGAAAAGGTTTACCCTGCAGAGGCACCAGGTATACAATAACCTCCTTGTGAATAAAAAAAAAAAAAAAAAAAAAAAACCTGGTTTAAGGAGAATTACTTAATTCAACATGACCCAGTCTAATATGATCATTACAAAATATTTTAAATATTTTACCAAATTGGGTTCTGCTATAGCAAGAACTTAAAATTTATGGCATAAGTTTAATGAGTGGTGAGCAGCGAGGAAATGTGAAAGGGTGAAAAGATAATAATCCACATTATAAAGTATCACCTGATGTAACGTGAGAGAAACTTGAATGCATGCTAATTTAATAAGTAGAGCAGGGGCGCCTGGGTGGCTCAGTGGGTTAAGCCGCTGCCTTCGGCTCAGGTCATGGTCTCAGGGTCCTGGGATTGAGTCCCTCATCGGGCTCTCTGCGCATCGGGCTCTCTGCTCAGCCTGCTTCCTCATCTCTCTCTGCCTGCCTCTCTGCCTACTTGTGATCTCTGTCAAATAAATAAATAAAATCTTTTAAAAAAATAAAAATAAGTAGAGCAGAAGAGGTTGAAAAAAAAAAAAGCAAAATTAGTAGAATGTTTTCGTTGTTATTTACTGGTTATGGCAAGAAAAATACAAAAGTAGATGTACTAGGGACTATTTGCAAACACAAATATGAGAATTGGTGTACTGGAAATATTAGGGTCCAATATTGGGAATGAAAATTAAGAATGACCATTTATAGGTATGGATTAGTGTGGCCTAGAATATATAGGTTCTATTTCTATTTCTTCATTCTATTAAAGTGTTTGTGTAAGTCACCATGTGAAAATAAACCATTTTATATCAAAATATGGGGCATTTAAAAAAATGTTCAATGTAAAAACAATTACTGGAGTGTAAATGCAAGTGTAGGCAACACATCTTTCCATCTTACACTTATTAAAACTCTGAGGCACATGTTCATTGTAAGCCGATGATGAATTTGAATAGAATGTTACATTTTGCTTTTGTTATATTTTATACAAGCAGCCACATAAAGCACAAATCATGCAGAAACTTTAAGGAAGTATGATATATATCTAAAAAAAATAGCCTGCTTAGTAGGAGCAATTTAGCAATCTGAATTTAATTCAAATATAAACTCCATTCAGGTGGGTAATTTTGTCTGTTAACTGACTTCACAAGCAAATAAAATAGTGCTTATTTTTGTTCACTTTAGAATTTCTCCTCTAAGTGTTAGTAAATGCAGACTCTTGTATAGGAATTAATATTTCTGATCATAAAGGAGGGTCATGGGGGATAGCTAGGTGGATATACTGACACCTGATTTTCCCAAGATGAGATTACGTCCTGTCTTCTGGCGGCTTTAATTCCACAAAACTCTGACTAGCATTACCATTGACTGTGCTTACTTTAGGATTTTCTTTTGTCCAAATGCTCACTTCTGAGAGCTATTTTTGGTTCCTTTTTAAAATCTTTCTTTTTCTCCTCTAAGTCTTCCTTGCATAGAATTAGCCTATGCCTGTATTTTCTCTGATTTTCCTTATAGATTTCTTGTCTACACTAAGATTTTTTTCTGAAATAGTTATCCCAACTGTTCCTACTGGTGTTTTTAAATTAATTTTCGTAAAGATTGTCTAGTGACCCAGTCTTACAAGTTTGACTCTGATCTTGGAATATCTCCAAGATTTCAAAATAGGCAGAGCAACTCTTTCCGCTGCCAAAGTATGTTATAGTGAAATGTTTCAACCCATGTTTTTTTCTGTCTTGGCTTTTTAATCTATCTGATACAATCACCTCTCAATTTTCCCAGGATTCCTGAAAAAAAGAGTCTGATAATAGTCTCCATTTTACTCCCCAGCAATGCCATCATTGTTCATTTTAAGCAAATGCTTAATGGAAAGATAAATATATAAATACTACACTCCTAAATTAATCAGACTTTTCTTACTTAAACATGCTTTTCCCCACAAATATGAAATAAGTAAAACAATACTCTGATTCAGTAATTTAGATTAATGCTGTATTTACCAATACTCATATTGTATCAATAATCTAGTCATATACAAAACAGATTTTGACCTCATGAAATCATGAATTTACATAGAAATAGAATAGATGTAAAAGACACGTAAATGAATACATAGTATGTTTAATGGTGATAAATATTATGGAGAAAAAGGAGGCAGTGTGTTTGAAATAAGGAGTTCTGGAGGGTATGGTCATTTTGTATAGAGTGGTCAAGGAAAGCCTCAATGATGAGGGGAATAACATACGGTAGAGAGAGGCTTATGGCTATTTTGCAAAGGAGTAATTTGAACACAACTCCCCTCACCTTGATACATTTTTTTTTATTTTTTAAAGTACATATCACCTTCTAAATTAATATGTATCACCTTCTAAAATAATATATAGCATAAAGATTTGTTATATTTGTGACTTAATGCCTTCATTCAAATATAATCTCCAATCACATAGGTAATTTTGTCTGTTTTGCTAACTGAGATTTCATAAGCAAATGCAATGCTGTTGCCCCACAACAAACTTTCCATAAGTACTTGTTGAATGAATGCGTGAGTGAATAAATGGACAAAGTACACTTCAGCAGACACAACAGCAAGTGTAAAAACTGAGTTGAGGATATCCTTACGGTTTTCAAAAGCAGAAAGAAAGCTAGAAGACTGAGTCAATAAGAGGATGCAAAATAAAATGCCTTTTATTTTAAATTTTATGGAAACACAATGGAGCATTTGGGGCTGAGGTTTGGCATAATCTCACATTTTTAAAAGATTATCTTAAAAGTAGATTATATATGGTCAAGAAGGAAAACAGAAAGACTGGGTTTTAGATTACTGTAATATTCCAGACATGACATTATGGAAGTTGGATTAAGATACTAATGAAGAGGACAGTGAGAAAAATCACACTCTAAATATATGTTGGAGATAAATACTGCTAGATTTGCTGATAGATTTAAAAGAGAAGAAAAGATAGGTATACTCTTTTTTTTTTTTTTTTTGTGACCAACCAGAAAGTGAGGTAGGTTGGTTATTGGTTGGTTGGTTGATTGTTCCCCCTGCTCCCTGCCTGAGATAAGAAAATGGGATTTGGGAGAAGAAAGTAGAATTTAGTTTTAAACATGTTAATTTTGAGATCTATATTACACATATGAGTGAAGATATCTTATAGACAGTTAATCATAGTGATCTGGAGTTTAGGAGTAAAGCCTGAACTGGATACTTAAGTTGAGATTCCCCAGAATATAAATAGTATTTAAATCCAAAAGACTGGAATGGATTTCTGAGGAAATAAATGTGGATAGAGAAGAGAGTTTTGAAGTTTAATTCTTGGTGCATGTCAATATACAGTAGGAATTGTAGACATAAAGAAGTATCTGAAAAAGGATGGAGAAGAAATAACCAAGGAGTAAGGAAGTAGGTGATAAAAGAGTGTGGCACACAAGAAGTTGAGTGAAGAAATACATCAAAAATACAAAGTATATCAAATGCTGCTAATAGCTAAAATAAGATAAATAATTAAACTGAACTAATTAGAAATTATGTTTAGCAATGGAGTTTTAAACAGCCATTAGTATGATGTTTCTGTGGAGTAGTGAGCAAAAACACTTGCTTGGGAGCACCTGGGTGACTCAGTGGGTTAAGCTGCTGCCTTCGGCTCAGGTCATGATCTCAGGGTCCTGGGATCGAGTCTTACATTGGGCTCTCTGCTTGGTGGGGAGCCTGCTTCCCTCTCTCTGTCTGTCTCTCTCTGCCAGCCTCTCTACCTACCTGTGACCTCTCTCTGTCAAATAAATAAATAAAATCTTTAAAAAAAAACCAAAACAAACAAACAAAAAAACACTTACCTGTGTGGATTCGAGAGAGAATGAGAAGGATGTATAAAACCCCTGGTTATTCAAAGTTTAGTAATCTCTGACGTGGTAGCATCAAAATTTCACCTGAAGTCTCTTTATAAATGCTGAATACCAGACTCCACTGAAGGAATACCTGATTTTACCTAAAGTCCCAAATGATTAATATCTAAAGTAAAATTTATGGAGCACTATTCTAACAACCTCTTTTAAGTTTTATTTTATGAAGAACAGTGATATGAGGTAGGAACCAAAGAGGTATTTGGAATCTTTCAAAGCAAGTTTGTGAAAAGATGGGGGCGTTGAACTGTTTAGGGAGGGAAGATTAACAATCGACATAGGAAAGAGGATGGTTTCTGGATTAATGTATTCGAGTAGGGTAGAAAGACACATGGGATCCTATCCACAGGTAGAAGGATTAGCTGCAGGTGGAAGGCACCATTGTATGAAGAGAGACTGAGTTAGACAGGTAAAAATTTAAGTTGATGGAGTGTGTAGGCGGACCCTGAAAGTCTTTTTCTGATTGCTTCTAAGTTTTGTTGAAATGTGAAATGAAGACCTCAATGGAGTATAATTAAAGAGGTGGAGGTTTGAGGAGAAAAGGTAGGTATGATAGGTTGTCAAGAATATTGAGAGAATGCAATATTAAACAAAAATTATAGATATCAATAATTATTTTTATTTTATTTTTTAAAAATTATTTATTTGACAGAGAGAGACAGCAAGAGAGGGAACACAAGCAGTGGGAATGGGAGAGGGAGAAGCGGACTTCCTGCGGAGCAGAGAGCCCAGTATGTCACTCGATCCCAGGATCCTGGGATCATGACCGGAGCCAAAGGTAGATACTTAATGACTGAGGCACCCAGGTGCCACAATAATTGTCATATTTATATAAAAAAATAAATAAAAGTAACACAAAGCCATACACACATAACCCAAATACTTTAAACTAAAATATTTAAGCAAAAATTCTACTAAATCAGCTAAGTAACTTTCATTTTAATGAAAATCATAATGGGGCTTCTATAAAACAAACTAGCTCTGCTATCCAAAGGACGTGCATGTATCCATTAAAAAAAATCACAATGAGTGGAAGATCATCTCATTTTATTGTTATTTCAATAAGTTCTTTTGGTCAATCCTCTAATGAAGTGTCAAAAATTTCCGAAGCAATTCTGTATAAAATAATGCAGTGCAGTTAGTTGGATATTTTATTCATGTAAATTCATTTCAGCCTACTTTCATGTAAGAATGAAGCTATTGTACTTGAAGGATAGGCCACACAAAGGCATCACCCATGGAAAAGTAATTTGTCTTTCATTCCTATGGGAAAAGGAAGAAATGGTTGCTAAGAGCATTTTGCAAGGACTAGAAAAGTAAAGTAAGTAGCAAACACAAGAAAATTAGAGAAAAATAGCTAACTTGTTGACCCATGTTTGATTATAGTTTTAAGACTTGTCAAGATGAATAATTGATTCAAAAAAGGAATATTCAATGTAAATAATTAATATTCATTTATCCCAGAAGTAATTGTGTAAAGGTTTTATATTTAGATATTTTGGTAAATAAATAAGGACTTTTAAATTATTTATTTTATGCACACTTTAACAAAAACCATTTAAGTACTCTTATTCTCACAATAATCATGCATGGTGTGAGATTTTTTTTTAACAGTTAAAAATACCAACTTTTTAAAGTTCCTAATGTGTAGCTCTCACTCCTCTGCTCTTCCACTCAAATTAGTAGGATTGAGCCTAAACCCTATTACAGAGATGAACTAGTATTTTCCTTTACAGCAAAGATCTGTGTATTTATTTTCTCTAAAGAGTCAGAGAATAATTATTTTAGACCTTGTGGGCCTTAGGGTCTCAAACTCTGCTATTGTATCATGAAAGCAGCTGTAGACGATGCATGAGAATGACTATTTTATTTTTTTAAGCACTTTATTAGTATTAACCTAAGCAATTTTGTGAGATAGACATTGCCATTAACCCATTGTTACAAAACAAATGTTTGTGTCTCCCCCAAATTCTTATGTTGAAACCTTTTCCCTGATGTGATTGTATTAGGAAGTAGGGACTTTGGAAAGTAATTAAAATTTAGGATTAGATGAAGTTATTAGGCTAAAACCCTCATGAATGGGATTAAGGTCCTTTTATAAAAGTCAGGAGCTGCTTTTCCTCTCTGCTCTCAGTCATGTGAGGATACAATGAGAAATTGGCAGTCTGCATCCTGGAAGATGGCCTCACTGGAACCTGACCATGGTAACACCCTGATCTTGGACTTTCAGCCTCCAGAACTATGAGAAATGAATTTCTGTTGTTGTGTAGCCACCCAATCTATGGTTATTGTGATAGCAGCCCAAGTTGACTAAGATGTCCATTGTGGGTGAGATGATTAGGCACATGAAAGATAGAGTTCAAGGCATATATATCCTTAAATTACTAATAAGAAACTTTGAAGAATGAAAGAAACACAAAATGTAAGACTATATTTAGACAAGTACCTAAAGACATATAAATCATGCAAAGAACAATTAAACACACAACACACATGGAAGCCAAAAGGTGTGGCTCCTAAAATAAATCCATTCATATCCTTGAACTCTGAGAAGATTGTATTAGGTAGTAGGGACTTTGGAAAGTAATTAAAATTTAGGATTAGATGAAGTTATAAGGCTAAAACCCTCATGAATGGGATTAAGGTCCTTTTATAAAAGCACCCTTCTCTGGAGCAGAGATACTGCTAGAAGGAAAATAAAACAGAAAGCTGAAATCAAGGTTTCTAGAACACTGAGCTAGACTATGGGACTGGAATGGTGAAATCCAAGTTAGACTCTAAGCATGCATTGAAAAAAGGTCATAGATCACATACCCACTGTGCAATTTTAGGTTGGGATAGATGAAAGTAAGTACTATTCACCTTCCAAAATTTTCATTTAATAAATGAAAGTTTTTCTAATAGAGAAACTGCATTTCCAATTAGAAAAGTTCTTTTGAGCAACAGTAACAATTTACATTAACAAAGAAATGGAAAGATGATCTGCTATCAATACTGAAAGTATCTGTCTTGAGGTTACAATGACTATATCCCCAATTAGATAGATGAGTAAAGCCTGTATAAATTTAATTTCATTTTCATGTTTAATCAAAGCTTTAAAGATTTGAACAAGGATCTGCCTAATTTCTGGCTGAAAGTACTTCTAATGTAATGTCAGACAAACAGATGTTTCTTAGTGAAATTGAAAAAAAACAATCCATAAGACACGCATGAAAAAAGTCAGCATTTCGGGGCACCTGGATGGCTCAGTGGGTTAAAGCCTCTGCCTTCGGCTCAGATCATGATCCCTGGGTCCTGGGATCAAGCCCCACATCAGGCTCTCTGCTCAGCGGGGAGCCTGCTTCCCCTCCTTCTCTCTTCCTGCCTCTCTGCCTGCTTGTGATCTCTGTCTGTCAAATAAGTAAATAAAAATCTTAAAAAGAAAAAAAAAAAGAATAGTGTCAGTATTTCAAAGGAAGAGTTGCAAAATAGGGAACACACCCTTCTCTGGAGCAGAGATAGTGCTAGAAGGAAAATAGGGTAGAAATGTACAATTCATGGATTAATAAAAGATGAGATGTGTTTTAATAAAATAATGTCAATCTTCTGATAATTATTATCAAGGAGATTAAAATATAATAAAATAATTAAGAATTCTATGTTAATAAAAACTGAAATATGAAAAGCATATACCAAAATTAACATAAATAAGTATGGGATCATTAATATACCAATAATATAAAATATAACTTGTAAAGAAAATAATCAGAGAACCATCCTCCAAAAGGACACTGAGCCTGGATTTTCTGAATCTTCAAAATCTGTGAAACTTAAAAAATATCATGAAGTATGATCTAGAACAGTCCTATTCAACAGAAATAAAATGTCACATGGACATTGGGGAGGGTATGTGCTTTGGTGAGTGCTGTGAAGTGTGTAAACCTGGTGATTCACAGACCTGTACCCCTGGGGATAAAAATATATGTTTATAAAAAATAAAAAATTAAAAAAAAAATAAAATGTCACATGAATTTTGAGATTTTCTAGTAATTACCTTAAAAAATAAAGGAAGCAAGTAGAATTAATTTCAAATATACTTTTAATTTACCCCAATAGATCTCAAATAAAATTATTTTAACATCAATATAAAACATTATTATGTTGTATTTTACTTTTTTCATACTAAATTTTTGAGTGGGAAAGTATTTTTCACTTACATCACTTCCTAATTTGAAAGCCAAATTCCAAGTGCTCAAAGCCATAAGTGGCTAAGAGCTCTGTATTGAATAGTACATTTCTAGAGCAAAGGGAAAAAAGTAAATCTTTCAGTCTTTCTCAAAAAGCTATTCTAAGCTTGACAGCAAATATCTTACTAAAAAGAATGGAAGAATCTTAAATGAGATATGAGTGATTAAATTTCACTGATATTGAAAAGTAGTAATAAACACATCAAGTTACATCCATTCTCAGACCAGAAATTATTAGAAAATCTATGAATATAATTTCACATCAATAGAAGTAGCCTATAAATCTGAAGAATAAAGAAAGTAAATAGTTCTAAGAATGGCCATTTCAATACATTTTGCTGCATTAACTATCTATCCATACCAAAAGACTCCTAACTCTCATCTTATGAAAATAGTCATCAATCCAGTTAGGTTGTATATTTAAATGTGAACGGTAAGACAATAAAAATTCTAGAAAAGTATGATCTCTGAGACATGAAGGAAATCATCAAAATTTCATGAAAAATAAGGACATTTGTTTATTCAAAGACTACATTTAAAGAGTGAAAACCAAGTAAGAGAAGTTGGCAAATTTTTTTTTTAATTTATAATTTTTTATTTTTTTATAAACATATATTTTTATCCCCAGGGGTACAGGTCTGTGAATCACCAGGTTTACACACTTCACAGCATTCACCAAAGCACATACCCTCCCCAATACCTGTAACTAGCAAAGACACAGCATAGTAGGAGCTCCTAACAAATCAATAAAAAATACGTCAACAATATATAATGTAAATGTATATATTTTGCATAAACACTATATATACATATGTATGGATATCTATATGAATATGCACATATACATGTGTATATATGTATTAATATATGTATATGTATGCATATGTGCACATTTAATACATGTGTGTATACATGCCTATGTGTATGTATATATACATATGCATGAGTACAAGTATATATGTGTGTGTGTATGTATATGTATAAAGCCTGTCAATAGGAAAAAAAAGATAAAAGACTTAAATAGAACTTTCACAAAAAAAGATATCAAATATCCATTAAAATTTTTTAAAAAAGAAATTAGGTAATGTTACATGTCTGACTTTTTGCAATTAAGATAATTAATTATTTAGAAATGTTGTGAATAAATGTGTTCAAGTATTTCAACCAAAAAAATGAAAAGTATTCAATATCATTAGTGAATGTAGAAATACAAATTAAATCAAATAAATGTTGCTACATACTTCTCAGAGAGTAATAAAAATTGATGACACACAAAATGATGTGTGCATGTAGAGCAAAGAGAAGTTTCATATACTGCTGATAGGACTGTAAGTTAGCACCGCCCCTTTAGAAACAATGAGTTTTTATTTATTAACATTTAACAGATATATACATAAACCATGATCAGAAAGTCCACCAGAAACCATAACCAGAAAGTATACATATTTCATATGTATATATACATATATGCATATGATGCACGTATGTATGTATGTATATTCTACGCACGTGTGTATGTGCATCCTCGCAAAAAGCAAACAAAAGACAAGGTCAAGAAAGCTTATAGTAGTAACATCATTCATAATAGCCTCAAACTGAAAATTGCCAAAATGGTGTCCATTATTAGAACAGATATATAATTTTGATACATTCATACAATCAAAAAACACACAGCCATGTATTTAGCTAAACTCTCACAAATATAACATGAATAAAAAAGGCTAGACATAATAGAGAACATACCATAAAATTCTATTCATCTAAAAATCAAGTGAAGAAAAACAAAAGTAAACTGTAAAAGTTCAGGAGAATCTTTATCTTTGGAGTTGAGGGTAGGAGATGGTTACTTGGAAGTCATATGAAGAGACCTCCTGGGATGCAGACAATGTTTTATTTCTTTATGTCATAGTTATGTGGAATTATATTTTGTGAGAAACTTGTATTCAAAAACTTAAACGCGATTTTAAAATACAGTTAAAACCTAATAGTTGCATTTAAAAATAGTTAAAGCCATGCATAAAATCAAAAGGTTAAAAAATAACTTGTATTATATAGGACAGGGACATGTCCTTCCTTGTTTCCAGATGTGTGTTTGTGTCATCAGTAATCAAATGTTAGCCAAACTCCGAATCACTGGAGGGCTTGTTAAAACAGATTACTGGACCTTGTTTCCAAAGCTTGAGATTCAGCAGGTCTGCATTTGGTACCAAAACCTAAGAATTTTCATTTCCAGGTAATACTAATGCTGTCGATGCAGCACCATGTTATACACCACTGACTTTTGCTATTCTCTTCAAAATGCAATTTCCTCCATCCTATAGACACCTGACTGACTCCCTGCTCCATTCATCCCAGCCTCAGCTCCAGCCAAGGAAAGTATTCCTATCCTCAAAAACAATGACTACATTTAAAGGTTATTCTCCATAATACTTTCCTTAGAAATTTATCTCTATATTGTCTTCCCTTGTCTAGGTTTGTAATATCTCCACCCTGTGACATTCCTTAGGGTTTATTTTATCCCCTAAAATTTTTGTATTATGTCTATTGCATAAATTAACAAATCCCATCAATTTCTCAATTTTCTGCATGATTTTAACATTTTCCTTTATATTCATATCCTTCTTGTGTTTAGTTCTCCCGATTTCAAAGACAAATTTAACCCCAGATTTATTAGCACGCCCCCTTCCTTCTATATTCCTAATGTGTAATGAATTTAGAATGAAATTTACATCCTGGTAGCTGTCCTTCCTGCAAACTCAGTCAAAGACTGCAAAGGCTTTTCTATATGTGAAATTTTGACTTGCCTCTTACCTGGTGGAGTGTATCACTCCCTTCATTAAGTGGCTGGAAAATTAAAAATCCATTGCCCTCCATTCATTCTGCTTCCTCAGCAATTTTATTTCTATTTTCCTTCTCTTTTTTCCTAGTCTAACCTTGCTCTTAAGACTTTTCTGGTGGTCTCATTATTTTCTTTATCCTAGTTTTGCTTTTCACAAAAAATACTTTCACCGAAAATAAATATTTCTCCAATGTTCTTCACCCTCTACTTTCAGAGCTAATACGTTTCTTACCATGTTCTTTTCATTCTCTTTGGGCCACCAAAAAATATTTTTAATATATAATGTTAAGTAAGTGCTGTCAGCTTCTTGTGCTTCAAAAATGTTAGGTATTCGAGAAGAATCAATGAAACAAGATGGGATTGGGAGGGAGACAAACCATAAATGACTCTTAATCTCACAAAACATACTGAGGGTTGCTGGGGGGAGGGGGTTTGGGAGAAGGGGGTGGGATTATGGACATTGGGGAGGGTATGTGCTTGGGTGAGTGCTGTGAAGTGTGTAAACCTGGTGATTCACAGACCTGTACCCCTGGGGATAAAAATATATGTTTATAAAAAATAAAAAATTAAAAAAAATTAAAAAAAATAAAAAATTAATAATAAAAAAATGTTAGGTATTCTATATTTAATAAAAGTCTGTTTTACATTTCATCAAATCCATCTCTTTTTATTAATCAAGACACAAGTATATTTTTTAGAGGAGAAGTTATAGGGACAACCATCCTAAGTTTATAAATGCTTTGGTGTTTTTTGTTTCACAAAAACATTCAAACACTCTAGTACTCAGATGATGTGTTAATTTGGGTATATATGGGCCATGGATCTCTCTCCTCTGTCTGAAAATGGCAAAAAAAATATATTTTTAACTACCATCATACAGAGAAGTTATTATTAATAAGGGACAAGAAAACCTTCTCTGCCTTTCCAACTTCAAATGGATGTAAACTATTACTCTATATTTTCTGCTCAAATGAAAATCATGCCAAGAAGGTAAACCATAAATAACATTAGAAGTTGTTCTTCGATGTCTCTGTGTCTGACAATATTATTCCAGACATGTATAACCAATAAAAATTGAATGGATAATGTGATTAAATGTATAATTCAGTTTCAAAGCTCTCCTTTGACCAACTGTCTTAGCTGCATAGCTTTTAGTTGTATATTAATAGATATTTGATTACAAAGGTAATGTTGAATACTGCAGTTATTCTTTCAAAAGGGTAGGAAAACATTTATTTTTTATATGAATAATAACGTGAAAAGTTACATTTTAAACATCGTGGATTACAAGGTTAATATACATTCCCTGAAATCAGAGAGGACAACATACATAGTAAATTTTAAATAAACTTAGTAAATGTACATAGGTAAAAACAAAATTTCTAAAAGATGGTTTTTCATTCAAAATTGTATCCTCTATAGACATTTGTTTTATCTTTTGGGAACACATTAAAATGATAGTGGTAGTTCACTCATAATTAAAGGATGCCAAGAATCAACAGAAGCATGAAAGCAAAGAGACTGAGTAAGTTGTTTAATTGTTTTTGTTTTTCTATAACTGTTGAGGATAATTTTTCTGCCTTAACATATTAGCTTCACTATTAACCTATGTTTTAGAGGTAGAAAAAAATTTTTTAAAGTCTAAACCAAATTTTATTTGTTTTGATTTCTCCTCATGTGATTTCTTTCTTCCATAAGAATTTTGAACAATGAATCGTGACTAAGAGACCTTTTTACTAATCATACAAAGATTAAGCATATAAATATAGTATACTCAGTATTCTAAAATTTTAGAAAATTATATAATATTGATGTACTATACAGGGGCTAACTGAACATAATAATAAAATAAAATTTCCTACACCTCGAAAGAAAGAAAGAAAGAAAAAGAAAGATGCTCTCTAACATCAAAAAAAAAAGAAAAGAAAATTTAAAAAACTAAAAATTTTTAACACTGAAAGTGAGAGACTAAGGGGGCATTTTCTAACCGTGTATTAAGTGTAAAAATAGATATGCACATGAGAAATATAATTGTCCTATTTAATTAATTAAATAGAATTACTCATTAGGATAAGCAGCACATTTGAGTCAGCATAAAATAACAATCAACAATTAGAAACGTGTGATAATAAAAGAGACCACATAATTGAATAGTAGTATCCTGTTCAATATTGGATGTAAACCACTCATGATTAACTCATAATTTCTATTATAGAGGAAATTCATACATATTTGAAACATTTTTAATAGCATGGAACTATAATATATGGTTTATTATATTCAGGATGTTATTTATAAAACTATACTGAATGAAAACAGGAGATTACAAATTATAGATTTCCATGTAGATATGTTTCCATTTACATAGACTGTATAGAGAACAGGATTCATAATTAACACAAAATATGAATAATATATTTAATGATCAGAAAATAAAAATAGTGATTTTTCATTTTATTGGTAATAAAATCACCAATTAAAAGAATACTATATTATGTATATCAGATGAGAAATTATACTCATCTAGTTAGCAAATTTATTTTAATTTTTGTAATGATATTATCCACTGCTGATGAAGATGGTGTATAATGATTTCTTTTATATATCAATAGAGTTATAAACTTGCTCACCAAGTCTTGAAGGAAATTTCTTAGTGTGCACATTTCAAGAATCTTCAAAATGTTTATATTTTTGATGCAATAATTTCATGTCTAAGAATGTATCTAAATTTTACTTCAGAAAAAATCAGTGAGGGGCACCTGAATGGCTCAGTGGTTTAAAGCCTCTGCCTTCGGCTCAGGTCATGATCCCGGGGTCCTGGGAAGGAGCCCCACATCTGGCTCTCTGCTCAGCCCTGATTCCCCCTCTCTCTCTTTGCCTGCCTCTCTGCGTACTTGTGATCTCTGACTGTCAAATAAATAAAGAAAATCTTTAAAAAAATAATCAGTGATATACCTTAAGATGTATATTTATATTATATTGACATGTAACAGCAAAATTTTAAAAGTAAACTTGCAAATAGTAGCATGGCTACATATATATGTTGACATGATAGAACACTAAGTAGCCATTAAATTTATTTATTTATGTGACAGAGATTACAAGTAGGCAGAGAGGTAGGCGGGGAGAGAGTGGGGAAGCGGGCTCCCCACTGAGCAGAGAGCCTGACGTGGGGCTCAATCCCAGGACCCTGGGATCATGACCTGAGCTGAAGACAGAGCCTTTAACGCACTGAGCCACCCAGGCGCCCCTTAGCCATTAAATTTAATAACTATATTAAACGTTTGCATAGTATAACAGCCATTGCCATGCATTTTTACATACATTAATTCATAAATCTTATATCTTTTCTATAAAATAGTCACTGTCATTAAACTCACCAAATCTTGCTACTCTCTCACTATCCTCCCTCTACAACTGTTAAGAGCTAAGATAGTGCAATGACTACCTCATAGATCCACCTATGCTTCCAGGTCTGCAATAAAATGAAGAAAATTATATACAATGTAAAAAATCCTGCATTATTATTGAGAACCCAGAATCACTGAATAATATCTTTTAAATATAATGCAAGTTGGATCAACTTGCTCTAAAGATATCAAAACCTATCAAATGGGTAAAAGGGACATCTTGCATCATTGCTAATAAATCCTCGTCCTGAGGCTGCAAGATGTAATTGTCGGCTATAAAAAAAGTTCTGGCACAAGACTTCTGGCAACAATTAACTAAAAAAGAAATTACTTGGGACAAGAACACAGTGTGCAACCAGAACATATTACTCGAAATCCCCTTTTTAAAAATTAATTAATTAATTGATTGAGTAATGTATTTATTTTTAAGAATTAATTTTTTTATATGGCAGAGAGAGGGAATGCAAGCAGGGGCAGTGGGAGAAGGAGAAGCAGGCTTCCCGCCAAGTGCCAAGGGGTGAGTCTGACACTGGGGCTCAATCCTAGACCCCAGGGATCATGACCTGAGCTAAAGGCAGGTGCTTAAGGACTGAGCCACCTAGAAGCCCTTGGAATCCTCTTTTAAAAGCCACTGGAGATCAACAGCATTGGAAAGTATCTTATATTACCAGCCTCCACTATTCTTCCACAAGATATACAGAGTTAAAAAAACAAATAAACAAAGAAACCCAGAAATCCAGTGAAGAACGGTTACTCAATATGTTTTCCAGTGGTCACAGAAATGAAGTTGTGAATAGTCCAGAGAAAGCTAAATACTGAAACCTGACCCCTACCATGTGGCTCCACTATCCATGAAGAGAAATAGCAAGTAACAAAATACCCTTCTAGAATGCTCACTTCTCTGGTCCCAGACTCACTTCTCTATCTGCTAATTTACTTGGTATCAGGAATACTCCAATTTACAACCTGAGAAGGTATCACAAGAACTGGAATACACAATAAGGTAAAGCAAAGAGAAAAATCTGCATTGCCTATGGATAAATTACCAGGGAAAAATTTTTCTTTCTTACTTAGAATGGATACCCGGAAAATAAAAATCATTTGAAGCTAACAAAAATATCCTGGAAAATAAATGAGGAAAATAATACTTGACAGCCAGAGAAAGGACATTTTTAC